>NW_024573038.1:5000000-7500000 GCF_018153835.1 Drosophila eugracilis | reverse complement strand
TCCCCTTTCTATTTCTTTTGGCCATTTGTTTGTGTGTATATCTTGGGTGCGTTTTTTGTCGTCTTTTTGGTTCATTCTTTATAAGTTTTTTTCTGAGTTGGCTCATGTAAAGTGTAATATATTTTTTCGGTACTTTGCACCGGACAGATACATTTAAAGTCATTCAGTGCAGACATCCCGAGGGCAGCTGGGTAGGAGGGTACAGGGTTGGGGGTTCCGGACACCGGAGGTTGCTGGGTTGCGGGGTCAGTGGATCGGGGGAGATAGAGAGAGAGAGAGAGAGACAGAGAGCGTAAGAGACAGCAACGAATTAACTACAAACGACTACACATTAATGCCAACTTAACAACAGAAGCCGTCCAAGCGACAGGCCAGTAAAATGTAGGGAAAAGGCAGAAAGGGCAAGGTGTTCTCGAAAAGGAAGACGCCGATGGACAGCATAAAATACCAGAAGCTAACGACTACGAACGGATATACGAACGACTGGAGCTGGTATATACATATGCATATATAGCTATACTGGAACTGAGGCTGAATCTGCTTGACAAACTGCTGCTGCTGCTGGGTGTGAGGGAGAGATCCGCCAGATACGGATATAAGAGATACGAGATATAAGATACTCGTACAAGATACGACCCTGGACATGGTCACGGGCATGGCTAAAATACAATATATTATGCGTGCGTTGCCTCTTTTTTCTCACTCCTCCTCTGCTTTTTTTTTCACTTGGCAACATGGTGAATACAGAAATGGAGACACCCCTACCGCTGGGCATTCTTCAAAATTAACATACCACGAAAAGTACACAAAACAAAAGAAGTGTTTGCCATGTTGCTAGATGGATGGATGGATGGATGGTTGGTTGGTTGGTTGGCTGAATGGATGTGGATGTAGATGCATGGCCCGTTTCTCAGATGCTCGCCCACTTTGGAGAACAAGTTACTGGGCAGTAGACAGCTGACGGCCAGTGGATCCGATGACCGTGTCCGAGGTCGGTCGAGATTTGCCCAATTAGATGGGTTGTGGGTCATCGAGCGAAGGATTCTGGGATATACACGATATCACAGAGACTTAAACTTGCTTTCAACTTCATTAACTATTAAGAATCAATGTAAAATGTTATAATTTTCTTGGCAAAGACTCCTTAAGATAAAAACTGACCCAATTCGAGCCATTTTTAAGTCCCATTATATTCTATTAAATTAATGGCCAGGCAAGACATCTCTCAAGTTTAAGGCTTATCAATCTGGCTGATCTTAGTTGATGGCGAACTTTCTATTTTGTTCTTGGCAGAAACCATGGAAAAAACTCTGCTTTCACGGCCCATTCACGTGGATCCAATTAAAGTTGCCACTCTGCCAGTTTTCCCAACAGCAAAACCATCGATGGAGTTTTAGCCTGAACAAGAGGAAGCCACAGAATGCTTTGACAACATCAAGAAGGACGACGACGACAACGTCGACGACCATGATGATGATGATGATGATGTGATTCCTCCGACTTGCTTCAATTATAGGAAATTGCGAAAATCCTTCAAACTTTCGCCTAGCCCAATGATAAAAGTTCGGCAGCGGGAAATCTGGGAAACGCTCAAGTCGCTTGGGGAAGCGGAACTGCCATCTTATTAGCGCTCTTCTCGACTTTCCTGTGACACTAATCCCGCTGCAAGTTCCCTGCACTTCAACTTCAAGTTGGCTGCACATAATCCTCGGCTGATCCACCCAAAAATAAAAGCGAAACAACAAGTAAACAAAAGCTGAAGACCAACAAAACTGTTGGCTAACGTCGATGCCGATGCCGATGCCGATGCCGTTTTCGATTGCGATTCCGATTCGCGATTTTGCCATTTGCCATTGCCATTGCGGTGAGCAGAGTAGCTCCTCTGGAACAGATTAAATTCCAAATTGTTTTTCATGGCCCGACAGGCAAGTCCGGAGTCCTGACATTCCCCCTTAACCAACCCTGGATTTCCAAGAGCCTCTGGCCCCAGGCTCTGGCTAATTCCCGTATGCAATGGAAAACAGTTTTTTACCTCACTCTCTTTTTTCCTTTACCCTGTACTTGGGATAGGGATAAGGATAATGTTTTTTAGTAACTTTTATTTTAAAATTAAGGTATTATTAAGTAAGTTTAGTTTATATTAATATCCATAATATGATAATTACATTTTTAACAACTTAATGGGCCAATTTAATTAGTTCTCCTTTCGTTTTTTATTTCCCTTAATAAAGCATTTAAATTCTCTAAAATTAATCGCAAAACATAACCCTTTAATACCCCTAATTAATGGGTATTACTTGGCTCTAGTAATTGTTTCTAGTTTACTTGTTTTTATGACTGTTTTTTTTTTTTGGTTTTTGTTTTATTCCTTTTCCGTGCCTGAACAAGCGCGTTGATTTTATCAAGCTTATTATATGGGTCGTGGTCTTCGTTGTGGCCGTATCATCATGCTGGGGTGCAACCCTTTTCGGGTTCTTAAGCCGTTGCAACAACAATGACAAAGGCTTTTCTATATGGGGATCGGCTAAAGGGATCGGGAGATCGGGGGATAACCACATCCAGTCCAAAGCCATGCACTAAAAGAAAACTAAAACGAAACTAAATTAAGGTAAGAACTAATCTATTATAATCTAGATATCTACTTGAAATATTTTAATCAGACAAAAAGGCAACTAATTTTTACTTCATATCCAGTCAGCTGTTCTAAACATATTTACCCATCACTTTGTCGAAATATATTTAATAATTTATTATTTCCCCCGGTGCAGCCATCCATTGCAGGGCCTCAGCTGGCTCATCCTGGCCCGCATGATTCGCTCACATCCAAGACCCTTTCGCTGGCGGTGGTGCCCCCAAGTGCAATGCAGCGCGAAATTCCACTCATTTTTTAACAAGTTCTCAACGCTTTTGTTGCACAACAATGCGAAGGTTGAGTCTTGTGTCCGGGGAGAAGTCAGGAAAGAGGTTACCCAAGGGGAACCCAAAGGCACAGGGACAGGGACAGGGACAGGGACCGTGGCACTTCATATCATAAACTTAAGTACCAGCAGCGACCGAGAAGACAGCGTCATCTTCTGCCCCTCTTTCCTCTTTGTTCTTCTCATTTTTATGCGTACTCCCTTACCTTCAGAAAAGGTAACCCAAATAGTGATGGCAAACAATGGACAGCTAAAATATATATTAAAAAATATATAGAAAATATGTCGATATTAAAAGAGTTATATAAAGTGAAAGATAAAGATATATTTTGCAACATTGAAGTCTTTGGCTTCTCTGAAACTTTCTTACCCTTAAAAATATCTTAGATTCAGTTCAAGCTAAAAAATATCCGTTCCGCCAACACTGATCCCTCGTAACCCAAGAGCCAGCATAGTTTGCCAACGTCAGCGGCTACCGGAGTGCCTGCTACCGCATTTGATACTCGTTTTGGTTTTGGGTTCTGATGATGACATTGACAGTAGACCCCAGTACCCCTTAATGCCCCCCTTGAAATCAGCTGTTGCTGGCGGCGGACGGGTTGCTCTCGGCTCAAAGAACTACCTACTACGGGTACGGGCACTGGTACGGGTACTTAGAATGTTTTGGCACAATTAAAGCTGCTGGTCGCCTGTCTCACTCAGCTGACGTTGTCGGGTGTCGTCAGTGTCTCTGTCACTGTGGTTGGCCTCTTGTTATTTATTTGCCTTTATTTTTCTCTCTCTCTTTGTTTTTGTCATCCGACCGCACTGTGATCTTAGTGGCAGTGGAAATCTGCAGATCAAGGTGGATCGTAAATTTCAGGGAGCTGATTGGCGAAGTATGTCGTGAGATATAGCCGAAAGTTTTCTCAAAGGCACCGCTTTCGAGCAAGATGATCCTTAAATTTCAGTCTAACATAAAAATATTTCAAAGGCATTTTAATTTATTTTAGTAAAAAGTCGAAGTTTCTGGGAGTTCAAGTGCCCGTTAAGTATCATCTGCACAGCCCATAATTTCCTTTAAAAATCGTATATCCATAAAGTACCAAAACATTCTTATGGAAAATGAAACTTATAGTAAAATTACAAACTTGTATTAATATAATCTGATCCAATCCGATCCAAGTTCAGTTCAAGCTTCTTGGGCTTGGAACCAGTGTGCATTGTCATTGTCCCATCAGCGTTTTGCTGTCGCTGTCATTATTGTTTGCTTTCTTGCTGCTGTCGGTTTTTTGTAACCTTAGAACTTCTCAAGTTGTTGCTGCCTTTCTCGCAGCCTTTGTAAATGGGCATAATACCGGAAACCCGCAACACAACAACAGCAACAACAACAACAATCGCCGACAGTCGGCCCGATCGACAGACTATATAGTAACCAACCAGCCAAGCGAACAAGCGACCGACTGACAACGACAACAGCTGAGAGATTGCACTGTCAGAAAATATGGGCTAAGACAAATTTGTGGCTTATTTTACTGAGATATTAGCTTTATTAAGGTCTACCAACTGATAAAAGTTTGTTATAAATATTTTTATCAATTAACTTTTCAGGAGTTGATTTGTTTTTGATTTGCCTTTTAAGTTTTCTTTATACTACTTTTTTACCGTGTCGAAATGGAGCTGTGGAGTTGGCCACAGGAACTGAGAGCGGTGATGGCTAGAGGATCGGGTAAAAGGGAATCGGGAATAAGGGAATCCAAGACAGGGATGGGGTATCTTGGTATGCGGTTCGAGCAGCTGAGTTCTTGCCGGTGCGGTTCGGTTCGCTCCGCTGCCTCTCACTCATTTCATAACAAAACGCCACAACAAAGATCAAAAATAAGCTGAAAAACAACAAGAAGTGGCTAAAACTAAGGAATACCTCTTAATGTTAATAAACTTGAGAAAATTATAGAAAAAATCGAAGTTAATTCAAAAACTTTACATGTTAATCTTAAAAAATACTTCAAGTTTGGGACAGAATTTGCTTGACTGGCTAGACAATATTTACTTTTTAAAATTATTACTTTTTCAAACCTTGAAATCGAGGGTATAACCAACTTCAAGACAAAGCCCCACAACCGCCGTCTTGGCCGCAAACCCTTTCTCTGACAGAGTATGAAAAACTTGCCGGCGGTTCCGGTGAAAATTCACGTTTAACCGAACAATTAATAGAATCCACTCGACAACTGCACAATTTACAACATTGTGTTCTGTCCACCGAACTCCGCCTCCGACTCCGTACCGGCAACTGGCGGTGGTTCTGTTTGTTTGTCTGTAACTGGCAGTATAATTACCACATATTTTCTGTAAGTGGCACGGTGCGAAGTTCCCATTTAGCCAAGTCAAAGGCCCAAGAGTTAGCCACTTCCCAGACCGACGACTGCCACGGGAAATGAGATTCATTCTTGGCGTTTTTCCCTCCTAGTTTCGCCTTTTGTTTTCCGCAGCATTCCAAAAATTCTACACAGCCGGTATGATGATCTTGCCACTTTAATCTTTCTAGTTGAGAGTTTACCCCCGAAAATGCCCCAGGAGAAGCCAAAAGAACAATTCACTTTGCTAACGTCTATGATATGATTTAATTAAATAAAAAGAAATTACGAAAAAGAATTTGATTTAATTTGCCGTGATGATGATTCTGAATCTGAAGATGATGTGAGTTGCAAGGCAGAGTAAGGGTTATGGAAAGATCTTTATGTAAATTTTTGTATATAGAGGCTTGGAAATTCCCAAAAATAAAAGAATTTTCTTAAATAATTATTAGTTTTATACGTTAACTTCATGTTAAGCAACCAAGCGGCAACTTGTGATATATATTTAAAGTCAAATTAAGTCTCTCTCCTTTCTTTACATCATTTCCCAATAAATTGGTTTCGGATATCATAGTTCCTCTATAAGAAATATATAATTAAGCATAGAACAAGCCCTGGGAACTCTCATATTAAAATTAAACTAGAAAAGAGTGATATTATAAAAGGTATATTAAAACCAGAACACTGAAGCCCCAGGTGTTATGGATGCCCTGACCAATTCCAATTGATTTCCCCTTTTCCATATCCGCTACTTTGTTGTTTTTTTTTTTGGAAGATTTTCTTCCCGCAGACGCCACAAAGATCATTAGCCGATGGCCGGCAAGCTAATTGATGAGCGTAAAATCAAATGGCAACAAATTTTTAATTAAAATTTGTATAATCCACCGCCAAAAGAGGGGCAAGGGGACCCATCGCAACGGATAAGATCTAATTGCCATAATTAATTCTCATATAATTTGGGCGGCGATTGGGGACTACTGTTTTGTGTTGTTTTTTGGGAGCCCTTAACATAATTTCATAATATGCAAATGGAGCTGCAGCGGGGCAAGATCGAAGATAGAAGCTATTAAGGGCAGGCCAACAAATCAAAGCTGGACTGGGAGGCCTCGCCAGAAACAAATTGCAGATCGGTATCTTTTGATGCGTAATTAATAACTGCAGGGGTTACCTTCTCGAAGGAGGATCCCACAAAATATAAAAAAAATAAAATCAAGGGATGGAGTATATATAATTCCCGGATCTGTAATGCGAGAACGTACAAGGAAAAACTGGAAACCGCAGCGAAGACAATGGGGGGAACAAGTTATGAGGAAAAGTTGAGTGGAAATCCCGTGGAAAATCCTCAGCTGAACCGGGTTCTGTTTGTTTGTTGTTTTCCTTGGGTTTTCTTTCCCTGCACCCATTGTCGTCGAGAACCTACCCGACAACTTTATTGATAGATTGCGATTTCGGGTGGTTCTTTTTCTTTTCTTGTTTTTTTTTTTGGCTGCCTAACAAAAGGCAACAAGTTTACAATTACCTTTTGTCAATGCGTGAATTTCTAAAGGAGGTGAAAGCCAAATTTGCCTAACAATACGAATTTGGCTCGCTGATTTATAGATATTTAATAAAGCACTTTCCCAGGATGCATCTTAGGCCTAAGAAGATCGGCGAAAGGCATTAACATTTGCATGATAAAAGTCGCGGTACTCCAGAAGAAAGGGTGGTGGTGGGTATGGGAATGCATTTCTAGGATAAATGGGTGTGTCCGTGCAATAATAACAAGCTCCCGGCTGGCTGCAAGGATCACCCTAACGATCACTTAGTTTTCCACAACCTGAACGGTGCTGAACTCCCCTTTGGAAGATTTTCCAATGCCGCTGTTTCACCTTTTGTTGTTTGCCAGCGCGAAAATTATGACGCAATTTATAGTTTTTGAGTTCCATTGTTGAGGGATTTCGGCCGAGGCATAACTAAGATTTATTTCCGGCTTTGTGAAATTTACACCACATGCCACCGATTTCTCCCTGGCCAGCAGCTGTAAGTTCAGGGGGGCGGTTTCAAAAGAACAAAGTTCTCTCTCAGTTTTTCACTTCTTTTTCATTTTTTTTTTTTACAACGTGAGAATCGTACGGATCAATCCCGCTCAGATTTAAATGGGCATATATACTGGGCGTAATAAAAATGTTTATGACCATGGCAACCGGCTGTAATCCGTAATCCTCCCCGCATCCAAACAAAAGCTCGGAAAGTCCTTTTTTTTCTTTCATAGTTTCTGTGTCCCCGATGGGCATTTGCCACCGAGAATCGGTCATGGCAATAACTTTAATCTGCTTTTCATTGATTACAGAGTATGTATGTTCTTGGCGACATTTATGCCCGTTACGATGGATGTGTTTTCTGATATCTGTTTATGGCCAAGGAAAATGCCGCTTTTCCGTTTGGTGGTTGGAAGATGCAGTGGAATACATTAAGCCATCTAAATGACGGCGATTGATGTACAGTCACGTTGGTTAATCTTGTCTTTTCAGGTATTTGTGGTTTTATTAACTTTAAATCGTATAACCATAAGCTGATTTTTCTTACAAAGAAAAGCATTTTCTCCCTAACTTTAACCTTATTCTAGTCTAGTTAAAGCCCAGCCACTGGCCAAATGCAAATGAGATGACATAGTTCTTCGTATCGCTGAATAAATTGTCGGTCAATAAGCATATGGTTTATGGTAGATGGTTAAGGGTCCGAAAGGCATCGCAAGGAGTATAACTCATTGGGAAATGGCTGTGGTCTCTAGTTTCTGACAGACTTCCCCCGGGCTCTGATGATGCAACAATATTTCATCCCAATAAAATATGAAATATTACAACTTCTCTCTATTGGGTTGAGAAGGAATTCTTTTGGCCTCATATCGCTGCAATCATAACTCAAACCGGCGTTATGTAATCCAAAACCAGAATACATAAAGTGCACGAGATATGGGACTCGTTGTTACGTGGTTCTATGTTAATATTCTGCGATAATTTATGGCACTTGGCCGATTTCTGTGTCAACACGCTTGTGTGTATAAATAACAAATTTCGGTTTACGACACCGCTGACCTTCGCTGACCTCCTCCTCCTCCTTCTCCCATTCCCCTTTTCGGCATCCAATTTGTAGTGAAAATCTTTGGGGCCGCCGTTCACAGATCATTTGAAAGAAATACTCTAAGACAACGACCGGCTTTTTTCTCGCAACGCGACGTACATAGACTTTGAAAAGACATTTGATTTGTGTGCCATTAAATGCGAACTCTATTGGCGGTCATTCGGCAGATAAGAAGCTAAGTGGGAAACACCAACTAAAGTGGAGTATATTTTATGAAAAATTTGATTTGTATGTTGATTTTTATGAACTTTGGTTGAGTTTCGATGGACCTCACCCTTCCTGATCTCTAACAAAGTTTGGAGCTGAAGAAGGCTCTAGCCTTAAAAATTGCATTCTAAAATATATTTTTAGTGCCTTTTATTAATAAAGTAAAAAGTAGTTTAAACTGTAACTCACTTTTTCTTTATTTTCCAATTGCTATTTTAATTCATTAGTGAAAATTGCCTTTTGGCTTGCACATTTTCCGAATGTAATAAATATGTTGGCAGCGAGAATCGAAAATAAATATTGTTTTCAATTTATTGGACTCGGTTAAAATGAATTTGGGTGAATGCAGCAACGAGCGGCACATGCTGCCGACAGACAGACAAATGTAGCATAAATCATCTTCAGTTTCATCTGCAGCTACAAGTTGCAACGAAGCGTTTGCGTTCGCGTTCGCGTACTTGCCACATGCTGCCAAATGTTGGAGAGGTTCTTTCTTTTCAGCCGCTCTGCCCGCCCACACAAACATTTCCCTTTTTGAGTTACCACGAAATGTACACTGAAAGAAAAAACAAAATATTAAACGAAAATCTCTATATAACATCTATAAACTCATTCACATATTTTTTCTCAGTGCCCCCTTCGATTCTTTCACCCATTCCCCAATCCCATTTCTCCTCCCGAATTGCAGTTGCAGTGGCTGTGCCGACACTATGCCTTTGATTTATGGGCCAGCTTCCAATATAATTATGTTGCATCCGAATCCGAATCGGACGTACGATGCACAGGCTAGAGCAGATATTTCAGCTATTTTCGAAACCGAGAAAAGTCTTTGGGAAATTGTCCCGCTAGCCACGGCATCGAACTGGGGCAGGCACATTTCATTTCATTCGATTCCATTCTATTTTAATTAAAATTTAACTTGCCAAAAAACGAAGAAGCGTATTGGAAAATGTAAATTGATTTATGGCCCCCAGCCTCCGCATTGCACCAGCCCCATCAATGTTGATCTCAGCCACCGAATCGAGTGCTAGAAATATGGAAAATGGGGCTAATCTTTACGACATGTGGATGGTTGGTAAACCAAATCTTTGGGGATTTTTGGAATATGTTAGAAAGATTTTGTGGGAAAACTGAAAATTAGGATATTCTAAGACTAGTTTTTAGTTTTTAAAAACATTTTTGTAGAATTTTATTAGCTTGTTGTTAATAGTTTATTAATAATTTCCGTAAACTATAATATTTGGGCTCATAATTCATTTCAGAAAATGTTTTTGACAAGGCATACATTTTTATTTTAATAAAAAAAAAACACAAATACATATAGATTAATATGTTTTCTACAGATCTCGTGTTCGAAAAAATGATTGATTTTTTCAGATTCAGAAGACAGTGTAGTTTCATTAGTTCTACAGCAGCAGGCCTATACTCGTATGTATCTCGCAAATTTGATATATGAGTGTAGAAATTAAAACCGAAAATTTTTAGTTATCTCTTTGATGCATCAGGCCCCTGGCACCTCCCTGCCCCTAGCCCGATTTCCAGAATGATTGAGCATGGAACACAGACACATATATATATATATATAGTATATATCCGCAGTTGAGTAAAATCAACACACCAGCATAACCTCACATAAATAAATCTGTCAAGTGTTGCGCATAAATATCTCGGCAACATGTTGTTATGCTTTGTTGTTGCCTCAGGATGTTGCTTCTGCTGCTTTTCGCCTTGATTTTTATTTTTATTTTTTTGCCTCTGTTTTTGCTGTTTTTGTTGATGTTGTTGTTATTGCATTTGTTGGTGCTGTTCTGGCCATTGCACAGGGAAAAAAGTTTGCAATACTAAAAGTTATAAGAGAAAAGTTTGAACTTTATTTTTATTTATCTACTTTTGCTAGAATAAATCTTAAAAAAATATATACAAATTGGTTGTTTAATATTAAAATTTTGAATTTACAAAATAAAAGAATTAATATATCGATACATCAGTTAAAAAATAATCTTTTTACAAGGAAATTATATTTATATTGGATTTAATACAGTTTATGCTAGTAAACTTTGATGGATAGGCACATTCCGTACAGTCCTGAGCTAAATTTAGATTATAAAAATGTATTCTAAAATAATCAAAAAATCTAAATTATAAAAATCCAACTAAATCCTTCTAAAAAATGATGAAATGTTTGATTAAAGTTTTATTTTTTTGTATGTATTGGGTAAGTTAATATATTTTAAAACTAACCTTAAGAAACCCAAAAACATTTTATATTTGTGTATTCATTTTTGGGGTATTGCTACTCTTAAGTTGTTGCTGCTGCCTGTTATTGCCATATTTGTTGTTGTTGCTGCTGCTGCTGTTGCTGCTGCTCCTTCTGTTGCTGTTGCTTTAATTAAATGCTGCAATCAACTGCGTAGCGCGATATTTCCAATGAAAAATTACGAAAAAGTGGCAAAGGCACCGAAGACATCAGCGTGGTGCTTGTGGCAAGCCGAAAAGGGGTTAAGGGGCGGGGGGGGGGCGAAAGGGGTTAAAATATAT
Organism: Drosophila eugracilis; assembly: GCF_018153835.1. Classification (NCBI taxonomy): domain Eukaryota; kingdom Metazoa; phylum Arthropoda; class Insecta; order Diptera; family Drosophilidae; genus Drosophila; species Drosophila eugracilis. The sequence continues at coordinate 7,488,884 of NW_024573038.1, read as the reverse complement.
ATGGGGAAGGGGCCAAGCAATTTGGCCGCGGGCTGGCCTCGTGTTTGTGCATTGAGAAAATTGTGTCCGTTGCACATTTGTTGACTTTGCCACTTGCCTGCGTGTCCCCCTCGTCTCGCCCATCCTCTCATCCCCACCTCTTTCCCACACACAACCAAAAGCCTGGGTGAATTAAATTCATAATTAATGCGTTGCATGCACGCACACATATGGATATACATATATATATATATATATAGTGTATATATATAGCTGCTACCGTTGCCTCTCTTTGTTGCCTGACACGTTTATTAAAACTGATTTCTTGAGGAATACCCTTATGAGGGGGAATGACCGAATGGAGGTGAGGGATTTCTTTAAGGGTTTAAGATCTTTGCTTGATAAAAAGTTCTGCAATTTTGTAGAGTTTTAGTTCTAAGCACAAACTTAAGATATTTAAAGTAAATCATAAGATAAAAACTAACCTGTTATATTGATAGAGTAGATGATAGGTAGAGCCCTCTCTATGTTCAATATGCATCAAAATCTAATCATACAGATATCTTTTTAATAATACAAAGTTATAATTATCTTACCCTATAACTAAAGTGCATTTTTAAGTAAGTAAATATAAAAACAAAGGCCTGAGGTCAAGGCTTTTAAGGCTGAGAAAATACAATGTTAGTTCTAGATCTAAAATAGGGCAAAATATTGCACTGTTTTAAGTTATTCTTAAGTAACCTATTAACAAGTATTAATATTAACTAATTAATATACAAATATTGTAAAATCATTTCCTTTTTTTTTGTTTACAATATTCATAGCTTGTAACTTATCAGATTTTCCTAACTTAGCTAACTTCCATGACCCAAGAAGAGTAACTCTGCTTCGGCTTTGCCCTTTCATAATTTTAAAACATTTTTTTGTTTTAGTTTTTTTTTTTTTTATTTGACTTCGTTCTGGGCATATTTGGCAGGCAATTTCTGGCCTTTTGTTGGTGCTTTGTGTGATTCTGTGCTTAGGCCGCCTGCCTTGTTTTCAGTTCCTTCAGTTTTCGCATTTTTATAACGAATTTTGATTTTATGCCAAAAGCACGCAATTAGAATTTATTTCTTGTTCTTGTTGTTGCTGTTCCTCGCATTTATCCATTATGCGTGTTTTGCCTTCTTGCAACGGCACGCAATTTTGTTCATCAAATAAAAAGAAAGAAAAAAAAGTTTAATAAAACAACACGAAGAGGAAAACATCGAAGAAGCCGAATGACTGAGCGTTTCCCTGCATGAGAAAAAACAAAAAATTTTATACACTCACTCAAGCATTAGAAAAAGACGGGGCCAAAGATGGGGAGAATGTCACCGATTAGGTGTAATTTGTATTTAATGATTCATTAAAGCAATTTTAGTGTCAATCATTTTAATTTGAATGGCTTATCAGCAAGTGCCATCAGGTGACGAAATTAATCAAATTTCATATCAAATGTGTCAGCACAAAATTTTTCTACCAAAAAATATGGTAATTGTTTTTCGGGGGAAAAACTTTTGCCTTCCAATGGAAGGGGTTTGTGGAAAACTAGTGATGGCATAAAAATAAGTTCAAAGAATGAACTCTAGAATACATATATTTAATCTTGAATCTATTGATAAAATCATATTATACTCCAGAACTATACTTTTATATCATCTTATAACTCATAAAATAATAATTTAAAATCCTTTTAAGTTTCAAATATAATTACAGATAATTATCTGCCAATTATAATTTCGAATTAACTATATGCTCTTCCATATTCAAAAAGGAAAAACCTTTGAAAACTCTCCAGCAGAATCGTAATAAACACGCTTGAATTTAAGATTACATAAGCCCCTTGATTTATTCATAGAAATTCAGCTTTTCATTTCTCAGTAAGGTTGGTAGCCAACTTTATTAATTGCCTCCGCTCTTCTGTTAGGTTTTCTTTTTTTATTTTTCTCGGTTTATAAATGTACCATTTTCATTTCTTTTCTCTGGGCTTTTAGTTTAAAACTGGCGCCGTGGCAAAAAGGTGTACGCAATTATTTATTTGCATAAGGAAAAACCTCCAAACGGTAAAATGGCACGTAAAAATGTATTTAATTATAATTATTGCGCTTCTATTTGGCCTCCCCTCCCCACACACCCCCTTCATTCCAGCTACTGTTCTTCCATGGCTGCTTGTATTGTGTTTTTATTGCCGGCCGTTCGGGAAAATTATAGTAAATATAAATAATAAAACACGGGGCCAGAGGCGAATGATAAAGTGCATTAAAATGCACGCAAAGGGGATGTGCTGGGATGGGAGTAGGCGTCCCTGCCCACGCCCCCGAAAAAACCGCAATTAAATTGCATGGCACGCAACAGGACGCACGACTCGATAAATTGTTTTTTTTTTGTTTTTCGTACTCCTGACTTTTTGCAAGAGACTTTTCTATGGCAAAATTGCGATCCTGGCCGGGGCAGTGGACAGTAGTGGACTACAGCCGCTTATTATCGCAGCTAAATTATTCAGCAGCCCGACAGCCGGCGAACTGGACAGGAGGAGAGCAGCTCCTACAAGGTTCGAGTTTCTGCAAATGGTTAGCCAGAGGGCGGAGAAGGGCCATAAATTTCGCCTGCACTCCGGAACCTTCGGGATGGAAGGTGGCCAAGTGGTCTAATGACTGCCGGACTGGAGAAGCGCCTAATGAAATCCCATAAAGCGTTAGCCAGCCGCAATTAGTGGCCGCCAATCTGGGTTACCTTTTTTTTTGTATAGTCATTGCAGCTTTAAGTTGTTGATTTTAAAGGGAAATAGAAGCAGATTTTAGAACAGGAATTACATTATATTATATTTATTAAGATCTTTTGAAAATCACCGCTAGGCCTTAGAGGTAATCAATCTTAAATGCACGACAATGATCCATTAATAGATAAAGCCCTGCAATTTCGAGGTCTATAACTGCGATCAGCAGCATAGCATCTTGAAGTTCACGTTTTATGGCCCATTTTAGAACAGCGGATAGATACGACTACAAGAGCGACTGATCTTCATGGCGAGATAGAGATACACAAAGTAGTTTACCCATTTAATAGGTCAGCTCTTGGCGGCGGAGAAAGGCAACTTGGCTAACAAATGTGCCCCCATCGCCATTGTCCCGCATGCATAAGTGTGTGTACTATATGTTCTTTTTTCCAACACATCTGCAAATGTGTGTGCAGGGACAGTTGAGATCAAGATATTAGCACAGATTTTATCATTTAAAATATATAAACATTTTATATTGCCTTTTTTTGTGAATTTAAAGAAGTTTATTTTTCATATCCTTAACTTTTTTTGATTATTATTTTTATTTAAGTTTCTATTCTTATGTCTGCAACTGTACCTTGTCGACTGCATACACGTAGAGCTTACCTGAAGAGTCGAGATCTCCAGCCCGACACCCGCTGAGTCAACACGTATCCGCTGGAACAGTAGCCGGCACAGATGTGGGGAGCGTAGGCCGAAGCTGGTGCTGTATCTCTGTAGCTGGGTTCCAGAGGTTCCAGTCCGTCCGATCTGTCCCCCCGGTTTCAGTACCCCATCCAAAAGATCCACAGATCCCCAATGCCCCATACTCCATACTCATTTCCAAAGCCCAGTCCCCAGCTCCATTCAGCGCATGTCATGTCTCGTATCTTTTGTGCTAATCGTAAATAACTGTCGAAATTTTTTGCTACTGTATGTGATTTGCACATGGCATGAGGATGAAAAGGAGTTGCGAACTCACTCCACTTCTCCTCGTCCTGTTCGCGTCCCACCTCTTTCGCTTCTTCTGCGATGCGATGCTGCTGCGCCTTAAATGCGATCCTCTGCTGTTTCTGACGCTGCCGCGCTGTCGCTGTCGCTGTTGGAGTTGCTGTTGTTATCTCTGACGTTGGCAATCGGTGCCATTGCACTGTAGACGCTTTTCAGGGTTTTACACTTATAAATAATTCACAAGGATTGGACTACTAAGCTTTTGTGTGCCCATGGAATACGATTATTCGCGGTTCTCTTTTTATGGGATTCAGCTGTAAGTAGTTTTCAGCATAATAGTTCTGATTTCGATATCCGGTTGACATCAAATTGGAACGATATATCGAGTTCCAAGGACTTCGATAGGTTGGTGGTAGGAGTCATTATATAAGCCAGATATCTAAAATCTTATATGGATTATTTTCCACTTGAAAACCCAACTATATTCACCATCTTTCCCCCTTTCTTCTATCTATCCATATAGTGGGGCATTATTCTTTCACCCACACATCTGAAATAAGCCTAATCCGGCTGCATGTACATTTTTGACAGCGCTCTTCATCGACCTAATCCACTGTGATTCAACGAGGATGGGGAAACGGACCGAAGACTGGTCGGATGGCTGGCTGTTAAGGCCTCTTTATATGCGCACCTTAAAAAACAACAACAAGATGCTTAATGCTGTTTTCTGTTTTTTTTTTTGGTTTTTGATTTTTTCTTTTCTTTTTTTTTTGCATTGCCTTGTGAACGGGGCACACTTATTGCCACGCAGTCGAAGATACAGCGCACACAGGCACCCAGGGATACAGATACTGATGCAGGGGGCATAGGCTTGAAACCGGAGTTGGAGCTGCGATTGGAGTTGGGGTTTAAGCATGAGCTCGAATTTTGCAGTGAGAAAAATAAATAGCTAGATAAAATGTTAATGTTATTCAAGTTATTAAAAGCTAGTCTATGTAGAAAACTTATTATATGGTTAAAACTGTAGTTTACATTCATCGATACGGAAAATCTCACTCAATGATGGGTAATAAATATAAAATTGATATTCAAATATAATATTCATTATCTATGACTTAACCATTTTCTTAAAGCTGATCGATTGTAAGTGACAGTAGCATTTAGAAAAAAATATCTTTGAGTAAAGACCCTTTTAATGACCTGATTTGTAAAGCTTTTCCTTTTACTTGGAAATACAAATACGAATCGATTTTTTTGTAGAGATTTCAAATCAAAAACCCCGCAGAATGTTTTTCTCTGTTCAAGTTGAATTTGCTTTGATTTTTTCCACTGATTTTTCGTTTTATTATTTTTTTCTTAAGGCACAGCCAGAGCCACGAAGCGAGCCGAGTAAAAACATGTTTGGATTTAATTCTTTTTATTTATTTTCACCGTCGTCGCTGGCGTTTTTTTTTTTGTTGTTCGTTCGTACCATGTTGCTTTCTTTCGTTGCTTTTTGGACATGTATCCGAAAGATACTTTTTGTTGTTGTTGCCTGTGTGTGTGCCACGATGATGACGCTGACAAAGGTCTACCCGCCCGCCATGCCGCACATGCCCCCGCTTACCGTACGCGATTTTAATGAAGCACTTAAAAAGCATAAATGAAAATAAAAACCCAACAAAGGCAACATACAGCAGATAGCCCCAGCTCCATGGTCCCTGCCGATCCGCAGAACGACAATTGATGTGGAGCCTGTGTGCCTGTGCCTGAGCCTGTGCCTTGGTCTGGCTCTGGCTCTGGGTCTGGACCTCAATCTGGAACCTGGTAGATGGTAGATGGAAGTTGGAACCTGGGACCAAGCAGCCTCTCTATATCTGCCTGCAGTTGATGTGAGGCCGACCCCGGCTGAATCCATCCCCAGATACATTACTTTTTACTGTCGAAGTTTGTCCACAGGCATTGGCAGTACACAGAATTATGGACACAGTGGAACTTAGAAAGTGACAAAAGGGAAAATGAAAAACTAAAGAAGAATTTATTAAGAAAGTAAACCTTGCTCAAGGAAATTGCGTATTTTATTAAATTTCAAAAATATACTTTGACTATAGATATTATACCATCTCATAAAAAATGAAATGGAAAAACATTAAATTGTTCTTAAATGTAATGTTTTCTTTTTAAAAAGTCTCCCTTAAATTTTCCGTCTTAGAGCTGTCTTCACTGTACCAGCAAGTACTTCTTCTCTAACTGCTCGACTGCGACTCAAATTAATTCTAATCTAGCAAATTACGGTGGACCATTTATGCTGCCATAAAAATTAAAGACGCCGACCCTCTCCCCTATTCTTTTTTTTTTTTTTTTGGCCGATAAGAAAGTGCGTGTGCGTTCATTATGCGGCTCGGTAAGGGGAGGCTCATAGTTACGCATCTTAGAGATACATATTTACGGATCCAGGGCCACAGAGAGATATCTCGCAACAGTAGCCAATAAAACCGGGGGGGACATTAAAAACATTAACAGCCGCATTACAAATGCACGGAGATGTGCTGTACTGCCAGCCAGCACAGTGGAGTGGCCATCTCGGATTGATAGAGTCGCCATTGACAATTGCCCATTGTCGTTGAATAATTAAGCGGGGGCACGGATAAGTAGTCGTAGCCCATCCCCAAATACGACCCCAATTCATTGCTAAATTATGCCAGCAAATAGGGCCCATTCCGTTCAGTCACATCATATACTAAGCAATTGGCGCTAATCGAATTGATTCTTGAGTGACTTTCATCTCCGATGTCGTTTGATGGCAAACAATATCGTATATATACACTTTATATATATGTGTGTGTGTGCGTTTTCAGTCATTTCAATTTTTTTATTGCATCAACTTAATCGTTTTTCTCTCGTTTTTTTTTCTGTATAATAGCAAAGCCATCTAATTGGTGTCTTAAAACGAGTTGCGTATAAACATTGGGTACTTAAATTAGTATTAATGTCCAGTCCATTAAACGACAAAATTTATGTTGTTTTCTTATAGTTTTAGCATAATATTTTGATTTCAGAATCGTAAAACTTTAATATTTCGTAGGCTGATAGCATTTAACTTGATTTGATTTTTAAATTTTACATATTTTTATCTTTAAAAGTACATCCTAAAACGAAAAAGTATTTTTCTGCCCATATTATCTCTAAACTGTCTTCATATCATAAGTAAAAATGCATTTTCCCATAAGATAGGTCAGTAACTCTTTAATCAACCTTTTAGCAACGAACCAATAAAGTGTTGTCAGCACTAAATTTAAACTTTCTCTCCGACTTTATTTGTTAATTTTGAAATCGCTGTAATGGGCGCTCTTTGGTTTATTTTAAGTAACACAAATCCGCTCCCGAACGCAAACACCCCACTATGTAAATAGTTGACCACCTCTGATTTATGCCGAATCTTGTTTGTTTTGCAGTCTCGTTCTCGCCCGGTGAATGTAGATATCTAAGGGGGCGGGTAGGTAAGAGTGGTGTGGTGTAAGCCATGAGGTGGGTGGTGCGGTGTGGGTGGTGAGGGAGGTGTGCTGTGGGTCGCTGCTCGGCATCGGGGTCTGGGGCACTGAGTAAATGAACGCTGCGCCTACGAAACGCTACCAATACTAAGGCGCACGGTGTGTATTGGGAGGGCATGTGGGAGGGTGTGCGAGTGTCCGTGCTGCAATTGTGTGCAGTTGTAGTTGCGGGTTCATTGCACGTACACTTGCACAAACACACGCACAGCGCCCAAATCGTCCAACGACGAACCGACCAAACGACCGAACGACCCACCAGTGATGGCGCTTTTTTGCACGTAACCAACTTCTTAAATCTGGCGAAAAATGGCTAAATGAAATGCTGAAATTAAACTTGAGGGTACCAAACGGAGAGTTTCCCTCTTTGGAACGAAAATAATTTTGATAAAGCTGTATTTTACCTATGCTTGTAAAAGTAAATTGCAAATTTGAATGGAAACTAGAGAATCTGATTAGTTGTACTGCTTTATATTAAGGATAAAAAATCCTAGAAAGTTGTGGCACTTCTATCGAATGTGCATTACTAGCCCCCCACAACCCGTTGTACCAACTGTGCCACCTCCAATGCGTCCCACTGTCCGCCGGTTACTTCGTCACTTTGTTGCGTGTTCGTGCTGCAGTTGTTGTTTGCCCTGGATGTAGTTGCTGCAGTTGTTGTTGCTGTTTTTGTTGCTGGGTCTCCGGTTTAGACAGCCGGGCTTCGGACTCCGGGTCTCCTTCGCCTGCCTCCCTCTCTCGTTCGCCGCATTGCCCCACACCCGATCCCCTTCGACTACCTATCGACTTCGGTCATCGTGGATTTCTCTGCTCTCCGTTTTGCGGACCTGCATTTTGCTCTGCACTCTTCGCTGCTCTTTTGTTTCGCATTTCGCTGCTTCTAATGCTCGCCCCACAGTTCCCCCTTCCACACCCTACCATTTTCGGTGGCTCCAAGTTAAAGCAAAAGAGAGAGAGGAGACCCCTAACGAAAGAGAGGTAGCTTGTTTATCGTTGCCTTTCTTTTGGGCTGCCTGCCCGCTGCTTTTTTCCTCCTCCACCTCCTTCTTCTTTCTGTGCTTTTCTTCTCTGTTGTTTTTCGGTTTTTGCAGCTCAGAGCTTCGCCGCTGCTGCTGCGTTGTATGTTGTTGCTTTTTGTCTGCCTCCTCTTTGGTCTTGTTGCTTTTGTCTGTTTTGCTTTTTCGCCCTGCCATCTTACACACTTACTCACTCACTCATATATACACCTACACGCGGAGACTTTTGTATGTAAAACTGACGTCGTCGCTGTTGCCTCTTCTTTCTTTTTTCTGTCTTTTTACTTTTTTATTTTTTTGCACATTCTCCCAGTTCTCTCTTCTCGCCTGCATTTTGTGTATCTCATCTCGTGTACGCTTTCGCTGCCTTTCCAATCTCTTCGGCATCGGGGCAACAACAACGAAAAGCTGGCGTCGCCGTCGCCGTCATCGTTTTCTCTATTTTCCTCAATCGCTGTGCCTTTTCATTTTCAATTCGCATATTTTTGCAAACTCTACTTTCAGTTATTCGCCGATAATTGATGTCAAAGGACGCAGTTGTGCTCCGCCGGCGTTGTTTCACGTTGCCTTTGGAATAGTCGCAACGGTATCATTTAGTGCCAGTGTGACCAATTTCAGTGTGACCATGCCCAAGGAGGATCCGTTCGTGAATCGCGCCCAGCTTTTAAAGGCGATCAAGAAATATCCAGAGATCTGGGACTCTAACAACAAATTGCATATGTGTCGTAGCGTCACATCGCCAATGTGGACAGAGATCGCTGAGCAGTTTGGCGGTCATGTTCCGACAGGTGAGTGCCATAAGAATCCTAGTTCACGATTCACAAGACCTTCTATCGCTTAAATCCCTCTCACACTCCGCGTCGCTGACCCATTCGCCCACTCGCAACCGGTGCCGATTTGTTGCTGCCTTTTGCGCTCTCCTTTTGCGTTCGCGTTTGGTGAGCGTCCAGTGGCGAAGACTTTTACCTTTTCGAGGGGGCTAAAAACTAAAAACTGAAAACTTGATACGTATCATATTCTTTCTATTGCTGCCTCGACTAATTAAATGTTAAAGTATCTGTAAAATCTGTAAAGATATTGATATTAAAGTTTTCATATAAAATCTTAAACTACCAAAAACCATTAAATAAAAGGTTTTACTAGTTTTGCCCCACCTATGTCAGTACTTCTCTATGTTTAGTTGGAAAATAGTCAAAGGGCATTTGGGATAGTAATTCTCGGACTCCGTTCATTTGGAATAGTAGAAGAGCCGCCACCACTATATAATGCAAATTGAAGCACTCGCAATAGAAATAATTGACGGGTGTAATGTACTTTGATAGATGCATTTGGGTGACTTAATATAGCCTTAATTATCTTCGCCACGCCACTACATGTTGTAATATTCATGAATGAAATCACAACTCATGGTACAGAGAAACATCATTATATCTATTTTTCTGACACGTTATAAAATTTGTCTTAACTCTTTTAGCATTTTTATTTTATATTATTTTAACCCATTGTAACATTAACCCTTTCCCTCCACTTGATTAGTTAAACTGCAATCGATCTGGAGCCAGATGAAGTACCACTATCACAATTTGGTCCACCGACAGATCCTGCACAAGGATCGCTTTAACACCAAGTGGGAGCACTTCGAACCCATGTCCTTTATGTATAACATTACGGTGGCCAAGATCGTTGGAGCCCAGTCGAGCGGTGGTAATGGGTCCTCCTCCGATGTTCCAGACACTGGCTCTGATCCACCGCCCATTGGGAATGAACCAACTACCGCAGTACCGCCACCACCACTACCCACCGCCTCCCATGGACGCGGACGTCCGAGCGGCAGTTTCAGCTGGCTGCAGACCGCTACCAATCCCACCGCCCCCCAACTGCCACATCTCATTGCTCAGCCGACCCTTGGTCAAGGTCATGGAATGACCTATACGGCTTTCACTGGGTTGGTACCTCCACCAGCTGTCGTGGTCTCGGAGGCGGTGGCCACACCTCCGCGAAAACTGGGACGTCCCAGTTCGTTACATAATAGTATGCGCGGACGTATCATCGATGCCATCAAGGCCCGTCCCTCACTCTGGGCGGGTCGCCAAAGGAGTGAGAAGGGACAGGGTCAGAGTAGAACCTCAGCAGTTTGGAAGGAGGCGGCCATCGAGATGGGACTCACTCCTAGTAAGTAGATCGATAACGTTCACTATAGAATATATATTAACCTATTCAACTTAAATATTCTTTTATGATAAGATATGGCAAGAATTCTCCCAGTATCATAATCTAATCCCAAGTTTTCCAAACTATTTGCCTCCTCTTTTTACAGCTCTTATGCAGACTCGCTGGTCGATCATCAAGCAGAGGTATGTGGATGAGTTGCAAAAAGAACGCCATGCCCAATACTCCCATCAAGGCTTTCGCTCTACGTGGGAGCATTTTGATCGAATGACTTTTATGCGTGATATCCTCCTGAAGAAGGTAGACGAACGGGAGCAGACCCGTGAACAGATCCAGGAGATCGTTAGTGAGCAGCAGCACCACCAACAACCGCAGCATCATCCGTCGCAACACTTGCACCACTACCGTCCACCACCGCCCACAGCAGGAATGGTAGAACATGCTCAGGACATGCCCATCGGTTTGGTACAGCATCATCATCAGGAAGGACACCATCCACCACTGGCCATGCAACATGCACACCATCCACAAGCCATACGCCGGCGGGTCAAGCACGAGTCAGATCTCGAATGGGATCCATTCGAGATGATCCTCCATGTCCATGGCGCAGGCGAGCCAGCTGCCAACTGAAGACTGAGAAAATAGGGATAGAAAAGCCCTAAACACACCTGAGAAAAGCCCTGCACAGACTATTTTCTTGGCAGCACCTCCGATACGGATTACATTTTTAGATCAAAAGATTCAATGAAATTGAACAAATTATAAATTTTGAAAAATATTATAATTTTTATTTTATAGAATAACTTTTTCTTGTTAAGAATCGATTTCTTTCTTTTTGGTTTCTTCTCAGGTGCAATTCATCTTTTTAGATTTCCCTAAAATAATCGTCAGATGTAAAACCATTAGCTATACCGCATGCCCACATCTATTATATAACCTTTTTGTAATTCCATTTTCTACTCTACTGCAATTGAATAAAACATATATAAACTTATAATTTGTAATGGTTTATGAAATAAGATTTATGGGAGATAATCTAATCAGTCTTATCTTTCTGCTTAAAATCTCCAACATGCCAATATCTATTAATGAATTTGATATCAATTTAAAGTTCACCCCCTTGATTTTGTAATTGATAACGTATACATTTCATCAATTTGAGTTCTTGAAAATTCGATTCTAATGCCTGAATGGAAAAAGATTTATTCCACCTGAAGTGCTTTGCACTCAATCAATTTCGATAATCGTGATGCGATCCGACGGATTGGAGATTCGAGAACGCCCCGAGCGCGAAAACTAAATTATGCTAATTTTCACAGTGTGTGCAACATTTGTCGATTGCCAAACATGTTCTACACACAAACACCAACACACACACACACTTTCTACAGCACCGACTCTCATCCAATAAAGCCCTGCTTTTACCCCCCCAAACCATGCAACATTTTGTGGATTTGTGTAAATTTCTGGCTGAGGGCCAAGGGCGGAAAACGCGTAATTCCAATCACGTGCCAGAGCCCAGAAAAGAAAAGTTCTCAAACTGTAAAACGTTTATCAAAATGTAAGCACCCCTCTCTTGCCATCCTCCAACTCACCCACATAATTGGCCAAAAGGATACCGCTCCCGCATCCCCCTACGCCCCTCCCACCTTAGCAGACTCCGACAATATCTTCAATAATAAATGCATTTCACTGTCGAATTTGCCGCATTCTGCACAACACACGTGCCTTAAATAATTCACGTCGCATTTAGCGGCGTTTTTGCCAAGCCTCTAATGGGCCCAGCGATTTGTAAGTGGGCGTGGCGCAGGGGGGAAGCTAGGGGCGTGGCACGCCGCCAGGTAAAGTGGAAAGTAGTTGGCTACGTTTTACGTTCTAGTTCGAGGCGAAAATTTGCCTAAAAACTCAAGTAGTTTGTTCAAACTTTTATGCTTCGTGCATTTATCAACGCCAGCCAAGGTGGTTCGTTGGAAAAACAGGGGGGGGGGCGGAGGGGAGTATATAGGGGGCAGGGAAAATGGGTGGAAAACTAGAGGCGGGGCAAAACCCATCCAGGAGTCCATGAAGCGCAGCAGCCCGGAGCAACAGCGCTGCCGTGTAAAAGTTTTCCACCACGCCAGCCATGGGTGGGTTAGATGATGGAGCGTTATTTAAATGGTTTTCGGATGCGTACGTGCGAAAATGTTAGTAATAAGCCAGGTGGCAAGAAACCAGGAGCCATTACTGCGATATCCTTAGCGCCATGCTTACCTGTGGGAAAGAAATGTTCGCGATTTGTTAGTTCAAAAGGATTTGAAAAAGGCGTTCTTTAGAGGAATGTCAACTATTGGGGATTTTTCAGCAAAGAAAATCGATTTGTTATATGCAAATTATTTGCAGATCTGATAGTAGGGAAATCTGTAAGATAAATGCTTCTTGGTTAACCCTTTAGGTCTTAGTAAAGGTCTTTTAGGGACGATATGGTCTAAGGCTGGCGTTTAAAACTGAATTCCTAGAATATGATTCATATTTTTATTAAGAAAGTTTTTTACAATTTTGGGTATAATTTAAATGAGGTTTTCCACTTCTTTTCTGATTACTTCTTAAAAAACTAAAATATAACATTTTTAATACTGTTCTGGGAGCTGTTAAATGTTTTTTAAATGTTTTAAAAATCGTTCCTATGGGAATTTTTTGATAATTTATTATTCCCATGTCATTATAAATTTGTAATTTTCTAAATGTTTTTTGATTAATGTGTAAACTGATAGCGTTTTTATTGCTCAATACAAAGAAATGAAAAGTTAGTTATAGAAAAGTTTAATAAAAGCATACATTTTGACCTGATTATGCTGATTATAATAAAGTTTCCTTATCACCACAAATATTTCAAGAAAAAATATTTTTTTGAAAAATATATCTTAAGATATTATCAGCTTAACTCTATACATTTCTATTCCATTTACTTCTAACCAATTAAATTGAATTTTAAAATTTCTAAAAACTTTTTTTAACTTGGTTCTACTAACATTTTTGCCATGGGTCGGTGTAATGGCTTTCGAGTGGAACGTGAGCCGGGAAAACTTCTCTTGCCTAAATGCTCGGTAGGTGATTTCTTTCCGCAGGAAGTACGCATACACACGCACTTAACACACACACACACACATTTACAGTCAAATCATTTTCCACGCCCACTCGCCTCCACAAACACACTTTCACACACACACACACACACATGATAAGAATGCTTATGTGAATTATCGCACATTTTACGGCATCGAAAAAAGGGGTTTTCAGGGGGTCGGAGGGACCTTGTACCGGGAAAGAACTAGAAAACTTGTCTAAAAGTGCGCACTCCACTCATACAAATACAAATATATATAAATATATATATATATGTATGTATATATATCTCCAAATGCGGACACGCCGACAGTAGCGCATAAAAACTTTTAAATTTACTTTTGCTAAGAGTTTTTCCCGCCCCCTAACCAGCCACGCCCCTCCATGCCCATGCATATTCATTTCAAAATCCACACACATACACATGGCCAAGTTTTCTTGGAAAAGTTCCTTTACCCCTTTACCACTCTTGCCACCTTCCCTTCTACGAGAAAAATCAACGAACTGTGAGAGAGGCAAACAAAAAAAAAGAAGTTTGAGGCAAAAGGTGGGCAAGGGTTTTTTGGGGTTTTGGGGGGGATTTTCCGGATACGAATCCGGAGCGGCATCGCTTAATAGAGCTGCCAAAATTCGTGTGCCTCAGGTTGCGTCGCTTGTCGGCAGACGCCGCGTTACAAGCGCTCCAAATTGCTCACTTCTCGGGGCGCTCCATATTCCTCTACATCCATCCCCCTACCCTGCCGTAATGCCACCTTAATTTCCCGTTCTCCCCCTCCTTCTTACTTTTTAAAGCCCTGCCATCGAAATCCCAGCCAATTCCCCCAACCAAACCAAGCAACTATGATGTTGCTGTCTTCCCATTTTTGCACACTTGTCTATTTTTCAGTCTTGCCACAGTGGAAATTCTGAAATCATTTTCCCTGCATTTGTTAATTTCCCTTTTTATGAAGAACTCCAAAAATATGGTACTTAAAAACTCAAATTCTAGGGAAATAGTTTGTACTAAAAAACCTTAAAAATGGTCCCCAGTTGATATCCTTAATATACCTTCTTTCCTTCTTCTTTTTATGGTCAGTATATTATCAAATTTTTCCCATCTTGATAAATATTGGCAGTCAAAAACACTCCACCACATGAACTTCCCCCCCTTCTGTACGGAAAACCGAAAGCATCTGAGAAATCAAACCTGGCTAAGATTCATATCGCTTGGGTTCAGACCACCCCGGATGGCTTTGAATAAGGAAAATTCCAAAATAACTTCGATAAGTTCTTTATTTGACAAGTTCCCCACTGTGCCATTTGGGTCTACTTTTACCCAACTCCAAAGTCCTTCATTTCGTGCAGGCCCTTTTTTGCTGTTGTTGTTGTTGAGATGGGGAGGGGGAAAATGTTTGCTGTAAAATGTTGGGCCACGTATCCTGCAGCAATTCGTAAACTAATTCTACATACGTGCCCGTGTCAGCTATCACCCATCCGCCCTGTTGCCCTGTTTCCCTCTCCCTTGCCCTTGCCCCATCCCTTTTCCTTTTGGCTTCCCGCAGAGCGACCAAATCGTTACGTGCGTTGGGCCACGGTGGCGCCCTCTGTGGGCCGTGCGTCATGTTTTGATTGGCGTCATGTACACGGACGGATTCGCTCCGGCTTTCCACACAGAACGAACGGATACGGATGATGGTGGGCTGCACAGAGAACAAATGCTAGAAATGCTGTTGCCCCAAACAGTTATTTTATGCTTATGAGTTTCTAACAAAAATTATGATAATTAATAATAATATTGAAAAACAAATTCTTGAAAAACCCTTAAAGGTTTGATGTTACTGGAAAAACAGGGAACCCATTATCATAAAATAGGGGATATTTAATATTTATTAAGTACCTTTCCCCTAGGAAACAACATTTTCATTGACCCCCTATTTGGTTAGTTTTCCCAGTGTGCGCGTGGGTTGCTTTTGCCTTTTTGTGCTAATAAATTGCATTTTCACCTCAAGAACTCACTGACAGACGATGCCCAAAGGGTACCTGAGGGGCAATGCGGGTATAAAGGGGCACGGGGCAAGGACCTGGGTGATTTTCTCCGAGGGTGACACAATTCAATTTGGCCGCGTTTCCGTTCCGACTGCAGGTGCCTGGATGGATGATGGTGTATTGCCAGTTTTTGTAATTCCATTTCTGATTTCATATTTTGCTGTCACTGTGAAATGATTCAATTTTGCAGATTTCTTTCATGTGGGGTGGGGATGTGGTGGCAATATTTGCATGCCAGGCATGTATCTATGTAACTTTTCATTTTTTCCCCTTTTTTTTTGGTCTGCGTGCCGTTATCAATCAAAAGCGAAATGCGAATTGTGCGCAAATTTGTTGCATACGCAGAAAAATATTTGGTATATTGCATGGCAATCAAAGTGCTGCATGATTGACAGGACAAATGGAATATTTTCGAGTGATATTTTGCAGCCGGAAAATGCAGTGACCTGAAACATGTCAAAGTCTGTCTGTCTATCTCTCAAAATAGTTGACGAGACCAATATGCAATAGAAATTCATCAGTTATTGGTTGCAAATCGGTTTTCTGTCAAGCGGCACTCAAATTAGAAAAGTTTTCGTACTTTTACAGTTTGGGATTTTAATAAGAAAGATATTTTAATGTATACTTTAAGATGAAACTAAGATCCAAAAGAGATTTAATGGTTAGATTAAGCAGAGCTGAAAATGACTTTATTACTTTCGAGAATCTGCGACTTTAATGTAATGTCCTTCTTGCAAGGCACTTAGGGAATCATAAAATTAAAATCCCTTCCATTGAACTCCAATAAACTATAATACCTTTAAGAAGACTTCCAATGATAACCTTCGCTCTGGCCTACTCAATTAGCAGACAGGTTAATTGCTCCAGTTTCGATTGCACAATCCAGGTAAAGAATGGTTGCAGGACCTCGGCTACCTCAAGGCTACACCTTGTCCATATTCTATGCAAATTCCAAAGGACAAAGAACCCGGCCACAAAAGCAGTCGAGTCACTTAGGCCAGAGTCTTATGTTCTAGACCTCCGCTTCTCCAACTCTGATTCACCAGAGTATCCTTGAGAAGCTGGGAATCTATAATGCCGGAAGTGTCCTTCGCAGAACTCGCACGTGTGTCGGCATAAAATAATGCGACATTTTTATGGCCCGGCCGAGTACCGCTTTAGTACCGCCCCTCTCTTTTGCACCTTCTACGGCCTTCTGACAGCTCAACTTAAAGCGGTGTTAAAATTTATGAATGAATTTGACTAGGACACCCCGACACCCCGACACCACGACACACACAGGAAGCAGGATCCTGCCAGCAGGTAAGCAATAACTCAGTCCCTGGCCGGGAGTTTTTTCTAATTTCTTTTGGCTAAAATACAGTTTCGGTCTTTGCATAGTAAAAATGCCCAAAGATTTATGATGAGGCTCGTTGTTGAACGTGCACACATCCACATCCGCAACCGTATCCGCATCGGCAGTAAGTGAGAGGCCGCTGAAGCTAATCCCGAATGAATGAATTGCGCTCCTGGGCTGTCGTCCTCGCTCCTGCGGAATGGAATGCAAATCCGTTGATTTAGAAATTCCATTAATATCGGAGTTCCAACCCGCCCCGCCCTGCCTTACCGCCCTTACCTAACATATTTTCTTTATCAATATGCCAAACGAAGCCCACGGCCCACAAGGAACGCTTAAATAAATGTAAATTCTTTGATATATACATGTAAATATAAGTATATATCTATTGTGGGAACGAAATTCCTGGCAGATTTATATAAGGCTTAAGTCTATGATGCTGATTTTTTGGAAATATGAATATTTGAGTTGATAATCAAAGTAGTTTAAGTTCACGGATCTAAATTATAGTAAATAGAATTTTAATCAGGGTAAGGTCTAGAAGGTCTCTAGGTCCAGTAATATCCTTTTGATAGATATTTTATAAGAATTTTACAGCCCCTTTTTAAGACATTTAAAACTGCACTTTCTTAACCAAATCCCTGACAAGTCTTGATGTTTTAACCTAAAGTTAAACTTTTCCTATAAAGTTTCTTCCAGAACTAGGCTAAAACGTTTTTAAGTATATACTAAATAAGGTCTCTTGAATATATTAATAATAATAATATTAATATATTAATTCCAAATTTATGTTTTATTCCTCCTACAAAATGAATAACTTAAAAAGGTCGCTTAAGTTTCCAAAGAAAACAACTTCTTGTTTATATTTCTTGTTGGACAAAACACTTTTTGGGCCCGAATAAACATGTCAGCCATATTCCTGAGACACTAATTTCCAAATTCATATATTCAATATTGGCCAGCACCAACACCAGGAACAAAGCAGTGGACACCACCACTGCTAACCCCAACACCATTCTTCGTAATGGTAAATAGATATTGACCAGGCCAAGCCAAGGCCTTCTCCTGCTGGGCTATCAGTGTCGTCTGACCACATTAGCATGTCACTCTGGCGGTAAACAGAGAAAAGTTACGAAAACTTCTTGGAAAACTTCTTTGCTTATGTTTGTCGCCAACCCATCGAAGGGAAACTTGGCAGATAAACAAAAATTTCGTTGAATAGATTCGAACAGAGTTTTGGAGTGTTTCAATATGAGAACGCAACGTAACTTTCCTTTTTGGTTGGTTATTGACACATTTGTGACATCCGACGAGTTGCTTAAGCAAATACTACAAAATTTGTGGGCGTGGCAGGGTGTTGTTTTGGTTTCATCTCTCTCTCTCTCTGTCTGTCAGTTTTCGATACGATTTCCGCTGACCAAACGGGTCAATCCCAATAGATAGATCGGACCCAAAATGGACTGCGTGTGAGTGTCATTTTCATTCTGTTTATTTGTCAGTCATTATTTTGGGCAAATATTGACGCTCTTGTCATGCCCAGTAGCACTCTGCGTTAATTGATTTCCAATTCGTAGCCACTTTTATTGTTATTATTATTATAGCAGGGCCCAGGGAAGTAAACTACTGCCCTCCAATCACATACTTGCTACGCCTTTTTTTTTTTTGGTAACCAAAGCATAACCCTACCCTTCGATTTCAGCCAAGTGAAGTGACCAGGCAAAGCAATCAACAAATATCTAACCAGTTTAAGGCCAAGTATCGATGACTTGCACTCACAAATTGTCAAAGGTTTATACTTTTTACGAGCCATCTTGAAGTATTTTTAAAATTTATAAACTTCTCAGGCCATCAAAATCGATTTGTCACACGGCATTAACTGGCATTGTGCTAAATTTAAACCATTACCAGGTTTTTGTATTAGGAATTTGCATGCCACTTAAAGTTAAATGAAGTCAATTAAAAATGTTAAAAGTTCATTTTTTATGCAGATTTTTTAACATTAAATTTTTGATAAGAAAGCTGAATAAATGTTGATTTAAATAAGAAGACTTTGTGGTTAGCGAAAATGAAAAATCTTTTTGATTATTAAAGAGAAGCTCTTTTGGAAAGTAACTAATTACTTACCCTCTTTATGTTATAAAAATATTTGAATTTTGCTTATAAATTTGATATATTTTATAGGGTGACCCACGGAAGATTTGCGTTTTAAAATCGCTATAAAAATATTTATATTTTCCAATTTTCTCTGAGCGTAAACTTTACCATTTCGTAAACCGCAAACCTTCTACTAAATATCTGAAACATAGACAATGACAATCGAAATGTCAAAGTCAAAATTATCGATAGTTCAAAAAGCAAACGCTACATGGTCCACCCTGTAGCTATGAAAATAAAAAGCCTTCCTTTTAATGAACCACTTAAGACCCGTTAATTATGGTAATATATCATGAAATATTATTTATAGAGCAATACCCATAATAACCATAATGGTTTGTTTTTTAAAATTGCAAAACCGTGACGTTAATCCAAGATTAATCACATACAGATTGTCAACTGGTCTCTCGCTCGGATTCTCGAGATCAACTTGTTCTGGCTCTTGAGCTGAAGCTGTGGCTGTAGCTGGAGTGTTAATATTTGTGCAGTAAATAAGCAAATTAAGTGTTTCCACAAACTGCACAGATACAGATACGGACCAAAGCAATATATGTACATACTATATAGTATAGGGACAGCTGGGTATAGCCATATAAATAGGCGCATAAATATTTGTTTTATGTTTTCACATCGAGCTTATCAATGAGCAAACATTAACGGCGCTACTCCACGGCCCCAGCTACCCATTTTCAATACTCCGCGGCGGAGCTGTGTTTCTGCTCAGTTTTTGGTATCGCTGTTTGCTTACGGATTTTCTTTTGCCTTTGCACGGTTTTTTATCTTATCGCCGTAATGGAACTACGGGTCACGCCAGGCCAAGCTGACTATGGCTGACTCGGCTGTGTCGCTGTTTGCTCAATTAATACGAACTTTAATTGAAAAACAATACCATTAACTAAATCAGTTAAGCGCATCGGTGGCGGGCTACAGTCTGTGAGTCTGGCGCCCATTGGCAGTGACTCCTTGGTCGGCAGTCGGCTTGAGTTTCACAAGAAATGTTTTCCATCTGGATCTAAACTAATACTAAATTATAATTGTAATAATACCTTTAAGTAGTAAGATATACGAATGCAACCGAGTTAACCATTAATTTATGTTTAAAAATATGTCTAATAGAACTGTAATCATTAATTTGCGATATATTAATCCCTAATCCCTAATCCCTACTCTACTTTCTTTAGATGACTTCCAGATCATTGCAGTTGCTTATCTTTTGAATTTTTGTTGCATTTTAATAATATTTTTTTTTAACTTTTAAGGATTTTAGGCAAAATTAGCGATACAGGAGGGGATTGTATAAGAGATCCGTGATCCTAAAGAAGTATTTGATATGGAGTAAGGTAGTTAAGGTAGAAATTGAATAATAACAAGCTTTGCTTAGTTTTTTCGAGAGGGTTAAATGTGATAATCAGATTCACTTTTGATTAAAATGTGCTTTCAACAAACTTTTTCCGGTGTCACATAATCTTATAAACAAACATATAGTGTTCTTCTAAACAAGCAAAGATTATTAACACTTTTTACAACTTTAATGATAGTCAAATATAGAGTAGAGATGCTGTGTCAGCTTCTTTTCGTATCTGATAAACTAATGTATTCCCATATCCTGATCAATTTATCAATTGGCAAAGTTTATTACCTTTTACTAGAAGAAGTCCCGACCCACTTTCTTAAGGCAGTACACAGACATTCTGCTATTTTTGTTTTTTGTTTTTTTTTCCTCGTCGTTCTGCCTGCTTTCGGTGTGTTTTTATCTAAATTACTTTTAATCGCCATTTAATGTTTTTGTTTTTCTTGTTTCGAGCTGTTGCTGCTATTGATGTTGTTATTGTTGCCCGTTTAGGTTGTGTTGCTCATGTTTAATTGCGACTTCTTTTTGGGTACTCTAATCTAATTGCCAAATCCAAGCGCCGAATGTGAATGAATCTGAGTCGCAATGCACAGAGAACAAACTATGAAAAGCTTAATTTTTAAACTCTTAAATAGAATATTAAGTGCTAAATAAGATTTATATTTTAAACATTAACCAAAATGAATATTAATTACTTACAAATTTGTAATTCTTTGACAGTAAAATATAAAAAAACCTAATTAACAAGCATTGCTTACATTTGTTCTCAGTGTAAGAGTAAGAGTGTAATTAAATACATATGTATGTATATGTGTTTGTGACGGGATGTTTGTGTGGTTTTCAAGGCTCCCCAAACGCCCCGCCATACTATTCCGGCCTTGCCCATCTGGTTCCCCATGGAAATAGATTGCGCCCGCTATCTGGAAAAGTTGTTCGGTCTGCAAATCGTATAAACAATTATAAACAAACAGTCCGGGGCGAACGCTTCTTTATCATGGCCTAGTTCTTTTTTATTGATATCATTAGAAATAGTGAAAAAAAAGAAAAGAAAAGAATAGAAAACAAAACAAAAACACCGAATTCCCCTTGTCAGCCCATCGAAATGCCAATCGACGCGTGCGAATCCATAAGATACATTTGGCTGTAAACAAAGTCATTCATTATGCCAATCCTCCATATGTCCAACAAGTCGCGGCGATCCTTCTAGCGTGGCATGGTATTGCGTCAATCAGTTGATCGGTCTGAATAGTATTCACAGACATATGTCTATATAGCACTTATACATTTTTGAAATATTCTTTTAAAAACAAGAAAAATAACAAAATATTGTAAGAACTTTCATTTCCTTCTTTTTTTGACTATTTTAATATTTCAATTCGTAGTGAAAAACAATTGCTTACACAGATCTGCATCTTCTGGCCTTGGGCCAAACTTGAAAGTTGTCAAAAGCCACAACAATAGCGAGGTCTTCTTTCCAGATTAGTTAGTTAGTTATGGCCAACAGAGTCCCACCATGCACTTAGCCCAAGGTCCAAAGCATAAACCATTTGCATGGCAATTTGAGTTTAGTTTGTTTACGAGCTGAAAACCGAAGAAAAAAACATATTTTTATGGCTCTGAAGAGGGGTGAAGTTTGTATCTTTTTTCAGAATAATGCAAACGGATTGCATTTAAAAATATTTTCTATATACTTTTCGTATATACTATATAGATGGGTTCGTTAAAACAACGTTTCTAAAATCCTTTGATTTAATTGGGAAATTGTAAGTGTGCCAAAAATGAAATGCGTCACTGCAAGTACCTACACTCTTTAACAAAATAATTAAAAAATATGCTTCATACTCACTAACTAGTGTTTTCATATGTAACTATCTTTATTAAGTTTTTTTATTTATAAATATTATTTCAGTTACATTTTCATTCCTTGCCCTAGAAACTCCAAATCAATCTTTTGCTGACTAGTGCTGGTAAATAAATTTGCACCCTGTTGACCCTTGGATGACGCCTTCCTCAAGCACTGAATCTCGTGTGCATGTTAATGAGATTTTCTTTATGCCTCTTTGTGGGCCAGTTCCTCCCATTTCAACGCCCACGCCTTGTGTGACATTAAGATATACAATCTCAGAAAAATCTTTACTTATTTCGGTAAATCTTTGGGTCAAAGTATTCCTTGCCTGTCGATGACCTACAACGATATGTAAACACAATTTATATCTTTTTTAACAAGACTTGCATAATTATGAAAAATCAATTACGTAAAATCATTAATCGATTCTCATTTAGTTTGACTTTCCCCCCACAGAGGGCCTCATATAGGGTAAGTCGCATGCTGTCCATTAATTAACCCACAGCAGGCCCTATTCCAAACGCGATCCTCAATGTTTCTTTTTTTTTGCCATAGACTTAGTAAGTGTTGTTTGTTTTTTTTTTTAATACCCAATGGCAAGACAGCGAAGATAGAGCTGGTTTACAGAAACAGGCGCCAAACATGGCATACGAATTAATTTGGTCGTTGTATTTAAATGCTCAAAGCTGAAAGTGGGAATCATTTTTTCTCTGCCTTCTTTTTTTTAATAGATTGCAAACAAAACAAAAATTAACATACGCCCCGATGTGATCGTGAACGTGCCCGTCGTCGAGGCGAGTGGCAAAAAAAAAAAATAGAGAAAAAGAAAACAAAACAAAACAGAAGAAAAAAAATTAAACATTTGTTATTCTTGTGACATCACCAGCAGGCAAAAGGAACGGTGGCGGGGGATCTCTTTTCAAAGTAAACAAAAAAGAGAGCCAGGGCTGTCACTAGCTATTGCAGCCCTGGGTAACAGTAGTACGTCCATCCATAGATTGCTTAACATGGGAAATAAATATATTATTTCATTAAAATTATTGTAAATCATTAATATTAATATATTTTAATATGAAAATAAATATTTTTTTAATACATTAAATTTAAAGTTCGTCAATTTGTTTAACCACTGTAGTTTAGAGGGAGGAAGAAATACAAACAAGCGATCGCTGGCGAGCTCCTTATCTATGAAATAGCCCCCAGCCTCAGAGACACAGACCTCCGAGCCAATATGTATGTGTATGTATGTACATATGTATGTATGTAGTTTAGCTTATAAGCAAGCTCTCGGTTTTGGTTTGGAACCCCTGGGCCTGACTCTAAATAGGCGCAGCTGTGTGCTCGTATTAGATAAGTCAGTCGCTTCGAGTGTGCGGGTATTAATATGCAAATTAGTTGGCGACCAGCAAAAACAAAAACAACAACAAAAGCGAAATACATAAATAACAATGACAACAACAGCAAAAACTACAACAATATGATGAGTGATTAAAAGTAATGTGCAGAGACAAAGTCGAATAGCAAATGCGCCAAATGAGGATCGCACTCGTGCAGCAGAAATAAAACTATTGGGTATTCAAATGGGGTATATAGGATTAGTTATATACATATATATAGTATATTATTATAAATATTTAAGGAAACATTATTAAACTTTTAACAATCACTAAATCTTTCTAAAAACTGATTAAAGATAACTCCGAAACCCATTATTACTCGTAATATAATATAAAAAACTTGCATAAGGCTTGTAAAATCTATTATAATCCCTAAGAAGGTCATTGGAAAAGTGGTCTCCCCTTTTGTTTATTTTGTTAAGTAAACAAATATTTTCTTTATCACTCAACAAACGAAATTCCCCTTTGATATCCTAAACAATCGCCACTATTGGTCCCCCCACTCCATGCCATGCCATTCCATTTCATCTTATTTTATTTCATAGAGAGACATATCATGCGACGATCGAGTGGTCGCCACATGGGGCTATGGCTTTGGATCTGGATCTGGATCGGATAGCAGATCGCATGGGATCGGTTTGGGGGTCTGGGTCCGCTTGTCTGTCATCCATTTGGCAAACTTCAACAGATCGTTTCGTTCGCATTCGTTTCGTTTTTGTTTCGTCAACAACAAAGTAAGGCGAAAACAATGACCCGCCACTCATCGAGTGGGCTGGGCAACTATGAAGTAAAGCCACACTGAGCTTCTGAGCTCAAAGTGGCAGTTTTCAAGTATATGCGACCATATGATCATATCAAACTATATATAAAACGAAGATACATAAATTAAGAAACTTAAATTGGTGGATTTCCTTTATAAAAATTAAGCTTATTGTAGGTTTATAATTTTTAAACATTTTTCAAAAAATATTTATATTAAATAGTTAACTTCAGAAAAAATGTTTTTAACGTATACAAATTCTGCAATTTAACTACGATTTTTATATATTTTTAAAAAAGCTAATTTAAGATTTCTTTCTTCCGACTGAAAGCAGGTCAAGAACAGAATTTAAGATTAAAAAATCCAACTTTTTTTAAAATATTTTTAAATGAGTAAAAGTAAACAAATGATTGCACTCCACAGCCACTTTTTGTTGATAAAATACTTTTGTTTATTTTAATTCCTTTTTTATATTTTATTTTTTACATTTATATAAGCGCGACAGTGTCATAGCTGGCAAATGAGACTGATTGCGGGTCTCTTCTACTACGCCGCAATGGAGCCCTCTGCGTAGGTGGTGTTTGGCGCGTGTGTCGGCATATTGAATAGCTCGACCCCCAACTAAGGAAAGACAACAACGACAACAATAATAACGAAAAGTGCGATCTAGCACCCCACCCCCACACGCTAACAACCCCAAGTCTGTCTTTTATTTTTTTTGCCGCGGTGGGGCGTGACAAATTTTCTAGCGTTGCCTTTTCATGTTTTGTTTATAATTTTATCTAATATGCATGGAGCACTTTTGGCCTGTCATATGCCCCAATCGATAGATCTATGTACATACTACATATGTATATACCTTGGCCCCACAGACCCTCTCTGCTCAGCTCTCACCTCTTCAGCTGTTTGTAAACAAAGCCAGAGCCAACGCCTCTTGAATTTGAAATTCATTAGATCGATTTGTGCGACGATTTCGAAATCGCTTTCAAAATTGCTCAGATATGTTCCCAGCTGCGGCTGTTGATTATTCTTCCTGGTTGGCTGGCTTAAGGCTTTTATTTATGATGGCAGAACAGAGTCTATCATTCTTGCTATCAAAGGGAAAAATGATATAAAATATTGTAAAAAACTAACCAAAACAGAGAAGATCATCTTGAGAACCTACTTTAAAGTCTCTAATAATATTCAAACATTTTTCCATGTGCACTTGACCCTCATGAAAGTAATTGAACATTATAAGGCTTATAGAAAAACAACACCTAATATGATAAATTGGCTCAATTTGCATTTTATGTTTGCTTCTAATTAGTAGTATTTAAAATTTCATATTTCTATAAATTTTGGCCATAAACTTGGCGCCCGAGTCGAAACCATAAATGGAGGGTCGTTCGCATTAAGGTGTTTGTTATTTTTTTTTCGGATTAAGACAAGGCCAAGATTGGGGGCACGTGCCTAGACTCTCATCATGCCAAGGCCTTTGTCAGATGGGCCAAAACGAAACAGAATTAAATATAATTACAACGCGTTCTTATTTATAGAGATTAGCCAATGTGACAGCCTGCAATTTGCATAGATTTTTATTATATTATTTAAATTTTATTTATAGCTAAATAATAATGTAAACAAATATATGTAGGTAGCCTTTCGTTTGTCAATAATATTTATTTAACAAAATACTTGGCAACTATTGGCAGACAAAATGTTTTTCATGCAGATGTTCATTTTCTTTTGCCGTCAAAGGGATATAAGCCACAATCAGTTAAATAAATAGATTTTCCTTTAAATAAAAACACAAACACACTCTCGCCTTTATCATTAAAAACAACAACTGGCCTTAATGCATGTGCAGATTTTGACTAGCTTTCCAATGGAAATGGATGAGCATGAAAAAATATACAAAAAAAAAAATCAATTAGAATTTTATTTGCCTGAAAGGCATTTCATTCTCATTTTCATTCATTCATTCATTTGCTCATTCATATCGAAATTTGCTCGGCTATGCTCTTGTTTATTAAAACATTTGCGTTTCGATTTTTATTATTTTTTTTCTTACTTTGAGATTCCAGAAATTCGTATTTATTTATGCAAAAAAAAAAAGGAATTTTTGTTTTGAATGCAAATTAAGTATGGGCCAAAATATTCGCAACCGAAAATCTTTCTCACCTTTTACCTTTGCCAGCCTTGCAGCAGGCAATCGAGTGGAAGGAAATAGTTTGGGGCAGGCATTAATAACGCACATAAGTTATGGCACCTGTTGGCCACTTTTGATGGCCAATGAAACACTAAGCCAGTTGAATAAAGTTCGTTGCGGTAAGTTCTTTTTAATGGCTTCCTAGACGATTTTTTCTTCGTTTTGAGTCAAAACAAGCGAATGGGAAAACTTCTGTTTTTAATGACAAAGTAAGAAATGGTGGGGAAATGTTGGCTAGCTAGTAGTTGGTTAATAAATGTCGGGTACTTTTTATATTTTAATGCCTTAAATTAGATATAGGAGTTGAGATTTTAAAAGATTTTGGAGTTTTCTCTTTTAAGTCCAAAAACTGATCTGCGCGAAAAACTGATCTAAAAAATTCTTTAAAAAATTCTCAAAATTGCCAAAAATATAAAATATTTTATACTTAGTTTTCCTTAAAATCTGAAATATTTTTAAGAATTTTTGCTCTATATTTTTTAAACTTTCTTTTCCTTTAAAAACCAAAATTATTCCTTCAAACTCAGATAGTCAAAGTATCTTTTTCGCCCTCTTAATCTCCAGACCCCCAACTTATACTAACATTTTCGGATTGGCTGCTGCCAATATGATGTTGTCTCGAATGTGTGCCAAATCTATTAAATTTCAAGCGTTGAAAAACAAACCAGAAAAAAAACACAGAAAGCGAGCGAAAAAAAAAACGCAAATTGCGCTTTATTTAAGTACAAAAATAACAAGAAACGCAACGGAATTGAATGGATCTACGGCCCAAGGGGTGGCTGGCGGAGGCGGTGATTTGGGGTGGCATGGAAGTGGGAGCGGAACAAAACGCGGCAGCGTCGGTGGCGGCACTAGAATAAATTTGAAAACCGCACTAAAGTTTTTTTTTTTTTTTTGTTTTCCTATTATTTGCGCGCGTCCGAATTTGTCGGTTATATGGGTTCATTCGCACATTGTTGTTGTGGTTGATGGCGTCCGCCAGGTTTATATGGGTACTATATACTATATATCTTGTGGAAAAGTGTGAGGTGGGGGTGGGGCGTCTTAGCGGAAAGGGTGGCAGGTGCAGGATGGAAACGATGGGAGAGGGGTATACAAGATTGCCAGTCTTAACGCCTCAATTCAGATTCTTGTTTACGCGCCGACGTCCAACAATTTTTGCGTCGTCTAATCAAAACGAGAGGAATTGTTTTCATCCTTCTTGGGCACTGAGAGAAAAATGTTAGCTATGATTAGAAATGGTTTTAAGTTAAAAGATATTTTTAAGAAGATGATCAAAAAATGTAAAAATATTATTGGTAATTGAAAGGGAATGGAGGCCAAAGACGGAATAAAGTCTTACAAGAAAAATGTTTCAATTTGATTTCAAAATGTTTATTTATTTTTTTTTAATTTTAAAATCAAAAATATCTAAATATCTATATTTGCAATATAACTTAACATACTGATACTTAGTTTATAATTTTAATAATATTTTAAGATTTTATTTTACAATTTACAAAAGTCAAACATTTTATAAAAAAGAATAAAACGATTTTTTTCCATGAAAAGTTTTTCCTAGAAAACACACTTTCTAAGGATATTTAAAAGTTTTCAATGTTGTACCTAACACAAAGCTTTTTCCTCCAGTGCACCCCTTCCTTGGCTGTGTTTTTCCATTTTCCCCTTCCCACACCGCTCCTGCTTCATCCCGTGTTGATTGCAAAATGTGCGAGCATTTTCCCGGCTGTTGTTTCGAATGTTTTGTTGGCTTTAGTTTTGCATTTATTCCGATTATTTATTTTCGTACTTTTTCTTTGCGTTGGCTTGAATTTTGTATTTTTGGTTTGTATTTTTGGGTGCCCCACAACCTACGAAACTTTCCACAATGCAGTGGGCGGCAGGCAATACGTTTCTATTTTCAGAGCCAAAATTTTAATGGCTTTTCTCACATTTGACATTTGCACGGAATAAACGACAATAATGCACATGTATAAGAGAGTGTGTGCGTGTGCATGTGTGTGTGTGTGAATGTAAACAAAATTTTGAAATTTGTTTACAAACGCCTAATTGGGCGTGCACGAAAATCAACAAAGTTATCGATAATAACCAAGCAGGCTTGACATTTGCCAAAAACTAAACAAATTTATTTTCTGGTCATCAAAAATTTATAAAATAAAAATGGTAATGGCTTTTAGGCGTAGTAAGCCATAATGTTTAGGTTTTAGTGAGTATTTAAAATTAGAAAATACAATGACTAATTGAAATGTTAACTTTTATGCAAATATTATTGGGTAATAAGCTTTGGAAAAGTGATTTAAAGGGAAGTTTCCCTTTAGTTTTCCTTATAAAAACCCAAAAACAAATTGGAAATCCGAGACTCAAAGATTCTAAACATCTGACAATCCAACAAATCAATTATTTATCGCATATGTTAGGCCTACAAAGAACTTGAAATCATATTAATAGTAATTCGATATCTATTTGTGGTGCCTTGAAATTCGATATACGATGACGCTATCGATATTGGATTGATTTGCGGAACAGTGAATTGCGTTGATGGTAAATACGTTTGACAGATAAAAGATTGGATTGTTATGGAACTCAACTGACAGGCTGCTCCACTATAACCGGGAAACGTCAAACTGCGAAGTCGTCGAAGGATGATGATCTCCTTAGAGATTGCTTATTATCGAGGACAATGCACTTGCCAAATTCCCATTTCAGTTCAGTTCAGTTCAGTGCATTGCACATTTCCTGTTACTGCTTTCCAGACAATCCCAATCCCAATTCCAATCCCAAAAAGAAGAACAAACCCAGATAACGATCTGCAGGCATTCAATTATATGGGCCAGACCTCTAACAAATCTCTATCGTATGGCTGTGCCAATCCCTAGATTGAACCCTGAACCCCTGAACTAAACAAAAAAGACTCGTATCGGCTTTCTTCTGCCGACTGCAAGTGTTTGGCAACCTGATCAAGGGCTTATCTCGCCGATCGGGGCGAGTGCATTTGTCATGGGGATCAACCGATATTGGATGAGGCCCGGAGTCGGGGGGCCTTGACCCGGCCACAATGGGTTGCCAACAATGCAGGACTCACTTGCCCAGCCATTGTTGTCATAAATTACACTTCAATTGTTAGTCAGGTCGGTGCACTTGGCCAGCAGTGATGGGAAGGGACTAGGAAAGGTACCTGGTACTTGGTTAGGTACTTGGTTAGATACTTGTGTTAGGGAACTTTGGTAGAAATTAAATAGATTTTTAACTATGAATATATGTATATAGGAATAGCCTTTAGATCTACTTATGGCATATATTTTTATCAACATTAAGTTAAGACTACAAATTACTTTAACTTAGTGCTTTAGAAACCTTAAAAGCCCGAATTAAGCCTCACCGATTACGGAAATCTAAGTACAACATAAATGTATATTTGGTACATTATTATAGTTACCATTTTTAGGTACATTCAAGGTAAGTTACCTACATAAACAGTACCTTTGCCATCACTACCATCCCTAGATATTGGCATTAGGATCTGCAATCAGCGCGTTCTTTTTCTACTCCCTATGTTCCTTTCTTCTCCTTTTTTTACAGGTCCGCCCGGAAAAAGTGTCAAAAATATCAAATGTCCTTCTTTCTCCACGCTCGTTGCCTTTCTATGGGAAGAGCTACCTGGCAGGCATAATTAATTTAATCATTGCTCATTGCACACACATTGAGGGGCGAACAAAGGGATGAGGCCTAAGCCCAAGCCCCGAACCCACTGAGCACAAGTGTCCATTGTGCCGGCAGTCCTGGTGACGTGCCCCAGACTTACGACAGGCCGAGGGTACCTCACTCTCCAGATATACATACATATATATTTATAACAATCCCTGAGCCCAGACAAATCAGACCCCTCGCTCCAGACTCACCGTGACAGACAAGATTCTGAAGGGAACAAAAAAAAAAAAAGAACCAGAACCCAAAGTCGAACCTGATTCTCTAACCGAACGTGAAGAATCCTGTCCTGGAACCCTCAACGCCTGATTGAGGTCTCGAGAGTTGATCTTCCCCCGTCCTGATCCGCAGCGTCATCGTCCTCATCTTCATCTTCATCATCATCATCATCGAACTCTCTTCATTTGTGTGACAAACAAAGACGGCGGCAGTGGTGGAGAAATCAAGTCCCTGTTTTCGCCTCAGGGATGGGGCGTGCATCGTGATCGATCGTGGCCATTGGGATGGTGGATATCTTGGCTATTGATAGGACAAGGCCATTTCTTTTTAAGGTTGGTGGTGCAGGTAAACCTGATTAAAGCTGGAAGGGATTACAAGTGTGATGGAGGTCCATACAGGGTTCTTATGAGGAAGTATCTTTGAGAAGGCCAGGTTATGGGGCTTAAAAAGATAATACAAGAACTTGCTAAGATCACAATAGTTAAGAGTTAATCAATGATTTAAGAAATCTTTGGTTTATGCGGATAAAATAAGTAGTTTTATATTAAGTTACTAACAAGTTATGTATAATTTGTGTTTACCTTAACTTAAAGATCTAAAACTAGCATTTCTTCCAGTACAATCCATCATAGAACCCCTCATGAGTTTGCATTCTTAAAGAGGTGTTATCCCTATATGATACCTTGATGGTATCTGCACAGTAAGTGAAAGTAATTTGAGAGCATAACAAATTAAAGACCATCACTCCGATGACAGTGCACTATGTTTTATGTAAAGAACTCTTGAAAAAATATAAGATCCATGAAATTCGAGATCAACCTCATATACTGCGTGTCACGCAAGGTGTCCCGTGACTCGTAAGGCTTGTCCAGTTGGTCACGCACTCATCCCGACGACTGATGATCTCCCAGGCCTGTGATATCCCACTGCGAGGGATGTACCCCGCCCCTAAACCTACTCTCTCTCTTTCTCTCTCTCTCTCTATATAGTATCCCCTATATAGTATCTTCTTGATCGCCTGACCGACGACAAACAGAAGGGCGGAGGTGGCTATACAAGCCACAGAAAAAGAAAGGAAAAACTGTCTGTGCGTGCTTACCAAGAAAAGAGTGATGAAAAAATGGAAGAAAAAAAAAGTCGAGAGAAGGGGAACCTCTGGCGTATTTTGGTAGTTAAATTGCGGCCCATTGTCTTTGGGCCAAGATCGCTGGCTATTTGTTCGAAAAACAGTCGACATGCATAAATGGTTGCTAATATCGATGGGATCTGTTGAAAAACCTGTTTCCAGTCTTTGTTTCGCCCAGCTGGGCTTGGCACCTACAACATATCACCCGTCGAAGTTACCTGTCCCTATACCTACATATATGGGTATATATATCCCCTATATTCCAAAGAAAATAACAGGCAGGAGGCATCATCACGCGCACTTTGCATATAAATCATTTTTATGACTTGTTATTTTTCACTATTTATTTTACTTCTTGCCCCGTCGTTGTTGTTTATCGAAAGGAAAACAATGATTTTCTGTTGATTTTCATTTCATTTCTATCT
Organism: Drosophila eugracilis; assembly: GCF_018153835.1. Lineage (NCBI taxonomy): Eukaryota > Metazoa > Arthropoda > Insecta > Diptera > Drosophilidae > Drosophila > Drosophila eugracilis. The sequence continues at coordinate 7,456,826 of NW_024573038.1, read as the reverse complement.
CACTCTCTCTCTCTGGCTAAACTTTTGTAAATTACAACATTATTTAGAATGGGCCAGCGATGCGGGATTGAATAATTGCCATGGACTCCATCCGGAGGGACTGTGGGGTATCGTAATTAAAGGCAACTTATAGCACTGCCCCCCCCGCCGCCACCGCTGCTCTATATGTATAGGCATCCATCTGTTTAATTAACAGCTTTTGACCTTGTCCAAATCGTTTATAAACAATTGCCCACCGATGCCGATGCCGCTGCTGCCAAGTGCTGAAATCGGCATTTGTCCGCCTTTTGCGGTGGGAAATCCGTTTTCGTATCGAAATGGAAAATTACCAACTGAGTGGGATAGTGTAAGGGGAAAAAGGGTGAAGCGAGAAGGTAATCCCCTAGCAAAACTATTTTCCATCCCCTTGGATTATTTATAACAGCTGAACTAAAACAAACTTTGGCCAAGAACTGGCCAGATTTATATAGCCATTGGGCAATTAACTTTAACGAGCTAAACCATTGATATGTAAAGAAGGTTTTGACAAATCTCTAAAGTCTATACTAGGAAAATGTCATGAAGGCGGTGTTAAGTAGATTATAAAAGGGTGAAACATAAAGCTATTAAGTAAAGAAAGTTATCTAGTTGTTTGATTTATTTTAGGCAAGAAAGTTTGACTTTTAGTTTAAGATTTTCACTTAAAAACTTTTAGTTTTATGAATTTTAAGTTAGAAAGAGAGGCAACCTTTTGTTTTATCTACTATCAAATGTTAAAAACCTAACAAACAATGTATCTTCTTTATTTTTCCTTTGACTGGCAAACATTTTAATGAAAAACTTCCAAATTCCTGTTACATTTTCCAAATCAATACAAATCTGCTTTGATATCAAACATGCTAAATTCCCCGAACCACTTATTGGATTTTTCTTCCTAGCCTCGCTCCTGGATCAGCGCAATTTGTTTACACTCCTTGGCGATTTATGTGGCATTTGAGGGGGCCAGATGTTCCCCACCCCCCTTTTTCGGCAATCGCCCCTGGGCCTTACTGTATCGGGGGAAAAGGCCTCCACATAATCCACCGCAAACAATTTCTCTTCCAGTTTCTCTCCAGTTTGGGCCACTAGAAAAATTTTAATAAAAAGTAAATTTGAAATAAACAAAATGTTTGTAATATCAGAAATTTATTGCAATTGTAGGGAAAAAACCCTAAGCGGGAGGCTGCAAACAGTGAAGCGATTTATAAAAAGAAAAAACCAAAATTACGCGACTTGTTTAAATTCTGAAAAGCCATTAAACGCAGCTGGGGCCCCGGACACGAAACACAAAACTGAGATATCCACAGCAGCTAGCTACATAGCCACATAGCCCACATCCACATAGCCCACATCCACATCCACATTGACTTCCACAACCCCGGAGCAGCAGAGCAGCAGAGACCAGAACGAGAACCAGAACCGCAATTATCATGAACGCTATATCCCGGCCAGCAAAGGGAGAAGGAGGAGCAACCAGCTCATGGCAAACACTTTGACGCAAAAACTTAAATCGTTAAATATTTATAAACGAGCTGAGAAAGCCAGAGTTGCTATCCAGCTAGGAGAGTCGAGGAAAACCCAGGAAACGGACATCTAGTGGACACCAGCTGGAGGATGGCCAGAGCATTGGTGCTGTATATCAACACATCATAATCCCAAGAGTCCGGGGGCAAACAAGGTTGGTTGAGCGTTAGAGGTAATGTTGATGGCTAGTGGGTGGGGGGTTGGCTGACAGTTAAGCCACCCAAAAGCCACCGCCTGTTTATAAGGCTTACAAGCCACCGCCTAATATGGCTTTAATGAGCTGTCCCAAAACTGGCCAAAAAGGTGGTGCTGGCAAATGCCTTAAAGGGGTTTCTCGGATTTAATGTTAGGCGGGGAAAAAAAAACCGAAAATTTCAGGAATTCGGAAGGCAACGTAAAAAAGGCTAAAAAAGATTTTTCAAGATTTTTCTTTTTGGTTAAAAGCCATTAAACATAAATCTTAAACAGTTCCGGCTTAACATCCTTAGAGGGAGGAAAATCAGGTAAGGAAATGAAGTAGCTACCCCAATTTCCTGCTGAAAGTGAAAATTGGAAAAGGCTTGGGATTACTTCAGATGAGCATTAAAATTTCCTAAGATGAAAGATGGTTAATGGGTTACTTTAGTATGATAATACGATGTGGGTTGAAGGAGAGTTTAAATAAATCAATTAAGTTGGAAGAGGAAGAGGGCTTAGATATGCTAAGTGGTTTGGTTTAGTTGGTGGTATTAAGCTATTAATAAGTTGAGAGAAAATCATATTAGATAAGAATCTTAAGCAGTTCCGGCTGTGGGTTTCTTTCCTCCTTCATCTATTCCAAACTGAAAAGGATAATAGTTTTTAAAGACCGGAAAGGATTTGAGTTGGCCCTAAAATATAGTTACTTTCTCTTCCTTTCAGCTACCTTTAGCTGAGTAACCTTTCAGCTATCACTTATGCTGCTAATCTAATGACCCTACAACGCTCTACATTTCTCAAAAGTTCTTATCCCAACCCAAATCATTTCCAATGGAGTGAAAAAGAGCAGATATATATATTTTATAGAACAAGCTGAGCTAAATGGAAATCCAAACTGCAAACTCGGCAGGAAGACGAGCCACTCGAATAGAGCAATCCCACTTTCCAACCTCCTAACCTTGTTCCAGCTTCTCCCATCTCTGACTCTCCTTGTTCCCCTGGATTTATGGGTTTTATTTCTAAAGGTTTGGGTTAACACCCACACACCTTGGCTGCAGGGCACTACAATAGTTTAATTAACATTAACGCTGACGCCAACTACTGATGGCAATAAAAAACCATTAAAAGGAATTTATTTTAAGGACCGAACAGGCAATAAATCACATTACATGTCGCTATAAAAACAAAAGCCAAACGGAAAAGCTCTTCGCTGTGTGTTCTCTGTGTGTTTCTGGCAGGTGGCGCTGACGATGAGGGGGCGTGGTAGCTGGGCTTTTAGGGGGTGGCAATAAAACGGATGAGAATGTTTTGTATATCGAAAAATCAATGCATCAATTTCAGTTCCAGCGAGTGAAAAAAAACAAAAAGCACCCAAAAGGGGTGACGACAGAGCAGAAATAGTGGCAGTAAAATGTTTGTTTATTTTTTTATGGCCATAGTTTTGTTGCCTCTTTTATTTGTTATCACGAGTGGCCTCTTGCCTCTTGCCACTTGCCTCTTGCCACCCACCGAAAAAGGAACAGCTAAAGCGTTAAAAGCATCGGCATTAAAACTGACGTTAGGACATCAAAATGGAAATTAATGGCGATTATGTGACACATAAAAACATGAACACAAACTAACTGTCATATATAAGTAATATGAAACTTGAAACCTAATTGATAAGGGATTAATTTCCCTCATTTTATGGAAAATCCAAACTGCGTGTGAAAATAATACCAAAAATTAGCCCAAAAAAAGGCTGTAAAAATGATTTTTATGTCAGGCAAATGCATTCATAAATTTTGAAAAAGTAATAATGGATTTTCCTTTGGGCAGATTAAAAAGTGATGAAAAAGTGTTTTTAATGGGTTTAGTTTTTGTGATTTCATGTTGTTGTGTTTTCATTTTGGCTGATTTATAACTTACTTTAATCATATAATTTATACTGTAAAATATTTCATAAATTTTGATATGAAAAAAGTTCCCTTTTTGAGCTTCTCATTCTGTAAAATGTTTTAAAAATCTTATTTATGACGCATTTTTTTGTGGATTTAGTTAATATTAATCTATCATTTATCTTAGTCACTTCTACTAACTTTACAGAATCTGCAGACCATAAGCTATAACCACCTTACCATTCCCAACCATAACCCCATCTCACTCTACCAATTTGGTGGCAACTTTCACCCGTATCTAGTGCCAAGTAGAACATCAACTGGCTTTCAGACTGGTTCGTTTAGATATTGGATGGGTGTTGGTAGGTTGGAGGAGGCAGGAGGAAGACTATATATCGCTGTGGGGACCGTAAAATTGACTGGCAGTGGGAAAACACATTGATTTGCCATTTGAGCGCAAATTCATTGCAATAAAATCAGCGTTGGTAAAGTTTTTTAATGCCACTTTCAATATTTGTTTGCCCGAACACCCCATATATGTTTGTGTTCTGCTGCTGCTGCTGCTGTTGCTGCTTGTGCTTGTTTTATTTTATTTTCCACAGCACCACCACCCCCTTAACAGCCAAGCCCCCCACCCCGCCAGCGGGCAATTGTAAAGCGCGTTTTGTAATCGAAACTTTTAACGACTTGATGCGATTGGAAATTGTGTAATATCGAGCCACTAATACACACACCACTGCCAAATCGAGGACCCTGAGTATATGGGGCATGGTAGCCCGGTTCCGAATCCGAATCGGAATCGGAATCGGAATCAGCAATTCGAATACGTATCCTTGTCTGTCCCGTGTGGAGGGTCCTTCAGATTCTTTACTGCTGCCAAGGGCGCTACGTTCCACTGAGCAGGGCATATCGGTTGATTGCATAAATCGACTGATGCCGCCTCTGAATCGGACATATGTTCGAGTGCGAGAAGGTCCTTAATTGATGAGGTTTATAATTTCCGTTTTTCTTTTTTCCCTCTCTCCCTCTCTCTTTTCTCTGTTTTTGTAATACTTTCTCTCTGTTTTTGGTACTTCAGCAGCTGTGGTAATTCCTTTGATGTGCCTGTCGGTGGTTAAGAGCACGGAAGCCATTCAAGTTGGCTAATTAATTGAACTGATGCGGGAGTAGCCGAGGGCTGGGAGGCTAGTCTTTGAAGTAATCACTAACTATCGATATGAGCTTGAAAGAGCCTGAAAGTTGAGGGCTTTTCAAGGGAAATTATTAAGCAACCTTTAAAACCTTGAAAACAACATCAAAACTAGTTTTCCCTTTCACAAATCTAATGATTATCCTCTAAAAAAAGTAAACAATAAACTTGGCTTAAAGAAAACCATAAGCCCCTTACACCTCGGAAATCACTTAACTTGCTAAACTCCCATTTCTTCCTGCTTAGTTTTCGATTATTTGTCAATTTTGCCAAAAAAAAGAAACTTTCTCCTTACTCCAACACCTTATTTGTGAGATTTTCTTTTGGCAAATTTATGTACCGCCATTTGCCGCAACACACGTACATTAATATCAGCTTCGAAAACTCACTCCCACGAAGCGATTTTCCAACCTACCAAAAAAAAGGGGCTTTGCGGATTCGTCACAGACCGTTGAAGGGAATCCCTCGAAGTGCTGGCAAAGCAATCCGAAGCGACGACAAAGATGTGCTAATAAATTTCAACTTAATTTCCGAAATGTGCAACTAACACATAAAAAGCCAAAGGCAGGACGTCACAAGGACGAGCAGGACGAGATGGTAGACCGGAAGCGGGTCCCGCTCTCGAGGCCTTTGTTACTTGAGGATGGCGAAAAATTTCGAGTATGGTTTTTGCATAAAACTTCAATTTAAATTGACATTTGAGTGGAAAGTAATTGCATGATATGCATGGAGCATAAAAAAGGCAGTAACCGCCCTGGGAATGGGACGTGTTTAATATATGGGCCTTACCCCTCCTAATACCCTTAGCCATTCGCGGATTAGCTTATACACTGGGAGAAGGTTTTTTTCTCTTTTTGAATATAATAAAAAACTTATATTGGCAAGGACAAGGCTATAAGCAGCTTAATGTCAATCAATAAGGAATCTTTCCCAATTAAAATCTCACTAGTTTTCTTTTTCAGTGCACTTTTTGGGGCATTAAATGCGATTTGAGTCTACTTCCCAGCCAACCAGCCATCCAGCCATCCATCCATCCATCCATGGCGGGAAGTTCTACTGAGCTCATTATGCGCTCGTTTATATGCCGCATTTGTTGTTGCGGTCCAGCCTGTTGTTGTTGTTGTTGTTGCAAAGTTCTTTGCACATTATGAGGGTCTGTGGCACATAGAGAGAGAGAGAGAGAGCGCGGAGAGTCCCGCTGATGTTCCGGGGGCCTTTTGGGTTCCGGGTTTTTGTGTGGCCCTGCGAATGCGGGCAATTCTTGTCTCTACATTTCGCCATTCTTTCTTCCTGTTTTGTATATTTTTTTGTTTGTTTCTGTTTCTCTTTTAAATTAAATGCCAATAAATTTGCATTTTTTGTTTTGTTTGAGAGCCACACCCCCCGCCACTACGCCCCATCATCATCATCATCATCCAGGCAGCAATTGCTCTAAGTGCGGAACTGCTGTTGGGGTAAAAATCAAAAAAGAAAACCAAAAAAAAAAAAGTGTCATTTGCTTTGGGCACTCGTGCCTTCGATTTGATTTACTTTCATTTCGTTTTTTTGGTTTGAGTTTTCCGCTTGGGTTTTCTGTGCTGCGGTGGGAGGAGGGGTGGCTGGGAAAAAAAGTTTTTCAATTCCCGAACCCACACAAAATGACCAAGTTTTACAGTCGCAAATAAATGTTGTTAATTTGTTTTAATTTCGAGCACATTTATTTGCTAATTTCCCTGACAAGCCAGTCCAATGGAAAATGGATTTGGATTAAAATAATTTGCCCTGGCATGCCTACGAAAATTGCGTATTTTGTTTTCCAAGCAATTACCCGACACGGGTGAAGGAAATTATTGTAGGAAAAATCGTATTGGAGGGATGTAAACGGGGTTTTGGTTTGAAAGACAAAACGAAAGTAAGGTTAAATTATGTCATTAACTTACTTATATTTACTATCATTTGAGACTAAAAAATGTTTCTAATCATTTAAGTTAAAGTTTAAATTAAAAGTCAGGCTTCTTGGCTTAGGAACTTGGCCATCTGGTCGACATAAGTGGACTTTAACTGCTCTGTAAATTAGCAATAATAACATCTATTCCTTTGTGCATATAATATTTCCTCCTGCAGTTCTTATTTTGGGATTTTTAAAGGATTTTTAAGGGATTTTTAAGGGATTTTTATGGGATTTTTAAGGGATTTTTAAGGGTTTTTAAGGCTTTTAGGTCAAATAGTTATGCAAAATTGACTAAAAAGTTAGTGATTGGTTTTAAGTTAGAGTTGTCTCTGAGAGAAAGATGCTCCTAAGAAAAAGCTGCTTTACATATTAACATTTTCCAGCAATTTATTTAATTACAATTTTCGCATTTTCCCAAAAGACAGCTTTGTGAATATTTTCCCTTTTTCTATACACATTTCCCTTTTTCTATGACTCTTTATGGCAAGTAAATTTTCGCCCAAAGTCATTTGGCCAAAGTAAATAACCGATGTGAAAAGTATTGCCAATCCCTTTTAAAAACTTGTAAACCCCCTTTTCTTGTCCTTTTTTTTCTTTTTTTGTTCCTTTTTCTAGCACATTCTGGTTTTTGCTTTTGCTGTCCGTTTCGTTTACATCCGAGTAATTGAAATAACGGTATTTACATGACAAATGTCAAATATTTGCAAGTATACAAATATTGATGCCGCGAGCACATTTAAACATGAAAGTAAACAAAGTCCGAGTCGAAGACCAAGTCCGTTTACGATTTCGATGCCGGAATCCGAGAATCCCAGAATACGAAAAGGGATGATGAGAGACCTCAAGGATGAAGACATTCTGCAGTTGCTTCAATTATGCGTGAAAGGGCCAGGATGTTAAAGGGGAGGGGGAATGAAATTGAAGTGAAACTAAAGCCTTTTGCAAATAGTGGTTAAAATATGTCAATAACCTTGCCATTTACTGGCCGGCCATCTCCCCCCTCGAAGGGGTCTCCGAATCAATAGTAAAAGCTACCCCCGGACAAGAATTTCGGACAGAACATTGACGACGAAGTTGATGGTTATGCACTGAGAGAAAAAAGTTGGTTTTAAATGGAATTAAATTGGCGTAGAAAGAAGGGTAGAAACAAGAAGTAGTTTTGTGACTATTTCAAAGTCTCTTTTCATTACTCAAAGATCACCTTCTTCCTCTCAGTGTTCTTTGGAAAACCGAAAAGGATGAGGACTAGTGTTGCACAGGAAAAGCTGGGCACCAGAGACCGGGGCGGGTGAAGCGTGTAGTATACACGAATAAGCGCAGAAAATGTTTAATTAAATTCCGGGACACATTTGGCATGTTACATTGCTTCACTCCTTCGACCACAGCCCCATCCGTACGGAATAGGGCTGGCTGGGTGGACTCTACAGACTGGGGACTGAGGGATACCCATGCCGGACTCATTGGCAAATTGCAGAATGCTGGCCTGGCATCGAAACCCGCCTCCTGGGTTCCTGGGGACTGCTTCTCCCTGTCTCCGGTTAACCAACCGACCGAACTGAAACAGAAATTGCAATAAAAATACCGAAACGTAGCAGAAATTAAGCAAAGCAAATTATGTCGTTGCCTAAGCTATTGACATTTTCCTTGTTTTCCTCGGTTTCGCTTGTTTTTCCAGCCATTCTTGTTTCCTACGCCCACACTCTCCACTCTCTCTCCCTCTATAGCACCAAGTTTTTCACGTTGCGGTTGAGGTCACCCAGTTGAGTGGTGCTCTATGCTCTAGTGGTTTCATCTAAGTGGATCCTCCTCCTTCGTGGGTCCTGAACTATGCAAAAGTCCTTTAAGATGGTAATTGCATTTTTAGATTATTTTTTGGGTACTTTTGCGTTTTTGAAATATAGTTTAAAAAACTAAGAAAATCTTTCAGAAGTAACTACATTTTAAGCCAAAAAATATCCCTGTTTTTAAGGTTTTATATTTCCATCTTGAGGTCAAAGCCATGGATAGTTCTTTTGGCCAAATTAGAAAGCATCTGCCAGGCCAATTAGGAAATATATTTCCACCCTCAAAAACCGCCAGAATTTCCCACCCACAAGTACCAGATACGACAACGAAAAGGAAAAGCAAAGGAAAAGATGATTTAACTCCAATTTTGTAGAGGTTTTCTTTTTGGGGTCTTCAGAACATGCAATCAAATGAGCGGGCAAATGGCTCATTTCGAGGCTGTAACTCATCCCAGTGCTGTGGAGGGGAGGGAGGGGCATTCATAAAACCTTATAAGTATAGACTCTTGAGGCTTTTTGTTCTTTGGTAACGTTTATGGTATGCTATTTGTAGATGGCCTTTTAGAGGCCCAGCTTTGTTTTTGGGCATTTAGACCCGACTTTTACGATCTAGCTAGCCCTCAGCCCCCGCCGAACCCAACGAATGGTCACTCTTAATGATTGATAAACCACACGGGACCAATCAACACCAGAAAAGGGCTCTTCATTCGCCCTCACTCTCTGTGGAAAATCAAATCTGCGCGGTCATCCCGAATCGTTTCCTATGCAAACTAAAAACTGAAATCGTCTTTTGGCCATATCCCCCTACTCTTGGTTTTATTTTCTTTTCGTTTTTTTTTTTTTTTTCTCTTTTAGATGCACATCAAATTGGCTAAATTGTCGTGAGGCTTTGGGTTTTTAAGGCAGCATCCAAGGGGACTCTTTCGAGGAGTTGAGTTTGGAGTTGGAGTTGGAGTTTGAGATGTGGATGTGTGGCTGTGCCTTGTTCGTATACCAGTTTCTTTATTACAAAAAGGGGCTTGGGTCAAACCAACAACCGCAGCAAAAAAAAAAACAACAAAAACAACAACAACAATAATAACAGCAACAGCAATCGCGGTCGACAGCGACGACGTCGTAAAAGAAAACAATATTGTAAATAAAGTTTAGACTTTAAGCCAAAACTGGTTTGGAAACCAGCGAAAACAAGATAGTAAGACTAACTATAGGGATCGAATTTTGTATACCTTTTTAGGTGGTTAAAAGTGGAAGGATTGGTCGGGATAACATCTACAATGTACCCTTAATAGGTTTAAATAACAATTTGTATAGTTTTTATGGCAATTTTTATCTTTTAACTTTGCAAGAAAGTTGTAATAATATCTTAAAAATGAGTCTGTCAAAGTCTATCCTTGTAAGTTGAAATATTCCTTAAGTTCTTAAGTTCAAAAATAATTATCCTTCTTTTTAAGTTTTATTATTGATTTTTTAAGATTTTTTAAAACGGATATTAAATATGAAAAAATCCAGTTAGGCAATCCTTTGGCTTAAATTAGAATACCTTTTCCAGGGTATGAAATCAAACCCACCAAACATCGTGACTCTCAGTATATGATATTGTTTTTGTTGTTTTTGTTGGTCTTTGATGACTTTTTAACAAAAGTCGATGCTGCTGCCACTGCAATTGTTGTTGTTCTTGTTGCTTTTGTTAGTGCCGATTTTTACTTTGTTTTGAATTGCCCTTTTGTGAGGAGTTTTCCAAATCCAAAGCTTTGTTGGCAGACAAAAAACCTTTTTTTGCTTCATTAATTTATTAATTTTCAAAAGCCTTAAGTAAAAAATGAAGAAAACAAAACAAAATAAACATTTGTTGGTTTTCTTTGTTGGTTTAAACATTAAAGAAATTTATGATAACTTTTAAGTAAAGTCACATTTTCAAAATGTTTTTATGGCTACTTCCCTCAAAAATAAACTTTTTTCTAGCTTTACTGAATTTATTAATATACAAACTTATTTATAAGATAGATATATCCTAACTTCTGAACTTTCAACCTTAACCATGACTAATAAGCTTAGATCATAAGCCAGCCAAGAGCATTCAGTTTTCGGTTAACTCTCCCGCTAAGACAACTTTCTTGTTTTATTATAATTTTCTTTTCTTTGTTTTTTTTTGGTTTTGTTTGTTGTTTTCGTTGATTTTCTTATTTTGTGTTACCATAAAAGCAGTTAAACCACAAACCACATCCATAGCCGCAAAACTTCTTGTTCATAAACAACAACAACAACAACAACAACAGCAGCAGCAGCAGCGCCTGGACTTTGGGACAGACTCTTTGTTGTTTGGCTGGCCGAACCACTTTGGCTTGGTTTGGTTTTGGTAGTCATAGTAGTCGGAGGTTTGGTCTCAGGTCTCTCTCTCTTCGACTTGGCCCAAACACCATAAACATAAAACAAATCTATGACACGAAACAGGTCTAACAAAGCCAAAAGACCACGGACCATGGACTGGGTCTTCTGGCCAAGAAGGCACAGAGAGAAAGAGCCAGAGATCTGATTCGATTGGAGAACTAACCTAGGTCTAGGAACGAGTTCCATCCGGCTCGGTTCGGTCTTATTTTTTTTCTAGCTTTTGTTTTGTTTTTTTTTTTTTTGGTTTTTTTTATGCACATGTTTATGGGTTTTAAGATAAAAACTATTATGATTGGTGAAACGTGCAAAATGAAAAAAAAAAAAGAAAAAGAAAAAACGAAGAAAAATAAAGCCCCAGCAGAACGAGAAACAATCTTGACAGCATCTGTAGATGGAGGGCATTTGCACTCCACCACACGACTCAATAGCTTTATAGGATATATCTATATATATATATATATATACAAACATATCTATATAGCGCGATATGTGAAATTTATGCCCTGGCATAATTAACTTCAAAAATGATCTCATAAATTCATGTCGCGTTCGCCGCTTGATATTGTTTACATACAATCGGTTCTAGGTTCTGCGATCTCTCGTATCTCTCTCTGGCTGGGCTGTCTTGAAGTGGAGCACAGCTGAGTGCACTTGGCACCAGATGGACCAGAAGACCGACCAGTTAGAGTTGAAGCCGGCCTGAAGAGCTTTCGAATGGTTCTCATTACCGTTTCCTGTTATGGCCAGTAAGATGTCCACATTCGGGCAAAGTGATAAACTTCAACGATGGATATTGTCGAGCCAACGATCGATCACGACCAACCATCTGGAATGGTTGTAGAGAAGCTAGAAGTATCTAATGTGTGAATTGCTGGGTAATAAATGGATTTCATTAAATAATGTATCCGCGAGGTAGGAAATATGTTTATCATTAGAAGGTTCCGGTCAAAGATTGATCTTGGTTTATAAACTAATAAAGTTAAGGCATATTAAGGGCATGCATAGAGGGTACATAAATCATCTTAGTCCAGTTAAGAACTACACTATGAAGGAGCTTGAATATATATCTTGTTAGTATTTCTAAATAACATATATTCCTTTCTCATCATCAATCAACTTAAAAATGGTATTATATTCTTCATTAACAAGACATTTATGAAAAACAATCATCGCCAGTTAAAGCCAATAATCGTTTTCTGTCATTTGTTCTTCCTTATATAAAAATATCTTAACAAGCCATCGTTGAACCTAAATGTCAATAAAATTACCGAAAGACAAGATTGTTTGACACCAATTAAGGCTATATAGCTGCTATAGCTGCCTTTGAAAAAGCTCTCTTGGTGATCTATTTCTTTAAGTTTCACTTAACAAGTTTCTAAAATATTGCTTTTTAAAAGTACCTACAATTATTATACATTTTTGGTAACCCTACTTATAGTTTTTCTTCCTCTAAACTTACTGGGAACTCCCTAAAAAAGACTAAAGTCTTGTTCTTAAGAACCCCTTTTTTCCTATTTCGGAACCCAATCAGTGGCTGGCTACACCCCTGGCAGCAATCGAGCGGAAAACGAGAAGGGAGTTTACGAAATTTGAGGGGAAGTTCAACGGAGGAGGCAGCATAAACTGCAACTTCCTGAATTTAAAAACGCATTATCAAAGGCACATAAATAAAGGTCGACGATCGACAGGCGGCAGTTGTCGCTGCCATGGGGAGAAATCATTGAACGAAATCGACATTCGGCACCGAGCATAGTAAAATTTATTGCACTTTTTCCGCTGCCGCGCAATCCTTTGTCATGGCCCGAAAAAAAAACTCTCAGAAAAAAACAAAAAGACAAAAAAAAAACCGACTCTGACCCAAGCAGCAGCAACACTTTCAACTCCAATCCGAGAAACAATGAAAACTCTTTCAAATGCAGCAGCAGCGAAATACAAAACGAGAAACACATTAAACTGAGACCTGGAAAAAGGAAAAAACAAAAAAAAAATACAGAAAAGAAAAACATTTTTCACGAATTAACGTGGCCAGTGAAGCCGAACAGCAAAGGTTTTTTATAATTGATTTCCTGCGATTGCGGAGCAAACGAATCAAACGAGAAAGAAAAGCCTTCAACAGCAGCAGCCACTTGCAGCGACCCAAAGGCAACAATATCAGAGAAAAAATGTTAACTTTTTATGGATTATAGATTTGGGATTACTAATGATTATAAAATATTAAACAAATGTTTTAAAACTAATAAAGAATAATGTCAACAAAAAAACACATATTCAGCTAATCATTTTATAAACCAAGAAAAAACATTTTTACCTAAGTTTTTTAGGATAAAATTGGTAAAAATTGGTAATAAAATAGTGCATAAATCCCTATATTATCGCAAATTTTTAATTTTTAAAAATATTTTATCTTTTTCTAATATATTTTCTGAATTTTATAAGCAAAACATTAAATATTAAATACTTTAAAAAGACATCTTAATTTGTATATTAATATTTTTCTCATAAGTCCTTTCCTAAAATAAGTCAAATGAGAATTTACTTTAATATTTCTTTTTAAAATATTTCTTTCTAAAACTAAGACATAAAAAGTCTTTAAGTCCCAATCCCCTATCATTATATTTTCCATTCATTTCCTACACCTATTTTCTTGCAGTGCAGCAACCTGAGCAGGTCCACTCCGAATCGGACTACCGTGCAAACCCATTTCGCAGTTAACAGCGCAACAAATAAAAATAAATTATACCAGAAAAAATAGCACAAAATATTGTTGGGGTAAAAAACGAAAACAAACGAAATGCATATATACACACATACACATACATACATACATATATATACATTAGTTTATTTGTATGCAAGTCGTTGTTGCATTGGCGAAAAGAGAAAACCCAGCAACAACAAAAGATGAAAACGCTGAGAAAGGGAGGTGGGGAAGGTGGAAAGGTGAGCTAAGAAGGTTAAAAATCAAGCATCAAAGTGAAGTGCAGGGGACCAAAAAGGCCAGTCTTAGGAGACTGCAAATGCACTTTGCAAGCATGATGTCAAGTATGTTGAGCTGAAAGAATGGTAATGCGTTGAAAAAATCATAACGACAAAAAAACTAAGTGTGGATATATATAGTATTACTATATTAACTTTTAAGAAATTCTTCACAGAAAGATGCCTTTATACGGTATTAATTTTTAAAACGTAGTAGGTGCCATTTGGTATTTTCTTTAGAAGAAGAAGAAGAAGAAGAAAGAAACCCCCCGATTTTGGTAACTTGTTATGCCAAGAACAGGTCAGAAGACAGCCTGTCTAGGTGCTAATAAATTCTAATTCTTTAATTCCTTCCTTACCTAACCCTAAGAAAATACCTTCTGCCCCCCCGAGCATCTTGAGATGGATCAGTGGGTCAATTCTTCTACAATTTTATTACTGCACTTACCTGACCCGATGATACCTTAGGGGATGATAGCACGCACTTGGTCTCACGATCCACGGATGATGTGCGGGACTAGATAATGCCGGCATGACCCATATCAAATCAAAACTCCCTCGCAGACACAGTGTACCGCAGTCCGAAAAAAAAGGTTAACACAAGACGAAGAAAAAAACGAAAATGAAAAACAAAAATGGGAAAAGAAACGCTGAAAAACAACACAACAATAACAAAGTGGATGGAAAAAAGTACGACCATCAACACGATCATCAACGAGAACCATAAATAAGACTTAAATGGCATGAAAAAGGCAAAGCAACAACAGCAACAACAATGGTGACTGCAATCAAAACGCAGGCTAAAGCCATTACAGCAACAACAACAAAAGCAACAACAACCTTAACCACAGCAAACAACTGAAAAGAAAAAGCAGCAAAAAAATACAACAAAAATTATCAACAAAAAATAAAAAAAAAAACACTATACGAAGTCAACGTTATATATCGACTATAAAAGCAACAAAAACCATAGCCGAACAGCCGCACCTTCGAACCCCCACACACATCCACACGTACCTGTATAATCTCGGTTACCATATGTATGTATGTATATGTGCTGCCTGTGCTTCCTCTTCCTCATGCTCCGACTTTAACTCCGATTTCGACTTCGACTTCGGAGAGAGGAGCCTGCAGCGTTTGGGGATCGAGCGACCCGAAATGACGGAAGACAAGGAAGAAAGAAACGAAAGGAATCGAACTTCAAAGTACCGTTTCAGTAATAGTAGTACCCTTGCAGCCTGTTGTATATAAATGCGATATATTAACTGTAATTCAACAACTATCTTCGAAAATTCTATGTAGATCACTTTTTAAAACCAGATTTAACTTATATTTAACGAATTTAAAACAAAAAAAAAATATATATGATATTTATTATTATACATATTTAAGCCTTTGTAAGTACCAATATACCCGAGGTATAGAAATTATCCTCATAAAGGGTATCAGCAATCACATCGAACGACGGACGCGTGTTGCTCCACCGTATCTTTGACTCAATCTTGAAGCAGCCTGAACGAACAGTCTTGGATCTTGCAGTCCCCCACATTCGATCCATCCGTAGCAAGACCCCCAAACCCCCTTTTAAGTGGTCCTGGGTTGGGCCAAAAGCGACGATGGTGATGGTGGGGCGGAGATAATTCCAGGTGAGTGCTGAGGGCGGTGATGATGAACCCTCACATCCAATTTGAGGGGCGGACGGCAGTTTCGTTTTGGTTGGAGTGCTGGCTGAATCGAAATCAAGCAAATCCTTCAGCGTTCAAAGATCAGGTCTTCAAGTTAAAAGCATACATAACCTGAGCAATTAAAATACCTCGTTTAAGGCCATAACAAATGGATTAGATAAATAAACTTGGCGCCGTACAATCCTCTGAATATTTATATGTCTGCTAAACGGATTCGGACTATAAGCTTTCTAATATTTTAACAACAACAACAAAAAATCACCAAAAAAAATCCCAGCTAAGTGTGCTAATATATTCAAGAATACGATAAATTCATAAATAAACGACAAACCGAGAAACAGAAACTTGCAAAAATGAAACTAATGCCAAAAAAGGAATTAAAAAGTGGAAAAACAAAAACATCAAGTGAATATTTAATACTCTTTTCGCATAAATCGCTAATGAAATAAACATTAGCTAACTGGTTAGTCCTTAAAAGGTAAACTATTGTCTAAGAAAGTTCGCATTTGAAAGAGAAGTTAATCAACGGAGTGGCTAATGATTTTACCTGTCCGTAAGACTCATTCTTTAGGGTATCAAAACCAGCCGGGGTTGGTAAACAATGCTTGTTTGTTAGCTTGACTGGAAGATTGTTTTGCAGACATAAATCTCAAGACCAACAGACAGTCCCAGTGAACAGATGGGCTCCACAGAACAAAAAAAACGAAAGAAAATAATCGTAAGAACCCGCAGGGCTAGAAGCGACCCAGACACAGGTCCCCAATAAATTCACTTCACTTCCAGCTAGTGATTTGAAATTTAGTTTATAGCCAATATATTTTATTACCTATTTCCATTAATTGAATTAGAATTACATAGGTATAATGTAATAGATTTCATCTTTAAAAAGAAGGTCATATAACATTTCTTTCTTGATTTTACAGGAATTTTATAAGACCTCTGCCCATCCTATCCCTATAAGTCTTATAATCAAACTTGTCATTTTGTCATTCTATTTAGAATATTATTAGTATTATTTTTAATTATTTAAATAATACATTTAAATTAGATAAATTCATTGAGTCAATATTTTGTATAACATCCTAGAATCATAACCTATGTTTTTTTGGTACTTTTCCTAAAATTTCTGTTAAATATATTACCGATTTGGCAAAGATTAGATCACTTTCCGAGTGTATATTAACTTCGACTAGAATGGCTTTGCCCCGAATTCGATTTTTTTTTTCTGTTTCTCATTTGGTTTTCGGCAGACACTTGAGTGAGGTTTGACTGTCTGAGAGTATCGGAGTGTCTGGGTCGGCTTATGTGTTCATTTGTTTATCGCTGGGACAGAAGTTGAAAACCAGTTCTCCAGATGAAGTTCTATCGTAATTGCGTATAACTTTAAGTACAATACATTAAGGTCTAATTGACAGACAGACTGGCAGCCCCAAAGTCAATTCCCCTCATGCCTCTCTGCCTTACTCTGCCCCTAAAAGAAATCATCAAATTGCGTTAGATGAATGTGGCTCGTGTTGGTGTTGCCATTTATTATATAAGCATGCGGAATTACGTAAGCACTTGTCGAACAGTTTGCCTTATGCCTTATGGCATTAAGTAATTCTCTTGGATCTCCTCCGATGCCTTGAGCACTGGTTCACGTCTTTGCGATTATTACTTTGCCACTGAGTCATTCAATGTCGAGTAATTACAGCCCTATCACAGAATCGATCAGATATATTATATTCTTCAGTCTCAAGATCTCTTCCTGAAGTCTTTTGTTTACTCGTGCATGGAAAATTGATTAGCCTTAAAGTAATTAATTTTGAATTTATGCCTGTAAGTAGAATGGCTTTGCTTTTGGCTGATGATGGGAATACAAAATGTGGAATTATTAGTATTTTTTTAGATCTAATAAAGATTATATACAAAATAAAGACATATTTACTTACAATAAAGTTTTTGAATTATTTATTAGAATTAAATGGAAATGTATTTCCTGATTAACCAAGAATCATGTTACTAAAGCTTAACAAAACACAGAACTTTTAAAGTTATTCTTAAAACTCGGAATATGCAAACCTTAAACCTAAAATTAACTCTTTTAAAAATGTATTTTCTTCCAAATAATTTTTAAGAATTAGTTTTTAACGCTAAAAGTGCAAAACGAATCTGATTCTAAAGGGTACAATTATTCTTTAATTTGTAAACTCATCTTCTTAGTTATAGAAAATGCCTTGCAGTGGAAGCTTTTTAGAGTTTATCTTCCTTACAATCATACTTTTCATATTATTAATCTGTCAAAATATTCAAGGATATGTTTTATCAGTAGGCCATAATGGAACCCTGACATACAAGCCCTCTGAATTGAGTCTAAGCCATATGCAATACCTGGCAGGACTTTCAGATCCGACAGACCTTCGTCAACATGTGCAAAGGATTTCGGTCAAGAGGGTAGTGGATACTCCAGGACATGCAATAGTAAGAAATTACATAGTGGACTATCTAAGAAAACTTAAATGGAATGTAGAGCTGGACATTTTCCAGCAGAAGGTACCTATCCTGGGAAACCTAACTTTCCAGAATATAGTGGCTAAGAAAAATCCTAAAGCCCAAAGAAATCTAATGTTGGGCTGCCATTATGATAGCAAATACTTTAAGAACTTTAATTTTGTGGCCGCCACGGATTCAGCAGTTTCATGTGCCTTGTTACTAAATATGGCCAAAATACTTAATGATCGGTTAAAGTCATCTGAAATCAGCTTAATGCTAGTCTTCTTTGATGGTGAGGAGGCTTTTGAGAAATGGTCAGAAACGGATTCCCTATACGGCTCTCGGCATTTGGCGAAAGTTTGGGAGGACAAAGGCTTTCTTGGTAAAATTGATTTGTTTTTGCTTTTGGATTTAATTGGAGCCAAGAACTTGAGCTTTAAGAATTATCTGCCAGATACTTCGGAATGGTACAATAGATTTGTTCAACTGGAGAAGAAGCTTGCCAAGGCGGGAATTCTTAATTTAGAACATCATCTTTTTAAATCAGAGTTTGGCCAAGACTCAGATGATGATCATCTGCCCTTTATAAGGCGAAATGTGTCCGTAGTCCATCTAATAGCTGAAAAGTATCCAGCTGTCTGGCATCAAGCTGAAGATGTGGAGCGGAATGTGGACTATAATGTTACAGAGCAGTTTGGTCTTGTCCTTCGGATGTTCCTCATGGAGTACCTCAACTTCTCCGCAACTCCTTTTCTTAAGTCCATCTATTAATGAATTAAAAATAAACACTTTTTTGACTCTTTTTCTACTTTTTAATACATTTTCCTTACTTATTTTCGTAGCGGGGTTGATTGAATAAACGGCAATAAAAAAAAACAAGCAATGAAAAATTCAAGTCAGATGGGTCAAATGAAGTGCTTTGAGATCGTTTCTTTATTAATGACCACGATTCTGACTTTTGCCTGAACCGCAGACTTCTCTCAGTATATGTGTTTGTTACTTTTTGCCTCTGCTGGCAACTGGCAACCGAATCGTATCAAATTTCCATCCATCCGCCATCGTTTTTCCGCTACCCAGTCGGCCAAAAGCCATCAGGCCACGGGCAACACTCGAAATTTATGTACGCTGCTGCTCCTCTCGCTTGCTGAAAGCAACACGAAAGTTAATTAAACTTGAAAATAATAAAAGCAAAGCGTAGCAGAACAGAAGCAGAAGCACAAGCAGCCACCAGAAGAAGGATGTTGATGTGGATGTGGATGAGGACTTGGTCGTGAATGTGGATGTGGATGTGGCGAATAATGAAACACAAAAAGTGTACATCACAGCCAGCGGGCATCGAATGGCGGACACGGGCCCTGGAATCGGCTAGGGATTGTACTTATATACACATATATATATATATATATATACGTATCAGGGGAAGGTGCGGAGGTTGGTGGTCATCATTAGCATATCGCCGACAGCGGCGCGAAAAAGGGTTCCCATTTGAAAAGTTAATCGCCAGCTGATGCTGCACTGCGATTGCGGGTTAGGGAAAAGCCAGGGGGCAAGGCCGGCAAGAGCGAGCTCTGGGAAAAAGGGGTGACGATGACTGCGTTGACACTGACAGCCACCCAAAAAAAAAAGGAGGAAAACCCCCCGGTACGACCCACCGAAGGCCATATCCCTGTCGTCGGACCTTATCTGCGGACTGCAATAAAAACGGACAATAATTAAAACTGGCAAATAGAACTGGCCCACAGCGACTGTCCTACAGGACACTGGGAAAAATAAGTTTAGAAAATAAAAATATTCCTAATTTATTAATATTAAACTTAAGGAAGTTTAATGAAGCAGTATTAAAGGAAATTTTATATTTTTAAAATTATTTTTCAACGATTTAGCTTTATTCTAAAAACTGCTTAAAGTAAATCAAATCTTTCATAATTTTTCCAAATAAATCTTTTTAAAATTAAAATAGAATATATAAAATATTATTTTCACTTTTTACTAAGTTAAATAACCAAATGATTCATTCAATTGAAGGTTTAAGTTTCTAATTAATTTTATAAAATTTAATTTAATTCATAACTAAAAGATTTGTCCATAAAGAAAACCAACTTTCCATCTTCCAGTGCATTTCAAAATTGATTAAGCCCAAAGGAAAACTGTTCTTTTGACTAAATACTGATAGCATGTTAATTCAAAGGGCCTCCTTCTCCTTTGAGCCTTTCTAAAAGATTTCCTTTCCAATATTTTTTCAAAGATTATTTCTTTTATTCCTTTTCTTTGGCCCTTAACAGAAAACACAAAGTTTGTGTATTACCACGAAAGTCTTGCCCAACATTCATTAACAGTCGGCAGTCATTTGGCCTAACCCTTTTCTGCTTAATCAACAAAAAATT
This sequence comes from Drosophila eugracilis, assembly GCF_018153835.1. Classification (NCBI taxonomy): domain Eukaryota; kingdom Metazoa; phylum Arthropoda; class Insecta; order Diptera; family Drosophilidae; genus Drosophila; species Drosophila eugracilis. The sequence goes on along the minus strand of NW_024573038.1, from coordinate 7,436,422 downwards.
GTGTACTTACAAATACATATAGTAATGTACAGGGCGTTACATAAGTGTAAGTTAAAGAAATTATAAAATAGCTAAAAAGGTAAAAAACGTTCTTAGAAAGAAAACATATCAAGGAAAATTTGTTAATTTCTTTTTTTTTGGACAAAATCTAAAATCTTTATGGTCATGTCAAGCACTGTACTTGAAAAAACTTATCACATTTTCCGGTTTGCTCGCTGTTTAAATTACTGCAGGTCCGCCTTTGCTGGCCTCCTGTTTTTCACTTTTTTTTCCAAACAAATAACCGTAAAAATCTTTGCCATCCACATCAGTCGTAAAAAGGGGATTTCATTTTAATTACATACGAATTTCTTGTTTTTTTTTGTTTGTATTTTTTATTTTAGAATTCGGATTCAGATTCAGCTTTTGCTTTTTGGGTGTTTCGGGTGTGTGTGTGTGTCTGCCTGGTGAATGGGTGCCAGTGAGTGCATCGGCGGATGATATAGAGAGTGCCTAACCCCCGGAGCTTCTTTGTGGAAACGCTTTTCGCCGTGTGTTGACTTTTATAATTAAGCCTTTTGTGTACATTTCCAGTTGACGGCTCTCTGTAAAGGGAGCAGGGGAGTGGGGGGGTTCATGAACCACCCCTGGTGTGCTCACCTGGCTGAAAGAAAAGGAGCCGAGCATCATAAAAAGGATTAATTGTGCGCAATTAAAGAAAATATATTACCAAGTTCGGGGGCCAAGTTTCGTAACGCTGTTTCTCTGTTTTATTTTTTTCAAATTTCTTCTTTCCTTGTCCTTAACGGATTCGAAAAGTTTTGCACCATTGAATTATGCAAAATCATTTAAATGCGACGCCCCCCGAAAAGTTTTGCCAACATTTCTATGCCGACTTAACCACTTTGGCATGTGTCTCAGCTTCTTATTGTTATTGTTCTTGTTGTTGTTTTGCCCAAAAGGGGGCTGGAGTTGGTAGGTAGGTAGCTTAAGTTCATAATGTTCATAGAGAGCGTTACGCCTGCTGAAGGACATTGTTTGGGGGGAGGGGGAAAAGGGCTCGAGTGGGTGGTGTCGTCCCGATCACAATAGCAAGGCGGCATCATCTCTTTCCCTTCCACATGCGTTCTCGGGTTAATTGCTCAAGTTCAAAATTAAAATATTTATTACAATGAAAAACTTTGGCACTTTCGCGACGCCAACGTGACGAACAAAAGGCAGCTTACGAATAAGTACAGCCAACCCACTTTTCCAACCCACTACCTACCACATGGGAGTTGTTTAATTTGTTTTCCGCTTAGTGATGTTTGCCCGAGTGTGTGGATGTGTGTGAAAAATGGAAATGGAAATGCAAGTGGAGACCCTTTGAAAAGGTGTACGTACTACGGCATGTTGGCTTGCTAGAACAAAGGAACTTGTCATAAATTAAATAAAATCCGCCAAGAGTGCGGAAAAGCTTCTTTCTAATTGACACACAAACTGTACTTCCTTTGTATTTAGTTAATGTTTCAACTTGAAAGCAAATCTTATCACTAAGTCAATATTTTAAGGGCTTAAAATAAACATTTCTTTCAGACATTAAATATTTGAAGTACCTGCTATCAGTCCGTTGGAAAATATTATTCAGAGTTGATAAACAGTACAGGAATTAAGGTTAAAATATGATTAAAAATTAAATTTCAGATCAATTTGGTAGTACAAGACAACCTGGCAAACCCTTATTTTTCACCTCCACCAACTTCCTGCCTTTCCAACCTCAAAAGCTATTTTCCCGCAAAAGTACTTTGGGCTTGCCCTTTGATTGATTTCATTGCTGGCAATGCGATTATTCGAAGCCGAATCCTTAGGGTGCTGGACATCTCCCCATTTAATAAGCCCTGGCCATTAGAACAGGTGTTGCCTGTGGCTACTACACTTCCCTTCAATCTCCCGCAAAGATATAGCATTTGGGGGAAAAAGAAAAACCGAAACATGTTTGCCAACGCTTTAAAAATGTAACATGCGGAGCTTTTTCATCATCCTTTGGCTTGGTTTTTCCTCAAATTTCCTCCCAGGGGCCGCCTCGTCTCGATTATCATTTGAGTGTATTGAAAATTTGAAACGCATGAATAGTCAGGCCAGATCATCCTGGGGCTATATACGAGGCTATATACACATATGTATAGGTGGAGACGGGTCAGACGGGTCACCGAGGCATTTCCAAGGGTTTATCTGTGCACTTCTGATGGTTTTTCCTTCTAGAGGGGGAGTGGGCGGATATGGCCAAACACATCCGTTGGCAGATGTTTTTCACATAGCTCATAGAACACTCCCCACCAACTCAGACTAACTTGCTGGTTATGCCCTTTCGATGAGGTATATTGGTATTTATAAGAATTATGAAGAAAGAAAAATAAGCAAAAATAAATTTAATATTTACCATCCTAACTTTCTGATAAAATTGAGTTGATCAAATATTATTATATATACATATATATATATGTATTGCAGGGTATTTGTTGGCCTTAAGAACTGCACATTAACTTTTTGCGCTGCCCAGAATGAGCAAGTGTAGCGGAAATGATTTGGTAGCTCCAGTCCCTGGACACCCTGATCCAGGGCAACCTTTTAGCAAATTTTCATCTTCACTTGTCGGTGATTAAAAAGTCTTTTGTTTTTTCTGTTGCTAAAAATCGAAGTTTTCTATTATCTTCATCGAGTGAGGCAACAGGCGGTTCTGAGACTTTTCGTATAAAGACCATCCAGGCAGTTTTTAGCCAAGCTAAAAAAGCTTTAAAAAACATACAATAAAAACACTTCGAAAAGTATTTTATAAAAATAGTTTTTATTTTCATATTTATTTCATTTTACGTTTGTAGCTTTTCGGCAATAAACGATATGCAATAATAAATGGAGCAAAAGCAAAAATAAGCGCTGGTAATCGAATTTCCGAACTCTTTTCTTTAATTATATCTACCAGATCGTCTATATTGGGAACTTCTTGGTAATACTGTTTGGAATAAATAGTATACCCCTCAAAGGTTACTTCAAAGATATCAATCTCTATCAGGCACTATTAAACAGAAAAGTATTTAAAATATTATTATTATTTAAAAAACTAACTCCATGACTCACCCAAAGTATAAAAAGAATAAGTAAGGCAAATGTTAAAAGTAGATTACGTCCGTTTTTTTTATCAGTGCACATTTTCCAAATAGTTTTGATCAATCCGTTAAAACTGAATTGTATATATCCAATGAGTAGTAGGATCAGGGATATATATAAGGCGGTTGAAGGTTTAAATAAACCGCTATAAACACGATACTCCGGAATCTTCTCCTGCAGTTCGGTTGAAAAATTTACAAATTCATGGAAATTGGCAAAGCTAAAAGTTAAGCAAAGAAGAACAAAAAGATTTTGGTTTTAGTTTTAATTTTAATCTTAATTTAATATTTAGCAGAAGCTTTTTCACAGATAGATTAAAGCTTGGATAAGCTTATAGAAACAAAGAAAAACTGATCCAAAGCTCAGAGAATAATTTCACAATAATCTGCCTGGCTTCGTTAATCTGATATGCAGTTTTATAATGAATAAAAGTTTAATAAAATCTACAACTTACTTACTTATTCTTGGTTATTGTTATAGTTACTTACCCATAACTAATAAATACCACATCTTTATAGAATTTGGTATATATCAGTGCTCCTACGATCGGTATCGCCAGAAGAAACATGACTTTTCTCAAGAACAAATCACACAAGACTGACTATGGGCAGGGCTGTAAGCAATGTTCGAAGACCCCTACAGTCCCGGCAAGTTCGACGTTGGATTATCAATACAAAAAGCAAAATCAGCAAAGCTCTGGAATGGAGAATCTACATGACAACAGTACAGCTAAAAATAAAGGGAAATCACACGATTCCTTTTTATGTTAATAACATTAGATCTTTTCAGCATCTTTAGCTTATTATAAGCTAGTTCTAGCCTATTTTGAACTGGAAAAGCTTGAAAACTCCCGATCTAGCTTATAGCTTGAAATATTCTAGCTTTAAATGTATTTACGTTATTAACGCGTTGCTACGTAAGAAAAATACGCTTTATGGCATGAAAATATCGGAGCTTGTTCTTTTTTTGCCGATGGTTATGTGCGTTTCATATGATCGTGAATATATTTCTAATCGATAATGCCATCGAAGATCGATATGTTGGCTAAAGTGTTTCCAGCAATCACTTGGAGTTGTGAACTTGAATAAAGCGAGTGGTAAAATGCCGAAAGTCCAATATAAACAAATTTTTCGCGATGCTTGTCGCCAAAGTTGTGAGTTCAAGGCGTGGTTACGCAAACAGCCAGGAGATGATACAAGAGCTTATTGCTCAGCAAAAATCTTAGAGAAAAGGCAGCAAGCGGCAACAAATAAGCTCGTGCTAGAATGGGCTCAATTGCACAATCTCAGAAAATAAGTTTCCCTGCAAAATGTTGCCGAAAACAGGAGCAGAAAGCAGCCCTTTCAATGGAAATTTAAGGACTTAATCATAAAAATAGCCGCCCAATGACTATTGCCACCCACATTTGGGTGTAGCTTGTTTTTTAGCATATTTTCTTTTTAATTTTAGCTTATTCTAGCTTATTTTTTTCACAAATCTAGCTTATACGTTCGCTCATCACCTGGCAACACGGCTTCTCAGACATTGTATTTAAAAACCTATTAAAAAAAAAACTATAAAAGTTTATAAATTATTCATTTGAGTATTACAAAGCCGTATCTCAGCTCTTAAAACACATTGTAATGCTAAAAAATTAATCATTTATTATCAAATTTCTTCTAGAATCTTCATTTTTTGCTATGTTGCAAGCTCAATTCATTTTCCTCAGTACTTCAGTGCGTCATTATCATCATGCTCTCTGCTCGTTCGTCATTATCGAGCCAAAAAGAATTTCAGCTGTCATTACTTTTTATGGCCCAGCAACATGATGCACTTGCGCCCTGCCCCCCATGTGGTTGAGCTAAAGGAAAAGTGTGGGTGGTTGGTTGGGGAAATTATGAGGCGCGCCCGTTGGTGGTGGCTCTGACTGGCAGTTAAAATATAATTTCAGGAAAGAAATCATCATAGAGCCCAAGCAGAAGCCCCATCGTTGAGAGGCAGTAAAAGTAAAACATCAAAGTGAATGCCAGGATGGTGCCCGGAAGGATGGGGGGGTGGTGGAGTGAAGGGCTGTTGCAAGGAAGCTGCTCTCTGTTTGTCACCGCTAGAGGGCGCCGCGGGCGGTGCAGGCGGTTGTCGAGAGTGAATTGTAAAAGGAACGCATTTATCCGAGGTCCTTTCCCATTTCCACATGCGTAGCGTCATCTGCATTCCGCCCACTCCCCCATCTCTACTTCATCTGTTAGGTTTCATTTTTCACTTATCTGTATGTGAATGCGTTGCACTGAAAGAAATTATGATCAAAAATATAAAAAATTAGTTTTAAGAAACTTCATTTAAAATTTTAAGTAAAATGAAATCAAAAGAGTAGCTAAAACTTAAGCTTAAAAAACTCTAAACTTTTTGATAGCTACAAAATATCCACTAAAAATCCTAACTAAAAAGTTGAAATATTAAAAAAAAAATATTTTTTAATGCTGCCGAAACGTATCAACCAACCCAACCTTCTCTCCCACCCACTCTTTGAGCTGAAAATTGTCAGCCGTTTGATTGTGTAATTGATTTAGCAAGAAAACTCGTTCGTAGATAGACTCTGTCAGCCTGCGTATGAGCCCCCTTCGTACTCCTCCACTCCACCAATTTCAATCCGTCAATCCGTTTAAAGTCGTTGGCTAATTAAGTTGCTTTCCAAAATGGCAGCAAAGTGGAAAATGAATGGAAGGGATGGCTGCGAGTCCTTCGCATTTTTTCCTCTTATCGTTCTGGTCATAAATGAGACTTAACATTTTACATTCCAACCCAGAACCATTCCACCACCCACCCAACCCACCGAATGTAAGCGATTTCAATTGCCAGTCCTCGACACCTAAAGTTTACGATCGTTGCTGGTGTTTTTTTTATTTTGGTCTTAATTTTTATAAATTTTCTTCAGACTTTTGGGAAGGGTATATCATTTTTTTGGAGATCTAAAAATATAAAATTATATTAAAAAATATTTAAAATAACATTTTGATTTTGAAAATATAAATTAAAAATGTTTAAAGTCAAAATAAATTATCAAAATTTTTATATTGACTTTTAAAGGGTATTTAAAGATTCCATTAACTTTTCCCTTTCCCTTATTATATGACTGTCCCTGCCTGGTGGGACATTAATTTTAATGTCGTCGAAAGGCGTTTAAAATAAATTTGGAGAGAAAAATAAAATATAATTCAGTCGAGCGGTCGTTAAAAAATAGACACCAGCCGTGTTTACCAATAAAAAATAATAAAAAAAAAAGACTATAGCAAGGTAAGGCTACCCAAAGGGTGGGGAGGTGGATTTCTGTGGGAATTTTGGCATTCGAGCGGGCGAGTTTTTATTACCAAAACAATGAAACGCCAGAGTGGGCTCAAAGCAGCGGCACAGTGAGCTGGAAAAGTCTATGTACCCGCAAAAGCCATATAAAAAGCGAAAAAAATTCAATAAAATAAAAGCCCACCGCAAAGTAGGTAACCTGTGCCAACAGGCAAGTTAACAATATTCCTAATCGCAGTCAGCAATCGATGCAGATGGTACGTACTTCTATTGGTATTAGAAATTTGAAGTTGAACTTAAAGAAAATCTAAGTCTAAGACTACCTCGAAACTAGCAAATCACAAAAAGAAAACAAGATAAAAGATAAAAGTCTTAAATCTGTTGAAAAAACTTCAAATTTACTTTTAAAATAATTCAAAATTTACTATTTAAAGTACAAAAAACACATTCAGTTTTCCCCTAGCCTACCAAAACCTTACTATATATTAATTTAAAAAGTTTAAAGACTTTCCACAGCCTCAGATGCGGTTTGTGCAACCCTCGAACCGAGGGGAAATTAGCTTTTAACACCCGAAGAGCAGAAAAAAGAAGAGCACTGCGAGTGGGGGAGGGTGTGGTGTGACAGCGGCTTATTTGAAACGAATTTTAATTAAAACACAACGGAAAAGTTTCGGCTGGGACAGGAAACTCTCCCCCTCTCGCTATGGCCATCTACACTTAAAGTTAAATCCCAGGACTGTCAGGCAGAAACTTTCCACTGGGTTGGAAAATGGCATGCATTTTCCAGATAACAACAAGAACAATATTTAAAATAACTTTTTAAATGAAAGAGATGTTAGATAGATTTGTTAAACAAGTTCTATAAACTTAACGAATGAAAATTCGAAAGATATTTATTTAAGATTTTTGGAATTTGGAAAATTTCTTAAAGGAATGATATAGTCGAGACTCCATCTATCCTAGTCAAACGCTTAAGATTCACGAGGCGTTGCAGGATCGATGGTCGTAAGCGATGCCACATTAGATAGCCATGGTCCACATACGGAAAATCATCATCATCCGCCAAGAGTTTGAGCAAGGCATTCGCCATGAGTTCGCCGTAACCAACTTTGACGACATAGGCATCGGCGGCGTTTTCAAAGTGTCGTATAAAGAAAAAGACCACCCAAGTGCTGATGTCTTGATAGATGGGCATTACGTACTTGTAGACCAGCCAAGAACCCACAGTACTTGGATATAATGTGGTAAATCCCGCTGCTGAATACAGGGTCTCCCATTTGTAGCACAAACCAAAGATGATAAGATATATCAAAAGACTCAAATAGACCAGGATCAAGGTCTTGATCACATGATACAAACGCCAGTGGGCCAACTGGTGAGCCACAAAGGCTGCCAATTGCTCTTCATTCAGACCAGCTCCCACGTGACCCTCATCTAGATTATCCGTATCCAGACCACGATTCAGCTTTAGGTTATCATGGATATCCAAACGCAGGCAACAGCAACAGCCCATCACCCAGGCCGTGGGTCGTCCCACGTTGAAGGTGTGAACTAAATAAAGGCGACCAGGAAATTTGAAAGTGTCTAGAACATTCTGCAAATGAATGTTAATATCCGCGCCCTCAATTCGACGACTCTTGCCCAAACAGGGCACACCAAAGACTCCGACAAAGGCCAATAGGAGTAGGGAAATGCCCACCAGAACTAGCCAGCCGACCATTATAAAAAGCCAAACACTTAACTGCTGAACGACCATGAAAACTGCTGTCAATGGGATGATGGCTATCTAAGGTAAAGTTAAGGATAAAGAGTTAAAAGTTATAGAAAAGAAAAAACTCACCTGAAGAAAAACCACAACGAAAGCCAAAGCACAGATCAAACCCACCAAAGGCGGTGACTTTTCCGGATCCACATTGAACTTGCCATCCAGGACCAGTTTCTCATAACACAAAGATGGCAACATTCGGATCACTAGGTAAGAGGATAATATGGCCATAAAGGTCACATTTAACCAAGTTTCTTCCGCATAGCGGTACCAGTCCACTGTCAGTTCCCAAAAGTAAGCCAAAGTCGAGAGGTACAAGTCCAGGCAGCTATAGACAGAATCTATGATCAGATTGAAAATCTCCAGATACGAACTATGGAGTTGCTTATCCTTGGAGGCCTAAGTGATAATGATAAGGGATATATTTATTAGTAATTAGGCATCAAATTAATAAATTAAATAAAATATAAAATGAAACAATAAACCCACCGTAAAGACTTCATCGGACATTATTCCCCTTAATTGATACGGCGGCCCTTTGGACTTTCTACACAATCTTAGCTGCCGGCAGCAGAGGTACAGGTGAAAGAAATTATGGGCCACTATTATTAGGCAGAGGATGTGGCGCAGGAGGATTGGATCGGAGATTACCATTTCATCGGGAACCATATTCATGCCGATTCGATAGCCCGATATGGATAGCTCCTCATTGAGAATGGGGTCTTGATATAAAGCAAAGGGATTCATTTTATAATGCCAAAATTGTGTCTTACTGGAGAAAGTATTTTAAAAATGTACAAATGAAGGAAATCTGAAGGTTAACTGAGCTTATTGTTTAAATTTTGTTTGGTATAAAAAATAAAGTTTGTAAGTATTTTGTTAAACTTCATCATAGTAAACCATAAAACTTTATAGTTTCTAATATATGGAAGATTTTCGCTTTAAAATCATTATAAAAATATCAATATTTCTCAATTTTCTTCGAGCGTATGCTTAACCATTGCGTAAATCGCACACCTTCTACTAAATATCTAACACATTGACAATGAGATTTGAAATGTCAAATTCAAAATTATCAATATTTCAAATAGCAAACGCTACCTGGGCCACCCTGCATAAAAAGGTTTACTTTTGCCTAAGCTTTTTCCTTAAAACTGCTTATAAGCCAAGAAAATATTATAAACTTTGACAATCTTAAGATTCCAAAAAAACCATCTCTAAAATTGCTTTTCTAACCGTTCCAAGCTGCGGTTTCCAGTGTCAACCGAAAATCTAATATGTATGTCGCCCTCGGCAGCCTCATCATAATCCGTATTCCATAAGGAACCCGGATTACTGTTTTCCTGCCAATCGAGAATGAAAACCCGGGATTCTAAGCGTTGACTAGTGAAAGCCAAAGATTATAATGGCGCCAAAGAAATTGCAAATATGTCTTTGTGTGTGGGTGTCTCAGTGTGTGTGTGTGTGTGTGTGTGTGGTGATGTACTTCTGTGTATGTGTTTGTAATGGTTCTTTGTAGTTTGTTTCGAGGATTTGAACTTCTTACGCTTGGCATATCAATAATGAGTCAAGGGCTTGGCGGGATTCTAAGGGGAATTGTGTTGCCAAGCTGGCTGCTTTGATGGTTTCAGTTCAACGCCATTACTTAACCCCCCCTCCTTACCCACCCCTTACCACCCACTTAACCACACACACACACTAATACACATACACACACGCACACAAATGCGCGAACATTCACTTGGCATCTCTAATTAGTAGAATTTAATCTTCACACTATGGCAACGTCAAACGTCCCGAACTGCGACCTCCCCCGAAACGCACCTCCTACTCGTCAGCCTTTATTCCACCCATTGCGCTGCTCATTATGAAAAATTTCAAATTAAAAAGACAGGGGGAGGGGGAGCAGACACTGGGAAAAATTTGTTTATATTAATTATCAAATTTTTTTGTAAAAATAAAAAACAAATTTTATGTAAAATGTAACCCCAATGAGTAACATTAAAGTTATAATTCAGACCCAAAAATTTAATATTTCAAATTTGTATTTAATTTAAAAATAAAAAAATCACTTAAAGTTAAAACTAAATGAGATTGAAAAATGTTCTATTTATTATAAAAATACATAAACTTAACATTTTTATTACAATTTTAGTTCCATTTCATACCTTTAACCATTTTCTCTCAGTGTAAAACAAAGTAAAAGTTTCTCGGAAGAAGTAACGGTAGGATTTGCATAAATACCAGGACATGTGTGGGCTTCTGGGTGTGCTGCTATGTGTGTGTGTGTGTGTGTGTTAGTATCACACATCATGATTACATAATTTAGCTATTAAAACAGCGCCAAGTGGCTGGCTAAAGTGAAAAGGAGACAGAGAAGCTTACAGAGTGAGGTAGAGGGAAAGAAGGTGGCTTATTTATGCCTCAACACGCCGTTTGGCGCAGCTTCAAAGGATCCGCTTGGGCATGGGCATTGCAAGGGGAGGCCCAGCACTCTTCTGTAGGGAAGGGGCTCTAGTGGTTAAGAGAGAGGGGCTCGGCCTGCGAGGGGTATTCCAGTTCAACGGCACACATGTGCACTTGATTTACTCATTAGCGTTACTTTTCTGTTCATAATAGGGCGCTTACCAAGCCGGAAACCGCAGCCGCCTGCGAGTACGCTCTCATTCCAGCGCCCCATTTTCCAACCCCACCTTTTCCTCATTCCTCCTCCTTCATCCTCCAACCACTGACTGCCACTGCCACATTTGGTTTCATTTCGAACCGTTCGGGATGCGTTGGTATAAGCCGCTTAGGCGTATCCTTTGTGCATGTGTAATTGTGCTAGCCCCTTACATATTTACCCCTCTCCTGTTCAACACTTTTCATCCTACCCGCCCCTGCAAGCACACACACACGCACTTACACTCTCGCACACACACACACACGACTAAGCCCTAATAATCCCCACTATTTGGCCAAAAAGTAGGAGGGAAAAAGGTAAGACACTGTAACAATTTTTTTTTTTAAATAATTTTTTTAAGATTTTTTATGTTATTAATCTTAAATTTAGAAGTTGATTAAAAAACTAAATTTAAAAAAATTATTTCCCAAATTTAGGATCTAAGATATTTTAAAGTAAACATTAATTTTTAAGCTTTAGTAAATGCTTTTTTCAATTTTTAATAATAAAAAAAGATTTAAAAATAATCCTTTTTGGTATATTAAAAAATTTAAAAACCAATACAAAAAATCTTCACAACTTTATTTTTATTCTTTTTCCTCAAAATTTCTCCCAGTGTGCATGCGTAAATAAGTAGCAACCCAATTCGTTTTGCCCATTTTCGCTTTTCTCTCTTCATTCTTTGCGTAAAGTCAAAAATTTCTCATTTTACATACGCTGAAGGGCTGAAAACGTTACCAAGGATTTCCTTGGCTACCAAAAGATACATTCTACAGATACTCCTTCTAAATAGTTAGCCAAAAAGAAAGGTTTACTGTTCTGGCAATCAAGATGGGGGTAAAAAGGGGTATATAAATAAAGATTTACTTTAAATAGAGTTGAACCTTGACAAACGGCACTATTCGGAGGAGTTATCTAAAGGGAAAGTCTAACCCATATCAAATCGAAGGAGTCTTAAGTATTCTCAGAGGAGAAATGAAAAGTTGATCTTAAAGGTTATATGATTTTGGTGAGAGTATTTAACAAAAAACTAAAATCTGTAAAAGAAAACACATTTTTATAAATATTTCTTACCCAATAATTTGTTATTTTAAGGCCTTTTAAGGATTTATGAGCCTACAATTTCCAAAATTGCTTGCCTAATAACATGAGAAAATTGTTCTTACAAAAACTAACTTCTAACTTCTTACCTCTGGCAGAGGGTTTATATCCCATTCCGATTTAGTTGAATTATAGCCGAGTTAATCCTAAGCCTTATAATTATGTGGTTTTGACTCCAGACAGAGGTTGAACAATTTTACCTGAGAGTTTGATAAATTTCCCCCCTGCCGCCACCGTTCTGCCCTGCGTTCTTTGATATATGTATATATAGGCCCAGAGTTACCTCAATTATCTTGTGCAATTGTGTAAGAGATAATCCGAAACTGAATCGGATTCGTTGCGGTCAAGTTGTGTGCCGTCATCTTTGGCAATCGATAGGCCTTCTTCTTTGTTCCAATCTAAGGGTTTTCTCCTCTTTCCTCTTTTCTCTCTCTTCTTGCAGACCATCTATTATGTTTGATAAGATCGAGCAACGTGAATAGAAGTTTCCTGTCCGTGATAAGGGGGATTTTTAAATTAATAATTCACTCTCGCTGCACGAACATGAAAAACGTCGGAAAATTGCTCAATTTTCCATGCGAACAAGGTGGAAATCAAGAGGTGGAGTGAAGGTATCAAAGGTACACAAGAGAGAAAGAGAAATTTATGCTAATTTTCGACAACTATCACTGCTCAACATCGCTGGTACGTGGCGGCCAGTCCACCCACTCGCAAAAGGCGGACCCTCCAAAAAAACAGAAAAAGAAAAACCTGATGGTCATGTAATGTCGACGGCGGCAGCGTAACGAAGTAACGTAATTAATTTGTGGCACTCATTAGCAACAATTGAAAATGCCAAAGCCAGCAGAAGCAGCTCCTCCTGGCCCCCTCCACACGCCCTTTCATTTCCCAACCCCCTTCTTGTCACTCGTCAACTCAACCAGAAGTTGGAAATGTACGTAATGAGTGGGGGAGTGGGAGGTGCTACTGCCCCGCCACCTTTTAGCTACTCCAATTCTAACCATTTTTGTCCATCGAAAAAATACATTTTTTGTGGGGTAAAAAATTATTTCTTTCTTTCTTTAGGAGACTTTTTAATACCCTGATATTAAACAAATAATATTTATATATACTTATTATTAAGAAAACTTTTTTACAAACTTCGAACATAAAAGTTTGGGTAAACTGCTTAAAAATTTCAACCAAATTGTTTGTAAATTTCCTTTACAAAACCCTAAATAATTATAATTGGTACTCACGATTTCTAAGCTGACATATTTATGGTCCTGATATTCAAATACACTTTACATTTAAATACTTAATCTAAGACGTGATCTTAATTACAATGCGAGCATACACGATCAGTTTATTTTACCAATTTAAAATCAGTTTTGGGTGTATGAATATGCCATAAATTTAAGCCGCATGTGCAACGTGACTGAGTCAGTTCCCATACTTTCTAGGCTGAAAGAAATCTAATAAAATTATAACAATCACGACCAGAAGAAGCATACTTTAACAGTCAATAACACTTTATTTTACAATTAAATTGTTAAATTCTACTACAGTTATAATAAAAATGACTTCTTAATATTTCCCATCGAATATCAATTTTTCAATTAGCCAACCGATAATTTGTTCTCATTGGGAGTGTCACAAATAAAGACGCTTCCGCACATTCTTCAGTAGTCCTGCTGTAAATACTCCTCCCAATCCATCAATTAAGATTAATGTCTGTTTCAATATATTCTTTGATCATTTATAACGATTGTTTCGGAGACAACTTCATCGAAAACAACCCAACTGATCATCGATCAAGAGTGAAATGATGTCTAAGCAGCTTGCTTCCTGAGATCTTTCGGCTAATGATCTTTTAGGGTCAGAAAAACAATCACAACTTTGAGCCTTTTGAGAGGTTAGCACTTCCTTGGTGATGGAAAAGGTAGCTCTTAGGTTGAAAAGGTTATAAAATAGTTAGAAATTAATAAAAATCCAAATGCCAACCTAAATTTTTCAAGAGAGCTTGCATTATCCACGTAAAAATAATAAAAAACTTCACCCAACTTTATATTCGTATAAAATGCATAACTTTAAGTAAATTATTCTAATATATTTTCTTATTTATCAAGCATCATTAAGCAGGATAAAAAGTACAAAAGAAATTCCTGCCTGACCTTTTCACACGCTGTCAGGAAGAGCAAATGGACCCGGGCTAATGAGCAGGTGTAAGTTAGGGCATCAAATACCAAAAAATGTTAACTAATTTTCGGCTTTTCTGCGTTGACGTGTGAAGCGCGGGGCATTTGGACGGGTGGCGGGTTTAGGGCATTGCCTATATCACCTGCCCGTGGTTAGTTAGCTGGCCAAAACACACACACACACACACACACACTCACACAAAATACCTTGAATTGTGCGTGAGCTGGCCCTATTCGAGGCCCTGTCAGTCGTCACTCAGCCGACCCCCAAATGCCCATACTACCTCCCCCACTCTAGGCATGACATTTTTACCAACGTCCAGGGCGATATGCAAAATCGTTTGACCCGGTCCCAGGGCCCAAAAAAAAAAAAAAAAGGAAAATACCCCCAGACCCTCGGTTCCCGATCGCTATCTAAGCGCTAATATATACCGCCACTGCCACAAATGCCTTTGGTAATGCATAATTCGAGCCACTTTTCCGGCGCTGGCCAACCACTGAACCACCGAAAAACACCGGCCCACTGGTAGACCGACCCGAAATGGCGGTAGTGGTCAAGTAGTCGGTGGCCACAATCGTGGTTTTTGTTGCTCTTTGTTTTCCATTTGAGCCCTGGCTGGGAAAATCATTTAATTAACATTTTCAGCCGCCTTCGAGGCGCGAAATTATCACGCATATGCGTGGACTTGCCACAGTGGGTGTACTTTGGGAAATTTTGGATAGAAACTTAAGAAACTTAAAAAATATACATACAGTATGTCAAGAATGTTTACACAAAGAATTTAAACTAAATTTGTACTTTGCATTTAAAAACAAACACTTTATCAATGTAAAATATTTTTAAAAATTTAAAGAAATTATATAGAATGTTCTTAATTAAAAGGTGCAAAAAGTTAAACAAAATATTGCACTGGGAGGGAATAAAAATTAAAAACGTTAGTTTACACAAGTTTGACACGACAAGAAACTGTTGACATTGTAAATTTTACATATTCCCGTTTTTCGATTCTGTCTTGCTCTTCCTGCGAGCAACGGTACTTTACCGTTAGCAATGCTTTTGTACTTGGCGATATTTTTGCCTTTCTTTTGCTTTTCGGTTTGTAAAAAAATGTAACGAAATCGCCTCTAAAAGTGAATTACATATAAAGATTTTAAAAATATCTTGAAAGAAATTGACCCTTGAGCTTACCAAGTTAACCGTTTTTACCACTTCATCAAAGTAGGCACTTGTAAATCACTTCTATTAGGTCTTAAAAGATATTAAGCCACGTATTCCTATTAGGACTTCACAAGCTAAATTATTTATTACTGTGTTAACTATGTAAAAGGCCCACTGTGCGACCGTTACTGTCAGGTCGGTCAGCTGTTCGCCCCGCAACCTTTTTGGCGTAAATTATGATTATGAGAAATGCAAACGCTATCCGGGCCATTGCCGCTTGGCATTTCTCAAAACGCACAAAACTGGCGGTGGGAGTTATGTAAATATATTTAATTTTTTAGTTTTGCCGCTTGTGTTCTCTCTCTGTGTGTGTGTATTTTGTTATTTATTAATATTTTCTATTGGCCAAGTCAGCTTGGCACGCACACACACACACAGACTTGCAGCCCCTTCCTGGCCATTTGCATGTGGTACTGCGGGGCCGACTGTTGCGTATCTCACGGATACGCGCTTGAAATACGAGCGGTTCTACCTTTGACTTTGCGCTTATTACCCCTGATTAATTACCGGGTCGAGCTGTGTTTTTCTTTTCGGTTATTTCTTTTTTTTTTTACCTTTTGTTAGTTGCTTTTATTTTGCGTCTTGTTTTCCATTTTTTGTTGTTGTTGTTGCTGTGAGTTCTTTTCTGGCCGTTAAGTGTGATATTTGTAACACTTTGCTGACTTATTGTTGGCCAGCTGAAAGGCTTTTAGGGCCATCGGGGTGCCTTTTGGATATGGCTAATTAACCCATTACGCCATTATTGTTGCCCTTGTCGGTCGGCGTCGGCACTAGGCAAAGGGTTTTTCTGGCCATCTTTCCGTTTTGGCCGAAAGCACACACACGTGTGTGTGCTTGGAGTGACCTGCCGCTGGCCTCCCCCCCTGTATGGCTTTCAAATCTCGGCAATAAATTCCAATTTTGTGCCCTAATGAATCCACCGAGAGCCGCCCATTTATTTAGGCCTGCTTTCAGAGCAGGAAGAATTAAAAGGGCCGCAATTAGCCAAAAAGCCATAAGCTCAGGTAAAATTTGAAAAGGTTTTACCAATTTCTAGGTGGTACCTGATATGACGGCATCTCTCGATTGCGTAGGTTCGTAAAAATAAAACTTAAATATTACATAATTCACGAGATAAATTGCTGATAAGGAAGGCTGCATACACAAAATACAATTTAAGCTTATTACTAAGCTAAATTAAAATTTATTTGCCAAATTAGTCAAAAGAGAAGCGTACCAGTTAACCCTAAGGCATTAGATCATCGTTATGATTTGGGAATGGTGAGCCTTTAAAGTAGCTGTTATCAGCCTAATCTTGAGTTATTTTTGAGGTGATGTCAGCCCAGGGCTATACATTAAGTTTAGATATAGATTGTATCAAATTCTGAAGAAGCATCTATAATATTTTTGTTAGGTAGTTAGTTTAAAAGGCACACTTTTGATGTTGGTAAGTCGGTTTTTTTAGGCCTTGCTGTATATCTGATAAGTATTTGAATTCTAGGAAAGCAGGTCTATAAGCTTAGTTAATTGCGATTTAAAATATTAGGGAATATGCTTCATAAAGGAAACTGCAAAGATTTAATGACTTTAGTTTGGTGTTTGAATTTCAAGAAAATGTTAAATAATTTCCACAATTCTAGCTTAATTAACACAAATATTTATGGCCAATTAATTATAAAAAATATCAACAAAATTCCTTAAATAAACCAACAAAACCTCATAATCTACTTCAAATTTCCAACCACTTCTCCCACCCTGCCTTGAGACCCCAATTAAAGAAGTGTTTTTGCCTAACTGACCTGACAATTTGCCAGTCGCCCCCTCTCAGGAGTGGAAAACCGCAAAAACCGAACCACAAGAGGCATTCCATTCATCGCGGAAAAGTGTTAGGCTGTCATAGAAAGCTTTCGTAAATGAGAGGAGAAAATCCTGGCGAGGGGAGCTTAAGGAATTTATGCATTCCACGGTTGGCCCCCGTCGTAAGTTTCAATTTTCATTGTAAGCCGAGGGTGTTTTTTGGTGTGTGTTTTTGGGAGGACAAACGATGGGCGCGTAAGCCCATTGATTAATTTGAAATTTATGATGCGCCAGCAGATCGCAGGGCATCCATAACTTTTGCTTTGCGGTCGATGGAACACCCCTTCCCCCTGCCACCGTTCCCTTTCCCCAGCAAAAAACTCTGTTCTGTGTTTCCAGGAATGTGTTCTCATCTTTCACTCGCTCACGGCTCATATACATTTTAATTAAACGCTGCCGCACCGGAAGAAGCACCAGCAACAGCAACAGCAGCAGTGGCAGCAAAAACAGCAACAACAGCAGTGTGGCAACATCAGCACTTGACAATTTCACGTTAATCCTGGTCACAGGACCTTGCCACGGTGGCTGCCTATTTTTCGGTGCTACCCATAATCATAAACATTGAACCAGGCAAACGGGCATTGGGGAGTTGAGGGTTAAAAGAAGATGGTGCACTGAGAGAAATGTCATTAGAATTATTTTGAAAAACTAATTTCTTTCTTTAAGGAACTTCTTTCTTGTATCACATAAACTACCCTACTTAAACTTAAATTTTACTTTTAAGGCATAATTTTCAAAAATTTTTATGTTTTTAGGTCTTATTTTTAAGCTTTAAAAGGACAACACTTTTCTCCCAGTGTTTGGCCGTACATGCCGACTTAATTACGCGTGCCAAGCCGAGCGGCTTTTGTTATTATCATTCAGTCAGCCGGTTACCGGTGCCACTAACCACGCTGACCCCCTGCACCCTGCCCCCCCCTACCAATCTCTTGCCATTTCTACCCCCTACCCCTTCACAAAATTCAGCTCCTTTTGTTGGCCTCTATGCCCATTGATGATAATGTTTGAGCGGCATTGGCTGCGCTTAATGAATTTATTTGTTACGCATGGCGTACTTTGAATTGGCGTTCATGTCAGGATACCGCTCACACACACACACACAGACAGGCAGAGTCACACACACGCAGAGCGAACCGAAGGAGGCTGAATAGTTGGCCGCGCCTTAATGAAATCCATTATTACGAAACCCATCGCCGAGGCCCAAAAGTAAATACACTTATTGCGGAAAGTGTTGGGTCTGGGCATGGGACTGGGCCTGGAACTGGAACTGGGCATGGAACTGGGTCTGGGTCTGGGCCCAACCCCTCGGGAAGGGCACGAATAAAACGCAGCAGGAGCAGGATATTACGATATTACGCACAACGAACGATGTGCGAGGGGGGATCAGTAGAGGGGTGATACGCGGGGAGGGGAGTTGCGGGATTCAGGATACAGGCGGCAGGAGCTACCAGGCGGAAATGGAAATGGCAATGGCAATGGCAACAACGTTAACTGTGTACTGTAAAAAATAATACAATTTTATAAAACAATCAAGAAACAAGCAAAATGTGAGATTAATAAAGTTTAGTTCTTATGATAGTTTTAGGTCAAAAACCCAAAATTGTAAGTAGTTTTAACGCAAGAATGCATAAACAAGTTTGAAGGAACATAAACAACTTAAAAACTAAACAACAACCCCCTCTTTATTCTCACTGTACATCGCTAACGGTAAAAGGAAATGGCACTGTGGAATGTTGTATTTTTTTTTCGACATGCCAAAACCATCTGATAACGATGCGAACCCTCAATTGACCGTTCTATGAGATGCAAATATCAAGCGACCCCCGACAGCGAGTAATGTCCCATAGCTCGCGAATTGTCACCAACGAACCAACGGCAACCCCTTTCCCTTTCCCTTTCCCTTTCCCTTTGACCTGACCTTAACGATTTCCGGATGAGGGTTGCTATATGCTATTAAAGCCCTCGAATCGCATGCAATTCCAATTTCAACATCAATCGAATGTTTCGCACATGAAGAACCATCAATGATGTTTTTAATGTCATACCGGGAATCCTTCAACTATGATGTGGATGTTGAATGTTGATGTGAGGCGTGTCCATTAGGGGAACGCAAAATCATTAAGGGAGGATATCGGTCTATGCAGATGCAATTCAAAAGAACGGAAATGGCATTACAGCTGGTTGAGTAACGTGTTGTATAAGGCCAGATGCTGGAATTTAATATTAATTAATGTCTATATTAAGTTTTAATGGAATAAGCTTGAAAAATTAAATGAGTTTCTCTTTTAACTTTTTCTCTTAATATATCAAATGAAATCACAACTTCGTTTTTGCTTGTATAAGAACTTTCCCTCTCCTTTCCCTTTCCTGCACTTTAACCCCGAAAAAGGGAAAAACCTAATGGAAAATTCCGATTAAGACATTTTGCTTTCACAGAGAACTGGTGCTGCATATAATTATGTGCTAGTAGTCCTGTCTTTTCTCTTTCTATCTCAATCTTTCTATCTAGCAACTATCTAACTCAACCCACACATGTCCCGCCACCGAACGTGGCTCATTCATCACGCTAACAACGTCCGCAAAAGTATCTCGAAGATTGTTAGCACTTTCTTGACTTGCGGCCAAGAGAAGAGGGATGGTCAGAAACCATAACGGACCACGGCCCAGTTGCGTGGCCAGTTATTTATGTTTTTGGCCGGCGGAGTGGCTAACTATTAAAACTAACTACTTAGCAAACACCCCCCTCCAAAAAATTTTTGCCAGGGCCACAAAACTTTTTCGGCAAAGTGCCATTTAGTTAAACATTCTGACACATGATAAATGAGTCAAAGACCTCGGGTGATAGATCTGGCCACGCCCAAACGCCACTGGAGCATATGCCCCAGATCCTGCTCCGTTCGTTTTTATATCCGTATCCGGATCCTGCTGCTGGTTCTAGTCCTGGTCCAGGCAATTAAACAGTCAGAGCTTCGAATCATGTAAATTCACAAGCTACACTGAGAGAAAAAAGAAAAGGAAACTTGTTCTTAAGTTAATCAAAAAACTTTTTTACTTTTACTTTGGATTTTTTAGATTCTTTAGGAAAACTGCTTTGTTTTAATATCTGAAATTTATTACCAATTAAAAGATCTTGTTTTTCTCAGTATAAATCCTTAGATAAGGGGGAAACCGGCGAGAACTCATTAAATAGAAAGCATTTAATGCGTGTCCAGATACAGATGAAGATAGTTCTGAAAGATACAGTAATAGAATGTCAGCAGCAGCTGACGGAAGAGTGGAAATTGAATGGGTGAATGAATGAGTGCGATATCAGGAGTCAAAGTTTGAAGCATACTCTTACCCCTCAACATCATCATCATCATCGTCAGCAGCAGGAGAAGAAGCAGACGAAGCAGCATCCTCACAGGAAGGTCATTTAAGTTTTAATGATGGAGTTGGTTGTCAATGGATGGTGGTTGGATGGGGTTGATGTGGCAAATGGAAATGGTGTGGCGATATCTTTTTTTGGGGGAGGACACGCGAAATGGGAGTGTACAAGTTGTGGTTGCTGTTTTTCCTGGGCGTTGGACAGTGGGTGATGCCTTGCCCTCCCACCTCCATCCCATTTTCGAACTTTCCTCTAAGAACTAAAGTAGCAAAGTAAACAGAGAACAATGAGCGGGCCAGTAGGCGGGGACCGGGTAATAGCCAAGTTTGATGCGAAAATTGAAAGAGGGTGTCGACGACTGTACATACACCGTTATCATTCACCGGACCGAGTTTCCATCCTATCCTATCGTATCCTATCCTACCCTAACCCTAACCTTCGCTACGACCCGGACAACCCTTTAACATCTTTTCAGCAGAAAAATATTGTGAAACTTTGCCAACAAAACAACTCGAAGCCCTACCCCCTCTCTCACTCTATCTCTCTCTCTCTCTGACTCTCTCTGTGTCTGGGCCAACTGTGAAACTTTTGCCAACAATGTCAATAGAATAGTCCCCCAGGGGGGTGGCGAACAGGAGCCACTATGACTAAGGGCTTTGTACCTATCAAATGATTTGGATTCTAATTAAATGAATGCCCCAAACTTTCCGACGAAAGCGAACCAAGGACCAGTATCTGCAACAAGGTCCTTTTCTATAACCGTCTTGGGAAGTATTCAACCTAACAACGACCCTTAGATCTTGAGAGGATTTCGTAATTAGGGTCCAGGCTTTACATGGATGATGTAATTTAATACAGTCGTGCGTATGCTGTTCTTTTTCGCTTTGTTTTGTTTTCTTTTAATACATATAATTGATACTAATTTATGCAAAAGCTTTTTAGTTAATTTATAGACTTTTAAGGCTTAAGTTAGCTGAGATAAACAAGAGATAGTTAGTAGTTTTTCTGTATCGTAGAGTGAAACCAACCTTCCTCCAGCACACGTAACTCAATCGCCGATGAACAAACAAAGTTGCCAATGAAAATCGCAAATCTCTAGAACGGCTAATACGGTTGTTGCTGTTTTCTGTGTTGGCGTTAGCTGGCAGCCTTCGCAAATCGGCGAAAAGCAAAAAGTTAATTAAACAGATCCCAAGTGCTGACCACTCAAGTGAGTTGTAAAGTGCGGCGGAGGGGGAGACCTGGGGCCTGTCTATGGGTATTAGGCTTTATCAGATGTGCATTCATTCAAATGCACTTCCTTTGGCCGCTCACTCAACGTCGACTTCCCGTTAGCACGCGGCTAAACTTGGCCAACACAGTCCCCGGACTGGATCGACCGGAGCTGGCCATCAGATACGCATCAGTGGCAAAACTCAGGCAACTGTACATATAGGAAAAAGTTGTATCTTTGTTATCTATATTAGTCATATTGCCTATATTAGTAATTATTTAGTCCTTTTTGACTATAATTTAGTATCAAGAAATGAATTTTCATTCTCAGTTAATCATTTTTATATTCAAGTTTATCTAATACTTTTCACTAAGAAAGACCATGTCATAGAGGCCTTAACTGTGGAACTCACTGCATTTAGAGGGCGACTAGCTGGAGCAGCGGTGCCATGAGGAAATGGGGAAATGCTTTTCCAGCGCGGCGACAGCTGCGTGGCTAATCCGACAGGCTAAACAGTTGAACAGTTGCCCCCGGGGGAGAGGTGCTGCAAAAGAAAAATAAAAGGCAAGAAAAAAAAAAAAGGAAAAAGAAAAGAAAAGCATTGTGCGCTGCATAATTGAAAAAAAGCGGAGAGGGAGGGCAAAAACATCGTCAGATAAACACCGTGGAAATGAAGGAAATGGGGGTGGTGGCAGAGGTGCGGCGGTGCCAGGGCAATTGCAAAAATAACAAAAGACAATGCCGGAGTGGCGACGTCCCGACGTGATGTTGGAAATTGAATAAAAATATGTATTTTTACTTATAAGTATTCCATATAGCCAACGTCAACAGCTATTTCCACCAAAGTGCACGCAACGACAAACGGTTGCTGCAGTGGCAACACCACCAATAGCAGCAACATCAACAACTGCAACATCTACTGCAGTAACACCTTCAAAGTTGATTGATAAAAAAAAGTGTTCGACTGTAAGTAAAATGCTGAGCTACCTTAATGGACGGGCGGACGGATGGTGCAGGGGGGTTTTGAAATAAAAGAGGGGGCTTGGAATATAAGAGGGAATTCTGAGGGGGGGCTAGGGCCTGACGTATCGAGTTGCTGCTCTAATGTGACAGCTCAATGCATTTTAGATGGCAATGACAAACTGAATTGGCAACAACAATAATGCTACCAGCAGCAGGAACAGAAATTGCAATTTATATATTTCTCAGAGTTACAGTTTGGTAAGAAAGTTTTTGGACATGTTTAGAAAACTAATTAAAATAATAAACTTTGATATAATATTATATATGGTTTAGTTTTCTTATTCTAATTTCTAATTAAAATATTCATTTCCAACTTTTTAGCATTTTAAAATATTCAAGACTATGTTTCGTATCCGATGGGTGATGACTTTTTAATACCACTGTTTATGCCATATCGTTCATTCGCACTCAATCGCACAATCACATTTAGAGGTAGCGCAAATGGGGAGAATTCTCGTACCGTCGAGAGTCATAACGTAATAAGGAACCTGAACGGCAGCGGATGGAAAGCTGGCAACAAAATCAAGAAAGAAAAAGACGAGCTGGAAAAGAAGAAAAACAGGCAACGCAACCGAAACTGCAACTGAAATGCTGCGCAAACAACTTTGAACGTCAATTTGTCAACTTGAAGCGAGAATTGAATGCAAAAAGCTTTGCGCCACATCGCTGACGTCGAGTCGTTTGCCCTGACGCAGTCCGTGCCAATTTTGGATGGGGTCTAATGTGCCTCAGTCACGCTGCAGTCCAAGTTATTTTTCGTGGATTTTAATGGCTTTTATTAATCACACAGCTTTAATGCCATACGTAATCAACTTCATTTAAGAAGGTGCCTTAAAAATTGCATACATTTTGGGGTAAATTTAGAATTTAAAAATGTATACCATTTAAACATAATTTCCTTTATAATGTTTTAATTTATTATGGTGTCAAGACAAATATCCTAGATTGCATCTTGTTCTTCAAGTTTCATAAGTGCACGTTATTATTTTATGAAAAGAAATATAATTTATGTACATTTAATAAAATAAGAAAAGGTAATTGGAAAGGAAAGCGCTTTACAAGTATCAAAAAGTTAAAGTTAAAGTTTTAAGAAATGCGCCTGATGGCAGGCAACAGGGCAAAGATTTTTGTTAAATAGATAGTCCAATTTGTCTTGTGGCAACTTTCTCTTTTCAAATATGTTTTTATATTAATAAAAGCATTTATGATTAATTAACTTGAAAATATGAAAGGATTGATTTATTATCAATGATTTATTATAGAATTATGATTATTTAACCATAGTGTAGGGTATACAATGGTCCATAAAACCGGTTTCATGGCGAGGTGCATGGAAATGTCAGCTTAATACCGTTATCGTAGGTGCGGCAAACACGTCGGAGCGACTGCGACGCTAACTGCAGCAGCTTGATAATGAGAGCCGTTAAGACGGACAGAAAGGAGAAGAAGACGCGAAAGCTTCCGCAATGTAAAACAGCTGTGCGAGACAGAGATGAAACGATTGTGCAAGGCGAAATGCAAAACTGATAAGAAAAGTCCGCTTAAGTTGCTCTAATTATGTGTGTTAGTATGAATGTTTGTAGGTGTGTGTGTGAGTGTTCGTATGAGACATCGAAATTCGGTGAAATTTTATACATACAACAGATTTCCCACGTGGTTTTAGGACACGCAAAGTGAAGAAGAGAAAGAGAGATATTTGGTTTCGATATGCGGGGGAGAGGTAGAAAGAGTGAGTGCAGGCAAATGCAAAAACAAAATGTTGCCTACGTGAGCGACAGCTCACTCCATACCTCTCCCTCACACTCTCCACCACCTTCTCATGCAAGCCTTGCGATTAACAGGCACACAAAAATATATCTTTGTAAGATCGAATATTTGTATACTCTAAGGTAGGAATATCCACAAACATGTTAAACTTTAGTGCATTGTAGTTATAATGGTTAATGGTATATATTTTTAAATTAGCATTACATCTTTGGAAAGATTAATAATTAACGGGAATAAAATATTTTAAAAACAACTTTTATAATATTGTGTGTTCTTGTATACCTCATTCTTCCTTTAATTTCAATTCCACATACTCTATTTGAAGGGTATAATGAAACAGAATATGGAAGAGACAAAACCGAAAAAGTCCAAAATTCTCAGTGAAATGCAATTCCTTTTTCGATTCTTGTTCTGTTATTTTGCTGACTTGCTAAATTTGTTACCGTGTTTTCGAGCTTTCAATTGTTGTTCTTGTTTTTATTATTATTTTCGCTTTGTCCAACAGAAGCAATAATAACAACAACAACAAAAGCAGCAACGACAGTGGCAACGATAACAACTTCTCAACCGTGCTGATGAGAGAAGCACGAGTGAGAGAGGAAGAGGGCTAGTGAGAGGACCAGGCAGCAACAATATTTACAGCTTTAGCGGCCAAAAGTACAGTGGGCCTAAGGTTATTTATAAGGAGTCCAGATAATGTTTTATTTTGCCTTACATAATCAGTATTCCGAGACACACACAAAAATGCTCCTAGGTAATTTAGAATGGGGTTACCTTTATTGCATATATGTATTTATAGGCTTTAGTTATTTCTTAAAATAAATACAACTTCTAAACATTTTGTCTTATGAACATTTCCAATGTTATTTTTTGAGACTAGTTTTTAATTAATAAACAGACTTATTACGAAGATACGGCAAACTACAAATTTTATTTCTTAGCTAGTGTAAATTAAGTACATTCTATTTTTCATACCTCTTCAACGTGCAACAAGTGCACTACATTTGACACACTGTGCCATGTTTTGCTATTTAAAAATAGGCTTTTGCTCAGATGACTAAGTGTGTGTGTGCTCGTTGGCTTCCAGCATCTCATGGTCGCCGCCGTTTGGCAGCGGCTGCCACATGCGCAAAGCGATCGTATCGGACCCACTGTGCAACGTGGGGCTGTTGACGACAGCAGCAGCAGCAGAAGCAGGCACTCGCAGCAGCAGCAACGATCGCAAGTCGCGACACGAGCAAAGCGAACGGAAAGGTGTGCTGGCCAGAGAAGGCGGGGGAGCGAAGAGCAAGTGACGAACTTACGGCCAACAGCAGCAGCAAAAGCAACAACAACAACAACGGCAACCGGCCCGTTTGGAGCAGCGCGCATGCCACACACAGTTTAAATATGTGAAATTAGTACAAATCGTGATTTCAACAGCGAACGACGAGCGGCGAACGAGCGTCGACGAAGTGGCGACAAAAAAAAAGCACGAGCGAGCAGCAGCAGCACTAGCATTAGCCAGAGGCAACAACAGTGGCAGCCACAGCAGCAACATATGATAGAAACCAGCAGCACAAGTCACCTCAGTAAAAAAAGAAACAAAGCACAAGTGATAACAATAACTGGAATATCGAGCGATACAAGAAGAAATCAGAAGAAACAACAACAGCTGATGCCACAACTGCAACATTAAGCGGTAACATACTACAAACGATCATTTAATACAAGAAACGCTATAGTAGCACCAACACCAATAAATACACCTGTTGAAAGAATAAGAATTAAAAGTAGAAACACCTATTGCAGGTTGAAACAATTACACCAACACTTAAACAATAATAATAAAAAAAACACGAACAGTCACTGAAACTAAACTTTGCAACAACTATAGTGTTCGTTGGTGTGCTCTCCCCAGTGGCAACAGCAACAACAACTCACATCGCTGGCGGCAGCAATAAAACAGCTGATAGCAATAGCAACAACAAAGCCTGGCATTATCAAGCAAGCAACAACAGGTCGCGAAAAAAAGAAGAAAAAACAAAAAGCCCGCCTGCTGCAGCACTCACATAAACACACAGGCACACGCAAATAGAAGATTGGGCGTGTGTGAGAGAGAGAGGCAAAGTCGCACACCTTTGCGTTGATTTTGGACGTCGCGACACGCTCATTCAAGCTCTCTCTCTCCCTTGCCTTCTCTCTCTCTCGCACAAAGTGCAGCTGAGCTGCTGCCGCCTGCGCCGCCGCTGCCGTCGCCGCCGCACTTGCCGCTGCCACAAATACAACACAGCCCAGCTGAACGAACGAACGCTCAACGCTCGCCGCCGCCGCCGCTGCCGCCAGTCGAAAGTCAAAAGCAACGTGTTGTGGACGCTTTTTTACGTCGCGTCGTTGCCCGTTGCGTTCTCTCTCTCTCACTCACTCCTTTTCCTATCACCACCCACCAACCAACCAACCAACGGATCGACCAACCAACAAACCACCCACCCAACAACAGCAACAACCCAAACACTATCCTCCCCCCTCTTTGGCAGGCTGGGAAAACTTTCACCACAACAAAAACAACAACAACAATGTCCAGCAGCGCAGCCGCAGCGCAGTTCAAGCTCGATGCCAACTCCAATGCCATTGCTTTAATAGCTGATGTTGCCACGCTGCCACTCCCACTTTCGCCCACTGCAACAACAATAGCAACAACACCAATAGCAACACCAGTGGATCGCGTTGAATGGTCACGCTCAACGATCCTGAACTTTATCGAAGATTATCGGAGACAACGTGTCCTTTGGGATCCAAATACCAAAGGTTATCACATCAAGCAAACCAAATACGAGGCACTCAAGCTCTTGAGCCAGAAATATGGAACGGAAATCCGATCGATACGATCGAAAATCAAATCCTTACGCAGCTCCTTTCATCGGGAACATGGCAAAGTCCTGAGTGGACGAGGTCGTGGCGTAATCTATCAACCCATGTGGTTTGCCTACGAGGCCATAAGATTCATTCTCGATGGCGAACGGGATCAGGATCATGGTCAGGATCAAGATCAAGATGCTGAAACGGAAACGGAAGTAGATGAAAAGCTAACACTAATGCATAGCTTGGATTTGGAGCAACTTAAGGCGGATAAACTGGTGGATAGAGACATTATACTACAGGTGGAACAACAACATCAGCAGCAGCAACAACACGATGAGCTTACCGCTCGCATTGCGGCCACTGTGGCCGCCGTTGCTGCTGCTGCAGCGGCAGCAAATGCTCGGGAGCGGGATGTGGATACCGCTGGCGGTGAATTGGATAACGCTCGGGAATTGGAACTCGAGGAGGCGGCGGCAGAGGGCGGTGGTGCTTTACTCGAATCCTCCTCGGCGGCTGTGGTAAGTAGTGTTTAAGTTTTTTAATGGCCAACCTCTACCTCTATTTTGCATGTGGCTCTCGGCCTGTATATTTATTTATTTGTTTTTTTTTTCCTTGTTGCCCATATTTCTTTGGAGCTTTGCATATGTGTGTGCGCGTGTGAGTGCCAGTGGTTTGACTTGTTTTGCGGCACCAGGCAGCACACGCGCTGCTGCTGTCGCCTCCCGCCGCCGCAGACGTCGCTGTCTAGCGGTTCGTCAACGGCAGCGGCGCAACCGGTGGCGCACAGTGGGGCGAGTTTTTGAAGATACCCATAAGGTGGTCTAAGCTTTTCTAGGTTACTGTGAGGTGTTGAAAACCAAATAAATTTCGATTATTTTATTTTAAATTTTAGAGCAAACATGTCGTTTGAGCAAAATTCACATGGCGTATGAGTAATGTTTGAAAAATTTATAAACAGTTAAACTTAAAGTTATGTCTAGTCTAACTCAAACTAAGCCCACTGTGCGCGGTAGCAGCTATTGCGTTGCGCTTGATAAGCGAGTATTGGTGTTAATGTGCCAATGTGTGTGTGTCAACTGGCTTTGATTTGCGCTGCCGCTTCTGCTATACACACCGCCATACCTACATATATCTATAATGCATACACATGTGTGTTGCATCAGCCGTAGAAATCGGCGGCCCCACGTTTTGCACCAACCACGCCCCACAGCGCCCCGCATCAATGCTCTGCCGCCCCCGAAGCAGCAATAGCTCCAAATATACATATATTCATACATATATACATACATACATACATACATACATACATATGTACATGACATTATAGCAATATAGCAAGTTGCTGGACTGCGTTTTGTTATTGCTATGTTTGCCTCGTCCACTCGTTCGGTTTTACATTTGATTCGATTCTCTCCCGAAAAAAAGTACGCGACTTTTGGGCAGAAGCTCTTCCAATAATCGAGGAACTTCAACTGCCAAAGCGAGCTTTCTCCGGAGCTTTAGAGAAGTGTTTGCAATAATGCCCAGTAGCTAGTAATAATCATTTTATGACGGCAACTAACTCTTAATCGAAAGCTTTTTATGATTATCTAGATGAAGTGCGCCTTTTAATAGATAATTACATTGTAATGTTAGTAAGTGTAATATTACACTGCAATAATCGATAAAAATATCGATTTTAACAGGACTGCAGCGTCTTGCTTAGTTTTTAAAGTTGTAACAGTTTTTTTTTTGGTAATAAGAAAGGACTCTTCTAATCTACTACCACCTTTATCATGAAACATTTTAAAAACATTAAATAATTATTTTGGTAATTGAAAGTACTAATAATATTTCCTTTACATATTATACAGAATAGGGTATTTCCTTGTCGTTTCTACGAATATTTTTTCCCATCTCTTTTATTATTATTCGTGTTTCTTAATATTTTTCTGTTGGTCACTCGTCTCACGTCTGTCGGTGTGTCTGACCACCAGTTGGTCCACTTCGATGTTGACTTGGCTGCTGTCCGGCCCGTACAGAGCTCCTAAGCCACGCCCCACCCCCTGTCCGGTCGGGCACCTTGTACCGCCGTGACTAATTTAATCGCCAGCGGCTCGACTGGCGAGTCTGCATCGACTTTTGTTTGTGTGTCTGAGTTTGCTTTTTATTATTATTCTAATTTGTTTTCTATTTCTCTCGCGTTTCTCGCTTTGCGTCTGCTGTTCACTAGTATTATTATTTTTATGATTTTTTTTTTTTGTGTTGTTATTTTTTGTTATTATTTGTCTGGCAAATTCTCCACACAGCCATAATTGTATTTGCTGTTGATTCTACGGTCTACGCTAATTCCCGATTTTTTTGTTCGATCTTCGCAGACACGTTCCTCTTCCGATTTGGATGGCGAGAATTATTGCAATATCAGCGCCGAAGATGTGAAAACAGAAATTGTAAGTACCCCCTAAAGCTGATTGTTAATCGCACTTTAATTTGTTTGACAGGTTGAAGTATGTAGGTACTTTTTTTTTTTTGATTATTTTAATATATTTTTTGAAGTATTATGTCAAAGAGGTATGTGGGTGTAATTAGAGAATCATTTCTGACATGAGATTGGGAAACAAAATCAATTTTGAATAATGTACTTTCAATTAGTAGAAATAACAATCATTATTTGGAGTACTAAGATTAATTATACAAATATGGAATTATAATAATTGAAATACTTTTTAATTTATTAAAGAAAAAAGTAAATAAAGTACAAAAATCATA
Source organism: Drosophila eugracilis (assembly GCF_018153835.1). Classification (NCBI taxonomy): domain Eukaryota; kingdom Metazoa; phylum Arthropoda; class Insecta; order Diptera; family Drosophilidae; genus Drosophila; species Drosophila eugracilis. The sequence goes on along the minus strand of NW_024573038.1, from coordinate 7,406,304 downwards.
GTAATTTTTTGATTTATATTAATATTTAGGTCATCTATATATTATAGATCCACGTGTAGACGTATATTCTAACCCCAATGATCTAATAAGTTGGTCAGTTATTTAAGACTTAAACACTTTTCTTGTTTTTCTGATTACAAGCTTAAAAGCAAATAATAAGATTAGATTTCTAGTTGATAATTCGACTCATTTGATAAGGTAAACAGTTTATAAAAGTCTGTAACTAACTTAATTCGATGACGAATCTTATCAATTTATGACGTTCACCGCTTGCACATTGACCACCACCATTGAGACTTTTGAGTTTCTGAAGGTCATTGGTGTTGCCAAGTCAGATATGATACATCCCGTTTATTTCCCATGAATGATAAGCCAAAGGAAATCAAATGCAAGTGAGTCAGTTCACTTTGGGCATTTTTTTTTTTGGTTTTAAATTTAAATTTTGATGAAATCATGGCAGATCATTTCCTAATAATTTTTGCTGAGATTCCAAAATAGCTTAGCTATCACTTTGTCACACTTTCCCAGACAAGGTTGTGCCCGCTGAAATTAATTAAATGACTCGCCTTTGGTGGTGGCTTATCAAAGCAGCCACATGTGTCCCAGTTCCCTTCCTCCTTCTCACTCTTGGCAAACCTATGATTTGTTTATTTTTATTAGCGGTATACTGAGTGATGCGCTTGTCTAGTAAATAGTTGATGAAACAACGCAGCGTTGATTTCGTCAGACATTCATACTATATAAATATATAGCTAAGGGAAAACAGGTTCCGGTTTTTTTTTTTTGCTTTGACGGGCCCATCTTTAAGCTAAATAATAATATATAGGGCTGATGAAATATTCAGCTGATTTACTTGGTCAGGGGAAGTGCTCATCCTTCACTGACTTGTCTAGAACGCTGAGGGAATTTCAATTTTATTTATTTCTGTTCAAAGTGGGAAATCCACATCTTTGGGTTAAGTTAAGGCGACTCAATTGCACTATTTTGTTATATTAAAAAATAAGTAAATATAATTTCTTAAGTATAAATCACCTTCTTAAGTAAAAATCCTTGATTTGCTTACATTTTATCTTATGTATTTTTCTATTTTAAGTTTAAACCTATAATAAAATAACTTTTAGCACCCTTTAAGCTACCCAAAAGTTATATCTTTAACTATATAATTACTTTTAAGTCCCCTACAAAGTTGCTATACTTTGATTTTATAGCTTTTTTTTAGTGTATGGCAATAGATTTATTGGCTTCGAATTAATGGTTTTCAACGCTGTCTAAAACACAACCGAATTTTTCCTCTTTTCTTTTCTTCTCTTCTTTTTTTTTTTTTTTTTTTGTTTTTGCTTAACCCCATCAGATCGAACACGAATCGGAGCTGGGGATGCTGGATCGGCGGACGAGCACGCCGTCGCCCATAAATTACTACAAGCCGACGGATCTAACGTACAACCACCGCAAACGCAAGGCGATGGGCGTGGAGCACGTTGTGGGCGCCTTGACATTGACGCCCATCAAGACGGTGGGCGGTGGAACAGGCGGTTCCACTGGCCATCATCATCATCAGCAGCAGCAGCAGCAGATGAACCACAACCAGCTCGCATTTCAGGCGCTCCAGCAGCACTTTAACCACAATCACAGTCTTAGCCTGAGCCACTGCAACGGGCAACCGCAACAGCAGCAGCAGCAGCATCACCATTCGTTGCATCTGCAGCAGCAACAGCAACACCAACAACATTCCAGTAACATGGCACAAAAACGTGATCGTGATCGTGATCTCTCAACGTCAAATGGCAACGGCAACGGCAGTAACTGCAACAACAGCAGCGGCAGCAATATCGCCAGCCAAACCAGCAACACCTCACTGGACCCAACAGCAACATCCAGCAATTGCAGCTTGAGCAGTAATAGTGGTGCCACGCCTCCAAAACTGCTTAACGGAGGCGGTGGTCTGAGTGCCAATCATGTAGATGAATATGGAGTATTCGGGGAATATGTGGCCATAACCATACGCAAACTGAAGACATCCAAGTCGAAGATAGTGGTGAAGCATCTTATCAATAATCTCCTGTACGAAGCTGAGTTGGGTAAATATGATCAGGGGATGCCGGCCAGCAAAGAGCCACCGCAATTGTATAATATGCAATGAAAACTAGGATCAGGATTATATATATAGAGAGAAGATAAATCAACCCAAAATATAGACAAACTATCGAAGGGGGGGGTAATGAGACAACCAACGCACTAGTCAGCAAAGCAACAATGGGTCAAAACCAGAGCCAACAATTCTAAAAAAAAACAAAAAAGGGGAGGGCAGCGGGGGATGTGTGTGAGCATTTCATTCAGGGACAAAGACCATATAAGTACTTTATCTATATACATTTATAAAAAACAAAAAAAAACACATAAACGTTATCAGTGAGTGTTAAACGAAGTCAGTCAAAGTCAAAGGAAGTGGCAGTTGAAGTGGAAGGGGTGAAACAAACATACCATTAATTAAATTCAATTAATTATTAATAACGTTAACTGATATATACAAAGTACGTATATATTTTACGTTTATATATATATATATATATATATATTTTATGATTATCGTTTTTTTGATTTCACGAGCGTTATATATTTTTGATTTTCGTTTTATATTTTATACTTTTAATATTTACATTTGGCAATAACACACTTTGAACTCAGGTGCCTTTATTTTTTATAGTCAATTAAGCCTTGTTATCTTTATGCATAAAAAGTGAAATGCAAAAAAGTTTACAATAAATGAAGCCCTAACAACATGTAAATTTAATTAACTTTTTTAAAGCATAAACTTAATACTGTAAATAGTTTAAAAAACAAAGAAAGGAAAACTAAGGATGAGAAGAGAAAATAATGAAACATGAAATGTGCAAATCTTAATTTTTGTTATGCATAACTAATTTGATATGAGCAAAGGGCTCTAAATAAAATCCCGAAATGTTGAAATTCATTTTGAAAATGAAAAAAAGTTTCTGTTATTATTAACTTATGGGAAATGTGGGTAAGTGTTTTATTTATTTACATAAAATTGGAATAAGAAGATAAAAAAGAATGCTTTTTAGTTTGGTTTTTACCACTTTATCTGTCATTAAGGCTATAGATAGATTATAACCCAATAAAATCAACCTTTGAAGTAACTTCTAATCATCAAACATAGACTAACTTCAATCCTTTACAACCCATCCATGTAAAAGGGTTCGATTGTGTATACAAAGTATTGCCTAATTATACCAACTATCAGCCCTATTGAGTAACCAACATTCAGAACAATGAAGCTCGTTGTTGTTCGCCTTCGAGGTGATTATTCACATTTACATTCTATATACTATACCCGTCGAGGGTCTTGTCCATAAATCACAAAAGCTCTCAACTGTATCCAAGAACTAGGCAGCCCCACTAGGCGGGGCAACAAAGCAAACATTAATTGCTAAATAAACAATTCAAAAATATACAAAATAAAGATAATAATTAGTTTATGTTTTTTTTAGGGAATTTTGTTTACTTTTGATTTTTATAGCCTTGGAAATGGTTATTATTTCTGATATTTCCTGATGTACTACACTTTAGATCTTCCGATTAAGCTTTAAGTTTGTTTGGTTTGACTAATTTTTAATGGCTTTCTAGGGTTGGATTTTCATCATCATCGCAATTGGTTGAGAGTATCGATGACGCAAATTGAATAATCAACTTTTCACATCTATTAACCAAATGGTTATTAATTCATAATTAACAACATTTAAGCCCTGCTAAAATGCTATATATAAATAGTAAATGACTGAATAAAATGACAAATAAAGAATATTTTATTAATATTTATTTGCGTTTAACAAATATTCTTTGTAATATTTGTGAAAAGCTTCAGGTTTTCGTTTACATTTTCCCATACATCTGCGATAAATGATAAATTAGTTGCCTTTATATAGTCTGTTTGCACTGTATATGTACATATAGTGTGTGGTGTTAAAAGTGATAAATGGAGCAATATAATGCCAGTGCTTAAACCCATTGATCCCCCCCATTGACGTAGGTTCTAGCTGTTTTAAAGGAAAACCAGCAACCGGCACCTACTGCTTTTAGCTGATCAAAGAAAAGCTATAGTAAATATTTACCCTGGAATCAGTTTCGAAAGTAAATACGATTTTAAGACGATACACAATGGTCTCAACGCTTCTATAGTATCAGTAGGTTATTTAAGGTCGTTGCTAATCATCTTTTCTTAGCCAGCCCTCTCGATGGTTAAATAATCTCTTTAAGTAAGGGAAAACATTCTGTTGCTGCTGCTTTAAGAAGTCGCCCAACTGTCTGAAAATGCAGATTACGTTCAGCCAAAGAGCTCATCCAATTATAGCTCATTCCAAAGGTTCCTCTTGCGGATGTGGCATAGATATTCCAAAGCATGCAACTTGCACTAAATGAACTCGGAAAGTTGAGGCAAGTAGTTTTAATATTACATGGGGAGGGGGAAAAGCACTTTCTAGTAAGGAAATTTTCAGCTTTTTAAATTTTTCAACATTTTTGAAGATAAAAGTATTTTATAAACTAGGCAAAAGAAGTAACTTTTTATTTTTAAAATTTTTTCAAAAATTAGACACTTTTTTATAAAAACTTTTTAATATTTATTTTATTTTTCTATATTTTTTGAAAATTGTTTAAGACGTCAATTAATTAGAAAAAAGGCTAAAATCAACATTATAAATCCAAAAAAAAATCATAAAAAATAAAAAAAGGTTAAAAAAGGTTTAGAAATTAACTTTTTATATCACTTACATTACTAACAACATTTACAGCCTTCCAAAAATACTTTATTAATTGCCTACCCACTAGTTTTGTGTAATTTCCTTTACGACATGATAAGTATCTCGCGTTGTGTTTGTCGTTTTATCACAACTTTTGACGAGCTGCGTCTACAAGTAATCATGGCAAGCAAATATCAATCATGTTCAGGCACACAAACCCCCTATATATGACTTTATATATGTATATATATAGACATATAATATATACATACGTGTCAGTAACCACACTGCCTTCCGATACAGACGACATCCCCAAGTTCAGTTCGTAGAATTTGCTCAGTTTTTCTACGAATCCAACTCTCGATCGTCGTGCTGCCACTTGGTCTCTGGTCTGTTGTTTTTACAGCACAGTGGCGTCGTTTTGCAAGGGGATTGTAGGGGGACGTTTGAGTCAATTGGCTTAAAGCTTGCCATCTGGAAATGACGCAATGTTTTCGAAAACACATCAACATCAACACCCGACTTGTCGGCTGTCGTTGCCGTTTTCTGCTGCTGTTGCCATTGCTGTTAGCTATTTTTTTTGCTTTTGTTTTTGTTTTGCTCGCTGCGTTTCGTTTCGCTTGGCAAAATCAACAATAATAGCAATAACAACAACAAAAGCGATTACAATTGTTAATCTATATAGTATATATAGTCGCATATACAAACATAATTTGTATACATATATGGTACATCTAGTAAACTAATGATAAATTTTAGTCGCGTACTAAACAATAAATGGGAATGATTTTTACACTGGAGAAAATTTATGCTACTCAATGATCAAGAAACATCATATGCAAGGTTCTGTTGAAGTTTTATCTGTTTTATCCAAAAAATGTATTTTCTTTAAAAAATTATTAAAAATTTCACTAATAAAATTTGTTTTAAATATTTTAATTTGATTAAGTTATCAATTATCCATACAAATTTCTTGTTTTCAGTTTATTATTATCCAAAATTCTTAAATCTAGTTTCAGGAAACATTTTTCTCAGTGCCTTAGCTAGTGCCAAAAGAGGACTACGACTTTAGCTTTAATGTTGCTGCTGTTATTGTGGCAACTATTGTTGCTGTTGTATTGTCGGCACTGTTATTTACAAGTATTGCTGCTTTTTGTTTCTCTTTGTTGCTGTTGTTACTTTTGTTCGTACTGTTTTTCTTTGTTGCTTTTGCTTTTGGGTCTACAAAGCTATTGATGTTGTCTTGTGCCTGTAGTGTTGCTGTGGTTGTGGATGTTTCTGTTGATGTTGCTGATGGTTTTGTGATTTTACTGTTGTTCCTAATGTTGCTATTGCTGGTGGTCTTGTTATAGATTTTTTCTCTTTATGCTGATGTTGCTCTAGCTAACAATGTTGCTGATGCTTCTTGGATATTACTGTTGTTCATGATGATGCTATTGCTGGTGGTCTTACTATAGATGTTGCTGCTGCTTTTTGAATATTACTGTTGTTCCTAATGTTGCTATTGCTCGTGCTCTTACTATAGATGTTGCTAGTGATGTTGCTCTAGTTACTTATGTTGATGTTGCTATTGTGATGTTGCTGATTGTTACTTATGTAGCTATGGCTATTGCTTCTGCTTTAAGCGTTTATTTTGCTGTTGGTGTTGCTTTTGTTCTTGTTATATATGTATGTTGCTGTTGCTATTGATGTTGCTTTGCCTTACTAATGTTGCTTTTGACTCTACCATTTAGCTTCGTAAAGTAGCTGCTGTTGTTCATATTTCCCTTACCATTGCTGATATTTCGCTCTGCTGGCAGAGTTGTTTTTTATTTTTTGTACATATTCTTATCTTATAGCTTTACTACATCTGTTAATAATTCTGTTATTGTTTTGTTTTAGTTGTTGTCGTTGCTGTTGCTGTTGTTGCTGCTGCTCTGGGGGCCCCATGTCAGCAATCAACAGTTTGCCATAAATTATTTTTGCAAAATGCTCACGCTCCAATGCGACCCCAGGGAGTCAGTACACACACACACACACTCAATAATATATATATATATACAGTACATAGTATAGTATATATGGAGAGGGAATGATAAGCTGGGAAACACATATATATGGTCCCATTGCGATTGTCGCGCAATCGAGCATTGAGCAAGTCCCCCAGCTAAGCCCCATCTCTCATCCCCAACCCCTTGGCAACCCCATTTTCCAACCCATTCCCAGTGCCTCCATTGTGTTGTTTAGCCTCTAAGAATATCTCCAGCCAGTCAGCAAGACAGATAAAGATAATAGTAACAGTAACAGTAATAATAATAATAAGAACAGAGAAAAGCCAATGGAAGAGCCCCGCATTTGTCACTGGCATGGATGGGCATTGGGAAAGGTTGGAAAAGTGTTGTAAATCAATTAGGCAAAAGCCTTCGCCGCCAGTTCAAAAGTAAGCCAACTTACTGCGTAATACACAAGGGGAAATATGGAATTATATACTCGTTTATATATGTATTCCATTAACTGATTCATTTTCACTTATCAATTTGACCATAAATCATATTTATTTATCATAATTCGAAGATAGCAAATCAAATCTATGTTAATGGGGGAAAGGAAACTGCATTAGATTTGAGGTTTTCAAATAAAATATAGATATAAGAAATCCATTTCTTTCAGTGTAAAAATACCATAAAAGTAGCCAAGTCAGGGGGACATGCAGCATGCCATTATGATTTATGGCTAAGCAAAATGCACAAATGCTGTTCGATCTGCTTTGGGGATTGCATCCATCTCCTGGTCGTAAATAACCCAAGCCGGAACCCTAGAAATGGCCAACAGTAACTGGCCAAGCTAGCTAATTTGTTGCCCTAATGGGGCACCAATCAGGTGAGACGCAGATGGGAATGGCTGCTACTGTCCATCTATCCTAGATACATTCATAAATAAATCTATTTTCGATCGAAAGGAAGTCCTGGCCAAATGCAATTTATTACCAAAATGTTGACGTATTTAAGACTTCTTCAGCATTTCCTTTTAATTTTCTTTTCTGAAGGTAATTTATTTGCTATTATTCTTGCTAAGTTGGAAATGAAGTTGGGTAATCTTTTAACTATCAATTAAAGTGTATTGAAAGTTTGTAAATCTTTGTAATAGAAAGTTTGGTCAACTCAATAAATATTTAATAAAGTTAATGCCAATCTCTGACTGCTTCACAAATCAATAAAATACTACAAACATGAAGTAAAAAACACTTATTTTTAGTAATACATTTAATCTATTTCTTACATTCCGGAATCAAAACGAATGTAGTTTGTAATGAAAGGCAATCAAAAAGCCATTTGCTGAAAATGTCAATAAAAATCGACCAATCTTAGTAAGCGAGTGTGGCAATCTGTATCAATTTAATTCGCTTGAATTTATTTTGTATCTAAAAATATTGATCTAAAAATAATTAAAACTAAAAAAAAATGATACACAATTTATTATGGATTTTGTGAAATTAAATAGAAATTTAATAAGGCAAATCTGGTAATGGGCAAGTAATTTGAGCTAAAACCAACCAGTTTTTAGGGTTATTTATGTCACTTTATATACAAAAATTGTTTAAAAAATATATATATATATTTTTTTTTGTTCATTTTCCTACCCTTGACTTATTTTCCTGAGCCAAAAAAATGAATTTTTGCATGGATTTTCGTGTTGCTAGCCGAACAAAGGTTCCTCGCAACTCTTCTACTTTTTCATTTCCCGCAGCTGTCTGGCTGTGTTATTAATATCAACAACAATAATCACAAAAATCTCTCTCAAAAAAAATATGAAAAATAATTAAAAACCTATTAAAGTCAGGCAAATAACAAAAAAAAAAAAGAAACAAAAAAGTCAACAAAAACTGAACAATAACGAATGAAGAACACAGTCAAATCAAATTACCCAAAAAAAATATAAAGAAGAGGCAAAAATAATAAAAAATCATTAAATGCACGAAATGGGAGAGAAATGTGCCAGGGCCATTAAGAATTATATGCCCAAAAATAATAAAAAATAATAAAAAAAATAAAACTTAAGAGCCAAGTCAGGGAGTAATTATTATGCGAAGATCACGTATTCCCATTTTGCAAACACCAAACCAATGTGGCTAGGATGTGGAGTGGAGTGGTGATTGGGAATATATATCGTATATATAGGAGAGGAGAGGCTGGAGAGGGCGTGGCTTATCAGGGGGGAGGGGGTGTACGTGAATGCAGGCCACAATAGAAGGACGACGACGACGACAACGATTTATGCCACCAGACACAGGCTGGCAAATAAAAACATAAACCCAGATGAGGATTTGCCACTCAATGATGCCATGAAATTGCAAATACCCTGGGAGGGTGAAGTTGGATGATTGAATAAAGGCTTCGTGTTAAGAATAACTAACTTTAACATACTTTTAAATGATAAAGAAGAATATAACAGAGAAGGTCTTTAAGATGTTTCAGGATGTTAATCAACTAATTGACCTTTTTATGAAGTTTTTTCTTAAAATTTTGTTAATTGGTAAGGAACGGGATTTATATTAGATTTTTGATATTGAAGAGTACAAATATATTATTTTTTCTAGCAACAGACTAAGGTATATTTTTATATTAAATCTAATATGATAACTTTAATAAATTTGAGCAAAAATGATAACTTATTCTAAGAAAAAGTGTTAAAAAGGTCACAGAAAAATCCACTAATTTTACCTCTTTTCGTTTTTAAAGAATTAAAAAGCCATTTAAAATTCCATCCTCCCACCAGCCAAACATCTCAATCAAAGCGCTTATCAATTTCCAACTTAATGATCATTTTGATTTGAGATTTCTTAATAATAACAACCCTCGAATCAAAGGGTATAAGAACCCCTCTAATGCCGAATGTGTGGCAAACAAAACAAGTGTGCCGTTGTATGAGTGTGTGTGTGTGTGTATGAGTGTGAGTGTGCCTGTTTTCGTTGGCCAAAAATAAATTTCAATTTTGGTTTTTGTCCACATCCCACAGCCACCAGCCACTAGCCACCCCATTCCCTCATTCCTCAACCATCCCTAAGCACTCCGACACCTTGCTCTACCCATTATCCTACCTCCATATATATATGCAATATATATATCATATAATATATACATATATATAGAAGGTATAGCTATAACGTTTCCCGAAAAAAAAAAAACCAAAGACCCCTTCCGCCGGGCATCCCCACACCCAGTAATTGGCTCAAATTACACAAAACTCAGCTCCGACCGCAAATTCAGGTCCCGAGCTTGGCTCAAAACCGAAAAACTCAAAGCCCAAAGCCCAAACCCAAAAAACCAGACCAAAACCAACGCCAGAGTCCGTCCCGTTCCCGGCCACGACTCTTATTATTGTCATGGCACACAATATTGTTTCCAAAAATGAAACGAAACGAAACAAATACGTGACCAGAAATTAAAGAAACAAAAAAGAAAAAAAAACAAAAAAAAAACAAAAAATAATAATAATAACAATAAAGAAGACTGAGGCAGTGGCAGAGGCAGAGGCGGTGGCAGTGGCAGGCTGAAAAATAAAAACAAAAACTACGCCAGACCCCGAAAAACTGTGCAAAATAAAATAAGGAAACAGAAACAGCAGAAATCGCGTTGATTTGAATTTTAAAATGTTTCATGGCATTTGTTTTGTTTGCTATGGCATATAGCCGCCCCTCATACCCCACCCCCACTAACCACTCCTCTACACCCCCTCTACCCCATCTAGTTCCACAGTTTCAGTTTTGCGGTCTCGCTGTGCTCTGCTAACTTTGTTTTTAGACACAGTGGGCCCAAAAGTCACTAAAGTGCAACAAAGGTGTGAATAAATTTTTGATTGGAATGTCTTTTCCTTAACATTGGTAATTAGAAGTGATTAAATTAGTTAAGCAGTGTCTTGATAGGTTTTTTTTTAAGGATGTTGAGTCTATAAATATGATATTAGAAGGATTTTCCTTAGTTTATAATGTTTAAATACAAATTAAGTGCATTTAATCTAAAAAATGTAATAAAAACCGTTGTTATATATGATTTTGTAGCGCACTTGTTTTGAGTTTTATTTTTATGGCATTCATTTTTAAGCTTGTATTTTAAAGAACTTAAGGTGTTATAATAAGAATATTAATATTTAGGAGGGTTTACGAACGTTGGTCTACTATACACTTTTTATAAGATTTTATTTAAGGATACATTAACTGCAAAGTTAAGTAAGTTTTATATTTCTTAAATATTTTATTCCATTCTATTTAAGGATTCTTTTTTAAAAGATTTTATATAAGGTTAGATTAGCTGCAAAATTAAGTTAGTTTTATTTTTTTGTTATAATTCAATATTAATTTAACTTAGGAGTGTTTACGAATTTTGGTCTACTATACACTTTTTATAAGATTTTCTTTGAGGACACATTAGCTGCAAAATTAAGTTAGTTTATTTTCTTAAATATTTTATCCCCTTCTATTTAAGGATTCTTTTTATATGATTTTATATAAGGATAGATTAGTTGCAAAATTAAGTTAGTTTTATTTTGTAATTATTTTATTATTATTATTATTTGTAATATTTTATTCCACTCTATTTAAGGATTCTTTTTAACTGCATAGTTTACATATTTAATAAATTATCTTCTTATTTATATATACAGCTTAAAGAATAATATTTACTCATTTATTTACTATAACTTAATTGGTTTTTGAATTTCCTTCCTTTACTTTCTTGAAAGGACTTAATGAGTTTTAAATAAAGAAACCTATCAAGACTTTCCAGCCTATGACTGGCTACTTTCTATGATTACAAAGATCTTTTCAGGGAATTTAAACAGGAGAAAGTCATTAAGCAAAAACTAACTAGGAAATAGCAATATTTAAGACTGCTGTGGGGAAAATCAAATTTATATTTCTCAATTTTCAACTTGAGTCAAAAAAGTCATTATTAAATAAATTAGTTACCTCTTCAGCGCATCTTTAACTCTATTTAATATCTCCTTTTTTTCTTTTTAATATTTTTAAAATATTTAATTCTGCATTTTCAACATAAAAAATACTTTATTATAAAATAAATTAGTGACCTCTTCAGCGCATCTTTAACTCCATTTAATAACTCCTTTTTTTCTTTTTAATATTTTTAAAATATTTATTTCTGCATTTTTCAACATAAAAAAGCAATACTTTATTATAAAATAAATTAGTTACCTCTTCAGCGCATCTTCTTGGCCCAAAGCAATAAATGATTTTCTCTTTTTAATATTTTTAAAATATTTAATTTTGCATTTTCAACATAAAAATATAATATTATAAAATAAATTACTTACCTCTTTAATAAATCTTTTTAATGAAACTCCATTTAGTATCACCTTTTCGGCCCCAAGCAATGTAACTTTTCTCCTAATAATTAATATTATTTTTCCTTACCCTTGTCGGCCACAGTGGCCATTGGTTAATATCTATGGCTATCACTAAAAAAGTTTTACACTGCCATTTGCTGTCATTGTTGCTGGTTGAGTTGTTGTTGTTGTTGTTGCTGCTGCCGCTCTGTGCCATTTGGTGGGGCACAACTTTGCAGCTCACTCTGATATATACAATATATATATACATATATATAGACAAACTGGAAGCCGCAACAAAGTTGCAAGGCAGCGCAGTCGCCGTCCCAGACCTTATGCCTTATGTAAATTGTAGAAGAAGAAAAAAAGTTAAAAAAAAAAAATTGATAATGAAACTTTTCAACGCAATAAATAATAGCTGACAAGGGACGGCGAGAGTGCGAAAATCGAGGAAGGGAAGGCTGTTTTTCTTTTTTTTTTATGGAGATGCCGGGAAAGCAATAAAGGAAAGGCATGAAATTCTACGTTTATTATTGATTTCGTGTTGAATTTTTGATTATTTCTATAAATATTACGAATGGTGTACAAAGGTGGCACATTCTGGTTTTTGGTTAGGGGTTTCTATAAGTACAGTATAATATATATATATGGGGAAAGGTGTGAGCCGGTACACGTGCGTTGTTGATAAGGCCCGCCTAGGTCAAGTTTGAGCATATATAGTACAGCACTTATTATATGAACAGAAACAGAGACAGTGAACACACCCAGAATGAAATTTACACAACAAGAAAATATTCAAAACTAATGTTAAGGGGAATTTGCATTTTGAGTGTTGTTTTTAGGATAAATTAGGAATAAATTGGTTTTTTAGGGAATGAAAAGGCTGCAAAATTTTAAAGGAGAAAAGTTGAAAATTTTAAAAATATTTTTATAAGCTTATAATTTCTTATTTAAAAACAAATTAGGTTGAAAAATTGTTAAAATAATATTTAAAACTAACGATATGCTAAATATTTTATATAATATTCTTTACTATTTAAATAGATTTTTAATTTTTGGATTTCTAACTTTGTTTTCAAGACTAAATCTTCTTAAAAACTGCAATTTAATGACTTAAATATTTCCTTTTAAGAACTACAACCCTATAAAGAGCTAAAATGCGCTAAAAGCAATACTTTAAAAATGCTTAAAAGCCATAAAAGTACCAAAACTTCTCAAAACAACACATCTCAATAGAAAATATATTAGCCTTTTCAGCTTTACTTCTATATGGTAGTTGGCCATAAAAACCTTAAATAATTCATTCAAGACCATAACTTACTACATTGTTCTTAATTTTTTTATGATTTTTTCTTTCTGTGCACCCACATCCACGCACCCGTTTGCCTATTTTTTTTTTTGATTATATTTTTACTTATTTTTTTTTTATTTAGCGACGCTCTCGTTTTCGCGTATCGGCATAAAACTGAAAAATAAACAGACATAAAAAAGAATAAGAAGAAAAAAAGAAGTCGTCGTAGTGAAGCGGCGAAAATTGCTATGCAAATAAAGAATACGGCCTCCGCCCGCCGCCGCCCACTGTCACGCACTCCTGCACCCGCCCCTTACCCCAAAAATAACCCCATCTATATGGGTATATCTATGTTATAGGTGTATGTAGGTATGTATGTTTGTATGTACACCTATGGGGACAAACAGCCGAGATAAGCAAACACTCCTCGCACACACAACAAACACACACCTGGGCCACATCGATGCTTATGAGTTGTGCACACATAAACACATACACACACACACACACACACACACATACTTATCCATAAGTAATGGCAAAAGGTGTGCCGGGCATATTGTCGTCTTTGTCTTGGTCGCCCTCTCCTTCGCCTTCTCCCATCTTTCGCTATCAGTCCCGCCAACGCGCAATAAAAAAAAATATTCTAAGGCAAGACCCAAAACAAAAATACAAAAAAAAAAATACAAAAAAAAAAAACAAAAAAAAAATACAAAAAAAATACTAAAAAAATGTGAAAAAAGTTACAAACAAAAAACTATAAACAACAAAAAGTCATCAAAGTTGAGTTTCGCTTTGGGGTCTCCAGTTGAGCTGATAAATTTTCTACCCTTTGCCCCAAAAAAAGATGTAAAAAAAAAAGAAAGTGAAAAGCAGAAAAACACTTTTCCTGCCCCGTTTCCCAATTGGATTTAAGAATATTCAAAAATTCAATTACGTTTGCTGGGGCGGGGTGGGAGGTGAAAGGTTGCTTTGGGATTCTCGAATGTGAATTGAAAACTTTTCTCTCTCGCTTGGAGGAATACTTAAAGATATTGCTTTTAAAACTTTTAAGAGTTAAGCCCGGGAAAGGTCCTCTAAGCCATTTGGGATATTAGCCTTTTAGGTTACGAATGCTTATTAGATGTTTGGAAAGGCAATTTCATATATTTTACATATGATTTAGGGTTATGTTTGTATCTCTTTTTTGAGAAAAATTACAAAAGGTTTTTTAGATTGAAAACTAATCTAGGAATGAGGGAAATTTAAAAGTCAATAAGCCATAACGATTTTCTAATAAGTTTGCTTTAGTCAATTAAAAATCATAATTGTTATTTTAGAAACTCTTTTTAGCAGTTATTTAGTAACAAAATAAGTTATATTAAAAAACAGAGTGTTTTAGAAAATGTTCATAAAGAAACTCAACTTTAAGTTTTCCCTAGAAAGACTTTTCAAATTTATACCTTAAATTATCCTTTGATATCCTTTTTCCAATCCAAATCTTTCACTTTAAAGATATTTTCACATTCCCTCAAATCACTTTTAAAGTCCAAACAGCCCTCCCCCTAACACTGTAGGGTATCCCCTTAGTAGGCTTCACCCTAAACCAAAGACTCAAACCAAAACTGAAACAAGTCCAAAAATGTTTCGCATAAAAAAACTATAAATTGCGTCTGGCTTGAAAATTGAAATAATAACAAAACATGAAATAAACACACACACAAAAATTAAAAATAAAAACAAAAAACAAAAAACTAACAAATAATAAAAAACAGAAGTCATAACAAAGAATGACTTTAAGCATGGCACGACGACGACGTCGACGACAACTCATAAATATTTAAATTTGTGGCTGCGTCTGGGCAGTAGTTGCATTCTATAATTGTGTTTTCATTTCAAGTATTCTCGCTCGTGTTCCCGTGGTATTTTCTTTTTTTTATTTCCTTTTTTTATTGATTACGAGTGTAAACAAATAGTAAAAAAATCATAGACTCAATTGCAAATATTTATACGACACGAACAGTGAGATCTATCTACTTGGCGCCCCATTCAGCAGCACCCAGACCCAGACCCATCGATCTCTCTGCGTAACCCGTTCCAGTCGCATCTGGTCGCCCTATCAAAATAGTTCTATATAGCAAAGTCGTGTATAGTATATAGTATAACTATACTTATCGCCCCCCGACTGCAAGTACTAGAACTATTTGAAATTCACACGTCTCGTCTGGCTACGTTACGTACTGGATCTATCTATCCTAACGTCTAGCCGTCTCGATCGTAAATTGCTAAAAAGAACACAAAACTATAACCCAACAACACCTTGCAAATGAAAATTGAAAACTGCAATAAAAAAAAAAAATATACTGCGACGGCATTGATCAGTAGACCGTGTGCCGGGATCGAATCTCATTGAAGGGGGTCCATTGGTTCGGGCGAGGCTGCTCGTAAATTGCTAATTCCAAGTCAATGTAGAGCCTCGTTTCGGGGGACAGGTGTGGTGCCAGTGCCTGGTCGGCGGAGCAGCGGGCATGATTGATCATTCGTGTTATGATTGAGCTGTTAACTTGATTGAACAACAATATTTTTTAGGGTGCCAAAATTAGTAAGGCTGGTTTCCCCAGAACCAAAAGAAAGAAAGAACGTTTCTAGGGTCCAAAATAGTCAAGGGTAAATAGTTTAACGGAATTATTAAAGGGGTTATAATAGAGAATATCAACTTTTGTGGGATTATTTTTGGTTAGTTAAGTCGACTAGTAAATAAATAATATTTATCATTGATATATCATAACATATTATAGCTTTTCAGCGAATAAAACTTTCTTAAAAGGCCTTTTCTAAGCTTCATTTTAATCATTTTAAAAAATATTTTCTTAAGATTTTTTTAAACACAAAAACTTTTAAATTTCTTTAACTAAAACTACTTATTTTGATTGATAAACTTACCCAAAAACATAAACATATTAAAAAATATAAACAACTAAAAATAAAATCGTGAAAATCATGAAAATCCTGAACCTGTTTCCCTTGAAGTGGCTTCCCATGGCGTTAGTCGCTAGAGTTTCGCTTCGTGTGGCACATAAGTGGCACCACTGCCCACAGTCCAGTCCAGTCTCGAAGCATATTAATTGCAGCAATGTTCTATAAATGTCCCAAGTGGATAGCTGCCTCCCCTCATCCCCTTTCCCAACAATCAGCCACAAGCTAGTATGTAACTCAATTTGCATTTATTCATATTAATATTATCATTTGCCATATTGTTTGACGTCGAAAATGCAACTACAACTGCCAAGTGCAAGCAGAGGCTGAGACGAGGACAGCGACTGCGACAGCGACTGCAATGAAATTTAAATATTTAATTTAACAAGTTTTTCAATTAAATTAATAATGCAAATTGTTTGCCTCGCTGCCTTGTTCCTCGCTTTGCCAGCCGAGAGGAGCTGCCTCAGGATTGCTTTGAGTTACTCACTCGACGGCCCTTTGTGGAGCTGCAACAAGTAAACATAATTAAATAACTGAGTAAGCTGCAAATAAACAAAGGAATTAAAAATTTTATAGGTATTTTAAAATCTTAAATATTTAAATGCTCTTTAAAAGGGTTTTGGAAATATTTAAGGAAAACCTGTAAATAAAATGTTTAAAAATATATTTAGTTTGGAATTCGTTAAATTTTTGAAATAAAGTAGAACATTTTTGTCTTTGGAATGATAAATTGTTTTTAATTTTGTAAGTATTTAGTGTTTGATTAATTAAATAAATGAAAAATGGTAAAATAAAACTTTAATTTTATGGGTTTTGTAGGTTAAAAATCATTAGATTAGGAGGAGTATGGCCCTTTCTTATACAATTATCACTAAAAAGGAGAAGAATATTAAAGAAAAATATTAAAATAATTATTAAAATTATGAAGGTTTCTTATCTAACCTTTAAGTACAAATATTTTTAAATATTTAACTTAAATTATATCTCTATAAAGAGCCTCTGTAGTATCAACTTAGCAACTAGTTTAGCATAATCTTAGCAACTAGTTAGGTAAATCTTTTCTTAGTATATAAAACAATACTTAAAATTCCAGAGAACTTAGTACGTAATATTTAAATGGGTGGCAGGGTATGCAAAATGGACATTAACGAGTTGAAAGCTTAATTTATTTGTAGGTCATTTTCATGTAATGCAAGCAGAGGCAGCAGCGGCAGCAACAATCATCGCCGCCGCCTTCGCAGTCGCAGAGCAATCATAAAAAACAAATCAGCAAGCAGCGAAAAAAAAAACACGAAGACTGAGCAGTACTCATGTAGTACTCGAGTACCCGACAACAACTTAAAAAACAAAACTAGAAAAAAAAAAACTAAAGAAAAGAACAAAAAAAAAGCAGCGATGGGGCGCGACCAAGATTGTTTTTCTTTTTTTTTAGATGGCGTCGATGTCAACGTGGCTTGCAAATTAGTTATGTAAGAGAGTTATGGCAACAAGCAGAACAAGAGTCGGCTCATAAGGTTAAGAAGCTGACATTTGAGGCGTTTCGGGGTTAAGAGCTTGGCAATGAGAGCTGAGAATTATGAACCTGCTCTGGGTCACCAAAAAAAAAAAAAATTTACTTTCGGTTTTTCCTTCTATGGAAGATGAACTGATGGAAATCCATGCGAATTTTGTTGGGTTTATGACATCAGAAGGCCAGACAGAAAACAATCTCAAGACCTTATCTTATCCTAAAACCAACCAACTTGAGCTGTCAACATTCTAGCAAATATTACTCTGAAGTGAAAGCAAATTGGACAGTCCCAGTCTTATCGTTAAGCGTTTGTAGTTAGTTGGTAATTCCTATAGCAGGAGTCTATCTTTGGAATCTAAAATTATAAAACTGTCTGGCCTTGTGGAGGGTATGGCATGATTGTGATCTAGGAACTAGTTTATTTGCCTATTATCTTTTGGTTTTCAATCGGATTTTGTGTGCTTTTGGTCTAGTAACTAGAAGTATCTGATACTTTTTATTTTCTGTATATATTTGTATTTCTGAATTCTGATTATGATTTAGCAATAAGAATGTCTTTTACTCTATCAGCTCTATAACTTTATTATGATGTAGTTTTCGGAGTTTATGTTACTAAGCATTTATCTTAACATCTCTTTTTTTTACTAGAACAAATCTGGTGTCTTAAGTGTCTGCATGCTTTAAGCATGCTTTTTACCTAAAAACTGGAGTCTCTTATAGTCTATCTTACATTCTATTAAGTATAGTGGATAAAACCATTCATTTCCCTACAAACTCTGTCTTTATAATAATTAGACAAACTGAAAATTCGAGAATCTTAAAATATGCTTTTTTTCCTTTACTTTTAGTAGGATAAAGCATGCTTTAGATCTAGTAACTAGATTGGTTTGTCACATTAACTTACCTACAATCTACTCCTTTCTAATATGATTTTGATTTTAACCTAGCCTAGTTAGCTGTCAGTATTCTGCTAATATGATTATGATTTTAATCTAGTAACCAGAGTGTCTCTCGGTTTACATTTTGATCTATTAACTGGAAAATTTAATCTGATAATATTTTTCTTTCTTTTAGCAAAAAAGCATGCTTTTACCACAGTAGCCAGGTTGTCTTATACTTTTTACTTTCCTACAATCTGTTTCTTTCTAAAACGGTTATGATTTTGATCTGGTAACTAGAGAGTCTGTTTTTCTTTAACTTTCCAAGTTATTTGCTAATAAATCTGTTACCTTTAATCGTTTTCTTTAGAATAAAGCATGATTTTGATATGGTAACTAGAATATGTATGTTTATACCATTATAATATCGCTTGATCTGATCTAGTAACTAGAGTATCTGATACAATTCTCTTTCCCAAACTCCCATTCTTTCTTTTAACTTTAATTGCCAGCCTTATTTACCTAACTTTGCTCTTCCAATTCCTGTCCTAATGAATTCTTCTCATTGTTTTTCCTTTTCTCGGTTCTTTTACCACCTTTGAGGTTTCGGCTTATCCATGTTTGTTTTCCTTTTACCCAAAACTCTCTGCTCTTCCTTATCGCACTGCCTATTGAGGCCTCTAATATTATCTTTTCTACTTTTTGATCTTATCCGCTTTCACAATTTATTTGTTAGTTTAGCTGGGTTAGCTTTGGTTTATTAGCTCTTCTTTTAACGGGTTGCTTTTATGTTTTATTTCGATTAAACATACTGAAAATGTGTAAGTGATATCAGTAACGAAATTAAAAAGGCACTTCAATGGCTTCCCACTGAGTGATCATTGATCAGTGATCACAACATCGTTTCCGTTTGATAATCTTCTGGCATTGGAATCTGATTGATTAAACTGTATCAAGTTTCTTGTTTGTGAATCTTCGCCTGGTGATTCGTTTTCGTATGAATTTCTATTTTCTTCTTTAGGAATTCTTTTTGGCTATCAAAATGACAATCGAGAGCTTTGTTGACCAAATTATTTTTTAGCATTTTTTGGCGTAAACAAATTCGTAGAAGACGGAACGTCTGGAAAATAAGCCACCACGGCCATGAGAAATCGAATGTTGATAAGAATTTTTTTTCTAATCGGTTAGTGTTTTGGAGTAGCGCGATTGATAAGACTTTTTTGCTCTAACTGATAAGCAAGTCCAGACCGCTGTGGTAAGTTTTTGTTTTCTTTGAGGAGGTTAGTTTCGGAAACGTCACGTCTCGTTGGCAGAAAGAGAGCCCTAGCAATTCGCACTCGATTCAAGTGCGTTCTATTTTAAAAAGTCTAGTAAAGTGGGGGGTACCAATGTATGTCTATAAACATTATATTATTATGTTAAAAATTCATATCTTAACATCAAAATTAATGTAAATTAATAACAAAACAAAGCTTTTATTCTCTTTAAAATCTTACTAGCTTGCACTTTCTCCTGTTGCACTATTTTACCCACCACAACTGTCCCTACAAACAGCCGTCTGGCGATTGGGTTTTCTACGGGCGGTCTAAAGGTGGGCCCTACATGCGCTTTGCATGCCAAGTATATCCACATCCAGACCTCTGAATCACTGATAACACGTGCCAAGTGCACTCCACCTGACCCAAACCCATGCCCAGGGCCAGAGAAACCAGACAATTGCAGTTGCCTGGGCAAATATTTGCACCGATAATTCAGCTGTCAGACAATGGTTTGTCTCTAGTGCAGTTCGCCATGTGACTCCGCGGAACTCTCCCACTTCTGCCAGCCTACAATTGCCCACTCCCACTATCCCACTTTCTCATTAGCAGTTCAAAACTGGGCGAGTTATAAGTAGGGAGCCCTGCTAATTGATATAGCTGCATCATTGTCCAGTCGATGCCGCGATGACCATGACAAATCAAAATGAATCTTAGTGATATGAAACATACTGGGACCTATATATACACTTCAAAATCGGCGTTGTCAGTGCATTTAGTATATATAATATATATATGTATAGGAATATGAAAGTCATTTGCTTTCAAACAATTATGAACAAGGAAAAGATTCATTTTGAAATTTAGCTGAGATCATCGCCTTATTTAAAAAGTTCTCATTAGCCGGTGAAATAATTTTTATATAATTATACTTAAGATTGCTGCGATTGCGAAAAGTAATGACTTTAAGCACATTTTCTGTGCCGGAGATGTGGGAATTAAAGTTAAATGGATGGGATAGGTCGTGCATCTAGATTAAGTCACATACTATATTGATGATTACCTGAACTTGTAAAGTTTTGTTAGTAATTGCTAGCTCAGCATTTTCTTTAGAACTTATTAGAGGGTTGAGAAACTTTATAATTTTTGGTTTTTTCAGCTGGAATCTTCATGTGGCATGGGAAGTTTTTAAGATCAGGAAACTTTTCGCTGCATTTTAAAGTTGTTTTTCTGGTAAATTCTAAAAAAAAACTGTATAAATACGAACAATATTTGTTTTCTACGGAATAAATAATTCCCAAATATCTGGAATCTTCCTATAAACATCTGCTAAATATCCCATAAATATTTACCTACTTAAATATGCTCACTGATACCCACCATTCATTGCCTTAACTAATGCTTCCTATATCAAGTAAGCTTCCTGGTTTTGACTTCCCTTACTCTTGACTTTGCCAAATACTTCCCAGTTGAGAACCCAATACGAGGAGCTACCTTAAAATTAAAAACAGATATTAAAAGTAGAACTTTAAGTTAGGATATATATATACTTACCTGTACAGTGCCTAAAGTATGACTAATGACAACAGCAGCTTGCATAAACAACTTCGGGCAAATGTTTACACTCGCTGGGGTCTCAGAATATATAATTTCAATTCCAAGTGGACGGGCCCATGCAAATGAGGCCTCGACTACACTAAGTAACTAGTACTAACTCAAAATAAAACAGAGATATATATATATATGTATATCTGCCTGCCTGTATAGTACAGAGTCGTGTCTAAGTATTACTTAATATCATTGACTAAGCACTGCTCACCCAAAAGCCGAGCCATCAAAACAACTTTCGATTACGAAATTTAGCACAGTTCGGGTTCGTATATCTATCTATATGGAAGGGGGGAGGTTTCTTGGCGGTAGAGGCTGAAGAAAAGCTAGAGGAAAAAACAAACTTAATGAGCTTTGCGAAATATGTGTTTGCTTGCCCTTTCGATGGCTGCTGTCAAGTACAATAAACGACAACAGGTTGAAGACTAAGAATCGGCAACCTTAACACTTAACCAGCTAAAATGAAAATTGCTAAAAAAGAGAACAAAACAAAAAAAGAAATCCAAAAACCAAATGAAGACAGAGACGATGACTATGGCTTTGGGGATGACTAATGCTATCTGAAAAACTTTATAATGAAAAACTGAAACTCACCGATGGGGTAACCAAGACATACAAATTTCGAATTAAAATAAAGTCATTGAGTGTGGTTGAGTGGCTCTCCGGTGGTTGCGTGGTTCAGTGGTTCGGCATTGGTGGACTGCCGCGTGCACAGTAAATGTGATGCAGTGCCAGTGCCAGTGCCAGTGCACTGCAAATGCTATCTGAATTCCCGGGAAGATGCCATCTAAATATCACCAACCAGCCAAAGGTTGCTAAAAGGGATTTTAAATTGTGAATCAGTCACGATAGATGATGATCCACGCGGCTGTAATTTAAGCAATTGCAGGTCAGATTTTTTGATCAGGTTCCTAGAAATCACTAATAATTTGGAATTCTAGTTCGGGATGAAAGTTCCATGAAAATTTAATCAAAGTTTTTAGATTAATGGGGTAATTTAAGCTTTAGGTATCTGGGTTTATCAAATATATATATATTTCTTTTTACTAATGTAGAATAAAGAGAAGAGAGAGCCTAAGGAAATGTTGATCTAAGTCAAAATTTAGAACTTTCCAATCCAAGTAATATAAAGTTCTAGGTATTATAACCTTTTTTAGTTCGTTTGTTCAGCCAAAGTCTTGAAATAAGATTTATGCAGGCAACATAACTTGGATTTAAAGTGTCTTGTAAGGAGTTCATAAAAACTTTTCACAAACTCTGTAATTACAGCATTTAAAAACGGATCAATCAGCAATATAACCTGATCGTAATACGACCACATAAACATATATATATATATATATACAACCAAAATGACCTCAGCCAAGTCAATGCTTCCTGAGAACAAAAATATCCGTGCAAAAACACAAAAACCAAAGTACTCTCACAAAGGAACCTGTTCCGAGATACAAATCTACCCAGGCACCACAATCGTAAGACTCAGGGAACTGACGGATCTTGACGGGTTTCTATGCAGATTATGTCTCGTTTCGATATCTGTTCGGACGTGTAAATAATTAATTACAAAGTAAGTAAGCTTAAATGTTAATCCGCACAAGACAAATGCCTGGCCATAACCATCTGCGAAAGATAATCTCTTCGACGAAAATAGATATGCCAACATTGAAATCGAAAGACAAGAATCTTTCATTATATGTATTATATCTTTTTCTTTAATTTGTTTCTTTGAAAGTTTCTCAAAAAAAAAACAAAATAAATAAATTACCTTTAGTCACGAATATCTGTTACTTGTTTGTTGATTCCCATATGGTTGTGACAAAAACTTAGATGGTGAAAAGAGGCAAAAACGACTCACAGAAAAGGAATACTAAAAATTCGCATACAATTTGAGAATTTCTCTGCTGCTGATAAAAAGCGTATCTCACAGATACAAAAATTCGTACACAAGACAACGAATGTTCTGCTATTATTTAATTAGCGTTGAGCTTTTGGCCCTGGGGCATGTACTTAAGTGCATGCCGCTTGTATCTTGTATCTTGTATCTTTTTTGTTGTTCTATCATCTTCAGGGGATTAACGACACTCGAGGGCGGGGAAATAGGAGCTCAGCAGATAGATAACAAAAAATTTACATTTTTTATTGCCTGAATATTCGCATAATAATTGCCTTTCATGCAACAACAACAATAACAACAACAACTTGAAACCCGTACCGCATTGTGGCCACTTCGGTGGCAATTCAGATGTATCTGCCAGATACTTGTTCTCGAAAAATTTGTTTATTTTTGCCAAGCGCTGAAATGGTCTCCAGGGGGCTTACGGATATTTTTGCCGCTCTAATCTGATAATCACCGTGCAGTAGTCCCTCTTCTTACTCCTCCTTAGCCATTTTCCCTTCGATCTTTCCCCGTACCGTACCCGATGATGATGACTTTTCCGTCTCTTCCTCTTGCCACTTATCTGCTTTCCCAGCTCAACTGTTATTACCTTCGCTCCTTTTGTGCTACACTTGCTTCTTGTTTATCTTTTGTTTCTATGCTAAACAATTTTTGCACATGTGGCCCATGGTTATTGTTGTAGTTGTTGTTGTTGTTATTGTTGTTACTATTGTTGTTGTTTCTTCTATTGTTGCTGTACTTTGTTGCTGTTTATGCATTGTTCCCATTGTTGTTGCTGCTGACGTCGTCGGAGTTGGCTCATTGAGTGATTCGAGCCCCTGGCAACAAGAAACACGCACACTCTCAAAGACAGCAGAGGTCAAGGTAATAGCAGTTTATAATAATTATACATGAAAAACAAATGTTGAAAGAGAAATGAAGAGAGATTTAATTTTTAAGTTAAGTTTTGCTAATAAAAATATTAAACCTTAAATTAAAAAAATTTTATAAAAATCAAAAAATTTTTAACTAAGTAAAATTTGTATAATTTAATGTCAATATTAAATTAAATAATATTTTTCTAAACACTCCTATTTTACTAACCTCTGCTGTTGACATCATGGAATAAACATGCACCGACTTGCAGATGACTCACAATATTTTACACCGTCTTTGTTGTTGCTGGTGTTTTGCTTTTGTTGTTTGTTTTAAGTACCGTATTGTTGTTGCTTCGATTTACGAAACCTTCGCTGTTCATAAGTTTCTGTTGTTGTTGCTGCCGCTGCTGCTGCTAGCTCGCTGGTGCTTCTTCTGCTTTTGTGATTGTCGCTTTGTTGCCAAGCCAGGTGTACGAATGGAAAGTGTACAAACAAATACGAAAACACAATCATGCAGAGAGAAAAAGTCAACTAAGTTCAAATTTTAAATTTAAAATCACGTGTTTTGGTGATTTTAAAAGGTAATTAATTTTTAATTTATTTTTAGTTTTAAGTTTTTAAGGGAAATACTTTGATTAATAAGTTTATTAGTATTTCTTAAAGTAAGTTTAAACAAATTTTTAGAAGTCTTAACTTAAAAATCATTCTAAAAACATTAAAACACCAATGTATCCGTATTTTTTTCAAAAGAAGGTTATTTTTACCAATTTAAGCTTAAATTAACTTTCAAAAGTGCAACAAATTAAACCAATTAACTTTTCTCCCTGTGCACTTACATCTACCGTATATGTTTATGTAATTGTCTGCGTGTAGCTATCATTCATATTGTGAAAACCTTGGAAATGCTACAATTACTGTTGACATTTATTTTGCTGCCGTTGTTGTTTTTGTTGTTGCTGTTTTGGGTTTTAATATTTGTTGCTGTTGTTGTTGCCCAGTTTCGCATTTCCGCTTTCGTCGGCCGACATTTGTTTGTCACAGTCGACGACGGTTTGGCTCACAGTTGGTAACAGCGCCGCTTATCAGTTTTTGAAAAACAAACCAAATCTAAAGCGATACCGAAAAAACCATTTGAGTCACAGATACACAGATACAGATACTTGGGGTAAAAGCAACAACAAGCATACGAAGAGCACCTAGCACTAAAAGCAACAACAAGTTGAAAAACAAAATTCGTAATGCAAACAGCCAAGCAGCTCATAGATAGTCACACAAACACTTTTGCACTTGTTACAGGTACTATAATGGCCATATTAATAGTGGCAACTATTGAAAAAAAGAAAAGATAGAAAAAAAGAATATAAATATATTGATCTGGTTGATCTTAAGTTTTAAAATTTATAAAAAAAATTAAATAAAAATATGTTATACTTCCTTGAACTTTACTGTATGCTTCTTAGTACTTATTGGTAAACAGTAAACAAGATACTTTATGTGGAAAAACACTTTTAATAAGGAGATTCTTTAAGCTTACCATAATACTGTTAAATGCTAATTAATAATGTAAACTAAACACACCGACCGTTAAATGCTACTTAATAATGTAAACTAAATATTAAAAACAAATTTTAAATGAAGATTTCCTAAACTTTCACCTGCACTTGTTGCTGCTCATTGAACTTGGACACCGACCAGAGGTTCCTTCCTCGAAAACATTTTCTACAGCTTGGAAATAGTTGCAGAAGCGACAGAGATAGGGCGAGGCAATGGCCAGGGAGAATCTGTATCTGTATCTGAATCTGAGGAGCGACCGTGTCCAATCGAAATAATATATTGTAAGATCTATTTGTGGTCTGCTTACAACAAAGGAGGATAGCAGAAGGCGTAGGGCGGAGGAAAACGAACCCCTCCTCGACGGCAGAAAAAGAAAGAAAGAACCAAAACTGAAATGAAAAGATTCGAAGGTCATAGAAACTGTCAAAGAAGAGAGATGGATGTTTGGTTGTATGGGCCATATATGAATGGTATGAATCGGTTGCTGTGATTGCCCATAGACAAATTGTCAAGAAACATGACAATTGAGGATTTTGCCCTCTGCGAAACATACATATTTTCCCTAGAGTTTACCGATTTTTCCCGCTCGTTGGCTTGCTTGTCAGCAGGCAGGCAGAGGCAGGGCTGGCAAACGGATGGGTCAAGTTTTCCACACTGTGGGAATAATGACACTTTTAAGAGGCGGCAGGGGAAACAATACAGCAGCAGCTAACAATCGGCTACAATGGAATTGATGGCATTATAATATGGGAGCAGCCAGTAATTCGGGGCTTAGTAATGGGAGAAGATTGCCAGTACAATTGTCTCGGATTAGGGGTTTTAGGGTTTTTCTTTTCGTTTCTTTTTTTTCGAGCTAAATTGGGTCAAGTCAGGTGGCTTTTCTTCAGGTTGGATTTTTTTGCCAAGTGTAGGAAATGTTGCGGCTAATTTTGGGATTTATAGTATGGGAATTTTAGGTAAGCTAAGAGATATTGTAAGGTATTATAAAGATGAGTTTATATATTATATAAGATATTAAAGTTAAGATCAAACTAGTTGGTGGAAATATAAATCATATTTACTTTAAAGTTATAAAAAAAGAGTTAAAGTGGGATTAGATTTACTTCCTAGAAAATTTTAAAGATATTTTATAGAAGGCAATCTACAGATATTAATTTGAAGGAAAAACTTCTACATTTTCTTTATATCTAAAGCTAAAAGCTCTTCTTCTTTTTCTCCCTTGTTAATAACAAAATAGATTAGCCATGTCAAAAAGCCAATGAAAGTCTTAAACTGTCTAAGAATTTTCTAGGCCTATAAGCATTTCCCAAAAGTAAACATGTATCTATGAATATAGACCAGTTCTTGGAAAAGATTTTTCAATTTTCACCCTGACCAAGGCAAAAGCAACACTTTAAAGATATTAATCGAAAAAATTCCGAATTTTTTTGTTTTGATTTTGTGACAGCTAAAACATTTTCCAATTTTCTAATACCCCTCACAGAGGGATCTAACATTATTTTTCTCAGCCACGTGCCGTTGAAAAAAATAATAATGAACACGTCCAGAAACGAGTCCACCTACGAGCCAATGTTGATGTGACAAATCCAAAAGCTTTTGACTGCGCAAATCTCACTCGAATCGAAACTAAATTTTGGGTTATAAAGAAGGCGGGCGCGGGCAACACGTGCCGCAGAGCCAATAAGGCTGGAGACTTTCCATGGCCAGAATTTTCCAAAAAAAAAAAAGAATAACTAAAAAATTAATTGGCCAACAACTGTGGGAAGGTACAAACATACATAGTTGAGTTCCTAGAGCGGGATTGTTCAAAAACAAAAACCAGAGGACTTGACCAAATATTTGCGATCTTTTTTTGTCATTTTTTATTTACCACCAACGTTGTTCTCTTAATGTCTACAAATATAGATACATTTGTGTGCTTCAATAACAGAAATTCCGCATTTGAGAATATGCATGCAAAATTGTTGACAAAAGTGACACACCAATCTATTTATTCAGTTTAGGAATGGAACGCGTTGGAAAAACAGTTGAGTGTGGGGTAGGGGAGATGGCGGAGATGGCCAAGAGAAATTTAAAACAAAGCCAAAGGCAAACAAGAAGTTAAATAATATGGCAAATATTCACCAGACACCGACTCAAAGTTCGGAATTTTTGTCTGAGTTGGGGAATACCAAGCAGATGTTCTAGATGTTCTCAATTCAAACTTTAAAAAAAAAGAAAGGAAAGAAACCTTAAAAAGTATTATTAAAAACGAAATTAAACTATGGGAAAACACGCAGCGAAAATGTGGCCAATGGAGAATTCGTGGAAACGCGTGTTGGCCATAATCGAAACGTGTTTTCGTCAACGAAAAACTATCTTTAGGAGAGGCCTCCTCTACACTAGTTGAAAATATTTATGAAAACATCAATAAATTACAAAGTCAAGGAAATTATCAGCGCCAGGCGCGTCATCGGGGGGCATCATTAAAATTGCCTTGAGTCTCGACGGGGAAAAACAAAAACAAAGGCGGCCAAACGAAATCACGAAAATATTCGGTAGGTTCAAAATACGTATTAAAATAAAAAAAAAATATATATTTTTATAGCCAAAATGACATAAAAATATATAACAAAAATGCGAACGAATTGTGACGTGAAATTGATTCAATTAAATCTTTTATGACGTGACAATTGAATTCTATTTTCGCATCTAATTGGAACTGATTGTAGTTTCGCCCCATCAAGCCCAACAACCATCGCCCGGCGCGTACATCTCTACCAACACGTACTACCTCTATACTATATGGATTCCTCCTCTCTCTCTATATATATATATATATATTCTCAATTCTATATAGTCTATATAGTCAAATATTGTGTTGTCAACTAGTCGCGCGTACACTTGCACCCTTTTTGTTTCTATTCTGGGAAATGACCGAATATCGCAATTGTTGGTCCAAAAAAGTGTCAGTTTTTCAGTTTTGCCAGATTTTGCCCCCTGGACCGCTTTCCTTTTCGTTTTGGTAATAGACTTGAGGTGGATACTAGATGGTTTCGCCTTAACAAGAAGAATGACAGCATTTTAAATGACTTTCTACACTCGCTGTTCTTTGGCGAAAATATGGCACACGTCTGGCCGTAATTACAGATCGCACACGAATTAAAAGAAAATCATTTTCCTTGACGATTGCAAATTATGAAATTTTCTTTAATTTGCAAATTAAGTCATTTTGTTAGTTTTTTTTCTTATATTTTAGGTATGAAATAATATAAATATGTTCTTTTAGTTAAGCTAAATTTCTAACTAGTTAAGATAGATAACTTTTCTTACCATCTTAAAGCCATGCAATATCTTCCTACTCCTGATGCACTTTTTTGTTGTTAAACCTCAGCCTGTTTTTTGGCCAACTGAAGCGTTGCCGCTTTTCAGCCAAGTTCATAGTACCCATTGCGGCCCAACAACAAGTTGTGGGCCTAGCCCAAACTGGTTGCCCAATTGTCTTCCCCTGCTGATCGCGAGTTGCCGATTGTTGCCGTTGCCGTTTGTGTAACTACTGCAGCGTTGCACTCAAAAAAAAAAAAAACTTGGATACCCGATCTATAAACTTAAAAGTTAAATGCACTAAATGGTTGTTAGTTTTAATCTTTAAATGCTTTCCTTTGGTATTACAACTTCCTAAAAGAGTTTATGGTTTGTGGTTTTATTTATTACTTAAAAAAAGATTCAATTTCAATTTCAATTTTGAAAATTATATTATTTTATTTATTTCTTAACTAAATGTGTCAAATAAAATCTGTATACAGACTGGAATATTTTTAAAACTTTATTATATTTGTATTTTTTTTAATAATAATGAATTGAACTTATTTTCATCATTAGATCCCTAAATCAGTTTTTGATATCTTCTTCTTAGACAAAATCTTAGTTTAGTATAAAAAAAGTTTTTATATTTATGATTTAAATATATGTATAATATGTTAATATAATTTTTTAATAATTTTTTTTTAAAGACAAATCATCTTTAATCGTAAATATTAAGCTGAAAATTAATAAAAATCCAAAGGGCTGTTGTGGTTGCGGAATCCCTGCTTTTGTTGCTCAAAAAAGGGGCCGTAAATATCTTCTTTTATCAACTTAGATACAGATAGAGCTGATTTCTTTCAGTGTATTTAACACAAACTAACATTGTATAACAATATTCATCTACTTGACGATTTCTCTCAGTGCCGTTGCCATGGCCGTGGCAATAACGGGTTGTGTGGACTGTGCGGCGTTGCCGCATTTCAGTGGTTCGGTGGCTGCTGAAAGAAAGTTGCACCCGCAACAAGCTGAACCGCCCCTGCCCAGCCCCCCATGAAGCCCCTGCCCCTGTTGGGAACGCCAACAGTGTTGGCAGAAAAGAAAGCCGTTTTGTTTTAATTTTTTCCACAATTATTTTCCGCTAGCGCAGGAAAAATTATATGCTTTTATTTTTCGTAATTTTTTTTTGCCTTTGTTTTTTGCTCTGTATGTGTGGTATGGTTTTTTTTTTTCACAAAATGTTTTTGTTTTTTGTTTTGTTTTGGTTACAAATTTCTCACAATTATTTTTGTTGTTTTACGCAATAAAAAAACTTAACATTAAATACAATATATTTTTGTTTTTGCGTTTGCTTGGTTTTTGTGTTTTTTATTTCTTTAATAATAAAAAATTAATACATGTATTTTTTTCGTATTTTGCTTGTTTATTTCTTTCTTTCTCTCTCTCTGGTTTTTGTAATAAATAGTTTTTTCTTTTCGCTTTGATAGATACTTTTTGCTGGTAATAGATACTTTCGTGTGTATATGTGTGTGTGTGTGTGTGTGGATGGTGTGTGTTTTTTGTATTTGTGAGAACATTAAGTTTTCCTCTTTACGTTAATTGTAATTTTTACAAATTATATCGCATTGCATTTAATTAAATTTTTTCACATTTTATTTGACGATTTATTGATTTTGTTTTCGCTGCTCTACATTTAAGTTATGTTTTTTATGTTAAAGTTTTTTTTTTTTATATCGCATTTGGGAGTTTTACACAGACAAAAAAATTTTACAAATTTTTTACGCTTTCACATTTACTGAGATATTCATTGCCTTAAATTTTACGCTTGATTTTTGTTTTTGTTTTTCTTTTAATGTTTAATTTATTCTCATTTTTATGTTTTTGTTGTGGATTTTTTTTTTTTGTTTTTTGTGTAGTACGCGCTATACATTTAATAATATATAAAAATTTGTTAAAATCCTAAAATTTGTTGGTTTTAATTAATATTAATTAATAATTTAAAAAATTTTTATTGCAGCAAGCTGCGTCTAACTAAAATTGGAGCGTGTGTTCATCATCCTACGACTGCCTCCGCCTCGCCGCCTCCTCTGACGCATTTCGAGAGGCCTCTCTTCTCAGTTTTAAAGTTAAATTTTAAATTTACCAAGATCAAGTTTGTTTGTTTTGTTGGTTTGTTTGTTTGTTTGTTTGTTTATTACTATATAGCATACAATTTTTAAAAAAATCTGTTCTTTTGTTGTGTGTAAGTGTTGTATGGGGTGTGTGTGTGTATGTGTGTGTTTATGTTTGTGTAATGTGTAATTTTTTATCAACGTCCTTTGCCGGACTTTGGTCTATCCGGCAAGAGACTCTTAGCATCTTAAACAGTATCACATATTCATGAGTTGTCGACCGGCGAGCCCCAAAGCGAAGGCCCCAGAAATATGATTTTCTGGTTATCAATCGTGGGGCTGCCGTCTTTGAATTTCATGTTGGTTTTTCTTTTAGTTTTTTTTTTTTTTTTTTTTTGTAATTTGTTTTTCTTTAAACTTTTCTTCCGCTCTTCTCTTGCCTTTTTTTGTTTTTCTTGCTTTTGCAGTTTTTGAAAAAGGAGAAACAACTTAAAACTCTAGTTATTTGTTATAGCACTACGCATCTAAGTAAAATGGTGGTGAGAGTCACAATTACAAAAATCGGGCCTTACGGTCCCATATATAATATATAGTATTAGTATGAGAGTGTGGTTGGCGTACCCTAATGTGTATGTGTGTTTTAGGTGTGTTTGTGTGTGTGTGTTTGTATGTGGTGTAGGTGGGGTGGCTTCGAATACTTGCTTCGTTGTTGCTCTTCAACTGCAACAAACTACTGCTCTCGATCATCACAGGGGTGGTGTTTTTTTATTTTTTCTTTATAATTTGTTTCTTGCAGACTATATATACCAATATAATCTGACAGATCTTGCTGGATCACCATTATTAATTTGTGGGCGTTGCAATTGCCGCACTGGGGCTATGGGCATGGCTGCCGAAGCTATAGCTACGACGTGCACCCAAACCATCGGCGGAATATAACTTATTCTTGGTGATCGTATACTCCGGACTGATGGTGATCGTGCGGGCCAAACTCTTCATGAATTGCGGCAACAGTGACGTCCAGCCGCGATGATCCTGCCTGAGGGTCAAGTATACTTCAAAGGTGGACACCGTATCGGGATCGATTTTGATCGAGGCAATGCGCCTTGAATTCTTTGGCTCATCCTCGAATTCAATGTAAATGGTGCAGCCACGAATGCCGCATGGCTCCTTCTCCGACACACGGATTATTTCCCGGGCCACGCTCGGCGTGAGATCACAGGGTAGCGACACTTCCGTACAGGTCAAATGACGCGATTTGGCCGCCCTCAGTTCATCGAGCAAACGCAACGACAGATTATCAACGGCCTTCATATCATAATTTAATGAATAATAGTTGTTGCTATTGCTATTACTGCTGTTGATGCCACCCTCCTCCTCATCGGCATAATAGTAGTTGCTATTGTAGCTGCCACTGGGCTTTGTCTTCTTGCTCTGACTTTGGCCAACATTATTGTTGCTGCTGCCCGCCGGCTGTTTGTGCTTAATACTGGTAGCTGTCGCTGTGGCATTACTATTGCTATTGCTATTGCTGCCCCCAATGGTCTTGGACTTTTTGGGCATAACGGCCACGGCCGCTTCGACGGTAACGGGCGGTGTCAGTGTGCTGGTCCAATCTAAAAGTAAAGTAAAATCAAAAGAAAATCTTGATTAGTAAAGATGATTAAAATGTAAACTTTGTTTGATTTTGTAAATTTCCTGGCTCTGTGAACCCCTTTAAAGACTAAATTCTATTACTAAATCAGATAATGAAAAAGCAAAACGGAAGCCAAAAACAAACAACTAAACAATGAGCAACAGCCGCTTGGCAACAGCGGACCAAAGATGAAAGCGCAACACGCAAACGTGAAACAAAGTGGAAAAAAATATACAAAAAAGACACAGAGGGCAAGAGCCCAAAAAGAAAACGAAAAATCATTTTTTATTGCTGCTTCAGAGTGTATTTTTTTTCTGTTGCTGCCGCTGCTGCTGTTGTTGTTGTTGCAATTTGCGTACGTGACGAACAATTTAACATGTTTTTAAATTTTTTATGACATTTTCCTTTTGTAATGGCAAATTGATTTTTTATGCATTTTTTTGTGTAAATGTAAATTACAAAATCTTAATTGCTGATGAAATTTCAAGGAGCTTTGCAAAGCAGTTGTGGTTTTTTTTGGTTTTTAAGTTAAGGTGAACGAATTAAATATTCAAAAATATATTTTTGACTTTGTCAGATGTTTATTTTTGAAATCGCAAAAGAAATTTGTTCCACTTTTTTCTGAACTTTCTAGAACCCTAAAAATATCTTACTTTCTTCCAGAATTTTCTTGAACTTACCTTTAGTTTTGTTTGATCCTCGCACACTACCGTAGATACTTTGCACAGGAATAACATCCATTTTCATTGGTTTTTTTTTGTGGTGTGGAAAGTCGAATCGAATCGAAAGTCGTTCGTTCGTTCGCTCGCTCGCAATTTTCCGACGGCTTTTTGTGTATTTGCCTTCTGGTTTTTATATCACTTTTACAATTTAATTAATTTAAGATTATTTAAGTTATCACAATTTGCTGTTTGTTTTCTTGCTGATTGCTTTTTCTTCTTCTTTATCTTGTTGTTGCAGTTTAAATTAACATTTGTTGTTGGTTGGTTGGTTGTTGTTGTTGTTTTGTAGTGGAAATCACAGCACTTATGTTGTTTAAACTTTTATTTGTTTTGTTTGTATCACTTAAATGGCGTTGGTCCGTTGCATTTGTTTGATGGCAAAATTTAATTTTTAAATTTTATTTTGTTTTTTTTTTAGTAGTTTAAAAAATATAACGTCAGTAGCATAGAATTCTTCGTGAAACAGTTTTGTATTTTTGAAATATGTATAATATGTGGATTTGTTTAGCAGTGGAAAAAGTCTGGCTATGCACGTTTTTGCTGCTGCTTCATTTGATTTACTTTTCTGGCTGTTTACTGTATTTTCTTGTTGTGTCTATCAGTGTTTTTTCGAAGCTACTATGAGTTTCTCTGCCGGCGCGCCGCTTTATATACCCCACGGCCGGCCGCTGCCGCCATCGCTGTCGGCGTCGACAGCATTGCGGCTATTGAGAGCGAGCACTCTCTTGCTTTCTCGTACTCTTTTGCTCACACAATACTTAACAGCTGTTTCACTCAGCAGGTCTCGCGCCTTCTCGCTCATGCGCACCTACAACCCGGCCGGCAAAAGAGCGAGAGAATGAGAGAGGGCGAGAGCAAGCGAGCGCAGGCAAACGGCGTACGTGACTCGCAAAAGAGGAAAAGAAAAGAAAAACCCGAATTGGAGAAAACCACGTAAAGGATGATGATGGAAATGTTCTCCCGCAAGGAAACGAAACGAATCAAAAAAAGCAACAACAAAATAAGTAAAATGTAATGTAAACGAGAATAAGCCACCCCGGCATTACTGTGCTGCCGACGTCAACGGCGGTGGCAACAGCAGCAGCAGCAACGCCGGCAGAGGGGCAGGCTGAAATTTTCCACTCCGAAAACGAAAACTCAGTTGCAAGTTGCAACATGCTGCAAATAGCGGCTGTTGCCAGGCCGCAAAATAAAAAAAAAAACGAAAAAAAAAACGTACGATACGAGATAGCCAGATATAAGATACGAATGTATCTTCAGAATTTCCTCGCATTTACTACGGAAACAAGCGAATGCAAATTTTACTTCAACAAATGAAAAATAAATTAAGATTGAAAAATCTTTCTAATCAAGGAAAACTTAATAAAAAATTAAATTTATAGATGTTGATGTGAAAATTCGGTTGTTAAGCAAATTGAAAATTCGACAAGGTGCTTGTTTTTGATATTTGATTTTACAAACTTAGATAAGAAGATATACAAATTAAAGTTCCTCCATTTCAGGGGATTTTTAAAGCATTTCACTTCCATTTTTAAAATTTTTCCTAAAAACATGATAGAGTTCGATATCATAAAATATTAAATTTTTTTATAAAAGGGTTCTTTAAAAATGGAAATCAATAAAGATAATAGTATCATGCTTTCTAAATCAGTAATAAATAAGTTCCATAAAAACCTAAATTTATATGGAAAAACAAGCCCATTTTCTTTAGGTAAAACGCACTTTAAAATAAACTCAACCCATATTTATTGAACTTCATAAACTTGTTTTATGGTTCTTATATTTTATTTTTATACAAAATTTCTAAAAAAAATATCTATTTAATTATAACCCGTATTTTGCAGACTGGTAATAAAGAAACTTAATTTTATTAAATGGGTAGTTTTATAAAAAAAAATCTAATATAAAATATCAATCTTGTGAAATCCCAAAAACAGGTTTTACAAAGTGCACGCCCAGCCATAATTTATATTATATTTTCTCCCTGAATATTTATTTCCTAATCTTAAGCAATATAAATTTCTTGAACTTGTCACATTTTGCCATATGTATTATTTCACAAAATTGATTTCCTGATTGTGTTTTCTTAATATAATATATATTTACATATTTCCTTATTTTACTTATCAAATCTTTGAGCATTTTTATAAGTAATTTTTCATTTCAAAACGTTTTATTAAATAATGAAATACCTTTCCAAAATGCATAACTATGTCATGTATTCTTAACAGTTTTCTTATAAAATATGCTAATTTTCCCAAGTCATAAAATCATATTCCAGGAACTTGGATTTTCCCCACAAGAAAACACGTTAAATCTATAAATACTTTCTTCCGATTCAATGACAAATTTCATCATAATTTCAATTTTATGCTCGCTCTTTGATATGAAACTCGCACAACTGATTACTTGAGGACCTGTTCTTATGAATTCATATTCATGGACCCCGAAAAGCGAAGAAGAAAAATTTCATCAGCAAATGAAAATTGTGTGGGATAATTTCATATTCATATCATGATCCCTGGCTGTGTGTCCTTTCCTTTCAATTGAATGCATTTTCCTGCCATCTTCTTTACTTTTATATATACATATATATTTATTTATTTTTGCTTGCCATTGTTGTTTGCTGACCAAAGCTGGCAATGCTGCACGTAGATTGAAAACGAAAGATTGAAATGTATCTCATGAAAGCCCCTCAATCTCCACATCCCTCCAAAAAAAAGCAGAAAACCAAGTTCTCTTTCTGATGCTGGCTCAAATAAATAAAATCAAATTTCTTTCAGATTGAAATGAAATGCCTTGGCTGCCATGAAGCAAGCACGCATGTGTATTTGTATCTGTATCTTTGGGATATCTTTCGTGCCACATTAGCTTTATGTAGATGTGTTTTGTCAGATAATAAATGAATTGAAACGAGAACTTCTTTTGTTTGACTTTTGGCCCCTCTGACTCTTTGGCACATTGCAAAACTGAACTGAACTCAACTGATTTTTGATTTCTGATTTTCGGCTATCACAGATATAAACTTGAGAACTCTTTGAAATTTCGCAATCTTTGAAATGCGAACTCTAATGGTGGCGTGGCCCTGGCTTTTTGATTAGAAACAGGCATAGAAGTTGGCCTGGAAAACGGGCCCCAAAACGGGCCTCTCTTAAAAATAAAACAACAAAGAACTGTGATTCAGGTTGGCCAACAGACGGCGGCCAGGGGTTAATGATCAGCCAAATTTATTGCCCGCACAAAATATATACGGGCATAAATCGGCTCATAGGGCATGTGTTTGCTTATTTTTTGGCTAATAGAAAGCTGATGGCTCTTTGGGTTTTTAAGTTATTAACTTTTTTTGTGATTAAAAAGATTATAACTTGACTGAGAGGGATACG
Organism: Drosophila eugracilis; assembly: GCF_018153835.1. Taxonomy (NCBI): domain Eukaryota; kingdom Metazoa; phylum Arthropoda; class Insecta; order Diptera; family Drosophilidae; genus Drosophila; species Drosophila eugracilis. Next base: position 7,369,287 of record NW_024573038.1, on the reverse strand, counting down.
AAAGTTGTATAAATTACGAAAATTGCAATAACTTTTCTTTTTATTTCTATTAAATCTGAAATTCTTATAAAAATCAAATTATTATCCAATAACAACTCAATAAAATTATTTACCTAATTTCGATTACTCAATTGGCAAATTTTTCATTTCGTTTCATAAACAATAAACTGACTTGAATGTTGGAAAATTTAAATGTGAAAAATTTCGCAAGGTAAATCAATCAACTTTGAGATTGAAATCCACTTTCCCAAACTGTTTCCTTTGTGACTTGGGCGATACATGGCAGCCATCGTGCATATAGAGAACTTTCCCTCGGTGTGTTCTCCGCTTTTCCGGGAAAGCAATTTTCACAAAGTTTACGCTTTGGCTTTCGCTCTTGTGGCCCCCTCGAAGGCAATTTGTAAATTTAAATTAGTTTTACTAAACACAACACATTTTCACACCGGCACACTGACAACCACACACACACACACACACACACCCATATGTGTATGCATAAATTTTCATTAAAAAAATAAGAAAAGAGAGTGGCGGGGAAAATCGTTGAACGTGTGCAGAACCCAAGAAAATTATCAAGAACAAGTTGAGTTTTCTTTTTGCCTTTTTTTTTTCTGAGGGGATGGCCCTGCCAAAATGTTTCCCCGAAAAACCCAATAAAAAAAAAAGAGGAAAGCGAGCAGGTGAAAAATACAAGTAGAAATCATAATATGCTGAGCAAATTATCCATTTATCTAACGCAGGGAGATCGACTTTCGTGAAATGCTCTAAAAAGTATCTATAGAAAAAGGCAGAAAAAGTTATGACGAGCACAAATTCGTAAAGTTCATTGTTCTGAATCTGTAGATTCATAAGTATATATAGTATATATATTATACATAGATATATTTCCGGGCTGGCAGCCAAAGTTAATGCCAAGGAATTTGGCAAGTAATTTATGACACTCAAATGGAAATGGAAAACAAATGGCGATAAGCTAATTTGATAAAGGTGTTTGATCGATCCACAGCGATAACAGCGATTTGCAATTGAAAAGAGAAAATCATTCGCTTTTTTGCCAGATAATTATCGCTGAAGTGGACGGATATGCAATGCTCAGAGTTTCTACATGCTGATTATTTCAACAGGTTGGGAAAAAAAGGGGTAGAGGCTTAAGTTAACTTAATTTTAGGGGAATAAATAGCAGAAGTTTTTCATTACAATTGAGATAAATGTAAATTATTCAAATATCATTACTGTATTTACCAAATGTAACTATTTAACAGTAAAATATCTTTTCCTGCTCAACGAAAACCAAAAATCAGATACAAAAACGGCATGTCTGGCGCCACCTAGCGGTCGGAGTTTCCAATGCACTGGCGACGTGACCAAATGAACGTGCGAGTGCAAGGGAGATGGCATAAGGCAATTTTCAGCAAGGCAAAAGGAAAATGATTTGGCAGTTTGTCTTCGGGGAAAATAAAATGCCTAAAATTAGAGCACAAATTAGATTTCAATTGAATTGAGATGTCTGCGGACAAAAGTGTCCCACAGATGCATAATTGATTTATGCAAAGCGAACTTGGGGCGAAAAACTCGGGAAAACTGGCCAAAAAGTTTTCTCTCATTTTTCATTATTTTTTTTTATTTTGTTCCTGCCTCGAAAAGTAACTATGCAAATGCAAATGAGTCCGAGTCGCCTATTTATTATTTATTTATGTGCAAAATGAGGTTTTCCTTCTTGCTGCCACTTTTCCTACTTGATTTAAATAATCTGTATTTTGTAATAATTTTTCATGAAAATCTTTTCACTTAGCTCACTTTTTGAGTGGAAAATAAGAAAATCACATTCCCTCTTTTTTTTATTTTGTAAATCACTCAAGAGAAGTTTTCATGTAACCATTTCTCTTAAGTTTGTTTATTAAAAACTCACTCACTATTTTTTATCTCTTAAGTTACTTTGAGTTACTTTTTCACAAAGTAACTATATTTTTTCCTACCCCCGCTACCATACTCTTTTACTCATTTTCTCTTTCACAGCTGATGCAGACGGTACTCTCTCTTTCTCTCAGCTGGTCGGCAACAAAGTGAAATAACTGGAACAGGCTCTCCTATTGGATTTCTTTGGCTTCAAAATGTAAAAACTATAGTTGGTTGCTTGTTTTAGCGAAAATGTAACATAAATTAATGGTTAGCTATACTATTTAGTTGAATTTCTGCCTTTATTGCTGGTCTCTCTCTCTTGCATTGTCCATCTCTTTTTCTATGGCCCCAACTTGCAGTAATTTTACTGCCTCTCCGCTGTTTTTCCTCTGCTTCTGAGTTTGCAGCTGTTTCGCTCATCATATGTTTCTGAGTCGAGCCTCCCACTGTCCCCCGCCATGCCCCATACACTCTCTTGCCGTATGTGCAACTGTGTGTGTATTTGCATTGTGTATACAAAATCAGCCGCTGCTCGCTGCCGAAGCCGATGCCTCTGCCGCGACGCTGCTCCAAGCGCAGTCAGTAAAATACATACAAACAGGCAATGTATGGAGGTATGTATGCATGTATATGTATATCTTGATTTTCCAACTCGTTTCGCGCAGTCAACGCGCCCCCCAAAAACTCACGCACACACAAGCAAAACAGGCGCATGCATACATTTAAGCATATAGATATACGTATATGCAGTAGAACAAAGAGGTCCAAAATAATAGCAAAAACCTGAAATTAAACATTTATTTTGTAATAAGAAAAATCTTAGTATTCGGGATTTAAAAACATTATAGTAAGTTTTATGTGCATTTTTGTTATGTTTATATGATTTTTAGGTTTTTTTTGTGACAAAAATATTTTACATATTACTGTAATTTGTAAAAAACCATGTAGCCTAATTCAAAATCAAAAGTTATTACCCTTTTAAATGCAATCACGGCAATCAATCAATTGAATAAACTTTATATGGGTTCCGTTGACTTTAAGGTTGTGAAAAAGGCTTTACGATCACACGCTTGGCTTGAATAATAACCATTATCGGTCAACGGATATCATAAGGTGGTTCACCTTTATGAGTAGAAACTTCTATCGGTTGAAAACACTTTCCTTAAAAAATAATATGTATAAGGTAGGTGCATTTAGAATTTTGATAGGAAAGTGCCAAAAAAAGAAGTAGAACGTCTGATAACAGATACTTTTAATCGTTATTTAACTTTTTGGCTGACATGTAGAACCACTTTTGGCTATTTGTTATTGATTTCTTGTTGCTATTTGTTTTTGATTTCTGAACATGTTTTAATAACTGACTAACTTGTTGAATGCATTCTTGTTTTTTATGATTTTTTTTCTGCTGTTTGTGTTATCTTTGTTTTTAGAAAGGTTCTAATTCTTAGATCAATGAACCTTATTATCTGGTATTATTGACATCTTTAATATACATATTTATTTTTAGCATGTTGTGCAGCGAGTTTTAAAAAAATGTGGTTTTTATTGGGATAAATTTCAACTTAATATTTCCCTCTTTCACTTGTATAAACCCATTGTACCCTATTTATTTATCCACCGCTGTTTTTGTGCAACTATGTATGTGGCAAGTTAGATAGATAGTCGCACACACAAATACATATATATATAGATATAGCTAGGTACGTAGGTAAGTAAGTATATGTATTATGCCTAAGGTTTTGTTGCTGCCTCAGCTGTTATTGTTGTTGCTGTTGTTTGTGGCTGTTTTTTGTTGCTTTTTCTTATTGCCTGCACACACGTCTGTTGCGCGCAGTTGCCGATTTTCACTCACTGAGTGAGCTGAATCCACTGGAATCAACTTGCTCAACGGCAACGTTTCATTTTCATTTTCATCTCTTTTCCATTTGTGCCCCACTGTGTACATGTGTTTGTGTGCAGTAAGTGTTTGTGTTGCCGTTTGCTTGTTGTTGTTCTTTCTCTTCTTTTATTTTTTAGCTGGTTATTTATTTATTTATTTTTTTGTTGCTGCAGAAAAGAGAGGGGCCCGAAAAAGGAAAGAGAAAGAAGGAGCTAGAGAGAGAGAGCGAGTGCGAGTGCGAGAGAGCTCTGTGGAGCCCGGCCGGCCTTTTGTTGTTGTTCGTTTTGCTTATGGGCAATCATCTGTTTTATTCTGCACACAGATGCACCTAACACGTACATGCACCTACACAGGTGTAATTGCCTAGGCTGTATCTTAAAGATGTTTTTCTTAAATCCTTAACTTAAAGATAGCTGACTTTTGATGGCTTTAAGAATATTTTTAGAATGTTTATGCCGTAAGTAAGGAACGTTGTTACTTAATTTGTGAAAACGTTATAAGATCTTACAGTAGAATATATTTAATTATATTTTTTAACTAAATATTTGTTGTTTAAAGGCCTTAGATAGGTATATAATTTAGGTATATAATATATTAACAACTTTATGATGTTTAAATTCATATTTTTAAAGCAAACTCATTAAGTTTATTTTGTATAATAAGTAGTATTAAATGTAGTAACAAATATTTGCTTAAAGACCTACTTTATAATCTCTTTTGTTAATTTTTCCATATTATTAATAACCTTAGCACAAACATTTGCTGTAACTAAATCCCTAAACCATTTCCAGTTAGAGAAGGTGGCCTGTCCTTTGTATCTGTATCTGCTACAAAGTCATGCCATGTATCTTTTGTGTCTTTTGCTTGTGTTGTTGCATTCGCCGTCAGCTTTTTTTTCCATCAATAGTTCATTTTCTGCTTGGCAACGGGTTCTTTTTTCTTTTCTCCTCTTTTCTTTTCTTTGTATTTTTTTGTATTACCTCTCTCTCTGTCTCTCTCTCTCTCTTGTTTTACTTACTTTGTGTTATTTTTTTTTTAGATGACTACGTAAAGTTTCATGAAATTGGAGAAAACGTAGAAATGATGAAATTACTGGACATACATGTGTTCTGGGTGGCAATTCTCCACCCCCAAGAGCCCACCTTATTTTTTTTTGTGTTTTTCCAACATCTCATCACATATCATATCATGCCATCATATACCCACTCTATTTTCACCTCTTTCGGTTGATGAACGTGGATTAGTTCCATGGAAAAACTATGCAAAAATTTGATACACAAAGTTGTTGCTGCATGCGATGTACTATGGAACGATGTTTGCAGAATGGGGGAATGGGGCATGGAGATGCTGACTATGACTATGACACACCTGTCATGCGAGACCTGCAACAATGGGCGAGAGATAAAGAGCGGCAGTTTATATAATCCGAGTGCCATGGGTGATTCCATCAACAATGTCAAGATCCAGCTGGGAATTTGATTACCGCCCGCCCTCATGCCATTATGCAAATCGTTAAACCATTTCATTCCATTGTGATTATTGAGCAGATAAACAAGTATCTAAAGGTATTGAAATGTTAAAAACGCTATCTAAATGTGTAGGTTTATTGACAGTTGAAAGTTTATTATCTAAATTATAGTACCTGTTGATTTAAGTTAGTTATAAAAAAGTTTCTTTTGTTTTTTTTATAGTAAACATTTTCACCATAAATGATAATTTTGGAATATTTATGGTACTATAGCTTATAAATGAAGACCACACTCTTTTCTTATCAAATAATTGCAATCTTACAATAAATGACTAACCCAATATTAAATCGCATATCGATGAGTGTGTCAGTTTTTATGGAAGAACTAAAAAGCAACTCCCAACAAAGAAGTAAGTCGTACAAAGTGCTCGAATGATCGATTTTGATAGCAAAGAAGTGACTAATATCAAGTGGTTTATAAATAAGAATTAACTAAGTAAAGAATTAATAAAGTTAAAACAGATAAGAAGAAATTATAAACTGGAAGCAACAAATGGGATTATAGAATCATGCTAGACAAACGACTGTGTGACGTGTAACCTTTCAAGTTCAAGTTGATTATAAACAGAGATTGAGAATAACGATGGTTAATAACCCCTAGCGAGGGGCTAGCATAACCCCCTCACCTCCCTTCCTCCTATCACAATTAGGGATGCGGATAATGCGGCCCTCGACTTCTACTCTTTAATGGCCAGTCCAGGGCTCAGTCCTCTGCTCAGCTGGAGCTCTACGGGAAATGGACACCGTAAAAACGAGCAGAGAGCACGGAAAACGAGGGAAAACAATACAACCCCAAGCAACTCACAACTTCCTTTCCAATCAAGGCAATTTATCAATTTAGCACTCAACTCTGGCCCAGCCCCTTCCTCTCGTCCTCTCCTCTGTTTTTCTCTTCTCCCTCCCCTTCCTCTAGCCGCCCTAGCTGTGGAATCAACTCTCGACTGGGTATGGGAATAGCTATAACGATAGCTATAGGAATCGAAATGGGCATGGGTGTGGGAATAATGGTAGTAGGGGTAGGGTGCCATGTGCCCAACATCTGAGCGCTAATCACCCCTAAAATTGCGTGTGCTACGAAGGTCAGGAGCCGGCTATATCTTTGTTTTCGTCCTCGACACCGAATACGTATCCTTAGCTAGATACAGGAAGAAAATTAGTGTTTAAAAAATGCAAGTTTTAACTTTCTTAAAACTTGATCTTAATATTTATATAAGAGTAACACAGAAATCTAGAGTTCCGAAAGTTAAAAACCCTTAAAAAAAGAGTTTTTGATCCTAAAAGGAAAGTTTGCTTATCATCAAAGTACATAAAAGTTGAAATTGCAATACTTTTACATTTTTAGTTTAAGTTTAAGCTTAAAAACTACAAATTTAGATCATATTAGATACACATTCTTTCTTTCAGTGCATAGGACTGCTCAAGAAGTCAGCCTTTCGACGAGGTCAGGAATCGGGATTGTCGAATAACTAAAAATAGACCGCAGCTCAGCTGAGCAAAACAATCCGTCGTTTCCCGGGTCATGTCGCACTAAATCAATTAAACAAAATTGAGACTTGAATAGATTTAGCATAATAACAATAACAACAACAACTAGAATAGAAACACCAAGTGTATCGAGTGTCACCCCGGTTCGAACTTTTGATGGACGTAATTTATGCAGACCGTAACGAAATGGAAATGGTTCTAGTCGGCAGTCGGCAGTTGGCAGTCATTTTCAAAGATTTCTTGATTTCCCTAAATGATTTCATCAGGCCAAAGTGCGGACTGACTGCCCTGCCCCCTGCCCCTGTATAGAGTACTCCTCCTGTCCATCAACTCTACCTGATTTGAGGACCTCATCAGGTTTTAGTTTTTCTCGCCCTTTATATGGCTTGGTATACCTGAAACTAGACCCAACATTATCCTCAAATTTTCCACAATGAGTTAATGCTTGGGTTTTTCCCAAATCTCCCGCTGTTACTCGACTCTCGTTGAGGTCACCATGTTTTGACATCGATCACAAAGTTTTTTTTTTGGGTTGGGTAGAATAGTAGATGGGTTCTCTCTAGATCAAGTCAGATGGGACCACTAAAAGATAAATAGTTCTTTGCTCCTAAATCACAGTTGTCATTCTGGATAGTTGGCTAAAGTAGTTTCCAAACTGGTTTTGGACCTTTAACAGTTTAAAAGTGTTAAAGAAAGTTCAATTCTGAGATTGAATACCAATTTCCAATGATGAAATACGATCATTATATTACACCGATTTCGAAATATATATTCCGGTTCTACAACCTTTGTTAGCCTATAACTTTGAATCGGTTCTCAATAGTGGTCGTTCTGTCGCCTGTTTGTCTACCAGATGTTAAATACGATAGCGATAGCGATAACGAAAACAAGGCAATTTGCGACCGTCTAAGTATCAGTCAACAGTTTTCGCAACCACTATTGACCCAATGAGCCCCCTCAAAGCCACCTTCCTCCCCCCAGCAAACTTATCTAGCCACCAGGTAACTTTTTTCAGCGACGACAAATCGTCTGACTGATTTTCTGTTTCTATATATATGAGTAAATACGAGTCACAGTTGCGGTTAAAGTAAGACTATTTTTTAATACCTTATGGCATCCGTGAAAATGGTATTTCATTTCAGTTAATTTGATTTGAAATGGAAAAGTTTTTCAGGTTAAATGTAACTTTTTTCAGATTTTTCTAGATTTATAACTTAGGGATTGCCTTTGCTATATTAATCTTAAAAAAATAAGAAGAAAAGGCATATAGTATAAGGGTTTTTTTATCAAAGTTATGATAGATTTTTAGATTTTTATAAACTTTATTACTTTACTAAGAATCTTCTATATTTTAACTTTCGTTCTATTTTTCTTTCCCCCGCTGTGTAACAGGTGACTTAAGGCAACGCTGTGTATAACCATATATATATATATATATATATCTGAAGAATATTAAATCAATATTTAACGGTGCTAGGGAAAATATGCGTCACGTTCCTATATAGAACTTAACTTCTTTGCCCCTCCCTGCGACTACTCTACTCCATCGTTTTATGGCTCTTTGTGTTGTGACTGGGCAAGGTCGCGTGTTTTATCGCGAACATTTTGCACTTCAGATACGCCGAAATGGCGTGGTTCCACTGCTCCACTGTTCCTTTCACCCGCCCTCTGCAGTTTTTCCAACCTTTCCTTCCTTCCTTCCCAGAAATCACAAGGCAGCTACTACGAATACTACAAAGAAAACCCATGAACATGTCCCGAATCGCGTAGACAAAGCGTCTGCTTCTTTCGCAACTTTTTTTTAGGTGGAAACAAAGAAGCTCTGTGGGTCGCTGATTAGATCATTGGGTAAACATGATACTCGATGGAAAGCGATAAGAACTGATTGCGCCCACGGAAAGTGTGTCATTCAAAACGTCGAGCCTCTGATTCAGATTTCATTTGCAATTCTAGTTCTAGCATTGGGAAAAGGTTTTTTTAACTTTAAATTTTACTCCTTTTTTTTTAGATTTTACACAGTTTAGGCATCCTAAATTCGATTTTGAAGGTTTTTTAAAACTTAAATAGAATGTTAATATATGGCAAAGAAGTATTTCAAGACAAAAGTTAATAGATCTTAAGACTCAAAAATAATAAACCTAAACATGACGAATTTTCCTTGTTTTTAAATAGATAATATTACATATATAGAGACTTTCCTCAAACAAAATATCAACTCATATTAAGCAACATTTTATTTGACATTTTCATTTTATGAATCACTAAAATTTCAGCGGAACTTTCCCTATCAACTCAATATCTTTAGTAAAAAGTATCTCTTAATATTCAATATCAAACTGAAATCGTGGTAGTACTATCTTATGTCTGGCCCAGAAAACCAGTCACAGAACTTTATGGTCAGATTGCGAGTGGATTGCATCAGTCCAAAGTTTCCGAGTGAAATGGGGCCCATGGCAACCAAATTCGCATTAGTCAGACGCGATGTCTCTCTCTCGCCGGCTTTTAATAATTTCATCATGGCTTCGTGTTGAAAGACACGTAAGCTCCTCAAAAATAAAACACAAAATAATAAAGAGAGGAAGTTATACTCCCAAGGGTGAAAACCATTTACGTAAGAACCGAAACTTTGGAGCCTTTATATTGAACATCTAAAGTTGAGTCAGCTTAAGTTGCTGTTTCCAAGCGAGAAATGTTTCTAGAAATAGCAATTAGGTAGGTGAAAATTCTAGAAGAAAAGTGCATTCTCTTTGGTTGTCTATTAAATGTAAACAGAACATCAATTTGCCAAGCAATTTCGAGAGATAAGTATGTGTGAAAATATTTGAAATAAGCAATAGAAATTAAGATTGAACTTGGTATCACACTCTGTGACTTGCCTTTTTTCGGTATTTCAAAAAATTTATATAAAGTGGACCATTGAACTTAGTCTAATTATGGGAATCAAGCAACTCATTGCTGATTAGGAAATCAAAACAGAAACATTTTATTTAATGTTTCTTGTTAAATAAATAAACAAATAATTTTTTTAAAATTTTCTTGCTGTTGCCAACCGAAAAAGTCTTAGATAATAAAAAAAATGTGTTCTTGAAATGCGACGCTGAGTCAACTTTTGGTTTCTATGCGGAAAAGGGGAAATACGATTTCATCAGATTATGTTGGGTGATAACTTGCTTAACTGGAATTAATAATAATAAGCTAAATAAATATCTAAAGGAAGTTAAGTATTAAGTATTAAGTTATTAAAAAAAATCTGGGTGCTTATTTTATATTTTAGAAAAGCAATTAAAAATGTAAAACCAATGTCTGAACTTTATTAAGCATTACTTTTAGGTAGCTAAAATACTAATGATACATTTATTTATATATTAACATTAAGATAATTAAGAAGTTAAGACCATTTTTGTATTATTTATATATTCATTTAGTTTTTTTAATTTATTTCTTAAAGAACTTTCTAGAACTGCAATGTTGTCTTAGCCTCAATTCGATTAAAAACGAAAACAAACAAATCTGAGTTAATACTTCGTCTGAAATTGCAAACGCCAGTGGAGCCTCCACACTTCTGAATAATTGCCATTATATAATTGGCCCATTGGACAACTTGATACTCGTAAACAATAATACAAAAAAAGCATTCATTTCTGTCCATTTGTGGATCCATTTAAACAGTTTCATTTGCATGGATTGTCGGAAATTCTACCCCTATATAGCCTTTATAGCCTTTGGACAATTTGCTCAATGGAGCACTGAATCTAAATGTTCGGATATATATGTATATATATATATCTGTTGGTTATATGCAGGGGCATTTATCTGGACTCCACTGAGCGCATAATATTATCCGTCTCAATTTTGCAAATCAAAGCAGTTTTCTAGTTTCCATTATTGTTATATAAGTACAAAAAACTAAAGAGTTGCGGAAAGAACGAAGGCTTAAATGCCCTAAAATTAAATTTTGTTAGTAGAAGTTTTAAATATTAAAAGTAGAAAATAACTTTAATATTTATTCCCATTAAATCTTAGAAATTAAACATTCCTTCCACTTAATCTGTTAAATATTAGTAAAATTTCCTTAAGATTTCCATTCCTTTTACCAAAAGCGTTAAGCCCCCTTTCAGAAAGAGCATAAAAAGAGGCTCGCTGTCATGATTTTCGCTTTTACACACACACATATGCAGGAAAAACAATGAGTGTATCGGGAAAATAAAATGGAATAAAATAAAATAAAATGCTAGGCAAACAGCGGCTGACAAAGTGATTATATAAAAACCGTTACCAGTCAAAGCCGCTGGCAAAGAACAAAAAAAAAAACAGTTGGCAAGAACGAGACAAGAAAAACAGAAAATAATGCCAAAGAACGATTTCGATTTATCAGCAAAAAGCGAAACGGGAGGAAATAATATGAAAAAAACAAAAACCGAGCGTTTTTATCTCGCTGCTCAATTGATTTACATAATCAACGAAATCGCTTTTTACCACCCAGCCACCCGCCCCCACCACCACCACCCTTTTCCTTGCCTTGTTCTCTGTGCATTTAATTAAATGCTGATTAAGTTTTATTCAATGGAGCAAACACATACATATACATAGTGGGAGATATCTATAATATATAGTACGTACAATGTAGGGGCAGGAATACGTGGTGTACGTATACGACCCGTGTGCGTTGTTTGTGCATAGATTCGTAGATTAGTCATTGATATTGGGACAACGTGTTCGTTCAATTTGACTCGACTCGTTGTTAGAATCGAATCGTAAACGTGAATAATTTAATAACGTTCTCATTAAGATAATGAAATTAGTTCAAATAGTCGCCAGAGTTTGGTCAGATAATACAGCTCTGGCTGTCTGGCATACAGATTGATTGGACTCGGGTACATATGTGCACAAACATTCAAGTGCATATACATATGTATGTACATATTTGTGTACATATTCTACACTATTAACTTATGGCTGATTACTGACCATATCGCTGGCTCTTCCCATATCAGGTTTATATAACCCAAGAGCCTCATACAAAAGTAATCTCTTTCATTCGTATATGATAGGGTAGCATTATGCATATGCATTGATTATCTGTAAAAGACAGATGTTAAAATGTTTTATTATATTGCATTTTCAGAAGAGGAAACTTTGAGGAAAAAGGAGTTTTAGTTTAAAATATCTGCCTCATCAAGTCTCATCCCATTAAGGATTAGAAATTATAATAAAATCATCCTAAAATCGGAACTAAAAATCAGGCTAACATAATACGAATATCCATCGGACTTATAATCAATATTAGCATAGATATTTTAAGAGGATTACATAAATTGTCATCGACATATCCCAATTAAAGAATAAATTAGCCAGCGACACGTGTAAATTGAATAAATGTATAAATGCATAAAAAACGGAAAAAACATATAAATAAAGTTGGCAAAATTGGAATTTGCATATTCCGAAACCCGTTTCAAACTGATTCACTAATCAGAAGTGGGAAGATAAATATATGTTTGCTGCTATTCCGATCCCCGAGCGTGTGAACCGAACTTTGTCAATGAACTAGAAAACAAAAACTTTTCGATGGACTTGAGAATATTTCATTTCTGCGCTGTAAACTGTAAGTAAAAAAAGAAAAACAAACTTTATAGATAGATAAAGATGGTTGGACCACAGCTGTGGGGCAATAAATCAGGGGGAAAATTGCTGTTGCTGCTGCTGCTGTTGTTGTTGAAAAGAGGAAAACTTGCTTGGCCGAAACAGAAGGTGGGAAAACTGTTGAATTATTTCCCAGGACACCGGCACACGCACACGCACCTTTAGCTGTGGAAAATTTGTTACATTTTCACACTGTAAGCCAAAGCCGGCAAAACAATAAACTGCCAAATTCGCATAAAATATTTTGTTGGAATTAAAACAGAAGCATATCGAATGGGCCCAAAACTCTCGTGTGCACGGGGATCAGCCGATGAGGAAACCTCAAGGAACCCATAAATTCTGCTGAGAAAATCTACCAACGAAAAACAAAAATAGAAAATGTGTCAATGCAAACAACGGTGAGCCCTCTGGTCCTTTTTTGGCCATGGATCGTGAGGACCAAGTGAATCTGGGCCATAAAAGTGCAAAATGTTTTCCACTCGGCTGGTCCCTGATTCTACCTCTGGTACTCCTACACACCCCTGACAAAATCCCCGCTCGTTCCCATGGCATGCGATGCACTCGTTAGGAGCACAGAATTCGAATTACACTGAGAAAAATAGTTGACTACTTTTGATGTATAAAATATATTTTCAAATTTATACAAATTATTACATTTTATGATAAATTTGTAGACTTTCAAACAAACTAAATAATAATATTTTTTATTTTAATAACATTTCTATGACTTACCCAGATTTCCTCTATGTGTCGGTCCAGAAAACCGACCCGGCACCGGCTGACACTTGGACATGGGAAGCGGTCCGGGGGCGTCCGAAATCGATTTCAGCACTACCTACCTGCCAGGCCTGGCTGCCAGGTTGGACATGGGTTGGATGTGGTTCTGGTCTTGGCCTGGGTCTTTGCTATAGGTATTGGTATTAGTATTGGTCTTTTGAGGTCCAAAGAGAGACGGGTGTTACCTGTTACCAAGCTAATGGCCAGCAGACCGCGCGACCAACATAAATCCATAAAAACATGAAAAGGGAAACGAGCGAGAGAAAATAATTAAATTGCAATTATGTGCAAACAATTCCAAATCCGGACGATTCGGAAAAAGTTAATTACACGACAATAAAGCCCAGAAGAACGGGAATGGATATAGGTAAAGGTATACTCATATATATATATATATATATTAAGTAAGACTGGTAACTGGTTAGCAGCTACCTGCCCACATCACATCCACATCCGCAGGCTGATTGGCTCGGACTCACCGGGCTGACTTGAGCTGACATTAATGGGTATTTGAATGCGGCTTCTGGGCGCTTTAATCGGCTAACTGACTGACTGACTGACGGACTGGTGGACAGACGGACGGACTGAATGTGTCTTATGTCCAGTGACAAGTCGTCGGCCGCATTACTATATCGTTAGTGTAGTGTAGTCTGGGCCTTGACTGCGGATGATCGCAATTTGCTGATTTCGCGACTGCAGTAACTCATCAGCAGCTATAGTAGTACATACTCAACCTCATATCATCAACTGGTCCTCTCGATCTCTCGTGTCTCCCCCTAATGAAGACGGACAGACGGATTATGTTATGGTCTTATGATAAATTAGTCTGATCCAATTGTCTGCTTGAAGGGAGGAACCGAAGTGAGGGGTAGAGGCGGTCAGTCATCGAATTAGTGACAACATCGAGATCGGAACAAAGACTTTCGCCATAGATCTCAATCAGAGGCGGACTGATTAAATGAAATTTAATGATGCTTTCGTCGGTTTCTTCCTTAGTTTGTGATTCTTGATTGAGATGATTGGAGAGATTATCGAATGTTCTAGATATTGATTAAGTCATTTGCTTATGACATAAAACGCAGACCTTACTTAACTTCATTTTGTATTTATTCATTCCCTCCCAAAATATTAGTCCTTCTACCACTAAAAACACCTCTAAGGACACGCCATTACAACGAAAAAAGGGAATCCCTCTAACCTTGAACGCATTATCTGGTTAAACTAATTAACCCCTGGGCCGCAAAACTTTAATTAGTTAACCCCCACTTGCCGGAATGTTGAAATGCGAGCAAAATCAGGTTGATGAGTGACTGACAGTCCGGGGGCTCCCGGTTCACGGAGTTCGGACAAGTTTAATTAGATCTGCATATGCAATGAGGAGGACATGGACGGGTTCATTCCGGTAAACAGGTTAACGAACTGCCGGAATGGAAAGTGGCCAGCAGTTTGTGTTTGGCGGCGAAAGGATGCGTTGTTGTTGGCTGGGAATTCTGGCTGGGACCTGCATATCCCTGGCGATGGCCATCACAATTCCCACAGAAATCCAAAACCCCAACCTAAAGGCTTATGAGATGCATTTAAAAGTCTTGCTACAGAAAATCCTTTGGACTGCCAATGTTAAGCGTTGTTTTAGCGTTATCACAGATGATCTGCATTATCCTATATATGATCGGATATTTTTCGAATCGGTGGGTCGTCAAGTAATCCCATTCTTTGTGATGCGAGCAAATGCCAGTGAGGATCTCCTGCGGCCACCCAAGCAAGTTGAGCTCTTTGTTACGGCCATTAAGGCCAGTGATTGTGAATTAACTTTAATCACTATACTAAACGGCTGGCAGGTCCAGCGTTTCCTGAGATATATCTACGACAACAGATCTTTGAATTTGCAGAAAAAGTTTATCTTACTTTATGATTCGCGACTTTTCGAGAGGGATATGATTCACCTGTGGAGCGTCTTTGTGGGTACCATTTTTCTCAAAAGGGAGTTGGATAATAAGTGGGTCTTATATTAATATGTTTCTTGATTTATATTATGTAATTAAGTTATTATTTTTGATAGGTTTACCATCTCTACCATTGCCTTTCCTGGCATTTTGAGTGGCGTTCTGGTTCTTAAGAATATTGCCAACTGGGAACTGGGAAAAGGTGTTAATGGAAGGATTTTGTTTGCTGACAAGACAGGTAACTTGTATGGTAAGTAAATGACACTTAAAAATCTTAAATAATCTTTAATTAATTCCCCAAGATATCTGCAAACAGCAAAAGTATATTTATTTAGTAACCTATCCCCATAACCAATTCCTAATCCTTTTTTAATTCCCTTCCCTTCCCTTCCAGGAGCCCCAATGCCAGTGGCCATTGCCGAGCACGTGCCCATGGTTATGTGGGTGAACGCGACGAACAGCTTCCAAGGAGTTGAAGTGGAGATTATGAATGCCCTGGGCAAGGCGCTAAACTTCAAACCCGTTTACTACAGACCCAATCAAAGTGAAAACCTAGACTGGGAGCTGGAAACGGGCTATGGAAATAGTAATCCCGATGGATATGGACAGAATGAGACTTACATAGACTCAATGCTTATAGATGAGGTGGTAAGTGGGGATTAAAAAAGAGCTCTTAAATGATGATTATGATATGGTATTACAAACTTTAACTGACTTATTAACATTTTAATCCTCATAGGCAGCTCACAATGCTCGCTTTGCCATTGGGGATTTGCATCAGTTCCAGGTTTATTTGCAATTCGTGGAGCTAAGTTTGCCACACGATTTCGAGTGTCTTACCTTCCTAACACCGGAAGCCTCGACAGACAACTCCTGGCAGACCTTCATCCTTCCATTTAGCGGTGGAATGTGGGCTGGTGTCTTAGTCTCACTCTTTGTAGTCGGCACTGTCTTTTATGGCATTAGTTTCTTAAATGCCATTATCAACAGGAATGTATCTTCTGGATTCTTTCGTTTCCTTCGGAGAAATCATGCAGTTCCCATGGATCCGAAAATCTATCGAAGAATTAGTTTTCGCATTGCCATTAGTCGCTATCGTCCCCCTAAAGAATCTCGGAGACCTCGCGATCTCTTCGATGATTATGCCAACTGCATTCTGCTTACCTATAGTATGCTCCTCTATGTGGCTCTACCTCGAATGCCTCGCAATTGGCCTTTGAGGGTTCTGACGGGTTGGTATTGGATCTACTGCATCCTCTTGGTGGCCACATATAGGGCCAGCTTCACTGCCATTTTAGCCAATCCAGCTGCCAGGTGAGTTTTCTAGGTTTAAATAGTTTTAAATTTATTTTTCTATATTTTTTGCAGAGTTACTATTGATACTCTGGAGGATTTGCTAGGCTCCCATATACCACCCTCTGCTGGAGCCACTGAGAATAGACAGTTTTTCTTAGATGCCGATGATGAGATTGCTAGAAAAGTGGGCAATAAGATGGAGGTGGTTGGACCCAGCGATGATTTGGTAAGAAATATGTTGGAAAAATAAAGAATTAATGAAGAAATTAAAGTAGGAGTGCCTTCCATTCATAAATTTCCTTTATTTTACCAAAAAAAACACTAAAAACCCCCCTTAACCAGTTTCAAATCAGATAAGAATAATTAGAGCATCGAAAAGCCCGATTCATATCATTTTTAACTGGCCTTAAACTAAGATCCTATAAACTTACCCGATTTATAATGTCACTGTTTATCAGAAATTTCGTAGCAATGAACTTTATACCAAAAGATAGAAAAACAAAAACCAGTTTAAACTTGTTTCCAACGGCGGCCAAATATCTTATCTACGTGATAAGCGTATTTGGCAACATTTTTAATTTAACGGTATTAATTCTTTAAGTTGGCCAAATAATCTGCTTTGATATGAAAAGTATTCCGGCGACTTAATGGCTTTAGGCGGGGACTAATTTGTTGGGAAACAGGTCATGGCTTTAGCTTGTATGACTTTCCTTAGTTTCTTTAATGTTACTTATTTTTTATACTTTTAGGCAAATATTTAAAAAATTAAAGTTACGATTAGATAACTACTTTTGTGATCTTGATCATACTTTGCAGACCTCTCGCATTGCCAAAGGTCAGTGCGCCTACTACGACAACGAGTTCTATCTACGTTACTTAAGAGTGGCGGATGAATCTGGATCTGGAATCGGATCAGCTCTGCATATCATGAAGGAATGTGTGGTCTATATGCCCGTAGTGCTGGCCATGGAGAAGAACTCTGCTCTGAAAGAACATGTTGATAGCTCCATTCAACATCTGGCAGAGGGTGGTAAGTAGGGTTTTAATCTGGGTTAATATATAGAGGGTTAATATATAGAGAAATTTCCTCTTATCTTTTAGGTCTCATATCTAAGTGGCTTAAGGATGCCATAGAGCATCTGCCGGCGGAGGCTCCTGCCCAACAGGAGGCCCTTATGAATATCCAGAAATTCTGGAGTTCTTTCGTGGCCCTGGGTGTGGGTTATGTTATATCTGTTCTAACACTTTTCGCCGAGAGATGGCATTTTAAGCATTTTATTATGAAACATCCCATGTATGATGTCTACAATCCAAGTTTGTACTATAATTTTAAAAGAATGTATCCAGAGCAATGAAAAGGAAAACTTAATAAAATGATTTACTTTTTTGTAAAGTTTAAACTGTCAGCTTTTTCCACTTTTGAGGGCAGTATGATGCCTTGCTGCCCACATTACCTAAGAAACTCAAATCCTTTCCATTTCCCTCATGTAAACACTCTCGAGTACTGCTCGTTGTCAATCCAGCACAACATTCCATAAAGTAATGATATATGCACACACATGCCCAATATTTATAATTGCCGGCAGCACAAATGACAAATGTATCTGGTACTCAGGGCTGAATGGCAATTGAGAGGCTGAAAAGTCTTCATTGACGCACTAAGATACGAAGCAAATGCAGACCCGAAACAAATTTTTGTAGGGGGGGCCTTGTGGCGGCCAAAGGCAATATTTATCACGAGGAGCCAAAAGTGGCCTCAAGTGCCAGTGGCAATGTGGTGAATAAAATTCAAGAGCCCGGGATTCGATTCCTTCAATCACTTTTCGTAAATACTGATTTGCATTGTTTATGAGTTAATGCACATTAGGCATTATTTGTTTATGGCCATATCACAAATCCTGGGAAAGCCGAAATGATAAAAGCCCATAAATAAAACCATTTTTAAGTGCCAAACTAAACCCAAACAGAACAAAAAAAAAATCATCCAACAAACACAAATTCTATATAAAAACCAAAACCAAACTGAAAATCCCCTCGAGAATGGTGGGGCTAATAACAGGCACTTCAGGGAAAAAAATTCTGAATGGGAATGGCAATTAAAATTCAAATTTTTTTCATGCGTTGAGGTAGCCAGAAACCAACCAGACGTGCTAAGCAATAAACAATCCAAAGGTTAATAACAATCATAATAATTAATAAGCTTTTGTTTGGCCAGCTCTTTGGCAATTTTCAATATTTCTTTTTGATTTTTCTTTCAAAAATATGGAAAAAAGGTGAGGCAATCAGAAATATTTTGTAAATCTTACCAGCTGATAGATAAATGTTATGGGATTGCTAACTTGTTAAAGATTTCCATTATTTTACCTTCGATTTTATCGGGTAAATAGTATTGGAAAATTTAAAAATTAGAAAAGGTAAGGGTAAATGATTTTTCCTAACAAAACTTCTAACTTTTTTTTATTTAAATTACACCATTTATTTAATTTAATAAAACCCAATTGAATTGTCAACAATTTATTTATTAGTTTTTTCTGGCTGTTAACATTTTTTTGCTTGCCTGAAAGCTTAAAATGAAATTTATTTATTAGTCAAATTGCACAAATATTTAATAACTGTTGTTTACAGTTTCTGAAGTTTGTGCTTTTTCCACCGTGAAATTGTTTCGTTTTGTTTTTCTTTATGATAAATATTTATGGGTGTTTTATTTGTTTTGTTTTTAGCTTCAGCTTGTTGTTTACATTCCTATTTTATATAATTTAATTAGTTTTGCTTCATTTTATTGTGTATTTTTTGTTGCTGTTGTAGCTGTTGTTGCTGTTGCTTTTGCTCCTCGTTTTGTTTCTCTTTTTGTGTATATTCAGTGCTCAACATGGATTCAAATTCAGCAGGAATACTGCACTGAGAAAAATACTAGCTAAGCTTATTTGGTATTTAGTGTTGGGTTGTTAAAAAAAAAAACAATGAAAAAGATTTTTATTGTAAAAGAATTAAATGCCTACAAAAATTATTTTAAAACACTTTTTTGAAAAATATTTTTAAGGGCAACGTACATAATTAAAATCAAAAAAATTGGTACTTAAAAATATTAACATTTTTCCTTTAAAAATATACCAAAAACACTGTTAAGAAAATTCCCTCATATAAGATGGCTCCAAGAAGTATTCCATTTTCGATATAAAAGCTTATCGATAAATTTGTGATATTCTGACATAGAAAAAAGAAAGCACAGTGAAAAACCGCATTCATTTGAGAAAAAAGCTTAAAGATGTCGGAAAATAAAAAGGCAGTGGCTGGGCCAAATTTGGAAAATTACATCATTTGTCCCTACAATAAAGCCCATCGCATAATGCCGCTGCGTTTGACCTTTCATTTGGTTCGCTGTGCCAAGAATTATCCGTCCTCCCAAAAGATTCACTGCCCATTTAACACAAGCCATTGGCACTCTGTTAATGATATGAAGGTAAGTCATAAGCTATATCTTAATCAAATATTTAAGCCATAGTTTCAGGTCCATGTCATCGATTGCCCTGATCGCTTATTATTTGAGCGCACCAAGATGCCGGACATTTTGCCAGCGGTGGAGCCACAAGCCAATCAATTTGTTATCGAGACTGAAGAGGATTGGGACACTGAACCACCAGCTCCATCTTATAATCCGCAGAAATACTGCGAGACAGTGTTGGTGGTCCGTAATCCCCAGGGAAAATCAAGGGCCGCACGTCGTAAGTTTCGCGAAAGTGAACGCCAGCGTTTTAGGGAAAACGGCGAGTCCTAGAGATATCTTTATAGTAAAACCTTATCATAAAGATAAAGATTCAAATTGGAATCTTAAATATGAATATAATATAGAAATAATAATATTAATATATCAAAACTAAAGACAAACTGATTAAACTTTTATTTTCATAGCATTTTTTCTTTGAGTATCTTTGAAGTTGATTCGACTTCAAAGCCACCAGTTTGTTGAAATATTTGCTTTTGGCTGCGCTTTCAGTGTTATACAAAACCTAATTGACGTTTCCTTTTAATCCCCTCTACACCCCGCCCTCGCATTTGTTAGCCCCAAACAAACACCCACACTTCATTCAGACATTCCTGCATATAGCAATTTGTTTTGTAATTAAATTTCAAATATTGTTTATCTAAGTGTCCGCATTTTACAAATACCACTTTCGTACCTTGTTTACTTTTAACGAAAAAGTATGCATATATAAAGCTATATCATTCGTAACATTTTGGCCTTGAACTGAATCGAGTTCTTATGATACAATATTTATATGAGTAAGATGATTAATAATAAAAAAGATTTATATTTTTTTCTTTTTAATACCAATAAATGGAATTTTTGTAAGAATTTCATCTATGCCAAAATGTTTATACCTTAAAACTTATCATTTTCACATCCCAATCATAACTGAGATCATTTCCATATCAGCCTTAGTAAGAGTAAAGATATATACTTCTTAATCCCATTCAAATTTATAGACGGCCGTTGAACCTGAAGAAATGATTTCCATCCCAAACAACACTTTGCTGTTATTTTCAAATTTGTTTATTTTTGTCATCGTTTATTTTGGTTTATCTAAAATTATTGGAGAAATAAAATAACAAGAAATAGGACACAATACGAAAAACAATGCTTTCATCTCCGTTTACTTAAAATATACAAATTTTAAAAATGTTTTAGACGGCTGATATTTGTAGTTGTTCCTTCCAATTTGCAAATTTAATTATATTAAAATATATATAGCTGATCTAAATAATAAAATGTTTTAAAACCGGGCAACTGCTTCTGGAACTTTTTCGTTGGACAAAGAAGTCTTTGTTTTTATTTTTTAGTAAATATTGTCTATTGCTTAAGCTGACTTGGGCATTTGGAGTTATTATTAAAAATACCGACGGCTGTTTAAAAAAAAATACATTAACTAAAATCCAATAGATCCAGAGAGCAGTTGCTATTATGGACACCGACACCTTTGCTTTGATATTTCACATTGTTCTGTTTCAAAGGATAAATATTTTAACAATTTAGTTGGTTTAAAAGCGAATACCACATATGCTCCATTTATATAGTACTAAACTAGACGTCTGTATAAGAAGTACTCAGCTAGTGTATTGTATGCATATATAAAACTAGATCGTATCATAATTTGTTATGTAAGCTACCTTCCATCGAGTGTTTGCATATATACTATATTTATGTATATAAAAACCTACAGACATGAGTTCATGAGTAACTACAAATTGTTTCTGCAAAAGAAAACTTAATAATTGGGCAAAGAAAATGGTGATTTCAGCTCACATTACAAAACATTTCAATTCCTCTTGGTCAGTTTTCCCGGTGTTTTGGGGTCAGCAGTACTTAAAATTATATTGTTTCGTTTTAGCACTTAAACGCAGTCATTTCGGCTTGAAATCCCTTTCTACTAAACCTCAACTAAGCCTAGGACACATCTGAGTATTATTTTTCTTTAAACTTGAAAACATTTGCACCAAAACTGATATTGCTAGAAAACATATTGAATTTTCATATTTATCTGTTATTTAACCTCGTTTTCATAGAATTTTCCTCATCATTTCAGAAGTGAATTTGAACATTTTATAAAACTTTCTGCTATGGCATTTGGACAGATCTGAAGTTAGTAACTTTAATTTTATTTGGATTATTCGATGATCTTCGGTGTTCAAATTATAAACTTCATATAAAATAAAAATCGAATAAGCCAAGGGAAAATCATGTCAGCTAATCGATTAATGAAATTTGTTTAACTCAGATAGATTAATGCCTATATTGCATCATCCATCGCTAAGATATACAATATGTTATACATATATTTATGCAGTTATGTATATATCGAATTATTTATCACTGTTGCTGGTTTGTGTTTTCTGTTTACTGGTTGCCTACTGTGCGCCCTGGACCTCAACCTCAGCGGATTCCGCTTCAAAAACATCATCGGATTCCTGGCCCACATAGTCAATGTCATCCTCATCGCCATCCACTTCATCGTTCTCATCGTAGTCATCGGGATATTCACCAAACTCTGAGGATTCACCAAGCGTCCAGGCGTCGTTTTCCACGGAGTTTCGAGGACTGTAGCTGTTTCCCCCGCTCGTGATGGTCAAATTGTTGGCTGGGCGCAGCACACTGTTTATAGAAAATCTTAATTAATATTTTATTTAAATATAAGTATTTTAAATATTAATATTTCTATATGCACAATTTATATAATGCAAACAATTTCGGATGGTATGTATGTGTGATGTGTTCTTTCTCGATCTCTGGTGAGTTGATTTTTTGGCGAGTTCTAAGAAAGCTTTTAATCGTTGTCTAAGTGTTAGCTTGGTCTACTGACTGGTTTATGTGTGGTTAGCAGTTATCGGATTCGGTGTTATTGGGTATTAAGTTGGTTATCGAGTGGCATGTTGAATGTGATGGTCGGTTAGGCATTAAACAGGACAAACGTTTTTACACTTTACAAAGCCATTTAAGGAGTATTAACTAAAAATGTATTGCTATTAAGTTGGTTAAGTAGTTATGGTTGCAGCAATTTACAAAGTAATGAGAAGTTTGTTTTTTGAAATTGCCAGAGCAAAAGGAGAATTTTATAATTTTGAAAGATGCGGAAAGTGAAAATTGAGTTGTTACTCATTGATTGGTAATAATTGATAGATAATTAATCGATTATTTATAGATTCAAACAAAATGTTTTCTGTAATCTCACTGAATCCATGAGTAACCACCTCATTTTCAATTTCCCTAATGAACTACTAATGCAGATTATAGTTAGGTGATTTCCCCAAACTGATTACTGTTTTGAGTATATCAAAAAACATAATCTGTTTTTTGGAATCCCCTTAATTTCGATAAGAAGTTAGAGTTGATGCTGTTAGTTTTCAATCATCGAGAGCTTTTAGTCGAATTCATTGCTCAGCCAAACAAAATCAAATGAAGCCGCACAAGACAAAGTAACTAACGAACTGACGAACAAACAAATTGGTCGAGACAATTGCACAACGGCGAACAACAACGAAATGATTGATATTAATGCATATAATATTCAACGGTAATACTACGACTGTTTCTTAAACAGAATGCTCTATTACATTGGCAAATGATAGCCCCGCAATCGGCTTCGGGTTGGCTGTCGTTATATATAGTAATATATATATATTTCTTGTCGTTGCTTTGGAAAATCGTATTTTTTTTGTGGATACTACGCTAGATAGATCCGTTTCTCAAAATGATCGTTGTTCGGATTCGATTCGGCGATTGTATCTGGGCACTAGATTTGAATCCTAGTGATACAATCTGCTGTTGCCGCTGCTGCTGCTTGCACCAAGTTAGATCGGGTGGCATGTTCTTTTGTAGTAGTAGTAGTAGTAGTAGTGGAAAGTATTTGGTTTTCTTTTTTGTTTAGGTTTCGTGGAAAGATATTCAACTGAATGTTTAGGTGTACATATATGTTGATGGCTCAGAAATCGGTAACTAGCACACCATCCGTTGGTCATAACTGTCCACGGCGATAGTGGGAGCGTGATGGTCTACCGATTGTTATTCGTAGTGTTGATTTTGTTGTGGTGGTGGTGTAGGTTGTTTGTGTGTGTGTGTGTGTTGGTTTGGGGTGTACAGAAATTAAAAGAGAAGAAATCAATTAGCAAAATCAAAAGTACACAATGCTCGGATCATTTACGACTTAGTACCTATTTAACCGATTACTTTACTGAGCGGTGTTACATAACAAATTCAATACTGAACTCGTTTACTTGTCCACTACTTAGGTTAAATTAGGAAAGAAAATCAAAAGATTCAACTAGGTGTGAGTCATGAGAGATTTTTTGAGAATTACAGCTAAGATATTTGTCTATGACCAGAACGCACCTTTACCTCTAGCCGCGATATTACCCACAACCTTAAGCTAATAAAAGAACCAAAATAAAGGTTACAAATCAAATTCACATAATTGAAAGTATATCTAAAATAATTATAGAATAGTGTTCTGAATAAAAGATTCCTAAAATTCTAAACTTATTTCTAAATAACTAATAATTGTTTGTCTTTGTATCACAAAAGTATGCTACGTTTTTACAGACTTCCATGTGTTGCATATTAGACACTAATACAAAGAAGGTTTAACACTAGTTTGTGACAAGATTTAATATAAATAAGCTTAAATGTTGATCTACAGTTTTTGAATAGGAGTTTTAAAAAACCTACATAGCTTTACTTTAATTAGAAAACTAAATTATTTCACAAATTTATACCTTCTAAAGAAATTCTTCAATGGAAAAGAGTATCGATCTGTCAAAAAGTTGAAAAAGTTTTACTTTACAACAGAAAGAGTTAGGAGTAAACCTTAGTTAAAATATTCAACATTTAAGTTTTTTATAAAAACACAATAAACTCTTTATATCTCTAAAACTATTTTAACTGGGTTAAAGACATTAAAGGTCACCTAAAAGACATATTTATGTAATCCTAAATCCTAACTAAAGACCATCTAATTTACCTCTCAAACGGTATTTCATCAACCTCATCGTTGATCTGTCGCTGAGCTTCGCTTTGGGCACGTCGAGCTTCTTCCTTCTTTCGGCGATCCTCTGCTGCCGCCTTCATAGGATCATAGGTGGATCGTCGCTTCCACATGGCCATTTCGGCCTCCTTTTGTTTGTTTACTGAAGGGATAACGTATTAATATAAGCGGCAGTTTAAAAACTAAAAGCCATTTTCTCACCTGAGGCATCGCGACGCATTGCAGAAGAGTTCCTTGATCCCGGATTTCCACCTCCCAGCGATGTAGTACTGGTGTTCATCGCCGAGGCTGTACTGCGCACACTTCGATTACTGGCCCTTGTTCCCTCACCGCGACTCAAGCCCATGGAGGAGGCGCTGGGACTTCGTTTCATTTGATCCGCTGGCTTTAGAGTGCTCTTGGCATCGTTCTTTCGCAGAAAGTTATTCGACTGCGCTGACTTGTACTTGGAGATGTCCAGGTATTTGGGTTGCACGCGCTGATCCCTTGAATTGGAGTTGACACCAGCATTGGCTGTTTGGAGCAGCTGCTTCTTGGCATTGGCCAAAGAACTGGGCACCTGCTGGGCCAGTCGGCTGAGACTTGTCTCCCGGGGCATAGACTGTCGGGTGTTTCGATTGCCCGATCCCGGGGCTACCCTCGATGCACTCTTAATTCCACGGCGCGGCATTTCAGGTGTATTTGGACAGGCTACCAAGCCAGCTCCACTTTGTGCTATATTCAGCTTTCCCGCTGGAGCTGAGGCTGGTTTTGACGGTGCCTGTGTTCCGGCCACCCTTTGTTTACTCCTCTCGATCCGCATCAACAGAGCCTTGTTCATTCGCGTGTTACTTAGCGGCACAGCACCTTGGGTTCCCTCCTGGTTCTCCTCGACCTCCTCCTCTTCATTGCTGGAGTAGTAAGCACCAGTGGTGCCCATTTCATCCTCATCGTTAATGTAATACTGCAACTCATTGTCATAGTCGCTGTAGGCTTGGTCAAAGTTATTGCTGCTGGCGGATTTCTTTAGCTGCTGCTGCTGGTTAACGGTACTCAGGGCGTGGGCGTGACGGGCAGCGGGCGGTGTGTAGAGGTTCTGGAAATTGGGACGTGCCTGACGTACAGGATGTTGTCCTTGCTGCTGCTGGAAGCTACTCGATCGACGCAGCGGCGACAAGGGGGCAGCAGCTGGCTCAATCTGTTCCACTTCCTGACCAGGATCATACTCTAGGGAGTTCTTGCGGCGACGCAATTGCTTGAGAAGATACTCGCCGCTGGTGAGCAACTGCAGCTGCGCCTCGTTGATGCTGCTGGTCATGAGCGCCCGATGGAGCGGAGATCGTCTATAGCCACCGCCAGCTCCTGCGCCCATTCCTGATTCCAAACTGTGCTGCGGACTACTCTGAGCTGGCGATTTAACGGAGCTCCTCCGTGATAGCGACTGCTGGAGGTTACTTATAGCCGCAGCTGTTTGCTCCAAATAAGCATCCGTTGGTGGACGCGAGCGACTGGCACTGCGCGCACGTCCCAGCGTGTGCAGCGGCGAGGGAATCTTGCTGGGACTTTTGGGTGGTTTATATCCTGGCTCTAGCACCTGTCCACCACCACCTCCTCCGCCATGGCTGCACAATGCTGGATCGCTGGCGTAGTCACAGTCGCCCATTAGGCGATACCGTTCCGCCAGACTGCGATTAAGCTTAGCTGCCGCCGCATACTGCCGCTGCTGGTTGTACAAGCTTAGGCTGTCATCGGTCAAGGAATCTCCTCCAGTATCTGAACAATTATAGCTGCGTGTCATTAGTTGCTGAAAGAAGAAATATATATAAAAAACGAGAAATGAACAATTAAAAATTATGAACTATATATAGACCTAATGTTAGGTTTTTAATTGATTTTCCCTACTTTTAAGGAAGAATTAAAGGGATAGTTAAACCTATTTTCACATAAGCCCATATAAGTATGCTTTCATTTCGCACACCGTTTGACAGTGGTTTGTGTCCGAACTAAGACAGTTTACTTTGTTTCTACATTTTACATTGCGTGGGAGATATTTTAGAAAGAATTGAAAGTAATTTTATAAAAACCATCACCAAACTACAATTTTACTTTAAAAATTTTCTATAATTTAAAAACTGATTATTTATTAATTTTAATAAAATTATCTCTTTGAAGAATTAAAGTAATTAATGTGAGAATCACTGATGAATCATTTTTAGCAATCTTATCTAGACTTGTTAATAGAATGAGGTAAACAAAACTTAGCAGAGTTGTTTGACCTATACGTCATTTTAAATGTGCAAATTTGGTGAATCAATTAGCTCAAGTTTAATACAAAACAAATACAATGTCTAAAGATATTTTGGATTGACTTTAACTAAAGAAATTTGTTTTTTAACTTTTTATACGTCGGTTCAAAAGTTAGTGAAAAATATATATTAAAACTTCAAGAAATTTCTACATTCAAAATAAGGTAAGTCCCTAAAATTAATCTAAGTATGACTCATTCACTGCCAAACTAGCCAGACAAGATTTTGCCAATCAAATGGGATTTTTCCATAAATTCATTTATCAAAGACCGCGGCTTAAATCCAATCGGAAACCGGTTAGCCATCTTACCTGTGCTTGTGCCTGCTGCTGTTGCTGTTGCTTCCGGCGACTGGCACTCGTTCCACTGACATCCTGCGCCAGACTCCTGGCCCGAGCATTGCGTGCCCATTCTTGAATCCAATCCTGCTTAGTCTGCGCCGTTTGCAGCAGGGCAGCCTCCGAGCTTTGAGTAGGCGTGGTTGGCGTCTCCGGTAATTGGTGCTGCTGATTGGTACTAGTAGTGAACACATTCAGTCGATACTCGGCCTTCTGGCGATCTGTGGCCGATCCGGACAAGGCCTGCGTGTGTCTCAATTTAGCCTCATTGCTCACATACTCAGAGCTGTCGATCTGCGATGTGGACAAGCTGTGCGAGTGTCTGGTGAGCTTGGGATGAGTATCCAAGGCCCGTTGTTTGGCCAGCACTCCACTGGTGGTCACACTGGTAAAGCAACCCATATCCGCTGCAGGGGACGGAGGAGTGGGAGGCGACAGAGGAACCTGCTGGCGCAGCACGCGAGTCTTTAGTTGATCCAGATAGGCACCTGCAGAAAAATAAACGGTGGTCAGTAGATTTTCATTTAAAGAAAGATTCAAGTCAGTTTTCTTACCCGTAGAGCTCCTCTGGGCTGGCAGTTGCTGTGGTAGCTGCTCCTGCAGCGGCGTTTCATGGTAGTAGTTCACCTCTAGGACATTGCTACCGCGGCTCGACTTCACTGGCAATTGTTTGGGTCGCTGCTTGGCAGCCGCTCCTTTCCCATTCCTATCGATATTCATGAGATCCTTTTGCTCCTCCGTATAGTTATCCCCATCCAAAGTATAAGTGCCCGCTTCACTGACTGCATCGTTCTCGGCCGGTGGTTTACCATCCGCCAGCGGTGGTTGTGGACATAGCATCTCCACCTGGCGCAGGGCCAGCTGCATGGCAGTGGAACGGGGTGTAAACTGATTGCTCGTACGATTGGCCACCAGATTGGAGGTTCCCTTTGTTGCTGCTGGTGGTGGTGGGAGTTTGGATCGACTTGCGGGTCTAGGAGCAGGTGCAGCACTTGGTTCCGGTGCATTGGCAGAGCTTCTGGGCGACCAACTGTGTCGCTTGGAGGCATCTCTAACCCGGGAGGCACTACGATCTCGCACACGCATCTTCACCTGCACCGGAGGCGCTTGTTCGCTGTTGGGCGTGGCCGTTGTCAGGGATGAGATATCATCGGCCATACTACTACCAGCATCCAAACTACTTCTTTGCGACTGTCTTCCACTATTTGAGGTTGTCGTTGTGTTATCCTTTTCCGTCTCCAGTTTGGACATGGAGGCACCTCTCTTATGGCGACTCTGGAAACGTTCCATCATGTTCTTGTAGCGCGCTGCCTGAGCCGCAGAATCGTTCTCGGAGGCATCGAAATGATCAATGGTGAAGGCCAGCGATGCTTTCGTCGTTGCATTCGACTCGGTCGAGTTCTCCTCTTCATCGGCGCCTGATTTATTGTTGGTTTTGCTGTTGCTGTTGCTGCTGCTGTTGCCATGTTGCTGGTTCGCTCGGCTTTGTGCCGCCGCCGCTGCAATGGAACAGAAAAGAAGCAAACAGACACACAATTAAATTAGCATTTATTTACAGTTATTATTATTATTTTTACTATTAGCGTTTAAGCGGTGAAAACGAAACTAAGCTCTGTTCGCGTAAATTAAAATGAACTCAACTGAAGTGGCAAGCGGACGACGGAGAAAAATGATAGATAAATAGGTGCTGCAGCATAAAGAAAGTCAGGAGCGGTTTAGAGGGAATAAGGTGATTAAAATATATTCTCTTTTTTACCAAAGAATGTATTTTTTTTGATAGCCATAAGTGTTTCCTAGAGTGATTATAAACTAAAAACTCACTAAATTATAAACCTTACTTGCTAATAAATTAACAAGATTATTAACTTCAGAACCAAATATAGATTAAACCAATTAATTTAAACAAACAACTGCCAAAACTTAGCAACACCTTAAATTAATATCTGAACGAAACCCAAAACACCATAATAAAACAGCAAAAAAAAAATATTAGAAATTTAAGCAACATTTGTGATCTGGATATTCCAGTCATAAGACAAACAAGGAAATAGACAATCAACCTGCATCCCGGATGACAATATCGAGATATAGATATGTGGCTTTCCACTAAGTTCAACCAATTCAAGGGCCCCGATTCGCCCACCTGCCGCACGGGGCGATCCCTCACCGCTTCCGCAAAACATTTTCTATACATTTCCGCGGCCAAAGCACGGGCAAAAAAGAAAATCAAACAATTTGCTTTCAGCTCTGCCACACGAAGTGGCACAAGCACAAGCACAAAGACCAAGTCGAGAGGTGGGAGACCATCTAGGGGGCCGCCTCTCAGAATCGTGATCTATGGATGGGTAGCTTCTACGCTTACTCTATATAAGGCGGTCGGTTGGACGGACGGCAAGTGAAGGTTAGAGTTCGGTGATTTCGGTCAATTGCAGGTTCTTTTTTTTTTCTCTATATATTTTCTCTACTAGATGGATGGAGGGGGGGGTATGATTCCTACCACGGGCAGACCCACAAAACTTTTACGCTCTGGCAAACTTTACTGGCCATGGAACTTCCGTTTGGTTTGTACCATGAAAATATATTTCAAATACCATTTCCATATTTAACATAGATTTCACAGCCTTATTTTTTAAACAAGTTTTTCGGTCACGAACCAAAATATTTTTATATTTTTGTTTTGTTTTTGGCTAAGCATTATTAATAGTTTTGTGGTTGGGCAATTAAATAAGGAGTCAAGGTGATAATATACCATTAGCTTGGGTGTGAAATTAAAGTTGATACAGAGGTGTCTTCTATGCATTTCAAAATAGTTGTTCGTTTAGTTTTTCTAATTAATTTGTATGCTTTTGCAGCTAATAGCAGTTAATTTACTATATTAACAAGTTTCCGCATTAAGCTTACTCATTTTTGATTGGCACAAATTAACTTGTATCTGTAATGTGAGCTCTAACAAGATTCTCAGATTTCAACCTCAGATGCAACTGCTTAATGGGAATCATAAAGGGAAATGTGGCAAAAAATATGCACATTCTCTTTCTTCCCAATTTCCCATGTAGATATTTGACTGTCATTACTTACAGTGGTATTAGCTTTTTAATAAACATTTTAAATAATAATAATCATAATAAATAAGCTTATTATTTCATAAAAAGGAAAACTTCTGATATGTAAGTTAGAATAGTAATGTATTTATTTCCCATTAAGACATATCAAAAAGTTATCTATTGTTAAGAATAACTAGAGCACAGATAAGTAAGTAACTTTACTTGGCAACAATTGAATTGCCTTAAAAAATCTAATGGTCTTTGGCTCAACCTAAGAATCTTCTAGTTTACCATCCCAAAAAGCTGATGCGGAATGCCCATAGGAAGTTGCAATTTTCTTAAAAACTAGAACGCCTTGATTCGCTTGTTGGATGGCAAAATTTGCAATTTATTTTGGCAGGAAATATATCCATTTTCCATAGAGCGGAGCAATCACCGATAGACAATAGACCGCAATAGGTAACGACTGGGCTAACGGTAATTACGCTGCCCACTGTGCATGGCCATAAAATGTCTTCTATCGAGTTATCGTTGGTCTTCCACCTTCCCCCCGCTAGTCAACAAATTTTTCTATGGCCCAACAATTGAAAACTGTTGGCACAACACACAAATGTCGGGTATTATTGCCATTATTATTAGTTTTGGCCATTGCCAGTAGTGCTCGTTTAAAAGTCTTTTGTTTGGTTTTATTTGTTAGTTGTTGATGTTGTTGTGTAGTCGCTTTTACTTTTCGCAATAAATATAACAAAATACTAGACTGTAATATATATATATATATGTTTCGCTTTTTTGTCGGTCAGTTAGTTAGCTTCTATTGTTGTTGCTTTTGGAAAGTCGAGCAGAGGAAATTGTACGACCGCCTGCTGATTTCTGATCATTTGCCATTCGTTCGCCATAATTCCGAGTGTTAACTAATTTCGGTTAGCAAATGTGCACTCGAATATAAAGCCAGCGAATGCAAAACGGAAATGGATAACCAAATTTCTCACGTTACCAATTGGTATTCAATTGGCCTCGCTAATTGCATTTTGAGCTTACGTCATCGCCGATCAATCAGGTCTTTAGTTCCACTTCGATATTTGTGGCCTTTCGAGTGGATTTAGATTCTCTCACATTTAAATAAATCTTAATAACAATTTATTTATATTTTTTGTTATTTTACGCTCGGCGACAATAGAGAAAGCCATCGCTGGTGATCATCATCATCTGTCATCTGCGAATGAGGTCATCGACTGGCGGCCATTTGTTGCGCCTTGTTATCGGCGATTATTTGGCTTTTACGGAGCGTTTTAAAATATACTCGAGATATTACGGTGCTTGAGTTCAAGAAGAAAATTGTTTGGGAAGTAGTTCAATAGGATTTTAAAACTCATTTTTGACCAGAAAATAATCTAAAGTATTTTTATCCAAAAATATTCAAAATTCCAATAGTTCATGGCCATATATATTCATAGATATTGAAGGTCTGGCCGGAACATGTTGGGCATGAAATATTTTTTAGCTTCTTAGATCTCTTTCATATATTAATCTGACTTTTCTATTCTAGATTTTTAGGAAAAACCTAGGTATTTAGATTTTATGACAACCTAAAAATTGATACAAAATTGTTGAAATATTTTCGAGACATTTCTTGACGGCATATTCAGGAGCCTACAAATTTAATAATACAACTAATTAAGCATGCCTCAATCATTATCAATTTGGGAACAAGGCCAAAACCTAGAGATTTGTTCTGAATCTGTTTGATTCTTGGGTGTTTGCCAAGAATTAATGCCTCTAATTTATATTAGACTGGTATTCATACGCAACGAAGAATAAAAATGTTTTCAGAAAGAGTTTTGCACGTGATCAGAAAAAATAAAAACTGAGACTACAAACTTTTTAGGCATATTTTTTGTATATTAAAAGTTTATAGAAATCAATCAAAAATAAATCCTCAACTTCATTGCGAACTGTAACACCACAAAAATCTGTGAGTCATACCGATACATTGAATGAGTTAAGCGGATGACATAATACACTATTCGCAGAGTTGGCTAATATTTTGTCTCTCATTGTCAACGGTACTTGAATCAAATTGTATAAAAACCCCAATTCCCAAGCACCAAAACCCCTTGATTACCCCCTTTTCCACATCAAGTGCGGTGATTTGTTTTTCATAAATCTCCCATTTCACAATGTTTATCAGTTTTGGTTTCTTTTCGCAGCTCTTGCCAAATCTTACACAATTATAGCATTCGCCGTCATTATCTCACACATTTTCATTCCTTGCACGCAACACATTGGCAAAATAAAAAATATAAAAAAACCAAAAAAAAATTCAAAAAGTGAAACAGATTTTGTATCTGAGTATCTGGAAGTGGAAGTGGATGACTCAGCCAAAAGCTGTGGGGCGTTGATCGATCGGAGGTTACTGCGTTCCAGTCCAGGCTGCAGCTTTATTTGCCTTCCAGGCTTGTCAATTTTACACAAAATCATTTAATTTAAAACAAAAAAAGTTCAGGGACTCAAGTACTTAAATTATTTAATGAAAACGCAAGCAGAACTCGGTCAGGCTATTTCTTGTATTTTTATAAATATATGCTTTTGATTATATTTTTGTATATAAACGAAAGTTGTTTACCTTTAAACCTTGCCTTGTCTGAAAATTTGCATTCAAAACAATAATATTTATAACGCCTTTTGTCTGATTAACCAACTGTGATTAAAGTTTTTAAGTGTTTTGTTGATATTTTTATTTAAAGTTCTTGCTCTGCTGAATTTTAATTTTGGTATCCAGCCAAATCAAAAATAAATCACAAAGTATTTTGAACACGTTGCTATTGCTTAAATGCAACACTGGAATGCCATTATGCTTAGCATAATAAATCAATGTTTTACACGAGTAAACATCTAAGTTTTTGGAAAATAAACATATTAAGACTTTGGTTTCGAAAAATAGTTTTATATTTAGTTTTAATAGTTTAACTTGTGCAACGAAGCAGAGGTGTAAAATGCGTGAGGCGTAAACGAGTAGTTTACTGTTAAATTTATTGAGCAATTTTTATTATTTGTGTTGAAAAATTACTTTAGTCGTCAAATAAATAACATTAAATATGATTTTAAATCCACGTCAATCCTTTAATATACTTTTTCTTGGCTGCATTAAAGACTTATCATTGTAAAGGTATTGAAAAATCTAGAAATCAGCATTTCCGGTCCATAAAATAGCTAAAGAAGAATTCAAGATTGGCAACTTCTTAATTGGGTGTCATAGGGCCATAAATACAGAAGAGCTCACGAGCTGATGTCACTTGCCGCTTTCGCAGGCTATTGATCCCGTTCCACTTTCTCGAAACCAGAAACGAGAACTTGCTTTTCAACCTAACGTGGCCCACTGTGCCAATCTGAACAACAAACATAAACGAGGTGTGTTTGCGGGTGTGTGTTTCGCTATGCTGGTGAGTGCCAGCCATGACTATGACTATTGCAATAAATATTTGCGCTTAGTCGTGGCCAGAGACTCGCATAAAATAACTTCATTAAAAATTCAAATTAACAGAGAGAGAAAAAAAAGCAAAGACAAGCCACAACCTGGAACAACAAAAGCAAAAGCAACGCCATGGTTAAATTAGCCATCAATTGTCGCCGGCTTTTGCGGTTGCTGCTTTATCTTTTACCTAAACAGTTGAAAATAAGTTAAACTACCCATCGTGACATAAGCAAAGTGCGATATCATTTTGACCAAGGCTTACTCTTAAAGTTTAAATAATAATAAAGAAACCAACATGTTATTTAATGTGAAAATTTGTTACGCAAATAATATTATTTTAGCATATACATTTATTTTTATTTGTTTAATTTATGGTTTAACTGGTCCTAAATTATTTATGATAGTTATAAAGTACGGCAGTGTCAAAAGTGAAATAACGGAAAATAAAATATTAAACAATTAAGATTATATTTAGCTGTTAAATGAAAATAAAGTTGATGACTTTTCTTCAAGCGAAAGCTCAAACATATTATCTTTTCTTTTGCAGAACTCATAAAATGCAGGTTTTCTAACCCCAGATGAACTTACATCGTCATTAACAAACAGGTTTATTTACTAAATTTTAAATGAATTAATAAATTTAAACATAAAATTAAACTTGGAAAAGTTCTACAATAAGAGTTAAACCTATACTTTTCAATGTATCCTTACCTTTCTCGGCCGGCGATAGTGGCGGGTTGCCAAGGCAAAATTTGCCACAGGAGTCATCGATAGCGGCCCCGAGGCCCACGAAGCCGGGATTCATTGGATTCCTGAGCTGGACATGACGAGGGGAGGGAATTGGCGAACTGGCCGAGGTCGTACCATCTGGGCTATCTATTATTTCAGTCATTTTCTTAAGATTTTCCGGCGTTGTGTCAGCCTTTTCACGCCCATCGCTGCTATTGCCATCCTCATCGCCATATTGTGTACGGCTGATGGACAAATTGTCGCGGCCTTTGACTTTGGATGAATCAGCTGATGTGGCCACGCCCCCCACAGTTGATAGGGGGGCGGTGTCAGCTGTTATTGCTGCTGCCGATTCTACTGCGACAGCTGATGTTGCTGCTGCAGTAGATGATGTTGTCGTTGTTGTTGCTGCGGACGTTGTGTCATTTGCGTATGATGTCATTTTAAGCCCTTGCCCTTGACTCGTTGTAAATTTTGCAACAAATCGGAATTTATTGTTGGTTTTAGAAGTGTTACACCTATTTTCGCCGCTTTTCTTTGCCTACTTAGCTAATTAATTAGCTAGTCATTTCCACGTTTTCCGGCCTCCGTTGCGTGTTGTCTACTGCCTTTTCTACTACGCTTTCCACATCCTGCTGCGTTCCAATGTCGTTCTTGTGCGTAAAGTGAATTCCAGTTGGTTGCTTTTTACCTAAACAAATAGGGTGTAAAACTCACATATAGCAGTGGTCAAAACAAGAAGGATCTTTTATGAACTCGAAGTTAAACTTTTTAGTACTTTATTGGATTTAACAAACTTGATAAGTTTATATGTATATATTATATAAATCTGGTATATTGTAAGACCTAATCCATATATTTAAGTTCTTGGGAAATAATTATAAAAGCCACTATTATTTTGACCGCAGCTGTAAGTTGAAGAACCGAAAAAGACTTTTATTTTTCAGCTTAAGGATGCGTGATCACGCCTCAAATGAAAACGGAAACACTTGGAGACACGTTGAATAGGTAAATGGCCAAGAAATTTTCAATTGCGCGACGTGAGTTTTCCGATTGGACACTTGGAAAACTATTTGGACATTTCCACATGCAGTAAAAATAGCCGAAAAGCTGAAAGGCAGATTCTTGGCTGCCTTTTCAAGGTTGCTTTTGTTGTGCTTGAAAAACCTAATCGGATATTTTATTTTTACATTGAACACTTTTGGAGGCATACGCACAAGCACACACAGGCACAGACACACACAAAAGAACAGACTTTTGCGGCCAACACATACACACTTTCAAGGGCAGGGTCCAATTGGACTTTTCACTTGCATTTCCCTTTCAGTTTTCACTTATTCAGCGGCTTTATTTTCCGTTATTCTTTCTGCATTTGATAATGAACTTTTCTTTATCTTTGTCTCGATTTTCCGATTCGCGACACGCGCTCGCTTTTTTCGGACCAACGCTTACTCACGGCAATTCAGTCAAGAATGAGCGTCGCAGGTGTGCGTGAGTTGAGTTGGCCTGGCCAAAAGTGACGTCGTGAGAGATAGAGAGGGAGCGAGCACGCGACAACAATGGAGAGCGCACAGCAGTGTTGCCATCTATTGTTTTCAAATCTGGCTTTAAAAAGCTATACAAATGATTGCTTAAAGGTTACTAGCAAAGTTTTTTAAAGATGATAAAAGAGCAATGTTAAGTTACGAATTTTAATGAATTAATGGATTGAAAAATTGTTCAGCAAATGTTAAAATATTAGGTAATGTTAAAAATTAGCTAACATTTCTCGGGTTTTTCCGACTTAGTAATAGCCAGGCTTGGCTGGAAAATGGATAGGTTAGCAGAACTTCACGAAGTGTTTGCTCCTGGGGAGAGAAAGAAGGAGAGTAAGCAAACAGCTGGGAGTTGCCAGAGTAATTCAGGGTAGTCGCGTTTTTTTTTTGATGATTGAACTCTTCTTAAAAAAAACAATCAATACGAAGTTGAAGCTCGAAATAATTAGTTTCTTTTTTAATTAATTTTACCACCATATTGAGCATTAAAACAAGTAAATTTTGATATTTGTAAAAGCCAACAATTAGAGGACAGAAAGGTGGCAGCCCTAATTTTACTGTCTCTCTTTCAGACTCTTTCGCCTCTCCGCATTGATTGTTTTGGCCTGGCCAGAAGCTAATTAAGCCGTTGAATAACACAGACCAGAACACAATACACAAATCAGATAATTCAGCGAATGAATCGCTTTCTGCAGATTCACGCTTCACTGGCCGCACAAATATCCGCAGGCAGTGCACTCGACAGGTGGCCTTCAAACGGCGACGCTAACGCTATTTTTAAAACGAACACTTGTGATCACTCTCGTTTTTTACGCGAACAGGTGAACTAACTTAAATTCTCTCGAAATATCTAACTTTCAGTCACTGATATATAGGCTTTTAAGACTGGACAATTGTCAAATGGTGAAACAATAACAAATGCCGCGCAAATGATAACAAGAGGTGGAGAGAGAATGCGCGCTGTCTCTCTTTTCCTCCCCCTCTCTTTTCTTTTTGTATTGGCATTTACAGCCCCACCAATTTTTTTCTCGCCCTCCAATTTATGCACTTGTTTTACGTTCGCTTTTCAAAGCGTATTTTTCACTTTTCACTATTTTGTTTGGATTTTTATTGGCTCAATGAGCTGATTTTAATATTTACACTTAAATTTTGCGTTATAGAGGATTATTTACGTGCGGGACGAAGCAAAAAAAAACAGCGCCTGGAATTGCAAACTTTTTCGTTTGTTGTGCCAATCAGACTCAGTGTGACCGTGTCACGTACAGAGACTAAGCCCATAAATTTCCTCTTAGGGCTGCCGAAATTTAACGGAATTTTGATTTTTGAAAAATCATCATCAAAAATACTGCATCCTAAGAAAGTTTTAAGTTTCTTGTTTATATGTATACAAATTCTAGAAAAAAAAATTTGGAAAATTGTATTTCTTCGTATTTTTTATTTTATTTCTGAAAGAAGTACTTTATCCTCCAATATGTTGTTCCAAATATTTAGAACAAAACAAATTCTTCATTATCGGAACACTAAGCTAAAATAACAATTTGAGACGACCCCCACAAATAAACAGAAATGGGTGTGTTCCGAAAAACTCGCCATGCTTCTTATTGGGTCTCTGTTTATCTTCAGATAACATATAGCAAACATAGTGATAGCCAATTGTAATACCACACTTGATTATTTTTCAAGTATTATCTAAGACGTTTCCAAATAATCAACAGGTCTTTTATTCTAGATAAGTTTTAAAATTGCATTTATTCAGACATACATTAATATTTGTATATAGGTATGTAAGCTATGCATGTGTATATGGTTGGAGGGCACAACGCCAATCTTTATCTTTCGTTCTCCCCAAGGAGCTTACAAAACTAATAAAAACGAACGCAAACTTTAAGACTGCGATGCTGACTTGGGTGATGGGTTAGAATATGTGAATGCGGTAGCGGTTATATATACGTATATATAAATATAAATCTGTTTGCTTATAATTCGGTCCGCCAACTGTACACAAACTGATAAGTAACTGGGAAAGTAAATAAAATGCGGAATACTCGGGGAATGCATTAGTGCGTGGGCTTCTTAGCGCCCATTCCAATGGCCCACGTGTCCGTTTTCAAATGCCAGGTTTATTCTTGGATGAGGAAGTGGCCGGTTAGCCTGGACTGACTGCCTGACCGGATCATCTTCAAAGTACAGGCATTGCCGCACGAAATCCAGGAAAAGAACCTGAGCCTGCCCGGCGGCCACAGGCAATGCTTCCAAATTGGCATCGCTGCAGAGTCGTTGGACCAACTGCTCGCAAATCCTTGTATTGGTATCGACATCGAAAAGTGGTACACCAAAACTTACATCCAGCAGGGTCCACTCTTCAGTTGCGTCCTCCTCTTGTCCCTCATCCACCGACGGGGATATGTCCTCCAATGCCATAGGTATCTCCACAGAATTCTGCGAGACTAGATCCGCACGACTACTGCACTTGGCCAGTTCGCTAGCCAGCACTTGACTACAATCCGCTGAGGTAAACTCATTCGCAGGACCATGTTCCGGCGTGGCCGCAAAGTGGTTTTCATCGGGACTCTTTAATTGAAAGCTTGTCACCTCGGTACTTGGCACATTGTTTGGTTTGCTGGGCGCTGCAATCGAGGAGCGTTTCTGGCGTTGCGCCGGCTTTAAACGCACCTGCAGCTCGTAATCTTCGCAGCCGAGATCTGGCACACCAGTGTTTAGGAATGTTATAAAGCCGCATTGCTGGCGCAGATCCAATAGGTTGGATAGCTTCCGTACGGCCCGATGCCCGGCCCACTTAGCTTGTCGCGTGTCTGAAGGTTGGAACGGAAATGACTCATAGTGAAGAACGCCGGCTGTACGGATCCCATAACCCTGAAGTAGCACACAACCATTTTTGAGTTGATCATTCAGGTTGCGAAAGTTCTCCGAATTAAGCACGTACGAATCCGAATGCAGGATGTTCACCAGGAGTTTTCCGTAGCCCAAAAAAAGACGTGGCAAGGTCTTCAGTACAGTTCCTCGGCAAAGCAGCAAGCTAGGCGGTCCATAGCCTAAATATCAAAGCGGTAAAATAAAAACTAGTGCGATAATACTATTTAGTTAAATACCTGTGATATGATTGTAGAACAGCTTCATCCACATGGGTGCCACATCGGAGCTGCGTAGGAATTGGCCAAAGTAGGGAATGCTAAATGTATGACTGAGTGACGCCGTCAGCGGCGATGCGGCAATGATAAACTTGTACTTCTTCTCCAGAACGCGATCTCTTGTTTGTCGGTCCAAGCCCTCCAGACACTCTAGTCGCAAGAGATCCAAACCACCAGGCAGCAAATGCCGCAGTGAGCAAATTGTAGATCGCAGAATAACGGCGTGGGCAAAGTAACGCGAGACATCACCCTCGCCCTCCGCATCCAGCAGCGAAACCTGCTCCAGTTCAGCCAGAAAGCTGTCCAAGCTTTCCTCACACAATTTACCCACTTCGAACATAGTCACAGCATGGTTCTTTAAACCAGGAGATAGGTTGCCCATCATCAGAAAAGCAGTGAGTGTGGAATCGAAAAGGAATCCCACCCTTTTACCGCTTTTTGGCAGAGCAGCTGCGGTTTGAGCAGCCTGCTTTGTGATACTCACATCCTCTGGTTCCAGCTCAGAACTCAGTTCTTGCTCATCGCTGTTATTCATTCTTTCCTGGGGCGTTGTATTTAGATTGGCAAAGCTGAAGTCACTGGTATTACCATCCGAGGAAAGATAGCCAATGGAACTGCTGTCCTTATCTTTGTCCTTCTCTCTATCCTTAGGCGTCTTTGGTGATTTAGGACTCTGGTCAAATTCGAAGCTGCTACTGGCATGTAGATTGTAATTTAATGGCGTAATCTGTGGCGTTTCGGGAGTTTGTTGGTGGTTGTAACCTTCCCAGCTGGAATGATTTGGCTGATTTAGCTGATCCTGCTTACGATGAGCAAAGCCAAGCCGGCAGATGAACGAAATGGCCTGCTTAACGCTGTCCAGCTCCAATTGCAGCATTTGAGCCAGCTCGGCAATAGTCATGTGCTCATCCGCGCTGACAAAAATCTTGTAAAGCAGATTCTCAAAGTAATCGCCACTAACTCGATTCATTACAAAGTTCCGCAGCGGTGGAATCGATATCCTATCCTCTCCACTAATGGGCACATCTAAATAGATCAGACCCTTCTTGTACAGACTGTGCACCACCTCGTGATCGCATTTCCCAGCCGGCTGGGCACCAAAATCGATGAGGTCATCCAATAGACCTCTTTCCGCGGGCGATAAGAATCGGATATCTGCTTCTAGGACATAGCCAATGTCCAATCGCCACCAGGGTTCGATGTGGATGCGCACAGGAAAGCGTGGCAGGAAGTCAAGTGGATTGGGTCGCGACCCAAAGATTAAAGAACGTGGCGTATGGGTTTTCAAATCACTGATGAGGGCCAGGTACTCATTTCGGCCAATGCCCAAGACACGAAGACAATCGGCAGCCGTAAAGTTGGGCAAAGTATCATAGCTTTTATCGCTCCTCAAAAGCTGACCCAAAACATCCAAATAATAGTTAAAGGGCGTGACCCTCAAACCCTTTGTTACAATATCTGCCAGATGGTAGGGAAATGCACCCAGGCCATTAATGCTTTTCTGGACCAACAACTCGTAGTATCGCTGCTCCCGGCGAAATACCTTGGCGGCCAGGTTCCCCCGAAATCTTAGCTGATTCTTCAAACTATAGTTAAAGACAAACTTCTCGTAGTCGCGCTGATTGTTGTGAAGCACAGATCGCAGGTGAACGGGCAACAATTCCCAGGTGACATTCCCACGCACACATTGCTGCAGTTGGTTTTGGCAATTGTTTCCGGACCCCGCCGACGCACTGCCTCCACCGCTAGCCAAATCCTCTTGCTCCGTCATCTCGGGACTCGGATTGGGATTATTTTGCTGGTCGGACTAACTCATATCATGGCCTCCAGTTGCGGAATTCAGTATTTTCCTCCTGCGTTTTATTTTTCTTTATTTTTATCGAAGAACGATAGGTCCGATAACAGATGGTGCTTTTTGCTTCCTACGTCGACAGCTGATAAAAACTGCATCTCTTTTGCCACACTGGTCGATAGATCACCAGTAATTTTAACGAAAATTTGGGAAATTTATTTGGTCCCTAAAATGTTAATTTGTTTTTTTTAATAATGCCACATCTAAACTTTTTTAATTAAATTGTTGCTATTTATATATATTCTGGTGTTTCAGGTTTTTATAGTTAAAGAAATGAAATCTGAAGCCATGATTTTAATAAAAATTATGATAAAGTTAACAAATAATTAAATTACTTATTGATAAAATTAATATTAAAAGAATTTTAAAACAAAAAATATATGCATTATAAAGTTAAAATTTGTTTAGTAGCATAAGCAGTAGATGAATAATATGGTGTCATCGTAATTCTACCAACTAAAATTGGTAAAAGTTTGAATATTATATTTATAATTTATATATTTAATATTAATTTGTAGTTCAGTTCGAGCGGTAGCGTTAATTTTTCAAAATTCTAACCGAATCCTTTCGATAGGCACAGATATTCATTTTCGATATGCTTCTTTATCCAGATATAGATAACATAAAAGGCAAGACGTTAGCACGGGCATATCGATAGCATATCGTATAGAATGATTTTCAATATTGCTTTGCCTGCTTATTTTTAAAAACACTCGCTCTGAAGTCAAAATTGTCAAATTGTTGTGATGAATAGTTGAAATATATATTATAGACATCATAAAGTAAGAAATACGGCGATCATAGGTCGATGCGAGGCCAGCATAGTCAGCGATAAAAGGAGCGACAGCGGCAAAGCATCGGCAACTAAAGAATTTAAGGTCACAGCGACACAAAAAAGGGACATCAACATCGATTTTTTTGCACCCTTTTTTTTGCGTGCGGGGCACAATATCTTTTGGCAAACAAAGAAAGGGGCTGCGGCGGTGGAGGCGTGAAGTGCGCAGATATCAGCGAAGATGAGCGGAGGCGGTGGTGGCGAGGAGGAGCAGCATCTGCCAGGTGTTTCCAGGTGAATAACTTCTTTCTTTGCGATTATGGTAAACTAAATAAACTTTTCTGTCCTCTAGTGCATCAGGATCGGCAGCTGGAACGACGGGCGGTCGTTCCACTCCCGATGTAAAGCGTTCGGCGGTGCGCCACTTGATCCAGCGATATTTCCACCAACTACAATCTGGCTGCGGGAACGCCCACTGTACCAACGCCAATTGTGCCTCCAGTGGTAGGGTGGCGCCCATGACCCCCAACGAAGTCGCTGCTAGGGCACTGCAGCTTTTCTCCCAGGATGCACAGCTCTGTGAGGCACCCACATCGGCAACTAGCAGGTGAGGACACTTCTTAAACAATTGGTTGATCTTAATGATTGTAATGTGTAATGTGATGAATGAAATCTTGAAAATAACTTCCATCTTCCTTTCAGCCCCCAAGACGTGGACATGCTGTCGCCGAATGATAGCAGTAGCAGCAGCAGCGGCAGTTCAACGAGTACTATTACCTCCGCCAGCACCACCACGACAACTAGTAGACAATCGCAGAATGCTCAACCTGCTGCTGTAGTGGCTGTTTGCAGTCCAAATCTTGTCCAGAATATTCCCCAGTTGGATATAGGCTGCGTTGAACCCTCCTCCGGTGATTCGGAACCTTGTACACCCACCCTGCCGACAGTCCAAAGCCTGGAGGCCAACAGTCTGATGGCTCTATACGAGCAATGTAGGGCGGCGGACAGTTACGATAGGATTTGTCACGCTATCGGAGATGTTTTCTCCAGCGTGGATAGACTGAGTAAGAGCTTCATTCGCAGTGCAGAACCAGCGGCTTCTAGTAGTCTTCAGGAGCTGCTGGCCAATCCACCGGAGGCTTTAAACAAAGAGCAGTTACGAACT
This sequence comes from Drosophila eugracilis, assembly GCF_018153835.1. NCBI lineage: Eukaryota > Metazoa > Arthropoda > Insecta > Diptera > Drosophilidae > Drosophila > Drosophila eugracilis. The sequence continues at coordinate 7,325,960 of NW_024573038.1, read as the reverse complement.
TTAGAGGGAGAACACGACAAAGACGAGGACAGTACACAACAGGTGGAAGAAGAGGTGGTGACAGAAGAAGGATTAGCAATCGCTTCTACTGAATCTGAAGTTGTTACGGAGGCAGAACCCGAAGAGGAGGATGAAGACGTGCCCATGGCTCAAACAACAGAGGCAACGTCGGAGGAGGACCCATCCCAAAGCAGCGACACGCAGGTGGATCTGCCTGGTTTGCGTCGAGTGCAGCGCCTTCTTTTTGGGTCACAAACGCGAGCCATCACGGACAAGCTGACCAGCAGCGTTATCCAACTGGCTGACTGGGTTCACTACATGCGTCCCGATTGGGAGAAGGTCATCCACTGTCTGATCATTTGTTTTGATCTGGCCACAAATAGTAAGTTTTTGAATTGTAACCCTAAACAATTTCTTTAATTTTAAGATTTCCCTAATTCTTAACAGCCAACAACAGTGTGGCAGACACAGACTATTTGGATAGGGTGCTTCCCAAGCTGTGTCACGCAGCTGCGGCCATGCCAGTGCACGCACAGGCACGTCTGGCCCGGATTTGGGCAGCTCATTGCTCGGATCAACTGCAAGCGTTGGTAGCTGCTTGCCAGCAACAGATCACAGTGCAGGTGCTCTTAGACGAGGATTCCATGCGTGAGAACGGCTCCATCATTAGCGTTACCAAAGTATTGAAGGTAAGGTATAGCTTATAACTTTCCCGTGCACAACTTATCGTTATTTCTCATCAATCAGATTGTCTTTTACGCTAACATTTTGGCTAGCGAGTTGGAGCGACCTTCTTGTCGGGTGCCACTGGAGGATCGGACGGAAACGGTGGCCGCATCCTCATCTAACAGTGTATCAGTGGAGGACGATATCTTTGCCTATAACTCAATACTGCAGCCGCACATGCCCAAATTCGCCGAGGATCAACTGGAGAAGGCACTACAGGTATCGGCCATTGATTGCCGGAAACCATTGGTTCCACTGGAGGAGTTTTACAACGAGGCGCTCAGCGATAACATCCAAATGCATCACGACTACCTCTCTTACAAGACACTGGCCATGGAAAGCGAGCTGGGCTCTGGCCAAAATAACTACTTTTCGTTTATGCTGTACGCTTTTATCCTTACGCCGGCTACTAAAGTAGATGCCTTGTACTACGACAGCCGGATGAGGATGTACAGTGAGCGTTATTCATCGCTTTACTCGATCCTTAACAACTTCGGCCAGGAGGGACAAGATGGCACTCCGCGGCCGGATCTTAAATTGTCCGTTCGCAGGGACCAGCTTATCAACGATGCGCTCATCGGGGTAAGTACATGGATTTCTTTAAAATGTTTATTTAATTAAAACTTACAATTAATGTTTACTTTGCTAGCTGGAACTGGTGGCCATGAGCAATCCGAAGGATCTCAAGAAGCAGTTGGTGGTGGAGTTCGTTGGCGAACAGGGTATCGATGAGGGTGGCGTATCCAAAGAGTTCTTCCAGCTAATTGTGGAGGAGATTTTTAATCCAGCTTTTGGAATGTTTATACAGCAGGAAGAGACCAATAATATGTGGTAAGGATTCTATTTTTTTAAGTATTGACCACAACTAACCATTTAATATTGATTATGTTTCCCAGGTTTAATGCCACACCATATGAGAACGGAGCTCAATTCACTCTTATAGGAATCATAATCGGCCTGGCGATCTACAACAACGTAATCCTGGCTGTAAACTTCCCTATGGTGGTTTACCGCAAGTTGATGGGTTATTGTGGCACATTCGCAGACCTCAGTGACTGGAGTCCAACGCTGAGCAAGAGTCTGAAGTCTATGCTAGACTACCAGGGTCAAGACATGGAGGAGGTCTTCGATCAGACCTTTAAGATCAGCTACAGCAATGTATTCGGCGAAATGGTGGAGCACGAACTGGTGCCCAATGGCAAGGACGTGTTGGTGGGGCAACACAATAAGCAGCTGTTTGTTAATCTGTACAGTGACTTCCTGCTCAACACGAATATCCAGCAGCAGTTCAATGCTTTCCGCAAGGGATTCGAAATGGTTACGGACGAGTCACCGCTTAAGCTGCTCTTCCGGCCCGAGGAGATTGAAATGCTGGTCTGCGGAAGTCGAGTGAGTACTTGTAAACATTAATGAATGAAAGTGCTTGATTGTTAAGCTTTCCTTGTAGGAATTCGATTTCGTGGAACTGGAGCATTCGACGGAGTACGAAGGCGGCTATACGGAAGAGACGCAGATTATCCAGGACTTCTGGAGCATTGTGCATGCTATGCCTAATGAGTCAAAGCGCAAGCTGCTAGAATTTACGACAGGATCGGCGCGTGTTCCGGTGGGCGGACTGAAGTGTCTCCGACTGCTGATCACGCGACATGGTCCTGATAGCGACCGGCTGCCTACCTCGCACACCTGCTTCAATGTACTGCTGCTTCCCGAGTACAGCAGTCGCGAAAAGTTGGAGGAGCGCCTGCTGAAGGCCATCAACTACTCGAAGGGCTTCGGCATGCTGTAAACTGTGCATATTGCCACAACTTTAAGTCCAAGTCTGTCATCGGAACTGAACCACCTCTCTGGGATGAACAAGGAGAAGATTTTGATGGGTTTGAGTTCGTTTTGGGTTCTGCCATTTATTTTTGATACGACCTGTTCAATGAGACAATATACACGCTCAATTTATGGTGCGCTGGCGAGCAAGCAGACCGAACGGACACTCGATTTTGTTTCCCTTTGTGTCACCCAGTTAATTGTAAATACACACCGCATATATACACATATTATGTGCATTCACCTTTGTAACATCCACATTTAAGTCAGAACGCGCTTAGTATTTTCCTAAATAAATTTCAAGTTGTGCGCCGAAAAGATTGGGACTTATTGATATTAATCCGTTTGAAAACTTTATTCTTTAGATCCGAGATGTACATTATATTTAAAAAGCGGTTGGAAAGTCCTATAATCCATCAGCTGTTTCTTATAGTTCTATAGATGGATTTTTTAGGGTGTTTTTGAAGTTGTGGTATTTCCTAACGACCACGCCGCGGTCACACGTTTGTTATTCGCTTTATTTCGTTCGGTGCGGGCGGAAACTCCCGAAATTTCGAGGAGCCGAAAATATTTCAAATTCTTATCACTTATTCTAATAAAAATGCAACTAGTATAAATAAACGTAAAGTGCCTGCAGAAAATTAGTGTGAGTGAGTGAGCAAAAAAAATAATTGCAGAATCATGAATAAACAACAACAAAGCGCTTTGTTTTTGTTGCTGCTGGCTGTGACGTCGCAAGGAGCCAGCGCAAACGCCGATGCTGACGCCGACGTCGCTGCAGCGCCGGAGACCAATTGGAATGGTTTGTTTCTAATTTCTAACTAGAATATGAGTTCATCAACAGTCATAGAATATTATGCACTGCATTCATTTTAGCGGCTTTCAAGTGCATCTCCCTCACGTAGGCATCAGTACACAGGAAGAAAATAGGACATATGATGATCTTATCTGTTAAATTGTGGAATCAAATCTTTCATTTCGAATCTTTTCACTTCAAATTTACAATAATGAGTAGTATATAATTTATCTAAATTTTAAGGTTTTGGAAAATACATTGAAATACATTTTTTCCTGTGTACTATGTACTACATATCTCACAGAATTTGTTTATGATCCATGCACCATCTCACTTCCCTTGCCTTTTAAAATTGCCTTTGTTTTCATTCCGCTTTGATGTTTGCGGTCGTTTACTCTGGAATTGCATGGAAACGGAGAAGATGCAGATGCAGATACAAATATTCGGATGCATATGTATCTAAGAAGAAAAAATTGTATTTTAAATAACAAATTCTTTTAACTATCTCATAAGTTTGCAGCCCTTAAACCTGATTAACTTGTTAGCTAATGTTCGTATGACCGGTTAATGTGGAACATAAAAAATAACATGACAAAACAATGCATATTTTATTTCTTTTTTATTGTGATTCTAATTTGATCCAATTACCACATTGTATTTGTGGGAACATAAAATAAATATATATTAAATTGCAGTAGAGCTTACGTAGAATAATAACAATTTGTTAGTGAAGAAAATATAATTTAATGAGAAACTTTTAAAAATGATAAATATATATCATTTATAGGTAAATAAGTTCTTGGGTTAAAATTCATACTAAAAATGTAGTTAAATCTATTCTAAAATATATAATAAACTTTTTAAGAATCCTAATTAATCACATGTAAATTATCTTTCGAATATCCCCTATAGACAAAATCAAAGTGTTCACCGTGGCCACTGAACGCACCGATGGCTATACCAGATATTTCCGATCTGCACGGGTCTACGACATTGAGGTGAGGCTGACCCCTTTTAAGGCTAGAATTATTATTAATTAGAACAATCTAAAATCGTGACAAGACTTAGATTTTGTGGTTACCGTTAGCGGTTAAATATGAAAACTAGTTAAATTCTTGATCTATAGAGATAGTATATTAAGAAAGTTTGTGTACAGCATACAAATTAAATTAAGGTTTTTAAAGATAATTCAATTTCTAAAACCAAACAGAGAATATATTAGGTCAGCATCACAGGTTTTTTGAAAAAAAAAAAACATAAAAATAATATTTAGATTCGCAAAATTTGCAATTAAATACGTTCGCAAGAACATCTGTTACCCACTGTTTATATGCAAATCTATTTTGATTGTTTTTATTGATGAATTTCTAATTTGACAACTCTAAGACAATCGAATCTTAATCAAAACTAGTATATAAAAAAGAACATAAAAACTATGACAGATAAGAACAGGGAGAGAATATGTCTTTTATGATTCCCGAGACTTGTCCGGCGGCTTGGCACACTTGGGCAACTTTGTATTGTTTAAATGTCTGGTTAGTATATAGCATATATAGTATATATCTGTAAATGTATGCCGCTAACCGAGCATCCGGCGTTGGCGTCCGATTTTCTGATGTGGAACACCAAGATTGGCTGGTCATTGTGGGCCAGCGGCAACATATAGTGCACACATGTTGGAGTCACGTAGTCCAGACAGATTCGGTGCAGTTGCCGGGGGTAGTAATTAGCACAATACATTAAGATTTTGTTTCCTCGGTCTATTGATAGCTTAGAACTTTCTACACCAAGTTGGTGGGAGATTTTAGCTTATCAGGCTCAGAGTATGTGACACTTTTTGTATTTGTCGGCCGGTTCAGAATCTTTTTTGTGTTAAAATAAATACTCGACAACAAAATATGCTGATAAGCTCGCTTAGCCGGCTTTTTTATAAGTGTAAGCTGATCTCTCCCCTTTTGTTTTGAATTTCTTCAGCTCTTTGTACTGAGAGAACTGTGCGACTCAAGTTATTTGATCCCAAAGGGATTGCATTAATGAGTTTCTTAAATGGCTTTTTATTTAATTTTACTTTTGAGACTTTTTAGCCTTTTATATAGTTAAGTAACAATTTGACAAATTATAATTTTCCGTTTTAAAACTATAAATATTTGTATAGGCAAATCTATAAGTTAGCATTTAGCATAATTTTATGGCTCGTGGATTTAACTAAACGTTAGTAAAGATCTAGTTATGATCAAACAACGGCTTGAAAATCAAATTCATAACCACTTGCCAAGACACTTTATTGTTATATTGCTAGCTAATCCAGTTTTTCATCAGAGATAAAAAGAAACTCGATCACGAGTTAGAATTTCTATTAATATTATTATAATAATTTAATCTCCAAAAGGTGACGACTCTTGGCTTGGAAGAAGAATGGAAAGGAGGGGATATGCAAAGACCCGGCGGCGGTTTCAAGCTTAATCTTCTGAGGGAAGCCATTGCGCCCTATAAAAATGATCCTGAAATAATAATACTATTTACAGACAGGTTTGTAAATTAATAAAAACTTCATAAAACATTATTAAATATATCATATTTTTTTTAGCTACGATGTGATTATTACTACAACGCTGGATGAGATCTATGAGAAGTTCAAAGAGTCAGGAGCTAAGATACTAATCTCTGCGGAGAAATACTGTTGGCCCGATAAAAGTCTTGCCAATGACTATCCCGAAGTGGAGGGCAAGGCTTCTCGATTCCTAAACTCAGGTGCATTTATTGGATATGCACCACAGGTTTATAGCCTACTTGAAGAGCCAATTGAAGATGCTGCCGACGATCAGCTGTATTTGACAAAGATTTTCCTCGACGAGGCAAAACGCGCCAAGCTAGGCATTAAGCTGGACACACAATCCAGGCTATTCCAAAACCTACATGGTGCCAAGAACGATGTGAAACTTAAAGTGGATCTGGAAAGCAATCAGGGTGTTCTGCAGAATGTGGATTTCATGACCACGCCGTCTATTATCCATGGCAATGGATTAAGCAAAGTGGATTTGAATGCCTATGGTAACTATTTGGCAAGGACTTTTAATGGAGTCTGCCTGTTGTGCCAGGAAAATCTTTTGGACTTGGATGTGTGTAATATATGTTATGAGTATATATGCTATGATTAATATTCATATTATTTTGTAGGAGAAAGAACTTCCGGTAATCTCGTTGGCCCTGATTGTCACACAACCCGTGCCTTTCTTCGATCAGTTCCTCGAAGGAGTAGAGAAGATTAACTATCCCAAGGAGAAGCTTCACTTGCTCGTCTACAGCAATGTGCCATTCCACGATGATGACTGCAAGTCGTTTGTGACCAAGCATGAAGAGGAATACGCCAGTGCTAAATATGTTCTTTCTACGGATGAACTGGATGAGCGGCAAGGCAGGCAGCTGGCCATGTAAGTACTAAAAGCCCATGTTAAAACTTCCTTAATGTCTTTTTTATATGTATTTAAATATATTTAATTAATAATTTTTACTTTTCCAGTGACAAAGCTCGTCTCCATCGTAGCGACTATATATTCTTCGTGGACGCAGATGCGCACATTGACGAAGGCGAGGTGCTCCGGGAGCTGCTCAGGCTGAATAAGTAGGTCAAGGTTCGCTGTAATTCGATTTCCAAAATAATAATATTTCCCGTCGCAGGCAATTCGTGGCGCCGCTCATTACCAAGCACAACGAGCTGTGGAGCAACTTTTGGGGAGCCCTTTCCGAGGGTGGTTACTATGCCAGGTCACACGACTATGTGGATATTGTGAAGCGGGAACTGATGTAAGTAAAACACGGATTTAAATTCTCAACTTTTTGATTTATAGGAAGAGGGTTTTGTATTATTATTATAATGAAGGCTGTACAAATTTAGGGGGCTTAATCTGCACATTTTCAAACTAGATATAAAACTTATAGATTTCGAGATAGAACCAAAGAGTTTTCGATCCCAAATCAATCGAATGCAATGGAGAAATCTGTCTTGAAACTGCGTCGATCGATGGAGTACATGTTGTCTGCAGTGCACTCATAGAGTCCCGCGTCCATTTGGGTAGCAGGGTCAATCTCGATCTTGGACTTGACCTTGTCGTCGCCGATACGCCATTCGTGGACGTGCATATAGAGGTGCTGATAGATCTCAGCTCCGTCCTTGTACCAAGTGATATGAGGTCGGGGATTACCCTTGGCCACGCAGAGGAAGGCAATCTTGTGGCCGAGGACGTACTCAAGATCAAAGTGTGAGGCTTGTAGAATTTTTGCGCCCTATAGAGAGACGGAAAAGAAGATGAATCTATTCATTTTCGGGGTTTTATTATGATAAAATCTTATAATAAATTCCTTTTCACTAATGTAATTTGTAATCCCGACCTGATCCTAAAAGAAAATCACCAAAAACTTACGTTATTATTGTTATAGTACTGATCAGACTCCGGATCGCGATATTTTCCCGTAATTGGCAGTCCGATCTGAACCCTGGACTTGGTACGTCCACGGCCACGCCCTCGGCGCGCCTCGCAAATGGGCGTGGCCAGCATTAGGAGACCCAAGGCAAGGCAAATGATCAGGCACTTAACCTGCATGACTCTCCGGATAATGGATATTTTTACTGGCAGAGATCACGATCACTTTTTCTACGACTGCTGATGATGGCGTTGCTGTGCGAATCTCGTTTGCTGGGTGACTGGTGATCCACTCGGTCAGACTACTCTGCATGCACCAACACTCTGCTCATCTCATCTAATTTGCCACAATTGTCCGGCGGATTAAATCCGTTTGGTTTTGCTCTCAAAATTCGCCGCTCGCGGCTTTGTTGTTCTGTTTAGGCTTTCTCATCGCCGCATTTTCATATTTCACTCAATTCCCTGGCTTGATTTGATTTGGACGCTTGCTGATATCGCTCATCATGGTGGGCACCCCTTTCCTAGTGTCTTGCTGGGATACGATCTAGTTTACAGTGGGTTGAGAACAATGTTTCTGGAAGTCTAATATATTTCTTGGCAAAAGGAGTTTTTGGTGAAACAACAATTCAATGTGTTCTTTTGCGGACTTAATATATTTTGTTTATAAAAGAACTAATAGTGGTTAAAATGGTTAAAGGTTATTAGGTGGGTTATAGATCTACCAACAATCTAGAGAAAATGTTTAAACTTTCTAAAAAATTCGCTTAAATTTCTAAAGGAAGCCTTTATCAAATTGTGTTTTCAAGCTGCATACAAATGCAAATTGTATTATTGCATGTTGAATGAAAAAAAAATATATATTTTGTATCCTTAATTTTGTTGTGCTTGCCCCACTGTGCCCTTGTGGATGCCATGGAGCGCTCAACACTTTAGAACTAAAAAGCCTCCGTTTGTTTGGTTTGCTTTCACACATTTTAATAAAATAAATGCAAAAAAATCACTTGAATTGGGTAATTGAGTCAATTTGTCGGCTTTGTTCACACACACACACAGACACTCACACCTATACACTTTGGCACTCAAAGATACTGACATAGATACACACACTGACAAGGAGAAAGGTCGGATTGAAATAGACATTCAATTGCCATAATGCAAGTCGCAAAAAATGTATTTTTAAATATTTTTGCATTTAATTGTATGGTTTAAGATATGCATTTTAGGTTTTAGGTTTACAAGGTCAAATAGTTCAAGTGTATAGTTAATGGTGATAGGAAACTTGGCTTAAAAGTTAACCATAACGTAGTCCGTGCGAAAGCCTCGACGATCAATGGCGTAGATATTGTCCGCTTGGCATTCGTAGAAACCTTAAATGGAAAGGTATATACAGACAAGATTAACTATAAAATTTAATAAATTAGTTTATTTTTGTTATTACCAGCATCCATTTGAGTTGTTGGATCGATTTCCATTTTAGATTTAACAATATTCGCCTCGATATGAGATTCGTGTACCTTGAAAAACCAAATTTAAATCATAAGTTTCATATCTAAAAATTCATAAGGTTACCTGAAAGAATCGGTGCTGGTAGAGCTCTGCTCCATCCTTAAACCAGGTGATGGAAGGTCGTGGGTTGCCTAAAATGTGTAAATTCCAGTACTACATAGATTGTATAACTTAAAATATTATATATCCACCTTGAGCCATGCAAAAGAAGGTAATCTTGCGACCCAGGGTATAGTCCAACTCGAAATGCGAAGACTTTATGATCTTGGCGCCCTGAAAAGTATTGGAAATTACTTAGAAATCTATTTTAAAACTTTCTCCACTCACATTTTCGTGATCATAATAGTTGACTGCATCCTGGGATCGGTGTTGGATCACCACGGGTTTCTTGCCCGTATAGTTACGACGCTCCGTCTTTCCCGCAGTACTTCCTATGATAATTATCCAGTTATTATATCATATTATAATGATTTTTGATAAACTCACTTTGGGCTTCAATGCAGATTAGATTCCCGAGTATCAAGAAACAGAGGCATAGGAATACGATCCGATCAAGATTCCAGATGCCACGAGGCATTGTTGTCCAGCCGAGATTCCGATCGCCTACGGTGAATGTTGTTTTCAAACTGCGCTCCCGACATCTGAACAGAACGTCATCCAATCCGTTCTAATCCGTGCGAATTTGATTGAATTAAGTGGATCTAGTTGAGGCTTCTGCCAGCGCAACGTCACTTTCCATTTTCGCAACATTGTTGCAATTTTGCTGGACATTCGCGGCCATTCCGCTGTCGGCTTTATCAGTCGCCCTGTTTTGACTATCTCATTCATCACTTTTATTTCTCATCTGCATTTGCAGTGGAATGTTCAACGTGCCCCATGTGACCAGCATGTATCTGGTGAAGAGCACTGCCTTTGATGCCATCTCCTTCAAGCACAATGAATTCGATCCCGACATGGCCATGTGTGAGTCACTCAGGAATGCTGTAAGTTTTAATAAATTTTAAATTAAGTAGTTTATCATAACCATAAGTTCGTGTTTTGTTACTAATTCGAAATGTGTCCACTCTTCATCCCAGGGAGTCTTCATGTACATCAGCAATCTGCGCATATTCGGTCACTTGGTCAACACCGATAACTTTAATAGTTCGGTGACACGTCCGGACTTCCATACGCTGTTTAGCAACCGCTATGATTGGGCGGAGAAGTACATACACCCGAACTACTCGCTTCAGCTTAATACCAGCTACAAGATACCGCAGCCGTGTCCGGATGTTTTCTGGTTCCAGATCGTGACGGACGCTTTCTGTGACGATTTGGTGGCCATCATGGAGGCTCACAACAGCTGGTCAGATGGCAGCAACAGCGACAGCCGTCTAGAAGGTGGATACGAGGCAGTGCCCACAAGGGACATTCACATGAAGCAGGTGGGACTGGACCAACTGTATCTAAAGTTCCTTCAGTTGTTCGTGCGCCCGCTGCAGGAGCGAGTCTTTGAGGGATACTTCCACAATGTAAGTTTTACTTTATTTTAAATATTTTTCAAATTATTATTATATATTTTATTTTAGCCTCCCCGTTCGCTGATGAACTTCATGGTGCGCTATCGTCCGGATGAACAGCCTTCGCTGCGTCCCCACCACGACTCCTCCACGTACACCATCAACATTGCCATGAACAAGGCGGGAATCGACTACGAGGGCGGTGGCTGTCGCTTCATTAGGTACAACTGTTCCGTGACCGACACGAAGAAGGGATGGATGCTGATGCACCCGGGACGACTGACTCATTACCATGAGGGTCTGCTTGTGACCAATGGCACTCGTTACATCATGATTTCGTTCATCGATCCGTAGGGGAGCCAACAAACTATAAGTCATACTCTTTATCAAACTGCCATATCGGCCAATCCAAAGAACTGCATACTAAGCCCAATGAACGAATTGTGTCGATGGAATTGCGGCATCGGCCCTCTGTTTCTGATGATTTTACATACTACTTTTGAGATCGATAGCTTTAGGATCCCTCGATGAATCTGTTGCAGCCTTAAGTTAATTATAAGTTTTTTTACCAAGTGCAAAGTGTTCAATTTTTGAATAAATAATTTAATTCAATAATTAATTAGATGTTTTGTTTAATGTTTGTAAAAAATATATTTTTATTTAGCTCTGCTTGTTTAGTGGTTCAAATTTAACTTGCTTAATAAAAGCGTAAGTTTTGTATTCGTTTAGGTCGAAAAGTGTTCCACAGTGCTACTGTTAACGTAACACTGTTAGTCAAAGTTCTGTAACAACAGCTGTTTCACACTAACAGCCCTACCACCCACGCGAGCAACAGTAACAGAGCAGAGGATGTTTAAATATCTGCTGTTATTAACATTTCACAACAGCCACTTGACAGATTGCCCTGCATAGTGGAATAACGACATTGCCCCTTGTATCTAATAATGTTGACAAGAAAAAGTTTATGAATCTGAAAGTAGTAAACTTAATATATAAGCAAACATGAATAGAAATGGATAATAAATGCATAAACCTTCAAAGAAGATTACGAAGACTTGCCGTAAGAATACGTTATCATCTTATTTTACTTACTCAAAGTCGAGCCACTGTGCGCTGTTGTTGCATCGAACCTAAGAGTTCGAACTCGGAGGAGTTCGAAACTGACCATTTGGTTGGAAGAAAAATGTATTTAAGCGCTTGGCAAAGCACGCTCTTTGTTATTGCTTTTTTCTCGTCCGGGTGGAGCGTTTCGATGTAAATTGCAATTCAATTTTTAAGGAGTATCAACAAAAGTTTGCTCTAAGTCTAGTTAGAATATTCCAAAATAAACGAAATTCGTTGCAAAAATTAAACACAAACAAAAGGAATATTTGAATGACTCTAATTTGGAGAGTTTGTGTGCGGGTGTGCGGTAAATTTACAGTTAGTTGCGCAAAGTGCGTGTTTAAAAATAGCAAGAAAAGACGCTGGAGATAAAAACCGAAATAAATAAGGAGAGGAATAAATGAATGGCAAAGAGAAATGCAAATATATCGGGTCGGTCAGTTTTAAAACGCCGCATCCTGGAAAAGTGTCAGTGTGTTGTTGTGTGGCGCGCGTGTGTGTCTGTGAAATAAACAAAAAAGGCGAAAGTTTACTAGCTCTCTCTCTGTCCTTCTCTCTTTGTGCCGCCCTCTCTTTAGGCTTCTGTCTTTCTCTCTCTCGCGGGACGAATTTCCTTCGATTTTTCTTCCGCCTGGTTTTCCTGTTTCACTTCCCTACATTTTTTTTATTACTCTATTTACACTTGGCGAGTCCTTCCCGTCTATGTGTATGCGCGTGTGTGTGTGTTCCATCTCACACCTGATGTTCTTGTTGTTGTTGTTGCTCCTTTTAGCCGTTCCTGTTGGCCAAGTTTTCATGTTGTTGCTTTGGCAACCATTAACAACAACAAGAACAACAAGGAAAACATCACACACATAAGGGTAAATCCGTTTTTAAAAACATTTCCACTCTTAAAAATAAAACAGAAAAGCGCAGCCAGACAGTCTGAAAAATCTATAGAAATACAAAATTTTCCTTTTTGCCGGCACTAAAAACCGAAAGTGGCCGGCCGTAAGAGTACCCTCGATTTTGATGAGCAGCCAACAGAGATTTCCGGTATCCAGACAAATGGCGAGGCGGAGTCCCATGCTCCAGGTGAGTGCTGGTGCTACCTCCCCCCTTTCCTACTACCGAACACACGTTGAAAAAAACATTTCCTCTTTTCTACCTTATTAATCTAATCTAAAAATGTTACCAAAAATGTTTTTCGGTGTCGAAAGTTTACATGATTTGAAAATAAAATAAGGAAATGAATTTCCAAACACTATCTCTCTAAAAATGTAACGAATTTTTCCATTGCAAAATATGAAGTACATTTTTTTGATTGTTTATTATCTTTATGTTCAATGAGGAAGTAACAAGATAGCACACGAAGTTTAAAATGAAGTAGTAGTACTAGTTAATATAGAAATAGGAGCATCTATTAGTAGTAATTCTTTCTTTGATTTATTGTTAAATCAATTAAGAATTGGAAGGTCGGTTTAGTATTATTTCTCTTAAAACCAAACTAAGTTTATTAAACTTAATATTAGTTTTTTTTCTGTGGAGGGTAGCTTGCATGTGTGTGCCGATTACTTGCTGTTTTCTATTAGCGGGTGCTGGATTTTCCTTCATCGTCGCCTTGAGCAGCTGCTAATAGCTTGTGAAAAAAGTAAACGAAACGGAGCGAAAAGGGGCAACAAAAAGAAAAAATAGAAGGTGGCGAAAAAGTGGGAAGACGGCGGGGGCCTCATAGGGAATAGGGTAAATGGCTAAGCATGTGTGAAACTTCCTCACAATGGGAAAACATATGGTGGCAAGTTCAGTGCTTAAAGTTCTAGATTTCAAGTTTCCGCACTTGATTTTATAGCCCATCAATTTCCAGTACATTTGTGTGTGCCAGGCATTTAAATTAAATCCAATTATCATTCCGAATTTAATAGTTAATAACTTTTTATGTATTTTATTAAGTTAACTGTAAAAGTAATACCTTTTCAAAGGGAACTTTCTGAGGTAATTAATTGGAAAGATAATAGCAAAGTCCTTGGCTGTGATGACAGATTGTTTCTTGGGGCTGTAATTGATTTATGGATTTGAATCAGCAACTGATGTGAGAACTGTTAAATTAATATTTAATGTGTATTAATTATAAGTTATTAGGAATTTAAAGCAGTTAAAAGTTTGTAGAGTTTAATCTTGGCAAATAATTATTTTTCTTTCAGATAAATAAGTTCTTTAAGTTCCATTTCCAGTTGTTGGTTTTCATATTTTGTTTAGCATATTCTTTTTATGTTTTTCCATATGTTAGCTGCTAATTGACCAAAACCACTTACATTTTTTAGCGAAACTAAACCACGTCATTAGAAACATATGTTGTTAAAACTATTTAAAACGTTTGGTACTTCTAGAAATTTTATGACACAGCTTTTAGTTTCTTGCCTCTTAACATTCTTTGTTAAACTTTTATTATTAAACAAAATAAGCTAGCTAGCCTCTCAACAGTTTGATGACCCAAAGCTGGAATCTGTCATTGCCTTAGGTATAGGATGGAGCTCTTTGTGGGAACTGAGCCCTAAATCAAATTTACATCCCCAGCAACCATCGTAAAAGAAGGCAGCTGAGCTGGCCCCCGGGCAGGTGGATGAATGTGCACCTCCTTGGAAAAGCTCTCCTAGTAGACACATATGCAAATGATGGCCCAGTGCCCCCCTCTACAAAATCCCCTTTCCCTTTCTCCACTCCCATGTGCGTGCGTGCGAAATCTGCGAGTTGAGGCAAAATGATTAACAAAGGCTCCCTGAGGTGCGGCAACAAGGAGGTGGTGGCCCTAGGAGTGGATGGGGTTTTGTACTAGTGGTGCACGAAAAAAAATTTTAATCTGCGGATAAAACAACATTTGTCGATATTATATATTCTAAATTTTATTTATAGTTTTTCATTTGCTTCTTTCTGTCTAAGAATTATGATTTTTGCATAAAAGCTTTTTGGCCTAATGAAACTAAACATGATGCTGTAGATTATGATATGTTTTATGAGGTTCTGACAAAATTTTAAGGAAAAAAAGTTCATATCTTATCCAGTAAAAGATAGAAAATGAAAGTTTTCTTGGGGTTTAGATAATCTTATCTCGACATTCACTTTACCTCTTAACTTGTTTTTTCCTGGATTTTCAACTTTTATTTTTGGTGTACTCACATGAGGAATTACATCCATCGTCACTGACACGGACACCAACTGAGACGCGGGACATTTGGACAGATCCTGGGACAGAGGCTAGGCCCCTTAGGGACAGGCGCAGTGCGGCTGTCAAAACTGGGCCCAGCCCAGCCCAGTCCGCCCACCAAACGACAAACCCACCATCCTCAACATCCTCTACTTTTTCCATGGACGCTCATGTCCTGGTTAATGACATTTGAGCGAGAAGGAATCTCCCCTCGGGGCGGGCGGGGACTCAGGCCGACCGAGTAATTTGTGTCACGTTTTAATTTTTGACGCCGCAAAGGACGTTCAAGTGTCTCCCCTCGTGATTATGACAATTAGGATTGCGTTGGAATCCTTCTCGGTTATTTTGTTTCTCGTATTTAAAAAGGTTTATTGTGTAAGCCGCGCCGGGGGAGCGCTTTTGTCCAACTTATGTCTGTGTCCCCCCATTAAAGTGGGTGAGAATTAAATCTAATTACTTTTAAAGCTCTAATGCCATATGGTAGTTTCAATTAGTAAAGGCTAGTGTTTAGAATCCCAAAGAATATTCTCTAAAATGCTTAGTAAAATAATCTATTTGATAATCCTTGTTTATGCAAATTTCAACTAAAAGTTATTAATTACAATTAAATGCATTTAACGATGAGTAATGGCAAAAGATTAAATTACGCATGCTATTGAAATTAACAAAGGCTATTTCTAGTATGTATTTTGATTGTTTATTTCGTGAAATTATTACCATTTAATATTTAAACAAATGTGCTTTGATATGCCATTCATAGAGCTTTCCTCTTTTATGCTCTATCAATCGATTGGTTGGCCTTTTTAAAAAATCATTTTTGATAAACATATTTAAAATTCGCCATCGCAGTAATTGGATAGATTTGCATATCAATCAATTTGCGGCGTAATTGCCATTTTAAAATGAATTTTCTGCTCTGGACGTCGAGTGGTTGGCTCAAATCGCCGCAAAGTCGGCCGAAATGCGTCAGTGGAAAGTCCGCAGTCATTAGCGGTGATTTCTTTTTCAGTTTTCCTTCTCCTGAAACGCACTTTGGAAAAGAAAATCCTTCCCTCGGCGGTATGTCAAAAGTCCTGTACTCTACTGAGTTTTTCCTCTGCTTTGGAAGCTGACAGGCAGGCAGCTTAAAAAGTGGCAAAAAGCATTTCAGTTTGGCTTTAAAAGGTCGGCGGTAAATTGACTTTAATGCGAAATTTTTAAAAGGTTTGTCAATATATATTTGTTTTTACATTACTTAAGAAAATAAAACTTTAATTCCTTAGAAAAATAAGCCTTAAATCATATTTTTAATAGGTTCTTTCAAAAGTCTGCCTTGAGAGAGAATTTTCATTTGCCATTCTGAAATTCAATTGAGTTTAAGTGGTATTTCCTAACCTGTTACCGCCAGCTTCATTCCGAACCCCTTGGAAATGTCATAGGCATGGCTTGCATTTTCCCATCCTCTTTGCTTTCCCTGCTCTTCTGGTCGGCTTCTATCGCCTGAGATCCTCAGCTTTCCGCTAGAGGCCTCAAGGAAACCAACAACTGCGTAAACAGAACACAACAGGAGCGACAAGAAGCGGACAGGACATTAACAAGAACGGGGTGGGGAAGGGTAGGAGCTGGGGAAAGGACTTCACTTCAGTCAATTTGACAAACATGACACAGAAACGAAAACTGCCTGGTGCACAGGAAGAAATTTGGGTAGTTAAGTTTGAATACGTAATACAGACTTTAAAAATCAAAATGCTTAAAAATAAGTATTAAATATTTAGTTAATATAAAGATCATTTAACTATATATAAAACGGAAAATTAAACTAAGAAAAACTTTCCTTAAAAGCCAGAAAAAGGTAATAACACATGGCAAAAAAGCCAATTAAATTTTGTAATTAAAACCCAACGTTGCATAATAATAATAATAATAATAATAATGATTTTTAATTACACTTTTCTTATGATTATTGCAATGTTTTTTTTTAACTTTTAATTAGTAAATACCCTCAGAAGTTTCGCCAAACTTTCTTTAAATAACATACAAAAGCCAAAGAAAATAACCCAGATTTTCTGGAAGTTTTTCTCTATGTTTTCCCGGTGACTGGCAATTTAGCGAAGCAGTTGCTCTAATGGACACTCAGACGCTGCTGGAAGGCATCTTCCTTCTGGGAGGGAGGGGGACAGGAGCTCGTTGGGCAGACGGAGCTGGCAATTAAATTTTTAAAATGCCATTTCAAAAGCAATTTCGAACGGCAGTGGAAATTAAAAATGCCAACTGTGCGTGTGTTTTCCTTGGAAAATAGAAAACAGAGCGTGAAAAGGAGCTGCAGTAGGGGGGAAAGGAGGCACGACAGGACAGGACAGGACAGAACACCAAGGACAGCGGCAATATTTTCGCAAATAAACGTAAATTGAATTTGCGGCCAAGAATGGCAAGTTTTGTGCGGCCGACCAGCACAAAATCACCCAAAAGAGAAACAAACTTAAAAGAAAGTTTTTACAAAAGTTTTCATTTTGTTTTCCTTTTCTTTTTTTTTGTTTTTGTATGTCATCATCGAGGAAATCCGGCGCCAAGTGCCGGCGCCTCTGCGGCTACTTTTTCTTTTCAGCCAACTCATGTGATTTCCCCAAACTTTTTTCTTTTTTTTTCACCCCATCCTGAAATGCGCTTTTTCCTCGTCTGTTTTGCTTGCCATTTTCGCAGCTCAGCTGTTGTCACCACCCACTCATCTCTCTTCCTGGTAAATGCAATTTTAACTGGGCCCCTTTAACCCAACGGCCCAATGCCTGCATTGCCATTTCTCACACCGTGTTCTCTGGCCCGTCTTCCTCGTAATTTAATTGGCAATTTGAACAGTTTTTCACTTTCGTCTTTCTTTCTGGCCAAATGCCATGAACTTCCAAGTCCAAGTCTGGCGCAATCTCAATTTGACCAAAAAAACCAAATGAAAACAATGTTTTTATTCGTTTTTCTTTTTGGCAATTTCTAGCAAAGGATGAAATCTTTTGTAAACTCAATTTGATTATGCACTGGACACAGCCCAGATTGTGCTGCCCATATTTTCTCTGGCCAGCTTCTCTGTCAAAGGGAAAAATGACAAGAAAAAAATAGAAAGATGGATAAGCACTTTTTGCCAGGTAATGAAAGACAAACATGAGAATGTTTGATTTAGTGCAGATTCTTCTAGTCTGGGTAAAAGGAAAGAGATTAATACCGACATTATTTGAAATTCGATAAAGTGTGATGTTTTTTTTTATTAAAATGCTCGTTAGTTGAAGGCGAATTTCTTTAATACATACATACATACATACGTATGTCTCAAAAGTAAACTGTAAATCAGTGCTGCTCAAATTCGTCTTTCGGTAGGGGATTTACTAACACAAATACAAGAAAGAATGCATATATTGAGTGACGCTTTTGTGTTGATTTACAGCTGTGCACTGAGAGAAAGAGACTTTACTAATTTAACATTCATTTTAACACTCACGTCGACGGCCCACTGCGAAATAAACTCTAAAAAGCACACAGAAGTTATACGGAATGATTTCCAGTGCAAGTGTTCGAGGATGATCGAGGAAGAGGCAAGAACAAAATATATTACAGTTAGCGTCGAAATGAGATGGAAAGAGAAAAACGAAAAATTGTTGGTGGAATAGCGCCGCAAGTGAGCAAGTCCATATTCAGCGAGCATTTACAAAAACAAATGAGCACTCAGAGTATAGGCTTTTAGTACCTCTAATTAATGGGATAATGGATAATATACAGACTTATTATATAAAGTATTGGTTTGAAACTAAAAACAGCATATAGGATGTCTAATGCATAATTATAATAATAAACATATATGTATGTTCTAAGGCACTATTCATTATACCATTTGACATCCTATATTCCGGTTTTATTTTTAGCCTATCTTTTACATTAGAAAGTAACAATTTCCTGCCTGCTCTTATCGTTTTCTCCTAATGAATAGACTGTATGAAAAACATAAAAAATCAAAGAAATTGCCGGCCACTTTGCAGAAACTAAAAAGAAATATCAGAACGAAAAGTAAATAAGAATAATGAACTCATTTGTATGTACTGATAAGGCCCAGCTTGACCCCCCTTATGTTTCTACTTATCAGAACAGTAGAACATACAGAAAGTAATGTATTTTCAAACTGATGATAGCGCACAAAGTGATTTTTTACATAATATATGTATGTATATCCAAAAACAAGCGCAAGCCTATATAAAAATAATGGGTTTGTTCTCTAGAAAATCTAGTCTTATAAATTACACTTTATCTTGGTATTAATTTCGTACGACTTATCTCATAATTATGTAGTTTAAGCAGTTAATCATCTATTTAATGGACAATAAACTAACTACCAAAGACATTCTCTTCTTCAGGAAGGTCAGTTATTAAGTTGGGGTCAAACGAATAAACAAAACCGAAAGAAGAATCATTAATCATCAAAAGCCTTAAAAGAACAAGAAAGATTTATCTTTGAAGAATGAAGATAGGTTTGTGAGTCCCAAAAATCAGTTGGGGTTTAATGAATATGCATATATATTATCTATCTAAATTATATTTATGACTTAACCAAAAACAAATTGTTATTAATAGTTAATCAAAATAAAAACAAACAAACATCACGTATTTCGCTTACAGTCACAGCTATGGCATTGATTTCCCTTAATGCATATTTTATTGGTTAATTTATAATAATTTAATAAACTATCAAGTCTTTATCTCGTGCTTTTCCGCCATTAAATAAAGCTGACAAACTGATTTTTATTGACTTGAGAAGCGACCTTCGCGCCTTTTGAGAAATCAAATTAGTATTGGGGCCTAATTAGTAGCATTGATCGTTTTGGCAGGTGATTAAGAATACCGGCATGCGAAATAGGAAAACTGTTCCAATGATTATAACTTTTAAATAGTTTGCCCAACAAATCATTGACACCTTTTCCTAAGCAAACGAATTCCTTTTGCTTCAAACTTTGACTTAGTATATGTATCAACTGTTGCGTCCATCGAAAATAAAAGAAAAAGGCGCTCCCAAACTCACGCAACAGTTTTCCTAACTTCTAACCCGAACTCACGCCCGCCGCCCACTAAGTTCGATTGATGACGCTAACGATTGATGATTCCCGATGGGGATGACTGGTTGCCTTGTGTGGGCCTAGAATTTTGGGAATACCATTTAAGCCAGAACCTGGTTGCCACAGTGGAATGTTAACAAGTTTTTGTCAGCTGTAGATAACTTGATTATATAGAAGCTTCTATAGGTCGATATTGTTTATTATTTCCATTACACTTAATCGATGTAAGTTTACTGTAGATTCAATGGCCATCTCATCTGTTTGTTTGGAGTAAAAATATTTAGTTTGATATAACTAGCACGTAGCAGATGTTATTAACATAGAGAGTATCTAATGAGAGTCTTTTGTCAATGAAAATATTGACTTTGTTAATAGGAAAGTTAGATATGAGATACAATACTGGACCTTCTCTTTTACTTAGTCCCGCTTGATATCACCTTAGACACCTTTACAGACCTTCTTAATTAGTCGCAATTCTGCCCACTGTAAACCTCATTGACATTAGCCTAATAGCTCATCCATCCATTTCCAAAGCGAACCCATCTCATCGAATCGAGCCCAGCCCAGCCCAAAAGCCATTAGTCGCAGCACACTAATTTGTTGTCATAAATTTTATGGATCTGGTCTGCTGTAAAGTCGATATTATATATAGCTCACAATATCCCCATTATTCCGAACGATATTTGGGCAAATTGGATCTGAATATAGATGTGTGGTAGATATGAGTTGATAAATGCCACACTGTTTGACTCTTTTATGGTAGCAAATCTGTGCCACACGACGTCACTTTTGGCTTATTAATCAATTTTTGGTCTATTGGCAAAACGAAGCTTATCTAGAATGGTTTTAGGTTCAGTTTATCAAAACTTCTGTGGGAGACAACCCACCTTACATTTGGTTTAAATAAATATTAAAAAAATGAGTTTGCTGTTTAGTTTGTCTTTTGAGTTAAACAAACTTTAAATTTAATGTGTTAAGTGTGCTTGTTTTCATGTTATTATTGAGCGTGAACAATGAATTCTACACTTGTTAAGCAAATCGAATTTAATAATGTTTTTTGTGGTAATTCTAGAAATTATTAAATAAAATATGTTTAGTACAAAGCTATTTGGTGCGCTAATGAAAAGCTCTTGTTTAATTTATTTAATTTGTGAGTTTAATTGAGAAAAATTTAAATATGTGGCAAAAATTGAATGAAAATTAAACAATGGAACTGTAATTAAAACGAATTGGGTAGGTATAAAGGCAGTGATTAGTTAGTATTAATATCATTTTGATATTTGTAACATTCTAATTTAAATTTAATATTTTTGTATAATAATTTAGCCAAGAAGTGTAGAAATCTACGCAACATTATGATATAAAGTTCTTTACTATTTCTCATAATATTTAAGAACACATTTCATCCATTTGTATGCAAAGGCTATATAATAATAACGATGGATTATATATATATATATGTGCACTTACTTTCCCACTTCATCAAGCACGAACTGCAGGCAACTCCAAACTCAGAAAAAAAAAAATGAAACAAAGAAGCAGCAGAGCGCGACTCTTAAGAATTTGTGGCACGTTTCCATTGATTGCATTTGAGAGCTGCCACCAAACCGGATATAAATGACTCTATGCACTATAACTCACATGGCCATAAAGGCATTCAGATACTGCCACTGCCTTCCTCCTGGCCTGCTCCTGCCTTCTCCTCCAGAAATGTTCGTTAATCCATTAAATTTGAAATATGTTTTTGCGGGTGGCGTGGAGGGGGCGGGTAAAACCCTTCGCCTTGTGCATCCTGGAAATCCCGCTCGCATTCAGATAAATGCCATGGTTGCTTGGGTAATGCCGATGTGTCAAGTCTGGGTTCAAGCGCCTCGAAAGCTGCCAACACAAATCAAAATGCAAAAAGTACTTGCAATCACCTCTGCCATTTCGAAGAGCAATTTCTTTTTCCTTGAGAAAACTTTCCCTCTGTTTGCAGA
Source organism: Drosophila eugracilis (assembly GCF_018153835.1). Lineage (NCBI taxonomy): Eukaryota > Metazoa > Arthropoda > Insecta > Diptera > Drosophilidae > Drosophila > Drosophila eugracilis. Next base: position 7,303,864 of record NW_024573038.1, on the reverse strand, counting down.
GAAGTTTTAGGGTCGTAAAAGTGGCAAAAAACAACAATATTTCATTTAAATAAATAAGAAATGATTTTGCAAAGGCAAGATGTTGAGAAAACTTGACCAACGGACTTTTCTTTGAATAAATATGACTTTTGTTTTGTGAGTAGATTTCAGTTTTTAGTAAAGAGGAGACTTATTGGAGTTTACCTTTAAATTTAAAGCATTTTAAAGGCTTTTAATTTGTAATTCAAATGAAAATTATACCTTTGAAAAATGTGAAAATGTAAATACCAAACAAAATGGTGTAATAAGCTGGTCAGTTAACACCGCTGCAGCGCGCTGGCCAATGCACATGCCCCTGGTATTATGCAATTGTTTTTGCCACAAACACAGTCAGGAACACACACACAAACACATTCTGAAACACCAACACATTGATGCATAAAAGAGAAATTGCGATGCCGGCGTCATTTTGATGGCTCTCCACAGTGGGACATTTCATTTGACGCTTATGGCCGAAATGAACTGGAATTGAATGGAACGAGATGGAAAATAGAAATAAAGGAGAGGCGCTGGCATTTCCCACAACGACTCCTAAATTCGTGTCCTTGCCGCAAAACGAGCTAGTGGTTGGGCATTCAAAAAGCACTTTGAATTCCAACAATGCCACAGAAATTCGCTGTCAGTCGTTCATAGCGTGTTTTCACTTTAATTATTAAAAGTGAGATTAAGGTGAATGGGAAACATTCTGGAAAGTTGGCTCTTTCTTCTGTCTAAAGTATGATCTTTAATAAGTGGAAAAACCTTCACTTTAATCATTCCCTTCTTGAACTCATAACTCATATTATTCATAAACTTAAAAAGTCAAACTGCTTATAACGACTGAGAACATGTTTATCAACATTTTGTGCCATAAGTTAAAAACTGGATGAGGAGGAGCTGTCAACGATACGTGACAAATGCCAACATCTTTAATTCAGCCATTACATAAAATAAAATATTGTGATATAGCACTCTGACATTTGTGCCCCACAGTGTCTCTGGGCTCATCCACCCACCCACTGTGCGTTGGTGTTTGCGTCCATTCAAGGACATGCCCTGGCATCGCTCTCGAATGGCATCCGGGTGCTTTCGAGAGCCTGGTGTGTTCGGTGCAGCTCCTCGACGCCGCTCTCCATAACCCTGGCAATGGCAGAGTGTTCCATTTCCACTCTGACGGCCAGACCCGCTCGTAACTTCCAACCCCATGCCCGCCATTTTCCGGGTTTTCCTCTGTCAGCACTTGGCGCCCACTTGTGTGGTATTTTGTTTTTACACTCCACCGCCCACACAACGCTACACAGCAAGAAAATTATAAAATGTTTTTAGATTATTATAAAAAAAAGTTGATGGTTTGTAAGAAATGTGATTAAGAATTGTATTATTCTGATGTAGAGACTTTTAGATTTCTGTTATTAGTTTAGTTAATCATTTTGTAATATATTTCTTGCAGTGCACTTAGCCATGCCCTCTTGATGGGCCTCCCGTCTGGCTGGTATGCACACATCCAGTTGTTTCCTTTTTCATTGCGGCTTTATTTGTTGGCCTCGGTGTGCTGGAATTGTCATGTAAATGGGTTAAGTTCTGACATTAAATTGTTCTCGCCCAGATTTTTCATTTGTGCTCTCCACTGCTTTGACGTTTTGGGCCAAAATGATTTCCCATTTCTGGTCGACCTACCATATAGTTCATGATCCCCGTTTTCCGCATCCTTCAGCCTCCCTCAGTTTTTCATTATTCATTAAAAAGCAAAGCCGAAACAATGTCTGCAATTTCTGCCAACGGGCATAAAGAGATTTGCAGTATTTGTTGATAATTGCATTTTGTACTTTGTCCTGTTCTGGTCAGGCCTTTGACCAAGGCATTCGAATTTATTAAAATTGCTTGCAAGTCTAGCAATGAGATGGAAAAACTGGCATCTAAAGCAGTTTAATTGAATTTTCTTGAATGGTAATTTATAAAATAGTTTCTGCAAATGAAATGAAATTAAATTTGTACATGAATCTAAATAAATAATGAATTTATATCAACATTTTATGATTTTTAAAAAAAGAAAAAAAGAAGACACATCTCCCCGACGGGGAATTGAACCCCGGTCTCCCGCGTGACAGGCGGGGATACTAACCACTATACTATCGAGGATGTTGATTTCCGTTCTATCAAATATTCATTTCTCATACACCTGGCTAAAGTTTATTTTTGAGATGTCAGCATTCATTTATTATTGGCTATTTCTGGCTTACAATCAAAGTATTGATAAGAAGCCGTATAATCATATCTTTAGCTTGCAAACTTGTTGACATTGTTATGGCAATTTGCAACCAAGACCATCTTGACACTTGCTTCATTCTTTATAATCTTAAACATGTAAAACATAAAACAGATAGAAAATTGAAACCATTTAAATATGATACACTTTCACATAATAGCCCGAAGATAATCACTTAAACATTTGTTAAAAGCTTAACAAAAAAGTTAGCTAATATACTTCCGCAAGTTGTGGGTGCACTTTAATTGCATGCAGATTGAGGCGGATAAAAAAAGAGAACACAACCGAAACAGAAATCAAATTAAACTAAAGCGAAGAACAAAACGGCGCCGAACTTTGTTGGAATCATGCAAAGCGCAGCACATTTCGAATTGGCCATTGAACTTTGATATCAAAAACAGCGGCAACACCGGCGAAAATGGTTTTTAAAACGCTTAAACACGCGAGACCCAGCCAGCCGCGCCCCATCATAATTGGAAAAGTCTGTAAGAATCGCCAGTACCACACAAGCTTGTACCTACTATATATGTTTCTATATATATATACACATACATATATGTACTTTGTATAAATACATGTGCTTGGGGTCTGGTAGGTGGGGGGAAAACAACTTCCGCTACCAGCTGATAGACCCCTCTTTCCCTTGTTCTTATTTCCCCAGGCAGTTGTTAACAACTTTGCGCAAATTACATTCGAAGAGTGGAAACTGTAGTCGCAGCGGTTAGGAGGTCGTTCTTTCAAAGTACAAGTGATTAGCCCAACTGCAAGGGAAATAATGCATTCAAGAAATTGCTACGTTTTCAGATTAACTAAGAAGGAGGCTTAAGAAAAGAGAGTCTATTTATTAACCTCTAAAATATATCTACCGACTGACTGGATAATATTAAATATGTTAATTGATTGATTGATAAAAAAAATTGATATTAGAATTACAACAGATTTAATTTCATAAGGCACTTAAGTACGTTGATAACTGAGCCATATACAAGCCATTAATGGTTCTCGATTGCCATATGACAAGATATTGCAAAGTGGTTTATGTTTACTTATAGAGTAAAAGGGTATATTGAATTTGTCGAAAGGAATGTAACAGGTTTAAGGGAAGCTTTTCAGGCCATATACAGTTTATATATCCTCGATTAGGATAACTCACAGGAAAGTACTAGCTATGTCCGTCTGTCCGTTGTTCTATCTGTCCTGCATATCTATCTATCTATCTGTATAAGCTCTGAGATCTCTGGAACCTAAAGATTATAACTTAAAACCTATAAACGATAGTAACGTATGCTTAGTTGTAGGCCATGATCTGATATGTGTCTTATCATATGGCAATATTTTCGTACGTAATAGATACATTTATTACGTTGAATGGGTAATCGATTATATAGTTTATATTGAATATATGTATGCAAAACCAAGGAATTATTTGATTTATACTTATATTTATTGGTACATTTGGATAAGATAAAACCCACATTTTAGTTATAGTATCCAAACTAATCAGATAATTAGTAAATAATTTATAAGCAATACTAAAGTTTCTTTTAATTTTCTATCCATCTTTTATCAGGCTTCCAATGCGGCAAATAGTTCTATGAAATGTAAGTGGAATCCAGTGAGCGAACCATTCACAAAACTGATAGCGCAGTTTAGTATATAGACTATATATTATATATGGACATATGGATACATAGGAGAAGCAAGTGCGATAAAGCCAAAATCAACATAATATCCATACAATTTCAGAATTTTCGTTGCGTACCACCAGCTAGCTACGTACGCCCTATCGTCGACCGTCCCGTCCCGCCCCCCTGAACGCCTCCGTCCCGCCCTCATCCGCTTGGCCCTGCGTGGAGGCAAATCAGAGAGAGAGAGTCAGTAAATGGAATGAAAATAAAATAAATCAAAACCGCAAAGCCAGCGAAACGGAGCAGAGTTGACAAAAAAAATAAGAAAAGAAATATAACAAAGTAAAAGGCCAGAGGAAAATCACATATAAAATTCGAAAGCGAACGAATGAAATCAAAAAACCAACATAGAGTAACGTGGCCAACACGAAAGAAATCATCACAACTTGCAACTGCAACAGCCATACAGTTTGTAATAGTAATTTGAGGAATTCGAGCCAGTTCCGGCCACTAGGATGAAGGGCAACTATACCAGTCTTGGCACGTACAGTGGGATCAATGCCGGTGGCAATGGCAAAATGTCGCTGGGCAAATCCATCAAAATGTACCTGACCATTTTCATTTTGACCACATGCATTTACATGGCTCTCTATCAGTATCACATATCCCGCGAGCCCTTCGCCGCCAGCGAAGTTGTCAAGGTGAGTGGAGCTCAAATTTCAAAATTTATTTAAATTAATTATTAGGTTTATAAATTAAATTATAATCTAAATAATAAAAAGATAATACGTCTGAGCAGCATGACATTTTTAAATAGTTTGTAAGCCTAGTTAAAATAGGAACAATTAACATGATATATAATTTTTTTAAATATTTAGTAATAAAAATATTGCTACACAATTTAATGGGAAATTTGTTTGTGGGAGTTAATTTTTTGTTACCTTTTTTCTTGGCTAGTGTTTGGTAATGGATTGCTGTCTCTTTTCTAAATGCACTTTACTTTTCCCAATAATCTTGCACAACTTGCCCTATAGTTTATATTCCAAGGTACTTATGTCAAAGGGAATACTAATTTAATAATCTTGTATAACTTCATTTGATAGTCTACAGCGGCAAAACATAATTTAATATATCTGACTTTAAGGTTTAAAGTTTTTGACTTCTGTGACCTTGACCTAAACCATGATATTAACTTATTATCTAAAACTTTGGCCACCTGTGCGATTAAGGCGTGGGAACAAATATTGTTTTTGTGTGCAAAAAAGTAACAAAAGTGCGTGAAACATAAGCAAGCCTAACAACAAGCTTTTAATCAATGAAGATAACATAAATGTGTTATATTTGGGGAAACCCAAAAAGTTCTAACTGAGAAACAGGAAATCATAAAATAACATTTATGTACAGATAATGTACTATATGTGTTATTTTTTTGGCTGTCACAAAATAGATATCAGTAAAAACCGCTAGAAGCACGAATTAATATAGCAGACGCTAAATAGAGAATAAAGAAAGATTAGATTTAAACGTGCTTGGAGTAAAATAAACCAAAAATATCATTAGAAACGTTGGGTTGAGGAAGGTCGTGTTTTTACTGTATAATTCCCAACTATTTTTAGCTATCATCTTAATCACACTTTAGTGCTAACTCTAGAACCTAACTAGACTATATACTATTGTAATGTTTTCTGTGTGTTCTTGTTCTATTTCCTCTGATCCTCTCTATATGAAACCTAATCTCATTGACTACCTAACTTTAGCATCAAGAGAAATCATCGTCATATATCGCTTCATATTTGTGGTCACCCATTTCCTTGCTAATGGCCAATAGTTCCTCAAACACTATTAACAATTCCATAACAACAACAACAACAACAACGACAAGCACAACAACAGCTCCAACAGCAACAACAACTAGAACAGCTGGTCAAAAACTGACTGCCTCCGCCTCCATTCGCATGGTTTCATTAGCTGCCACCATACCCACATTGATAAGTTCGTCATCGGATTTGAGATCGGGATCGTTGGGTGGTCATCCTCAAAAAACTGCAACCACTAAAACTACTACCACGACAACCACAACAACAACAACAGCCAGTGGGTTGGCCACAGCAACATCAACAAGAACAACAACCACAGCTAAAACAAGCGCAAAAACACCTGCGGCTACCACGCCCACTGCCGGGCACATGGAAAACGCTCATAAGACTCGACCAACATTCGTTGCCGCATCCGTGCCCGTAAATATATTGACATAATCATAATCCTAGACGAGCACTTCACTTCCCCACCTCCACCTAAAACACACTGAGAAAAAGACGGCTAAAAATATAATAAATATCTATAAAAAAGCCTTAAAGCGTAAAATACTGTTTCAATAAAAAATCATCTTAAAATAAAATACTAAACTTTAATCCTTCGCTTCAAGAAAGTTAAATATACTAAAATACTAGATACGGATTGCTAGAAATACTAGAAAATCTGTTTACATTTTCGTAAAAATAACTGAAAATCGAACACTGTTTAACTTACTTTAACGTTAAAGATCAAATATCTGTAAACTTCTTGCTACGTTTTTCTCTCAGTGATCTAAAGTTGGAAACACCCACAACTAACCAAACTTATTACACTCCTGCTCCTCCCGCATTTCACATTTTGTGTTTTAATCTTGGAAAGTGCATTTCCAGCTTATCTGCATACTATTTTCACTTGGCTTGTGCATGTCCGTACGAAGTGTTTGTTTGTTGTCCAGTGTTTGTTTGTGTGTCGCGGGTTGGTTGTCATAATACGATAACCGATTGTCGCACTTGTTGCCCTCTCAATGGCCATTGACAACCTGCTGGCAACTCTCTTATCGCTTTTCTTCACCCTTTTTTTTTGTAATTTCCCTAATTGCCATTTGCTAAACGCTATGGGAGTGCTTTTATATTTAGTTGGGGTTGGGAAAAAGGAAAACAAAATGACTAAAAAATAATTTTACTCTCTTTAAGAATACAAACATATATTCAACGTAAAATAAGTTTATGTTACTTTTACTTTTCTTTTTCAGTTTTAAGTTGACAAATATTTGTAAATAATAATTATTCTCTTCTAAGAAATACTTTTGAATATTTTAAGATTATGTATGTAAGATTGCACTTCACCTTAATTACTAATTTCTGCCTGAAACTGGACAAACATAAATGCATATTTAGCAATTATTTAAACTAAGCTGAAACCAGAGCAGGGCAAACAAACAAAATGACAAATGTGTTCTACATTTGGCCAACCGACTTTGCCACTTTGGTACGTTAATTATGGACTCATTAAAGTCCTAAATGGGAATATATTACCAACCACCGACTTGGAATAATGCGAACTCAACACAATGGGACGCTGGGCCGCACAAATTGCAGTGTTTAATTTAGCCAAGTTTTGTTTGGCCAACATGTGCAAATTGGTTGCCGGCTATCCGTATCACGATTTCTGGGTTAATCACATGCATTATATTAACCAACAAGCCACCGCCGCCGTCGCACTAACTGCGGGCGTGCCACTCCAACTGGTGGCAGAACAAAAAGATTCTCATTCACCATTTGGCATGAGCCTAATTTGAAAATTGCTCTAGTGCGTTGCTCACAAAACCAAAACCGCAAAACTGCATCTAAAAAAAGAGTAAACTATATACTATATATATATATAGATAAATTAGTAGCATTGAAAGCAGGCACTGAAAATAAGGGGTGGTCGCTGATCTAGATTCCAGGTTTATGCAAAACACAAAAACCAAGCCAATTGAAAACATTCACGCGCCTTTGTTGGTTTTGTGGCATTTAGTAGCCAGTAGTTGCAGCTACAATCTGCCATTCCAATCCACCCTGCACTCAATGTCAACGGTCAAGCTTATCAGTGATCAGATAAATTTCTTTTTTAAAGGATTTTCTGGAAATTCAATAGCTTGGAAAAATGTATTGGTATTGGAAATGACCCAAAAAAGGATTTTTACCTAAACTTACTAACTTTAATGTCTTAATCTGTAACCCAACAATATTTAAAGTTTAATAAAAATGATCTATCTGGTAGATAGAATAGAAAACTAGCAATGATAAAGGGGAGCTATCAAATGAACTCTTCTGATATTGTGAAAACTGAGCTAATTTGCATGTTATCTCCGCCCCTTGATCCCTTCCACGTAGTTTCATTTGAATATCCGAGTTTATTTTGCAAAATAAATTTAAATGCATTTTCTTTTTTTTGTATTTGTTTGATATTTTCCACCCCCTTGCATGTGGTGGGTGGGTTGATGGTGGGTGCATGTGTGTCAACAATGGACAATTTGCAAAGTGAGTGCGCCAGTTTATTTATTTTCAACGTCAGTGTCGTTCAATGGGCCATGGGTTCACAGGCGCAACATATCTAGAACGGGTGTTTGATGCCACATGTGTGTTGGAGAGTCCACTGTGAGAAAATATGACTAACAGTTGTATAGGAAAATATTAATTTGTAACCTCAAGTAGAAGGTATTATTTCCTTACTCCTTAAAAGAGATCTTTTTTTTGTAAATTTTGCTTTAAAAGAAAATAAAATTGCTAGCTTTTTCTCTCAGTGAATTTGACTAGCGAAATGCGACCCATATTGCTTAACCAGAGCCTAGACATACTGACTTACGGCAATGATGGGCGGATGTGGCTAGCTTGCTTTCGCCTAGTCAAGTCATTGGGCTGTAAATTAATTTGCATAATTGCTCATAAAAAGAAGCTCACGCCGCATTACGCACCACCCACTGGCACCTAACGAGGCACTCAGCCACCCAGCCACCTAGCCACCTAGCCACCCAACGACCCAACTAACCCAGTAACCAGTCCAAGTGCAGTGCACACATACACGCACACAGATAGAAACAACGTTAGATAACCTAATGACACTCAACTCAAATCAACTCGACCCACAGCCGCCCCTGTACATAATCACGCCCACCTACCGACGACCCGAGCAGATGGCGGAGCTTACCCGGCTGGGTTATACCCTGAAGCATGTGGTGAATCTACTTTGGCTGGTCATCGAGGATGCCAACATAACGAATCCATTGGTGTCCCATACTTTGGATCGAATTGGTGTGCCCTATGAGTACATGTTGGGTGAGTACTAGTTCCTTACCCAGACTCTAGCCCAGTGTCATGTCCTGGACACATTCAAGTGATATTTACGAGTCACTACATCGCACCCATTTCCATTAACCATTTACCATTTCCTTTGCGATTTTCCGTAGCGCCCATGCCGGAGAAGTACAAGCAGACGAAGAAGGCCAAACCCCGTGGCGTCTCCAATCGGAATCGAGGGCTTGAGTATCTGCGGCAACATGCCACCGAGGGAGTGCTCTACTTTGCCGACGACGACAACACCTACGACATTAGCATATTCGAACAGGTATACCTATTGAAAGGAATAGCAGTAGTAGCAGCAGCAGCAGGTGGGCGGGTTGTCCGTTTTACTTGCCCTCTGACCTACCCAGTACATAAACCACAATTTACACGAATTAGGGGTCAAAGGCTGCCCATTCCAAATCAATAGACGATAGATAAGGGCCACCGTTGCCACGCTTTTGGGTAGAATGTTAAACAATTGAAATTGATGTTTAAGGATCAGAGTCAAAGATGTCAGGAATGGGGGTTTAAACTTTCTTTCTTTTCTTAAATCTTAAATCTTTCTTTTAGTTTACAATCAAAAACGTATCTTAGTCGAGAAACTATCTCAGTTTTTAATCCTCTTTTGTATATTTTCTGTCTCCCAGATGCGCTACATCACCAAGGTGGCCATGTGGCCCGTGGGGCTGGTAACAAAGACCGGCGTAAGTAGTCCCATAATTCAGGAGGGCAAGCTGGTGGGCTTTTACGATGGCTGGATCGGTGGACGTAAATATCCTGTGGATATGGCCGGATTTGCAGTAAACGTTAAGTTCCTGAAGGAACGGCCCAACGCCCAGATGCCCTTTAAGCCGGGTTACGAAGAGGACGGCTTCCTCCGTAGTCTGGCGCCGCTGGACAATAAGGAAATCGAGTTGCTGGCCGACGACTGTCGAGATGTGAGTTGGTTTTTTATAATTAAACATTTAAATTTAAAAATTTACATAATAATTTGTTTTTAATCTTCAAGGTTCTTACGTGGCACACGCAAACGAAGAAGAACGCCCCCGCCCAGGAGCTGAACAGGACGCGCTACAAGAACACAAACCTGGAGTATATAGACAAGCTGCTGGTCCGCCCATAGGGACATTGACTGTAGTTAGCTAGTTAGGCTTAGCTAGGCAATGCTCATCGTATTTACGGTGGCTTGCTAAAACCATTTTGACCGTGGCTCTGACGGGTTGTACTGGTACAACCCGGCGCACGGAGAAACCAATCAGATTTGATCAGATCATTAGTCGGTGTACATTATTATCATAATCATACGGAGTAGTTAGGCTCTAAGCGCACACACACACGCACCTCTATGATATATAGTTCACGGCACCGTAGGCTTTGTTTGACCCCGTACACGTATTCCTAACGTACGCACATCTAAAAAAATACCTTAAGTAAAAGTATTGTATCATATCGCTGCGTCCATGACTATTTTGTAAATAATCGCAATGATTAATTTAAGCTACAAGTTTATTTTACACTCTAAGTTAAAAAAAAAAACGCAACGAATTGGATAAGATGTTCCTAGACCAAAGAAAAGGCAGCCCCTTAAGTTCTGCATTCAAACCATTCCCTAGGGGAAAATTCAATCACCAAAAGAAAGCAAGGACTTCCTTATTCGTGTGAGTTCAAGGTCGGAAGCACAACAGCAATCAATTAGGGCAAGGTGTCAACAAAGACTTATTTCCCCGAAATCCTCCTGCAACCGGGGCAAGCGTTTCAATAATTCATGCCGACATATGGATGGTTCGTTCTAGGGGCGAGTGGCACAGATAAGTCGCCTCTTTCCACCAGCGAAACCAAATCGCGTGCCTCACTAAAATTGCACGAAACAAAAAAAAAGAAAGAAAAATTGGATACAAACAGGACGAAGGGGACATAGTTTAAACATTGTAATGGCTCCTGCTAATGGGACTGAATGGCTCAAAAGTTTGGCAAAATCAATTTTATTCCAAACACTGCACGAGTTTTATGTGTTGAATGAGAACTCTTATTTTGAATATGCCTAAGAAAATGCGTTTCTTTTCTGATTTTTCCGAAACGGGTTTCCAAAGCAACACTTTGTGCACACTATTCTTATAAGTAAGTTAAGTTTATAAAGAAAATTTATATTGAAGTTATGAACTGCACTGAAAAATCGCCTACTACATGTAAATAATAATCACCAAATATTGTAACCAAATTTTTACACATCCCCCAGCAAAGGCAGGGACAATGCGCAGGGATGGGAGGAAACTATGACAAATGGTATTACGAAATTTATACAATTTATACAATTGAATATGGAATATGGAATACGATAAGCCGCAAAGCAATTAGTTAGGTACTTATAAAAATCTTAAAAAAAATATAAATAAATATTAACAATCGAGTATGAAAGAGAGCTCGCAAGCAAGTAACTTAAAAACTTTTCAAGAATATCGAAAAAAAAAATGTTTCAAATGAATACTAAAGATACAGAAATACGTCTAAAACTATTCTCTTATTCAAGTAAACTAAAAGATACAATGTTTAAACCTGACAGGACTTATAGCAAGGAACTTCAATCATTTTTTAACAAAATACAAAATACCTTTCAATAAATTGATAAACTTTTCTTAAGAATTTTCAAAAGTAAACCATGTTGTTTTATTCCTTTCCCCAACAAGAATTATTTTTCAATTTAGAGAGATTGTACATGGGTGTTTTTATTTTGGAACAAAATCTTGCAAATATATATATCATCGAAAAGTGCGGAGTTGGAGTAATCGAAGCATGTTGGTGATCTACATAAAATCTGATAATATTATATCATCTAGTGGCTTCAGGCGGCAGCATCAATCAACTGGTTTAGAGTCCTGCAGTCGCTCATCCCGTAAAGAGAGGCCTCATCCAGGCAGATTTCTGAAGGTTGTTCATAAATCTGCCTTAGCTCGTTGGCATTAGTTTAGATACTTGGAATATTTTACGTGTATTTACCATCGCCGTTTTGGTTCTTAATCTTCATTTTTCAACCATTTATATCTTTTTCAAATACCAATAAGGATTTTCCATCGGACAGTCAGCAACAGTAGAATTTTACTACATTCAGTGCTAGCTAAATTATAATCTCTTGTGCATCATCTAGTAAGCTTACATTATATGGCACTAATCTGGGTAAGTAATTAAAACTATAAAGCTAAAAGTTGGAGTTCTTATGAGTAATCTCAAAAGGGAATTTTTCATTACTTTAATTTTGCTACTTTCAAATGGAACTTACTTGTTTTTTGTTTGCGAATAAAAACTGTTTATATATTGATTAGATTTTATAAATAGTATTTAAGTTCCTTAGTGCATTGGTCATTCGCCAAGAAAGTCGATTTATATCATAGACCAAGAGACAACATAACAAGCTTACATGCTTTTGATCAAGTAGGAAATGGTTAACTAAAAAATAACATAAATATGATAAAAGGTAATCTAAGTATCTTTTCTGATCCATAAATAACTTTAAACCAAAATTTCAAGAATAATATTAATAGACCTTTAGTTTATGATTTAGTTCTTCTCTAAGCTGATCTAATGAAACTAAAAACAAAATCTAACTAATCTTTGATGACATCTCTTGTGCTTAAATGTGAATCGTTCTAACTTTAGCAAAGGAGTTTCTATAACTTTTACGTTCCTGGGATTCTACTGCGTGGTACTAAAAAGATAACTCAACATCGATGGCTGCACGTGAAAGCTTATAGTTGCCTCTTCCCACTTGGTACGAATCAGACGCTGCAACGGCGTGTTGAGCGTCGACTCCTCCTTGGCGACCACATCGTTACCACCGCTAGCGCCACTAGCAGCACCACCAACACCGCCGCTAGCGCCACCCACACCGCCGCCGGCACCAGCACCTCCTCCACCGGAAATGGCCGTTGGCGACGTAGCGCCGCCTCCGCCCTCCTCTTTTCCGGACATCGAGGTACTCTCCGGCGTGATTGGTTGCCGCTCCAACATGACCAATGCCTGTTCGTTGTACGTCCGATTATCGATGGTCATCAATATCTGATGACCCGAACAGCTATAGTAGTTCACATCGAAACGCGACTCAGCATGGTAGTTGCGCAGCAAATCCGGATTCTTGTTGAAGATTACGCCGTAGTGTCCCGTGCAGCTGGTTATCCAGATGGGATAGTTGGGCGTCTTCAAGCGGGAACCCGGCTGACGACTCTGATTAACAGCAGCCTGTTGTGAGAAATGTACCAGAAATGTATATTTTTAATACTTAAAACAAAAAATATACTTAAAATTTATAAATAATTTATAAAAATGTAGTAAAATTCTTAAAGAAAAGATAATAACTTTTTAGATTAATTTACTTACACTAGCCGATTCAATGTCCCAAAGAAGTAGACCAATCATGCAGCGCTTAAGGACTCCATATTGAGGAACTGCCTGGAAAAATAGAATTAAAACCATGGTCATACAAAGATCTTATAGGACTATCTCCTGATCTCTGGCTACCCACATAGCTACTCTCGTCTCCCACATTTACAACACCATTGTGTATGTAGGGCGTCGCACGACCCGTCAGCAGCAAAGTGACAATCATTAGGGAACCCTCCTCATGATTACTGGAAGTCAAGGGCGAGGATTTGGCAGAGTCCAGATCGGTTCGAACTCTGTAAAGATATTCGAAAGTATTCACCGCCGAAAGGTAAATTTAGAGTGATTATAAAGAAAAGGTTCTCTGAAACGTAGCAAAAGCATTCGCAATATACAAACACTTGGGGCTAATCTTACTTTCCCATGGATCGCGTGAGGACGGCGCTATAAAGGAACAGCAGGGTGCCCGGGGTCTCCTCCTCTGTAAACTTTTAGGTGGGTTAAGTGCAAACTGTTTGATCAAATAGGCTGGGCAAGTAAGTAGTTAACTATCTGGGTCTTACGTATTTGAAATTTCGCTTCAAGAAGTATTCCAACTCCTCGTTGGGTGATAGGGTAAAGACATAGAGCTGAGAGATTATATAGAACGTATACTTTATATAGTATTTTAATGTGTTTTAAGCTACGAAGCAAAATAACTTATAGTGTCTATACAATCAATAATAATATATTATGCAATAACGGCACCTACTTTTTCGGTTACGGAATCGTGAAAGTAACAGGCGCTGTGCTCCACGAACACCTCGTCCTCCGAGGGTAGAACAATGGTGACCTTGCCCTTGTCCGAGATGGTACGCAGGATCTCTAAGAGGGCGCAGAACAATGCTTCTCGTTGCATTTCAGCTGTGGCCAGGAGTGGGCTGAAATCAAAACACAGGTACTCTGGATAACCCACTCAGACTCGCACACAGCCAAACCGGAAACGGAAGTGAAAAGGGGAAATGGAAACGCACTCTGTAAGCGAAGCAACGCGACTGGTCTTCCGGGCAAAGAGCAGATACTTTAAGACAAATCCCTGGACGACAGACAAAAGTCCACGGGTGGCATTTCGAGGCGAACGGAGACCGTAGGCCAGCTCCTCCTTTGGAGCGCCAAACACAAACGATGTCTGAAGCCATTCGGCTCGCATGGGAATGGCGGCGGTACCGAAAACCAGATTACGCAGATCCTAAACGAAAGCAAATCTGCTGGATCAAATCGCATCCGGATGCGGATAACTACTAATTACCGTGGCCAATTCAGTGGTAATGGGCGTACCGCCCTGTGTGATGAACTCTTTGTTCATTTTTTGTTTTTTGTTTTTTCTAATTAGCTGCTGATTTCCGTTTCCGCTAGAGACCTTTGCTCCACTCTGCGACTCGTTGGCGAATGATTTCTCGACGAGCACGGTTCCGGGCTCCAAGTCGAGCCACAGCTGGTAGAGCGTTTGGAGGTGGAGGCGACGGCAGACAGCTAGCTCCTAGGCATTTCACACTTCAGCATGGATTTTTAATTTCATATTTAGCCGTGGGCGCACGGGGCGTATGCGCAACTAAACAGAAGTCAGGTGGCAGTTAGTTACAGTGGGCCTGATTAAGATTCTGTTGCATTTTATAACGTTTTTACTTCTGTTATAAAAATATTAGATACTTACTAGATTTTTATTTTAGAATACATAATATTTTAGAAAATCTATAGAAAATCAGATGGGTAAACAGAATTATTGATTTCTAGCCCACTGTGCTGGGTTTTAGGCTTAGGCTGAGAGGGTCGTTCGCTGTCTGTCAGTCAGCGAAAGTAACTTTAAATGAAATTGAATTGAATTTAGTTCTGTGTGCGGCACACGAAACTCGATGTATGTGGCACAAGAAGTGAAAGTGTTACGTCGGGACGAGACGGAGACGGAGACATGGGACATAGGACATGGGCTTGGCCATAGGTGGAGGTTATATTCAACTGGAATCTGGCATGTTGCACAGAGCCTGTCAGGGTGCTCCACACAACCGGAAATATGTAGTTGACGCCCATTTGTGCCTATTCCGAGGCAGGAACACCTGTACCAATGCCGTCGTGTGTGCATTACTGGGTGTTAATATTCCAATGATAAACTCTGTAAAGACATTCCAGAGGCCACCGCAGTATTGCTCAGTCATTTTAAATTTAGACAGCACTCGTGTTTCAGGCTCTCTCGATTGATTTGTTGAATTTTTGGGCGGACCTAAATGGAAGTGAAAGTGGCCCAATAACTGAGGCTGATTGGCTGTCTGGCTAGCTGCCTGGCTGGTTATAACCTTGGCCAAGTCGCCGCGAATTTTATTAAAGTCCCAGACTTGGCATGCACAACCCAGTGAATGCCGCATTCACTAAACGACTAAAAGCTGCTAAGGTGTCAAAAATGATCTGGCTTAGCCAAAGTGTTGAAGGATAGCTACTTGAAGGGTTGTTAAGCCTAAAAAAAATCTTTTTCCTGTCAGTTAATTTTCACTGTTTTGATAGGCAGTAAAAAACTAAAATTAAATACAATTCGCTTAAAAATTTATTCATACGTCCTCAACCAAAAAGCATCATAAAGGCATAAATACTTTGCATATAATCTTACAATAAATATTATCATTTCACACCATATAAAACCCTATTCCTGACCTATTCTCTAGCATATTCATTGTCATGATGTCATTGGAATTGCAATATGCCAGAGAATAAGCTAGTATAATATAAATATTTATAAAAACATTTACCTTAAAAACTACATTTTAAACTAATGATTTAGGTCGACCTGTTTCGGCACTCATCTCAACATCTCTGGCTCTGGGGGTTGCGTAATTTCCCTCATTACGGTTCTAGCCGAGGCAGGAGCACGACCCATCAAATATAGGATATTGAAATACCAGTCAATGAGACGTAACTTAAAGGCTGAGCAAAACAAACAGTATTCAAAGTAGATACGCCGTCTTAGCCAGTGGAAATATTGCACGGGACTTCGTCCACTCTGCTGCATATAAAGACACTTTTGGGCATATCGTGCCATCACCCGGGGACGATTTACCACGTCTCCGTGCTGATGGCTAATTGCTCGCACCGTGTTTAGATTACGGACCTGCAATAGAAAGGTCAACGGTTTAGGAATGGTCGAAGATCTTGATAGACTTAGTACTCACCACAAACAACATGCTTCTGGGCATCTCCTTCAGTGTGCCCATAATATGCTCAAAATTATTCCTAGCTATCTCCTGCATATGATCGATATCCTCCTGCGTCAGTTTACCCCTTATGCTGCCTCCTCGATTTCGAATAGGTTGTTGGAAGAGTACTTCGGCGAAGCGCATGTAGTCGCCTATTCCGATCTTCTCGGCGGCGCTCTGCATCTTGGCCTCATCGCGCAGAACTGTAGCCTCCCAGAATTCGCACAGTGGTCCGCGCACATTTTGAGGCAGTTCTTCGTAAAGGCCATGATCCAACAGGACAATGTCCGCTCGGCCATTTTTATTATTTTTACGCACAAAAACTAGAGAAAATTAAAAAAAAAAACATTTAAATAGAAATTATAAAAGTGTTATTTTGAAAAGTTAACCCACTGTTTCCTGGATGAGGATCGGCATGTACGAAGCCAGTGTAGAATATCTGTTCAGCAAAGGTCTCAAAGAGCTTAACATCGATGTCCTTCAAGCAGAGCTTTTCTCTTTCTATTGTCTTAAGATCGTTGATCTTACATCCGTCCATCCACTCAAGAGTCAGGACGCGCTGGATGATATATAGAAATATAAATATATTGAATATAGTATGGTGATCCAAATATCTAATGGATACTCACCGTTTTGGTATGCGACCAGTAGACTTTAGGAACATGGACATATTTGAACTTTTTCATATCCGTGGCACACCGTTCTGCATTCCGACCCTCCTGTAAAAAGTTTAGCTCCAACACCAAATTCTTTCGCAGATCATTCAAGATCCAACCGAAGTTGTAGTCCTTGAAAAAGAACTCAACAATGTCCTGAAGGAAGATTATGGTGCCTAGGTCGCTGATGAAACGTTTCTGGAGATCATTGTACTGCACCTTGACGGCAACTTGCTCACCACTGGGCAACTTGGCTTTGAAAACCTGCGCCAAACTGGCGGCTGCCACAGGTTTGTAGTCAAACTCTTGATAGATCTCCTCGGGTAGCTGACCAAAGTCCTTGCGAAAAACTTTCTGCACATCCGCCTGGGTGGTTGGCAAACAGCGATCCTGCAGCAACGACAGTGTGCTGGTGTATTCCACGGGTAGGATGTGATTGATGGCGGCGAATCCTTGCCCAACTTTGATGTACAGACCGCCGTTCAACAAGCATGTCTCCAACAGACGATCGGCGCTCTTTTTGTGAAGCACTTTCACCTTCGTTTCGTAATCCGGATCATTCTCGTCCAGTTGTAAATAGTCAGCTGCTATTAATCCAGCAGTTTTTAGAGACCGAACGAATCGCACCGAAGCTCCGCAATAGGTGAAGTCGTTTACTATCCCATCGTAAGCCAACGCACCTGCTCCGGCTGCTAGGAGACTCAATCGGACCACGGGAATACCGCGTTTCTGGACAGGCACTTCTCGCTGGCCATGGAGAAGTCTTCTGTCCAGAATACGGCTTCCCACGCTCAACAGCTGCCGCGCACGCTGAAGGATGGAAAATATCCGGATTTATTAGTCATTTGGTACTTTAGGATTACAAAACTCACCTGAAGAGGTCGCATTTTTCGTCCGCGCGCTGCAAAGTTCACCCAAACTTTAGCCTTTGGCCACCTGTCGCGATATCAGCTGACGAGTCCGAACAGCTGTTTGTGGAGCCGCCGTCGTGATGATAACAACAATGCGATGATGGGGCAACATCGCCAACGCCTTCGCTCATTTGGCGGTTTAAGAAATTAAATGTTTTTCCGTTTTGTCAACTGACAGGTTATGTGTGTCAAAAATAGTTTGTATACTTTGATAGACAAAGCATACTTGAAATTGTATGAATCTACATATACTAAGAAATTGGCCTATAAACATAATTAAAACTAATTAGATATATGTAGATAAAACTCAGGTTTTCTAGTTAAGTTCCGCCGATTTAGTTCAGACTGCAAGACATTTTATGCTTGTCAAGATGCTTTATTTGAGTTCTTAGTTTCGACATTTTTACAAAAAGTATTCCGCCTGTGGTACCTTTGTGGGACGTTTTCGATTGTCCGGAGTAGCGGCATCAAAGATAATAAAACTGCGCCTGAGCGCCTCATCCAATTCTAGGATGGAAGCCACATTGCCGCAACTTTCGGTAAATACCAGAATTGTTATTGCAGAGTTTATATCTTGGATATGGAGAACTCACCGATAGCAGTAGTTAGGAGCTGACCATACAGTCAGAACAGATTTATTGAAATGCCACTTATAGCCAGTCATTGCCAGCTGGTGGGCGCGGCAGATTAAGTCCAAGTCGTTATCGTGTCTGAACCGGTCGACTACATCAGATCCAAAGAGGTAACCAGCCCCACGAGGCGACATTTCCCAGCCCTCCTGATCCTCAGGATCGCTCCAAAGCAAATCGCACATTGGTCCCTCGTGCGGTACCTCCTGTTTGCGATCAAGACAATGGATCTGGTTTAGATACTGTATGGAAGGAGACAGTCCACCGTGGACGCAGAACACCTTGCTATCAATTAAGGCAGCTGGACTGAGGTAGTCAAAGAGATCCGTGCAGAATCGCCAAACGCTCGATGAGCCGAACTTTCGCATGCACTCGTCGTAGAATCCATAAACCTGGGTGATTTGGCGCGTCTCGTGATTCCCGCGGATCAAGGCGATGCGATCCGGATGGCGCACCTTCAGGGCAAGGAGAAGAAGGAAGGTCTCCAAGCTGAAGTGGCCTCTGTCCACGAAGTCGCCCATAAAAAGGAATTTCTCTTCTGGCACACGGCCGGCAACCTTGAACAGCTCTAATAGGTCGTAAAATTGGCCATGCATGTCGCCGCACACAATTACTGGTGCGTTCAAGCGCTGCACATTACCGTCCTCCACTAGTATTTCGCGGGCCTTGGCGCACAGGATCTGGATCTCTGATTCCTCAAGAGCCTCGCAGCGATACAGTCGCTCAATCTGGCGGTCCAGATCGTTTTTATCAGTCATTGCAATATTTGAAGAATTGGAGAACAGTTAATAGAGCTTTGAGACTTGTTTAGAAATATTTTTGACAAGGCTACTTGCTTTGACAAGCTTCGGTTGTGCCTTGTGAATAATTTTGCAAGGCTACTTTCTATGACGTTAAAACAATTGCTTCTTGTGGTTATTTTAAATTAATGTTTCTAAATTTAAGATAAATGTGATTAAATTATTGATTTTGATTTAAATGCATAAAAGTTATGGTAATATGTGGAATATTTGTTTTTTATTTTATCGATGGGATAAGTTAATATTTATTAAGTTCAACACAGGGGTTTGGAACAAATGTATAATATTGTTGTTTGTTTTATTTTAAATTCAAAATAATAAAACTTAACCGATTGCGGTTTTGGCAAATACCAATTATCTTTTCAGTATATTTTAATTGGCGTCCGGTATATTTGAATTAACCAAATACGGTCATGCTGATTTGTAGTTTCATTGTTGTTGGCTTGGCTCTGGATTTTTTCTGTTTGCGGCAACGGCGGCGCGTTTGAAGTACGATTCCCAAGTGCAGCAAATTGTTTACATTGTGTGCACCTATTTGTACTCACAAATTGAAGGCAGGGCAGTAAACCAGTGAGATCAGACTCCTCGAATAACCAAGATGTCGGGCACCATACTGGAGAACCTAAGCGGTCGGAAGCTGTCCATATTGGTAGCCAGTTTGCTGCTCTGTCAGGTGCTGTGCTTCTTGCTGGGTGGTCTTTATGCTCCCTTGCCAGCCGGTCATGTCACCGTATTAGGATCGCTGTGCCGAGAGGATCACGCACGTCAGAATGATACTGGATTCTTGTTGTACTCCCGCGGAGCAGGTGCCTGTATTCCCGTGACCAGGGAGGAAGTAGAGCGAGATTCAATGAAGATGGCCAACGAGTTAGTCCATGTATTCCAGATGCCGCTACCACGTGACCTTCGCGATTTGGACTACTCTCGATGGCAACAGAATCTCATTGGTGTGCTACAGGTGGAGTTTGGATACGATTCCACATCGGAGCTAAGGGAGCCGCCCAGAGAACTCCAGCTGACCATCGACATGCGTTTAGCTTACCGGAATAAAGGAGATCCGGATAATGGTTGGAAGTTGTATGCCCATGGCGTGGAGCACCGCTATCTAGATTGTGCTTCTTCTCATGTCGGCCCCACAGAGACACTCTATTCCTGCGACATGATCCCATTGTTTGAACTTGGGGCTCTCCACCATAGCTTCTATCTGCTCAACCTACGATTCCCGCTCGATACTCCACGTCAGATGAATTTACAGTTCGGCCACATGCACGATCTCACACTGACCGCCATTCATCAGAACGGAGGATTCACTCAGATCTGGCTTTTGCTTAAGACTGTTCTGTTTCCCTTTGTGGTTGGAATCATGATCTGGTTCTGGAGGCGGGTGCATTTGCTGCAGCGATCTCCAGCGCTGTTGGAGTACATGCTCATCTATTTGGGAGCCGCTCTGACCTTCCTCAACCTGCCGCTTGAATACTTATCACTGGTCTATGAAATGCCTTATATGCTACTGCTGAGTGACATCCGCCAAGGCATATTTTATGCTATGCTGCTGTCCTTTTGGCTGGTCTTTGCCGGAGAACATATGCTCATTCAGGATGCACCTAATAAGTCGACTATCCGTTCGCGCTACTGGAAGCATCTCTCGGCCGTCGTTGTGGGCTGCATCTCGCTGTTTGTGTTCGACATCTGTGAAAGGGGGGTCCAGCTGCGTAACCCATTCTACTCAATTTGGACAACTCCACTGGGCGCAAAGGTGGCTATGACCTTCATTGTGCTGGCTGGAGTTTCAGCGGCCATTTACTTCCTGTTTCTGTGTTACATGATCTGGAAGGTATTCAGAAACATTGGCGACAAGCGCACCTCCCTTCCATCTATGTCCCAGGCCCGTCGACTACATTACGAGGGTATGTTATCTATCGTCTATTTTTACTCTCGACCTAAAATAACTATTGATGTAAAATATTATTTTTTTCGATTCCCTGTAAGTCAAGACAATATCTCCGTTTCAAGATAGATACTTTTTAATATTTTTTAATTTGATGTAACATCCATATTTTTTTTGGAATGCCGTTTAGTTTACATTGATCAACCAATAGCACATTGGACAGAAATAGCAGTTTTTTACTGGACAACTTTTACTGTGCTTTGTGGTCTTGTTGTGCAGCTTTTTATTTCTGTAGTTAATAAACCTAAGGAAGATAAAGGTATGACGAAGCAAAACTGAATAATGAATTCATTGTTGTACTTAAAACCTCGAACCAAACTAAATAATAACTCTAATTCAAAGTGTACTCATATATATTTTAATGTGCTAATACGCTAAGACTTTTAAAATACCTATTAACGTAAGAATAAACAATTTCAGGCCTCATTTACCGATTCAAGTTCTTGATGCTGGCCACCCTTGTATGTGCTGCACTGACTGTGGCAGGTTTCATCATGGGACAAATGGCCGAGGGTCAATGGGACTGGAATGACAACGTAGAGATTCAACTTACCTCTGCTTTTCTGACCGGCGTGTACGGCATGTGGAACATCTACATATTCGCCCTGCTCATCCTCTACGCCCCCAGTCACAAGCAATGGCCAACAATGCACAACAGCGATGAAACCACGCAATCCAATGAGAATATCGTGGCCTCGGCTGCCAGCGAGGAGATCGAGTTTAGCCACCTGCCATCAGACTCCAATCCCAGCGAGATCTCCTCCCTCACCTCGTTCACCCGCAAGGTGGCCTTCGATTAGGCTGGGACATTTGAAATATTAATATCGATTTCTAATGGGTTGTGTGCCAAACTGAGATCACGATTTGGCCTGCAGCCGTAACGCTCCAAGTGTGTGCTCATTTTATTACCATAGTCAGTAGCATTTTCTTGCCTAGTTTTGCATTCTGTGCATTCGACAACGCGATCAGCATTATTACTTAACATTAACGTATAGATTGTCTAGTTTCTCTCAGCATGCTCAAAGTGTACGATTTTATCTACTGTATTTTTTATGTATGCCCCGGCAGTATTATCTATTGAAGTCCAATTCACTAGCTCGTAAGTTTTAACATATTTATCGAATAACATTTTTTATATACATATTTACATTATAAGATGGTCCTTTTTTAATTGACAAAAAAAAAGTAAGAGTATAACGTAATCTTTACCTTGGCAACTATATGTTAAAAAATAAGGTTGGTCTTTTGGTATCTTTTGAAACCGAAAGACTTATGTCAATCATAGATTACGTTAAACTAATACGATTTTTTATTTATTTACATTCACCACCCTTTAAATATCTATCAACAGGACTCTGCTTAGATTTTTAAACTAAAACGTAGAGCAATTTCATATTCAAGTAGCAATGCATCGAATAAAAAGCAATATTGAAAATGCCGAGCGGTTTTATTTTGTAAATGCCAAAAAACGTATGTATTATTTCGATCTACGCTTTTAGTTTGTAAGGAATGCAGGTTGCAGGAACTACCAAATGATCCTTTGAGGAGCGCGGTAATTTTGCCAGTAGAACTCTTTGGTGAAGTACACATAAAATGTGGCCACATTTAGGAGCAGATGGGCCCCAAGTTCCAACCACTCAGCGTAGCCCTTGCGAGTGTATCTCGTGTTCAGCCGGAAGAGTATGTAGGGCACTAGGAAGTATCGCAGCTCTAAGAGCCGCTGGAAGCACAGCACTAGGAAAAGACTGAGCGGGAACATCAACTTAAAGCTGTCCGGCATGTGACGAAGTCCGCAGAAAAGTACGTAAATAGAGAACAGGTATACCGGTGCCATGGCGTAGCGGAACCACCAGAATCGTCCGTAAAGACGGCTCCAAACGTAGAAGGTATAATGCCTGTTGTCGGCTAGTAGATATGGATGCACCTCAGTGTTTAGGTGCACCACCAGCATTATTAGCAGCATCGCCAAGATGGATAATACGCGGTTTCTACGGATTAGATCCGCTGCCGGACGAAATTGGCGTATGGTATTTGATATTCCAAATCCAGCGGCAAAGACAGCGAAGTAGAAGAGCTGCGGTATATGCAAACTGGCTTCGTGAGCACTCTTGTCACCCACCACAATGGATCCATTGATGAACAAGAATCCCACAAAGGGTAGAATGATTGAAGCGTAGAAACAGCATTTCGCCAAGATGCTTAAAATGCAATTACACAGTAATTGGGGGCTACTGAAAAGCTGTATCCATAACTGAAAATATAGAAAAGTAAACAAATGAGTGTTTATACAATGCTACAAAAAAATATGAATCTATATACAAACTTTGCAATGAATACTTTAATTTCTAAGAATGTAAGGTGTGGCAAGTAAAATTTTAAAGTAACTACATTTGTATTGCAATTTATATCAGGTTATGACATATTTTTAAGAGATAACTCACCTGCTTGCCCAATAATTGAATTTTATCCTTGGGAACGGCCTTAGTTCGAGCGCATTGATGTATCAAGGTGTCCAGCACGGTCATCCCAGTGGCCATGCAGATCCACACGATATTTGTCTGACGCATAAGCACACTGGCGGCTCCAAAAACCGCCGCCGGCAGATGTGCCTCTTGTTGCCAATAGTTATAGAACATGAGCACCATGGTCAGCGACAGGGTGTCCGTGTAGTATAGATGGCTGAAGAAGTAGAGTGGCGGAAGCACAGACATCGTGATAGCCTCATGGGCAGCATACGAGTTACCCCCAGAGCCGGCTAGGATACGCCTTCTGATCTTGTAGAGCAGAAGGATATTGATACCGGCACCGGCCAAGCTAAGCATCCTCAAACCAGTCACTGTGCATAGGTTAAAAGGATTGAGAATAAGGGTTATCAGGTACAGGCCCGGAAACGTTGTTATTTTGGGATCCCACTAAAGAAGAAGACAGGATGTATGGTGTCTGGTATATGTAGTACGTAACTCAACTACTAACTACATCAAATTCTTTGCGGCAAAAGGCCAATCCCTGTGGGATGTGAAACTCCTCGTCGATTACATAGTCTGAGGTGCCGTTCACCCGCAGGAACAATGGCAGCGAATAGAGTACAAAGCCCACAGGCAGAACCAGTTTCCAGGAACCATTCATGGCAGGGGATCTTCTTCCTTCTCCGCCTTTCAAAAGAGAGCTCCAATTGTTTGGGTTTGTTTATTTTTGGACCGAACCGAACCAGCTGGCAATGCGCTGGAATTCACTAACGCGTTTCCCGGAAAGAAACGGCATTAAAATATACTGAGCAAAAATACCATCCGCGTTATTAAGGGGACTCTCAAAATTATTTTTTTGGGTTTCTCATTTCTAACCTTAGTTGTATAAAATTTTAATTTGATTTTCTGCAGGATTTAAAAATCCAAAAAAAGAATTGTTTTTCATCTACAGGTGTACGGTCTGACTTGAAGTTTATAAGTTGTTTTATATCAGTAATAATATTGTCATAAAATAAGTTTTAAAAAATGAGTTTAAAACTATTGGATTTGAACTATGACTGCAGACTTCCATTTTAAGCTGTTTGCCCTTAATGGATCATTTGCCCTTCTTCCATGTTTGTAGTCGCTTTCATAACATTTTTAAGGATTATGGCAGGAGCTTCTATAAGGAAATATAACTTTCCCAAATCCAAGACGAGTTAATACCGGTTCGAGTTGTTGGTGATCGAGTTAAAAGTCTATACTACAAATATTACCCGGATTTTGTTGAAAATGTGCTTAAGATTCTATCCAAAGCGATAAGTTTACTGGTGAGCCTGGAGCATGTTACATATAATAACATATAATAACGTAATATTTCAATACAGTGAGTTCTATAACATGATAAATAGACCTCGAGCACGAATGTGGGTACCATCTCCCAGAAGATTCTGCGGATGCTTCAGGCATGTAACATCAGTATATCAACACACGACTGGGAGATTATGAAATTAAAGCCAAACAACGGGTCCAGAAACCAGGTGGTTCTTTTTATAAACGTGGTGTCACTGGATCAAATTATAGCCGCTAATAACACTCTGAGACTCGCCACCAATGACTGGTCACAAAAACCGAAATAAATAAATATCTGGAAAATTTGATCTGTTTCACATTTAAGGCTGGTAACTGAGCCATAAGTCTAGTCTTCACAGAGTCTCTCTAGATAGTTAATGTGAACCCATCGCCATTGAGCAGCGATATCTATTGGAAGGTATTCGAGGTGCTATCAAAATACTTTTCAGGTGAGTCATTTCGATATAATTAATTTTAGTTATTTTTGCAGTTGATTTACTTACAGAAAAAGGAATTTTATCCCTACATACGTTCAATTCCTCTTTAATTTGGTTTCGTCTACCTATATATCTGACCTATATACATATGTATATATATGTACATATTTTTTAAAACACCATCAATGAACTTATGATCAAAATATCTCTCATGAAATCCATTAGTTATATATCCCAATAAGATTAACTATTACTCTTGTGAACTTTATAAGGTTTTTTATTCATTAGGCATTTGAATATACATTTCGAACTTTAACATAGAGTACATACAAACAGAATGTTTAACAAACAGTACGACTTAATGACTACCAAATATCCAGGGCCCAGAAGCAACTGGAGGATCTAACTGATAATGCCTTTAAAACTGTATATGCGCTATATAAAACGTGTGATTTGTATAGATTGCGTTAATTTGTGTTTGGTCTGAATAAGATTGTGATGGTGGTGGTGGCTGGAGCTTTCGGTTTATCCAGTAACCGGACATTGGTCACAGGGAAAACTCCACCTTCCGCTGTCGTTGCTACTTGTTCACACTCCGATAGATCATAGGTGCCGATCGGTCGTTGGTCTTGGTGTGTCGCAACTTAACCGTGGCGAACTGAGAGGCTCTGCAAAAATCAAGGACTTGTCCATTTGAGAATGTGATCCCTAATCCGTGGGACCTCTACTTACAGCTGGAAATACAACCTACTAGGGGGAATGGTGGGGCTAGCTGGGATACACGGACTCGCTAGAGGTCAGTAATCTATGGAATAGTTGCGGTAAATACCGCGCCTGCTAGAAAACCAATTTACATTTGCATTATTCCGTCTAAAATTAAGCTTAAGCTTTGTCTTAAATGAAGTTTAAAAATCAAAATTGTATGGATATGAATGCAGGCACCAAAACTCAAGGGATAGAATGTTCAATGGAGAGGTCCTTGGTCTATAAAGTTTCCTCTGGCATGTTCAAATGCATGGATTGTTCGTCGTCGGCAGAAATACAAAAATTTAAATAGCTTTTAAAATTAAAATAAGATATGTACATAAACAAACAAAACAGAAATCGTCTTAGAGACTACTAAAACTAAATTATACAGGGTAAATATAATGCTTAAATCAAACGAAGGAGGGTACAGTGGGAAGGGGTTTTGGGATGACGGATATTTCCCAGCTGCACTTTCCTTTCACACACTCTCTGCTCATTTTCTTAACCGGTAAGAAGACGGCGAAACTCTTGTATTAATTCGCACTCGCACCAATTCCTAACCCATTATATCCTACTTCATCTTGGCACTCGCTGACTTCTGGCCATGCTGTTCCTGATCCCAGAAGTCGTACCATGGCCCGTAGCTCTTGTTACCGGCCAGACTCTTCGAGTTCCGCTCCAAGGTGGCACTGCTGTTACTGATATTATTACTAGCGGAGGCGGAGGACTTGAGGAGGCGTGTTCGCGGCAAAATGGTGGCCGTTGGTGCTCCCGAACTGGCCGTTGAATTGCGGGTCAAAGTGCTGTCCTGCTCCTTTGATGAGCCCTTCTTCAGCGTATTGGTTGCCGTCGTGGATGTGGAGGATCGGAATGTGTGGAACTCCATTTGCTGATGCTGTTGCTGATGATGACGACGCAACTTGTCATCCTTGCGCACCAGATGATCATTGATAACGATGCAATCGTAGGGATCAGAACTGGTCGACTTGAGCTCCGCATCAGATTCCTCCTCATCCTCGCTGGTATAGTACTGCTTGAGTATATCCTGTCGCTTCACCGTCTTCATAACCAGTCCATGACCATGGTTATTGCTCTTGCCCTCGACATCAAAGAAGTTGTTAACATCGCTGAGCTTCAGGGTTCCATGTTCATCGCTTTCACCTTCGTCCGTGGATTGTGGAAACTGCTGCAGTTGCTGCTGCTGGCTGGGCTTGGAGCGACTCAAAGTCTGGGACTTGTGCTGTGATCCTGTGCCCGATACCTGTTTGTCCAACTTTCGGTGTTGCTGCTGCTGCTGCAGCTGTTGATCCTGCGACTGACCACGTCGCATGGTGCTCATCCGCTCCGCCTCCGTTGGCTCCTCAATGTCTATCTCTATGGTCTTCATGATCTTCATGCGGGACTTGGGGGTATAGCTGCTTCTATGTTGCTGTTGCTGCTGCTGCTGCGGTGGCTGTTGTGGACTCACCCCGTAGATATTCTCATCCTCATCTCCATAGAGTTCCGTACTGGTTAGGCTATCCTTGCGTTCGCGCTTCTCCTGCGAGGAACTGGAGTTATGCGACTTGGTAAGTGTGCCATTGCGATCCTCTTCAGAACGCCGTTCAATTTCATCACGATCGCGCATCTCCTCCATATTTGGAGCTGCCACCAGATCGCGGTGCTGCCACAAGGACATGCCGGCTAGGATATCCTCGCCGCTTCGTCCGCCACCGAACTTCCAGAAGGATTTGGTGCGCTTCAGACCAGCACTAGAAGCCTGCAATATCTCGTCATCGGAAGCAATAAGATCGTAACGCATCTTTCCAATTCCTCCTCCGCTCTGCCGGCTCAAACGATGAAGGCTCTTGTCATCGATTTGACTGTCAACGCTATTCCGGAAATTACGATTCAACGTCCAAGATGCCACATCCCGGGGCACCGTGTTCGTATGGGAATTGGTATCCGCCCTGCGTCTACATTTGGTTTGTTGTGTAATTGAAGGGGAGTGGTTTCGGAGTGTTTGTGTGTGGGTTTTCGTGTTTTTGGGTGCATTTTTAGGTGGTTAACACAAAGGATGACAACAGGACAAAATGGCGATACATGAAATCAAACAAGAACATAAGAAAAGCAAATGAAAATAAGTAAATTCAATCAATTAAGGCTCTTTAAATCAGGCAGTAACAACATGGCAAGGATTTCAGTTAAATGGGCTATGTTGGTAGGGATTAGTGACAAAAGGAGGAAAAGCAGGGATGCTGTGGCTTTACTTGGAGAGCAATAATTTTTATAGTTAAGCGGTATTTGGAATGGGATTGTTGCTTTCCAAGTTTTTGATTTATAATACTATACATTTGGTTTAACTCTAGAAGAAGGATCAATCCATCTTTTAGATTATTAACCTATATTTCTAGTCCACCTACCGGATGGGTACTCGTTGTGTGGCTGGTTCCTCATCAGAATAATCAACTTCCGGCTGTGGTGGTGGCTCATTGGCGAATCCACTGTCATTGCTGCTGTGCAGAGAGGTCTTGGCAGCCACCCCGGTCTTGCCTGAAGGATGGTTCTTGGAGCTCTGCAAGAATATAACATAAGCTGATGTTCTTTAACATAATCAATATTAAACCTACCTGGACTCCATTTAGCAGCTTTTGCTTGCGTCTTTCCACTGCCGCAGTGACTCCTCCGTTGGAGGCACAGAAGCTTTGCGAGCTGTTCAACATCCTAGAGGAGGACTGACTCTGCGGTCCATTTGGCACCGGAGCTGGCAGTGTGGGTGGTGGACCCGGGCGTGGGTTGGCTGCAGAGCCCGGACGGTACTTCTTCTGCTGCTTGATAGTATCACCGAACATTCGTGTGGGCGATGACTCTTCAGCGGAATGGTTTCTTCGTCTCCGGTAAGTTGCCTCATGGCTCTCCATCAGCTCCAACTGTGCCTCGTAATCCTGCTGCTGTTGCTGATAGCTTCGCAGACCTCCTCCGCCAGAGCCTGATCCAGATCCGCCTCCATTACGCTCATAGCTCATCAGCATGTTTTCGTATCGCCGACCGCCTGATGTGGTCGCTTCGGCGACATCCGCATTGGTATAGGCCACCGGGAACCATCCAAAATGCTGTGTCCTCAGATTCTCGCCAAATTGCCAGCCCTTGGCCTTGCCGCCGACCAGGGCAATGCGGTCGCCCTCCTCGAACGACAATTGATTCTCCCCAGATGGCATGTATGCATAAAGGGCCTTCACCAAAGGACGCTGATCGCCGCGCTGATCATCACCCAAAGTGGTCAACTGCTCCTCGATGATCTTGTGTTTGTTGCCTATCAATCGAAAGGGAATGATAAGTATAAGTATAACTATATAATTTCAATCCCACCTGAGCTTTGTCCAGTGCCAACTAAAGCCAGATTGAAGTCCGATTTGGCACGTGGCAGCGAGTTTTGGGCATAATGCGAGGGTCCAGTAACGCCCATTCCGGAGATGTTCTCCCGCTCGTGTAGGGTGCGCATATCACCATAGGGTGCATCAATGCTACGCGACTTCTTCAGCTGGGCTCCGTGACCCTGGAGGTGATCGTCCTCTCCATCCTTAATCCGTTCCTATAAGAACATACAATTTTTCAGTATATTATTGTTGTTTTCAGAAATTCGGTATATTAAATACCGAAAAAGTTAAGAAGGAGTATTAATACTGAAATAACTTTAATGGCGGAATCTCCTTGACTAAAAAAGAGTCTAAAAATTCTTTTCTTTAATTTAAAACCACAAATTTAATTTCCTCAAACAATTCACTCTTAACTAGCAAAAAGTTTTGGTTAAGGAAAATGAAAAACAATAACCACAATCATTTTTGTTAGAAATAGAACTAAGAGAGGTTTAAACCCCATTAAAAAATTTATTTTTCTAATGTGAACAGAGGTCAGCCCGAATTTCCTAAAGCCATTAGAAATGATTCCTCTGTTTCTTGTTTGTACGGGAAATAGAAGACCTGGGTTGTTAACAGAGTGGTTAGCGCCCAATCGGATGGAATCGGCTGGGAATAATAATGGGCGGAGATGTGGAGATGATGACTCACCAGGCGGCGCATGTTCCCGTTGTTGATGTTGTTGTTGTTGCTGCTGTTATTGTGGCCATTGCTGCTGCTGTAGCCACTTTCATACGCGGCCGGTGGAATGATCTCACGAGAAGCGGCAATCTCTTGCCAATTTTCGAAATTATTATCAATTACCGTCTTGCCGGTGGTGTGGTAGGCCATCCAGTGCTTGGCGATCGAGCACTGGCGCTCCAAGACGAATCCGTAACGTCGACGCTCCTGTGTCATGGCCTTTTATCGAGAACGGAAGTGGGAAAGAGTGGAAAAGTCGTAAATATCTAACAATTTTTCATAATTTCTAAGATAATTTAAATATTTTTTGGACATTTTATACAATATAATCAGTTATAAATTTGTTTATTAAAAATGTTAACTTCTATTATAGATTCATTTCTTTCTGTGTACTCAATCAAGATTTGGCTGGCAGCCAATGAACTTACATTCTTATAGCTCTGATCGCAAAACACATCCAGCTTCTTCTTCTGATCCTCAAGCAATTGCAGGCTCTGTGGGAAAGCGTATGTTTTTTGGTGGCTCCTTTAGATCCAAGGTACTATAAATGCATCGACTTACCCTCAGCTCCTTTTCGGTATTCTCGGGCGTGGCCTTTTTCTTGCGCTGCTTCTTCATCGTGGAGACGGCCTTCTGATAGCTCTCCATACGCACCTTGTGCTGTTGCAGGAACTTCTTCTGCTCATGCTGCACCACCTTCGTGTCCTTCTCCAGATTTGTCTCCAATGGCACCAATAGATCCACGTAGAAGGCTTTCAACTGGAATGTAAATTTAGATGTTAATTTTTGTAAAGAAAGATAACCCCTCGAAGTACTAACAATATTCATTTGCTGATCCTGTATCTCCTTGTTGACATTTACAACGCTCATCAAAGCTGAACCTAAATGAAATACAAGAATATTTAAGATCAAAAGTGCTTTTTTAGGTCTCTAGTCTCTGAGTCTTACCAATATCGCCCGTTCCGCTTTGCTGGGCGTTCATCGCAATCTTGGCCAATGCTTCATTGAATAGACGAGAGGCAGTTGCGGCACCTGTTGCATGAAATGGCACGGAATGCATTGCAAATTAGTTAACTGTACTGCACTCTGGCAGCAGCGTCGATTATGGTGTTACTATCGTATGATAGTTGGTTATAACACACAACCAAAACTCACCGTGCAACGCCTTGAGGTAACTTTTGCCCGCTGCGATCAGCTGCCTGGCACCCGGATTGAATCTATCAAGTATGTTCTGCAAATTAGAGGAGATCAAATTTTAGTTCATATATACATACTAAGCTTATCGCTATGGTTAATTAAATGTAATTTACTGGCCAGCATGCACCGACATTTCAATTTCATTAGCCCCCTCCAAAACCTGGTAATGGTTTTCCCCGTTTTGCCCCAAGCAGTAAAAGTCGGGTTGTATAATCTTGTTGATTTGAGACAATGTTGTTGTGGTCAGGCGGCCGACAGCCGGCAGAGACATCATTAGTTCCGTGTAGTCCCAACTGAACATACTCCTAATGCTAATTGCTCATTTAGTAATCTCTCATCAATGATTTAGTAGCGGTGAATGTAAATGAAAGTTATCTGATAGATCGGCAAACATAATTGCTAAATGCATTTTTATTACTAACTATTGCAGTCAGTTAGTTATTTTTAACCAAAGAGTTTTATTTTTGTGTTTTGTGAAATGTACATTCTGAAATGTGATCCAAATTGACCAGATCACTTAACACTATATCGAAAGACTATATCGTAGCATTGTTAAACCTGTTTCGCTAAAATAAAATTGAAATTTATTGGTTGCAGTTTTTTGTTTTACTGCCGGCAGTAAATTTTTTACTCAACAGCAAATGAGGAAGACTTCCAATTATTTAACCAGTTTCAAAGCTGATGAAAACTTGATTTGTTTTAACTGGATTAGCCTAGTTTTTCATTGGGATTACTTTCAAGATAGAAAGAGCATCTACCTTTAACAACAAGGCAGAACCTATTTATCTTTCTAAAAATATCTAATTTCAATAATAAACCTGTAGAAATTCTCACTTCTCAGCTGATATCAAACTACCATCAATCATTGATGAACTTACAGCCTCTTTGGCCTTAACGCCTTAAGTGATTTATTATCCACAGAACTCCTTCATAACCTGAACCTATTTAAATACAAATCTATTACTTAAAATGAGTCATGTAACCAATCAATTGATCTCAGCTAGGGCCTCGGAAAATGCAAAATGATGAACAGAGAAAAACGACAATTAATTAACAACTTTGCACATTAGTACAAAATTTGCATACAAAATCGTGAGAGTGTGCTTCGGGATGAAGCTGCATTACGGCTGGGGGCTGGGATGACGTGAATGGTTAGACATGTGGAAGGGAAGTTGACATCACCGTCTCTGTTGACACCATAAAGCACCATAAATAATGACAAAGAAACACTTTGGGTCCTGGGCTTGGCCTAAAGTTGAGCTGGCGAGACAAGCAGACAATGCCAAACATTTAACACGCAAACCGATAAAACCCGAAAATCTCAATTCTCTTTTCTTCAGCCACAAAGCCTTTGCATTGTTCCAAAGACAGTCATTAGAAACTATCGAATATATTTTTTGGGCAAAGTATAATTGATTGTTTTTCCAAGTGATAGACGAGTAATACATACTGAATCACTTCCGTGCTTCATAAGGCCAGTACTCAAAGTCTGACTACCGAATTCTTTGGCCCCCTCGGTTAATTAACAAGAAAATGTCAAAAACCCATATGTAAACAAGGCGTTCTCTGTGGAACAGTTCGTTTCGCTTGTGCCACGGTTTATTGCCAAATGTTTACGCCTCGAAATGTTTGCTTTTCTACACACAAATTTATTGGCTACAAATGTGGCAGCAAGGCGTGGGAATGAATCGAGCCAGCAGCAGCACTCCAGCTCAGATACTTAGATACTTATTTATTCAGATACTCAGCTCGAAGGTCGTCTCCGTTTAACGATTCAACTTCGGTTGAGAGTGTTTGCTTTTATGATCTACTAGCTGGCTGATTTAGTTTAAGACTTCACGAGAAGATATATATATAACAGATATCTGGTGCAGTTATAGTTGCATTTGGATCTTCTAATGTTTGTTTTGGGCCAAGTGCACTTGACTTTGCTGACCTCATCGTAATTTATTTAACTTTGATACGGATACCTTAATAACACGTACAGATAGCCAAGTAGGTTCGTGGCTTCAAGTGCGTTGCGTCGAAACATTTATGGGTTTATCAATGTTAATTGTTTCGTTTTTTTTTAAATCTTTTCCTTGCGATGGCAAACACATTTTGTGGTTAATGCAATCAATGTCTTCGGATCGAAGTTTGATTATTTATTTGGGATTTACCTTAAGGTTCGTTAAATGATTATACCCTTGAGAGTAATTATGACAACAGATTGAAAAATCAATGAGCAAAGGCGAGTTTAGTAAATTGAAATTTGTGATCTTTAAAAACAGGAAAGATTTTGTTATAACCACAAACTTTATAAGCAAAATCCTTGAAAATGTGTAAAATAAAAGTATTTTATAAACTAACTTCCTCTTTCACTTGTTTTAACTCCTATAATACACCCCATTAAATAACCCAAACCAGATTTCCTTTAATCGCGATGACTATCGGGTCATGTAATTGGCCTAACTGCTTAACAAATTCCAGCTCGTTCGATCCGGCAATTAACATTTCTCCTCATACACCCACTCTTGAATTAAAGCTGACGCAATCGCTTATCACGCCCGCGAATCTGCGACCCACTGCGGCAACACTTAACCCAAAATTAATTGAGGTAGTCTTGGCCAGTACCCAGTACTCAGATCTCAATCCCCTGTTGAAAACCCAGGCCCAGACACAAGACCCAACTGACTTGGTCTCTAATCGTCGCTTAACATAAATCGCCAGCAGTGAGCGCCACACATGTATTATTTTTAATTAAAACAGAGACTAAATGCAAAGCATAACACGAAAGCCTCCCCTTTTGCGCTTAAAAAGCCAACGAGGCGGAATGTTAGGCGGTACACAGAGAGAAAGAGTGTACTTACTTTTCAAAATATTATTTTTGCACTTTAAAATATGAAAAGAAATAATATTTAAAACATAAACTAAACAAGAAACTGCTTAGAAATAAGTTTTAATAGTCAATTACTAGACACCTTAGTTTACTAGTCATATTTCTCTCAGTGTCATATAGACAGGGGGCTTGAGGGGGCTTTTTGG
The DNA here is from genome assembly GCF_018153835.1 of Drosophila eugracilis. Lineage (NCBI taxonomy): Eukaryota > Metazoa > Arthropoda > Insecta > Diptera > Drosophilidae > Drosophila > Drosophila eugracilis. The sequence continues at coordinate 7,269,018 of NW_024573038.1, read as the reverse complement.
AGAGCCTCCTTCAGGTTGGGCCATAATTCAGCGACGCCAGCGAGCGACACACCCACTTCAGAGCATGCGAGAATGCAGCACCAACTTCAGGCAACAACAGTAAGCCGCAATTATGCCAATTAGAAACCAACAAATGCAAAAGGCAACACGCAACAGGTTTGCCAGCCACAATTCCAGCTCAACTGTTGTTGACAAAAACCTCAACGAAGGCGTCAAGGCGCAACCAGTCACGCCTTTAAAAAGCAAGAGAGAGAGAGAGAGAGAGAGGGGCAGGGGGCAACCCATCTAGGAGTGGTAGCCCCCAGAGTGGAAATCCCTTTCCCTTCCCCCGACAGATGAACGCAAAGTGCGTGAAAAATGCTAAACGTAAATAATTCTCGCTTGCGTGACTTCTTCCCAGGCACTTGGAAAAACATCGCAAATGAAAATGTAATTTGGTCTAAAGCGAAGACTAGATGTCCTTGGTGATAGGGAAATATATATATGGTATTATTACATGACAAGTAGTTAGATAGGAAGGATGAGAAATATAACTAAAGCTTTTCCACTAATGTTACCATAGGTTGGCTTCCAAGAGATACATCTACAAAAATATTCACTTTCCTTTTATTTATAATAAAATTTATAACTTTTTTAGCAATAACCTTTCTAAGAGTGAGTAAAATCAATCTGATAAAGCATTTAGAAAAGCCCACACAATCCCTTTTCAGTAAGAGTAGACGAGAAATGGACCCAGCGGGTTTGATAGGGCTTCTCGCCGGCAAGTCGGACGTTAACCCAGTTCCATTTGCCATGGTCATACCCATGTCCATGCCCCCCCCTCAATCCAGACGATGTGACATCGTTACAAGTGTCGGCGTCGGCCCCTCTAATGCAGCCTTAGAAATGCCTTCTCAGCATGGCAATATCAGCTGCATAGCCCACAATTCCCAGATTCCCACTTTGCAGTTTGCAGTTCTCTGGTCCGAAGTGCCTTTTCACAGCTCCACTACCAACCAATCTAACCCATACCCCAGACTGTCTGTGGGCATTAGGTGGCTGCAATTTTAATTTATTTCTACCGGAGCTTCAGCACATCGGACACCTTCGTCCCACCATGCTGGGTCCCCAACTCTTGCGGGGCTTCACCTCCTTCTTCGCCTGCCAGTCTTTATGTTGTTTTTTCTTTCGTATATATAGTATTGCGGCCCGCAGCAGGTTGGCTTTTGTGTGGTCAGCTGGATGTCATTCTGATCCGATCACCTGGCATCAGGCTCTCCTCGCAGCTAGCAGCTCGCAGCTCGCAGCTCGCAGCGACTTCAGTTTCGATTTATGCTACGGGGAATGTGCCATAAATCTAAGCGAATGACAAACAATCCGAAGGCATTCATCGCCACCGGCAATTTGCTGGCAGCTGTTTGAATGAAATGCGTTTTTAACATCGACTTGACGGCCCCAACTTGCGGTTTTATTCAGTTGAAAAAATCATATAAATATACGTACACGTGAGAGGAGAACAAGTTAAGGATTGGGGCGATTTCTTGGGCCTTAAAGCAAAAAAATGACTCACAACGAAAACAAAGACTTCTTTAAATAATATACTCTTCAATGTGATGTATTTTTCTTTTTCTCAAAAGAACCACAAATAACTATTTGCCTTTAGATAAATTCATATGTCTAAAAGGGAAAGTGAAAGCGGCTATTGCAATCATCTCCTGAGCACATCTTTTAGCCAACTTTACTCGTTTGCCATTCAAGATTTATGGCTGAACGGAGTACAAGATTTATTACGGGTGCGGGCAACACAAAAAAATCAGAGAGTTTTATAAATTACAACGATGCTGGTGAATTATATAAGCATTTAAATACAAAAGAGATCTAAATTAATCATTTTTTACACAAAAAGTAACAAGGAAAATAACAATAAATTTTAAGCACAGCCCAAAACATATAATTTGGGCAGTTTTTACAAAAAAGAAGAGAAAAATTACTTTTTATAAGAAATTTTTGTTCAAATTTGTTACCCTTACATATGTTATTGGTATAAGGAATTCAAAATTTGATATATATATCTTGAAGATATAAGATATTTATCAACGAAGTTCCCTAAAACACAAGCCGAAATCCATCACTTAGCTAATGACCTGTAAAATTCCAAAATTCCTGCTCCATTTGCATACCCGCATATGGGGAGACCCTCTTAAAACTACCAAAGTGTGCCAAATTTAGAAAGGCCAAACTGGCCACTCGAACTAAAGATAAGCCAATGCGGTCTGCTAATGAGTTTAGAATACCGAAAGGCTATCTATCGAATTAATTAAAACTCGTTCCAGAACTTGCACAGGCCAACCCAGAAGTTAGTTCACACGGCAAAACCAGACAGAAAGATAGTCAATCTATTAAGCCAAATGAAACTAATATAAAAGACTAACTAAAAGAGAGAAAAAATCAAAAGTTGATATAGTAAATCGATTGATAGACCCGTTCAGCCAGAGCAGTCAAGACAATTGCTCATAAATCACTGGGAATTAAGTCATAATCTGGTATGTGTTGAGGAAGTGACTCCAGATGATTGATGTGCGGTCATTGAGATTCCAATTCCGATATTTTTCCTGCCATTGACAGAGCAGCAAGTTCGTTTCCTGAGTCTTTCGTTTGTCAAAAGCGGCAACCCACTAATTAAAGCAACCAGCAGCACACCTATTTATTCGATTCGACATTACACGGCTGCGACTCTGTCACAAATAAACAATAAGAGTGCGAAAAAATGTTGAAAAGAAAAAACTCTAGCGGGAAAAATGCAAAAATGCTGGTCGCGAAAATGCAGCCATGTGCAACAAGCCAAGGAAGCGGCCCCAAAAACAAAATTTCCGCAATTTCAAGCGGCAGAAACCGCAGAAACCCAGCAACAACACCCAGCTAGTTTTCCTAGAAACAAAACAAAAAAACGACTAAGAGTTACATAATGAAATAGATGCGCGAAATGTGCAATACAACTTCCACATGGGGCAGATGCAACCGCTACAAGAAAACCAAAGAAAAAAGAAGCCGAAACTTGCCAAACTCTCGAGGCGGAGTCGTCGCGTCGCGTCTGTCGTCGTCGTCGTTGACTTGGGAGGATTTTTCGGGGGATTCGCAAACAAACAAATCAAACCACCAATTGAACTCGTTTGCTAGGCTATATATATATATACCAGACTTATATATATATATATGACCAAAAAAGATACAAAACCTATGCCGAAAGATACAACACAGCCACCGTATGTCGTGACCAAATTTGGCTATGAATTTACAGCAGCCCCACTGACAAGAAAAAATTCACTTTCAAATGCTGTTTTGCCATTTTTATCTTCAAATATTTGTACGGTTCTCCGTTACGATTTCTGGTTATGATTTAAACACCCTTTAGTGGTAGGGTAGTTAAAACTTAACCTCAAGTTATAGTGGTTAAATATTTGCTTAAATAAAAGTTTTTATTCCTGACATCAAATGACTCAACTACCTTGCCAAGATTATTTTGTATTTTCCTGTTTAAATAAGTTAGGCACATTCTTTCAGTCCAACTTAATTAAACCTAATAAAAAGCAAAGTATGTCAGTAAAAAGTATGTTTAAAATCCTAGTTTACAGCTCCATAAAAACACAAAAGTCTTGGAAAATTTCAAGGGTATCCATGATAAACTTTCAAGTCACGGCTTTTTGTTTTCATTTTGTAGATTAATTTTTGGTGGCTTTCATTTGGCTGGCAAGCGCTTATGGAGATCGCGTGTGGCGATAAATTTAGTTTACAAAAGGAAAACGTTTAAAGTTATAAATTGTTTTCCAAAAGGGTAAACATCGGTTATGAGCCAGCCTAACAGTGAATTAGTCTCAAGTGGCTAATAGAAATGGCCTTCATGCAATAGCTGGCTTAGTATTTGGATGTCAGGGGGGGGTTATATAAGTTTTAATTTGACCGCCAAAGTAAATGAACAAACTACAAGTAATTGTTAATAAAATTAAAGGTTCTTGTGAAATGATAAAGTTGATTTTATAAATAAGTTAAAATAGTTAAATTTTAGATCATTGGTGCCTAAATTCCTTTAGGGGCAGAGCATTTACTAATACAAATATAAGAAAGCGTGCACACATTTAGTGACGCTTTTGTAAACCACACAAAAGATGTACACTGAGAGAAAGAAATACACTTTTTGGTGCTAACCAATTCGTCACTCATTTCATTGACCCGCAATGCGAAATAAACTCGAAAGTGCAAACAGAAGTTATAAGGAATGAGTTCCAGTGCAAGCGTTCAAGGAAGATCCAGGAAGAACCAAGAACAAAATATTTTACAGTTAGCGACGAAATGAAACGAAAAGAGGAACACTAAAAATTGTTGGTGGAATACATCGGAGAGCGCTCAAAGCGAGGGTGAGGAAGCCCATATACAGCGAACACAGAACATAGATAATGGAAGTTTAAATCAGACTTTATGCAGCTCTAAAAATGTTCTTGGCACCTTAGAATGTCTATTTAACCCTATTGTCTCATCAATTAACAACTAATGAATTGGTTTAATTAGTAAAACAAATAAAAAATGTTGTAATAATTAAGATAAACTTACCCGGTACACGCCATCGACGAGTTTTGTAACTTCCTCGGCCTCCATTGTTGCTGCTCTGATATTTGGCCCTCCTGCCGTTGGATGGATGAAGTGGATTCAAGTAGCCGAAAAACCCGGGGCTACTGATCGATAATGATGAATTGAGCGACCGAAAGCCGTGTATCGAAAACTCACTTGCAGCCCGAAAATAAATTCACTTTCAACTGCAGCGCCCAAAGGCCGCCGATTCAGATTCAAACAAAGTCGCGGCCTGCACTCGATTTTCACTTTCTAAAGTGGCACAACACCGAGACACCCGGGGGAGACACCGAAAAATGACTGGAGTCTGAAGACGAAGACCCCGAATGTGGCAAAGACGTTGAACCGGGCCCAAAAGACTCGAATTTGGAGTAAACTTGTAACTTTGACTTTCGTTGCAGAATCTTGGAAATCTCGTTTCAATCGACTCTTTTTTCTTTTCTTTCTCTGTCGTGACTTTCTTTTTGGCGGGCAGACGAAGACCAACCGCACCACGTAACGCGATCCAGGCAAATGAAATGAGTTTTGAGTTTGTTTATTTCAGTTTCAGTTTCGGTTACTGTTCCTCTCAACAAGTTTTGTTGGGTCTTCGGGTCGTGTTTGTTGTTTGTAGTTTGCCGTTTGCCCAGTGACTTATCAACAACTTGTGGCTTCGGCACGTGATAGAGCTGTTCGTGGATCTGAAAATAACAGAGAGAATCGGAAGTTTAGTCACTCAGCTCATGGAAATCCCTAAAATTGCCTAGGCAAAAATGCCTGGCAACAGGAAATGTTTAATCGATACTTTGGTAAGGATTTTTCACAGGTTAAAGTTTGTCAAACATAATATAAAAGTCATATTACAAAATTACTGAGCTTAAAAGTATAATCCCTAACTATGAGCAAACTCGACGACCTGCTGTCCAAAAAGAAGACGGTTGTTCCCGTTTTGGACCTCAGTCGCAGCAATATCCAGACTGTGGAGGAGTTCAAGCGACTTTTAGAAAAGGTGCCCGACTACAAGATGCGACCGGTAAAGGTGCGCGCCGAGGAAATAAAGATCCGGGAGAAGGACTATGCCTTCAAGATGCCCAAAAAGGAGATGCGAAAGTTGCTAAGGGCCAATGGAGAACGAGAGGCGATGTACACCTACGCAGACCCTGTGCCCAGTGAAATGAAGGATGTGGTACTGATGGAACTCTGTGCAGTGCCCATCGATTGGAAGATGTTGACTACTCTAAGGCCTAAAAACAAGCAGGAGGAGGAGTACTTCAGCCGCATGGTTGAGATGGGAAAGTTGGAACTGAAGACAGAGGCCCGAGATCGCCGAGAGTTTGCACTTAATAATTGTGTCAAGAAAATCAAGAATAAATCTGGAATTGTGGAGTCTCGACTTATGACCTGCGAGTCTTGCGGCGAGGAAATGTGTTGTGGTAAGTTAGAGATTATATTAGTTAGTCAGTAACACCAACTAACATAATATTTCTTATTTAGGCAAGACTTGCGGCGACTTTAACTACGATCTTTATATTCGTGTCGAGGCCAGAGTGGTTAAGCCCAAGCCGGCTGCATTGTCCTCCAACAAGGCCAAATTGAATGGCCGCAAAAAGTCAACTGTGGCCGGAACTAAGATCAAGGTCAAAAAGTCCTCCAACAAAACCAGTTAGAAAAGCTTTAGGGAAAATATTTACCTATATTTATCTAGACTTATTTGCTATTAGATTTTTCATATATTTAACAGGTTTTATAAAATTTATTCGATCAAAAAGCTACTGGAATTTACTTTTATAAACATTTCATGCCATGTGTAACATTTGATAAAGTTGCTAATTTGTTAATAATGTTCATGCCTTTATTATCCCAAGGTGTTAAATAATGAGGAACCTAAACTTAATTAAAGGCAAAGACTAAATAAAACACTAAAAATGTTGGGCATTTCCTCTTAGCTTTTATTTACAACTTATAAATCAGGAGTGTTCAAATTCGCCTTATGGCAGGGAATTCACTAATACAAACATTAGAAAGTGTGCACATATTTAGTGACGCTTTTGTGTTGGTTTGCAGCTGTGCACTGAGAGAAAGAAATACACATTTTGGTGCGAACCAATTCATCACTCATTTCTATGACCCGCAATGCGAAATAAACTCGAAAGTGCAAACAGAAGTTATAAGGAATGATTTCCAGTGCAAGTGCTCAAGGATGATCCAAGAAAAAAACGAAGAACAGTTAGCGACGAAATGCGGAGAAAAGAGGAACACGAAAAATTTTTAGTAGAATAGCGCCGCGGGCTCGCAAATTCTATGGGCGAGTAACCCCATATGCAGCGAGTATTTACAAAAACAAACGAGCACTTCACAGCATAGGCGATGAACACCCATGTTATACTTAAACAAGCATTTTAAGTCATTGTAACACCAAATATTAACTTAAATAATTGCATTAAAAAATCTAATAAAATTCTTTAAATTTTTTTTAGTAAACGTTTAGTTACAAAAATATTGCTTGGAAGTTTTTCACTTCTTACAAACACAAATTCCTATGCTCCTTTCTAACGAATTCCACTTAACATCCAAACTGTTAGCGAACAGCTTCAAAAATGTTGTAAACTGCTGAAAATAATGATCACAACTCAAATGCAAAATAGTAGAAATTTTTGACCATTTTTTTTTGCTTGCTCGACAAGCGATACTCGAGTGTTTTATTTACCGGTCAGCAGCATAAAACTCAAAATGAAATGGCTAAAATATTTAAATTGCCAAAGAGCAACACAAGCGAATGGCCATTAAGACAAAGTCAACAAGGTAACAGGGGTTCTCGGTGCTCGGTGGTCTGGAGAGACTTGATTATGGGTAAGTAGAGAATACACTGAGAAAAATTGAACTTCCTTGAAATTTGATTGATTACAAGCTATGTCTTCAGATTATTGCTATAGAAAAAATTTATTTTCTATATAAGTTTTCAGTAAAATGCTCATTCAAATCCAAGAAAATATGTTTTTAAAGAGAAAAGTGATCAATTTTAGTTTTCCATTTTCATTGACAAACAAAACCTCTTTGATGACAGATTTTTCTATATTTTTTCTCCACGTAATACAACGACTGAAAGGCGCCTGCGGCTATTTCGATGCGTTGGCGACATCGCTCCAGTGGCAAACAGCCACTTACAGCCCACGAATCGCCGATACAGCGACTTGTGCAACAATTTGTGCAAGTCTCTGCTCTCGGCCAGAATTCAATGGCCATGTCTCAGGCAGAGCCTGTGTCTCCGATTCTCCACTTCTCCTGGTTGCCCACTTCTCCAGTCCCATTCTCAGTCCAGCAAGCTGCACAGCTTTTGATTACTAATGAGACTGAGTTCGCTTTTGAGCTCTGTCAGATGGACGATGGTAGCAGCTCTGATTTATGCGGTTTATTTATGGAAATATCTATTCGCGTAGAAATTGAAAATTTACTTTGAATATCAAATTTATAGCCTGCTGGCTGGCACACACACAGCCGGGGGGCCAATGCGAAGTTTGGCTTGGAATCTTAATTTGATTTTGATTTTCTTACAACGAAACTTGCAATTAATTGAAGAATGTTGAGGGTAAATGGAGTATGTCAAGATTGAATTACCAAGTTTATTTATAAAAATTGAATGCAAGTTTAATGATTTTCACATACAAAATAAACACTTATAATTTTTAGCTAAATATAGATAGGTTTTTAATAAATAAAAACTTTAATGCCTGAAGTCTGTTGACTTTTTCCTTTCTTTCTTGACTTATCTCCTCTCAAGATGTCATTGCTTTACTTTTCATTGTTGTGTGGGCTTTGATTGTGGCTTCCAAAATATAATTATTGTAATTGAGGGAGAGATTTATCTTTTCCTCATCTCTATGCCCCTTCCCTGTATCATTTCCCTGCATAGACACAGGTCATAACTACAATTCACCTCGTATATCAGCTCAGATTGTTGACTTTTACCAACTTAATTGTGGAACCGAGTTTGAAACACCATTCCGGATGAATTCTGTTATTGTTAGCCACCATGGAACATGGAACAACAATCAACAGTCAGCATCAATATGTCAGCACTACGCCGCGGGTGACTTTCGTATCTTGGGGTCTTTCACCTGGCCAAAAAAAAAAAGACGTGTCAAGACGATTACGTAGGCACACGCGTCTTTAACTCGGATCTGTGTGTAACCGATCGGAAGATTTCCAACATAAACACGGCCGAATGAAAATAAAAACATGGCCCCGAAATGAAACGCATTTAAATCTTACGAAATACTCGATGTCGCATCTCTATATAGTTATGCAGATGCAAGATAAACACATACCAGATAAGCTGGTAAAGTGAGAGTGTCGGCCAGAAAGAAAGTTAGTTTTATTTTTCGTTAGGCTTTCGTCTACGTGATGTCTGGCAGGGCCACGCCCTACGGCCTTGATTAGAATTCCAAGTTGCCCGGCAAACCGAAAGACTTAGGCAACGAACTTCGCAGCAACTGCATTCTTTCGCAAGCAAGGTTAGCATCGTCACTGTGGTCAGCAGTGGAACTTGATACTGGATACTGCATTCTGTATACGACGACTTAATTATGCATCTGCCATGAAAATGTATGCAAAAACGGCGGTTGTCTATTAAGAACAAGGCCAGAATCGCCACTTGGCTGACTTAGCCAGAGAAAAATCAAAAATAACATTGCTGAGCTAAGAGTTGGCTGTGTGATTATTGGATTTTAATTGCTACCTTAACATTGGCTTTTTGTGGAGTTTAATTGGTTTTGGAAGTCAAGTAAAAAGTAACTTGGGTAATAATAATTATAAAAGAATTAAAAGATAAAAGAATTATACAAAAAGTAAGGTAATAAAAAGGAAAGATTTATGTTAAAAAAGGTTTAAAATGTCTTTTAAATTGGTTTAAGATTTCTGATTTTAAACTTAAAAGGAATAAAACTAAAATATTCATATAAAAATATCCAAAAATCTTAACCAAAATCCAACTGCCTAATAAACTTGTTTATTTGCGTGGGAAGACCCACTCCCACCGAAAACCAACTGCATCCTCCCTTCCTGCCAATGCCGTAAATCACTTGGAAAAACTTTCGCCAAATCGAAGAGCTGATGAGCAGTCAACGACCATTTTCCTGACAGCCTCGCAATACATGCGAATAATCGGGCAAACAACTTAAAGCAGCATGTCCAACATCAGTTAAGCCCAGAGAAGAAGATTGGTTTGCGAATGAAGAGGCCACTATTATCAAATGCTCATCATTAACATTTGCTAGCTGCTGCCTGGCTGTTGCTGGAATCTCGACGTGACGATCAAATTGCAGCACATGTGAATACACGTGTGCTGAGCTCAGTTGGACAAAAGGTGAGCCAGCTGAAGATGTTGCCGGCATATCTGTTGTTGTGAAAATAAAATTAAACTAAAGTCTGAAGACAATGCACTGGGCGAAGGGGCTGGCTCTGACTGTGGCAGATGCATAATCGTATCTGTGCGCTAAATTGCCGCCAGATAGATTTGCAAATGAGTCTTAGATACACACAGCACACAATAACATTGTTCAGCCATACCACAACATACCATAGGAAACTATATATATATTTTTACCTGCCCCTCACCTCTCTTAGCTCATTCAGTACCATGCAAATTGAGAGACTCGGCCTGTTCGTTCAGTCAAATTGGCAGTGAAAGTAAAAGTTTAAGTTATTTTTTTCACTCTCTGGGCTGTCGAACCAAGACCAAATCCCAAACCGTGGCCAAACGATTCGAACGCACATGAGCTGCCGACGAGACGGGGCAGGCATCTCGACTGACACTTGCCTTGCCATAAAGAGATGTAGTCCATGTTTCACCTCGCCCTGAACTGTGGCACCTCGAAGGCCCCCAATGCCCCTGAACCTAACCTCCCCCGCTGGCTAAAAGACCGCCCAAAACCATTTGCTTTTTGCAATTAACTTTTAACCAGTAAATATCTTAACAAATTTTTTTTAATAAAGAAAGTTGGCTTGTAAAATAATTATCGGAAATATAACTTAAACTTTACCATAATGGTAACAGAAAGTAATTTCCAATATTTAATAACTTAAAAATTTCAGTGGAAAAATAATTAAAAACTTGACAAGTTATTGATGAAATAAATTTACTAAGAAAGTCTAGAAACCTATTTAGGTTTGGTTGTTAATGAATTTATACATTTAATCATTAGCTATCTGAACTTAGAAGATCCTCATTTAGCGAAAATTATCTCTCTTTGGTCTAGCTTGGCTGTTCCATTAACCCACTGAGCTTGGCTTCTTGGCGAGAGAGATTCCCCCTCCACCCAGCTGGAGGCTGATCACCGGACACACCCAACTTGGGCCACCACCATCTTCCATCTCCCATCCCCCACACACAACCACATACCATATCTTCTTGCCTGAACGATCGTGACTCCATTTAGCCGTACTGCTCACGTACTGGCATCTCCTGTTTATTGCCATTGCGCTGGCGGGGAAAAAAGAAGCTCTCCCCATCATAAATTAGGTGCAGATGGAATCTCAAAGTGCCGACTCTAGTTTGTTGTTGGTTGGATTTTTCTCTGGGAGCGTTAATGGCCATGCCTATAACTTTGAACAGGAACTGCCTGTACAGATCGTACACCCACATCAAAGAAAATTAAAGAAAATTCCAAAGAAAATCGAATGGTCTTGTGATGATGATCATTATGGAAAGGTTGGTAAATTTAACTTTAACTTTAAACCGGAACCCAGCCAAGCTAAGTACTTCCACGTGCTGTGAGCCAAATTTGATTGATTTCCAAGCACTTGTCATGGGATTTTCTTGGCCTGAGCAGCGGATCGGTAGCTGAGACTCCAACTCATTTGTCCGCCCACTAACCAATCATCGGAATAGAGATACTCAGAGTATTGGGTCCTAAGACATGGAGTGCCAAAGTGAAACAAATCGCCAAACGACGTACTGACGACTGCGTCACCTGCAAGGAATGCGACCTTGAGCTGTCGTCGGCTATATGGGGCTGGTTGTTCAGTTGTCGTGACTGCCCAGGCCCAGACCCATAGCCAGGTAATGGCAAGCCGCAATATCAGAGAAATATCAGCCTGGGACAGACCATAAATCCGAGGCAGACTTGAGGCTTGAGCAGGGGTCTGCGGGCGGGATCAGAATCTACTTGAGATGAGACAAGACAAGACGCAGAAAATAGCGCAAATATCTCGCTCTCTCTCTCTCTCTCTCTGAGTGGCATACAATAAAACACGTTTGACGAACGATTTGATGGTGAAGATGAAGATTGAATATCTGTCAGATACATATATGTACGAATGTACGTACCTAGATTGGCAACCACAACAACAGCGATAAGTATCTTTGGAAGACGGCGCTCACTTTTATTTTCAACATTGCAACCGCACTAACCACAACAACAACAACAATGAATCAAAATAACAAAGATCAAATGAGAACAAAGACCCAGCAGCAGTAACGAGAATAATATCTCAGACTACTATATACTATAAAAAGTATCTGCCAGTACCATTTACTTTTTCCATTAGAAACTCCAGCTGGCAAGGCCAAGCCCCATGAGTTTGTCAGGCCCAAAAGTGATTCGCTCATTACTTGAATAAATATAAACAAATTTCTGATATTTTGGGGAATTATTCTGCCCAAATCAATATTTGTCTAATTATACGAAAATGACAGAGAAAAATGGGGATAAATATTTACATTTTTTGTGATATTTATTCAGTTAATAACTTTAGTTAAGTAAAGGTTTAAATTCAGTAAAAAAGATTCGAAATAAAATTCCTATAAAATTCTTTAGTTTATGGATTCTACCCGCCCTTTCACCTGAAACTTTCCCATTGCCTCTCGTTCATACTCCTCTCAAATCTGCGTCTCTAACGTTTTTCAAGCTCGTTAATCGACGCCGAAAAGGTGGCACAGTTATAAACCCCGACCCATGAAATCGTTTTCAGAATCCAAGTCAATGAACCTAAAAGACTGCTCAGCGTTTATTTATGCAGTCGGAGGCCCAATTAGTTATAGGAATGTCTTCGAAAAATAACCAAACCAAAAGCCACTGAAATATTCGATTTGCCATTCGTAAAAAATGCACAACTGATTAAAAACAAAATATTTGAGTAATTCTCCCCGCGCATTCTTGAAGATTTGACACAGTTTTGATTAGGAAAAACCTGTTTCGGATCTGTGTGCTAGAATTGGTATTAATATTTGCTGGCTTGCCTTTGTCTGTGTTTGCATTCCATTTGTCTCTCAATAACCAGTTACAGAATCTATAATTTTCGCTGAAATTACATTATGCAAATTGAAATTTGCATTTCGTTATTCATTGAATTTCTCTCCCTTTTTTCGCCTATCTAGCCAATCTGTCAATCTGTGATTATTTGAAAAGTTTAAGAAGAGGGAACTTGGATTTCTATACAGCTTGGAGTTCAATGGTTTGAAACGGAGTTCAAGGGATTTGCATAAATTAGCAAATGAATTCGCCATTTGATTTTGTAAGAGAGAATTGTGAAATCTCAAGAGATTATTACATCAATATAGCAGCTTGAACATGATATGAAGTTCTAAGCGATTACCTTTCTAAAAGTTATTCTTCTTTCTCTACCTAACCTTCTTAAGCTTTTCTAAAAAGGCTTTTCTGGGTTTCTATACCAAAGAGAGCAAGGCATTAAATCAAAAGCATAACCCCAATTATACCAGTTTTACGACAAACATTTGTGGCTTAAATTAGTCGTAAAACAAAAGACTCAGGCAACAAACTTGAACCGTAATTAAAGCTACGTGCCGAGCCTTATTAAACATTTCTGCTGATCTGCAAAGCCAAAGACCAAAAGAAGTAAACAAATGGCTTTTATTTTTCGGGGATCGGCTGTCGTAAAAATCACTCAATAAACCGACGGAAATGACTTGCTCTCCGAACTGGCAGAAGAAGCGGCGGCAAAAGGTAAAAAGTATCTTTCGGTCTTAAAGAAATTTCATAATTAGCCGCAGTGAAACCCGACGGGGCGCGACGTGAGCTAGTCAGATCACATTATCCCAGCAAGTTGAGATGAAGATGTACGCGGCAGTTCGTGCATTTAATTAGCCATTTTCACACATTTCACTTTCAACAAGCTGCCAAATTGTGAAAAGCCAAGATGCTGGACAGTTTGTTTTTGTCTCTCTTTTGGCTCAATGAAACGCAAAAAAGCCATTAGCCGATCAAGTGCACAAAAAGCGTAGGCTGCTTGACAAGACCGTTCATTGTAGCTATGTCTCTTTGTATCTATGTATCTATGTATGTATCTTTGTATCTTTGTATCTTGGTAACTGGTCATCTGTCGCTTCCTCTGTTTTGTGTGCCCACAGCGGTGAATTGCTTTCAAGTGGCCAATTTCTATTTTTTCCCTCCGCCGCTACTTTTTTTTGGAAATCTTTTCTTAATTGAAATTTCCCATTGCATTGAACTTGAAAGCTCGCAGACATTTGGCATAAATCTCAATCCGTCTGCAATGGCCAAAAATTCAATTTCCATTAGGCTAAAAAGTGGTCACATTGATTGGCAATCGATGGACCGACGTTTTGGCTTTCTCATTTGCTGGCCCGAACTTTGATTTCTACCTGCGTAATTAGCATTTTTGATTTGTTTGTTTGTTGTTGTTTTTGGTTGATTTGCATTAAAATCCCTCTGCCCACATACTAGAGCCTCGATTAAAAATAGAAATTGCGCCGAAACAGCGTGTGGTTAACTCATCCAAAGGTGATTTACAAACCTGTAATAGAACAGAGAAAAAGTGCTTGGATTAATGGCCATATAAAAGTTTCTAGAAAATGACATTGTCATTTAAAATATAAATTGCTTTTATTTATTTTATTGGCACTTGAAATGTCAAATATTTTTATTCCTCTGTGAAAGGTTTTAGAAAGTCTCCTCTTTTCGCCCCAACAAAATCTCAGCCAAAACCTCATTAAAAGCCAAAACTATTCTTAATGAAAAGCATTATATTTGGCAAAAGCATAAACCTCGAAAACTTAAATGGCCCCACTTTTACTTTAAGCTAGCCAAAACGATGCAATTTATTTGGCCAGGGATTTGCGAGTGGGAAAACTGGAGACTGTAAGGAATATGCAAAATGAAAATCCCATCAAGCCAACGAACGGAGATGGTACAAAATCCATCAGTCTACGGCAATTGCAGCTTAGCAAACGCAAATTGACCGTAATAAGCATTAGCAACTTCACGGTGCTATACGCTGTGCTGCCAATATTAGACGGCGCTTATTAGCCACTTAATAAAACCGAAAGGCAATTAGGCCTGACTGGCTGGTATTGATGTAAAACTGCAGACAAAATGATATAAATGCCACACTAATCAGGTAATAATAGTGTGATGGGGTAAGTATATATATGCATACTATATAGATTGATATATAATGACAGGCCAAACAGGCTAGTATACGTTTTTCGGCCTAAAGATGCTTTGCGAGATCAGAAAAGTCCTTCTGAAGAGCCAAAACTATTGATAGTCCAACGAATGTAATTTTTTAACTATTTTAAAACGAAAAACTAAATCCCTAAATCGCAAAAACATTTTTAGATATTTGTCATATTAAATACACATATTTTTTGTAAATTTGTTTACAGTTTTTCCAAGTTCAGTCTTAATCCCACACCATTTCATCTCAGCCATTTCGACTTGCATGTCCATCACTTGGACTTGGCTATCAATAACATTTAATTTAATTCCATTTCACTAGCAACTGCAACTCTCGTTCGGCCACTCTTATTGTGTTTCTGTGCTGAGCTTAGTTCATTAAGAAATTGTTACAAATTACCTGTGGCGTGTGTGCCAAAAAGCTCACTGCCGTTTGCCGTTGGCCGTTTGCAACATTTCGCCTTAATGCGATTTGCATTGAAAATGGGCACAAAAGTCGATTTGCTGGACTGGGCAAGGTAAAATCAAACAGAAAACTGAACTAAAAACTGCAAAATGAAACTGAAAACTGAACACTGAACACTGAAACTGAGGTGGAGTGAACTGTATAGTAGTAGAGACTGTAAAATCCAGCTTATTCGCGGGCTATTCACCTGCATTTTTGCTATTTGAGTGTCCCAAATAAATCCACCGCCCAGCCAAAGCCTTTTAGGTGTGAACTTTTTTACTTAACCATTTGAATTCGCTTTGAGGTCATCGGATCAAGCCGAAACTTGTTCAGTTGGGCTTTGCAAAGGAGAGCAAATCGAATAAAAAATCGAATAAAATAACAGAGAGATAGCACTCGAAATTGGGTCGCCGTGCGTGTTATTATTTGGTGTGTTAAAAAAGAAAAAAAAAGAAAATAGGTGTATATCAAAATCATATACAATATTGGGAATGGGGAAACTGAAAAGAAATAGCATTTCCATAATCAAATTGCTGCCAACCGGGCGTATTCGCAATGTCCAATTGTCCCAGCGACGTTTTGGCATTTTTTAATGAAAGTTTTCAGCGCATTCAATGGATTTTTCTATGAAATAAAACGTTGCAAAAGGAAATTCAGAGGAAAATATCAAAATAGAGACACGCCCACGAAATTATTGGCAAAAACCGTCAAGCAATTATGCTTATTGGCTGCTGGCGATTATTGCCGCATTCTTTCCTCTCAGCCACGAACGCGGCAAAGGCTTTCGATTTCACAATTGAATTGGTTAAACTTGTTCTTCGATGGCAATTGGCCGCTGGCCGCACTGAATCGGCCGCAAATTAGGTAATAAATAAATATAGAAAATTAAAAATAAATTACAGCTGGCCGTGTTTTTAGGCAGATAAAACTTTGTTACAAAATAAATCGGGTTTTGAGCGGTTTTTATGCAGTTTTTATAACCGACTTTAAGTGATTGTTTATGATTTGATCTAATTATTAGACTTGGAGAAATGTTTATTAGAATGAAAGGAATATTTAGAATGCTGTAATGTGGGAAATTAGAGGTCTTTTGATTAAGTATATTTAAATTAGTGAAAAACAAGCGTTTAACTATCTTAAAAAGACAATAAATAAGAAAGTTATTAATGAATTTATCTTACAAATCTGCTCATTCTGTGCAACCAACATATTTATTACCTTAAATATAATATTTTTTACATAAATAACCACAAAGACCTTCACTACAGTAAGCTCTTGTACTGAAAAGACTTCCACTTAACCCTTGACATTTTGCCAGCATCTTCAATGTCAACCAGTTGGCCCGCCGATTGAACAATTTCAATAGCAAATCAGTCTTTTTGCTCTGCCAACCATTGAAAGACACTCGGTTCCCTGTTGGAATTTTCATTTTCAATTTCCATTGGATCTGAACCAAAACAACTTTCAATGCAAATGGAAACCTGCAACCTGCCAGCCAGCAAGCCTGCAACTTCGTGGGTGATGGAAAAGGCGGCTAGTCAGGTAGTGACATATCGTTAGGTTTACCTGACTGCCTTTGGCTGATAGAAAAATGCGGTTAATGTGGTTAATGGCAATTGCCGTTGGAGTCTTAGGGTTCGGCTGCGGCTCAGGCACTTGTACACTTTCCTAATTAAGTCAAAAGCACTGCCATGTTTTGTTATTGTTACCAAATATGGTCTTGCCTGCTTGCCATGTGAAAGATATTTATGTTCAAGTTGTCAGCTTTTTATAAGGGATCTTTTTTTAGATCGAGTAAGAGGTGTAACCTTCAGACTTGGGTTTATTGAGTAAGCAAATTTGGTAAGTTTATGTTCCAAAGAGCAATACTTTTGGTAAACTTAGTCCCATTTAGAACTCTATTCGATTAATGTGCTATTATTAACAAAGTCTCTATCTAAGACAGAAATATATTAAGCAGAAAAGAGAGTATTTCTAAAAGTGTTAACAATTTTCAAATAATACTTCACAAAGTTTAACTCTCCAGCTTCTCCTCATGCTCCCCATAAGTTTATTAAAAAACCAAAACATTCATCTAACCGGAAATATTAAAAAAACGTTATTATATATCCATAAAAAAATGCTAATAACCATTAGTTATAACCCAAATGCAGTTCGATAGCGCAACTGTGCATTTCCATTGCATAAGAGAGTGCATTTCCCCAACGCTTTTGCCAACGAACGGAAATGATCGCTTAATAGATTTTACTTTTTGACAGTTAACGCAAAATGAAAATTCATTTGCGATTCTCGGGCGGGCGACACACGAACGATATTCGAGTGGTGTTCGAGGAAAATGCTCTTGCCACTTCAAGGAAAATGAAATACCATAGCTAAAGCCATTACCATTACCAATACATAGCAGTTGCAGCTCCAGCTCCCAACTCTGGCCAATGTGGCAGTTTGTTTTGGTCCGAGGCTGGCCAAAGTTGATGGACTCGTTTGGAGCGCCTACAGCAGCACTAAAAGTGAATGCAGGGGGGGAGCTGCAGGTCGGGTAGGAGGGAGGGGGGGCAAATCGACGCTTTAACAATTTGGTTAAAGTTTAATAAACTTTATGAAATGTTGTCTTGAGTGGGAAATGCAGTTGGTCCGCGTGGAGTCGTCGACTTCAATGACAATGCTGCCAATGCTGCAGGGGTGGGATGGCGGAGGGGCGGCGGCGTCTGGCTGTCAAGTGAGTTTTTGGCCAGATAATGTCCAAGGCGAAAAGCAAAAAAAAAAAACATTAAAAAACTGTGAAAAAGGAAATCCTAGGCAAGCCATGGGACATCAGGAAACAGCCTGGCTATGTTAGAAAGTAACCATTATTTGAATGTTTTTTTACTATTATATTTTTGGTTTTTCTTACACTTTTTTTCTTTTCACCTTTTTTTTCAAATTCTGTTTTTATTGTTTTTTATTCAACATCATTTATTTGACATCGCCTTTGTTTTCTCGATTTTTAGTGCGATTTTTGGTGGCTTCTTCGTTTTGTTACGCAAGCGGAAAATGTGCATTTAGTTTTCCTTTTCGGTTGACATTTTTTATTGATTTTTTTTATGCTGTTGCAAGTGCCGCTGTTATGCAAGGGAATGTTGCACTCATGAAAAAGAATGATGAAAGTTTTTCTTATATTTTTTAGCTATAATTATTTAAGGCAGCTTTAAGCAGGGAGTTTTTATATATTTTTGGTTTTAAATTTAAAGAAAAGTATTATTAAAAATAAATTTTTGTATTACACTATCTTGTGACTTATAGAAAAATAGTTTCTAGAGAATCTTCTTCAAAATGATCTAAAATTTAGATTCTAAATCTTAATAGGTTTATGCTGATTGCTAACTCTTGTTAGAAAATCTTTAAAAATCGATATTTTCATTGCAGATTTTGGGCTAAAAAGGGGTGCATTTTTGTAATAAATTACCATCACCATCAATTAAAAAGAAATTCTTCTTAAAGCAAGGATGTAACCAAATCGCATGGAATCCCACTGATCAATATTATTAATGGTTTTCTTAATTAAAAACGATCCACACCCAAAGTGGTCCACACCAAACAGGAAACCAAATCGCAAAAAGTTGGTTAAAAATTATGATCAATATATTTTATAGATTGTCAAATTGAATAGATGGAACACCCATTCGGGGGGCGTTCGGGGGAAGTGGCCACTCCCACCACACTCGCCAAAGGCTAGAGAAAGTGAGCCAAATGGCATGGCAAGTGGAGTGGATCGCTCCGAGGGTTATCATTATGTACTCATATGCAGAATCCAGTAATTACAGCACACACTGTACATATATGCTGATGAATTGTGAATGCCTTGCATCCGATAGATACAGATACAATTTTGATTAATCGCAGCGAAAAGAGAGCAAAGAAATTAGAACGCCAGCGGAGTTGGGGGTATGGGTCTGGGTCTTTAGTTGGACATTCCGGATAATTGGTGGGTTCGAACTGGACTCCCTGGCAGAGTGAAACTCCGAACGAACTGATAAGCGGTTAATTAACATTGCAGGCAAAAGAGGTGGCGGTGTGGTTTAGGCCATGGCATCTACACATCCACCTGGCCAACATGAAAATTGCTACTACCATGTGCAGCAGAAATATTTTCCGATTTTTTTTTGTTTTGTTTTTTTTTTTTAGCCCGCCACAAAGTATTTTTAAGGCGTGTTGTTTGCCGTTTTCAATAGATTTTTGTCTTTAATGACTTTTGCCTGGGACTCCGGACTTCGGAAACTCTTTGGCTTTGGCTCTGGCTTTGGCTTTGGCTCTGACTCTGGCTTAATGGCTTCGATCGTTTTGGCTTTTGTTCTGACTCTGTGGCTTTCGCAAGTGGGCTTGGTTATTCGGTTGGCCAAATGGATGGATGTATGCCCAATAGGTTATTCTATCTGCAGGTGTCGGCATCGCTTTTGAGGAGAAATCCCGCTAGTTGGGGTTCATAATGAGCTGTCCGGGAGATCAAACAGGTGCTCGCTCAACGATCCATCCGGTGGGGTATTTTTCTTTCTATTTTTTTTTTTTTTTTAAAAATAGGTCGCACATGCTGAGTTTAGATTTTTGACATCGATCTAAGATTTGCTTAAGCTGAACAGGTTTTTCATTTGCTAAAAGAGTTAATTATTCTGTGAGTTCAGAAAGGAATTTCAGCGGAAGAAAACTATTATTATTAGTCGTTAGGTGTAGAATTTATTTTCCACAGTTTTAACATTTGGTTTTATTTTTTAGTAATTTATTTAAAACAACAAACAAGCTGCTGGTTTCGGGTAGGAAAAAGGTGATAAAACCTTTTAAAATTAACTTTAAATTCGTTTTCTGTATATAAAGTCACCTTTACTGCCTAATAAGCTTGTATTTCAACCATAAAATATTATATATTATTTATTTATTATCTAATTCCTTTTCTTTTTGATTTAAGATTCTCTTCTTTAAAACAAAAGTAGCATATTTTCCTGCAATTATTAGCAGTTTTTGAAAGTATCCCTTTTTCCTTTCACTTCAAATATTTTAAACTGTAAAAAAATACTGTAAAACTGTAAAAGAAGCTCAAACTTTAATGTCTACCACATTCTTCAGTAGCCTGATTAGCCTTCCTGTTTAGGTTTCTAGGCAAATATTAAATATTTTAAACTGTAAAAAGGACTGTAAAACTGTAAAAGAAGCTCAAACTTTCACGTCTGCCACATTCTTCAGTAGCCTGTTTAGCCTTCCTGTTTATCTTTCTAGACATATGTGGACTTAACATATTTACTATTCCCCATTTAACAACAAATTAAAACCCAAATATAGACAGCCAGAAATTTCATTCATTGAAACTTTAAGCAACAACCAGAATGCCCCATAAAAGTCAAAGCCACATGCTAATTACTTAGTTTAAACTCAAATTGCTGAAACGCTTTAAACCTATTGAACAAACAGGGTTCCGGGCAATGCAAAACAAAGGCTGACATACCAGGGAACTCATTAAATAAAATGAGAACAAGCCGTTTGCCGAGATGTTGGAGAAACAACAAAAAAAAAACAATCAACATTCGCCACAACAACAGCAACAAGAAGAACAAAACCACAAGAAGTTGCTGCAAAATAAAGTCCAACAAAAAAAAAAAAAAAAACAATAACAGCGGCAGAAAATAACCAAAGATGAAAAGTTCAATGCACGCAAATCGGATTAAGCAAAGAAAATTAAGTAATACTTGTACTTGTGGAAATCTGAAAATGTGCCCAGAAAGGTGGTAAATAGAAAGGCAGCCCACGGAAGTTGTACGCCTATTTCAAATTTCATATAGAAACTACAATTTTCCTATAAATATTCGCAAGCCTCTTACCTTTAATTCCTACAAAATACGAAATCCAAATGCGTAAATCCAAGTGGAAGTTTCTTTTTTTTATTTCTCACAATTATGTTTGTTTTTTTTTTTTTTGTCAAAAAACTCGAACAGTTAGCACTCCGAATTTCGTATTGTTGGGGATCGTTAAGTGCGCAGACGTTACGAGTTTAAAAAAATCGCACCAAACCGGGTTTTTTTTAGATTATCGCGGTATCGGGTATTGCGAACCGAACGCATCGAAGCTTCTAACTCAACTGACCTAAAGTTGAGCCTCTGGATTCCATCAACCGCCACGCGCTCAAAAGCTTCGTCTTCTGAGCTTTCAAAAGCAACTTCGTTTGGGTAAGCTTTCTTGAGTATTTTGAGGTAAGCCAAAAAGCAGGCAACTAAATACAAGAGATACTGCTACCTAACAAATATTTTATGTCCTTTTCTTAAGATTATTCATTTCTGGCACATCTTATTTATTAAACATATTCAATTGTCTATATTTTTTAACATAAGAATACTATTATTTAATCCATGAAGAACTTGTTTTAATACCTGCTACATAGTTACAAATATTACTCATCCGCCATGTTGGTACAATGCATGCATTTTTCAAGTCATTTTCTATGTTATTTGGCTTTATGCTAATATCAACTGGTTGGTTAAATCAATTAAAAAATTAAAAGTAAATAAAATAAAACTTTAAGACAAAGGACTTTTCATTCTACTTGTCGTTAAACAAAATGTTTTTTGACTATTGTTAGAAATGAATTTATCAACAGCTTTTTAAATATTATACAATGAGCTTCCCCATTAGATCTATTCAAATTCATTTGGCACAAAATAAATATTTATTTCTATTGAATACATTTAATCATCAGCCAAGAACCAAAACTTGGTTATATAAGCAACCTAGTTATGAATATATATTAATGCCACATGTTAAGACGCAACCTAAGACAAATAATTAAACTGTTTGCTTAGACAAAATAGTCTAAAACATCTTCTAACAATTTGGCTATAAATACTCTGACTTCCTATCGGTAAAGCACAACTGTCACCGTAGTCAAAGCTATCACACAAGATGCGATCTCAGCTAGCTCTCTTCCTTGGCTTCGTGGCCCTCGTTTCGACTGTCTTGGCAGCCAGTACTCCAGCCGCAACTCCGCCAGCCTCAACGCCGACTACAACTCCCTCTTCGTCTCCTGCAACGACCTCTCCAACGACCTCCCCAACAACCTCCCCAACTACCTCGCCAACATCCTCCACAGCGACCACGGCGAGCAGTACTTCAGCGGACAGCGCCACCACTGCACCCACTACAGTGGCTCCCACAACAAAGAAATCAAAGAAGAAGGAGCATAAAAGGCACTGGAAGAATAAAACGAAGAGATCGGCAGTGAAACACATCAAACACAAAAAAGTAGGCAAGAGAAATGGTCGCAAGAACACATCCCGCCGAACTTGAAGCCCTAAAATGGAATCCTGCTGATGAAAATGATCTGGCTGACAACCCTAAACGTTTTTACACTTATTTTTTAGTTTTATACTACTTATGTTTTTATAATAATCGCATTATTAAATGAAAAGAAATGAGACTCTCAAATTTTTGTGTTTTCCTTCCTTGCAATTAAATTAAAACAAGTCAAAAATTAAATACCAAAATTTAAAAAAAGATAGAATCTAAAGCTTGATTAAATAGCAATGGATGGTTTAAATTTTTAACGTGAAATATTTTAAATTGCTTTAGCTTAAATACCTCACTAGCGGTTTTTGCAGTTTTGGCCGTTCTTTTCAACTCGAAACTATTAGTAATTTAAATAGCAAACTTTGTTTCCCAATGAGTTTTTCAGATTCCAATCTTAAAGCTAAAACATTATTTGGCGTCGTTTGGTGCTTAAAATGGCAAAGCCAGCAGCTATTGTAAATATGTTCTCACGATAGAATCATAGATAGATTTTAATGCTTTTGGTAAACTTTATACCAAAAACTTTAAAAGAGAAATTAAATTCGATTGATAGAAATTAAAGAAGCCTGGTTTCTTCGCTGCGAAATTCAAATTAACTCCCTGAAGTCTGTCCAAATAACTTTTACACTGAGACCAGGAAACTGCCCAAATGTCACACTTACCGGCTCAGCAATTCCACAAGATACCTGTGTGAAGTACTTTGGAATGCATCTCGATCGCAGACTGACATGGACATTTCAAATAAAAGTGAAATATCAACAACTCAGACTGAAAACCCTGAAATTGTCCTGGTTACTATGTAGAAAATCAACTGTCACTTTGGAAAACAAAATTATCCTCTACAAAGCCATTTTGAAAGTAATTCAAATATTGAAATACTTCAGCCCTACTTAACGCTCCTCGCTATGTAGCCAATGCAAATATTTATAAAGATCTAAATATTCTAACTATAAAAGAAGAGGTAAACAAATATAATAAGATATATACAGACAGACTTCACAATCATGTAAATAATTTAGCCCTAGGTCTAGTAGGCAATAGCTTAACATTCAGAGGACTCAACAGATTTCACATTCTTGATATCCCTGATAGGTAAATTGAAGTAAAGGAGAAACTATAGAAGTTTATTAAATATAATAGCAGGTTTCACTGGAAATCATATTCACTGGAAGTCATAAAATTTACTTATTGTCACAAGACAGATTGTAAGTAAAAGTATTTAAAATAATATAAATTATTCTTTTAAGAAACCAATAAGAATATATAAATCAATAATCTATTCTTTCTTGATGGTTAATAAGGGTTAGGGATGACTGCACTCTGTCCAGACTTATTAAAAGCAAAATCTCAGGATTATATAGAAAGAACTGATAATTTAATGAAGATTTAACATTGGAAACATAAATATAAAAAGTAACTTAAGATTAGGGTTAATAAGTGGAGTCGTGTGAGTCGTTATCAAAATCTCTTGGGTTTGCCGAGTTCACAATGAAGAATCCTTCTTAGTTCCGACGCGATCGCCTCCTCTTCTTGCTGTCTTCATCAGTGCCTCCGCGCTTGTGGTGGGTTTTTCGGACCACTTTTGGTCTGTGAGTTTTCTCTTTGTGGTGAGTGGTAGTAATAACCTTATGATTCGACGACTTCGTGGTGGGAGCGACTGTGGTGGGTGCAGTGGTGCTGCTGTCGGTGGCCGTGGTGGGTGCGGTTGTCGCTGTGGGGGTTGTTGTTGAGGTAGTTGGGGAGGCTGTTGGAGAGGTCGTTGCAGGAGACGAAGCGGGAGTTGCAGTCGGCGTTGAGGCTGGCGGAGTTACGGCCGGAGTACTGGCTGCCAAGACAGTCGAAACGAGGGCCACGAAGCCAAGGAAGATAGTTAGCTGGGATCGCATCTTGTCTGATAGCTTTGTCTATTGCGAGTGCTGTGCTTTTCTTGGCAGAAGTCAGAGTATTTATAGCGGAATCGTTAGAAGAAGTTCCAGACTTGTTTTTCTTAGGCAAACAGTACAAGTTAGAACTTATTTGAACACTAAAGCCACATATGTCTTCCTCAACTTTTTAGGTTATCTAAACAAAGACAACTGTTCCACAGTAGAAAGTCTAAAGGATTTGGCTAGTTCAGCCTTGAAGGCAGTGCCGCATATTTAAATCCTTTTAAAAGGGTATTGTAATTTGATCTTAGTCACACCATTTAAGTAACTGGACCTTAAAGAAAAAGTCTTTTGAGTGTCATAACTTTGTATTTATTTTTCGTATAACTACATAGTGAAATTCTATACGAACTGGCTCTCAATGGAATGTAAATCGATAACGGACTGGAGAGCCTCATAAGTTAGGTTTTGAATTAGTATTTAACCGAACTTAAAACCAATTAGTACCGTGACAAAGGAATCTCAAAGAGAAATTTCAAAATCAATTCAGTAAATAATAAATAAAAGAATATAAAATTAAAAATTGGTCTGACCACATCGTATAAACATCTTCTGTTGTACATAGTTTGTATTTTATTCAAGTGTTTTGCTCTGCTCTATTGAGTGGTGTAAATTAATTTGAGTTCAAAGGCATTTTAGGGAAAGTACAAATCGGATATAAACATAAATCGAAGTGTAGAAATCGGAAATCAAATCACGACATGCTTGGGCGTACACATATTAAATAATATCAAGATTAGTTAGACTCAGAGAAGTTCTATGAGCTAAATACAATGCTTTAGTTAGGCGAGTAATTTAGTTAAGATTTTCTGTTTCTCACTTTTTTTTTCTTGAGTTTCCTCTTGGGTGTTTAATATTAAGTTTTGTGTTTTCCAACGTGTACAATTACGAAACATTATTTTGGTTTTGTAATTACAATTAATAATTGAATGGCAATCTTTGTCCTATCTCTAGGCCCCACCCATGTCATCCACGGCAATGGCACACAGCACGTACATCATTCCGGCGCTTAGAAGAGCCGTAACCGGCACTGTCACAATCCAGGCATAGGCAATGTTCCGGAATAGGTGCCAATCAACACTGCCGTCCTCCGTGGGCGCAACATCCTTATCAGTTCCCACTTGATGTTCCTGGTCATTTGACTGTTGACCCTTCTTGCGACCCGATGCACTCACATGCCCCACGAAAACCACCGAACCGACTTTGCAATGAGTGGTCGAAATGGGCAAGCCAATTTTGCTGGCCAGCAGTACGGTGATGGCAGCTCCGACTTCGATGGTAAAGCCACTAAAAAACAAATAAAAAAAGAGATATTATAATAATTAACATTATTCTTAAAATATATACACTTATTACTCACGTTGATGAGGTGATTTTGGTGAGGTCATTGCCAATGGTCTCAATGACGCGTCGTCCCCACAGCCAGAGACCCACGGAGATGCCGATGCCTCCATAGATCAGAATATAGATGGGACTTTCCGCCCGCTGCATTACCGAGCCCTCGCGATAGATCATATAAAGTGCAATCAGTGGGCCGATGGCGTTGCTCACATCATTGCCACCGTGCGCGAAACTCCCAAAGGTGGCTGTCAGGATCTGGAGGAACGAGAAAAGCATAGAAATCTCTGGGGTCTCCTCAGCACCACTAGTTCTTCGTCCACCGGCCGCCGCCCGCTTTAACTCCTCCTCCTGCTCATTTAACGCCTCCTTGCTCTCGATCAAAGGAACCTTACTGGAGTTGGGCGATAGTGTAGAACTGATCATCAGATCGAGGCTGCCGGCACTCTCCACCACTTGAAGGTTGTTGTTGGTGGCCTTGGTAGCTCCGGCTTCTAGGTCCGTTCCGATGGGGCTCGCCTTGTGCTGGAAAGTTAAGAAAGAATAATAATGGTCAGTACGGACAGTTGAAGATATCTAAGACTGGACAGATACCTTTTGCTCCTCTTTGGGCGACTGCATCCTTTTGAAGCACTCCTGCAACTTGCGTCCATTTTGTTGCTGCTGTTGCTGTTGCTGCTGCTCGTCGATGAAATTCAGGCTAGTGATCGTCAGATCGGTGTTGTCCAGGCTAGCCTTGCCCAACAGGTCCTCTGCCTTCTTGATCAGCTGCGGATCAATCTTGTACTCCTCGCCGGGTGCATTGTTGTTCTTAGCCGCAAGTCCGAATGGAGCCAGTTTAAAGGTCCTGGGTGAGTTGTCACTCAATGAGACCAGCTCGGTAATTTCCGCGATGGCTGGCAGTGGCTTTCCTTCGCTAACCAGCGACAAAGGACGACGCTGCTTCTTAGGACTGCCCGACGGCGAGGATTCTAGAAAACATTTAATATGATTCAGAATTCTTATCATGTATTGCTTCATTACCAAAACAATAAGTATATAATTTGTATTTCTAGTCTAAAGCCCGATTAGGTTTAACTAAATATTTATTTTGATTGAATTATTTTCTACCGTAGAAAAATAACAAAAGTAGGCAACAATCTTTGTATAACCAACCTAGTTATGAATATGTTTATATGCCACATGCTGAGACGCGACCTAAGACAAATAATTAAACTGTTTGCTTAGACAAACAAGGCTGATACATCTTCGAACAATTTGGCTATAAATACTCTGACTTCTGCCAAGAAAAGCACAGCACTCGCAATAGACAAAGCTATCAGACAAGATGCGATCCCAGCTAACTATCTTCCTTGGCTTCGTGGCCCTCGTTTCGACTGTCTTGGCAGCCAGTCCTCCGGCCGCAACTCCGACAACCTCAACGCCGCCTGCAACTCCCACTGCGTCTACTTCAACGACCACTCCAACTGCCACCCCAACTACCTCAACAACAACCTCCACAGCGACAACCGCACCCACCACGGCCACCGACAGCAGCACCACTGCACCCACCACAGTCGCTCCCACCACGAAGTCGTCGAATCATAAGGTTATTACTACCACTCACCACAAAGAGAAAACTCACAGACCAAAAGTGGTCCGCAAAATCCACCACAAGCGCGGAGGCACTGATGAAGACAGCAAGAAGAGGAGGCGATCGCGTCGGAACTAAGAAGGATTCCTCATTGTGAACTCGGCAAACCCAAGAGATTTTGATAACGACCCACACGACTCCACTTATTAACCCTACTCTTAAGTTACTTTTTATATTTATGTTTCCAATGTTAAATCTTCATTAAAGTATCAAAACCCTGCTATATAATCCAGATACTTAGTTTTAAAAAGAAACATCATTAACTCACCTACAGAGTCCTCGAAGTTAAACTTGACTGGATTCTCGGCACGCAACCGCTTAGCAATCTTGCGCCGCTGCAATGGAACCACTATCAACTGCGTCAGCAAGGCCACCAGCAATGACAGACCAAAACTGGCGGTCAGGGCTATCCACGTGGGGATGTTGTCCATATAGAGTAGCTTGGGTCCATCTAGCACTACACTGATCACATTGATGAAAAACGTCACGCCATAGAAGATGGGCAGTGATCGGAATCCTGCCTTAAGCGGCTCCTGGGCACGCAGGATGAATCGGCGAATGGCCAGAAATAGGAGGATGCTAACAACTCCGCTCATCACCGGCGAAATGAACCACGATCCCACGATTGTGCCCAGGGTGGACCACTTCAGGCCTTGAACACCGCGTGCCACCAATGAAAATCCAATGGTCGAGCCCACAATGCTGTGTGTTCCCGAAATGGGTAGCTTCAAAAAAGTGGCCACCAGCAGCCACACGGCACTACTGCCCAAAGCAGCCACGCAGCCCAGCATCAACACCTCCTCGGCGCCCTCATACAGACCCACTTCCAGGATTCCCTTTCGCATGGTATCCGACACCTTGTAGCCTTTAAGGAAATATGGATATTAATATATTTAATCATGCTTTATAGCTATTGACTTACCAATCAAAACGGCGCCCGATATTTCGCATATGGTGGCCAAAATGCATGCCTGCCGGATGGTAAGTACTCCAGAGCCAACGCTGGTGCCAAAGGAATTGGCCACATCATTGGCACCGATCCCGAAGGCCAGGACAAAGGCGATTAAGAAGCCGATGACAACCATCCATAGTAACTCCGGCGAAAAACTCTCCATGTTGTGGTGGTCAATGGTTGGTTGGTTCGCAGTTAAATGTAATTCAAAACCCTTTCGGTGCAAACCACTAAACTCTCTCGGCTCTAACTAAATACTGATTAGACTCCTCGCTCCTCGAAAGTAAACTGAACTCAAAAACTGTATGGATTTTTGGGTAGTGCGGATTTAACTGGGTGGATTTGTGGATGGCGTTGAATTGTGCAAAACAATCGTTGATAACTTATAAAATACAAGACTACGTAACAAATGAGGGTCGAAACAAAAATCCAAATTGGTTAATAAGTGAGAAATTCTTTTCAAATATTCTCTAAACAGCCATATTTGCGCTTAAACTTCATTGTCGTTATTTTCATAATGAAAATGGGGGAACAACTCGCCGCTTGGAACTGCGAAGGTGCGTTACTTAGTTGACTAATTACCCTGAAAATGTTTATATCTCTAAATTGTAACCCCTTTTCGGTTGGGAGCCTCTCTCTTCAAAGCTGAGGATCAGCTCCGCCTTAAATTATAGCAATAAATAAATAAATAAAATCCTAAAAAATATAACCCTGCGTTAGACAAAAACACCGAACACCGAAATGAAACGAACAATAATATTCCAAATTAAAATCCTTTTCCTTTTCGCCAACAGCAAAATTCCTGATGTTGCCAGAATTTTGATGATTAATGTTGGAAAATATTCAACATTAACTCCACATCAATTCGTTTAATCCTCCTGGATGACTCCTTAAGCAATTGTTGTGTTTACGTTTTTGAGTTTAAACGACGATGTTGTTGATTAAGTGGATATAGTGTTGTTGTGTTGGTTGTTTAATAATTAATTATAATAAGTTTCTTGTTATGTTGAATAGGAGTTAAGAAGTGTCGAGTTGGTAAACTAAAAAGCAATCGTAATTATTTATTTCTGATTCAAAATTTAATGGTTAGAATTCTTACCTGACGTTTGGGGTAGCAAAGTTGTTTCAACCATAGAGAATTATTCACCATGTCTGAAAATAAATGAAAAATATTAGAATTCTTAATCAAGAATAAAAATGAATATCTTTTAACCTATCTTTGGTTATTTTCACGACTGAACCAACCAAGCTCACAAAACTGTTTGGGCAAGAAAACGATTTTGAACCCAAATTAAAACTGGCTAAATCAGCTCGAAATCAGCTAGGATTTTCAATTCAGTTCGATTTGCATGTGAATATCAGTTTGTAGGTACTTTTAACCGGTAACAACCGGAAAACAAGCATTCAATGAATTTTCCAATGAGTTTGCTTTGGTACTTCTACGGAATTGTTTATAGTTTTCTTTAATTTGTTCATATCCAGATCCAACCGGACCCACGTGGTTGAATTCAAATGGAAATTCGCAATTGAAATTGTAATTGCCACTGGCCGTTATTGTTATTATTGTTCAGATTGTTGTCATCAGTGTAAGTGCAGAAAACAATAGATTTTCATTGTTTACAATGAAGATCAATGACTGCATGACTAACTGTTTTTAACTTAATTTAAATTTGCTTTACAAGAAAAGTAATGATTTTTGTTCCTACTTTTACGTTCTAGAATAACTTCAGAACTTCATTCAACAGAAACAGAATTCTCCTATCTATAGTATAGTATACGTACTAAGTTTTAACTAGTTTGTAGTACATTACTAAATATTTAGTACATCTATAAAAAAACACCTAACATATGTTCTTTTTATTAACCATGACGATTCCTGGCCATAAACGACTTAACGACCTTGGCTTTCCAAAAGAACTGCAGAGCAAAACAAACCGAAATAACATTTTCCTTTCGCACTTTCTCACATATTTGACCAAACTTAAATAGAAAAACCTCAAGAAAACCCACCCACAAACAAGTGGAAGACAAATGACGGCAAGAGGCCGTTGGGTGGTGGTTAATAGTTGGGGTTAGAGGTCAGTGGGTTGAGCAAAGTAACCAGGACAATGGCTGACACCGCGGCTTAGCAAGGTCGCAACGTTTTTGTGCTGGCGCTTGGTCGCGAAATTTCCATATTTGCGTGCTGTGTCATCGGTGGGTGGTTTACGCTTTTCACCCTTGCCACCCTCTACGAACCCACAGTGGGTGAGCACATTTACATCCTCACAATGGAAACGACAAGGAAACAATCATAGGTTTGTGGTAATCACCTCCAATTTAGCGGCGTATTTTGAACTTTTGAGCTATAAATACGCAAACACGCAAGATTGCACAGTTTGTGAGTCATTCCATATTACAAATAAATTTTTGTTTATGAGATCGATTCAAATTTAGGTTAGCTATAGTGATTTATGTTTATTAAATCGACAAATTAAAAAAAAAAAAAACAAGTTAAAAGGGTAATATTAAGAGACTCATTTGCATCTAAAATATTAAAATTAAAAGGTTATTATTTAACTAATAAAAATTAGTAATAAAAAATCATTGAACAAATATAATTGTTTTCCTGTAAAGGAATGCTCATTTAAAGCGTTAACTATGTCCTTTGAAATTCCTGTGGCCATAAATCACTTGCTGCACATTGTTGATTGAGAAATTACAGTTATTGCCCAGCAGGTGGTCAGTTTGTAATTGGAATGAACCGTTAAGGTCGGGCAGATCGAAGATGAGAGGGTGATTGGGTGGCTGGGAGGCGGTCAATCAATGTGCAAGAGCTTTAGGTATTGCTATTGCAATTGCATGACATGGAAATGAAATTAAAATGGATTGCATAGGTCCAGATGCACTGAAAAAAATGGTAATATACAAAGATTTATATTTGAAATTATGACTTAAAGTAGTTATTACCATGTCTAGCCCAACTTATTACGTATTTATCGATATTCAAAACATAATTAAGTGTTATTATATGTAAATAGTTTTTGCGACTGTACGATATACCTGCCGCGTCATTTGCAACCTTGACATTGCCGCCTACCAACTGCATTTGCAACTGGCTCTGGCAAACAGTAAACTGCATTTAATATTGATTTAATTTGCCGCACTGTCCCAAGGACGGATCAGGCTTAAAAAAACGCTGGAAAGGAAGGGAAGGCAAATTTCCCTGCACGCTCACTCAGCTCAGCTAACACAATTTCCACTTGTTGTTTTGCCGGAGCGGCGGTGGGCTCAGTTTTTTAGGGTGGTTGTTGTCGCAAGTTCAAGGTCATGCGGCCGCCACAATATCCAGGGTAACTTTGTTTTAAATTAACACCACCGTATCCAATGGTTGCCAAACTGCACCATGTACAACAAAGCCCCTTTCCCATTTCAATCAGTAATCCGCATTTCAGTCCAATCCAATTGGAAACGCTCTCAGGTGTGAAAGGGATGCACACAAATAATTAACAAAGACCTGCCACAAGCAATAGCAACAGGAAAAACAATAATACAAAACAACTAACAAGGGTCGCTGTGCACCTAAATTAACAAAATTTAGAGTATAAAAACGAAATTTATCAAAATTTACATTACAAATAAAAAATTTGTGTTAAAAAGGTAATATTTTTTAGACCTCCCATAAACAAGTTATCTATTTAAAACTAAAAAACAAAGAATCCACGAAAAACTTTCGATTTTATAAAAATAATTCCAACTATCGAAAGACCACTGTGTTTATGCAAACGTTTCCAACACGTGTGACTGTACACACTCGAGAAGTAAACAAAGCAATTTGGACCCCTTTTGGCGAATTTTTCCTATGTATTTCTAATTATGGCCTCTTTCTTTCCTACGTTCTTTCTTTTCTACCTTCTTTGCATTCATAAAAAGAGTTTAAACTTCAAAAAGCTGTTTTGTTTTTGTTTCATTTTTGGGTTTTTTTCCATCACACGCGATCCGAAAATGGAATCACGATTTTGTCGGCTGATATTTAAAACGTGTGCTCAAAAAAAATAACAAAGAGCGTATTTTACTGCCTCATTGAATATCACATATGTATGTATGTATGTTTATGTATATGTTTGTATGTATATACATCTGTTTATATGGTCGTACAAATACATATATTTCTATTGAAATACCATTCCCATTCAATAAGTTTCGGGCACCTGGCAACAGGCAAATATGTACGTACAATTTAGCTGGAATAAATGGAGGGAACTGCCATAACTCAACCGCATTTAGATTTTGAAAACTTTGGGTTCAGTTCACTTCGAAATTACTTCAAAATGTTGTCCTAATCGAGGGTGCACTCTATCTAGTTGGGACTTTTTTGAAATCCTTTATGTATGTATGTACTTTAAAATTCCCGAAGTGGGACCCAGTATTCTAACTGTACTTTCCAGTTTGAGGGGCACTTGTGCGATGACCATCCAACCACAAGTTGCAATAAGATTGGAAGCACTGAATCGAAATAATTTGCACACACACTTTCCATCCGGCGGCGAGTGTGTACACGCTTTGACCTTGCGGGGTTGCTGCCACCCCATCAGCCCATTCCCACCCACCGAACAATTTACTCCCAACCCAACTCATTCATAGCGCAAACTAATACGTTTATCCGCAATATCATTTTAAAGCAGAAACAAAATTTGAAAATTTCTTTCTTTGACGTAAGCACAAAGATCTGATATTTAAAAATTCTAAAAAGTACACATATTTTTCAAAAATTATGCAGAATGCGTGTATACAGATTTCAGTATTGTGGTGTTTCGTCGTTGCGCTATTTTAAAGTTGAAATGTTCTATTTTGTTTCTTTTTACTTGTTAAATTTAGTTCCCAGACGCAAAAACTGTACATAAAATGATGCCGAAGTTTCTTTCCTTCTCTCTTTTTTTTTTTGGTTACCACAGTGGGACTCATATGAACAACATCCGTAACTAGTAATTCGTTTACTTTAAATCTTAAATTACACCAGATACCATATTCAACTAACTTTAAAGATATAAGTTAGTAATTTTAAAAGCCGTTCTAAGTTAGAAGGAGATGAAAAAATGGAAAGACAACGTCAAAAAAGCCACAAATGTACAAATTTGTAAACAGAAATCAAATTTGCTACCAAAACGTGAAATCAAAAAAATTGTTATATTAAATAAAATTAATTTCATTAGACATCTGAGAAATCTACTTAATGAAATCTAAAGCCCTAAGGTAGGCTATATATTTTTACCCGGTGCATTTTGATTACCGGGTATTTTTTAGTCGGGAAATTCTTTTGAATATGTTTATCGTTAAAATCAATTTTTAATTTTGAAGAAATAAGTAAAAAGGCAATTGGACAATTTCACAAGAAGATAAAAGGATGAACGAAAATGAATGATGAGAGGGGAGGTAGGGGATTGCCTTATTCGATAATGAATCATACTAGCGGCGATGTTGTGGGGAAATGAGAAAGGCAAGAGGAGTGTCTGGAAGCTGCGAGAAAAGATGAGAGCAAGAGAGTGCGCAGCGAAGTCATGTTTCGCCCTAGAATCCTCTCGCTCTGCCCACCTTACTGCAGCTGCGAAGCAACAATAACAACCACAACAGAGAATCGAAAACAGCTGCACACGAAATCAATGGCCGTCAAACTGTTTTGCAAAATATCCAAAAAGTAACTGTACTCTGATTTACTGAAAATACAATATGCTGATTTTTCTCTAAACATAAAATTTTCAAATTGGGAGCCATAAGAAACTTTTTCTTCTTCTCCTTTTACGACCCCACTTATTTCTACGCCCAATCGATATCCCAGTTTATTGATTTTTCTCAACAAACATTTTACATTTGTTGCTTGTTTAGTTTTAGCATAGTTTTTTATGTGAATAAAAAAAATGTTGGCAAAAAAGTATCACACATACATACACACACTTTGAGCACACCCACGCGAAAACACGCGGCGCCAGCCAGACTACAAGGATACACAAGGATATATGTATTTATATCCTGCACACACACAAAGACTCTCGCATTGAAAAGCTCGACATGAGCGAATCCTGCGGAAAATCCCATAGATGACAACTATTTTAAATGATATAAAACAGTTCGGGGTACTCCTTAAACGAATTACTCACTTGATCAACAGCACTTTTTCAAATCAATAACTCGTCTATTGAATTTATTTAAGCGGGACGAAGTCGCGCGCAACCACCGGCTTGCTTGGCTAAGTAGAGATGATACTTCAACCAATGCCTACTCGATAGTATCGACTCGATACTATCTATCTATTATGCATTTGGTATTTTGTACCTATTCAGTGTAATGCTGATTTGATTATATGTACGGTCATACGATAGCAAATACGACCACCCATAGTGAGCTATACGTATTTACGGTTTTTGCAGTGTGCCAATCTGGTCACACTGCAACAGCCGTGACATTACAGAAACAAAAAAATAAAAACAAAATTTAGGCCTCCTCTAGAAAAAGGAGATATAGGGCAATAAATCTCGTGCAAAATCCACAAGGATAGCCATACATAGAATGTTCCACTTCAGCGGCTTTAATATGATGTTCCCGGAGGGACGCAGTTTTCATGCCACCTACAAATGCTTCTCCGTATCCATGTTGCCCGGAAACGAGCGGTCCGACGTAGAAAAGGGTGGAAAGAGTAAGTTCCTGTGAGATATATGGCTATGGTATCGATCTTTACTTTCGAACATTTTCAGTTATAATGCCTCCCTCCGCATTGGACACGCTTACCCGTCTGAATGTAGAATACCCGATGCTCTTCAAGCTTACCAACGGCAAGAAATCGCGATCTTCTCACGCCGGTGTCCTTGAGTTCGTGGCTGATGAGGGCAAATGCTATCTGCCGTACTGGATGATGGACAACCTGCTGCTGGAGGAGGGCGACATTCTCAACATCGAAAGTGTTTCACTGCCGGTGGCCACGTTCTCCAAGTTCCAGCCGCACAGTACCGACTTTTTGGACATCACCAATCCGAAGGCGGTACTGGAAAATGCCCTGCGCAACTTCGCTTGCCTTACGAAGGGTGACGTGATAGCCATTAAGTACAACAAAAAGGTCTACGAATTGTGTGTTCTGGAGACAAAGCCCGGCAATGCCGTCAGCATCATTGAGTGCGACATGAATGTAGAGTTTGAAGCCCCAGTGGGCTACAAGGATCACTCGGAAACACAGGCCTCGGGCTCTGGACAGCAGGGTACGGCAGGATCTGTAGGGAGTGAAGTTGCCGGAGCCGCCAATGCCATTTTGGAGGAGGTTGTAGAGACCTTCAAGGGATCGGGGGTCCGTTTAGATGGCAAAAAGAAGAAGGAAAGCCAGCTGGAGACACCGGTCCTTAAGAAGGTCCTGCCGCGCGGCGTTCCCGACTACGATTTCCAGTTCGGTCTCATTCGATTCGATCGCAACATTCGTCCCATCAGTGATAGGGGCAACGACGATGGTGCATCAGCTGGCAATGCGGACGGATCCGATGCGGAGAGCTTCCACGGCACCGGTTTCTCCATGAAGAAAACGCGCAAATAGCTCTAGCTATAGTTCTAGTTCTTAGTAATATATTGTGTGACACATAGAAATTAAAGGAAGAACCTTATAGGGGCAGCGTCAGCTTGATGATCTCCTCCTTTGGTGGCGCCGGTGGTGATATTGTGGTCATGGGCGGCAGGCGCCGAATCTTACGACCGTGCTTGCCCTCCTTGCGCTTCCACAGTCCGGACCGAGGACGATTGCCCATCTCCCGCATCCGCTGGGCACTGCCAACATGCTCCTTATTGTGATCTGGGTTAGAGAGTCGACCCACGGTGGCCATGCAGGTGCGCTGGAAAGCAAACTCCCGCTTGGAGGGTAGCTGTACCACAACTTTGTCGTCAAACTTGCGCAGGATAGTGCCAAAAGTACCGGCGGCATGGATCAGATGGCACATCTGCCCGGGATTTTTCTCTAGGCAGTGAATACGGGTGCCCACGGGCAGCGCTCCAAGAGGATATGCATCGCCTTCATTGGGACGCACTACAGGAGTATGGAAACATCAGTCACATAGAACAGGGAAACAAAATATCTTTTTAATATAACGCATAATTGGTTTCAAAAAAACTATATCGGGAATTTTAAATACATATGTATAAGATAGACGGAACAGTTAATACTTTTTACTATGAACCGATTAAAGTTCACACTTAAAAAATTTAATAAATATTAAATACTTACTTAACTCAAATTAAACCCATTTAAAATTTTTTTGATCAAGATATATGTTATATAAAAACATGACTGTTTCTAATCGAACTTACCTGGAATCCTCGGGATTAGTCGAGAGGTCTTCAGGATATCGCCCGCTTTCATGTTCTCAGTGGCCAGGATGTACTTCAACTCATCGCCGACTGCCACCAGGGCCACTTTGGCTGTACGGCAACCATCTCGGATCACCTCAAGTACCACTTCCTCTTGGGCACCGTCCATGGGACCGTCCCGCACCCATTTTACCCAGCGATACTGCTGCTTAATGCCCCCGCCAATGCCTTTAGCCACTAGGCGACCAGAGATAGGATCTCGACCCGCCAAGTGGGTGATCTTCAGCGGCTCCACAGTGTACTCCTCCGGAAAGTGCACAGTTCGACGGAATTGCTGCCCGGCACCGGGTTTTGGTTTCTCCACCACTTTGGTTTTGCCGCGCATCTGTTGCAACGACACTCCCACTGCCGCCATGCGTGGCGGTGTTTGTAGGGTCAATGTTGTGCTCAGCAAACGTGTTAGACTTTGCATCTTGTCAGTTTAATTTAAAAAAAATCGATCAAAAATAATTTTCCAAACTGTTACAAAATCAAGATGCGGTTGAAAACAGCTGATGTGCACTGTTGCCAGACCTTCGACTGGCCATGCCTGACTTCGAACGCTGGCGTTGCCACCGCGTCATCCGAACTGCTCTCTTCTTCTTCTCCTTCACCGCGCTGAAGCAATAAGAATCGGGAAAACCGCATTAAAATCGCTGAAAAAGTGCACAAATCGGCTTTAAATTATTGCCCAATTATTAGTGTTACGTGCATAACAAGAGATTAAACAAAGTGCAACAGCCAAAGGTTTTTTCCAAAAAGGTACGCAAAAAAATAAAAATAAACAAGGCGAACAAAAAATAATATACACACACAAACGCGCAGCGAAAAACGTGTTGTGTGCAAAAAAAGACTGAAAAAAAAGAACAACAAAAACAGTTCGAGTTTGATAACCAACGGCGAAAATATAAACAGCGAAAGAGAGAGAGCGAAAATAAGTAGTAATAAAAATCAATAGCAGAGTGAGCGGAAAAAACAATCAGCTAAAAAGGCATATAAATAAATATTAAGTTTTTATTTTGGAACACGCTCACAACGCACACACACACGCACACGCGTATAGGTATGGGTGGCCTCAAGTGTGTGTACATATTTTGATGTTAGGTGGGAAAAAGCGGGCGGCAAGTTTACGCAATCGCCGAGCGAAAACCAAAGAGCAGCAGGCTTTAGCTATACGTTGTGAAAAGTGTGCTTTTTGTGTGTTTACAAAGAGACAAACAAGACATCCGTCGTATCTATGTATATATATGTATGCGCAGGTGGAGTCGGTTGCTAGCTGAAAAATCAACGAGCGGCATTTTTTACGCATTTCCAATACGCCATCTGTATGTGTGCGTGTGTGTCTGTGTGTGTTTTGGTGTTTTTATTTATTTATTGTGCTTCTCTTTCGCCGTCGTTTTGCCGTTACGAGTGACCCAACACACAGGCACATAAATATATGTACTCGCCAAATCTTTGTGTAACTGTGTGTATGCGTGTGTTTATTTATATGACCGTATGTATGGGCGTTTGTTTGCCTTTTGTTGTTCTCGTTAATTTTATTTTGGTTTCGTTTTGCATGTTTATGCATGCAAGCTCGATCGATTGATGGGGAGCCATGTGTGGCCTGCCAGTGCGAGAGTTCTCAATCCGTCCATGTGTATGTACGAGTTCCAGTATGCGTGCTTTTGTGTTGGTGCCAAGTGGAGCCAAGCAAGTCGGAGAGTGGAACAGTGTTGCCAACGTTCTTTTATAACCGCATAAAAAAGAAGTTACTCTTTTTGCCCATCCTACCTCCCCTTTCCCATCGAGAAGCCACAGATCATTCTGCGAAAAGTTCCAGTTGCCATGGAGGTCTAATTCTCCCTTAATGCAGTTGTTTTCCCCAAGATCCTTTAAGTTGAACTTCCATTGTTTGCCATTTGTTGCACAGGTGCCTTGTAAAGTGTTTCATAGGATATAAGAGGGTCACACTCAGCCATTGCTTGCATTCTGCTGATTCAAAAAAACCTTTTAAGTATTAAATACATACATACAGGCAAAACGTTAAAAAATCGACTAATTACATTTGGTAATAAAAATATAAATGGAAAATTATGCTATTAAAAAATACATATATGCATATGTATGTACAAATTTCATTAATCATCATAAAAATAAATTAATTTTGTAAAAATTATATTATTTACTATAATAATTATATGTTAATATCATATGGTCTTTAAATTAAATGATTTAAATTCAAAAATCTTAGATATAAAATTTTTTAAGATATCTTAAAATATGAACTTCAATTTTAAATGAAGATATTTTTTTTTACTTAAAATGATTTATTTGCTAATTGTGGCATGCATTCGCCTGTTGGCAACACTGGCCGCAAGCTCAGTTTTATTTTGGATAGGGGGATACCGATATGTGTGTGGAGTTGGAGAGAGGAGATTTTTCCATTCCCGGGAAAGCGAATAAGAGCGCAAGCGTGAGTCTTTGCAGTTTGCCGCTCTCTCGCCCGCTTCGCTACATATACATATCTATGTATATATATAAGTGTGTGTTTACTCACGTAGTGCCCGCCGCGTAGTAGTAGTAGTTGTGTTATTATTATTATTATTATTGTTGTTGCTTCAATCGGCGCTTGTTTTTGTTGCCGACTGAGGTATATATGTTGGTGCGATTGTGTATGTGCGGCTGCGGTAGCAAAACAGAGTAAAGCAAAAACTGATACAGCAACGATGGTCGTGTGTGTGTGTATATTTGGAAAATAATTTGTGGCTGACGAAAAGAAGAAACCTTGGGGCCAAAATGAAAAAAGAGCGAAAAGCGCGTGAAAAGCTATAAAAAAAAGGGAAAAATGTAATGCACTCGATTTACAAACGGTGTGCAAATTAAACAAATACATATGTTCTTAATGTGCAAAGTCAATAGGTAAAAAATTGTAAGCTGCAAAATCATACAAAACGTTTGCATAAAACAAAATAAATGTAGATACTCGAAAAATATAATGTTAATATCGGGCAATTGTGTATGCAAATTGATAATGCATTATATGTAATATTGATCAAATTGTGTTCCTATGAAAAACAAAAACAAAACTTGGTATCGAGTTAATTATAACAACACATATTGGTAAAATATAATAGCGCATATGTATATGTATACAGTTTATTGGTTTATTTTATTTTAACTTACATGATAAACAAATACGGATAACTCTTTATTTACATAATCAAACAATAAATAAACACATTTGATTGAAGTCAATAGGTAAAAATCTGTTACATTTTTCGTTTTGCAGGTCAACAACAACAGTAACCGAGCATAGGACAAGTGGGATTTACCTTTCAATGGCCGCCACTACAACAACCACAACCACAACACTAGCAACAACCACCGGCAATAGCAGCAGCAGCACCACCACCAACAACAACCACACCAACAGCGTCAACAACAGTATCGCTAGCAGCAATAATAACATTGTAACCGTACACGCTGTACTAAACAACCCACCCACCAACATTGCAGGCGGTGGTGCTGCTGACGCCGCCACCGTTGCGATTGCCAAGGACATGTTGCAGCTGCACCATGGCGCAGCAGCAGCAACAGCGGCGC
Organism: Drosophila eugracilis; assembly: GCF_018153835.1. Taxonomy (NCBI): domain Eukaryota; kingdom Metazoa; phylum Arthropoda; class Insecta; order Diptera; family Drosophilidae; genus Drosophila; species Drosophila eugracilis. The sequence goes on along the minus strand of NW_024573038.1, from coordinate 7,228,469 downwards.
TGAATAACAACAATAATAGCAACAGCAGCAACAACAATAACAACAACAGCAGCAACAGCGCGGGAAGCAACAATAACAGCGCTGATCAGCTGATCAATAACAACAGCGGCAATTCAGCAAACCACCCACCTGCCACTAGTAGCACCAACACCACCTCCTCCTCTTCTTCCTCCTCAGCCAGCACCACCACCCCCTCCGCCAATGCCTCATCATCTCTGCCGCCATATGGAGAGCTCCGATTTAACCAAGAGGTATTGCCCATCACGGATGCCGTGACGGTAATCGGACGCAACTCCTCCACATCGCTGGTCCACTTTAACGTGGCGGAGAATAACCTGGTGTCGCGCAAGCACTTCCAGGTCCTCTACGACGTGGAGCTGCGCGCCTTCTTTGTTCAGTGCCTCAGCAAGAATGGCATCTTCGTGGATGATTTTTTGCAGCGGCGCAATGTGGATCCACTTCGTTTGTCGCAGCGGTAAGTGAAGTTCGTAAATCGTAGATGGTCGAAACTTATCGGCATTAATACAGCCGGAAATATTCCGGTATTTATGGAATATGATTTTACGAATAACTATCTATGTTTTTTTTTTATTATTAACGTCAATTTTTATTCTCATAGAATTGATTGGTTTTCTAATAAGATGTTCCTAAATCCTAAATTAATTGTTGTACCTATAAAACTATGTATTTATAAAATTCATCAAATTCCCTTTCATTTCCAGCTGCTACTTCCGCTTTCCCAGCACGGAGATTCGCATCGAATTCGAGAGTTTTGTGCCCGCCACTCAATTGGATTCAGCCGCTGGCCATTCGCCATCGTTGGTCGTAAGTGGTGGTGGAGTGGGTGGTAGTGGAGCCCATGTTATTATAACACCGCCACCAAGGGACGAACTACATCAGCAGCAGTTGCATCACCACCAGCAGCAGTTGCAGCAGCATACGCACCACCAGCCAGCGCACCATCTGCCGCTGCAGCAACAGCAGCAACCGGCGCACCACCCACTCCCACACACACCACACCACCCGCTTCACCACACAGCTCTGCACCAGCAGCAACAGCGTAGCGGCAACATTATTGTGGCGCCACCAGCTGGGGCAGCTGCCCACCTTATCGCTGGAGATGGACCCGGCGTCTATTCTCCACTCAAGATTTCCATACCCAAGAAGGAGCAAAAGAGTCCCTACCTATCACCAACTGGCAAGTGGAATTTCATTCTGTATACCATATAAAAAACTAACACAGCATAAATTATCTTATTTTTTATACATATCCTAATATTTAAAACGAATTATGATGTAAGTTATTAACATAAATTGAATTGATTGGAATCACAGGTACAATAAGCGCCGCCAACAGTTGTCCGGCTAGTCCACGTCAGGGTTTCATTCAGAATCAGCCCAATAATTACAACAACTACAGCAACAACAATACAGTAAGTAAATCCTTCAAGCAGTTATATAATTGGCATACTAACGGGAAATAATGAATTTCAGCAGGATCTGTTTCAGACTCCCTCCACAGCCAGCTACAATCACAACGAGAAGCCGCCGTACAGTTACGCCCAGCTTATCGTCCAGGCCATTTCTGCCGCACCGGACAAGCAGCTAACGCTCTCGGGCATTTATTCGTTTATAGTCAAGCACTATCCGTACTACCGCAAGGAGACTAACAAGGGCTGGCAGAATTCCATACGTCATAATCTCAGTTTGAATAGGTACTTATGATTTTAATTAAATAGAATCGTTATTGTTCCTTACATTTATTTTAATACTAAACTTTCAGGTATTTCATCAAGGTGGCGCGCTCCCAGGACGAGCCTGGCAAGGGTTCCTTCTGGCGTATTGATCCAGATAGCGGTGCCAAATTGATCGACCACAGCTACAAGAAGCGTCGCCAGCGGAGCAGCCAGGGCTTCCGCCCGCCATACGGGATGCCTCGCTCGGCGCCAGTCTCGCCCAGTCACATGGGTAAGTTTTTGTTTAAAAATCTCAACAAAAAAATCTACTCAAAATGTTGCGTTATGGTTTTTGATATAACCTTCTCTTGTAATATTTTTAGATAATTCGCGAGAAAGCTCACCGCTGCAGGATATTGTGCTTCAATCTGCACCCGGATCACCGGGAATGTCGCTGGAACAGCGCGCCGCTGACGCCGGTTTGTTTTTATAGATTTTTGTTGTTTTCTTAATTTTTCGATTATAATATTAACGTTATTGTTTTGGAATTGAAGTACATTACTAGAATTAAAATTATTATTATTATTTTGCAGAAATCATTTACAACTCTCAGAATGCACACCAGCAGCAACAGCACCAACCGCAGCAGCAGCAGCAGCAGACACTGTCAAGCAATTCCAATCAGTACAGGTGATGATCAATGTAATTTTTTTTTGTTTCACATTCCTAACAATACCTTTGGTATTTAAGCAGCGGAAGTCCGTACTACGTAACCAATCAAAACTCTGGCGTAGCCGCGGCACCACAAACGCATGCTGAGGGAAGCGGAGCGGGCGGAGGTGGTGGAGTTGGAGCCCTGATTGCGCTGAAGAGAAACCATGTATTGAGCGGTGGGGCATCACATACGCTGCATCAGCAGCAGGCAGTGGCACAACAGCAACAGCATTCAGAGATTATATATGAGGAGTTGCCGACCGACTACAGTGGCCACATCGAGGCCACTGAGGAAGAGTGCGTCACCACTGCCACCGATGCCACCGTGGCCAAGCGTCCCAAGTACGTGTCCGAGGTGCTCTGATGCGTGCGGATCCAGAAGCACCGGCAGAACAAGGGCAAATAGTTGGCCCCACGGGTGGAATCGATTAGAAAGCAAAACAAAAAGTATCTCCATCTTGTATATTGAATTTGCCAATCATAGACCTACCTATACCCCAAAACTAAACAAACAAATGCAAAGCAAAGCGAGCCCAAACAAACACTACATAAGAAAAATGTACGCACGCGAAGCAATGCAACACGAAAGCAAAATGTATAAATTGATATGGAACATTTTACAAATATCAACTGTGAGATTGTGTTTGAAATGTTGTCCATACAACCGTTCAACGGCTGCAACTACATGCACACTTTTCGAAATTCGAAATCCGATTCGAAGTTACGACTTAATCCCTTAGATCTGACGAATTCAATATGCTCGATGACGCTACTCTCTAAGTAATATAATAAAATGTAAGTTTAATGCGAAGTAAAGCAGCAAACAAAGCAAAATTATCTAGATATATGCGATTGATTATTGTAATGATTGATGATTATGATTTATAAGATGTTATAGCTATGTGACCGAAAAAGCGTAAAAGAAAAATTGGGGGAAAATCAAGTAACAAGCAACCAACCACACAAGTAACAAACAAACAAACAGGCGAATGAATAATATTACCTATCTACATACCTTTACCTATATCGATTTAAATATAATATATATATATATTTATCTATATATATATATATATATATAAATATATACAAAACATAAAAATACAAACAAAAACAAAAAATGATGAAAATTAATAAGTAATATCTACAAATTTACGGATACAATAACGATATATAAAGATTGAAATGATAGCACATTATTTCTTATTAATGAAGAAAATCCCATTTAAGTGTTTGGACAAAGTGTATTAAAAAAAAAATCAAATGTACAGTTTCTTGTTTTATTCATATCCAAACGACGCGTATAGGTTCTTTAATACAAGCTATTTGGTACATACGATTGAACTTCTTTTCAACTTCATTTTTCTCGGTTGGTATGAGGCATTTGTTAAAGACCCATTCAACAGAGTCTTTGATGAGAATTAAATTAGGGTCGGCCGCATACTGCTCCACCATATAAAATCGCGATCTTTCTGTCAATGCTCCAACCATGACCTTTAAAAAACTCCCTGAATACATCCGATCCCAATTCATAAACCATATCCGTAGTTTCAGTACACTTAAATCTGTTGTTGATCGGAAATCGCTTTAATAAGTTCCATTTCGAATACGTGGTGTACATCCTGAAAATATAATAGCAAGTACGCCAGTCTATTTATTAAGACCTCCTTGCATGCCACCCCTAGCGATTCGACCGTCCAAATGTTGGCGCACTCCAAAAGCTTAAGGATATCCTCCTTGGTATAGCAATTGAGAGGCAAAAAATCGTTCGGTAATCTTTAATATGCGTTGCTATACTGAATAGTAAGTATTAAATAGCTAAATGTAGCAAATATAATGCACAATATTTAAGACTTTCTAGACACACTGTATTAATTTGGCTAACCGGAAGTATCACCAACCTTGTGACACGGGAATCGGCGCGATCCAACAATTACCCAGCAGTCAGTCAAATCATCGTCCTCCGTAATTTTTTTTACATGTAAGTTGCCAGCCTTTGTAAAATATTTCATATATGAGATAATAATGTTTCAGGTTAACGATTCCTTACCAATTCACCATAGTTATAGATAACTTATTGTTTTATTTAGTTTAGATCTTCGATTGAAACAAAGCCCTAGCAGATGACCTCCACATTCCCTCTTTTAGAGAACAGATAAACAGCCCCTCGAGTCGGTGCAACGATCGTCTCACAGCTCACACCAACCACTTAGCTTCTTCCCTGGCTAACGCAACTTTAGAAGACGTCTAAAGCGAAGGCATCCAGCCGAGGACGTATTAGTATTTAGTATTGATTTCTAGTTATCTAGTTTTAAAAATATGTTAATTCCTTCCTGCTATGTATTTATGTTATTTGTTCATTATTGTTCTCAACGTATTATAGCCATTGTTGTTATACCAAAAAAAAAAAGATCTTCAATAGAAAAATCACCCTTGAATTATGCGTTGTTGTTGTAAGCTTAACAAATATAAATTTATCGGAAAATCGATTTTTTTTGTCCATATATTAGAATATTAGTTATTTTTATACTTTAACGATATTTTGTAGCTGGGTGCTTCAATGCTGATAATCACCGCTCACAATCTTCTGAGAATGGATATAAAATCCATGTATTAAATATCATTTCCATATTTTTATACAATACAATTTTTTTGATATTACATTTTTAAAGTATTTTGGAATTCGTCTTCGCATAAACGCAGTAACTGCAAAAGACCGCGCTGTCTTTCTAACCTTCCCTACGACGGTCACACTGTACGAGATACCTGGAAAGTTCGCAAGTTTTTTCGTTTTGATAAATATATTAAATTGTCAAAATGGTTGTTAAAGCCGTCTGCGTAATTAATGGCGATGCCAAAGGCACTGTTTTCTTTGAACAGCAGGTGAGAATCAACAATATTTTGATGTTGCTTCTAAGAAAAATTGCTGGAAAAACAAGTTCTAAAGGTCAAATTGCCGGCTCTCCCCTCATTTCTCCTTTTCCATTTTATTTAAGGTGCTTGAAAAACTTTCGAGAATTTCAATTAAGTCAGATTACTAATTTTTGCATTGTCACCTAACAAACGCACAGTTATATAAGCTCAACAACGACAAGCACATGTGTGCAGCCAAGTACTTACAGCAGGGGTCATACAAATGAGAGTGATTTTTAAGGCTTTATGGGGGTTAAATATAACATATGTAAATTTTTTTAGAATTATCCTCAGAACAAAAATATTCATATTTTTAATTTTTAGAATTTTTAGAAAGTTTTTTCAAGTTCTCTTGATTTGTATCTATTATGTGTGCAACTGTGAGTTTTCATCTTATCTTCTGCTTTAAGTTAGCCTCCCATGTTAGTACCCAATCAATATTGTGGGTCCCAAAAATTGTATGCTTCTGTTGGGACAAGTCATGATTAAACGCCACTTCTTCGTTATCAGGAGGCTAACGTTATCTTGTCTGTTTAACTAATTTAACACCCTTCCCTTTGTCACTCTAGAGCAGCGAGGCTCCCGTAACGGTCACCGGCGAGGTGTGCGGTCTGGCCAAGGGCCTGCACGGATTCCATGTGCATGAATTCGGGGACAACACCAATGGGTGCATGTCGTCGGGACCGCATTTTAATCCGTACGGCAAGGAGCACGGTGCCCCCGTCGACGAAAACCGCCACCTGGGCGATCTGGGCAACATTGAGGCCACCGGAGACTGCCCCACAAAGGTCAGCATTACAGATTCCAAGATCACACTCTTCGGCGCTGACAGCATCATTGGACGCACTGTGGTGGTCCACGCCGATGCCGATGATCTCGGCAAGGGTGGACACGAGCTGAGCAAGTCTACGGGCAACGCTGGTGCTCGCATTGGCTGCGGCGTTATTGGCATTGCCAAAATCTAAGAAGTAAACAATTCCAAAATCGGCCTTTGTGCTGATCTACTCTATTTAGCACTACTAACTGGATTTATGCAAACGATATATTTCTACCTATATATAACCTGTGGTCTGTTAGGTTAATACGCAACCTTAAAGGTTCAATAAATTGGTGTTTTCAAATTGGCCTATAACCCAAACGCAATGTTTTTGTTTTAAAGTGTAATAAGAATATTTTTAAATTCTGTGTTATTGACTTTGGTTACTCTTAGGGCAGCTTGGTAAGTCTTTATTACGCACTTTATAAACAATAAGAAAACTTATATTATTTACAAAACATGGTGAAAACCTATATTTGCCACATGTGTAGAAAACTATATTAGTTCCATGTGCGATGCAAATAGACTACAAAAGAATAGTCATATTACTTAAAGGATTCAAGGTGTATAAATATATGGCCTTAGGTCTTGTTGAAATATGACTGGTAGACAATACCCAGCGAAGAAGTGGCGAACAGCGTGAAGTAGCTCCACCAGGTTGCAAAGCCCAGAAAGCCCTTGTAAACCTCTGTGGAGAAGACCTGTAAATATAAAGGAATATGAGAAGTAGAATGGAGTAGAATATAAATTAGTCTCACATTTTTTAGGCTACTGAATGACGCCTGCAGCGATTGTGCCGATTCAAGTATATTGAAATCACCATCTCCTTGGGGCCCGACACCACCAACTGGCTCCACTTCGCTGGCCGCACACTCGTGCTGCAGGACAACGCTTTCCCGAAAAATGCCTGCCCAACTGAAACCGCCCAGGCTCTTGTACATTAGTGTGAGATAAAGGCATAGAATCAGAGGTGCAGCAAATTGCAGGGTCACAACACACAGATAATAGAAAATCGACGAGATCTACAAATGAGATAAAGCGATGATGTAACTCCATAAGAAATTGTAATAAATCTTACCTTCTGCTTAAACTCTACATTGGTGATCCGGCCGGCCTCCTTTCGTAGATCTAGGATCTTGTCATGGGCCAGATTCAGGTACGATTGCAGATATATAGGCATCAGAGCAAAACGGACAACAACCACAAGGATCACTAGCAGCAGGCGGAGAGTCTCAAAAACGTGCGGCTTTAGTCTGCAGAAATGAAGAGTAAGACAAGGCATAAAAATGTGAAAGCTGGTAGAGTTAACACTCTTGCTTACAATGGCTGTTGCATTCCCTGGAAGACACGCACCGTCAGGTAGTCACGGCTGATGGGGCGAATCCACAGAATGACCAGGATGAAGGGCAGCACAAAGCTAAGATTTAGGAGAACTTGCAGCATCCGATTGCCACGGCAGTAGTTTAGTGAGTCCCAGTGCATCTTGGCCATCCGCAAGCCGGGGAAAGTAAACAGCGAGCCGAGCAGTCCGCATCCCATTGCCAAAAAGAATTTGACCACGATCTTGGAGGCAGGACCACTAAGAAATTGATAAAAAAAAAAAAAGGTCAGCGAATTACTTGGCGTAATTAGATTGAAACACTCACGACGATGGCAGGCCCTGCTCGGTGAGGAACTTGGAAGCGCTAGCATTAAAACTCGCATAGGCATCCTCCAGACCCGTCTCCAGGATGCGCTCGTCCACGATCAAAACGACCATGGCCACTAACAGGTAAACAAGACAGGCCACGATTACCATCGACCTCTCTCCTATAGACTCCTCGCTCTGGAAGTAGAGCACCGTAAGCGAAGAGAGAAGCTTTAGGGCAAAGAAGATGACCAGCAGGCACCACACCATGCTCAGATTAATCTCTTGTCGCAGCGGGTAATAAAAGTGGAACAACTGTGGATAGAAACAAATGACATTGACTACGTTCTACCACTTGTATGGAATCTTTTGCTTTATATCGCAACAGATTTATGAAGAATTTCCAATAACACTGTATTGTGGCTTTATTATATTTACCCACCTCAGATATCACGTATACTATTCCTGTATAGACGCTAAAGTCCAGAAGCCATTGGTACTCGGTAAAGTATCGCAGATGGATGACATCGCGTTCAAGGACCGGTGATGTTAGCAGCTCCACTTCGATGCTGCGCGGTATGTGAAACTGTGCGCCCGATCCACCAGTCCCATTTGCCTGTTTATTCCGACCACCTTTTGGTGGCTTCTCCTTGGGCACCCCGCCACGGGATCGCAACTCGTCGTCGGTGGGATGTAGGTATCGATGCAGGCCGGTGCGGCAGAGAATCCATTTGGCGAAGGAGTAATGGGGGCTCAGCTTCTGGATGACGCTGACCATCACCAAAGTGATGACCAATTGGGCGCCCAGCACAGCCTGCAATGGGACAAGAAGAGTTTGCGTTTGGTAGCACATGTCGTGGCTATTTTTGGGTCCCTGCGCTCCGGTCTATTTTTGGTCCATTATTACGACGGACTCTTAATTTTTCCGGGCAAGCCGGTCGAATGGCCAGTTTTTCCCTTTCAAAAAGGCATTGTCCACTCGACTTCATTTATATTACCATCGCTTCCTATTGACGTGAAGAAGTAAAAATGACTGAAGTTACAACTTGTCCTAGTTACTGCGCTAATTAATTCATCATTGTTAATTAAAAACGGAAATCTCTAACAATCTTCGTCAAAAATTTTCTTTGGTTCGGGCAGTGTGACCATTTGTTGGTTTTTCCAAGAAGACAACGAAATGTATGGAGAACTTTTGGCGGCAATTTAAATAAACTTTTTAGTTTTTGTTTAAAACATTTTGTAATAATAATAACATTAAAAAATCATATTCTAATTTAAACTTTAAAGCTAAGCAACCTCAACAACCTTCCATTGCTTATAGTTTCTTTTTTAAATTTTTATAGTCACTTTAAAATTTCCGTGTAAAAAAAGTTTGATAAGAAAAATGTCGAACGGGAATAATCAATGTTTTACGAAGATCTGGGATCTGGGGAAATGGAATTCGACGGATATAAAGCACTACCATTCTATATCGCGCATCCAAAAACAGCTTCGCATTGGAAACTGGGAATATCTCTGTCAACATCCAGAAGTAAGCAATATCCACATACTTAAACCCTATTTTTAAAACTTATCCACTGATCCGAGTGCCATTAGATACGGGCCATCATTCGGGTAATTCTGCACCAGGCCCTCAATGCAAAGCCAAAGCCTGAAAATCTCCGAAAATTTGTGGCAGATTTGTTTAACTGTGGACAGAACCCACTTCTAGTACCTATGGTAAGCTTAAGGAAAACCTAATAAGTACTAAGCTTTTCTCATAAAAACCACAAATTTTCGTAGATAAACACCCAGCTGAAGTACGTTAAGGACCAGTTGAAACAGGGCCGCTGGAGTCGGTTTGATGCAGAGATGCTCTTTATGGAGAGTCCTTCGACGCACTCGCTCCTTTCAACAGCCTCTGAAGACAGCAATGTTCATCCCGTCCTCACATATGCACTCGTCTTTAAGAAGCCCGACGAGTGCGGCATCGATAATCCTCCATTCTAGAAATCAAACACTAATAAGCATTATTAGTAATACTAACACTTTTAAGATCTGTTGTTAAAAATTAAACTCAATAATAAATTTAGATCCATTTTCAAGTATTGCATTCCTTAACTCTTAACACTTTCTTTTTCAGAAGTTTGAAAATTTTTCAATTTTTTAGGTGGATGCTTCAGTTTAACTTTGAAGAGTACTAATGCGAACTTGTAGCTCTTATATATGTAAGTACTAGTTAATTGCTTTAACTAAAAAATGCACAAGTTTTTCTGAAGTCGCTTTTTATTTTTTATTGAAAGTCGTGGTTAGGGATCCCTAGAAACGGGCAAAGCGGCGACCGAAACGGCGTTCACGCACGCGGTAGCGCCTGACTACACGACCGCCATCGTTATCCCCATCGCGGTTTCTACGGCGCCTATCTCCTCCGAAACGACGATGGATAATGAACCTTCTGCGATGCCTGTGGCGCTTCTTTTTGGACTTATCGGTGGTGGCGGCTGTGGTGGTGGTGGTGGTGGTGGCGGCTGTCGTGGCACTTGAGGTATCGGATGTACTAGAGCTGGACGGGGAGGTGGAGCTGGTGGGAGAAGTAGAGCTCGTTGGGGATGTGGAGCTCGTTGGTGAGGTGGAGCTCGCTGGCGGGGTGGAGCTCGTTGGGGATGCGGGTGTACTGGCCTGCGAAGACAGGACAACCAGAGTGGCCAAAACGACCAGGCTTAGCGCAAGAATGGGACGCATGATGACTTCAATTTAGCTGGGCTTGGGATTCTGATTCTACCAGCTACCGGATCCACCTATTTATAGTTGAGCCATCCGAAGCATCTGAAGCTACTAACAGATCTTCGGCTGTTTGCAGATCAAATATGTTAGGCATTTTGGATTTTCCCAACTTTGGATTATCTTTATTTAAAGCTGTTTTTGCTCAGTTAAATTTGATATTGTTTTAACACAAAAGAAATAGAGTGCATATCTTTTGTTTGTACACAAGTTCTTATTTTAAGTTAATGATTATGTTCTTTTTTATACTTTTCTTGTGTTGACAAACTTCAATTTTTTTATTCAGAGTTTATAAAAGGCATTCAGTAATTTAATTCGAAGTTTAAGAACGTTAAACGAACCATCGCGCAGTTTTTGAGGCGACTGTGATCTACTTCAAAATAAGCAAGGAGAATCGCCGCAGTCGAGTGCCGCGACTGTAAAGTACTCGTTATTATTTAACTTAACATAAGCATAACAGTAACATAAAAAGTAATGTAAAAGCATTTACAGATATAGTATAGCCATGTTTTGCTGGAATTATATATTAAGAAATTGTTATTTACTGTGTCTAAAAACTTTTATTTCGTTATTTCTACTATAATAAATAAATAATGATATTCCTGTTAAAGAAACTCTAACATTAATGTTGTCGGAGACTAAGACTTCCGTGGATTGTGATCGTTAGGATGGACGTGTCCACGACAACCGTGAACGGATCTTATAACTGGTGATCCTTATCAAGAATTTAAATAGTTCATAGGGTTGATAATGGATCCCTTTACCTTTAACGCACAAATATGAAAAACACCCTAAGAAATACACTATTGAAACAACGAAAAACGAAAAGTTAAAGTGCTACTCTTGAAAAATAGGAACTCTTTATTAGATCGTAGAATACATATATTTCCCTTTCATATGTTAATCCTTTTAATTTTAAGAAACATTAAAAATTAGAGAAGGAAGTGGTATCTGGCCATCCAATATGAGAAATAATATAATCCAAAAGCTGTTTTCTTTGCTCAGAACCACGACGTCTACGCTTAACCACGACGTCTACGCTCGCCTTCGCGCCTGCGGATGATTCTCCTGATGATGCGGTGTCTGTGGCGACGGGCCTTATGCTTCTTTTCTGTCTCTGGGGTGGCTGTGGTGGTGGTGGTGGTGGTGGTAGTGGTAGTTGTTGTGTCATCTGATGATTCGTCACTAGAACCGCCAGAACCACTGGCAGAACCACTGGCAGAACCACTTGCAGAACCACTGCTAGTAGATGTGTCGGTGTCCGTAGTAGCGCAATCAACCGAGTACAGGCAGATGGCCACAACAACCAAAGTAAGGGCGAGGAGCTTCATTTTGTAACTGATTCGATCGGAGTTACCAGAGGTAATGTGTGGTATTAAATCTGTTCCTCTCCCTTTTATAGTCCAAGCTAACACGCTGAAATGCTAACAAATTGCGTCAAGGGAGTGGAAAATTTTAAGATTTTTAAACCGATATTTAAAAATACCACTACAACAGTCTAATTCCAGCAGTTGGGCTAAGTTTGTTATTTTCTCTCAGGGCTTGTTTAATAAGAAATTTTATTTTTATTTTCTGTCTCATACCATATATTGACTTGAGTTCTATTGTCTAACTAAACAGCAGTAGTCAGAGTGTTAACATAGTACTCAGTTAGGCAAATATGTACACGCTTCAACAAACTTAACAGAATTTCGGCTATTGTTTAGTATTTCAGTTGGGCTTACTTTAATTAGACTATTTAAAATAAAAGTTAATAAAAGTAGAATAATAAAAGAAAAACTTGTATTACTATGGATACAATAATATCATTTTCGTAGAAAAAAAAAACGAATATTAAATACAACTAAATAATGACATTCCTGTTGAAGAAAATCTAACATTAATATTGTCGGAGCCAAAGACTTCCGCGGATTGCGATCGTTAGGATGGACGTGTCCATGACGACCGTGAACGGATCGTATAACTGGTGATCCTGATCAAGAATTTAAATAGTTCATAGAGTTGATAATGGAACCCTCTACCGTTCACACAAAAGCACACTAAAAAATACACTCACAACTATTGAAACAAGGAAAAACGAAAAGTTAAAGTTTTACTCTTGAAAAATATAAACCCTTTATTAGATCGTAAAATATATATATATTTCCATTTCATATGTTAATAATTTGAAGTAAAAAAACATTAAAAATTCGAGAAGGAAGTGGTATCTGGCCATCCAATATGAGAAATAATATAATCCAAAAGCTGTTTTCTTTGCTCAAAACAATTTATTTAGCAAATTTCTTCTTGCTTAACCACGACGTCTACGCTCGCCTTCGCGCCTGCGGATGATTCTCCTGATGATGCGGCGTCTGTGGCGATGGGCCTTGTGGCGATGGGCCTTCTCGGGGGTGGCTGTGGTGGTGGTGGTGGTGGTAGTGGTAGTCGTTGTGTCCTCTGATGATGATGATTCGTCACTGTTGCTAGAACTGCTAGTATCACTGCCAGAACCACTGGAAGATGTGTCGGTGTCCGTAGTAGCGCAATCAACCGAGTACAGACAGATGGCCACAACAACCAAAGTAAGGGCGAGGAGCTTCATTTTGTAACTGATTCTATCGGAGTTACCAGAGGTAATGCGTGATACTAAATCTGTTCCTCTCCCTTTTATAGTCCAAGCTAACACGCTGAAATGCTATCAAATTGCGCCAAGGGAGTGGAAAATTTTCTGATTTTTAAACAGTTTAATTCCAAGATTTGGGCTAAGTTTGTTATTTTCTCTCAGGGCTTGATTAATAAGAAATTTTATTTTTTTTGTCTCGTACCATCTATTGACTCGAATTCTTTTGTCTAACTAAACAGCAGTAGTCAGAGTGTTAACATAGTACTCAGTTAGGCAAATATGTACACGCTTCAACGAACTTAACAGAATTTCGGCTATTGTTTAGTATTTCAGTTGGGCTTACTTTAATTAGACTATTTCAAATAAAAGTTAATAAAAGTAGAATAATTAAAGAAAAACTTGTATTACTATGGGTACAATAATATCACTTTCGGACTTTCACTTTTTAACATTAACATTAACATGGTTTACAACCAGATAAAGTACAATCTATACTCCCTAAAATAATGTACTGAAGGATATAGGGATTGATTTGCATTACAATAATTAGAAACCTTCTACACAGGATACGGTAGACGAAAGAAAATAAAGTTTTCCTCAGGAAAACTTTCTATAATTAGCAAAGACGTGGTTTCAAAACTGGTCTTATTTGAGGGAAAGATCTATTATATTTATGAAAAGAAATATGCGTCACTCTATTTCTCTTTTGTTATGACAATACCTATTATAGTTGAACAATAACAGCTGTAATCATGACATATTCTAGTGATGGGAAAATCCAGAGTACTTTACATATTTGATCTGCAAACAGTTAAAGATCTGGAAGGAGTTTTAGATGCTTCATGACGGCTTAACTATAAATACGTGGATCCGGTGGTTGGTATTATCAGAATCCCAAGAACAGAAGTAGAAGTCGCCATGCGTCCAATTTTTGCGCTATCCCTGGTCGTCCTGGCCAATTTGGTTGTCCTGGCATTACAGGCAGATACCACCTCGCCGACATCCTCGACATCGCCGACATCCTCGACCTCGCCCACAAGCTCTACCTCCCCGACGAGCTCCTCTTCATCTGATACCACGACATCTAACACCACTACCACAACAGCCTCCACCACTACTACCACCACCACTGAGGAGACCAAGAAGAGGCATCGTCGCAGACACCGCAGGCACCGCAGGAGGAGGGTCATCATCATCCGACGTGGAGAAGGAGAGAGGCGCCGCAGGTACCGCGATGACGATGCCGATGGCGAAAGAAATGACGATGGTGGTCGTGTCGTCAGGCGCTATCGCATTCGTGAACGCCGTGTCGGTCGCCGTGGCTTTCGCCGTTTTAACCGCTTCTAAGGATCTAGATACGAATTTCTTTGCAAAATAAATAAAAAAACTGATAAAAAAGTCAGCGTAGTCCTTATTAAAAGCTGCGAACATAATGTAAGAAAAATTAAAAGTAACAGAAAATGTATCAGAAAATTTATACATGTTACATCGAAAAAATACTTCTAGGAGAAACATCTAAAACTTCCTATTCCATCGTTGGGGCTGAAATTTTTGTAGTGCAAATTTGATAAAGATTTAGAAATTTTATTTTCTTTTCTATTTATACAGTAACTGGAATTATGTTAACTGTTTTGTTAAACTAAACTTACTTTAGCACTCGGTTAATCAAATAATGTTCTTGCTTTAAGAAAATTAAATAGAAGTCTCTTTTATTTATTTTGTCTGCGTTGAGCTTACTTTCTAAAATTTAAATAAACTTGTTAAAATAGAAACAACTAAATATAATAATATTGTTAGGAGAATAATAGTCGGCACTAAATGGACGGTCTGTAAGTTGGCACGATAAGTTTATTCCAAAATACCGTCCAAAAATGTAGGGCACATTTTTATCAATTTTTAAAGCCATATTTTTTTTTTTTTCACTATTGGAAGATTTGTTAAATCATTTTTTTTGTGATCAAGATGAATTATGTTGTTACTTTTGATAGTTGTCGAAAATGTTGACTAATCCTTAAGAAAAAATAATAGAAGAGTTGATGAGTACACAATGTAAACTAAAATATGGAGATCAATTTTGATCTATTCTCCTCTTGTGTTTTACTGTAATATTCAATTTTAATATAACTTGTAGGGGTTTACATACATACTTTTTATTTCATCCTAATACCAAGCTTATACGAGGTGTGTTCAAAAAGTAAGGTGACTTTTCAAATTTCTCGGGCAACATATTTTCGATTATCGTTTTTTTTGTTTTGTTATATTGGTACACTCTTCCCTAACATCTGTACCAAGTTTCAATGGAACATCCTCTTTTGTTTGGTTGTGAGAGGCGTAAAGTTACAAGTTGTTTTGCGAGCTCGGCGATTTTTTGCTTTTTTCGGTCTTGGCTCGTCTGGGCTCTTCCATTGGGACGATTGGGCTTTGGTTTCGATATCATAACCATATACCCATGATTCGTCACCAGTTATGACCCTTTTGAGTAAATCTGGGTCGTCGTTGACGTCATTCAACAGCTCTTGAGCGATGCTCATGCGACGGTTCTTTTGCTCAAAATTCAGCAATTTCGGAACAAACTTCGCTGACACACGACTCATACCCAAAACGTTTGAAAAAATTTCATGGCACGAGCCAAGCGATATACCGACATCTTCAGCAACTTCTCTGATAGTGATTCGACGATTTTCCAAAACAATTTTCGTCACTGCTTGAACGTTTTCATCAGTTGTTGACGTGCTTGGGCGTCCAGAGCGAGGCTGGTCATTGGCATCTTCCCGGCCATCTTGGAAGAGTTTGTACCACTTGTACACATTTTTTTTACTCAGAACAGTTTCACCGTATGCCACTGTCAACATTTCAAGTGTTTCAGAGCACTTAATTTTATTTTTTACACAAAATTTGATGCAAATCCTTTGATCCATATTTTTCGATAGCAAAAAATCGCCGAGCTCGCAAAACAACTTGTAACTTTACGCCTCTCACAACCAAACAAAAGAGGATGTTCCATTGAAACTTGGTACAGATGTTAGGGAAGAGTGTACCAATATAACAAAACAAAAAAAACGATAATCGAAAATATGTTGCCCGAGAAATTTGAAAAGTCACCTTACTTTTTGAACACACCTCGTATAATAAAATTAAACCATTTGAAAAAGACAAAAGTTGTTGCCAACTTGCACTCAGTTAGGTAAATATCTACAATAGTACATACCAGCTTTTAAAAATTAAACAGAAGTTAGGTTTGTTTGTTTAGTCTTAGCATATTAACATACTTCCTGTACTTAAATGTGGCTATAATTAAAAAATTTTTAGCTAATAAGTAAGCCTGTTTAAGTTTAATTCAAGTCTAACTATAGGTCGTTTTTGATTTCTTTAGAATGTGTTTTTAAATTTTAATGGATGCACTGCATCGCTGGATGGTTTTTGGTTAGATAGGCGAATCACTATCTAACGAGCTTGTTATACATATGATGGGAATATTCTGGGCTTAAGTCTATAATCAGATGTATTTACAAATGGAGATTTTTTATATTCACTTTTGATTGATAAGGATGTTTTTGAGTTCAGTGCATAATAACTCCTCTAACTGTTATTTAATTTTCTTAGTACTTTTCCAAGAGCTAAATATATCTACGTACATGAAAAGATTATTATTAGATAGGCATGTTCTTAGCTTTCTCTCTCTCTTTATTTATCTTATGCTTTAACAATAAAAGAACAACTGCAGCTTAAATCTCGCAATTATTCAGAGCTGGGAAAACCCAGAGAAAGTTAAATATTTGGTCTGCGAACAATCAAGATCCGGCCAAATGCCTTAACTATAAATAGCTTGGTCCAGTGGGTGGTAGTATCAGAATCCAAAGCCCAATCCTCAAGAGAAGTAGCCATGCGCCCCATATTTCTGCTATCCCTGGTCATCCTGGCCACTCTAGTTGCCTTGTCATCGCAGGCAAGTAGTAACTCTACCTCGACCGACACTGCGACCACCACAACTACCACCACTACAACCACAACTACCACGGAGGACACCACCACCACAACCACAGAGAAGTCGAAGAAGCGTTGCAGGCACCGCAGGAGGTTCCACATCCGTGAAGATCGAAGGGATCGGAGAAGGGAGAGAGATAATCGTCGCCGCAGGAACCGCAGTAGCGATAGCGGTCGTTCTTCGAGGCGTTACCGTGTTCGTGAGCGCCGCTTCAGGCGCTACTAAGCTTTGAAACATGAAATGTTTTCAACTATAAAATAAATTCCGCTTTCAAAAAATATGCGTTTCAAATTACTGGTTTTTTCAAAAGGTTTCCTTCTCCATTTTGAGCAAACATTAACTTAAATAATTCTTAGGAGAATCAATTTTGGCCTAACAAAGATTAAACTTAACCGAAATTGGGATATTATGAAGCTAAAGATTGCTTATAATAATTGACCACTAATTAGTTATATGAGTTAAGCATCGCTAACGCATATTTGTATAATGCTAACTTCTGATCCTTAATATATATACATATACATATATACATATGTATATATAAATTGCAATAAAATCTCACACAGAAAATTAAATTTTGACTTTCGACACCAATTAATAGTCATAAAGTGAACATCTCAAAGGTAAAACCCAGACCTCTCTCAACGTTTATGCTCCAGCGACAACTAATTCAATTTGGATGAAAAATATCAACGCATCAGCGGAGCCATCATGGTCAAAATAGGTATATAAGAGCCAAATGTTTTGAGTACGGCTTAGTCAGTCGATTCTGGAGCACATATTCGATGGCATCAACTGGAAATGATACGAAAACTGAAAGCTATTCGTATCCGTTTGCGGATTTGGCAGATGAGCGGACGAGGAATTGGCCACTAGTTGAGTCGCCTTGGAATGTTTCCGCTCTATTGGCACTCTATTTACTTATGGTTCGCTACGGGCCCAAATGGGCAGCCAGGTGAGGTCGTGGTCATCCATTCATCCATCCAGCTAGCAAGTCTTTACAAACGTGCACTGGCCATTCCGGACTCTTAGGTACAAGCCGTTGCAGTTGAGAGTTCCACTGTTCTGTCATAGTTCAGCCATGGTCTTTCTAAATGGCTATATCTGTCTGGAACTCTTCTCGGCCTCAAGGGCATTAGACTATAGCATCGGGTGTCAGCCGTGTCGGGTGAGCTATAGTCCACATGAAATGCGGGTAAGTTCAGAAAGCCTAAGTGAAAGTGTACTATCAAATCAATTTGTAAATCAGATAGCCGCGGCCTTTTGGTGGTTTTACATCTCAAAAATAATGGAATTCGCTGACACGGCTTTCTTTATCCTGCGCCACAAGTGGACCCAGCTAAGCTTTCTGCATGTGTACCACCACAGCACTATGTTTGCCTTCTGCTGGATATTTATCAAGTGGTTGCCAACGGGTTCAGGTGAGAGTATCCTTATTCAAATCCTAGTTTCCCAAAAGTAATCCCTTTTTTCCAATGCAGTTTATGTACCAACCATGATAAACTCCTTCGTTCACGTCATTATGTACGGCTACTATGCCTTGAGTGTACTGGGTCCACGTACTCAGAAGTTCCTTTGGTGGAAGAGTTACTTAACTGGCCTCCAGCTTCTGCAGTTTACAATCGTCTTGTTGTGGGCAACTCAGATAGTCCTGCAAGACTGCGAGTACGGAAGCTGGCTAACTCCAATTGGAGGCGCCTATATGGTGCCTTTTCTGTTTATGTTCGGAAAATTCTATGTCCAAAAATATAGGATACCAAAAGTCTCTAAGAAAACCAATTGAAACAAATTTAAAATGTTAACAATAAGATTCTATGAAAATATGATTTATTTATAGCTTCAACGTGACACTCTCTGTAGTTATAGCGTTGTATATAAAAGTATTATCGATGGGCTTGTATTGTTTGGTAATGATCTTGATCACTTCTTGGGCAGCACAGCCACCTGAAAAGTTTAAACAAAAGATAATGTCGCATTACTCCTAAATCATGGAGACTATTTACCTATAAAAGCGGACACTGCATGCAACTCGGCGCCGCCATATCGACAAATCTCGTGCAGCACATCGTCGCTGATGCTGGCGTGCATGCCCAAGTCGCTAAGCATCTTGGCGGCAATGCTCTTCAAGCGTCCAATGTCCTGCTCTACGATACATTCGCCGGGAATGTTGCCACACTCACTGAGAAATCTCTCGTAAGCACGCAGCGCAAAGTTGTAAGATGTTAGATCGCCCTGCAGCTCGTTGTCCTCAACTGGAAGGCAAAGTAGGAGTAAGTATTAAATTATGTTCTAAAGCATGAGCACACCCTCACCTAATAACAGCAGGCGACTGCTCTTTTCGTATTCCTCTGCTATTCGTGTGCCTCTTATGACCGATAGTCCGGCTGCTTCTCGGCAAATCAGACGCACACTCCTCTCATCAATGCTATCGGCGGGGAGGCCGAGCTGTTTTAAGTATTCCTGGCACTTATGGTATACCTGGTCGGCGTCTTGCAGCGCCTGTTGACGGTAGATGTGCTGAAGGGCGATATAAGAATCCGTGTTGGCCGTCATGTCCGGTAAAACACCAGGCAGCGGCAGATGACCCTCGTTCTCATGTATCACAAAATGCTTTAGAGCTTTGGCCATGATCCAGAAGACATTGCTCTAAAGGTGAAATACAAATTGATTAATATAAAATATTTTGTAAATATTTAACGTGAGGAAATACGAAACCTTCTTGTTTAACTGTTCACATGCATCGTCCTCGAATATGCCTTTAAGACCCTTGGGAACCTGTCCCGCACCAAATGCTGTATTGACTGCCTTTATGGCCTCTTCGTAATTTTCCTCTTCTGCCTTCATTTCTTCCCTAATGGTCTCCCTCAATTGGTTCTTCTCCTTATAATTTCTGGGGGTCTGAGCACCGTCCGATTGTTGCTTCTGCCAGACATTCAGGTATTTGTGGAGGACCAGTAGCCAAGGAACTTTACTGGTCACTTCGGTGCCTTCGAGGTGCTCTCGCAGAGCATCGAATGGGTGCTCTAGACGCAGATCAAACTGTCTGTTATCCGGATGCGCCTCCACGATACAATGCTCTCGAATTTGCAGTCTTATGGTGCCTAACATGCCCAGCGAACGGCAGTATATCAGGGGCACATTCACTTCCCACAAACGTTCAGCCAAATGCAATAAAGTCTTCTCATTCAGATTA
Organism: Drosophila eugracilis; assembly: GCF_018153835.1. Taxonomy (NCBI): domain Eukaryota; kingdom Metazoa; phylum Arthropoda; class Insecta; order Diptera; family Drosophilidae; genus Drosophila; species Drosophila eugracilis. The sequence goes on along the minus strand of NW_024573038.1, from coordinate 7,208,182 downwards.
GATGCAATTACCAAATCAAAGCCGTCAAAGAAGTTGGGTCTATTGGCTAAAATATAGTCTGCACTCTCCTCCACATAGTCGCCATTCACATCCGGATTGAGTTCCTGAAGTAGTTGCATACAAGCCAAAGCTTTGGATTTGCCCAGATAGCTCTGATCCAAAAAGAAACTAGGATGGTAAACGAATTTTAGTAGTATTCTTGGGTTATGGGAGCTACTACCGACTTGTTGCCCAGATCCTCCTCCTTGACGGTAGTGCCATCAGCCACAGTAAAGCCACCGATACCGGGTAGTACCAATCCTTTGGCAGTTTCACAGCCCACGGCCGTAACATTGACCAAACAAATAGTCGCAGCCTCTAAAAGTGTCTGCCCATGTTCGCCCCACAGCCTAAATGGTATCCATTAAGGTAATAAAACATCTATTATGAATTATAAAGAACTAACCTGATTTGCCTGTCATATTTCTTGCTTTTATCCGAGAGCTCGGGTGACTTTGGCGCTGGAGAGGACATATTGCCAAACTTTATGTGCAAAAATTTGCTAACCTACCGGGCGATATTCTTCGATATCGGTAGGCGGTATTTATCTAGGCCTATCGTTATCGATATATTTGTTTGGCTTATAGTGTGGAAAAACACGTTGCTAATTTAAACTTTTTCTTATTCAAATCATTTATTGACTATTACGTATTACATTTCATTTAATTTTATTGCTTTAGACTACAACTACGTATATGAAATCAGTCTTTACAAATAAATTGTATAAACAGTTGATAAATATTAAAACAAAATTCTGAGCAAACCAAATAGTGTCAAATTGTTGACAATTTTTGATTGACATTCCAAGGCTATTTATGGGTAAATTTAAATTTACTAGTTTTTTTTTAAATTAATTTAATAATACCGCAAATCTTATCATTGTCGGGCAGTGTACACAGCGCACTTTGCAACACTGCAAAAACAGCTGTTATTTTTCGTGTAATTTCACAACAAAACAATCTACGTCGCTGCTGTGTTTTCTGCTTCATTTTGTGTTGACTTCAAATCAAATTTTAACTAAATACAGATTAGAATTATCACGGACAGAATGCCGGCCAAGAGGAGAACTGCAAGTTCGGCGTCGACCAGCAAAAATAGCGATTCCCCATTGAGTCCGCGTTCAGATGATCCAGCGTACCAAGAAAAAAGAAAGAAAAACAATGAGGTAAGTTTCGGGTGTAAACAGAGAGCATGCATGGTATGTTTATATAGAGATTGGGAAACATGTAGCTAAGTGGCCCCCAGAAGTCCCCAAAAATAGATGCTAACACTATTGATTTATTATTATTCTCGAAACAGGCTGTACAGCGCACACGCGAAAAGACTAAGAAATCGGCTGAGGAACGGAAGAAACGCATCGACGAGTTGAGGAAGCAAAATGACGCCCTAAAAGTCAAAATAGAGCAGGGCGAGAAACATATATCCACTTTAAGGGATCTGATAATTCAGGGCGAGAAAACGGAGGACGGCCATCGCATCATCCAGGAGATTCTAGCTGGTCCCGATCCAGATGACAATGACTAACGAGGAGCTGCTCCTGATCTACATTATAATATTTACCTACTTTTAAGATTGATTTAATCGCATTCACCATGTTTATTATACCATTTCTTTTATCTTTGTTTAATTTCTCGAATTCTATCACAAATTCTGAACTACTTTTTTGGATGACTAACTTATGAGTAAAGTTTTCATTGTTAGAATATGTACATTCAACTTGAATATCATAAAGCATTGAAAAATATAATGGCAAATGTGTAAAATTAATTTTAAACATATTAAAATTTGTATAATCGCATATAATAAAGTAGTAATAATTTATCTGTAAACATGAATTTAAAAAGCTCTCGATTTTGCTACTTATTTTATTGAAGAGAAAAACCTTTTTACATAAGAAATGACTTGTTTAAAAAAAATCAATAACGTTCACTACATTGGATGATTTAGAACCAAAACAAAAGCCTTAGTCAACTTAGTATTCATTTGCAAATTTAAGGAAATAATGTGAGATTACATGTTTTTGAAATTGTGCATATGTTCATGTCAGTTTTACTCATGCAGGGTCATAAGAATTTTAAATTACACATATTGTTTCATTATTTATGAGAAATAAACAAAACGCAAAGAATTCCTACTGAAACATCTACATAAACACTAGTAACTACTTTTAAGTAGGATTTCCGGGAAAACACATACCGTCGTAAACGTCCAATTTCTCCATGTGCAGGCTGAAGACCTCGTCCATTTTTTTTAGATATTAAACTAGGACTAGAACGGGCGAGAAAATCTTGTAGTGCCAATTAGTTTTGGGTGTCCCGTTAGAACTCGTTCTCTTTGTTTTTGTTTTGGGGCTGATTCCGTTGCTCTGCTTCTTCCGCTTCGGCCAAAAGCATTGATTTATAGCACTTTTCGCACATTCATTTGATGCACAATCCGATGGATTTAAAATTTGATGTTTCGGTTTCGTGTCGAAATAGAAGTTATATTGTGGGGATTTTTTTGTTTCTCTCGCGTTCAATAAATTGCCGTCTTCCGCTAATTAGCACACCACCCGCACACACACTGATTTCCGATCCGGTACGATTTCAATTTGAAGTTGCTCACATGGCACGAGGCGAAAATTGTAATATGTTGTCAGTTTTTTGGAGCGTTGATTTGTAGTTTCGTGCTAGTCGAGCGCTGAACGATTATTTCCTTATTTTTTATTTATAATTTCACGTAACTTATTTTGGTTGTTTTGGTCTCACGCTAGCTCTTTCGCTGTAAGGCCAAGGCTTGCTCTCACTCGCTCTCCTACACTCTCTCTTTGAGATAGTGTTGTAAAATACAGAAAGAAACAGCTGATCCAATAGCGCCTTAAAAGCGCTTTAAATTTAAAGCTTTTTATTGTGAAAACTTTTTTAAAATTAATAACACCTTATAGGGATATTTTTATATAGAGAAAATGCTTGAAAATGATTGAAAATAATCAAAACTAAACTTAAAGTAGTATCCATCCCATTGACAACAGTGACACAGTCTGACACTCCTATTGAACCAAAAAACAAAAAAATATATTCAGTTCTAAATAATGATACAAAATTTAGTTAAGTAATAATGCTGTTGCCCTTAAAGAACTTTCAGCCTGTAGTAGAGGACGCCAACGTGAATGTAACTCTCCTGAAGCGCCAGATCGCCGAAGATGGAACTAAAACACAGGCGCTGCTGCTTCAAGCGTTCCGCTTCGAGTTGCTTAATGACGCCAATGCGTATCCGCTCCTCCAGGATCAGCTCCAGCGCCAGCCAGTCGGTAGGAGTCGTTAAGCCAGGGATAGGCGAACTAACCTCCCCTATAATCCCCAATGCCATTAAGAAACCCAAAAAATCGAAAGGATTCCTTTCGTTTTTGTTCCGCAAGAGGGATAATAAAATAAAGAAACGTGATCAATTAAATGTTAACCACATGCCACTGGAGGAGCCGGATGTCAGGAAGTTAATTCGTCTATACTGCAAACATGACAGCCTGTATAACCCAAAGAACCTTTACTATGGCAACAAAGAGATTGATGAGGATTGCTTCAATGACATGATGCGATCTTTTCCTGGCAGAAGCAGCTTGGAGCTAAGGTCCTGTATTGAACAATTAAGGATTCTTTTCGAACGGGAATATACTATTATCGAAAAAGCACGGAGAAATTACGGAGAAAAATTAACCCCTTCGATTCGGTACTACAACGAATTCCTTTTCCTGGTGCCGCATCTTTGTATTGATTTTGATAAAGATCTTCCAAGCAGTGGACCTAGTTTGCTGTCCACGGCAAAACTTCCCTCTACGGATTTAAAAAACCAAATGGCCACCACGGAATTGCTGTGCCATAAACTTACCAACTTTACTGGTTTTCCTTTGTCAGCTTTTCCCGGAAATCTCATGCTGAAAAGATTAAAGAAAACTAACAAGAATGGGGAAAAAAAGGAGGTGAAAACAGTGGATCAGCAGGAAGAGGTCACAGAGCCGAGGAATCAGGGGAAAGAAACTGGCAATGGTCAAAAGAATAACGATATTGAAAAGATGAAAGAACAGAATAACGATATAGAAAAGATGAAAGAACAGAATAACGATATGGAAAAGATGAAAGAACAGAATAACGATATGGAAAAGATGAAGGAACATGATGAGCAAGAACTCAAAGAGGAAGAGGATCAGGAAACGAAAGTTAAATTTTCGCCTTCTTTGCAGCAGAAGTCTTTAAAAAGCAGTGAAGCTGATAACAGTCAAAATAAATTAAGTTCCAAGATCTCTACTCAATCTTCGTACTATGCCAATGAGAAGGACTTAACAACCACCGACTTATCCTCGCCAGAAAATCGGGAAACAATATCACAATCTAGTCAAAAACCTTCTGCCTGTCCCTGGCGACCGGAAAACTCGCCTTGTGTGCCGCAATGTCAAGAAGCAGTATCAAAATCTTCTCAGAGCCCCTTACCATGTGCACCTTGTGTGTCCGGATATAGGGCAGAACTCACAGAATCCTCTCCAGAACCAGTTGTCATGATTGAAAATAAGACCATTAGCCAATTTCATAATAATCAACAGGTACAGATGCTATGCGATATGATACGTACGGAACTAACTACTGCCCCGGATTTCATTTACTTCGATGCCAAGTGGCGGATTATAGAGATATTGAGGGAAGTCCACAAGCGACAGCTGGTTCATCAGAAAGCTATACCACAACATAATAACAAACGACCGATTCCGCCCCAAAAACGACTTTGTTTGGAACCGAATCTTATGACTAAAAATCAAAAGTGCAAATCGGATAAAAACGGTCAGGAACAAGGACCCTCGAGAATTTGTAACCACCACAAGTGCCAGTACTGCTGCCGACACAATAACTGATCTACAGCCAGAACCCATCCACCGCTATCAACAATAACCCTGACCCACTTAGTCAACAGATAAGCTTTTCGAGCAACAGAAACCACTTTCTTTCCGACGCAAAATCAGTTACATATTGGAGTGCCATGGAGCTGGACAAATTGATCAGTAGTTCCAAGCTGTGGTGCAGGAGGAACTCGTCAATTACAGCCAGCGAATGCATCCTCAGTGGGTCACTGATCTTCGGCCACTGCAAACCAACCATGTCAAGGAGTATCTTACAGATGCACCTTATCTCATATTGATCTTCAAGCAGACCTACGGTCTTTTGAATGATGGAAGGCGAAAGAGACACTACTACAATGAGATATCCACTTCAATATCGGCTGGAATCCTCTTGTGCTCCCTTCAAGCTGCAGGGCTTTCGTCCCTGGTCACCACTCCTTTAAACTGCGGCCATGCCTTGAGATCTCTCCTTAAGCGACCCGTAAATGAAAAATTACTTATTCTATTGCCTGTTGGGTATCCAAAAGATGGCTGTACAGTACCGGATTTGGAAAGAAAGAATTTGTCAAATATTATGGTTTCATTTTAAGATATGTTTTTAATAATTACACATCAGTTCAATAAAGACATAGAAATAAGTTTTAATTTTGTAAAGTTGGGTCGTTGGTTAAAAACTTGAAAACGAAAAAACTAAAATTTATGTGTATATATTTAAGTATTAAAAAATATATTCTTCAATATTTGAACATTTTGTAAAGGTTTTGTTAACAAAACTAAGTTTTAAATTGTATTTTATAATCAAAAAATTTAATAACGATAGTTTTCGCCATCCCTTAACATTAGCAAGCACTGCCGATAGCGAAAGCAAAAGTAGCAGTTTAGGGTATATTTTTTCTTTGGTATATTTCAAAGAACAATTTTAAAAACATATTTAACATTTATGTGTATGTTGCACATATTTAATAAAACATGCTCCAATAGAATCATTAAAAAATTTTCGAATGCAATGCGGAAATTAAATAAAAATAGGATTTCACTAGACTAAATAAATGACAAACAAAAAAATTTAATGGTATATACGGTATATGGTATATTTAAAATATGTGGTATATTTTCCTTCACTTTTTGCTTTCCTTGGTCACACTGCAAATGACACAAAAGCAAGGGAAAATTTCTGCGTACGGTTCGTGTGCTGTGTGTTCAAATTCCAAATAGCCACCAATCCGGTGTTAAACGTGTGAAACCCTCGGCTATGATTACAAATATCACATTACTATATAAATAAAAAGTCGATCAAATTCGATCGAATCGAAATCGCTGCGATTGCACTCAAGGTGGCCTGTCCCGTTGCTAATAAGTGTTCGCGAATGAGAGCAAAGCAGATGGCGAAGAGCGTCCCGCGCTTCAGTGTGTGTGTGCGTGAACGAGTAGAAAGCGGCGGTAAAAACCTTCGCGTGTAACATACAACCAAAAAAACAACCATTTTTAATATAAAAAAAAATATAATCTATTACTCAGTGACACATAAGTACAAATAGTACGCAGGGAATTTGAAAAATCTATAGGAAATTATAGGAGCAACAGTCGCCGAGGAGCGGAATCTGCAGACGAAAACAAAAACGCTTTAAAAACGCAGTCGCCGATACAGAAAGTGCCAGCGTGTGAGTGTGCATATGTGTGTACGTAGTAGTAGGAAAGGAGAACGGTGAAGTGAGAAAGATAGAAAGAAGAAAAAAACCTAACTGGCTGTGCAAAACGCGCGACTGATAAAGATTGTGATAATCACAGAATATAATAAAGAAACGGTGAAGAAACCACAATCAAAATTGGTTGAATAATAATATTTAAGCCAACGCCAGTGCTGAAAAAATCGGTCCGCATTATCATCGAAACGTTCAGTGTTGCACATCGTAGCCGCCCCACGCATAATCCAACACTTTCCCCCTCTCCGTCCGTACACACAAACACACACGGATTTGGATTTTGATTCCTACCTCTGCATTATAATATTGGGATTGTTTTCACTCGCGAGGTGAGTCGAAGATGTACGTATTTGTTCTATTTGAAATAGAATTTCCGAATTGCATGCTAGCAGCGGGGAAAGTGTTACCGCCTGTACTGAAACTGTACCATATTGTGGAAGAAGAAATAGGCAATAACGTGGAGGGTACGGTAAACATTTCCTAAATGGAACACAATAAGAAACATAGCAATGTTCATAGCAATAATTTTTTGAAAATGCTATAGTCTAATCGGATTCTTTGTAGCTGAAAAAAATACTATCAAGTAGTTAAATGTCAAAAAAAGTTAAATAAATTCGTTAGAATAAAATAAAAAAAAAATTTAAAAATTCCTAATATTCTTACAGAAAATAATAGTTTTCCTTTTAATCGACAGCTAATTTTTATATATTCAAGGGTTTTAATGTTATTAAAGAAAACATAGTAGTTTACTTTAAAGAAATGAAATTAAAGAGGGAATGATGGAATGGCAGTTCTTTTAACTGTCTATAATTCCATTATGTTTAAAGTGTACTAAAATTGAAATCTTTTTACTTCTTTCCAGCTTAACAATGCGCCACGATCAGTCACTGGTCTTTTTTAGTTTTTTTTATTAATTGTTTTTTACGTAAGGAATACGTAGAATAATTTAAAAAAAAAAACTTAAGATTTCGGAAAAAGGAAAATAGGGAAAACTTAGCCATGAGTCGTCTGCAGAAGCAACATTACGAGATCTTGAGCAGCGGCACAAGCAAATCGCGCCGCAAAAATCAACAGAATCCCCTCGAATTGGGGTCGCCATCGGTCGAGGAACAGGATCAGGTGGGGCGGAATCATCTAAATGGTAACGTCGTGGCCAATGGCAATGGCAAAAAGCGGAAGAATAGTAAATCCAAAACGTTGACCAATGGTAAAAAGTCCAAAACGAATCAGGAGGATTCTGGTTCCGGATCTGGCAAATCATTGATATATAACAATAATAATAACAACAACAACAGCATCAGTGTCACCAATGGTCAGTACAACAACAGCAACAGCAAGACCACATCAGCATCTGCAAGGGATTATAATTATCGTGAGACCATATCACCGCCAACACCTCCATCGCCGCCAACTCCAAATGTGGCGGAAATTGTTTGTATTTCGGATGCAGAAAGCTATGACGGACGGGATCCGGAGCGGGACTTTTCAGATCAGGAAGTAGAGGAGGAGGAGGGAAACGGGATTGATGAATCGAGCCCAACAAAGTCTAAGACGAAGTCCAACAATGCTGCTGCAGCAGCGGCGGCCGCAGCAGCAGCAGCAGCAGCATCGATGGCCTCATCATCGGCCACGCCATCCTACGCCATGCCCACCAGCAACAGTACACCCCTGGATCTCGACAATGAGTCCCATCAACGAGACTTGGAAACTGTCACCGATCTGCGATCCTATGGTGAGTGTTTTGAACGTAGGCTATTCTCTTTAAGTGATAGTGATAAAAAAAAGATAGAACCAACCAAAGCAAACGAAAACTAGACAACAATATGTTTACCGCAGGGCAGGTCAAGTTTCGTACCTATAAAATATCGAAAACTAATGAAGTAAGGCAGATAACCTTCTGCAAAAATGTCACTTCTTAGCTTAGCCGAAGTTTTTTTTACTTAGTTATTAACTAAGCATAGTTAATAATAATAATAATATAATAATGATGCCTAAGAATTGTGTGATTATTGCGTTTAAAAAAAAACAATTGAAAGGCAGTTAAAATTTCTAATATCAAAGAAAGTAGTTGTTGTACAATGGGGTGGAATAATTTATAACATTAACCGGGGATGTCTCAAGGCTTGATTGAGAAGGAGGCAGAGTGGCTGACATTTGGTCAATGCCAGATGTGCCGTCTCTGGCGTCCTTTCGAAAGTCGAGCACATGCATTTAACCTTGACACGATTACCCAGAAAACTCAACCCGGCTTTGTTCGGTCTTCGGGCCAAATCCAAAACTACTGACCTCCCCCGAATTCACCCAACCGCCACCCCGCGTGCATACTCACCTCTCACCACACTATGTACATCAAGCAGACACAATATCCACCACCCGAAAGACTCATTGGATAACAGTGGGACAAATTCCCTTTAATGATGGTGCAATTTGCATGTGCTATGTGTTAGATTTAACACCATTCTGTTGAACTTTATAGGTAAAGTGGATTTACATATAGTTTTTTCCCTTTTATTACAATGCTCTTGAAAGAAGAGTGTGTGGAAAGTAACACCTTTTGTGGTACTAGCACAGCAAAAAATCTCGTTCCTTTGGTAAAATTTTTTTACTAATACATTAGAAATTCCAATGGTCCTAATTTCTTTTAATGCGCTTTCTAAATGCCTTGCCTTGTAAACAAACAATCTTCTTTCACAATCAATAAATACGAAAAATTCGAATATGTTATTTATGTTTCGATACACTGTGCTGTTTTTTGACATCGCCGTGCAGTCGTGACCATGTCCGTACGTATGTATGTACCTACTTGCATCAATGTTTGTACGCGTTTGCTGTATTCACAAACATGCTTGTTTGCATAAACGGTTGGTTGTTGTTTGTAGGCAGGTATTCGTTTACTTGAACTTGACAATGCAACTCGACGAACATCTAGCATATCTGTGTACATATGTATAATATAGATGTAGGAACGAGTTAGCCTCTGGGATAATTGCCTGCAAATTGATAGGTGAGCTACGTTTGCCGTTTGGTGTTTAATTATCACAAGAACACAGTCACGGCAACGGGGCGGGGCCAGCTGTGCTATTTTGTCGCCCCCTCCCTTTTCTAAAATTATATGACACTGAGGGAAATACAATGGCTAATGATCAATTTGTTGACAAATGCTCTTAAATTGTAGAATCTCAAGGGAAAAGTTATATTTTGCCAATTAAACTACGATTCTTTCCAAAATGAAAATAGTTTTGGACATACTTTAGAGTTTTTCCCCTCATTTTTTCTGTGTAGTTGTTAACCCATCAGAATGGAGAATTATATTCTCCGTACAGTAGTGTTAAAACTAATTACTAAAAGTAAGTTAAACAATTCTCGTGCGACAACTTGCGGTTGGCACTGAGAAGTTTAAAAAAAGAAAAACGAAAATGTTGCTATCAGAAAATTCTCCACTTGTTTCGGTTTGTATTATTCATATTCTTTCGGGTTGCGTTCATTAAACTTTGCCTAGTCACAGCGAGAAATAAATTTTTTGTGCGGTTTTCGGTTTAAGAACCTGGCAAGAGAATATAATGCATATCAAGGCCAATTTATTGGCCCGACGTCATATGCGTTCAAACAGGTCGGTTTAAAATAAATAAAAATACCTAAGTAAAATTCATATTTACCTTCAAAAATGTCAAAAATGTTTCATATTTTATATAAAACAAAGCTTAGCTTTAAAAATGTTCATTATAATATCAAACAATGTAGATGAAATTGTAATTAAATCGAATTACTGGGAATTTTTATTATATAATTAAATTTAAATGGAACAGTTTATCAATATTTCAATGAAAACAATAACCGATGACCCAATGAAAATGCTTAAATTTAGGAAATTATTGTAATCATTCAGCTATCAATACTCTTAACGATGTGCCTTTTATAATAATTCGATTTTAAAACGAATTTATAATTAATCTTTTAATATTTATGTTAGTTTGTATCATGAACTTTAAATAGTTATTGGTTAAGAGGAATCCGGTATAAGTAGAATGCGTAAAAAGGAGAATAATACGGCAGTTTGTTTAATTTTAATATTCTAATAATGTAATAACTTAGAATATATGTATATATAAGAAAATATAGTTTTAGTTACCCTTTTAAATGTTCAAACAGCAGAGGAAAGCTTGTTTCTGTGACTTAGAATTATACGTTATTGATTTATAGATTATTGTTTACAAGAAATCTTGTTTCCTTGTTAACCACAGAATGACCCAATAGTTTGGGTGCATAGTGTATAAAGATACCAGCCGTCCACCCAAGGAATGTTTTCCCTTGACAGGTATACAGTTTTTACACCATCTTTTCAGCTTTTTCTCTTGTTGAATCAATAATTCCAGCAAAAAGTTGCTTGCCATAATTCGCCACCCACTTGAAGTCCTAAGTTCATTGCACCCCCTTATAGAATTTCGGCACGCGTCATCATGTGCGTTTTGCTGGTGTTTCGCGTAAATTACATTTACTTGCTGTTAGCAACTTGTATTTTCAAATAATACAACAGGTTCGGTCGACCAACTCTCGATACCATTAACCCCTGCTGAAGTTTGTGTCAGTGTTTCTTGATTTCACAAGCATTCGAAATTTTTGATTGCTCCGTTGCACGAGGGTTGAATGCACGCAGATAGATTGTAATGCTGAAATAATGTTGGTTAAATTGTAACAACTTTATACTTTGTATTCGCTGCACTGAACTTCTTAAAAATATCCTTTAAGGTTCAAGGACAATTTCACAAGCTGCTGCTGTGGCTAGGACTCATTTGTCAGCCACATTTCTCATTTATACTCGTCATACTTTCAGACTTTTAGAGGATGAGAGGACGTTGGGTTAAAATGGGTTCGAGTGACTCATTTCCAACAGCGAAGGATGGTGTTTTCCTACACACAAATTAGTCACTTGGGGACGTTTTATGTAATGGCGAGTCAAATTGAATTACAGTGGTCACTCCAAAATTATAGGTTTATTATTATTACCTAGATTTCAATTAGAAAGGTATAACTTTTAATCATGTCTTCGTTTTAAAGAAAGTGGTTATCAAACGTGTAATATCACTTCGCTAGATAATGAAGTAAAAGAAGCTTAGATAATAGGTTGAAAGTTTTTGTTTTTGAAGTTGAGGCCTATTTTAGTAATTGCTATAATTAAAGCTGTAATTTTACCTGAGGGAAAAGAAAGGAGATTGAAAGCGCAGAATATTGCACTAGTATTGTAATAACCTTTAACACTATTTTATTTGATTTAATCAATCATTACTGTTTATCCTTTAAATCCTACAAATGTAGTCTGGGCCGTGTAATAATCGTAAACTGTGCAATCTCGTGGCTAGACATTTGGGCCAATGAACCGTTGCGGCCAATGTGGCATATGGCCTCCCCAAGAAGCCTAAAATATATATGTATCTGCAGACAGAATCTCTCCTTCCAAAAATTGTAAAAAAAAAGGACCTTGCTTTTGTCCTTGGATTTTCAAATGCGCAGAAGTGTTTGGTCAACTAAATTTCTGTTAAACCCAACATTTCCAACTCTCCATTAATGTATTTATGTGAGTAATTTCCACTTTGTTGATTTCGCCTCTAAAAATGGAATCAAGTGTCTGGCACGTGCTGCACGAGCGATAAAAATAAAATGTGATAATTCGTCTCACATGTGTCAAGTAAAACAATGCAGGCAACTATTTTTATCGCCCCCACCAACAATTTACACTTACTTACGATACATACGTATTACATAGACTATCATTATCGTCTTTTCCCAGAAAAGGCAAATAACATGGTTTGCATTGGTAAATTGATTAGTTTCAGGAGCAATTTGTAAATATATTTTTTCGTTTTTGTATTGATTACAATGCTAATGTGTGGGTGTGCTTCTTTTCTTTTACTTTTTTGTAGTCAAATTGTACAGTGATGAGGCCGTCAGTCTGAATGATTTCAAAATAATACGTGTTCTTGGAACAGGTGGTAAGTAAAATGTTATAGGTCTATAAGTATTTAGATCTGTATAATATTGACTTTGTATTATCTATTTATTTTCAAAGCCTATGGACGAGTTTTTCTCGTTCGCAAGCTAACAAGACACGATGCCGGAAAATTGTATGCAATGAAGGTTCTCAATAAGATAACCGTAGTCCAGAAGCGAAAAACCGCTGAACATACCAAAACGGAGCGAGTGGTAAGTGGAAAATATAAAAATTGTATTATTAAATCGCTTATTTTATAACCAATACCAAAACACAGATAATGGTCAATTCTGCCTCTACTGTAACCTTAAGAAACCCTTTTAATCATTTTTAGTAGCAGAACGACGGTAAAGAAAACGTGTTTAATCAACTTGTTTTTTTTGGACATATTTTTTTTTTTTGCTTTTATTTACCGTTACCTTTTTACCGCTGCGTGATGTTTTTGCAATCACATCGCTTCCAGACTTCTTTTACTTTGGATTCCTCTTCTCTTTAATGACCACAATAAAGTGCAGCTTATTGAAATTAAACCCGTCGAGCGATTTGACAACCTTCAAAGTCGCACGTACAGTTTCCAGTAGCGAATTGGGGGAGAAGAAATAAGAAGAAGCCAGTAAACGGGAAAGCATAAAGAGGGAAGTGGGTGGAGAGAGGGAGAGAAATGTTCTTGTGACCCACATAGCAACTTGTTCTTGTTGCACCGGCAAAAAGCTACTGGAGAGTCATAAAGAGAGAATACACTACAAAAAAATATATCTTTAATTTGTATATAAAGCCCTTTAGGTAAAAAAAAATATTTTTTAACTTTAAATGTTAAACCAAAAAATATTTTCTATTTACATAAAATCACTTTTTAGCACATTATAGATAGACATGTTTTCCATAATTATCAATTTAATAATTACCTATAAATTTGTTCTTGTGTCTGGAATCGGGAGAGCTGGAGAGAGCTTCTTGCTCAGATCAATAGTGGAAGTTGTTGTTGCAGCTGCCTAGTGCAACCGGTTTTTCGTCTTTTTTCTCTCTCTTTGGCAACGAGAGAGTCGTAGTAAATCAATGAAAATAGAAACGGAAAAGGGAGAAACAACAAAATGCGTTAAATAACTGCAAACAGGTGTAGGCGCATTAGCGGCAGATAGCTTAAACAAATTTACAATTGGGCGCCTTGTTATTAGGTTGTTTTCATGCTCTATTTTTGTGTCTCTCTGTTACCCTTTTCTCTTACACCTCCTCCGCCCACTTGACTTTTTCAAGGTACAATACCTGTGCTACTAACCCAGTTATCAAACATCGCCGGTATCTGCGTTTCGACAAGCCTAAAACTTGCCTCGCGGTAGCCAAAATAGAAAGGAATAATAAACAGTCGGGGTAAAAAAGCGGAGCACAATTCAACATTTTACCCTCTTTGTACTATAAAAATGTAAAAGAAATAAAGGACATAATAAATAATTATATTATTTAATTATTTAAATGTAAATCTTTAATATATAATTTGTTTTTTTTTTTTGAAGTTGTTAAATTTTGTTTTTTCTTAATATTTGATTTCTTAGTTCTAGTTTTCTGACCACAATTGTTAGTGTAAACAAGGCAGAAAATGTGAAAGTTTTTATCTGAGAGAAAAGAGCGAAAGACGATTTCGGTTCATTAATTCATTGTTAAAGTACTTGATTTCACTTTTCTTCTTGCATGCTTTTCTTTTCTTTCGTTCTTCCGTGGAATATCAGTCTTAAAATGCAACAACAACTAATTTGCAAAATAAATACAGGCAAAGCTAAACACACACCCATACTTATACATTTGAATTTATGTATATTATTCAAGCTGTATTTGTGTAAACAAAGCTTAAAACAAAACAAAAAAAATAAGATTTGCGATAAGCGAATGAGCGAATGCAGTGGAAAAATGGGGGCGGATAATATCGATAAGAGGCTATTATAGCGGTTAATATGAGTTATCAATGTTTGGTATAAAATACTTGTTTATTTAATTTCAGGTATTGGAGGCCGTTCAGCGTAGTCCCTTTCTCGTGAGTCTCCACTATGCTTTTCAATCCTCTTCGAAGCTTTATCTCGTCTTAGGTAAGATGCTAACATAACATTCGAAAAATTAAACTAAACTGTTAATATCCTTAAAAATTCAGACTTTGCTAATGGCGGAGAACTGTTCACGCATCTCTACCACGCGGAGCACTTTGATGAATCCCGTGTGCGGGTGTACATAGCCGAGGTGGTGCTGGCCCTGGAGCAGTTGCATCAGCTTGGCATAATCTATCGAGACATTAAGTTGGAGAATATTTTGCTTGATGGCGAGGGGCACATTGTTTTATCCGATTTTGGGCTCTCGAAGATCCTAACCGCGGAGAATGAATATCGGGCGCACAGTTTCTGCGGGACCTTGGAATACATGGCGCCGGAGATTATCCGGACGGGACCACCCGGGCACGACAGTGCCGTGGACTGGTGGTCAGTGGGTGTGCTCACCTTTGAACTGCTTACCGGTGCTTCGCCGTTCGCAACATCCGACGGACAGAGTCAACAGTCGGAGATTTCGAGACGAATCCAGAAGGAACAACCTCTGATACCATCCTCATTTAGCGCCAACGCTCGTGACTTTGTGTTGAAGATGCTGGAGAAGAACCCAAAGCGTCGGCTGGGGGGCAATCATCGAGAAGCCAGCGAGATCAAGGATCACCCCTTCTTTCATGGCATTAACTGGCAGGAGCTGCGCAACAAGCGGCGCAAGGCGCCCTACAAGCCCACCCTGACAGCCGAGGACGATGTGCAGAACTTCAGCAGCGAGTTCACAGACCAGGTGCCCGAAGACCCCGAATGCGATGCCCCTCCCAGCCGAATCAAGCTTTTCCGCGGATACACGTACGTGGCCCCCGAGCATTTAGAGCAGATGCGACGGGATAACCATTGCCAGATCCAATACTGTAATCCAGGACTTCAGGTGAGTTTAATTTAAAATAATGATAGCCCTTGACTTATGTTTTTCTCTTTGTTATTTTTAGAATATACCTTCACGCCCGGATGACCTTGAGCTTGGTACCCGCACCGTAAGCGGTGCCTTTGGCACGTGCCATTTTGTAGTCGACAGTTCCACGGAGATGGTGTTTATGGCCAAGGTCATACCATTGTCTAGGTTCCGACCCTCTGAGGTTGATGCACTGATCTCGTGCGCTCTGGACGTAGCCGGCCACAAAAATATTGTGAGCTACCATGGAACGTTTAGGGATAAGTGCGAGACGTGGATTATTATGGAGTACCTGTGTGGCGAGGAACTGACCGCGTCTATTCGCATGGACGAGGACTCGTGTCGGGAGATTTTCCTGCAGCTGGTCATGGCCGTGCGGCACGTCCATTCGAAGCATTTTATACACGGTGACCTGAAACCTGAGAACGTAATGTTTGAGAGCCGGGAGGATAAGCACGTCAAATTGGTCGACTTTGGCAATGCCTGGTAAGGCAATTGATATTAATTGTAATTTTCCGGTGATGATTTTATTTGTACTCCCACAGTTACAATAGCTGTTTCCAGAGCTGGAAAGACAAGCCGCGCTACACGTTGGACTATGCTCCTCCTGAAATGCTCGCGGACTCGAATCTCGTCACTTATTCACCAGCGGTTGATATCTACGGTCTTGGTGCGACATTGTATACCATGTTGGTGGGTCATGCACCTTACAGGCAGAATGTGAACGATGTGGATCACTCCCCATCTGCCCATCATGATATTCGCAAGCGCATTCGTCGGGAGACGTTTAACCAGCACTCTAAGCGCTGGGAAAATGCAAGTCCTGCGTTCCGGCAGCTGGTGTGCTGGTGCCTGCAGCGAGATCCGGCCAATCGACCTACACTGCTAGAAATTCTTGACAGTGAATGGCTGCATTACAGCACCAACGATCCAGACGTGGACATTATTGTACCTGCAGAGCAGCAGATGGTTGTGGACCTCAGCGAAGACACCATGGAGCAGCCGGCGTTAGGTATGTCGATCGAGCAGGAACGGCCAGAGTCCACATTCGAAAAGGCTCCAGAGGATGAGGGCTTAATCCAACTCAGCGAATCCACGGATGCTACTCCCACAGTGGAATCTAAAACGTTAGCTCCCACTTTGACTGCCGCAATTGTTCCTCCTTCTGACGATGAAGACCTAGTAGTGCACGAACGATTTGACCCGATTTTCGAGATCCAAGCTGATTTCTGCGGCTTTGATGAGGAAGCGCCGCCTTTGGCGCGTTTTGTGGAGTTATGTTCCGAACTGTCTCTGACACAGGATGATCAGGAGTACATGCCACCGCCACCAGCTCCAGTCTTAGATCGTGTCGAATTAGTACCAGCAAACCAACGGCCGAGAACACGCCAGCAACTTCGATCTGAATGCCAGATATCACTCGGTGCTCCCGCTCTGGAGGACAGCAAAGCGTCCTTACGCTTGCTCATGCAAGAACTTCCACCGCCCATTGACATCGTGGTGAACCGCATTCCGAAGAGAACCCAGAGAGTTGTTCGTACATTACCTCCGTCGTTCGGAACCACCAAGCATGAGGAGAGTTTCCATGGTTTTAGCAAAACGGCAAACTCCTGGCGAAAGGCCCGGGCTAGCTGGCGGCACTTCTGTCTGCTTATCAATGGTGTGCAGCAGGTGCTTAAGATTAAGTTCAAAAAAGCACGTCGCGTTTATTGCTTGCCAAACATAAAGTTAGAAAAGTTGGACGATGCCTATGAAAAACCGCTGATCTTCCCGCGGCCCAAGAGGCAATTGAAGGGTACAAAACGGGAGCCCAAGGTGCCGCGGCCACCTACGCGAGTGCAACCGGAGAGGGCCCGGGCGCTGCGGCAACGATATCAGTTCCAATGACATGAGGATGACGACGTCGATGATCTGGAGGTGGTGGAAATCATGGACGAGCAGCTAAATGAGAGAGATGAGCAACCGCGAGCGGTGCTACTGTGGGAGGGTGACTTTAGAAGACCACGGATGTACAGCTGACGACAAACATTGACCCAATGGCCCCCCCAGAACAACGACGACCAGACCCCGGCCAAAACAGCGGGTGTAGACCCCTTGGTGTTCTGCACCCAGCAACGCACCCACTAACAATGTAGAGCAGCAGTTAAAGGATCCGCAAGACGCACCAAAGATCCTGTCAATAAATATTTAAAAAATTGTTATGCATTACTCTAAGTTCAGAACTCATTTTACTTATCACTAATTCAACCATGGGAAACGATAAAAACTTAACACATAAAATTATACAAGGAGAGTGTACCGCAACGTCCTTATAAGTGTATTCTATATGCAATTTGTTGTGCTAGTTAATTATTTGAATAGCCTAAATGTAAAAAGTCAGACACAAAAAAAAAACGGGAACTATACAAAGGCAACTTTTTGCAATGATCTTAGTGCGGTTAAGACAAACAATAACAGATATCGACAACATAACGCAATCACTAAACTCATTAAAACGTTTTGCAATTAGTTTAGTGAAAAAAATTAATTTTTAAGCCAGTGAGAAGAACGATAGAAACCCCCATTAACACAAATATTTCTTTCTTTTAAGTTGTGCTCTATGTTAAGTTATCTTTTTTAATTCCTAATGCAGCATTCACAGAAGTACAGAAGTAACTCAAATTTTCCCCCATCGTTTATTGCCAAGCTCCATCGGGATTAACTAATTCATTTAATTCCGATTCTGCTTGGCAATAATATCATAATTCCTTTGAAATCATTTCAGTTAAAAAGGAAAAATAAGAATCGTCCGATAAGTTTTTCTTCGAGGCGGTCCAAAAATTGCTATTTTTGCACACGAAACTGATCAAGAAACGTTAATAGTCGTAGAATTGTTAATAGCAAACCAGCTTTTAATTGTTTTAAGTATTTTTGATTGTTTATTTTTTAAATTTGGCGCAAAACCTGCAATTATTTATGTTAAATCAATGGATATCGATGAAATCTAAATAAAATTAAAACAATTACCTTATTTTAAACTCGCTTGATTTGTATATTTTTTATTCTATGCTAATTTTTTTTTTGTGGAAAACCTAAACAAACCCAATTCACATATCGAACTGTGTAAATCTGCCGTAGAGTCGATCAAAATGGATGTTTATAAATCATGGTGTAAATTTTAGTATAAAACAAATAACATTTATATTAAAGTTGCCTTTTAACAAGTTGCCTTAGAACACACACAAATGTAAAACCCAAAAACTCCAAGAAGTCGCAATACGAAAAGTTAAACATACCCTACATTTTATAAGCAAACCGATAAACAGATTAAGAAAACTATTTAGCATCAGTTTTTATAGACGCGATCATTGGCAAATCGTCGTAGTTTAAGATCACTGGAACTAATATAGACCATAGACTCTGCCCAATCTACCTACAAAAGGACGCAACAACCAATGGGGGACAACTAGTTAAATGTAAGATTAAAGCAATCAAATCGTATTGAACTCGATTTTTATAGTTCGGCCAAAGCGTTATACGAATTACGGATAGTTATGTTAGACAAGCAACCGAAAGCGATTGTTTAGCTTCGGTTTAATTGAGGTATGCAGATGAATTTGAAACAAGTTGTTAGCTATTAAGTCACCAAAGTCTGTACATAAAACAAATATCAAAATGCAGTTAAAATAAAGCATTTCAAATCATAACACAATGGAATTTTTTAAACTTATTCAAAATTGAATTTAATCTTGCTTTTGTGTATTTACACATCTATTCATTAAAATATTTTAGGGTTTTGATAATCGATTTCAGTTTAGTGTTTCCGCTTTTTGCCAGCTTTCTGTGTTGGTTTGCCACCAAATTTCTTGCCCTTGTAGGTTTTCGTATTCGATCGCCGCTTTTCTTCCCACTTTAATTGCTTATCGGAGGATTTGTCCTTGTTGAATACGGCATTGCTGGTTCCCTGACCCTTGACTTTAGCCGTTTCTTCCAGCAGCGAAGAGAAGTCATCGGCGGCCGCAAACAGGGATGACATATCTAAATTGTTTAAAGAAATAAATGATAATACAGGCTTTACAATATATTAATTAATTAATAACTTACCATGACTTTGTTTAAGTGTTTTTGCAAAGCTTCGTCCACCCACCATGCCAGAGGATTCTCTACGGGATTTCTTGGACCTGGGTGGTGCATCTTCGTCTTCATCGTCCTCGTCTTCGTCTGGACTATCAGGGGCATCGCTTGAATCACTGTCGTCTTGGGCGCCCTCAGATATTGAGCCTTCATCATCATCGTCGTCGTCATCATCCAGTGGCTCCAAATCGATTGAGCCCGTTTCATCACCAGACTGATCATCTCCAGCGCCTTCCATTTCATCGTCTTCATCTTCTCCTAAATCATCATCACCCCAGTCATCATCTATCTCATCCATATCCTCTTCCGCCTTGTCAGCCTGTTTCTTCTGTTTCTTGTCCTTGGACTTGTCCTTCTTCATCTCACCGCCGAGCTCCTGAAGGAAGTTCAGCTCCTCTTCATCCTGTTCCTCGTCTACGCCATCCTTAAACTTCTTGCCAAAGTACCCATCCAAATATGCCTCAAATTCATCGTCGTCTACTTCGCCCTCTTTTAGATACTCTTCTCCAGCCTCACCATCCTCACCGTCGTCCGCGTTCTCCTTCTTTCCATCCTTTTGTTTTTTGTTTTGGGCCACAATTTCCGCCTGCTTGCGCTTGTGCTCCAGGAAGTTGAAGATGAACATCTCGTCTTCTGTGCAGTTGGTCTTAGTCAGCGACTTTACTGGTCTACCACGTGCTCCGTGAGCCATGTATCGTTTGTGGGCCACTGTAGCACTTTCCGCCGCGTGTGGAGCATCTAGCTTCTTCGGATTCTTAAAGGCAAAGCGTTCCAAAAAGTGCGGCAGACCGAAATCTCTTAGCGGATCGCCATAGTAACCAATTCGTGATTCTAAGGTAAGGTAATGTGTTTTATATTGATTTTAAAAGATATTATAAGGATTACTCACGCTGTAGGATCTGCTCGGCGAACACCTGGACAGTGGGATGGTAGTGCTGACGCAGCAGCAACAGTTCGTGGCGGAGTGTATAACCAGCTCCTGCAAAAGCGGGCACCCGATGGTAAGGATCGTACTTGCAGGAATCAATATCCCGAACTTTAGACTCTGTGGCAGCTACAGTGGCATGATGCCAGGATGACACTTTTGGCTTGGCATCGCCCTCAACTTTATCTTCCGATGGTTTCGAGTCTTTTACATCTTCCTCTTTCACATCCTTGTATACCTCCTCATCATCACTGCCAAACTTGTCCAAATCAGCAGTGACTAATGGGACTACTTTGGAACTTTCATCCACCTCCTCGGACGCTCCGGTTCCACCAATGAGCTCACGACGCATGCGCAGCAACTTATGGATAACTATTAAACAACCAGCAGCAATGTGGGGAGGAGCGTAGAGAGTCAACTGCAGAAGACGCTTTACAAACGCCTGAGCCCTGGCAACGTGGTTGTCGATGTGAATGGCACGATGAACGATATGCAGTAGATGAGCTGCCGTTTTACTTCCAACATTGATGAGGTTCAAATCCAACAATTTTACATAAAGAGCATTATAGAACCGATCCGATTTTTCTGTCTTAACAGTCACCAGTTGCAGCAGCAAACCAAGAGTCTGTACAGCGACCCTAATATCGGCCAAATGGACCAACCTGTAGATAGTGTCCTGCATTTCCTTGGTAAGCAACTCTCCATTACTATCCTTTGCTGGTTGAGCCTCTACGATAGCTTTTTGTAGACACCGAAGAATGGCTTGCATTGTCCTATTATTTACGGCTCCCTTTTGGACGAGAACCTTGAAGAGGGCAAAGCAGATGTTGACTAGCTTAGTACAGACTTCCGGCCGGCCGGAGGGTGCTATGCTAGACAGGAAGCAAAGTGCAAAGTGCTGCGCCCGCTCTGATATGTTGTTACGAAAAAGTAACTTCTCTGCCTCGGATACAATGACGCCACACATGTTGGGATGTTTTTGGGCAACCTCGCTAAGATGATGCAATGCCTTAGAGGCTATCTTTGCAATGGGATCACCCAACTTATTGACAAGCATAGTTAGCAGCAACTGCTCCTTCTCGGGCGCATAGGCCAGCAATCTGGCTGCTGACACAATAGAAGAGTTCTTATTGTGCTCCTGTCCTGTCTGCAATCCTTGCATCACGTTCTTGAGGAATTCATGGTACTGGTCCTTCAACTCACTCTCGAAATGCCAGTACGCGTAGATGCGACGCTTTTGCTCATTGCGCATTTTCTCGTCCTTCTTTAACTTTTTCCAATCAGCTCCTCGTGTGTGCACCGCCAGAAGCTTTCTGTTAGGCGGCAGCAGCACCTCCTGCCACAAATCAGTGAGAACTGTAATCACATCATTGCTGGCCTTGTTGGAGATCTTACAAAAGCCAATCAAAGTAGTCAGAGCTTCCAGGTTGCCCAATGGATTGCTTGTTACCAGCAGGGCGCCGGCATTGGCTCGATCCTTGGCCGTACCCTTGTGCAGAGCAGTTTGTAACCACCGAGCATCCGATGGATTTCCTAAAAGGTTAAACAAAGCATTAATTTAGCTAACTAAATACATCCCTTCCTTCTAAACTTAGACAAATCTGGTAATACATACGCTTATTAAATGTTGTCTTCTCTGCTTCAAAGGAAGTCTTGCAGAGATTGTAGAGCTCCATTTGCTCGTTCTCCTTCATGTCTAAAACCTCATCGGTAGATGGATAATCGGGATGCTGAAATACATAAAATTCAAAAGTAAGACTATGTTGGTCATTTTTTTTAAATAAACCTACCACATGATACCATTTCTTTTGGGACTCCTCATCCTCATCAATTTTAGATTGATATTTGTTGTGCTTTTTGGAAAAAGACTGTCCCAGTTCGTCATCACTATCTCCATCGCTATCGGAGACATTTTTACTAGCCCCGTCTTCATCGAACTTGATACGTTGGGGTTTTTTGGGGTTCTCCGAGGTGGAATCTTCACCATCTCCAAACTTAATTTTTTGAGGTTTCTTGTTCTGTTCGGGATTGTTTTTAAAGGAATTCTGAGACACTTCTTCGCCATTCTCACTGAACTTCATATTCTGTGGTTTATTGGTAAAATCTGAATTTTGGACATTATGTTTCTGGTGCTTTTTATTATATGCTTTTTGATGTGCAGATTCTCCGTCTTTGCCAAATTTAATTTTTTGTGGATTTTGACCATTTTGGTGATTTTTGTTAAAGGATTTCGGAGCTACCTGTTGGCCATCATCGTCAAATTTAATCTTTTGTGGTTTATTTGAATGATCAGGCTTTTGGCCATTATGGTTTTGGTTGTTTTTATTAAAGGGTTTACCACCCTTAGCCTGTCCATCCTCTCCAAACTTTATTTTGTGTGGCTTTTTCACCGGTTCGTTGCCTTGAAATTTTGGCTTATGTGGGTGATCCTTTTTGTTTTGTTTAGGAACAACCTCGCCAGAATCATCGAACACGATTTTCTTATTCTTAGGCGGTCCCCCGAATTGCACACCTGTTGCCACTAATGCCGGCATGTTTTTATTTAGCTATTTATTAAATAAAAAACATTAAATAAATTAAACTCCGGTAGAAACAACTCGCACGTGTATTCCAATTTGACATTCGCCACGAAACGTAACAACATATGGTTTTTTCGTTTATCGATTACATTTTTTGACAGTCGATTATATAGGTGACGAATTGCACTATAAATTATTTGCATATTCTGCATCTTTGCAGGTGACAAAATTAATATATGCAAATATAAACAATCAAAAAGCATACGATTTTTTTTATATGATTCAAAGTAGCGTGTTATAATAAATATTTAGTTAAATTACACAGACCTAAAACTGACATCTATAAAGTAATTTTATTTGTGGTAAATTTTAAAAAAACCATATACGGTCATACTGGGATTTGGCGTTTTGGT
This sequence comes from Drosophila eugracilis, assembly GCF_018153835.1. NCBI lineage: Eukaryota > Metazoa > Arthropoda > Insecta > Diptera > Drosophilidae > Drosophila > Drosophila eugracilis. The sequence goes on along the minus strand of NW_024573038.1, from coordinate 7,184,644 downwards.
TTTATTAGGACGTTCTCTGCTTATCCCTCGTGTTCGCCGACTTATTTTGAAAGAAAATCTCAGATTTTCGGGAATTTGGAGCGAATATCCAGGCCTAGATTTCGAAGAAGTTATTTTAGGGAACTAGCATTGTGATGAGCACCGAATCGGCAAAGCCGGCTCTCAGCCAGGAGGCCATTGTGGCTCAGTTCCAACAGCTGCGCAATGATCAGCGTAATTTGGCCAACAGTTTGAGTACGCTCGAAATGGATCTGAGGGAACACAAGTGAGTCACCAGGGGCCCTAAGATGTTTGACCATCTGGTGGGCATGTTTGAAAACACAATAAGACACATAAGTAACCAATGATTCTTCCCAGAACTGTGATAGAAACTCTGCAGGCGGCGGATCCGGAACGCAAGTGCTTTCGTCAGATTGGCGGAGTCCTGTGCGAACGAACTGTAAAGGATGTGCTGCCGCAATTGGTGGAGAACAAGGACTTCATAGCTAAAACTATCGACATGGTCAGCGTCGACCTGAGCAAAAAAGGCATCGAGTTGAACAAGTTCAAAGAGGAGCACAACATCAAGATCAGGGGTGAGCACCTGGGCGCCGAAGGAGCCAAGGACGCGGATGCGGAAAGCAAGGCGGAGAACCGTAATGTCTTGGTGTCCAACTAGGAGCGAATGATTACCTCACCACACCGTATTTATTGTGTCTATGTTGAGAGGGAACTCTGCCAGGATTTGCGAGCGATAATCCGCGTTTATTGAATACTTCTAATGTTGTATGTACTTCTAGCTATAAGGCGCAGTTCGCGACACGCCCCCAATCGCACCTTCACACCAACATTATCCATAAATTTCCTCATTTAAACTTAACCCACTCTGGTCACGAATTAAAGAGAACCGAAACCTTAAACTTCAGTATGAAATTAATCATGTGTCTTGTGATTCATTGAAGAGCGCTCGTTATGAGATTAACTCACATACTAAATTAAATGGTAGAACCTTTACTTCTCAATATTATAAATCAAATTTAAAACTTGCATATTAATACCAATTGAACACTTTTATTTATATAAAAGTAGAAAAGAAAATTGCAAGAAATTAGAAATTTTTAAAACAGTGTTTACATTGGTAGTCAATCTTGTGCCTTTTAAATTTAAACTTTTAAAATGGAATTGTATAAGTTAATTTATTAAGACTAGACTACCGTCTATTTACCATTCCCCTGAATATGGCTAGGCCATTATAGTATTATACCTAATTCGGTCAGTCAGTAGATCCCCCTATTCAACTTCTGGTACTTTTTCCGGCTCCTCCCGCCGAAAGTCCCTTTTTCCACCGGATTTGCTCAACAGGCGGATGTTGGTGATACAGATGTCGTGGGAAACAGCCTTGCACATATCGTAGACTGTTAAGGCAGCCACGGAAACGGCGGTAAGTGCTTCCATCTCGACTCCAGTTTGGCCGGAGCAGCGAACGGTTGCCTCCAAACGGACTGAGTGCTCGCTCTTGAGAAGAGTAGCCTGCACCTTCACGGAGGACAAGCTGATATTGTGACACAGGGGTATCAGGTCGGAGGTGCGCTTGGCTCCCGTAATTCCAGCCAGTTGGGCTACGGTCAGGACATCTCCTTTGGCTAGTTCATTGGCTGATATGAGCCGGGTGATCTCCTCACCGACCTGGACAGTGGCCTCAGCACGAGCTAACCTCGTGGTCAAAGGCTTTGCGCCTACATCCACCATTTGAGCCTTTCCCTTTGCATTGACATGGGTCAGTTGGCTGTAGTTCCGCACTAGGAGCTGTAGTCTCGAGGGATAGTATGCTTGGTGAAACAAAAAATGATGATTATGGTGATGGAGTAGGGGCGCAGCATCTGCAACGGGAGAGAGGAGAGATTGTGTGGTGTGTCTACTAGCCGCCAATGAGTATCATAGGCCGGTTCTCCATCTGCGACAGGTTGAGCATGCCTACGAAGGAGGACCAAGGACTGAAGATTTTCTACGATTGATTTGGGATTGTAACTCACCTGCATGCTGTTTCTTCTTGCGCTGAACTGCCGCCCCAATGAGATCCACCAGCTGCTCCTCTGTTATATTCTTATTTCGCATGGCGTCTCTTAGCGAAAACTCCTTGTTGCCAAACAAACACACCTTGATATTACCATCCGCCGTGAGTCGCAATCTGTTGCAGGTTCCACAAAAGTGTTCGGTCATGGATGTGATGAAACCCACTTGGCCCTTAAACCCCGGTACTGCATATGCTTTGGATGTGTCATTGGGTCCATTAGGTAAGGCCTCAAAATCCGGCCACCTTTCACGAATGGTTTGCAGGGTATCTTTGTACGAAATCAGCCTCTCTGTATGCCATTTGTTTCCGGAGAAAGGCATATACTCTATAAATCGCACATCCACAGGACGATCCTTGGTAAATTCCACAAAGTCACAGATTTCATCCTCATTGAAATCCCTCATAAGGACACAGTTGATTTTGGGACGATAGCCCAACTGAACGGCTAGATCGATACCGGCTATTACCCGCTCCCAACCTTTTCTACGGGTGATTTTCTCAAAGCGATCCCTTTTCAACGTGTCCAAGCTGATGTTGAGGGAATCTAATCCAGCTCTTTGGAGCGGGAGCAGTAGGCGAGTTAGCACTAGACCATTGGTGGTTATTCCAACTTGCTCTAGTTCCGGTAAAGCCTTCATTTGTTCCACTATCTCAACTATATCCCTTCTTACAGTTGGTTCTCCTCCAGTCAAGCGGATCTTTCGCACTCCTTGCTTTACAAAAATACGCGCCAAACGGAGAATTTCCTCGGTGGTTAGGAGTTTCCCTTTGGGCTGCAAGGGAACTCCTTCAGCCGGCATACAGTAGTCGCCTAAAAATTATTAATTTTTTGTAAGATAGTTTTAAACGAGAGTTTATTAGATATGATGATTGTTTACATAGGAAACTACCTGGATGATGATTATTTTAAAAGAAATTTAATCAGAAAGTTACTACAATTACATACCCTTTTGACATTAAGAAGAGAACTTTCTGGAGTCCAATTTAAGATCATTAAGCTATAATTTATCAAGTGTTGTTTGCTATCAGTAATTCAATCAAAAATGTTGCGAAAGCTGTCGCCAAAAGAGTTAAGTACAATAGAATCCCAAAAATGAAATTAGAATATCTATACTAATTTGTTAACACGAAGGTCAAATATGAGGTAAATTACTATTATGTTTACCGCAACTGTTCGTGTTTAAGAAACGAATTTCGCCACATTATTCAATCAAGGCTGGGATCCACTTCATAGCAAGTATTATCAAATGGTTTGAGCAATAACAGGGTGAAACTGATAAGGGTGAAAACATATGTAGGTGTTTCGGGGCTCGGAGTAACTTACATCGCAGGTTGCAGCGTTCGGTTAGAGATATTCTGAGATAGCTATGGTGTCTGCCAAACGTATCCGTCAGTGGAGAATTCTAGGTAATTTCTAGATTAGTGAAATAAAAACTTTTGCAACAACCCAATGGAGAACTCACCTTTCTCTCCACCTGTTTCTCTAGTGGCTCCAATTGCTGAACACTTGCTGTGGCCAGGTTTAGTGAACCGGTTGTGGCCTTCAGTCGAAATCCTCCTCTCCAAATTGGAGATACCTCAGGTGCAACCCCTCCTCGATTCTCCTGACCGAACAATCGAATCGCGTGTCGGACCAGTAGTCGCATTTTTTATTATTTTGATTGATGTTCTCTCAGCTAAAATGAATTTTAAACGAATTCAGTCGGCTTACGTAAACAGTAAACCGGCAATTTGCGGGGGGCACGCGATGTTAAGGGATCTATTGTGGCCAGAGTGGTGAAGCATACAGATTTCGGACTGTCCGCTGTGATAAGCAATTACATATGCTTACGGGCACGCTGCTTATACCTTTGGTTCCGCGGGTTCTGACCGCACCCGGCGAACGTTGTTTATAAACTAAGTGGAGAGTGGCGATCATATGGACAAGCTAACGCAGCTTTCGCCATTCGCCAAAGCTTTCTAATGCCAGTGTTAGGAAACATTATTTTTTTATTTTGGATGTTGAATGGGGGTGTTAATAGGAAACGGGGGCCGGCTCTATAGAGCTTTGACCTCTGAAAAGATTTTTAAACTGCTTGGCTTGGTAAATATAGGGAATGCTTTGGCTGCACTTTAACTGAAGGTTTTAAAAATAAGAGATTTGTTTATATCATAAAATAAGATTTAAAAGATAGTATTTTACAAACAATTTCTGAGTTTGTCACCTCTTTTTAACATATAGATCTTGATATCAATAAACAATTAAATATGTAATTCAAAAATTCTATCAGAAAACCCTTTCTTATCATCAACTAGTATTTGCCTCAAGAAGCCATAGGTCTTAAGAAGAGAAAACTCTTCGAAAGAAAAAGATTGAAAGAAGTCCATCTAACTTGAAGACGCCACTGTACTTAAAGATCCCTTTTTGTTTATCTTTCTCTTTTCGCCCATGGAACTGCCGCTCATTTCCCCTTTGAGGCTGTATTCCGAATCTTTGTGGTGAATTCTCCGGCACATGTTTATTTGAAATTCGAATAAGTCCGCATATACACAGAATAATCGGCAGTCGATGTCGGGAATCCATCAAGAACAGAGCCCTTAGAATGCATAGTCCACGTCTTTGGAATATAAAGCGGGCATCAGTCCTCCTCAGCGCTGCTCTTTTGCTCTATGTTTTTGTTTTCTCCAGCGGCTATCAAAAGTACCAGATCGAGGGCATTATCAAGCGGAGCCAACCGGAAAAGGTCTGGGAGTATGTGGCGGATTTTAATAAGATGCGGCTGCTAAATCCCACAATGTGAGTATTAATCAGATTTGAATGAATCTAATTAATATTATATATAGTTTACTTAATATCTTTCGTAAAAGTCAAAAAGAGTGAGTTAACATTACGAAAATAGATCATCAAAAGATCTGAGGTATTTGTCAAACATATGGAGCTATATTATGAAAGCCTAAAGTTTATAGCTCTAAATATTAAATAATAAAAAGTTGAAATCACGCAATAAATTATTTAAGATATAAAATTTTATTATTGTTTTTAATTCAGCATAAGTTTTAAGATCCTAGCCGATCACGGACACGCCCATGACTGGCGCTATACGGTGGAATATACAGAAAGACTCTCCCATTGGCCCTACTGGTTAAATACGGCTACAGCCAAATATGTGGTCACCAAAACAATGCCCGGAGTGACTCCGGTGGCCTATGTCATCAAGTCTACCCATCAGACTTGCTTCTTTGCCGGATTCTACTGCTGTAAGATGAACTAGTCGATATTTTAAAGTCTTTCTAATTATATATTATATACATTTTGCAGTGCAATCATTGAGTGAGTTTACATTCAGTAAATCGAATGGAGATACCTTGGCCCATGAGAACGTTCAGTACCAGTGTCCTCCTCTTCTGGGCAGCGTGTGCCGGCGGGAGCTGGTATTCCAACGCCAAGCGGTGATGCACAACTTAACAGTTATTTTCGGAAAACAAAGAGCTTAAAAACGTTTTTAAATATGGAATTTGTGCAAAAATTAAATTTAATAACCTTTTAAAATAAACCTTAATTTTTATTGAAACACAAGAAATGAGGTTTTGTTTTTGAATCTAAACTCTCATATTAAAAATGGTTTATTTCGTTATAGTAAAATCTGTAACATAATAAAATTTCTTTGTCATTAAAAAACGATTTATTTCGTTACTTTAATATTGTAAAATACAATATTGAATGTATACATAGTTATAATTTAACTAAAAACTCGCCTAACTACTGGCGTATAAAATGAGGACACAGAGAAGAAAATTAAAAGTGGGAAAAATAAATGAAATTCGAAGCTTTAATAAGTTAATTTTACTAGAAAAATTACCAAAATTAATTACTTATAACATAACGTTCTGAATGAATAGTCGATAAAGTCCAATGTCTTTTTAATTTGATGGTTTAAACTTTAAAGTTATCTTCGAAATAAGCAAAAAAAATAATAGATATTTAACTAAATTGGCTAGTTAATGTCTCAAGATCGATGTACGGCTAAAGTTGCACCATGCTGATATTACAACCTATTAAAGGAGTCTTTTTTCCAAGTTTAGATGCTGTTAACTATTGCTTTGCTTTTGATTTAGTAATATTTTAGCTATTTTTTCACGATACATTTCTTTAGATTGCGGGTTTTGTTAATCAAATATAAACTTCAGAAATATTTTCGTGAAAATATGGCTTTATCCAAAAAGCAGGACTTTGCCTTGCTGTTTTGGCTTTAGTTAACTTATTTTTTATACTGCTCGTCATTTGAACAGTTCCAATCGCTTTCTTTTGGTGGGTCCTGCTGCTCCACCACTTCTTGCTGATCGCGTTTGACAGGCTGCTGCGCTCGTAGATGGAGTAACCGGTGTACTTGGCGCGCTAACTGATTCCACAGAGCTGGTCTGTGAAGCTCCTCCTCCGAAGACAGACCCAAACCACCGCGTGAGCTTAGTGGCCTGTGTTGGTTTTCCTCCATTTTTTGGGGATTTCGGAGATTTCCGAATCGATGTCAGAATGGTGCTGCGATTTCCACTAGTAGGTTGAGTCTTCTCCTGGGTAATCCCAGAACCTATCAAGTATTTTGTGATTTTATTGGCCTGCGTTGGCCTGGCGGACTGTTGATCTTGTTGCACGGGTGAAACCTCTCCAGACGAGTTCAATCTCATTCGACTGCCAAATTGACCATTATTTGTGATTTCAAAGAAGTCATCCTCCAAAAGAGTTCTTCTTCTTTGGGTGATGGCAGGTGCTACGTCATCTTTTTCAGACTGTGGCAAGGTGGGCAAGACTTTGGGACTAGTTTTAGCCTGCTGCTGCTGCTGCCGCGGCTCAAACATTTTCTCCAGTATATCTAAACAAGATCGGTCGCGATTCTTTCTCGGCGACAAATTATTTGACATTGCATGCTGTTGCTGGAACTGTTTCACCTCAGAGCCGAATATCTTAAAGCCTTCAAAAGGAGAGGAGGGTCGTGGTTGTGCCAAAGGAATCTGTGAGAGCTCCGAGGAGATGCTAAACAGGTCTGGAGATTTGTTGGCAGACCTTTTGGACGGTGGCAGTCCGAAGCCCCCGCCAAAACTAGAACTCACAGGCGGCTCTGGTTTACGTTTCCTTTTTAAAACCTTAGTGCGACGACTCTGCGATGGATCCCGCGGCGAACTCTCATCATGAGAGCTGTTGATTACCACTGTTTCAACTTGTTCTTTGGATGCCGGAACGACCACTACCTCTGAGTCGTTGAGTAAATTAAAAGGAGACGGCAAGGTTAGTAGCGTAGGGGTTTGCTGAGGAGTGAAGGGCACCCGAAAAGCGGGTGACTCTACGTTATCCAAATTATCTGGTATTCGCTGTGCACATTGCATGTACTCTGAGGACAAGGAACTACCGCTCAGCACTTGGGGAGTTGGAGGCAAGGGCTTGGGATCCGGCTTAGTACTAGGTTTATTTATGGTGTTAGGTTCTGATTTGCATTTCCTTGGGCGTCCCGCCCTTCGTTTGGGAGTTTCATGTGCAGGCTTTTCAACAATTTTCTGCTTCGTTTCCTGGTCGTCTGCAGGTTTTACATTGTTCTCTTGTTTTCGCCTGGGTTTGCTAGTTTTGGGCGTGTTATTCCCCTCAGACTTTATTCTTTTCGAATTGCTCCGCTTGATGTCATCCAGTGAGTGGCAGTTTAAATATTTGCTGTTTAATTTTGATTCAGCAGATCGCGTTAAACGTTGCATCCCTCGCGTAGCCGGACGATCCATTGCAGTCACAGGCTGTTTTCTCTGCGCTTTCCTTCTGGTTGAGGGCTCCGTTTTGGGCGTAACAAACGCAGGAGCGGCTACAGAAGGAGGTGGTGTGCTCAAATTATCCATGGAAACTCTTAATAGTCGCACATTAAGCTTTCTTGTCTTCGGAGTAAAAGTAGCAGTAGCCGCTCGAGTTCTCTTTTTGAGCTCTATTTCAGAAACTTCATCATCCTCCTCGGAATCAGTGAGATCAGCTTTTTTCTGAGGTGACTTTTTCTTGCGGAATTTTCTCTTTGATTTTATTCTTGGCGATTCATTTGAAGAGGGTGTTCGATTAGGCGGTGTATTTGGAGGAGTAACGATCTCACAATCGTCACTGGATACCACTAATACTTGATTTTGGTCGCCTGCAGGTTCCACTGTTATGGGTTCAATGTCAGAGTCAGAGGATTCAAAAACCAGCGGTGACATAGCAACTACCTCATCCCCGCTGTGCTCAGATAACTTATCAGTCTCTTCAGCCTGTACTGTTTCGTTCTGCTTATCCGGATTGTTGTCCACGGAAGCGATTGTGGAGCACACCTCTGAGGAACCACTAAGTGTGCTTTGGCTATTTTTTGAGGCCAACCACAGGTTCAAATTGTGTTTGTATTGCTCTGGAGCGACGAGTGGCAAGCTCTTGTCGAATTGATGGCGGAAACGACGTATACGAAAATCCCTAAAATTAATAAAATATATTTTATTTAATCAATCGAAATATAGGAAATAATATTCTCCTTTTAATCTCTTTTCTAGTTGTATGCTTCAGTAAAACTGATACGAGTTCCCTATAGATAAGATTGTAGGTTACTGTGTCACCTACTTGATGTACTCGCTGAGGAATCCTCGCTGCTTGTAGTATTCCTCGAGATCTATCCGCTTACTGAATACTTCCTTGGGATCTGGCAAGTGAAACTTGCGATCGAAGCTCTGAAAGCTACGGTACTGATGCTCTAGCCGTCCGCCCAACCGCAAAACATTGTACAGCAACTTTACGTCGGACTGCAGATAAAAAGAACCAATGAACTAATGCTCCATGCGAGTAAATTATGATTGCATTGCCTCACCGTAATGTCAACACTGGAGATAAGCATGTTTACGCGTCCCTCGAAATGCTTCAGCAGCATGGAGGTGCAGAAGCTGTTGTTCAGCGAGTGCCCTCGATTGTCTACTATAACGTAGTCGAACTTGAGGCGACTGAGATCTCCAATGCTCCGTAACTGGCTCCACTTCGCCAGATAAATGTTGTGTGGGGAATCTGTGGTGTCTGGAAGCAAAAAGAAAAAGTGTTTAAAGGTCTCTTTAAGTTCTTTGTTATTTTATGTTATACATAATTTTAAATTAAAAAAAAAATATTTCGTTTTATTGCGAAATAAGTACATATAAAAAAATGCATATATTCAGTATGGGTGTGATTCAGAAGCTTTTTACGGAAAATCGTCATAAAACGTTACATTTATTTACTCCTCCCTTGAAAAGGTTTAAAACGCATAAGTATGTACATATGTATAAGACGTTACCCTGGACTCCTTGAATTATGTACACCTGCAGGTCTGTAAGTAAGTCCAAATGGAACCGCCAACCAGCAAGCAGTTGCTCATCGTTTTGGAGTACTATGAGGGTTTTCTTGGCGGGATCTAAGGCACTGAGAAGTGCCGCCACCGTGGCCAATTTTCCAAGTCCACTTTCATCGTTTAGGATGCAAAATTCCCGTTTGACCAGACGATCGTAAAGGAACCGTACTGCATCCAACTGGAAGCTTTTGAGATATTGCGTCACGTGGCTGGTGACCAACGCATCCACAGAGAGCCGTAGCTCCGAAGTTTGCTCAGATACAAAGTGATACATTATCCTTTATAGATTTCAACCTAGATATGCGCGTGATGGAGCGCCAGGTAGATGGCTATCAGGATGTAGAGCAACTGCAAATACGAGAAGATCACGAACATCGAGAACGAGCCAATGATCATTTTTCGCGCCGCTGGCGGCCCATCGAATTCTATATTTTCCGGATGCAGTATGTCCACCACGTTGTTGTTGTTGATAATTATAGGATGTTGAACGAAATGCATGTGCCGCCTTTTTGAAATAAAAAGGATCTTTCAGGAATTCGGGTTAAACTTAGGTGGTCATTGCGGGGGGCGCGAAAAACAGTTCAACAATTTAAGAAGAAAGTATTATTTTTGGCTCCAATTTTTTTGACCATTCACACAGAACCGGCTGCGTCTTGTTGGCGAGATCAGCTGATTGGCAGTGTTATACAACGTATACGTGAATAAAAATAGCTAAGTAAAAAAGCAATTAATAACTAAATATAACTAATAATATCATAAAAATAAAATTGTTTGCATAAATAAAGCTTATATAAAATTTACTCAGCATATATAATAAAAAAAATTATTTACACATCCTAAAACGACTACTCATTAATAGCTATATATTAGTTGACAACAACATCACTAGTAAAACTGTTGCATTTCTCTTAGCGGTTTGTTTTGCTTCGGATTGGTTTTTTAAAATATAAGCCGACATGGGTACCGCAAAAAAGGAAAAGCCTGAAGTGAAAAAGAAAAGCCCTGAAAAAGGAAAACAGCAAAAAGCCAAAGCTGTTCCCGTTCAACCGCCTCCAGTAGTAAAACAGAGAACTGTGGTCACTCCTTGGCGAGACACGTGTGTAGATATAAAATAATTTTTTGTTTATATATTAAATTATAACGTTTTAGGCTGGAGTTTAATGAGACATATGACTTTTTATTTGGAAAAACCTCCACGACCGCTAGTCGTCGTCAGGCACTCAGTAAAATCCGCATTTGGAGCCTGCGAAGGGGAAATCTTTGCCCAGCGGCTGTTTTGGCAACTTCGGTGCTCGTCGAGGCGCAATTGGATGACAAGGAGGGAAACTTTAAAATACAGCAAGCTTATGCTAGTGCCTTCACGCGATTCTACAACTTCATGTCCTCCATAATTCAGGGCTATAACATGTCTAGCATGTATGAAACGGCCAAGGAATTGGGACTACAGTCGTTCATCGTGGATCTGCGGCATCTTTGCGCTCATGGACAAGAGCTTCCACCTGTGGAGGTGCTTAGAAGCACCTCAGATCATTGTCTGGATTGGCTGCGCACTTACTATTGGCTTCCCCATAAGGAAACTATGTCGAATTTGGACGCTGGAAAACTGAAACGCAAAGACAAACTCAAGTTCGAAAAGGCAGTGAGTGCTCTTCTAGAAATCTACGATCTGACTTTGGAATGCCATTTCAAGGGAGCAGAGAAACTAAAAGCTATTAGTAAACTGAAATCCAGCAGTGAATTCAACAAGATTCGCGTTTATTCATCCGCAAAAAAAGCAAAGACCGCAAAGGAAATACTTAATGCAGTGGTAACAGATCTCAGTGCGCTAATCAAAAGGGAGTCTTCTTCTATGAAGGATTTGCTAGATATATACACAGGATGCCTGCTTAAAATGGAATACTTCCTTGGAGTTGGCCTAGAAATCGATGACAACGAGGATATCCTCATTGCAGCTACTCAGGGCCTCTTTAGGCTACTTGCAGTTCAGGGGTATATCGAAAAGGTGTTTGTGGCGTTAGTTCAATTGACGGAAAACGAAAATGAACCGGAGGAAAGGCGATTAGGGGCCGGTTATTGGGCTTCGAAGATGATTGAATCCTTTGGAATGTTGCTCCGCATGAAACGCATGTATAAAGAGGAACTAGATTTGGTTTGTAAAAAGATGGGTTTTTTGAAAGTTATTTTCTAAATATTTTACTTTTTCGTAGAATGATAAACTGAAAGCAGTTGATTTTGCATCTCTCAACACGGATAAAATTTCGAAAACACTGCGCAGTCTTCTAGTTCATTCAAATGTGGATCCTTCCACTACTCTTATTTTCGGGGACAATCCCAAAAAGTCAAGGTCTTTGGTTTTTGAGCGGGAGTTTATTATGCAGCGTGTTGCTCCTTTTAGCAAATACTCAGCGCCAATACTTAAAGGGTAAGTCTTGACTTTCTGAATTTTATTGGTTTAGCACTAAATACCTTATCTTCTTAGATTACTACCGCTCGCAGATCCTCCTTTCAGTAAGGTACAATTGGAGAGTTTGGGCGAACTTTGCGATGTTCGGTTACAGGGGTTGACCCAGGACGAACCTATGGAGGAAGAGAGTTCCTCCAAGCAATGCAGTTCCTCTGAAGAAGACAGTTCCTCAGATGAGATATATGACTTAGATTATTTGGAAAAGCTTGTAGCAACAGCATCGCAAAATAAAGACAACAGCTTTAACAAGGCGCACACTTCTGATCTGGGCATTTGGAAGCTAGAGAGCGGTAAGTTTTTACCATTAATTAAATATATTTAAATAAACTATTGATAAAAATTACTATTTTTGTATTTTACAGACAACGATTGGTCGAAATCTGCCTTAGGTGTTTTGCCTTATGGTCAATAAAAATACGCGTTATAAATAAGCCATGTTTAAATGTTTATATTAAATAAAAGAAGAAAACAAGTTTAAATTTTATTTTACCGCGCAAATATATCATGACATTTAGGCATTCACAGTGAGCTCACCATATCAGCTGTGACTGCATTCGCGGTGAATGCTGATTCGGCATCACTGACGTCAACAATTATTCGCGATTTAAGTTTATTTTGATGTAAATAAGAATAACTTGGCTCAAATATGTTTACTCTGTGGACACTGATCGAATCCTCCCTTCTCTGCCTGAATGCAGTGTGTATTCTGCACGAGGAGCGTTTCCTGGCCAAGTGTAAGTTTTAACTTAGATATTTGGCTGCCATTGCCACGATGTTTAATTTTGGAACACCTTTCAGTTGGCTGGGGACGACAGGCTGGCCAACAAGACTTTGGAGCACCCACGGCCAAGGACCAGGTGCTAAATCTCATCCGTTCTATACGCACAGTGGCCAAAAGTAAGAAATTATGAAATCCTTATAGACAGGTTCTTTACATTTAATCTCTTTCCATTGCAGTTCCCCTAATATTCCTTAATGTAATTGCGATTATATTTAAACTATTACTTGGTTGACATTAAATATACCATAATAAATGTACCATAAAGCCTTTGTATATGAAAAGTCTTATTGTGCCACTTGGCCGCCTCCAGATTTTCTCTGGAGTACACACTTGACGCGGTTTTCTAGGGCTATGCTGTAGGCATCTAGTTTGTAGGCCGCTGCTTCCAATTTGTCGACCGTATCGGAAATCTCATCAATCTGCTGCATCAATGGAGCTAGTTGCTGAAACTTAAGCCTCAATTCACTGGTCGACGTGTTCAGATTCTCTGCAATCTGCCGCATATCCTTGTACTTGGCAATTGTAGCCTTGTTCATCTCTTCCAGCAGTTTGTAATCCTCTAGAGGGGCATTAAGTTCGTGGGTGATGTACTCCTCCGTTTTGTTAAACATTTTTGTGGCCAGTCGACTTAGATTTGGGTCGTGTCGCGTCAAAGCCTCGAAACTGGAGGCGCTGGACAAAGTTGGACCGTGTTGTGGGGAGTCTAGGAGATGATTGGGATCTTGAGCCGTGACAGCTGCAGCGCTGGTTGTAGGTTTATCCATTGTTTATTTTATTGAGTTACGATTTTCCGAGTTTTCTTTTCCAAAAACAAAGTTATTGCTTTAATCAGCTGATATAGTGTTTCGCAGTGAATAGCATTTTCTATTGGACTTCTTAAAATTCACTACGAAACGTGTTTGAAATGTATATAAGAAATAGTCTCGATCACTATGTACCCTTTATTTAACTAATCATTTTCTCCTTTTCAGGGTTAAATCGTTTTAAGTAAATAAATCTTAGCTTTTATTGCATTTTATAACAGGTGTATTTAGATTTTCGAATGGGGTTTATCCAATTTGATAATCAAATGTTTGTATGAAGGGTTGGTTGTGTAACGGTGCTATTAGTTCCTCATTTTTTTTTTACCAATTTTTATTTATTTTTAAAAGTAAAAGCAAGTATTGTGAAATACTAAATTCAAAACAGTTTAAATTCGTAAACTTATTTTTGATCCTCACTTGTTATAATATATGTATGTTTACACCATAGGCTTAAGTGTTATTCGGTAAAAGTGGAAAAGTATTTTATCTGCTTTGAAAACCTCATACCCCTAGCTTTTAGTACTGATAGGTATAACATGGCGACCACCAAAAAGTTAGATGTTTTCCCATTGTTTTCCATAAATGCGAGTACCCCTCGCACAGATAAGGCATTAGTATGCCTGGAACAGAACGCTAAACATGTCAAAAACCAACCAAGATCGCAAGCTTAAGCACCTTTTCGACGGCGGCGACTGGAATGTATACGAACCGAATATCCTAAATCTCGGAGTGGGTGCTCCTGGTACAGATCTCCTGAGCGCCAACTGCGACAGCTTCAGAAAGGCCACAGATCATTGCCTGGTAGGTACATATATCTCTTACGCAATCAGCTCTATCAGATTATCTTACTCTGCTCTCTTTTTAGGAACGTGAAAAGCGGGAAAACCAGTCGCTGATTTTTCAATATGGACCTACAAGTGGTACATTTGAGGTGCGCCGAGAGATTTCCAATTATTTCACCGAAATGTTTGAAAGTCCCGTTAACTGGTAATAATATTGGGTTATTGTGGCTTTATCACTTATCGTATTAACATTGTGGTTTTGGTTTTAGTGCTGATTTGTTGATTACCACAGGAGCTACCCAGGGCCTTCACCTTCTGCTTTCCACGATGATAGACTTTCAGGGTTTTGTATTCGTGGATGAGTACTCCTATATGATTGCCCTAGATAGTATCAAGCACTTTAGCACTCTGACCATAGTTCCTGTAAAGTTAAACGATGATGGTGTGGACTTAAAAGATCTCGAAGAGCAGGTTTCCAAACATTGTTTTACTTCGGAGAAGAAGGAGTTCTGGGGAATGTACTATACCATACCCACGTATCATAATCCAACGGGGATTTTGTTCTCGCCTGGTGGGTTAATTATTAGAAAACTGATCATCTTATCTTAATAACCTACATATATACATTTTAGAGGTGTGTCGGGGAATCGTGCAACTGGCCCGCAAGTTTGACTTCCTGGTGGTGTGCGATGATGTATACAACATACTACACTATGGCGAGAAGCCCAGTCACTCCCGTTTGTTGTCCTACGATGATAGAAATGATACCGACTTTGCAGGCCATGTAATCTCGAATGGTAGTTTCTCGAAGATTCTAGGACCTGGAGTTCGCTTGGGTTGGCTAGAGGTGCCTCCGCGACTTAAACCAATCTTGGATGGAAGTGGTTTTGTGAACAGCGGTGGATGCCTTAATAACTACACGTCTGGAATTGTGGGTAGTCTCTTTGAGCTGAAGCTAGCTCAAGAGCAGATATCTGTATTTTATGAAGCCTACAAGAAACGAATGTTGGCCACTACCCAGGTTCTTCGAGATGAGTTGCCCGAGGGATGTAAATTAGTCAGTCCTACAGGGGGATATTTCATCTGGGTAAGAATACCCGAACACCTAGATTCCCGAGAGTTTCTCAAGTACTGCCTAGAACACCAAAAGATATATTTTATAGCGGGAACACGCTTCTCAGTTGATGGCCAAACTGGTAAGCAGTTCTTCCGATTGTCCATTGCTTTTTATCCAAAGGAAAAACTGGTGGATGGAGTGAGAAGACTTTGTCAGGCACTTAAGTGTTATATAGCCACACAAGAGATCCCACACGGCGTATCTTAATATGGCAAAATATGTTTATTATTGTGGTTAACTGCTATCGTACTTTAAATATGACTTATAAAGATGTGACTTGGCACTAAACTACTTATCAAAACGTTATTTACTACATAAAGAGATATATGATATACACACACTTGTTCTACAGATTCTTGGGCATGATGCTTAAAAATATCACAAATCTGATAAATTCTATACAAATACACATAACAAATAGCTCAGAGTAGAAGTTTACACATGTACAGCAGATCTCAGCTCAACTGTAACAATATCCTTAGTTGCATCTGCATCTGTATCTTGTCATTTGTGCTGCGCTGCGAATGTCTACAGATTTCAATATCTTTCGATTGCTCATAATACTTTCGCTTGAATTGGAATGCCCGCTGGCGTAGTTAGATTTACAAATATTATGACTACTCGGAGAAGGTCAAAACGATCTCCTTGAGCGAGGTATACGTGCCGATTACTAGGCCTAGGATGCCCACAATGATGAGCACAAAGTTGCCTGTTGGAATTCTTGATTAGTATATGAACTTAAGAGGGTAATTATAGAAATACTCACTTAACACTAGCCATGCCTTTCCGATTCCCTTGGTCTGGTACCAATGCGTACAGATCTGGATGAGAGCCGGGAAAGCTAGACCTAGGGCAGACAAGCATAGAGCTCCAAACAGAGAGATGAACAGCTCCAGATTGGGAATGGCCACGGCAAGGAGGACTACGGAGAGGTAGAAGTTTGAAAATGATTAGCTTTTTGCTTTTGAATATTCATAAATAACATTTTTCTAACACTAGAACTTACAGGTGATCAGGACGAGGACCGTTCGGACTGCATATTCCCAGAACAAAGCATTTCGCTGGGAGCCCAGACTCTTGGCCACATAGTCGTTCCAGGTAATATCAATTGCCACATAGCAAGCGAGTCCATGGGTAATATAGATGGCGAACGCCAGCATTCCCTTGACGCACATGGAGAGACTGGAACAGGAGTCCTTATAATACTAACTAATCCGGAGATTAATGATGAGTTAACTTACACTTCATGCTCTGGCATGTTTAGAGTAATGGAACCCAGCACCGCGGATCCATAGTTGAGATAACCAAAGAGACCCATGCCCACATAGAGGAACACAATGAGGACCATGGATACGTTGAGGACTCCGCAGCTGCCACCGAACTTCTGCGGGGTCTTCATCTCATTCTCCAAGGGCAGAATCACACCAATGGCCTCCAAGGCGAACAAAACTGTGCCAAAGAAGAGCGGGAAATTCGAGGGTTTTCCAAAGGCATCCTTGCCTTCTGTGGTGAGTGGCTCCCGGAAGATATAGTAGCAGATAATACCAAAAGAGACCATTGTTATGGCGTTGGCCAGTGTGGAAAAGGGAGCCAGATACTTCAGATTGCGGACCCAGTTGATCAGGATCAGTGGCAGGAGGATAATGATCATGCAGAGTCGCACATCGATATTTGTATCAGCCACTGCATCTACAATGGACTTGATGTTGGAGGCCACGAAAACCACGTACACGCAGCAGGTGCCCAGTTGATAGATCAGCAGAAAAGTATTGACCACTGTGCCAATATATGGAGCAAAGAAACGGAAGAACTTGGGTCCTTCGCCCATTGCTGTTTCCGCCACCATTGGATAGTTCATGCTGGGCATCTGTGATAGGGAAAATTCTATTAATCGCGATTACTTAATTCCAGGATCTTCTTCTAACCAACCTTCTTTCTGCGACACAGTTCATATTGCGCCTTGACCAGCTGATGGATGCAAAAGGTGCAAATAAAGCCAATGACAATGGTTCCAATGGATCCCGTGATGTACCCAGAGTTACGGAAGGCATTTGGCATGGCCAGTATACCAGTTCCCAAGGAACCTTTTAACAAATGAAAAAGAGTCTCCGAGTTCCTAGAAAGTACAAGATTTGTGTAACTATTTGAATCCTTTCTTTGGACATCTTATTAATAATTACGTTGTGGGGTGCTCCACATCACGATGATGGTAGGGATTGTAGTCGGGATCCTTGGCCACTATGGCCTTGTTCTTCTGACCCTTCTCGGCCAGTTCCAATTTGTCTGCATGGTCGCCGACGTAAGCCGCATTGCTATGCCCATTCTTAGTCATGACTAAAAGCATATTTAAATATACGAAAATTTGATTGATGGGTAACAAGATTTAAATAACAAACATTTTATATCAACACAAAAAAGGAAAATTTAAATTATCTACATTTTTTTAGGCTAAGCTATTTGCATTTTCTTAATAATTGGTTTACATTCTTATTTTCTAAATGAGATGTCAACAGACATGCAGACATGCATCTACAGTAGTGACTCTTTTGCTAAAATTTTTGTTTTAAATGAACAGCTAAAAATTCATATATTTATAATATATACAAATACTTTGAATATTTTCTTTGTAAAAAACAAACACAGCCCTTTTTATAACCCTTTGTTGTCTGTGAAAAGTCACGTTCTACAGTAGTGACTCTTTGCATTTCGATTAACTGGCTACCTTTGAGTCGTTCTCTTTGAGATCAATCTTCATCAGTGGATCTTAAAAATCTTTAACTAAATCTATATCTGCATCCGTAACTGCATGTGCATGTGCATCTGCATTTGTGGCGCAACAAGTGCGTGATGTGCACGGTGCACGATGCTCTGAAAATAGTCTGTGCCGCTGACATATTTCTAAATTGAAAGCAGACCTCGGCAATGTCAAGTTCAGAGCTAGCGAAGCGTTGCCCCGATCGCGTCCATTCCCCCATACCGAATTTTTAGGGTATTGCGAGTACCTGGCATTCCGTGCGGTGTTTTGAGACGTGCTAAAATAGAACGAAACACACAACAATGGCCAATTTTAGTGTCACTTGTCTGTAGAATCGGACTTTGTTGTCCGCCCTAAACGGCCCGTCTCTACTTTCCCTCCTCCCCCTAAATGTCACCATATCTCAGCCCATGCTTAATTAGAAAATATGTATTCGTGTGACATCGGGCAATTTGAGACTTTACGGCTTCCAGTTAAGATAATCTCAAGCTGACCGAGAGATATGGAAATTTTGGCAAATTACGCCAACTTTTCCGGTTCTCAGTCTTCGTTTTACGAGCGTGCCTCTTGCAATTGTCGTCATTATTATTATGTTATGATATGATATGATATGCAAGACGGCTTCGAGTTCGTCTGCCTTGCAGAACCCACCCAGACCTGATCTATAACCTGTATGACTCTCTGCATAATCTCAAGTACGGCGGCTTTTCTGTACCACTTACAAAGTCTCAGATATGCGGAAGTCATTAACCGATCACCGGGGAGCTCTTGACAGTGATTGTACTAAATTGACTTTTGGGAATACATGAGTAATATGAAAACATGGGAAAAACTATGCAAAATTAGTTATTTATGAGTGAAATAATTGCTTTTTTGCATTTATAATCATTTTATGGGAAAATTAAACCTTATAGAAAAGCTTTCTATTGAGAGAAAATCTTTACTTAGCTGTTAAGACGATTGCTGGGCGTATGAGTAATGTATTTCTAAGGGGAATACTATATCTTATATGAATTTATGGAATATTCTTTGATCTTCCAAGGCAGTAGAGTAAATTCGATTCTGGTTTACCTCACTTTATTAAATAATAATAATAACAATGGGAAATTCTTCAATATCTTAATAGCCTTTTAGATAACTTTCTAATAGTCTAATTCCGGCTTACGCTTTACGAGTCCATTGTATCACCACCGAAAATAGACAAAGGCTAGACTCCACGCAAAACAGAATTCGCAGAAATATAATTTCCATAATTTATTTCAACTAACAGCCCAAACAAAACAAAACCTCTTTTAGTTTGTTTTACTAATGAAGTGCAGGCGGTTTTAACTGGATTGGGCATACCCGTTGGCATTTATCTTGCTAATAAATTAATTTTATTCGACTCTGCCGATTTGCAATGCGCCAATTTGTTTTGACTTGACCGCCAATGATTTAGAGGGCCTTTTCCTTTCTATTTGCCATATATTTGTTTTTGCTTCTCTCATCATGCAGCTGTCTAAAAATATATTTTTGAAATCCTCGTTGAGCCAAGAATTTCCCATGAATCGGTTTGGATTTTGTTCACGTGAACGCCAGTTGAATACCAATTGAAAGCGGCACGCGACTCTCCCGGCTTTTTGTTTTGATTTCTTGGTTTTGTTTTGTTTTTTTTTTATTGTCTTTTTATTTACTCACTGGTATTGTGGGTTTTAGCCGTCTAGACTCTCGAGAGTTAGCCAAGTTCAATGAGCCAGGCCAGTCCGTTTGGCCTTAGCTGCTTTCGCAGCACTTGACTCCGTTGAATCCGCCGCGGAATACAAATTTCAATTGTCAGCAGCAGCAGCGGCCGCGGTGGCTTTCTGGTTAATAGTTTGGTAGTGGAATCTTGGCCTGGCCCAAACGACTTCTAAATGGCTAACTGGCTTATAAAAGCTGTCGGCCTTGCTCCGCTTTATCATTTCGTTTTCGAAACTGGAGTTTTCAGCCATGTTTAGACTAAGTCAAACCTCTGGCACTGAATTTTGGAGTGGAAAAGTTCTTGGCAAACGCAACATGCCGAGCAGGTGGAAAATTTTACTTGTTCAACTGTTTTTTTTTCTTTAAGCCTATCAATGTGGCAGCACAACTGCAATTGCCAGTTTTTTAATGAAATTTTCCACGCAAAGCGATAATTAATAATACGGTATGGTGGGGGATAACAGGAGACGTTGATATAATTCCATTTCTACAGAGTACATTTTTCTTTGATAGAAAATTGTAAATAAAGTGGCGACTTATAAGCTAGTTTGATTAATTTTCAAATTTATTTGATTTATTTTTTTTATTTTATATATTAATTAGATTTTTTAACAATACCTTTTTTTTTAAATAAATCCCATAAAGATGTTTCTGTAAAATATTGAGCCTAAGATATGCCTTATAAAAAACTTAAAAACTTCCAGAAAATCATTTGTAAAAATATAAGCATTTAAAGCAGCTTTAGATTCACCCAACCATAGTTTTTTCTTGTTTTTCCATTTGCCAGTAAAGTTTAAAGACACTTACAAACTGCAACACTACCTACTACTAACACTGCTAATCACAGTTTTTATAAAAAATAAAATTGGCAACTTCAAGTTAGTAATCACCTTTAAGAATACCTTGGTAAGTTATCTTTTTTTTAACCATTACTCAGGGGTGTGCAAATGTCAGAGAAGTCACTGATCTTTGTGTGGCAACACTTCAGCTTGGCTAACCTGACGTATGAGTGATGTTGTCTGAAAGCCATGTTCTTTATCACATTTCTATGCTGCTTATCACGAAAGTCACTCATGCTAAATCAACAATAATAGTCTGCGGATTAATACCACTGCATTATAAATATTGTTCAAAGACTTGAAATTATTTCACCGATGATTTATATCTTTGAGATATAAATTGCTGTTGGCAATGGCTCAAAGGTGTATATTATTAGGTCTGTCAATGATCATGGGTTCACTTCTTCGTTAATATTGTGAAACGACTTAAGATTCTTATCTTAAGATACTCGAGATCTTATCTCAGTATATAAATAGATGTACTGCTTGCTAATAAATGTATTTAAGCTCTTTGTAAATATTTAAAATTTCCTAAGTCTCAAAAAAGTAGATTGTTCTTTGAACTTTTCGTGAGCTATTTTTGGTCACTCGATCGATAATTTGCGTCAGGCATTTGATGCGCGTCGCTGGCTAAATTTAAGTGCAATTAATTGGGGGTTAGTTCACTTAACTTAGCTAAACTGAACTCAACGATCTGTGCACTCATGCCCGACTTACTAATTTGCAAAAGTTGCGCCTCGCCACTTCCGCTGGCTAATTAGCCCAAAAATAAAGCTCACTAAATAAAAATAAATACTTGACTCTCACTTACCGTTGCCTATAAAACACTTTTATTATTTATAATCAGGAATGAATGCAATTTTCTATATTTTTTTTGGTAATATCCAAGTAAAATCGGTAACTAGAAAATTGATGCTTGAAAAAACCTTTTAACAGCTGGCAATTAACCGAAAACACTCGTTGACAGAGACGGCGAAAAACCAAAACATAAATCTAAATCAACGCTGATCAACGGTAAACAGAATCCGCACCGCCGCGCACTATATATACATATATGCTATATAACTTGTATAGTTGGTCGGATCTGCGATGTGATCGTGTTGGCCGCGCGTTAACGACTAAATCAGACCCAACGTGGGTCACCAGTTTTAAGCATCGCGCGAAACGTTGAACGACACTCGGATACTCATGCAGCCGATTTTCACACAGACGACACTCCCGGCGCGGCGCACAGGGAAACATCTCGCACATTTGCCGAGTGTCGCAGAATCCCACTGAGATTTCGGTGGTAACGGAGGGGGTTTCAAATGGTTAAAGGGGAGAGGTTTGCCCTATAAGCATAGGTTTGCTTACTTAAACTCTCTGAGGATTCGAATATCATCTGCAATAATTTAGTCATCTTAAAGTTACATCATTAGTTTATAAGTATTTGGTTATATTTTGTTGCATGCTCTTGTTTATTTATTTAACGTTTCCTTTTGATTCTTATGGAAAATCAAACAAGTTAATAGTACTTTTTACACTTCGTACTTAGTACATCTATCAAAGCTGCTCTTTTACTGTCTTTACTTCAAATATTTTTTAAACTAAATATTTACTGATCACGTTTATAATTATTATTCCCGGAATTCCAGACTATTTATCTTTGTTCAGAGCTAGCACTAATTAATTTACCAACAAGTTTGCGTTAATAATTTGGCTCAGTAATAAGTAGCATTGTTGATTTACCGTGTTGCCTATCCTAGACGCTAGTTTATTTAAGACTAGAAAATAAATTTTTAATATTTGAGATACTAATTTAAGTTTTATGACTTGCCTTTGGACAATCTTTAGTACTTCCACCTGCTTATCAAGTTCAATCCCTTTGATATCAACAGGGAGCTGGAATCTCTTCCTTAACCAGCTTTCCCTGTTCCCAAACATCGATGGTTAACAGTTTTGTGATCGTTTAACGACTGTCACTGGACGTGTTTTCATGTAACCATCATCAAGGCCTGAGCTTTCAGATGCTCCTGCCTCCTTTCAGCTGTCCCCGCCCATCTCATCTCCATGATCAGTGGGCCACTTTTTATGTCTTGGCCAAGAGACGTTGCCAAATATTCGGCCGGGGCATTGTCTGGCTTATGGCAAGACGGCTAAAGAACCAGTAACCAGTAACAACTACTGTGTCCATTGCAGGCAGTGCAAGACACTTCGATCGGCTGGCAATTAACATGTTTTTTTCTTGCTGCGAGGAGGGGGCACGAATCGATGGCTTAATGCACTTTCTCAGCGCCAGTTAACTGGTTTTTGTGCAGATCTGAGAGGAGCGGAGAATGGGGAGGATCGTTCTGCGACAGGCTGTTAACTTGGCCAAATGAAATTTCGATCCGCTGGCCGCGTGCCTTCCTGCGTTTCATTAGTTTGCCAGCATTGCGCATACGCCACATGTGCCTAGGAATTACCCAGTTATCCCTCAGTGGAGCAGAGATTTGGTTACCCGACCCGATATATATTGGATATCAACAGAAACCGGTTGTCATCTAACCAGGCTCTGACGTATCTTTCGTCTAGCCAATCTTGACTTTGGCTATGACGCTGGATAAGTCAGAGGTAGTCTGGTTGCCCAATTTGCTAACTTTATTTGCGCATTTCTTCTTTCCAATGACGTTGGAGAATCCACTCTAATGTTTAACCGCTTATTGGCTAAGTGATTTCGATCAATGGATGGCGACAATTAAGCAAGATGTGTTAATTTTATTAACCAAATTGCTGGCAATTTGCACCTAAATAATCATAAAATATGATTTATATGAGTCTGATATGACTAGTTTAATCAGATGTTCAAGGAAAATATAAAATGACGTTATGTTTTCGAGGTAAAATCTGATTTGATTGAGTATCTGAAAAAAGGCTTTCAGGTTTTAGCATTCGTATTTAGATATCATTATGAAAATGACACATTTCCAATCTGATGAGGCAAGGCAAACGCATTTGCGAATAAATATAGAGATTGCCGTGTGATAATTGCCTGCGAAATCCATTTGATTAGGTGTAAAAGTACACTAACGCACTCTGTTTTGCTTAATTATATATAATTTGATTGTTTTTAGTATCACAAAGACACATTCAGGAAAAACGTAATTTAAAATTATTATTTATTAGTAAAAAGTGTTTTAGATTTGCCAATGAAAAGGAGCTTTCTTACAACTTACCTAAGAAATAAGTTTTGAAAATATTTAAAATAAATTTAATACGTTAATATTATCTAACATTTATTTCCAGTGCATCACAGTTAACAGCTGTTAAGCGAGCTATCACATAATACGGGCAAGGGAAAATTGATTTCGCCCTGAACTTGCTATGCCCTGTTCGGTGTCACACCGCCGCGCGAACACGTGCCGCTGGTCCACAGGTCCACTTCACCATTTGCATGCACCTCCATGTTGATATTCACAATTCCATTTCCCCATGTTGAGCCAATGGGTCAGGTGGTCGACTGCCCTTTGGCCTCGCCAATTTCCCCACAACTTTTACTTTCAGATTGAAATTACTCGAAGAGCCATACACATCGTATATAGAGCGGGTTCTGCCCACCCATATATCATATCAGCGTGTAAATTTGTGGCAGCTCAATTGAAAAATTGCTTTGTTATTCTCAATTTGAGGCTCTAAACAGTTTTAGGCACTATGATGCGTTGGTTTAATCCCAAAGAATTGCGCACCAATGAGCGAATCCCATTTGGGACACCTCTGTGCCACTGATGAGTGCTGATTTATTATTATTATATTGGGGTTGGCTGGTCCGCTCGGCTTTTGCCTCGCCGAAGGAAGTTCGAATTGAGGGTGACACAGTTTTCTAGTGCTGCGCGAAAAGAGCTTACCATCGGATCCATCCGTGGCTCCGATCGGTTCAGTTCATCCCACGGCTTGGTCAGGGTGAAAGGTTCGTGGTGCAAGGTCTGCTGTTCTCCTAGACTACTTGCCATCTGCCATGGCGACGCCAGAGAACGTAAGTGGCTTTAAGTCTCCAATAGCTTTAGGCCTTAAGTGTCCTTCTTTGGCATTTTTAGATTTTTATACGATGTTGTAGTACAAAATTATGCGCCTTTTCTATTTTATTAATAAAAATAGTAAAAATCAATAGTCCTGAAAACCCTACTGAATCGACAAGTAACTTTGTTTTAATGTATTTTTAAATATCATCTAGAAAACAAGATTACTTAATTGTTTCCATAAGAATGTTTCGTTTTATGGTTCCGGTTTTAGCCGTACGTCTTAATGGCTAAAAATAATCACTAGAGGGTTAACTAGCACCCAGCTTTTTTTTAGGTAATCTCCACTGGTAACGTAAATAGAGCCCCTTATGCTGGGTTTATCTTTGTGATAAGCGCTCTATGTCTAAGTACTGCGTGTGCACTGGCCTACAAGATCGCTGACATCTTTATCGGCCGACTTATGTCGGCTGCCTCCGATTTTGAGTTATTTCTCACGTTCTGCTGTCTGGGCCGCGTTTGTGGAATTGCAATAAAAGAGTCTAAACTTCATTGTGTTTAGAGTGGAACACCCACCAACCCGTGAACCCCGTTTCACCCCCGGACATACAGGCGAATGTCTGACTCAATGTTAATGTTCATGCTTAACCAGTGCCATTGCCAAGTGCGAATGTTATTTCAATGGGGAGATCGAGGGGCTAAGGCGGTACTCGAGCGAGTTCCGAGAGCTTTGGGATCGAGATAGAGGCTCACTGCTAACTTTTGTTTTAAATTGAATGTCTGGCCAGATTCGCGCTTTTATTCTGTGTCCGCCAATCGCTCTACAAACAACTCCGTCAACGAACGCGCGGCGTATACTCGATTTTAATTGTTTTCGGGTTTCCATTTTTATTGGATGTAATGACGTTAGCCGTGATTAGCGGATCGGGCACAGCCTGTGATACTGTAAGTGCCTCGTAAGCGTAATATATCCGAGAGTATTTCCCAATTGATTACTCTCTGATAGGAGCAATCGATCGATCGAGATTAATGTATTTAGGAATTCGGTTAGGGCCATCAATAAAATTGGGCCAAAATCAAGTGCAATTAGCGGTTAAATTGTATATAATTTGTGAGTGATTTATGAAGTTATTTAGGTAGCCAAGTTTACAATTTTAAATGAGTAAAAATATTACCAAATTTTACTTTTAGAATTGAGTTATTTTAGCCTTTTCCAAATTGGCTTATTTAAGAAGTATTTTCTACCAATATCAATACTCAAAAACGAATGACTCTTAAGAAATGCTGAAGAGGTTTATGACAAGACGTAGAAATGCATATACATTTCACCTGATATCATTATCCGATTAATGTCAATTAATGATTAAAGTGGAATTCGGCTGTGGCCTTCAAAGTTTACCTGCAAATCAAAAATAAATCACAGATAAATCTCAGATAAATCACAAATAAATCATAGGAAACCAAATGAGAACGTCAAAGTTCACAAAACACAGTGGTGTTTTGCTGGGAAACAGCATAGTAATTGCCACCGTATATCACTTGAGATTGCAATTAGGCGAGTGTAAACAAGGCGGGTGATATTAGGGCAGCCTTATCGGGTGCTCCCCTGTTTGCTTTCGGATTTTGGTAAGCCTCTAGTAGTAGTTTAGGATGGGCAGTCATTAGGTGAATGTTACCTAAGAGTGACTGTTCTATGGAGCGGATCAACGCAGAATGATAGAATCGACATTGGCAGCAAGTGTAATTAGACATAAGTGCTCATTAGTTAAGCTCGTGGAGATAGCTGAATGGCTGCCACATTGTTATAGATCGTGTTTATAGCTTTTCCAGCTTGATCCGCTTAAAAAATAATAACAAAAAAAATCGTCAAGGTTTAGTGATAAAAAGGCGGGTACTATGATTCATTAAGGGGGTGATTCTACCCCGCCCTGTATTTATAGAAACATCCAAAATAATACGAGCTGGCTATCAGTTTTATCAGTCCTTTTGGCTATTTTTGCATGGGCTAATCAGACGGGGAATACATGGATTTTTAATTAAATGAACATGCTAGCAGTTTTAGTCGGAAGCGGGTCTTTAGATCTTACTATCTGCAGACCAGAATTAATAAATAATAGCGTCATTCAGCGGCAGGTGGATGGATACTTTGTACCCTGGCCCTGGGATTTTTCAATCTTTTTTTTTTGCGGATACAACTGTGAAGATAGGAAAATCTTATCCATTTCTTAGTGCGAAGTGCTTTCTTGTCATTTAAAGTCAGTCAAGACGATTAGTTTGAGTTCTGGAACTGAGTGAGTTAGGCGTGCCTTCTAAAATCCTTCCCCAAGTCAAGGAATCAAATATCCTTAATAGGTGAGCCTTAGAAAAAATTATATACGTGGACTATAAAGTGCCGTGTGAGAAGTGTGCCAGCGATGTATCTTCTTCAACTGTTACTGAAATTAATTGATCGACACGGATTTCAAAGTCAACAACCTGAGCTTCATCGGATTATAAGCTGACTTGTTTGGGGGTTTTTTGCGGCAAGTGTTTTTTGTGAATGGCCCAAGGATTTACGCGTTGTGAGTGATGAACTGTGTGCTTTGTATTAAATATTTCTGTGCCTTGCATATCAATTGAAGGAGTGCGAGACTTAGGTAATACCCAATATTTTTTCTCTGCGTTCCGCTTTCTTATGAGCTTGCAGTTTTTGAGTTTTGAGTGGTTTTATTTGCAAACAATTACGGCCAATATCTCTTTGTCTTGCCAGAAACCCGTTTGGCAATCCAATTTCAGGGTGCGTTTTGGCTTTTGCATATGCAAATTGCTTAAGTAACACGCCCGTCAACAGCCAGAGATACAGATTGCCTTAAATTAGCGCTCAAGTACGACTTGATTCTGATTTCTACTGGGAAAGCTGTATTTGTTATTTTTATGTTTATCTATAAGTTAAGTAGCTAAATCCATGCTGATCGGCGCAGAGGTCACAAAAATTAAGGAGCGGTTTTCTCGCAAAACATATACAAAGTTTTTCAGCTACTTCCAATTTGTCTAAGGGGGCGTATGAGCAATGCCAACTGCAGGAGAAGCACTCGTGCGCCACCTACAGTCAGGGAAGGAAGGAAATACCGTTTGCAGGCAAACCCAAAAGGTGGCGCGTCTTACTATAACTTCCTAAAAGTAGGCAATCTATTTTTCAAGACCAAGTTTCCTGACCGTTGAAATCTTTTAAAAACCAAAACCAACCCCTCTAGATCACTTATCTTATCACTAAATCTGCATTGCAAAACGTATAAATTGATGTTCAATTTTTATTTTATTTGATTTGCAAGGCCATGGCTCACCTTGATCTCAAATCCAAGGTGGTCTCAATCAGAAAACTAATCCCTCGCCAGAAGCAATTCATGCCAAAAGTCGGTCAAGTTTGAGTGAATGCAACAAGCTGACAATTGCAAGAAATTGCAAAGGCAAAGAAAATTTTCCACAATTATAATTTGCCAGGAATTTAACCGCTTTGAACTGGTTTCTGTCAAACTGAAGCAGCCGTAGACGAAATATCAGACGTGCAGTTGGCGCACGTTTCGAGTTACCCATAAATAAATGCGACGCAGAAATCAAATTGATTTTAATTTCAGCAAATGACTGATCCACACACTTCTGTCTTCTTCTCTTTTCATTTTCCGATCGCCGAGCCCTTGGCGTTTATTTTTGGCAATCAATTTCGGACTCAATAAATGTTTCTTTTCGAAACTTTCATGGGGGTCGTACGTTTCAATTGGCCGCCAATTGAGGCAGTCCAAATTGGCTCGTCATATCGTCGTCATATGTGCACTTTATCTGCACGATATCGCTAATTAATTAGCCATGCCAGTTTTCCCAGGCGTCGGTTATCTGGCCCTATCTGCAGTGTTTAAGCTCTCGGAAAACTGATTCTGTTGATTGCAATGCAGAGGAAAAAAACACCAATAAAAATGTTGTAAGATATTTTTATTTTCTGATAAAATAGTTGGATATCTGATTTGGGAGTACAATTTTTCATTACTTTAAGCGAACAAATGCCTTTTGAATTTTTAAAACATTTTTCATAATAATCTTGTTAAGTTAGAGCTTATCAAGGATTGGCTTATAATTTTTGCAAATTTTTACAAATTTATGGGAAGTTTGAGAACTTTTTGAGTACACTTTAAAATAATTTAACATTTGAAGAGATTTCAAATCTTATTCAGTCAAATGTAATCTTAAAGATTTCAATGATTTATATTTAAATAGTAAATAATATTTTATTATTATTTCAATATTTAAGGAGAACTTCTAAAACATAAAATTTATCCTTTTCTTAGAAAAATTACACAATGAATCTAAAAAAATGTTTTTGCTTCATTTAAAACTATTCTGATAACAGAGTGAGTCAGAAAATTGTATTTATTTTATTATAAATTGCACTCCCTCTCTCAAACTTTATCTTAAACGATAATATTTGTAACATGTGAGGCTTGCGCCGTATAAGTCGTCGGCATACAATAAACATTCCAACCGGAACTGATTAAATAGCCAATCGGTGTGCCATTTAAAGCTGCAATAGATTTCCTTTTTTTGGTGAATCACCAAGGAAAACAGCAAATATATATCAGGGAAATCGGTCTAAGATTCGTTTTCAAACTGTTAGCCGTATAACGGAAAATGCCTCGGAGCGAGTGCTCTCTCTCTTTCAGTTTTCTCCGCCTATCGCCATTCTCTCCGGGGGAAATCGTTTTGGGGGTTTTTACTCGTCGTTTCAACGCGAAGGTTTGGCATTCTTGTTCGGTTTGTCAAGCAGTGCGGTCGATTGTCGGAACTTCGAACTTCGTTGAGAAATCAAAAGTCAAAACTACTCGAATCGGAAATTATTGAAATCACCGATTCGAAACCACAGTTCCCGGTCACGGTCTCGCTCTCTCTCTCTCTCGACAAGTTGCATTAGTAATATTGCATTTCTTATTCTAAAATCCCAACTTCAATCTCACTTTTGAGCCGAGTCTTGAGCATTGCTATTAAATTTGCCATTCAATTCTGTTTTGTATCTGTAACAAGTGCTTGGAGGCCAGCCTCGTTTATCGAGGATCTTAACCCCCGACGGCCCGATCCTGCATCTGTATAGATATCGGCTGATCAAGGATTACCATTACCGTTACCGTCGCCATGAGTTTCCATAAGAGCGACTCGCGGACGCCGCTGGCGCCCACTGAGTACACTGTAAGTAATATTTTTTACCTAAATCGGAGTAGTTTGGTTTTATCTTCTTGAGTTTCTGAATTTTTTGGGGTTGTTCTTAAAATGAGTTGAATTTTGTTTATATTTTTCTGTTTTCTCTTTTTAGGATTAGTCATTTTCTGAGCTTTGTTAAATAAAATATTAGAATGAAATATTTTTTAAAAACAAAAAAAGTTAAAAATTCGTTTCTTAGCCAGAATATGTCTGAATATTAAGAGTTAAGGGCTAAGCTAGATATTCCCTGTGTGGAATGTTCTGGAAAAAATCCCTAGGTAGGGTGAAAATTTGAACTTCATAGCCAGGCTTTACTAGCCCATACTAAGCTCTAGTTCAAGAAAATATTTTTAATTATCCTTTCTTTCACTTTTCAAACATCATACAAGCTTTTTAGTAACTCCTCTTCTTCCCAAAACTTTCCACTTCCTCCCCTTAAGCCCACCTATTAATTACCAGAACCCTAAATATGATATCACCTTCGATTCTCGCAACTTTAGATTTATGCATATCATCATCGGTAAATGATAAAATTTTCCATTGATTAATTTGGCATAAAGGCTTTTTCCACGGACATGTGATGTGACACATTTCTCGCACTTGGCTCGAAAGTCCCGGGACTTAACCCTCTAATGCCTTGTTTATTTATTGATCGATGGCCGCTTGCCATGGTTTATATTTACAGTTTCGCTTTGAATGATTGTTTATGCAAATCTTTCGGTTAATGTTTGTTTGGATTGATAACAAACCGAAGTCTAATTTCGGGGATGATTTCGGTCGGTTCTTTTTTCGGCGGTAATTTCTTATTTTTCCTTTTTGGCCGCCTGCTCATTTATGGTTTTTGTTGTTATGAGTAACAGGCCAAACAGTTTTCCACCCGCTTTCCCTCATTACTTGTTGTTGTTGTTATTGTTGTTCCTTTTTGGTTGCTGCCTATTTTCAGGGCACCCAGCGGAATTTTCCACTCGCCGAGCTGCACTTTTATGTCTGCCGGGACTCGAGACTCGAGCATAATGGATAATATAATGGGAGTGTGTGTAGGGCATTCAAGCGACCGGTTATAGCTGGTACAATATGTACTACCTACTGTGTCAGCGTATTTCGGGGTTTCGAGTTCATGGAATAATTCTTTATTTTGGCTGCTGCGCAAGCGCCAAAGTGGAAAAAAGTGCTTTACTTTACGGAATTCGCTGAAACGGCACTAAAATAAAGTTCTGGCACCAATTCGAGCTCTGGGTTTTTGGTTTCGCACTCGGTAACTTTCCACTAAGTGTGTGTCCAATGGGAGAACCTCTAAAGTCGTACATATATATATAGAGCTATAGCTCTATAGGGGGTGTTCCATGTCACTCTACTGGCACATTGCGTCAGTTTGCACTTGAAACCCCCCTTTTTTTCCGAAGCTATAACATTACAGGTAAAAACAAACGATGGGCATTGTTCTGGATATCGGAAAATGAAAATATATATACTCGTAGATCTGATCCAATTTCGGCATGACAACTTTTCAAGTTATTTAGATCAAAATGTAATGTTAGCCATCAAACGAGATCGAATTCGATCCAAAGGGGCAGCAGATAGATCGCGTGGCAGACTTGTAAATATTTATGAATTTTATGTGGAACTTTCGAGAAGGAAAATCTTAGGGAAATTTATTAGAAAATGGAATTTATTGACCCTTTTTGAAAATGAAAATATTTATAAATTAAATAAATTGTTTATTGCTAGGTAATGTAAAATTGGTAATTCTTTAAAGGATCCCTTAACATTTCTTATAAGAAATTAAATCCAAAAAATTGCTATTCTCAGCCATTTGATTGCATCAGAAAACCATTTAACTATCAAAAAATCTTGCTTTTAAGGTAACTACTCAGGGGAAATTCTATTTTGTAATAATGAAGCCCCATTTTATAGTTGTGGCTAAACATTCCCTAATAAGTTTTAACGACCCCTAGTTACGAGCAGTGCTATAAGTTAAACTCAGCTGTTAAAAAAACATAATTCATTTTATGTACGGCACTTAAAAATGTTAAAAATTTAAGTGATTTATAACATATAAATCAAAAATTAATGTCGTGTATTTTTTCTTTATGTTTTGGGTACTTAAAAATAATAAAACAATTTTTTTTTGGCTTTTCCCTTAGGCATTTTAGCACACCTAACTTTGAACTTCTTTACTTGGGGTTATTATTTTACATTGAAAGTTACAATTTAAAGTAGTTTTAGTTACCCCTAAAACACCTATTTATGATTACTTATATTTAGAATATTAAGTATAACCCATTTCTTTAAGTGTCTAATTTAGTTTCCCTTTGCATTTATCGGTCAACCCAAAGCGTCCAATCAATCTTCTAACTTTATTGCAAATTGGAAATGTCATGAAAGGAAAGTCTTTCAATTTAGCACTGACAATGGTATCATGGGACTGAACTTATTTAATTCAGGGTACTCGTGATTCGGAGTGATCAGTGCAGCATGTTCCATATCTTATCGGCAATTGCTGGAAATTGCAAGCGCCATGGGTGCAACACCGAGGGGTGTTCCTAGTTACCCAGTAGCAGTAAAATGTAATAAATAGAAATCTAATTGACAGATTGCTGACGATTTTCAGGGGAACTGAACCCTCTGCCACGTGATTTCCCCATGATTTCAAATCCAATGCTTAGCTCTCGGCTTGCATACTGCACTTCATTTTTTTGTGGTTCACATTTTGCCAACAAATATA
This sequence comes from Drosophila eugracilis, assembly GCF_018153835.1. NCBI lineage: Eukaryota > Metazoa > Arthropoda > Insecta > Diptera > Drosophilidae > Drosophila > Drosophila eugracilis. The sequence continues at coordinate 7,152,069 of NW_024573038.1, read as the reverse complement.
CAAAATTTTCCATTGCAATTTGTTGTCGTTTGCCGTTTTTCTTTTTTCGTTTTTTTAGTCTTTATTTTTGTTGCCATTTCCATTTCCATTTCCACTTTTCGCTTACATAAGTTCAATGGCACGCCAGGTTGAGGCAGCTATGGAGTTCGTTTTATACCCAACTATTGACAGTTTTAATTAGGAAAGCACACGAAATGCCCGTGCACTTTAGAATGCCGCATTTTTCTCGTGGCCCAGCTTAGTCATTTCGGCAGGAAAAAGGGGTCTTAAAGGGGCTCTCAAAATGTAAATATGTCATGTCCGGAAGAAGGCGTCACCCTCTCCAGATTAGTCACACAATCTCGGCGGTCTTACAAGTGCCGTAAAGCCTCTGAGATTTTTGTCAAGATAATACACCCCTAATTAATAGGCTTCCCCTATCGTTATCGCCTGGGAGAAGCGTGGAAATCGGGAATTACCTGTCGTAAATTAAACGCTTTTCGTTGAGAATGACAGTGAACGATGGCAGTGACACTTTTCAGGCAACACAAGTGTTTTGCGCAGTTCCAGAAATCACTACTAGTATCTGTTATTAAATAACCAAAAGCATCAATGATTGCCTTATTTGTCTTTTGGCTAATTGAGAGATAAGTATTTCGTGTTGGGCGGCAATGCAAAGCAGCAAATCGATGATATGCGGCTATTTACTTAGCGGCATTATCTTTTTGCGTGTGATACTCCTCGTTGGAGTGGTTTTATAACAGTCTATTAGATACAAAATTTCTATTTGAATTTTCAGTTTATATTGTTTTTTCGCTATTTTTAGTATTTACCATAATAAGGTCAAAAGTAACAATTACTAAGCTTAACATTTACAAGAACTATTTTTAAAATTTAAGATATCATACTAGTTTTTCCCTGTGCTCTTATCAATCGCTCATTATCAATTCAGCTCCCCTTTATTTCTGTTCCCATTCGCCACACACTTTGCAATGTTAACTACACTTGACTTCATTTTGCTGAACTTGAGTCGATGCAGCGACACGTGTCGCGCTGTGCTGGGGCAGCTCCAATCCCCCTTTTAGTTCACCCCTCCTAGAACTAACATCCCGCTGACTATGTTTACTATTTTTGCCATCGACACGTTTCTGTTTATTTTGTTGCCAGTTCGAAAAACTCTCTATGTTAAAAGGCAATAAAAAGTGCAACGCAATAAGTGATTTTCGGATCGCTCTCAATGCAGTTGGAGAAATTTTTATGAGATCTTTAAAACTTTTTGAAAATAAAAATAAATTAAATTTACTTTTAAACATAAATATCTATTGGAAAGGAAAGGAAAAACCTTTTTATTATTAAATTATTTCAAAAAGACTTTAAATCTTTCTTTTCTAAAAATTTCTTTAAAATTCAATTTTTGGTTTTGTAAAATCTTTTTTTTAGTGCATCTTACAAAATTGCACAAAAACACGAAATGGATTATTTGACGTTAGAAAATAAAATAACTTAAATTGTTACAGAATAACAGATGTCTGCCTGACAGAAGAAAAGTGACAGATTTAGATTGGAAGTTCCTTCAAGTTTTTTTGACATTTAAAACATAACTCAACTCAAATTCAACTTAGTTCCAATTCATATTTCTTAAAATCCATTTAAAATAACAAATTAGTACACATAAAGTTCCCCTTTTTAGATTCCAAACAGACACCTTTCCAGTAACTTATCACAAGTTCTTACTAAATTCTTATAAACTAAATAAAAACTTATTGTTACATCAAAAAGTAACTTATAGTAAATGCCATTGAAATATTGAATAACTGACTGACTGCGCTTTGGTCGCAATTAGTGGGCCCTGCAGCTGTCTAATTATTTTGCTATCTCTTTTCAAGTTCCAACTTTCAGTTTTCCAAACAACGCGCTTTTGTTTGCCTTTGCATATGCGCAGTCCAAGTTCTGCGTTTTTAATGGGTTCATAATATGGGCTGCTGTTATCCCAAGCGGAAAGAGGCTGCTGGATTTGTATGTAAAATTCTTAACAAATGTGGGCAAATCGTTAACGAAAATTTGTTTGGGCAAATTTGAAGCTCGGCGAGGGGCAATCAAGCGTGAATGACCGCACTAAAACTTTAAGTGCTTTGAGTATTTTTATTTTGTGTTTTTGATGTTATGTTTCTGTGGATTTTTTACTATTTAGATGGGATTTTATATGAAATTTAAATTAAATAAATGATAAACTCAAATTAAGGGTTTGATTTTTAAAGTGTACTTAAAATGCAAAAGTTCACTTAAAAATATAAAATAATTGTAAAAAAATATATATTTATTTATTATAAATTTTAAAATTTTAAAATTGCAAATAATAAATTAATAAACTTTATTTACTTAAATAAAATGTTTCTTACAACAACATTACTTGCAATTTACATTTTACTCTACATTTTATGACATTGCATGTCGATCTTCAGTAGCTATGTTAACCGATTGCTGTTAGCTGTTATTCTTACCCGAACCTTAGCCTCATCTGTTAAGTAACAGCCCTGTTGCTTCGTCTAACATCCCCTAGATGGCGCCTCTTTTACTTTGCAAGTTGAAAACTTAAAATGAGCAACAAAAAACACAAAACACTTTGAAACTAATAAACTAAATGGACAATTTACACAAATGTTATTTAAATTTTTTGTGCCTTTTCGCACGTATTTGTTGCGCAAATTTGCAGTTTCCTCATTAGCTATGGCGCTTGCCTAGCAGTTTCAATTTGTTTTAATTTCAAAGCGATGAAAAACAATTTGCATTTTGCCCCTTTCCCCTTGATTTTCCCTGATTTTTCCCACGACGATCACGTGTGGAAGAGCGGTTTTTGTTTTGCTGTGACGTCAGTCGGAGACTGCACCCAAAAAATCAAAATATAAAAGAAAATTGCTAGCTTTTTGGGAGTCGAGAATATGTATGATCCCACTCAAGAGCATTATAGAGAGGAGAATCCGTTGAGGTGGGTGGTTTGGGTTGGCTATGTGGATTCGGTTGGATTTTCTGGCGGTGGCGAGAGGGCGGTGTTTTGTTTGTCGCCGTCATTACAGCGTTGGCTGGCCGCCTTGATTCAGTTGCTTGTCGCCGTTTGCAAGAGCCACGCGCTGAGATTTATCCCGCTATTCGCACCGCCCACCGCTCAACCCCATCGCCGACCAACTGGAAATTCACTTAGCGTGACCTTGGAAGACCTCAAGCTGAACGACCCAGCTGGAAAGCCGCCACTGCCGCCGCGTCGCGAGCAGCTGTCGGAAAAGGGACAAAGTTTAAGCCTCTCCAGTTTCAGTGGCTCCAAAGGCTCCATTTCCGGTTCCGGTTCCGGTACCGGGTCCGGACGGAAACTTTCTGGTGCTGCTTTGGCCCGGCATAAGCTGAAGATGTCCTTGAAAAGAGGCGGACCACCACCGGTGGCAACAAGCGGATCCGGTGTGATGACCACCTCGTTGGACCAGCAGGTGCCAAAGGGACAGTCACGCTCGAAAACAGCCAAAGCTTAAATATCACGCATACGCCTCTTGTTACGATCCGGATCAGTAGTTAAAGCGAATTATCTATTTAGTTTGTGTCATAAAACTGCATTGAACTTGTTCATTGATCTTGTTTTTGCGTATTTTTTTTGCTTTCCACTTTTGGGCCACAATTCATTGGTTCCTCCGTTTTGTGCACTGCAGCTGCGAAGAGCTTTTACATAACTTTAGCTGCTCGCCTATGCATTCTCGAAAATTTTTCAGCTCTCTATCTCTCTGATTTTCCCACAAAAACTTACGTACTCATCTTTGGCTTTTCCTTGTGGCCGCTTTTCCTCTCGTTGCAGAAAATCCCGACGGTCGCTGCGGGCTACGGTGAAAACGAGAAGCCCAAAGGCGGCAAAGGTGGGCAACCCAAGTGAGTATTCCCCTAAACAAGAGCATGAGAGTCGATCCTCGTACCCGTTTTCGAGATTCTATGGCCGGGAATCGAATCATTCGTCTGGTTGGTGCCTTAGGCAACGGCCACGTTTGCTTCGATTCTGATTTCGTTCACGTTACGGCTAAAGAAACTCGATCGGGATGTACAAGAATATCGATAATGAGTCCTCCACGACCATGTTTGAAATGTACTCCTCTTCGGACAGGTTCATCCGCCCGGACATGGCCGATGTACCCGTTCAGCAGGCAGCTGGATCGACGCTTCCATTGGTAATCACTCGGAAAAAAGGCGACGACTCGGAGGATGGCAACTACAATCCGTTCGAGCACCGCAAGGTGCAGCATCCCACATCGTAAGTACTTAGTTTAAAGATCTAAATAGGAGTGTTGGAAAAAGAAGTCATAAAAAAGGGCTTTAGAAAAGGATTTTTTAAGAGAATCCTTACACTAAAATTCTTTAACCACAACTGAAGTGAATAATCAAACAGTATTTCTAAGTAAGCTCATTAAATATGTTCTAAAAATACGAAATTATAAACCCGAAATGTTTCTTAAATCTTTAAATATTAAAATACGTGCATCTGTTTTTGAGATCGTGTTACTTTTAATGAAGAAAGTTTAAGTTAAGTAAACTAAATAACCTCGTACTTAAATATATAAAAAAGAAACTAAAATTCAGAAAAACTAAAGAAAATCTTTAAGATTTCCAATACTTTTCAGGCTAATATCACAAAATATTAAAAACCCTATAAATCCCAACCCTAACCTCCACTGTATTTTATTTTTTGGCACACCGGATAAGCAGCTGATCCAAAGTCATTAAACGCCCAATGACTAATCCCCTTAATTAAATACCCCCCACCCGCGTCATTGACCTTTAACCGATCAAAAGACTTTGACTTTGCATCATTCCCAAACGAGTAGAACGGAAATGCAATTGTATTGACATTGGCCTTGGACGTTTTGGCAAACTACTTTTTCCAAACTAAAAATAAGTAAAATCGCAAAGGAAAATCTCAGGCGGACGAAACAAGCTAATAAAACGAATACACCGACAAATGTTTTGCTCGTCTCGTTTAGCGTGTGGAATGAGGAACCCGCCTTCCCTTCCCACCCGCTACATTTTCATTTAAGAGGTGGGAAAACGTATCCGCAAGGCCTTGCGCTTGCAATTGCAATTGCGTGAGAGGAAAGTGGCGAGATTTGCGGCATTTCAACAGCTCACGAAAATGATTATTAACCCAGCTAGGAAAATATGTTATAGATACGAAATAATAAATGAATGGAGAACCACGTGTTCGGTTGGGATTCTGGGAAAGCCCTCGAATTACAAAAAAATCAAGAAATATAGTCGGGCATCACGCCACCTTACTTCTACCCTTTTTTGGCAACGATATAGAGAATCTCTTTTTGTTTAGCTTTATATCAAAAAGACTGACTTTAGATAATAAAAGCTTCTACTTTTAATTTATGCATTTAAACTTACTTTTTATATTTATTAATAATAAAGTATTCAACTTGCTAGAAATTCCTAACGTTTAAAGTTCTTCCATTTTGCGACATTTATTCTAAAAATAAAATACAGACGTAATATGGTATAATTAGATTCCAAATTCTATATAAATAATAACCTATTTTAACCTCTAATAAATTTTAAAAAACATTAAAAAATATTTCTAATAACTCTCTTCCATTCCGCCCCAGGGATCTCGAGACATTTGTGCACCTGCTAAAAGGTTCGCTGGGCTCTGGAATATTGGCCATGCCCATGGCCTTCTCCAATGCAGGCCTTTGGTTTGGCTTGGTGGCCACGTTTGCGGTGGGTACCTTGTGCACCTACTGTGTCCACATCCTGGTCAAGTGCGCCCACATATTGTGCCGGCGGCGTAAGATCCCGATGATGGGATTCGCTGATGTGGCAGAGCAGGCCTTCCTCGACGGACCACCTTCGCTGAATCGCTGGTCTCGCTTCATCCGATTTATGGTTAATACGTTTCTGGTGATCGATTTACTGGGCTGCTGTTGCATCTATCTGGTATTTGTGGCCAAAAATGTTGAACAAGTCGTCCTGGTTTATATGGAAACGGAACTGGGCATCAGGGTTTGGATCATGATTGTGACGGCGCCACTGATCTTCATGTGTCTCGTGAGGAATCTGAAGTTCTTGACGCCCTTCTCGATGATCGCCAATATCTTGATGTTTGTGGGCATCGTTATTACCTTCACCTACATGTTCTCCGATCTTCCTGCTCCCGTGGAGCGTCCTGGCATTGTGAATGTGGCCCAATGGCCGCTCTTCTTCGGCACCGTGATCTTCGCCCTGGAGGGTATCGGTGTAGTTATGTCCCTGGAGAACGACATGAAGAACCCCAGCCATTTCATAGGTTGCCCCTCGGTCCTGAATCTTGGCATGGGTCTAGTGATTGCTCTTTACACTCTGGTTGGATTCTTTGGCTTCTTGAAGTATGGATCCGAGACCCAGGCCAGCATCACGTTGAATTTGCCGCTGGAAGACAAGTGGGTTTTGGATTTTTTCTATATTTTAAGATCAGTTTTTATTGACTTGTGTTTTTGTATTTTCTTAGGTTGGCTCAGTCCGTCAAGTTGATGATTGCCATCGCCATCTTCTTCACCTTCACCCTGCAGTTCTACGTCCCCGTCACGATCTTGTGGAAGGGACTTGAGCACAAGATCCGACCGGAGAAGCAGAACATTAGCGAGTACGGACTACGAGTGTTTCTGGTGGTAAGTTGAAGATACATTTCGATATCTTTTTAGGAACTTTATATTAATCCAATTTCTTCTTTTGCAGCTTCTATGCGGAGGCATTGCTGTGGCCCTGCCCGATCTGGGTCCCTTCATCTCGCTGATTGGAGCCGTGTGCCTGAGTACACTGGGCATGATCGTGCCGGCGACCATCGAGCTGGCCGTGTATCATGAGGATCCCGGTTACGGGCGCTTCAACTGGCGGTTGTGGAAGAACGCCGGTCTGATACTGTTCGGCGTGGTGGGTTTCGTGGCCGGTACCTATGTCAGCATCCTCGAATTCCACGAAGCGTTCAGCGGCGGTCACTGAGCTACTGCTAATCTAATTTAAAGTAGTCATTAATGAAACTCTTCTAAGCACAGGGATGTCTAAGTTAAGTTTTTAACTAATTTTAGGGCTAACCAAAGTTTTCTAGGACTCTGAAACCTCCCGCCTCGCCCCGTCCCTTTTACCCAACATCCTGTCCCTCCACCGATCCCATTCCTGATTTATATATCTATATATATATATATATTAACCCTTTAGCGAGAGTATCAGCAACCAAAAAACAACAAAAGTATTTCGATTTAGTCGATGCCACGCCCTTGACGAGCTGTGGGGGAAATTCGTGGAATGGGCGTGGCATTCAAATTACTTAGAGAATTCTTGTAGAAGTGATTTTGTATCGTAGTGATTTTGACAACAACTTAGTCGTAATTAGTTCCTACTCGAACTAAGCCAAGACAGACGGACGCAGCTTAAGTTTGTTTTCGTTCTTCAATTATTTTGTTTTATCATTGATTTACTCTGTACATTATCGACGCCCTAATTCAATAATCATGACATATTACCAATTACCAATATACAAAGACCAGCTGCTGGGGCAGCACAAAAACGGCATTAAAAAAACAATAAAAAATCTATTTAAACAGCCAAATTGGATTTGTTTTATATGCATAATAAATGAATTATATGTTTTTGTTAATAAATAAAAGGTAAGTGAATTTATCTTTGGCTTATTTTGTAATTTTCTTCAAGGTCAGTCGTCCCTGATAAAATGGGATATAAATAAGTTTTGTAAAATGTGGCATAATTTTGGGCGGAACTTTAAACTTGCCTTTGAAAAATTTTGAACTAAAACTGCATTAATGGTTCTTTCTTGGCCAGATTGTTTGTTTTAAACATTTTAAAGTACGTTATAATACAGTTTGACTGTTTGGAAATTTATTTTATATTTTTTTGAAATTAACTAATTTATCAAAATGTTGTAGTGCTCTAATAGTGACTCTATAGATCTTTAACGGCCTGTATTTAAGGTAAAATATTCCGAAACAAGAAATCCAAAAAAAATTTGATAAAATAATAACTGATATCTGATCACTGATTTAGTACAATTAGTACCTCATAGAAATTTAACCGAATTTTTTAATAAGGGGCTGGTTTAAGAATTCGCTTGTAGAAAAATGTTACCTTTATCAATTCACTAAATCCCACTACTTAAGATTCCATAATATGTACTACTACTACTAATTATAACATTTAAGTACCAACCCCTTAATACAAAGTAAATAGTTAAAGCCTCACCATTATTTATTTGTATTCTAAAGCTTTCGATAAATCTAAAACTCCTTAGAACTTCCTAATGCATTGACCCAAAACAATGTTCTCACTCATCGTAACCTTGAGCCCTGTTGACTTTTCCCACCGCCTAGATTTGCGGCGTTGGTGGTTTCTTAATATTTATTTTCTTTTCTTTTTTTGCGGGGGACAAACAATTCAGCACTTGATAGCGCTGTTTTGGCGATCGTTCAGAACAACAATTCGCATTTGAAACGCCCGGAGCGAGGAGCTTTCCCACGCTACTTGAGCGGCGGGAGTTGAAATAAAATTAATATATATGTGATATGAGGCGCTGAAAGCAGAAACGATTTGGCTACAAGGCGAGGGAAACTTAACCCATGTTCAGATAAGATATTTATCCAGGTGCTGCAACTCCAGGAACGAGAACTGTTCCTCCTCTCGAGTGGATCGTAATCGTAATCACCCACCAAAAAAGAAGGAAAATAATATTCCGTTGGCAAAAAGAGCAGCAGAACACGAAAAGGCAAATGTGCAAACGCAATTCAATACAAGTCCAGGTCCGAGCTGAACTGAAACAGAAACAGAAAACTGAACCGTGAGAAAATTACACCCACAGATAACCAGGCGGGGGTATTGGTATCCGCAAGATACTCGTACTTAACTGCACCGATAAGCGTTTTGCATTGTGACGCAATCGTTTTTCGAAGTGCGAAGGAGTATGAGAGATACTCATGTGTGTGCACAATTGAAAAATTACTATTTACCCAGCAAGAGTTTAAAGTTCGTGCCCATGACGGCGTATCTCGTATCTGGCGGATATGCGGATACGCACACATCGATTCCTCGATAAGGGGCAGCGTGTGAAACCAATCAGAAACCCGTTGATTGAGCCCAGAATGACCCACGACGACTCGTCGAGTGTGTGTGCCTGCCTGGCTGCCTGGCTGCCTCTTGGATCTATTGGATCTTGGCCTTTGGGTTTTCCATTCACTTTCCCACTGTTCGGTATGGAAATCAGGAGCTGGTCAGGAAGTGTTTTCTTTTGCAAATTTTATTTATTTATTATTATTTAAGTTTTATGCTGAGATACTGATTGGACTTTTCATAAGAATCAAACAGTTTTAAGTAGGTCAACAAAGATAGCACCGAAAAAAACGGGAAAACTTCAAACCACAAGCAGCTCTTATCAAAATCCCAAATAACACCTCTGCCATTTTGTGAATTTAAATTATGGATTATTGCCTTTTTCCATTAGCTAACATTGCATTGCAGGGTAGTAAGTTAGTTTGATGAGCAACTGATTAACCTTTTGTCTCGTCATTTACTCGTCGCATAAATCGCAGGCCCGTTTTGAACTTCTGTTAATTTGGAATTTATGATCGGCCGCTGGCCAAATCGATTCGCCGCACTTCCAACCTCCAACTTTCGGCTTCCAGTTGGTAGTTACCAACTTTACATTTCCCTGGACAAGTTTCTGAAGGCGGCCAACAGTTTGGTGCTAGCCAGCCAATCCACCTGCCCGATCGATGGCCAGATAAATGGCATTTTATTAGTTGGCTACTTACCCGGCTTACTCGGAACGTAAGTCGCCAATGGCCGGGCTGGCAGCTTAATGTCAGTGGCACAATGTTTGGGCCATGTTTATTGGGATTAGTTGCCTGAAATTATGACCAATTTGTCGGGTTCAATGAGATGCAGCACCATCGTTGCAGCTCCTTTTCAAGTCAATTGGATGCAAAGAGATGTTCCTCCATGGGACTCGAAGTGCCGGTGGATCCATAATCCATAGAAGGCGCTCCTTGAGCACTTATTTTGCGTACATTTTTGGCAAATCGAAATAAAATTAAAGCCTTAAACAGATAATGCCCCATCAACGCACTTTCCAACGCTGCCTGCCTGCCCGCCGTTGGTATTCAATGCAAATCTGGGCTCACGAATCGTATTTGCTGGTTTGCTTTGGGTTTGGGCTTGGGTTCGGGTTAATAGAAAATTTATAATGCCAGTGAGCCATAAATTTGCAAAAACATCCACCCACATGCAGGCAAGCTAGCCAAGGAGCCTTTTTGTGTGGGAAATAGGCATAAAAACGCTGTAATTTGCAGTTGACAAATACGCAAAAGTCCTTACCCAAGCCGGGCTGCAAAAATTAACTCATATTGCAAGTTGGTGGCTTTTGGGTTCTTTAGATTGAGGTGGCCAGGAGGGATTTTACACTGGAAAGGTAGTGGTATTAAGATGGGCTTAAACTTACTTAACAAGAGTATTAAAAAACTGTGTAAGGATAATAGCTAAAACAGTTTTTGTCATATTTTTAAAGATATCCTAACCTATAGATATAATAGGTTACTTATGAATCAAGATTATACTTGTAGATTTGAAATCCTAAAATATTACTCATTTATTTCACCACGTTTGTGTTTTTTAAACAAGACTAAAGATAAAATATTGCTTTAAAAATGATTAATAATTTTCTAAATATTTTTTATTACATATATAACACATTTTTCTCAGTATAATAGTAGCAGGAGCCGCCTCAGTTCGAGAGACCCGAATGATTTATGCCCGCAGTGCGGCCTACGAATATGTGCACCGTGGCAAGAGGCGGGAGGGACAGGAGTTGCTATAATAGCAAAGGGTAGTGGGAGGTTGCTCTGTGCGCCAGGCGAGAGTGTTTTGACCCCCCTTTCCAGCCCCCTCCTGCCATCGCTTACCTTGCCCCCTTTAAAGCATCCCACTCTGCAGGTTCTCCTACCTGTTGTGGCTGCGCCCCAGGCTGCAATTGTCTGCTTAAAAGCGCTCATTCTGTCCACAATGAAGCCACATAACTTGGCCGCAGTTACCGTCTGTTACCCATGGCCAGCGTGCCTCTTGGTCCCCCTCCGATGTGATGATTTATTGCGGATCCCTGGATCCCTGGGTCCCTCGCTGTCCACCTCCTTGGGCCATCCTATGCTCCTTTTAGCGCAACCCAGCACGGTAGCTGCTGCTCCTCTCGCTGAAACCGAATTGAAACTTTATTTAATAAGTTGATGTTATTTGTTAACTGCGCGAAGGGCGCTTCCAGAGCTCCACTGAGTTATGTGGCTGGGCCAGAGGAGGTTCATCTAATGCTGGCCAAGGTCCGAGTACACCCAGAAAAAACATGACTTCTGGTCTGGCTATGCCAATATTTTATGTGATCTGCTCTTGCTTTGAGTTCTTAAATTAATACAAATTTTAGTTCAATTTAAAACATAGATAAATGTTATACATTCTTAATCTCATTATTAGATTTTAGATTGATCAGACTTGGTAAAATTCTATTTCTTGAAAGAACTAAAAACATTTCTTTACCTTTTAAATGCCAATCGGATCTTAAAACTGCAATGACCAATAATGAAATTCATTTGCGGACGCACTTGACCCCATTGGGAACCGATCAGACCTTCTCCACCTGCCCAATCCTGCGGCGATTTGTGCGTATGTCAAATGAATTGCATTAGAAAGTCCGGGACGGGATCGGCATTGGGCATCGGGCATCGGGCATCGGCGGATCGTCAGACAGATGGTTTGGCGGCTGGCACTTTAATCTGAGCCGCGGCACACTTGCTGACAAATTGCTGATAAATAAAGCGAGAGATTTGCAATAATGCCTTTCTAATTTCATGCGTCGCCATCGGACTTGGCTCGGCTCGGGCTCCTTGCCATTGGGCATGCAAAGCGCACAAAAAAAGCGCTCCTCCAATCCTGGCATGGCGCCTTCCATTGAGATCGGCCAGCCTGCAGCAGTCACCCGGCTGCATATGGCCCCGGCTCAGTTTTTAAACATTTTCCACACGTAACGCGAAAGTTTGAATCATTTGTCCAGCGCACTACGCAGCGATTTTCATTTAAAATTCTTGTCACAGACATGTAATTGCAACGCGCCAACGACATCGTCGATTCCAGCTCCAACTTCGATCCGAGTCCAACGCTGTGGGCAAAACCAAGAGCACGGAGAGAAATAATAACTACTTATGGGTAATCTTTAATAAAGATTAAGTACAATTTTAATTTTAGATTAAGATTTAGTATGGTAAAAATTAACGGCTTTTCCATATTTGAAAAAATTCCAAAATGAATTTTAAATATTTCCTCTTTCTATATAAATTTCTTCCTCTGCAGACGGATCTATAGGCTATTGACAATACGTTTGTCAGTCGCGATGGCCGCTGCTGCAACTTGTCCCTCCCCCTCTTCTTGCCCCACTCCCCCACTTGCGCCCCCTCACACCAAAACGCTCTTGCCCCTTGCCATCTTGTGGCGCTCTGTGTTGACACAGATAAGTGCGTGGCGGTGGCGATAAGTAGCGTTTTATGCATTAATTTCAGCTCAAAAGAGCATTATTTATTACGCATTAATGCGCTGAATTAACGTTTATTTAATTAATATTAATGCGGCTGCCGCTCTTGCGGTTGCAACTGCTAGATGTTGTTGATGTCGTGCTGCAGCAGCAGTTGCTGCCTCATTTTGGCATAGATTTTTTGGGTCGGTTAATAAGTTTCTTAGGTTCTCTTTAAGGAATACTACAAATATTGAATAGAATTTAATTATAAAAAATGCAGTCGAAATTTTTTCTAATCTTTGGGTACCTAAACAGATTAATGTGAATATAAATTCCTTTGAATTCATTCTATTTATAATTAGAGGATATAGTTTCAGTAACTTTCAGAATTGCTTAGCTATGTGTCATACTACGTGTATACCCAAACGATCCATATCTCCACTGGCCTTCCATGATCCCCAGCAATGACCCTCAAGTTGTGCAAATATTTTACCAAAAAAATCGAAGTGGCCGTCGATCTGGGATCCGAAAATGAAATTGAAATCGAAAGTAAAGTCGTCAGGCAAATACATCACTCGGTGTCGCCTCGACAGATAGCCGAAAGGAAACGGGCGTTTCGCTGGCCAAATATTTGCTCACAAGATAAGGGTTTATTTCTTTAATTTTTGTGTTTTTTTTTTTTTTGGGGTAATCGATCAGTGTCAAGGTGGGGGTGGGGGCGTGGACATCGTAGCGCAATAAACTCAATAATTTATAGACCAATCACAGACCCAGTGCACGCACCGCGAAACAAGTGAAAAAATCATAGTCCAAACACACATAACGCATTAGAGGCGATCCTCTAGTTTGGAGAAGGAGGAAGAAACCCACTTGGATATACTTTGATGGTGGATGGGGGTGCAATTTATAGGATAGACAACGCACAGCGGGTAGCCGCGAGTCCCGAGGAGCAGGCATCATCCCAGTACTTGCCTCATTGCCAATTGATTTATACAAACGGCAAAGCAACGGAACACAAATTGGCTGCCTCAAAGATCTCTCTTCCTTACTTTTGATTTTTCTTGGTTTTTTTTTGTTTTTTTTGTTAAAGAAAACCTGCTATGGGAAATGATTTGTTGCACTTTGGTTGCAATCACAGAGTTGCGTATACGCAGAACTCTTTGGGGCCGCTGCTTAACCTTGTGACCTCCACGCTGGGAGGGATCCCAATGGGCCAGAAAAAAAATAAAATATATATAAATAAGAACTAGAAGACCTGCACGTGTGCCTTGATCGCCTTTTCATTGGAAACCCCACACATTAGAGATAGATATCAACGCTTTGCATGCCGACTGCGTAGCTAATTAGAGCCATAAATGGCAAGAATCCAAGGCAATCCCCCGGCGGAAAGTGAGATTGCTGGACCAGGGAGGTAGGCAGGCAGCCAGGCAGGCGTTGGCAAAAAATGCCACACAAAATGACAGCGGACCCGTTGACCGTTTTTGGTTTGAGAAATCGAAGTGGCAACGGGACGCAGCAAACACCAGTTTATCGGGGCCGAAACGGCCCAAAACAATAAATTACGCAATCCAAATGCTCAACTGCAGTCCATCAATGGCATAATGAGGCAGTCTCGAGATTCAGAGTCCCAGTCCGAGTCCCAGCGTGGATGCATTACCATATCGGCATAAATTCCGGAGCACATCGTTAAGTGGGCTGACGAGTGGCCGGCGAACGAAGAAGACGTGTGTGCGCTGGAACAGGCTAACAGGTTGCTGCCTGTCTACTTCATGTTGCATGCGGCAGGTTGCTGGTTGCTATTTTGCTGCTTTACTCACACTGCACACTTGCCACATGCCGTATGCCGAATGCCGCATGCCAAGCTTCCTCCAAACCAAAACTCCCACAGCTAATGAGGGAATTACCCGCAACGCAATGCCAATGCCACATCGTCATCGCCGTCGATAATGGCCCGGCTGCCTTGTGCCTTGTGTCCCACCTCAGGTAGGGGGTTAAGCCAGTGGGCGGCGAAGCTGACCTTTGGGAATGGCGCCTGCTGACCAGAGAGATAGAGCAGCTTTAAAATGCCACTCCAAGAATTCTTTAATGATTCTGGATTAAGTCCTGCTTAAGTTGAAGTATCTATCAAGTAATTACAATCTTAAGTATGAGCCTTTTTTTATTACATTCACAAGATTACCCAAGCCTTCAACCTATATTAAAGGCTGGATATAACAAATCTTCTTATGGTAACTTCTTGCTATAACTCTAAATTTAAATCGTTGAATTGCCTAAAAAATCGAAGAAGTTTTTGATAATTTGGCTCATAAATAGGAAAGCTTTATAGGAATCTTAGTGCTGGTGGTGGATCCGCAACTGTAGGGGTGGTGGTCAAGGCCTCAGTTGTTTCAGTTGTTTCCGGTCCTTCGGTCGTGTCTTCTCCGACCCACATCTTAAGCATGTCCTTTATAGAGAATGCGGTGCCTTGCACCAATATAATTGTTCCAACAACTATATAAAATATATCCTTTACGAGTTTCCATCGATATTTGCCATAATCATATTCCGGCGGATAATATAAACAGATCTCAATCATAGCGGGAAATACTAGGTTCAGTAGGGATATAGTAAAGGCTCCGACCAGTGACAGTAGTGGTCCCAGATCTGGTAGTACGATTCCAACTATGACGCTAACTATTACATAACATACGCGAAGTATCAGTTCCTTTATAACAGCGTGCTTTAGTTCACCGTCCTTGTTCCAATAATGGGTCATTATAATGTCAATGACCACACAACCTGTCAGGGGATAGGTCAGGAAAATGGCAGTGGCAATAAAACCCTTGGAAACCTGCGATACTCTATAGGTGATAAATCATGGGTAATAAATATAAAATAAAATTATATAATATTAAGGATATATCTTACGTCTCGTCGGTGGGAATATTTAGCGATAAACTGCCTTTAACTTCGTCGCCATAGCGCCAGTAGCCCATGACTCCGAAAAAGGCATAGGAAAATATAACCAACACTATGGCCATATCGAGAACTCCAAACCAGCCGATGTAATGTTCCGGATGAGCCATCTGTGCTTCAACGGCCAGCATCTGTAAAAAGATTGTAACTTGTCAGAGAGGATAATGTTTAGTAATCACTGCAAAGGACTCACCACGCCCACCGATGTGATCGAGAACAGGGCAATGCCAAAAAACATTGGCAATAACAAATCTTCTTATGGTAACTTCTTGCTATAACTTTAAATTTAAATCGTTGAATTGCCTAAAAAATCGAAGAAGTTTTTGATGATTTGTCTCATAAATATGAAAGCTTTATAGGAATCTTAGTGCTGGTGGTGGATCCGCAACTGCAGCGGTGGTCAAGGCCTCAGTTGTTTCAGTTGTTTCCGGTCCTTCGGTCGTGTCTTCTCCGACCCACATCTTAAGCATGTCCTTTATAGAGAATGCGGTGCCTTGCACCAATATAATTGTTCCAACAACTATATAAAATATATCCTTTACGAGCTTCCATCGATATTTGCCATAATCATATTCCGGCGGATAATATAAACAGATCTCAATCATAGCGGGAAATACTAGGTTCAGTAGGGATATAGTAAAGGCTCCGACCAGTGACAGTAGTGGTCCCAGATCTGGTAGTACGATTCCAACTATGACGCTAACTAGTACATAACATACGCGAAGTATCAGTTCCTTTATAACAGCGTGCTTTAGTTCACCGTCCTTGTTCCAATAATGGGTCATTATAATGTCAATGACCACATAACCGGCCAGGGGATAGGTCAGGAAAATGGCAGTGGCAATAAAAGCCTTGGAAACCTGCGATACTCTATAGGTGATAAATCATGGGTAATAAATATAAAATAAATTTATATAATATTAAGGATATATCTTACGTCTCGTCGGTGGGAATATTTAGCGATAAACTGCCTTTAACTTCGTCGCCATAGCGCCAGTAGCCCATGACTCCGAAAAAGACATAGGAAAATATAACCAACACTATGGCCATATCGAGAACTCCAAACCAGCCGATGTAATGTTCCGGATGAGCCATCTGTGCTTCAACGGCCAGCATCTGTAAAAAGATTGTAACTTGTCAGAGAGGATAATGTTTAGTAATCACTGCAAAGGACTCACCACGCCCACCGATGTGATCGAGAACAGGGCAATGCCAAAAAACATTGGCAATTTTTCTATGGGGCCAAAGAATAGATTGCGTTCGCTTATTGGAGGTAGATCGACGAACAGATAGTACATCATTATTGCGAAGCCGGTGTATATAAAAATGCTGGCCGCAATATTAAACGGTACGAGATACTTTAGTCGGCGTAACAGAAAGGGGAAGATCATGAAGAATCCTACGATTACGATAAAGATTCTCAGGTCGATTACTTTTACGTGATAATCACATAGCTGTTTTATGTTGACCGATACAAAGATTATATAGACAACACAAACCCCGAATTGCGACAAGCACAATACTATGTCCGCTATATAACCCCCAGCCTTTGCCATACATTTGAAGCATTTCGGTCCCTGGCCAAAAGCATAGGCCATCGTCTCTGGATAAGTGGCATAGCCGACCTGGAGTCGCCGGGAGGTCTCCACCATACAAATAATCTATATCAATACCAAAACTTATAACTTCTTTAAGCGATTAGCTCAATAAGAAAACTTACCAGCATTTGCATGCCATGGATTAGCATAAAGCAGATCAGGACTAGCAGAATAACGCCATTCACTATCCCAGCGAAGTAAAATGCCAAGGGTAAAGCCAAAACTCCGGTTCCGACCACGCACTTCAGTAGCGACACAAAGGCCCCAAAATCGCTGGAAAACGTATTTAGAATTTGGCTTAATCTATACATATTCAGTTATTAAGCTTTGTTACTTACGATATCGGTTTAACAACATTCCTGTTTTCGTAAGGATTATAGCCGCTATGGATCGAAAGATTATTAATAATAGGTTAAGGCACTAATCTTCTCTTTACCCCTTATCGGCCATATTCTAAATGTATGAATCTCTTTTTCCGTTGTGGATATTGTCGAACTATGAACTTTGAGTGTATGTATATCACCAGCACATGACAGTATTAAGTAAATGAAGTAAATGACTTTTTGAATGAAAAATTTATGACATGTTGCCTTTTTGTTTTGAAATAAAACGTATAGTCTCCTATATAAATGAAAATGAACAAAAAACAACCGCGGCTCGAAGCTTCCTTAATAACGACTAAACTATACCCTAATACTCTACAATAGAGGTGCTCAACGGGAATGCTCTGAGTGCTCATTTGTTTTTGTAAATGCTATGGGCTTGCTCGGCCAAAAGCTTTGAGCGCTCACAGCGCTATTCCACTAACAATTTTTCGTTATCCTCTTTCCGCCTCATTCGGTCGCTAACTGTTCTTTTTTCCTGGATCATCCTCGAACACTTGCACTGGAATTTATTCTTTATAACTTCTTTTTGGTTTATCTTTCTTTTCGAGTTTATTTCGTAGTGGAATATGTAAAGTGTTTCACATTCTCTCAGTGCACAGCTGCAAACCAACACAAAATCGTCACTAAATATGTGCAAGTTTACTTGTATTTGTGTTAGTAAATGCTCTGCCGTAGGACAATTTTGAGCACCCCCGCTCTTCAAGTAAAGAGCATCACTGATTATTTCTATAAGTGTGCCCATGTATTTTTACGTTAACAACCTTATAATAATTTCTAATAAAAGTACTAATAAGTATGTTTTTAAAGTGGTATTTTATATACATACTTTACAATAACATTATTATCAACAAACATAATAGAAAATGTAACTGAAATTTTCTAAATAATAGGATAACGAGCACGGAGGTTTCTCAGTGTCATCATGGTACCCGTTATTCCACCAGCCAAGCCCATAATGATGAAAATCGTTGATCTGATAAGAAAGATCTTTCCAGTTCCATAGCCCTTGTCATAGCGACTGCATATATCCACAATTCCCGGCAGGATCAGACCCAGTTGGGCTAAACAAAAGGATCCCACAAAGGCCAGTAAGAGTCCAAAGTCCGGGTACTGGAGAGCCACCAAGACCGAGGCAATTACCAAGGCGATGCGCACTAAGGACTCCACCACCTTGTGAGAACCGTCCTCTACTTCCGGTTCTAAATAGTTATGCCAAATAATATCTACAGTTACATAGCCCTGCAGAGCATAGCTAAAGAATATGGCCAGAGCAAACATTCCGGACACCAACTCAGGGAGACTTTGTCAATAAGGAGATTGGTTTAGTTCGAGAATTTAATTAGGAATACTTACAATTCATTTTCAGGCAAATTCTGCAAGATCGAGTTTTCCGTTTCTTGGCCATAACGCCAGTAACCAAAGAAACCAAAGAGTGCATAGATAATGATTACCACAAACATACCTCGATTAAGGACTCCACAGATACCCAGAAAGTCCTCCGGCGTTCGCATACTGCGACCAAGTGTTAGGATCTAGAAGTAAGGGTATCCTTAAACTAAGAAGTACGAATAGAGGCTTAAACCCACCACACCAACAGATTCAATGGCAAAAAGTACAGTGCCAAAGAAGAGGGAAAAGTTTTTTAACGGCTGAATGGCTTCAAGCTGTTCAAATCTGGGAAGATCCCGAAAAAGGTAACTAAAAATTATAAAGTAACCTAAAGATAAAAACCTTATTAAAAGAGTATCTAAAAAAAAAAAAGTCATTAACCAACCTACAAGCAAAAGAATATTGGAGGTCGTGGCAAATGGCACTAGACTCTTAAGATCCCTTATTAAAAAAGTTAAGATCAATGGCAAAGCTATTAAAACCATGTAAAGTCTCTCATCCAGCTGCCATAAGTACAAATCCCCCAGATGCTTCAGGCTCCTTCCTATAAACACGACATAAACACAGTCCACACCAAAGTGATAGGCACAGAGTAGGACATCCACAAGATATCTAAATAAGCCATTAGTTTAGTTATTAGTTTATGGGTCATACGAACCCAAAAGGTTTGCTCAAAAACTTAAGTCTTGGAGGTCCATTACAGATGGCCAACTCTACAGTCTTTCGATAACTGATCATTGGAATTTCATATCTATTTCCCAGAGCATTGACATTATGCAGCTGTTAGGAAGTTATTTTATAATATTTATTGAATATATAAGACTTGATTACATACTAGAATATGCATGGCATATAGCACAAACAAAGTCAGGGCAAAAGTGCTTATTAGGCCAATTAACCAACCTGAATACGAAAAAGCCTTTGGCATGGCTAGACAACCAGTGCTAAAGACACATTTCAGGACATTGATGAAGGTTTCCAGGTTGCTAAAATTAAAGAAACAACTTTTGGGATTAAGATACTACAATATAACCAAGTTATCCTTACGACATTCCATGTTCCTTTTCAAAATTCAAAATAGCTTGATAAGCCAGAGGCGGTCTGTGAAGGATTCCCCTTTACAAATCAGACGTATTTATGCTCAATCTGACTCACCCGAAACTCTTTTGGACACCGCCCAGGAGTCGTTGTTGGAAGGATAGCTCCTGGTCTAAGCGTCGCTGGCTGGATAACTTCCTCTTCTTTCGCTCCATTTCAGGAAAATTGAATCACTCCAAAGGGAATTATTTAGTTTCAGTGGGTAAGTCAGCGCCGACTTTGGTCTGCAATTATGCAAATGTGGATCACAGATCCCTCCGGTTATGATCTCAACGATCTGGCTTGGTCCAGGTTTTTAGCTTCCACAAAGGGTGAAGGTGGAGGTGGATGTGGAGGCATTACCATAGCCCTAAGCGGCAACTCTTTCCTGGAAAAATCCAGCTCTTATGATGTGTGGGCGTTTTGGTTGGCGAGGCTCAAGGAATTCGCTACCTAAATTATGCAATGGCCCCGGGGTCTTGGGCAAACTAATTAGTGTTGGCCAGAACGGGCATTTTTCAAATGCTATATATATACCCCCTTCCAACCCAATTGGCACCTGGCCATAAATTCACCGGCCTTGGGACGGACAAACTACAGTTTCTAGTTAAGTCTTCTCCCGCTTCTCATTCTCTTTATCATTGTGTGGGGCCGACAACCCGCTGGGAGACACCTCCTCCAATCTTTCCAACTGCCGAATCGAAAATGCAAATGCTGTCCCCTTTATTCTTTTTTTCTTTAAAAAATTAGGCATTCTCCAAAGGGGCCAGAAGTCAACTAAGCAGATTTGTTTATTTTATTTTCCTTTCGATAGTTTCTATATCTTAAGATTTTACTTTGGACTTTACGGGTACATGATAGAGGAAAGTATTTATTTTATTTTTAGGGTTTTATTTATTAACTTTGAAGACCCTAAAGAGTTAGGGAAATATTGTGCAAATAATTGTACTTTTCTTAGAGCATTCCAAATTCTCAATTTTTGTAAAACTGTTTAGCCATTCCTCATTCTAAATTCAAATGAGCTGCCACTATTTCTTTGTACAAGGCTTGTGTATAGAAAATGTGTTGAGGTAGTCCGTCAATCACTTGCCATTTCACTGGTGGGTGATGGTGGCTGCTTGTAACCCCTGGAAACATTCTGATAGTATTCATTTATAACATAGAGGAGGATCCACTGATCATGTTTCATTAGGAAAGACCATGAACAGCAGTTTAAGAATCATAAACTTAGCTACTGCTACACAATGTCGTATATGCTAGCTAAGTGGAACCCATGATTTCGGATTGCAAAATCAAAATCATGACCTTCAACTACTTGACGCTATTCGTACGTCATTCTGTAGACTTTTCGCACCAATACTTATTCAAATGACCTAAGCATAAACATGAAATTGGGAAAAAAACCCAATTTATTCGCTTCCTGTTTTTTAAAGGGTAAAACATGCGCCAGCTTTGAAAGCGAACTAAGAAAATTCATGCAAAAAGTCACACTATGATAATTTCTTGAAAATCCGCGACTTCCGTAGTTACATTGTTGCAAGACTTGTTTTTGATTTTCGTCAATGGAATTGCGACTTTAAGAATTTGCCAAATACCCTTCATGAGTACCTTAGAATGGTTTGGCATTAGAAAATGTAGTATTAATAGTTTATAAAACATAAATGATAGCTTTTAAGCTTAAATAAACATTTTTTATGCTTAAAATAACTTCACTTTTTTGTTTAAAAACGAAACCAAGTTGAACATGTTAGATTTTTTCTGCGTGCATGTAGTGAATGGTTAATGTGGAAGCTGTTGCTGCTGCTGCCGTTGCAGATGTTGCAGTTGCAGTTAGATGTGGCGCATCATTAAAGTGCAGACAAATGGCAACGCGGCATGTGCGGCACATGTCAGGCTGCACAAGCTTTAGCAACAGGTGAAAATGCTGGAATTCTGATTATCCACAGCGGCTGCAGTTGCTGTTGCGGTGATTGGCAGCAAACTGTTGCTGCTGCTCCTCCTGCTGCTTCAGTGGCAGCAACTTAAACTGTAACTTTCAGCGATTTGTCGTCGTTGTCGCTGTCGTTCTTCTTCCACTGGCACTTTGATGTTCGCCAAACCAAAACTATCGACCAGACAGCAGCGCAACATGCGCATAATTATCTGAATGGCCCGCCGGCAACATGGGGTGCAACATTCCTTCAGCCACGCCCCCAATTCAATTTACAGCCGGAAGTGTGGGTGTATACTTATTTGATATACATTCGCTCGGTTCTTGGTTCTCAGTTCTCAGTTCTACGTTCAACGTTCTCCGTTCGCGAACTCATTTGCTGGTACATAAATCAAAAATCGCAGCGTCGGCAGCGGCAACTCCCGCATAAAAAACTAAAAAATAAAACCCAAATCAACAGTATGAAAAACGCATTTAATGATTGGCGAACAGCAGCAACATCGAGAGCAACAGCAACAGCAGCAGCAGCAGCAACATAATAGGCCCATCTAGAGGCAACATTCGCGTACCAGCAAAAAGTGGGAGGATGCAGTGAATTTTCCCTCGCCCCTCGCAGTGATGGTTTTTTTTAATGCCATTTGTTGCTGCCGCAGTAGATGTTGCTGCTGTTGCTGCTGCTGTAGATGTTGCTGTTGTCGGGCCGTTTGCCTTTTTGGGGCCCGTGAGGCATTCGCCTAAGCGGCAGGTTCCTGTCTGCCCCATCCAAAGAGACGTTGACTGCATTTTTAAGCGCGCTCCGCGCATAAAATAAAGCCAGATTGCAGGTCTCTGCCTCGGGGCCATCATCCTCCTGGTTTTGGCTTGAATGGGGCGAGTAAAAGTGCAGGATGCTTTGTTGTCCTGCCCCTGGACCCAGCCCAGCCCAGCCCAGCACAGTCTGGGCGAACCAAACTCCACTCGGAAGAGCTTCTGCAGATACGGCAGCTAATTTTCGATGGGCAAAACAAAAAAAAAAAAAAAAAAAAACAACCTTAAAAAACTGAAAGAGAAGCATCTGAGATCTTGGAGCGATAATGATGCAGGTTAATCATTAGCCTGGTACGTGTATTATGCGATTATTAGTTGGGTGTTCGGTGTGTTCTTCTTACTTTTCGCCGGGGATTACCCGCAAGCCCATTTTTTGGTGGGCGTTCGCTCTGCTTTTCGAGCATTTTTTTCAGTAATTTCCAATTTCCGCTCAAATGTTGCATCTACATGCGGCCAATTTGTCAACGCGGCGGCAGCATGTTGCTGCAACATGTAAGTTGTCAACGTTTTTTAAGAATCAATTGCCGCCCAGTAGTAGTACTGGAAATCCGATCTAGCCAGAGTCCGCCTTCTCGGCTGCCGTCTGTCAGCATATAGGATATAGTATATATGTTGCATATATATAACTTATAGCCACGCCGGATGCCACACAAGCGGATCGAAAAAGGCGGCCTTGAACGGAGCGAAAAGCCAAAGTACTTGGCAAAAATCATTGCAGAATTTAAATGAGCGGAGCACACACACACAAACACTGTCGGCCACAAATATTTTGAGGGCAAAAAGCTCGCTCAACTGACGTGCAACATGATTTTGTAGGCGTGCAACATGCGCATGCGCAACAGCCGCAACTTTATCAGATTCTGCGCTCTTTTTAGCATTATTTCTGTAATTTTTTTCGCCTGCCTCGCCGGCATGTTGTTGACTGTCAATTGTTTGGTGGGCGTTGCAGCGGCAGCAACCAGCAACTAGCAACAATAGTCTGGGCAGCAGCAGCAGCAGCAGCAACATAGACTGTCCCACAGTCTGCAGCCAGACTTTTGAAGCTATATCAATGTCAACAGCATTATCACACTACGCTGTCAATATGCAAATGCCCAGAGCAAGCCCAGCAACAAGCACTTGCCAGCCCAAGTAGCAACAACAACAACAACAACAACAACAACTGCAACTGCAAGAGGCAGGCAAAAAAAGACAAATAAATGCTTGTTGCAGGCGATTGTTTTTCATGTGTGCGTATGTGACACTCGTTAACACGAAGCGAAAATGCGCGAAATGCGATATTTCACACGATTTATGCACGGACAACGACAAAAGTTGCAACTGCAAGGGGCAGCACTAACAGCAACAACAGCGAAAGCCGCAGGAGCAGCAGCAGCGGCAGACCACACACATTGCATGTTGCCTGGTGGGGCAGCTTAAGTTCCTGCCTGCTGCTTGTTGCTGCTGGCAGAATATGAAATACGCAACCTGAAGGCAACCCTCCATTTGTTCAACTTAATTTGGACTCCCAGGAAAAGCGATTGGAAAGTGAGTTCGCTAGATCGCTAAGATGTTGCTGACAAGCTTTAAAATGGTTATTTACATGTTGCAAGTTTAAGGCAAAGGTGCCATATGATGACGATTAAGTTGTACAGAGTTTTTCCAATGATCTCTAGCTGAACTAGAAAAGTAGCAAAGTCAAGCTAGAAACCGATAAGAACTGATTAGTCTCCTTGGAATAAATCAAGGCTGTCATTTCCCACAATGTTGCAGTTGGCAGTACATGCTACGTGTTGCTGCCATTCCAGCAGCAGCCAGTAAAGAGTAAAAGAAGAAGATGCACATTAGAGTGTTGCCGCTTTAGGAGTAGGGAGCTGATTAGCCAGATCAGAGCTGCTAATGGCCACGATGCTGGCGTGCTAATTTGACAGTCGGACCAAGTTTCAGCGAGGGAGAGAGAGTGACTCCATAGAGATTTATGCGTTGCCAATTGGCTTTGCCAACATTTGCGCATATACATAATTGAAACGTAATAAATTCTGTGTCTGTGTGTGTGTGTTGCTGTTGCAACTTCTGCTTTTCGTGGACAATTAGCGGCTGCAAAGCACCATCAGCCACTACTAACGACAATTGCTGACCATTTTCCATGACTGGCCGTTCGATTATTAAATAAATAATTTCATAGCGTGGCCAGTATGTGGCTACTGCCTTTGCTGGTTTTACAAGCTGTAAAGTGCGAAATCAACACGCTTCATGCCAACTACAGATCTCTGAAACGAGGGACTACAACTACCCCATTCCTTTCCTGATCCACTGTCCAGTGTCCACTATGTTAGTTGTCAACACAAATGGCAATCGGCGTTGATAAATTGTTGCTGCCTTGGGCCAATTATAACCGTCTTTGGGCCTGGCTGAATATAGCCGACAATCTGACAGCCCCCTTCCGTTGATATTGCCGATTTACTACTTACTACCGATCATGTTGCTGCCGATGTTGCAAGGCTTTGCATACAGATACTCTCTGATCGACGGGTTTCCTTTCCTGCGAAGCCCCGCAAGTAGGCATGTACGTACCACTGTGCAATTTCCGGTGTGGGCGCAACAAAGTGTGCAAGATTTTGTAACCCAATACCCGATCAATCTCCTCTTTCACCTCAACTCTTTCAAATGATTAAATTGTGAAGAGGAGAAGAGGTTAAAAAAAAGAGAGAGAAAAGGGCGCCAAAAGGTAGCCACGTGCTGCAAGGCAAAAAAAAAAGAAAAAAAAACAGGAACTGAGACGAAATCTCAACACCCCCGCACCTGAATCTCCTGTCAGGGTTTCCTTAAGGAACATCAGCTGTTCCCCGCTCACATTGGCGCGCGCTACTCCCTCTGTTCATCATCATCATTATTGTTATTATCTACGGCCCGGTGTGTCCTTATACAATAACATCTAATTTCCTACCTTTCTTAGGGCTACCTAAGATTTCTACCTAGATTTGGTCTTTGATTTTTTGAGTTTTCCTCAGGACACATATTTTGGTGGAAGAAGGGAGAAAGGCAAAGAGAGGAGGGCTATCACCCGCATCACATCCTTGATCGGTAAATGTTGCATATTTGTATGCAGCGCTAATGACATCAGGGGGAGATCCACGGAAGGGGCTGATCAAATCGGGGACTTAACAAAGGAATTTGGGTTTTGGGAAAATGTGAGTAGTGAAAGATTTTTAAGATTGAATGCATTTCGATAAAGGTAGCGAAGTATAGACTAAAGTTCAATGAATCAAGAAAATTCTTAAGAAAACTGTAAACTTTTCTTTCTATACATTCCTAAGTGTGTATTTTTTGGATTTTGCTAAATTAAGATTGGAATAAACTATGAATAAACTTGAAGTTTGATTATCAGCTATGAACTATAAACTATAAAATCTTATAAAATTAAACTTAAAAAGTGAAATCAAGGTTGAATTAAGATAAAACTCATTATTAATATTTCCCTTTCTCTGCTCTCAAAACTAAATTTAGCTAAGATTTCAGCACGAATTCCCTTATTTTCCTCCCTGCAACATGCAGCCACCCCATCTGAGATTATTGACCTCAACCTCTCTCTCAGTAAACAAGCGAATCCAAGGACCCTGCAGGGTAACCATTGTTTGGGCAGCAGAAGCAGCGGCAGGACAGCTGTTGGTGGGATCAGGAACCGACTTAAGAAGTCGTTGGCGCGCAGGCGGGAGAATAATGCTTCAGGAGCTGATGTCGAAGACGCCGCCCGGAACAGAAGTTGTGCCAAGGAAAATCTGAGAAAGAACAGCTGACAGGGAAAACACATACACGAGCCACAAGGAAGGCAAATTGATGAAAGGATCGCATCTGATCCCAATTGCGGTTAAGAGCGGAAAAGGTGTCGGAATTGTAGCAAAACAGCTGTGAAGGTAATTTCGGTTTTAATTGCAAATGCAATTACGGGGAGTCAAAGGAGAAAACAAGTGTTCTGTCAAAGAATAACATGTGGGAGACTGCAGGAGAAGATTAGAGAGTTTACTTCCCATTAGAGATCAAAAAAAAGCAATAACATAAAATTTATAAAATTAAATAACTAAAAAAGTCCATGGGCCATAACTTCCCCTTGGTTAAAACCAAATCCCGCCTTTCTAAATTCAAATTCAATATTTATTTATTGCCTTTTAATGCGTAGAAAAACTTGGCTAACAAGGCCATAAAAATTGAGTACCTATAAAATACATATAAGCAGAATGGTCCTGCAAAGATTAATAAAAAAAATGCTAAAATAATCGATGACCTGCCAGACGTTGAAAAAGCATTGGGGAGAAAGGTAAAAAGATTAGAAGGTGGAGTTTTTTTTTAGAAGATCTCCTCGAGAAGAACCGTTAGTCAAATCAGAGACAGAGAAACATTTCCAGAAACTCAAATGATTTCTGCATTTTTGGCATTCGTTATATAGAGATATATATATGTGTTTATTTCCCGTCTGACTGTTTGACCATGCCCTCGGGCACCCCGCCCACTTAAATTGCGTGCCACGCTGAAAGCATTCATTTGCTGCCAGAGACTCCCCGAGAGAGAGATATTTGTGTGCGTTTATGTGCCACTGGGATGCGGCGAACTACAATTAAATTTGCATTTGTATGATTTTTTCCTGCCGTCGTTGAATGCCGCGGGTGAAATACCTTGGCGTAGGAAACATTTATCACTGCTATGTGGGCCTCCACCACCGCCACCGCCACCGCCAACAACTCGCCAAACCCCAAATGGCCAGTCGCCGAGAGTCCAAAACGCACAATAAAACTAAAACGTTTATAATTTCATATGAATTTCTTGTGCCGGTCGCTTGCAACTATTAGCCGGGACATGCAATTGGCCAAAAAGAAGCAGGAAAACGACTGGAAATATACAGACAGTGAGACAGCCAAGTCAGGGCCCAACTTAATCACAGGTTGGCCAGCTGAATGGCCTAAACGAAAATGCTTAAATTTAATGACATAAATATATACGCTGAGCGGTTTAGCACAGTGCAAAAAAGTTTATAACGTTGTTGTACTTGGTTAGAACTGTGGATTATGATAGCCGGGATTTAATTTAATTATAATCGAAAAAGTTTGGATTTTTAATATTTATTTTGGGATTAAAAATATGAATTGGAAGGGCTAGCTAAAGATACTAAGTTTTAACCTTAACCTTAAGTAATATTTTCTATTAGTTCCTTAAGACATTTTAAAGACTTTCAAAGAATATTATTTTTTACCAATATCTGATACTAAAACCCTCCTCATTTTCCTCTCTGCACGAATCTCATCAGCGATGGCGGGTGGTTCTCCCTCAGACTCCTTCGCTCTTCTCAAAGAAAACGCTGCTCATCTGGTGAAAATCTTGGAAATATTTATCAATCTGTCACGGCACGAAAGCCCATCCATGGAGGATCTCGCAAGCAGGCAGCTGTCCATTTAGGGAAAACGAGTTGCGAGTTGCGAGTGGGAAAAGGTGTGGCAAGATTTATAGGGCGACCCACCAACCACCCTTCCGGGAAAATTGCTTATTGCGCACTTAAAGGGCCTGTCAGAGATCCCGTTTCAAGGACCTATCCTGAGGCTCGCCAACGCCACCCCGTGAGGCGGGACAACGAACGGCTGCTTCTTTTACTGCCGGCGAATAAAGAGGTCCTCCTTCTCCTCCTCCTTCTTCTCCTTACCTTACCATGCCACCCCATACCACCCAAAAAAAAAAGGAACCCATCTTCCTCCCTCTTTAGAATCCCTTGGGATTTTCGCTGCGCAAAGAACATAGAAACTAGAAAAAAAGGGAAGACAGACAGCGCAGCTGCGCCTGCTAATGAACAAACGAATCCAAAAGATACTTTCCAGCCTTTGCTTCTGCGCAGTTTGGGAATCTGAAAAGTGGGAAAAAAAAGCTTGCCAGCTGGTTCGGGACTTCAAATTTTGATGAGCTTTGTGAGTGAGCGGAACTAATTTCCATTGTATCGAAAAGCGAAGGGAATAGATCTACGGAAAGTATCTCACAGCACTCCCTTCCCCATTTTGGCCTATCTACGAAACTATCTCAATCCCAGCATAAACACTGATACATCATCATCGAGGCATAAACTTTAATTCAAGTTCGCTGCCTAAGTCTTTCGTTTGTCAGCTTTCGGCATAAATTATGTTTATTTTTCGGAGCTCCAAGCCCAAGCTGAGGATTACACACGTTTTTAAAGACTCCCACAAGCAGGAGAACACTGCCTTGGCTACCACTTTGCCACTTGGCATAAAATTAACTGTTCATTCAAATAAAAATTAAACTATTAAATGCGATTGGAGAGCGGAGAAATGATCATCGGACGCATAAACGATTAACATACACAAGGGGCGAGCAAACACAAAAAACACACACGATGGCCCACCAAAAAAAAAAAACTGAAGCGTTTCAATATATATATATATGTATAAAGCTGATCAATAAAATATAACAATCATGCGATCAAAAATCTTTCACAAAATACTTCTTTCGAATCCCCCATTCACCTGTAAAAGTGTGGGAAACCATAGAAATAAGAGAGCGCGCCAAAAGCCAAAGAGCCTAAAGAAGAAGAAGAAGATGATGAAGAAGAAGAAGAAAAAAAGAAAACGTTGAAAATTCAAATTAGCCCGAGACTCGTAAATAAAAGATATTATAGCCAATCGGGCAATAAAACCAGTTAATCTCTAAATGTGCCGAGCTGAGACGCAGGCCCTGTCTCTTTCTTTAAAACTCTATCTCATTGCCAGTCTTCTTCGATCTGAGGAAGCTGACCACTCCATCCACTCCACTCTTTTCAAGCTCATCAAAGTGGTTCGGCCTACATCTGGGCCTTTGACTTGGGCTCCATGGCATTTACGATCTGCAACAGCAACCTGCCCCGGCCATGGGCAAAATTATTTAGACTCCGAGGCGGGTGTAGTAGGCCTCTCTGCCCCATCCCTCTATATGATAGCTCCTTGCTTCTGCTTGATCATCATCATCTTCTTGGCAATCAAATCAATTTTATGCCGCTGTTGCATTTTTTATGGCATTTCTAACACACAAACCACACGATAGCCCCATTCACTCATTCATTCACTCGATCGCTGGCTCGCTCGATCACTTACTCGTTCATTCATTGATGATCGGAGGACCGCAGACCGGAAGCGAGTTACTACCCCAATGGTGGGGCAAGAAAAAAAAAGGGGGGAGGTGGTCAGTCGTGAAGAGGAGGAGGCCAGCGATTACCAACAACTTAAAGCTTGGCCACAAAATGTTGCATTCGGATTGGGTTATTAAGCCATTTAAGCGACGTGAGAAAATGCTGCCAACGATTGGGAAAAACTAAGCTGAACTACACGCTAAGGAAAAACTTTAGGTTAATATTTTCGTTATCGAAATCTATAATGTGTGAAAATAAAAAATAGTTTTTTAGATTTAAAGAAATGGAGTAAGTAACGTAGATATTAATGTGAAAATTTCGTTCAAATGTAAATTCAGTTTTTTGCCTTGTTAAAATATTCAAAAATTTATGTTTTCTAATTGCTTTTCCTTAAGAGTCCCAAATTTTTCTATAAAAAATAAGATCAAAGAGGAGGTAGGTAGTTTCAAAAATGAATGATGAAATGAAAATAAAGGTTAAGAAGGGGTAAACAGGGGTTAAAAAGGCTGAAAATCAATTTAAATTTATAAAAAGTGCAAAAAATAGCTGTCAACCCTTAAAGAAATTGATTAAAATTATATGTAAATTGATTGAATTTTTAAGCCATCTTTTAATGGTGAGAAAACTGCCTGCTTTAAGACTATTTTTTCTCAAATATATATAACCTTTTTCCTTCGTGTAACTCAGTTTTTCTCAAAGCTGAAACAGGCAATTACTTGGATTTAATGACTACACTAAACATTTATCGGTGCCAGCCTAACTAACATCAAAATCAATTAAACAAACGCAGACGAACATATATCAAGGGCTCTAAGCTTAAAGAAAACAGAATTGGCTTCTGTCTACGCCTTCCAGTCAAGTCGTTAAACTTCTTGGTTAAACTTCTTCTTAAGACTTAGCCCAGGCGACCTTCCCACTTCGGCTCAAGACTCTAGACTCTAGACACTCAAGTCGTAGAGATTTTCATTAAGACAACACTTTTTGTGAATGAAATGGAGTCGCGCACCCGCAAGCCGCCAGCCTTCCCTCTCATCGCATCAGAAAAGTAAAGGTTAACTCATCTCATCGCTGTAGGTAAATCATTCGAAATTTGTCTTCCAAGCGAGATCTTGGCCAAGATTTCGGGGCGTGCGCGTGATTTAAGCTCATGTTGGTAGCCAAAATACAACCAACTCTTGTGTGTTGGAGGAAGTGCAAAGTGCCGTGATAAGATCTCCAAGTTGTGCCAAAAAAAAAAAACTTTAGAAAAATGAGCAGCAAGAAAGGCTTAATTGCTTGAAAAGCCCAAAACAGAGGGGACAGGTTATGATAGATCGCAGAACATGACTATAGAGAGGGGCGGAAGTTGAAATGCTTTCTGGCTAAGAAACAAACTTATTGATTTTTGATTCTATAGCCTAGCTGAGTACTAATGAAGCCACAGTAAATAGTAAATTCATAATCGTTTGATTGAGTTTAATTTGCCATCATCAGTGGCATCATCAATCACGCCATATGAGCCAAAGAAACTTTCCCAGAAAGCTTACTTCTCTTTTTAGGGGACAAAAAGTGGGGGATTCCCTTTGGCTAAAACAATAATATCAAATGCATATATTTACTTTAAGCAGATTTGGTCCCGTTTTAACAGTGGAAAAGTCATTAATTAAACTTTGTTGTTTTTTTAAACAATTTCTGGGAATTTTCTTAAGTAGCTGCTGGAACGAAAGCGATTTCATGAGCCAAATTGTAGGACAACCTTTCACTCTTCGAAGGTAGAAAAAAGTGCTAAAAGGTTAACATAATGATTGATATTCTAAATATTTTTTTATTAAGTAATTTACTATCTTCAATCTTAATAATTACTTATTTTCCTAACTGTTTTTGTGGCGTTTCTTGGCTTAAATATTATTTACTTTTCCGATTAAAATCCAAACAGCTGTTCGTTCTAAATCATGAGCTTGCCTGACTTTTATAAGAAACTTTCCTGAGCCCGCTTATCCGTGGGAATCTTAGAGGTGAGAAACTAAGCATTCGCATGCAAATTAGATTTTTTTTTAATTGGCGCATAAGCGGCGACATCTCCGTCTGACCCCCAGAATAACGCCCAACAGAAATATCTGGCCCGATCTGGGCTTTATTTTTCTCTTTCAGATCTCCTCTGATCTCCTGCCGTTGGCGTCACCTCAAGGTGCTGAGATGTCATTCGCTTTTATGGTTATTGCGGCGGCAGCTGTTGTTGCTGTTGCTGTTGCTAGTATGATGTTGCTGCTGCTGCATTGCTAGTTGCTGCTGCAAATGCAAATTGCGACTGGCATTGGTTGCTCTGCTTGGGATGTTGGCGTTTTTGCGTGCTTAATTGAAAATTGTGTTTCGGCGCTTCTAATGAATGGGAAAGTCAAAGACGACAAGGCAGTGACTGGATGCACAGGAAGAAATGTGTTAGAAAGAAGTTCTTTTGTAACTTTTTAAAATAATATTTAAGTATATTTAGCTAAAATTTAAGGTAGAGATGATAAATATGAGTGGTATTTATCCTTTTTCTTGAGGTTTTCAAGGCAGGTTTCATAGGCTTAGTAAGAATATCAAATTTACTTCCTTAAACCATTTAATGGCTTTTTTTCATAATAAACTTAAGATTTAAACTAAAAACTAACACTTTTACAAAATATTACCAGCATAACTAACAAATAAAGTTGCTAACAAGATCGTTAAATATTTTGATTTAAAAATTAAGTAGGTTAGGTAAACGTCTGCGAAATCTGTGAATAAATATTTATAACTTCATGGTTTTGATTCCATTCATTTCATTTATAAAAGTCCCTAAAAACCAAATCACAGTTTTCATTGAAAACTCATAATTTATGATAATATTTTCTTTTTTTTTGCAAACTTAACTGCCTTTTATTTAAAATTTGAATTAAATTTGTCAACTAAGCTTAAGACCCCCTGCTTTTCCCCCTGTGTGCCCACCCATCGCGTTGTTTTACTCATTAAGGCCGAAATAAAAAGCCAACCCAATGGGGTGTGGCAGTGGGCGGGGCAGGATATGCGAAAGAGCAAAAAGGAGCAGCAGGAGTCCAAGGAAAAGTTCCGCCTAGAGGGGTTGGATCGTTTCAAGTTCGCCTGGACTCTCCGACAGTCCCATGTTTCCTCTGCCGCAGGCCACAAAATCTCGACGTGATCTTGACTGGGCCGCCTTTATTGTGAGCGCGAAGACGTTCGAGGGAGATTTCCCGCCAAAAAGTTACGGGGGTTGCACAACGGGATCTGAGATTTCAGATCCCGGTCGCCAGCGGTGTTGGTGGTGGTGGTGGTGGCGGGTTGCGATCGGGGTGGTGGGTTGGTGGTGGTGGTGGCGGTGCTGTTGGGGTGGCACACAAGGACGACAATAAGGAGGCTGAAGTCTGAGAGGGCGACGACGACGATGATGTTGATGATGACTGGGCCAAACCGTGGGAAGATTTCCAGGACAAAAGGCAAAGGAATCTCGCTGCGAAATTCCCTTGCAGCTGCACTCAAATCGCATTGAAAACGAAAAACACATCCGAGGCGAGAACTTTTACCTTGATTGCCGTTTCGAGGGGTTTTTTTTTATTTATTTTATTACATTTTCGGGCGTAGGCATCTGCGACACTGAAATGTACTTAAAGTGATTATAATTTTTGTACAGTAGAAACGCACTTTATGGTCGACTTACTGATACCCGCTATGTGAAAGGTAATTAAATATGTTTTTGGATTAAACTTTGTTCTGTTTAAGGTTTCTAGGGAGAGAGAAAATGTACATAACGACTCCTGTTTATAGTTTTGATAAAACAAAGCTTTCTAAGCTTAAGCCTGATATTTTTATTGCTTTCCAAACTTAAAAACTGGATTAAAAATCAAATAATAAATGAGGTTATTTAAAAACAGTTAAAATTAACTGCTTATAATTATTCAATCTCAATTTAACGCTTGCTTATAGCCAGCTCAGTCACAACAATAACTTTATGATGCCCATTTGCTAATAGAGGCTAATCCTAAAAGTTAATATTTCTTCTACAAGCAGCTTGCATGAGCTTAGTAAAATAATAATACGCCCTGTTGGCCCCCAAAATACCGGGTGTATTAAAAAAATGTCGCCACCTCGACGGACGGCTTAATCAACAAATCAGCGGTGTCAATCTGCGTATCGTGTTGGCTGCTGATTACCAGCCTTTCCCCTCCATAAAACACCTTCCCTTTGCTAAAGGCATATATCTCAACGATCGCCGATCGCCGATCGAATGGCCTACACCATTTTGGTTTCGTATCTTTTGTCGCTGTCTCATTTTAATAACTCACAGATACATCTGCATATATGTGTATATATAGCATATGGATATATATATATAACTTATAGCCAAACACCTACGTTCGATGGCTTTTGGCTCTTTGTCGTGCTTCTCTTTTTTCTTCTTAAATACCCACGATTTTTGTACGAATCGCGTAAACGCGTTTATTTTCCCTGCCCACAATCACTCACACATACACAGGCAAGCATTTAGAGTTCCTGGTGTGGGTTGAGTATCTCTCTATGTGTGTGTGTGCGTGTGTGAGTGCGCCACTATTCGTTCATTCACAAATTGTGTTGTTGCTGCCTTGGCATGCTTTTGCTGCTGCCGTTTGTTTTTTTTGTTTTTTTCTCAATTCGGTTTTGTTTTGTAAACACACACATACACACGCACACACCTGGACTGAGGCGCACACACAGTTACACTTACGCTTCGGCAGCTGCGAAACACTTACACACACACACACACAATGTTAGCAAAGAGAGAAAAGGCGCTCTCTCTCTCGCGTTCGACTGCATCGGCATTTCAAGTTCAGTTATCGTATATGTGAAGTTGTTTTTTTGCCGGCATTTCTCACTGTGAGAGCTGTGAGAGAGTTTCAGAGGGAGAGAGTGCATGTGTGTGTTTGTGATGTAGGTGAGCGAGTTTATCCGAAGATTTTATCCGGACTTTTAATGCGGCTAAAAATCTGGCAGCTGAGATTTTCGTTTAATGCAATTGGGCTGAAAGGGAACTTAAGTTATTGGGAAGATTGGAAATAATAATATACATGTAATATGGTATATGAAAAATGCATTTGTATCTGTTAGATTCAATAATTAACAGTTTTAAGATACTTTTAGATCTGCTTATTTAAGGTCTTGACTTCAGTCCTTTAAGTAATTGATAAATATTATATCTAAAAATCAATTAAATAACGTTCATTGATTCTAAAAAAGAAATATTAAATAATAATTCAATATAAATTAAGGAAACTTAATGTTTTTAATATTTATAAAGGAAAATGTTTAAATTTTACTATTAATTTGGTATTGAATTGCTTTTAAAGCTTATAAAATCTATATATTACACATTATAACACCTTAAAAGTATAACTGTAAAGTAAGCCAATCATAAATTGTTAGTAAAATTGTTAAGAAACCTAACCAAAATTATTTAACACATATAAAATCCAAAGTTATACTCATAACCTAATTAGCTATAATGGCTAAAGGATACAATTTAACTTCCTATATATTAGTCAGAATAAAGCACCGCAAAGTGTCTTAAATAACGACCTTAGCATATCCCTTTGATATGCCTGACTGGCATTTTAAATTTATAAGAAAGCCCTCCTTTAAGTTCTACCTTTTATTTAAAGTTATTGCCAAAGTGACCTGAAAGCCAGCCAAGAATAAGGGCCAACTACGGGCTTTCCGCTTTTATTTACTTTGCCTTCCTGCAAATTTTCGCAGAAAATACACCCGCTTCCCGATTCGGATTCAGATTTGGATTTGGATTTTGAATCGGATTCATCGTTGGCTTATCTTCGCATTCGATGTGTTATATAACGCCAGTCGGTGGAAGTGGGAGGTGCCTATTCGGAGCTCAACTCGCAACTGGCGACCCAAAAGCGCCAAATGCAGCCGAGTGCCCCCATTGGCATAGAGTTTTGAGCAATTAGAAGCCCACGCAGCCATAAACAACAACTACACCAAGAGCGGAGAGTGGGAGGAGAAGCTCTTCGAGCAGCTCCCACCAGAGCAAAGAGGAAATACGGAAAAAAAAAAAATAATAACAAAAAAAACTAGAGAAATCTCCACTGCACGTGCTGCTCTTTCTCGCTCTCTCGCCGACTTTATCCGGCGAATGAGAGGCCAACAAATTCAGTGTGCCACACACATACCAAGATACAAACGCCCGACTGCCTTGGTGTGGGTGTCTCACGATGTCTGGCATTGGTATTGGTGTTGGTTTCGCCGCTGAACGAGTGACGATTCTACTCAGAAGTCAGTTTCTTGCTGGGCAGTGTCGGTTCAGGTTCATCGACGCTCCGCACGCGCTGCCGCGATTTCCTCAGTGCTAAAAACGCAAGAAGCGTCTTTTTCGGCTCAAAAATTACACAAAATAAAGAAAGAAAAAAAAAAAAAAGGAGGGAAAGAGGAAAACCCGAACGTAACGAAATCTTCGCAGTGCGTTTGCAGACTCCCCCTACCCCCCGCTCAGTACTCAACGGACTACTTCTACTCTCACTCCTTCTCGCTCGCTCTCGCCGAAGAGAGTTTCAGTGGTTGGTGGTTTTGGTGGTTTGGTGGTGCTGCTGCCGAAGCTCTGCCGACGCCGACGACGACGCCACGTCGGGAAAACCAACCTCTTGCAGTGGAAATCTTTTCGTACGTTTTCGTTATTTGTTATTCGCACGTTGACGCGACGAGACCGCGAAACACACACGACAGCAACGACTGCAGCAAAATGCAATTGCCCACAATGATCGCGCGTGCAACACTAAGTGGCAAGCCCTAAATACCATCTAATCCAAAACTAAACTTGCCAAAATTCAGTTTCTCAAAGCCAAGTGAAAAGTGTGTGTCTTACCATTAAGTAATATAAATCAATTAAAGCCAAGAAAAAAGAGAAAAGAAAAAAAAACACACAATAAGCCAAACACGCAAACCCAGCATAAAGCACAAATAATACATAAAAAAAAAGATAAAGTGTGATATTTTGATATTAGCAATTAGAGTTTACACAACGCAGCCTAAAAAATTATTGTTAAATCTGTGTGTTTGCCACCCAAAAGGCAAAAGCTGAAAATTGGATAATGCTTGGATAATTCCCCGCCTCCTACGATAACAACAAAAACCGAAACGCTAAAGGTGAGTTTGCTTGCGAGATCGCTCAATTTGCCGACGGCTTAGTCACTGCTACCAGGCTAGCCAAAAAATTATGGCATCTCAGCTGTTTTTTTTTTTTTTTGTTAAACCAAAAAATGTGTCAAAAGCTTAGCTCCAGTTACGAAAAGAGAGATCGTTTTACTATAACCAAAGCCTCAGCGTAATATCAGATCGGTAATTAATATATATTTATGGGAATATATATATATATATATATTTGTGACTTAGCAATCGATTGCAGCCATGAATGATGGACGGATGAGTTCATATCAGCACAGGCCCCCACCAGTGGCATCATCCCATCATCCATCTCCCGATTCCCTCTATCTATATTGACGTCAATCGCAGCAGCAACTTGACATCGCCGATCTGCAGATCGTGTGCCTGGCAAATTGACGCACACAAAAGCCAGAGAGAGAGACAGATAGGATAGGACCCTATAGCCTACAGTTCCAGATTTGCACTTCCAGTTTTAGTTAGTTTTGGCCTTTAAGAATTTTAATTGCCCATCTTGGCCAAAAGTGGATCGCAGTCTCGCTCCCTCTCTTCATATGTGAACTATGCCAATTGTCTACACCTGAGCTGAGGCAGAACTGGACAGCCGTCTGGCTGACAAATTTGTATGCACGCGCTTCAAAAGTGCAATATTAATTAATTCCAGCAACTGCCGAGACACGGCAGGCAGCAGGCAGCAGCATCAGCAACTGATCTGTATGCAGCAGAAGTTGCAACTAGCTAGTTGGTTACTGCTTGTTGTTCGTTGCAAGTTGCAAGTTGCTACTTAGTCGAGGCAATTAAATCGTATGTCATTCATTGGTAATTTATACCATTTAAAGGCATGTTCTCGGCCAGAGCTGGGCTTCCTCAAGGATACTTCTTGCTAGCTAGTTGGGGTTTTCCACTTGTTTTCCACTTTTCCCAAACTATTTAGCATAGATTTTCAAATAGTAAGTGAACTTTTGTTGCCTTGTTTTTTTTTTTTTTTCAAACTGTCATTTTGGAAAACGACAAACGCTTGATCGATGATCGGTCTAAAGCGATTCCGATTCCGATACGATCCGGACCGATCGGCGATAAATGCAACTTGCCATGAAAAGTGCTGCCTTAAATGGGCATTAGGCTATTGCACATTTCTCAATATGTCGAGTGATTTTTCCTCGGCTGCCTCCTCCAACGCGGCTGACTTATACGCACCGCGCCTTATATGACGAATGGCGGCGACGTCTGCCGCGTTTGTCCCACTGCATTTGGCATATAAAACAGCCTATAGCTGGTCGTCGGGTTACTGCCACTGGCACTGAAGGTGTCTCAGGTTGGAGGAGTCTCACCCGCACGACGCCATTTTCCAGACCCCAAGAGTCAAGAGGCAATTTGCATTTTCCACAGACAAAAGTCAGCTTGGCATGCGCTCCTGGAACCCTAGTAAAAAGAAAAAAAAAAATATATAAAAAAACGAAAACTCAAACCCAAAACCCCCCTTTCTTTGGTCGACTTAAGGTCCCTGGTTCATTGGTTAATTTATTTCTGGCACAGCCTTAAATTAACAATTTTAATGCAAACAACAAAAGAGCGCGCATTGAAATTGAGACGTTGAGCGAAATACAAAAAAACAATACAGAAAATACAAAAAACACAAAAAAAACATAAAATAAATTTACAGCAAAACAAAAGCGTGTAACAGAACAAAGGGGAGAGTGCTGGCTGGCTGGCTGTGTGGCTGGCTGACTTGGAGGAGCTGTGGCAGAGGAATGTGTAAAGTGAAATAAAATTCTGGCGCGTTAATTAACTTTAAACGATTGAAAACGAATTGATTTGGAGAAGCCATTTGATTTGGATTAGTCGTGCCAGGTTTAAGAAAAGAAAAAACAAAAACAAAAACAGAGGTTGCGGAGGTGGCCGACAAAAGGGTTAAAGCTTTTGGCCCAGCCGAGTTGCCAAGTCGGGCTTAAAATTAAAATTCAATCATCACGTGTCCGTTAAGAGAGACACATACACAATCAGACAGATCATCGGAGATGTTAATTGGAATGCGTTAAACAATAAAACAAAGACTGTCAAAGTCTGGCACTGTACACCGCAGCAGACTTAACACCTCTGCCTTTTTTCGGGAGATCTGCGGTTATGGCCAACATCTTCGACATCTGATAGGGCCAGCACAGAATCGACCCTGGACATGCGTCGTTATCATGCATTTGATAAACGTTTTGTTTTTCATTAGAGCCTGGCCGCGGAGGTGGAGATTTCAGTTCAAATCACACCCCTTTGATTAGCAGGGAGTTCGGTCTTAGGTTTCCCCAAAACTTTTGATGGCCATTCTCTGATGTATTATCTTGAAGTTATTTGGAGTTTAGATAGGTTAATACTGATTCCTAAAAACTCTATTTTAAGTTCTGAAATGAAGTTAAGCCCTTGCTCTTGATGTCTGGCCAATTCAGCCATTCAAACTTCAATTTCATAATTATTTCTTAGAGATTAGCTTTCAAGCTATGGAAGCGATAAAAACAAACAGGAAACGAATTTAATCTAACTTCCTACAGCTACATTTCACCGACATTCCCTGGATGTCACTTTTTATATTTTGTTTTAATTTTAAAAACAAACCTTTTTTGTTATCTTAAAATACAGCCAGACTAACCACAGTTTTATCGGTAGATTCTACTAGTCTGGGGTTTGCTTAAGATAGCCAAGTTCCCACAACATTTGGTTTAATATTATATATATATATACTATATACATATACTTTGGCATATCAGGCAACCACACGCAGTCGGTCCTCAATGAAGTGAATTATTTTTCGGTGGGGCCAACGCCGCAGCACGTACTTGAAAACAACTTTTAATCTCGAGTAGTTTCAATTAACGTCATTGGACTACATAGATCGCTGATTACGAATTGAATGAGCATTAAAAATATATATATATATATGCACGATTATATATAGGAGTATTGGGTATGCGTATTGAAAATAGAAACGAAAACAAAGTTAAAATCGTGAGCGGAGATTGCGCGATTGCGGCCACCCACCGCACATGGTCGTCTGTTATCGGCGGGAAAAGCTATATATATATATATATAGGCTATATATGCCATATACGCACATATAGCCAACCGATCCATTGGGCTATCTGTCCTTCGATTTACGTCACAGCTCGGAGTCGCAATTCATGAATTTCTCGCCTGGCACAGAGGAAAAAAAAAACAATTCTATTTACCGGACGCCCACTTTTGAGTGGGTGGTTGGTTGGGTTTTTGAGGTGGTGGCGGGAGGTGATAAGGAGGGGTGTTTGATAAGCACAACAACTGGTCAGTGGGTGGGCGGTGGATCGAGTTAGGAAATTTACGGGCATTGCATAAAGCCAACTGATAATTTCTGACTCAGCCAGCGAGCCAAGAAACTCGTGCAGATCTTTTGATTGTTTTAGCCACTTTTTTTGATTACAGCCAAACGTATCATAAAAGCGGAAAACCTGTTGCTCACCAGGCCAGTTTTCCCAACTGCAAAAATTTGCAACTTTAGCTTATATAGTGTCCAATATTTTAGCCAAGTTTATAAGCACAAATGTCTGTCGCATAAAACTTAATTGTAATGTTTGTTTACGAGCTCCACTTGCTGGGTTTTTTCAAAGACCGAAACTGAAACCGAAACCGAAACCGAAACCAGCCACCACCCCCGAAAAACTAATGGCAGCCATAAATCCAGCTAGTATCTCAAATATGAATTGCACTTTAATTTCTCGGATCTCGGATCTCGGATCTTGGATCTCGGCGAGTGCCTAATTTATGTAATACCCCCGCCTGCTGTTTGGCTGGAAGGAAAGTTCCTCCTCCGAAAAGTGTTTTAAGTAAGCGACGACGCCGAACAAAAACCGAATAATAATAATAAAGAAATATCTTCATGCCAACAAATCCATTACAGTCAAGTGCACGACAACAGCAACAGCAAATAAATAAAAATATACGAGACACACACTCATCGTGTGTGTGTGTGTCTGTGTGTGTGTGCGTGTCGAGTTTAAAAAATTAACCGAAATTTTATTAGTATTTGCGCAAGCGCAAGCCAAAGTCAACCTCAAATATTTGACGACCAGCGTTGACCAAAAGAGCCCGACTCTGCAGGGGAAGGGGTTAAGGGTATCGGGGAGTCATCATCATCATCATCATCATCATCTGCATTCTCCCAGCTACGAAGAAGACTCTCTTTTCGGGCGGGAAGAAATGGACCTGGTCCAGGAGAGACCAGCAAGCATGGCGAGGCAAAAGGCAATCAGAGTTGACACTTTTGGATTTTAGGTGATGTCGGGTTTATTTTTTAATGGGATTTTGGTTGGCTTTATACTGTGGGAATTTGGTAAACCTAAAAATATTTAAGATTTAAAATCACTAAAATATTTGCTATTATTTATGTGATGATCAAATCCCAAAGCTTAACCAGTTTCTTTTTGTTGTTTTTTTCCAACTCCCCCACAAGCTGAGAAAAAGATTTTAAGAACTGACATTTGGCATTAACATTTATATACAAAATTATTTATGATGCTCTCAGATCCAACAACAATAGAATAATCTTTGGCAACTTTTCAAATAATTTTAAGATTTATTTCTTTGTTTTTAATAACTTTAACAGTAAAGAAAAAAGATCCATAAAGTTAGATATATTTTTGTATATTTTAACACCTCCTTTTTTATTAATATTTTCCAAATCCCCATTAAAGGGTGTCACCAAGCCTCTCTCTCTTTGGTCTTAGCTGCTTCTCATGATCCCAGGAACTCCAAAGGGTCTAAAGAAGATGTCCGCTGGTCCAGCATCCAGCTCACCTCTACCGAAGTCAACTTCGTTCAGTTTTTGGCCGGGGCTTAGTGGCTCTGATGGCGTTGACGTGCCCAGGGGACAGTTTAATTTTCACTAGACATTGCCCACTTAAAAACCATTTTCACTTGAGACGTGACCGCTTGGCCAGATCTTCTTCTTCTGCTTCAGCTTCTTTTGGCCATCAGCATCTAATGTTTGAAGTTGGTCTTGGGCATTTTTTTTTTTGAGTTTTAAACCCTGGTCCGGGAGATCTGTTATTTATGGATCAATATTGACGCAGCAGCCGGGGGGGCGGGGAAATATCTGTAAAATAGCCAGGCAACATTGTAAACAAAGTGTAAGCCGCTTTGTTGTTGTCTCTGGCAACAGCGACACCTCCCCAAAAAAGCAGACCCCAACCAGCAGACTACAACCAGAAAGAAAGAGAAAAACTGTCACTAAAGCATTTTTCAAATCCGATTTTTCTACCTCGAAAACAATGGCCCCGAAATCGATGACAATCAGATGTAGTAGAAAAATGCAGGGGGAGTGGCATTTAATCATAAATTTGTCGCGCGATTATTTTTACAGTTTTTTGTAGTTTTTTTTTTAGTAAACTTGCCTTTCCACAAATATTAAGTGTCTGGGCGAGTGATTCCAATGAGTTTAGCCCTCAATGGCTGACTTATGGTCTTAGGCTTCAATCCGATGTTAGATGAATATGCAAATGACTTGTTATTATTATGTTTATGCATATTTCCAGCGGCTTTCGTCTAACAAATGTGTTTCTTGTTTGTTTATTTGTTTTCTATTTGTCTCTCAGTCATCTTCGTTTCTTGCTTTTTGCCTGGCACGTGTGCGCTTAAGTTTAGTATATATTCTAGCGAGTTGAGTTCTGAAGTGAGCACAGGAAAAAGGGAAGCCTGTTGAGTTCTTTGAGCTGATTTCCGCCTGCAATTTATTCGACAGCCAAGAAAAAACAAGGAACGCAAAGGGCTGAAGTCTCGAAATTCCAAGACGTTGCCTGAATTTTTTTTTTTTGCTGAATTCACTTGGAGAATTTTGTGGCAGCAGCAACAAGAGAAATGCATTGCCAGAGAAACCACAAGGAATTGTTTCTCACGCTTGTGACCGGGCCAAACGGGGGGAATGAGAAAGGATCCTGCCGAGAAACGACACCCACGACAGGCGACAGAGATTGGAGATGGAGCTAAAGGAGACAGCAAGCCAAAAACCCATTCCACTTGACTGAAAAAAATTCCTGAAAGCCGCTTCTCGACCAATAAAGTCTTATTATATACTCATCAATTCAGCAGCAGATAAAAGTCAAAAACTTTGAGATACGCTCACGCTGGATGTCGTCGATGCCGACTAAGGCACAAGTCAGATAAATTATAATTAAAGCAGACGAAGAAAAGGAGAAGACACCACACCACAGAAGACGAAGACACATGGATGGCTGGTGGGGGCCACTGATGTCAGAGCGTATTTAAAATACGAGTAGAATCGCCGCTCTCGCTTGCATTCAAAACGCCGACGCCGCCACACGACCCAACAACCCGACAACCCGACAACCCGACAACCCGCAACCAAAACTGAAACCAAAACCAAAAACCTAAAACCCAAGAGACCGGGTTAAAAAACCGAAAGCCAGGCCAAAAACCGACGGTTAAACAAAACAAATAAACAGCCAAAGAGGCGCAGACGTCGCATAGAATCGGGCTTCAGTCAGCGGCAAGAAAACACCTGTCAAACTGGTCCAAAAGAACAGAACTGCGAGGGGCCAAGTTAAGGAACGAAAAAAAAAAAAAAATAAGTAAGAAACCAAATACAAGTCTTGGGATAATGACTTGGCAAAGGATGGATCCCATCCACCAGCCCTATATATGATGACAATGATGATGATCGTGATTTGAGCCAGGGCCCGAAAACGGATATGCAGCATGAAAAAAGAGGGCCAGAATCGGAAAATGAAAAGAGAAACTGATTAGCCAGTTATTGATTTAATTGAAGGCAGGCCAGGCAGAACCCAAAACGGAAGTTATTACGCAACATGCAGTTTGGCTTTGCCTTTGCCTTTGCTT
The DNA here is from genome assembly GCF_018153835.1 of Drosophila eugracilis. Lineage (NCBI taxonomy): Eukaryota > Metazoa > Arthropoda > Insecta > Diptera > Drosophilidae > Drosophila > Drosophila eugracilis. Next base: position 7,108,217 of record NW_024573038.1, on the reverse strand, counting down.
TGATTTGATTAGATTAGATGATGCTGCAGATTTTCCCTTTCTTCCAGTCGACTAATTGCAGTCTAAGGTTTAGTTTCCCAGGCCCAGAGAACCCGAGAGCAGGAAATGGGGGAAAGGGAAGAAAGGGCTTAACTATTTCCCTGTGAAAATCCTTTCAATTAGCAGACACGCAAAGCCGAAAACGGAAAGCCAAGGACAAAGTTTAACAACTTAACTCGAAAAAGAGAGTGAGAGAGATAGTTACAGATACTAAAGCAAATCAAATTACCAAACTAATCGCATGCAAGGCGGACAAGTTAAATGTGTCTATTTGGGGGAGTTTGACTCTGGGCTGGAAGTTGGGTTGTAGTGGGGGATGTGAGAAGTCAAAATGGAAATGGAAAATGGCAAGGAAAATGTAAAGAGAAAACTTGGCGCATTTTGAAGGCGTTATGCAAAACAACTGCAATGCGTGCGTGTGGCAAAAAGTTTGCACAAAAGTGGGGGAGCTAACTGGCTTCGCTACACATATACATGAAGTTGAAAAGGATACAGAGGGAACTTTAGTCGACAGGCGACAGGAAGTGCGCAAAATGCCACAACTTACGACCGCATTGTGCTGGCAATGTGCTACACGAGTTCAGAGCTCTTAAGCTATCTCTTTCCCTTCAGATTTCCCATTTGCCTTTCAGTTGGCTTCGCCGTTTGGCCAACAAACTATTAAAGTTGTTGCATGTTTGGTGCTTGTAAACAAGCTTGTCGCTTCGGCCTATAAAGTAACAAAATATTATTAAATTAAAACTGAAAGGCAAGTGAAGAGAGTGGCGTGAAGCGTGAGGCGTGAGGCTGAAGGCGTAACTCCACCCACCCTCCAAAAGCACCTCTGCGTTTTGCTACATATATAGCTTATATACTATATATATATATATATATACGAAGTTAATTATGGATTGGGTAGAGTATGGCGACTGGTCATTAACTGCCTGATGAGCCAAGAAAAAAGGGGCTGGGGAGTGGCACAGTAGCCAATGCCAAAGTGGCAGCCACTCTGCTCTAGGAGAGCCAGTGAGCTGCCCCTGGGCCGCATAAATAATTATTAGCAATTGTCTGCAGGTGCAACAGGCAACTTGCAACTGGCAGCAGCAGCAGCAGTAGCAACCTGCTTGGGCCACTCCAAATTGCACACTGCAATTTGAGCATTTTTCACATTTCCCCCCGCCAAAAACAAAAGACTCAAGCAACGAACTCGACAGGATATACCACTATCTCTCTGGCTCTCTCTTACCCATGCTCTTACCTCAGTCTTAATGCCCCAAATAAGGTCAAGGGGTTGGAGGTGGCCACCCACAGACACCGCATCTCCACCAGGTAGCCAAGAAAAACATCAGAAAACCCTTTCGAATGCTGTAAAGCACTTCAGCGGCGGGCAGGAGGGGGGTTCTCTCTTTTTTGAGGTAGGTAGAAATTATTAACTGACATTTTAATGATGATAATGATGAGGCCCCGTTGACGTTGCCCCTGCAACTGCGTCGGTGGCTAGACATAAACCCCTCACCTCCCCCACACAGACATTAACCCCCTCCCCCTCCGCCCCACACACACACAGAAATGGAAAATAAACAGGTAAAGCTGAGAGAAAATCTTGGCCAGTTTTGTTGATGCTACATCGGCGTGATTTTTATCAGCTCCACTCGACTGGCGCCAGCTTCATTTCGAAGCCAGCTGCTTGTCCCTTCATTTTGGGGGCACAAGAAGAAGCTAAAGGTACTCCCCCCTCTCTCCAACAACAACAACAAAAAAATATAAATAAATAACAGAATTCGAAGGGAAGAAGTGCATAAAAGCTATGAATTTTAATTGATTTTTTTTTCGCTCTAAACAAAGCCCGGGAATGCCGTAGAAGTTGTAATTCATTTCAGCTTTCGTTGCGCTTGTAAAGATTCCTTTTTTGCTTTTAACTTGCCTTGCCTCTCTCCGCCTTGCCGCTGCTGCTGTTGCAGATGAAGCATGAAAATAAGTTTCGAGTTGCAGAGTGAGAAAAGGGAGTTCAACTTGGTTTAAGATTCCAGAGAGTTTCTACATTCATTTTCTCCACCATTCCTGAGCTCGTAAGTCAATTTTCTTCAGTGTATTTCTTGACTTCCCCCATTTCCCCCCTCACCCTACCATTCTGGCTAATTTCCGAGGCACCCACAATTCGCTGCAGCAGGACTCATTGTCAGTTTGGCGAGGCAGCGTCTGTTTGCAACATGCTTAATGTCATGCAACAACAGCAGCCCGATGCAGCAGCAGCAACATCAACAGCAACAACAACAACGCACTGTCACTGTCATGCATCATCATCTCGGTGGAGTTACTCGGAGTCTGCTGTTTGAAAATTATTGCATGTCTCCGGGGCCGTTGGAACTGCAGACCGAAAAACAGCCTGCAACCTGCCAGAGGAGGAGCGCTGGCTCCAAAGGAGAGACGACTCCCAGTGAGTGATGCGATTATCTGCAAGATTCGCTTATCTACGGTGATCCATCAGTCGCAGTCTGCAGCAGCCTGCAGTCTGCCGTTTGCAATCCTGTCCAGCCTTTGGCTTTCGTGCAGAAATGCAGATCCATGGAAAGAGCTCCAAAGAAATGCGTAGCCTGCGCGGGCGTCCGCCTTATAAATTAGAATGTGAGCTGCGTATGCTCAGGTATCTTACAGGTATATGAGTATCTCGGGGATGTGTTTGTGTTTTTAATTTACTCTTTATGGCCAGGCTCCCACGGTTGAGCGGAGAGCAGAACTTGACCACCTGAGATGGCCAAGAGCACCCGCTAGCCAGAAGTTGTTGCCGCTTGTTGCGGTTTTCTTCTGCTGCCAGGAAGCTGACTTGGGCTTGGTTAAAGTAAACCACAGTGGGTTGTCTTTTTACTTACTTTTTTTGTTGACTTTGATTGAAAGTTGACACAGCCAAGCGTTGAAAACCACATCCGTGGCGAGGCCTACGCAAGAAGCAACATCAGCAGCAGCAGCAATCCCTCTATCTCTATGCAAATGCAATTAGTTTTTGATTAAGTTGTAGGCTGCCGAAAAAAAGAGAGAAGAAGAAATGAAAAAGAGCGGGAGATTCGCCAGAGACACTTTGCAACCAAAGTACACTTAAGCGCAGAGCCAAGCGACAGACCGTTAAATTGTTGCAATTACCATTGCTAGTTGCTGCCGTGGCGGCGATATTGCTGCTGTGCTGCCGCCATATTGCTGGTAAAACAATATGCAAACTCGCTGTGTATATGTGTGTGTGTTAGAAGTGGGTGTGTGTGTGAGTGTGTAAGTGCATTGTGTGGCAGCTACTGTTGCTTGGGGCAATTGTTTAGCACGCGCTGCTAATTTTGTGCCGCTGCTGTTGCTGTTGCTGTTGCTGCTGTGCTGTTGCTGTTGCTGCTACTGATGTTGCTGCCAGGCAGCAATTTCTACGTTGCATGCACGCCTCGTTGATTGTAGTAGGTGGTCACCCTCGCCACAATCATTTTAATAGCAGCTCTTTCGGTGGTCAGTCCGAGGTTCTATGTAATTTATGCCCCCAACTAATTGCATTTGAAAGTTTAACTGCAAAAGTCAAACGGTTTTCCGATATGCTAGGCAGCTAGTATGTATATATAATATGTATTGGGGCATGCCATAACCCAAAAAGCTATGGAAAAAATATAAATAAAATTCCCACAGCAGTGAAATAGATTTTCCCTGTTGCGTGGCTCATTTGAAATTCGAATTTCAATAACGCACACAAAACGATGTTTATCTGAGGTTTCCACTCTTTGGAGCTGGAGGCTTGAGTAGGCGTTGTCGAATAGTTTGGAGTGCCTTTTGGTCCAGTTCACGCACAAAGATTCAGATTTAAGATTGAAGAGGCCAAGGTTCGTGAGATAAGAGCGGCTTCTGGCTGTTGTTGTGGGGGTGCTGCGATAAGGCGGAGCCAGAGTTTATCAGCCAGCGCGGTTCCAGTTGCGCCAGCCAGCTGTGGCACAGATACAGATACTCACTGGGTATTAAGGCAACAAGATTTGGTTTTTCTTTCTTATTTTTAGTTTTCAGATTTTCGATTTTGAGTCGCATTTTTGTTAAGGTCGCACAGCTGCTGTTGTGAGAAGTTAGAAACTGGTCACATTGCTGGTCATATGTGGCACATGCAACCACAGCATGCCAGCATGTTGCCTCCATAATTGCAACAGGTGGCAATCGATGCTAGCAACATGCCAATTAGCCACCGAAACAAAGCACCCGCACTCCGATGCAAATCATGTTGACAATCCTCGTTATAAATGGCTTAAATTGCCAAGATAATTAGCCAGTAATAGCCGCAATTGTCAGGTCCAAAAAAGGCAGTAGCCAGCTATTGCAGGCTGACATTTATTTGCTTTTTTTGTTTAACGTAAGCGGGGCTACTGTATTAATGAGCAAAAATAAAAAAAAAATATTTATAATTTATTGAAGGCAATTCTAAACGCTTCCCCCCATCAATCAGCTGCCGTGGCTTTTGCCTTCGATTGCCAATCAGTTGGCGGCTTTTACCTTAACTTTTTTGATATCTCTCTTTCGGTGGCCAGGTAACGCCCCTTTAATTTGCCCAGCTTTTTGTGGGTGGCAACCGCTCTTTTTCGGTGGGTCTAATTTTGTAAGTAATATTAAAACACTTCAATCAATCAATGTCTGTTCGGGGGCTTGATGGGGTGGGGAAGCCCCACTACAAATTTGGCTAAAATTTTCATTAAAAACCGCCAAGCAGTCTGAGAACCAAAAACCGATCGCTATTTGCCTAGACACCATTAAATATTTATGAGCTCTCTCGGGGGCCGAGAGTTTTGTCCAACCTGCCAACTATTTCCAGCTTGATTAATGATCACCGCGCTCGGCTCGGTGTTCTGCTTTAATTACCCCAGCAATTAGCAGCTGAAAAATCAGCCGCTTCGCCAACTAGCTGCCACAATTTGTCATAGCCTATCTACATGCAGCAGCAACAGCAGCAGCCGCAGCAACATCATCGCCAAAAAATCTAATAATCTCCCAACCGCATTTCTCTTCTTCTTTTTTCCAGACTATGCCAGATCTCTAGAGATTGCGACTCGGCCACCAGCTAAATCAAAGAGGTAAGTTTCTCACTGCACCACCAGCTGCAGTTTTAATTTTTTTCGTTTTTATTTTTTTGGCTCTGAATGACAACCCTGGCCTGGCTGCTTTATTTTGCGATCGCAACTCCACCTGGCCAGGGGCAACCTTCACAAAAAAGCTGAAACGCATTTTGAATTTAATGCGTGTGGCTTGTAGAGTCCAGGGGAGGGGTGGTGTGGTGTGGGAGGGGGCTGGATCCCCTTCGGATCGATCATGTACGGCTCTGGGGCTGTCCAACTTTGCCACAAGTCAGAAACGTCTCTTGACGGAGAGCTTTTGGCGAAATCAGAGATGGTCATCGGATTCGATAGTTAAGAAAGAAAGATTTTTAAATCTAAAATACAAAATTTTGTCTTAAAAATCATTTTGAAAAAGTAACTAAAATTAAACTTAATATTTTATATGATAAACTGAATATGTAAAGGAACTCTAAGATAGTTACTTTTAGGATCATAAAACCCAAACCTGGAACCCTCTTCTGTAAACCATCGCCTCCTTTGTGAACGGTTTCAGGTATCGCTCTGCAGGTGCACCACTGGTGCGTGGTGGGGGCGTCGTCTTAGCGACCTTCCCCGCCAAAGGAGTCGCCGGTTGCCATTGAAAGCGAGTGAAGCTGAGCACTCTAGACAGATTGCCAAGTTTCGTCTCGTACGAGTTGGACAAAAAACAAAATAACAAAAAATCAAAACGATTCGAGGCAGTGCAGCTGGACCTGGCCACTTTTGAAGATTAATTGCTCGCGACAGTCGCAAGTCGCAAGCGGCGAGTTGCGGGCTGGCGAGGCTGCCCCCTGAAGCTGCTGCGGCTGCTGCTTGCTGAATTCGATGCTGCCTCCAAAAGCTGGCAACCTGACCATAAAAATCGGCATTTGTTGGCAACACAAACAGACTAAAAAATAAAACAAAATTAACATGACGTCAACGACAAGCGGGCAGCAACAGCTCAATTGGCCGGCAGCAGACGCGACCTTTGCGATTTGGCCTGGCCAGTGGCGATTAAGGCCAGAAAAGCGTTCCACATGTCCGAATGCTCCAATGTGCCAATCTTTCAAAGCTGGCCAAAAGTAATCCATCGAATAGCCAGAGATTTCTTTTGACACGCCCCACGTTTAGCTGGATTTTTTCTCCCCCCTTTTTTTCGGGTGTCATCACATTCATATTTTTTTTGTCATTTCGTTGGACATTTTTTGCTAGCTTTTCTTGAATTTTTTTGGAACGTTTTTGGTTTTGGATTTTTATGTCTCGTCGTCGGTGGTGGCGCTTTATTCATAAATCCGTCAGCTGCATGAAATACAGCTTAATTAACAAAAAGCTGAGAGAAAAGCCGCAGCAGCACGCAGCGGAGGCGCAGTTCCATTCATTCAACCGCCCATTGAACAACGGCCGGAGTCTCATTTTTGGTCTTATTTGTGCGACCGAAATTTGTCAGCCATCATCGTCACAATATCTTCATAATTGAGCTGAGAGAGATACGGATTCAGTGCGGTTGTTGTTTTTCGATAAAACGGTACGCAAACGGTAAATACACGGGGCCCATAAACAAACGAGTCAAATTACAAGCGAATGAAATCAATTAACACCTGCCGGTGATGAGTTCCACCATCGATCAATCCACCAATCTCCACACCACGAGCTGCATAAATTAGCCAACATAATTGTGTGTGTGTGTGTGTTCTTTCAAGCGATTTTGAAGAGAAATTAACATATCAAACACAGCATAATTGCGCTTTAATCGCGCCAGGTTACCCGGGTAAGAAAATCAAAGCCCCAAGAAACTGTGATCGGACATTGGAAATTAATGACTTTCAAGGGCTCCCCGTCGAGCGGGCTGTATAGAAAAATAGTCAAGGAAGCTTAAGGTCATCTCTAGTCACAGTTTAGTTTCAGATTTTCTATGACAACAAAGATTATTTTAAATGGGAAGTCAAAAGCCTGGACTTTGTAAAGGAAAGATTTCGAAGAAAGCCAAACGAAAAGGTTTTTGGGTTTTAGTTTTAATATGATAAAGAGTATGAAAGTTCTTCTTGTTAATACATGAAATATATATATTTAAAGTTCTTAAAAATTCCTAAAACTTTAGATTCGTATACTTAATAGATCAACTGGCCTAACCCTCTTCACTCCACTTTCCTTTCAATATCAATCTAAGCAAATTATTTAAATTTTCTACGTTTCTCGTTCGTTCTTTTGCTTATTTTTGAGTACCTGACGCTTATCGAAAGGCCTTCCGACCCTCAAACACCCCTCTCCTGAAACCCCCTAAAACCCCCTGAACGAAAACCTCTTTTAATCCCTCTCTTGAAAACCCCTTTCTGGACTCTTGGACTCGTATAATGCAAAGTGACAGCAACGGCTTGTAGGCAATCAAAATGCGAGCCAAAACACGCGCAACTTTGCAATTGTGTATGGTTGTTGTTCTTGTTGTTGTTGCTGTTGCTGGTTGTTGTGTTTTTATTATTATTTTAGTTGTTGTTGTTGTTCGACTCCACCTGGCAACGCAAATTGAAAGAACTTGTTGCAGTCAACGGGGCAAAAATTGAATGCTTTGCACTTGCCTTTGCGGTCACAGAACTGCACTCAGAGAGAGAGAAAGAGAGATATTGGTGGTGCAGTTGGTGGTGCTGTGCTGTGGCTGGTGGTGGTGCACTTTTGGTGGTTACAACTATTGATTACATGCCATGGAAAGGCTCACATTACCAGAGCAGCAGCAGCAGACCCACAGATGCGGGTGTTGCTGCCGTGCCCCAATACTTGCAGCAGCAGCGGGAGCAGGAGCAGCTACATCGGAACGGAGTCTGTAATTAATGCGGGAGCCTGCGCTGACATTTTGAGAAATTTATTGCTCCAAGTGGATTTATAGTCTGCGACATTTTATAGTTTTTGGCCCCGCGTGAGCCTGCGGTTTTAACCTGTCCAAGAATGAAAACACCAGCAAAAAGCGATCGCCCTTGCGAGGATCGAGGAGGAGATCGACCAGATCCAAGGCAGATCGATGTGGGAACTGCTGGGGAACTGGGAATTGGGAACCCTTAATGCGCATCATGTGCGCGCGCGCATATATAATTTGGCTACCCGATAATGATCGGCCTTTGGCATAATAAATTTTACACAAAGCGAAAAAGAAACGGGAAAAGCACAAAATGTGCCGCAAAACGTTAAGAAACTTTCAACTTGTTGCTGCTGCCTCTGCGTATCCCCACTTGCAATCTATATTAATTTTTATACGAAACCAAACTGAACCGAGTCACGCTGCTGCACTTTCATAAATGCCAAAAATTTCACCTGCTTTCACAAAGATGATTAAAAATAAATATGCAGGCGCTGCAATTCTCGACGGCCGAAGGTTGATATACGATAATTTCGTTCTGATAATGTGACGGACGGAGGATGAGACAGGCTGGACCTGTGACCCAGTTGAGGGTATTCTTCGGCGAGCTTCGTGTTGAGCCAAAAAGCGTTTAAGGCTAATTGCAAAGATCGCTTTTGACTGATAAACGAACTGTAGAGGGCCCCGAACGGATATGGAGAAGGTGGAGTGGGCGGACTCCGAGGTTTGCCCCCTTGGCGCTGACCCAAAACCTTTTGCCCAAAAAAAAAAAAAACCTACGTTGAGAAAAAAAAAATAAGAGAGAGAGAAAAAAAAACAAATACGCGGCATTCGAAGCTCGTGCTTAATGATGATTGCTGGCCCCCAGAGGTTAAAATTAAATAATTTCCGACTCCAAATGAAGTCGAAGCGCGCTTCTCTGGTCTAGGCTAAAATGGCGGGCGTTCCAGCCATTCATTTTGGCCCGGCCATATATAATTAGCATGAAATGAGCCAGGGATCTTTAGTTTGGTCAAAGAAACCATTTTTTTCAGCTCCGAAGACTTTTCGCTTGTGGCGATTGTTTTTTTTTTTTACATTTTTTGTTCCTAAGTTTCATTTCGTTTTCAGCTGTTTTCTGCTATTTATGTTAATGCAGCGATTAAGCAGCAAATCGTGTGCCTAATTATGATAAACATTCGCCAAAGTCAAGAATAGAAAACAGCAAGAGGAAGTGCCGCATTAAGGAGTGTGACCAGGCTGTGGTTAATCAATTACGGAAACTTGTTCTTGAATTTTGGCAGTACTATAGACAGTACCAGAGCTATAAATACTAAGGAAGTAGTAAAAACTTAAATAGTGTGGCCAATCACAGTTTATTGCCATTTTATGGTCTGACCAGTCGGTGTAGTTTCTTTTTTCTTAAGCACACCCAGTTTTAAGTCTTGTGACCCATTTAAAGTTTGCCCCAATTAGGATCAGGATTTACTTTTAGATCTACGAATATTTAAGAAAGTTCAACACTTTAGAGTGTGACCATGCTGCTTTAAATTCGTGTCTAAACCTGTTTTGAGTTTATTTTTATTTCCACTGCTGCCCCTTCCCAATTTTTGTGGCCCTTTTAGGCGCCTCAGTTAGTCGGCAACGATAAGGCGGCAATGGTTTAATTTAGCTGCACCAGCGGCAGCAGCAGCAGATGACGACAGGATCGTTGGGCCAGCCTACGTGCAACAGAAGTTGCTGCAGCACCAGCAACAGCAGCAACAGCAAAACAAATGTGTCTGTATATCGCAGCTAAATTGACTTTGATCACGCGATTTCGGTCCCCCTTGGCCCGAGCTTATATAGCCAAGTTCAGAGACGATTCCAGGTTGCAGGCTCCAGGTTCTCGGGCGCGGCCTTTTGTGGCTCAAACGGAAGTATGCTAAGCAACTTGTTGCTGCTGCAGCAGCAGCAGCTGAAGGTGTATATTGCAAAAATAATTACATTTGATTGTAAAAGGCCAGCGTCTCTAGGCTGGGGACTCGAGCTCGGACCTCGGCCTGCCAGAGAAAAATGTGCAACATGATTGCAGTTTACAGCCCCAGCAGCAGCAGCAGCAGCAGCAGCAGCAGCATCAGCAGCAGAGGCAAAACCAACAGATAAAATGCATTTACAATTGAATTTGAATGTAATTTTATTTAAGCTGCGGTCAGCCAGGGGCAGCATGTTGCTTGGGTGTTGCTGTTGTTGCTTTTGCTCTTACTGTTGCTCCTTGGCACGGCAGCAACAATTGGCCTGGTGGCAGGAAATTGCCATTATCTGGTATTATCCATTTGGCCAACGGTAGCGTAGGCTGCAACCTGCAACCTGCAACCACGTCAATCCCCAGATCAGAGCCCCTCTTAATTAATGATCCGAGTCCATGGATCGGTAGCAGTGCCAACTAATTAGCATATCGTTAGCTCACATATTGACGTCAAATTTGGTCCGGGCCAATTCGCAGTCGTTTTCAAATTACAGTGATCATTTTAATTGCAGTGCGCCAGCAGCTCGGACTCAGACTCCGACTCAGATTCATATATACACAGATTCACATTCAGAGGCTGTGCCTCCAATTGATGGCAAACGAGCAACAGTAGCAGCAGCAGCACCAGCCAAGCTAGTTATAATAAATGAGTTAGCCTCATAGGCCATGTAATGGCGGGGGAGCAAGGCGATAATGAAATGGCTAGATATATAGTCGAAGATATATAGAGATCAGAGTTCAAAGCAGCGATAAATTACAAAGATAGATAGTATATAGCTCAAAGATCTGATATTAAGGCTATGCATATGATGATAGGAATGGAAAATTAAACAGTGACATACTTATTTAAATGATAAGCAACATATTCCTGTTCATTCATTCCCAAATAAACTCCTTGGTTTTCCCATTCAGTTTCCCAAACGAAAACAATCGAACGAGTGCTTTTCCAGCCAGTTGCGAGCTCGTGTTGCTGCGGGGGGCGGTCTCAGCAACATGTTGCTGCTTTCATTGGCTACCAACAGCAACAGCAGCGATTGTTGTAGGCGTACAAAGAGTTTTCCCCACTTTTTCTTTTATATATATATTCAGTTTTTTTTTTGTATTATTATTTCTCGTTTGATGAGCAGTTGAGTTCGTTGTCGTGGCTAAGCAAATGGCGTTTTATTTTATTAGCCATATTTCTGCTCCGTCATGCTTTGTTTGCCTTCGGGCAGCGGGCTGTTGTTGGTGTTGTCTTTGCACTTGTGATTGAAGTTGAGGCTCCATACAAGACAAAACCCACTCCTACCTCCTACCCCTAACCACTGCCCAAGCACAACACTTTTCTCCAAGCGAAAAGGCCTGTCCATTATCAATGCATATCACGTTGAATGCTGATGTTTATGATGTCGTTTATTACGACCAAAGACAAGTGAAGTAAACTCCAGTGAAGTGTGGCTTAAATGGCGTCAGAGACATTTGCCAGATTAATGGCCACAGTCCCCCGGAGATTTTTTATGGGGGCGGGGTAGCCCGACAGGGGCGTGGCAAACATCAAGCAGTAACACTAACAACAACAACAACGACAACTGCATTCGCAAACACACACACACATACAACAAATTGTTTACATTTTAATTTCTGCAATTTTATTTGCTTAGCTCTGCGAACTGTCGTCGGTTTGGAAAGGGGTTTCGAAAAGGAATGGGTTTTCCAGGGGAAGGGGAGGAGGGAGGGGTCTAAAAAGGAGGCACATGGCACGAGGCTTATCGCGGCGTCTCTCGGTCCCAAAAGGTGGGGGGGTATAAAATGTGTTTGACGGCTGCTACTGCAAAACTTCATCAAGTTTCGCTGTGTGTAATAAGCGTGACAAATGCCAGGCAAATACAGTGGTCACTCAGCGGGGAATACCTCTTGAAATTGTCAACTTAATAAATAAGTCATAAATGATTTTTCAGATTTAAAAGGAGAACTTTAACGATAAGGAATACGTTTCCATTGTTAAAGTTATAAGCACTTTTTTAGCCCATTTTCTATCTTATTTACCCCTTTCCCTAGCCAAAGTGCGTCTCATAATTATCATAATTATGGTCACCTATATGGTTGTTGGACTGCTTAAAAACAAAAACTGGCCGTGAATCATATTTCCATGGCATTGCACATTTTCAGTTCGCAATTCGCAATTCGCAGTTTTCGCAGAGAGCGTTTATAACAAAAGCCGAGTTGGCAAATCTGAGGTTCTCGTTTTTGCCATTGTTGACAACAAATGAGCGCCATTTAATGCGCTTCCTAGTTGTTTGCTAGTTGTTGTTGCTGCTGCATGTTGGTTGTTCATTGTTCGTTGTTTGGCGTAATTAAGCAGCAGCGCTTTTCTTCAGTCGCCCAGCCACTCAGCCACTTTGCACTTGGCTTGCACTTTTACAGCTTTCGGTTTCCAGCGTTCAGTTTTTCAGATCATTTACGAGCACTTGGCATTCGCCGTTCCACTTTGCCAAACATTTGCTTACAAGCATGTTTCGGTGTCCGCTCTTTTTGGTCTTTAGCATGGCGACTTGTTAGCGCCATGTTTACACTCTAGAAAAAGCTTAATTAAATCTCCGAATGCTCGAAAGCTTTCTTTCCATTACCCATTTTTCTTATATTTTATATATATTTTTTTTTTGGGCATTTACCAAGTCATTCCACCCGTGGCCAAAAATTAACACTTCATTTAGCATAATTTCACACCATCTCCACATCCATCGCCTGACAAGTCCATTCTGTCTTTGCCATTCTCCCATTATGTAATCTTTCTCGCTTGGCCAAAAAAAGAGTCCCATAAATGAAGGGAGGAATAAAGTTTTTGGGTTACTTTATAACGAAACTGGGAGTACCCTTTAATACAAAATAAATCTTTAAAAATAACTAAAAAGTTTCCTACAAAATATTATAAGTCCTTGCAAAATTATCGATCAATCTGAAGAAAAATGACTGGCAAACCCTCTTTTAGCATACAACTTCATCGATTCAAAGTTCTTTGGCGAGTTAATTAACACTTGGCAAAGGGTATGAACATTTATACGGATATACGTACATTTGTGTTTATCCAAACTCTGCCAGCCATAAATCAAAAATCTCGACACTCACCCGCGGACCCTGCTCCTCCTGCACCTCCTCCGTGAATCCGATGCCCGATTTCGCGTGCTAACAAGGCCCCAAAGCGGCGGAACCTTGGAGAACCCAGAAGAGAACTTCCACTGGCGTGAAAATTTATGTTTTTTTTCTCCCAGCTTTTTGTTCATTTTTATTTTATGAATATATATATATGTATATATATTCTTGTATATATATATATGGGGGACAGCTTGAAAGAAGTGGGAAAAAGTTGAGCGGAAAAGCAGGAAAAGAGCCAATGCCGTTGGCCACATTTGCTGGTGTAAAGTTTTTCGCATAGTTGTCAGCATTGCGCTGTTTAATTACCCTAATTAAGAATATTAATTGCCCTTCGGGTGGATAATAGTAATAAAAAAAAACAAAAGGCGAGAGCGAGGAACGGTGTTGGGGTGGTGACCCTATTTCCCGGAAATAGAACATGAATTATGATATGCAAAAAACTTTCCACAACGTTTTCCATTTAAGTTGCGAAATCGAAAAAGTTGAGACAACTTTAAAGGGGGGCGGGGCGCAGCAAAGAAGAAGAGGTAGAGGGTCACGGGGCTAGGACAAAGGACACGCACTCCATTAAACCAAAAACGGGGCCGACACATACATATGCGACAACAGTAACAACGGCAATAGCAAGCCACTAACTGGCAGGAGGTGAAAGGTGAAAGGCAGCCCGGAAAGCTGCGAAGGATGAGCAGATGGACACAGGTGTCCTGTCGCTGGCCCATCAACACCTCTCCTCGACTCGGCCAACAGACCAACAATAACAACAACAGGAAAAACACTCACACACATTTGGAAACAGACGGGTCCGGCTCTTTTCATTTTCTCAACACGTAAAGCAAACACGTGACCGTTAAGGACATGGACTCCTGCTGCCCCTTGCTCTTAGCCCCAAGTCCTCAGCCCATTCCACTCGGTTGTAGGCGCAAATTGCCAACAGAAGGACAACGACAACGAATGCACTGAAAGAAATTGGTAGAACGTTCTAGTTCTGCGGGGTTATTTAAGTCTTAAAAGGAATTAAAGATTATTATTTCGGTCATTATTTTCTCCTAAATATCTTCAGTTTTATAAAATAAATTAGTTTTTAATTTTAGAACTAGTTTTAGTAGTTTTTTCTCTTAGTGTACAACCGAGAGACTCCACCATAAACTGACGGCTTATGGCAGACACAGCACAAAGCTTCGCTCTGCTCCTGTCCTGCTGCCCCACCGCCCTCGGCACCACCCCCTGCCTTGCACCAACACCACCACCACCACCACCACCACTTCATATCGCAGCTACGTGCGTGTGTGCACAATATTCATATATCACAAGGATAAGCGCAATGCAGCAAACGTCCTTCCAGACGTGCCGTTCCTTGTTGTTGTTGTTGTTGTTGCTGTTCTCGTTTGTGGTGCCTTGTCCTTTTCCCGAGCCAACTTCAGTGGCAGTAGCAGTAGCAGTAGCAGTAGCGACACCACCACCCCCTCCTCCTGGTGTGTGTGTGGTAACTTTTAATTATTTGCGAATGTTGGCGCCAGACGGCGAGATGCGATGCGATCCTGTCCAGGACTGTCGCCCTTGCCATCCTGTCTCCTTTCCTTCATTGATTTCGCTGACCAGAAGTTTAGGATGAGGCAAAGGAGGAGCGGTGGGTGACAAAGATAAAGGGGGAGGTGTGTGCCGCCGGTCAAGGCGAAGGCAGCGCCAAAATCCAAAGGCCCCATAAACATTGAGCGCCATAAAATCTGCTGGCAGCGCCATAAAAATTCCCACAGCGGGAGTTGGAGACTGGAGACTAGCGACTGTACCCCCGAATACCCTTTATGCGCCCTACTAAACTCCACAAAACTCCACGTCCCGGTTAGATAGAGTCGTCCCTCTCCCACCCATAACAGACAAACGCATAAAACTAACGCAGCGTAAACGCCGCCGTTGTTGTCATCTGTCTTCTCGTTACGTTATTTCTTTTTGGCAGCTTCAGCACAAAAATTTATCTTATTTATTTCTTTGACTGAAAGCCAACACAAACGGATGCCGGCGAAATTGCTGCATTTTGATGCTTGACTGATTGCTAAATCCAAAACATACAAATCTTTAATTTTCTTCGCTCTTTTCTCTGCTTCATTTTTAACCCATATTCGATCTAACGTAACTTTACGACAACTTGGCGTAGGAGTCGTAACGATCTGGCAACACTGAACGTGTAGATTTCTGAAAGTAGCGAGTGTAAGAGGGACGTCTAGTTGTATTGTAGGTGTGTGAAAGAGGGATAGATAGTTTTCTTTTTACCGAAAATTTGCAACTCCTTGCAGAAAATTTTCGTCTTCAAGCCGGAAGAAAGCTACATTTTCAACCTTCGCGAATCTGGATTTTTTTTTTAAGTTTCCAGATTTCTAATTAAATAACGTGACTTAGATCTTTATTTATCTAACTGAAGTGACCATTATACTTTTTGTTACTTTATTTTTTGTGCAAAAAATATGTCTGAGAAAAAAATGGTGGTGGGTGTAATAAAAAAAAGTGTGAAATGGTTAAACAAATTGCTTAACTGGTTATACATTGTTTTAATTGTTAAGCTTTTAATTGTTTTCAGATTAACCTAAAAATTTGTGAAATTGTTGGTAAGAGTGTTCTGAAGGGAATGAGTGCCTCAAAAATGTCACGTCATGGAAGTAGGAAAGCTTTTAGGTTAGGGTACCTTAAAAAGGAAAAAAGAAAATGTACTTAGTGAAATGTGAGTTTTATGGTGATTATATTATCACCATTTTGAATTTCATTGGTGGGTGTTGTAAAAAAGAGCAAAAATGTACAAATTTGTTAAATTTTTGCGTGTTCTTAAGAGAAGAAATGCGAAGTCATCGAAGTGGAACAATTTTTTGGTTAGGGTATCCTCCAAAAAAAAATTGAAAATTTGCTTGGTGAAAAGTGAGTTTTATGGTGATTATAAATACCATTTTCTCCCCTGAATCTTCAAAACTAATTTTTAATTTTCCCATCTACATAATTAAAAAACTAATTTTAAATAATTAATGTAATTTTCCAATAATTAATATACTTTGTTTTATTATTTAATTTTTTTTCAGTTTGGAAAGTCTCGCCAGGTTGCCCGCAAGAATCCCAATCCACGCAGGCTGGATACCCTGTGGCCAGAGTTGCCAAGGTCACACCCGCTGTATAAGGAGACACGACCCCCGACCCCATCCCCAACTCCAACCCAATCCCAGCCAAAAGCCTCCAATCCGCAGGAGAAGCCGCCGCTTAAGAAGCAAAAAGTTGACCTCATGACGATGGCAGAAGGCACCGACCCCATGGGGCATGGTCACCACACGAATCCGCACAACCCCCCGCCCCAGCCGCCGCAGCACCATCCGCACCACCTGCCCCTGTCCCATCCCCCGCCGGCACCGCCGCCGCAACTCCTTAATTTCAATCACCACCAGCAGCAGTATCTTCCCCATATGTATCCTGCGCCCGCGGCTGCGGCTCAATCTCACTCCCACTACGGTGGCTTGCAGTATCCGCATCCACATGCCATGCAGCATCAGCAGCACCACCCTCATCAGCACCACCTGCCGCTGGCATTGAGCCTGCATCAACAGGCGGCTGCTGCGGCGGCAGTGGCTGCAGCGGTGGCCACCAACCACTCCAACAACAACAACCAGGCCTGTGTGGCCAACAATAATATCGTGGTTCCATGGAAGCAGCGCAAGCGCAAGAGGCTCTCCGCGGTGCTGGACAAACTGCACCATAATAATAATAACAACAACAATGAAACCCACTCCAATGGCTTGGCCTGCAAAGCGGAGCCCATGGATATGGAGGAGGTTGAAGATCCTGAACAAGATGAAGAGGATCATGATGGTTCTATGCCCGATGATGAAGAGGATCAGGAAGAAGATCCTGGCAAGTATATCAAAAGCGAACATCCCGTAAGTGAGGACGAGGAGAACGAACCGGAAATGGACAACGACAACGAGGACATTTCTGGGGAGGATCTCGAGCTGTCGCACAGCGATGATAATGATCAGGATAGCCCTAGGATCAGCATGAGTCCTCTGCAATTGCAGGCCTCCCAGAGCAATATCCCCCAAGACCAGAATCAGCCGCTGAACAAAGAGAATCCGCTGCATGTGGACATCAAGACTGAGATTCCCGGCCCCTACGATAGATATTTCCCGATATCATCACCTCTGTTCGGTTACTACCTGCACACCAAGTATCTGAATGAGGTGTTCCGCCGGCGTCATGATCTCTATCCCTCGCCCCTGCAGCACACCCCATCTTCGATAGCTTCCGAGACGGAGACTTCACCCAATTCTCAGGAGCGTAAGAGCAGCTCCAATCACATGTTGCCCCATGCTCTCTTGGCTAATAATTCACCACCGCCATCGCTGCCCTCGCCACCGCGCAGCGAATCCTCGGTGACCAATAATGTAGCCGCCACCACCACCACAACTAGCAGCACCACCAAGAAGCGCACCAGTCCCAAACCCAAGGGCAAGAAGGGCGACAAGAAGCCCATGCCTCCGCCACAGGAGCGTCCCTTAGATCTTTGCGTGCGCAACGAGGTGGAGCCGCCCAAGAAGTACAAAAAGTCCGGCTCGAAATCCTCTCATGAGTCCCGTTCTGCCGTTATGATGCCACCACCGCCGGCCCTAAGTGCGGCTAGCAGTTTGGAGAGCATGAGTGCCCTGTCCCCGGCTTCGAGTAGCCACTCAGGTCACATGCCCATCACCACCGCTGCCACGCCCAACCACCAGCCACCGCCCAATTCTCCATATGCCAATGCCATGAACGCTGCCCATGCAGCTGCAGCGGCAGCGGCAGCCATGATCAAGATGGAGATGCCATTGCATCCACTGCACCACCAGCAGATGCATCACTCGCAAGTGCCCACCACCACAGTGGGTGTGCCGGTGATCAAGGGTGATGTGGCCTCGCCCACAACCAAGGAAACTGTGGCCTGGAGATACAATTTGGATGTCTCCCCGGTGGTTGAGGAAATGCCTCCCGGGTCGGATGTGGCCTATGTCTGTCCTACTTGTGGACAGATGTTCTCGCTGCACGACCGCCTGGCCAAGCACATGGCCTCGCGTCACAAGTCCCGCAATCCTGCCAATGATATTGCCAAAGCCTATTCCTGCGATGTTTGCCGGCGATCCTTTGCCCGCTCCGACATGCTGACCCGCCACATGCGCCTCCATACGGGCGTCAAGCCGTATACGTGCAAGGTGTGCGGTCAGGTGTTCTCTCGCTCGGATCACCTGTCCACCCACCAGAGGACCCATACCGGCGAAAAGCCCTACAAGTGCCCGCAGTGTCCGTATGCCGCCTGTCGTCGGGATATGATCACCAGGCACATGAGGACCCACACGCGCTACGATTCCAAGGGAGGATCGAGGGAGGGCAGGGAAGGACGCGAGGGCAGGGAGAGTCGCGAGTCCCGCAGGAGTGGCGAGCGGATCGAGGAGCCCAAGTCCCCCAATTCCCATCCGCTGCTCGACATGAAGATGAACATGAACATGGGCATGGGAATGGGCCTGAACATGGGCCTGCCCATGAACCCCATGAGCCTGCTGCAGGAAGAGCTGCTGCAGAAATCCCAACCCGGCTTAACCCTCGGTGGCCCTATGCCACTGGTGGTGAAGACGGAAAGCGCCTAACGGTATCTGTATGCAGCAGCAGCCAGACCGTTTATGACCTGTTAGGTGTCAACGTCATCATCATCTCGATATTGACAGGCCCAGCTTAGTGCTACACAGAAAGAAAAAAGAGAAACAAAACAACAAAACAAAAATCTAAAAAGATAACATATTAACTAGAGCAGTTTGTACTTGTACCGGAAATCTCTGCTAAGACTGAGGAACCTTAATACTACCTACAGTTTAAATAGGCTAAAAACAACCATCTAACTAACTTTGTAAAAGAAAGAGAGAGAGAGAGTTTGAGGGCAGCACTCAAGACCACCCAACGTATTAGCACTTAAACTAGTTCTAGTTGCTAGATCCATTTTGCGTTAAATGAACCCCCAGGAGTTTAGATAGCCAGGATCTTCGATACAGCTAGCAATTCCATGTTCCACACTTAGGTTATACTATAATTTACTATATATATTATATATATAAAGATGATCAGATCCCTACTGCGATCCGATCTCTCAGCATTTTGAGCAACGTTGAAATTATTAAGCTAGACTCGCTACTTAGGCTAGAAGTCATGCCGCATTGGAGAAGGCATTAATTTTAATTAAATTTTAATTTATTTTTAACATTACTCAGCAGCATGTAAACAAATACCACAACAATTTGTATTAATTGAATTTTACTCTATTTTATTTAATTTAATTTAATTAACTAGCCTACGGAAAAACACAAACAAAAGACAAAGAATTCTCCCTAGGGCTCAAAAAAAACAACAACTACTACTCATTTTCCATGGAAATCTTAAAAGAAAAACAAACAAACAAACACTAAGCAACAAGAAAAAACTATTCCTTTTTTTTGTTCAACAAAAAATCTTTGTTAAATTTACTTTATCTTTGTAATTGATTTAATTCTCGCTTTTTTATATTCTATTTTTTGTTTTCATAAAATGAAATAAAAACCTTTAAGTTTTCTTTAGTTCATAAACCATTTTTGGATTGGACAAACCTCACCCCCTGCCGATCCCTGATATGAGGGGGGGACAGGTTAACCCGTTTGTCCCCCCATCGGGAGCGCAAATCCCCTCCGGGGTCGTTTCCATGTTTCAAGTTGAAGTTTTTCGTTATTTATTATAAAAAAAAAAAGAGAAAGAAACAAAGCCCCGACTCCCACTTATTGATTATTAGTTTCTAGCTAAACGTTTAAATAAATTATTAACTTATGTTATTCTAGTTGGTTATGATTAGCTCTTAGTTAAAAACGTTTTTCACAAAATAAAACAAAACAAAGTCTGCACACCGATGGACAATGTCATACAAAACAGAATTTAAATCAAACGCATTTTGTTTTTATTTTTTAAATTGGATTTTATTATTTTCAGATGGGTTGATTTTATGGTTTGAGAATGATTTAATCGATCTAGTTTATGTTTTTACAAAAGATATCCTTCTTTTATTAAGAAAACAAAATATTGTTTAACAACTTGTATGCTTATTTTCAACTCCTTCACGAAAACAACTTTAAGACTTAAAGTTCCCTTAATACCAATAACAGCCTTAAAATATTTAAACATATCCTTTCAACGTCTGGCCACCTAATTTGGTTATTATTTCAATGATTAGCCGTGTGGATTTTTCAGACATATTTTTTTTAGGAGCCTAAAACCCTATACTTTCCCTACAGTTTTCTTTTAGTGCCCGTGCCGGAGACGATGTCGTTGTTTTAGCCGTAGTCGCAGCCGGAGCCGGAAACTGGCTTACAAGCTTTTAGGCAATGGGAATCGCTTACAAGGCGCAGTCAGCTCCTTTCGCCGGTCACGAAACTGCATTTTGGCACGCAGCCCCCGCTTTTCCCACCCACTCCTTGCTTTTCGGCTGGTTTTTCCCACGCTAAGGATGCGGGGGTGCCTAGGTGGCCGACCAAGAGAAGGAGAAAGGTGGAGGAGTAGCACACCAAGTCCTTGTTCTTCGCATGGAAATTTTCTTTGGGGGCCTAATGGCCTCGAAACACGAAGAAGGCCGTCCAGGCGTGGGAGTTCCATGGATAAGGTGGGTGGTGTTTGGATGTTTCAAGGGGCAAGGAGTGGCTACTCTGTGGCTCGGGACTTGCTGCATTGCAGTTTGCGGCTAATGTCTGACCTTGTTTTGCAATGACTAAATTAATTCCTTAATAAGTGCGGTTGCAAAACAAACACGAAACTGCAGTTGTGGCACAGTTGGCGACGAGTTTGCCGGGTAGCACCCACTCTGCCCGCCACCCTTAGGAATTTCCAACTCCACCCTCTGCTTCTGGTGTAATTAAGCAGTGAAAATGCCCCAATTGACAGACATTGTGTTGGCTGCGGGAAAATGTAGGAGTCTCGCATCTCTGGGGCAATAAATCAGGGCAAGGGGCAGACACAAACTATGGCTAAGTAGCCATCGTGTTGCAGCTAGCATGTTGCACTCTATCACTTTTCACGGGGAGCGAAGGATGGTTGGAAAGGAGATGTGGGGATTCCGTGGAGGGTGACTTATGGCCCAAACTGTATTAGCCGGGCCTAGATGAGATGATGCCGCATTGCATAATCCGCTCGGGTCGTGCATCATTTTGGTCAACATCGCCATCGCCTGACATTATTTGCAGCTTGCAGCGGATTTTTCTCCTTTTTAAGATATCCTGTATTTTAGTAATGAGGGGTATATTGGTACTAAGGTCTTTAGGGATTTAGAAAATCTTTAACCTTACTCAGCCCGTGAATATTTTTATAATTTTTAAACAATTTAAAAGTTTTTTCCAATAATAATTCCTTCTTCTTTTTTGTTCTTAGTAGGTCAGATTAGATAGTAAGTTCCCCCTTAATATTTTAGCCTTTTCCAGTGGACACCAAGTGTTCGGATATCGTGGCTATAGCCATTATGCGTTCTCCTATATTTTCACTCGGTTCTAGTCTGTGGCATGCATAAATCTCTAAACAAGGCGCGCGTGTCGTGCGTTTATTATCACTTCCTCTCCACAAGTCCACAAATTTAGAGGGGCAGGGCGGTGTTGCAGGGTGCAGAGATTCAGATTCAGGGGGATGGCTGGCATCCAACTTTCCTTTTGTCTCCACTCGCGAAATTTATCGCCGTCATTTGTAATTGTGGCGCGCAAAATTGAGTTTGAGTTTGAAGTTTGGCCAGGGTGGTCAGGGGAGCAGCCCCACACAGGAGGCAGGGTTGTCGCCGTTCGCCAGTTTATGCATTGTTTCCATCAACATAATTCAGTTTGGCTTTGGATCAACTCCAAGTGATTGTTTCGCCTGGCGGAGATTTACGGGCACTAAGCTGGGCAACGCTAACAAAAACCCGAAACGATATTTGTATATAGGCAACCATAAATAGAGAAATAGATCTAGATTTATACTTAGATATAGTGCTATATATTTCCGTCACACGGAAGTGCCTTATAAAACAACAACAACAACAACAACAACATTTTTGATACTCAACAAGAAAGAAACTAAAAAAAACGAAACAAGAACTAAAATTGAGATATTGTAAGATAGACTTTTTGCCTTGTACATTGAGCGACTTTTGCCAGGCCTAATCAACTTTTTGACTAATGATTAACAATAAATGATAATGGTTAGCCCGTGCAAGGGCACATATATATATACATATAGATATATAAATAAAGTATATTTACCAGAAATACGTAACATATTTTTAACAAACAGAAAACTTAGTCGTAAGATTTTTCAACTTAACGCTTCTGAGAAGTTAAAAATTTTAAGCATTAAATGCTAAACGCATCCAGTCAAGTATTTTTTAATAAAACTCCATTTACTAGACTCGACAAAAACGCCTATAAAAATACGAAAAATAAAACTTTTAAAATTCAACAAAAACACTCAAACTTCACTCAACTAAACTCAAGTAAATTTTATGAATCGCTTTCAGAAATATTTTTATAGCGCTTTTCGAATTTTAAATCAAGAAATCAAAAGAAGATCTAAACTATGTAAATTAAATCAATAACTATGATAGCTAATCGATCAAAAGACTTTTCAACTCTTAGCTTACATTTGCCTTCTAGTCCTAAGAATTCCAGAATCGAAGATATATTAATCGAAATTTTATCGAAATTGCATTGAAGTGGAGAGCGAATCAGCGAGCAACATTGTGATATTAGTTGAGAACAAAATCGAATCACTTCCAACTGCTAGTTATGCTATCATTTTGGGATACCCCAAGCCCAACCCAATCCGATCTTCCAATTTGATTAAGGTGCTATTAAGTTCGATCTTATCTTACGGTGCTATGTACAGTGAAAAATGCTTGGTTAGTTTAAGTTACCCTTTTGAACTTCCCCTCTCCCTAGAACACTCTGACAATCCTTAGCTGCCCAAAACCAAAACAAAAAGGAAAAACATTATATGATTCATTATTGTACTAAAGTCTCTTGGAACCGTCTTAGTAGTTCCGCCATTGTACGCTAAAGTTTAACTAAATTATGAATAACTACGAGTATTTCCATTAAGTCTACTCTAATTAGTTTCTCTTCCATCGCAAAAATACGAAAATAAATAAACGAAAACGAAAACGAAAACTGAAACTTAATGCTGTGGTGAGGAGCGGATTTTTGGAATGCGCAGCTAATGTAAAATGTCTTCTGCCCTGCAGTCTTAACTGAATGCAATCAGGAGGGGATGGGCTGCTTGGCTCTCCAAGATCTCTCCAGTTTGGGCTGGGCTGGAAGGATCGGGAGGATGGCGGATGGGGACACCGAAGGGCTGCGGCAGAAATAATGCGCGTAATAACAAACTGCAGGCGTAACTGAAATGCCAGGCTACTGCGCATTTGTCCAGCTGAACACTGAGAAAAAATTAGGTACATCTTAAGATCTTAGTCCGGCTAATTATCTAGACAAAGTCGGTAAACCTCTATGCTAAAGAGACTTAAGATGTTGCATCTTAATCTACTGTCTCCATATCCTCCATATCTCCATATAGTTTTCCATATTTTCCTATCCTATATTGAATATTAATAATACTTGATTCCAGCTTACATGACCTTCCTCTCAGTGTAAAATTGGCGAAGGCGTTGGCCCCGACGGACGGGAGGCGCAACTGCGGTAATTACAATTGCCGCCGGACATGGACGGCAGAAGCGGCATCACTGCCACACCGCACCGCACCAAAAGCGAGTTGCACAGTGGCAGGCACAGCTGTGTGGCTCCGTCAGTGGATCCTCATCCTCGCATTTCGAGTCCCTGCCCAAGAGACAATTATATGCTGCCAGAGACGCATGCGCAGCTTCCTGGGTTGCGGCTGCATTTCGTTTTTACGTTTTTATTTGAGCAAATTGCTGGCAACTTTGCGCTGACTGACTGACTGACTGAATGATAGACTCACTGACTGCTTCGGAGTCCGGGTTTTTGAGTCCGAACCACAGTGACTGACAGTTGCCAAGGCTGGGTCCCCCCAACTTTGCCAGTTCTGTTCTCCCCCCGGTTACTTCTCCAGCTTCCAA
The DNA here is from genome assembly GCF_018153835.1 of Drosophila eugracilis. Classification (NCBI taxonomy): domain Eukaryota; kingdom Metazoa; phylum Arthropoda; class Insecta; order Diptera; family Drosophilidae; genus Drosophila; species Drosophila eugracilis. The sequence continues at coordinate 7,084,041 of NW_024573038.1, read as the reverse complement.
GCTATCCAGTTCTCCTCCAAAATGTCTACGTGCGGGCGTTTTGCTCAAGAATGCTCTCGGGTCGCTGGTCTCGAACGATAATGATGATTGCAGTCTAAATTATGATGCCGGGCTGCTGTACAGAGAGAAAGTGTAGCATCAGCAGCAACATCAGCCGCATCAACGGCAGGAGCAACAGCAGCAACAGAAGCTGCCTGCAACATCATCGACCTGGCAAGCGGCTACTCCTCCTCTTCCTTTGCAGATCAGGGCTGGAATGGATCCTGGTTAGGAAAGGAATAATAGTAAGTTTATATATTTACAAGTTTTTATGTGTTTTCGTATTTATTTCTTTTTAAAATAATTCTTGTTTTTAAAAACCCCTCAAAAAAGGTTTCTAAAGGTTTCTTTCAAGTTCTTCAAAGTCCGCTCCTGGTTTGTTTAGCATAACTCCTTGCCTCTGGCCTCGCAGCTTCACAGAGGAAGCGCAAAAAATCTCATAATTGCAAAGCAGTTTGCCGCAGGTGCGCCACCCGCCCTGGATGTGGATGTATATAGGATGTGGATGTGGCTATGGCTGGGGATTGGGGGATTGGGGATGTACCTGGGACCCTGGACAGAGGACGCCAGATGAGCAGCTCCGATAAAGCGGCGAACTGCACGTAAGTAGATGTGTTGTTATTGTTGCTGTTGGCGTTGCCTTGATGTTGCTGATGTTGCTGCAGCAACATCCGATGGCAGCGACTTGGTCTCGTTCTCGTATTTAATGCATTTGATCCTTGATGCTGTTGAAAATGAACTGAGCCCGAACATGCAATCAAGTTGAGTTGCCCCCTCCGCTTCTTCCATCTTGGCAATCTTGGCAATTTCATGAATGAAAACTTGCCTCGTTTCGTTGAAGTTTGCATGTTTTGGCTTTGCGATATACGAGTACACGCACACCCACACACAAAAATAAGAAAAAATAAAAGGAAGAGAAAAATACGAAAAGAAAAAGGCTCGAATGGGATTTGGTGAACTAGCAACATTCTGCGTCTGCTGCAGCTGCAGCGCATTAACCTCGTTCGTTCGTCTTTCGTCTGTAAGAGTAAGACTCCGAATCCGAAAACTCCTTCTCCAACTCTGGCAAAATATTTACCAAAGTGATTAAGATGCCTGAGTAATTTTTAACACAATTACGCTGCCAAAGAGACGACGCTCTGGAGTTGGAGTTGCTGCCGCTGTTGCTGCTGCTGCGTTTGCTACCTCACTTACACCGCAGCAACGATTGCTGTTGCAGCTGCAATGCTGCTAATGACCAGGCACAGGCTGCAATATAAACTGTGGCATTGTCTGGAGTAAGCCTCGCTTTTTACCCCGTACAGCCCCAAACCTGGACGAACACCCAGCAACTTGTGTGTCTTTGCCATTAGCGCTGCCACACTAGGCTGGCTTTAATCGTAGCGAGGCGACTGCTTCGCGGCTCAAAATCAACAGTGAAAAACCAAAAGACAGGCGGGTGTTCACGCATCACCGTTTTTTGACAGCTTTTTTTTCGCCCTAGACATAGTCACTTATTTTTTTTCTTACTGTGATTTCCTGTGATTTATCGAATTTATGAAGCTTTGGCAGGTGTTGAGCTCGCTTGTAACTTTTGGATGCATCACACATTCGAAGCGTACACAATGTTGCCCCATTCAACGCACGACAAGCTGCAAAAAGAGTCGTGCCGCATTTGGTTTAGTTTTTGGTGGCTTCGTGTGGCACGACTTTTTTACTTCTGCCTCAGAGAGTCCATTCAGATTGCCGTGAATATGTGCACAAATGCACTAACAGCCGGGACATTTGTACAAAATATTTGTCAACGCGGCACTGAGAGAACAAATTGGTGCTAAACTGTGAGAGGAACTTGGTGTTTTTAACAGTTAATAGTTTTTAAAGAACTTAAAAAAACGAAATAAAGAAAAAATTTAAGGCAATGCCCTAACATTAAGATTTTTAATCCCTTTTAGTTTTTTAGAAATACTTTTTAACATTTTTTTAGCCACGAAACATGACTTCGAAAACTCCAAAAATATCTTCTCTCTGTTTTTGGAAAACACATCTTAGGATGGCGTTAGTATTAAAGAGGCAAAAGGCCAGAGAAGCTTAACTCCTGGCCAAGAGGCTAATTTCCTCATAGCCAAGTACCTCTATCTCCTCCTTACTCCGGCGGCTCAATGAAAATGAAAATGAGCTCGGCACGCGTTGCCATGGCGCACGACTGGAAAATTGCAGAAGCCGCTTGGCTGCACTTGCGAAAAAGGGGAAGCATTTTGGGTCGGAGGGTTCCCGATCCCTCTCTTAAAGCTCTTTTAGCCACTTTTCAATGGTGTTTCGGCCACGTGTTGCGCATGCGCTTTGGACTCCGGGGTCCAAGTCGAGAGCTCTGAACATGAGCACGACGCCCTCAGCGTTTGTTTGTCAGGGTCGACTGCGTTGCCAGTTGCTAGTTGCAAGTTGCAGGTTGCCAGGTTGCAACTCGAAACTGCCGCATCGTGCAGCGGCCGTTGCAATTGTTCTTCCCCCAGCGACTGGATGGCGTGAGGCAGGCGCAGGCACACAAGCAACACCACCGACACCGCAGCAACACTAGCCGCATAAGCAACACCTTCACTCTCTTTGGCAGCGATATCGCGATGATGTATGGTCATGGCTGCCCCGGAACAGCCGCTCCCCTTCCCCCTCCCCGCATACTTTTCAAGGCCCCCTCCTATGAAAGGCCCCTCTTCTCGGATTGTAGGCGTCAACTCACGTTTATGCTTTGTAGACATTATCGCGCCTGTTTATCTTTAAATTGCAAGTAAATTACTTTCGGCTCGCACAGTGGATGATAAATTGTCTGGGCCGCGTTGAAGGCTCTGATGGATGCAATGAGACCAAATCAAGGGGAGGGGTGTCGATGCGGGGGAAAATGGGAAAGTATCAAGCTCCACCAATTATTCGCTGGCTGAATTCACAGATTCTCACCCGTTTATCTGAACATTTCGTGAGCTAGCTTAACGCCTAATAAATTCAAAATTATATTAGAAAATATCGAAAGGTGATGTGAGGTATATAGATTGGGGTTTATTAGAAAACTATTTTGAAAATTAGTTAATACATATTTACATTTATTTATTTTGTATTAAAATCCTGAGCTTATCTTTTCAAATTGTCACCCGTTTATTCGAGTTTTCTTTCGTAAACTAAACTAAGTACTTAATAAATTAACAATAATGAAAGAGCGTTTGGCTAGTCAGAGGTTTCTATGGACAATGGATGGTTGTTGGAATCTCTCAATAATGGGTTTCGGTGATCCTGACCTTTCCGTATTTGCCGTGCAGGGCGTGCTTGGCGAAGGACAGCAGGTTCGAGTGGGTGTGGGTGTCGAAGTGGGCTGGGATACTGTGGTGAACCACGGCGGCATGGGTGTCATGATGATGGTGGTGCACCACTGGAGCGGCATGCAGACGGGCATAGTGGTAATGGAGCGGCTCATGGTGGTAAACAGTAGTTGGCAGCGACTCCACCAAGTGGTGATCCAAATGATGATCGAGATGATGGTTCAAATGATGATCATCATGGACAATGGCAGCACTGTGTCCCAGATGGATGCCATCCGAATGGTGGATCTCAGCGTCCAACAGATGAGGTAGTTCCTCGTGATGGTAGCCATGATGGCTATCCAGATGAGGCAGGAGACCAGCCTGAGCAGCGCCCACCAAAGCCAAGATGCACACGAAGAACTGGAATTTAAAAGAATTAATTATTTTTCAAATTTAGGACAACTTTTTGGTTTTAAATTTTAAGTTTCGGTACTTAGTTCTTTAAGTACTTATCCTTAGAGCCTTTTATAACTTCCTTACCTTCATTCTGAGAGATTCCTTGCTTAAGTTGAGGTATTATCCAATTGCTAAGCTAACCTTTTGTCGGCTGAACTGTTGTCGTTTGACTGTGCCTTCATCGAACGGAAGCCTATCATTTTATAGAAGGCTCGTCCACCAAGAAAATTCAAACGAAATCGAAAACCGTCGGCGAGGACGTGATTGGAATTAATCAAAGTTCGAGTGAATGAAAGGTCTTCCCTCATTATGTAAAGGGAGTGCAGGGAGGGCCACTGTCAACAAACCCTAAGTAGGTGCCGACCGATCGTGTCATAATTTTATGGCCCACAGCCCCAGTGCAATTGTTAATGAGTAACCCAGCGACTACTCCCACCACTGTGTTGGCCATTTGGCAATAGCGCGTAGTGAAAGCCTCAAGTGGATGACCACCAACATTATCCGACTATTTTGCCGGGCTTCAATCAACTGGGACGTGAGCAGTCCAAATATTTGGCAAACATCTCGAATAGAGGTGCGAAAATGTGATCGACGCAAGTCGCAGATCGAAAATCGCGATGTGTGGGTGCTGGTGCCGTTGGCAAATAGAAGAGGTGCCACAAAAAATACCTGGAAATGCTTTGTTGGAGGATCAACAGACGCGTTGAGGTGAGCGACGCGTAAAGAATCAATTGGATGCTAATTGAATATATCACTCCCACAAGATGCCAATTAGAGGCTTCCCAGCCTAGACTCAAGGTGGTGCCAACTTGTAATCCAAACAAAAATCGCAAACTGAACTTATTAAAATCGGTTAGGGAGTAGATATTTATTATATTCATTATTCATCAGGGATTAATTGAAAATGACAAATTGAGCACTTAGGATGATAGGCATATAAGGGTTAGTAAATAATTAATTTAATAATATTCGTATTATCAATTTATAAATATGATATGCACCGATATTTAAATTGGAAATAAAATTAATTAAAAACTAACTTAACACAACTTCTTTGCACTTTTCTATTACCAAAGATATTACATCATAAATATTCAATAACCAACTAGCATTATTTTTCCAATTTTCTTAATTAAGTCCGCCATAAATTCTAAATACAACTTAACATTGGCCATAAAACCACAATTAAATGTAAATTATCTTGACTTACCAACATGCAGCTTGTAATATATAAACATGTAAGTATAAAACTTTATTAATTTGCTAATAAATCGCTAAAGTTTATTAGCCCGAACAAATGCATGTGGTTTAACACACATACTTACGCTCAGACGCCTGTTTTAATCGGTCAGGAATGGAGTTAGTATTACCACACAATCCCCCGCTGGAATAATTCACTTTTAGTACATATACAGTAGATTTCCCAAGCTCCGCAGCGAGTTTCCTAATCTGAGTCCCTGGACTGCTGACTTCCTGTCAACGACGTGCCGACAAAAAACACGTTCCATAAGTCAGTTCCAAGAAACATGAATAAATCAGACTGATAAGAGCACCAGCCTGAACCACCTGCTGGGATGTGGGTCAGCCTGTAGCTAATTACATAATAATTTGGTCAATCAAACGACGTGGTGTTAATGAGCCGCACTGTATGCAGGTGACAAGCCAACTTCGCCGAACTTGGCTAACAGGTGACGGCGCAGGGGGTGTGGTGGTGTCTCAGGCTGATTCAATGGGGCGGTGGCTTTGGGGGGATTCGGCATACTGAACCCACGTGCTACGTGCGAACAACTTAAAATGCCAGACAGGTGTCGTTCCCCAATAAGCCGGCGGTGCGAATTTGTTTGGGGTTCAGAAGCGCGATCGCAATTTGTGCACGCCTGACAAATGGTCAAAATAAAACTGATACGTTCTGCCCAGAACGTAGGTTTTATAACTGGACAATCAGCTTGCTAATATATCTCGAGGTAACGAAGATAATTAAATACTTATTTATTAGTTTGCTGTTATTTGGCAAATATAAACAAAGATTGCAATTTGACTGGGAATTAAAATACAAGCTTTGCAAGGTGTGACCGTCTTTATTACGATAATTTTTAGCTTTGTTTTGCTTAAAATACTGACTTTTTTGGACATCGAAACAGGATACTGATCAAAATCAGTATTGTTATCGAATGTAGTATTTTTTTTTGGTTGAATCGAAGGCCTTATTTTTAGTACCTAATCGAAACCTACAAATTTTAATTAACTGTTTAATATGAAATGACTATATGAAAGGACCAAATCGGGGTAATCATATGGCCTGGCCTGCTGGCAAATCGAGCGGGAGGCATAACAAAAGCAGAGCAGCGCCGCATCGAAATTAAAAATGAAAATAAAAATAAATAAACTATAATTTATGCGACGTCACCGCACTGGTCGCTGTAATTGAGTGCATCGTTAGTCGGTTGATGGTGCGGATAGTGGGTCAAGGGGGCTGAGGGGTGGCGGTATGTGGACCCAGGGGGCGGTGGTCTGCATTAGCTGCCACTACCGATGCCAACAACTAATTTAATGCCAACGGCAGCAACATCAGCAACAACAAGCGACGGCAACATGTCAACAGCAACGCCTGACCAAGGATGAGTGGGAAGAAAAAAAAAAGAGGGGAGACTATATATATAAATATATATCGGGTAAAATGGGGGGCTATACACTCTGCATACTTAATGTCTGGCCACCACAGCCCACCCCATTGTGGGCAGATATTTTATGAATCTGCGGCTGAAATCATTTTTGCCACACATTCGCCTCGCCTCGACCACAAATCAGCAGAATGAGAAATTTGATGGTAATTAATATTGTAAGCGAAATTAATGGCAATGCGACACTGCACACAGATACACACTAGTGCATATAACGAGCATATGCATATATGCATAGGATATATAGACGATAGTGCTTTAGACAATTGGAACACTTCAGCTGGGGATGGCAATCAAAGTTGTCGAGATCGAGGGAAGAGATCAAAGGGGATTTCCATCACTCTGCGCAGATATTTATCTGTTGGGTAAAGGGGTGAGTAAAATTATGCTAAATAAGGGTTTTTAGGAGTATCATATAGAAGATATTTTGCCATAACATGTCATCAAGTCCTAGACAACATACTTATTGAATATTATTAATTTTAAGGAGTTAAATCTTGGATAGAGCTTAATAAATATAAATAATTATTACATTTTCATATGAAAACTTTAATATTTAAGTTTAGTCAATCCAAAATCAGAAGCTCAACGATAATAATTGATTATATATTTCCCCCATATATCATTTATAGGTATCCACAAAATGGAATTCCCATACTCCCAACAGAATTAATTTTGCAATCATCGATGGGGATATGGGCAAAACAACAATGTGGATAATCGCCCCGAATGGCTGCTACCTTGATTACCCTTCCTGGGAAGCTTCATCAAGAGAGGTAGGTTCAGTAGCTGGCCAACTTCCTCCTCATCGCGGCGGCCTCTTGCAGGTGTTTCACGTGGCACTGTTCCAATTTGTAAGCGAATATTGTTTTCGATTGGGTCCAGTGCACGATTTTTAATCATTACGGAGGCGATCTTCATATGAGTCCGTGTCTGTTCCTCAGCCGCCATCCCTCTCCTAACCAACGAATTGGCGATACAAATTGCCGCCTAGCCAAGAGTTGGTAGCTCATTCCAGAGTTTCCCTCTCCGCAGCACCGATCTGCCATTAGCTCATTCTCCCCCTCTCGATTATTGCATTTTCGCCAGGTAATGAAGTTCAACAAAAAGTTAATCGGAAAAGCGCAGGCCCCGCAACTAAATAGACAAATGATACGGAACGGAAGCTGCTCCAGACAGCCTCTCTCCTCTTTTTCCATCTGATCTCTTAGCTTTTACTATACTCCTCCGCGGGCTGCGCTATCGCTACACTGAAAAAAATAGCATAAAAATAATATTGGAATTTAATTAATAATGAAATGAAATAACACAAAAACGATATATTTAATATCAGTTTTGATTCTGGTTTTTTCTTTCTGTGCATTTCCCTTCTGGCCAATTGCGCGGTGGGTTTTGCTTGGCACATTAGCGGCTATAAATTGTCTTAATGCCCGCACACAAATGCAGATGCTTCAGAGCCAGAAATCTGGGCTACCAGAGGGGCATTAAAAATCGAAGGAGATCGGGGAGGAGCAGACACCTTGAATGGCGGCAAAGATCAGACTTCGAGATTCAGGCGAGAGTTGCGAACTTTAACCAAGCTGCGATTGTCTCAGTCTCAGTTGCAGTCTCTGTACTCTGATTCAGATCTTCATACATGATCATATAACAAGAGGATGTGGGGAGCTGAGATGAACGAGACTTTGAATACCCTCTACAAACATTGTAAGTACTATTATTAGTCGGGTATAATTAAAATTATTGGGTATTCCAAATGAGAGTTGAGGATGAGTAATGGTGTAGAGGACAGAAAAGCTACAATCATTAGCCGTTGATCATTAGAACTTGGAGATTCCTAAACAACCCTAAGGTAAGTTTGTTTAAAAACTTAATAACCATAATTAAAGATATAGGTAGTGTGATTATTATGATTAAGTATTTCATATTGAATACTGTTTCCCTTAAAACAATATTTATAAAAACAATGAATCATTTTCACTTTAAAAAAAATATAGAAGACCTATCCATAACCTTTTCCAGGGTATGCCAAAAGCCAAGATGGATTTGAGAAGGAGGTGGGATTAGGCTGGTGGGTCTCTCGCCTCGACTTAAGCCATGCTGGCCTCTAGCTTATGCAACTCCTTGGCCCCACTTGCATGTCCAATCGCAGCGAGATTGTGAAAATTGTAACGCTCGATTGAGAGCTCAAAGTTGCTGCCGTTGCCGCCGTGCTGCTGCTGCTGTTGCCGTTGTTGCTGCTGTTAATAATATTGCAACAAAAGGCAACTTTTGCGAAAGTTCGTCAGTTCGATGTGAGACTGCAGAACAATGGCCCAGGCGCACTCAATTGAAGTGTTTGCCATGGCTCAGGTTGAGAACGGAGGCCTCCAGATTCTCGATGAACGATGCCCGTTGCCCGACTTCTCGTTTCCTAGCAGAACTTCACTTGGCCCATTGTCAGTTGATTCATCTGAAATAGAAAGCATGCAATTTTCATGCCATGACCGTGGCGTCGATAGGCGGCAGCAATTGATCTGGCAGCGATCGATTGAAGGAGTTATTACACGCGAACAATGAGCCAGTGGATACCATATACAATACCATAGTGGATGAGGATCAGCAGCTTTAGCTATTGCTCTATTAGCGTTTTCGGAATCAGCCCCACCAGCCCCGAATCGAATCTGGCGGGGCATAATGATTTTGCGGAATTCCAAATGGATTGGACCACAGTCGCAGTGCAGCGGAGAGACAGGTGCTAATTTCATAGAACGGCCAATTGAAATGCCTCGAAAAAGAGTCGGGAAGAGAAAGAAAGAGTCCGTTCGAGATCTTCTAAAGCAGCCGCCAAGTGCGTGGCTAAAATCAACTCCCAATTACACTGGCCATCAGGGATGATTGATCTCTGAAGGAACTATTATTCAGCTAGTAAGGAAAATAAGTCAAATGAATATATAAAATGTTATTTTAAAAGAAAATTAAAGAACAATTTTAGGTTTAGTTCGAAAATAAATATTTGGGCTTTTCAGTAGAAAATAGTAATATTAGTTATATAATTTTAGAAAGTAACAATTTAGGTTTCAATTATTTGTCATTCTTAGTTTTCCCTGTAGTACAGTGTGGCCAATCAGGCAATTGGCCAATTGACTTTGGATAACTGTTAGCGGTTCCAGGTCGCAGTGGCATCCGCTTTGAGTGAAAGAGATGCGATCTGATCCACGGACCGTTTAATTGACCCGGTCTCAATGAGCTGCCGCAGCTGCCTCGGGTGACCTCATCCTGGTGACCGAGCCCCTTTCCCTTCATTCCCTGCTTAATTGCCATTCCCACGCACAGCGGGTGACAACAGGTAGCTCCTGCAGATGCCACACACACAGGAAGCCTAAGGACCTTTAATGGCCATCGATAAGGACGCACTTGTCCCTTCCTCTAATAGTAGAAAAAACCTAGGCAAGCCTCTTTTATGTCCGCTCATAAATTTCAAGTCGTTGAATGAAATCGATTGAAAATTGATTGAGTTTAACTGTAAATGCATTTTTAAGCGTATGTTTTGCTGTGTTTTGTTCGGTTTACTCCCTCCAGTTGTGAGCCCTCTTATCGCGGCCAAAACATCTAAGTGGCCAAGACACCGACTCGGATTCGGCTTCAGATTCAGATTCCGATTCGGGCAGCTCTTTCAAGCCTCCGCTCTCTGCCCTCCGGTCTCTGGTCTCTGATTTGGTCGCCCAAAAACTCTATGGACTCCGGTCTTTGGTCTTCGGACCTGGTCCAATCGCCACTCACTCCGCTTTTCCATGCATTTATGCATATCGATTCCGGGGCCTTGTAAATCTGTGCGTAAGCCATTAATTCTTTTTATTTATACCCTTTCAGCAGGTACTTTCAATCTGTCATGCCATGAAATATTTCTGTGATTTAAAGGTGAAGATTATGATTTTGAGATCTAGATTGTGAGGAAGTTATGGTAGTCATGAGAATTCTCCTTTAAGATTAGTTTAATTGTTAAGATTTCAGAAATTTGTTTATACATTTGATTTTGGTTTGTAAATAAGACAAGAAAATGTCGTTGTTTTAAGATTAAGCTTTTATATACAGCCTATATTTTAGAGTATTAATTATTCGTTTAAGCCACAGTTAACATTCCTATAAGCTGTTTCCATTTCATATATATTTTGGCTCCGTTTCGCTTCGTTTCTCCTCTCTCTGCGGCTTTGAATGCTGCGGGGCTTGTAAAACTGTAATTTTAAATTAATAGCCGCGTATTACAAGCAGTTTATATGCGCAGGCGTAGGAGTCCCCCGACGCGGGGGTGACGGCAACACTGTGGAGTGGTCAACAAAGTAAAAAAAAAACGAAAGAAGTAAAAATATAAGAGGCGCTCCACCGACGAACGCTTATCTAAGGTGTTGAAATCAACAGCTAGTCCAAACTGAATAAGAATTTATAGCGGAATTATGTGACAGCTGCTGCCGAGACCCAACAATGGAGGAGCTTTGGTTATTCGGGGTCTCGTGTTTTGTTGGGGAGCATTTCTTACGGCATTTGATTTCGACGCATTTCATTTGAGTGGATTCCAATCCATTCCATTCCATTCGATTTGATTTCTTTTCTTTGGGCTCAGTTGGCTGGCTGCTCTTTAATTTTCACCTCTTCGACCTGGAAGCACGAAGAATACTTTGGCTAATTTATGCAAATGTATATTTAATCGTCGTTGACAGTTAAGGCGGGCAGCAGTCGAGAACCCATTCTCTGTCGCCGTTGTCTCAGTCTCTGAAGACTGTCTTCCCCCCACCATACCTTAAATCTCCAGGTCTTTGTGCGATGATAGATGTTTATGAGGCGGCAACACCCACCGTAGATGGCGTTGATGTTGCTGCAAATTTGTTGACTGCGCATGTTGTGCATCTCAAGAGGTCTTCTTCTCGGTTCTTGGTTGAGTTCCTCGGAAATGCCGTAGATGACACGAGATCGTGTGTTCCTCCCGATATGGCAATAAAAACCTGGCTCAAAGGAAGTCTTTTGTTCGGTTCTATGTTTGGCCGAACCTTGAAAGCTCCGCGGGAAGGCAAATTAATTGCCTAAGCTGGGCTTACATTTTCAGATAAGATAAATCCCAGATTGAGATGTTATGTGCAGCATTTTATTACAAACTATTTTGTATTGTATTTTAATTCGAAATCATTGCTTTTCTTATTTACAGGCGTGTAAGGATTTAGAAATGCCTTAAGGCACTGCTTCCGGCTTTTCTTTTTTGTGGTCACCAAAGAAAACGTAAAATTTTCTTGCCTAAGTTAAGAGCCTTAAAAATTAGAGCACATAAACCTGAAGTAAATAACCCATTTTAATGATTTGTTTTGGCCAAAGACTACAAAAATTAGCAGAAAAGCTTAGAGTACTTTCACCGCGTACTTTAATGAAGCCATATTTGCCTCAAAATCGCCACTAAACGGGGCTATTAAATCGTTTGGCCAACTCTCGGCATCCTGCGAAACCCTCCGCTAGCCATGGAATTGATTATGTCCGAGTGGAATATAAATATTTTCTTTTAGGCCCACTGTGGCGAGAAGGGGTGCATTAAAATGGGAATTACTACCTGAATTCCGCAAGCGCATAAAAATGGAAAGCCGAAAACAAAGCGGCATACGCTTGCAGTCGTGTTTATCTAGCAAATCATGGACAAAAAGGCGGCCCCGGCAATGGGCGCCATAAAAAAAAAAGAAAAAATACAAAAAATGTAGAAACCGAAAAAAAAAAACAGAGAGACAACCGATTGCTGCAGGATGCAACAGCACGCGCAAGGGGCATACAGCAGACCACTCGCTAAATATAAATAACATTTTTATTTATTTTGTTTGCGGGCATTTGGGCATTTTTGAGTGCATTTATTTGAACGTCCTCAAAGCGAACGTTTTGTAAAACGTTTTGTCTGATCTCCCCCCTTGGTTACGCCCCCCTTTTTTCTGCTATTTGGCCCCCTTCTCTGGCGTTACGATCCAGTGCACGCCGAGATTTTTGCTGGCTTCTCTCGCTTGGCTCCCGTTTTTCCTCGAGCTTAATGCACTCGAAAAAAATCTTAATATTAATATTAAAGGAAATATATTATGATTTTTGTTATCGCAAGTTACTTTAAATTATTATTTTGTTTTCATTTTGAACAACTAATATTTACCGCTATGTCTTACTACGTGTATCTTGCATCCTTCAATCGTAGAGTGCCCGTTCCCAGATCTTCCACTTAATCCTGAGCTTCTTAGTCTTGGCTTAACTTAGTTTTACATTGTATTGGAATAGCGGAAATAAAACATAATTGCGAAAATTCTTTCGTGCACATTACTTTTTCGCATATTCGCATAAAAAGTTCATAATAAAATATGTATTTTTCTTCTATATATTTTGTTAATTTTAAGAAATATATTTTTAAAAAGCTTCCAAGAACCTTTCAAGTTTTCTTTCCGTGCATAGTTTCCAGTAGCCATGGCTCGTGGTGCAATCGACAACTGGCAACGTGCAACTTGCAACTTGCAACTTGCAGCTGCAGCATGGACTGCACTTGTCGATCCCTCCTCCATGGCCAGCCCCCCTGCCACTCCACCTGCACTCCCCCCTTCTGGGCCAACAATAAATAATAAACCTTTTGTGGATTTTGGTCTTGATGGCGGCGGTGGTGCTGGTGGTGCTGTTACTGTTGTTGGTGGTGCTGGCTACCGATCAGGCCTGGCACGAAGATCAAAGCCTCGGACCGCCATTGTTCCGAAAGAAGAAGAAGGAGTAGGAGGAGGAGAAGGCTGTGGAGGAGGAGGACCTTAAGGAGGCGACTGAAAGCCGCTGGCACTTGGAAAGTCCGACGCTTAGACAAGTGCTAAGTGCGAGGCATTTTTATGAAATTTTAATTAAAACTGGGCAGTGAAAACAGAAAGAAAAAGGGAAAATCGAGCGGAAGCAACTACCACAGGCAATATCAGTTAAAATCGGTCACAAGTAGGCATAAAAATCTCTCCACACGAAAAAATAAAACCGGTGGCAATCTGGCCAGTTTTCGGTTTCACTCAAAACCCAAAACCCAAAAAAATAAAAAGGTAAAGGTACAAGTACAAGAAGAAAACACACAAGACGATGGCGGCATCGTAAAATTCTTAAAACATAAGTATTTTATGAGGCAGCAACAACGGCCGCTGGGGCAGGGGGCCAACTAAAAAGCGGCAGAGAAATATACTAACTACAAGTTGACAAATTTGAGGCCCAAAAGAGGTCGCGAGCCTCATCAGGCGGCAAAGTAAGGCGCCCCCAAAAGGAAAACCAGCCTCATAAATGACTGCGATTTAATTTAACGATTCCCATACGCCACACTCAGGGGGTGGAGGGTATAAAAGCGGCATTTAACTGGAAAACCCACAGAGAGCTGGAAAGATTCACCGCCAGACAGAAGCCACCCACATAAAGCAGCGGAATCCGAACAATACCAAAACCATTGTCCCTCGCATCAGGCGCTGAAATTCACTTGAAAAAAGCTCGTAAAAGCCGAAAAAACAGAACAGAAATGGGAATTCCATTGGGATGACTGGCCGAATGAGAAATGCCCTCTAGAGTGGAAGGTGTGGAAATATTTTAGTTTGAAAGATTTTATTAAAGATAAAGGGCTGACGAAGTTTCGTAACTTTAGCTGGCATGGTTTCTTAGTTTATCTTAGTTTGGAGTGGTAAATTTTGCATAGAAATATCGGAAAGTTGTTTGCAAATGTTTTTAGTTTTATTACATCTCATTTTCACTAGAGATATATGAAGGTTCTCAAGGATTTCTTATAATTTCCTTTAAAAAGAGATAGATATTTTATCCCAAGATCTGTGATACACATTTCATCGCTATCTAAACATCGATTTATGGAAACTTTTTTCCAACAGGTTGATTTTCCATCAGCATGTATGTTTTCAACAGAGAGACCAAAACAGAGGCCACCCACCCAATATCTCAAAAGAGTATTATTGACAAGAGTCAACGAAAGAGATCCATAAAAATGTATTGAAAAGCCCTAAAACGAAAGCGACCCGGAGTGAGGAACTTGTGGGCTCAGTGCACCCAAAATCCAAAATCGACATGCCACAAAGAGTAGGGGTAGGAGGAGAGGTGGGGCAACCAATAAAGGGGGGCGGGATACAGGTAGAGATCAACAACGTTGATCACGCGCATGCGACGACATTCGATGTGATTTCGTTTGAAGAGAGCCGCGCGCATGCGCGGGAGCAAAACAATCGCTGACAGTCAGCGGCGACTTTCTGGCGGACTGAGCTGGAATACACTAAGAGAAATAATGAAATAAAATGAAATTATGATAACAGATCAATCAGGCTTACTAAAGCTTTAGGAACTGTAAATGAAATTAAGAAAAGGTTTCACTTTCTAAAAGGTAACTTAATCTTAATTTAACTTTCATCATCCCTGTTCTCAACCCGATTGCTCCCTCTGTAAACCGTGGACATGGGCGTCATCCTGCGGCTGAATTGGGTCAGATTGGCAGATCCCTTCAGGGCGACGCCTCTGGCAACCGAATGAGCTCCTCCTAGACCGCCGCTGCTCGAAAGTCAAAAGTGAGCCAGTGCAATCTGATAATAATCTGACAAACTGTCGCCGGCGTTTGATGGCGCACAAAAGCGCGCACAAAGGAGCAGGAAGAAATCAAATTTAGGCAGGGAGCGGCGGCTCATCGGTGGAATCGGTTCGGTCGGTGGGTTCAGTGGCTCAGTTCAGTTCGGTTAGCTCAATGGCGATCGCTTGCGGTAGCGATTGCCTTTTTCCTAATGATGACAATTTGAGCTGTAGCTTGGAGTTTAGTTGGCTTTAAGCTACACCGGGAGTCAAAGTCGGGGCCTGTGTTGAATTTTGAATGATTAGTTTGATTCGCCATCGATCGGCAGCAGATTGAGCCCCGTCTTTTAAATGTCGCCGGTTGCCTGCATTTGAGCCGCGACTGAGTTGCAGCGACATCTCGGCTGCTTATTAGCCGCACTAAATTGCACTAGGGACCCAATTCCACGACGATCGCCAGTCAGGCTCTCGAATGTAACGTGTGTCAGTTTTAAGGCAAGCGTCAACTCTAATGAACTCTTGTGTGAATTTAGCTGAATTTGATTCGACGAGAGGGTGCACAGTGGAAAATTAGAACATATTTTTTAGTACTTATTATGTTTGTGATTAAAAACAGCTGGAATTTATGATCCAAGTATCATTGGGGGTTCAAGTTACTTTTATAGCTTCACCTTGCTGACCCTGAAATTCTGACACTTACTTGTCTGAGTTTACTTAAATTTACTTACAAATGAAAAAAACATAAATATTTATATTATATATAGACTGAATGGCTTTCAAACATTTACATTTTTTGATTGATAAGTATCAGTAAGTTAAGTGTTATGTGAATAATAAATAAGCATCTTTATAAGGCGTTCGCAAACGTTTTCATATATCAAATCTTTATATAACAGGTTAAACCTAATTAGAATCTTACTTACTCCTTAAACATACTTAACACTTTTGATTTCCAAACTGGAGGCTTATTAAAACATTTTAAAATTTGATAAGTAAATGTCATAAAATAAATTTAAACCTGACTCTTGAAAGTTTGCTATAAAAAAACAAATTTATTTATAACCCAAATGATCATGAGTTCGCCGTACTTATTTCTCTCTCTGATGTAAAATGAAACTTGAAAAGTAAAGGGTGAGTAGATCAGGTACTGTATATCAATTAAACGGACCGACAAGATCGTCCCCCTTTATTTCCTCCTCCCATCCCCCTTGCTTTTTGTGAGCGACGCCCACTTGGGCTGGATGATCAATGATCAATGGAGGAAAACACATTGAGGCACGTTCGATTCTGTGCAACATGCGAGCTGCTTGTCCCACGTCAAGTGCAACAATTGAATCGCATCGCAGCAGCAACATCCCAGCATTGCAGGAACATTGCCGCTGACCGCTGACCAGCAACTCAAAACTCGCTGCTGATGCTGCTGCTGCTTCTCCTCAATAAGAACATTATCGCAGAGGCCGTAATCAAGATCAATTGCAATTACAACTCACAATGAATGCATTTACCTCCATAACTCCGAGACTATGACTGCGACTACGACTCTGGATATGAGCCCCTGACTGGCCATCGATCTAGTTGCTGCCCACCTTTGCGGAGCGACAGGCCAGCGATATGATTACCTTCCTCGGTTATGGAACGGTGCGAGGGAATACGGCTGAGGAATCCGGCGAAGAATCACCAAGACCGGCTGCATTTGTCCTTCTGTGCGGATGATGCGACTAATGTGCTAAATTCACACAATTCATCATCATTGCAGTCACTGCAGTCCGCTCGAAGACTCCGATCTCGGACACTAACAAGCCCAAATCATCTTTTACAGTGGCCAAGGATTAGATTGTCAAGAGATTAGTAACAGAAAGGAAATGCTTTTGAATTGAGAATCTTAATATCTGGATGATGTTTTTAGAGGTGATACTTGTTAATGGAATTTTAAATGGATTAGTTTATATAAAGAAATTAAATTATAAACCTATAATCAGTGAAGTTCTCCCTATCTTTACCCACTGTAACATCTCCAGACCCCGACTGATGTCCCATCAAATCGATCTCCTAGCGCTATAATTGGTTAACGAGCGTTCAAAACTCCTCCAAGGAGGATAAAGAAAAGTGGGCGGCGAATCAGCCACTGGGCAGGCGCCTTAATATGGCAAATGATTGACAAGGAATCGCATATGGATTCACATCATAATATACATATATATATCATGCTTGAAGACGCACTCAGAAATGCGTTGGCGTTATTCAAGGGAAACCGAAAAACGAAATATAAAAAGGGGCACAAATACTCGTATTTGTAGCATTTTGTGATTTCCGCGGAATAGATACATCTACAAATGCGAGTCTATAAAGAGTTACGCCCGCCTGGCCGCCAAAGTCGAACTCTGTAGAGACTCGGGGTAACTCTTGATGTGATTTCGTAGAAGCGTTTGGTTGTTGTTACCGGCGAGCCGGTAGGTCGGTAGGTAAAGCGGATTGCTCCGACGACCTCCGGCGGACAAGCTCTATTCCAAGTCCGATTCCGATTCCGAGCCGCCGAGTCCCGTCATCATTTCATTGTGGCCATAAACTTGCATTTATGATGACTTACGGGTCAGTTTTTCCTTTTGTTTTTCAACTCTCCATCGCCGACGTCGTCAAAATAACAAAAAAAAAAACCAAAGCACTTAATGTCGCACATGAGTTACAAAATGCGATGGTTGGTTCTCCTCCACACACTTGAGATGTAGGAGGCGGGGGTTCTCTTTTTTTTTTGGCGGGTTAACCAGGGGTACCAAGGGGTCTTGGGGGAGGAGCAGCAGCTCAAGTTGGAGGAGTTCGAGCTGGAGTTCGAGTCCAAGTCTGAGTCCGAGCAAAGTTGAGGCGATTTGAGCTGAGTTTCTTCGACTGCAAGAATCCGCTTGGTGTCCATGTCATGGTGTTTGGCTTTTCGGTAGTTTTTTCTCTCGTCTTGTGTCGTTTTCTTATGAATGTGTACTCTGGCAAAGGTTTCTGAAGGCTTGTGAAGAAATTTGAAGGATATACTTAGGGATATGCTGTACAGAATAGTCAATATCTCTCTTGTGCGGACAGTTAACGGACATAAATCTGGACAAATCTGTATGGAATATTTCGTAAAGTTTAATATTCATAAATGTAGGTTCTTTACCTTGTAAAAACAATAACAAAGTTTAATCATTATCTTTAAAGAATACTCCGATAACAAAATTATTGTCCTTTTTGCATTTTTGAAAGAGCTTTACCTTCTTTATTAGTAATAATAATAATAACTTCTAAAGGGTATACTTAGTTTCGATTCAAAAAGATGACCCTCCTTTCTTGCCTTTTTTTTTGTGGACCAGGCCAAAAGCGAAATCGTTGTTGCTGTTGTCAGTTGTTTTCGTTGTTTGTTCTTTTGTGTTAACCTTTTGTTTTTACCTGATTTCGACGTCGCCGACGTCGTTTACCAAACGCATTCGCCCTCAATGTCACAACAACAATAACAGCAACAGCAACAACAACAACAACCGGCAACCACAACTGGCAACATCGCAAAGAGGAAGCCTCAGTGGTTGTTGTAACATTCGTAGAAATCACAAGTGCCACAAGCGCGCTTCTTCATTGTGGGAACTCTTTTTTTCTACCAGACAGAGCTCCGAGTCGTCGATGTGCGGTGTGCCCCCCACTCTATATTTCTCTCTCTCTGTGTATGGAACTCGATCGGCGATCTTGTGGGCACTTCACATGTCTCATCTAATATCCTTTCGAAATCGTCTTGATTAACCTTTTGATGATCGCTGGCGAATGAATATTTATTAACTGCACCCAAGACGCGGCGCCTCAATTTCCCACACTCGGAGCACTCGTAAAACTCAAAAATCGAAATCAAAATCAAAATCAAAATCCATAAACATTAATTTTCAAATTGGGAAAAACAAAGCAAAACAAAAGGTGAAAAATTGATATATTTTTTAAGTATCCTGTCTCTTTTGTAACAGTTACCATTTGATAACTGCCATTAAAATCTAAGAAAAAAAAAGTTTAGTATAAATAAAGTCAGGCTAATTGGGTGTTGGCCCTCTGCGAAGTAGAATCCCCCAGCCAGGCCAATATAAACACGACTCAAAATTCAAAAACAGTTAATTAACCGTTGGCCGATCGTCGGTTTTATGACTCAATTTGGGTGTACAACAAAAATATACTCGTATATGCGATCAAATTGAAAACTTATTAAAAATGGCGCAGTAAAATCTTCTGATCAGTTTAGCTTTGGGCTAGTTTTAGTGGGGTGTTTTCCTTCTCATTTGCATTCGACGGAGATTCGTTAATTGGGATCGGGGCTTTATCAGACCGACAATTAAGCATATGGCAAAAGAGCCTCTTGGTCGTCTGGTGAGTGATAAAAACGATCTCATTAATGACATTTAATGAACCGAGTCTAGGGAAACACATGTCCGAGTTACTTCTGACTATACTATATATTTTAGATATTGGTATAATCCAGCCAGCGCAACGGAAACATAAAAGCTCAGAAACGGTTGTAAAACATCGGAAATGTTTTAAGATAAGCTTAATAAAAAGGAACTTGATTGGTTTGGGCTTAGCTTTGAGGTTTTCAAACAGTTTTCAAATAGAAATCTTAAGTTGGTAGTAAGAAAGCTGAAGAAGTACCTTCCAAAAACATCTTTGAATAATAAATCCTATATTTCAACATTAAATCTTTATTGGATTTCAGCTTAATATTGGACAATGAATATATTAAACGAAACTATATATCTTTTATCAACAAACATCGATAACTTAATACTAATTCATCTTTAAAAAGCATTTATCAGAAAGAGATGAATTTGATAAAATCAAACTTAAAGTTATGACTGTATTAGGTTAAGGTTTTCAGATTGAAAGTGTATCTGAAAATCAGAAATAGATACCCTACGATCCATATACATGTACACTTTGATATAGTTTATTAACCCAAAGCCAAACTCCGAGTTTCACCAAGCGGATGTACGGTATGAGATTACCCCAAATAAACGACGGATATATAACTTATCCGAGTTTATAGCGAACTTCAGATGACTGCACCGCAGGCCACCGAAATATATTAAATATATATTTGGATTGCAGACGGATATTTGAATTTCAGAATAGCGTTCGAGCGATGGGTGGTGGCAAAGTGGTGCGGCGTGTTTGGTTTGGTTTCGGGTGATTTTTGATACCCGACCAGAGGGCATTAGCATAAATATGAAATTTATCAGCGGCCAGTTGAAATGGATGCTGATTGAACTCATTTGGCTATTCAGGCAATTCTTTATGGGATGCCACATCGTAAATTGATGCACAACCACACTCTTGTTTAGACAAAGGCAGTGTTAATAAATAGACACATGAAACACGACAACTAACACCATTAGCTCCACTTTGGATGGTTAAATTATTCACAAGCTAATATGGCCGATTCCGGCGACACACAAAAACCGAACGATAAAAGCCAATTTGTCTGTCATTTTTGGTCAATTTCATACAATATTTTAGTGGTCATTTTGGCCAAAGAGCCAAAGCTCTTCACAATGAATATTTTTGCTCTATATTCGTATATACGGATGATGGCCAGCAATTTAGCCTAGACATATCAAACAAATTAGTTTATCAACAGGCAGAGCTGAAAAAAAGAGCTGCTGATGAACTGATTATGCGGCCCTTTCACCCTCACTCAGTCTCGGTCTCTTTCCTTCGTATATGTCCGTCTCCCTCGCAATTAGCATAAGGCGGGGTGTGGTCGCTTTTGGCCCGGTCGAGCGTCTAAGCCAACCAGCAACTGGCAGGCGGCCATAAACACCGGACCACCAACGGCAGCTGAATGTGGGCAACAACAGGGCCCAATATTAACCCATTATGACCGCACTAAACTTACTTAGCTAAGTGCTTAAAATATATTTTTTATTTAATTTTTGAACTTTTATGACTATCTTAGTTTATATATTTTACAAAATTATTTTATGTGATACATTATTAAATTAATGAGAAATCTGCCAACTTGCTGCCTAGTTAACCATGGGTTAACCGCCTTCTCCTTTTGATATTTATGCAAGGCATTAAAATATCTTTTATTAACAAGGGAAATTAGTACGAGAAATCATAATTTTATAGACATTTCTTCTCCGATTTTATTGTCTTTTCTCTCCCCGCGTAACCTGAGCTCCGATTGAGATGAGCTAAGTTATGGCGGGGACATAAATCTCCAAGGTTGGAGAAAGAGGGATCGTTTAGAGCTTTCGAAGGCTGTAAAATGAACCCCCAACGAAGACCAAATTTCTTGACAGTTATTTCTAAATTAGCTCTTTTTGGAAAGCTATACTCGTATCATATCATAAAAATATGATATTTCCTAATGGCCGAGGAGACGAGATCGAGGAGATATAGTGGATATATAATATAATGGTACCATTCAGCTGCTAATTCGATAGATAAGACACGAGCACTCACCAACTGTAGCAGCATATGGGATATGGGTTTTATTTATTGAAAAGGAGGCGGGTTGCTTATAATAATAAAGACATAGTCATATATTTTGGACTTCAGATCGGTTTCACGTTATGCAAAGACATCGCAGGCAACCAGTTTGGAAACTCGTTGTAAACAGTCGATACTATAATTTTGTCAATTTTTCGGAATTTATTTTATGAGCTACAATTTTTGTCGATCGAAAATAATGCCCAAGTAGTCACATAATTCATGCAAAATTTTATTTCGCTGCCACAATTATGCAAATTTTAATTGAAAGATTTCTCGAAACGGTCTTAGCCGCCGCCACCGCCACCGCCGCCGCCGCCGCCGCCAACAACCAAAAAAAAAAAAGATTTCTTTCAAATATTTTTTCTGAAAAGAATTTCGAAAAACACAATTTTTTGATCAGTCCGCTCGCCGCTGACCCGTTGTCCGTTCTTATTTATTATAAATTTATACTTCATGTTGGCCAAGAAAAAAGCATCAGAAAATTCGAAAAAAAAAAAACGTAAACGGAACGCAGGCAGCGTTGGCCTATAATTAAAGTATCATATAGCACTCGCGGGCTGAGCGTGAAACTGTCAAAATATTTCTGACTCCAGACTCCGTCGTTATCTAGCTTAGGCATAATGATTAGCCTGGTCATTAGCCGGACTCCGGCCAAACCAAGAGAGGGATTCATTTGAAAAGCCTTAAAGCCAAAATGTTATTTGGGGTTCGCTTTTGTTTGGGTTTAGCTCTCGGTTTTGGGTCTTTTTCTGGTATGTCTTTTGCCGGGGGTGCAGCCTAATGATGCTACAAATTTTATGCACACATGCCTCTATAATTATGCAGACCCGTTGAGATCTCTCTCCCTCGCTTGACCCCTCGCTTCCTGCGGCACGCAGCTTCACCCACAATACCGCATAGGAGTTAGATCTTCGAGTTGGGGATCTTTGGCTATATCTTATGGAATATCTGTATCTGTATCTGTATCTGTATCTGCACTGCGCATCTATTTATGCTAACTAAGCTGAAAAATGCCCGTCACTCCATCATTTGTTTCGGTGTTTGGCTTTTGTCTCTGCGGGCTTTGTTTGGTTTTAGATTTAGTTTTCCTTTTTTTTTTTTTGGTTATTTTCAGTCTGGTGGCATCGCTCACCGATTTATAGCGCCAAAAAACATTTGAAAATCAATAACAGACGCCAGAGTCTGACGCTGATAAGCAAGTGACAACGAGATTTCAACATCATCCCAACTCCCTATCAAAATCGAAGTTTATTTTTTATGGCCCAGACGAAGCGAGAGAAATGCCAAAATGTCTGATCAAAAGCTTGACTATCAGCGGCTGCTAAATAAATAAATTAAGTGACTAGCTGTGCAGGGGTGGGGTTAAAAAGGGGTTCTAACTAGTACTATTCTGTTTTATTTTGTAACCAAAAAAGAGTTCAATCTTTCATTTGCTTTTCAGCTTAAAGTTGTAGTATAATAAATAAGCTGTTAATGTTTGTATTAACTATAAATTCTATACATACTATTAGTATAGTTACCCCCTTGTAAGCACTGTCCCTGAATTAACTCTCCACACGAGATTGGGGCTATCTGGTTGTGCATATCAAATTTCATTCATTTCGATCCGTTAGTCAAATGCGATGTGTATCTAAGTAGACACCGTGGCATACAGATTCATTTTGGGTATATAATAAATTTATATATAGATATATCGGCATTATGTGCCGCGACTAAATCGGAGCTAATTAATGCCCCTAAGAGACACTCCTCCCGCATAATGAACCTGACAAAGTCCGAAGTTTCTTTCATTCGACGTTTCTTTGATGTTTATGGATCTGTTCTCAGGCTTTGCCGATCTATCCGATCGATCGGCTTTTGTTAATATTATTAAATTAAATATGTTGTTAGTGTTGTTTACGGCGCCTTTCAGTGTCGCCGTTGATGTTTATGTTCGTATTCGGATGGGTTGGGTTCGCCATTGAACCGATGGACCATCGACTACCGTTATGGCCGATCTCACAAAGGCAAGGCCAGTTCCAATCAAGTGACATTTACATGCTCTTATGCAAATCCCCTGGCCTCTTAAAATTCTAATTTATGAAATAAAATAAATGTTTACGGCCTTTTAATAAAACGCGCGTTACAATAAAATCCATGAAAATTTATATAAGCCAAAGTCCGGACTAGGCCAGACATTTTGGCAGCCTGAGACGGGGCATCCCCTCTACCAAATGATAGAGAGAGAAAGAGAAAGAGAAAGAGAGAGAGAGAGAGTGATCTGAGCTGGCCGGCGGAAATCCTCTGTCAGTCCATCAATATCAATCCGAGTGACAAACCAGAGACAAACCAAACAAAGACAAGCATCGCCGACGGGATCGGAATCGGATTCCGATTCGGAATCGGTATCGGGATCAGGAGTCGATGCGGCATCCAAATCGCACTTGCCACGCAATATCAAAGCTCCAGACTCGGAATCGGATATGTTGTCAAGTGTCAGGCTGCAAGGCAAAGACTTTTCGAGGAGAATGCACTCAGACAAATAGCAATTAAATTGTTTTTGGGTTAAGAAGAGGCTTAAACTTTAAAATTTCAAATAAAATATTTAAAAAATTAAACAAAATATCTTGTATAACAAAATATATATATTTTTTAAGTTCACACACTAATTGGCTTTAAATATGAATTAAAAATTATGCTAATTTCTTGCAGTTTAGTCCTGATCTCCTCCACCGAAACGAACTCCGTCTGGGACTTTTGCAACTTCGACTCTCCAGACGATCTCTCAATCGCGATCTGCCGCGATCTGACGGCCTCGATAGCGACGCTTTAGTGTCGCCTAATTAAAATAATATGCCTACTCAGGTTACGTATCAATAAATTTTAGCCGCTTGCGAAAGCGATTCTGTCCATTGTTCACCTGCCTTGTCGATGCGTTGACTTTCCCAGAGCCAAAAGCGAACGGCCAACCGAAAACTCATTTCTCAATGAGCTGCAACCACTTTCGCGGCCAATTTCATGAAAAATTATGTATGAAAGGCTGACTCTGGCCGTCTGGTTTATGTGCCAGCGGAGTTAATTACAAGACGCGCCCACTACAAACACTCCATCTCCATCCGTGCTCAATCTCCAAGGGGACTTCCAGGCCCCCTTCTTTCTCTGATTTCCCTCCTCCCAGCAGTCGTCGGGCCCAATCAAGCCACGCACAATCGAACATTTCATTCGCTCTCAGGCAGCGACAATAAAAGTAATGAAAGGGAACGGATGGATCTTTGGAGTTTTCGGAAATCGATCTCAAGATACCCTGTACAAAATAAGAAAATAATGATGTTAATATCATACTTTCGAGATATGAATATCAAAATACGAAATCTTGAAGTTGATGTAATCTTCTTTTTCTTCTACACTTTTCTTTGCTTTTTAAAAGTATTATAAAACCAATTATAGTTTCAGAAGTTAGCATTATATTTTCTTTATTATCTTCAGACTTTATTCTTACACCTATCAAGCCTATCCAACAGAACTCCCACCCATCTAGGGTATTTCGAATTCCCAAAAAAACAAATCGTCTCTTTCTGGTCGCTCGCTCGTTTTTCTTTCGGCCAACTCAAGCAGCGCCTCCGATTAACTTACAAATTGAGATTAGCGGGACATCACTGGGGCAACTGAACAGGCAGCTGAATCCCAACCCGAGGTGGTGTTTCCAACTGAACCCGAGGCGAACAAAGATGCAGACAGAGACCATAGTCTCCACTCCAGACTACAGACTCCCAACTACCAAACTCAAAAAACTCCAGACACGATCGCCGCAGGAAGCGATCGCCATGGGATCCGATTCAGGTGGGGGGCCTATATCTTCTGGCACTCGAAACGCAACATTAGCACAATTAAAAGCGCGTTCCACGCATTCATTTTTCATAATTTAACACGCTGCCCCCGCAAAACCGGCGAAGGGTTAAGGAGTCGCCTAGAGTGGAGTCTTCGGGTATACCGTCTCATTAGATTTTCCATCTCTAATTATGTTTGGAGATACTTGATTAATTGCCGGCGGCTTGATTGATTGTGTGGGACCTGTTGTGGGAATGGTACCGGGGCAGCCGAAACACCTTGCTCACCTAAGAGCAACATGAGACACGATGCAGCGGCAGCAGCAACAGCGACAGCAGCAGCAACATCAATAGGCACAGACGCCACAGCTTGCCACCGCAAGCAACTGTTGCTGCTGCTGTTGTTGCACCCTGTAGAAAACACTTTTGGGGAATGATGAAACTGAGATGATTAAATGTAAAAGTTTTTCACACTCAAAATATTAAGTTTATTAAGAGTTATCTTTAGTTGTTAAAAGATAGTCGGAGTGTCGGATAAGAGCAGTAAAATGTTTATAAAGTGATATTTTTCCAAGTCATATCAAATAGGTAAATACATGTTAAGGTATCCTTCTATTCCACATCCGATCACTATCAATCTCACTTGTTGGAAGTTGCTGCATGTCAGAGTTTCGATGTTGCAGCTGTTTGATTGATTGCTTGAAATCGGGCATTGTTTGGGTTTTTGTTTGGCTTATTGTTGGATTTTGGATGCCGTGCGTTCGTTGCGTGTTGCAGCGCCTAAACACAAAAGCTCGACAATCGACGGCAATCGGTACTCTGGTACTCTCGTTCACCATTGATGAACCATATGCTCCTGGGCCAATCAATGACTAAGTGATTGGCCCGAATGCAAAAACAACGATTTCCTGCCAACGGCAAATTCGTTTGACATCGCTGGCCTACACAGGCAAACATCGAATGAATCTCACGCACAGAGCACCGAGCTCGGAGCTCCGAGCTGAGATAAATAAATAAATAAGAGCGGCTGACAGGCAGCAGGCGTAAAATTTATAGCTGCCAAAGGACAAAACCTCGGACAAACGGAAGAGAGAAAAAGCCGGTCCTGTGACATGTTAAACGACTGCAACGAAACGGAAAGAGGGCAATCCTGGTGAGGGGAAAGGGATCGGATCGGATTCGCCATTTCAAGGCATTCGATTTGGCAGCAGATACAAATTAATTAAGCAGCATCCAGCAGATACGCTAACTTAATCTATTCGCGCTATAAATCAAATCGCAAAGCAGGCTGGCTTTTCGCAAGGTGACTCTGTGGAATCGGTTTCGGTTTGCTTTTTCGTTTGGTCAACATTTTCCTGGTTCTGGTTGGGAACGCAGTCAACAGCATGGCACTGCACTGCACTCGATTTTTCCGCACTCAAAGACGCCGCAAACAATGTGACTTGTCAGCGGGGCAACGTGCGATGTAGCAATGATGCTGTGGGGCACAGGTGATGTTGCTTTCTAAGATTTCACTGTCGGTCATCAGTCATATCATCGGTCGCGCTATCTTCGATCTGCCAGTTTTCAGAGCCATAAACATATCCAGCTTATCGGAGAAAATAATTGCACCCCCATTTACGGGTTTTCATTTAATGCACTTTAACTATTATTTGCTGCATAGATTATTCAAATTATTTTGAATTAAATTATCCTTTAACACATTTTAGTCCCTCAAAAATTTGTGATTTCATTGCCAGATACATTTGCCTACATCTGCCTTAACTCCTTTAAATTAAAAGTATTTTGCCTTTTCTCCCAGTGTATTAGGTGGAGTATTTAGAACCAGAGCAACCACCTACCTGAAGCACCAACACGGTCATCATCATCATCATTAGCAGGCTTGCAACACACTTTTCTATGCAACATTTGCCCAGTACCGGCAACATGTTGCTGCGGTTGTTGCTGTTGTTGCTTCTGCGGTGTCTGGCGGCAACACTTGGCGTGGCGTTTGTTTATCGCTTGTTGCCAGGCGCTGCTCACTTGCCGCCCACTGGCCAATGAGTACCGTTAGTCTCGGCCACCGCCGCCACGCATGTTTGGCCACTTCACGCGTTATTTACAGTTGCATCGGGGGAGGGAAGCGGCCCACAGTCCGTTAGATGTCTACTGTTGCTGCTGTTGCATGTTGCTGCTGCAGCCACTGATGCTTCTGCTGCTGCTCCATCTACGTCACATGAATCACGACGAGCAACAACATTGGAAATTGAGGCAATTTGTTTGCTGTTGTCGCGCATCCTGCGGGTAATTAAAAAAGGCGCAAGAACACCATGGCACAGACTACTATACTACCATAGCCAATGGGCTCCGTTTTGGCCATAGAAAAAAGTAGTAGAAAAAGAAGAGCTGAACCGAGCTGAAAACAACGAGCGACATTCTGCCAACGCAAACTGGTCACTGCAGTGGCAATTTGTGGCAATTACATGCGGACCCATTTACATTTAGATTGAAGGGTATTTATCTACGGCGATCTTGGACGCGGCTTCCACTTGGCTCCAGGAATGAAATTTGCATAAATCAACAGGCCAAAAAAAGTTATCAAAAAGAGCTGCTGCTGTGAGTATTTACTTACAATGGTGGTTAGGATAATAGGTGCAGGAAGGTTTTACACATTGATTTTAAAGCTAAAAGGATCTTTAAGATTTTATATTTAAGTTTTAAAAAGATATTATTCCTCCATTTTTTACTCTGTATATATATAATATATTGATTTATATACGTATGTGGGAATGGTTAATATAAAATCATTTCCAAAAACATTCAAAATATGTAGACGACGAAATGCCAATAACAACGATATCGATAATCGTTAAAAATCGATAAAGCTAACGAAGAGTG
Organism: Drosophila eugracilis; assembly: GCF_018153835.1. Classification (NCBI taxonomy): domain Eukaryota; kingdom Metazoa; phylum Arthropoda; class Insecta; order Diptera; family Drosophilidae; genus Drosophila; species Drosophila eugracilis. The sequence continues at coordinate 7,055,868 of NW_024573038.1, read as the reverse complement.
ACCATCTGGCGAAAGAAGTAAACAACAACGGAAAAGACGAAGACGAAAAGTTCAACGAAAGAAATAGAAAACGTCGAGAGAATCAAGGTGGACACAAGGAACGATCAAATAGAACACAATTTAAACACTTTGTTAAAACATTTAATATAAATTTAAATGTAAAGAAAACCTAACTTTAATAATATAATATAAACGTAAGCGTAATTATAAAATACTCACATATATATTATTCAAAAAAGTTCTACTCCGAGACCGACTCCATAGTCCTATAATTTTACCCTCATCTGTACTAAACTATAGAAATGTTCCCATGTGGGATTGCGTTGGCGCCCCGACTAATGAAGTCTCGTGCAGTGGAAATACAAAATGCTAACAAGTTGTTATTATAAATCGACATGGAAATTAGTTTACACTTGAAGCCAATTGCCGTTTGTCGTTTGCCGTTTGATTTATTGCCGCCTGTCACCTGACTGCCAGCTGTCTGCCTACCAAAAAGAACCCCTGAGATCTAAACCGAGGTGGGGATATAGACGACAGATACCAGGCCAGATTCGGATTCGGATACAGATACAACGGATAGAGGTGCATATACTCGTACAAATAGAGACACCCGACACCAACAACGACAACGACACCACTCGAATGTCGTTGGCGCGTGGATCCCAGACCAGAGATTCGATTGGGCTGCCGCCTGTCCGCCCAATGTCTGCTTCAGTACATATATATACAAAAATATATACATATATACATATATATATATATGGTTTACAGATCTGCTTATGCATGTACTATAACTCATGGCAATCGGAGACTGCAGGCAAATAAATTAAAGCGTAATAACAAATAAGTCGTTGCGCTGACGCTGGGAGGTTTTCGCCCACGCAAGTCGGTTGGATTTGTCTCAGATCTGCCAGAAATCGTATCAGACAAGATTTAATACTTAAATGAACAAAAATTAATTCAAAATACTTAAGTAGATTGAGGTGTTCTTGTATTAAAATACTTTTTTTAAGCGGAATTTCTTGGCTTATTGTGCTATTTGTTTTCCTTTTTGGCAATGGACTATTAAACTGACTTAACTGAAAAATACAACATTTTTCTTCAAGGCAACAACTTCCAGGTTAAATATCCTGAAGCTTTAAGTTATGACCTGTCCATTTTGTGAACTCATTTAAACTCATTTCTTTTTATTGCAATCTGGTCAGGGGCTTTTAAGCTGTCAATTTTTGGCCACTCTGCGTCTGTTAAATGCCTGCTTAAAATGCCACCGTACCACGCTACGCCCATACCGCCCAAGCCACGCCCCCTTTGAAGTAAACCGAAGCTGTCTGTAAATAAACGCTTAATTACATGTCATTACACGAAAGGCTTGGCGGTGGAGCAAACCACCTCATAAGTAATAAAGCACGTAACCGCAACCCGAAATCGGATTCGGAAACGGAATCTGAATCTGAATTGGTTTACGGAAACGGTGGTTCACCAGAAGGTCCTTGAAGGTTTTTTTAATTGACTGAAAAATAAATCAAAAATTATATAAATAATAAGAAGTCGAAAGAAATTCCTTAACCAAAGTTCAGCTCAACAGATTTCAGTTTCCCGCTGATTAAACATCTTCTTCTTCGTGACTCACCCGAGTTTTTCCAACCGAAATGTGTCATATTTAGTGCATAAGCTACGAATCAATTTGCAGATGGCAGGAGGTCACTTCATTTCGGTTAAACCAGGCTCATTTCGTTGGCTGACATTCCTTTTTTTATTTTCATTTTTTTTTTTGGTTTTTTGCTGGGCTGGGCGTTTATCAACATAATGAGGAAACAACTTTTCTGACTTATCAACCGCTGGAAGTCGAGCCACTGCCCACCTGTCAGCTCCGCCTGCTGGCTTTTGGATGGAGCTGGAACGAGGTAGTGCTGGGAGCCATTGGTGCTCCGGACTGGCACCGAAAAGTGTTGGTTAAAGTGTCAGAAAATTTCATTATCGCACCGCCAAGCGAAAAATGTCGTGCGGCATGCAATACGCAGGGTATGGGGCAGAAGTTGAGGCGGATAGCATTGCTACGCCCGTGTCTGCAGCCATTTATGCCAAAATGAGATACAAATAAAAAATTAAACAAAAAGCCCAGAGAAAAATGCCACGGAAAGAAAAAATTGTAGTATAAGATAATAAGGCTGAGGTTAAAAGAATTTTACATCCTTTAAAATGTTACACTATACATTTTTAGCAAAAGTTTTCCACATTTTCAGTATCTGCGTGAAGTACTTGTCTTAAATATAGGTAGCTATTAATATATTAAGTACTTTTTTATTAATTTCTCTCTCTGCATAGGCAGAGCAGAATATGTGTGATACGGGGCAGAAAAGGTAGGCTGATCTGGTCGGCAGCCTGGTCGCAGGGAAAAAGGGGTACCCACTCCACTCCACAGAGCTGATATTATTAAAAAACTGTCAAAAACGCCTGCGCAATGGGGCTGGAGATCGCGGACTCTGTGCGTGCCTCACTCTGAATCTGAATCTGAGTTTCAGTTTGAGTTTGAGTCTGCGACTGGCTGCCTGTTGTATCTGTAGCACATTTATCATTTTCATTTCAATTTTGGGCGCATTATTCTTGCAAAACTAAATAGCAGCCAGACAGAGGGACATATAGACAGACAGACATACGACCAGATGCCGAGCATTGGAAAAATCGTAGGCGGACAAGTGTCTGATTGGCGCATTCCACATGGCGTATGAGCAATGGGCAAACAGTACGGCCAACGTGTCCCAGTCGCTCATTATGGGCAAGCTTCGCGCGTCTGGCGCTGGCGTGTCATAAAACAGTTTGAAAACCCATAAAACTGTCACTGGCCATTTTCCAAACGGCCAATGTTCTATGTCTCAGGAAGTGTTTGCCATTGAGGCCTGGGAAAATAATACGAGTGAATGAAAATGTGCCGAAATGAGCGGAAATGTTAGCCTATCGTTGGCGAATAAAAATAATGGCAAGGTGCTTGAATCAGTCGTAACTTTTAGTCAGGTGCGAAATCATTTGCAATGATTTAGAGGTTGGCATTTAATTATACCTCTGCCTCATTTCACTATGTAATCAAGAACAGGTATAATCTTCAGGTAAGGACGCCAGATCTTGGGGATCCTGGGTGCCATAAAAGAAGCCAATTCTGTGATTCTCGTTTCGATTACAGTCCGTTTTATTTATTCTAGCTTCTCTAAATGTTTTTATTAACGAGTAAGTACTCTTTTTAATTGTTATTGCTAGTTTGAATAAGTTAATGGTTACAACCACAAGATGTTTTACTTAAACGTTGTAACTTAATAGACGCAAGAGTTTTTTAAGCTGAGATGAAAGCCTTTAACTTGAAGTTCATTCAATCTGTATCACTTGTTCATCCTTAAAGCTAACACATACGTCAGCCTGTCTCGAATAAATTGTGCAAATCTGGCTGAGCTTCTGGCTGGCTGTGTTTCAATTTAGATTCCTCTGTGAAACTGCCAGAAAGAAGGCAGAAACTGAACGAAGGCACCTACGTTTGAGCCAAGAAAACTGCAATGCCAACAAAAGTCAGTCAAAATTATGCAATTTATGAGATGTTGGCAGGGCAAGAGGGTTAACCAAAAAACACACTTGGCGCCAGTTGCGGCTAGGTCCTGGAAAAGTCCTTTTTCCTCCTGCTACTTTTTATTCTATATACTATGTATATGTTGCTTTGCTTTTCCCGGTTTTCCACCCGTTTCCCAATTTTGTTGGCTGACTAAAATTTGCTAACCACGTACACGACTTTGGCCCTGCAATGCGGCGCTTCTGTTTCAGCAAGCTGATTTCCTTTAGCTCCTTTGTTTGGATTTTTTCCAGCTCCTTTCCCCTCTTTTTCGATCCGGAGCTGTGGCTATAACAAAATGTATTAGATTTCGCACAGATAGCACGAGTTGAGCCGCGCTGAAGCGTAAAAATGTGCGCCTATCAAGCAAATTGTATCAGCAACACGTTCGGATTGCTGCCGTGTGCTGTTGCTGTTGCTGCCGTGCAGTTGTTGTTGCTGTTGCTGCTGTTGACCCTGCGCGATCTGTGGCAACATCATCTAATGTTCGGGGCTGGCCACACTTTGTCTGGTAATTCAATGCCAGCGGGCGTTTTGCCATTTCGCACCTCCTTGACTTGCAGCTACCTAAAAAAAAGAAAGAAAGAAAAAAGTAAGGCTCACCTGCTCTCGTTGTTGCAGCAACTGTTGCAAGATCGCGCGTGCCCCCCACAAAAGCGGGATTTACGATTGCCCGCGAATAATCAGCGCAGGCGAATCGCGAACGGGCAATAAAATGCTTCCGGTGCAACAGCAACACCAAAAGCAACAACAGCAGCAGCGGCAATGGCAGCAGCATGTTGCTGACGTTGGAGTGATGCATGAAGATTATCATGTGATATGTTCTAGAACGCGTGGACGTTACAGGTCCGCGGGCTCCAGGCTCTACAATCCATTTTTTTGGCTGTCAGTTGAGGATACAGCGGCTGCTGCTGCTGTGGCAGCAACATGTTGCCCGTTTGGCTGTTGTCGTTTATCAATGGCAGCTGATCGGCGATGCATTTGATGATGAGGAGTCCTCAAGCCTTTTTACAAGCGGCACATTATCTTAATGTGACTGCAAAATAAATGCGTTGAGGGGCCATTAAAATTGTCGAAGCTGTTGCCGTGGCTGCTCCATTGAGAACTTACATTTCTCGGGATTTTAGCAGCTCCTTGGCCTCATTTATCTTGCCTTCTAATGGATAAACACCCACACTTAAGGAAAATATTAGGCACTAAGATTGGAAATTAAGTAGAAGTGAATGAACTTTATAAGCTTTTAACATTTTAGGACTCTTTTAATAAGTTTCGTAAGGTTATGTTTAATTTTTTTGGATTTTTAAGTTAAAGATTATATAAAGTATTTTTTCTTCCCCATTTTTCCCAAGTGCACTCACACATTGCGTATACGTCCTGGTCGCCCCGAAGGCAGTGTGTGGTCGTGTCTGGCTTATAATCTCCCTTTTGGCAGCCGGCAATTTGCTTAGCACCCGCTATGAAGATAAAGCATTTATTGTCTTGTAATATTTAATCATCGATTCGTGGCAATTTGTGCACTTGTTGCAGCCACATCATCGGCTACAAATGAGTCATCAATTTGGCTGCCAGCCCATAAAGAGTTTTATTTTAAACTCACCCACACATGAAAAGGCCAATACAAAAAAGAAAACCCAGAAAAGAGCTGAAAAATAAGAGAGGGAAAATGCTGATCAGATAAGGGCCTTGGCAATCAGCAGCGTCATAATTTTTCCAGCGATAAATGAGTTGCGATAAACAGCGAGTAAGGGCGAAAAACAGAGTGAAAAGAGCCCAGTTCGCTGTAATTAAATGTCGTCAATTAATCAAATGTCACAATAAAAATAACAGAGTATAAAAATCCTGAAATTAATATGCGTTAAAATGGAATGGCCTCAACATGAGCTGCCGCAGCAGGAGCAGGAGCAACATGGCCAACAGCAACAATTGTGGCCAACAGCAGCAGCAACATTCTTGGAACAGAAAATCGTGGGAGCAATTATAATTATTTTTAATACAGCGACGGAGCAACAGAGACAGCAAGTGATATGAATATTTGCGGATGCATGTGGCACATCGTCGGGATTCGCCGGGATTCTCTGGGTGCCCGGACCGTATTTCATGGGCTGTCTCCAGCGGAGGAGGAGGAGGAGCATGTAGGGGCAGCTGGACATCTGCGATTTTTATCGCTGCAGCGCATATAATAACAATAATTCTTAAAGTGGGGGAAGGTCAAGCGCACAATGACAACAGGCGAAGTCACAAGAACAGCAGCTGAGACCTCATAAGGGGGTTGTGGAGGAGGGAAGGGAGAAAGGCAAGACAGACTGGTGGAGATGCTTAAACTCAGCAGCAACATTAATTTGCAGGCACGACAACAACATCAGAGCCACAACAACAGCATCAGAGACATTTGCATACGACTCTTTAGAGATGGCAATGTGAGTAATGGTAGTTAAAATTGCAGTATACATGAAAAAAATCAAAAGTCAAAAATTAAATTAAATTAAAATTAAAAGTCAAATTATGTATATATTTCAGTTTTAGTTCTAATCGACACGTTTCTTTAATTTTATTTCTCATTCAATGACCTTATCTTGGCTTAACATTGGTTCATCGGTTATCGAAATGATGTCGATACTTAAGGTGACCATGTAGTCAGCCTGCTACAAATAGTAAACTATTTTGCAGTATTTAAGAATAAAATTAAAGATAAACTAAAGATAATTGCTAACATTACTATTTCATTAATTTTTATGAATATAAGATATTATTTTATAACCATTAAAATTCTTTTAGATATTATTTTATAACCATTAAAGTTCTTTAATATATGATGACAAAATACTCAACAAAGTTCTTAAATCTCAACTCGTGACACTAGCCCATCCCTAGGCAGTCTGTCCCTTTGGGGCTCGGCTGCACAAGTTGTAAAATGATATCATAATATGCCCCATCAACGGTTGCAAAATTTATAACTTATTTCGCGGAGAGAAAGGGTAAAAGAGAATATGTCCCAGAGGGAAAAGGGAAAGGGTTAAGCGTTGGCGGCGCCAATTTGCAGAGGAGGACCCGGGATCAAAAGACCCCCTACAGTAGTGCCAATGAGCTGTTAATGCGAGCGGCAAGGATTTCATTTCATTTCATATCCCTGCCTGCCTGTATTCGCTTTAATGTTGTGGGTGATTGCGATTTGATTGTCCTCGAAAAGGAGGAGAAGAGTAGCCAAATGGCCAGAATCGGAGTTATGCCCCATAAGTCAGACAAATATATGGCCAAGAGTCTGGCCAAGTTACTAGCAGTATGTGGGATGTCCGGCAGTTGGCAGCCGACTTTGGCTGTGTGTGGTGTCAACAGCATGTCAGAATGGGACAGCGGCCTGTGGGCCACTAGACAAGTTGCAGTTCTCCTCCATCTCCATCTCCTTTTGATTATGATTTTATTTAGCTTTTTTTTATTATTTTATTTTATTTTATTTTTTTGCTGGCTGCTCTTGAACTTGGTCTGGCCCGTGGGCAGTTGTTGTTACGCTTGTCGCTTTCAAGCTGTCTGGGCGTTGCCGATAGTCAGCAGCAGCAACATGAAAGGCTGCAACAGCAACAGCCTTAGCCAGAGCAACTGCAACTTAGCCATGGCAATTAATTCATAGAGGCTGGCATTTATCACATTTGGCTGTTGAATCAATTAGCCAAGAGCCAAGAATACCTTCGGGTTAATCAGGCTTTATCGCACAAAGAAAGTAATTACGGTTTAATTACTCATAACCAGTAATTGTGGACTTGAAAAGTTGGTTGCAGGATTTATGATAAGTGGTCTTAGTTTTGAGTGTTCATGGTTAGACATTTTCTTCATTTTTGAAAGGGGTTGTCTTTCATTATAGGAGATATTATAGTTTGATTATCAAATATTTTCTCAAAATCATATATTTGTCAACTTTAAGCTACTTTTAAGCAAACTTTCTTCAGTTTTTATAGAAAGTAATCCGAGCCAGGACACAATTCCCAGATACCTCTCTAACGGGACTCCAGCGCCATCAATCTCCGTTGACAATTCCCCGTCTTTGTTGCTATGTTAATGCTAATTCCTCGGGTGAAACCGGGAACAGAAGTTGGAGATGGAGTTGGAGTCGAAGTTGGAATGGGCAAGAAAAGCGACAAAGTTGCCAATGATTTAGTGGAATTTTTATGGCAAATTTATTTGCGCGCAGGAGAAAGATATTTTAATTGATTTTCTTTTCGAGTGGAGAGAAGCCAAAGTGTGGGAAGACAGCAGCAGCAGCAGCAGGAGCAGCCAGGAAGGAGGAGCGGCAGTCGAAGAAAGTAAGCCGAGAGCCGCCAAATGATATATTGATTTGTGGCAATGTTATTAAATGCTCGTAGGCTCCATCGATGAAGAGGCTAAAAGCAGGGGTTTGCCGCTGCAGAAGTAGCTGCCACATCAATTTCTGGTTTCGATCGCCGCTGCTGCTGCTGCTGCCTCATTCTTGCGGCATAATTAATGCGAAAACCAACGCACTTGATGCGTAAGGAAGGCCGAACCGAGCCAAGCCAAACCCAACCCAACCCAAGGCGAGGAGTTCCAGTTGCACTTGCTCCTCTGAATCGAACTGAACCGAATGGCACAAGTGGGAGCTGCAGCCCGAGGTGGGGCATGTATATATATATATATATATATATATATATATATGTATATATCTGAGGTATTGGCATGGCAAGGATCGCTAACTGCAACGGCAACTGGAAACAGCTCCCCACGCAACGCAGCGGCAAACGCAGACGCAGACGCAGACCTCAAGGCAGATCAGAAGGCACTGTAAAAAAACTTTGAAGGACCTGCTAAAAAAAAATAAAGTGATTAATAAGTAAAAAAAACCTTTAAAAATCTTTAAGAATTTCAGAAAAATTACAAAAATAAAACAAAGGATTTTTTTAAATTAGTTTTTAAGTTTCTTCTTAATTTTTCTCAGTGCTTATCTTCCCGCCAACTGCAAATTCCGGAATTTTTAATAATTGCACTTGTTGCGCCCAAAAAAAAGAGACAAAAAGAGACAGGGACAGGAGCCTCGAAAGCGACTGAAAGAGACCGCGAGACAGATGCAGAGTGAGTAAGAAGAAGAAGCCGGCTCTTGGAAATCCAAGGCGACGATGAAGACGACAACCGCGGCAGCCACATTGCAACAGCACCGCAACAGCAACATCGACAACGACACAGCGGCAAGATGACGAGGCAAGGCTGCAGGTGCAACCGGCGATGGAAGTCGCAGGAACCGCTGCGTCTGCGTGGTCATCCTCCAGTTGAAGAACACCCCCTCCTCATGAACAGAACACCCCGTCCTCCGCCTCATTTGACTTCTCGTTGGCGAGATAAATTATGTCGCTAATGCAAAGTGCTCCGCTTTGTGTGGCGAGGGGCAGATATATGAGGCGGGTTCCGAGGGGCCCGAAAGGGAAAGACGCACTGCCTCGTCGGCCTTTATCTCCAACTGAAGTTTCTTCTGCTAGATTCAGTCGGACTTGGTCGAAGTCTTCGTCTCTGGGAGTAGGCGTATTCCATATTAGCGGTACAACTTGCAGAAGTTGCAGTTGAGAATGGTAGGAGGGGAAATCGAAGGGTGCGGGGACTAAGACAGTGAGATCAGTATAAAAGAAATACGAAAATCCGTTGATAAAGTGACATCGTTAGGCTGGCGCTGTCTCCTCGGCTAATTACTCCAGACTTCAGTCTGAGGCGTGGGAAAACATTAGATCGGAGATGGCCCGAGAGAGAGAGGTTCTGGAGACTAGAGAGATTAGGGTTTTGCCAACAGGAAGCTCTGAAATAACTTAATAATTGTTTAAGGAATTTACTTTTTTTATATATTTTTTTAGGTAAAGCATTTAAATATTCTTGTTTAAAAACACAGAAAATGAAATTCAGAGATAAGAAAACATTTTGGCAAGCCAAATGGCTAAGATTTTGAGAAATCTTAATTCGAAGGGTTAAACTAAATGCCTGAAATTACATGTAAATTACACGTATAAGTATTTGCATAGCAAATTTTTAATTGTTTCTGTCAAATACAGTCTATTATAGATTTCTACCATGGCGAGCGAGTACACGAAATAAATGATATATCTCTCAGACCTATAAATTCCCCTTAGACATAACCAAATTGTTTTTTTGTTTTTGGTTTTGGTCCGTCTCGCCATCGCCGCCTTCAATTCTTGGCAACAGGCTGAGAACAAGACCCTCCCTAGTCCTCGGTCCCCCAGTCCTTTTCCCTTAACGAAAAGTTTAGGTGAACAGAGATTAATATGTCCAATTACTGTGACAAAACCGCAAAATGTTGTCTGCATTCCCTCCGATTTTTGCCAAGAACAAAAATGATATAATAAGTGTCCCGCCAATGTGCGATGAGGTGGCGCAGGCCTCTGATGGTGGTTCTGGTGGTGCTGCAGAGGAAGAAATATCAAGAAAATATTTAATCAATTTAGGTTTTCCACACTCAAAAGTACTAAAAAGTATGTCATATTGTTACTAGTTTAATTCTGAAAGACATCTATAAATTTGAGCTATCAATGCATCGACTGCCATATTGAATAATAATAATCATAAAATATTAAAAAGATCTACCCATATTTTCTTCTCAGTGTTCTTATGAGCTGCTGAGTTGGCGGCGCGTGCTAATTAGCGTCAGTCGTCGGCGGCGACTATAAAAAAACGTAGGCTAATTTGTGGAAAACGGCACCCCACCCCATTTGGCCAAAGCAACAACAAACAAAAAGAAAGGGGTGGACCCAACCCCCAACTAGATTGGTGGGGAAATTCACATCCCGCTTAACCCTCTAAAGTCGCCGAAAAACATTTTCCATGTCACGTTGTTGGCGCAAAGTTTTTCCTGCCATTTCTGATGACAATTTTTGTGTTGCTGCCGCTGTTGCTGCTGCTGTTGTTGATGTTGCTGCTGTGCATAAAATTAATTTCGCGATGTCTTTTGTTGCCGCTGCTCACCTAAGTGGCCAGGCCAGCGGAAAATGGCTGCCACAGCAGCGGCAAAGATTTTGCAACAGCTGCAGCACCAACTGAAAAACACAACAAAAAAAAATTAAAAACAAAAAATAATAAAAACAAAGCAAAGCCAAGCGAAGCAAACAAACGAGAAAAAAAGCCAAAAAAGCGTGCTCTCATTTTGGCCCTCTCGTTTTTGTTTGTCATTTCATTTGCTAGACTTTTTATTATTAGTGGTTGTTGTAGTCGTTGTTGCTGCTAATTTGAACATTTGTGCTGGCTAAGCGAAAGTAAACACGAAACAACACACATGCTCCACCCAAAATGTTTTTGAATAAATATTTTTAATTAAATTCTGCAGCGTGCTCTGGCTGTAAGGAGAGACTCTGCCAAAAAGTTGAATGGAGTCGGCAGTGAATCAAGAAAATCACAGCGGGGCATCCTAAGGTGGGTCGTATCTAAAATAGAAGTTATTCTAGCAAACGTTCTCCATTCATCTTGGAGTTCATAAATCGCCGAGTATAATTTCCACCAAGACGTTACAACATCTTCAATTTGACACATTTCTCAGTCTAGAGAGTAGGGGGAACTCTTTTTCGCTGCAATTTCCGAAACGAATTGCTAATGAAAATGTCATTCGAAAATTGCCGCACGTACACGGCCTGCAAAATGGGCAATTTGTTGCTCGTGCCTTAAAATCCGCACAAAGATGGAAAAGCGAACATAAAATGTAAGATAGATTTTATAGATAACATTCAATGTATGGTAGATATAAGGTTGGCTGTTAAAGGATCTTTAAGGAAAGAAAGATTTTGTGGCAGAATTTTAATCTAATTTTGTTTCTTTGTTACAGAAATTGCTTTTGAATCTAATTTAAAGTGATTAAACATCATACTAAAAGTTCTTATTAACTTTTTAATTATCTGCGAACTATCTACCCATTTTATAAGGACAATAATTTTCGCATATTTTTTCCCGTGTAATCCACCCGCTCCCACCTGCATTTAACTGCACTCTGTAACCGCATCCGCGTAGCCATCGAGTTTGCGTCTCGTTAACTGCCAAACGTTTGCCGATTATCGCGCGATTTTTGCATTTCTCACCGAAACGGCCAGCGATGGCAAACAAAGTGTAAAATTATTTAATGCCCGTGTCGAGAGGGGGGAGTTCAGTGGGTGGCAGCATCCATTGATGGGCAGCCAGCGATATCATTGGGCCTTTCCTGGCTTCTTTCGGGGCTGGCTCCACTTGCATTTTGTAGGTGTTGCTGATTGCAGCACGTACTTGAAATCGAAACTGCAAAGGAAAAAAGAAATAAAAAAGTATGGGGAGGGAGGGGGGTCGATCAGGTGAGCCAACCAGTCAGAAACTCTTTTTTTTCTCTCTCTCAAATTCAATTTAACTTATGCAGCAGCCAAGTTGTTGGTGGTTGTAATTTTTGTTGTTGTTGCAACAGATGCAATCAGGCAAAAGTCGAGGCAAAAGCTATCGATATCAGTTACTGTGCGGTGTTGTTGTTGCTGCCGATGTTGCACCGGAGTCAAAGGCAATCGTGCAACACGGCATGTTGCAGCTTGTTATTGCTTGATTGCCGCTAAAATTAAGTTGGCTGAGCCAGCAGCAACAACACCAATAGCAGCAACAACCCAACAGCAGAAGCAACATCAGAGGGAGACTTCAATGATAAATCACTTAATTGCACAGCGAACGCGTAAAATGGAAATTGAGCATGGTTGCGGAAAGGGGTTAAAGGAGGGGAGGTGGAGGCGGTTTCACCCGCATCATAAACTCTAATGATTGCCGGTCCGCCTCCAATATCGATATCGAAATCAATGCCTGACAAATTGACACAATTGCCGCATGAGTCAATTGATACCGAAAAGAAAGAAAGAAAGAAATAAAAGCGAGAAAAAAAAGCTCTCATCCAACTTTCAGCGTCGATGTTGCTGCTGTGTCGCTTGTTGTTGCTGCTGTTAGTGGCCTGCCAAGTTTGTTTGCCACTTTATTTTATTGTTTCCCAAAGGCCATGCGACAACACCAGCAGCAACAGCACAGGCAGGGACAACAGCAACACCCGCCTGCACGCCAGCAATCAAATGGTTTTTTCTCTCTATTTTCAAAGTGAAACAAATGGGTTGCCACAATTCTAACTGGGAATTGTCACCCCCTATGCCAGCTGGCGGCAACAACAACGCGGCAGCAGCAGCAGCAGCAACATCAATTAAACCAACTGGCCACAAATTGCCCTCCCCCATTCGAAATGCGGGTGTAAGTTGTCGCCTCCATCAGGGTTTGTTTTGTCACTGATTTCATTTCAATTCGATTGCAAATTGAAATCAATTGTCACCCTTTCTCTCCGCCAACTCGAAAATGGAAAACCTCAATTGGTGATGCATTGATTGTGCATAATTTAGTGACAATCTGAAATGGTTTCAACAACGCCTCAGATGGTGAGAACTGGAGCTTTTCCATTTCCCATTAGTTATGGCCCGCTTGATTAGCACCCGAAATCAGTTACTAATTAACCCTTTTTTGCGCCTGCTTAGCCACCTGACTAATGCGCGTTATTAATAAGCATGCGACAGCGATCCCCAAGTGGTTCTCATCATCGATTCCCAGGCCCAGCCCACGCAAAATGTTTACAGAGAGAAGAAACCTTCTTCTTTAATTTGGGCCAACAGCTTCGAGGTATTGGAAAGCGGGCCGAGGGTATGAAGATGCAGATACAAAGACCAGACGACGGCGACTCAATTTAAGCAAACGACTGAATGACTGATTAAAGCCAGAAAAGGAGAAACAAAACGAAAAGCCGCTAAAGAGATCTGATTAAAAAAGAACTAATCGTACCCTGTGGCATCTTAATATCTTATAACTTTTGTAAGAAAATAGGGTTCTCAAAACATAAAATATCTTTTAAAATTTAAACTTAAACAACATTTTTTAGTGGAGATATTTGAAAAAGGTTTTAAGGAATTTCCATTTCTGAAACTCAATTAATCGTGTACAAAATATACCCATTTCAGCCTGCTACCCTGTACATCAAGGTATTTAAAGCCAAACCCAGGGACAACATCCAAAGCGACACACACAAATTAGCATTTCCCTTGTTGCAGCAGCAGCAGCCAGCCGCCTAAGAGCCAGAAAGCCTCAGGAAATCGAGGCAAGTTCAGAGTCTCTGAATTCGGAGAGGAAAGGCCCGGCGACTCCACTCGACTCATCATTAAAATGTGTCGTTCCAAAAAGAAGCAAACAAAAAAAAAAAAGAGAAAAAACCGAGGGCAGCAGACAGAACTTGATAGCGACATTCGCCTGTCGCTGATGTCGTCAATGTCGATGTTGCTGCTGTTGCTGTTGCTGCTGCACAAAGAAGCCGCCAGGGAAAAATGCGAACGAACTGCATACTCCCACAGACGCGGCGATCCCAACTGCACCTGCTGTCCTCTGTTCCTGTCTCCAGACCCATCTCCATCTCCATCTCCATGTCCGTCCTCATCCTCATTCCCCAGATCTGTCCTGTGTCCTGGGCCCGTCATTTAAATTACATTAAATTGTTTGCGCTGACCATGAAAAGCTGCGGCAAATAAATTCGTTAAAATAACTGAGCCGAAAAAAAAAACGCGGCCTCAGAGATTTGCTGTTGCCAAAGTGGAGCAACAGTGCTCCCCAGCAGCAGCAGCAACAGCAAAAGCAGCAACAGTCACGGCAGCAACAGCAGCAATTTATGCGACCATGTTGCTGGCGGGCATTTGATTTGCAACACAAACAATGACAACGGCAACAAATTTCATGAATGAAAGATTGCTTGGACAGGAAGTGCTCCGCATAACGGACGCGGAGGTGGAAAGGATGTGGTTGTTGTCGATTGTGGTTGCTGCTGCTGTTGCTGCCGTCGTTGTTGATTGTCTGTCGATAGGCGCGTTGTTTTGTCAGTGGGTTGCGCAAAAATGTTGCTCAATCAGCATGCATAATGCAGCAGCAGCAACAGAAAGACAGCAACTTCTCGACGAGGGTGGCTCTTGTAGTTTTGCCAGAAGTCTCACAAATTGGAGGAGATCTCCCCCAGCTGGGGATCGCTGTTGATGCAGGGGGAATGTGCCTGTTGCAAGTTGCTGTGGCCAATTATCCGCATGGACACTGACATTGAGGCCTCGAACTCTTCAGACTTTACTCCTTTTAAGGAGCAGGTTAACGAAGCGCATTTATATTGTAATTATGTTGCATTCGGCGTTAATTTTGTGGCCCAGAGAAATGCTGCCTGTTGCTCGAGGGGCACCTGCAACTTGTCGCTGGCACACCGGCAACCCTTTCGTCAGTCGCAATCATTTTAATTCAATTTACAAGTTCACTTTGCCCCTTTCAGCCCCGTTTTGGCTGGGGCTTTTTCGCGGGTGCCAAGAAGGGACAACCATGGAAATGGAATTTGCTGATGTTGCTGTCGGTCGCATCGATTGCTGTTGTTTTAGTTGCTGCTGCTGCTACTGTTGCCTTTATTTTGGCTTTGCTAAATTAAGATTCCATTAGTTTTGCGGGCTGCCTTGGCTTTGGCATCTTAGAAATGCTGGCTGCGGCAGCTACTATAAATCTTGCAAGTGTCAAATGATGCAGTCGCCTCCTCGCTAAGTGCCTGGCAGCGATTCTCCTTCTTTAAGTTTTTGTTTTTTTTTTTTTTTGTTTGTTTTCTTTTTGATCCCCCTTGCAGCCACCGCCCCTGGAAATTTCTCTCTGGTCTAACTACCAGACAAACGGAGGAACAATCGAAACGTGTCGTAGACAATAAATTCCAAACTACAATAAATTATTGCTATAAATATTTCGCCAAAGCTTTTTGCTCGAAAGGCGTCTTCTTTTTCGGTCAGGAAGACCAATGACAGACTGTCGGTGAGTGTCAGGAAGTTTCAGAGTGGCGGAACAGTCCAAAAAAATTGAATTAGCAATCGAATCAGTTTCGAAATCGCAATGAGAAAATAAATTCAAGCGTTCAAAGGAAAGGGATCCGGCATGGCAAAAGGTGAGGGGTTCTGGGCCATCGAAAGCAAATCCTTTTATGGCCATGCCAAATAAATCATCTCAGCCGCACAATGATGAAATTATTATTTATGCAGTCAGCGGACCTCGTTCCTCTCACCTTGCTTCTGCTTGGCAGTTTTATTTGTGCGTGCTTTGTGCTCCAGTTAAGAGTGTTTAGTTTAGCCTTTCAGATACTCTTTCTTTTAAGAGATGAAGTAAAATAAAATATTTTAGAATTGGTTTATTTTTCAATTAATATTTCTGGAATAATTTTAGTTTAAGAGATAATAATCTTTGAAATCATATTGTAGAAGGCTTACTAAATGGTCACCTTAAAAATCGAAAAATGTTTCCCAAGCATTGAATTTTCTTAGCTTAACATCGGTTATCGGAATCATATCGATACTTAAGGTGATCATTTAATAAGCCTGCTGTTTCATTCCACAGACTTCTTAAATACGTAGAGTATAGGAAATCTCTCGATGAGCCCAAAATCTCCGTTTATCTGCTCGCCCAGTAGCCAAAGTTTCCGCCGTTTTGGCCACTTGTTGCCTTGCTGCCGTGGCCGTACCCCATTATCCTCCCCCTGTTCGGGGTTTTGGCCGCCCAACTCTAAGCCTGGTCGGTTGTCGCCGGTGGAATGATTGCATGCAACATTTACCGTATTAATAAATTATGAGTATTTATGTGCTGTCAGAAGTCGTGACGGCAGAGCGACACACAAAGTGATAAAATTAGCACACAACAACGGCATCAGCGAAAATCTCAGTGCGTTCCCTCTCAGCATTTTGTCTCTTTCCTTATGTTTTTCTTGTAATATTTTTGTTGGATTTGTTTTGTTCGCGAGGGTCGTAAATAAAATATGCGTTTTTGTGTTCAATTGAATGTCTTCATAAGCGGGCGGCACCAAAACAATTGGAAATTTATGCCCGGGCCATATATGGAGCAGCTTTGAGCATAACTGTAAGGCTGAAAAAAAAGGCTAAAAAGCCGAAAACAAAACCACTGAAAGCCACAACAGGTGCAAAAGTTGGCCATAAATATTTGTGGGCATTTGCACGGGGGGAGGGACAGTCTGAGATTCGGACTTGGACTGGACGCGAAGATCTTGTAATACGTCCTGCAACAACGCCAATAACAACAGCAACATGCCAACACCAACAGCAAGAGCAACAGCATAAGCAACAGCAACATCAACACCGCCAGCAACAACAACTTGTCTTTTGACACTTGGCGCATTTGACACTCAACGCGCGCATTCACTTTAAATCTAAATTTACTGATATCTGCGTACAAAATAGTATCAACAGCGGCGACAGCGGCAACACCAACAACAACAGCAACTGCAACAACAACAACAACAACAAGTTGGCCCGGCTAAGACTGTCGAGTAACGAACGACCTTAGAGGTAATAAACATAAATAACGCCATTGAAAGCAACGCAGACGCAGTTGAGAGAGATCGAGACTCGAGACTTCAGACCCCAAGACTGCAGACTCTACACTGGGATGAAAATGTGTAGGATTATAAGCAAGAATTAGTGGGATTAGGCTAAGAAATAATGTTTATACCTCTGTTTAATACAATGTGGTTTAAGCTTTAGCTTAGTAGTGGTTTGTTATTTACCTAAAAAGTAACTCATTTAGTTGATATCGAAAGATATTGAAAGTCTATCAATTTCATAATATTTCCCAGTTTGATTAACTTTATTGCAGTTACTAACTTAATGGTGGCCATAATTCTGCCAGTGCAGATCGGACTAAGAGTACTAGAAGTGGGAGGTGGATAAGGTGCAGCAGGTAGCAGGGGCGGGGGCAGGTGGCAGGTGGCACTTGGCAGTTGGAACTTGGCACTTGGCTTTACGGTATGGGGTAAGGGGGAGGAGACTGCGGCTAGCCATACTGTATGTCCGTAGACAGGCCAAAACCCGGGCTTGTTACTTTGTTGGCCACAAAAGACGGCTAGGCTGTCTTTGGGCCGTTGTCTATGGGCGGGCGTCAGAGACGGCGAAGGTCAACAGATTGTCGATGTCGGACTGGAGTGCAGTACTATATAGTGGTGTTATAGCGGTGGTGTGCCTGTGCCTGTGCCTGTCGATGCCGGAGTCAGTTGTCTCTCTGGGTTCTTGGTGGTGCTTTTTGGCTTTGGCTCTGGGCGTTACCGTGATAATTGTTTCTTGTCCATTTGGCCAGCTTGATTGCAACTAATGAACTCTAATGAAAAAGCCGCAGTGAGTTTTCCATTTGCTTTTATTGGAGGAGAGAGGAACGTTTCCCAAAAGTGCAATATTGGATAAAGGATTGAGAGATCAGTCAGTGTGTGTTTCGGGCGAAATCAAAGGCTAAAATTAACCATCTTTTATTGGTACCTAATGGCTTTTGACCTCAAGAACATTGTCTCCATACTTTAAAGTTTATGGCTAAAGGAATCTATAAAACGATGTGGGAAAGAGTCGAAGCTTTTGAGGATTCTTTAAGATAGCAAACTCTTCAACTTGACTTGATAAAGAATACTCGTTTTGAATTTTAGAAAGAAACTTTTAGCATCTTTATAGTGTACACTGCCATTCAGATTTATTAAGATTATATTAAGCCATCACAAGGCTGAAAAACCAGAACACAGAGTCCTGGCTTAAAAATACGACATTTTCCATACCAGAAGCTGTGGTCGAAGCCAAAGAAGTGTGTCCTGTGATCCTCTTGCCTTTTGGCTGAAAACCACAAATCTGGTCAGAAAGATATACAACTTCATGTTGCAGTGGACCAGAATGATGACCACCAATTGCTGGCTCCGATTTCCGATTCATGCCAAAAGCGGCAAGTGTGCCGAGTGCCAAGTGGCAAGTACCAAGCATCAGGCAGCAAGCACCAAGTGCCAGTGGCAGACCCACTCACTCAACCACTCCGAGTGCTGACGAAATGTCAACAATGCCAACAAGTCTATCAGCCACATCACTCGGGAGCGAGAGCCCAAAGCTGACACCCACAATGCCGCAATTTGCATAAGCTGCCAGCAGACAGATTGGCGGAGGGGTGAGGATTGCGCCGTGGAGGATGGGCCACCAGATGAGATGGATGGTATGGGATGGGTTTGGATTGGATGAGATGCTTTGGTTTGGAGGAGGTTGAGACTGCGGACAACAGGCTGTAGGTGGATGAGCAACAAGTAAGCGACTGGGGACAGACGAAGCCCAAGCCAATCATCGAGACAGCAGCAACATCTTCAGTGAATAAATAGATTAGGTGGAGTAGATAGAGGAATACCCTCTACAAAATTATTATAAAAATGATGCAAAAATCTTCCACCGAACTTCTTTTGAAAGTTGTGATCAGAAAAAGCCAAAATAGACAAAAATGCAGAATTTGGTCCAAAAGTAGTTAAATTTCTGGATACCTCTTAGAAAGTAAGATAGTTCAAACCCACTCAAACTTAGTTGCAGAGTATTTTATTAGGTACTTTCGAGTTGAGTTTATTTCCCGTTTATTTTGGGTAACCTTCACTAAGCTAATGTTTACTCCTTCAGAGTATCCTGGAGCACTTTTCGGCAAGGGAGTGGGGAATAGATTGCCTTCCGTTTTGGGAACACGCTTTGGATGCTGCCACAAGACATAATAAAAATCTCTTTTATGGCACTTAAGTGTTTTGTGTGTGTGTGCGGATTGTGGGTAGCATTTACCTTCAGCTCCGGCCAAGAGCTACAAAACTTCGGCTTGCAGCTTCGGAGCTCTGGAGCTCCAGAGTCTCTGGGGAAGAGATTTATGCGACTTTTGGCCAAAGTAAATTGTGCATAAAAAAGCCAGGCCGAGTCAAGCCAGCGTTTGATGATGAAGTGCTCAAAAATATATAATGCGAGCTGTGGAAATTTAGTAAGTGCAAGAGTTGAATTTATTAGACAAAAGTTTACTGTTTACGAGCCGTTGTCTCAGCGCGTGCTTATCAACTGTTGGCCATCAGCGGGTTAACTTATGGACCAACTGGTCGTTCTGGCCATTTCGGCACTTTGGGGTAACAGGTGCAGCTTGGCTGGAGTTTAAGCCCTATGCAGTTGGTCACCACCATCACCGAAATAGCATCCACTTCGTACTTGAGTTCAAAAGGAAAAAGTTCGCTCCCACGATGCTGGCAAATTACACGGAGAGAAAGAAAGGGGAGCCAGCGAGCGGGAGGAGCTACATTCAAATCCCATCAGCCACGCAATGCAATCATCATGATCATTATGAGCGGAAATGCAGGAAAAGTAGGAGGTTTTTAACAGCCACCGACTGCCGACCGGGCGGCGATTGCCGTCGCATTTTTTACCCACTGCTGCTGTACCCATTGATTTGGTTGGGGTATAATCGACTAGGGATAATACAAGAAAAATATTATTTCGAGAGGAATTAATGATATTCTTCAAAACAAAAACTCGCAAGCCAAGGTGTTATTTTTGTTAATTTAAGAACTAAGAAGTTAGATATAGTTTATGTAACTTTTCTTCAAAATATCCTTAGCATATCCTTAAATCAGACTAGCACCTCTTCCCGATTCCAGGGTATCTCCTTTGTCGTCCTTCTCCCTCTCAAAAAACTTGGTTTTTGCTGCCTTCGCCGGCATCCTGTTCGTTCTGCCGCTGCGCGGGCATAAAAAAAAGGCCGCGCGGCATGCAAAAAGTGCCGACGACGACGCCGACGCCGCAGCGAAGGCATTTTATGTCGCCATTGCCGCAGCAAATGACTTTAATTGCATTTCTCAATGCGGTTTTTCAGCTCTCGGAGATCCCAGATCCGAGTTTCCAGGCCGCGAGAGACCAGCGAAGTGGCACCCTTGGGTCGCCAAGAACATAACCGAACAGACAAGGCGGCGTCGTCGTCGTCACCGTCGCCAATTTCACCAAGCTCATCGGCGCAATCTTGATATAAATAATAATTAAATGGATTAGCTCGGATATCGGCCATTAGAGAGGGAGCCGCCCGGCTCACGGTGAACGCCTCTGGCCAAGATTCTGTCGGCCAGATTGCAATTGGCAATGCAAACAAAAGGAAGGCCTGACAGAAGCCTCATCTCATCTGCAGCATCCATAAGATGGACACAAGAAGAAAATCTCAAGAATATTCTGTATTTGCATGTCAGCTTGTGGTATCATATTTTATAATAGTTTATCATTTTGCTCATAAACTAAAACTGTTTTTTAAATAACTCTATGTTGTAGTATAAATGATAATATAAAAATCTGTAGGATCAATATTTATGATCATATTTCTCTCTGTGCATCACCACATCCACCCGATGATGATCGCGAGTGAGCGGCTCGCGCTTGCGCTCAATTAATTAATGGCAACTGCCATGAAAGAGCCGACTCTCGGCGGCGTAGCAGAAATCCAGCGAAAAGCCCCGATCTGCAGCCTCGGCTCAGCGGAGATTGCTATCGAAAGTACGTCTGTACATGCGTGTAGTTTACATACAGAAATACCCAAGACGGCGTTCACACGCCGCCAGCAAAAAGCACCTCTACCGCTGCCTCTGACTCTACCACCTGAGCTCAACATTCGCCCAATCGAATCTGCGCCTGCGCAACTCTTTTTTCGGCAAAAACAAATTTTCAGCTTGCTGCCTTTCCATTTTGCAATACCCTAACTACAAACGGGGCAACTCAGCAAGCTGAAAGAAAAACAGGAAAATAAATATGAAAATTAAATTTAATTTCCGCTAACCGTTCAATATTAATGGATAGATTTTGTCCAAGCTCGGAAAATAAAAATTTATTTGCTCCATAAACAAACAAATTGAAGTCAAAATAAACAAGCTTGGCTTGTCAGGAGGCCACTTAAAGACATTTATTTTACTTTATTATTTTTTAAAGTTTTTTTGTTATTGGTTTTTTACTCTCAAAATAATATTTTGAACTTCTCAATTGGAAAAACACATCCATCTTCATAAAAAACTTAACATAAAGCTAAATCCCCCAACATTGTAACCCAAGCGACTTAACATAATCACAAAGAGTATCCCAACGATCGCTTTCTTGGCCTTTCCCCAATTTGGAGGGCCTAATCTCTGCCTGCTTCTTGGCTTCTTCATCTGGTACTCCTCCGTCTCCGTCTCCTTCTCCTTCCCCACTTCACCTGACTTATTCCCCAGCTTCGGCAGCTTCTGTCTATCGTTTGTTGTTTGCCTTGTTTGGTCATGAGAATTTGCTTAATGAATTTCTTACAGTTTTATCGCTTAATTTGGCGCCTAATGAAGTTAGCAATAGGTGTCCATCGCACCAGTGCCCCCATCCCCTCTTGATATATCTTTTTTCTTGCCATTCCCACTGATTCACTCCCCCTTCTCTTTTTGCATAGATTACACATACGCCGTGTGGTCCCAAGCAAATTGCTTTCGACGTTGGCAGTTCCCAACGTCCAAATATTTGGCTTATCCCTCTGCCATGAAATCCCCAATCTAGACAAACAATGCATTTTATATTATATTAAAAAAAAAAAAGAGAAAAAAAGCATTAGCTGCAAATATTTTTGGGTAATTTTTTCCGTCTACTCCACATAATTACAGAGCCAAATGAGGAAGTCTGAGGAGAAGGCGGAGTTTCTCGCCTGTCGCGTCATCATCGCGTGCTGACTATATACAATAATAAAAAAGAAAGAATCCCGAAAAAAAACGAACAGCGAAATTAATTTTTTTATTTACGAGCTGTCACAAATTCTGCTCTCTTTTTTTCGCCCAGTCTGTGCACTCCACTTGACTTCTTTTCGGGTTTGTTTTTAATTTTTTATTGTTATGTTTTTTTGGGGGTTTTTCTGGGGGACTGCCTAATATATCAGGGGGCGGCAATTTGCGCTAAGTGGATAATGTGCATAATGGTAGTTAAATTTAAATATGTCGTAAAACACTTCATTTCGGCTGTAGACAGTCTGCCATGCCATGAAAAGCTGTCAGCCAAAGTTTGTGCATATCCCTGACATCCATAAAAATGAGGAAATGTTAATGGTAATTATAGGAGAAAACAGAGAGCCAGTGGATAGAGTTTAAATATCTGCAAAAATACCAGAGCAAGTCATGCAAGGCCTGTTCTCGTTGAAGAAAGCTAGGAAAACCTCTCTCTTTCTCTCTGATATTTGAAAGTCTTCGGGCTGCAGAATAATAATAAGAAATACATATCGTTATATTGCCGGTTGTCAACAATTGTCTCTCGTTTTGATTGCCATTCGATTTCAGGCTGTCAAATGTCTGTTTGCCTCGGGCAAAGACAATGAAGTCAATAAAACAAATATGCAATTGATAATCGGTCTGGTATATAGGATAGTATTTGTATATGAGTACACTGAGGAAAATCTGGAAGCTACTTAACTTTGTGAAGAAAATGTAGAGAGTGAGAAAGGAATAAGTAAAGAAGACTTCCCTAACAGACTAGATTATAGAAACCATCACTTATTAAATAAATCATCAATGGATAACCCTTTCATTATCTTTTCTTTCAGTGCAAAGTAAGTATGTGTCGTTTGGCCTGACACGACCTTGAGGCAACCAGTCATGTAATGAAATGCAATTACGATCAGAAACCGCACGACCCACACACAATATTCCCCCGAATGCAACAGGCCACACAGGCTCTCTATAAGGTTTCCCCATTGCCAGACCCCAGAGTTTTTCCTTTACTCTTTTTTTTCCATCCAACTTTAACCATGTAACCATGGGAAAGAGTTCCAATGTCCGAGTTTCTGGTCGCAGTTAAAGGCTACGCATGCTCCGCGTGAGTTCTGACGATAAATCGAAATTGTTTGCACTGCCAAAAAGCAAATAAATGCATCAGGTTCGTTGGTTGGGATAGGAGGAGGAGACGGATGAAGAGGAGGAGTAGCAGGAGTCTGGTCCATGGAGCTATGGAGTTATGGAATTATGTGTCAAATTGGCGCTGCAACAAACAAGAGTTAATGGCCTCATCCGCGGCGGCCTCTGGGGTTGGCAAATGGAAATTGGCCGAGCGGAGGCCGCTGCCTGTGATTTTCCGCACATTGAATGTGTTTTTAATTACCAGCAAGGAGATGCCAAAGCGGCTGCGTTTATGCCCGGGCAAAACTGCTAGAATGCTAAAGTGGCAAAATGGTAAAATGGTAAAATGGTTAACTGGCCAAATGGCAAACCGAAATGCCAGCGCACACGCTGCACTCGTAGATAACAATTTAGCGGCGATTTAGGCATGTCCGAGATGGAGCTGCCAGTGGAGCTGCGAATGGAGATGGAGTCCTGCAGCTGACCATTGCCAGTGCCCACACCCAGATGCCAGATTTCAGATGCCCAGATCCCACATCTCACAGTCCAGCACCCGCGAAGGCCATGATGCTACGACGGTTATGACCAATTGGTGATGGGTACGTGAGAACATTGGATAAAGATAGAAACTAAACGTAGTATTAATATTATATATATCTTACAGAATACCTATATAGCTTACTCTGCAGATATAAATACAACTTTAAAGGTAACTTCCTGACTGACCATCTCTAGGTGCTACTGTGCTAAAAGTTTAGCATGCGGAAAATTAACATGCGGCTCAGTTCGGCTGGGCTCTCAACTCTTTTTAGTTCTGCTCCCTCTCTTTTCACTTCTCCGCTCCGGCTTATCTCCGCATGTTTCCCTGTTACTGGAGAGAAATAGTGAAAAGACGAGGAACGGGCGGCGGCACAGAGATTTCCCTGGTGAGAAAAGCCAACGGGCAGCGGCTTCCGAGGGGCAAATTGAGCGTGTGACCAAAGTCAAGTGCAGTGAAAAGTAATTAACTGGGATTGGTGGTGGAGTGGCCAGAGTGGTGCGGTGGTTCGCCGGTTTGGTGGTTTTCAGCTTCGGGACTCAGTGGGTGAGCGACCACCGAGCGAAGGTGAAACAGACTTTCGAATTATTGAAATCAAATGGTTTCGATTATTAATTTTAATTCTGGGAAAGCCATCGACTGATCCACTCTGATCCGACACAATCCAAAAATCAATTCGTTGGGCGGGTAGGCCTATTAAAATATTTGATTGGACCACCGACCGAGTGAGAAACATAGAAGCCTCTCCATTCTGTTTTCTTCCCTTTGATTGAAACATAAAATTCGTCATAGGCCAGCCCCGAAATGATTTCTCCATCGACTATTTTTAGAGAAAGGAGGAGGGAAATGTTTCCCAGAACTGTCCCAATCTAATGCAATTTGACATGCAGCAAGGCAAAGTCAGTCACCGACTCCCGGTCTTCTATATATTCCCCAGCAGACTCCCCCACATGGATACAGTTCGATAAAATACTGTTGGTTATTAAGTCTTATTAACTTTAATATTATATTTATTTATAAATCTTTTATCATTCTTAAGACATTTTAACATTACTAATGACTACTTCCCAAATCAAATATGTTTCAAAGATAAAAGCGATTATCATATATTAGTCTGACATTCTTTCCCAGTGTAAACAGATTTATTTTGCCTGGACTAGGGACCAACGGATAGGAGGATGACACTTGTCTCCGACTCCAGATCCACCTCTTCCTTCAACGCCCCTTACATCTGTTTAGGGCGATGCATTTTTTGTTGTTTTTTTTTTTTTTTTTGAGAATGCATATCAAGCTCATTACATTGCAAATTGCAGACGAAGATTCAGTTTCTTCGAATAGTTTTCCCTGTGAGATTCATCTCTGAAGTTCAACAGACTGAGTCTCTTCTGGGATGCCACTTTTCACACATGTCCCCGGGTATGGGGCTCTCCTTCGCGATTTTCCCTGCTTGTGGTTGGTGCGGGTGCATGTCTTTTATATATATATTATATATATACATAGTGTATATATAAAGATCTGCAGACAATCTGTGGAACAATGTGATAAATCTTCTGCTCTGCCAAGTGCAAGCAACTCTGGGTGGGAGTGTTTCCCTGGCAATCGTCTCGTTTGGGAATAGGAGGTAAGAATAGGGATAAGGGGTATATTAAAGTGATATTAAGTTTACTAGGGATAAGGATTGGTACTTATACTGGAAGTAAGTATATATATTTTGGTATTTTCATCATTTTTCTTGGGTATCTATCAACAGATTATGCGAAAATTAAGGACAATGCCTGTCAATATTTACTCATGTTTATTACGTTGTCCTAACTATATATTTTTTCAAGTAAATACAAGTTATTATCATTAATATATTAAAAAAAAATGTATGTAAATTATCATAAGTAGACTATCAACTCAAAATACAGGGTACTTTGTGGGTGGGAAAACCCTCTATACTCAACGATCGTGGATTTTTCGCTCCATTGCTCCGCTAAAAGTGCAATGTTCAGGCGGGCAGACAACTGCTCCTCTGTCCTCTCCTTACACCCCCTTAACCCACAGCTTCCTTAACCCTTGTCTCCATTGACTTTTTCAGGCCTCTTTTGCCACACCAACGCAGCCAACAACTTGTACATCATTTTCAATGCTAAGGCAACATGAATAGCAGCCACAACGAGCCGCAACTTAGCTCATGTGGCAGGCAGATTTTAGTCTGTGCAAGCGTCTTTTTTTCTTCTTTCTTACTTCAACCAAATAGTTGAGCGCAAATTACAAATTCAAATTTAATTAAGTAAAAAATTAAACAAACATGCAGACGCGTCTGCGTTGTAGTTTGTCAATCTTCTGGGCAGTGGCAGGGGCTTGGGGCAGGGGCAGTTGGGAGGTGGAGCGTCTGTCAATGTGACAAGCGACAAGCGGAGGAACATGGAGAATTCTCTCTTGGCTTCGCCAGATGACACTCCCCTCCTCCCCTTCTGACTCTTCCCTTTTGGATGCAAATCAATGGCATGGCAATCGACATCGGCACTTCAATCGATTGTCTCCCTCCTTTTCGCACTTGGCCTCGTCTCTGCCCCACCTCGAAATACCCCCGGAGCTATAAATGTTTCAATTAAAATAAAATAATATGCCCACTCGACACTCGGGTCTCGCCTTTTATGGCTCGCTGTCGAAGGTGTTTGCTTCGCTCTCTCCTTGTTTTTTCTATTTTTTTAGATTTTCAACATAATTGCATGGGGAGTTAGCAACCCAACCACCCAAGTCTACGAACAACCCAACCACCAATGAATTATGAACCACCATTTCTCGAACGGCGGACAGTGTTTATTAATGTCCGGCAGGTATCAATTTGCAATGGGCATTGAAAATAGGGCTACCGCAGTTCTGGTTCGAGCATTCAATTAGCCAAATCACTATAATGGGCAAATTATGGAATCAGAAGACGGCTTTAAGGATATGCTAGAGGAAATTTAATTGAAAGTACACGGGAAGAAAAGTTAACTTGACTTTCTATAAATCGCTTTAAAATGATGTAATATTTTACCTTTTTGATTTTGTTATTTAAACATTTATCTATAACTTTAATTTATATATTATCTTCCTTTTCTTACCTTAATCTATGGACTTTTTGAAAAGTTCATCAACAGACAACTTCAGAAATAAACACATTAAATCGAAGTTAAGCAATTAGGCTGAGAGAACTTAACAACCAGTCCAAGATGAGTTTCTGGGAAATATAATAACTGATCAGAGAATCCGAAGACATTACCATATTCTAGCCCGTCATAAGCGATCGCAGTTTGGTCACAGAATTCCCTGGCTCTGCAAACAGGCAAATCGCCATGACTAATCGCAGTTCAGTGACTCGAAGGCCCAGCCCAATGCAATTCCCCAGACTTCCCACCGCCACATAGCACCTCCTCCTCCCGTTGGACTCCCCCTGAACCCAGCCATCCCGAAACTTCAGATGCGTTGCCATCCATCAGATGTGAGAGGAGTAGTAGTAGTAGTAGTAGTACGGAGACTCGGAGCCGAAATGCATTTGCATTTTGCATAAAGTTGGCAACGTTTTGGCCTGCAGGGCGCATTCGGAATCGCGCTTTGTCAACGGTATTTTGTGCCATAAAGCGTTTAGCCAATCGTCCGAGTTGAAAAATGACTAACTGGCCAATGGACCAACCAACCAACCAACCAACTGACTAACAGACTGCGGATGTGTCAACCTGCCTGACCAACCTGTTGCCTAGCCAACTAATTATGGAATCGAATGAGCCGGGCGACGACATTAATAATGGAATATTTAGCATTGAGTTTATTGGCGGCACCTACATGAAATCATCATTAAATGTTGCAAACTCGTTTGCCGCAATTTGCGGCAGCATTATCCATATGACCATATAGACTGGATGAGGATGTGGCTATGTGGCTGCCGCGTACTTTTTTCCAGAAGGCGGAACGTGACTGCTCCTCCGGCGAGGAGCTGGGAAAACCCAAAGCCAGGCAATTGATTTGACTTCCGCTCTGTGTGTTCTCGACCTCAGGAAGTGGCCCGACAAAGTCTGAACCCTTTTCAATATAAATCAATTTCGATATTTACCCACTGACTGTTGAAAGGGAAGTTGGGGAAAATCTTTGAGGGAAATTTGAGAGATTTTTTAATGCCCTTTAAATGTTTGTAAAAATTATATAATTATTCTATGTAATAAACATTAAAATGAGAAAATATCTACTAGCTTTAAGTGCCTGAAAAGCTTTTTTGATTTTTCTTAAATTGGTTTACAATTTTTGTTAACTAATGAAGGTTTCTCCGCAAATTTGCCTTCCTTCCTCAACATAAAACCAGACTCAAAATATCTGTATTTATCATGTATAAGATTTTTGATTATCTTAGTTATTAGTCAGCTATCTTACACCATCCATTTTACTTCCCTAAGATAGAGTAAAATGCCAATGAAAACGGAACTTGCAACATACGTCAATATGGCAAAGAGGGCAAGCCAACTTGGCAACAAGGGCAGTGCGAAAAAAATCAGCTGAGGAAAGAGAAAAGCCAAGAAAAGAAATCTCAAGACATTTCAAATTTAAAATGCGATTTTCCAACAGAGGGATAGAATGAGAGGACTAAGCCACCACACACATATGCCAAGTCAAATTGAAAGGATAATTCGCCCGCAAACACCCTCCTGGGTTTCGCATATGTGTGTGTGTGTGTGAGTATCCTTGGGCGAGTTTATCCAAGAACCCCGCCCCCCTATTTTTTGGCCCCCAGGACTCGCTGGCAACTGAAGTCTACTGCTGATGGCATGCTAACACGCCTTTGAATTTGCCAATTGCTGTTGGCGCACGTACAAAACACTTAAATTCTCACAGCCCGAGAACTGGAATATCCCTATGCACCCGTATTCCCATCTAACTGTATATACGAGTATATATATACATATATGTGTATTCTGAATATATATGGACGACGGCTGCTGACTGTCTGCCTGGCTCAATGGAAGGACCCGAGGAGCCTTGGCCTGCCGCAAGGATTGCAGGGCACGTTTAAGAAATAGAATTTTTAAGCAAGTGCCGAGCTCGAAAAGGCTTCTCAGTGGATTAGGATTGTGGTGCCGCGTACTTGGAAAATAAGAGGGATATTATGTTTATATAAGCTTAGAAAATATTTTGTAACTTTTTGATTTTAATGATTATTTTTCACAGACATTCCTGTAGAATAGATTACTTCCAGATGAAGCAAAGTTCAAAGATCTAAGATCGCAGATACAGATTAGGTGGTTATATTTCAGATCCTCCAATGACCATAAATTGATAATTGTGAGGGTAACTTCTAGTCCACAAATCAACCTTTACATCATAAGTTTCACTTACCATGAGTGTAGTCCCACTCCAACTCACTTTCAACTGCCATTCTAGCCCCAAGTGCATCTGTTAGCACCCTCTCTAATGAATAGCTCCTTGGTTCAATATGATTTCCTGCACGATTTGTTTGTTAAAAGGCAATTAGTTGATAAAGGCCATCCTGGCTCGCTATACTCCTCCAAACCTGAAACTTTCAGGGGATTCCCCAGAACACACGAGGCGGTGGCAACTGCTGCATAATAAATTCGCTAACCACGTAATGCTGCAGCTGCAGTGCAGGGATTTCGCATACATTTTTTATGCGAAACACCCGCCCAGAGACAGCGAAGGCGAGAAAGGTGGAGAAATGCAGACAGGAGACACGAGAAAAGGACTCGAAAACTTGGGTCAGAAAGTTTAAGGCAAGAGTCAAGAGTTAACAATGCGGCTTCAACATGTCGCAGGACCAGAAACTTGCTCTTTAGTCCTGCCAACCAAAAAACCTAAAGGATGTTTTTGTGCGAGCAGGAAAATCCTTTAAGTTAGCCAGCTAATTGGATTTGCTGAACTCAATAAAAACGAAATTAAATCCACTTTTTTGGTGTGACCGGGAACCCTTTCAAGTTGACCATTGGACGCAAAGTTTTTGGCAGCCATTATGCATAGACAACTATGAATATTTGGAGGAGTTTGACTCTCCTAGGAGTTGAGTTTTACTGAGTTTTACTGGCTCGACGAAAACTTTTGCATATTAAAATGGCATAAAAACCAATGGCCACAATTTCCGTTGCCAATTGCATAAAAAAGAGATCTCTGGCAGGTTTTATGTTGCATAACCAACGCTGCGTATGCGCGATTTCTTTTTCCCCCTCTTTTTTTTACTTTTTTTGGCAGCCACCGTAGCACCAGATAAAATGTCATTAAGCTAAAGTGCAACAACGCGGAGGTAGGGGAAGCTAAGAAGTTGGAAAGGAGGAGCAGCTGCCCACACAGTGGTCAAGAAAAGTACTCGCACATTGCGTGACGACGCCTTCGCATGCCGAAAAAAAAAACAGAAAACAAAAAACAGCAGGACATGGATATGGGATATGGATATGGGATATGGAGTCCAACTTGCAGGTAAAAAAGGAGTCGGAGACGGTGCCTCCTGTTGGCCAGATTACGCGCACGATATGCTAATTTACAAGAGGCCACGCTCGCAGCGAAGGAATTGCAGATGGAGATGGCGATGGCGCTGCCTTGTTGTGGGCGATGACACGATGGCCACGCAACGGTCTTAAGGAGCACTGAGAGAAAAGTTGATAAGGTTTCCGGAAAACTAAATTTGATGTAATTTTCATTACTGAAGTGTTAGTTGTAATCTATGAGATACATATATATAATATTTTAGGAATAATATTCTATTATCTCCTTTAATAAAATTTCCAACTTAAAGCCATAGGTACTAAGATTTTCTCACCTGTCCCTTCTTTCTACCTGTGCAACAGTCTGATCGATATCGGGTACAAAAAAATGTGGTAAATACAAGCAATCGAGTTGCAATAAATTTCAAGTGTAGGGCACCCGCGCCTCAAAAAAATCAGAAGAAGCTCGAAGAATCGGCAGAGTGGGAACTTGTTGCACGCATGTTGACACACGCATGTGGAATCCAAGGGAAGAGGTGCTATCGGAAGATTGGGGGACACGTAAAGAGGCGTTAGAAAGGCAAAATTCAAAAGCCGAAAGCCGTTGATATCTGGCAAACATTTCACCTGCTTGTGGCGCCCTCTCAGGCACAAAGGCACTCCGTTTCCACCGTTCCCCTTCAACCATTACATCTCCCTCTACCCCTTCTACCAACTGTATTGACCAACTAACTTTGCGGTTTAAAGCACTTAAATATCGACTGGCTGATGTTGGGGCTTTTGCTTTGGTGCAACGGTTGCATGCAACAAGCGTCAATCACCCGCACAAAACTGAATATAAAAACCGTTGCCTGTTTTGCTATGGAAAATTGTTGATTTGCCGCTTGATTGCGTGCGTGTTGGAGTAAAAAAAGAAATATTGAAAGAGTTGGGGGCGACGTGGTTAAGAAGTGTGGGGGGTAGAGGGTCTCTCAAGTCAGCCTGAGGCAGCTGCACCTGACCATCGGGTGATTATAGAATCGCACTTAGAGCAACGGGAAAGGAAATGCGAAAGAAAGTTTAATGCCTTGAAGTTGGATGGACTATTAAATGCTCTAAAGCGCCACCTATTGTCAGCGGGTGATCACCTTAAGCGCAGCGCGAGGCTATATAAATAAATAATATATGTATCTGTATGTATATTTTTATATATACATATATATCGCCATTGCAAATGTCAGGCATCGAGGGTTAGACAGGCGAACTTAAGTGTTAGGAAAGAGCTTAAGTTGAGCCCACAGCAAGCTGACATCATTGAGGGAGAGCTTAGGGTTATTTGGTACAAACTTAGATATACCCATTGGTTAGTCAAGTGGAATATATTAATATGCTTACTATTGAATCACCTATAATAAAGTTTGTAGTTTATGATAAGTAGATGATGGCTAATGTATGACCAATGTATATTTGATGACGTCTCTTTTATTTTACTTCCCAACCAAGAATAAATCCAATCGAAAATGCTTACCAACCAATGACCTTATCTTAGCTTTCATCGGTTATCGAATTCATATCGATCTTTAAGGTAACCATTTAGTCAGCCTTTTACACTTTAAATAAACTTCACTTTTACCTAACTCAACATACCCTTCTACTGGGTACCTAAAAACCCACTTTATCCTGTACCAGCCATAGCCTCAAGGTGCCGACACCCCAGCACATACATATATCCCTGAAAAACCCCACCTCTCAACGCGACAGCCTGTGCTCTTTTATGACACACATTTTTATGCCGGAAGTCTGCCCCGTGGCGTTGGAAAAAACAGGAGGAGACATCCGCGGGGCGAATACAAGAGGTGGGACAACCGGGGCTCTCAGGGCCCCCAACTGGGTGTCCAGAGCCTGGGAACGGAAGCTGTTCTCCACTAGAAGACTGGCCAAGCAACGGCAAGCCGAGCTCAAGACTGGCCAGCGGCAGTCATTAACAGCTCCCAAGCCTGGTAATTAAGCGTCCTTCGCCAAAACGAAGGTGAGACTGTGTGGCAGAAGCTCACCTGAATCCCCAGGAAAACCCCCATACCTTCCTCTTATTCGCCGTTCAGCATTCAGGTGTTAATGGAAAATTTGCATTTTCGTTTAAAGTTCGCTGGGACGCTTTGTTAATGCCTTGCGACGCATCGATTCGTCATGAGCTGGTTAATTGAATGTTTAAATGTTAGACAGGCGCAGAGTGAAGGGTGCCACAAAGACTCCACCAAAAACTCGTTGAGGGGCGAGCTCAATTGCTTTGGCAACGGTTGTAAAAATAGACGGAAACCGGCCGGAGAACCAGAGATCTGGAGGTCACAAGAGTGATGGCTCAAACGGTTACCAAGATCTATAAATACAATAGATATCATGGAAATGGAAATATATTCATTAGTAGCAGTACTTAGTGTATCATCATAAAAGTTAGGGTTATGTCTTGGATTAAACATGAAAATGCACTTTGATGCAGTTGCAAATTTTAATTTAAAAGTTGTTGAAAATATTTCAAGTGTTAATCATCACTAAAGCAAAATGTAGAAGTACTAATGGTAAAAGTAATCTGTAAAACAAATTGTTACTAATGAAGCTATTGGCAAAGAGCTATTCCAACCATCTCCTAATTAATAAATGTTTTACTTTAAAACATACACATTAAGAGTAAAGTTTTTGTAATAATTTCCCAAGAAAAATCAGTTCAGGTATGCATAGGAAAATTAAAAAAGCGACTATTATGCATCGTAAAGCATAAACATGGTAAGCTTTTTATAGATTTCTTGCTGAGATTTTCCCTGGAAATCTTGACGTACAATTATGAAAAGACTTAAGCGGATGAGGCTGTGGAATGCCAGTACTGGCCATTTTTCTAAACATTGTCCTCAGTGCTGGTCCTGGTCCTGTTCCTTGGGCAATGGCTAGTGATTATGCCACCACGATAAGCATATTGGTCAAACGATCTCCGTCTAACGATTGGCGCACCAAAGTGGCAAGAGCAATTTGTAGCCGGGTGAACGTGCAGCGACCAAAACGGCAGCATAAACCAAGCCAGGCCAAGCATTTCATTTTTTTGTGGCTGCTACGGCCGCTTAATTAATAGACAGCCTCAGTCGCAGATTGTGCTGACCACTTACCACTTGCATATGATCAGTATGTGTTGATTGCTGTTGAACATACACTGAAAAAAAATCAACTACTTTTGGGGGAGACTCCTCCTGAAATGGAGTCTTTTCGCCTTAAGTTCAAATTAGTCTTCTGAAACTTTCATAAGGGTTTAGGGAATCAAAAAGGATACCAGACTCAAAACTTCATGTCATGAAACCAAGCTCCCTTTGAAGGATTGCTCTACATTTTGGAAAAAACACATTTCAGAGACTCCGTTTTGGCATTTTCCCCAGTGCCCTCCCAGTCGCGAATCCGTATCTATCTACTGTCCGCGTATCGTGTTCGAATCTCTCGTCGCCGCTGCTTTTATGGGCCGCTGTGTGTTGACAATTTTTGCCATATGTGCAACGGCCTTCGCGGCCGTTCTTGTCGCATAAATCAAGCAGCAGTCGCAGTTGCAGTTGCAGTTGCAGCCGCAGCTGCAAGTCACCGGCGCGGGAGAAAAACAAAAGCCCGACTACAAAAAAAAAAATTGTAGAAAAAAAATCAATCGAAATGAATCGGAATTGCGGGTGTTGGTCGTTTCCCAGCCTGCCACAACGGGTTTTCCGCTCAGGCGACCTTAGAAAATATGCAACGGCAACGGCGACAGCAATTTATTGCCCAGCCATCAATGGAAGTCAATGAGCTGCCACTCCCCCAAAAGCCTCCCACCTCCCCACTTTTGCTTACCATCTAAGGTCGTATGTGGGTGTACCTGGTTAAAGGGGGAGAGAAGGCTGGTTTCCAACTCCAAAACTCCAGGCAACTGCACCTGCTGCTGTCGTTGCTGCTGCAGCTGCAACATGCAAATTTGTGATTAAGGTCACTTGGCAGCATCATCAGTCGCTCAACTCCGCAAGTCTGGGGTTAAGTCTCGCGAATGTTTGTCTACGAGCTCCGATCGTGGGTGTCTCGGCTAAAGATGAGTTGTCCGGGGGCCAAAAGGCAGCGGAGCCAGGGGGTACTCGTTAGTCAGACAGAACTGACGGACCCACCATATAGGAAGAGTTACTTAATGTTTTGTTATTTATAGTAAGTGATTCTAGAGGGAAGGAGAGGGAGTTTTCTTTATATTAATAGTACAATTTATAATATAATAAATATTCTTAGAACTTTGGAGAACAGAACATAACCTCTAAACCTCTGGATTTATCCTGTGACTTGAGAAAACACAACTCTACGAAGCCATCATTGGAAATCCACAATTTTGTGGCAACTATTCTTATGATTTGTTCTTCTAGTGGGACCCCAAACCCCCAACAATTTCAATTTTGCGGCTGTTAACGACAAATGACATTCGGAAAGCTATGAATTTTATGGGCAGAGCCGAGCAGCCTGAATGGATCGAAGTGGATTTGAGTCTGATGGAGTGAAGAACGTTCCGATGGTGCAGTGCTTTGGCTGTGGTGCAGTTGGGTTGTGGTTTGAGCGGGTTATGCGGGTGCTGCGCGACCAAGAAACCCAAGAAGAAACCCCCGCAGAAAGGCCCCATCTAGCCGGTTTCACCTGCCGTACCCGCACCGCCAACCCCGTCATTCCCCTTTTGAGGAAACTGCAACGTGGTGTAATTAATGCAGCAGCAGCTGCGCTTTGCCTTCTGCACCACCGCCCCTTTAACCCTCCACCCTGCCCCTGACCGACAAGCGCTTATCTCTGGCTGGCATATCGAACAAGAAAAGAAATCTTTTATAGTCTTTTGCGGTTTGTCTTTGAGTCATTTTGGCATGCATTTGGCATCGATTTAGAAACGCTCGCCTGCCCCGCGATCCGAGTGCGTGAGTGTGGGAAACGTGGCCCCATCGAGTGCCCCACCGAGTGCACCTCCAATGCCCCACCGGGTTCTCAATGTCCCACACGTAAAATAAAAATTTTGGCAAGTGATTTTGGTAAGTATTTAAAGGTATTAAAATTAAGATTTGATTGCCTTCGAAGACATTAGTTATAGTTTCCTTACTCATACTTGTTCTAAATTATCCACACATTAATTCAGAAAAACAGAGTAAACTTTTCTTTTAGTGCACGCGGGTGAAATGAGCGATTCCAATCGCGTTTCTTGGCTCTTTTGGCGCTGCCAAACGGAGCGCGGCACCCGCCGCAGACCGATTGGAATCGGCAGTCAAATGCAACCACAGCAGCAGCAGCAGCAGGAAAAGGCATCATCAGCAGGGCAATTGCAGCACCACCGCCTCCTACAAGTTTTCAATTTCTCGTCTGGTGCTTTGACAACCGAATTTTTGCGTTATTTAATTTCTGCAACCGCCGCCGCAGCCGCCAAAACAGATGAAACACGAGCGATAAGCGCATCCCAAAAATTGCATTTCATTTGCACTTGCCACCGGGAGAGAGAGAGAGTCGAGCAAAAACTGCAAATTGATGTGGGCCCCACAACCGCCCAGAAGACATATCATCTAGAAGAAGAGGGATTCACGCAAATGCCGGGTCAAGAATGCCATGTCCCCTGAACTGCTCAGTTCAAGAGCTACCAATTTGTGCGGCTTGTCGTAAAGTGTTTGTGTTGTTTCTGTTTCGCATTTTTTCGCCACTTGCTTCGGCTCCTGGCAGAACAGCCCCATTCATTTGGTTTTTATGAGCCGAGGCGGCCAGCGGCGATGAATGTGCCAGGAGCTCCAGGTCGTCCTGTTTCCGAGTTGATTAGAAGGCCAGGTGCCTTTTTGAATGCCTGCTTAACCATGTCTTGCTGCGGCATGTCCTGGTGCTCTTGTCCCAGTCCTGTTTCTGTTTCTGTTTTGAGCAGGAATGGCAAGTCTGCACTTCTTGTTGATTTACACCTTGGCTTATTGCTTTTTGGCCTGGCCCAGACACCCACAGCGAGAAAAACAAAAATGCCAAGAGACACGGCGGGGCTGGGGTATGGGCAGACAAATGGCTTGGCATTTTTTTAGAATTGTCCAAATGTTTGGAACTATGTTAATTGTGCGATAAATCTGACATTAGATACCGCCAGCGATCGGTAAATCAGCAATTTGCTATGCCACATCGGTATAAAAACCAATGCACTGCAAGAAGTTTATTTATTATAAAAGATTGTTGGTTGTTTTTGAAGTCATTAAGATTAAAATTAGAAAGAAATTAAAAACCAAATAACAAAGTATGAAAGTAAAGCTTTTAACATAAGTAAGAGTTCATATTAAAAAATTGTCCATATAGTACTTTAAGCTGGTAGCATAAGCTCCTTAAAGCCCCAACAGATGTAATCTTAAATATTATAATTTCAGATGATCAAAAATTTTGTTATTTATTTAGTGTTACTTCCCCTTTTTCCACGGACCTGAAAACCTCAGTAAATAATGATAAGGCTGAGCCTCGAAATTCACCTTGGATCGTGCCGCTCCTTCTTTCTCCGTCAAGAGTGAGTGATGAAAGATTGCAATCGGGAGCTGCTGATTGCAGATGGCCCGATCCTCAGATCGTGTTTACACAACATATATATACTCGTATATATAGTGTATATATCAGTATCAAACT
Source organism: Drosophila eugracilis (assembly GCF_018153835.1). Taxonomy (NCBI): domain Eukaryota; kingdom Metazoa; phylum Arthropoda; class Insecta; order Diptera; family Drosophilidae; genus Drosophila; species Drosophila eugracilis. The sequence continues at coordinate 7,018,936 of NW_024573038.1, read as the reverse complement.
GTGCTGGTCAGGCTACTCGAATTGCGAATTGGCACCTGCAGCAAGCAGCAGCCTCCAACTGGGACGTAGACTTTATTTTACAACTCAATAAAACGAGTGAAAGGGGAGAGGCAGCCCGAAATTGGAGCAGTCTAATAGGAGGAAACAAACCAAATGGCTGTACCTCATTCCTCCATGAGCAAGGGAATTCGCCAGCTGCTGATTTTTGTTTCGGATAATTGATGATCTGCGAAGAGGGAGAAGACCTCATTTCAGGCGATTCCCCAAGATTCCCAAAGAAAACCGAGGATTAAGTGATGGAATGGGCGCAGCCTTGACAGCCTCGCACCTGAGGTTACGCACTGATTGCGCATACGCAACGTGTAACGAGACGATTTTCTCACACTGCCAACTTTGCACTTAAAGATCTTTAAAAGTGATTACAGTCAGGTGATAAAAACTTAATATAAACTTGTAGTTATGATTATTTTTTAGATTACTTTAACCTTTAAGGTTAAAGAGGATAATCATTCTTCGAGTTTTATAAATCCAAACACAGCCACAACCCTTTACTTTCTCTCAGTGTTATGGCGATTTTTAATAATTGACAATTAAAGTAGCAATAATTGACAATAAATATTAAAGGCAGTGCCGGAGCGCCATGGGCCGCGTATGCAGCTACCGCTCGGCTCGGCAATTAATGGCGCGTTTTAGCCATATAAAGTCAGGTCGGAGCCTAAGTTCCAGCCCCTGTTTAAGTCCCAATCTCGACGTCAAACGTCAAACGGAGGCCGACGATGACGATGACGACGATGATGATGACGATGACGACAGTGTGAGAGCCTTTGCCTAACCGATCGACCAGGGTTAATATAACTCAATTAGCTGGGAGTTGAAGCCGATAAATCAATCAGGCCGATAACCAGAGTGGGTCATCGATGGAGGAGAGGAATGGTTGGGGCATCGGCTGTTCAGATTCCCCGCGGTTTGGCACCTGGCTGCGACTCGTCCACTGATGATTTGCGTGCCGCGCTGCCATTTCTCAGGATCGCATTTAACATCCGGTCCTGCCAAAACTCCCACTCCCGATCCCAACTTAATTGAAACATTTTTGCGTAAGCGGTCAGACAACTTAAAAAGGGGTTCAGAGGCGTACAGAAAGGGGGGACATGGCACCTCGCCCACGCACCATTTTGTAGAGGAGACTCCTGGTCCTGCAACTCTGCCACGGCTTGTCACAAATTGAAAGCTACAAGCGGCAAGTACACGATTTATGTGGGCCGAATGGGATGAGAGAAAATATTGGAAGGTGGAGGAGGTGGTGGTTAGCTGGTACAGTTGCACTCGCAAAAGTTATATCTATACTTATATATATTTTAAGGATTTAAGTAATTTTACTTTATAGTTAAAAAGCTTATCGAAAAGCTTATCTAAAAATTATGTCTTAGAAAATTCTTATTAAAGTAATGTTTTCAAAATAACTAAACGATTATTTTCTCAGTGCAGAGGATCCACTCTAGGCCTGAGAGTTTGGCGTTTGGAACTTGCAGTTGAGCGCTCGCAGCTTCGAACTGAAGTTAATCCAGCGACATGGCCATGAACGCCGCCAGTTTATGGCATTTTAATGGTCACTTAATTTTGTTTATGTTTAATGGGCGCGCCTCTGGCAGCTGTCCCCCCCGTGGTCGCCCACCGATCTCCTCCCCCCTGTGGGGGTACCCCACCCCTGAGATATATTGATTGGCGATTAACCGAAACGATCCAATGGAGACGCCATTGTTTGCCAAATTGCGCATAATTTCAGCTAGCTAGTCAAAGTAGAGGCAGCGGCAGCAGGAGCAGCAATTCTACCTTAAAAATATTTGGCCAAAAGCTCTTCGCAATTTTAATCAGCTTCGCGTCCCCAAGAAGGAGTCGGTTTTCCCACAGAACCGACTCCAATCTCCATGGTCGCCGATCTAAGGCTGAATGGCTGAATTAACAAAATCATAAAGCAAATAGTCCGACCATATCGGGGCAATCGAGAGAGTGAGAGAGAGAGAGAGAGAGAGTGAGCTGCGGTCGGAACACTCTAATGATGATGAGCGCATCGCTTTTTCAAGCAAATTGCAGCCACATTTCCTTTGTCGGCTCTCGCACCTCGGGATCTCAGTTCCTGGTCTTGCATCGGGGTCTTAACCCTCTGCATGCCCAAGTGACACATGTGTAACATACCAGGAGGATTATCGCAAATACTCAAATACCACCTGGGGATTCCATCTATTGCAATTGATTCGGTCCAGGTTTCTAATTAAGTGTGAATGAACTTGGTTGTAGTTATTATCATTCTCTTCTAAGGGTTTTGGCCAAGAGCTGTCTTAAATGGTAACTAATTTAATAGCTTAAGGAGAACTATTTTAAGTTAAGTAAGTATTTTCCTTTTAGAGCGATGGTTATATTGGTTAAAAACTCCCCACTTCTTCTTAAACCAAAAATATTTTAAACCCAAAAAAAATCTCCCACCAAATTATGATTTATTAGAGGGTTAACCTGGCCATTGTTCATGAAAAGCACCGCCCTCTACCCCTTCTAGCCCCCTGCCCACTCCTCGAATCATAATGATTTATTGGCCGCAATTTCAGCGACATTTTATTGCATTTTAATTAGTGTAATTTCAATTTTTGCCGACGCCGCCGCCACCGCCGCCGCCTCTGCCAAGCAAAACTTTTGATAGAACTTTCCGAGGAGGCAGGAAATTAGAGAGGCGATTAAGGGGTTAGAGGGGAGATCTAAAGATTAAGGGGAAAGTAAGAAAGAGGGGCAAGGGAGTTCCCTAGCCACACACTCAAGTGCTCATTAAATTTGATTTAACCGCCTGTCACTCGACGCACCCACGCCCCAAAAGTTTCCCAGCTCGCGTGTCGTCGCTCAACGCCCACAAATGGTCCATAAATCCGCAAGATTTAATAACTCATAAATGCATGTAAATGCAACAAACAACAGGCAACAACAAAGCTCGTATAATGTGCCACATATTTTGAATGTCGCATAAAGAGCTCTACGCCAAAAAAAATCATAAGACGACAGCATCTGCAGACATGAGGGAGGTTCAAAAGACAATTAACGAAGATGGAAATGCCCTTTGGAAAATATAAGAAATATATTTGTCTTAATATAAAGCTGTTGTAAGAATCTCAATAGTAATAGTTACTTACTAAATTTCCTTTATCTTTACAAGAAACGCAAGAGTAAAACTTCATCTTACTGCCTTTCCTACATTCTTCCCAAAACCTCTAGACCCTTTACAGAGTGTATAACATATTAAGTGGAAAATTGTTAAAGAAAATAGTGCAAATCGAAGTCTGAGTGAGATGCCAGCCACGAAATCATTTACCATCAAGAACTAACTTCCCACGAGAAGTAAGAAACGACCATCCCGAAGAATAATTCATAAAATCGCAACTAAATAAATAAAGCGAGCTTGGGGCAGCGAGGTAAATGATTCCGCCAGCGGAGTCATCTTTCTTCGCAACGCTGGCAAAACGATGACAAATTGCTTGAAATAATATAAATTTTGCAGCCAAGACAGTAAAAACTGTCTGCACGGCTGTCTGTCTGGGCTTTTGGGTCCCAAAGAGCAGCTCCATAGGAATAGGAGTTGGATGCTGGAGCTGCACTTTGGAGCTGGTGTTTTTTGGAATGGGAGTCTGGCCGGCGGCGAGTAAACTGTTGTTTTTCACGACGACGCGTGTCACATTGTCCACCCACAAGAGCAGACGACAGACCAGACTGAAAATCCGGATCTGGTGGGTAAAGGGAGGGGCGGCGAGAGAACTGGGAAATTTGCATAATTTGTTGGGGAATTGCGTCTGGGGAATAGCACGCCCACGCCTCCTCCGTGGGGAGACTCCAAAAAAGAACGCCCCCCATTTCCTCAAATTTCCCATTAAGCCAAACTTACACGTCTCGTTATTAGTAAAATCGAATGGGGTGTAACTTGATATCGTTTTAAGTCTTGGAATTTGCTATTATATTAAAATAGGTTTAATAATATTTACTATTTTATTACTAACATTCTTTTAAAGGTTTTACTTTTTAAGCTGACTACTTGTTAAACTTTTTAACTCTTCAAAATCAAACTGATTTATTACAGATTTTTGATCATTACTTTAGTAAATTCAAATCACATTTATAATAATTAATCCAAAATGCAACAAATAGAAAATCACAGAAGAAAATCAAAACATGAAGGGTTGATTAGGCTAGAAAAATCAACCACAATTTCCCACAAGACTCTGCCAATCTAACCCCTTGCTGCACCCGCATATCTTTTTGTTGCATAAACAATGACAACAAATTGATATCAATGCGATCTGAACTCATTAAGTGGAACAAGCTCATTACCCGCTAAGCCCGACGAAGTGATCAATAATTGTTGGGATTTTCATTTAATTTGTTTGAATTAGTGAGACGGAGGCGGCAATTCCCAGGCTGCACATCATAAATCTTTGTAAATTTATCGTTATCGCCCAATAAAATGTCACTGGCGATATAGCACCTCCAAGCCACATTCAGTTCCTTTAGCCATCAGCCATCCCGTATGAGTGATAAATCGAGTGCGTCCAGTGCGTTTGAAAATCGCAGTCAATTAAGGAGCAGGAACTGAGCAGCAGCAGCTGTCCGGCACCTTCAACTGGATGTGGACACTGTGCACTGTGGGCCATATCAGCTGGCATCTCTCACTTCGGCGGCGGCGGCGGCGTCCTCTGATTGCAGCGACATGCTCGAAATTACTTTTCTGTGTACAAACTGGCACACACAGCCGAACCAATAATGCCACAGCTCAGCTTTGAATGTGGGAGATTTACGACTCAAGTTGGTACATGAATACCCTTAAAAGTGTAAGTTTAAGAGGAAGAACTTTAAAATAAAGATCTGCATTTGGATGAGTTAGGTGCTGTTTATTTTATACTCATTATCATAATGTTAGTAATATTTGGTGGCCTCGTTATCAATACATTTATTTATCAAATACCTTTATAGACCTCCTCGCTCCTTGCTTATTCACTCTGACCCCATCTCATACCCTAACCCAAGCAGCACTCATCCGAAAACCGCTGGCAAATCTCAAAGCTATGCCCATGCCAAATGCCAGTTCAGATATCATTGTCTTACCAACTGCTACACATTTTCACACACTCCTCCGAGATGCTAGGTGCAAGGTGCAAGGAGAGGCTGGTGGTGGTTGCAACCAAGCGGCATCGGCAGCTGCGATAAGCGGGAATTAAATAATTTTACACTCCTCGCGATTATCGGCAGCGATTGGCGATGCCGATTGCCATACGGATACGATTTGGTATATGCTAACGAGCTGGCTGCCTATAATTGGCCCAAAGGAGTGGAGGTTTCTTGCCAAGAAGTGGATGAAGAAGAACAAGCAGATGAAGGGGTGGAAAACGTGGCCACGCGCTTTCGATTCGACTCCTTTGGGTTTTGGCTGTTGGCTTTTGGCTGTTGCCAGTTGCCTGTTGGCTCTTTGCTCTTGGCTGGCTCATGGCTTTTCGCTGCGTCTCGGGAGTCGAGTAATTGACAAACAATTACCTTTAACGCAGCATTGTTCCCCGGGACTCTTTGATCCATCGGCATTCGTTCGGCATTCTGGCTTTCAAGTTGCGAAAGGAGGCAAACACCTCAATTTTGGTAGCCATAGTTCCTTACCTCCCCTCTCCCCCTCGAAGAAACTGCTTTGCCTATGAGTTTTTCGGGGCGGGCGGCATTGGGCCTTTGGGCATCGGAAATCGGTAACCAGCTCCAGCACCCGCACCCAACAACACCTGCCTGCGGAACTGAAACTGCCCGGGTGGGGGAACTGAAACGGAGATCTCGGCCAGAGCCAGGGACCATAATAATAAATATTTCATGAAGCTGTCAGCAACAAATAATCTAAAAACTGCACCGCACTGACCAAAAGCCACAAAAGAAGCCGCCAACGATGGACCACGGCCCAAAGTCAAGCTCAAAGCCAAAACCCAACCCAAACATAGTATGAGCTACACTTGAAAAAAAATGTGTTTTAAGTTACAAATATATTACGAGTTCATTTTTCAAATAAGACTTAATAATGTTTTTGTTTTCTGAGTTAACATGAAAAATCTTTATAAATGTTACTCTGTTTTATTTTTTGTCAGTTTTCTTATTCTCATTTTCTCTCAGTGAGCCCATCAAAATCAAACTTGAGTTGAGAAGACCAAGCAGAGCTATTTGCGGCCTCACAATGAACACCCGTCGGCTCTTGTGGGTGTTATTCCCCCTTTTTAAAGAAGTTTCTTCGACGGGGTAGAGGTGGGTGATGAAGGCTACCGATTGGAATGCGGAATGCACACAAACATAAACATAAACATAAACGTAAAGATTGCTAGAGCAGTGCATTTATTAAACATAAATTCATGGCTATATTGACAATGTATCTGCTCTCCTCCTATGCGCATTATAAATCGAGTTAAGTCTTGAGAATTCCCCAAAGTTCGTAGATGAGATCAGAGGCTATGATTTTGTCTATTGAAATGAGTCGATAGATATGGAGTTAGTAGTTGTGATATTTGCAGGCTATGAAGGTAATAAATGTTAATGCTTTTACTAAAAGCTACTAAAAAGTAAAGATGCCTGCAAGTAGTTAATAGGCTAACAGTGCGTATACTTAATGTCACCCTTACAAATTTCAAAACACTTAAAAATTTAAACATTTCGGAATGTAATACATAAATAAAACAAAAAAGAACTAAAAGTCATAACCAACAAAAACATACCAAAAGATCCCTTTAAAGCCAAAATTCCCAAGCCTTCGACCCCATTGAGTCCTTCTCGACAATGATGGATGCACTGACTGCCAGCCAGTGCCCCCGCAACGACTTATAGCCACCTTCATTCCATCACTAAACCAAAAACCAAGCCGATTTGAGCCTGTTTCAGTGATCTGGAGCAGCCGTCGCCCGGCTCCATGCACCTGTCAATACATTTGACATAAACCGGTCGCCTCTGAGCTTACGCACTGCTGGGAGTTTTGAGTTGGGAGTTTAGATATGGATGGAGTTGGGAGTCTGGAGTCGTGGACCGGGAGTTGGGGGCTTAACTGGGCAGCTGGAATGGGATTCGGATCGGCAATGGGAATGGGGAATGGGGAATGCCTGGCGGACCTGTTGCCATCATCATCATCATCATCATCGCAGCCGTTGTGGTCGTCATCATTTGATGCGTCAAACATGCGCTCAAACGCCTCGATAGCGACAGCGACTGCAACAGCAGCAGCATCACCAGCAGCTACTGCAACTGCAACAGCGACGCGTTGGCGACTGCAGAAAATTTTTATTATTATTATGACCATTTTAGCTACCAAGCAATGCGTGGAGCAGGCAGTCAAGTGGGCCGAAACGTGCACTGAGAAAATAAATAGATAAATATGAAATATAAGAAAATCTTAGTAAAAAGTCACCAATTTTTTATTTGTATTTTGCATTTCATTTATCATAACAAGGAACTACTATCTTATCGTCATAATTAATGCCAAGTACAGCTCCCCCTTTCCATTTTTTCCCACAGTGCAACTGCAATGTCTGAGATGCGTCTGCGCCGGCGCAGCAGTCGGCCAATAAATTGTGACGCTAATGTAAAGTGTGGCAAGCCATTAGTAGAACGAACGGCAGCTCAGTCAGGATCGGTTGTTGAACCCCCGGGACAGCTGACGGGTCTGGATTGTGGACTCTGGAAGCGGGATCTCAAGCTGGTGCCATAGCTATCTGTGTGGGAAGAGAAGAGAGATCTGTGTACTGGGCGTTGGTAGTTGGTAGCAGCGACTGCCACGCCCTACAGCGATTGTCTATTTATACCTGCCCACTAAGTTGGCATTTTTATGGCATCCGCCGCAAACAGATTTCACTTCCAGCGGAAAACGGAAGCGGCCAGTTGGGTTGCACTGGACAGATCGGGTTGGGGCCAATTCAAATCAACTCCCCAGCGGAGGCAACTTCCTCAATGATGGATATATAGTTATTCATACCCTGTAAAGGGGGTATATGGGGTTGGATAAGGAAATAGCCATTCATAAAAGTTAAAACTGTGCAGAATTACTTTTGTATTCTAAGAAGTTTATTCCATTGTTAATAGGTCATTAACAGATTTCCCCTTTGGCAAAGATCTGCTTTATTTTCCTCTTTAAAAGTGTATTATAAAATTCGCTGTGCCCAGGAGGCTTCCTTTCTCGTTTTTTGTAGGCGCGTTGGACTCTCGTTTGTGGTTTCGATTTAATAGATTAATTAGAGGCCACACCGGACCACAGGCCGCCCAGTGATCAAGCAAAAGTAGTTGTCGCCGTCGGACTTCCGTCAAAAAAAAGAAAAAAAGAAGAAAAACCATGCAATTGTCGCAGCAGCAAAGGCAATTTCAGCAAGTTAAAGTTTATAAAGCGCAGCAATCGCAGAGGTCTTCGCCTTCTGCGGTGGCTGTCCAAAATTCTTCTCTTTTTTCTCTTTGTTTGCCCCGACCTCAACTTTAACCTCCATCCTCAGATGCAGAAAACCACAAGGCACTTGATGCCAAGCGATGGCGGCGCTGGTGGCGATGCCGCAGTTCACTTGGAGGAGGAAAGGCTGCAGGAAAAGCGGGTGGCGGCGGCAAGAGGAAGAGGGAGGAGGACGCAACGAGGACAGAACGTGGTTAGCAAATTTATTATGTAAACGGAAATACGGCATATCCTTGCCCAGGCGCTGTCGGCGCCGCAGCAATAGAAATAGTTTTCAGCCCGCTGGTAAAAAAGCAGGACAAAGGACTCCCGATTCGCAGTTAGTGATGCTAAAGGTTTAGCTTACAAAAAAGTATTAGTAATTATAAATGTTTCTTTAAAAAATTCCTTAATTATGTTTCTTAAATATCATTTATTAAAATTTGTATATATTTTTTATACTTATTATAAGGCCAACTCAGCATCTCTGGATGTAAGGAGCTCGAAGGAGCCTGCTCGTAAATCGCATAAATTGTATAATTCTGGGCACTCCATTGCTGTTGTTCTTGTTGCATGTTTGTTGCTTTGTTTTGTTGGCTGTTTGCTGTTTGCTGCATTTTGTTGCCAAATTGCGTTTGTAGGTGACTCCATGTCCTTTATCTCCGCCCATCGCCTTCCGGAGTTCAAATGAAACAATATGCTGCCAAGCCAAACAGGAGGCGTCCAAAGTGGCCGCCCGTCCGATGACAGGGGCGTGGCATTAGTGGGATTAGTGAATTAAGGACCGATGGCGACACCTGCGCCAGGAGTCAGCAACTTTGGAAAGTCTCTCTCTTCGGATTGAATCCCATTTGCCGGCTCAATTAACAGTAACTTAAGGGAATCGGGTTCATTTAAATTCATGAAGTTTCCTTGCCACGTGGTCAGGAACTTTCCGTGGAAAAAAGTTGAGGGGGGAAAACTACATGAAAGGAAAAAGGTCAGAACAGACAATGACAGTAGACAGGACGAACGAGCGTTGACCACAACAGCCGCAGGATAACGTACGGAAAAAAATGAATAGAGAAACAGGGAAAGGAAAACAATTTTATGGAGGAAAAACACGAAAAAATAGTGAAATGGCAAAACAAAAAATAAATGAAGGCAAGAGGAAAATGAGTGCAATTTGATTTGGTCTATGGATTTTGGAGCCAGCTTTGGAAGAAGCTTCATTTGGTTTTGAGAGTCTTAAAACGGCATTGCACTCTTGCTTAACTCAAATCTTAATCTTAAAATTGTTGAAGAAAATCATGTTGAAAGGATGATCTAAAGAGAGATTTCTGTACTACCTCAATAAATTACTTTTATCTTAACATTAATTTGCACTTTCATTTAATTAATATGACAATGTGATATTTTATGAAATTCTGCAATTTAAAGTATAATAATTGGTTTAAAATCAAAATCCCAATCTCAGGACTGAAACGTATGAGTAATATCTTAAAGTGAAATGACTCTCTATTAAAACTTCCCTTCCATTTGAATAGCCAGGGATCGAAGAGGTCCACGAGGTCCATTACCAACTCCTCCTGTCCACATTGGACTCCACTGCTCTCTATCTGGTTGAGGTCACACGAAGGCATCAAATAGGCAAAGTTTTTTTGGTAGCCAGAGCGACGCCTTTGGGCCAAATTTATGACATTGAATTTATGTGCAGCAGGGCATGCCGCCTCTACAACGGCAAAGTGGGCGGGGCAGGAAGTGGAAGTCGGGCAGGAGCTGCCGATCGATTTGGCAGAATTAACATCTAAACAAGTGTCGGCCAGTAAAGATACTCGTGGAGAAAAAGGAGAGCCTAAGAAGCCCATGGAAAAAGCGCGTTAAACTGCTTAACACTTCTGCATGGTCACCCAAAAGAAAATGGAAATGAAAATGGAAATGGAAACTGTGGCCATAACTCATGCGACACACGATTGCCGGGGTAAATTGTCTAAGAAAAGCCAAAAAAGGAAATGCCAAATGCATTAAGAAATAAGCAATTTTCTGCAAGCAGAAGAAGAGGCAAAAAGTAGCCAGGAGATCGGAAGAAGGAGACAGAGAAAAGAAGCCAATCGGGGGAGGAGTTTTCCCCGGGAAATGGTTAAGGCGAGCCAAGGACACCAAGAACTAACCCCCAGCCCCGAAGCCTCCATGCTAAGTAGTTGCATTAAAAGCTTACAACAAAACCTGCGACAGCAACAGACAGACAGGACAAGAAACAAATTTTGGGTAACTCCCTGCGCCTGGGTCATAAAGTCAGCCCCCTCCGCCGACCTGCCCGAAAGTCCTACTCCCCCTCCACACCACTCCCCCTCCACACCACTCCCCCTTCATTACCAGTGTAGCCTTAGTGCCATTTTCCTGGCAGCGACTCAAAAATGTGCTACTCCTTGGGCGGCATTCGGGTTTGCCGCTTGTAAATCATGCGGATTTGTATGCACAGTTCAAATGCTTAAATAAGATCCCTTTAAGGTTAATTTTGTATTTAAAAGTTCATTTTATGTTTATTTTATTAATTTATTTTCGCTTAAAAGATTTAGTAAGATATGGTATTATAAAATATTATTAAGTAAAAGTCTAGCCTACATTAGTAGCTTATATTGGTTAAATTATTATTAAGTATATTTACTAATTTATAACTTTTATTTTATAAATTAATTTTTTTTCAAGAATTTTGAATTTTTTTAAATGTAACGCATTTTTTATCGCCTCCTAACGTCTATTTTAAGAACTATACACACTGATCCTTAAAAGCTGCAATAGAGGACGCCACAATATATACCAAAAGCTTAATCCAATATTGCCACTTCTTTAAAATTAAGTTATTCCACGCGTTGCCATCAACGGCAATATTCAGCTTTTAGCAAGTACACCTACCAAATCTGTCAGCCTATCGTCATCGAACCAAAAACATATGTTTCTTTCGATAATTTCCCGAACAGAGCGATTAATTCGAGATTGGAAAGTGAATAAGAATATACGTGAAGAAGGCGAGATAAGCAAACGGCAAAACGTGAGACTGTGTGCGTCCTCCGTCTCCTCGCACCTAAGTGGAGCGCACTTAAAAAATATTTTGTGGATGGAGTGGAATAACAATAAATAACAAATAATCAAATGCATAAGCAGAAAATGCTAAAAAGCTACAAAGAGAGCCCAAAGTGATAAATAGCGAACGGTGAAAAGCACGCGTTTTCCGCTTTTCCAGCAGCCGTGTGCCAATTCGTTTTGCACATTTCAAGCAGCCGGATATTGTGGAGGCAATGGAAAGCGAAAACATGTGTGCATGTGTGTCGCTGGGATAACGGCGAAAAAGGCGAAAGAGGAGCTAGTGAATTAGCGAAAAACTTGAGCTGAGATCCAAAAATCGGATCTTAAGTTTGAGGAGGACAAAAAGAGAGAGAGACGAAGCAAAAGTTATTCACATACACACAAATACACATACAAGCGCGACACACGCTCTCCCGTGTAAAACCAATACAACAACAAAAAAACAACAACATGCAATATTTGCAAAGTAGTTAAATAATTCTGCCCTGTCTGCGCTTTATTTCCTTCTTCATTTCGGTTCTTCTGGTTTTTTTTTGTTTAATTTCAACAAGTTTCTGTTTCTCGCTTTTCCCTTACACACACACAATCGCACTGTTCTTTTTTCGTTACTACTTCAAAACAACAAAAACACACGGCACACGAACACTAAAAACACCAACACCAATACAACGTCTCGTGTGACGTGCGAGCGCAGAAATTGTCGTCTTTAGATTTTGTTTGTGCACTTTTCGCCATTTCCCTTTGTGTTCCGTTGTTCGCGGAAGAGGAGGGGCAGAAGGAATAAGGAGAGTGGCCGAGAAGCACCTGCGAAAAAGCGGCACGAGATCGCCAGAAAAGCAGAAAATCGCAAGAAGCAAAAGCGACCGGCTCCCCACTCATACTCAAACAAAGCACACACACACATATCCAACACTTGTTGCAGCGGAAGAGGAGAAGGGGCAAGAGGGCGATAAGAAGGGTAGACAAAGGAGAGAGACGAGGAGGAGCAGGAGAACAAGTGCCTAAGAAAAAAACATCGCCCATCTGCTATCAGCGAATACCACTGCAAACGTAAGCACGGGGATAAATAATGGGGTGGAATAGACCTTGAAAATACCCTATAAAGAATATTGTCCATAGAAAATGGGCTGTCTTATTCCTTATTATTTATTATTTAACGTACTCCCAATACCTTCAACATTTTGCCAAATACTAGATAACCATTTCTGAAAACTAGATTTTAGAACTTCATCGGCTTTCTTATCTGCCTAATCCATTTTCGAATCGGTTTTGTATTGCAAAAACATCGATCGATCATCTTTTATATTAGCCGCCTGCCCATAGTCCTGACCAGTTTCCCCTTTCCCTAGTCGGTTGTAAAAAGTAATGTCATAAAAAGTTCATATACCATTCACGAGGGACACAATCAGCACGCTATCCGCGGAGAAAGACCGGCTGATAAGTGATAAGCCGCACGGACAGGCGGTGCAATTTGCCGATGGCCCGGCAATCTCGCATCTGATAAGGCCGGAATCACGATTTTCATGTGCCGCACATTCAAATTAAAGGCGTCAAGCTATAAAATGATATATGAAGAGCTTAGCCTTTATCAGCGATTGTTATTTTTGAACGTGTACATTAATGGGTAAAATACTGAGGGGATCATGAAGGTTTAATTTAAGGCCCACGAATGCGTTGATCTAAACTTTATTTTTCTATTTTCCAGATGGTCAAGGAGAAGCCCAACTCGACTCGTATCTACGACAAGGATGGATTTAGGCGGCGAGCTGCTTGTATTTGTGTGAAATCGGAAAATGAGGCGGAGGTTAGTGGGAATAAAGCATTAATTATTAAAGAAGAGACATCGAAAATGAGATGGCATAAATTGGCTTACCTTAATAGTTATTTTAACAATTTCAATATTTTACAAAATCTATTTTAGAAAGAATGATATATTTTATTTTAATACTTTTTGTTTTATCAAGGTGCTCTTGGTAACCTCCTCTCGTCGTCCGGAGCTATGGATAGTTCCAGGAGGTGGCGTTGAACCCGAAGAGGAACCCTCAGTGACGGCAGTACGCGAAGTTCTTGAAGAAGCCGGTGTTGTTGGCGATTTGGGTCGTTGTCTAGGTGTTTTTGAGGTTGGTATAAGCTCTATCCCGTTCGAATTTATTTTAAATGCGATCCTATATTCCAGAACAACGACCACATGCATCGTACTGAGGTGTTCGTGATGAACGTGACCCAGGAACTGGACGAATGGGAGGACTCGCGGAGCATCGGCCGAAAGCGTCAGTGGTTTACCATCGATGATGCATTGTCGCAGCTTGCACTGCACAAGCCGACGCAGCAACATTATCTGATGCAGTTGCAGCACTCGAAGACACTGGACAACACGAATCGCGTGGTTAACGCCACGCATCCGCCCAAGTTGACCAATACCGCCACTCCAGCCGCATCGCCTACAACGGCATAAAGACATCGGAATGCAGAAAGCAGGAAGAGGAAACCACACATGCACACCACACTTAACCCCGAAACTAATCCAACACACTAACTCTAACCCCCATATACATTTTGACATTTTGCAAATTTACAAATAGACAGGCAGTCTTCTAGATTATGTTGATTAAGCAATACTTATTTCCCCGCATCCCCACACATAGACCCATTTGCGTTTAAGTTTAAGTCAAAGCGTTCATTTATGTCTTTAGTAATTGTATGAGAACTAAATTTATGTGTTTACTCCAGAGCGAGTGAAAAGGAGGTGAAGAAAACAAAAACGCTACTCGATCAATGCTAAGCGATAACTTATATTATTCGAGATCTATATAACACAACACAGATGAAAACGGAAACAAAAACCAACATGTAATAATTTTTGAGCGAATAGCACTTTTTGCAAACACGAAAAAGAAACTAAAACTAGATGAACTAAACAACAAAATCCAGATGTAACGATATCTATTAGATTTTTCTACTCTTTTTTATAATTTACTCAAAAGGCATCTTAATTGATTATTGTAACAAACAAACCAATTGGAATCGGCTTTTAAGAGCGTAAAGAAGATCTTAATTAACTATGCTAAGCGGCCTAAACAATAAATCGAAACCTATTTAAGCGATGACTAACAAAACGATTTCGTTTTGAATCTAACCTTGAAGTCAAGCAAGGATCATTTTTCAAAAGAAATCTGGACTCTAAACTTTAGACTCTCTGACGGACGGACATAAGACTCAAGAAAAATCATTAAAAACCCTTAATATAATTAACAACAGTTGCCTATGCAAGAAATAAAACCCACTGCAGGGGAAATATAAAGATAAACGTTAACTTATTGTAAAAACAAAATGCGAGAAATTAGAGAAGCCAGCAAACAAACATATTATGAACTAATTCAACTACTAAATATGTGCACGTTGTACTTTTCAGAAACAAAAAAAAAATAACAATAATTACGATTATAATATTAACACAGCTAAGGAGAGAAGCATGTTTTCAATGTGATTTAAGAGATACAAGATACATACGAGTTGAACAATTTTATGTGACATTTTTTCGATGATTTTTTGGCACTTCAAAAGCGCGCAACAAACGAAATTTTAATTCAAGCTCAATGGAAGCAAAGTCTGGCAGTTGAATCTATGATTTTATCAATCTATCAATTGAACTTTAGTTGCAAACTAAAGCCGGCAAACGAACTTTATCGGATCGCTAAATTATATCACAAATTGTTGCAATTAAATGATGATTTACAACCAATAAAGAAGAAAACAAACAAAGAATGAGTTTTTATCTTTGTTTTACTTTTGACCATCTGACCATCTGAAAACTTTATCTTTTCAGAAAGAACATCCAAAATAAAATTGTTTTCTTACATTTAGTTTATTTTGTTTTCAAAATTGCGCTATATTAAAACTAAATCCTTATGTTTATAAACTACTTTTTCAGCTGGATTCTTTGGAAGGGATGAGCCTCGATGTAAGCCAAAGCCCTGAGGATGTAATCCGGGATGGGAGGTGGTGTGGGCAGATGGGCACCAGTAGGACGATATCCGTTCTCATCAGCGGTATACTCTAGCTGGATTGGCGATCCATCGGGAGCAGTATACTTCACAGATCCAGTTGCCTGAACACCACCTACTCCACTCTCTTGGGCATCGATGGCATTGGACGTTCCAAATTCCCAGCTGTACGAGCCATCCGGGTTGATCTCATTTTGATACTTAGTGATCTGGGCCTGTGATTCATCTGCAGCTCGGATGACGGCCACCAGGAACAGGGAAATGATTAGCGCCTTGATTTCGAATAAAAAATACCTTGGTTAGCTGATCTATTATAGCTATTATCGCATTTTGTCTTACGGTCTTAAACATTTTGGTGATGATTGTGCTGCAGTTGCCAGTGATTACTGATCTCTAAGTTCGTCGACAGATCGTTTTATACTCATGCCGATCACTGACCTACACCTACAACATCTCTGAACCGGCGACTCTTCGCCATTCCGAATTATTAATTTAATTCGCGCATCTGAAAATATGAATTTGACCGAGTTTTACGAGCGTTCCTCGCTTAATGGCTCCGTTTGTTATCGTCTGTTGTTTGTTTTTACTACGACTTTACGACCCAGGTGCTCTATAACCCGTACACCTGTCTAGTCATCTAAGGTAAAGCATTCTCCTTATCTGCGCCTTACAAATCACAGATCAACGATGCTGCTTCACAATGCCTCTTTTCTTATCTAATCTTGACTTAAATTCATAATAAATATATAAATTGTAAGCCAAGCTTGGTTGTAAGAAAATTATCCAAGCGACTTTTGAATGCTCTTTATTGAATTTTTCAAAATATTTAAATGCAAATGTTACAATTTATACAATCTCAATGGAAATTAATATACGACCTCATTAAGCTATTTGAATCTAATAATTCGATTTTAAAACTCTTTCATTTGTTACTTACTTAAGAGAGTTAAGACATTCCACATTGGGACCATTTACTGATACTGATAATGATTCTTTAACGCCAACTATCAGGATTCAGTTTTTTGACCAACTTATTGTTAAGGCATAAGCTAAATCCATTTAAACAGAAGTTAATCTTATACTTATTTTTAATATATATATTAATTTTTCATAAGCGTATAATATATATACACAAATTTAAACAACTGAGTAACTCCACTTTGCTTTTCCATACCCTTGGGATTAACGAACCCAGTCAGAGTTTCGATCATCTTGGCCTAAGAAATTAGAGTATCCACTGTGGAGGCGCCAAGTGACGATTCGGGCTGTCACTCGATTAGCGGCTTTTGTTGTTAATGAGATGCAAATGCGAATATGAATGCGGGCAAATGCCGGCAGCTCTGTCGACGTTTTAAGCCAAGCCGAACTTGAAAAGTTAACAAAACGCAAAGCATCATCGTAAATTTCTACCAACTGCTGCCGATTTTATATTTCGCATTTAAATTAGATTACCACTCGAATGCTTTTTCATTTTATCCCAAAAGTATACTCTGCAATGTTTTTATTTATGAAAAATTTACTGCTTTCGGGGTTTAAATTAATTGAAGTTTTTAGAACAGAAAACTGATATGTAAATATTGACAAAATGAACAGAAAAATAATAACTACCAAGAAACTGACTTTTTCAAGAGGTAGGCTTTTTATGTGGTTAATTTTTCAGTAAGATAAATCTTAATAGTAAGAATATTAATGTTCCTGCCGTTTTAATAACACTTTCATTAGGAATTCATTTTTTGAGTGATGTATTAAAATGTTTTATTTTTTATGAGATGCCTAATTCAATGGATGACATTTTTATGGAGATATATCATTGTACAGTGCGTCATATTCACCAAATAGGTTAAACATTTCATGAGGTACAAATTTATATGTGGCAAAGTTGTTCCGATTTCAATCATGATGAGTGCGTTCTACCGTTTTTTGTCTACTTATATTTATATGAAGAAATTTTCCCACGGTCAAATTTCCGTGTGGTGAAATTATCATGGGGTAAAAAAATCAAGTTAGGAAATTTGTATAAAAGGTTATTTAAAAAATTTTCTTTTAAACTTTTCGTTTATTTCAACATTCTTAGAAATCGTAATAAAGCTTTCAAATCACACAAGAGTTTCTATACGCTTAACCCTGGAACTGATAGCGGTTGTACTTTTGGGGCTCGACGTACTGGGGATGGGTGCGGATGTACTCCAGGCTCTTCAGGATGGCAACTGGGATTGGGGGAGGAGTTGGCAGCAGAGCTCCCTGGGGCTGGTAGCCGTTCTCATCGGCCAGGTAGGAGATCTGGACGAGCTGACCCTCGGGCGAGTAATAGGAGTAGCCTCCGGTGGCGTGGTGTCCTCCGATTCCAGACTCCTGGGCGGCGATTCCGTTGCTGGTCTCGTACTGGAAGTTGTAAGGACCCTGGGGATCGATATCGGCACCTTGCTTGGT
This sequence comes from Drosophila eugracilis, assembly GCF_018153835.1. Taxonomy (NCBI): domain Eukaryota; kingdom Metazoa; phylum Arthropoda; class Insecta; order Diptera; family Drosophilidae; genus Drosophila; species Drosophila eugracilis. Next base: position 7,000,984 of record NW_024573038.1, on the reverse strand, counting down.
GATGTAGGCAGCACCATCCTGGTTGTAGGTGGCAGCGGCGTAGGCGCAGGCCAAGAGGGCGGAAGCGACGAGCATCTTTAAAGATCAAGACGTAAATGCAATTGTCTTTTACTGAGCTTTATGAATAATTTGTTTGACGTTTTAAGTAATCCTTTGGGTTTTATTTTATTTAGATATCCTTTGCTTTACTTACGTAGCGGAACATCTTGATGAATTGAAGGAGTGCGTGTGCCTGAGACTAAGAGACGACTCTGAATGATGAGTCTGTAGCAGACTGCTAATGTTTTTATAGGAATTCTCGATGCGAAACCCGATCCACCTAAACAACTTTTACGGCCGACTGCAGGAAACTCATCTGAATAACAATGGCCAAACTCGAAATTGGCCAAAACTAGAGCGCCACGAGCGGCTCAAAATGGTAAAGATCCACGCACTCGCCGATACTTCGGCTCATGAATTTTACGTCATTAAAAGCAACGACAACAAACCTGAAATGACGTAAAAATGATTTAAATTTATTCATATTTTTTCACAGCTTCCAATTAAGTTTAGAAGATGGTAAATTACTTATTATAGAACATTGTTTATAAAGTTTTCGTTTATTTAATTTTATAGGAACTTCTTAGGTATTCGTAAAGCTTCTTTTAAAGTGGTTTTTGGTCTCTAAATTGTAAAATAAAAGCAAAATTTAAAGTGAACTACGTAGGTTAAAAAGATATAGACACTTTTGTATTATTCCTAACATATACACTTTATTATTCCTTCATGATTAGGTGCGTTCACTTTGGAAAACTAAGAAAATTATCATAAATCTAAGTGGACTATAAGTTTTAGGCCCATTACAAATCAATAATCACTATTAAATACATTTTACCCTTTTCATTAATTTTGAAATTTACCGACATTCCATAATCAAAATTAACGCTGTATAGTTTGAATAGCATAATTTATTTCATATCTATCAATTAGTGGTAATATCAAAGCCCATGTAGGCCTTATAACCTAAGATACTTATATTTAATAGTAAAATGAGGAATATTTATTTATGGTCTCCCAATACTTTTGCTGTTTGTAAGCATAAGAATGAGATCGACGCTGCACGGCCATCCTTATAATTTGCATGATTAAGCCCAACATTCTAGCTCTTAATAATGTATTAATAATTTTAAAGTTCTCAGCAGTCCTACGGATATACGCAGAGATTGATGATCGATGATTGATTTTTTAATGCACAATATGATTTACGATGTACAAATATAAAAATGATAAAGTTTTACAATATGATATTCCTACCGGCATGTATTAAAAATAAGATTTTAAACGATATATACAAAAATAATAAGCCTTTACTGAAATTCTTTATCAGATTATAAGCTTTGCGTGTATAATTTTAGAAGCCAAAAGATAAAGAGTTTCATAATTTTTCGTTTCCAACTTTTTTGTTTATTTCAACCGCACAATAACATTCTTAAAAATCTTAATAAAGCTTTCAAATCACATTTGACTTTCTGTACTGCTTAACCGGCGAAGGACTTCCTGTTGAGGAAGTTGCGCTGTTGGGGCTCAACGTACTGGGGATGGGTGCGGATGTACTCCAAGCTCTTCAGGATGGCAACTGGGATTGGGGGAGGAGTTGGCAGGAGAGCTCCCTGGGGCTGGTAGCCGTTCTCATCGGCCAGGTAGGAGATCTGGACGAGCTCACCCTCGGGCGAGTAGTAGGAGTAGCCTCCGGTGGCATGGTGTCCTCCGATTCCAGACTCCTGGGCGGCGATTCCGTTGCTGGTCTCGTACTGGTACTTGTAAGGACCCTCGGGCTGGATATCGGCATCTTGCTTGGTGATGTAGGCAGCGCCATCCTGGTTGTAGGTGGCAGCGGCGTAGGCGCAGGCCAAGAAGGCGGAAGCGACGAGCATCTATTGAAAAAGGAGGGTCACATGTTAGGGAAGAAATACCATATAAAAAAGTGCTAAACAATTTTTCAATTATGAGTTTTATGGCTTTTATAATTTATGAATTCAATTTGAAGCTGAGTTTTTGTCACTAAATATCCTTTTGACTTACGTAGCGGAACATCTTTGCTGGAGTGGAGTGCGTGTGTCTAAGACTGAGAGACGACTCTGAATGATGACTTTTTTGCAGACTAGCAACGTTTTTATACCAATTCTCGATGCGAAACCAGATCCACCCAAACAACTTTTACGCCCTGCTGCAGGAAACTCATCTGAATGACAATAAAACCAGCCGAAATTGGACAAACTAGAGCGCCAAGAGCGGCTAAAGAGTTGAAGAGCTAGAGAGCCACGACTAGTTGAAAATTCGACTCTTCGAATTCCTAATCATGTCAAGTACAACTAAGTTGAAAATATAAGCAGTAAGTATATATCTATAAGTAAATATATATAATATTATATGTATAATATATATTATATATATCTATAAATAAATAAAATGAATAAGAGGTATTTTATCAGTCTTATCATCATATAAACAATACCTTTCGCGACTGTCATAAACTTATTATAATGGAAAATCACATAAATTCTATCTATAATAGACAATAATAGTTTAGTTAATATGAAAATTTCACCCATTTTGTTAAGATTTAATTTCGAAATAAGATAGATATTTAGTTCAGGTTCCTTAATTTCAGCATGAGTAAACTAAAACCCTTAGTTAATCTGTCCTAAAATCTTGACCTCAGCTGTTAGTGTGGGCACTGCAAAAAGCAAAACTTTTCGATTAAAATATCGCCCCATGAGGCAATGTCAATGTCGCAGCCAGGTCTGGTTTAAGGTTTGCGATCTAGAGACTTCAGTTTCTGGTTCAAAAATTCAGTTTCAAGCGGCACACCCAAAAAGGCAGTCTTAATTAAATGCATTTGAAACAGACGAGTCTCGTCTCAATACGGTTTTTAGCATAATTTATGGTTCCACTCCGGTCTGCTCAATGGTTTACTTTTCCAGTTCGATCCAAAGATCCGACGATCCAACGATCCCTTCCTCTACTCCACTCATTTGTAATCTCCATTGGCGAGGCGCTGAAATGTGTGCGTTTAACAAATTGGGCCATAAAAGTGAGTTAGTGCTTAATTGATACGCCAAGTGAGATATCAAACTGGATTAACCCGTTAACACCGACCAGCCGCGCCTAATCCGCCTTATCCAAATACTACAAAACGTCTCGTGTCACCAGCGGCACCTTTAATGCGATTTTTCAAATTTCATATTCTAGCACAGTGGTACGCAACCTGTTCTCAATAGGAAGCTTTCAGAAATAATAATATCAAATAACACTAAATAATGACCGGCTTTATGTCTATTCTTTAAAGATCCGATTAGTATAAACAGTTTGATATTTGATATATCATTTTATACACTATACTAAAGAAGATACTAAATGAATGTTTGGTTTCTTATTAGATTAATTTTTATTAGCTGCATAAGTTTATAATTTGCGGACCAGTTTTCACATTTTGTGACCTTGTAAGGTTAGTAAGTATTAAGAACATAAAGAGAACGTTTTGAATCTGATTCTTTGGATTTTATAAAGATTTAAGATCCTGAAAGTAGTATTCAATATGTACGTATTTTTCTGATATTTATCTCCCAAAAGAATTCTCTTAGACGAATGAAATAAAAATAATAATTTAAGGGGAAATATTACTAACAACCTTATCTTAGAAAAGCTTTTCTTAGATCAAAGATGTATCCTTTAATGTCTGATTTTTGCCCACTGTGTTGATAGTTTTAGCGATGTGCCAATAAATTAAATCAACTTGGGGGGCATGGCCTTGAGAAGATATCCGTTCGATGAGAACACGGCGGTCGTAAAACTAAACTTTATGACAGCCACAGAAAGTGAAATCATCCATCTGCCTTATAGGAAATGCTGGCGTTGCGTTTAATTCGAAGTCAGAGTTGTGGGTTTCGGTAACATGGCAACATGTCCAAGACATTTCGAAGATTTATTGATTAGCCAAAAGTTTTAGACAAAATCTAGTGTTGATTTCTGAGAACAGATTGTACATCGATTACGTATTTAGCACCCTTGGCTTTGCTGTCGTCACTAAAACGGGGATCCCCTTAGCATTTTCCCATAATTATGCATATTGCCGAGATACGATTATGGTTATTAATTTAATTCTACTAATTAATGCCATTTTATTAGAGGCTACCTTAAAAAGCGTGGCTCAAAAGTGATTGGATCCCATGAAGCTCAAGTCTTTATTGGCACTCAAAAAAGTAACCTTCCAGCATTGACGAAAATGCGAATAAATTTAAATAAATCAAACTAAAATAGACTTGTATTGGTCACACACTGAAAGTTGTAAATCGATAAAAGGTCACTAAATTTAAACAAGATCCCAAAGATGGGGATAAATCCCAAAAGACATGCTCAAACACAAAAAGAAGTGTAAAGCCAAATTCGAGGTTCCAAAATTATGACATTTGATATATTTGAGTGACTACTTAATAGCGATTATCTTTTGTATTGTGTTCGATATTTAGAAAAAAAAACTGCATCTTCCGAGCGGTCAGCAACACTATAAGCATAAACTAGTTCCAAATATGATATTATTTTTAGCAGATTTATTCGGTTTTCTTGTTTCTCGTTTTCATCAATAAACAAATTGGTTTTGCTTAGAGATGCGCGTCAATGACTTTGGCGGCATCAATATTTCACACCGATTCTGGGCTATAGATATTGCATCTAATCGTATATAATCTCTCTGGTTTCGATTCAGTATTATGCAGATGAGGCGTCAATATTGGTGCAAGTTTTGTCAACCAAATCGAGACGAATTTTTAATTTATTTTTCCCATGCCAATCTTCATATAAAGTGTATCGTATTGCTAATGAGAATTTGTTAAATTAAATGGCTTAAAGCGAAATGCAGATGCCCTTTTGGGAAAATTCACGTTTAAAAATAGAAAATATATAATATATATATTTGTGTAGGAACCATAATTTTTTATGAAATAAAAATCAACTTATTATTGCAAACGAAAAGTCTTATTAATTTTTATTAATTGTCTTCAAGAATGAATAAGAGAAGAATAAAATAAATTAATAATTGTTAATTTGTATTTAAAAAAATATACAATTATATTATTATTGTCAATGAACTATTTTAGTTTAATTTTTCAGACCAGGTCAAAGCATACCAAATTCAATTCATTTTTCCAGCAAACAATATTCAAATCAAAAAATTAAGCTAACATATTCGAACTTAAAAGGTTGGCATGTGTCCAAACATGAAGACTTCATTCATTAGTGTATTAAATGAAATGCAAATTAATTGGACCGAACTCGTGTTCATATTAATATCACTGAAACTGATACATATTATACATATAGTATTGCCGAATATGTCATATTGACTTTTAGCATTTTCCCATAACCTGTTGGCCTTCCGGGAAGTCTGCTATAAAGTGGGTAAATATTTTTATGGCTTTGACAGCAAATTGCGTGATTATTAATGGAGTTTTCCAAAACTTAACTGGCTTTTAATTTATTGGACTGTTAAATTATAGATACATTTCGGCACTCTCCAGATTGTCGATTGAAAGTGTGAAAGGCTTAGAGATAAATCTTGTTCTGACTTTGATTCTTTTTCTAATTTATACCAGAAAGTAGTCCAAAATGTGTTTCTTCTTTGATTTTGAACATTAAAATAAATATTTTATTTTATCTTAAAAAGATTCGAATGGAAAAGATTAAAAATATAATACAGATTATATAAAAAATACTTTGCAGGATCGCTTAAAAAGTGTGACTGTATATTGCTTGAACTTATTTTACTAAAGCAGAGGCAAGGTATATTTTAGTAACTTTTTGTCGCAGTGCAAGCATTTTAGTATGTTTTGACATTGTTTTCTTTGCAAGTTGTGAGCTCTTTCTTTCAAATATTTTATTTTTTATTCTACTTTTTAAAATAAATCCTCCAAAATGAATGCGTCGGATGAGCAACTCCTGGCTGATCTAAGTAAGATGGAGAGCAAGCGCAAGACGGCGATTGTGTTTGAACAAATCAAACTGGATCAAATAAACAGTACTAGAAATGAGATTTATCAAAGAAATGGTATGGAATATCAACCCGCTGAAGTGGACAAGGAGAACAGGACACCGCAAAGCACCAGAGAGCCTATACCTGAAATAAATATAATTGAAATACCAAAAGACCGGCCAAACCCGAGTATTCAGAGGTTTAGGCAGGCTCAGGAAATAGCCATAAGAATTAAGAACAACAATTGGAAGACGCCGCCAATAAGACCAGATCAGTGCAAAAAGTGCCGGGCAACTGTAAGGGAAAGGGATTCCCATGATTGCAAAATTGAAAAGTGCTCTCTGGGATGTGCATGTGGTTTCCTAGCCAAAAACATGGCATCCCTAAATGCCCACAGTTTTCACTGCGCTAAAAAGAATCGCGATTTGGCCACGTATGTGGCCCAACTCGATCCTCTGGCAATTTAGATTGATCCACCGAACGACATCTGAGTAGGTATTTCTTATAAAACGTGGATCATAAATTAGTTGATTTAATTAATACATGTTATTTTCTTAGATTTAAACCAAGATGTGCCTGTTATGCAGTCGAAATTTGTTATTTAGTTTAATTTATATCACCATGCTTGAAATGCAATAGGATACCCTCATCTGTTTAAAATATATTTTAAATTCATTAATTTATTTAAGTAAGGCTTTATCATGAAAAATGTTTAAACTTGGAGTTACATTTTAATTTGATTGTTCGCCACAATAACGAAAAGTTAAGGCTTAAAATTCTTTAAAAATATGTGTATTAAATAAATGATTTTAAGATCTCAAAGAGCAGGCCATTAACTTTTTGTCTAGAACGATTATTCAAAATAAATTTCAGGTCGACACATGGTTTTAGCAAAGTTAACTTCCACAGAGGGCTGAAGTAGTTATTATAAACTAGGCTGGGGCTGTACCACTCAAGTTCTTAAGTAAGCATAATTATTTATATTATTTAAGCATTCGATTGTTACTCCAAATATGTTTTAATAAATTTTCGTATTCAAATTTCAGCGGTTATCAATAGTGCTACTAAATCCCGCCGGAGGGCGCTTTGCCCGAACAGCTGTGACTCTGCTTCTTCCTTACCATTACCCCGTCAGTTAGTTTCTTCCCATCTCGCTTGCTCTCACGAGGCGATATAAAGTAATTTTAGCAATTTCATTTTGGGCCAAATTGCAAACAAACTTCACAAAATGTTGGCTCACAGGATGCAACTTTGGAGGACAACAAATTCGGCGATGGCCCTCAGTTCCACAGTCAGTCGATTTTCCCCACAGGTAAGTAAAAATCGTTTTAAAAACTGCCGGCGACCTGTGACATAACCTGCAAGTAGCCAATGTTTGTGGTCAGAAACTTTAATAAATTTCAATGAAAACTCTTTTTTTTTAGGGTTCCACGGAGAGCAAAAGGGAGCTCCATCTGCAGAGAATTACCCACGGAAGCAGTTTACCCTTGGTCGCTACCCAAAAATGGTCAAGTCATGGACAGATGCGTTTCGCAAGTAGTGGAGCTGCTACAGCGGGAGTCGCGGCCACGAACAGTGGAGAATACATGCAGGCGGTTCCAAAAACAGAACTGGTGGACCTGCCCGACATACCAGCTGCTCCAGTGCCCCCACCCACCGATGGTTTGAATGTAATGGACGTGGTCAATCTCTCGGGTGAACCATCTTTCGCTTCAATTGGCTTAGGCGGCTGGTCGCCGGTGGGTATGGTCCAGAATTGTATGGAGTTCCTGCACTGCACCTGGGAAATTCCGTGGTGGGGAGCGATCGCTATGGGAACCCTGGCTGTGCGCACCATCATCTTTCCATTGGTCATAATAGCCCAAAGGAACTCGGCGAGGATGAACAACAACATGCCGCAGATGCAGATGCTCCAGCTGAAGATGACCGAGGCGCGGCAGTCCGGAAATGCCATTGAATCCGCTCGATATGCCCAGGAAATGATGTTGTTTATGCGGGAAAAAGGTGTTAATCCTCTCAAGAACATGGTGGTGCCGTTGGCGCAAGCTCCACTCTTCATTAGTTTCTTCATGGGATTGCGACAGATGGCAAATACACCCGTGGAATCAATGCGGGACGGTGGACTCTTCTGGTTCACGGATCTGACTCTGGCGGATCCCTATTATCTGCTGCCTATGATCACCAGTGCCACCTTGTACCTGACTATTGAAATCGGAACGGATTCCGCTCGTTTATCTGCCGCTAACATGAACACCATGAAATATGTGCTAAGAGCGCTGCCCATCGTGATCTTCCCATTCACGATGAACTTCCCCGCTGCCATCTTGACTTACTGGGCCTGCAGTAACTTTATTTCACTGGGACAGGTTGCTCTGCTGCGGATTCCCTCCGTGAGGGACTACTTCAAGATCGAGAAGATGCTGACCCATGCACCAAGTGCACTGCCACCGAAAAAGGGATTCGTCGGAGGAATGAAAGAATGTAAGTAAAAAGCTTTTCCTATTAAATGATGGCCTTTTCTGATCAACATCCTTGCTAATTCCTTTTCCAGCCTGGGATAACATGAAGATCTCGAAAGAAATCGAGGAACGACAGCGCCTGGACGAGATTCGTTTCGCCAAGGCCGGCAAGGGTCCATTGGTTAAGACGTACAAGTTCGATCCCACGAAAACGGCAAAGCCCATCTCCGTGGAGCCGCACATGAGGTTAAGGGAGCCGCCAAGCAAACAGCGATAGTTCCTGTCATCCTGTGACCGCCGCCGAGCGCTGTGTCTTGTTACGTTAATTTAAACCTTTAGTCGATAGTTTTTCACTTACAAACCCCAAACTTTTTGCTGCTTAAATATAATTTGTAAATGTACAAACGCAAAACTTTATTGATAAAACTTAGTTTGGAAAGTAAATCATCGGAATGTACCATTATCTAAAATAAGTTGCATAGAAAAGGGTCTGTTAAAAAGGTTATCAACTAAGAATTAAAGTGTTTTCATTTGAGATAAAAAAAAGTGTATTAATAGACACTTAAATATCAAATCGATTGCGGAAAACTATCTCTTGAATATCACTTTTACAATTAACTCATTAAACAGAATTAAACTCAGTTAAATATATATTAGCCAACATGCTTTGTAATCTTTATAGCCAGAGAAAAAGATTATAAAGCCTTTATAATTATTACCAAATGCAAAGCTATCAATCAATTCATTAGTTGATGACCTTGATTTTCAGTTAGCAATAAGTGCTGAAGTACTCAATACCGCTCAAGTAATTCCTAGCAATTTTAATAGGACTAGAATATTAAAATCTCAATTGGACAATCATAATAACCACAAAAAATAACTATTGTTGATAAATAAACAGTAGACAACTTGAATGAGGGACGCTAGAGCCATCAATCAACCATGTTTGGCGTAAATAGCTTCCGCAATTATTTTTAGTTACTACTGCCAAGTTAAGTAAAACCCAGAATAGGGATGATTTGATACAGAGTTCATAAAGTTTCTCTATAAGGGTTTTCCTGTAGATATTATTAGTAATCATAAAATCAACTGGTTACGTATTTAAAATGAGAAAATAGAGAATCACCTTCTAGACTTAAAGATAAAAATAACGAGCTTCATCGTAGATATAAGATGTATTTGAGACAATTCCATACCACCTAGTTCATCTTCTCATATTGATGTAAAACCAAATTTATATTAAATCAATATTTTACTAAACCAACAGCATATACATATACATATATATATCCAGAATGAGGATAAAATAAACTAATTAACCCCTAGCGGAGATGCATTGGTTTATCACCTCGGCGAGATGTTTGTTCTCCAATGCAGCAGCCACCCTTTCCTTATCCGCCAATTGCTTATTAACCGCCTGTTCGGAGGCATGAGTGCCGGGTGTAATCTCCACGGTGACCTTGAAACGGGGTGGCAGCGATCGCAGCAGCTTCACCCGAATGGAAAGGCCAATCAAAGTGGCCATCGAGCAATGAGGAATCGTCGGGGTAAAGCTGATGTGCACGGAATTCTGGCCATCGCTTATTCGAATAAGATCCTCCTGCACCACATGTAGTTCCTCCAAGGTCAATGGATGTTCCGGGTCATTGATGTTTCTTATGAGATCTAGGATACTATTTTTAAGACCTTTTTCTTTCAATTTTCCTCGTACTTACCAAAAATCTCTCGCTTGTCAAAAGGATCGGTCACATTTTCGTCCTCTTCATTGGCCGTCAACACTCTTTCCTTGATCTTGTCGTAGACATTAGGGTTTATATTCTCGATTTCTGTAGGCATTCTCGTATTGTTTACTTGTTAAGCCTTTATTTACACGTTTTTAGGGAAGTCGCAGAAAGAAAACCAAAATAAAGACCAGTGTGTGCTTACTTTCAAAATTAAAAGGTACCAAATTACACCGTTCTTCTTTTTCGAGGGGTGCACACACTAATTGACCGCGTAATTTATTTGAATTTGAAATTCAGTTTAGTTGTTTTTGTGATAATTAAGAAAATTGTTTAGAATTAAGTTTAAAATTTATGAAGAGATTACACAATTGATACATTAATTAAATTAGATTAGATTTATAAACCCTTTTTAAGGCAATTGGAAGTTAATCATGTCAATGTACGTGTCACAAAAACACCTGAATTGATTTATTTGAATTGAAATTTGATATTAATTCAGATCAATTACTAGTTCAATCAAATCGACGCAATTCTCGAAAGTACAGTTCCAGGAAAACACAGTCCAATTGATATGTTTACCTGTCATCTTACGTAAAGGGCGTAATTACAGACGCTTCGCGATCCATATTTATGTGCTCTTCAAATTAGCTGCGGGAATACTTAACTTAAGTTAACCAAGCTTAACTTTTTTGCAAGCCAGTGCTAACTAGCCGGCAGATGTGGATCTGCGATCCGTGCTTGAGGCTGACTAAGCCTTGAGCCCATTTCGCCGACTAAACTTGCTTTTATTTTCCATATTTTTATTCCACTTTTAGAGCTTTTATTCGAGAAGCCGGTGCACTTGACGGCGATTTCCTCGGGTTATAATTAGCCAGACTTATCAATATCGTCGCCGGGGAAATTTACATAGCGAACGGGTTCCGTGCACTTGGCGTGCATCTATTCGCAATTAGCACCGAATTACAAACTGGTTAACAGCCACTGCCAACAAAGTGGATGTGGAGAAGCCTCCGATCGGTTGGACACATAAAATGGGTTCGCTGCTTTGCTCCCAGCAGCAGTTTGGGTTACTCGTTCAAGCGGTCAACATGAAGTCGGTTGTAAGTTGAGATTTCAGTTTTTTAACTCATAATTATTTTGAGATTACGAAAAGTGAAAAAGAAAAGTTATGAACTTGATATGGTATTTCGTGTTTGATTACACAGGATTACTTTTATGGTTTAGAAACTCTTTCATTTTGTATTCTTTTTGTACTTTCGTAGATTATTCTTCTAGCCTTGGTGGCTTATTGTCATGCGGCGCCTTTGGATGTCAAAGAGTCGTCGTCTGAAACTCTCTCCAGACCCAGTCCAATTAGTCCCGATGTGATTGTCGATCCCAAACCCACTGCAAAGGTAGTCCTGCTGAAGGATACACCTGTGCTGAATCGGGAGAAGCGTCATGAGCCCGAGAAGCCCGATAGTGTGAAGGCCCACGAGCAGATCCAGCCCAATCCTCATGCCCAGAAGCCGACTCCAGCCAGTCCTCATGATCAAAAGCCATCTCCTGTCAGCACACATGATGCTAAACCCCAAGACCACTCTCACAAGCACAAGAGGGAAGCTCATCACGAGGAGGGACACACGAAGGTGCCCAAAAAGGAGGAAGTAAAAGATGCCCCCGAGGTTCCTGAGCCCAAGAAGGAAAAGCGTGAGACGGAACCCAAGCCAGAAGGTGGGGAGCCCAAGGAAACCAGTTACCTGGATGATTTAATTGCACTCTCCTTAGATCCTGTCGAGAAGAAGAAGGAGAAGCGAGAGGCTCACCACGAGGAGGGTCACAAGGATGATGATAAACCTCAGGTGGAGGACCTTTCGCTGCCCCACGCTGTTCCCACTGATGCGCACACCGCGCAGCTGCCCAAAAAGCAGGAAAAACGCGAGACTGTCGAAAAGCCTGACAGCGTGAAGGCCCGCGAATCCCTCCAGCATAGTCCTCAACACGCTGATGAGCTGCACAAAGCTATCGAATCTCTGGGAGCTAAGGTCCCGGAGCAGCGCCATCAGCGCGATATTCCCGTGCCCACGCAAACCAAAGCCACCACCGAACCTTCCACCACTAAGTCGGAAACCGGAAGCACAACTCCATCCACCCATCTGAATATTCCCCATCCCATCCCTGTGGCCGAACTCTTCGAGAAGAACAAGCACGCGGATAAGTCATCTTCCAGTTCCGAGGAAAGCAAGGAGAAAGCCAAGGCCTAAGCTAAAAAAACCAAAAGTTGCTAATTGGACTATCACGAGATTTGTAGTCATCGAAAATAAACTAAAATAAAAATATTTACATGCTTATATAAAAAATGACTGTGCTAATTTATTAACAAATATTTAAAGAAAAGGGAGACTTTTTAACTGGTTTTACTATGAAAATATATCCTCTATCTATCTAAGGAAAAATCAGACATTCAAAATGGTACAAAAATTGGTTTACTTTTTTAACTTGTCATAAACATTTCTTAAGTTACGACTGTCTGGCCAAAGTTTATTGTTTATACATATTGTTATTACATACGCCAACACTAGGGGTTCTAGCTAAAAACTAACAAAGTGTAATATTTTAGAAATGTTAAAGTTCAGCTGTATTTTTAGTTTATTTTGTACCTCTCCTGTAAACACAGTTCTTACTGCGTAATGCCATGGGCTTCCCCGCATAAATTAGTTCAATTTTACTAAGAGCAGCTCGTTAAAAACATTGTACGCTTTCGTAAGCACCTTTACGCTAATTATTTACTAAATATTTATGAATTTCATCTAGCTAACAGTTATGGTATACATTAAATATGAATAAATGAAAGTAAACAACACCCCAATATAAACAATGGAAATATGACTGTTTGACTCGGTTTTTTCCTTTCAATCTGTAATTATTCCCAGTAATTAAGACAATTATAGAAAATTGGTGATATATACCTAAAAAGCACCATTCAAATGCCTTTGTAGGTCCACGATTAACAAATGTGAATGTTAAACAACGTTATTATATAGTTTTTACAATAAATCAACAGCTTCAAGGTAAAACAATGAAATAAAATACAGTAAAACATCCATATTTTATTTGGGGGAAAGAAATATGGACCGATCCTAAAATTGTTCTATTTAAGATAAGATAACATTTAAAAGCTCAAACTACTTACATTTATTCTAGTTACTTAGTTAATATTCATTTGTCTAGCTAGTTAGTTTTTCTTAATAAGATCCTCCTCCACTGCTTCTACTTGTGACTTTCCAAAATAATCATCGGACTTGTAGATCTCTACAGGTTGATATTCCTCTTCAATAAGATTAGAACGTGGCAGAGAGTTTGTTGTCGTGGAATCGCTGGCACTTAGCTTGGCTTTTAAAGGTTTCAAAAGAAGACCTTTAATACTATAATCCGTAACATGCAGTTCTTCCTCAGCTATATCCACCGACCTCTCCACTTCCGTCAGATTTGCACTTACTACACCCACAAACTCCTCCAGGCTATCAATCCTGGTTTTTAACTCTTCGAAACTCTCGCTAAATCCGAGGATACTGCACACATTATTGGCCATCATTCCATTCGACTCGGCACGTACCTAAAAGTAAATAAACCATTAATAAAAGAACTTTTATTTTATAAAAATAACTAACTGAAGCCAGCAATGTTTCAAACTCATCCAATCTGGCCAGCATGTCATCTATATTTGTGCATAGTGGGTTTATCTCCTTTTCCAGATCAGCGCTCTTCAGGATCTTAGCATAATCACTGGAAACATTATTTATATCTGCTTGCATTTTAAAACAGTATAATTTGATATATGTAAATAAAGCAACAATTGTTTTCTCCGACGAAAAGTGTGTGCCTACTAATGGAGGGAAAAATATACAGAGGCGTTAGGTGTTTTATTTAAATAAATGTTTATAAATTTTAAAATAGTGTTTATTATTCAAAAAATATTTAAATTTATGATGTTTTCTCATATATAAGGCCTTAGGCTCACTTCTAAGCCAATTATTTAAAATTATTTTGGCCGTTTGGCTTGTTAGTGAAAGTAAATTCTAACCCAGAAAAGTTGTTATTTTTGCTCCGCGTGTGCTGCGGTCATACTATTTTCTTTATTGATTTTATTGTTTGCTTGGAGGAGCACTCGGATTTTGGAGCAAGATGAGCGGATACCGAGGCATGGGCGGTGGGGGATTTCCTTACCGCAAGCCAGCAAGTTCCGGCAACAACATGAACGCTGTTCCCCCTCCCCCAGTTCTGAATACCCGGGGCTACATTGGCTTCCGTGGAGGTGCGTCCATTTCTGGAGCTGCATCCCGTGGCGGAATTACGGGTGGTACTACTTCGACTACTAAGCAGGGATACTCTTCTTTGGATTCTATTAGTCAATATACCAATGCCACACATCTGGTGGGCAAAAGGAAACACCACACAGATGATGATTACTTCGACGATGATGATGAGCCCCGCGAAAAGGAGCTAGAACAGGCTTATATACCGGCACCAGGATCCCCTGGAGCCCCACCTACTGCAGCCAAAAAGCAAGATGATTCGGATTCGGATGAAGATCCTCTGGAGCAATTCATGGCCGGTATAAATCAGCAGGTGGAGAAGGAAAAACGCCAACAGGCTCCAAAGCCGCCAACTCAGGCAATAAGAGGCGACATCGATGACGAGGACGACGAGGAGAGCTACTATCGCTACATGAAAGAGAATCCCAATGCAGGACTTCGCGACGAGGGATCCGACCAGGAAATCGAATATGACGAGGATGGCAATCCTATAGCACCTCCCAAAAAGAAGGACATTGATCCTCTGCCGCCTATCTACCATTCCGAAATTGAGTACGAACCCTTCGAGAAGAACTTCTATACTCAACATGATGACATTGCCAACCTAGATGAGGATCAGGTCCGGGAACTAAGGCGTACACTAGGCGTTAAGGTTACCGGACCCTCGCCACCCAAGCCAGTAACCTCTTTTGGTCATTTTGGGTTCGATGATCAGTTGATCAAGGCAGTGCGCAAGGCAGAATACACACAACCCACTCCTATCCAAGCTCAAGCTGTGCCCACGGCTTTATCCGGTCGAGATATCATAGGCATAGCCAAAACTGGTTCTGGTAAAACAGCAGCTTTCATATGGCCCATGCTGATGCATTTAATGGATCAAAGACAACTTAAACCAGGTGATGGGCCCATTGGTCTTATTCTGGCACCCACTCGCGAACTTTCGCTACAAATCTACAACGAGGCCAAGAAATTCGGCAAAGTGTACAACCTGAACGTGGTCTGTTGCTACGGTGGAGGCTCTAAATGGGAGCAGAGTAAAGCCTTGGAGCAGGGAGCTGAGATTATAGTGGCCACACCGGGACGAATGATCGATATGGTTAAGATGAAGGCCACCAATCTGAGACGGGTGACCTTCTTGGTGCTCGACGAAGCCGATCGCATGTTCCACATGGGCTTCGAGCCCCAGGTGCGTTCCATCTGCAACCATGTACGTCCAGATCGCCAATGTCTGATGTTCTCCGCCACCTTCAAGAAGCGAATCGAACGTCTGGCTAGAGATGTCCTTACTGATCCGGTGAGAATAGTTCAGGGCGATCTGAACGAGGCAAACCAGGACATTACTCAGGCCGTGTATGTCTTCCCCAATCCTCTGCAAAAATGGAATTGGTTGTTATGTCATCTAGTTAAGTTCCTATCTGAAGGCAGCGTCCTGATTTTCGTGACCAAGAAAGCGGATGCAGAAACCGTTTCCAATAATCTGTTGGTTAAGGAGTATAATTGCCTACTTCTCCATGGTGACATGGATCAAGCGGACAGAAATAAGGTTATCACTCAGTTTAAGCGAAAGGAGTGCGATATTTTGGTAGCCACCGATGTGGCTGCCAGAGGATTGGATATACCCCATATAAGGAATGTGGTCAACTATGACATTGCTAGGGATATCGACACGCACACCCACAGAATCGGAAGAACAGGCAGAGCTGGCGAAAAGGGTAATGCTTTTACTTTGGTTACCGATAAAGACAAGGAGTTTGCAGGCCATTTGGTGCGAAACTTGGAAGGCGCCGATCAACAGGTGCCCGATGATCTAATGGAACTAGCCATGAAAAGCTCCTGGTTCCGCAGTTCGCGTTTCAAGCAGGGCAAAGGCAAGAGGCCAACAAATACTCACACAGGATTAGGTTATAAGGAGAAAGGACACGGTGGTGGTTATGGATCTGCAGGTGGAGCGGATTCTGGTACTAGTGGGTCGGCACATAGTGCCGACGATGGACCCGCTAGCAAATCCTCTTCCGGCGCAGGACCTGCTACAGATCGGTATGCGGCGATGAGGGAAGCTTTTCGATCCCAGTATAATAGCCAATTTCGAGCCTCCAGCGATCGGACTTGGGAGAAAACTCTGCCCGATTCGGGAGTTTTTGCTGCGCCTATGGCACCACCGCCATCATCATCGTCGTCCCAAGGAGCTTCCTCATCGTCCAACAGCAGTAACCCGGAGGTCAAGAAAGCCAAGAAGAGCCGCTGGAATTGAACGATGCGCCCATAGTAAACTTTTGCTGCTATTTGGTTTATTCTCTTCATATTATTTAATGTGTATTTGCTTTTGTTCCATCGTTTAAAATTACAGCTTATGGACTAAATTTAAACATATTATATATAATCAGATATATACCATGTTCATTCATAAAGATTACGTTAGTTAAATACTCGTATGTACAACTCTCTTCCTTCGCAGCCGGAACCAGCGAACAATCGATCCCACAGATCCAAATAAAAATCTTCATTAATTGTAATCATGGTTATGTGTATTTTATTTTGAATAAAATCACATTTGCGCATCCCAACTGCCTATCGATATTGTTAATCGTTAATCGTGTCGTTTTTTTCATTCATTTTCATTAAGCGAGAGAAGAAATCGAACTGGAATATCGAAATCTTGAAGCTAAATTGTTCGTTAATCATTATGAAATATTGTTTTACAATGAAACCACTACGAATTTTGTTTCTTTTTCGCTTTTGGATATACGTGTGTGTTTATATATTAAATTTAATTACGTGTTTTCTTGATAACATTGAGAAGAGATTTGAGATTCATTTAACTACCACATCGAGGCGATTTTGCGTAAATTTTCGAGTTTTCGAATTTTATTTCGTTTTGTTAAGCGCTGAACGGGGAATTAGCTTAGACAAAGCTTAAAAATTTCGCTATATTTGAATATCATATCAGATACGTACATGAATATATATTTTTCGTTATATATAGTTCGCATATATACTCTATTCAAAGACTCGTCGGTGTGTGGGTGTTATACATATATATTTTTGTATATATAAAAATTGGTCCATGTTAACCACATCGTACGAAAAATATCGAGGAAACTCAAAGAAACTAAAAGAAAATTCCGAAATAAAATTAAGTTGTGTGGAAAATAAAACGCAAATTAAATCATAACACTGTAATTTTAGTTTTCAAATACTTTGTTTTTTTTTCATTTATTATTATCATTATTTAAATGTATTAATTAGCTTTGTGTGTGTGTGTTGTTTTTTTTGGGGAGGGGTTGTGTTTTTGTTGTTGCCGCATATATAACATACATATCCATATATACAATATATTTTAGATCTAGCATTAAATTTGATTTACACTTTTAATAGTTTGTTTCTCTCTTGCGCTAATTATGTAGTTTTCATTTGTCACTTAAATATACACATTTATCTTCTGTTCGTTATAGTTAATAATTCTTAATATTTTCTCCGCTGGTCTGTTAAATTTCGTTTATCATTTACCGAGCTAAATCAATTACTTTTTATATGTAGATAGGTTTTAAAAAATAATTAAAATTATGCAACAATTAAAATGTAAATGTTTTCATTTTATAAATGTAATAAAATTGTTGGGATTTCACTTGTATGTATTTTGTATCTCTCATTTTTTCTCGCTTTTGTTTTTCTTTGCTCATGCTTGTTTTGTTGTTGCTGATTTAAATATTTTTATCGTTTTTTCTTATATTTTTAATACTTTTGTAAATGAACAAGAAACATTTTGCAACAAAAGTCTGGGATAAGGCAAACAAAAAATGTAATTTCCAAATAAACGAACAAAGGACTTTCTGCTGCATTTTAAATTCGTAAATTTCATTGAAGGAATTTTCATGCTCTCAACTGAATTGATTGTTTTTCTTTTTTTTTATGGTATAATGACTGTTTGTTATTTTTTTACGCTTTTTTGTATTTATGTGGGTGTGTATTTTTTTTTTGTTTTTATGGGTTTTTTCGTCAGTTAGCTTTAAATTAAATGCCAATTAATTTAATTAATTAATTTTTAAATCACATTTCATTGTTTTTCAACACGGGCAAATTTGAATTTCCGCTTCGATTTCTCATCCAGTGTGTTGTTTGTAATAGTTTATCCATTTTTGTGGTTTTACTTGTTGCTGCTGTTGGTTTGTGTGAGGAAACGAAA
Organism: Drosophila eugracilis; assembly: GCF_018153835.1. NCBI lineage: Eukaryota > Metazoa > Arthropoda > Insecta > Diptera > Drosophilidae > Drosophila > Drosophila eugracilis. Next base: position 6,982,316 of record NW_024573038.1, on the reverse strand, counting down.
ATGTTTGTTGAAGTACGCGACTTGCTTCTAGTGCACATTTCATTAAAATTAATAATACTATATACAATGTATGGTATTTTTGCCATGTCAATTCTCCAACTCTCTCTCAGCTTTCGGCCGCGATTCTCCTTTACTTGAGGGCTTGGGCAAAATTTAGTCAAATAACGTGGCCAGCAGGTCGTCGCTGGCATTGTTGTTGCTACTGCCACTCGAGGGCGGAGTGTTAAGATCAGGCTGAGGATCGAGATAGGACAGGATTTCCATGGGATCCACATCCTGCAGCAGCTAAAAGTGATTTAAGATATATACAAATTAGTATTTCATATCTTTAAGATCTTCTATATAGAAATACTTACATTCAGATCGTGAGCGGTATCATTAATGCCCGCTGCCGCCGCATCGAAGCTTTGCAACTCGGCACTTAGATCGCTTTCGCTGAACTTCAACTGGGTCTGACTGCTCATCAGCGAGTTGAGTAGCTGTTCCTGCTGCTGCTGCTGGCTGTCTGCTCCGCCGCCTCCCATACCACCACCACCCATTCGACTGGGCGTTCCCGGCGTCTGGGGCGAGTTGTGGCCCCCGCTGCTGTTGTTGTTGCCGCTTCCATTGCTGCCACTTCCGCTTCCGTTGGCATTGGGCGTTCCCCCACTGATCGGTTCATTGTGGGAGCTGCTAACACTGGGCGGTCCGCCAGGTGTCATCGGATGACTGGCCGCTCCAGGAGTGTGCGGGGTGTGGGGCATCTAAAATTGAGATAGAGAAAAATATTGTTAGCCTTTGTAAATATGTTGAAAATTTTATTATTTTTATGGTGCTTACCTGATCGCTAAGTGACTTTTCCATGGCATTCAGCTGGTCGAGGGAGTTGACACCATCGCTGCCGGCTAAGCCACCGCTGCCATCACTGTGGTTACCATTGAAGCCATCGTAGTTGCTGCGGTTGCCACTAAAAGTTGCAAAAACATAGAAAAATTAAACACTTGAAAATAAAATATATCACAAGGGGACACTTACTGCTGGTTAGCGTTGCCGCCGTTGCCCATCATGTTGCCGCTGGCAATGGAGTTCATGTCGTGCATGTTATAGGGACTCATGGCCTGCGCACTGTCCCAGGTGGGCAGTTGGGTGGATCCCGGCGACATGACCTTGGCGATGTCGTCGCACAGTTCCTGTTTAATGGCCGGCAGGGTGGGGGGATTGCCACTTCCGTTTCCGGAATTGGAGCCACTGCCGCCACTGGGATTGCTAGGAACATTCGAGGGTGGCGGTGCATTTGGCATGCCGCCATTATGTTGCAATGCCCGCCAATTAGCCGATGAATCGATGATCACCTCATCCACATCCGAGTTGCTCAGCGTATTGAGTATGGCCCAGATGTACTGATCAATTTCCAGGGTATCAGTAATGGCCGACTTGTTGCATTCAGGACAACGCCAAGATCCCCTTTCGCTGTTGATCATTAGATACGCCTCCAAATCGAAACACTGGACGTGCTTGCATTCGTGTCCTCGGGCCGGAAGTCGTATCCGGGACTTCGTGATCGGGCACTTCAATGAGATCTTGGCGCACTGTTGACCACCGCCGCCCTGTTGCTGTGAGGGCGTGCCCTCCGATCCGGGATTCGTTTCAGGTTGGCTCAAATTGCGCTTGATCTTCTGCACACTGTGCTCCAGGGGCAGCAAGTTGCGCTTGTGTAGCGTCTGCAGCACCTGACGAACCGATGGTCGATGGACTAGCTGCAGCACAAACAAGTGTGACTGGAAAATGGATAGGCAAGGGATATACATTAGTCAGTTTTAGTATATATTTTAGGTTTAAGGAATACTTACACAACAGCAGGAACTGGCGGTCAGTTGGAGAGTATTCCTTCCGGGTTGGCAGACGGCCTTCAAGTAAAGCGGACGCAGGGCGGTACTGTTCTTTTCAGACCGCTCAATATTCAGAGGCGTGGCATTCGCGGAGACTGTGACGGTGTGCGGCCAATTGGTATTCATCTGGCGATCATCCTGGTGGAAGCACTTCAGCTGCAGCTCTAAATCGGTTCTACAAGTAACAAAATAAATTTATAAATATAAAAGTTTATAATATATTATTTTTTAGTAGACTCACCTGCACATCAGCGTGTTATAAACATTCTGCTTGAGATGGAACACGTGGTTGCTGACCGAAAGGTTGTGCAGCAGGCGGAAAGGAGCCAGGATGATGCCATCGCGCACCGGGAATGTCAGTCTCATTTCTTCGCCTTTAAAAAATAAAGTTAAGAAGTCAATATATGTAAGTACAGGGTTAAGTTAGTATAACTTACTGTTGTCCATGGGTGGCTTAATATCCGGATTTGGGCTGACATACGGCACACTGCAGGCGGGCGTCAACGGAGGCGTGGGATTGCCAGGAACTGGACTGTGCTGATAGTTTTGCTGGAAACTAAAGATACGAGAATATATTATTAACTAATCAATCAAGGTTTTAATCCGAAACTCACCCTTGATTCTGGTAAGGATTGCCGGTGGTGGCCACGCCGCCCGGACCCGCCGGGCACATGCCTCCTGCCTGTTGCATTCCAGCACTTTGGCCGCTGCCCGGATAGAACTGACCCTGATGCGAGCCAGCTCCTCCGACTCCTCCGTAACCAACTCCGGGCATTCCACCGCCGGATCCTTGAGGCATGAAACGCTGCTGGCTCATGCAACCGGGTCCAGGACCCATTCCTCCAGCGGTCATACCCCCGGGACCCATGGGTCCCATTACAGGTCCACCATTGGGACCCATTCCATTGGCCCCCGACATACGGCCGTAACCTCCATTTCCGGCGCCCATGGGTCCACTACGTCCGTAGCCATTGCCAGCTCCACCTGCCTGCATGGGCAGTGGAACTCCTCCCCCGGATCCGGGATGCATCTGCTGATTTCCGTACATCTGCGCCTGTTGCTGCTGTTGCATGGGATTTCCCGGATACATTCCTCCCGCTCCACCCACTCCACCTGCCGCCCGCTTCTGGGCCATGTGCATCTGGGGGTGGGGATAAGGGGCCATTCTTCGCTGCTGTTGCTGTTGTTGTTGCTGCTGAGAAAGACTTGGTGGCGCCTGCTGGGGATATCCACCATTGGCCATGCCCTGCATCTTGGCCATTGGGTTCATGCCGCCCATTTGCTGCTGCGCCGCCTGTTGCTGGAGGGGGTTCATGCCGCCGCCCATGCCGCCACTTCCACCGACTCCCGGTCCCATTGACATATTCTGCATCTGGTTCATAGGCGTCATCTAGAAAAAAAAAACGGTAAAAATCCAATTAAAATCGATTCTCTTGTTGGTGCAAAGGGATTCCCATCGATAATTATTCTGGTTATCGATTACTAATGGTAGAAACAGCAAAATAACTCATAACAAAGGTACTTGGAAGTTAAAAAGAAGAAAATTTCCATGAAACAATTTAAGATGAGAATATTAAATTAAGAGAATTTTGGAGACTGCGGCAAATAATGTCACTGAGCTTGAGCGGATTACTGTCGCTCGAGCAGTCACAAATTTGTCATTTCCCAAGCCGCGGACTTCTGTTTTGGACGCGATTCCAGTGATTCGTTAATGGGTGAACGTTTTAAAAGCAAAATCTGTTTACCGACGCAAATGAATTGTCAACAGCTGGTCATATAAAAATCGTGCCAGTGAAGTCACCCAGACTTTCCCCTTAAACCCTTAAAATATATCCAAAATGGTACTCACTTGATGATGCCTCTGGGGTCCAATGTTGCCACCTCCCCCATAGCCCATTCCCATGCCTTGGCTGCCATTGTAGCCACCTTGGCCGGATCCACCATTCATGTACTGGGCATTCATGTTGCCCATCATGCCGCTGTTTGGTCCGGGGTGCATACCGCCACCCATCTGAAAGATAAAGGAGGAAGGACTTAAAATAATGTTGGACAAAAAACGATTTAAATATGTTTTAAATGTGTAAAAAAATATATTAATTATTATTTAATAATTAGTAATCCTCACCTGACTGTAACCGCCCATTGCATCCATGCTGGACATGTGTTGCTGTTGCTGTTGGTGATGCTGTTGTTGGTGGTGTTGCTGTTGCTGCTGGTGTTGCTGACTGGCAGCAACCATGCCCGTGTATCCCTGACCGTTGGCGTTGCTTAGTCCGCTTAGCGAGGAACTTGCAGAGCTGGTGGCGCCTCCGTGAGACGTGAACTCTGAATTGGGACCGAAGGTATTGTTTAGGCTGCGCAGGCTGTCGCCGCCGACAAGGTCATTGCCCAGCATAAAGTTACCACCGCCGCCCACTGATCGTTGATGTTGCTGCTGTTGCTGTTGCTGGTAGGCCAGAAAATTTTCGCGCTGATGTTGCTGCTGGTACTGTTGCTGCTGCTGCTGGTTGTAGTATTGTTGTTGCTGCTGCTGTTGCAACTGTTGTTGCTGGTCCACGCCGACTGTTGTGGCACCTGGCGGTGAGATTTGGCCCCCGGTGGCTGGCGCCCTTGAGGAGCCCGCCTGCTGGTTCATTTCATCATTTTTCCTGCGAAGTTCATTTAAATATTGATAAATCCATGAATTAGTTGGGATCGTTAAAGTAAGAATATAGCCAGGCGTCTCCATATGATATACAACGGATTGACTCCAATCCACCGATCTATTAGACATATTTAATTTTTAATTCCTAAATTGAGCAAAAAAAGTTCCACATCAAACAACTACTTGACAATTTGGCTGAATGAGAATGTTCCCAGAAGCCAAATGAGAAAGACTTCTAACTCACATGCCTCCTTATTTGATTTACTTTGAAAAATAAAATATGAATACTTTGAAACTAAAAACGGCTTTCGTGAAATTAAAATTTATTCATATTAAAATACATTTAGTATTTCCGCTGGAAATATTCCTTAGTATTACCCTTATCGCTTATCTTAGTCACATTCACGAAACGTCTTGGGTTTTTGGTAATTTGTACAGTTCTTAAAAGTGTGCCACAGATCTGTTTCGGAAATAATGAATAAAGAATTTCAGTTTCTTCCCAGAAACTTGTACTTGTTCTTTTCCGATTCTCTTATCTTGCGAATTGGTTAGTCACATCAAAGAACACAAAGTTATTTCTGATTTAAGTTGTTCTCCGCAGCTGGAATCATTATTCGACCTCCATGGATGATGTCAGCCTAAGGCGGCTTATGTTCGTGATTTTACCCCAGTATCCGCAGCACCCAACCATACACTCGTTCCTAACGCCACTTAAACACCCCTAATGGCCCCCCTCTATTGTCCAACCACCCAGCCATATCTCCATCATCGTCATTGTCAACGTCATTCATTGTAGTATTGCTGTGTGGCAATTGCAATTGCATTTTCCATCTTCTCCATTTGCTTACATATATTTCCCATTGCACTTGTTTCCCCTCGATTTGCTGTGACATTTAAGCCCGAAAATGTCAAATGGGCTCAGGGTTTTAGGTTTAGGTTTAGGTATAGGTTTGGGTTTGCTTTGCCCTCGACATCGCTCCCTTCAATTGTTCCATCTACCCATTGAAATTGTTTTCGCATTCGCTTTGATGGCGCGACTTTTAAGGTAAAAATAATTAAGCATATTTGCCAGGCCAGACAATAACAATATGAAGCATATGAACGCAGTGCGAATGCGAAGCAGAAAAACACATCGAAATCAACTGGAGAGTCGAAGATGTTAATACACTGGATAAAAAATATATTTATTGAAAAAAAGCTTTGAAGAACTTCTAGGAATATGGCAAAGCATGTTGAAATTTTAATATAAATTGGGTAAATATAATATTTTGTTATCAATTTGGGAATATTATATTCTTGCGACCTTTTCTGAGAACATATTCCACCGGGACTAATGAGTAATTTCGAGATTATCAAGAATTTAAACAAATGCTTATTAAAATATTCTACTTAATATTTCCTTGATTATTGGATTATTTTGACAGATCATTATATGATTCTAATATCTAGTTTAGAACCCAATGTTCTTTTTCAAAAAGCTATCTTTTGCAGAGTAGAATTCTAAGCGTTACAACAAAAAAAGTCGCACATTAAAAATATAAAGTAACACGCTCACAATAATTGCGCATCTACAAAAGCCGCTCGGAGCAAACACACAGCGCACAACAACACAAAAGCAAATAAAGTTGGAAAACACATAAAAATAAACAACAACACACAAAAATACAACAAATAACACAAAAAAGGAAAACGTAACAAAACGTAACACCAAAAGGCAACAACAAATGCAGCAGCAGCAGCAGCGGCAGCGAGCGAAATGCAAATAAATGGCACACTAAGCGATTGGCTGATAATCGCATGACGAAAAGCCCGAGCCGGCAAAGTCTACAAAAAGATCGCTGGAGAATCGCCGCGGGGGAGAAGAGAACTGTGAAAGGGTAGTGGGAAGAATCAAGTGGGGGGAAGAATTAGTGGTGGAACTGAACCTGTGATTGCCGCGAGACTGTGACGATAAATTAGCATCGAGCAGCTAGCAATTTCCAAGTGCAAAAACAGAGCGGAGAGGTAAACAGAGCAAAGCGGGTCATTGGGTCGACTGAGAGAGGTGTGCAATGAGACGGAGAGAACATAGGTACAGTGTGCCCAAAGGCAGAGGGAAATTGACAGTGGTCACTTGATATAAGAAATGCTATTTTAGAGATCGTACTTTGAGATCGTACTTATATTTTAAAATACAGATTTTAGATATTTTCAATTTTCATTGAAAACTATCTGCCGAAAAGTCTGCTGTAGAACATAGTAATAACCTGAACTATGAAGAAAACCACCAGATGCCAAGAAAAACAATAAAAATCCCAAAAACCACATTAGTCATAGTGTCTTATCAGCCATATGCACTTAGAAACCAAGTGACCTTCATCGAGTGCTAAGATAAAGTACCGAGAATTATGGAAAGAAGAAGCCGAGATGTGAGATAAATAAACCACAGACTGAAGCTCGGAATCAAACTAAATGCTAAAGATATAGACGAACGGAGAATTATAATGAGCAAACAACCAACTTGTGCACTTGCGATCATATAATCGTCTCATTATGTGACTTGCACTGAGAAAAAACTTGAAGGTTTAGGAGCTTTTAAGGGGTGAGAAGGGTGTGATCTCTGATGACGTCGCATTGCTTTGTTTCAGTTTTCGCGTTCGAGTCGCGTTCTCGTTGTTGCTGCCTTTTGTACTTTGATTAGATATAAATTTCTTCATTGATTAGATAAAAATAAAGCAAAACAGGTAACTCGCAGACGAGTGAGATAGAAAGACAAACCGAGAGAGAGAGATAGGGTGATATGATCAAAGTTTAGAACCACTAAAAATCAGTTCAGAGGCCATCGAAAAACACGTGCTCGAAGATACACCTTCATATCGGAATCAGTGCACGATCTCTGGCCCCTCCCCCTGCTCTTCCTCTCGCCGATTCTCCCGCCTTTCATTTCAGTTTGCTTGTGTAATTGTAAATTGTGCGCACTTTGATTTGCTGTGGTAATAAAAATTATTTCTCATTTGGCACACGAAATGATTTCCGTATGTCAACAGACAGGGGCGTCGTCAAAGGTTTTTACCCAAGGGTTACGTTTCTATATACGTTTTTCAATATTTTTGTTTTTTGTGCAATTTATTTGACTATATTTTTACAATTTATGGACATTGTTCGTGGCGATATGAATTATGGCCCAGACGGCAATGCGACATTCAGGATGGATAAAACATCCTTTTTGGAGGACATGTCTGGTAAACTTTATTACGCTGCCGAAGCAGAACAATCCATCCACAAAAAAATCAAACTTTTCTCCTGTTTTCCTCATCTATTTTTATTGTTATTGTTGTTTGCGTGTTTTTATTTTTTGTTCGATTTGCCTTTGCGTTTTGTGTTATTTCGCTTTTTTTTTTTGGTTGTTTTGTTTTATTTCACAGACGACAGTTGGCGTCATGTAACAAAACAAGTAATATATACAAAATGTATGTGTGCGTTTTTTAGAGGCCATGAAAAATTGTGAGACACGTGCGTGGAGCCAATGACAGAACGATATGTTTGGAATAAGTTTTCTCGCCGTAGTGGGAGGTTTCAATCAAATTGGCACAGGTAAAGAAAGGATTTCGTTTTTTAACTACATATTATAGAAAAATAATTCCCTTTCTTTACTTAACTTAGAGTAACCTTTATTTTAGGACAAAAACATAAACGGGACTTTAAGAAATATTGTAAAAAATATTTCTCTGCCTCTTGCTAAACCAATAACACATCAGCAATATTTGATTTGCTCTCTTTGCCATTGGTGCCCCTTTTGGACTCATCAGTCACTCAAACTCCTCTATATTCGCCTCATTGTTTCGCTGCAGTTCCCCCGCCCGCCTCCCACCGCTGAAATGCGTTTGACAGTTGTTTTTCAAGGGTGTTTGCAAACTGAACCACCGCATCGCTGAAACCACCCGCTGCTCGCTGCACTTTTCGCATACGAAATACTACTACAAAAAAAAAGTACAAAAAATGCAAAACAAAGAATATTTTTTTCGACATTTTCTTCCACTCTTTCCAGTCCAATTTTGAGTTGGCAGTTGTCGTCTGTCTGTTTTTTGCCCCTGACTCTGCTATGGTTTCATTTTTTCCATATTGCCCTGTCAGGGGAGGTTGTGTATGGGTTTTTCGTCCTGTTTACTCGATTTTCTTTTTTTGAGTGGCAAAGGATGGTAATAATTTTTTGTTCGCCGCTTAGTTTCAGGACTTTGTATGCCATTCGAATTTGGACGTCGCCTGTTGGTATGCAACACTTTTTGTCGCCTTAAGCTAACTGGGAAAAATTCTTTTCGCTCTCTCCACCCCCAACCATTTCGATTGAATTTCCCAGCGAGTTTTCCTTGCCCACTTCGATCGCTTTCATAATTCATCCGCCTCGCATAAATTGCAATCAGAATGAAAATAAAAATAAATCAGCATAATAGACTCGACCCCAGAAAACAAAGCAAAAAGTAAAAGAGAAGAAAAAAAGCAACCACCAGGAGCTGGCAGCAACCCTCCGCTCGAGTGGTTTTTTCCGAACCTGGGGGGTGGAGGGGTGAACATAATAAAAATCGAACTGTAAACAGAAAAAAATCAAAATAATAAAGGCGAAGAAAAAGCTGCGGCACAAAAAAGCGAAGAAAAATCGCGCAATTTTTGATTAAAAATCCAATGCAAATAATACAGATGGTCAGCAGGCGAATTTGTGGTGGTGGTGGTGGTGGTGGTGGTGATATTTCAGAGGGATGAGCGATGGGGGTTGTGGCAGATTTTTGAATATGTGCAAAAACATATTCAGCACTCAGCCCCCTTTTATGCGCCGACAAAATGTTTGCCTCCAACTTTGTGCTCGGTTTGCATTTTGCGGATTTGCAAATTCATTTTTATAAATGTTTTGCCGCTTGCGGTGGACAAAGGGAAAATTGGGTGGTTGTCTGTCCAACATGTGGTATGAGTAATATTTGAAATATTCTACCCTCTCCTGCTGCTGTTACTCTATGTATTGGAGTGTGTATGCATGTTTTCAGCACCTGTAACTGGTTTTTATTTATTGGCCTGGCCGGATTGTTAGCTGGCTGCCTTTTCTGAAATTGCGTATACGCAGTGTGCGCTTGGCCCTAAAACATTCGTTTTCCGGCGTGTGTGTGTCTATGGCTGTTTTTAATAGAACTTTGTATTTGCTAATTTGCATGCTACATTGTAGGATTTTCTAGGATTATAGTTCAGGGTACAGTGGTAACCATGATTTATGGAACACTAAAACTGGCAAAGTGTACAAGTTTGGTAATTAGACAAAAGGTATACATGTTTTAAATATAATTGGAAAATGAATTCAAGCTTAATTACTGGCATGGTTCGTATCGTTAAATGAATAGTTAATCACACATTTTATGACCTAGCACACCAAAGAGATAGCTTAAAGGTCAAAAGACCATGCTATACATGCTAGAACGATAACATTTAGCACGTTAAGTCTGCAATAATTTTACACAGCGTTGTGTTATTAAACTTTATGGAATAGCTACTGTGGCCACTGTGATTGGCACTTGGAATACATATTTACAGGTGTCTATGCATTATTCAATTCGGAAATTGCATTTCACTGCTGGCTGTTCTGCGTTGTTACCCATTTGTACTTGTTGTTGCCGTCGTCTGCTATTTTGTCCTTGTGGTGTTGTAACCAAAATCGTTTTGATGGCTGATGGTGTCGCCATTGAAGTCTGCTCGTGTCGGCGATAAAAAAGAAAACTAAACAAAAAGCTCTGTGGTTGTTGTAACACACGCGCTAATCAGGTCGCTAATGGACGAACCAGCAGCAGAAACCCCTTGCACCACCGACCACCCACAACCCCCAGTGACTATCAATCAGCGATGTGGTTTTTGCACACCTTACCTAGCCACTTTTTTTTTTGGTTTGGTTTGGGGATCTGATGTTTTGGGTTCGATTTGCTGGCGGGTCTGGTTTTGCTTTGGTTATCTTATCTATCGCGTTTTGCTCAAACTAAATTTATGCCAGTCAACGGGGGCAAAGAAAAAAAAGCACAACCAAAATTCGAGAGGGGTTTTGAGCTGAGGATGGCGGGGATTTAGTACTCAGTGCGATCTATTCCATTGTCATCGGCGTCGTTGCGTTTTTGGCATTTATCTAATCGCCAATTAAGTAAGAAAAAACCCAACGAAAATCATAAACAATCGGACAGACATAAACATTAAAAATAAATCGAAGGCTGCGACTGTCAACACTCGAAAACAGCAACAACAACCAGCGAAATATCCACAAAAATAAATGAACGAAACAAAAAGAAGCTGCAATAATTTTGTTCAAGTATTTTTGCACACTCACACATCGGAGGAACATGCATAAATCACATTAAAAATAAAACAAAACAAAACGAAAATTGCAACAGCCAGCAAAACTTGAAGCGAGTCAAAGCCCAACGCATAAATCGCCAACCGAGACGTTGGCAGCGACGCGAGCGTCGTACTTGAAAACCAGTTTCGAACAAAAATGTCTACTGAAGTACAGCTAAATAACAGCCGCAAAAACAACAACAACATCAACCAAAATAAACTCAACAAAATGTGTACAAGAAAATTTTTAGCTAAAAATACTTGCCATCGTTAAAGGTTAGACAGAAAAGATACGGGAAATATGGGACAGGAAGCGTGGCGATTGATAAGCGAACCCGTACTTAGTTGATATGTTGAGAAGCGCGTAGAGAGGCCCTGTGCTCACGAGTCACAGCCAGCAGGTGGCGCCACCTGATATAAATCTTTAACTTATTTACTTGAAATATTCCATGAATAAAGTGTTTATAAAGAAGTTCCTACAAATATTTACAACCTTTTACGCAGCTAAAAATAAATCGAATTACTTTTTAACTTGATTGGAAAGTTAGCGATCTAATCGCATACTCTGATTTGGCTATCAAAATTATCTAATGCACTTGCTTGGTTCGATTGTTCTGGAAAATTGAAGATTGTATATTAATCAGTTGGATGAGTTAACATATGGTTTTAAATATTTATTTGCACTCACTAATCAATTGTTCCCCACAATCACTTTTCACCCGCCGCACACCTTGATTACGTTCCATTCACAAAAACCCGACGACCATTTTGCCAAGAATGCTAAATGCCGCGAGAGTGGCGTACTATATGAAGGTACTACCTGGCCATAAACAGCGATAAGCAATTATCGATAACTGAAATATTTCTGCATACCTAAGCGCGATTTAATGTCGGTCAAAACAAGAGCAAACCGAAGCAGATGGAAGTCTACAGGTAGAGCCATTCACTAACTGAAAATTTCCATTGTTCCAGTTGTTCTTTTTCACAAAAAAAAAAACGAAATAAAAACAAAGAGAACAAAGATAGTTTGGTTTCTGTTTTTCTATATAGATATAGTACGATCTGCGGGTATAATTAGCTTGTCAGTTCACCCCACAAAACGGTGATAAGAGTTGGTTACCTTTGATTTGGGCTACAGTACGTTCTGTGCCCATCGATTGTGATAGTATGGTGTGTGTTATTTTTTGGTGGTTCTCGTGGGGCTGGCAGTTATCTGTGAGGTTGTTGTGGCTGCTAAGCATATATTTTACTATATCTATGCGAATGTATGGGTTTCGGTACGGTCTAGTTTGATATCAGGTTCGTTCAGGGGCTTTTAATTGGGTCGTTAAATGTTTTCGTTCGGTATTCGTTGCGTTTTGGGAACTTTTATCATGTGACTAAACGAACTCTGAATGGAGTGGTAGAGTGTGAGACTCTTCAAGGTGCCTTAAAGAGCCACAGGCGAGAGTCAAGAGTCAACTGTTTAACCCATTAATGCCCAATCAAATTCAAATTTTGTGATTAGATATGCACTAGAGTTGGGCGCTCTCTCACACTCTCGTCACATGTGTGACCTTCAATCGGGTTTGATGGCGGGGTTAAAGTCGTCTCGATTATTTTTAGGGGTGGCTACGGCTTACACATGTAACTATTGTTGCGCCCTCGAGTGTGGATTTCGTTACGGGGGTTGCTCAGTTTCCAGCCCCCTGTCTGATGGGTTTATTAATATCGGACGCTCCTCCACTCTCTCTAAATGTTCCGTGTATGTTTCTGTTTGTTTCTTTCGGGGTTTTAATCACCGAGAATTCCGGGCGCTATCCCTCCTCAGCCGGTGAGGGTTGTTGTTGCTGCCCTTTCTGCTATTTCGCTATTTGCAAATGGTTTTCCGCGTTTAGGTTTTGTTTTTCTGTCATTTACTCGTTTGTATCACATTTTTATTTCCCGTGTGAAAATCGCAAAGCGGTTGAAGGGAAACAGGAAGTGGCCAGGAGTGGAAAGAAGAAGAGCAGAGGAGGGATTCCCCTTTTTAGTAGGTAGCAATCTTTCTCAAGTCCTTTCGGTGGTTGCTTGATGGGTTGTGATTTGGTTGCCTCGGTGGTTGATTGATGATTGTCTCGCGCTTTCGCAGCTTCTGTTTAAGGTTTTCAAGGTGTGGGGCGGTGGTGGGTTGATGGCATTAGAGGGTGTTTACGATAAGCCCAGGGCGTTAATTAACCGTTGGATTGATCTGCTAAACCGGAATTTTAAACTGTTTCAAAGCTGCGCAAAATTCTTTCTTTTAGTTACGAAAGTCTAAGTTTATATCTTGTTTTTCTGGGACTATCAGTTACTATAAATTAACATCAGTAAAAATATAAATAATTTATAAAAATTCCTTGTTATTGTACAGAAATTAATATTTGTAAGGCCCTTTCTGAATGACTTAGAAACCTTCCTAAAATTTCCCTTCAACGGAAACACCTTTTTGCTGAATGATGTTTCCTTCTTATCTTCTAAGAAGGTTGATTCCCATCTCATTCGCATACTCTAGATGATTTTCCACCAATCGAGAAGAATGATGCTTGCAGGCAAAAAGGTTTCCCAGTTCTTGGGAACTCCCAGCTGCCCAAAAGCGAGTGCAACTACCTGTTTCTTTGGGTTAAGAGCTGCGACTATTGCAAATGGGTTAAGGTTTACCTGTTGTCGGCATTTTTCTTTTTCTTACTGTAAGCCCCATACCTTTTTCTTTGCTTTCATCTTCTTTGCAGCGATGATGAATTACAAGCGAACCGAAAAAATGTCTGCCGAGAGTTTTCCATTGTCTGGGCAGGGAAATGAGAGGGGGAGTTTGGCTGGGGGAAAAAATGCGTGGCATGTGAGAAAAACGGCAAACGAGATACTCGTACGGGAGGGAAAATGGTAAGGGAAAACTGTAGTGGGGAGAGGTCGCCTCGCTTGGAGTGACCTTTTTTTTTTGGGTTCCCCCTTCAACGTCTTGCCACAAAAGAAACAGAAACAGAAGAGGCAACAAACACACGAATACACACGAGAAATGGGCGAAAACATTGTCGAACTGAGAAATAAGTGACAGACTTGAGCGGTTGTTGTTTTCGGTTGTTCAGTTGTTCTGCTGCTCGGGCAAACGAAGCGGATCGTTGGGAAAATTTCTTTCTCGGTATCGATATTCCCTACTTCCACATCCACTTCTCGAGAACGATTCAATGGAAAAGGAAAACTCCGGCCTCAAATACCTATTCTGCGTACGTAAAACAAAGCAACAGCAGTAGGTCGATATGTGTGTTTTCTTTTCGGTCTGAAACTAAATGCTTTCTTGGCTTCTCCTCTCAGATACTTTCCGAGTGTATCTGTGTGTTCGTTTGGTCGTTCTGTGTCTGGCTGTGTGCGTGTCAATTATGGGTCAGCTGTGCGTGAGAGCGAGAGAGCATTAATCGAGGGGGCGGCATTGGGAGGCGGTCTAACTAACAGCTGATGTGGGAATTCGGTCAAAATTAATCTGTCGGCTGGCATTTTAAAGTGTCTGGATGGGTTTTCCCCGGCAATGAGGGTGTTTTCTTTTTTGTGTTTTATAGAATTTAATTTTGAGTGGAGAAGATACTTTTTCAGAAAATGCTGGTGAATGATATGTTGAGAATAAACATTTAGCTGAAGTTAATTAGGTAGATAGTTTCTTAAGGAAATGTTTTTTATTTATGTCAAGTTTTTAAGTTTTTTTGAGTTGAAAGAGTAAAATCAATTCTGCCAATATTTTTACAACAATAAAATCCTATTAAAATATTTCTGCCCAGAAAATGATTTGTTTTGATATTTTAATGCCCAAATAACGTTTATGGTGACTAATTAAAGTCATTAAAATTGGAATAATCTTTTTATAATTTCTTCCGAAACTATATTTTTATGATATATTTGGACAACTTGCTTGATAATTAAAAATTTATTTATGTTATTTATTTATTATTGAATTAAATGGGCCAAAAATGTAAATATCAAACTTGTTGATGGAAAATAAAATGAATTAAATATTTGTTGACACCTTTTAGGGGAACTATAAAATATTACCAAAAACTGAAACACTAGAACCCTTGAAAATTTGTAACTTTTTCTTGCTCAATTCTTACAAGCTAATTTAACTACCATTATAAACTATTATTATAACTTATATGTAAATATGTTTCAAACAACAAACAAACAAATGAAAAAGACACAAAAAAATTTACATAAAATATCTAAAAACAAAAGCACATTCCATTTAATTATTTTGATTGTTTTTAACTTTGATATACAAGCACAACAATTAAAAGTTTCTAGTGGAGAACAAATATAAAATTGTTGATGGCCATAAAGAATCTTTGTACTTTGTGTTTATAAACTGTTTTTATTTTTAGCCAGGTGGGTGATTATTTTTAGCTAGTCAAATTTTATTGACTGTCAAAATGAGAGGCACACAGACTTGAAGAAAAGTTGAAGTTGAAAAATTCTTTTGGCTCGTTTGCTGTGATTTTTTATCGTTCTTTTTTTTTTTTTGGTTTCTGTTTGGTTTAAGTGGAATTTATTTTTAGATATTTTACCTAAGTTTTCTTTTTCTTTTGGGTTTTATGGCAACAGCGCGTGGTGTGTTAATTGTTGTAGTTCGTAGTTGTTGTTAAAGATGTTTGTTGTTTTATTTAATTTTTTTTTTGGGTGGGACAGGTGCACCACGTGAAGAAGAAGAAGAAGCGACAGCAGCAGCTGTGGAAGGCTATCTCTTTTCCTCCGGCTTGTTGCTGTCTCTATTGGCGCTGTTATCAGTTTATCAGTTCACTGGAAGGGTTTTTCCTTTCCGCTTGCTTGTTTGTTTGTTTGCTTTGGTTTGGACACTTTTCACTGTTTGTTTGTTTGTTGTGCAGTTTTCTTTTTTTTTTTTGGTAGAGGTTCTTGAAACTTACTTTTTGGAATTGCGCTTCGTTGTTTGTTTGGAATACATGGGAATTTTGTCAACAATCAATTGCATGGCATCAACAAATACATGGGACAACAACACTTGTCTCTCTGTGTTGTTGCTGCTGATGTTGTGGACTTATATTTTGTTGATTGGTGTTTTTTTTTGTTTTGTTTGTTGTGGTTTTTGTTTTCTCAAAAATGGTTCACTGCAGCATTTTCAAACACTCACTCTTTCGTACTTTTCACTTTTTTGTTCACTTTTTGCTCATTTGTTTTTCGTATATTTTTTGTTTGTTTGTTTGTCACGCTTTCACATTTGTTTTGGGATGTTGCACAAGTTTGTTGTTGTTTTATTTTTTTTGTTTTTTTGGTTGCCTAGCAAATTGTTGTAGTTTAATTAAAAAATGATTTTTTATATTTTTTTTGTCGATTTTTGTGCTAGTTTTAAGTGATAATACTGTTGTTTGTAGTAATCCAAGTGGTTGATGTGTTGCTGCTGCTAACAGGAACTTTGTGGCACTTAATCCAAGAAATGTGCTGCGTTTTGTTTTGGGTTTTTAATTTCTAAATTTTTATTAACTTTGCCACTTAAAAATTGTGTTGTTGTTGTTTTTTGATTTTTTTTCGAAAATATTTTACGCGAATTAATTTTTCGAAATTTTTCTGATAACTGTTTCACTGAGCTCGATTGAGATTTGGCTCGATTCGATTCGACAACGTTCGACTCTGGAGCTGAACTTTTCTTCGGCCGCTTTGGCGCAACGTTCGAAAGGAACTGAATGAAGTTGGCAGTTGGCAGCTGAGCTGACGTCCGGCGACCAACTGAGCTGAGCGGCATGCTATGCAGCTGCCATCGGCGGCTACTTCGGTTGCTCACCCACACAGATGCAATCGAATGCCGAGAGCCGAGCGCCGAGTGCCGAAACGAAGAGCGACGAGAGTCGAGCGCCGTATGTCGAGACGAACGGACCCGAAGCGGTACAGTACGCTCTCTCGGGTTGATTTATTTCAGGTTGGTAGTTGGTATTTCGTATTTCGTATTCATTTCGGTCTGTTAAGGGGCGACGACGCGCGAGCACTTAAGTAAAATAATAATTATGTATACGTATGTCAATTTGTTTGACTTCTTCGCCTCGCGGGCCCCTCTTACATACGAAAAAAAAAAGGAATATACTAGTAGTATTTCTGCTGCCTTTTTCTGCTACGTTTTTTGAATGCGTTCTCTCGGGCTTTCGTAGCATGCTCTCTCGCACAAAAGCGTACGTTTTCTGCTACCTTTTCGGGGCAGCTGACATTTATTGGGTTTGTTTTGAAAGCGTTTAATGGCTAGCGTGTGTGCGTGTGTGTGAGTGTTTGCGTTAAGTAGATTTTTCAGCACATTTGTCTTAATTGTTGTGATTTGTGGTTGATTTTTGAATGATTTACGGCGTGTGCAGCGCCAGCGGGATTAATTGTTTTTTAAATGTCAGCAGGGCCAAAGACATATATTCTTTATTACCAACATACAGCATAATATAAGTAAATATTTATTTGTTTTTATAAACAAATTAATAATAATAATAAGAAGAACTAAAAATAGAACTCATTTTATCTAGCAAATTAGCTAGAAAAATAATATCAAACAGACTAATAAATTGCCAACTCTTTATCGCCTAGGCCGCAAAATTGAAATACTTTAATTACCCGAATAAAAAACATTTAACAATTTAATCTGAGCATATCAATTGCCCACACACGCAAACACACTCGAACTCTCGTACACACACTCTACTCTCTCTCTCTCTCTCTCGAAATCCACTCCCAATTTATCACTCAATTAGCACAGAAAAATGTAGTAGTGTATTTACTACGCTTCTGGGCTCGCGCTCTCTCAATCGCATGCCATCTCTTTCGCTTTGGATATACCCATCTCTTTCGCCGTCGACGACGCTGCTTTGGCACAGCGTGAGAAACTCTCGTCGGCTTTCTGGTATCGGGTGTTCATCTCAATGAAATTGTAGCATATTTGTTGCCATATCGAGATTAAATTTTCAAAACACAAACGAGCACAGCACGAGAGAGCCAGAATGAGAGGGCAATAGGCGGCGTGAAAGGGACGGGATGAGCCGAAGTGAAAGAGAGAGAGCGAACGGAGTTCGTTTGTATGCGTGGCTTGTAAGCTTTTGTATAATGTTTGAGGTGGGCATACAATATTTGGGGAGTGGGGCATACGGAGGTGGTTCCAGTGGGTGGTTGGGCGGTTGGGTGTTTTTTGTGGGTGGTTCGTTGGGGTCGCGATTTATTGATGACGTCGACGTCGACGACGACGTTGACGTTGACGACGACTGCGCTACAACCTACGCCGACAGCGCAGCGACGACCGTGTTAATGTGTTTGTTGCTCTCTGGCATAAAATTATGTTTTATTTTATTTAACATGTTCTGCCTCGATTTTTGGCAGTCCTTGTCATAATTCCCATGAAACGTCCAGTAGAGTGAGCGAGAGGGACAGCGAGGTCCTGGGCGAAAGGAAGTCCTTTTTTCTGGCTCGAGTGCTAAGCAACAACAATCGCCGGCAGTTGTGCGATGACGATGATCATGATGGAAGTAATGATGATGTTGGTATGTTGGCAGAGGCTGCTTCATTGGGTTATGCTTATGGGCTTGTATTTGGGTTTAGGTTTGAGTTTTGGTTTGAGTTCAGGCCTCACACTCACACACGAGTGGCTAAAATCCCTGTGTGATTGTACAGTGGTCACTCGTTAGTATTCTGGGTCTTGCATTTTGAGATATCGAATAGACTTTATCGCATTTGGACTGGATAAGAATCGTTTTTTATATTTTTAGTTTTTATCTGGTGTTTTCGGAAATTACTTTGTAAAATCGTTTTTTCTATTATTTTTAAGATATATTATCTTGGGTTAGGTCCTTTTTTTTAGATAAGCCTTACACTATTCTTTTGGTTCTGGTTCTTAAATATCCCATATTCGAGGTATCACTGTGTTTATGAGTGTGCGTTCGCTTAGTGTGTAAAAGGAAGTGTACAGCGTTGTAGGCCGTCGTCATCGTCATCGCTTGCTGTTGCTGCTGTGCTGATGTTGCTGATGTGCCGATGTTGCTGCCGTTGTTCGCAGTGTGGTTGTTGCTGACGCCGAGGGCGAGGGAGGGACAATGGGTCTGTTTGTCGCTCGGTACCCGGTTGCCTGTCCTCTGCCCTTTTCCCCCGCGCCCTGTTTGCCCCGAACTGCCCTCCTTTCCCTGCATTTCCCTCATCCTGCCGGTATCTGTATCTGTATCCGCATCTGTATCTGTGTAAATGCGTTGGTTGTTGGCTTGTTTCGTCGTTCCTCCCCCTCACAATGCCGCCCCCCCTCTCAAACCCAGTTCGAGTGTGTGTGTTGTGTGTTGGTTCCTGTGCCTGTTCCTATTCCTGTTACTTTTGCTGTGACGGCGACGGAGACCAGAGCACTGAGTATACAGGGTGTCTTAGGATGTGTGGGGGTGGGCAGGACTATTAGCTAATGGTAAGGCGAAAGGTTAACCACAAGGTATGTCTATGGAAAATTAATTGAAAAAGGGATTTTTCTTCTATTAACAAAATATAATATTTTATGAATGGTTGGTTGGTTAAAGGGTTAAGGATTTCTTTCGTTTTTATACCATAAAATATATAATAAAAATGTTTTGTTTTTATATTTTTTAATCATTAAATATTATATAGAATTCCCTAAAGTAATCAAAACATTTAGTATTTAATATTAAAATCCCATAAATCTTAAACTGTCACCCACCTTGTTGTCACTGCAACTTGCTTACGAATCACCCTGTTCTTGCTGCCAAAAGCGGCTGTAAAAACAATTTAATGCATAAAACGACAAAAATCTGGTTTTCACAAAAACCAAAAACCCAAACCAGGACCAACAACAAAAGCGAGCGACGAAAGCGCTGCCAGTTGTTGGATCGAAAGAGGGGGCGGGGTGGTTATTGTCCCGAGGGGGAGTTAGGAAGTTGATGTTGCTGCTGGAAGAAGAACTCACAGCAGCAGAAGCAACAACAACATTAGCAACAGCAACACCAAAGACAGCAGCAGCAGCAGCAGCAGGAACAGCAACACCAAAGCCAACAGCAACAACGACACTTGCAGCAACAACATGAGCAGCAGCAACAACAGCAGCAAATGTTGAGATTACACTAAAAGTAACTGCCAACGGGAGCAGCAACGCCGGCTGAGGCAGAGCTGCAGCAGAATGCAACGCATTTGGAGAGTGCAGCACTAAAATCAATTATGTAGCCAGCGCTGCAGCAGCAGCAGCAACAGCAACAGCGACTGCATCAGCAGCAGCAGCAGCGTGAAAATAGTAGTGAAAAAAAGAGAAATAGCAAAGCAGCAGACGATAGCAAAAAAAAGGAAGGGTGGGAGGGGATGTTGGGTGGAAAGGGGGGGGAGGACAAGGTGGAAAGTGGGGAAGTGGAGATGGAAACCGGGGTGGAAGTGAGGTGGGAAAGTGGGTGGCCAGGGGGAGGTAGAAGTGTCTGTTTGTCGCTGCGTCGGTCAGTCGGCAAATATGTTGCGCATTTGTGAGCGAGCGAAAGAGAGGGCCATATGCCGTGCGACAGAGACAGAGCATCATCGTCAACTGCTGTTGTAACTGTTGTTTTGCTGCTACTTGCT
Source organism: Drosophila eugracilis (assembly GCF_018153835.1). Classification (NCBI taxonomy): domain Eukaryota; kingdom Metazoa; phylum Arthropoda; class Insecta; order Diptera; family Drosophilidae; genus Drosophila; species Drosophila eugracilis. Next base: position 6,961,916 of record NW_024573038.1, on the reverse strand, counting down.
TGTTGTTGCTGTTGCTGGAGGGTGGCTGGGCGGAAAACCGAATGCTAGTAAAATGCGTGCAAAGGCAAAGCCAAAGAAAATACATTAAAAAAAAACTGAAAAGCTGAAGGGCGAAGCTCGGAATACACTTACACAGGCGATTACACGGTGCAGGGGCGAAAAACGAGTCCAATTTGAAAGGGAATTATTAAATATAGCAACTCTTTTGCAAATATATCTTGAATTAGAAGGAGAATTAGGGGAGATACTCCATTATCACACAAAATATTGAGTTGAAATCCAACAACTAATAAGAAAATATGCAAGGATCGTACAAAGTTAAGTTAGATATACTACAATGTCTTTAGAGTAAGATAAAAAAGCCTATTTATATTGTTTGCAAATTTGCTTTATTATTGTAAACTTAAGTTTTAAAAATTTATATATTTAAATGAAGATCATAAAAAGGTTTTTAAATCTGTATTCGCAATTTGCGAGGAATTCGAATCAATAACATTTTGTAAAGGTCAGCAAGTAAAGATTTTTAAAGCCTAATGATTGACTTGATGATGATGATTTGTATTGAAAAATATTAATAAAAAGTTATTTGTTGTTAACTTATATCAAAAAACAATTATAGGGTACACAGAAAGCACTGACAAAAACCTTAAAAAAAATGTATAAAGCCAAAAGCAGCAGCAGTAAACGATGAACTTTGCTGGCTGCTTTTTTGTTGTGGATGGTTTGGGTCTAAAGCAGACACCTTTCCACGTGCAGGTCGGAACCGCCACTTCCCGCCTCCACCGCCTGTCCTGCGACAGTCACCCGTTTTGGGGTCTGCAGAAAATAATCAGCGAAAAACGTAGGAGAAAAAGAGCGTGCAAAATTATGCTGAGTGCTTGGCTGGCTGCCACACAAAGTGAAAGAAAGGCAACGACAACGACGACGTCTTCACCGCCCACCGGTCTCCACCCCCCCTCCCCGCTGGGCAACTCGGGAGCCCTCCTTTCAGCCGCCCCTGGTCAGCCCTTGTGTACCCTCCGGGCTCTCCTTTCCACGAGAGCAACATAAATACGAGAAAAAAAGGCAGAGAAAGAGGAAAAATCAAGGAAGAATCTTTGGGGTGGTGCAGGGGCGTTGTCGAAAGGGGGGAGTTCTCTTTGCCGGCAGATACTTCGAGATTTCAGAAAATATAGCCCCCTCACTCCACCTCACTGGTTTTCATGCATTTTATCAGTCGACGCTGACGATTTTCTTGGCGTTTTTATTTTTATTATTTCTTTTCTTTTTTTTTTCTCTCGCTCTTTGCTCGGTTTCGTTTATGATTTTTCTTTTTTTTTTTCGTTTTGCCTCTGCTCTGGTGTTGGGTTTTTGTTTTTATTTGGGTTTCGTTTTGGGATCGGGCAAATGTATCTGTATCTGTATTTGTATCTTTATATGTGGCGCTGCTGTTGCGGTTGCTGTTGTTGTTGTTGTTGTTATTGTTGTTGTATCGCTTTTGTATCTTTTAGCGCTGTTTTGAGTTAAGCAATTGATGGATATGGTTTATTTATAACGCTTGGCGACCGAAACCGAACCGAACTGAACCGAACCTCATCATCCTCTCCATCGCATCGCATCGCCAACCTCATCATCGCCATCGGAATTCCGACGACGTCGAGCAGCTCGCACAATGAGTGCGGACGTGTATCTGAGTATATCTGAGTATCTGCAAGATATACTCGTACTCGTACTCGTACTCACTCGTTGGCTGCCTGGCTGCGTTCGATAAACGTAAGCGTAATAATATTTTATTGAAATTTGTTTTCTTGCCTGTACTTGCCTCGCTCTCTCTCCCCACTCTCTGAATATTTTCTTTTCATTTCTGGTGCACGGTAAATAAATTTAACAGCGAATTTTAAATGTTCTAATTAGTTATTAGGATTTTGTCATTATAGAAATTAAATATTTAAATAAACTAATATTACTAATTAGATTAAAATGTTCAAAGAGAAGAGACTTCCATTTATCAAGAGGTAAACGATTAGGCAATACAGATATATAAATAAAATGCGAAAAATATATAAAAATAGCCCAAATTAGTATTGTTAAATGTCAAATTAATATGAAAGCAAAAAGTGTGCATTGTGTTTCAGTGCTTTGGGTCTTTGGGGACTGAGGGGCCTTCATTTCTTTTGTCGCTGCTTGCTTTTTTACGCTCCGCTATAAGTATCTGTTGGATAAATATGAGGTTAAAGCGCTGCCTGCTGCCTGCTGCCGTCTGTCTGCCTGTAGTTTCTTCACTTCACTTCAGTTCAGTTCACTTGCATCTGTATCTGTAGCTATAGCTATAGCTGTAGTTGTATCTGTATCGGTTGTATCTGCATCTGTATCTGTACCTGCAGCTGTAGTAATACCCATGCCCGAACTCAAACTCGAACCCAAACCCGCACCCGTATCCGTATCTGCATCTGCATCGGTGTGCGCCTCCTTGGGTCTCTTGGTCTGGAGTCGAGTGCAGCGCATTTTGATTGTTCGCCTGCTCTTTTGATGAAAACATAAATATCACAACGCCGCTGAGAGAAATGAGCCCGAAAAAAGAAGCCTCAAGACATCCAAGAAGTGGATGTGGATGAGCCATGAGCCACAAGATGGTCGTAATGATGATGATGATGATGGTTTCTACCATTGGAATTTCTATTTATCTCTCTCGATTCCTGTTCTAGCAATTCGGAATGAATGAAAATGGTTTTCCTCTTTTCCGCTCTCTTTTTTTTTGTTTTTGGTTTTTTGCTCTGTGAGAGTTACAAACTTCTGGGATCTTCTGGCTGTTTGGTTTTTCGTGTTTTCCGTGTGCGGTAAATTGATACGGCAATGCTGGCTTAACACTGGGCGTATGACTTCTCTATTAATAAGCCTAATTAAAGCCACAGAAAATACCATTAGCCGTTAGGTTTTGCCTGCAGGCAGGCTTAATAGTGTTAAATTAGGTTTTATTAAAGATTAAAATTGATTTTGAAGTTTTGACAGTGAGTTGGAAAATCAGGATATTGAATTACTTTTCGCAAAAAGATTCAATTTCAGGATATGAGGGATGAAATTTAATAAGTTTACTGAATGAGAATTTGTGGAAAATGTTATGGTAGTGCCTATAATGCATAATCATAACCCATTAAAGGTATGAAAAGGAAATTCTGATTAAATACTTTAAAATAAAGAAAATTCCTTTTTAAATTTAATATTTTGTTAAAGGTTTTATTTTATTCTCAGAATTATTCCCCAAGAGTATAAATACTAGTCTCCGACATTTAAGTTGATAAAATTAAGTTGTTAATTCCGTAATTCCTAAAACATAATTAAAAAATTTGTATAAAATTGATTTGAATCCATTTTAAATCTTTGAAAACAAAAGAAGGACGTTCTTTTATTTCCAAATTATTTAGAAATATTTTGAAATGATTGAGCAAGACTAAAAATACATCGAGTATCAGGGGAGAAATCCCATAAATATTCGGGAAGAGCGAGAAAGCAGTACTTCCCCCGGCTTTATAACCCCATTTAATGACCTCTCCTCGAATAACTTAATAATTATTCATGCAGTTAGCCGACGCAATTACAACAAAAGTGGATGCCACATGCCCACGCTTCAAAAGAGCAACAAAAAGAGCGATAAATAAAAACAACGATCGACAGCAAACAAACAAACAAACAAGCAACAGCAACAACAACAACAACGAGAAAAGTGCGTTGTACATAAACGAAATCGAAGCGAAACGAATAATAAATGAGAGGAAGAAGGAACGACAATACTTTATATAGTTGAATGACTGAACGAACCCGTCAACCAAACCAACAAAAACCAAAAAATTAACACACACAAAAAATACTTATGCGCAATAACAACAACAACAACAACAACTGGCCCTCTTTACCAACAAAATTACCTTAAAAACACCAAACAAGCTGAACAGAAAAAAAAAGATGGAAAACACAAGCCAACAAAAAATCTGAAAATAAAAATACATTAAACGAAATAAGATGAATACCAAACAAATAAAAAATTTATGCGTTGCACTTGGTTGGCGTGAGGAGGGGGATAGGGGGGTTGGGGCAGAGACAGAGCGAGGGATTGTATAAATGGAGGCGAGCGAGAAATTATGCCACAATCAAGTACAAAACACAACAACAAACAGAGAGGAAAATTCCCCTAGAAAAGTGCGTGGCAATGGGAGAAAACGAAGTTAGAGATGGTGACGTGATTAAAATTACTTAAAAAATAATATATTCCTATGGGATGCTAAAAAAAATAATGAATCATAATATTTAAAATTGAATTCTTGAAAATTATACATTCATATTTCTGATTAAAATCTATATCAAGCGTGGAAAACATTTTAAGATTGCAATATTGAAACTATTTCTGTAGGATAAGTATCCAAGATGAAAAATAAACCTTCTTAAAAAAAAATACCTTGATTTACCATAAAGATTAAGATAAAGATAAAGATAAAACATTCCATTAAGTGGTGAAGTTGAAAAACACCTCTAATGTATATAACATATAATTTTAACGCACTTTTCCCAAATTATATGGTGAGTGATTTTCCTTTGTCATCTAATGGAGGCAATTCAAACAAACCCTTAACTTTGGGCCAACAAAAATCCCTGGCGTCACCGAATAATCCAATCACGCCGTCATCGCCCAAATAGATCACACAATTTGTGATCATATCGGATCGGATCGGATCGGAGAGAGTGCCTATAGTAGAGCAGATCACCTCCAAAGCAGAAGGCAGATGACGATGGTTGATCATCTCCCATCTCGCCATGATGATGAGGATGTGGATGACGACGATGATGATGATAATGATCAGCGGTCAATGATAATTCCATTTTGTTTTGTTTTTGCGTTTGCATGCGACGCTGAATTGGAATCTGAATCTGTATCTGTATCTGAAACTGAGTGACTACCCAACTGTTTGCCTACGAGCTGATGTATCTGTATCTGAGTATTTTTTCTGGGCAGCCGTGTATCTCTCTTTGTATCGGCTGGGGCACCAACAAGCTGCAGTGGAAGATGCTCGAATGCAATCGGCTGCCGTCTGCTTACATTCCATAGATACACAAAAATAAAAATGCGGCTATAATAAATAATAAAAATCGAGATGAGAGTGTGCGATGGCAAAACGGGACCAATGCAGCTGGGCTAGGTAAAAAAAAGAAACCAACGAAACTGAACAAAATCAGTCCACCTCTTTACCAATTTTCCACATCGCCGCGTGATGTACTCCCCTGCTCCTATAAAACATTATCTTTCATCATAATAAACGAAGATAGCACTTAGGTCGGGCAATTACCAATAGGCGGCAACACCTTGACGCGACTTCACTTTGCCGTCTAATTGCTTAACAAAAGCTTCAATTAAACACTTCAAAGAGCTTATTACAAACCAATAAACCGCACCACTCACCGTAAGGGAAGCCCTGAGCGAAAGAATCCGCAGTTCCTCAGGCGGAACGACTGTGAATGTCAAGGATATGCCACAGATATACATAGATACGTACGATGCGGATACTCGTACAAATACAAATACAAATATAGACACAAATACAGACACCCAATTCACAGAGACACTCGCGGAACAAAGAGAGCACGCTCCACTCCATTCAAGTCCACTCCATCGATGTTCTGGATGGCCTGCTGGAATATCGCTTTACACACATGATATAAGTGTCATGACTGCGTGGCCCGATAATTGTCTGTTTTGTCTGCCGGTTTGTTGACTGCCATTCAGTCAGTCCCTCTCTCTCTCTCTCTGTCTCCTTAGTCCTTAGTCCTTGGTCCCTGGTCCCTGGTCCCCCTGCTCTGGCTGCTCCTGCTTATCCAGCCTATCCAACTCATCATCGTCGTGGTGACGCAGTTGTGCCTACTCGAGTAGGCTTCTGTTGTTCCCTCGATTGACAAAAGGCCTCGTAGCCTCTTTAGTTGCCTGCGACCAGCCGATAGCCCCTGTGCGGTGAGGTTCGGTTTTAGTGGTGACTGATCCTATCTACACTGGGAGAAATATCTATCTAAGGGTAGGGTAAGATAATAAACAACATCTTAAAAGTAATAAGATTAAACAACCTGTTTTACAGATTAATTTCTTACGTTAATTTTTTAAAATATTATTATTAAAAGCCATTAGCTAGTAGGTGCTAAGGCAACTTGAAAGTCATCATATGATGATGACCTCTAATATTTTATTTCAAGTGATAGAAATGATAGGCCAAATCCTTTGTTGTTAGAGTAAGAAATATATTCCATTCCAGGAAATATTTTCTTCTTAGTGCACTCACATTCTTTCTTTGGTGGTGACTATACAACTTTCTTTCACTGCTTTCTTCCCTGAGTCTTCCCTTTCTGCGATCACTGCTGGGTAGCATTTTATTGGACTCTTAGCGGTTCCTAATGTACATCCTGTTGCGCTCTCTCTCCGCGCGGTACAAGCGATATAAACAGGGTGTCTTATCGGTGGAACATCCTTGTTCGACTACCTGAACGACTTCCGGCTCAGTGGCAGTCACATTCGGTTTTTCTACCTCTCATTCTACGACAACTCATTTGCATGATGATGATGGGAAGTCGAGGGGTAGATCATGTCAGCGAAACGGAATCTCTTTTAAGTCAAAGCTCAAACTCGAAATAATTTGAACAACAATCATCATCATAATCACAATAATAACTTCCCTGAATCGCACATGTTTGGCCGAGTGTAAGGGTTAAATGTGTCCCCGGTGAGGTGTGGGTTGTGCACACCCCTTGGGTAAGCATCTCTTTTGGCCCATCAGCCGCCCCTGGTCTGGTTATGCTTTTGGTGTTGGGGTTACTTCGGGGTTCATAATGCTGCCTGCCTGCCTTCTTTGAACTCTTTTTGCGTCATCGTTTGTGATTAAATATACCGAAAAAGAAATACAAGAGGATATGTGTATGTATGTGTGGGCAATCGTATATAAACGCATGGCTATATACTTATGGGTATACCTAGAGATTCATGTATTTTTATTTGAGCTTTTACTTTTCATCGGTTTCGCTTGTTTTGTTGTCGAAGAAATCCTTTTCTCTTTTTTTTCGCTACCTTTTTTTCGGTGCGTATAAAAAATACCGAACCTTTTGCCCCGCAAGAGCTTGGGTGTGGGGTGTCCCCGAACACACGCCAAATGTAACCTCAAAGGGTTAAACACGCAAAACGCAAAAGCTAAAAAAAAATTGGAAAAAAATAAATACAAAAAAGAAGAAGGGCAAAAAAAAATATGAAAAGCAATAAGCAGCCTTGACGGTTGGGGAGGGGGAATTAGTATTCCAGAGACGGCGAGTTACCCAATTTCAATGTAGAACATATGCAAGGAGTGAGTACACAGAGAATACCCTGTAATAGGACTGCTTCTATGAACATATGCGACTAAAGAGAAAGTTATCATAACCATAAAGCAGATAAGGCAGCTTTTCATTAACAGCTGGGCACATTAGAAGAAGCAGTGTGACCTTAATATATAAAATTAGGTAAGAACTAGGATAATTTTTATTATCTTAAAGATATCTTTTTCATTATAAAACATTTTAATTCAAGGAATTCGTTTGAAGTGGTAAATCCATCCCATCTATAATTCCCTGAATAGAAATCTGAAATAACCATCTACCCCGAAGTAATGAATAATTCATCTATCGAACAATTTGTATAGCTCCGATCCTGGATCCGTCTCACTTAAGCCAATTCAAAGCTCAATTCATAACCAATTCTGTCTAAACAAACATTCAGATTGGAATCTTTCAAGGAAACGAAACCCCCCTTGGCCAAAGGGGTGTTTGTCTTTCCCATTGTTACGCTTCTCTACACATTGGTTCGCGGTGAGATCGCTTCATTATCATTGAAATCGCTGGCATTATCAGATAATTAGATGGAACAATTGTCTCATTTATCTACACCAAATAACAGCGTGTTGTATGTCAGGGTCTTACCTAACCGAAAGACCCGAGAAAACCTTACTCCCTCCCTCCCAGCAACCCTCTTCGCTTCCCTCAGTTCTTGTGTTGGGTTTTCAGTAAATTTGTTTGCTAATAGAATCTGAAAAGAACATTTGCCACGGAGGATAAGTCGCGGGGCGGAAAAAAAAGGTTGCTTCGAGTATTACGCAATACCTTTTTGTGTCAGGGTCTCGTTTTTCGGTAGCCGTCTTCGTCTCCATTCCCAGTCTCATGTAGATTTCTTTGTATTGACTTGAGATTATCGCACGCCGGGGTTAAAAACTTCCAATTTAAATTCAATTTCCGTGCAAAATGGTCAAAAGTCTGAGCGACAAGAGGTAGAGAGCCAAGTAAATACCGTGCACAAATAAAAAAAAAAACCCACCACTTAAGGGTTTGCCGACTGAATCCGGAATGCTGAGTCCTGAATCCTGAAAGCTGAATGCCAGCCGGATATCAAAGCGCAGACGGAGAGAGATAAACAAGGAAGCCAAACAGGATGCATGACCATGCAGGCGAAGTCACTTCATTATCGAGATTATCGGCGCAACTTCCAACCCTGCTAAGGCATCAATCCTTCAGCCTCTTTAACTACATTGTGGCACGGGGAGAAATATTATCTCAAAAGTGTATTTTGTTAGAATTTTTGTTAGTTTTTATTTAAAGAAATTTATTATTTTAGGTTGAGATATACAATTTTTTAGCCCTATATCTTAAAAATCTTCAATGAAAAGCAAAAACTTATGAGGGGAGAGGTGAAACCTAATTAGGATTTGATGTCAATAGGCAGCTGGTCACATTAAGGAGTGTGGCCCTGCTATTGAATCTCAGGTCAAACTTAAACGATTTTGCCTTTTTTCGACTTCGCAATCTGCATCTCAATTTAAAACTAATGAATCCTTTTCCTCTGTGCACATCATCATCACTCTTCCCAAAGCCCATCCACTTTATCGTCGTGGTCCACATCCTTGTGTGCATACGTTCGCGCGTCAGCACAAATGTCAAACCACTCACTGAGCCCTGTCGTGGTGATACGGTGGTGGTGGTGGTGATGGTGGTGGTGGCGGTGCGAATAAGTTCGTATGGCGGCGGGGTTGGTTACCCGCTTTGCCACCCGGTTCAACTCCGTTTCGGTTCTGGCCTTGCTGAGCGCCTGTCCACGGGTATCCTTGAGCCCAGCTCTTTGCGAGACGTGCCCCCAGGATGGGCTAATAAAATTTGCCTGCCAAATCCGCAACAAACCCCGAGAAATCGCTGCTGCTTAGAAAAGGGAGCTCAAGGCGATCTGCTGAACGATGCGATTTGTGCCGACTGCCGACTGCCGATTGCCGGCAGCCTAAGCAAATTAAAAGTGTTGAAAGTCAGCAAGGGAAAATTGGAAGGCATAATGGAGGGAAATTGTTTCAAATTGTAAGCCGTCCTTGAGAAAATGCTATAGGGTGGCAGATTCAAATTGATATTAGTCTTAATTGGCAAAAGGTTTGGGCATCAGTTTGTTAAAATTATGTTTGATTGCCAGTGAGGTTAAAATCATTCACTTTTAATTTTGAAAGGTTAAAATTTGTGAATTTATTACAGCCTTTGATTACCAGAAACGCCCAAAAAAGAATTACAAGTTTTGAATATTCCTTTTCATCTTCTGGAATAATGGGATTAAATTATTTTTAAAATCCCGAAAACCTTTTAAGGGAAGGTCCCTTCCTTAATCAGCAAACTGACCTTCCCACAATTATCAATCCCCAGAGTGGTATTCAACCACTGATCTATCAAATCGATTGGGCATTCACACTCGAATGTATCTCGCATCTCGCAGGTAACTCAGCCGGGCAATGTTGCCATTCAGAAATGGGAAATGCTCATAAAAGTTAATTAAATGCAAGGCAAAGCAAACAGCAATTCATGGGTAGGGGTTACCGGGAGGAATAGGAAGTGGAAGTGGATGTGGATATGGAATTGGAAGAGAGAACAACCCAACAAAAGCGACAACATCGATGGCAAATCAATGGGCTAAGTGAAGGCAACGTAGCTAATCGATTCATTTGGAATTCAATACACAAACATGTGGGACAAAGACGGCAGGCCATGGGGATAGAGACGGGGCGAGAGTTGGAAAATCAATATGGAAAAGCATAAATGGCAACACGCTGGCCAAGTGTCAAATAGAGGTATGAGCTAGCACCCACCCCGCCCAGTTACTCCGCCTCCTTCGCCCATCCAACTTTGTGTGCTGAAAATGCAATTGCAATGGAAACCGAAAAAGCCGTCAACCACCAGCACCACACACACTCACGGTCGCTGCAAAATGTTGACAGACATTCAGGCAGGGCGTTCGGATCGAATAGATATATACAGCAGAGGACAAGAAAATAGTGGTTCTATGAAAAAAATTATTTTATCTTTATTTCAGTTTATAATAAAACTTAGAAAAATCTGCTCTTTATCTCCGAAGTTCAACTCAAAGTTCATAAAATTTAACCCTCGATCACACTTTTCTTACTGTTAAGCTGGAAAATTTGAATATATTTTTGATTCTAATCAGCATACTGTTAAATTGCTTCAGTGGTTGGAAACCACTATAGTTCTTCCCTTATCTGTAACATCCACTCGTAAAATGGTACAATACCTTCTGGTTACGAGTCCGCTTCCCGTTCTGCCCTCTGACAGACCGGCACCCACTCGCTCCGCCGGTCTGCCATTTTCAATTTATTGTTATTATTAATTTTGATGCCGAAAAAGGGATGCCATGTCAGGCCAGGCCAAGCCAGGCCAGGCCAAGCCAGACCAAAGGCAAAGAAAAAATCGAGCCAGGGACATGGATCGCTGGCGGGAAGGTCAAGGGGGTAGCATCGACTGGCAGTCGACGAGTTTATTTGTGTGAAATTCAAATGTAAATACTTGAGGGTGCTTAAGGGTGTCTTTAGGGGTTTAATGCTCGACTGCTACGCAATTTTTCTCTCTCTCTTCGCTCTCCGCTGGTGTATTTTTCGGTTTTGGTTTCGGTTTTTGGGATTTGCCATCCGCATGCCAAATGATTCGGTGGTTGGGCTTCCATTGTAACACGCTGCACTCCCAGTCAATGGGCTGATGATGCCCGGGTGCATGTGGAGAAAGTCCGTACGAGTATTTCGTACGTCGAACGACATCAAAGGGTTTGGGAAAGATACGGGGAATTTGTCTCGAAGGGAAAATGCAGCTGGTAAGGAAGGAGGCTACCCTTGAAGGAACTGATACGGATTGAATTCGAGCGGTTGTCGGCTCAAAGGTTTGTGTAGAAAATGTCAACATGCATGGCTTTTACATGCCACATTTAGAGTCAAATGTTTTGGGATGGCGAAACCAATGAAAGTAAAAATATTGTTGAGCTTAGCATTTTGAAAGATTAAGTTTAGGGGAGATCTCTAAAACTGAGGACTTATTTGTCTACCCAGGAAATTTGATAATCGGTTTTCAGTTTGAAGAACGGAAGTTGAAAAGTTTTGAAAGACTTTAAATGTATGTCACCATAGGAGGACTATAACTTAATATCAAACAAAAGCATGTCTGCGAAACCCTTTTAATGCATTAAATAATAAATGAAATAATTTAAAATTCCATTTGACGTAACGTAATGTGTGCAACTCTTTTGGTGAAACTCTCTCTAGAGGGTACTTTCTAGCCGAATACATTCAAATGGAATACCTCACCTCCACCCCCACAGAACTTCCTTTTGTTTCTTCACAATTTCGTTTGCAAAGACGATGACGACAACAAAAGCCACCGTCAAAGATTAGTCATACGCAGTTGTTCTTTGGAGTGGGTGACTTTCAGGGAGGGATTTGGTGTGGGAGGGAGGGTAGACGAGATGACGAGGACAACGACTGCGGGACGCCTGGCGACATTCATTTCAATTGACACGTGCACAATCTGCCCGTTCCACCGTCACCGAAAGACAGTGGAAAAATGTTCGAGAATATCAAGGCGAGGCGAATGCTAGAAGCTGGGATTACGGGCGGAGAAAAGAGCCGGAGACGGGAGATGGGAGACGGGAGCCTCATGAATATGAAAACGTCTGATAGGAGCTAAGTAGATGTCTCCTCGCACCTTGACAGGGAGCTGCAGCTCAGGGGCGGGAGAACGTTTTGCTGGCATCAGCAACCTCAGTCTACCGAACTTTCTGACTCTAAAAGTGTTTATAAATATTTTGGTACCCAGAAAAATATCATAATTATTTATTATATCTCAACTGATATTCATTCCAAGTGGATTCAACAGAAATCTTTAAGTAAAAAACACTTTGTTATGATTGGATTATTTAAACAATTAATAAATAATCTTCGTCACTTGAGACGACCTTATGCAGCTGTTGTTGTTATGATTTTTTTTTCCATGTGTACGCTCATTTTGACATTTTCGTCACCCAAACAGAACGGCGGGGGGTCGCACCTTCCTCCCCGATCTCTTGGCGGTATTAAAAAATTATATGCCAAATCGAAATTGCATGTTTAACATAAACAGCGACAAAACTAAACGAGCCAAGGAAGAACAGCTGTGGCTTAGGGAGTTTATTTCTAATGCCTCTTTTTGTTTTCTTTTTTTTTTTTTATATTCGCTGATCACCCGCTGAGGCGTTTGGCAATCTGCTCTTTTGATTTGAACTCTATTCTGTATAGTTTTCCCGGGAGCTTCGAGGTTGAGTTTTTAACCCTTAAGTACTATGACATTTATTGGCATTTATGAGGCTCGTTTTGGGGGTTACGCATATGAGCCGGCGGCATTGTTGTTCCGGCATCGTTATTTATGGATATATGTATTTAATAAACTCTGTAGAACGATAGAGGATTGAAAATTTGTTCATTTGCCATGGTAAATTATATGGTTGAAGAGCAGCGTGATAGTGAGGGAAGTTGTAAGGGGTCATGGCATGGCAGGGCAAGGCAGGGCATGGCAGATTATTGAAACATATTACAGGGTAGGTATTAAATTAAACAATACTCGGATTAATAAACAACAGATTATAAGTTATGAAACATTATACAGGTTTTAATATTCAGCAAACCCATACATATGTTCAAAATCGACTTGGAAAGGGGTGCCAGACTAATCCTGCTTAGTTGAAGTTATTTTTGAGTTTCCAAAGTGAATTTTAAAGTGTTTCTTGCTTTTAGAAACGGACTAGCTTTTGATAACTACTGTAACTCAAATAGAAGTTATGTCATTGCTCTCAATCGGTCTCAGTCGGTTGTCCAATATATTGATATTTAATCAAGGCAATTAATTAACATAATCACATTAATTGCCATGAACAGAGGGTAAGCGCTGCGTGTTGCCATTCCAAAGCCCCTCTCCCTGAAATTCTTACCTCTTTTGTTAAGGGTATATTAGCATCTACAGTTGCTACAAAAAGCTTTTTAAATTACAAACCTTATTTCATGTTTATTCCAAAGGGTGTCTTTGTATCTCTTTTCCTTTCAACAATGCCACTTGCCTTTCGATGGCACTTGGCTGCCCCCCGCCACCGCCCACTTGGCTGCTCCTCAACTGTTTTGTTTATGATTTTGTGCCGTCATTGGATTTTTAATTTGCCTTTCCAACCAGCCACTGCCTTGCCCCTTTGAGCAACTGCCAAGTGCAGTTAATTTCGCAATTGCAGTTGTGGGTGACTTGTTGTCGTCATTGCTGTGGGTTGTTTTTTCTTTTGCCCCTCTTTCCTACTCCCACCACCCCCCCTACTTTTGGCTGCTTTATGTGTTTTTGCTCGCTGGCGATTTGCATAATTTGTTCTATAATTTATGGCATGCGAAAGCCTTTTCTCCGCATCACTATTATTATTGTTATTGTTCTTTCGCTGTCACTCAGCCAACGTCTCAGAGTCTAAGCTTTGAGTTTGAGTCGTACCCCTGATTGAGATGGCTTAATTAACTAAACGATGCGACTGGAATTTAATTGGGAATTGGCCCAGCAGAAGGCGGAAGCATTTTTCCAGAGTTTAATTTGGGCTTTTCGCAATGGAACTTTCCATTCATGGATCACATTCCAGCGAAGAAGCTTCGCCCACAAACGATCTGCTAATGCCAGATGGCTTTAATTTATTTTGTAAATTATTTCCCATATCAAAAGCAATGAAAATACATTTTTTTTTTTTTGCTTTTCACCCCCACCGCCCACCATGGAAATACTTTTTGTTCATAAACAAATTTGTTTTTGTTGGCCACCCCGAAAAGAAAATACACAGAAAATCTAGGCAACAATTCTTGAATTGTGATGGAAATCGAAGTGAAAATCGAGAAAGATGAGCCAAGCATTAGGGGAAGAGGGGTTAAGTGAACCGAGAACAATAAATAAAGTTTTTGCCTTGGTTTATAATTATAATCGTCTTAGGCAAGCGGAAGATCTGGGGAAAATACTTTCAGAACATATTGCAATCGATGTTAGTGTTAGGAAACCCATTAAAATAAAGAATATATCGCAGAAGACATTGAAAGTACCGAAATTTGTTTAGTTTATGTGGAGAAAAACTATAGAAATTATCCCTATCGTTTTCGGATTTAGTTTTATAATTAAATTTTTCACAAAATTTTTGAAACATTATAAATTTTATTAAAATATGCCCAAAAATTAATATTTTTATATTTGAGTGCCAGTCGACTGGGAATCAAATTTCGAGCCCAACGACATACGACCCTTGATAGTGCAACCTTATTTGGCTTTGTCATGGGTTAAGTACTATGATTTTTTGGGGCAAAATCAGGACTGACCAAAATTTGTATATCACTGAAAATTTTTTGAAAAAAACATTACAAATAAAAATATTTTAAGATATTAATGTCACTTTAATATGAAACGAAATTCAAGCTCAATGAGGTATGGAATTCCATATTATAACCACTAGTGGCTAAGTTATGGACATAAAACTGTCATGTTGAGGAGAAAATCTAAGGGAACTAATTTCCGCATTTTCAATAATCATTATTTTTGGCCAAAAATGTTCAAAATTTCACATTTTAAACTATGAATGCAGTTTGACTAGGAATTAGAAAACATGCTGAACAAGGTATGACAATCCATATTTGAACCTTTGGCTTGGCCATGAACTAAGCAAAGTTATTTAGGGAGAAAAATCAGGATTAACCAAATTTATGATTTCTTTACAGTCTACATTTTAAAAAATAAATTTAAAAAAATATTTTAGTCAGTTTAATTTAAATTGAATTACAAGCTCAAGAGGTATGACAATTGGCAGATTTTGGGGGCAAAACTGATGACCACTGACCATATTTTGGACTTTTTAGATTTAAAATACAGTTCAATATGAATTGAATTGTAAGCTTAATGACGTATTGTCTTCCATATTCCGACCATTTAAGGCTGTATTATGAACAAAATATTTGTGAAAAATTCAGTACTGTCATATTTTCGCACTTTTGTAAGGGGTACTAATAAGTAAACTCATAGTACTCATAAGTATTTGTGAAAAATTTCAAAAAAAATTAATTTCAAACTCTGCAAGGTATGACCAGTCCATATTCTGAAAATCCTTGGTTTAGCTTTTTTTTAAATATTGAATATTTCAAGGGGGAAAACCATTTTTTAGTTCTAACTTTGTCGAAATTCTGCACAAAAAGAATACCTTTGGCTAAATTTCTTGGCCTGTGGACTCAACCCATTCAAAATTTAGAAATTAGTCGTAATTATGGTTAGGAAAACTCCTCCTCCCCTGCCGTCCACAAATAGAAGACAAAAGTTTCAAAAGTTTTCCTGGCATCGCAGGGGTTGTTGCGGCCCCACTTCTTCAGATATCTTCCTACATTTCCTTCTGCCACCTCATTATCTTTAACTTTGAACTTTTCCATTTCGCCCAATAAGGAAAATTCCGTTTTCCTCGTCGCCCGCTCTCTATTTTTCTCCGTTTTAATTGCACTGGTCGAGCTAGCGCCAAACGATTCTCGGAATAATTTTCCATTTTGCTGCTGCTTTGGTCTTTTGCTTTTTAATTGAGTACACAATCGAAGAAGAAGAAGCAGACAGGCCAAAATAAAAACAACAAAAAAAAAACAACTATAATTAAATTATGTGCAAAGAGGACAGAAATCTTTGCCTTTTTCATTTGAATTTCGGGATGGAAAGCCAGCGAAACCATTATGAAATTATTTATTAAATATTGTGAAATCACTCAATGCACATGGGCCCATTTAAAACCTTGAAGTGTCGCTGTGTCTATAGCTTTGTAGGAAATCGTAGATGTAGCTTTGCCATATCGCTGTATCTGGGTTTTCTACACAAGAAGAAAATCAATATTTTCCCGATAGAAAGATCTTTTCTTAATTTTCTGCATTAGAAGTTGATGTTCTTGGCAGAAATCTATTATAAGTTCTATGGCTTACTGTTTGATTGCACACCAAACATTTCTTACTGTTTGATTTTCTTTAAGTTTAAGTTTTTCTCTCAGTGCATCTGTATCTGGTTATGGGCAACAGGGCAACGCTTGGATTCTAATTGTCGAAGTCGTCATTTGTCGTCGCTTTTTCATTGGCGTCATCCATTGCTGTCGTCGGGGTGTGAGATTTAAGTCAGTTTATCGACAGCATCGTCGCCGATTTTGGTTGCGTATTGTCGCCTATATATATATATATATATACATACATGTACAGTGCCTCCCCATCCCCTCGATCGATCATCATTTTCTGCCTTTGTTTGTGCGACTCGCGTATTTCTTCAATAAATTTTCAGTTTATTCGGTTTATTTATTTACTTATATTTGCTATTGCTCTTTAGCTTGGATCCACCGCCCCACTTCACTTCACTCAATTCCCTTTCCATTTTGGCTCTTTCGCTTTGTTTTCTCGCAGCCTTATGATTATTTTTCCCCAGTTTCCACCTCCACCTACCATCTTCGCCTTCGTACCGTCGTCTCCGTCGTTCGCGTAATTGAATTTCAACTTGTTTGCATTGTCGACGATGATGATAATTCGTCGGGGTATTTTGCGTATTGAGATCAGGGCCTCATCAATTAGTAAATTAATTTTATGCTCGCCGCTTTATGGAAATAAAGTTTTGCAGTTCACCAGAGGAAAGTGGAAAATCTGATGGATGCGAACAGGAAGGCAGCTTAAGATTGGAATTGTTGTTTGTTTACTAAGCAGGCAGTTAGGAAATCGATGGGGAATTCTTGAGATATTCCTATAGAAGGGCATTGTAAATATCAAGAATTTTGTTAATGTGAAGAAAATATATTTTACAGGAAATGTACATAAATTTTGGTAAACTGAAAGTTTTTCTGATTTTAATCATATGGAATATTCTTCGTTGCTATGTGATAAGAGGAACTATCTTTTCCCATTTTCATAATGATTTTGCTTTTGTATTTTAATAACTTTTTTCAAATTCGAGGACAGCAAAATACAAATTTGTATAACCACAGCCATAAACTTTTTTCCAACATTTTGAGAATATTTTTCACATTTTGCGAAATGAAATGCCAGTTACTATTTTCATAATTATTCGATTCATTTATTGCACCATTTGACGTGGCAAAATTTCAATTATAATCAGCTTTCGTTTTGTATAAATATGGCATACATTTACCAACCACCCACCCACTCCCACTTTTCAACTAACCATTCATTTTCTACCCTTCATCATCCCCATGAAAAGTTGCAATTATCATATTTGACTTTTCCGCATAAATTCTGGGAATTATCTCACCGCAACTATTTTTATTTATTTTAATTATTATTATAGTAGTTTTAGCAATTGTATTTGGTTGCCATATTTTCTGTTTTTTTCTTTTATGTTCCATAAAATATTACAGAACCCGAACGGAATGTTTGTGCCATTGATTCGTATTTGCGGTTGGCAAACCCAAACGAAATGTGCAACAAATTATTTTTGATATTATAATTTATTTATAGAGGAAAAACCTGAAAATGGGTAAGAAAAAATGGACATGAAATGTGACAATTCAATCACAAATTGAGATACGCTCTCTCATAATTTTCATATATATTTTTCATGTTTTTTTGTTGTTGTTCTTGTTGTTGTTGTTGGCCTGGGTGTTTGCCCGTTAAAACGCAATCTTTATTATTTAATTTGTTTGAATTTTTGCTGGCAATAAATATTCATTTCTACCCCTAGAGGGGATGGGTTGAAATTGTATGCAAATGCGATTAAATGTTTTCGTTTGAAAATTGTGTGGGCTTCGATTTGATTGCTGCCAAGGGAAATGTCATGGTAAAAGTGTTCTACGTGGCGGATACTTGATGAGCGATATAAAATACATGTTATGTCTGAAAACAGTTGATTTAATATGCCAATATCCAAACCAACCCCCCCTTTATACGCAAGATTAATCAACAGTTCTCGAACATTGTAAGCTTTAAGACGTTTCGCTTGGGAGTCTTGAATATTTAATTGTCTTACAATTCCTGTGGCAATTTCTGGGCATTTTAATCTTCAGCTAAGTCCTTCTTTTGTCCGGTCAATGTGTAAATCAATAATGAATTCAAAACTTATTAGAACAAACAAGGATTCATTAGGCACAATCTGTTTCGTCCGGTTCACAGTTGTTATTTATATCGATATAACAAGGTAATAACTGCACACTTAAGTATGCAAATAGCTCGGCCCGCACCTACGCAGCTATCTGTGTGTGTGTACGTTGTCTATGTTTGCACATGCAAATGTTATCATTTGTGATTAGTTACAGTCCTGAAATGCTAATGCCCCTTGACAAGTAACAAGCAACAAGCAACTGGCAACCGGCAACCGGCAACAGCAACAACCGCAAGACAACTCACTTTCGGGTTAACTGGAATGCCAGTCTGTGTGTCTGTTCGCCTTTGATCCTTATGAATAGTCAGCCATCCAGGCAGCCATCGAGCCATCCAGCCAGCCAGCCGGAGGACAAGCTGAATTTCCCCGGGCTGGCATTATGCTACGCCCTGAATTATTTACACAAATCCAACTGCAATCGTTTGTCAATTTGCCAATTGACAGTGAACATAATTGATGGTGATTAAGGGTGAACGAAATGCGTAAAGAAGGTGGGTTTGTTTTATTTATGAAGTCATCTGCTTGGCAGAAGATTACGTTTTGTTCTTAAAACCAAAATTAGTTCAAATTAATTCCTTTAATTTCATATTTCATAGGGGCTGAATTATTGTAGCCAATGTAAAAATTACTAAATTTAAGCAATCTTATGGCCTAAGATATAAAACTAAGTTCAACTTACTTATCACCCTTGAGGGCATCCTGCAGCTGCTTTAAACACCGATCGATTTTCCTTTCCCTCACCTGAGAGCCATATTTGGATGAGGAATATGGATCGAACAGGAAGGGAAAATAGGGATGTGTGTCAAAAGTGAGCAACGAAGTGCCCGCAGTAGCCTCATCTTTTGAGGTCTCCTCTTTGACCTTTTCCTTTCTAGACTTCCCTTCCTTTTCAGGCTTCTGAGGGTTTTCCACTTTTTCACTCATTTCGATCTGCGTTACGCATACGCCACGTTAATTAACCCGAACGAGAATATTTCACGGCACTTCCAAACGCATCGAACTGTCTTTGGCAACTGCCGTCGACTTCTTTGTCCGACTTCCTCTGCGATTAAATGTAGTTTTTTTTTATTAGTGCCAGCAGTGCCTGGCAGCAGTTATTACAGTTGGCCAGCACATCTTAGCTATAGACAGACTAATCATCACAGCCATCGGTTGCAGTTTTGCAGCTTGCCTGGCACTCGATTGCCTTCACCAACCAACCATTCTGAAGGCCACGCTTAGCTCTTTGCATATTGCGTATACGTCATGTACGACTGGGATCGAGTTTCACTTCTCGGTAATATATGGAAAATTCCTGGTAATGCAATGCGATCCCTGAACTGATTTCATTAATGGTTTGTTGGTTCAGTTAGGCGGCGGATAATAACAACTACTGTTATGTTGTTTTAGGCTTTTGATGTCTAAATTGAATCTTGTTTTGTAATCCTCACTTTAAAGTTGATAAATAATAACTGAAACCAAGAATTTTGTGAGAAAAGTTATCACCGAAGAAATGTTACCAATGTCTTAAATTCCAGAAAGTCTTGCCAAAAAATATATTAAAAGGAAAAGTTAACAAGGCATTTTTCTTTCCCTTAATTCATACTATTATTAATCTTCTCACCACCACCATAATCCATAACATTTCTGGCTTTCACAGCTCTAAGGACACTGAGGTAATTCCTCAAATATTTCCATCATTCGTTGTGTTCCAGCTAGGAAAAGCAAAATTGGGAAGTGAGAGGTGGAAAAAGTGACCTCATTTGGCAGAGAACCTCATTTCCTAACCACCACTCCGCCCACTAAAACCGCCAGCTATATTTTTTTTGTCTACCACAGTTAAGTGTCCTTTCGCATTTCGTTTGCTTAGTGTTCGTCCTGTTTTGTGGGCGGTTGATTTGCTCCTTGGCTCCTCCCACATCCTGTCGGTTTTTTTTTGTTGTCCTGCCTTTGTTTTGCTTTCGGTTTTGTGTTTTGCGTTCGGTTTGGTGGCCATGTAACTTGCTGGAAAATTAATAATAATAAAAAAACACCTAGCCACGAGGGGTGGGAGTACACGCGTGACCCTATTAAATGTGTGCTAATAAAAGCTGGCCAGCTCCGAAAAAATCCGAGAGGGAAAAAAGCGAAAGGCAGGACACACGCAGAGGGGCAACGGCGGTAGATAGCTGACCAAGTGCGTAATGTTTGTAGGCGAAAATATTTCAATGGTCGAATGGGCGGGAAGTCTTGCTTACAAATTTCTCAAGTGGACAAAGGGAGAGTGAAATTACTTAAAAATTCAGGAAGAAGTGCGGAAAATGACGACGCCAAGGAGGATGATGATGATGAGGAAAACACAAAATCAACGCTCACAAAAGCGGAAACATTTAACGGGGGTGTAGGGTGGAGGTTGGTGTTTCTATTTACGCTAAAGGTCAACTTTTTCCATTTGCAGCTTGGTCATTTATAAAATCTTTGGGTATTATTAAGCAAAGCGTGGAAAACCAACTAAGAGGATGAAGTGGTGGCAAGGGAAGGGCCAGGTCTAAGAAAGTACATAAAGAAATACCCAAGGAGGACCAAGAAGCCGAGTTCTGTTGTGCCCACGATTTATCAAATTAATGAGTATCATTTTATTTTCATTTCATTTTCCATGCGCCAGCACAAAAAAGCGAAGGACCAAATCTCCAAAATTCCAACAAGGAATGGTCAGAAAGGAGAGCTTTGAAAATTAAGGTAACTTTTGGCCAGCCAAAAGAAAAAGTGAGTTGGAAAAAAAAAACAGAAATGTATGAAAAAGAAATCAAAATAAATGAGAAAGGAAAGGACAAGGACAGGTCAAAGTGGATTCAGGGGAAGATTCCTTTCCAGCTTGGCTATCAAATAAAAGAAGGAAAATGATTTGGTTGAGGCAGAAGTGGAAAGCACTCTTAATATAAAGGAAGAAATTTGAATAATTAAGGAAAATGTTTAATTAAATAAACGGATTTTAATGGTGACTAATTCTTGCCTATTAATTATATAAAAAAATTTAAATTATTTTTGATATTAAAATATAAGGTTCTTAATCAGCCTTTTTGGTACTTAAAGTTAACACCTTTTGAGGTACAAAAATAAGTTTAAAGTAGGGTAGTAAGCCTTCTTGGTATCAAACCGAATGCCTAACCCATATGACCCTCAGCAAGTGCATAAAAGAAAGAGAAGCAAACACACGGCCAGGCAGTCAGAAACTAATGTTGGCGATTACATAAACAGGACACATGAAAGGACGAGCCCAGACGAAGGGTGGTGGCAGGGATATGCACACACACCCACCGCCTCACAAATAGGAACACCCAGAAAACCAACATGAGCATAAATCCTCGCACCCGAATGCCAAACCCAGTAACCCTCCGCATTCCTTTCCCTTCTACCACCCCCCCACTAAAAATGCCCGGCAAAAAGGATACAAAACACTTTGCATTGGCAAGGTACAAACAAATAAAGTGACCAAACCCGAACCGAAGTAGGAAATGCCCACCCACCGACCCATCCATACACATATAATAATAAATAAAATGCTTATGCGAGAGAAAAAAAAAGCCAGCAAGGAGACCCGAAAAGGGCCAGAAGAAAGGCAAAAGGAAACGGGAGCGACAAGAAGAAAGGAAACGAAACGAAAAGAAAGGAAGCCAAGGCGAATTGTTTTATATCCCTCATTTGTCCATTTAATGGCTGAAACGAGCCACATCCAAAGAACCGAAAGGAACCAAGGCGGACGGTACCCAACCCAAACAGGAATCCAGGACATGGGCAAACAAAGCTGGGATAGAACAGGAAGCGGATGGGGGAAAGGATGGCTGGGAAAAACGCAACCAAGCAAAGTGAAAAAGAATATTGAAACACTAATAAAAATGAGGATAAGCAGGGAATGCATTAAGTAAAATATAGAATAAGTGCCTGTACAAGAGGGGGGTGATCAGAGGCGGTCGGCCTGGTGAGGTTAGGGTGATGTCTCTCTACATGTTAAGGTTATGGCAAGGGTTATGGCTTGGCTCGCCCACCCATGATGGGTTACTCTGTCTAAGGGTTGCTCTTCCGCCCCCAAAAGGCAAATACGAAACAGATATATATATATATATATATACGAGTATATAGCAATAATTTAACCCTTTTTACCAGAATGTGCAAAACAATACCTGGTACACCCCGTAGTAACAGATTTCGACCTCGTCTCAAGGGTTTTGTTCAAATTTCATGGCAGTCTATTTGTAATATAAAACGAGTCATCAGTGTTTATTGCTAAATCGCCGTGGAGTCCTGATAAGGGACAGTTGGAATTACTTTGGCTAAGTAGAGTTCTCTCTTAAGCTGACATATTTCATAAATCGAGTGCAATCATAGTTCAGGGGATTATCCTTCGGTCCATTTGTTTCCTTTCAGGCTTAGTTTGAGTCAAGGCTTTTCTGAGACATTCTCTTTAAGGGAAAAAGTTAGATTAAATCTCTGCTAAGAATACTTTGTTTATATTTTGTCACAGTACTTAAAGTATTTATATATATTCTTATATATAAGTTGGATATTCAATTAACTAACTGAACTCTAAGCCCCTTGATTCTAAGCAATTTTATAAACATTCTTTGGAACTAAGTACCAATGGCATTCTAGGGCTTGTCTCAGTTACTGTTAAGTAAATTTCCCTTATTTAAAATAAAATAATAAAATAAATAGCACTATACCCTTAATTACACCCCCCTGTTATCAGGCTTAACCCCTTAGTGCGCTTTAATCTCCTTTCCTAGCGGACAACTCCCTTGAGCGGACACTTCTTTCTGGCTTAATATCAGTTACTTGTGCTTGCATTCACTCCTCGTTGCGGTGAATGTTTTTCTCAACTCAAATGTCAACTTTGTCACACTCGCACAGTGAACTCTGCCCGGGGGCGGACAGGTGGAAGTTCGGCGGGGGCCTTTCGGGTGGCAGTTGTACAGTTTGTCAGACCCCTGGCCCCGTGCAACCGAACGAGTCAACATTTTTGCAGTTTTTGCCAAGGGAAAGAGAAATGTAAAACAAAGTTGAAGCCAAACACAGGAAAAAAAAGGACAAACAAATGCATGGGGTGAGAGAGGGGAGAGAGGGGGGTCAAAAAATAAATTTTAAACGAATCAGAAAATGGCAAATGGAACTGGGAAAATTGGTGGGGAAATAGTGTGTGGCGAACATATTTTAGCTGCTGCGGCTACGAGGCAAACAACAACAAAAATGAAAAGAAGAGCACAAAAAATATGAATGCGAAATGCGAAATGTTGAGAGCGGGCAATAGGGTTGCCAGGCTGCTGTGCAGATGCACATGGAAGTGTGGCAACAACGCGAAAGTTTTTATTTCCTTGCGAATAGCAAGTGGTGAGGCGGTGCCCGGGGGAGGGTGTTATATCCTGGGTGGCATGCAACATTCAATGCATACAAATGGCATTTAAGCTTCCCGAAAGCGGACCAAAAACGAGCTAAGCGCAACTCTGACACACATACATTCACATTTAGCCAGAAAGTGGAAGAAGAAGAGCAACGCAATTTATATGCGTGGCTGAGAAGGAGACGGGGCGAATGGGTTAGGAAGAGACACACAGACACACACAAAGTTGAGGACACACACACACACCCAGGACGAACTTAAACCGAGTCAAACAGCCGGCAAAAGCTACTAACTTACACACACAGCTGCACACTAAGCACACACTCATACGGCACACACGTGCACTGAAAACTATAAGGAGGTTATTAATTAACAAGATTAATTTTAGTTTAGACAATGATTTACTTAGTATGGTTTAAGCCCAGCTAACTATGACCTTTACTCGCATTTATGATTACAGAAAAAGAGATTTACTAAATACATCTTATGCATGATGATAATATGATATTGAAAATAAACATACACGTTTATTCTCCCAGTGTCTAGCCTCTGTGATCATACTATATGCTAGTAGTATTCCGACATGGCCTGCAGCTCGACTGCTCCTCCATTGTGCATAGGCACGGCTCTGTATAATAGTTGAGGAGACTGCTAAGAGGGAACTACGGGGGTTAACGAGGTGTTCGGAGGGGGGTGTTTGAGGGAGAGATGGAGTGTTCCAGGATGGGGGCCAAATGGGGTGCGGTGGGTGCAAAGCAGAGTGTCGGTCGGGCTGTTGGTTATGGTCATAAAATAAACCAAACAAACAAGCCGGAACCATGTCAGAAGGCAGCATGTGTGATATGTACGAGTATGTGTGCTAGTACCTCTTTGTGTGTTTGCGCTAGTGTGTGTGTCAGTTCGTGTCTGCGGCTGTGTGGGTGCAGGGTGTGGAAAGTGTGAGGAGCGAACAGCAAGGACGAACCTCCGATTAGGGACAGTGGGCACATTTTTAGTGTGGGAAATGAAAAAAGTTTTAGACGTCAAGGTGAGGATTTCCCTCTTAATTTGAATAGTTTTTCCAGTGTGTGAACCGAAAATTGTTGACCAAGTTCCTGGGAAATTGGTATAATAGAGTGTCTTTAAATTGACTTGAGGTGGTTTTAAGTTCAGAAGTTAAATAGTAGAAAATCTAATTACGAATGAGAAAAGGTGTTTACTTTGTACTAAAGACCTTGTAGTTAATATCATCTTAAGAAACTCTCAATTAAAGTTTAATTTTAAGTTTTATTTTTGTATTCTTTAACTTGGTTCTTGAGATCTTCTTAACACTCAGTTAAATGCTAAAATCTCCCTAAATTTTAAATAGTTTATCCCATTGTTAAGCCTACTGTTGATGATGGGTCAAGAAGGGTGTTTCGGGTGGGTGGCTGGCTCATTGTTGTTGATTTCTGGGTGGCGTTTTGGGTGAGTTTGGCTGGGTGGGTTCGCGACCACGACTAACGGTGCGAGCTGTTTCATAATTTTTTATACACTTTCGTTGTGCTGCGCTGCGTTTTGCGGTTCGGCATAGACACGGACACACACACACACCCATCCACCAACACACGCTCACTTACACTCGCACATGGACAGGAAGACAAAAAGAGGGAAGCACTCACACATACTTTTTCACATAGATAAGCCGGCAGAGGGACACATCAACACACGCACACACACCCATGCCCGATTATCCCACTCACTCCCCCTATCTCCCTCGCACTCGTCTGCGCATTTATCAATAAAAATTCCCTTGTTGTTCTTGCTGTTGCCTTTGTTGTTGACTTTGCGGTTTTTTGTTTTTAATATTTTCACCGCTTTAAGTGTTAAAAGGATATCTGGCATTTAATGTGTGTGTCCTGTGTGTACATCCTCCTACAAGAGTGTGTTGGTATGGGTGTGGGTTTTGGTTGCTTATCGCCATAAATATCATATTTATGTCTCTCTCTCGCTCACTCGGCTAGTGAGTGTGTGTGTGTGTGCAAGTGTGGGTTTGTTTGAGTGTTTTGGCTGAACCCGTATATTAAGTATACGCAGTGTGGCACCGTAGTGAACAACAAACGGGGCAAAATGAGTGCACAGCACGAAACTAAAATCAAATTTTTAGTATTTAATGTAATATTTGAACTAATATTTTACTAAAACAGTATGCCTAACACTGGTAATTAGCTTAGTTGCATTTAATTAAATTAATTTTCTTTTTAAGAATATTTAATTTTGTGGCTTCGAACCAGACAGTTCTTTGCCATTGAAAATTCAATTAAAAATAATTGTTTCAGTGCAGGGACTGGCCAAAACTGTGCTTTTCATTAGTTAAGCTAAAAAAAGCTAAAGGGGAAAGTTATATCCCTCGTATCTGCCACAATTTTTCTTGCTCTTTTTTCAGTATTTTACAACTCACTCCTTACTGCCAGCCCGTTTTGGTACATTTTATTTTATAATCTGACTTTATTTCTCGAGTGGATGTTTGTCATAAAACTCTTCAGTTCCCTTCTGCCTTCTCATCCATTTCGTTTTCTCTACACTTCTCTATCCCGCTGCTCCTTCTGCTCCAGAGATTCTCAATTGAAAGTGGGCCGCGATGCATTTTTTAAAATGATGGGAACTTTGTTCAAGAGCTTTCTTTTCCCCCTTTTCACACTGAAATAGAGCTGAAAATCGAGCAGATTATAAAGTTATGATCAGCTTTTGCAATGGAAATGGAAAAATGTTTAATTTTTACTTAAGTTTTGTCATTTTAATAAATTTGTTTAACTTCTGTTTGGGTTTCATTTTTTTCGATCCCTTTTTAATGCTGATAATTGTCTGCTAGCCGAGATCTCATTTGTTTCGAATTCAATAAAGGACTTTTCGGAAACCTCTTTTTTTTAAAACCAAATAAAGGATTCCGACATCTTAATCTCGTTTTTATCGCCTCATTATTCTTTTCTCCTTTCAACGAATCCTCCCCAAACCCCCCATGCACATTCTCTGCCAATTTTCCTGCTGTTTTTCAGCACATTCCCCTGTGATGCGAAAACATCCCGTACCCATACCAGACAGGATCCCTGGCAATCATCGTCAACGCATTGCTCAAGGTGTCATTTCCGGCTGCCCGGGCATTTCCCACTCCCAAAAAGCTCCCCCCTTATCCGCGCTCCATTCTGATTTCATTCCCTTTCCAACTGCCAGCGGTGTCAGGAGCAGTTGGTAAGTAACAAAATTAATTTTCGTACAATCCGGCATCAAGGAGGAACAACAGGAACAACAATGGGAAGCAATAGCAGAGCGTTAAAAAAGGTGCAACCAAGCAGAGAGCTTTATCAGAGGAGTGTGCCTTCCTCTTAGAGTCTACCACCCACCTCCTCCACCTCCTCCACCACCACCAGAGCCCAACCAACCTTCTCCCACCCCAAAAACTCAACATACTGTTCTGCTGGCCTTTTGTCCAGTGGAGCATGGTAAAGCGGCTCCTTGACAGGACAACGCAGGAACAATCGCAGCATTTTCAACATGTACTAATTTTCCACTCCACACCAAGGAACAATCACCCACACATACACGCGCACAGCTCACCCACACACATACACTTTGGGAGGACAAAAGCCATTGCTGGGACTTGGACTTGACGCGTTTGGTCCCTGGCACTACAAGGGATTAACCTCAAAAAATCTCATCAAAGTCAAAGCCAAGAGGAAGACAACGGACAAAAAAATAAAGATGGTGACCAGAGAAGTGGGCGTGGGTGCACTGAGAGAAAATGTGGTACTTGACGAATATGGAAACCTTTCTATAAGCTGTTTATTGTTGATAAATTATGTTTACAAGAATATATTTTTTGTGGATTATATAAAGAAGAAACCCTAGGCAAAGATTATAAATAAAATTTATTAAGCGAAACAAGGGTAATACGAAATGAAACAGAGATCAAAGTCCGAAGACCTTGAAGCTTAAGTGTTCTTGATTCCAGATCAACGATAATGGGCTTTGATTTTGCAAAGGTTTTCTGAGCTCTTTTGAGAAGTTCTTGACTTTTGGGTCATCTTTCTTTTTCCGTGTGGAGCCCATGGGTGTGAGCCTGGGAATAGCAGAAGAATCCAACGCTCACACGTTGAAGCCAGAGGATGGGAGCCGAAAAGGGAGCAGGGAGTGAACTTTAGGGATGGAGCTATAAAAATAAACCACCCGAAAGTGGGCTAAAATGAAGTTGTGTGTGCCAAGAACAATAAAAACGGCAAAGGAAGCTGCGAGCAGCAAAAGGCAAGGGAGTGGAGGTGGAGGGGCGGCAGAAAAAAGAATACGATGGAAAAAGGGAAAGAGCCGGGGCTGCCAACATGATGATGATGGCTAAAAGTTACAGCCTCGAAGCAGAGAGAGCTGCAGAAGAAGACGAAAAGCCCAAGCGAGAAAAGAAAACTCACAAGGAAAACTCACAAGCGAAGGAATGAAGGAAAGAACAAATGAAAAAAAGACGTGCCACAGACAGCGAAGGGAGTGGGCGGTATAAAGACAGTGGGTGGTGGTTCTTTGGGGTTGGCGAGGCGACAGAAAAAAATTATACAAACACAAAAGGAAGAAATCAAATGGGCAAAAAAGGACAATGACAAAGGAAAATAACACAGGCGATTGGGTTGAAAGTGTGCTGTGGGTGGGTGGCTTAAGCACAGGGGTTGCAATGACGAACGTCCGATGACAATGACATTTTTTTTTTCTTATATTTATTCTTGAATAAAACCTGTGCATATGCAGCTCAAATTTATATCCGATATTTCCAGGAGCGGAAATGGAGTGTGGGCGAGGGCGAAAAATATCCTGGCAGCTTGTCAAGGGTCTCAAAACGAGACAGCATGGGGATGAGCTCGCCTGGCGATGGGAATGGTTGTGATCTGGGGACCCCAGACAGTGGAAACCTTCTTATGGAATAATATCCCGAATATGCGTAAATTCAGTTTTCTTTTTTTTTCAGTTTCTACCCGCCTGATTCATTGTCCTATGCAAATGAGCCAGAATCGGAATCACGGCGAGTGGGCGTTGAGGGGTGGTGAACCAAAAATAAAATGGATAAATTGGAAAGTGAAAAATGGAAAAATGAAAAATATTCGAGAGAAAACCGCAGGAACTTTGGCTCGTTTTATGCATCGCTTTTTTTCCAAGTCAAACCAAATTCCTGCCACTTAACGGCAGCTTCGTCATCTTCTGGGTAATTCGAAACTTTCCTAAGGGATTTCACATGCCAGAAGGGGGGTGGATGGAGTGTTTAGTGGGTGGCCTTTTTTGTGGGTGGCATGTAAGCTGACTATTATTTTGACATGACTACACAATCAAAACCAGAAAATATCCAAAAGCACCCGGACCCTTAAAGCTGCTTTGCTTACGGCCATCCCTTACCCTTCGGTACTCGGGCGTTCCTTTCCTCAACCCATCGGCATTCACCCACCGTCAATGCCAAACGACCTTCGCTGACAAAATGCACAGTGGCATGGAAATTACGCTGATGCTGGGCCAGGAATTTCTCCTGGTAGGGGTAATTGATGTGGTTGGAATATATGCATATTTCAGATTAATTTTAAGAAAAAGCTAAGGGAATACTCAAATGGGAAAAGTTTACCATTTTAATGAAGACCAAAGTTCGTTTTAACAATATGCTTTTTAATTTATACAAATTTTTTTTTATTTTTAAAGCCATTTGGAGTTTTGGACTAAGCAATTTAAATATGTAAATTTGCATTAATCTCATTTTTGTAAAATATTTAATGATATTAACAAAAGACAATGTAGTACCCCGTACAATAGCTGCTAAAAATCTGTCACAGAAAAGGCTGCCGCTTTCACTTCATTTCCAAGTTCACATCTTTTCGTGAAGTGCCCTTGGAGTCGCACACAAATGGCTTTAATTGTTATATCTGTTAAGCCAGCTCTTATGAGTTAATCCCTGTAATTTTCGACCACTGTGCCATGTCTGTTGAACATCGCTGTCGCGCTGCCTCGTCTCTAAGCCAAACATTGTGTTGACGGCTTTTAGGCATGTGCGTGGTGCTGTGTGTGTGTGTGTGTGTGTGTGGGTTGATAGAGGAGGTGGTGTTGCAGTGGGTGGTACGGCTGGTTCTGTTTGGGCTCGGTGTTTTATTCTGTCTGGGTATGGGTATGCCAGAGGGCTGTAATAACAATGACGACGACGACGTCGACGACGATGTCGCCCAGGCAGAGTTGACAATATGCGCAGAACCATCGTCCTCCATCCTCCACCTTTCCGCCCATCTGTCTCCAACAAGTCGCGTCAGTCTGTCCCCGTTCCACCTCTCTCTCTCTCTCTCTCTCTCTTCGTATATCTCTCTTTCTCTCTTTTGCTATCCATTCTGGGCAAAGTCTTCAGCCGCTTCTCCAAACAACCAAAGACCCCAACTACCCTAACTTCCGAAATGCCCCAAACCCTTAACCCATGCTCATATTGCTGGCAATTTTCTATAATCCTTTTTGCCTTTTGCCAACACTTCTACAAGTTGCTCCTGTTGTTTTTGTTACTGTTTGAGTTTTCATTGTTGTTGCTGGTGAAAGTTTATGAAAAGTGACTGCGTTAGCAGAAAATATTATGCTGCCAGCGGCAATGACTCCACACAAAAAGCAGGAGCCGAGCCCTAAAAGTGAGCCGCCCACTGCAAAGAGCAGCGCACCCTCTCAGCTGAGTGGTCTCCCCCCCTCCCCACATTTAGCCATAAACTCTTTTTTATTTCATTCTTTATATATTATATATAGAAATATATATTTTTTATCCTATTTTTGTGTATGAGTGCTGGCAAAGTTTTAACTTTTGTTACCAAAGTTGGCAAAATGTTTAAATTCAACTGAGCAGAGCAAACACACGCAGCTACAATGTTGTATTGGCCTATCATGGCCACAGTGCGTATGCGTGATATACTCGACTCCTTCCACACACACACACAGAATTTTCCAACCCAAAAACTTGCCGAGCTTAAATCAAACTTTTCGGTCTTCTGTTGGGAAAGGGGTGGCCAAAAATAGGATTTTTTCGGAAAGTCCTTTTAGATCTGCACTTCAACTTTTGGGTCAACGTCTGTTTGTCTATTTGTTTGTCTGTTGCTATCTGCGTCTGACTGTCCTTGTTGTTGCTTTGGGTTTCTCTTACCAGTCCTGCCTGTGCACTCTGACCATACCACCCACCCCCCCTCGTTTTCCTGGGCACACTCAATGTCTGCTCGATTTGTTTGTACATTTCCCTCACAGAACACCCCGCACAAGCCACCCTCCCCCCCAAAAACTTTACAGCTGACCATTGGACATTGTCCTTCTCTATCTTTTTGGCTCCAAGTGTGTGTGTGTGTGTGAGCGACCTTTTTGTGAATTTTTGCCTTGACTGACTTGTCCGTCCTGCGGTCCTTGGACTCCTCTCCTTTGCCAAGTTGCCTTGGCCCCACATTCTACTACTACTGCTGCTGCTGCTGCTGCTGCCTTTCTCTATTAACTTTTCGTTTTAGCTACTTTTTCTTTGTCCCTTCCGTCCGTCCGACAGTCTGTCCCTCAGTCCTTCAGTCCGTCTATCTGTGACCTGCAGAGACTGATGACCAAAGGATCTGGAACTGAAACTGGGTGGTTCGGGTTGGTTAGGTTTTCCATTTGGCATGGGTTTGTCGCTCGAGTGTCGCCAGCCGAGGGGCGAAAAATGATTTGTGGATGGTTAACAAGAGGTTGAAACTATTTAGGGGATGAAACTCCAGCTGAAGAGCCACTGATGAATAATTGGATGGAGTTAATGTTACTACCGGATTCAAGGGGATGTTCATTACCATTTAGGTGTATTAATTATTATAAGTATTATTTTAATTTCTTGTTTATTTAAATATTTTTTAGTCATAAGGTATATTTTTTTTTATTTTGTCATTAATTAATTTCGGTTTTTGTGCCCAAGAACTTTTTTCAGGAAAGAACTTTGCTTTCATATTTGGATCAAACCGATTTCTTTTCCCCAAAAAGTTGATAGCAACTCTTGATAATAATCTCAACATTTTTAGCTGCTAACTTTGTCGATAATAGATCCACAGATCATCTTAGTTTTCAATAAACGGTCAAAAATTCAAAGTTCCAGATTTTAAAGTCAATGGATTGGAAATTAAATTACGAACTCAATGAGGTATGACATTGCTTTTTTAAACTCGCATCCTTTATTCCATTACTGATTTTCTTTGAAAACAAATGTCCGTTAAAATCAAATAAGGATCTTATTACAGCATTTGTTATGTACCCCAAACTTATGTTTTTTCTCTTTTTTCTAACTTTCACTTTTTGAATCAAATTCAACATTCTTGATACTACCCTTGGGATTTCTTATAAAAAGAACCGTCTGGCAAGAACTGTATAATCTAACTCGCAAACAAATATCTATTTTATGTTTTATTCAAATTGTCATTCCATCCTCAGGCAATCATAATCTATCATGTATTCCCCAAAAACAGCGCATTATCATCACCATCTTATGAGGCATATCCCCCGTTATTTTCCTATCCTCCTCATTTCATCCCCCCTCCGACTACAACTCGATTATATTCCAGTTGGCAGATGACAAAACATCGCACCAAAGTCGACAGTCGCCGTCACATTTCTGGCTGCCTTCGTTTTCCTCGCCCACAACACCCCGCCATCCCTTCCAGCTCATGCCGAAAGTCCGATCCAAATAAATACAGCCATCTGCCCCCGATCCCTGCCCCCAGCCCCTTTTCCACCACCTGACGCCCGCTCCTTGGGAAAAACCATAGCAATGCCATAGTCCACGCTCCGAACGGTCCGATGTCCTTAGTCCGAAAAGGACATGCTATAATTTCCAGCAACAACAGAGAGCTGGGGGAAAAACCGAATGCGATAGAGTGAGAGAGGGATAGAGAAATAAAGAAAACCGACTAAAGTAACCAAAGGAGAGGAAAAAAAAAGCAACAATCCCAACAGCGCCAACAACAACAACAACAAGAACAACAAACAACTTAGGCCAAGCCATGTCCCTGTGCGACCAAAAAGCTCGCCCATAGTTGTCCTTTGCCAGGCTGCTCCATTCCACCACTTTTCTATGTACACAGGGAGAAATGTATAAAAAGAAAGCATTTTTGATGCAAAATTGTTGCATTAATATAGTTTTCAAAGAGCAGTGTCAGATAATTTTGCAGAATCTGTAAAGATATTATAAGCTTACAAATTTGCAGAAAAGTATGCTATGGTAAATGGCCTTCTACATTTTTAGATACCATATAAGGGGATTATAAGTCCTTGACTCTTCAAGCTATCATCCAAGACTTGACTCCAAAAATCAACATTTATCTTAGTTAATCTCTTTTCTTAGTGCATTTCTCCATGTATTGGTATGCATGCCTTGGTATGCCATCACGCAAAATGTTCCACTGTCCACCCACTCACCCTGCTATTTGCCGGCGACTTCCCCAATCTGCACCCACCTCTTAATGGGTGGCCTGACAGGGTTTAAGCTCTTTTACGGGGCAGATTGTGTTTCCACAACAACAAACCCAAGCAACAGCTAGAGAATCAGGACGAAAGACATGGGGGAAGCTCGAGGTGGAGAAGGAGCAGGAAAGTAAACTCGAAAAAGGTTGCATTTGATGGGGCAGAAGTGGGGGCCATGGAGATATGAAAGCCAAGTGAACTAGCGATGGTCAAACCACAATTATGATTTAGGGATTATTTTCTAATTAATCCTTTAAAGGCATCTCTTTAAGTACGTTACATTAACCCTCTTATTATCTTCGGAAGATAAAGGCTTATTGGAAGATGGTTTTCATTGCTAATTTAATTCACAAGATTAAGTTCCAATCTTCCATTCCAATTTAAAATATCAACAGTTTCATATATAAACTACA
Source organism: Drosophila eugracilis (assembly GCF_018153835.1). NCBI lineage: Eukaryota > Metazoa > Arthropoda > Insecta > Diptera > Drosophilidae > Drosophila > Drosophila eugracilis. The sequence continues at coordinate 6,928,202 of NW_024573038.1, read as the reverse complement.
AATATTACCATATAATAATTTATATTTTCCTCAATTTGACCTTTAACCTTTCCTCAGTACGTTTCACGACTGCTTGCCATCTCTAAATTCGCCAATGGAAAAGACGTTGGCGGAAAATAAGCTGGCAAAAAACTTGATTCTACTTTGGCGCAAAACTTTCTTAGCTTCGACTTTTGTTAGTTGTTGCCCCGACTTTCCTGCCCACTTGCCACCCCGCTCTTCTTGGTCCTTATCCTGCCAGGATTCTCCTCTTTCTCCGTCAGATTTCTTCATGCTGTTTTGCTGCTGTGTTGCTTTTGTAAATTGGTAAAAGTTTGAGTTTAATTCAATTCGGAACGGTAGCTGTGAGTGGTAGCTTCCTAAAGGATAACGAAAACGTTGCCACGGGTGGTAGAGAGTGCTGAGTGGGCGGTGGGTGGTGTCTGTATGTGTGCATAAGAGTGTGGGTGTAAAGGATATCACGCGCAAATTGCGGTGCCTGACTGCAAAAAGGGAGAAAAGGAGGCGAAGCAATGAATGGCCCCCACGTTGGGCGCCACGAAAAGTTCTAGTTGTTCTTCTCATTGTTGTTGTTGTTCTTGCAACATATAGGGTCGAGGATGGTGAAAATGGAGAAAAGCCGGGGCCAACGTTTGGCTTGTTGCTCGGCGCACATGCAACTCTTGGCACGTAGTCGCCCCTAAATGTGACATGTTTATAGGGGCACGAGCGGGCGGCATGGGCAAGGGGCAGCCAAGAGGGGAAGTTGAAGGGATAACAGTACGAAAAACAAATGGTTGCAACAACAACAACAACAACAACAGCGATACAAAACACTTTTGGGACAAAAGTTTCCGTCCCACCAGAGCGCCTAGCTCCCACTATATTGTTGCTGCAGTTTATAGATTTTGGTGGCACTACCTCTAGGTTTTCACCCCTCTCCGCCGCCCGGCAAGCGTTTTATTAGCAATTCCACACCCCTCGAAAGGAAAGCCCCCATCCCTCGACACGAACTCAACAGTTGTTGGTTTTGTTGTCGCTGTGCATTAAGTGTTGCCAACTTTATTTAATGGCATAACAGTTGACTGCCAGTCATTGGCCTCGTACTCCACACTCTAGAGCACTGTGAAATTATAGAACTAACAAGGGAGTCCTTCTAAATCAAATTTATTTGATAGATTAGCTGAGGAATAACTGTTATTTGAATAAAAATGTATAATTAGTACCTTAGAAACATAGAGAAATATTTAGCATTTGAGAAGTTCATCAGCCAGAACCCTCTTTTCTAATTAGAATTTTCTTTTCACAACGTAAAGAGCTTAAAACAACAGCCTGAGAAGTACAAACAGCGAAACGTGGCAAATATTGTTTGTGTATCTGCCTGGAAAACTCACTAATTTCAAAATGTTTCGTGGCTTGGTGACTTTTTTGCCATGGTCGTCGTTGTTCTTGTGGTTGTGAGCTGGGCGTAAATTGTCTATTAGTCAGTGGAGAAAACGAGAGAGAAATTGCTGCACATTTTTATTATGTTTTGTTTTGCGTTTTCCTTTTTTCTGTGTGTTTTCGGGCTAAGGGATGAAATTTAATTAAGATACTTTGACGTCTCGCAGATACACAAACAGAAGGCAACCAAGCCACCCAACCCCCCACCCACACACCGAAGGACAGAAACATTTGGTCCTTGGGATAATTCAATTTGTATGTGTATGCATGGCTATGTATGGGTGTGTGGAAAATCATCAATATACCCAAGACAGCAGCCAAGACGTTGACAATGTCATGGCCCCACTGCCAAGGGGTGGTGTGGGGTTTTCTTAGGGGGCTGTGCGGTGTTTCACTCACTCACTTTCGTTTTGTCATTTCGATAATTTTCGCCTTGTTGGATGTTGTTGGGTTTTCCTTTATTCTTTTGGGGATGACTGAAGGGCAGCAGGCTTCGGTTAATGTATACTATATATATATAGCGTTTTATTGGGGGAGATTTATGTTCGGCATAGGCCACTTGTGTGTTTCCTTCGATAATGAAATTACTTATCTATGTCATCTATGCTGATTTGGGACTGGAAAAAGTTCAGAGTGAAAGCTTTCGAAGGAAATCAGGGAAAACGATCAAGCCAATATGGGAAAAAGTTGAGAATCTTTACGGTTTTTATTTTAAAACAAAGCAATATATAAAAATTCAAAAATATTTTTAGAAATTACTTTCTTTTTCAGTTCTATTTTCTAATAAAAAAAATCCAATTAATCACACTTTTTCTTAGACTTTTCAATACAACAAAAATTATTAGATTTTCCTATTAGTTCTTGACAGCTTCCGAAATAAGTTTCTGCAGAGGAGTTCTTTGATCTGTCTTGGTCAATTTGCCCCGCAGGTCAGGAAGTCCAATGTAGAACCATTTGGTCCCGCCCCGGGTCCCAATACCTCCTGGCGGCCGCCATCGCATTAAAGTTGATAGCTTTCCAAACTGTTGGGGGAATATGGGGTAATGGAGAAAGGAAAGTCATTCGCATGACGCAATCTGGCAATTATCTGGTTGCCATCCTCAAAGTTACTTCCTTCTTGCCCATCGCCAAGCCCAACAAACTCCAGCGAATCTTTGAACGAGGGGCGTCGTTTGTTCTATTGGAAATTTAATTAGGTTTACATCATTTTCCTGCAGATTCTGCCAGATGGGCTGCGCCCAAAAGAACAAGCCCAAGATGGGGCAGAACAACAACGGCAGTTGGTCAAAAACAACTTTCACTTCGGGCATTAACTTCTTGGTAGGTGGCGGCGGGGGGACGGGGCACTCAATTAGAGGCACATCTACAAGTCAAATATTTTGACTACTTTGGCATTGGAACAATAAGAGCATCGGTCGTCGATTAATTAAACTTACCCTTGTTGGTCAGAGGTGAGGGGGGAAAAGATGTTTTGGCCGAACAATGCATTAACGTTCCTCCGCCGAATGACAGACACCAACCACCACCCAATGAAATATTAATGGTTACAATTATGTGCTACGTGGCAAGGATAACAAAGTTCGCATCCTAACGCAATTACAAGGCAATCGAAAAAGAAGCAGCCGAGGAAGTCCAACCAGTCGACACATACAATAATTTATGCACCATAAAAAAATGTGAAAACATTTTCATTTCCCAGTTTATGGATATTTTAAAAGCTATTTAAGTTTTATTGTTAAAAAAAAGTGATTTACTGCGTGGTAAAATATTTAAAAACTAATAATTTTTTAAGAGTTTAAGTTGATTAAGATCGCTGAATGATATCCCTTATAAGATTCCTATGATCTTTTCTTAAGATTCAAAGTAAACTTCCACTTCCAATCATTCTGAGTTCCTTTTGGCTCATAAGTTTTTCCCTTCCCTTAACCAGCAATTATTAAATTATGTCGACTAACGCCCTCGTTTTTTATTTCAGTGCTTATAAATGCTCGGCATGCTTGAAATAATTCAATGAACACACACAGGGCAAACCACGAACGAACATTCGCCGGCAGCCCAAACAAGTGGGGTTGGATCGGCGTCGGCGTCGGCGTCGGCTGAGGGGGATCCAATTCTGGCGGGGATGCGGAGCAAGTGCAGGGCCTGTGGGCGGGTGGGATTGAACCGAACCGCCTGATGTGCGCTGAATAATTCGTAATGTATCTAACCTCGAAAACCTAATCAAGTCCAGTTAAGCAAATGTGTGCACAACAAGGCTGGGGTCCTGCAATTACTAGCACACATACACAGAGGACAGGACAGACAGGACTCACTTAGAGTGTCGGGTGTTATTCCCGGTCTAGAAGCACTACCCTCTCTACCCCCTTTACAGATCACGGACTTAATCGGTCCGAGGTCCGCACAGAACGTCACACACGAACGCAACACGCTGCCGATGGACCAGGCGCTCAGAATGATCAAAATCGACGACCAAGTGCCTGGGGAGAAGTGCAAGACCCAAAACCTCGCGGCATTCCCACATGCGCAATGGCACGTGAAACTCCTATATATATATCTGTATATATATATATATATTCAGTAGCATTGTGTCCGTGCGAACCCAGTCGAACAATCGCGAACCGAACTGAGACGAACCCGAACAAAAACACCACCCAACTATGAGGGCGCCCAGTTCGATGGTTTTATGACTGCGAAAAGGGGAAGACAAGGGGTATGATGGAATATTATTAAGTTTTTAGTTTAAAATATAAGATCATTAAGTGTTTTTTACTATAATTTCTTATAATAAGAAAACTTAATAATAATAAAAATAAACTTAAAAGGCAAGTAAAACGAAATCACTTATAAAAATCTTGAATCTTCCAGAAATAAGACTAGGAACATCCGTTCCAAAATAGTTTTTTCCATACTTATGGATTTTAAATATATTTTTAAATATATAATTAAAAAATTAAATCGTTCAATAAACAATACTACAGAGCAAATTCTATTCGTAAAGAAATATCTTTTTATTATTCTCTCGCCTTGCGTGTTCCACCGAAAAACACTTCCCCTGTTGCAGTCGGCTCTGGAAATTATTCAGCTGGCAATTTTCCGGCTCACCCCGCTGCACCCGCTCCACTGTGTAAGCGCCTGGCCCACAAAAACGGAAAGCCAAGCGAGCGCTGAGCGGAAAATTCACTTTTCGCCATCGCTGCGCACTTGTGCCGAAAGTCAGTCGGGCACGTCCGCCCTCCGTCAGGTCCACGGGTCAGTTGTCAGTGGTAGTTGTGTGGGTGGTTGGGTGACCTCCTCAAGGTGGTTGGCTAGGGGGGTACCACTCTCTCATTTGCTCGCTCAGTCGATTTAATCGTTTAGTGCGCCCTTTTGCGCCTTATCAACGTTTCATTTAATTTAGCCCGAAACCTTTTTCGGTTTCGATTTGTGGGCGTTGAAGTGAGTGGGCAAGCGGGGGGGTGGCTCCTGGATTCGGTTACGGATTTCGATTGAAATTCCGGATTCCGTCCGGATTACGAATTCCAAATACCGAATAGCTGGATGGCCCGCCGAGTTGCGGTTGATTAGGTGTTATCGTTATGATTAGTGGTCGCTCGAGTGGCAACTCCGTCCGGGAAGCTGTGGTTACCAAATAAAAAGGGTAGTTGTGGGCTGCAAAAAGTGGGTGTGGCTGGTGTTTGGTGGTATGGGCGTTTGCGGTATGTGGGTGTCGTGTGAAAAGGCGGACAAGCGAATGATTAGTTGAGAGCAATTGGGAGGATAAACATCTCAATAAATTGATTGCAAACTACAAAGACCCGAGGAGTAACCACAATTTATTACGAATCGGGGATAATAGATACTCGCGGAAATGGACTTAATGGACTGAGGAAAATAAGGTTATACGAATGAAATAATTACCGGAAAATTGTACTTAATAAGATGGGTATTGCAAAGATGAAGTTAAAGATAAAATTAGCAATGATCTTTTCACAGTTTGTAAGTAAATAGCTTAAAGATTATTAAAATATTTTTTATAAACAAAACTTATTGAAATGAGAAATTCATTTTAATTTCATTCTGGTTTCTGTTTTGTTTTTTGTCTGATCTGTGCTTTTTCCTTTTGAATTGCCTTTCTGGTAGAAGCAATTTCCCTTGCCACACATTGCTCATACGTCGCTTGGTACGTTGATAAAAAACAGCGTGAGGGGAAGGGCATATAGGGAGGTATTCGTGTCCCACGGTGGCGGGGATTTATTAATATTTTTCCAGCGTTGCAGCAATACCCCATTCCCTATTTTTTCCACTTTTCAGTCCGCCTTTTTCAGCGTTTTTTTTATTTTTTTCATTTTTTTGTTGCATACATTTTGTAATTTCTTTGTGGAACTCGGTTCCTTTGCCTTCCTTTTTGCCACCAAACGAGTCCCTTGCCTGTATGGTATCCTTGCCATCCTTGGCGCTTTTATTCATTCATTTATTTGCGCTTTTCTACATTTCTTTTTTTTGCCCTTTCCCCTCTATTTCCTCTCTCCTTCGTCTCCCTTCCTTCAGCTCAATTTCTTTGGGAACTTTCCTTCACGACTTTTCTTACGTTTTTTGTAATAATACCCAAGCTTGGTATGGGAATTTCGATCGGAAGTTTAAACAGTGCTGCTTTATGGTGTTTCGAATACCCTGAATTATAATGAATTATGTTTTTAGTTTTATGTAATTGATTTCCTTTCAAAATTATATGCTTTTTAAGGGATATTTTTGGTTAAATTTGCTTCACTAAAGATATTTGGAAAACGGAAAAATCAGGACCCTAAAGTGTATATCCCACATCGCATTTTCCATCTTCTTCCTCTTCTACTCTTCCCTTTTCCATTTCTTCCTACGATGTTTTTCTCTGTGTTCATTTTGCTTTCTTTTGCATTTTTTCTTGGAACAAAGTTGCCGCTTTATTGTTTCGATTTAAGTTACTTTGTATGCTGTCAACGTTGGGTAAGATGGTTATATAGCGAGTGTTGCGTCGGAGGAGGGGGTGCAGAAAGTGCCAAGGGAGTGGGGGTTAAAATGGAAGCTTCTCTGGGGGTTTGGGTTTTCGGCTTGTGGGTGGCCAATTCCTTGGTCCGACCGACGAATGCCCGCATCGAAATCGCTTGGGAGCCGCTTTGGGTTTCATTGTTGCCTGGTTTTATTTCATGGCAGGGAAACTTTAGGGCTAGCGAAGGGAAGGGAGGCCGGGACATGAGGCTCTGAGGCATGTACTTTGATTTGTCGGTCCCACAATTTCGTTTCGGCCCGGCATCGAGTTTTATGCTCGTTTAATGGCTGCGAATTTACTCGCTTTATGCGTCTTCGATAAGCATTTATTAGCGCCATGAAAATAGGGGGGTAGGACATCCAATGGGGTTTTTTGTGGGCTCTTTGGGAGAAGGGATGGAGTGTGGGGGGGGGTGTGGTGTGGTGGTATGATTTTGCAGCGAGGGTAATGGTTACGGTATTGGCTCACTTTTTACTGGGCGGCCGATGGGGCGTATGATTTATTTTTATGTTATTCATTTACTTTTTATGCCTTGTCTCTCTCGCCCTTTCCCTGTTTTCGTTTTGGGGCTTTGTGGCTTCATCTTTGGGGTATTCCATAAGCCCTATACAACATATGCTGACAGTTCTTCTCCCTTTGGGAACTTGTCTAATGAAATATTATAGCAAATTGGGAAAAAGTTGTTCTCTTTGGGAAAGTATTTGACAGAAAGTGGAAAAAGATATGACTTGATTGTTATTTTATTCATTTTTATTGATTATTTTTAAAATTTGTTAATTGGTATTGCAAATAGAAGGTTCACAAGGAAGTCAAATTGAAATCTTTGGGCAGTTTTTTAGCCTTACATCAAATAACTTTTGCAGTAAACCACATTTTCTATTACTTAACTATTTCCCGAATGTATTTTCATATGCTCTTATAAAGCAGTTTCCTCTTTAAATTGGTTTCCCATCCAGTTTTTCCTTTTACAGTTCTTCATCTCGGCTCCCTTTTCTCCACCCATTCCATCGCTGATGTTTTATCCTTGTCACTGCCGCATCCTCTTTTCCACAGCCATCAAGAGCACAGCCTCCTCTTTCTCCTTGGCTATATTGCAATTTTTGCCGCTGTTGCCCATAAAACTTTTCCACAATTTTTCCTTCTCTGGTTTTATTTTTTCCCTGCCACGCCCCCTTTTGAGGAAGAAGGGGGCATTATGCGGGTGGTGTAGGGACAACAACAAGGACAACATTTACTTGTCTGCTTAACTGCAAAGACAAACCTTACCCGAAACACCCCACACACACCCAACAAGCTCTTCCCAGCTAGCTTCTCCCCCCAACAAGCTGCTTTGCCTGTCATCTAAAATTCATTTTTATACTTGTATTTTCTCTCTTGCTTTTTTACTTTTTTCCTATTTTTTCCCTGCTGCTTTTTTATTTCAGTTCGTTTTTGCCATTTTCTTTTCTTGAGCCATTTTTATTATTTTTGTCATAAGCTCGCTTTCGGTGTGTGTGTGTGGGCGGATGTGCTTGTGTGAGTGGCGGCTTCTTTATATATTTTTCATTGTGCCACCCTGCCACCAGAAATCCCCCTACACCACCCCCTCTCTATCCATCGCTTCAGCCAAAACTCACAGAAGTCAAATACGTTTTAATATCTTTTCTCTCTTGACATTTTCACTACAGTTATGTTGCCATTTTTCCTCTTCTCTTGTGTATGTATGTGTGAGTTCGCATGTGTGTGTGTGTGTGTGAGGGGGGGGGATATATGTCCGTTATGCACGTGGGTGTGTGTGTGTCTGTGTGAGTTTTTCTTCGCTTTTGGAGCTCACAGCTTCACGTAGTCGAAAGTCGCGCCAAGTTTTCCATCTTCTTCTTCTTCTGTGCAAAAGTATGTCGTGCTCTTTGTGTGTGTGTGTGTGTGTATGTGTGGGTATTTCATGGAAAACGCATCCTTCGCCAGCTATAATGTCCCTCGTTGTTTGTCAGTATGTGTAAGTGTGGGCGCAGCTTAATGCCTTTGCCATCGTTTCACCCACTCTGGCACCCCCTTGTCAGCCAACAACCAACCTTTCGGCCACCCAACGTCCTTCGCCGGCTGTTGCAGGCTGCTGTCATTGTAGGAGCCAACATGTTCGCTTTTCCTTTGCTGCCGCTTTCCCTTCTCTTTAGCCCCTCGTGAAAAACCCAATCCTCAGTTTTCCTGTGCTCCCTCCGTCTCTCCGCTCTGCACATTTCCACATTTTCCCCTCTATTTCGATGCAAGCGTAACATTTTGCGCCACAATTTTCCTTTTTTGCTGGGTTGTCTTTTGCGTTAGCTAGAGGAGCTCTTTATACCCTAAAAAGAGGTACTAGTAAATTCCAACAAATGGAAGAAAATGTTTTTTTAAAAGGTAAAGAAACTAAATTGGTAAATAATATAAAATTAATATATCTTTTCATATTTTAAAAGCATTTTTACAAGGACATATTCCAACGTATAAAGAGTAACTCCTATTCTGTGGCTCTTCACCCACTTATTTGATGTCCTTCCTGTGCACCTTCTCCGCCCACTGTGCCACATCAAACTGCCCCTCCATCTCACTGTGTGTCCCTGTCCCTGGGCGGAATGCAATTTTTTCCTCCGTCTGTGTTTGCCTGCTCTGACTTGAGCTTTTAAAAATATTTTCACTGAATTCTCCGCTCGCCAAACACACGGAAAGTTAACCAAAATGTGGGATTTACTTATGTACCAATGTGGCGGTGTACATAAAAGGTATATATATGTATGTATGTTTGGGCGGGCTACTCTATGAAATGGTCAACAAAGAGAGTAACTAGCAAGCAAACCAAAAGCCCAACCACCCACTGGCAAAACGTGTAAACATTATGCAAACATTCCCGCCCGCCCACACTCTCGGACACAGAGAAACATTCCGAATTACAATCCCCAATTACCATCACCTGACTGCATAATTAAATACAAAACGATTTTCCTTTTAATCTGCGGATGCAGAACAGAACGGAGGAGGACACTCACACACACAAAAACGATGACACGCTCCCCCCCGCTCACCAGCCCTAAAAACTGAACAACCGCACATAAATAATTAAAAAGGAAAATTCCACAATTGCAAAAAAGGTCAGCGTATAAAAATTACGAAAATCGAATATTAAATTACGAACAGCCGGGAAAGCAGAAAATACCATTCTGCCGCAGTCGACATTTGCTCGACTTAACCCAACTTAACTGCTTGACAGCAAATTTTGTAAAATGTAATTAACCAGCGCCGGGTTCTATGGTCGAGGAAAATGGGGAAAAGCCGAGCGGGCAAACAACAAAAAAGGGCAAAAAAAATAAAGAAAAAGGGGGAAAAATGCAGAGCAGAAGAACGAGGTGGGTGGGCAGAAATAAAAGCCAAACGAAATGGGGAAAATCAACAGAACTCGTTGACATAATTTTCAAGCATCCCCAAAGTGTGAGTAGAGGTAGAAGGTAGGACAGCCAGTTGGGAAGAAAAGGGGGTGGTGAAAATGGTAAAGCAATGTGTTTCGCATGTTTGTGCTTTATGGGTTTTCCACTTGCTAGACTTTGCTGAGCGCCCAGGCGAAAGAGCTGGACTAGGAGATACCCGATACCCGGTTAAGTCCACAAACCGCCAAGAAATTACAGAAGCCCAGGGGAAAATTATGTTAACAGAGACCTAACAGATGGGAAAATGCTTAAATTGAGTGGAGATGGAAAAATGAACGTGCTGTGTTCGCTGAGGCATAAATGATAATATTAACTTTTGATTAAAACTTAAAAATGTATTATAAATCCTTTCAGAATTAGAACTTGGGAATTATAAGAGCATGTGTCATATTCATTTCTGGTTAACTTATTAAGTTATTCCTTAGAATCTCTTCTTACGTATATTACTTTTTTTCAGCAATTATTTTTGAAGCATTACCCTTCCTAATACACCGCATAAGACTAACCAAAACACCACACCTCTATAGCCATCATATCATTACTAAATAGTGTGTGGGGGGTGGCCTGTTATATTTTTTGGGGGTTTTCGGTTTTGGCTGGCAACCATTTGTTGAACCTTTTCTTTTTGTTTTTTATTCCTGTTCTGTTTGCTCGGCCACAAAATTTGCGCCTCATTTTCACGGAACCCCACAGTAGCGAGCGAACGAGACGGGAAAGGACCTTTCTCGTTAGCCATCTCACTCGCTGAGTATACCTGTCTCTCTATCTGAAGCTGTCTCTCTCTCCTTCTAGCCGCACGTGGCCTGTCAGGAAACATGCTAAGCAGCGGCTTCCACATGCTGAAAGTCATTTTGATGGCCCAACAAATTCATTCCCGCCGCCGCCTCTCGCCAAAGTTACAAAACCACCCGAAGGGACCCCAGAGGCCTTCAACCCTATACTCTGTTCCTATGCCATCTACCCTCCAGGACACACTTGGCCCACCTCAATTCAATTTAACTTTCAACTTTAGCTCTCGCTTTCTCTCCGCTTTCTCTTCTACCTCCCCTTTTGAGTTGGTGCTCTCTCTCTCCCTCCCTCTCTTTCTAGCTCTCTTGAGCGGCTTTTCCATAATGGCATTTTTCCGAGAGGGTTCACTTTCTGGAATTTCTGGGCGCCCAGTCGACTCCCGCGTTTGTCGAACGCAACCAACGAGCGGGCGAACCGAACGGCGAACGGAACAACGAACGAACAGCTGGCGAGCGAGTGCGACGGAACAACAGCGAGTGGGCGAGTGGGTCGGAGTGCCAGACGCTCTGGGCTGCCAGATTGCGAGTTTGAGTTGCCGGTTGGGTATTGTTAGGGAGTACACTTGGAGAAACTATAAGTCATTTAGTCATTAAGTTATAAAATAAATAATTATGGTGTAAAAACTGAAAAGAGTTCTCGCTTTCTCGCCTTGTAAATGTTTAAAATTCCCAAGCAGTTGTTTAGGACAAGTAAGTTTAAGCATAAAATAAACTATATTTAATATAATTACTTAACAAATTATTTATATAAAAAGGTTTTATACTATGGAAACAAACTGCTGCTAACAGGTTTACAGTACTCCAAGTGTAAGGAGCAGGAGTCTACTTTATAAGGACTGAGTGGGTGGAACCCTCTCGCTACTGATTGTTACTGTTGTTGGCCAACGACTGTGCTTTTATCGTTTATTTGTGTCTAAGTTGGGTTTGAGTTTGGTAGTTTGGATGGGAAGGTGGGTTCTGCGAAAGGGGTTTTGAGTCGGTTTTGCAGATTGTATATTCAGGGTGGTGGATGTGAGATGTGCTTGAGAGCAAGTGCCCAAGCCGAGCACCTCGGCACAAAGAGGATGCCAAAGAAAATCGTTTAGCGGATAACGTCTTAGGGGTAGAGCTGCCCCAAAGGCAAGAAACTCAAGTTACGAGAGCAAGAAGGCAAAAGATGAGCTTTTACCCCTGCAAAGTACCAGGCAATCAGATTCAGTTACTCGTTTTTAAGTTGCTTAGGAATTTATAGCATCAGCGTGGAGCTCTCAGGACTTCTAAATTAATTAGTATTTCAGGACACTCTAGAAGTCTTAAGTTTAATGTTAAAATGTTTTATACCAGTTATATAAATATGAAGCATGGTCAATGCTGATATCTGATACATTTACATAAAATCTAGGAAATAACCCAATCATTCTGCAAGTTACCGATTTTTTAAAAAGCTTCTGTGATTTGTATTACAATGACGAAAAAGATCAAAGGAAAACTTCGAAACAAAAAACCCTTCAAACCAAATTGGGTGTATACTACCGGTTTTTCCTTTTTTGGTTTGTACCTATCCCCAGATGAGCCTTTTCAGATTCCATTACAAAGTCCATTAATCTGCCGGCAATCACAAATCGAACTTGCTCAGTGGTTCATTTAGCTGTCAGGCCCAGTCTGGACAAAAATGGGCCTCTCCCTTAAGCGACAAACAAATATTGTCTGGGGTTTTATTTAACGGACAGTTGCCAAAATGCCAGAATGGCAGTATGGCAGTCAGTGCCCAACCAAATTCAATTGCCACATCCGCCAGCGACTTGTCACGGGTGGTTGAAGAAAGATGCTGCTGCTCCATGGATGTTTTCTGTTTTATTTTTATACTTTTCTTTTTTTTTTTTTTTGTATTTTTGGGTGCGCCATTCCTGGTGGTGCTCAAGATCCTTGAGGGTTGCTCTCCCTGTTGTCATGGTCACTCGATTGCTGCAATTAATATTAAAAATGATTTCATTCCCGGTGGCTGGGCCTCCAACCCTTGAAGTTTCGAGAAAAACAGTCGGTGTGATCTGTTCGTGGCATGGGTCCATAAAAGAGTGGGTGATGGGTGGCTGATTCCACATCTGATTGTGATTGTGATTGTGATGGTGATGGTGGTGTGTTAATGCATATTTCAGACACGTGCTGGCTACGCTTCTTTGATTTAATGCAGAAGGAGCTGGGCGTCGAGTGGCAGATGATGATGGTGGCTTGGGGCAAAATGGTTAGCAGGAAATTTAAAAAAAAAAAAGGTTACCATCGAGAGAGGACCGACAGAAGGCAATGATGAGCGGCTTAAAATATTTGTAAAGACCTTTTTTATTAAAAACAAAAATCGGTTTTAAAGATTATTTGTTCGACTGGCGGCAAGAAAGTTACACCCACACCCCCTCGTCAAATCCCTAACCGAGGAAGCTCTTTGTTTGCCTGGGCGTGATATTTTAATTACGACCTGACGATGTCTGATGTAGATATGTAAATTCGAGTGTACGTGTGATTATTGAGTGCTTTGAATGCTGACTTATGTTCTCAACAAGGACCTCTCAATGGGGTTGTCTTGAAAACGCCGAAACGCACACAAAAGGGTTAAACATTCGAACTATTAATGTGCCGGTGGAAATGGTAATTTACTACCCAAAAAGTTTCCTTGAGAAACTTGCCCCAAACGTCTGGTTTCTTGTCCTTATAAAGTGGCTAACAATGAAAGGAAGCGCAAACTTTATCAGACAATTTGTAAGGAAATGACTTAATTAATATTGAAAAATGTTGTATACTTTATTGGGTGGAACGTTAATGAAATAATGGTAAGGACAACCCCTGGAATAACTTCCAGGGAGAAACTGGAGAAAATTCAAAAATAATTAAGGGTTATTTTGGGGTTAGAAAGGAAGTAATACTTAAGTTTTTTAATTAATATTTGTCTGGGATATTTATTGTTAAGTTGAAGGGTTTTTTTATATACCAAATTTCTTAGGAGACAGAGGTTTCGATTTTACAGAATCTGAATTGCCACAATGCCTCACTTAATTCACGTTTTGGCTATAAAATTTATTATTATCAAAGTTTAAAAAGTCACTTATGTATTCTGGTCCACCTGAGTCTCGATGGGGCTAAAAAAAAATTAGATTTAAGTTTAATTACGTGAACGATTTATGGATCCCTGAGGTGTTTTCGCCCAAGCCATTAAAATTCCTTAAACGTCCTTTTAAATATCTTCTTAGCCTTAACTAGTCGTGGTTAAATTCTTTTGCTTATTTGCGGGACATATGCCATTGTCCCTCTCCCTTCGCTTTGTGTATTCCCCAGACATATGCCTGGTCCATAGATGCTGTTCTATGACCCTCACGAACCTGACTGCGAACTGACTCCTCCCACCGTCCACCCCCCAACCACTGTTTTGGCACTTGCGAGTGCGTTTTTTATGCCATGTTAAGGCCACTTTATGCGCTTTTTATGAGTCCGCAGCATCATAAAAAAAAAATTCTTTTCCCACACACACACACACACACACACTCGAATAGTTATGCTTTTGTATGTGAGCTGGCAAGCGAGCACACACACACAGATCCATTTATGATTTTTTCCACTCGCTTATATATTTTTATATTTATTGATTTTGTATTAAAAATGTAAGTGCGAGCTTTTAGTTTGGTTGTTTTCCCCATCCAGGACAGTGTAAAGTTTTTTTTATGATATTGAAATAAAGCGATACACATTCAATATATATAAATAAATAACGTTAAACAGAACGAAAGGTTTTCTGAAATGCATTCTAAAAGGAAAGCGTTGAGTGGGGCGAACTGAAAAGGTAAAATCAAATGATTTTAGTGTAAATATTAAGGGGAAGGATTGTGTGGCTGGACTCTTATTCAGGAAGGTATGATGAGTTTGTTAAGAGTTTAAAGTCGGAGTTCGATTTAGATATAACTTTTTTGAACAAAAACTTAATATAACAAATATTATTTATGTTTAAAGTTATTTTTGGGATTACTAACACTTTTTCACCACTTTCTGCACATTTATTTGCAATATTACTCCGTAAGGGTACCTACGCTTTGACATACCTCTTTCTAAAAGCATTTCCTCTTTGTTTTTCTTTCTGAAAGGGTGAAGGCAAAAATATATGCTCATATATATATTTACAAACAGGCGACGATTGCGACTCGATTATTTACAATTTGATTTTATTTTTACAGCCATTGACAAACAGGAGGAAAAAACCCGGTGATACGCTTGTTTTTGTATGCGAGAGTGTGTGTGGGTGTGTGTGGGTGTGTGCGAGTGAGTGTGTGCCCGAAAGGCATTTCCCGGGCGCAGTGAGAAAAATCAATCAAAATCGATTTAAAAGCACAACTTCCGTTGCGGATTTACCAATGTCCGTGTGAGTGTGTGTGTGTGTGTGTGAATGGGTGGTGTGTATTTGCCATTGGGCTGGTGGTTGTGTGTGTCTGAGTGTGTGTGTGTGTGTATTGTGAAAATGTTACCAATTTATTTGTTTTTATGCCCTCGTGTGTGTTTTATTGCCTCAGCTTTTGTTGCTGTCATTGTCGCTTTGTTGCCTTCATCCGAGTCCATTTCCCATTTCCCATTTACCACTTTTCCCTTTCCCCCCATTTCCTTTTCCCTCATGTCTCCCCCCGAACCCAAAAATAAAGGGGGAATCACTTTGCATGCGTCCGTCTTCTGTTTTCACACACATATTTGGTCAATTTTCAATAACGGAATTGAGGCACACACACACACACACACGCTCACAGCACCCACACATAAGCAGGCACTGAACGCATTTACAATTGGATTTTTGTGTTTTTTAAGGGTAAAGGATTTGCTTGGGGAATGGAAGGCCGAACAATAAAAGAGTGGAAGTGGCATAAATACGTAATTCAGGACATTTGAATATTTCATAAGGACATGACCCACATACAAAATAAAACACACAAAAATTATTACAATTCTCTGCTGCTAACGTGTTTGTGTGTGTGTGTGTGGGTGAGTTGGAAAATCCAGCCCCAGGGTGAAGGAAATTTGCTTTTATTGCTGATAGTTTGCATTGTAATTGAGTGGGAACAGGACCGAGATATGCCAAGGAAAAGAGACAGGAAGATCAAGATTTTTCTGGCCTGATGAATGGGGAAATTTTCAGTAGTCAAATTACTTGTTGTTGGCCCAGATGAAAGTGTGACTCGGGGAAATCACTTGAGGATAATAACTTCTGAATGCAAAATTTTAATTGAGTTTGACAGGGAAAAGATGAATCAAAATGTATGACAGAGGGATTGGAACTCACTTAGAAGGCAATTATTAAGGAAATATCTTACAAGTTGTGAGATAACAAGAGGAGTAGGAAGAACTATAATTTTGAAAGGATAATCTAGATTACTTGCAATGAGTTATTTTGTATAAATTATGGCAGTCTCTTTGAATCCATGAAAGAGTCTCGCAGAATAATTGCTTTTAATATTATTTTTAAGCTGTCACTCGAAAGAACTCAATTTCAAAAACCTATTGACTGCAAAAATCATATTTATCTTCCAAAAAAACGTGTCACATTACAAAAACTTCAAAGGGAAATCCCAAAACGATAAACATCGATGATTACATCCTGAGGCAAGTGACAGCTTTCACTTTTCCAAATATATCACATTCCAAACATAACCAATAAATCACAGGATGTCCATAAGTCACACCCATAGCCACGTTCCCATTTCCTCTTAACTTCGATTAAATTGACACCCCGAACCCGATATCCCCTCGACCTTCAGCCCGAAATTCATGTAATAGATAGGAATCGCAGTTGGCCAATTACTGTCCATCCCCACACCGCACGCAATCTTGCACCACCTGAACCACCATCACCACCAGTCGTCGTATTGCCGGATTGACATTTGGCATCACTTGAGTGCGCGACCACCTGACAAATACCTCGGATATCATTCACGCCGGGAATCGGAATCATTCACTCATATCGCCCGGCCACTGATTGGCATTGACAGACGTCGACGCAGACGCGTCGCCGGGCAACTGCAATTTTGTATCTTGATAAATTACTTATGACTGGCCCAGACATTGATGAGTACTCCGTCGCTCGGTATTCGGCACTCAGTATTCCCTGCTCAGTATCATCAGGTGATGGTGGTGGGAGGCTTTGGGCCGCCAGGCAGCACCTCTCATCAAGTGCGCACCTGAAAACATTTAACGTTAATCAGAGGAATGGGACTAAAGGTGTCGGGACTAATTGATACCCTTTCATGATCTTCTTGTAAATTGTTCTTAAAATCTTAAAATCTAAAGAAAAATCCAAGAAAATTGAAAGAGTGAGAGATACAAAATTAGCTTTGGAAAAGCAACTCGCAAGGAGTTTGTCTGTGGGTGTTGACATAAAAAGGGTGCAACGTTGAGTATACTGAAATGAATTAGTAATAATATTTGCTTGTTTGCCTTTGTACTGCTTATTCTTTCCGCTCCCC
Source organism: Drosophila eugracilis (assembly GCF_018153835.1). Lineage (NCBI taxonomy): Eukaryota > Metazoa > Arthropoda > Insecta > Diptera > Drosophilidae > Drosophila > Drosophila eugracilis. Next base: position 6,911,089 of record NW_024573038.1, on the reverse strand, counting down.
TATCCTCCCCACCCCTTCAGCTTGCACATTTCGCGTTCTTTATTTTCTTCGCCAAACTTTTTCTTTATTTTTTTTCGCCATACTTATAACGATTTCGTAGCTGTTTCAGTGTTTTGGCAGCCAACAAAGGCGACATCGAAATGGGTTGCCACACTAAGAGAGGGCCGCGAAAGGGGAAAATCGATGAGACGACAACTTGTGATGGAGGTTTTGGATATATATTTATATATATATATATACTTAGAGGTATGGAGGCGTCGCCGACGGCGTCGGTGGGACAGTTAATGGCGACAACGGCGGCGCACGTCTGGGTCTGGAAGCCCCGACTTTGGCGACAACGACGACGATGCGATCCGTTGAAATGGTAATGGTGACTCTGGTGACGGTGTCGTCGACCAGACGAAATCCCGCCAGCAGGCAGTATCGTAGAAAAAATAGTGCCACACACACTCTGACTCCTTCAAAGTGACAAAAGAAGAGCGAAAAAAATAAACCAGGACGAAGGGTAGCACAAATCCTCATCCACATCCCGCCATCAGTTGAGTAAATCAAACCAATTTCAAAATTCAACTAAGCAAGCAGACAATAACAAATCACGTCCAGCGCAAGGAGGATGTGATGGATGAACCATTTGCTAAACGTTATTACGAGTCCAAAGAAAATGGGAAACGTAGTTTTACCCTGGGACTTTCCTAGAATAAGTTAGCTTAGTTGGGATTTTTAGAACTTGGATTTTATTTACCAAAGTTTAAGAATGATTTTTCCTTAACAAATAAAATAAATAATAAATTCCTAAATGTAGTTATAAAGATGAAGATCTTTCAACCTTAACCGAGTATCTTTCTATCTATAAAACATATAATATTATCTTTGTTTGTTTTTTATTTCATCCATAACCCTCATAGGTCAATATAAATTCAATAACTTCAGACAAAATGTCAACGCCCCCGGCTTTTAATTAGAAAGCCAAACATTGCAGCGAAAGACAAATAAATATAAAAGTCTGTTTTTTTTTTTGGTCTATCAACCAAACTCTGTCAAAAAGGGAATTTTTTATGAATTCAATCAATGAAAACGTAACTGGGTGTTCATCCCTTCAGTGCAAACATATATCAGCCAGACAAATCAAAATTACTTTTGGCCAGAGTTTAGGGCTTTCATCCAGAATCCAAAATCAAATGGAGCGGTTGGGATTCTTAATAACGACTTCCGAGGGGCGCTTAAACTGTTTGCTTTTGCCTCGCTGATTGTGTTTTCTGCATTTTGTTTGTTGACGTTTCTGATTCAGAATCGACTGCCGTCGATGCACACGCGCCCACAGTAAACACACTTGAAAAGCGATTCAGTCAACAGAGTTCGCCTCAGTTCACCAGACAGTTGACACCGGGAAGAAGGCCTCCAAAAGACAGCTGAGAAAAGGGAGACATTCCACCCACTGTTGTCCTTGGCTAAACACGCAATTTTCCACTTTTTTGGACCGCTGCACGTGCTGGATGGCGGAAAGAACAATAGCAACAATCAGTCAATAAGTAAAATTAAAATAATAACAAATTTCTGAAAGAAGCACCAGTCAAATATATAATCAAGGAGGGTGGAGGAGGGTAGGCGGCCCGATTTCAATGGAAAACATTTTTCCATTTAACTCATAAAAATTTCGTGTTTCTTATACGAATTTGTTTAGATATGCGATTCGATTTTCGATTTTCGCCTTCCCGATATTAGGTAAAAGTAATATGTGTGTGTTTTTGTATGTTTTTGGCCAGGAATGTTGCTACGAAAGTTTGTTTACAATGCCGGCAACAAGTTGATGGCTATTGAGTGGGAGAGAATAAATATGTTTAATGATTGTTTTTATAATTCTTTCCAAAGTCGAAAAATTGCGCAATTCCCTGAATGGAAAATGCCCAATAGAAAATATTCACTTCCTCTTTTCTTTCCTCGTACTTGTGTTTTTTTTTTTGATAAATCAATACAGAAAATCAAACCTATCATATCGACTGTACAGGCTTCTACGTGCAACAAATTGCTCACTTCTCTGGGCGTGTATATAAAGTTCTTTCTTTGTATTCATTGTGTAAATGTTCTTCAAGGAAACCGAAAAAGGACTCAGTCTGTCTTTTATCCTTTTCCACGGCACTCCACTCCATTTCCCCACCCCCTGCTCTATATCTGAAAAAGGAAAGCAAAAAAAAAAAACAAGAAAAGAAAAGAAAAGCTGAAAATGTTTTGCCCACTCTTTGCTGGCCCTAATCAAGTAACCCGAACACGTTCTTTGTTAGATTTATATGGAAAATATATTTTTATACATGCAACCCAACCGACCCGAAAAACCCCCAAACCCGCGCACCCACCACCACCCGCTGTGAGAAAACTGGCTCCTTGGGGGTGGCTAGACTTTTCCCGGCTAGTCAAAAGTGATATTTTACATATTTTCCGACAGTTTTCCTTTATTTTCCTCACTTCTCTGTCCCATCTTGGTTGCTCCTTTTTCCTTTTTTGCTTTTTTCTTTATTTTCTTGCCTTTGCTTGCATTTTATTACTTAACGCTTAAGTGTGCTTCTTAGGAAGGCAGAAAAAAAGGCGTCCGGTATGGTGGGTGGGTTTCTGCTTCTTGGCAGAGTTTCTGTTTTAAATTGAAAAGTTGTAAAAGGATTCCTTGGGTTGCTCCTTTTTTGCTCCGCCAGAGTTTGGCAAATTAAACACATTCTCTCTTTTTTTTTGGGAAATGATCAAACAGAAAACTTTTATTTAACAAATATGGTGGAATGGGAAAGTAACAGAGGATGGATGTGGAATGGAACAATGGGTTCGTGGAATGAAAACAATGAAATCACGGGTTATCACAATTACCAGCTGCCACTGCCGCCCTGGGGGGACCAACCACCGCTGGATGGACCGCCCGAGGACCAGCCACCACTGGAAGCTCCACCGGCAGACCAGCCACCGCTGGAAGCGCCACCTGAGGACCAGCCACCGCTGGGGGCACCACCCGAAGACCAACCGCCAGAATCTCCTGCTCCAGAGTCCGATTCTGAGATGATTTTGATGATCTTCACGGGGACCTCAGCTCCACCGCCTCCCGAGGGCCAACCACCGCTGGAAGCTCCACCGGAAGACCAGCCACCACTGGAAGCTCCACCGGATGACCAGCCACCACTGGAAGCACCACCCGATGACCAACCGCCACCAGAAGATCCACCATATCCTCCAGATGAACCTCCATAGCCACCTCCATGACCTCCAGACGAAGCCTGCTGTGAGATGATCTTGATGATCTTAATTTCCTGGGCACCACCACCGCCATGGCCGCCACCGCCACCAGCAGACCATCCGCCACCAGCACCACCGCCTCCTCCAGATTGCCAGCCTCCTGAACCACCGGATGGAGCCGATTCGTGAATCACTTTGATGACTTTGACGGGTGGGGAACCACCACCACTGCCATGATGATCTGAGCCATGATCAGAGCCACCGCCACCGCCACCGCCATAGCTGTAGCCACCATCTCCGCCGCCATGGGAGGATCCACCGCCACCACTGTAGCCACCGTGAGATGAGCCACCACCACTATAGCCACCACCTCCGATGAATCCTGCTTGAGCCACAGCGGCCACAGCCAGCAAACAGACGAAGATTTTCATGTTGACCTGATGGAGATGAGCCAAAGCGTCGAACTGATGTCTCTGCCAGGTCGTGGTTACACTTTTATAGACCGAACCACAGCAATTCGTGGCGGCCTTGTCCGGAAGCATCACGCCAGTGATGCAGTGCACTACGGACACCCCCGGGCCAGTTAACACAGCGTTAACACAGGCTCGAGTGGCTCCGGCGAAAGCCTCAGTGGGTTGATGTCGAAAGACTCTCCCCTAACCGCAATTGAAGGCAACATTTGCTGATCGAATCAGTTCGGAAATGGCCTTAATAAGTTACAGGAATACGCTTTCTTTGCTTTGGTTTACTTAACTGCAAAGAGGCTTATCAGATTCTATATTTTATAAGATATATAAAAGAAGTTTCTAGAAACTATGATGGGATCCTATTAGGTCTTAAAGAATATCTCTTTCTTAAGTATTTTTCCAGCTGAGGTATCTAGTAGAGTATCCCATGATCGACTTAAATCAAAATTTGTTATACTTTCTCGTGATTTATTTGGATTATGTAATCAAATAACCAGCAAACAAATAACCGAGCAGCCAGCCAACATTATTTTTTGGCGCTTCAAGCGCGCACTTGAATGAAGTTTTTCCCCCTGATCGCACAAACATCGCATCTGCCCATGGCAAACTCTTCCCTCTCCTTTGCGCCGATCAAAGCCCGTGATTAATGAGTGCGGAGTTCAAAAAGCAGGTGATCGGGCGCAGGTGAGAGGACAAGTCGACAGCCAGGCGAGGTTCGTGCGCTTTCAACTGTCCCTGACATCGATTTCTGGGCTACCGCTTTGAGTTGTTACGCATGCGTTTCAGATACATTGGTCACTGATCAAGTACACGCAAAAAAACCATTAAAATGGGTAATTAAATATTTGATAAATATTACAAAATCATTTTAGACAAACATGGTTAAGAGTATTTACTTTTATGGTAAGTTTTAGGAAGTAGGAACATCAAACAGGATATCCTTGGGAGTTTTGCCTTAACTTTATATACTAGTACTAGAAATTTTCCCAGTGCATTGCCTCCTGTTTTCATGCCAAAACTCTCCCCGTTCATTCATCCGTTCCAGCACCTTTGCATCCCATTCATCGATCATCTAGCTGGGGGCAACAGTTCTCAATGAGACGTCAAGTTCTCATTAAGACGAGAGCCGCATGCAAATGCCAGATCAATTAATCAATTTGTTTTGCCAATAAATACGACTAAATATGGCCAACGATCTCTGCCAATAATGATAAATGGTTTCACCAGCTTGGCTTTTCTGCTTTTGCAGTCCATTTGGCTTTATGTTATTTTATCTCTTTACATTTTCACTCGGCCAAATGAATTCAATTAGGCAAAAAAGTTTATACAAAAAACCAAAAAAAAAAACCCAAAAAATTAACGTGGGAATATTTTTTGGCCACGCATGACAAATATGTCAAACAACTTCGGGCTCCGCAAATAGTTCCCCTTCTCTGTGGCTAAATAGACTACGCATGCAACATGTTGCCGGTTTCATACTCTTTTTCGATGCCCAAGGCGGAAAAGACTGGCTTGAATGGCTGATAAATTAAAAGTCATTTATTTTCAAACAGTTATAACTCTATTGGGGGCCCGATGGTTTTGAATGACAAGTGGAAAAATCAGGAATCCAAATTAATTAAGTTTCATTGCTATTAATAATAATAATCATATAAGCTAAAAGAATGAGGATATTAATATAAATACTTGATAAATAACAGAGAATTTCTGTTCCTTTTAAACAATTTTTGATAAGATTCGCCTTATTTCTGCCGTTTTAAGCTGTATCCCTGGAAAAGTGGCTTAGGGTAAGGGTTATGCCTAGCTTTTCCCTTGCCCTTCTCTTATGTCACATTTAGCAAGTCTGACATTTGGTGGAAATATTGTTGGAAATATTTGCTGGTCGAAAAGTGAAATAAAGTTGCAATTCCAGCAAGAGCTGTCAAAATGTTGCCGCTGCTGCTGTTGCAGTTGCAGTTGCTGCTGGGCTCGGCAACCTGCTGACTGTTGACTGCTGCCCGTCGTTTTCCCATGTGAATGCTTAACCGATTGCCAGTGCTTACCCTCTCGCCCCCGACTAACCTCTTTTCATTTTCCCTCCCCTTTTTTCTATTTTTCTTATTGTTGTTGTTATTGTTGTTGTTGTGGCAGTCAACCTGCCTGATATTTTTACCAAAAAACAATTTCGACAGTCGCGCATTTTTCACGCTGCCTCATTTGCAGCGATTTTCAATGCGATATTTGTTGCCGGTGCTGCCACCGATTGTTGTTGCTAGTTGCAGTTGTTGCACGGCTTGTTGTTGCTTGTTCACATAACCATAACTCCGCATGGCACCTCTACAGATTGTGCTCAGTTTTGTAATACCCTTAAGAGAGGGTATTCTAAAATGTCTTTTGATTTTGATTTATATATTTGAAATATTATTTATAAGTTAAATTAACACGAAAATCCCACTTTCTTTTTTACAATTCATATAATAATTAATAAAAATAAATATCTTTAAAAGAGTATTTAATCAGCTGCTAGCCATTCCCTCACATATGCTCAGCCCCAGTCGACTTTTATTCCATTTGATTTCCTCGCCTTCAGGATCGTGACACACCGCAATGGATGTTGCAACTGCAACTGTCGACTGGCGACCAGAAATACTTGCGATTAGCTTGGCCTGGCCCTAAATGAAATCAGCGGCCATTCGAGTCATAAATGGCTGGCAAAACCTTTGCTAATATGTCATGAGCGGACATCGACGAGCGAGGAATGGGTCAGCTCCAAAAGCATTGGGCAATTGCCATTTCGAAGTGAGCCATGGAGTACTATATGTAGTACTACTACTGGGGTGTTATGCGCTATGTCATCGAAACCAGTTTACCGTTAGCACATACAGATATGTGGGTGTCACAACCAGGTACAGTGGTGACCCATTAAAGCAATCAGCGGCAAACACATGTAAGTCAAGTGGCAAACAGCGGGGAGCAACTTCGATTCCCGCCTCGTTTTTGGTTACGGTTGCGGCTCATTACGCAGTTCGCTTTGATTTGCATAGCGATTGAATGGAGTTTGTATAGCCGAAATGGTTTTGGCCCCTTTGGGGAGTTGGCCTGGGAGTTACAAGCCACTCCGCCATAGACCCCCCTCCCCTCTCCACCATTTTTGGGGCTGGCTCTTTGATTTGTGTGACATGAGCAGAGAGAATTATTTGCTTATTGTTAAACATTTGCGTTTGAATAACTTGTAAACTGTCAGGGCAACACGGGTACGATTAACCCATAGTTGGGTTAAGGTAGAGTTGGTTGGGAAGTGGGTTTTAGCGGGTTTGTACTAATGGGATTTGTGGAAGTAAAGGTAGTTTTATGGAGGATTTAAGTTGTATTAAAGGATTCTGAAAAGACTTAAGGAAAATAAAGAAAATGTAGATTTTTATAGACTTTAAATATTATTATATTAGTAAAATAAAGCAAGTAGAATATTTTTTAGGCCATGTTTAGATGACTGCACTCTGACTGTACATAAAAACCTCAGCAAATTAGAGGTACCCAATGGGTTAATACTCAAAGTTAGACATGTTGTTAGCGTTATTGGCGATTGTCATATTCGGGCGGCATTCCTGCGCTGTCAATAGTCGATTGTCGATTGTTGAGGCCGTGCAACCGGCTTATTACCGGCTATATCAGATGGCCGGCGATACTGAGACACATGCGGCGTATGCGCAATGTCGATCCCATTGCATTCTCAAACATTTTTCGATTGGTTTATTGCAATTTTCCAACGCTGCTGCCTATTGCTGACCATGTCACATTCGCTTTTCGTCTCAATTGCAGTTGAAAGACAAATTGCGCACCTTTGGCAGTTAGGAATTTGACTTTTTGATTGACAACTGCAACGATCGGCGATCAGCGATCAGCGATCGGCAAACAAAAATCCAAGTAAAGCCGAAAAAACAAAACCAACAATCGATTTCGCAAAGCTCTAAAGTTCAGTTTATTAAACGTTTGCTTGGCTTTCTGGTGACCTCGAAAACAAATTCAATTATGCAGAAAAAAGAAGAAAAAAATGTTTTTGCCAAAATTCGCGAGGCACCTACGCTGACTCCAAAAGCAATTTGCCAACCAAGAAAACAGACAAAAAAAATTAGCTGCGATGAAGACAAAACCCAAAACACGGCAGCCTAAAAAAATAGCGACAAATATCAGAGTGTGACGGCAGACCCGCTTAACCCCCCGACACCCCGATTAACCCGTTCCCTTTCACAGCCGAAGACATCAATGCCAAACCAAAACAGAAAAAAGCAAATCAATGAGCTTCAGACAAGGAAAACGGGCCAAGTCTTCAGCTGCTCTCTGCTCTTACTCGAGTGATCTCCCCAAAAAATGAAAAAGAAATCCAAGTGAAAATCAATTGCAGCTGCTAGAGAGCTGGCCATTCTTTCTCGGTTTAGTTTCTTTCAGTTAACTCGTCAACTTGGCCGCTCTAAGCCAGAAAATCACAAACAGAAACTGTGACTGAGCGACGGACACTGAGCCAGCTGACGTTACAGGTTTTCAAATCTGGCACATTAATTTTAAAGACAAATGAAACGAAAATAATACACGATGAAAGCCAAGACAAGATACGACGAATTTGTGATGCTCTAGGAAGGAAAAAGTAGGGAAGTTTGGAAGAGAAAGATCTCCTGAAAGACAACTATAGGTAATGTCTATAGGTGACTTATAACTATGTTAACTATATTAACCAAAAAACTTCTTTTGATTACTTTTAAAAACATCTAAAACTGATCCTTGAAGTTTTTACCTCCTGTAATTAGCTCCATCTTAGAACATTTTCCTCTCAATCAAAAGAGCTATCACCCATAGGCCTGGCCAAAAGCTAGGGTAACGATAACGGCTCACCTTAATGTGGACGGTGGACCACCTTGTGCGACCTTCTTTTCAGATGCCGACGTCGGGTAAAACAAAACTAAAAACAATAAAGCGCCAGAGCCGAAAAGCGGCAACAATTACCAGCAACAACGACGGCGGCCAACATACAGAGACAGAGCCAAAAGATAATAATGGCCAATAGTTTTACGAGTCGCCCGAACATCAGAGACCGGCTTTAAAGTCAGAAACAAATACTCGATACTACGATACTCGAATTTCAAAGCTCACTGCAAAAAGATCGCCAATGGCCAAGTTAACGTTTGGCTTTACCTCAGTTTCAGTTTGAGTTTGAGTTTGAGTCTTAGCCATTTGAAAGTCTTGTGCGAAATGAGCGTCAAAAAGTCAGATGGCAGATGGAATACATAGGCTTTTGGTAACAGGGGGGGGTGATCACAGAAGGGGGGACTGACTACTTAAGTCCAATGGAGGCCTTTCCTTTTTGTTATTTCTGTACGTTTTGTGTGTCACTTGCTGCGAAAGTCGCAAAAATGTAAGTTGAAAGTTGAGCGTAGCAAGATGTTCACACCAGAAAGTGGTAGAGGCGAGGGGTATACCTATCATTAGCCTTGCTTATCCCCCAGGAGGTCCGACTCTATCTGCTATTTTTAGGGCATACATGGGAATGGGAATACCAATTTTATGGCTGGCAATTGACCGCAATTAAACACGGAGAAGTGAATGGATTATGAATGGTGTTGGGAAAAGTCAGGAGGAGAAAATACTTTTTAATGAAAAAAGAAGGCAAAGTCGGGGCTAGAAACTGAAGAGAATATTTCAGTTTCCTGAAAAATCTACAAAATAAGCAAGCTAACTAAAAACTTACTTGATTTTATTCCACCTTTTTGTTAGAAACCAAACTAAAAAACAAACAGCATTATGGTTAAACTTTATTCATATTATTTTTACATAACAATATTCAGGATGAGTTTGTATCTCAACCTCTTAGTTACAGAGTTAGATAAACATGAACTAAGCCGAGTAAAGCTGCAGGCATAAACAGCAAAAGGTTAATGTAGAATGGTAGCATCGTCACTCTGTAAGGAAGTTCTCTGGTTTCAAAAACTGTTTTAATAGTGTTTTCTATTCCACTTTGCTAACATTTTTAAAGCGATTTTCTGGCATAGCGGTTACCTAAAGGCTTACTAATTAGATTATAACTTAGCAAGTGGATGACTAATCAATGCGATATGGCTAGTAGAGGGTGGTAAGTGAAGTTTTCCAGCAAATCAAGAGTGTAAAACTATTCAACTTGGAAGTAAGTGGCCGTAAAAAGGGCTTAGTCTGGTTACTTTGGCATAGCCTCATATTGAAATATTTTTTTTTTTAAGAAAAGGAAATCCTGGACTTTAATTTACCTCCTCTAAAAGTTTTTACCTCTTTTAATGGCAAATAAATAAAAAGAAAGATAAATTCCAAAGAACATTTATGATAATGTGAAAAGTCAAAGGAAGCCAATCAGGATTGGAGCAGGTTAATAAAATCGATTTATAGATTCGGCTAGATGGATGGCTAGATGGCTAGAAAGAATGCCATAGATTGATGGTCAATTAGAGAGATACATAAATATGGGGATGTGCATTAGAGAGATAGACAGCTGGAAAGAGCTAAAACTCCATTATCCATTTTCGCAAACTGCAAACTCAATCATCGTCATCGTGGCCACATTCTGACTCCCCTCCCCCCGCTCACTACTACTACTACTACTCTTTTTTAACTCTTGTTCGACTGTGGCACAGATAATTTGCCATCAGCAGCGCCAAATGTAATCCGCCATATAACCGTCTAACGGTAACTCAAAGCCAACATAAATATGCGCAAAGCCAGCAACAACAAACACAATCAGCCGTACAAACAGTTGGCCATGTGTCGGTGTTGTTTTTGTTGCTGTTGTTGCCGGATTCGTTGTTGTTTTCGTTAACAGCTTCTACCATTTTTCATCGCAGTGCAGCAGCAGCAGCAACAATAACGCTGCACTGAGAAAAATTAACAAAAAAAAATTATTAATTAATTAATTAAAAATATTTAAAAATCTATAAAACTCTATTAAAACATTTGAAGGCGAGCAGATTAATATTTAATATAATATTTATCTGCTAAATAATAAATTTAATATATTAAAATAAAGTTCTTATTTTTACCTACAAGAAATCATCAAATTAATGTCTAGTTATTAGCACAATAATAAGTTCATTAATCAAAGTTAAAGTTCATCTTCTTCTTATCACTTAAAACCATTGTTCTCAGTGTAAAGGTGTACGAAAAATTGACGGCAAGGGGGGTGTTTTTGAGGAGCCAAGCGATGCCAGGCAAACAAACAACTTCATGGGCGACGTGCAAAAATTCAATTGCTACAACGTCGACGTTGTTGTTGTTGTTGCTATTGTTGCTTTTGTTGCTATTGTTGTTGTTGTTGTCAGCAGCAAATCACTGGCAAAATGCTCCCAGCTTCAACTTCAACTTGAGCCCCACTGCATCTCATCTCAGTTCCCACTCTCTCGGAGATCTTCATGATCTTCCACAGTCCTAGTTCCCGTTTTCCCCCCCTTCGAGTTTTATGCATTTGTCAGGCCACACTTCGGCCTGCGTCGTCATCGAAAAATATAAGAAAAAAATAAGAAAAAACAGCGCAAAAAATGTCAGTCAGTCAACGGCAGTTTGTTGCTCCCCACTCGCTCCTCAAAGACCCTGGCAATCTCCTCGAGAAGCGCTTTCTTCCGTCACATTTGTCTGTTTTTCCATGCCCAAGACACTCGGCCACTGCCTGCTTTCTGACAAGAGCTGAAATGTATCTTTCACCAAGTCACCGGGCAAGCTAGAGATGACAGCGTGACTGAAGATCTATCTATATTGATTAAGATCTGACGAAGATAATGTCAGGTAAATTAAGCAGATAAAAGCATGCCAAAATTTGTTTTTATTAATTTGTTTTTCTGCTAAAAATGATCTTGAGTTTTAGCACTTCAGAGACTTCAGAGGACTAGACGATTAAAGTTTGATGAGCTATAAAAAATAGCTATAAGATCTTAGTAATATAAAATAAACAAATATTTTGATGATGACATTTCTATTATTAGTTTTACAGAAGTAATAAATAAATTTGATAGATAAGTTTATGTGAGAAACATAAGAAACGTAATTTCCGAGCTACTGTTTAAGATTTTCTTTGCTATTTACTAAAACATAGTGAGTATGCCCATCTCTCCTCCAATATATCGATTAAAGACAATCTCCTTTATAGCATATTCCCTCGCCCTGCTAGTTGGCTAATATGATAATAGACGCTACATGTGTCTGAGCCAAGGTTCAGGCATCGCCTGAGAAAGCTGGGCCCCGATCCCAGGCCGCGTTCTCAATGCACTGGCCAGGCCGAACTGTTATGACCCCCCCACATACCCCGATATATCTTCAACCCATCCCCATACCATCCTTGTTCTCACTGTGATGGAAAACCATTTTCTCTACAACTCCAATCGACGCTCCACTTTTTTGTGCTTTTTTCCTACGCCGTTGTTTTGGTTTTCTGTCGTTTTTTTTTTTCTTTTTCTTTTTTTTATTTTGTTTTTTGTTCGTTGTTGTGTGTAGCTAACATTTTTTATGCTCCAACTCCAACTAAACAATCAACTTTTCAAACTGTTTTTTCTTTAGTTGCCCCTACCGCCGGCGCGTCGCGTCCCCCCTCTACCGCACTCGTTGCCCCTCCGCTTTTCTCTCTGGCTATTGCTTTTCCTATTTGCTGTTGGCTGCACTTTTTGACGGCTTTTATTGTTTGCCAATTTCTGGCCCCCGAGACCAGCGAAGCATTCCATCCTCGTACACTATACACTATACACCATGCCAAGCCATTCCGCGACGCACTCTTTGCCTCTAATCCGGCAGTCACCACTTGCTTCCCTCCTGCTCTCAATTGGTTGGGATGCACTGGGAAAAATTGGAAGTCAATATAAAGTTAATTCCATTTCTTAAATATTTTTCATGGATTTTATTTATATTGCATACTCTTTATGTGATGTTTATTATTAAGGAAAAAGGATTTTTCTTTTCTTTTTTCTTTCTTTTAATTTTCTTTCAGTGCAGTCACTCCCCCTGGATCACCTCTTGCACCTCCTCCTGCCTGCGCATCCATTGTAAATCCGCTAGGCAGTTGAGGAAGCGTTTTGTTCGGCTTGTTTGCCGATCGAAGAAGGTTCGCTGACAGACGGAGAAAGAGAGAAATAGTGAGGGACTACCCAGAGGGGGTATTCTCCTTAGCTGGGAAATTGAGGGGAAAAAAGAAAATCCAAGGGGGGAGAACTAAGAGGAAGGGTACTCCGCGTTACTCGTTACTACCTGCACTTTCCACACCCCGAACCCCTTCTATTTATTATTGCCCAAGCATTTGACTTATTCTCACTGATCTCCAGGCACTAGAGAAGAGGAAAGAAAGAGATAGGGCGACTGGGAGAAAGAGTCGCGCTCTGCCTGCAAATCGAATTGGTTTGACTTGGATCGGCCGGTTCGATTTAGATGGCATGTCTGGGCATTTGTTGACGTAAATTGGCATTAACCTTCTCGCTGACCTCCTTCCGCAATGCACATTTAATACTCAGCCGGCAAAGGGAAAGGCTAGATTTGGTTACTGCAATTTATTGATTTTTTATGGGTTGGTTCTTCTTTTAAAATATAAATCTCGAGATTTATTCCGAAGAGTAATGTTACTGGGAAATCGACAAAGAGATGTAGTTTGATGTTAAAAGTTTAATGTCTAGTTTAGCTTTTAAGTTTTTAGATTCTTAGGAAGTTACCATTTCGGATGACTTTTTCAGTATTTGAAATTAATGTTAAAATTTTTATCATTTTGAGACTACTTTAAAACAATATTTAAAACTGGTTTTTAAGCCAGCCAAAACAATATGCCATTACGCAATAGATTTTAAAGTGTTGAACAAAATCGGTTTCGGATGATCTAATTGCCTTGTCGGAAGCTCTTTGACCTTTAACATTCCGCCCGAGTGCAGAATTCGTTTGCCTTTTTCGTTCGTTTATTTAGCCCGCTGGTCGTTTATTAATTAGCGAGTGTCGAAAATATGCAAATCAAACATTTCTTGTACATTTTCGAGGCGTGGAGACAATGAGACAAAGTCTCGTGAGAAATCGAGAAATAGAAAATTATAACTCGTCTTAAGGCAGCGAGCCAGCGAGAGGAGAAACAAAGAAGTAGCTGGCGAAAAAAAGCTGAAAACAAAATGTATTTACTGTTAGTTGATTGTGCCCATTTCATTTTGTTGGCTCTTAGATGGTTACCAGTCCAAGCCCACCTCCCTCTTTTTATATATTTTACCAACCAACCAAAAAATAAGAAAAACAGACAAAAGAAGCCAACGAACGCAATGTGTCTCCAATGGCGGGAAGAAAGAAAGGGCCCAGAAGAGGCAGCTGGCGGGGGACAGGAGAATCTCTTGGATAAGTTGGAGAAAAAGTAGTCGGGCAGCAGATGAAAAAGAAAAACGCGGGTGAGGCCAACGGGCAAACAAACAAACGAATTATGAACCAATTTACAAATTACCAAAGCCCCTAGACAATCGTGGAAAGGGGTAAGGAGTACAGTGAACCTTAGTAAGACAGACTGAATGTCTGGCAAAACTGTTCTGTGTGGCCGACGATGATGCTGCCCGCCCTCAAGGAGAGATTAAGTCCACGCCCCCGACTTCTAGGCAGAAGCCATTGACCAAGTAACGAGTTTTAAGACTCGATTCAGAATTAGCAAATCTACTTGCCATGAACTACTTAAGCTATTTCCGTTCTTTTTTGAATGCTGGATAGAAATTAAGGGATTAATAATTATTTTATGAAAATAATTAATCATATTATTAAGCCATTAACCATTGGCTTACTACTTTTAGTTCGTAACATAAATTCAACTTATTAATAATAGCCATAAATCTTTCTCTAACTGAATATTAAAATCCTGCCTTAACTCATTAACAAGATATTCCTTACAGCTTTAAAGGATACCCTTGCCCACATACCAAAGTATCCATTGCATGCTGCCCGTTGCTCATTATTATTTGCTTCCTTAACTCAGTTTATTTGCCTGCGCCTGTCGTTTTGTAAACTTTGCAGATACAAAGATACAAAGATACATACGCATTGGATATCTCAGCATAAGTGAATATATCTTCTTGAGCGGCGGGTTCTTGGAAATTGCGGTCCGCCAGCTGCTTCCCAAACCTTCCACACTTTTTTTTTTTGCTCTCCACTTTTACACTCTGTGTGTGTGTGTGTTTGTCTGTTCACCTCGCGAATTCAATTAAAATGCCGCTCTCCAAGTTCTCGCTGGAATCTTTTTCGGTCTGGCTGTGGCTTAGTCTGTTGAACCCGGACGATGCTCCACATCTTGGGAGAAGAAAAAACAAAAAAAAAAAAACAAAAACCAAAGCCAAAGTGTTATTAATTTGTGAAAGTTCTCTTCCCGCCACGCCTCCACATCCACTTCATAATGGACAAACAGCCAGAACACACACACCTGCCGCAGATACTTGTAATTCGAACCGAAATCAAGTGCCACAAATCGAACAGCATGCCACATTTGAATTACAAAACGATTTGTGTGCGAAAATCAAATACGATCTTGTCGCATTAATTACGTTAATTTGCTCATGCTCACGCTTCTCGTTATCCGGCAATTAGCATTTTATTGGCCATCGAAACGCTTTGGCTTATCGGCCAAGGATATCTCTTGAAATGATTCTGGTTCGAGTGTCTCATAGCCTGACTCAGCTAAAAAATTACCTCATCTTATCTTAGCCATTTTTCCATTGATAAGATTGTCCCACAAAATGATTTAACACTTTTTTTTTTTGAAAGCCTCGTAGCGTTGCATAAATCGAAACTTGTTTCCCTTTCTCGGTTTTCAATTTCGGATTTAATAATCTTCCTAGCCCCAGCATGAGAGAGAGGCTAAAATTAATTTGCCAAAAAACAACTAAAAAATAGAAAAACAAATAGCCAAACTTCGGGCAACAAAAGATACAAATAGTTGCAGCCGGGAGATACACAGATACGAGACACATATATGTTGTTGTTGTTGGTGTTGTTGTTGCTGTTGCTCATTGCGCAGTTAATTTGTTCAAGCGCTCAATGCGTCAATACCATTTGACTTTCACTTATTTGCCCCACTCGCCACTGCAGACACCAAAATCTGAACAATGGAGGAGGAGGAGGCACAGACTCAGAAACAGATACAGATACAGATACATAAGATACGGATATAACCGGCGATAGAGGGCGGCTGGCTGCCAGGAAGCTGGCAGCTGATTATACAATCATCGGTTAGGGAAAATGTCAAAGGTATTCGAAAGAAATGTGATTATTAAGGGAAATATTTTAATTTTATGTGTATGGTTTCATATTTAATTAACCTGTTAGTTTTTAATTAACATAATTATAGGCATCTTTAAAATAGAAAGTGATGAATTTGATATTAGTTTCCAATCAGCCAGAAATTGGAGCTTGCCTTTGAAGATTGCCGCTTCTTTCTCTAGAAAAAATTTAAACTAAAATTGGACATTCACTTAATTATAACGTAAACAGTGCCACTTCCACACATCCCTTTTTGTTATACATATTAATAATTTTTTATGAATAAATGTATTTTCCTGCAAGATAAATAGCCTTTCATGAACTCCAGACTTTTCCAGATCGCAGCCAGATAAATCTTCAGAAAAACCTATTACCCAACTTCAACTTTCCCTTTGAGCAAACGAAAGTGAATAGCATTCTTGGCCTAAGATTGATACTGTCACTTTCAGTTGTAGAATTTCCACCCTCCAGTCTAACTATAGGGAAATACTTACATATGCTCCCGGGCATTTTCTTGACTCATAAGTGATTCATTCTATGCGTTTTGTCCCCTCTCAGTATTTTTACCCCTCACTCCACCACCTACAAATAAGATACAGATACAACAACTATCTGTGAGATACGATTTCCATTGGGTGGCTGCAGTTGTTGTTTTTGTTGTCTGGCGCGAGCAATTGATGTTGTAACATGGCTACCACGAGTGCAACATCCCCTTGGCCCCCTTGGCCACCCTCGGCACTCCCCCAATCTGAAAATGTGTGACATAATCTGTGCAGACTTCGATGTTGTTGCTGCTTTTTGGAGCTGCGGCTGCTGCAGTCTCACTCATTCAATAAGTCAGTCAGAGTCCAAGATGCCGGCGAGTTCAATGAACCAACGAATGAACGCCACCGCTGGCTTTTGTGTAAAATAAAAAACTACAAAAAATAAAACAAAAACCTCAAGCAGCCAGCAAAGAGTAAAAAAATTAAATATTTTTTTTTGCTGCCTTTTCGGTCGAATATGTTACAAATTTTGTGTTTCTCTCTTTCAACTCAAAGTTTGTTAGTTTTGCTTGGCTCGCTTGTTGGCAGGCGACTCTGCGAAATCACTTACTGGTTTTTATGCGACCAACAACAAAAACAACAACCACAGTGACAACAACAACCACCAAAACAGGCGACAACAACACGAGCAACCGCCTTACGAACAACTGTAAATTTGTTGGCCGCACGTTACTCATTTGGCAGCTTCGCACCTTTTTTCACATAATCCTCCCAGTTAAGGTAACAACATCAACTTGCTTATATATATTTTATATATAGCTAAAAAAAAACGTTGAAAATATTTTAATTTAATAACTGTGTTCATAACAGAAATGGTTAAGTTAATGCAGATATTTTTTAAACTAATTTTTGAGTATAAAAAGAAAAAGGAGTGTACTTTTAAGGGAGTAGGAAAAGATTTGATTGTTTTGAAAGTATGTTGCTTATGAAGTATTAAACTTGTTATGAAATATTCAAATAAGTTGAGGGTATAAGTTAAGATAAAAAATAATTAACTACTCAACCATTTAATTGACTTTGATTAGTCAAGGTAAGCACAAAGGTCTAGCTCTGATCTTAACAAAACGAAGAACAGAACTGTTTTAGATAATGGAATTCTTTTCTTTAAGTTAAATTATGAAATGCGATTGTTCTATCATATAAGATATCCCTGAGTCATTAAGGATATTTGCATTTTATATGACTTTACAGGATTTCCCACTAACATGAATCACAGTATCTTCCTCAAAAAGATTAACCACAAAGTCAGCTATGACATGCATTACCTCACTTAATTTACTGTAATTTTCCATGAAAGATTCTCGCACTAACCGAAACACCTTATAGACCTTGCCTTTGTTTGTCTTATTGTTAAGTATTTTGTTTTTTTTTTCATATTTCTTAGCTATTTACCGACTCGCTGCGATTTCTGGCCCAATGAAACAGCATTGAGACGTCATCCGATCAGTGTCGAGTCTTGGAGACCTTATTGACTATATGTATAGACTACAGACTATGGCGCACATAGAGATATTTCTATAATTACTAAACAAATGCCAATGTCAGGCCAAATGCAACGACTGCCTGCCACTGGTGGGCAACAATCACTTGGGCTATTACAACAGCAAACAATCATAATTATATATATGCCAGTCTTGGGCCGATCTCAGCTGGTTTCAGCTGCCACTTGGCTTCATCACACTTTTGCTTTATATCAAAAGAGAGAGAGAGAGGGAGAGAAGAAAACCTAATGCAAGACGACGATCTACGATCGCAGTTGGGGAAGATTGAAAAAACATTTCGTAAAAATAATTGTTGAGAAATTTGTATGGCCAAGAGAGCAATTACGAAGCGAACCAGACCAGCCCGACAGCCCACGACTTCCCCCCAAGCCCAGCTCTGTCTTACGTCTGTCCCCTTTCCCCGGCGGCACCCTTGTATGTTGGACTCCCTTTTCCCGCTCAAGCTCACACCATGGGCCGCTTAATGACCCTATTTTAATTTCAAGCATCGCTTGTCCATCGCACTTTGCGGAATTTACATTATACGCATACATATTTCTCAGTCGCTTATTTCGGTTTTCGTTTTTCGTTTTTCTTGTTTCCCTGTTTTTGGTTTTTGTTTTTCTTTTTGTTTAGCTTTTGAAAAGCCGCCCTGGAAACAAAGAACAGTGGCTTGAAATGTATTTTTAAAATTAACTAAATTTCAAAGGGCGTAAATATTAAGTAAATCCATTTTTTTTAGATTTTTTTGATTTTTTAGCCGATGTTTTATCAAAAATATTATTAAAATAATTTTAAAATACCAAATAACCCTTTGGGAATTTTCTAAATAATTTTATTTAAATTTTCCTTAATCCTTTTTCCATTTTTTAAAGAGTTTTCTACCACGGTTCGATATTGTTTTGACGTTGAAGAAGCGACGAAGTTGAGTTGACTTTTGGACGCTAATATGACGACGATCTTGGCCTTTGGGCGAGGCGGCCATCAACAGCAGCGGCAACAACAACAACAACAACAGCATTATCAACAACGTTAAAAACAATGAGAGCAACAATAACAACAACAATAACCAGAGCTAAGGAAGCCAGAAAGAAAAAATTATTTAAGACAATGGAAATTCATTTCATTCGCTGGGACTGAGACAGACTTCTTGGCCAAAGGCAAGGTCTCTCTCCGTTGGGATCCCCGGCTTTTCCCCCGATTTCCAACCTTGTTCACCTCACCCTCTGAGAAATTAGCTGCTTCAGTTATTATTATTATGCCTGTAGTTGTTGTTGTTGTTGTCGGCCGACTGGGCAGACGTTTCTATATCTATATAAGTGATCGTCGTAGCTGGCACTTCATGTTTGCCTTTCAACTTGTCTGTCTACTCTTCTCCAACTATACTGTTTTTTTTCTGCCTTTTTGCATCCGCTTCCGCAACAACAATTATTGTATTAGCAACAACAAAAACAAGCATTTTGTTACCCAAGAGATTTTATATTTTTTTTTTTGCCTTGCCCCCTTCAGCAAAGTTTGACCTCAAAAATGAAAAGTTGAAATGAAAAATATTTAATCTAATGTGAAAATCGCTGGAGCGTCATCGGGTTTTCTTCCCGCTGCTCACCTTTTGGAACTGATAATGACGACACGACAACTTTTCGCCGAGGGTGAGAAATTGTATCACTCGCGGATTGTTCTCTTTTGTAAAGTTAACTCCCCCTCGCTTAGGTAATTATATGAATTTCAGAACTTTGTTTGGGAAGTTTTATGGTTTGACAGAAGTTTATGGGGTTTCATTTTTTTGTTTTGTTCTCATAAATCAGAAAAATCACATAAATGTTGGCAGAATGCGACAGTTTTGTTGTTGATTTGTGCTTACTCATACGCATAAATATTTATTTGCAATGCTGATTATGGGATTTGGTTGTGGAGAAAGGGGTTAGTAAGGAGGGGGAAACCAGGCATCCAAACAGAGGGGCAAGCTCAGTCACATGATCTGGCAACACTGGAAAAAGATATGAGAAGATCCGTTATTTTGCAACTTCAAAATAATTTATTTTACTTTCATTTAAAGGCGTTTTTTAGTATATTATTTATTTATAAATTCTTTATTTATTTTTAATATTTTAATTTAATTTCTTTCACTCTATGATCACTACACCCTCACATGCACCGAACTGCATTGTTCGTGATTATTATCATGCCGTTTAAGCCTTGCCTGCCTGATCATCAACATCCAGTGCACTTTTGAGTGATTTACAAAACTGAATGGGAAAAAAAGTAAAGGGGGTACAGACAGACAGAATTGTAATTCTGGGAGGTTGAGGTGGGGCCTCGCCTCTTGCGCAATTTTAATAAATATTTACATTTGTTTCAAACCAATTTGCGCAATTTGTGCAGCTGCCTGAGAAGATCTAAACTCGTTGAATAAGTAGAATTCAGTTGCATAAATTAACAAGCGAGGTGAGCTATAGGAGATTGTTTTCTTTTCGTTAGAAATGTCACTTTGATATCTTAAAGATATTATGTAAAAAATTTTCAAAAACTATTTATTGTTCCCTTTCACCATTCATTCACCATTTTATTCATTTATAAATATTTTAAAAAATAATAAAATTCTTTGCCAAAACTCTTCGATCTTCATCTCAATAGTCAACAGCTTTTTGTCATCGCTTATGATTTGGCGTGCGCTGCTCATTTGCCAAACAATTTATGACAAACAATTGCACTGAGTAAATCCGAAAAGGTGGGGGGTTTAATGGTCTGGGAGTCAGAACATCTATTAAAAGCTGTTTTGCCTGCTATCAGAGTTGGAGCTAACTAAGGCCAAAGTTGGGTTTCAATGCACACACGTGTGACATGAAGTCATTCATGTCATTCACCCACCACCACCACCACCAGCCCCCAGCGGATCTTATTCATGTGACAAGCAGATGTGCGATTAGCAGATAAGTTTCCATTTTCGACTCCCTTTTTCCCTTCACAATAACCCCCCAAAAATGGCCGTCTGATGGATTTCCCCATTGATATCTTCAGACAGAGAATCACAAAGACATAGCAGCTCGAAGAGTAGCGGAAGAGGGAGGGAGGGGAATCCAGGGGATGATCTCCTCTATTTTTATCAATGACTTGCCATCATTGGCCATAACCAAAATTGGAACAATCAAGGCATAGGCCCATAGCCAACAGATGCCGGGCAGCAACAGCAACGAAAATAGTCTGGAATGCGACTAAATTTAGGCAGAGACAAAGATGTGTTCTGGAAAATAGGGAAGGCTACACGGCGAGAAAACTAGCATGATTACCATTAGGTTTATAAGGTAAAGATATCACTGAATAAGATTACAAAAGCCTTAAAGATCAAAAAATAGATTTAAAGGTTTATTTTTATTAAATTTCCTTTTATACACATTTTTATTTCCAGTGCTAAAAGAGTAGGATGGGGGACATGCACTTACACATGTTCCAGACGAACTCTGAGGGCGAGTTCTCGACTTCGACTTCGCCTTGTTCCAAGTGTGCGTATTAATAAAAGAAAGTGCAATGAATTCCCAAATATGTTAAATTGTCTACCAAACAAAGGAACCCAAAGGGAGGAGGGGAGTGAGTGGCGGTGATATAGGGAGAGAAATGGGCGGCAGGGCACCAATAACATATGTGCAACAGATACGGAATGCAATTCAGGGTGTCTCTCTCGCTCTGGTTTTTCCCCCACTTTCCTTGCATTTCCCTACGATTTCCCAAGTCCCTTCTTTCGGAGAAATCTTCGCTGGCTGTGGATCGTAATTAAATTTGAAGTGGAGGCACTAAATTTAACAGCCCTCAATGATGAGGAGGATCAGTAGTGGGAGAGGTTGATTGGCCTGTGGCAAGATCTGTGCTTATAAACAGTAAAAAATTAAAGAAAAATTAAGAAATCATTAAAACCTGCTAATATAAACTAGTCAAACTATTAAAAACCATTTACTTGGCATTCAAAATGATATCCAAAAATATAAGTTTATTTAAGGCGATAATAGGTTGATAGAAAAGAGATATTAACCTTTATAAAGATGTAACTTTAATGATGATGAAAATTAAAGAATCTTTACAGTTCTGGGACTTTTTCCCTTCCTAGAAAACCCAATCCTTTTGTAGACTAACATATCATCTTGTATTCATTACTTATTCCTTTGTTCCCTTTATTTTAATCCGTGTTTCGGACTCATTTACCGAAAACAAACTTTCCCATTCATGTCTATCAACTGTATACACACATTATACGATATGCCACGCCCATCTACAGACCATTACATGGCCCATCATGCAATTAGTGGCACCAAAGCTGCCCCCCGCCCAGACAACCCTCGTGCCCCAGACCAGACGGAGTTAACTTCCTTGCGGCTGCCACATATGAGTAAATATAAGTGAATTCGAGTGCGAGTTTCTGGTAGCAGCGGCAGAGCACAAAACCAACTTAAAAGTAAAGGATGGACATGGGATAGGAAATGGTTGAGGGAAATGGGGAATACCCACGACCACGGCCAAAAGAAAAGTAAAAACTCAAATGAAAAATCATACAAAAGGCGCATAAATTAGCAATGGTCTGTAATTCCAAAAAGGGTCGACCGTCTCGCAAATAGGCAGGGAAAATTTTTCATAAATATATTTTTTCTCTTCTCTACAAAGAGCAATGGTCTTAAAAAAAAAAAAAAGTACAAGGGGTTTGAGGCCTGGCCAGTTACAGTCGGCGTGCCTGCGACGCATTCATTAGTTTAAAATTAAAATAGTCATCATAAAGTGGTAGCTAAAAGGCCGAAACAATTTGCAGCAACAATAAGGCGGAGGATCTGCGAAAAAGGCAGAAATATAAGTATCAGCAAGTACTAGGGGCCAAGATTTATGAACTGCAGTCAAGAACGAGTCATAGTTAAGTACAGCAGAGGTCAAAATGGTGGTTATGCTGAGAAAAATTTACTATTTTCTATTTAAAAATTGAAGAATTTTCTATTTTGTAAAAATAAGTAGAAGGTTTAATTTTAATTCTTCTTCTTGATTTAGCTTATGATATCAATAAAATGTCCACAATTGTAAGTATCTGTGTGAGTTATCTCCAGCTGTGAGTGTGTGTGTGTGTGTGTAGTTTCTCGGAGTCGTCTCAAAGTCGCCGCTCGTCGGGCATCCCCTGAAAATCCCCTTTTTCTTACTATTCTACTATTATCTTGCCCCAAGGGGAGCAATGAACTATTTACGAATGTAGTCAGCCACTCGTCTCTGCACTCAGATTCAGATTGAGATTCAAAGTCGCACTCAGTTTATATATATATCTGTATATATACTTACTGGGATAGTGGTTATGTGTAGGTGCTGGGGCGGGTTCTGAGATAAGTATAATATGCCGCCATATCAGACATGCATATTTATGGACCTCGCAGCAACGGTCGCCAATGACCTTGAGGCATTCGAGAACTAAAGCTAAAATGGGAGAGAAATTCCCAGGCTATGATGGGATAAAGAGTGGAAAGAAGAGCTAATTAAAGTTATGGCAGTTTTCCCAAGAAAAATTGTTACTGATTTCTCCCTTTCTATTCGGTGAAGATCCAAAAAAATCTAACTAAAATTCTTAATAATATACATTTTATATAATTTCGATTTAAAATAATCCATTTAAATTATATTTAACCCATTGTTACCTACCCTAATCCAACACCAAATCCCAACCAATAAAATCCCCCCAATTATTCCCCTTAATTCCTACTTATTTCCCCTTTGGATTCTATTGTTAATACCCACTCTTCCTATCCCATCAACCATAGAAGGTCGCTACTCCAAGTCAACACAAATCAGTTGTCAGCCATCAAATTCCGGTGGATTCCCCCTGCTCATAATTATTCGAAATTTGCATTTTAAGAAAACAATTAAACCGAGAAAAGAAGGAAGCCAAAGAAGCCCATTCTAAGGCAAAGCAAAACAAAACGAGGCAAGCTCCGCTCATCGCAGCAATTTCAATGAGATAGATCAATTGTCTGGGCCTGTCGGGTAGGAAAGCGAAGAGGAAACCTTGCCTTTGGCTATATCTTTCAGATTCCTTCCTACCCACCCTATAGCTCTATAGGAATTACCCAGACAAAGCGTCAAATCTGCAGCTTGACTTCTCTGTCTTAACCCGCAGCCAAGTCAACACTTTTCCACCAAGTATTCCCTTTGGGTTCCCATTTTTGTTGTATATTTGTGTAGTTTTTTTTTTATTTTGGCCTGCCCGGTTTCTTTTTCTTGCTCCAGTGAATCTTTGCTGTCTCGATTTGGTCTTGGTCTTGTACTTGGTTTTCTTTTACCTTGCTTTTCACCTGTCCGTCGTGTGGAAATCATGTGAAAACATGTGGCCGCCAGTCAACCAGTCAGCCAGTCCAGTCACTCACTCATCCATCCATCCAACCACTCATTCACTCATTCAGTTAGCCAAGTTTCATCTAGAGCCGCACCAACAATGGGGATCAACAAATTAAAGTAATTTCCTACCGCAACGCTTACACTTACCGAAAGGTTAAGTTCGTATTTTAAGACATTTCGATTTGGCTTAGTGAAGATCTTTGGGGTATCTTTTTAGTAGTGTATTCAAACATTTGGCTTTGAGGTTTTCTTTTTGAATTTCTTTAACCGATGTTGTTTGACTTTCCTCGGATTTCTCAATGCGTTAATTGGAGCTTTTCATATGCCAAGTGCATGGCCATCGGCTGAGCTATGCAATAGCTACCAAATTACAAGACAAAGACAAGTAATGTGAGACGACAACTTGTACAGTTTTCATTTTTGGGTATCCTTTGGACTTAGCAGAAAGTTTATTAACACTCTTGGGGACTTGTTTTACCAAAAAGTAAGCAAAGTTCTATACAAGGAACTTTGAATAATAAAGACAAAATTCCAATAATTACGTGATTTAATTTGCATAGCTTTTTCAGCACCCTGCCAGGCCAGGCTAGCCATAGACTATTTATTCTCGAAGGCCCCATGGTGTCGTCATCACGGCGTCATCTCTGCCTCTGGTAAATGGTGTCAATCTCACGAGCGAGTTGGAAATTAATAAAGCGACTCAATGGCGGTGGCAGCGTCATCTGTATCCGATAGATACATTGGCTCATAAGCATAAATAATGCGATCGCAGTGGAAAATCTAGCTGTGACTGTGCCGCAGCTTTTCCAGTTATGCGTCAGCCAATCGACTGGATAGATGGGTGGCTTGCGGGAGGGGGCGTGGCCAGAGCTTTGACTGACATTTATCGCCAGCTTCAATTGTTGCTAGAGCTGCCGCTGCTGCTGCTGTTGCTGCTGCTGCCCGGCAGAGAGTTGCAACAGAGTTTGTTTTTCTTTTCTGTTTTTCAGTGTTGTTTTTTGTTTTGTTTTGTCGGTTTTGGTTTTCGTCTTTTCGGTTTTGTATTTTGTATTTCGTACTTTTTGGTGGCTGGCTGGCTGACTGACGACGACCGAGGCTCAACGTTTTGGAAAATTTAGCACAAGGTTGCCACAAAGCAGCCAGCAAAATGAGCAATTGTGGCAACACACAGTCGAAGTTGAGATTGAAATTGAAGCTGCAAAACGCCAATACACCAAATTTTTTTGCATTCAAATCGTTGTTGTTGTTGTTGTTGCTGCAGTTGTTGCCCAAAATCGTAAATAAATAAATACTTAATTATGTTGTTTTGGCCGCACCGCATTTGGCCCGTCGAAGAACTGGAAGTTAAGGCATAGAAGAGAAGGAAATACATATTGCGCATACGCCGTGTTCAACAACACGATCAGCACTGGCGGCTGCGAGGTGAGAATCGAGACCTTTTCTCAGCCAGTCACTCAGGACAGGAGCCAAACACTTGTTGCCAATTAATCAGGCACTTGAATAGTTAACTTAAGACCTGTCGTTAAAAACATTGCGTATACGTGTAGAAGGCTAGAAGGAAAATGGTAAGCGGAAAATGTAGGTGGCGCTGGTATTTAACGATTTGGTAAGCCTAATAAATTAGATTTCCTATAAGGAGCAGTTAATTAACAAGAAATTATATATACTTCTTCTAACATGAATCAGAATGGTATGAAAATGAGTTTCCATAGTTAAAAAACTGCAAGAACCCAATGCCTAATTGATCTCTTATGTACTTGTGCTTACAAAACTTCACTTAATCTGCCATCTAGAATCCGATGAGCAACACTTTCGGTTGCAAAACGCCATTGAAACGACGCAGCGGAGTGTGGTAAGCATCCTCAGACTCGTCCACAGCCACTGACAGCTGCTTACGGCTTACTTGATGCTGCTGCAACTCCACCTACAGCCAAGATATTTGGATTTGTGGCAAGGTGAGGGGAAAATGTAGCATCAGCAGCAGCAGCATCCGCTGTTACTTCAGAACAAAATGCAAAAACAAATGCGATGCGCTGCGCTGCGATGAGACTGAAGCCAACGACCGCAAACGTGCAGCGACAACAACAAAGGCAGCGCTCCAAAAAATGCAACAGCCAAACAAACCACTCGACTGGGATCGGAATTCGCTTCCTCCCCCTCGAAACCACCTCCCCTCCCCGGCTAACCCTTGACTATCACGAACCGGAAGTAAAAACGTGCCAACAGAAGATGCGAATTGCTGCTGCTGCTGCTGCGATGTTGCTGCTGCTACGATGTTGCTACTTTTGCTACTGCTGATGTTGCTGCATCTGCATCTGCGGCGCTCGCAAAAGCAGGAAAGCAGCAGCAAGTGCCAGTCGCAGAGCTCTCTGCATTCTCTTCGAGATTAAGGGATGGGGTGCACTGAAAAAATAAGTTGGAGCTAATTAACAATCTTTGAATTAAATTTTAAAGCTAATTTTATTATAAATAGTAATTAAAAATGAGTAAAAAATTAAATTGCATAAAAATGCAATACGCATTTTCTCCCAGTGCATCGCCTCTCTTAACAGACTACAGTTTGGCAAACAGCAAAACTTTCAAGTCGTCGTTGCACTTCCCCTCAAACTAAAACTAAGACCAAAAACCGGAAAGAGAGAACCATCATTTGGCACTTGTCTCCTCGATTCTCCCTTTTCTCTATGGATTTCGCACACTTTTCTCCGCTGTTCGCCTGTTACAATTTGAAGCTATTTTTATTGAAAATGAGCGATATTCTCAGCTGGAGAAAGAGCGACAGAGAGATTTCGAGCAGTCGAGTTGATGAAACTGTGTTAAGTGCATACTTTGGGTTTTCACGATAAAGTAGCTGAAAACCTCTATCCCTCCTACTTCCCTCTCACTTCTGGAGGGTTTTCAGGATGGCTTCATTGTCACTGAGTTGCAAACGCAGAACTTTACTCGCCAAGAAAACTCCACAAATTTGAATGATTCCCCCCCATCAGATATACAGACCTAGGCACATAGTTGCCTTTGTACATACTATTATATTCCCAGAGTGCAGTCTTCAAGACCCCACATTTTCCCGGCTTTTCCCTCTCTTCCCTCTGTTTGTCGTGATTTTTCCATTTCTTTTTTTTTTCAAACAAAAACTGCGCTTATTACGCCAGCCCCGATGCATTAGAAGCTTCTCTTGCTAGAATTCTGAGGGGATACATTTGGGGGAAAGATGGGGGAGGGAGGGGCTGCATTTGAGGAGGGGCAGCCGTTGCTTTTTAAGCTGCTCACACACTCAACCCAGCAAAACTCGGTTCGCGCACACAGCTGCCAAGTGGCCGAGACTAAAAACCGAGCACCGAAACAGCAACAGAAAAACAGATATGGGGACAGAGACACACAGAGCCGACGTTCTGTCAGTGGATTTATATACAGTGGATACTGGGTAGAAAGGAAGATGAAATAATCTTAGAAAAGTGAAAAAAAAAAGTAGAAAAGATATCTGTGGATTTGCGAGAAAAGGTTTAAGACCAAAGAGTTATCGGAAAAGCGAAGAAATAAGATTTTCTTTTTTTGAAAACTAAGTTTCATCTAAGAAGTTTTCCCTGTTAGAGCATCTGATGTAGCTGCTGTTTCTGCGACTGCATCTCGCCTCATTTCGATTCATTTGCGCTTCCCTCTTAGCTGGCTGCCCTTCTCCTTCCGGCGTCCCCTGAATCTCAGCCTGATTCCTGGACTTCCTTTTGGCTAAGGTTGTGTGTGCCTGTGCGTGTGTGTTTGAGTTTGGGTTTCCCTGTGGCTTTTGTATTCTGCAGCTCAGCAGCACAGCAGCTCCTCAATTTCCAGTTTTTCGCACATCTCGTCCCGTGCTCTTCCATTTATTTGGCAAAAGCACTGGCAAGTGGAGAGAAAGAGCCCGCACAAACGCCCATTTACCCATGAGAACCATGAGAATCCAGAACCGAGAACCCAAGGCACTGAGAGACGAGAGAACCCGAGAGCTGCGTTTCCAGCAAAATGAAAACAAAAAGTGATATATACACGTATATATATATATATATAGACGAAATTCATAGCCCCCGATTTCTGTGAGTGGAGTGAGCTGCTAGGCATTGCTGAACGCCTGTTCTCAAACGACTCAAACTGAGAGAGAGATAAAAGCAAGCTGTGCAAGATGATGCTTCTGTGTTGATAAGGCCCCTGCCGATTGTCACAGTGTGCGTTTGTGGAAATTGAGCACAATTCCTATACGCACCAAGTATCTCATGGATAGCCCATGCCATAGCCATAGCAAGCCACCTACTTATGTACTTCGGGGATTCATCCGTAGGCTGAGATTGAGATTGAAGCTGTGGGGCATACTGCTAGCATACTGAGGAAACCAAAGTATATACTTCTTTGAGTGAATTATGAAGTTGTCTTTGGCCGTTACGTGGGTGGTGGTGGTCTCCCCCTCTTGGTTTCTCTGCCCTTCCCATTTCTCCACTCTCTTTAAGTCTCGATTTATTGTTGTACTTAAAACAGAGTCACTTCTCAGCTAGGCCCCCCTCTTAAAAACAGAAAACATAAAAAAAGAAAAAAAACAAACCGAAACAGACGACTTTGTATGACGAAGAAAGAGTTTTCATCATCGGGAAATGCCCCGAAACCGTTAGTTGGATCATAAAATAGAGATGAAAAACTTTGAAATGGTCTTTTTTTTTGTCGTAGCTGTAAATGCAACTGACACACAAAGGCAGTAAGACGCACCGCGATCACGAGCTTGAAAATGTTTGTGAATGTATCTGTGGAAATGGAAATGGAAATGGAAATGGAGCTGTTGATGCCGGCCACATGCAAATGCATTCTTTGGGGCCACTCTAATGATCACCACGATGACAATGATCATAATGATGAGTCTTTTGATGATCGAACCAAGCGAATGACTTGCTATCCCAACGTGTGCGGGAAAAGGTCTGGAAGAGTCCAATAAAATCTGAGCTTGACATCGTTTATCACTCACTTTTCTCGGTCTACGGGTCATATAAAATCACGTCTTTTATTGGCGGAGAAAATTGCTTTTGGGCCTTAAATTTTTTAAAGGTTTTAAACAAGGAAAAACTTCTTTATGTAAACAACTATAAACAAATTGAAAACCTCTTTTGTATTATACAAAAAGTATAAAAGTTTTATAGCCAAGGAAATATTTAATAATTTTTTGTTATTTAATAGATTTTTAACCCCTTCTTTCTGCCTGTGCCGCAAACAACTTAATGTGTTTATTTGTGCAACCAAAACGGAAAATGTGATCATGTCTTTAATAAATTTATACCCCACCAATTTGGCTCTGGAAACTGGCAACAACTACAAATGGGGAAACATTTTGCTATCCAGTTATGACCTCCCCAAAATGTCTCATCTGCATGTCCGACAATTTGCAGTTTGCTCCTTTGACATCCCAACTATGGACATCCAAACTCGTCCGTTTTGCAGATGAAACCGAGATGAGGCCGAACGATAGATGGGATGGATCTATCTTGAGGGGTTCATAGCCGCCTGGACTTTCACTTTGCTGGCTCACAAATTATAGCTAATTATGCAGCATCTTAGCCGAGATTGGGCAACTCCTGGCCTGCAAGTCTGCAATTTGGCCATGTGGTTTGAGGGGCTAATACTGAGGCTACACAAATACTGATGCTGGGGCAAATCTGGGGCCGATCTGGTCATGTGGGTTTTTTGCCATGAGCCAGAAAGGCTTTGCAAACAAAGCTTAGGCCGTAATAACTTTGTTTCGAGCCGCAGCGCTGCAGTTTGAGGCCATTATAACAAACATTTTTGTTTTGCAAAATATTCGGACTTTCATTTTCAGTCAGAGCTTTCAGCTCGTTGAAAGTTGATTCGCACAGATACTGCAGTATCTCTCTTGGATTGATCGCATTTAGCTATTACCTTGCTCAAGGTCAAACCAACTCATGGCTAAGATTTTAAGAATGCGTTGACAATATTTTTGTTTTTTTCTGTTCAACTTAATTAAAAGGCAAACACAGCCAGAACAAAGCGAAAAAGTTCTAGGCACTGGAACAAAAAGAAATACTACAAAAAAAAAAAAAACAAGAAAAACCAAAACTGATAAAAAGGTTTTATCAGCCAGCCAGCACGGAGACATTAACCACGATAATTATACAAAACATGTGAGCCGTTGAATGTGGACCTGCAGACAATTGGAAACAGGCCATACTATGCCAAGCAAAAGCAAAAGCAAAGTCGACCGCACAGATACAGATACAAAAAACTATAGTATCTAGTGCAGTGTTGATAAGCGAAAAGGGCCCACGTGTGGAATGTGGAGCGCAGACTATCTGTATAGATAGATATGTATCTTCTCTAGAACGGCTGTTCAGTTCAAGGAAATATATTCTTCAGATATGAAGATACTATGACTATGACTATATATGCCCCATCCCCATCGAGAGCCAGACCAATTTGCAAACATTCTTCGCGCGAACATGAAACTTTTTATCTCTTTGAAGAAGGCGATAAAAATCCAATTTGATAAGCCCCTAAATTATGCATAAAACGAACGATCTGTATCCCAAAAGGTTTATCTTTCGGTTCTTACTTGTGCCAGCTTATCAGGTCGTCTTTATCTCAGTCATTTCACAACGTTATATAAATAAATATATATTCTTCGCCATAATTTGCCTAATTATAAAAGGTTTTATGGCTTTTTGAAGTGTTTATTCTCGATTTATGGCTTTGTTATAAAAAGAAGGGTTTGTCTACCTTTAGTTGTCCCTTTCAAGGTGGGGCATTACTAATTTATAAGATTATATATTATATATTTATATGATTCTATGCCATAAATGCTATCTTTCCTGACTTACTACAAATATTAAAGGTTATACAAACTCCAAAGTTAGTTGGAAAAGGAGTGAGTTTCCGTCCTTTGGCATCACCATCACCCCAACAGGTTTCGATCGTTCCATCGGCCCTTAACATCCTCCCCCTTCCAATTCTGCTCCCGTTTCTGCCGCTTCTGTCACCAGACGGTGGCGTTGCCAATGCACTTGGCCCCAACTCCTCCTTCTCCTGCTCTTCCTGCACCTTCCTGAGGCAAGGAGCGGTCATCATCGTCATCGTCATCGGCTAAACCATCGATGTGTGTGGCCCTGTGGACAGAGTCTTAAAACTGGGATGGGAAATCTGAAGGGTTGGACATGAGGGGGGGGAGGAGGACTTGAACCGGGGGACTCTGGCTCAGTTGTCGGCGCCGCTGGAATGTTGTTAGTTATAAAATGGCCACAAAATCATAACGCGGGCGTGGGCTGCCACTGGACTCTGTCTCACTGTTCTTTCTTCTTTCTACACTGCGAGAAATAGGTTCTAAAAGCAGATTTAACCATGAATGATTCCCAACTTAAATGTATTTTATAAAGAAGGAGTATAAAATCGAATTGGTTCTTAAAATAATTGAATAATTTTTAAACTTATTGACTCAGAAATATTGTTCTCCCTGTGGAGCCCGATACTCCGAACCTGATGACGAGTTGTTGCCGCCGTCGAGGTTTTGTGTCCGACTCTCTCCCACAGCATCCACGCATATTTGGATGGTCCGTCTGGTGGTTAATGGAACCCAGTTAGCCGGGTGTGAGTGTGAATTGAAATGTATTTTTTTCTACATACCCGTACATGTGTTCTATGCCAGTCGATTGGATCTCGAAAATCAAATCAAAACTCGTCGTCGTTTTATGGCTTTTTAGAAACCAAACTCTAGGCTGGAACTCGTTTTGTTCGATTTTTGGTTCTGTTTTGTTTTCCCTCGGTCTCTGTTTGTTGTTCTCGTTATTATTATTATTTTTTCCTATACCCATTTCTATGTGTCGGCGACGGCGGTGGCGGCAGCGGTGGCGGCGTTGGTGGCTCTCGCTTTGAATAATGATGATAAGACCCCGCGCGCGGTATGGTCGCTTTTCGATTCCGATTCTAAACCAATCCGTCCATCCATCCATCTATCCATCCATCTGACTGCTCTCTCTTTCCCTCTCTCTCTATCTGTCTCTGTCTTTTGGCGGCTTGATTATTGATTTATTGTCTGGTTTTTGGGTCTGTGTCGCACAGGTAAACGAGAAATCGTCACGGATACGCAAAACGGTCAGCAGCCAGCCCAACAACGAAATGTATCTCGGGGGTTCGGCTTTTGTATCTCTCCAGCAACTATGCAGATACATTTTCTGAAGCGCACGCTTCAGCATTTCTGATGTTGTTGTCATCAATTTAACAACAACGACATCGTCGGTTGGACAAAAGAAGCCCAAAAGAACTCATCTGAACCCACCAAAGAGACGAGAAAAAGAAAACATTCTTCTCGTCTTGATCCCGAAACGTTCTCATAATTTGTTTGCTGTTCCTCGGTTGGTTCCCCCCCCCATTACCACCACCCTTTATGCCATATACCATTGTGCGACCGCTGACTGTGAGAAAGATTTTATTTCGTTCAAGTGGTTTTTGATTTAACACCAAACAGCCAGCCAAAGAGTGGAAAATATTTTAATGATGCGTCGTCGTCAACGTCGCTGCAACTGAAAAACAAAAACCAAAGACGAGGAAAACAAAAAAGATTTCTAACTTGTTTTTCGGTGGCCTTTCTTTTTTCCGCTTCTTCAGCGCCGTTGTTCTCAATTTGTATGTGGTTTGATATTCGGAAGACATTCTTCGTTCGTTCGATTGATTAGGTCACTGGGAAAGCTAGCTGCTAGCCGATCACTTTCGAATCGAGGTCGTATTATATATGCTCTTTGTCACCCTCCCTTCGAGAAGCTTGAGTTCTGTATTTCCGCACCGGAAGGGTTAAGCCGAAGAGCACTCGACAAGCTGGCAATGAGGTCCTACTTTTAGAACCAGGATCCTGGTTCCTGTCCGTTGCGGTTTAACATCTGTCACGGCTGCTTCCTTCCCGGGACCAGGAATGAAAAATAAAAAAAATATAAAAAACAACAACTGAAACCGCATCACAGGCCTCGGACTTAACCAGGCAAAATATTGGGCAGCTTTTATGAGGTATTTTAACAATAATTGACATACATTTATGACCACAGAGAAGGGTAGAAGAGGGCTCATTGGTTCACTGATCAAGTTGGTCAATTGGAAGAGGAAGTCGTTAAGCAGATATTTATTATCCGATTGGGATGACCAAACAAAGCTATAAATAATCTTAGGTGTTAATCTAAGCAAAGTGTGTGAAATTAGCAAGTTAATTTACACGTTTTATGTAAAAACAAGACAAGATTGGGACGAGCTTAGTTAGCGGTTTATTCGGTGACTAGTTCTGGGCATTTTTATATTAAGATTAAGATCTTCAAAGTCTAAAATAAACTTAAAGTTAGAAATAAGACTTATCATAAGATCAAATCGTGATAAAATCCATTAACCTTTCCAATAAATTACACAAATTAGGGTAATCCCATTTCGCCTTATTGCTGTCTTAATTTTATGCCGTCTTATTTTAGCAATAAGAGTTGGAATATATTTCGCAACTTGAGTGTGTAAAAACCACTCCATGAGGTCCCCCTCTTCTCGCTTTTGATATAAAGCCGACTGCTTAATTCAACCCTACCTTTCCCCTCCCCCCTCGCACGACTCTATCAACTAATGTGACACTAATCATGTGACCTCGAGTGCCGCTGGCCACATTTTTATGACCGCTTTGCACGCTGTTTACACACGGCAATCGGTCGATCGACCAAAGTTTTCCAGCATTCTCGGGAAAAGAACAGAACAGAATGGGAGAGAGGAAGGAAAGAAAAGAAAATGCGATCCATTCATGAAAGAAATGCCATTCTAATGCTTTCTTCTCTCGCTGTGCCTCTATTGTGGCACCTTTTCATTTGGGTTCTCCAGAGGGGGGAGAAGAAATCAACAAACCAAGAATGGGAAAATGTGTTAAGGGGCAGAAAATAGGACCGAGGAGGTTTCTTTATTGCGTAGGCTGGCGGAAGGAGGGAAAACTAGATGGGAGTTCGGAGTTGCAGTGAGAGAATGTTGGTTGAAGAAAGAAAGTTAAAATGACTATTCAAATGTTTAGAGATTTTTAGGGATCACAAAGCATAGTAAAATATTCGTTAAAGATTAAAAACATTTTTGAAATGAGAAAGAAAAATAATCTACTTAATACAAACTTTGTTTTTAAGAAACATTATAGCTTAATTTCTCTCTGTGTAATATTTTATTTTCACCTTTCTTGTCTTACTTGCCTACTCGAAAACCTATAACGCGTGTCAGAGCAAGCAATTAATACAGCAAGTGGGACAGAGATAAGTCGAAACAGAGAGACAGAGACAGGATGAGAGGTGCGCATGCGCGACCTTTTGTGTCCTGTTCCAGGGGTTGGATGATAACAGAACAACGAGATCTCCTTAAACTGGTGACGCTGATGAGCCGCAAACTGCAAACTGCGCAGGAAGCAACTCTCGCTCTCCGCTCTCTCTTTTGCCCCTCACGATTGACAGGCGGCATTTAGGGGATAACATCGGGGCAGATATATATATATATATACAAGTAGGATCCCAACCCCTGAAGAATCGAGGATCAAGAATGGAGAGTGTGTAGGCAGGAGCAGCGCAGCAGGACGCGCTCCACAAAAATTTCATTAAACATCTGCCCAGCTCATCATCATCCTTCGTACCTTCTTTACCTTTGTTGTTGTGTGTTTTTTTTTTGTCCTGTCGAGGACATGTGCGTTTTTAGTTATTGAAATTTTTACTTGTTTTGTCCTGTGTTGGTCTCTCTATGCATTGTGCATTGAGTATTTAATTGCAGATAATATCGACAAAACAAAAACAGCAGGCGGACGACGGAGGACCGAATCAACAGCTGAAGTGCCCGGAAATGCATCTGTGCAGAAAAGGGGGACCCCCTTCGCTGCTCCTTTCTTCACTTTGATCTCCAGGATTCCCTTTCCCCCTCTATCTCCTCTTGACATTCGTTTTTGGTTTGCCAGGGAGGCTCGAGCACGTGTCAATAATTGTTCAGATGCCGAGTGGAGCTCGCAGGTCCTCGAAGAATCAGCTGTCGTTGGTTGGGGAAAAAGGTGCAGGATGAACCAGTTGAAACCTTACAACGGGCCCAATTTTATGTCAAGGAGATGATAAAGTTATAAGCTACATAAAGAAAGCATTGTTGGGTGATGGGGGGAAGCATGAGCTGGAATTTATCTGGGAAATTCTTCTTTGTAAACATATTTCGGTTTAGATTTTTATTAAATATGAGTCTAACCATATCAGTTTACCCTTAAATCATTTTAAATCCAACAAAACTCTTATATAAAGATCATAAAATAATACAAAAATGTGAATAATAATATAAAAAAATAAACTTTATACCCAACAAACCCTGAGTGACCTACTCAAACTTCCTGAAATTGATTGATTTACCAACTAAACTAAATGCACTTCAGCTTAACCTACCAGATATCTGACATTGATTTAAACATTGACAAGACTATTTGGACCAACTAAGGAGTAAATCAACTCAGCATCGAACTCAATGGTAAAACTAATTAATGTTTAGTAATAGGGCCATAAATTTAGCAAACTTTACAACCGAACTTTTTAGTAGCCGTTCCTCAGATTTCATTGGCATTCCGTTATCCTGAGGAGCACTTCTTCGAATTTAGCCTACTGTAAATCAATTCCGGATCTTAATTACCAGCATGTCTGCTCATCTAATTGAATTGAAAATCGCCAGCCAACGAACGGATTGATATATTTACCAAGCTCAAGTCTCGGCACTTGGAAGATTTGCTTTTGGCCAAAGATCTCTGCCAGCCAGCGATGAATGCAAATTAGTTGCGCACTTGGTCAACAGTTAACTCATCATCGCCAAACAACTTCCAAGCTGCTGCTTCTTCTTCTTCTGTGAAAAGCTAACGGCAAAGCTAAAGCCAAAGCCATAGCCGAAGAAGAAGAAGAAGAAGCGAAGTCCGCAAAAGAAGCTAATGTAATTGTGTTTGTAAATGCCATAAAGTTGGCAACACTTGCTGTGCTGTGAATATGTTTGCCCACCTAAGACCCCCTATCTCTATTCCTCTTAAACCAACCGATTTTACCCCTCTTTTTGCCGCCCACTTTTGCCCCCCTTGTGCTCCCGTCGCCCCTCTTCACCTCACCGCCCCGCTTAACGCTTGCAAATGAAGTTCACGAGATGGTCAAGACGATAATGTTGGCGAGCGCATTTGCCAAGTCATGACTGTTGCTGCTGCCGCCGCCACCGCTGCTGCTCTGATGTTGCTGCTGTTGCTCTGATGTTGCTGGTGCCCTGACACCGCAGCAACATCAACATCAGCAACAGCAACGCCGGCGAACGAGTTTCTGTTGCTTTTCTGTTTATTGTTGCTCTTGTTGTTGTCCATTTTGTCGCCATCGCTGTGCCCTCAAAAAAAAGAAATAGTTGGAAATCAAATCAACAACAAAAGTAAAGCAACACCAAAAGCAACTGCCCAGCGGAAAATCGGGGGAAAACCGAAAATTATTATACACTTAAAGGGAAATATTTATTAATTAAATATGATAAAAAAAAAATGTTATGTAGTCTTAAGAACGTAAAATAATAAATAATATTTTTAGAAATGAAATTTAACTTTAGCTTAAAAAGATGAAATATTTGGAAATCATTTAAAATGTTAAGAAAATAGGATTAAAGTTCCTTAAAAATAAGAGATAATATTTAATATTCCTTAATTTTGTTGTGATTTTTTATTAATTATTTTTAAACCCTTTAGCATAAAGTACCCTTCCCCCCAAAGCAACACAACAGCGACAAATCTATGTAAAACTCAATTGAAGTGCTCCCATCGTCGCTCCACATTTTTACTCTGCTTTTGCCTTTTGTTTGATTTAGTTTATGCCCGGGCTGGGCCACACCCCCTGCCCGCCGCCTGCCCGCCCTCTTTAACCCCCTGGCAGGCCCCTCTTAACCCGCAAGTATGTGTGCATGGCAAACTTGGCGTTCCAAAGCTGAACTGCACTTCCAATGCCCATTCACCAACACACAGACTGAGACTCCCCCCTCACACACACACACAGATACTCACTCACACACACACACAAATGAATCTCCGCCTCGTCGTCGTCGTCATACAAAAATATTTAGTAGAGTATGAAGTAGTTCGGGTTGGGTACATGAAATGAGTTGACCTCGCTTGACCTCGTTTCAGTTTCTTTTTGCCCGTGCCCGTGCCTGTGCTTTTTGTATATTTTTTTTTTACCTCTCTACTCTTCTTTTTTATTTTGCCCGCTTGTAACATTTATTTTATTTTATTTGTGCAAAAGGTTTTTTAATGAAATTTCATTTTACCCTCCCCTTGGTCTTCATTTTCTCTACAATTTCAATTAGAAATCTTCATAATCGCTATCTTTTCGTCTGTGTGCTTTCCTTTTTGTTTAAATGTATACATTGGTCTTAGTCTTTTTGGCCAGTGCAGACCATTCTTAGTTTGTTTACCTCGTCTTGCCGATGTTGCTGCCGTGCTGCCGATGTTGCTGCTGTGCTGTTACTGTTGCTGCTGCTGCTGCTGCTGATGTTGATGTGTATGTTGCTGCTGTTGATTACTTTCACCGGACAGCAGCAACAGCAACTAAGACAGTTATGACAACAACAATAGCAACTACAATGGCTGCAACAACAACAAAAACAACAACCATAACAAGAAGCCCACCAAATAAAAACGTAGCAAACTTTTATTATTGTTTTGTGCCGGTGGCATATGAAATATGTTTGAACATAATGAGGCCAACTGAACTGATGTGGCTTTGATACTCTATAGTTGCAAATTATTTAGATTTTTCAGGTAGATTCAAGCGAAAAGTGTTTGGGATTTAACACTTTAATTAGGCATATAAAGTTATACTCAAAAAAAATTAACAAAAACTGATATATTAAATGTTAAAAAATGTTTACCTAAATCGCTATCAAAAATACTGGAACTTACTTACTTAGAAATATCCATATCATATATAGGAACAATCCTGACTTTTAGCTAAATAAATATCTTAAACCTTCAACTTTAGCAAACTTTTTGTCCAATTTGGTAAATTCTTAAAAATGATAACCAAAAAATCCAGTGTATTGCAAGCCTCGTTTACCATAATCATTGCCACATTTATTGGCGTTGCAATGCTGGCAGGTTGCTGCTGGCATTGTCCGTTGCACCGTTGCACCAGCAATCGAGTTGCAGAGTGGCAACAGCCTCTCTGGCGGCCCGTATCTGAATCAAAATGAAAATTTGAAATAATTAGCAAATCATTTACAGCTTGTTGGTGTTGTTGTTGTTGTTCTCTCGGGGGCCACTGGTTGGGGGGACAAAATTGTTCAACTGAAACTAAAGCATTTATAGCGACGATGCTAAATCCCCAGGCGATTTACAACCAATAATCCGCAACGATAAATCTATATAGATATAAATATATTGCAACATCAAGGATAGATTCCATTTTGCAGCTATGGTTATATATTGTGATTCCCCCGGAACCTTTCTCCTAATTTCGAGACTTTTCGCTTTACTTTCTATTTCCTTGGCACGCATTTTCGGTTTGGCTTCTGGCCTAGCTTTACCGTTAGGTAAATGGGATTTCAGTGCCAGCAGCAATGATACCAAAACAAAAACCAAAACAAAAAAACTGTTGACATGCATCTCATATAACACGTACCCTTTTCAGGTCCCCCCTTAACCCGAGATTTTGGATTTTTTCTGTAAGTTATTTCTTTTTTTTTTTTTTTTGGTTCACGAAACGAAAATTTCATTGTACCCACGCCGTTGTTGGCGAAGCGACAAGCGGAAATGGTAAACATTACCTACACTTACTGAATAAGAAGAAGTCCCTGGACGGGGGGGTAGGGCAGGGGAGCTCCAAAGGGGGGTTACGCCGAATAGGAAATGAGTAACAGAAAAAGACAAAAATAAAAATAAAAAACGGTTAGTTATGAAACCGAAGCATCACTCAAAGACCAAACCGCCAAAAGCCGCCCGCGCAGCAGCAGTGAAAAAATGTTTTTTAAAAAACAGCGAGAAAGCCAGCGCTGGAGAAAGGGGGAAAAGGGGCTCCAACTGCAAGCTAGAGAAAGGGGTTAAGGGGCAGGGAGGAAAATATTTGAGGCAAAACCAAGTGACAGCAGCCGGGGAAGCAACTTTCCAATGCTCACAAACAGTGCGCCAGCAAACACAGACATTTTCATATTATTTCATTATTATTATTGTTTCGCTCTTTTTTTTTATTGTTTTGTTTTCTTGTTGTGAGCCAACAAAATATAAAAAAAAAAAAAAAAACAGATATATAAAACAAATAAAAAGAGTTGCATGTTGTTTATGTGGAGGTGCGCCTGGGTTGACCACCAAAACCACCGGCAAACGCAGCTGAGCCATAAAACCTTTCAGAGCTTTTAACTATTTTCACAAAAAAAAAAAAGAAAGAAAGACAAACATATTATGGCGGGGAGTTGTTGTTGTCCAGCAAAGTGAGAGTTTTTTTTTAGGTGCTGGATCAATCAGTTAAGTGAATCATAAATTGTAGTACATATCATTAGTAGCGAGAAAGATTGAAAAATGTAAATAAAATGCTTAAAGTAAGTTTTTTAATTTATTAGCTAAGTTAAAGGCTTTTAATGATTATAAATATTATTATTATCAGTTGTTGACTAACAAATTTATTATTTGAAAATAAAATAAACATGTATAATTCATGATTCTTAATGATTTTCATTTATTACAAAGTTTTTGTAAGCTTAAAAAACCATAATTAGTATAGTATTAACTCAATAACCATATAAATACCTAATAAAAAGCTTTAATTCTTGTTTAAATTCATAAAAAATGTTGACTAAATTAAGCTTTCAAATTAATTACATGCACATTACAATGCTTTCATCAAATCATAACCTTTTCATTTTCTGCATTTTTATTTCTCTCCTTTAAAAGACTCGTTTTTCCGACTCTTTTGTTTAATAGAATTGCAGGCGAAGGATGTGGCGATGGCAAAAAGTAAAAGCAAATAGACTGGAAATGGAGGGGAAAAATGCACAACTTCAATCAGGACCTTCCCGCTCTCCAACAAGGACTCTATTACACACACATTTATATATATATATATATATATATATATAGCATATGGTGGGGTACATATAACCTTTTCTATCCCAGCCAGTCTCGAATGTTGGTGGATTGAGAGGGTTCATTGCATTTTATGCGACGCGACGTTGCAGGTGGAAATGCAAACAGCAACAGCAATAACAATATGCCCAGGATATGCTTTGCTTGTGGGTGGGTTCCCCTTTTTTTCCAGTAGGAGGAGAAGGACTCCTGTCTGGTTCTCTGTGTGTGTGTGTTGTGTGCATTTCTGCTGCCTGCTTTGTTTGCAATCATTGCATGTGCGAACCGAAGCCCAAAGTCATATTCGTTCTAGGGGGTTACCGAACCCTTCGCAACCAAAAAGGCCACAACACAATCTTCTCACCAGGCCAGCAAAATCCTGGCAGTATGAGTACTCCAATGGGTACTAACACCACGCCAAACAAAAGGAAAATGGCAGCTCATTGAGTTTGACTTTCGAGGGCGAAATATTTGCGGGTTGTAGTTGGAAAGTGGGCGGGCGGCATATTGCAGGATCTGACAAATAGCCCATTCTTCCCAATTGTCGAGGTACAACTTCATATGGGCAGAAAAACGACCCTAATCGAGGCCTGACCACAGAATACAAATCCCAAATTCATAGATCGAGGTGGGGCCATGTTGACAAGGGCAAGCTTGGAAAGTATAAAGATTAGAATTAGAAATAGAGATGAGATTCAGGTTAACTTAATGGTATAATAAAAATGAAAATAGTAGCTTTCAATCTACTATAAACTGTTTTTACCAAACTTCAAATTAAGATCCTCCAAAACACCTTTAACATACTTAATTCCTCCCCATTAAGCAACGATTAGAGTGACTTCCTTTGTCACAAAGTGCCCCAAATTTTTGCCGCTTATAAACTCGCAACATCACTGACTGCTACCAGCTGAAAAATCTGCATGTGGCAGACCAGAAACCAAGTGCGGAAAGCCCCAGAAAATAAAGCAAAAACAAAAAAAAAAGTAGTAGGAACCCCAAAGCCAGCCAGGAGGGAATGCATTTTTCGGGTTGGTCAGGTGGGGAGAGTACAGCCTACATCAGCATCGACATCGACATCGACAACGGCATTGGTATCGGCATCAGGCCAGGCCAGAAGCAAAGGCAGAAATCATAAAACGAAAACGAGTTACAAAACTGCTGGAAATTCCGCCAGAGAATCGACCTGAGAATCGGAGAATACCGGTGGGTGCCAAGGGGCGAAGAAGAAAAAGGGGGGTTGTCTCAATGATGAGGAGGCACAGGTAGTGAGTGCTACGGCGTATGGGTGAAGGCAACGTTTTGCGGAATGCAAAACTAAAAATAGGAAGGCCCAGCGTTGTGGATGTGGCTCCTGTGTCTCTGTTATTGGGGGGCTCTATTTATGCCTCCTGCGATGTGTGCAATCCGAAAGTCAAACCGAATAGAACAGTAGGAGCAGCCAGAAGAAGGATAGGTGGTAGATAGAGATGCACAGGGGAAAATTAGCAGACCATTACCACTCATTGGAAAAACTTACTTATTTAATATGAAAATTTCATAATTATATATATTCAAATTAGAAGCATTCTATTTATAATAATAGAGTTTTCGGGGTAATTATAATGCAATTTAATTCAATCCAATGCTTAACCAAAACCTAATTGTTCTTTATTTGAATAAATTTAATGCAATTAAATGGAAGTAACATGCCATATCATCTGATCTGTTTCGCCTCATTTTGAAGAAAGAAAAAGAATAATTATATATTAGGTATGCAAATTGAAAGCAGCTAAGGCAGGGAAAGACCAAGTACCGAAATTCTTTTTCAGTGCACTTTGGTCCTCTCTTTTAATGTCTGGTTACCGTCGTCTCGTTGCCATTATATCGTTAGACATGGCAGTCAGCCCATATTATAGCCCCAGCAATATACCCTGACTATTCCCTACCCCCCTCTCCATCGCTCCTCCCCCTTATCGCGCTGACTTTGATTGCAAAGTTTACATGGCACCAAAGTGCATTTTCAATAAAAGGAAATATCAAACTTCCCCAAAGCTCACCAATGCAAACATTCGCATATATGTATATATATTTTCCATTCAGTCTATGGGTATATTTATCGTGCCTTTAGTTTTTGCACTTGTTCTGCTTCTAAGCGAAAAGCAGCAGCAGCAGCAGCAGGATGAAGGAAAACCTTGTGGAAACTCTGTGACCTCGCGCGCCATGAAAGTTGTCGCCAACTTAACTCGTCTTCGTCCTGGCCTCCTTGGTCTCATATTCCAAGGCATCGCGCATGCCAAGTAAACTTTAAGTTTTTCACAAAACAGGTAAGTTTTCTTGGGGAAATTGTAAGGTGGAAATATCATAGTGGGGTTAAATGAAGTAATATATGAAAAATATATATTAGGGGTAATATGAAGGGAATATGAAGGATGAAGGACTTCCTTTAGAAGATATTTTATTACAATATTGAAAATATTTTATTAATTTTAAATATAGAAATAAGCTAAACAGAATAATCTAGGGAAAACCTTTTAAATATGATTACTTTTTATACTAAGAATAAAATCAAACCAAAGAGAGTATCTTCTGTGGCATAAAACCGACTGCATTTCCATTTTCCACCTTTCCATGCCACTAACAAACTAAAATACAATCAGGAAAAACTTTTCCCAGAGCTCACATTTCTCGGGAATAAAACTTTTTGACACTTTGCTAATTTGCGTGTGTTCGGTTTGAGCTTTTTTCGGTGAAATTTACATTGGCGACATCGTTGACTTGTGTTGATCTCGTTTCGTTGTTGGTTTCCAATTTGCTGTTGTTGGCCCCACCTGCTACGTATTCCAGCTAATTGAAATGCTAACAAATGCTAAAGAATCGAAATGGGTTTTGTTAAGGCGCTAAATTGTAAAGAAATCGTATTCGTTATCATCTGAGCGACCTCAGCGATGTTCACCAATTGAAATTCATTTTTTGCCACCAGCCACCGGATGTCCGGAGTACTTGAGCGTGGTTTTGGTTCACCCTGATGGAGTCTCTCTCTCTCGGTATCTTCTGGGTTGTTCTTTTCCTTTTCAGTTACTGGGGATGGGGACACGCCTCGTCGGTGCGTTCATCAAAAATTCACTTTAACTTCATTATCATCGTTATTGTTTTATTTATTCCACCTTCTGTTTCGCCTCAAGACACTTGATCGCTCAATTGATTTTCCTGCCTTCGCCTTCATCATCCTCCTTCATTTTTACTTTTTTTTTTATATATCTTTCTCTTTTTGTATCTGTGTGTTGACTTGGTGGCCAGTTGGCTAGCCCCCTCTTGCCACGCCCCTGCTGTTTATGCCCGCTGCTTTTTGACGGTTTTCGTCGTCTTCCTTTATTTTTTCTCCTCTTCGCCTGTTGTTTTTGTTGATACTTGGCTTGTTGGGCGCATTGTCGACACTTTATTGACTACTTTTCTGGATGAATTTGTTGGTTTCTTAATTTCGCTGCCTTTGGCCCACGGAATCGGTTCATTGTTCAACGCTCTCTGATATCACTCATACGCCCCGCTGGCCTCTACTCTCTCCACTTCATCGACTTCTTTCGGGCTGCTCTTTTGGTTTCGTTTTTCGCTCCTTTATTTTTGCGGCTTGCTTTATTTTCTGTTTATTCGGTTGTTTTCTTTTTTTTTTTAACTTAGCCGTCTGCATCGATTTTGCCATTGCTGCCTCTGTTCTCTTTTTTCTTTATAATTTTATTGTATTTCGCTTTTATTTTTTTCCTTTTCGTTTACTTATGTGTTTAATTTTTTTCTGCAGTGGCGGGATATTTTTGTAGGGTATATTGGTTATAAGGTGTTTACACGAGATATTATATTTAATTGATTTATTTTTATTTAAAAATGTAAGCTTTTAAAGTTCAGTTTACGTTAAGTTTTCGAAATTATTTCGAAAAAAATTAAAATATTTTTACGTAAAATCTTTTTATTTTGAGTAATATTTCGTTATTTATTTTTTTACATTTATTTTTAATCATCAATATTTTTTCCAGGATATTCCCTAGTCGACCCCCTTTATTTTTACCCCTCT
The DNA here is from genome assembly GCF_018153835.1 of Drosophila eugracilis. Taxonomy (NCBI): domain Eukaryota; kingdom Metazoa; phylum Arthropoda; class Insecta; order Diptera; family Drosophilidae; genus Drosophila; species Drosophila eugracilis. Next base: position 6,866,666 of record NW_024573038.1, on the reverse strand, counting down.
CATTTGTTTTTTTCGTCGCTTTTTGCGGCCCAGACACAAAGACAAACCGAGCAGACAGCGACGGCGTCATCCACGACGCATTGGGTGACTTGGGGACCCGGAGTCTTGGGGATCTTTGGGTCTCCGAGGCCTGGACTTGACTTCCACATAAGCACAGATACACACAGCGGCCTTATACGTTCTGATTTAGCTGCCTTTAAATATGAGTTGAGGTGTTGTCCTCGCTTAAATTAGCCTGAGACTCAAACTCGAGACCGAGACAGAGGCTCAGCTCATTCCATATACCATGTACCCCTGGAAGCCGGGTCTGCAACTGTTCTCTTATGTATATATCAAATAATTTGCTACCCAGATCAACGATATATAAGCAGCAGACATTATATATTAAGCATATATATATATATATCTTTTGTCTTTGGCATTTCTCCTTTTCTTACTTTTAATTTACGTTCCAATTTCTGGGTTCTTTGTTGGACACTTTTAAAATCTGTGTCTGTTACTGGAAGAAAGGCCAACAAACCGATCGATGTCCATAAATCAGTAACATTTCCAGCTCATATAACGGAACACATCTTTTTATAACCCAAAAGCGACGAAGATCATGATCAGCGATGGGATGAGATCCAGAAAGTCAGCCAATAACCATAACGAAATCAATGTGTGAAAAGTAACATAAACATTTAATTGCCGAGAGACCACAAATTGTCATTTAACCAGGGGTAACTTGAGCACTTGGCCCCCAAATCGAAAAGGGGAGATTGATGTTGAGTCGGACTCTGACTGAATTGCTTGTCATATAGTTTTATAGACTCGATCCCAGCCAGTTAACTTGGGGTGGCTGTACGTACGAGTATATAACGTGTCGAGCGATCTCTTATGGCCTGTTAACTGATCATAACTCAGCAAATTGCTTTACTGATCTCGCCTGACGAGTGATCTTCTCTCTCTCTCTCTCTCGTTTTCCTGATCACGAACTACAGGTGTGGACAGGTAAAGACAGTGGAGTGATCTTCTCGATAGAGGATCTGTCATCGGTCATGGATCTATGGATCAGTCAAAATAGTTGACTCATGGGTAAGAAAACCCCCATATAAAACGATCACTCATGAAGAATAATCGATCAAGATCTATGGAAGCATGTGAAATTAAATGGGGGATGAAGCAGATCGGTAGCAGATTGGCCAATGAAGCGGTCAAGTGTAGTGTAGGGATCGGTAACTGACCGAAGTGCTCCCAAAAAGATCAGTTTTTAATCAGATTAGGAAGTATTTTTTTTTGTATTTGAAGACGAAAGAAGAAGACTTTCAGGAATTGAGGGTCAAATATGTGACAAATTCCCAAGAACTCAGAAAATATTTTTGAAAGAACTATTTTTATTGGCCCAAATAACCGAAAAAGCAAACAGGAAGCTAATTAAAACTAAATCTAAATACCATAAATAGTTAAAGAAAAATAAATTAAGGAATTTTAACAAGACAAATCACATGCATATGTGTCTCTCTATTTCGAAGAATATAAAGTTTTTATTGAATAAAATCCTAATTGGGACTTTTCGAGAAACTTTTGCGCTTTCAACGGCATACTTAAAATGCCAACTAAGTAGGATCTTTCTGGCAATCTTAAGCCGCTCAAATGCTCAGAGAATTCCTGCTAATTTTGTAGAAATTCCCCCCTGCGATCCTTTTCACCTGCCAGAGTAACGAAACAGATATTGACAACACCCTTCGTCAATAAGGCATATCACACGATCATCACGATCATCATTATGACCGTCTTCGGTTGCCGGTCGTCGATGACATGGATTTGACATTGGAATTCAATACGGGTCGAAGAATAACACCGATCGCCTCTTAAGGCTTCTCAGTACCTTCCTCCTCTTGATCATCTTCATTCTCCTCCCCGACTAGGATCATCGTGATCAATTTCGAGTCATAAATCGCAACACGAAGGCTTTTGTGTATGCATGGCAATATTTACAAATTATGTGCTGGCGATGGAATGTTCTGCGATAGAACCGAGCGCCAATGTCAGGGTTATCCTATAACGAAAGAGACAGACGGTAAATGCAGTCGAGACAAAGACGGAATGATAGGTGGAGCCTTGGCAATGACAACGCACCCGACAACAAGGAACAATAACAACAATAACAACCGGCAACAGACATAACAACAACAATGACACTGCACTGGTTTACCTTCAGGACGGTCAGTTGGCAAGTTGGAGACCCAAGACTAAAGACCCAAGACCCAAGACCCAAGACTCAAGACCCAAGTTCCAAGCTCGAAGACCCAAACAGTCTTAAGGCAGTACACCGGGTACACCGATGTCTGGGCACCCGACAACACGTTCCATGAACATCCCACTCCACAGTGCCAATTCCCGCCCGCTTTCATCCTCCATTTCTGGGGAGTTACACGGACAGGGACCACACTATATGGGTGCACTGCGAGAATATAGCAGTGCATTCCAATGGGTTATCATTTGGAAATAAACTAATAAAGATAGATAAGCCTAAGAGTTTGTAATTACAACATTAAATTACTTAGAACTTTGAAATTTTTCAGAAACTTTAACTTAAATCTTAAGTCCTAAAATATTAAATAAAAACTACACTAAAAAATATATATTAATCACATTTTAATGACATATTTTGTCTTGTGTAAAGTCCAACTGATGGCAAGCCAAGTCAAAGCCAAAGCTAAAGCCATCCATCTAGGACAGAGGCGGGCAGAATGTGAAGGAGGAGGGGCACAGGAGTTCCAGGGGAGTTGGCCAAGGGGAGGCAGCTGTCTGTAAATTAACGCGGGCGTTAAAATTGCAATTTTTCACTTAATGCACACACGGAGACAACAGCAACAACAACAACAACAGCAAGAGATGCAACCAACTGCAACTGCAACTGCAGCTAAATCATGTGAGTGAAGCGACGCTCGAGTAGGATTGAGATCGAGATTGCTCTGACATTCATACCTTTAACTCATTTACGCATAGCAAAGTCAATGGCAGAACAGGCAGGAGCTGAGATTTAGGAGGATGAGATGGGTTTAGAGATGGTCTATAAGGGAGATTTTAGTGGTCATAAATAATTCCTACTATTTCTTGACTTATTTGAGATATACTTAAGGTAAGTATCTATAAACATAGAACACTTTCTGACTCTTTTATAAGCTTTATCATATCTATATATATTTCCATAATATCTCTTGATATTACCCAAAACTACATCGCCCATCTCTAAGTGGAAAGAAAATCAGTGCCCGCGCGTGAAACTTGTTTCTTATGTAAAGTGTCCTTGAAATAATTGTAAATTATGTCTGCACTTCTCGTTCTTGCTCTGTGCTGCCAAGTGATCTTGGATCTGGAATGCTCTTTGAGGAGCAGAGGAAGCCGAAGAATCTTCATCCAGTTATCCGCTGGACTTTCCCGCAACGTCCCTTTGAAACAGAAATCTATGTGTGGGTGGCGCGCGGTTTCAAGCTATTAATAAATTTCAATAAAGTGCATTGGCGGCTGCCATGTGGCATGTGGCATATTTGTGGGGCATGTGTCACCCCTCCATTTGCTCCTCCTCCTCCCCCAATTCCCTCTGCAGATACGTATCCCAATGCCTGTCTTTCTACGGCTTCTGCTTAATTGAAAATCGCAAAAACACAAATTATGAGATCTCAAGCCGTTGGCTGTCTGGTTTGGCATTCTGGTTGGCTATCTGGTGGTGCATCTTCTGCATTTGGCAATTGAACAAATAAACAGAGATATCCCCCCACCGAAATAAACCTGCTAACCAACTTGTGTTCAATCTCCGCATTCTATTCCCAACCTGTTCAATTTCATCGCTTTTGCTCATTTCAATAATTTATTTAGCCAACAAGCAGACGACAGCCACGGAGAGTAAGAGAAATAGAAAATTAGAGAATGGGATGTGAGTGCAGAGAAAGAAAGAAGTAGTTCGTTTGTTAATTTATTATAATTTTTAAAAATATATTTACAAAAACTTATCTTAACTTAAGGTTTCTTGCAGAGCAATAGAGTTTCTGATTTCTGATAGCTTACCCTCTTAAATTCACATCTAGTCACATTTTCTCTCAGTGTAGGGAAATGCACCCTCTTCACATTGGCTTGTGCTGTTGCACTCGGCTAGCCAAATTATTTGGCGAATAATCTGCGGCTGCTTTCGCTCGACGGATTGCAATTAAAAACTTATTTTTAAGAAAAATATACACCAGCCATGGGCAAAGGGGTGTCGACGGAGGCGGGGGCGTGGAAAATCAAGAAGGCAGTGGGGTGTGGAGGAGAAGGGGGCGGCTGTAAATTAAATGCACATAAAACGAAGGCGGCCCACATGCTGATGGTTGGGGCAGACAGCCGAAGCACATGCAACAGAGGCAAAAACACCGCACACAATTGAGTCGCAAATTTATTTGGTCGAGACGCAAAGTGATGAAGGGGCGCGGCTGAAAAGGGGTTGGATTGAATCGCAGATGGGGGTGGGGGAGTGGACGCAGTGCGTCGACGCTTGGAATATTTCAAATTTGCATTCGGTAAAAGGGGAGGAAGGAAAAAAAACAAGAAAATCAAGAAAATTGGGCAAGAAATAAAAATTAGAAATGCCAAATTAATATTGAAATAAATATATGGGGAAAATAGGAAAATTATTGTTTAAGTTTTTGATGGAAAATAAAGTTAAAATATAAACCTAATGCTAGGCCTGATTAAACTTAACCCTTGAACCTGCTTAGCTGCCCAAATCATAACCATAATAAGTTTATAAAGTTTTGTATTTGAAAATTTAATAAACAAATAACAAAAACCAATGCTGACTGAGCACAATGCCATTGATTGACTCGATAATTTGATGTTATCAAACATTCTCTATTCAATTTCCCATAATATAGATCATACGCCCTGGGTGCCAAATAGCCACTCATCGAATTGACCATTCCCTCTATCCACTCCCTTTTTTCAATTAAGTTCATCCTGAATAGTTTTCCCCAACCCCCCCATACTAAACCTTTTCAATTGTTTGCTGGCTGTACCTGCTTTCGGTCAATTTTCAATTGCCTTCAATATTTGCCAAAAACAATCATTGGAAAATCGAAAATATGAATATGAAAATTGCGAATCTATTTGTGAATATATACTATATATGCTGGGGTATCTATATAATCTAAATGTGTGTGTATAGACAGGCTGGGTAATGTTTGCAAAATAGCTGTGCATAAAATTTAATACAAACAGTGGGGATTTTTATTTTGTTTTTGGCTGCTGCTGCTGCTGCTTTTCAATAAAATATCAAAGCACACGGCGCAAGGCAGCAACAACAGCAACAAATACAAAATACACTCGAAATGCAATAATCATATTAAAAGCCACAGAGCAAATAACAACAACAACAAGCCATCACTAAAGGCAACAAAATAGTTCGTTTTTAAAGTTATTATTAGCCGCAAAATGTGGCCCGATACAAGAGTGCACAGATATGCCAGATATACGAGCATATAGATGTACATTCTACACCAATACATATATATTATAAATAGTGTGTGTAGTTTTGGGCCACTGTATGTGTGTGCAATCAATATATATCGTACATCGGTTATATCTGTATCTTGCGCCAATTGAACGACCATCTATATGCACACCCCAAATAACATATATATTATACTATATATATATATATCGGTTGGGTTTCTGTGTTTGTGTATAAATCATTTAAGCGGCCACCAAATAAAAATCAAGTTGAAAACATTCAATGAACTACTTTTACCCTCGGCCACTGCTAAAGTGTTGCATGCAACGCACATACTCTCTGATATATATAAATATAAATAGTACATATGCCATATATCCACATAAAATTCAATACACAGGCTAAAACTACATATTCTATACAGTTTATTTTCCTATTTTTTTTCTTTTTGTTTCTTTGCTGACGATTGAAAAATCAACAAGAACAATGCAAATATGGAAACATAAACTATTTGCCAAATACCAAATGGGTGGAGAGTGTTTTTTCATTAGATTTTAAATGTTGTTTTGGGTTTTTCTTTCACTGTGTTTGCTTCTCTCATAATTTGTTGAGGAAATTATAAATAATTCGAAAGCAAAACGCATTTTATTCGCGGGTAAACAAATAAGGCAATTTTGGGTATAGGTTACTACTAATTCTGAGAAGTGTTGGGCATGGCCTAAAAATATTTGAATTGCCCATTTCTGACATTGATTACAAAATCCAAAACTAAATTGTAATGCCTTATAGGCAATTATTGGATTAAACTTTAAGCATTAATCTTTAGTATTACCCTTAAAAATATCCCAAAAATATTTAATACAATTAAACAAAAAATCGAACATAAAAATCTTAATAATTTTCCAACTTCAAATATTTATAACAAACAAACACAACTCCTATCAAAGTCTCATAAAAACCTTCACCAAAAGGACTTAAAAAGGATTAAAACTAAAAATAAATCAACAAATGTTAAATGCCACATTTATGCAGTCACTTTCGGGTATATGATTTCCATACAAAACACTTAAAAGACCGCCAAATGGTAAATAAATCAAAGCCTGACTTTTATAGGGCTTAGCTTAAAAAGGCCATGAAATCGCTGGAACATAATCTCTTTGTTGGCGCTCCTTAAATTTCATTTTTAAGTTCCTGCAAAACACAAACATCGATCAATCCTTCACGCTATGGAATTTTTCGGGTATTTCCCCACTGAGTCGAGAACCTAACGACAAAGTATTTTGATGGCTTTCTTAGGTTTGAATGCGCCTGACTGCTCGCCTTGGCTAATTTAAGCCATCAGACGCTGCAAATCGATTTGATGTGGCAGACACAGACACACACACACAGACACACCATCAGCGAAGGGGGTGGGGTACCTGTCAACAACTTGTTGCGATCATTGTTTGGTCACGCCCCCTCCTTCCTCGGCAATTAAACGCCACCTAACCGCCAACACTTTTATTCAGTTTTGTTTCGTTTTTTTTTTTATTTTTAATTAATGTGCAGCAACGGTGGGCAGCTCCTACTGCTAAGGGGAGGCGTGGCCGTGTGGCAAGTGTCGAAAATTTATGCGCCACATTAGTTCATAGATCCATAGATACAGATAGAGCATATCTTTTAGTAACAACACCGCCCAGGCCATTTAAATATTCAGAAAAAAAAAAGGAAAAAATTATTTATTAATTTGTTAATTCGTTGTTTGTCATTTTGCGGCTTAAACGTTTCGTTCTGCTACAAAAGACATCAAATTTATGGGACCCCACATTATTGTGGGGGTCTGTAGACAGAGACAGGGCTAATAGATTAAAAAGAGAAGGCGATATGATCTTCGGATGACCACGCTTCGGCTCAGTTCGGTTCGGTTCGACAGCGGCCTCGGCTCGTCGCTCTCAATTAACACGCCAAATTAGCGACGCAACACCGCTGCCGTGCACTGAAAATAAATTTAAATACTAAAAGAGTTACAAAAGGAACTTCTACCTAACCTTTTCTAAGAACCCTAAAGTTATTCAATTATAAAAAAATAAGTTTAAACTTAGTCTTCTTAGTCTTCTTCTGTAACGTTTTAAGGAGAGTTCTTCCGCAGTTTCCAACTCAGTTTCTCCAATTTTAAGAAAATGTGATGAAAATCCCTGAATTTCCCTAAGTGCATGCAAATGTAAATTTGAATTTTCATTATGCGGCAGCAACAGCCGGCAGTCAAAAACTTGTTGAGCATTTTTATTGATACGTTTTGATATTTTTCAAGAATTTATTTAATTTATTTACAGATTTATGAGCTCGCTCTCCGACCGTCGCCGCCTCAGTCAAATATTTGTAGATTTTATTTATGGCCAAGAGCGGGCGAGCAACAACCAACATACACACACAAAATTTATTAGCCAAGTTGAACTTTTTTCGGTTTAACACAACTCTCAGCGCCTCGTGCTGATCTTTTTTTGGAGGGTGGCGTACGAACAGATGATCGCGCCGGGGGGGGGCGGTGGCGGCGGCGGGCCTTCTGGCCAAGGTGACTGATCATCTTGGTCTAATGTGTCAAGTGGTTGCCAGAGCTTTGAATAATAAATAATTGTTTATAATGTATCCGCTGCGCGATCTTTCTCGAGTTTTTGCTTTTGCTTTTGGGGCAACCGGATAAATTGGGTTAAAATCGAGTGGCGATAGAGGAGGAGGAGGGGGAAATGTTTGTTTGAGTATCTCATCAGGTGATCGATTGGAGCTAATGAGAGTTCAGCGTGCAGTTATGCAAATTTTCGTTGAGTGATATAAGCCGATGAGAGATTGTTGCTAGCCAAACAAAAGATATTAGCTGATGGAGATTTCCCTTCCCTGCAAATCGTTAACCATTAATAAAATCTATCTCTATGAAATTAAGTTATTAAATTCGTTGTTTATCTTATAAATTTGAAAACCCTTTTATCCCATGCAGCCCTTCTCATTATCTCAGCCATCGAAAAGGAAAACTTTCCCCATCAACTTGATGCTTGGTCCATGTTGGGCTGACATTTTCATTCGTCTGCCGTGCTAACATCTCCTCGAACATATGTTCTCAGCTCGTGCTGTCTCAGACTGAGTATCTCAGACTGTATATCTGCGTCTGCAGTTACATTGCAGATACATATGTGTCGTTCTGTGTGCCGCACCGTCTGCTACCGCGGCGTATACGTAATGTGACAATTGCTCGCTTCGCTTCTGACATACAGTGCAACTTTGTTTACGTGACTATCAGCCCCCAACTTCTGCGTGCTTGCTGGCACCCTTTTCCCTTTTCATTTCATTATTTCTCTCTCTCTCTCGGCTCTCATCTTCCCGAACATCTTGTACAATTTTATTACGCTTTGCATTGCATTTTGTTGACAGTTTTGTCAACAAGCGTTGAAAATTGGCTAAATATAAATATATGTACCCATCCTCGTTTCGCTTTTTGTCGTCGCACTGTGTGTGTGTGAGTGCAGGAATATTTATTACAACGGCAACAACAACAACAACAACAACAACTCGCTCGCATCGCATTTTATTTATAAATGCGAATATAAATAGGTGCAAGATGCACAGATTTCATCTGTGCCTAAAAGGAGGGTGGTGGTGGTGGTGGGCTGTACAGGGTATAATACGAGGGATCCTGGTGCACAGTCAAGCGAATTCGCAGCAAGCATGACTTGTAAATAGCTGCGAGTTAAGTATCTGGCAAAGTGCAAAGTAGTTGCCAAGGCATCACCGCCAGACTGCCGCAGCAGCATCTTCCTCGCCATCATCTTCGTCCTCGGCAGCATTCGCCCCCTCATCTTGCACATAAATGCACTGTGAAAAATATCTATACTTAATAGCAAGTCTTGAGTTCTTTTTGTTAGTTTAATCATTACTTAAGTTTAATATTAATATTTGTTATTATTTCTTAAGAAGAAACCAAATCTTAAAGGTTTTTCTCTTGGTGCAGCATCATCATCATCGTAATGAACTGGGCACGCACTTGTCTCGCTCAGCCGTAGAATGATGAATGTGGCAAGAGGCGGCAGATGTGGCGATGTCTATATGGCTATAACTATAGCCCTACCTATAGGCATGTCTATGCCGGCAGAACGAAGAAAATGTGCAACATTCTGCCGCTTTATCGCTTTTCCAGGAATCGGAAAATGCTTCCGCATCAATTGAAAGCGTAAGTGCCACTATTTTTGTTGGAAAATTTACTCAAGAAGGGGGGGAAGTCTGGAGAACTAAGTTTGATTTTTTTATTAATAATACTTAAGGTGATCAGCTTTTTAGTCAACTTATAAAATCTTCTCCTGTTAAGATAATAATAAGTAATAAAATAATCTTAAGCTTAAGAAACCCAAACATTTACTTAATATTTAACCATTAAAATTCAATTTGAAATATTTTATGAGGATAATAAATATTAACAACCAGAAATCAAAATATTCACCAGAAAGAACATGGAATATTTATTTCTTTCTCACCTATTTATTAAGATCAAGTTGACTTAATCAATTTGATCCACACCTCAAGAACTTAATCCACTCTGTAAATATTTTTCCAGAAAACCAGCTTACATACCTTACTTACCTTTAGCTTACTGTGAATTATTCGTCATTTCAAAGTCTTTCCGCACACCTCTTCTTTACCCACCAGAATTTTACCTACAACTACAATCCCTGGTTTATCTTTCACACTTTAGCGTGGCTTAAAAATAGAAGACCACGACACTTCCTCCCCCTAAAGAAAAAAAAAGAAGAAGAAAATCATAAAAAAAAAGTGGGAACTGCCGCCCTATGGCGCTGTCAAAATCAGTTAAGAACACCGATTCGCTGTCTCATCGCCGGATCAACGACCACAGCGACTTGTATGCCATGTGTGTGGATTTTTTTGCTGTACTTTCTGTCTTCTATGTGATGAGGTACGAGCAGCAAAATAAAAAATAATATAAAAACAGCAACGAGAACCAACCTCAAAGACAACTTTCAGGTGAAACACAAACAACAACGTCGCGCCAAAAACAAAAAACAACAACAACAATAAAAAGATGTAAGAAAAAATATTTAAATATTTTAAGAGCGATGACCCAGAAGCCGAAGCCCCAACAACAACAACAACAACGTCAAACACCTTCCAACGGGCCAAAAGCAACAACAAAAACAAACTGGAAAAAATAAAAAAAAAAGCAATTTTAAATGAAGAATTTTTTTGGTTCAACAAGAAGAGTTTAATTTGTCAGAACAACAAACTTGATAAAAATCTATACACAGGCGAGGTAGCGTGGGAGAGAGGTAGCGAGGGAGAGAGGGCTAATACAAAGTATGGTAAAAAACTGAAACGAAGCAAAAAGTTTCCCAAAAGGCTGGGGCTGCGACTTCATGCAAACTTATTTTGTGCTGACATTAACGGAATAAGTTTATGTCATATTTTGGAGTCACAAAGAGGGCAATCAATTAGGGAAGAAGAAAAAGTTACAAAATATTAAATAAAATTTACAAGAAACTGAGAGAATGCCACTAAAAAACTTAAAAACTACCTTGAGTAAAGGATTTTTATAATAGATTAAAATTAAGGAAAGGTAAAAATAAGTTAAAAGTTAAGTTATTTAGGCAAGAATGCAAGAAAATATCTAATTTAAAATATAAAAATTGTCTAAGAACTTTTTAAGTTTATTTTTATAAGCAACAAAATCCCAAAAAGAAGTTTTTTATGTAAAAATAAGTTAATAAATATTAATTTTAGCTTAACTTAAATTAATATATATTTACAAAAACAATTGGAACATCAAAAATCACCTCGCAGCCTCGAACCTTATAAAAATATCTTTTTCCGTCTGTCAAACTCCCCAAATCCACAGCTTCCCCCTCTCTCTGAACTCTCTATGATGCTATTTTCTCATCCAACTTCTGAGATCATAAATCTTTGTTCGGCTGCCGCCTGTTTTTTTCTTTACCCGAAGCTTGTTGCTAGTTTCTTCTAACGTCAAACACTAATTGGTATTAGCAGTTGCCATCACACGCACCCCCTCTTTGGGCCCCCTCAATTATGGGCTTTCAAGATTAAAGAACCAACACGGGTTCAATGGATCAAGCCAAAGTTGATTTTACCTTTTACGGCCTTTGACTTTGAATTGTGCCGCTGAATTTTGTTTTTTTGACGCTGGCAACAAACAGGTGGGCGTGGTTTTTGGGGGGATACAAAGGAGAACCTGTTGTTAGAGACGGTTGTTAATTCAAGAAGTGGGTGGTCACTAAAAAGCTCAAATTAAATTAGTATCGGATTTAACGGGCTACATAAAAGCCTTTGAACGCTGGTTTAGGCATTTTAACCATTTTTGTAGAGGCAATTGTTATTCTTTTTGAATTTTAATGGTTTAATATCAGTGTTTTAGTAGGCAATAACTTAAAAATAAGCATTTTTACGTTTGATTTTTAATCAATTTATCTAATTTTAAATGATTTTTATTAAGCAATATTAAGTTTCCTACTAGAAAATCTGAGTTAAAACTGAAAAATATTCTGAGTTCAGGCTTGAAACCCTTTAAACTATTATTTTTTATATTTTAGACACATTTATTGCTTCTAACTTTAACTTTCATAGAAAGTTAATCAGGGCGTCATGTCGATAAACGATTACTTATATTAATCGACGCCAATGTACAGCCAACGAACCCCAAAAACAAAACGGCTGGCGCGACGTGCAAAGTGCGAAATCGAACAACGGAAAAATTGTAACTCAAACGGAGGTCGTGGAAGGTGCAAAGGGGGTGCTATGGTGGTGGAGGGAGACAGGGAAAAGGGGCTGGGGTAAACAACAAATGCAAATGCCCAGATACAGATACAAGCCACAGCACAGATACAATCAAATACATACGTCAATTGCTTGGTTGCTTCGTCGGTGTGGCTAAAAATGAAAAATTGCTTTTCAAAATTAAATCAACATTTAATTTTCTCGTAATTTGCTGCCTGCCTGCCAGCTCAGCCGCAAAAGGCAGTGAAGGAGTGAGATGGAGATGGCGGGTGGGATACGGGAAAACCGAGTGGTGACTGAGGGTGAGGGAAAACTCACGCATTTTTCTACAAATTAATTTTAGCACAAAGATTGCCAGATACAGAGAAATGTACCTCAGCTAACAGATACAAGACACCCAGTGCATGGCTATAGATACAGATACATTTGCGATAGATAGATACAGAGATACATAGATATATAGACCCCCATCGCTGTCTTCCACAGAGATACATCGTATTGGTTAGCCATTAAATGACGCCAGCAACAACAGCAACAACAACAACAACGAAACTACAAATCGTTTGGCAGCCAAGTGCCAAATAAAAACTTATTACTTATACGCCTCGTATGCCAGGCCAAAGCAAAATCAAAAACCAAAACCAAAAGCAAAATCACCCAGCACATGAATCTATTATGAATTAGACTTTGAATGCCAAAGCACACTCAAACACACTAACACACAGCGAATGGGCATAAATAAATATTTTGTAGCTCGTTTAAATATTCACCCTGGAGGGCAATTTTTCGTAAAGATTTTTCGGTTCGATTCCAATTGTATTTGCCGCAGATTTAGTTGAGTTCTCTCGCCGGTAGAATGAGTGTATGTGTGTGTTTGGATGAGAGCAATAATGTGGAACAAGGTCCACAAATAAACAATTGAAGATTATTGAATATCGGTTGGGGTGGGGTTGTTGCGAGAGGGGCGAGTGGGGGGCAGTGGGACTTGGCTTAAGGAAACTCGTGTGGCAATCAATGAATAAATTAGTAAGGCTATGCAAAAATGTTGACTTCCGAAGACAAATTAAATGGAGTAAACCTTGAGCTGAATTTGTAATTTAAGTAGATAAATTAAGAGCTGTCGAGGTACTAATAAAAACCATTTTATTTTCCTTTTTATTTATAAGTTAATAAGTATAAAAATCAAAAGAAAAATGTATATTCCCCTTCTCTAGAAGTTACTAAATATTTAATAAAACTTTACAAAACAGTTTCCAAAATATTTACCATTAAATTGCCCCCCAAAAGATGTATCTTTTAATTTTCAGCTTCAGTAAGTCCAAATTTCAGGCAGAATTATGCCCATCCATCACTGGCAAGTGCTAAGTCCACAAAATGCTATATCTTGACCAAAATTATCCATCACATAAACGGGTATTCATTCATTTTATAAGTCAGCCCCCGCAGGGGAATAGCAAATGATCCATGGCATAACTCTAAATAGAACGCATTTGTCACAGAAATCAAACGAAATTTTCAAATATTTTTAGACCACAAAGGTGGCTGCGCCCTCTTTCTTCTCTATATATCTCTTCCTGGTCTATATCTTTATATGATTTGTTTAGGAACTGTGAAATTGTTAAACTGCCACTTTATTAATAATGCCCAAACTAACACACACACACACACGCACAGGCATTAAGGGGAAAAGAGAAAAAACCGAAAAAAAAATCATTTTTAGTTCTTTATTGTCAAACAAAACAAAATGACAAAAAGTTCGCTTTTTGAATTGAAATATTTTGACGTGTTCCAAATTATTTTCACCGAGATGTTGTTGTTGCCCATTTATTATTAACTCGATTCTCTCTATCGGCTGTGTGTGTGTCTGTGTTGACAAGATAGAAGAATAAAAAAATGTGTCAGAACAACAGAAATTGTGTATTCCCGCCCGAGGGCGAAAGGAAAGTTACCATCAGATGCAGAATAATCCGTATCCATGGCTTCTTGGCTTCTTGAATGGATGAGTTCCCGATGCTAATGAGCGCGTATCTGACAGATACAATTTATAAATTTGACAAGTGCAAAAGCACGAAAGAATAACACACAAAACCAAAAACGAAACACCCAGTCAGTCAAATGGAAAACGAACAATAATGCAATTTGAAGGGAGGAAGGGAGAAGAGAAGCAAACGAATTCCAAAGCAAAGTCAGAAAAAAAAAGATATAGCTTTCAGCAACAACAACAACCAACAACAACAACCCACAACAAACAACAATACAAATCTCAAACAAAGCCAAATTATTTAGCATAAACGAAATTGTTGACAAATTATGATTTAGTACTGACCGCATTAACATATATCCATACAGAAACATCTGTATATATATAGAGAGAGATATAGATATATATTTATCTGGTCAGCATGTTATGAGCGCCGGCCATCTGTTCATAAATTTCACGCTGCTTAATTAAAATTTTGAATATTTTATGCAGTTCGGGCATGGCAGTAGCCCAAGTAGCCGAAACTAATGCCCGATAAACTGTCTGACCTTTTGACCACAACTCATTTCCATGGAGAGGCAGTTTTCGGTTCGAGTTTCGATACCCATTCATTATGACAGAGGCATGATTGGTGCTCCTTAACTTGAAGTTATGTTTGTGAATTTAGATGCCTAACTTACTTGTTAAATGCTTTGTAAAATGATTTGATTATGAATTTAAATTTTCAAAGTAAGTGATTGAAGGTAACTCCATAGTCGTTTCCCTGATCACTGCATCTACTTATTGCTAGGAAGCAAATATTAAAAATGCATTTTGAATAAATAAACCCATAAATTGGGATGCTAGCCCCTAGATTTACACACATTCATATGCATTTAAATTAGACTCTTACAAATAACGACCCATATATATACCCTACTTATGCTAATTAGCTGGCCGCGAGGTGTTTACATTTCGCTAATCAACATCTTGATACAACTTTGTCGTCGCTTCTTTTTAGCTTTTGGCTGTCCCTTAAAAAAATGTTCTATATCCGGTCTTAATTTACATTTCTTCACAAAACAGCACTTTGCTGATAATCACCAAATTTACGCTTAAGTATTCGAAATTAACATTGTTGCGGTTGCTTTCCATAGCCGTGTGGGCTCTCATTTTGTGATAAATATTTGTTTTGGCTTTGGCCCGACGTGTGTCTTCTATATACTCGCATTTTGTTTTTGCTTCCTTTTTGCTGTAATTGATTATTCTGCCAACTTTTCGCTATTGTTTGTCTCGCACATTTTTGTCGGAAATTTATTTCCAACGAGCGCTGAAATGTGTTTTGTGGAGTGGAAATATCAAAGGTAAGGTTAAGGATCAAGGCCCCCCCCCCCCAATGAGGTATTTTACACTGAATAATTTAGGTGTTTGCTTTTAAGCTTTAGCTGCTAATTAGTGAACTTTATATAAAAGCAAAAGGGAAGAAATTAAACATTTGCAGCAAAGAGAAAATTCTGAAAATAAACTTAAATAATATAAAATTTAAGGTAATAACTAACTCCCTGATAACTAAACTATATATATTTATTTACAGATACTTTTCACAGATATAGCTACGAATAAGTCCCCACAAAGAACGATCAACAGGCAATCGCAGTTATCGACTCGCCAGTCTGATCGATCGTTATGCCGAAGGTCTAGACCAAAATCGCGACCCAGGATGATCAATCTTCAGAGCAGCTTTCATCAATCAGCGATAGCTATTGAAATCTGGATCGGAATCGGAATACAAAATGTCAGCACTCTGTCAAGTGACTTGACAGCGCAGAGAGATTTCCAAGACTGAAAGAGCGGTTCCTTAATCTGTTTAATTTGCAGATGCAGTTGGGCAGATAAAGAGGCAGCTAAAGAGGCAGCTAAAGAGGCAGCTAAAAAGGCAGCCAAATAATAATAATAAAAAATGATCATAAAAGAACATGAAGAGCTGTCCCTGAGGCAAACGCGTCTCTTGTCTCGTTGAATATAATTTATGAGTCAATTTCAGACAATTATTGTTAAATATTATTAAGCATTCGTTGGGCTGTCAAAACACGCGCTGCCATCGTTTCGAATGATTTACAGGGAATTGAAGACAATTGTCACTCCGCGCGGCGAGTGATGACAAATTTTAAGTGGATAATCTCCTATACTGTATATATACTGTAAGCGACACTCAATCTCGGGCAAGCAAAAAAAAAAAACTCAGAGAACATAAAAAAGACTAGGGAACGAGTGCATTGCCAGTGCAAATTAATGTCAACACTGATTAAGGCTGGCAACACTGACCCCTTGGAAGCCCCCTTCCTGTTGCCAAAGCCTGTTTCCCCACCCTTTGGCGAAACCCCTCAAAGACATTCCGCAAATTTACACGGCCAAGCGAAAATGCGAAGACGCGTGGCTGCCAATTATGGCAAAATGAGAGGAAACACAAGGCGGACGTAAAGGGGGATTCACAGGGGACTTGAGGGGGGTATTCAGGGGGGGACCGGACAGCCAAAACGAGACGAAGACAGATCGCCAAGATCATTGACAATTTGTCGGTGGCATCAGATCACACAAAACCAGTCTTTAACTTTATAAGAGAAGCAAATCAAATTTTTATGAGCCAACGTTTTGATGGGAATTAACTACGGGAAAGATGTACAATCTTTCAGACAAAAGCTATACGGAAGATAGCAAGCACAGAAGCTTAACTAGTTGATATTTTTAATAGATTTCTAATTTTTAGGCAATTAATTTAGGTCCAAACCAAAACTAGCTTGAGAAAACGAAATCCTTAAAGCTACTTTTCATATCTTAAGATCCCAATAGGCCTCAATCCTTTTAAAGGCCACCATTTTGCTCCAAATTTCCGCACAAGCTCCCGCCAATAACCGCTGTTAAATAAAACAAACAAATTAAGACAATGCAACTCGCTGCGCTTCGCCTGAGATAAATATCAAAGTAAACACACACAAAAAACGAATACAAAGCCAAAAAAGCAGCTCAACTCGGTTAAAATCAGCTTACTTTGGATCTGCTCAAATGTGTGAACAATATCGGAGTGCGGATCTTGCCCAGCAACCAAAACAGAGAGGCCAGATATACTCGTATATTTCGAGAAAGGAGGGGAGGGTTACTGCGATGGACCCGAGAGACCTGTTTAAAAACCTGTTAATCAGCCAGAGAGCCAAATCAGAGAGAGATATAAAAAAAGCGATGGAGAGCGAAGTGCAGCAGCGGCGGCAGATTGCTGCGCTTTTTTGAGCAGCTCACGAGCTGTACTTTTGCATAGTCTTTCAGAGAGATTTGTTATAACACCCCCTCCCCTACCAAAAATCTTCTACATTGCAGTGTACTTCCCCTGTTATCCTTCCAGATTTTCCCTTTTTATTTTACCCCATTTCCCCCCTAACTTTAGCATTTCGAGAATGACAAAACAAAAACAGCAATCGAATTGATTCCATTCCCATTCGCTTGGGGGAGAAAATTTCAATTCAGCCCACTCTTATCACAGCCCCCTTAAAACCACCACCCATGTTGGCCACCCACTCGAAAGAGGAAGAGGGGAATCCAATCAGCCACGCGTTGGTGATAAAATGCGTTAACAATACGTGAAAAGCTCTTTCCTAACCGTTTTCCACTTCGCCTTCCGTTTTCCGCTTTCTCCCCCATAAAAGTTTTTCCTCGTTTTTCTCTTCCTTTTTTCGGTTGCTTTTGCGGTATCTGACAGATTTTTGTGGGTTAGCCTAATGGGGGAAAAATCAGGCAGAAGGTTTGCCAAAGCAGGCTACTAAAATCGACAAAAAGCCTCTTCTGAGGGTTTCAAATTTGGGGATAAGGGGAAGTTAGGGATGTACGATGGTGGATCAGATTTTCAGGGTGAATTACATACCGCATCACACCTGATTTTTGTGGGTAAGAAAAAATACTTTTGGGCTGCCTAAGTGGATGAAGTTGTCAGGAATATTGTATTTCAAATACAGAATTAGCATATTTAATGGCACTTTCTAAGGGAATTTTTAAATAGAAATCCAATTAATTATGGAACTTCTGGTGGGTTTTACTCTAACCTGGTATTGAGTTACATACAAAGAACTACAAAATAAATTAAATGAAGATTCAATAAAGTAGCAACTCCTTTAATCACCATATCCCACAGGGAAATCAATTCAATGAGCATTCCGACTAATTTACACACATTAAGGCCTGCAAAACTCCTTCCATATATCCTGAAATTTTATGAGCCGTATCGGATAATCTTAATTTAAATTGCTTTCCATTACCACTTGCCACTTGCCGGGGCAGCCGCAATTAAGCATTCAAAAAATTGGTTGATCATGTTATTTAAGCCAAACACTTGTCACAATAAATCACATTTCAATCCAAATATTTGCGCAATTCCCCCAAGTCAAGGCCCCAATTTTCAGTGGATCTGAATCCCCCCAAACTGAAACCCCTTGCTGTGCATCACTCATACGCCCTGTGCACAAAAGCCGAATTGTCCACAGGCCAACCACCGGCTTGCAACAACAACAACAACAACAACACAATGAATACGGCGGAGAGTGAAGCGGAGAAAAAGCAAAGCAAAAGCAAAGCTCAAAGCAAACAGGGCCAAAAGCAAAACAAACGCAGCAGCCGCCGAGCTGCCATTTGCCCATTTTGAAACTCCACCTATCAGCCCACCCCCCCTGGTATCTGGGTTTCCAACTTATCCGTATACTCTACATCATCCCCTCCCCCGTATGCTATGGCGGGCAGAAAAATAAAAAGGAAAACACTTTTAAGCAAAATCAAATTCACAAGCAGCAAGAACTTGAAAAGGATTAGCAAAACGAAATTTTTAACACTCTATTTAAAATTATTTTACATTTTTTACATATATTTCAGACTTTTAAAATGCTTAATTATAAGATATAATAGGATTTAAATTGTTTTTTTTTTGCCTACATTTTATTTTTAATTTGATTTTTAGGCATATTTTTAAAACATTCTTGCTGAAACTTAAATTACTTAAGGTGAGTAAAAGTAAGTTTTTAATCATTTAAATATAAGTTATAAAACTACACTATTTTTTTGAAAAAATCACAATACCCTTCCCTTGACTAAAGCGTATTTGTGCAACAATCAAGCGCACACGCAGCGCAGTCGTCGGCGAGCATGACGAAAGTCCTTTCGCACATTACCACATTTTTGTAGCTCTCGTCGTGGTTGTTGTTGTTTTATTTACGTATTTTTTTTTCGTTACTGTTGTCTCGCATATTTTTGTTGTTGTTGCTGCCACCCAGTGAGGCAAACAGCAACAACGACAACAAACACAAAGCCAAAGGCAACACGAAAGACAAAAGCTAAAAGCGACAAATGAAATAATAAGAGAGCTTAAATAACTCCACACGAGAGCGCACAAGCACACAAACATACGCACACGCGAAAGGGCGACTCCAACACACACACACACACACACAGTCATAAAAGTTTTGTTGGTTGTTGAATAGGGGGGAGAGACTGGGGCTTAAGGCGTAAAGGGGAGGGCCAGGTTGTGTTTGCATGTTTGTTGTTACATTGACTTCCGATGACGGGCAGCAGTCTCCCTCTCATCCTTTCTCTCTTTGTCTCTGTGTCTCTCTCTCTGTGCCCTATCCCCCAACCCCTCCTTTACCATTAACCACCCACTCGGCGGCAGCGCTGCTCGCTCAGAAGCTGCGAACTTGTTTGCTCAATATGTTTCACACACAAGCGCACGCACACTCACACTCGCAAGCTGACAAAAAGCGGAGACAACGAGCGACGATGGCCACACGAAGCTTTTACATTCCACCCCCACCTCATCCCCCAACCGCAATATGCGATGCACTGAAAATATACGTTTGGGAAGAATATAAAATCTATAAATAACATTCTTTATTATAACTTATTTCTAATAAATATCCTTTAAATTATTTTTGTCCGTTTAGTTAAAAACTATTGCCTACTTTCTGCCGACTGAGGGTGAAGATATCTGAAAGGCTTAACTAAAAATTCTCTTCTAATGGTAATATTTGGCATATTAACTAGAAAATTGGAATATCAAAGGTTTGTATTTCCGACCTTAAATCTATATATAATAAATTGTGGTGACTAAAACTTTTGTAATGAACAAAGCCAACGATAAGGCTTATACTTAAAATCAATAAATTGATTAATTTTAAATTATTTTCAGTGGACTTTCCTTCCACATTGCACGCTAAATAATGACTGACAGTATGTTGGTGCTGTACCCTTCCCCCGCTCCCTCTCACTCATACTGGCTCTCCGTCTTACGCCACCACCCCCCTTCATCACAAACCCACCCACTGTGTGACCCCCAATTGCTCTCGCTCCCACTAATCTGACAATCCAACAAACGCAAACAAACCAAAATCGACAAAGTGAAAGAGAGCGAACGAACGTACTAGAGTGATAGAGATGGAAAGCGGTTATTAGAAAGAGATAGAGAAACACGAGTTGCGGGAGAGCAGGTTGCATCGAACTTGTTGCGTTGCGCCACCTTGCGCCCGCTGCCTCTGGCGCTGCTTCTGTCGGCTTCGCTGTCTCCGTCTCTGCCAACGCTCTCGTTTTGCTCTTTGTGCTCCCAATTACTTTTTGCATGCTACCTTGTGCCCCCACTTCACCCCACACAGCAACAGCAACAACAACGACAACAGCACACCAGCAGCAGCAACAAATAAGTGTTCGCGTTGCTTTTGTTGTATTTTACTTGGCTTTTGGTCAGCTGCCGACAGAGACGTCGACTTCGACAGAGGCAGCGGGCATCGCTGTGTGTTGACGTATTTTTTTGCTGCTTTTGCTTGCTGTCGTCGTTGTTGTTGTTGTTGTTGTTGTTGTTATGCTTCATGCTATATCCGATGCGATGCTATACGCTATATATGCTTAATCCCTCGAAAACTGACGACCCGCAATCCACAATTCGAAATGTGTGAACCACTGTATGAGCGAGTGTGTCGAGTGTTTAGCTGCCAGCAAGCACTGAGAAAACTTTTATAGGTTATAAGCAATATATAAAAAATATATAAGCATGGGAATAAAAATATATTTATTACAAATATAATATTAAACATTTAATAAAACTATTTAAATTTATTAAAAATTCTGATTTTGTAAAAGACAGTTTTTCAAAATTAAAAATATATTAGAAAAAAAAGCTGAAAAGTAGGCTATAAGTATAATAACGTTGACTAACGTTCTGTAGTTTTAATCTAAATAATAAACCTTAAATATTGAAATCTATTAAATGAAATTTCAATTGATTAAGAAGGTGCTACCCATTTTTCTCAGTGTCCGGGTGAGGTTTGTGTTTCAGGCCCGATATGCTGACCCCCTCTCTTGAGAGCTACCTCCCCGTTCGCCCCCGCAATCGAGCACCGTTCGACCGCAAAGCGCTGGGGCCATGTTTTCACACAGAGCTTACACAGATAAACTCGAAATGGAAAGAGGTTGAGGAATGAGCGGGGAAAGAGCCACGAACAGACACACACACACAAACACACGCACACAATCACTCACACACATATTAACATATCAAATCCAAAGGCGAAACATTTGCAGCGTTCTCATTTCGCAAATTGACTTTAATATTTGTGCTGTGTTTGTTTGCCTTTGCTTTTGTCTGTGCTTTTGTTTATTTCTTGCTTTTCTGCGTTTTAATTTTATACGATAATTGTTTGCCGCCAAAGAGAGCGAGTGTGCGAGCGAGTGAGAGAGAGAGAGGTAGGGGTGCAAATTAATGGATACGATATTATTATTTATTTTTAAATGCTAATGGGACATTTTAGGTATTTTAACATACAATTCTTGCCACCAAATTGATGGTCCATAAAAGTTATACGAAATTCGATTTTAATGGCTGATTAATCGGCGATCGGTTTTCAAGAATCGATATAAAAAGTCGTTCACCGATTTAAAGATCGCCGATAATGTGTCGCATTAACGGTATTAAAAATTACACTAAGGGCTGGTTTTGATGGTTTGTTTTGATTCATTTTTTTAGGATTATTGAGTTATAATTTAAAAGCGATATAGAAATGTATTCTAAAACCTAAAAATTACAATTTTTTAAAATATTAAGAATAACTGTAAATTGAATAAAATATCTTTTCTAACCGAAATATTAACTATTTTATTTTAAAAACATTTTAAAAAAGAATTCATATTAAAAATCTAAACATATTTTTCTTTGCTTATTTATCAATTTGTGTGCAACATTTCTGCCTTGTTGCCTTGCTGCATTGCAACAACAATCTGGGCGAGCTGTCAAAACTATTTAATCTAAATAACAAAAAACCGCAGAGTGGCCACCAGCAACAACAAAATTGCCCCCAAAGGGGCCAATACAACAACAGCAAAAGCACAAAAGACACAAACAACACAAAAGCGCACACCAACGCGCACGAAGCAACAACAAATACAAGAAGAGCGCGAAAAGAAAAAGAGAACAACAGCAACAACAACAAGAGCGCAAACACCGCAAAATAATAAACCAGCTCGACAAGTCTAAATCACACTCATTAGCAAAAGCCCACCGAAAAAACAACAACAACAACAGCGGCACCAACAATAATATCGCACTGACCCCACCATCACTCTTTCTCTCCCTTTCGCGCCCTCTCTTTGCCTCTCTTTCTGTTGGCAGCTCCCCACACAAATCAAAATACACACACACACACACACATCGATACACACTTACACCCTGACACACCATCATATCTCAAATTGTTAAACGATGAGAACGAGATGAGAACCTAATAAGAAACAGAATACAAAAGATAAACACAAGCGTAAACATTTAAGTAACAAAATTGGCTTTTTGTTATGCTGAGCGAGCGAGAGAAAGAGTCAAAGCGAGACGATTGGATTGGGTTCTCTCTATTCCGCGAGAGAGTGAGAGCGCTATTGCAGCACGACAACACCAAATACACTTGCGTCTGCAGCACGGCCATACCGTTTTTGAGAGACATTGCGAGAGCGAGCTCTATGCGAAGTAACGGCTCGTGTATGCGTGTGTGTGTGTATGTTTGTTGTCTGTGCAATTGTTTTTTCAGTGGACAGATTGCCAATTGATTGTTGTTGCTGGCGCTCGGCCGCTGCCAACGTCACTGTCGCTGTTGCTACCGCTGCCGACGTCGTCGCTTTACGCTTTTTGTGCTTTTCGCTTCTTTTTTTTCCTTTACTTCTTTCTTTTTTTTTTTTTTTTTTTTGGGTTTTTGTTTTTGCTGCCGACAGCGCTGCCTTTGGGGGCATAAATGCTCGCTGCCTGCCCCACAAGTGCAAACACACACACACGAATGACGGAACACACATCGATTTTACAGTGGAACCTTCGATTTGATGGCGAATGTTGACGTTTTGCGGTAAACTATTTTTTAAATGTATTCAAAAATTTTGAAACAAGTGTTTTTTTGAGAAACTTTCATAAAATTGAATAAAATCTGAAAATCAGAGTTGTGGTTAATTTTCTAAAACATTATTTTTATATTATAATTATCACTAATAATATACAAATTAAAGTTATAAATATTTAACTTATGCTACTCCCACCGTGTTCGAGTTTGAGGCTGCGTCGTCGCCTCTTGTTGTATTTCCATTTTCCATTTCCATATGTTGGCTGTGCTTTTCTGCTGTTATTGTTATTGTTGCTCTGCTTCCTTTGCTTTTCCTTCATTTGTTGTTTCTTTTGCTGTGTTTCTGTTTTCTTTTTGTTGTTGTTGTTGCGCAAAAGTTGTTAATATATTTGTAAAATGAAATTCATTTCGGAATTGCTGTTTGTTCTTCAGACACGTGTGTATATGTGGTAGTGAGTGGGTGGCACTGGTGGTAATATTGGTGACAAGGGCTGGTGGGTGGTTAGCTTGGTTCTGCATAAGTGGGTGGTAAGAGGAGGTGTGGTTGGTAAGAGGACTTTGGCGGGCAACCAATTTACACCGAATGACAATTTTGATTTATAATATTTGATAAACACGAAGGAATTGAAATACAAAGGGGTCAGTGAATGGAGTTTATAGGTCGTAAAAGGTTAAAGTATGAGTTAGAATGGGTTAGATTTGGGTATGCTTTATTTACTTAACCAATATTTAATTAAATTTTACAAATTGAGTTAAATGACAAGCACTAACTAACTTAACTTCTAACTAATCACACTTTTCCAAATAAAATTATCCCTTTAAAAGTATTTTTCCACTTAAATTTCCACTTAAAATCTCAACTATTATTAGTTAAAAAGATTTTAGAACCCATAGAACCGTAACTTTAGACTTTCAACCATAATCTGTTAGAGATATCATAAGTAACGATAACATTAGCCCAAATAGACCCATTTCCCAGACTCAAACTCATATAAAACCGTCGAGGAAGTTGAAAAGAGAGAGAAGCACTTGGTGTGTGCTCGACTTTTCAAAGCACAAAACCGCGCCAGGCTCCATTAAACACCCAAAGAGTGGGTGAGAAAATGTGGGTGGTGTGGGAAAAGTGTGGAAAATGGGTTGTGTGTGTGTGTGCTTGTGCGGCTAAGAGAGAGTAGGGGTGGGATGTTGGGTGGGTTTCGGGTCGCTTGCTTGCCAAGAGCCAAGTATAAAAGTGTCAAAACTTTCTGTTGGATTTTTGTTTTTGTTGTATCCTTTTGTTATTTGTACACACATTTTTACATATAAAAATACACTGAAATAAAAAATTATTTATATAAAATGTAACCAAGAATGAAATGAATGGCAAAAAGGAGAACTGTAAAGTTATCTTTGAGAAGTTTTTGATTTTTCTTTAATATTTTACTTATTTTTTATGCGTTTTTATTAATTAACTCCTAAAAATTCTAATATTTTTCAGTGCACAGAACAAAAACATAGAAATAGGGATGGGAGAAAGCCAGCGACAAAAGGAACAACTAAGGCAAAAAGCATAAGCTTTTTCACTTCTGCTCGAGTTAGAAAAGGCAGGATAGCAGCACTGAACGTGTGAAAGAGAGGGTAAGAAAGAGGAGTAAAAGAGACCAAGTGCTTAGAATGAAAGAGAGCGAAAGAATTGTGGTGTGCGGGGGGCGAGGAAAGTCAAACAAGTGTCGCCCCACTTTCCCATTCCTCATTATATCGCATACATTTTTATTTATAGCCCAGCGTTACGTTTTTTTTTCGCCTTATTTGTAGGATAAATATGTGTGTGTGTGTTTGTGCCTGTGTGTGTGTGTATAAAGGATATACACGGGAAATGCCTTAACACAATTACAATAACTTTGACATGAAAAGTGGAACAATAAACCAAACCAAACTCAACTCAACTCGCTGGAATTGAATTGAATTGAATCGAAGGCGGGAGTTGACACCACGGGAGGCAATGGCGGTTTGTCCTCTTCCTCTGTTTCCCCCTCCATCCCTCCATCCCTCCCTTCCCTTCTTCTTCGCACGCGCTGCTCACTTCCGCTTCCGCTCCTGCCCGCTCATGTGTGTGTAAATGAGTGTGTGTGCATGTTCCGTGTGTTTGTGTGAAATGAAGCGACAGCCGGCGGCAAATGTTTCCATAAACAAGAAACACAAACACAGCAACAACAACGAGGTCGCAAAACATTTATTAAATGGATAAAAAAAAGCAAGCATAGGGAAAACTAGCGGAAAATAACGAAGCCTACAAATGCGCTTTCTAGGAGAAACTAGACATATTATTTTGTTCCATATCAGAAAGTTGAATCTAAAGAGTAAATTTATTTTTTAAAATCATATTCATAGAAACATTTAAAAAAAATTAATATTCCTTTATACTTTAAACTTGAAGCAAAAACATTTTGTGTAAAAAATCAAAGAAGCCCCAAAAACCAAACCTAGAGTAATCGCAGCTTGGGCAACTTTTAGTTATGCCTCCAGCTGAGTTCTAAGCACGCAATACCATCCCCCCCTCATCAGTTTGCCCTCTTGCCAGCGACCACCATCCAACGCTTTTATTAATTTAGGTTAGTGACTTAAGTTTAGCATTTGCCGCAATTAACTTAATTAGAAATGCATTTTGTGGTTGGGCCGAAGGAGCAGTCAAAGTCAACGGATGAATCAATGAGTGAGTGTATGAGTGTGTGTGCGATTGAGTGTGAATATGACGGTGAGTGAGTGTTTGAGTGTGCGATTTTGAAGGCAGGGAGGGGAAAAGGGTGGCCCTGTTTGCCCATAAAACATTTTGTGGTATATGTGTCATTTGCTGAGTTCATTGAAAGGCACAGAAAAAGGAGGTTATAGGAAAAATCGATGTTTAAAATAATATAAAAAGGGTTCTTCATTTTTATATTACAAAATCATTTCACTCCATTTTAACTTAACTGAAAAAGCTATAAGGGAACCTTTAATATTTTGTTACATTAAAACTTCTTTAAAAGTAACAAAACCAAACAACAACACGTTTATTTTTCTCAGTTCATTCAAATAGATGAATGAACGAAAGCGAATACAAATACGAGTGCTTCGATGGCAGAGTGAGTATGCTTTATGGCCCATTATGGCAATAGCCAATATATATATACACACTCATACACACACTTTTGCTTTATGAAAAAGCCTTCGTTTCGATTCGATTAACTAAATGCGTAATTTTGCTCTATTTTCTGCGGCTACATGGCGTATACGTCATGCTGAAAGAAAAACTTGGGCGGAAGTTAACGAAAAAAAAAGGGAGGGATGGAGGCCGCTGTGAGTGACACATGGCCCTGTGGCGGGTGTAAATGCGTTGAGCATCCAAGCGAAAACTAATCCAAATCAAGCGAAACAAAAAACCCAAAAAAAAAATGGCAAACAATATGAAAAAAAAATCAGACAAAATAAAGTTTCAATCCGGTTTCCATGGCTAGCTTTAGTTTTTTTTTTCGGGCAGAAATAACTGAATTTTTTCGGTGTTATCCCACGCATGATCCAACGCCCGCTGCCACCCCCTCCCGCCAATCCATCATTGGCAACACGTTTCGCTTCAACTTGTCAAAGACTTTTCGATTTTTTCCCCATATTTATTTTTATTTCTCTCTTTTTTTCTACGTGTCTGTCTTTATTTTTTATAATCATTTATTTTTATTTGATTTTATTTCTTCCTTCGCATATTTTTGCGGTCGCTCGCTTTGTGGTATTGCCAATAAAAAAAAAAAAACAAACCAAATAAAACAGTGATAAAAAATTAGCGGTATCTGTATAAATCTTTCAAAACCACATATTGCCGAGAGATTCGAGTGCGAGCAACAATCGTTGTGCAATCGGCATTTTTGGTTTTGATCGAAATATGTCAAAAAATGCTACAGAGATTATGGCCAGGAAAATTGCAGAGTCATGTATTTTTAAGGAGATTTTTGTTAGAATAAAATTTGGGAAATTTGTTAGGGTTTCATTATGTATATATATTTAATTTATTTAAATGTTAAAATAATAAACATAAAAACAATAAATTTAAAAATAAATAAACCAAAACTAAACAAAAGGTTAATCAAATTTAAAGCCCCAAGAAATAATGAAAAGAAACTTATAAAGTCTACGTACCCTTAACTCCTTTTAAGTTTTTTTTCTTATAATTACCTTAAGTTATGTTAAATACCAAAGGTTAATCCTAATCAAAATCCCCATCCACCCACCCACAACCTTTAACTCTTTTACAGTCGTAAACCTAAAACACCGATTTTGATCCCATTTACAGCTTTCACTTGAGGTATTCATTACCATAACGCACATTACCAAATATCCCATAATTCGGCCACGGATTCCAACACGCCGCCTTCGAATTTCAAGCATTTTGAGATACTCAAGCTTCGGCTCTCGAGCTTCTTCATCTGTTAATTGTATCTTTGTATCTTTGAAAAGTGAAGACTGGGTCACACACACGACGGCCACTGAAGTGACTTGAATGGAAGTCAAGTGGAGCCGAAAACAATAGCGAAGATGAAACTGGAGAGACTCCCCCGCAGAGATATATACAAAGGTTTAGTGAAGTGAAGGGGGATGAGCAGGGGTGGTCGTAGGTGGCTCAACAAATTAGCATAACTTGTCATAAGTTGAAAAATCTCATTAGGCTAAAGATTTGCCTTTTGTTTTGTTATTGCTCGCGTGCAGAGACGTAAATATATAATACTACACTCGAAAAAATGTTCTTGGTAATTAAATTTGATAAAAAATGCCAATTTTACACATTTTTATGGTCAGCAGAGATCGACTTTTAAACAAATTTCGTAAATTAATATTATTATTATTACCAGCTTCAGTTGGAATCTCTTTTTAAGATTAAAAGTAAGAAAGATTTCATTTGCATTATTTTTCCCTGTCCAAACCGTTAACTTAATTTTGTTTTGGCCGCTTTGAAGGCTGATCAGGGCATTCGATCATTAAGAAATTAACATTAAGAAGGGAGGTGAGGAAGTTTTGGGGTTCCGCTTATTGGATTCCCTTCACTTCTCGAATGTCATGCGAGGCAATTAATTTGCATAACAAAACAAAGTCGAAGATCTATTTGTGCCTATAACAACTTTAATGTTTCATTGCCATTTACACAAAATTACTTTTGGCACATCTAAGAAAGCCGCAAAATGGTTGGAGAAGTTAGAGAAGTTCGAAAAGTTGTTGGATGTTTCATAAACCCTAATGATATCGATTAATTTGCATTTCCCTTCACAGCTTCAGTGGCAGCGTAACTTTTCCGTTGTAATTAAAACGCCAAAAGGTGCCACACCCAAGTTTTACCACCACCCCCCTCGAGTTTCGATATTTTATATACTTGAGCAGGACTCGGATGTTTTAATGTCTGGAAAAAGTTGGCGTAACAGAAAAAAAAAAAAGAAAATCAAGTAAAGCTCGGGAAAATAAAGAGAGTGGAAAAGTAAAAGAAAGGAAAGTCAATGGCTGAAGAGGAGGACAAAGTTTCATGGAGCCCAAAAGTAATAGGCAAAGACGTTTTTGAGGATGTGGGTGGTTAGGGTAGGGATGAAATTTTCCCTGTGCCAGTCGTAAGTAGCATTTAACAGCCAACTTATGGCCGAGGAAAAGCGTAAAGAGGCTGAAGACAAGTCAGCCATGAAACCCCAAAGAAAAGTTGTACGAGAAAACATTCCCGAAGATTTTCCCTAGTGGAAAATATCATTCAGGGTTAAATCAAAGCCGATTTGCAGTTGATCAGCGAGAGAGCAAGGCATACCACAAATGAACATGGATTTTAAACCTTTTTCTTGGGTTCTATCTCGGGTGGATCCTTTTCCTACCCTTGCCACTAAAAATTTCATTTATTTCTCCTTCGTTTTTGAGGCCAGGCGAAGAGGTTTTGGAAAAACTTTTTTGCAGCCTTTAAATTTGTCTGGCTTTTCTTTCTACCATCCTCAAACCTTAACTCCCAACCTCCACCTTTTCCATTTTCAGCATTGCAATCTTGCTCTGGCTGGGAAAAACTTTGTCTGCATTTTTGGCTCCTCTTCTTGCAGAAGACGAAGGAAAAACTTTTGCCTTTGCTTTTTGTCATATTAACAGCAGAAAAATCAGAAGGACGAGGAGCCGGAGAGATGGTTATCAGACACAGAATGGCGACTGCTAAAAATAATTTCTTGCTCTGAGTTTCGAAAGTTTTTACCACCCAACTGAACAGTTTCCCTGACCACTGACCTGACTTCATCATCATCTTGATCATCGCCATTGCAATCTTTGGTCACTTTAACTTGTTATATATATTATATGTTAAACTTACTGATATATATATCTATTTAAATATGTAATGTTGTGTGTGCAGGGAAGCCACAGCCACAGGAATCGTAAAGAAATCGCTCAGCAATCAAAAGGGGATGAAAGAATGAAACATTCTTGGCAATTCAATATGCAGAGGGGTTGCCCGTTCGCCCACAAGATACACTTTCTCAAATCGCATTCTGTGCAACCAGCTGGAAAAAGTATTTAGCATAAATTAAATAAATTTTTTAATAAAATAATGCCGAGAAGGATTCCGTTTTTGTGCTTGCTTAAGTCCAGATTAATTGAGGAGCTTGCAAACAAGATTGCCAAGCAGATTGCCAGAAAAATTCTTAGAAGAAGACAAACTTAATTTTCTAGGTTAATGGTACAAACGAAAAATGTGAAAAGTAATCTTTAAAAACAAAAAACTACAAATTTAAATAGTTTTTTGATATTAAATATGGATTTTCAGGTAGTTTTTTATATTTAACTTTTTTAGTTTTAAGTTTACTTTTAGATTCTTCCTGCGCTTTCCCCCGAAACCTATAGAGTATCTTCCAATCTGTGACTTATTTTCTTTGTCACTTTTTTACTCCGTCTTGTTACATCCTTGCCTGAGTGCATTGGCGTCTGTTGTCCTTGCCAGCACACACACACACAGTTAAAGAAGATTCTCAAACACATACACACACATACTTTTGCAGAGAGTGCATTGGCAGCTTCCTTTTGGCTTCTTTCACCCATTTTCTTGCACTCTGAAGATTTCTCCGCCATATATACGTTTTTTCTTCTCCATTTTTTTTCCTTGTTGTTGCCGCTTTCTGGCATGTGAATGTACTTGAAGCATTTCCGGTGCACATTACAGTAGAGAACAGCTCAGAACGACGACGACAACATCGCCCATTGTTGGCACAAACCACCCACTCCCGTTCTCGACCTCCTGACCCCCCCGTCATCTCAGTCCGGCACTATTTCGCCCCCACCTGAAAGAGTCAACTTTTTGCTGCGCTTTCTTCGCTGTATTCTATAGTGCACAGGAAAAAAGTATATCGAAAAAATGTGGAAATAATAAATTAATAAACAGAATTTTATTCGATTTTTATTTTAATCTAAAAATGTTTCGATGTTTCCCAAAAAAAGACTTAATTACTTACTAGACTAATAAATAGGTATTAGATTGAGTTTAATCATTTTAATTTATGAAGCTTTAGAGTTTCTATAAAAAGATATTAATCTGATTATAATTATTCAAAAATAAAAAATAAAAACAATAAAAAATATTAATGACAATGTGTAATTAATGTTATTAAAATTTGTCCGTGTTTTTGCCATGTAGAAAAAGCAGTTGGAAGAGCAAAAAAAGAAGGAAAAAATTATCAATTTAATTTTGTAACTCAACTTCCGTGCGCTGGTTGGGTTTGAAATACGCCCCTCCACCCCTCTCTTCCCAGTCACGCCCTTGCTCTACCCCACACCCCCCAGCCTGCTCACTTAGTTGAACTGTTTTCCTTTCTTTACTCCCTCATACACACATTTTTTTTTGTATAAAACTCGCTTTTTTTCCTGCTCGCTTTTTCCGCCTTGCACACTGTTGACACTGCCCACCCACCGGCCACGCCCCCCTTTTGCACACTTGTGGGTTACATAAGCCAGGAGTGTTTGCCTGCTGCTGCATTTCTTGCTGCGCTGCCAACTTGCCGGCTAAATAGCAAAATGCAGCGAATACGCAATATGCGCAAATTACGTATACGTCGTGTGGGCATGTGTGTTTTTTCCCCAAGCACACCACACACACATATGTACTCTTATATGTATATACTTAGTTATGCTATAGCTATATAATGTAGGACTTAAAAATTCATGGAATCGCAGGAGAATAATGCGAAGTGCAACCTTTTTTTTCCGGAATAACTTGGTGTTAGTTCGCAGTCTTAGTTTTTGTCTAGAAGTTGATTATTATATAGAACGCAGAGTAAATGCAGACTAAAAGAATAAAGAACATTTTATTGATTTATGTTTCCATTTTGACTAACAGTTTCCAAAAAGTATTGAAATTAGATTCCTAAACTCCTTCCATTCAAGCCAAGTTAACTTCCCTTAACTAAAACTAGCATAAACTTTATTTAAGACACACTTAAAAGGTTCTAAAAATACTAAACACATTCACTTAAGTAACTTCTATATATAAATAAATACCCCATGCCATATACCTCTAACCAAGTCAGAACTTTATGTTTATAACTTTTTTATGACTATTAACCAGTGTAAAGTTTCTATACCCGACCAAATAATGATTATAAAAATATTCAGCGCTTATTTAGAGCTTTCTTTCGTGTGATAAACTCCAGTTTAAGCACACATCAAGTGAATAGCACTCCCTTTTTTAAGTAAACCTTAAATTTCCACAGATTTAATGGGCTGTTTCTTTTTTTCTTTGAGATTTCCTATGCCAGAGACAAGTTTCATTTCTCATTTATGGCGTTCGGTTCGTTTTTTTTTTTGAGAGAGAGAAAATTTAACTGCTGGCAATTTTCGAACATTTCGACATTTTCTAGTTTGCTTTTACCAATTTTCCTTTATTTTGCACGCTGCCATTGTTGTTCTTGCTGTTGTTTCTGCTGCCTTTTGGCTTGGTTTTATGCGTTTGCCAGGTGAAAAAGGGAGCATGGAGGCTATAAGGTAGAATGTGGGTGTAGAGGGGGGGTAGTGGGGGGTAGTGGAAACCACAATAGCAACAACACGCAACGCAGGATTTTCGAAAACCCACAGCATAAAACATCAGTTACCATCCCTCACTCCCTCTCTTCCTGCCATTCACCCACTCACTTGGGGATTGCCTGAACAAACCCGATGGTGCCCCTCTTCCATCCCGCTCACCGCCTCTTCCGGTCCTCTTCGCTTCTCTACTTTACGAGCTCCGAATACAAAATGGGTTTTCTGTGGGTCTCCTACATTTCACCAGGACCACCCACTTGCCACCTACCGCCTGCCACCCAACCACCGCACTCCCCGATGGAGTTCCGCTTTTCATCCCGTTTAGAGTGTGGAAGCTTGCCGCGTGAAATTGCCACTTGCTGCACACGCTTCTCGCCTGTTCAACTTGGCCTCCGTCATGGCATCGATGTCGACGATTGCCCGTCCCTACTGTAGGAGCTCTTGGAAACTCCCACATCCCAAGCACTGAGCGATATTTGTTTGTTAGTTTTATTTTAAATTAATTTTAGTAATATTTTTAAATAATAATATCCCTATTAGTGAGGAATTCAACATAAGTTTATTTTACTTATCATTTTATAAAAAATTAATTTGTATTTTACCATCTAATTTCTCGAATTTCTCTTAGTGCACTTCGCATCCTCATCTACCCATAAAGTTTATTTCATTTTCGCGCACATTGCGTTCCCGTTGTCACAGCCACTCTCGCTCCGCCCCTACCCCCCACTACCCACTCTTCTCCTCTTCCTTCATCTTCTGCCATTCCCCTTCCACCATTCTCGTGGAAAACAAAAGTGAGCGAAATGGCAGCGTCATCGTCATCGAAGTAGAAGAGTGCAACATGAGGTGGGGCAGAGGAATAGGGTATATGTATGTATATAAAGGGGAAGGGGGAAGGCAGAAGAATACAGAGAGAAAACCCGAAAATCATTTTCACCAGACCAACTGCAGCCCCCTATTGTGTGCGAATGGCGCGTGTGTGTGTGTGACTGCCTTCCAAAAGAGGAGAACTCGTTTTTGTAGCATACTTTTATGGGCAAGCAGAAAGCGAAGAAACAAACAAGAGAATTTCACTTTATCTTCAGCAGATCAGGCATCTTCGTCCCCATCTCCCCACAATATTTAACCCACAAAGAATGAAGCAACAAAATTAAACCAAAAAAGCAGAAAAAAAATTAAATCCAAGTAGAACATACGCAAATAAAAACAAAAAAATATATACAAGCAGCACACAATCAACGAGTGTAAGGAACAACGCAAACAAAAAGCGAGGAAACGAAAGGAAAAAACGACAGCAACGAACACACACCCACACACAAACAGGCGGACAGAGGCTACAGATAGCAAAAACGAAGAAAAAAGTAAGGGGAAAGGGAGAAAAGACAACACAGGGACAACGACAGAAAACGCAATCAACGCAGCTATAAGCAGAAAAACAAAAAAAAAAGAATTACAAAAACCATAGCATGCAAAAGAAAAGTGCGGGGAAATTATAAAATAAGTACTTTGAGATACTTTTTAAAATGACTATAAAGGCGTGGTCTGTAAAAAGAGAGCTGTGTGATTAAAAAATTAAAGGAAAACATTTTATAATTAAAAGCATCAACTTAAATCATTCCTAAGCTGAAAAGTTATTAAAATTCCTAACAATTTCCTTTTGGTAATATCTTAATTTATCAAAAATTTTAATTTTTCTTCATGTGCCCTCTAAATGATGATTATATGATGTTATTTCATATTCGTCATATGATATATTCTTATACATCAACTCATTCCCCATTCTTTTGTACAACTCGCTTTTCTTTTATTTTCCATTGAAATAGTTCCCATACGTATCGCTCCTCCACCTTTAACTATCCCCCGCCATCCTTTAACCATTTGCAGCCTTTCAAAAAGAAAGGCAAAAGAAGCTGAAGGAATAAAGGATCTCGTTTGCTTGCTAAAAATAAAAAAAGAATCAACAGCAGAAGTCGCAAAAAAAAAGCAAGTGAGTAGAGCAAGGAAAAGCGGGAGGAAAAGCCAAGAGCGGAGGGCGGGCTGGTGTAAAAGTGGGTGGCGAGAAGAACTGGCAAGAAATGTTGATTTTTTTGTTGTATTCATTTTTGTATATATTGTGCCACACTGGGGCATTATAACGTTATCCTTCTGGTTATGTTTCCGCTTGCCAGTCAAGCCCAAGCGATGACACGAACCAAGGGAAATGGGCGAGGGTGTGGGAAATTGTGGGGCCCAGTAGGTGGGGGGTAGGGGAAAAGGCGAAGGCAGCAGCAGTAGCAGCAACAATGGCTGACTGACTGACTGCCAAGAGACACACACACACACACACACACACACACAGACATCCAAACAGTGGAAAACCCAAACGAACACAAGCAAAGCGAGGAAAGTTCTCTTATTTTTATAGCAAAAAGCGGGCGCAAAATGTGGAATGGTGCGGCTGAGAATCGTGGCACGAGTGCAACTTATTTTTATGAGCCACACAAACACACTCACACTCACACACAGACACACAGCATCGCTGCCAGTGGCAAGCTCATAAAATTTATAACACAACGTCCTTGCCGCCTCCTGACTCCTTGCGGCTTTAGCTACAGCAACAGCACCCAACCACCCACAATCCACATTTACCACCCACCATCCCACCCACTTTTCCCCCGTCTATCTCTTGGGTGTGTGTGTGTGTATTTGTGCGACTTATGTTTGAGTTTCACTACGCCTGTTTGTGTGTGTGCGTGCGTTTGTCGGCGGCTTCGTTTGCTTTTTCATAGCATTTTATGCTTTTTGTGTTGTCGGTGGCTCTTGTTAAAGAAGATTTGCCCAAAATGTCAGAGGGGGTGGCGCCGTGAGATGAGAATGCCGCCCACTTAAACGCTAAGTGGTGCAACTTTTCCACGAGAAAGGAAATGGCATTGGGATGAGTCTGAGTTTGAGAGTTGGCTAGATGAGGGGGAGGGGAAATTTGGTGGACTTGTGCTGTCGCTGTGGCACCTGTCATGTATGCAAAAGTTTCTATGGTGTGGGTGAGCGATACTTAATAATGCAGATATATATATATATACTTATATGCCAAGGAATCTATATATTTCCATGTGGCAAAAAGCCAATGTTCAAGGAGTAAAGAAAGATTGAATAAAACTATAAAGTTTTGCCAAGAGTTCTTCCTTTTTATGTTTTTATTGGGGAAAAATAAATTAAAAGTTGCTTTTTTACCTAGGCAAGGGAAAGAGAAGTCTAAGTTAATATTTATAGGAGCTAAAACATATGAATCTGTTGTTCTTAATATTGTATAAGCATCTGAAAAAAGAGGTATCAATTGCTTAACTCATAAAGATGACGTTAACAACAGCCCAACCTAAATTAGAATCTGATTAAAGGAAACTTTATTACGAAGTTCTCCACCTCGAAGGGCTTATCTTTTGAAATAGCAAATTATTACAGTTAAATGAAGTCCAGTTTATATTAGGATATGTCCTTATCATCTAATTTTTCATAACATCTCTTATTATAACAAAGAAACCCAACTAGATACGACACTATCCCAGATAAAGCTACAAATGATTCGCTTAGCCATTTCATCAACTCTCCCATAGAGATGCTCAGCCAATAGCTTTACACATGAATCCTGCCACTCATCAGATCTTTGCCCACATTATACCCATTTCATAATCACCAACAAAACGTAAACATCCCATTGGGACTTGGCCTGAGAGAATGGAATATTATCCTTGCTGTAGCTGCTTGTTGGTATCCCCACAAATTCCCCTTACCAATCCAAACAGCAACACAGACAAATGTATGGCACACACACATGCAATAGCTATCACACACACACACACATATATGTAAACAAGAATTTTTTCGAGATAAGAAAAAGTTAAAAATTTTTGCTTACAAATTGCCAGGCGAACAGAAAAGAGAAACAGCAAAACGAGACAAGAGTTAAACTGAAAATATGGACAAGGGGATTGAGGACACATACAGGACTCTCAAACAGGTCAGACTGATGTACATATGTATCATCTACAGGCCCCAACCTCCCAGTTTTTCCGACTTTTCTCCCCCCCACATTCATTCACTTTAACCCCAGAGAATTTTGTGTGCGAGCATTTTACTCGATGAGAAGGGAAAAAGTGAAAAACACGAAGAGGATTCCACTTGGAGAAGCTAACAAATGAAGTTAAGTATGAAATTTTCAACAAATTTTGGATATGAAATAAATAAAAATCGAAAATAAAAAATTTAAATGAAGAAAATTTTGGATAAATAATATTTTTGATAGTTACTAAGATTATGGTTACCTTTACCTCTACATTTACCGATTATTAAATAACGAAAGAAGCAGATTTTATTCTTAAGAAAACAGAAGTACTTAATGGAATCCATTCTATATCATTTTCCGAACCTTTTTACCTCAATTCCCTTTAGAAAATTCGATTGAAATTAATAAAGACAACAGCAATTGGTATCAAGGCAAACATTAACCAGCAAACATCCACTCGATTGTCTGCATTTGCCATGCAAATGTTTACAGGGGCGTACCCGGCAAGAGGGGTATTGCAAATGCATTGTCAATGTCTATTTTACATAGTATGTACCCAAGGGGGGGATAGAGGATAGCAGAGGGGAGTTTTGAGATCAACATTTATATAGACAACACTCGACACTTGCCCGAAAAAGGGAGCAAAGGATATTGCAATAGCGAATATGCACACATGGATACGAGCAAATTGTAACTGTTCTGGCTGCTAGCTGGTTGTGTGTGTGTGTGTGTGAGGATACTACAGTCCCTATCTACTCATAGTATCCCTATCTACTTGGCCCCCTTGCTCTCCATTTCGGTTTTCTAGGGAAAAGAGGAGGAAAAAGCCATCAACCTGCAAAAAAGTTTTGAGGCAGACAATGTGTGCTGCCTTACGTGCCCATATCTCTCGTATTCCCCCTCTCTCTCTCTCTCTCTCTCTCTCTCTTTCCTTCTTTCCTTCTTCCCTTATATCCCCCATCTCTTTCACTTGCAGCTGTATGGGTTTGCATAAATAGACAATGAGCAAACAGCTTGCGCACTGAATGATAACGCTGGAGCAACTGAAACGAGGACCCAGTCAGAGTCGAACCAGCAAAAGCCAACTATGGAGCTCCATCTTCTACTTTTGCTTCTTCTTCTGCATTGTGCCATGTGGCAGGCAAAATGGCAGCAACAACAACAATACAATCACACTCTCATACATACAAACACAAGGATGTCACCAAAAAGTTGCCAGGCCTCACACACAAACAAACCCAAGCATGCATAATATTCGCATCCAATTCAGAGTCCTTCTCCTTCAGTCGAACCACTAAAACTTTTGCAGCCTCCAAGGATGCGAAAGATCTGTTAGAAGTATCATGAAGATGTGATGTTTCTGGGATTATAGGAAATATAGTTGGTTGATTTGAGTTGGGAAGGAAATATAATTTTACTTTTGAAAGCCTTTTTTATTCTTGCAATAACCCTCCTCTAATAAGGCGAGAGTCAATAGAATTTGCAAATCAAAAGTTGCCATAGCAATACTTTTTAGACGAGTATTTAGCTTTTGATGTCAACATGTTAATTTCTTTCAACCAGCCTTTAGACCTAACCTTAATTTTCCCTAGAAAAGAAATAAATTTGCCATACCCTACCATACGAAAGCAACATCTGCATCACACCCCAAAGTATACAAGCCCTTAGCCCCAATTCCCCCCAATCCTGGCAAACAGCTTTGCTTTAATTTTCATTTTCATAGATTTTTCTTGTTGCTGGTTTTTTGCTCCGCTTTACGTTTATACTTTTTGTCTTCCTTTTCTCGTTGTGCGAAACTTTTTGGCATTTTTGCTGCTCTGCTTAAACTTTTATGCGCTCCGTATATGTGTATTAGTGTGAGTGTGTCTGTATGTGTGTGTATGCATATATGTTTGCGTGGCTGAGTGAGTGTGTATTTCCGTGCGAAATTTTGTATAAATGTTTTTTGGCAGCCTCTCTAAACGGCAGCGCAGGAAGCATCACCAGCAGCACCACCACCGCCAACACCATTTACCACCCAAAAAAAAAAAGAATAAAATGAAAAAAAAAGGGAACAAAGGAAATAAAAACAAACAGGGGAAAAAAGAAGGAAAGGCAACTCCAAAAACGCCTGGCACAATTTGCGCCTTTCCAAGTATGTGTTTGTTTGTGTGTATGCCTGCGTGTGTGTGTGTGTGTGAGAATGGGTAGGGGGAGGTGCTTGTGTGCTGAACGGCCTTCGCACAATGTGGCGTATGCGTAATAATTAATACGCTTGAATTCATTAGTTGAGCAGATTTTGCATGCCACGACAAAAACGATGAGTACATATGTACTTGTGTGGGTGAGGTGGTTGCTATGTGTGTGTGTGTGGGTGTGACTGAATGCCGGATAAGAATAAATTGCCATATAATTATTAAAGTGAATTTCAAGTTGTTCGATTGTTAATCTGACTTTAAATGTTAAAATAAAAAATAATAAAAAATATTAAAAGTTATAAAAATATTATTAATATAAATAAATTATAAAAATAACATCTAAATCCCTTCCTGCTTTCATCGTCTTAATTCCAGTCTCTTCTCTTCTCCTCTTTTACAAATATTACGTATACGCAAATAACGAATTTAAATATCACATTTTGCCATTGCTCAAAGAGCAAACATTTCACTCATTAGCCCTTTTTCAGTTCCTTTGTCTTGACAAACCTCCCAAGCCTTCTACCCAAACTGCCACTACATTAACCCCTTGACGGCAGCCCCACGGCCATCGGCGAAGGCGTTTTGCAATGAAATTATTATTTAAATGGAAACAGCAATGGAAATGTGAGGCGTTGGCAAGAGGAGGACGATGACAACAATTGCAATAACAACTAAATGGTGGCAGGTGAATGGGGCGGTGTAGGTTGTGTGGGGGCGTGGCAAGGACGATAATGTCGACAGAGTGACAATGCCAACAGCGAACATAACAGCGAAAATGTTAATAATTACATAAATAACAACAACGGCAACAGGAGCGAAACAAAGATGGCAAACGGATGGAGAACCGGGGGGGTTTGAGGGATTTTATTTTTCCAGAGAAAATGGGTAACTCCCGTTTATATATATATATACATATATATATGTATATATGCAGAGCTATAAATGAAAGCAGTGACAAAGGGGTGGAGAAGAGTGCCGGGTTTTTTGTCATTGTTCGAGGCTGCGGGAGCGCCAAAAGTGACAGCGCACAATATGTAATTATGTTCCCGACACAAACGCACACACCCACTGCCACTCGACTATATATACATACAAACACTTTCACACACACACACACACACAGATACATATACAAACGGAATGGTGTGGGTGCACACAAGAAATATGGAAAAAGGATGCAAAAACGTTGGCAATTTGTGTCGCGCCAAGAAGAAAAAGCAGCAGTTGCAAAAGAGCAGGCAGGGAAGGTGTTTCCTACTACACTGAAAGATTAGAAAACATAAAAAATATATTAAAAATAATTACTATGCCAGTTTGTTGACTCCTTTTTTTGAACTATATTTAAAGAACTTAAATCTGAAAGTATGAAATTTCCACTAGTTAAGGTACTATTTTTCCCCAGTGTCGAAAAATCAGAATGAGCGTACGTAGGGATCCTTCGGGGGGTGTCCTTGTGCATTGTAAACTGGCATTGGTTGGGGGCCGCCCTTTAATGTAAAAGGCAATAGAGACCCAAAGGCTAAAAAAGGTGAACTGCGTGCGACTTTTATTGCTCCAGGCGGGGGTTGGGGGGTGGTATCCTAAAGGGGTTGCAGATTTTCCAAGGGGGTTCGGCAAGGAATGTCGATGGTTTTGGGGTAGCGCAAAATTGGCGACAGGTGGCGCATGTGTTGACATTGCCAGCAGGCGTAAAGAATTTCATATGCAAGGGGTTGATCTCCGATACCCCAGAAAAGTATGCTATAAAAAGCTAACTTCGTTAAAGGTAACTCCCCCTCCCTCCACTCCACCAAAACTCTTGATAAACAATACTGCTTAAGCTCACCTCGCTTCGCCGGTTTGCTAATTAGCACAAAGCACAACGATAGAAATTTTAATTTAAAAGCCGCCACCTGCTGACTCCGTCTTCTAGCGAAAATGTCAATTTAGCAACCTTCAACCTTTTCAAAGGAGGGTTGCAACTCGCAGTCGATTTTAAATGCAAAACTGTAGGTTTATTATGGTGACGAAGGGGTATGAAGGGATATGTATATATTTAGTCAAGCGCATCGAAGATAGAGGCTGTCTTAAGGTTTTGGAACATTAAAAGAGTTTCTTTCTTAAGACTTAAATCAATTTCTAGCAAATTCAAAATAAATAGCAAAGAATAACGAAAGATTTGCTATTATATTTTATTAAACATTTTTCTGATTTCTCAACGGTAACGGAAGCCTCTATACGAGTATATTTTAAAGATTTATAAATAACTTCAAATGTTTTCATTTCCAGGCAACGGCGCGCCGTTAAATTTGGAGAATGAGTGAAATGCCACCGGCAACCAATTTCTGTGTTAAGAAAGCAGAAACAACAATAACAGGCTTTTACAGCGTAGGTATTCGTTACGTCATTGCTCCGAAAACAGTGACGTCATTAAAGATAGCATTTTAATCTATAAATGGAAGCTAAGAGAACCGAAAGCGAGTGGAAAAATGAAAACAAATTTTTGCCTCTGCTGTGTTTTTGTCATGCATATTTATTAACCTTCAACTGCCGCAAGGATGGCGCGCCAGCTTATTGTTAACCTTCGTCAGTTAGCCACCCTCGGAGGTTCTAAGCGACCCACGACCCCGCGACCTGCGACCTACAACACACCCGGCCCTCCTTTGCTCTCTCTCTCTCTGTCTCTCTGGTTAGAAACGATGGTTTCATAAAGAAAATATATATATATGTGTGTGTGTGTGTCTGTGAGTGTATTTGTGTGGGCTAAAACAGAGGACAGATATACATAGCCGTACGTTGTACAGCCAACGGGCAATAACAAGCCACCCAGGCCACCCACAACCTGCCATCCACTGAGAACCGTTAGAGTGAAACGACCTCGCCCACCTAGCCGGGGCCACCCATTAAACGCCTCCGCCCGCCGGTGGCAACCTTCGCTCTCTTTTAACGGTCTCCGAGTAGCCTCGACCCATAAATACGATAAGTTTGCAACCGTCTGTGTGCCTGTTGTGTTTGTGTGCGGATTTACTATTCATATACCCAAGTCCATTTGCCAGGGAACTATGGGAAATAATATTTTCCTACTATATATCTTTACTATATATCATTCTATATGTTAAAGAAGTGCCAGTTTAAGAAAGTTAACTTAACTCTTAAGACTTAAAAAGCTGAAAATTTAAGAACTTAAGCGCATGCCACGGTTTTAAGTTGGAAAACCATCTAACTGACCACTTTTAATTTGATTTTCATTTCCCAGTTCCCAGTCGCTTTATAATTGATAATAAATTCTGTTGCAAACTAGAAAAATACCCGACGACACCGGGGCATATCTAAATGTCCAGCTGAACACGCTTATTAAAACTCGCACAATTCGCTTATCGAATCAGAAGCGCACTAATTCCACTATAAATAGCTGCGGTTAGGAGCGGAGTGAAGTGAGCGCGGAGGAGCTCGGTCTCGACTTAGCCGCTATCCACACAACAAATGCTAACCAATATAAAACCAGTCCGATAACTGTTCATAGCCGATTAACCAAAGCGGCACGCAAGACACCGACCGAACCTGACCGTCAGTCAAGAGATCTCCACTTCGCTCACCGCGAACCCCGAGAACTTTGGGAGTCCCAACTATGAGAATCCGAAACTGAGAAGACAGATGATGGACAGTATCGAGATGGTTGTATCTAAATACTTTCAATAGGCACTTAATTTTTTGATTTTGAACCTAGCTTCAAACAGTTTTAGTATTTAATCTTATTATAAACTAAAATTCATATTAATTTCACCTTTGACTCCATCAAATTGATGTTTAAAACTGATTTACTTTACTATTTAAGTAATTTTTGTTAACCAGAACTAGCATAACTATCTAAAGTTCCAGCCAAAGTTCTCCCATCCCTAGATAGACACAACAGTTGTCGCTGTCCGAATGCTGAATGCTTTTGATGAGCGTGAAATACAACGAAGTCAAGAGCTGGCAACAAGTGGTAAAGAGGGCGTGGCAGGGGGCTGTCGAGGGGGCGGTAACGGGCGGCGACAGTTGTGCTAAAGGTGGCCAAAGCCACCGAGTACCAACTATCAAGCACCAAGAACCGACCACCGAACATCGAACACCGGACATTGGACACACCGGTCGTCGTCGACATCGTCATCGTTTTGGCCGGTGGTCAGTGGTTAGTGGTCCGCTCTGCGGTTGGAGTTCTGTTTTGTGCCGTCCAGTTCTTGGCCGCTGACAAAACGATCGTAAATAATTTTTATTTCAACTTCAAGATACCAAACTAGTCTGCCACGGCAGCGCTGCCAACGTCGACTGCAGACAGCAGAAGCCGCTGCAGAAATGAATTTTTAAGAAAGTTTTGCACAAACAAAAGGCGATGATGTATAAGGAAATAAGCGACTAGAATGATTTGGGAAAATTATTAATAACGACTAAGATATGCACTATGTGTTATGAAGACCAAAAGTCCAAGTCTGGAAAAAACGTAAACTTTGAGATCTTTAATCCACCAATATGTTACCTTAATTTAGATCCTTTTTAGGTTAAATTTGAAAATGGTTTCTAGTCATACTAGTAATCTTTATATTTAACCTGATTTCATCCTTCCCCATTTTAAAAGTTTAAGCTCTGCAGGGTATCTTTCCCTCATGACCAGGAGAAGAAATAAAAAGCCGAAACAGTTTTGGCCCGAGGCTTATGGACTAATGATAGCCTTGATGGGGTTTCTCAGAGGTCTCGATCCCCAGATCTTATTTTGAAAGCCCTCGAACCCAAAGGCTAACCAAGGGGATCACAAACTAAGCACCCATATATATATAATATATACGTAGAGAGGAGACTGCACAGGTGACTGGTGCCGAAAACTCTTTGCATACATAGATCATCCCACCAAGTGACGTTTTGTGTACCTGCATGGGGATCAGAGAGATCCGTAAGCCTCCCTCCCCCTTCTATTGATGGGCTGGCCTTGCCTGGGACGTGTGACCCGAGAAGAACGCGAACTGAGCTGTCTTCTGTGTTTGGGTCTTCGGGATCCGAGTCTTCTTTCCTCGAAATGTGTGTGTGTGTGAGTGTGTGTTTTGTATGTTGTGTGTCAATGGCCGCAGAAGACTTGGAATCAGAAATGGACTTGGACTTGGTCTTGGATATGGATCCATGGAGTTAAGAGGGGGGATCCATTGGAGTGGAATGGCAAGGAGGCTCAATCCTGGGAGCCGTCGCGCAATTGAAATGAAAATATTCGCAAATTGGCTGCGCCCCCTCCACTGATGAGGCCCTCCTCCTGCTGCCCTTCATCGCCAGAAATCCGTTCTCTTCATTCTGCCTTCCTTTTGGGTTCTTCTCTCTTTCTTTGTGTGTTTGAGCCACGCAAATCGTCAGGCAGCAGGCAAAATTTCCTTGGATCGTTGGTTTTGTTATAGGGTATGGTAGGGTATATATATATTTAGAGGTTTCATGGTACTGAAATAATCTTAGTTTGATCTTTTTTTTAGATTTGTTTCTGAATTTATTAAGCTCTTCTAATGTTTTCATAAATTATTTTAAATTTGA
Organism: Drosophila eugracilis; assembly: GCF_018153835.1. Taxonomy (NCBI): domain Eukaryota; kingdom Metazoa; phylum Arthropoda; class Insecta; order Diptera; family Drosophilidae; genus Drosophila; species Drosophila eugracilis. The sequence continues at coordinate 6,822,310 of NW_024573038.1, read as the reverse complement.
TTTGTGACTAAAAAATAAGATAAATATATTAAGTAAAGAATATTTAAACATTAAAAATAAGTAAAGTTTGTCTTCTGATTTAGTCATTACTGGATATTCCCCTGGTTGAGTATGTCAAATTTCGCATCCTTCTGTTCTGATCATTTCTGCTTATCGTTGTTGTGACTCCACAACTTCCTCACCTCCTCCCCCGTCGCCATTCTTCCGCTCCTGTTGCTGTTACTGTTGTTATTGTCTCGTGTGTTCTGTGAATGTTTTCATTTCCAGGCGACCATGTCGATTTATTTGAATTTAATCTCTGCCTTTAACATGTTTCGGGGCCCCAACTGGAGCTGAAACTGAAGCTGGACATGGACATGGGAGCTGAAGCTGAAGCTGATGCTGATGCTGATGCTGAAGCTAAAGCTAGTGGAGTCTTCATTGCCGTTTTGGTAGCCGTTTGCATTTGGATTCGACTCTACCCCTTTTCTGCTGCCGATCTTTTACTAGCGGCATTCCTCAAGTTTATTATATGGCCTAGGACATCGACATCCACAGCCACAGCACCACAACATCGATCGACACTTGGTGCCATTGGCCAAGAGTTTGGCGGGGGTTTGGCACAGGAGGCGGGACGGGGTCTTAGGAGGTGGTTCTGCTGAGTGAGGTCAAGCAGAAAAGCCAGGGGGCCTTTTTGAGACCGATCTAGTGAGGGACTCCGTTTTAACAGCTTTTCTTGGCACTGTTGGCCAGCCAAAGGGGATTTGGTTTTATTCTTTCCTTTTTCATATATTTGTTTACAGTATTTATAGAGTATATGACTTTATTCGGGAGATGATGTTTTAATTAACTTAGGTATACTCATTTTTGAACTTAACTTACTTAAGAACTTCACCAGTTAAAGTATGACTAGAAAATTGTCTGTTAAGCCTACAAAAGCGACTTTTAGAATTATTAAAAATAAAATGGTTTCAAAAATAGCCCTCTTTTTATTCAAATAAATCTATTTCCCTATTATCGCAGCTTATGTTTGATAAGCAAAACCATTCCTTTACTATGTTAACTAATAGCTAGGCAACAGGTCTCTTTTATGGCCAACTCTTTTCATCCTCCAGCTAAATAAAGCTCATACGTCTAGTCGACGACCGCTCAGGAATTTGATTTATTTTATTTGGCGTTAAAACAGCAAAGTTGAACAATCATGTTTGGTGATCATCGTCGGGCGATAGAACCACAGCTAGAGAGTACAAGAATGTATGTACGAGTATGTATCTGGGGAAGTTAGACGTCGGAGTTGGAGTTAAAGTTGGAGTTGGAGTTGGAGTTGGCAATTGGACACGGATAGCTCAATAGCCAGCCGTTTCTGCAGCAACGGATTCAGCAGAAGCTCGACTTGGTCTTTGGCTTTGGCTTATTAGATGAAGGCATATAATAAAAGTGTTGCGGCTGCTGTGTCAGTTTTGGATCCAGGGGGGTGGCGGTGGGTGAGCTTGGGTTAGGAGAGTGGTCACAAACCAGTTGGTAAAAGTTGAAAAAGCAAAAGAAGCTAGGCACCAGCACCAGCAGCAGCAGCAGCAGCAGCAAAAAAGAAAGAAAGATAGCAAAAAAACAAGCGGCTTAGATGCATTTTTACAGTCAACTCTCGGTTGCCCCATCTCCCTCTTTCTCCGGCTGGCAGGTTTAGTTGCCATCTCTTTTCCCCTCCATCGCGGCCCTTGCTTCCTCGTTCGTTGGCTTTAATTTTTCCATTTGTTTTGGCATTTAAAAATGCGCTTCCTTGTGAGGGGTGCACACAGAAAAAAGAAGATCACTTTAAACCAAGTTGGGAAACTTCCTCAGCCATAAACTACTTGATATCTGTCGTTGTGGGTTTAACTTGTGGGGTGTTTTAAAGGTCTAGTTGAGATTGCAGCATAGAAATGATAGTTTCTTTATACCTTAAATATGTTATATATTCTAACAAACCTATAACCCTTTAACTATAAACTATCAACACATTTTTCCTCTCTGTGCAGCATTGATAGGCTTTGAAAGGGGGGTGGTACTTCTTTCAGCTTCTGCTTTGGACCAACTTGCCTTGGCCTTAGCTCTTTTGGGCCTGGGTAACAACAAATGCAAAGAACCCATTGAATTCCTTGGGATACTATTGACCCCAAAGTCGTAAGATTTCTGTGTTCTCCTCTCTCTAATAATGAAGTTGTTTTCCGCTGGCCTTATCTCTGTCTCATTTTGAATTTATTAAATTATATGCAACACGAATTCAAGGCTCAGTAAGGAAAGCTATATACATGTATTCTATATATTTTCTTTTTATTTTTTTTTGTTTAACGCAGCAATGTGATATTTCCAAGAATTTTTTTAGCAGCTGCTTCCTGTTGTCTCTTGTCTCGCTTTTATGTTGCAGGCACTTTTCGGCCACTCGACACACGCACATTCTTTTTCTTCCTCGACCCCGCCTCCCTCTCTTCCTGTACAGCATGTAAAACTTGCCACAAAAGAAGCACTCAAAAGATACAAAACAAAAGTCAAGATATGAAATGCAATGTGTCCCAAAAAAAAAAAAAAAAAAAAAGAGCAACATGACGCGGCAATAAAAATGATTAAGCTAAAAATTAATAAAGAGTTTTGTGAATGAAAAGAACTCGCGTATGATAATTCCTTGATGTAGATGATTGTGTATATAATTGAGTGATGATCTGAATGATTTAATCAGATTCAATTATAGTGCATTAAGCAGATATGAATATTAAACAAGGGGGGGTAAAGATGTAAAGTGAATGGCAAAAATTATACATTAAAAGGTAATTATATCAAAATGTTCTTTGAATAGTCATCAGATGGCAATGCAGCGCGTTGTGAATTAAAATTTACATTAATTTGTGTTTATTTTTTTTTGTTTTCAAAAGATAAAAAATATATTAACAGACAACAAATTGTATGTAATAATTTAACTACTTATTAATTTTTTATAAAGGTCTAAATTTTCCCTTATCTTTCGATCCATTCATCTGATTACAGCTTAACATTACTCACCTGCCCAATGCACCTGAACAATTTGTATTGTACATAAATATTATTAAATAAATAAAAAATATGCATAAGGCCCTGGCTTTGTGCCCTTTTGGCTTGTTGAGTTCTTTTGTTGAATGCATTTTGAGGGCATTTAATGACCGCTGCCAGGTGAAATACGACAACAGTTGCCAATTCGAAACGAAACCGAAACGGACCCAAACTCCAAGTTCCAGACGGACGACGACGACAGGTCCGTCCATCCAAAAAAACAAAAACAACAACAATAACAACAAATAAACAGAAATAAAGGAAAATATTAACCATGTGCAGGGTGTGTGTGTTTGTGTGTGTTTGGGTCTTGGCCACTCCGAGGATGCGGTCAGCAAAAACCAAAAGGAAAAGATGGAGGAGTCCCAATTGGAGGTGGGGGCGAGCGATCGCCAGGAATGTTCCAGATGCAGAAGCCTCCGGGAAGATGGAGGAGACTTTGTTTTAAATATTTAAACTTGCAGCAGGATCTCTGGCGCAAGGGTGGGGGGGAGACGACCCGAGGATATGGTCGCTTCTGGCAGACGGATCTTTGATGTTTTCCTCTGTGCAGCAAAGCAGCCGATTAAAAAAATTTATAATGAGCGACGACGACGACGACGACGACAGCGACGGCGACGACTGGCAATGGATCGAAGATGAGAAGAAGATCGGGCAGCTTTATAGGGTAAAGATAATATATATATATAGAGGTACAAAAAAAAAATGGTAGAGGGAGGACAGACGTTGAAGGCGGCACTCGTATTTTATATATATATGCGTATACATATGCCCTACCTTTCGATCTCTCGTTTCGATTTCGTATTTAGTCCCAAAAGTCCTTGTGTCTTACACAGAAAATAAAGTATGTTATGTAAAATTAAGAACCTCAAGAAAATCCTTTTAAAAAAACAAAACTGAATGTAAGGAAATAACAACTTATGAGGGAGTATTTTCCCAAAAATACTAAGAAACAGTTTAAAGTTGATCTGTAAGCTATGATATTCGATTTTAGTACATCAGCTTAGATATCTCATTCTTAACTTTCTTCCAGTGCATCCCTCTTATCCCCCTTTTCACCATTTTGGCACTTAGTCAGTCATTTAGTCATTGGCCCGTCGTCATCATCGTCTCGGTCTCCTTTCGGATTGCGTCTGTTATTATTTTATTTTATGTGCTTTTCCTTTGTCTTCTGCACCAATTTCTGCAAAATTTACTTACACGCATAAGGCAGCAGAGAAAGAGAAGCCTCTTGCCAGTTGCATTCCCATACTTATGTATATATATATAAAAGATATAGCCTCCTCTTGCCTGCTCCTCTCATAATCCCCTTTAATTTGTCTTTTTGCTGCCTTTGGCCGCTTCTTTTTTTTTTTGGTTTCTTGGCCGCTTCTTGGACGGTCGCTTGGTTTGTTTGTTTGCTGCCAACTTCTGTTGTTGTCGCTTCTTGGCCAAGAATTTTAATTGAAACGAGTTTGAGCCAAGGCACCACAGCCTTAGCCATAGCCATACCCATAGCCACAGCCAAACATCCAAACCCATAGCAGTCCAATCCGCTTCACTCCAGTTGCCTCTATTTCGATGCAGTTCGGTTGTCTAGACCTGGGTCAAGTTTTCTTTTACTTTTTGGCCAATAGAAAAGTATCTCCCACACAGCTAGAAAGTCCCAGCACTGAAAAATGGACAAGAAGATCCAAAAAAAAACCAAAAACATTTTCAATAAACTAACAAATCAAAATCTATTCTTGTTTTTAAGAAAAGTGAATCCAATCATCACCTTATTATCCTGTAAATCATCTCCTAAATCAATTTACCTTTAATTTATAACCGTGTAAAGTTATAGCCAAAACCTCAGCCTGCACCATAGATAATAGACGATCTTTGTTCACAGGAAATCAATGCAAAGGTAGAAAACCCCCTGATACTGGCCAGATATGGGATCCTCCCCCTAACAGCTCTTCGTCGTTAAAACAAATCCCAACATTCTCTCTCTGCCTCTGCCGATCACGACATGGCCGGTCGAACAACTTCTGTCTGCAGTGAGGCGGAAAAATCGAAACGCAAATATATCTGACAAAATACACGACACCTGATGGCATCCACACAACCACACACACACATATAATATACACACACATGAGGAGTTACAAAAAACAGGAACAGGTAAGAGGAGTTGGCAACTGGGAAGCCGCAACTGAATCCCGAAGCCTGGTCAATTTGTCTAGAGGGCAGCAGCCCACAGAAAACTGGTCGAGTGCACGTGCTTGGGATCGAACCAGAAGAAGTTGCACTTCATGTTAGGGCCCTGCACTGCACTGCACACTGCACTGAGAATCTCGACAATTGACCTCAAAGCTGGGTGAGAGAAGAGGGCCGGACGACGGGCCAACATCATCTCTCGTTCAGCTTCCTTTCACATGCACCATTTTTCTGCCGCATTTTTACTAATTGAATTCCAATGCCAACAATATTTTGGCTTATTATGTTATTATCAAAAGGACTGCCCTTCACTTTACCTTTACTGACTGCCACTTAGACACGGCAATTGGGGCGAACTTTCTTTCGGCATCTGTCTGATCCTCTCTTGCCCAACGGTCTCATATCATTAAATTCACACCCATGGGTGGCTAAAGGGGGCCGTGCGGGGCAATTGGAAATTATGTTGTAATGCGTTGTGGTAATTACAATTTGCGGCCAGGTTAATGCGCATGTGCAACAAACACGTCAACAGCGCCGCTCACGCATAACCCGAAACAGGAGCAAGGAAACGATCAAGAAACAGTTGCCACAAGGAGAGAGTGAGAGAGCGAGAGAGAAGCGGGGGGCTTGGGTGCCAAACAGGACTGAAATTTGAAACTGGCCGGGCCATGTAAAGCGGCCCAAACATGCGCCGCAGTGGCCACCAAAAAAGCGACAGTCGGTCGAGGCGATCGGGCGACAATTTTTTAAAGAAATTTTTCGGTTAACTGAGTCCAGGAGAGGAGTTGAGGTAGTTGAAAGGCGCCTAAAGAAGGGCTTGTTTAAGAGGATTTCAAAATAAAAGAAAGTTTAGAAAAGCCTACAAAAATGATAGAATAATGTGAGATTAGTAAGTGGCGCCCAACTTTCCTTTTGTCAAAATCTCTCTGAGAATGATTTTTACTCTAACTTCTGGACTTAATAAGCCCAAAAGATATGTCAAACAAATACATTTGAAATTTAATAAATATTTTAAGAGCCCCTTTCTAATAGCGCCCAAGGCTGTTTGATCTTTGAAACCGCTCATTGGCTTTTGGCTGGTTGTCTCGACAGGCTTAAGAGCTGCACACGAGCAGCTGCAGCGGCAGCGGCATCAGCGTCGGCTCCAACTTGGACTCACGCAGGTGCTGAAAACTTAATTATTGTATAACACACAACGACGACGCGAGACCACCACCCCTCCAACGAATCCTGCCCACCTGCTGGCGCTGCTGCTGCTGCTGGTGACTGTGGCAACGGAAGCAAGTTACTTGAAAGCGGTTCGAGTTAATTAATATTTCTTGCTGGCTGCAGATACTCGTACAAATGTTTTATTAATTCTGTTAATTAATATTGCCAATGAGCTTGACTAAAATGTCAACGATAGGTTGGGCTCTGTCTCTTTCTTTAAATATAATTCCAGCTCTTTCGGCCTGCTTCTTTCTCCGATCAGAAAAAGGAAGAAAGAGAAAGAAAGAGAAACCAGTTTGTTTTTTAGTAGCAGGCGCCAAAGTGCATGTAAAGCTAATTGAAGTAACTGGGAGAACGAACAGGTGGAGAAAAAGAGAAGACACTGTGACAATTAGCACGGGCCCCTAATTAGCTTCCCTCTACCTCTCTCTCTCTCTTTCTCTCTCTGTAATCTCTTACTTCTTCTACGTCTTAGTATAACTCTCGAATGATATCTCTCTTTCCGGCGATCTATTGACTAGATATCGATAACTCTTGATCATATTTTTCGCATAACTGTCGACGACTGTAACTATTTACGACTCTAAATTGTCTCCAGTTTGCGTTGAAGAATGCGGTTGGAAAACTTGTTTTTCTTTTCGCTGTGGTCACCGTTGAATGATTGATTGCTTGACTGATTGATGATTGAAGGTCGCGTGGAGTCACTTAAGTGAGTATCTCGCTGACAAGTGCGATGGGCGTGTGTACTTTGTGGTGTTAATTACACGGCCACGCCCCCTCTCTGTCGCACAGCCCCCCATGTGTTGACATTTATTATGCACAAAATGCCACATCAGAAATTACAAAATACAAATGCAAATCGATGTTTTAGCTCTTTGCCGAAATGCAATTAATTTGTAACTGCAACAATACTGTGTCTCTTTCATATCCATACCAGCCTGTGTGCGGTTTAACCCACCCCCCCCCCCTCTCTCTCTCGCTCTGTCTCTTTCTATCTGCTCTGCCGCCCACATAAAAACGAAGGCAATAAACTGCAAATTTCATGGCTGTAAAATGCTATCTCAATGTTTGTTGAGGGTATAAGATGGGGTATATCGTTGCGGGGATATGAATGTAATCTAGTATGAGCATGTATTTTATGTAATTATTATGATAATTAATCATATGATTGCATTTCTTATCATATTATTAACATTAAAATTACGTTTCCTTATTAATTTATTACCCCATAACAGGATATTTTCAAAGTCCAATCATTGTTAATATCAAAGTATTTCTCACTTGTTTCACGTCTGCCACTGATAAAAGCATTTCCACATATCAGGCCCTAGCACACACAACCTCACTCATTCACACACACACACTACGAGTGATGTACTCTCACTCCACCATAAACATACACTGTCACATGCACACACATACATATATGAGCTTACATATCCAAGCACACCCACACAAGGACACGGACACGTAGTTATCCTGACACCGACACGCAGTCAAATGTAAAATGCAAACAGAAATTTCATGATTCTCCTCAGCTGCTGTTGCAACCTGCCAGCCTCCTGCCCCCGCCTATGGCATAATACACCCCCCTCTATGGGCTACCCCTACCGCCATCGTCCCCCTTTAGTGTTTACTTGCATGCTGTGTATAAATACGAATTTTATGTTATTTACACAAACGTTGCATCCTCACCTGCCGCACATATCTCTCGCATCCTTTCTCTTTCTATCTCCCTCTTAATGCATAAATATTTCTGTGTGTGTGAGTGTGTCTGTGTCTGTGTGAGTGTGCATCCTGCAAACTTTGTCATTTGCATAACCTTTTTTGGGAAACAAGAACGGAACGGGCGTTAAGCTTTTCTCTTTATTTTAAAGCAATTTAAAATATTTAGTTACAATTACATGTCAACAAATATAGTCGCACAGAGAGGTAGCAAGGACAGCAAGGACAGCAAAGGACACGCACGTACGGACAGGACACACACTTATTTGTTTACTCCAAAGGTGGCAGTGTAAGGATAACAGGAGTTTGGGCCAGCAATTGCAATGGCTCAATTCGAACATTTTGCTGATGCCCTTTGAACCTTGCACAAAACTTTTGCCAATTTTTATGCTGCACAACGATGCGTATGATTAATTTAAGTTTACTACAGACAAATATTAAGTATGCGACATGGAGGGTCTGGCGTGGTAAATAATATTCAGAGTGGGCGCAGCGAGGCTATCAACCCAATAGACACAAGTCTAGACAATGACAATGGCGGCGAGCAGAAAAGGACCGCTTAAACAACATTAAAAAGAGGAGACGGGCAGACTTTCAGATATCCTTTAGAGATGGGATCGTGAAGGTATGGATTAAAGTTCCTCTACTAGCAGAAAAAGATTATGTGAAAAGGAATTTTTAAGAAGTATTTTATCATATCCATAAAAAAATGAAATATTTACATTAAGTTTCTTGATAATATTGAAAAATATTTTCATACATAGAAACTTTATTAACTTAGCTTTAGATATTCTCCCTAGACCCTTGCTCTCATCCCCAAAAAATGTAGCCTATATCAACTTCTTTACAAATATGACATTTTCCGCAATATACTCGAACTAATTTCTACCAGATAATCACGCCTCATCTCTAATCCGCAAAGAAGATTTAATGGAAAAGTTGCAGCACCCGCTGTTGGCTGTTGGACTCTGTGGGCCAGAATTCTGCCTGAATGGTCGACTGACTGGCTGACTGGCTGCCTGGCATGGCAAACAAACAAATAGACCGAGTGCCGGACCAAAAACCGAAACCCAAAAGGGGGCAACAAATAAACGCCAAGCGAGCATCGTTGAGCACCTTTACTCCGCCATCCCATCATCCTGGCATCCTTTCACCGGTGTCCTGTCTGTTGTCTGCCACATAGAACGAAAACGCAATAACGAAAGGGACTGTAAGGAAATCAAGGAGTACGAGGACTACACAGTAGTCCTTCATGTTGCATATGCATGCTGTAGACAACTCCTTTGTATATAGTCCTTCTCCATCAGCCTCCACATACAGTTCCTGCAGCTCCTTTCCACCATATATGAGTGGAACCAGGTCCTAGGCCCCGACATTTACTTAATACACGGCACTGGCAAAGGGAGGAGCTGGTTGATATGGCGTAGAATCCCGGGTTAAAAGGGATCCCAGACCCTGCGTATGTATTGTGTTTGTGTGTATGTCCTGCCAAATGGCAGGTAACATTCAACGCAATTTCGCTGCCAAACACACACACACACACACACACATACTCGTACACAGGACACAAGAAGCTGGGTAAAAGAAAGTGGAAAGCGGCAGGAAAATCCATAGGATGGAGAAAGATCCGTTCTACAGAACCGAGTGGCAAGTCCTACGGTGTCTGCGTTGTAGTTTATTGCAGTTTGCCTTTGTTGCCGTCGTAATTGTTATTGCTATACTATTGTCTGCTTTAAGATGGCAAAAATAAAGTTTACACGTTGGGAAAAATTGAAATTTTGACATTAAGAGAACTAAAATTAAAAGAATGATTTAAGTTTAAGTTACTAAGTTGGGTCTATACCACAATTCTTCACACTTTTAATAGGTTTCTACGTGCAAAGACATATATAAACAATATTTATCATAACTAACATTTTCCTTTCCCCTCTTTATCTAAATATTTAACTTAATTATTACTTTTAATTGAATAAAACAAAAAAAAATTATTCATTTTGCCATGCTCACTGCACAGCTGTCAGCATTTTGGCTAACCAACTTTGATTACACATTTAGTCAGTATGTTATTTTAATTTATAGCCCAGTAATTTACAATAAACCAATAACCAGCAGCGGCAACAATGACAAAAACATCAACAACAGCCGCCAGATGGCGTTCGGGTCATAATAATGATCCAGATGATGATCATAATAATGATGATAGAGGAAGCGAAGTGCAGAAATTCAAAAACATTTCACAATTATTTGCCATATTTGAAACCACAGGCAAAACAGGAGCTGCCAGAGCTGAGGAGCAGGGATAATGACCTACCAAATTGTATATCCCTGGATGATATCCCTGTCATACGCTTTTCCTCTTTTGATTGTTGTTTTTGTAGTTGTTGTTGTTGTTTTTGTCACGAATCAACGTTAACAACAGCGACCTGAACAACAACAGCAACAACAACAACTATGTGAAGTGGAGTTGAGCAGCAACAACAGAATCATCCACAAACCGCAGGAAACCCGACACGGGCGCCAGGACGCAGGACTTATTATGTGAATTTATACGCCCGAGCTCACCTATATGTATGTAGTACAGTGGTGTTCAAGAAGATATAATATATAAATATTAAATATTTTTAAAGCAATTGTAATTTTGGCCATCTTACTTTTCATAGCTGTGAATATTTTTTAAAAATTCTTTTAAGAAATAATCTTTAATATTACTTATTAATTTCTTACCTAACTATTTCCCATATTTTATACAATTTTCTACAACCTCATCCCTATTTTAACAGCCGCAACCGTTCGGTTGTGTAAAGTGGAGGCGTGGCCGGTGCCCTCGTCCTGTGGTCCCTGGCAAAAATGTTATGCAAATTTGCATCATCCGCACACACGTGTGTAAATTGTTGTATGCATTGTTACCTTATAAAAACAGCGTAATTTTTTAAATGGGTTTTATTTACACTCCAGCCCAGACCCACACTTTTCGCCTGCTTTTATCCCAGGGCCGTGGCAAAAAGTGATTTTCCATACAAATTAACAAATAAAAACACACACAAAAAGGGCAGCAAACAGCACAGGAACATTCGCAGGACAATCCACTTACTTATACAGAACCATGCACATGACTGACAAATATATACATATATATATATATATATGTATATGTATTTGTTCCCATTTATGTGTCTTCTTATATGTATGTATATGCTAGGGTATATATATCGTTGTATGGCATTTTATTTATGCGATGCCTGGGCGAAAGATTCAAGCAAAATGTTGAATTTTTAATATGGATGGTATATGGATATATATATCTGAGTTAGGTATCATTTTCAGATAACACTTTCGAAGTTATCCAGAGATTAAGTTAATTTTCTTTTGAATTAAAAAATAGGCAATAAAAACAAATTGGATTTTGTAAATGTAGATTACTTAAAAGAGATAAATCAAATTTTTACAGAAAAATAAAATGTGGAATACATACTAGTAAAAGGTAAAGTTTTTAAGAAAATCTTAAATATAATATTCTCTTACTTTTATTAATTCTTAAAATTTAAAAAATATTTTAAATTCAGCACAAAATATCACAAATAAAAACCCTTAAAAAGTACAAATACCCGCCTCCTTTTAAGGGCATAAAATTCATTTAAATGCTGAAAGTTTTTTTGCTTTTTGGTAGAAAGTTGTGCAGCAGATTGCCAATTGGCCAGTGACACTATACACACACACACACACACATGAACACAATGTAAGCACAGACACACACTCACACACACAGTCATGTAATCGTATCATTTTTATTTGTTGGTCCTTTGGCCAGAGTCCATTGCATGGTCGAAAAACGTTTATTTAAACAAGTGAAATGTAATTATTTTGGAATTTATTATTAAATTAATTTTAATTGTAATAATGTGCATGTTAAAATGGCTCCCTCGCACACAAACACACGCACACACATATGTGTGTGCTTTTGTGGTTTTTATTGATTTTAATTTATTTATTTAACCGTTTTTGTTGTTGTATTCATTTCGGTTACTGTCGTCCGGAATTCTTTTTTTTTTCGTATTTTGTACTGCCACTGTCGGTCTGGGTTATTATGAAAATGTACAAGAGTTTTACAGCGTTAATCAATTTCATTTTCACTCTGGCGAGCAGAAAGCGAAGCAAATTAAATGAAATTAAAAATGCATTTTCATACCTTGCCATACACCGCTTAACGTTAGGCCCCGTGTAAGCCAACAAGTAAACAAAATCAAAAAAAAAAAAAACCAGTCCTGACCACAATTTACGCCTCATCTAAATACTGGCAGGAAGGGTTGAGGGTTACCAACATACTCGTACATAGAAACAATTTCATTTTATTTGCTTGCATATTTTAATTAACCCAAAAAGCCACACAAAACTCTCAACAATTTTCCGAGCAGCAGGAGGGCCAAAGGGACGTGCTAAATCCTTGCTCAATTGTTATTAGGTGTGATTTGTAAACATAATACATATAGTACACAATACAACTTCAATGTGTACGTGTGTGTGTGTGTGTGTGTGGGTGGGCAGTACTTGGTATGTCCTTTTAAGAGGTAGCATAAGCTGTTTGGGTATCCTTTTTGGTTTATTGGGAGTGTTATTTTCTGTAAGTTGATATGGAAATATTTCTTTGATTTTTGATTAAGATTTAAGTGTTTCAATTTATTAAATTATTTTAAAAATGTATTTTTGTTTATTTAATATTTCTAGGGAAACAAAGCTGAGTTTGGTTTTATTTCTAAAAAGTTGGTCTCTGTTTTCAGAGTATTTGCCATCTCTGGTTAACTAATTTTCGATTTCCGTTTTTGTTTTGCCCAAGATTTTGCACTGCACGCACAAGCAGATACAATTTGTTGCCTACTTTCGGGCGCTCTATATCCTTGTGACCTCCACCCTCTCACTCCATCTCTTTTAGGCTGCCCCACTTGCCATCTCGCTCGGGGCCTGGAAATGGGGCTCGTTAGGCATGAAACGGACGTGCTTAAAATTTCATAGACACACACACATACTCACACACTGAGGTACGCACACACTCACACGTCTGCATATCAAATGAACATGTGTGCGTATCCTTTATGGATTTAATCCGCATGCCTGCGGTCGGCCACAAGATCAACTGTTGGCAGAAGTGTGTCAACAAGGAGGCTCGGCCTCCATGTCCGTTTTTTGGGGCTGTTGGGATGGTGAATGGGCTTGGTGGCCAGGTGGGGGAAAGCGGTGGTTGCTGGTTGTTGCCTCGCAAGTGGTCATAATGGCCAACCCATTTCACCTTCCTCACCCCACGTGCCACACAATCCTCTCTTCTTCTCCTCTGTTGTGCTAATAATGACGCTTTAAGTGCGTATGTGTGTGTGTGTGCTTGTCTTAGTCTTTGTCGTTGTGTGCACTAAAAATAAAGATTAACTGTTTTAAAATTCTTTGTAATGTTAATTAAGAATTTTAAATATTACAGTAATATATTTTGCAACCCATAATGTTAAGCTCTTTCTTGAAAAGTATCAAATATTTAATATTTTATTTTTTATGTTATATTTTAAATAATTTTCCTTGCTTTTTCTTCAAGTGCCCAGGAGATAAGCAAACTCCATGTTTCAACAGCCAGAATGCTAACCGCAGACAGAGTGTTCGAGTGCAAATGAGTGAGTTGAGGGTTAGCATCAGTCAGTTACACTCGTCAATACTTTAAGCCTGCTTGCGGAACTCCTTTGGCCCATCAAACCGCACACACGCACACATATTGTTTTGGCAGGTATATTCTCACGCCTAAGCCCCATCACAAAAACCTCAATTAAAATGCTTGTTATTAAACAAATATCAATTTGTTTCATTTTCAATCAAGTTAAGATGGCAACTTTGTTGATGACCCATAAGGCGTATACGCAATGTTGTTTTCAACTGACAGGTGAAAGACGGATTAAAGTATTTGCAATGGCAATCAATTTGTTTAAGAAAAGAAAGAGAGGATGGTTAAAGATAGTGTTTCAATTTCGATTGAAAGTAATTTGATTATGAGGATGGATGGAAGAGCTGATGGTTTCATTTATAGATTGACTTTAAGTTAGGAACCAAGTTAGGAAGTAAAATACTAAGAAGAGAAATTTAATAAATCAATGATTTTTAAAGTAACTAAGGCAAGATTTTTCATCTAGAAAGTTTTTCTCAATTCCGCTATGCAACTTAGAGCATGGAAATTGTATGAATCACTGACATAGAATATAGTTGGTATCTGCCATCTAATTCAACAATCAACAAAGCAACGGGATACCCACAAATACCAAGTCATCGTAGCACACACACACACACACACACTAACATATATGATGAATTCTGGGATTCCCCCTGCCATGACAGGCAAATACATTTTGTATACACAGCCATTGAGGCGTACTTCTGTATGTGGATGTTTGTGTGTGTGTAACGGCAATCATTATTGAGGCAATGATGTGCATTTCATGAATTATACACGGCAAGATGATGCGTTACGATGTCGAACATCTGTGTGTGTGTGTGTCCAAATATGTTTATGTGCTTGTGAGTATGTCCATTTCCTGCTCAAGGACTCGCCCTGTGCCATCCTGAATCACCTCCATCTCCTCAACCATCTCCCTTCCTTCCCGATCTGAACATGGTTGGTTGGGCAATGCGCCGAGGTAAGTAATAAACTTATTGGCCCCATGCCTGTCCGTTGATTGTCCGTTTGTAATACACAATATGCCAGGATATGCCAGATGGAGCGGGTAATATCAGGGATGGCCGAAAACTTATTGGATGCTCATTTGGGGTATAATCTAGTTAAAATGGTTATAGTTTCTGGGGTATAAATTAGCTTAATGTGGTGAAGTTATTAGGAAATAAATAGGAAATATAATATTCATACTTTGAGGAGTAATTACACGAAGATTTGACGTTTTGTTCTCATAGTAATACCATACATAGACTAAGCATAAGCTTGAAATATAAACAATTTTAAGTAAGGGTACTAAATCATACAAAATTCAAGCATTATTAACCTAAAAATGCAAGAATAGCTGATCATAAAGGCTAACTAATGAAAAGTCAGCCAACTTTTTCACCTTACCAACTCGGCTTAAAATAAATCCATTCAATCAAAGCCTATTTTGAAATTTCATCAAGAGCTAACTACATATTACCATCTCTAGCAGTCAGATAGGCGTAAGGGAATTAAGCAAAGTGGGTGGAATACGAGCCATTCTGAGCCACCCACTCAAATGTGGCCATATCATGACGAGCTGGCAATGCCAGCGGACGTTTCATCGTTAAATGTGGAACTGTTAAACAGATAATGACCAACCACACCACACCGGCGTGTGTGTACGTTCCACAAAAGGCCATTGGCCACCCCCTGAACTTACCGCAGGACAGCAGGGATATTCGTGGGGGTGCGCGGTGTGCAGGAATCAGTCAGTGTGGGTGGTTTACATGTACGTGTACGTATATACATATATGAAGTTGAACTGACCAAGAGGCCTTTGTTATGCTTCCTGGCTTTCATAACTGTATCAATGGCTATGGTGATGATGCTCCTGCTGCTGCCAATGATGATGATGATGATGATGTTGATTCCACTGCTGGTGGCTGTTATTATTCTCCATTTGTTGTTGTGCTGCGGAAACCAGACAACTGTCCTGCTGAAATTCTGATGCATTGAAATATAATTATTGGGAAATGTGCGATTGTCGTTGGATTTCCGTTTACGTGCTCGCCATTTCGGTTTTTGGGGGCTGCCCGATTATGCATGCATGCGGATGTTGGAGTATGGGAACAAGTGTAGGACATGATTGTTTGTCCTTGTACACAGGAGTACACCAGGGGACGAAATAATGGCAGTGATGGCTAACTTAAGGGTTAGAGCTCTGTAGAATGAGATTTTATGTAGCAATATGCAAATATTTCTTTGATCTATGGTCTCGTTTATTGGACAATTTGGCTGAATAATTAATAAGTTGGAAAAAAGTATGGGGTTGATTTAAACATCCGATTATAATAATAATTAATTAATTAATAATTAATAATAATTATAATGTATCCAAAAAATGTTCTTGTTAACAGAATAAAGTAGTAAAATATTTAATATGTTAACAAAATTTCGCACCTTCACTGTTCTCAATTACATATTTTGAATCGATTTGGGGCAAAGGAATTGATGCTCACACCCTGTACATAATAACCCAGCCCACAATCATAATTTATGCAAGACCAATGACATAACAGTTGCCAGATTATTGCCATGCATGTATACATATGTATAGTTGAGAATATCCGTACATGCACATTCATGCACCATATTAACCGAAACGACTAATTAACAAAAGTTGCATTTACCTCGCAACTTTGAATTGAAAGCCTACATATGCATATCAAATGAAAGACATTTCGCAGCAAAAAATGTGATATTGTGCTGAGAACACGATTGACATTATTCAGGTTTTATTTAAGCTTGTATCTTAATATTCCTTCCTTATTTTTTTTAGGGCTTATTTGAATTTCACTTATTCACCACACTTGTGTTGCGGTGAAATCAAGTTGTGCTTTTGCAGGGTTTGGGTCCAGGGTATAAGTCACCTTTGGCGCATTAAATTCGAAAGCCACCATTTAATATTGAAGTTTAAATAAAAAAATGGTATGTAAAGTTGCTTATAATATTAGTTATTATCACATTATTACTGACTTACTTACTTAAGAACTTGAAATAATAACGTATTTCATTTGTAATATCTGAATGTTGAATAAACGCGAGTTTGAGAAACAGTGTTGATAAGTACAAAAACATCACACGCGGCAAAATTTGAAAAAATCAGATACATTACAGATTTAAAGCTACAATCTTCTCTTCTAATAACTTTATCAGCAAACAATTAGAAAATCTAGCAAAGTATTTACTTTACATTTTTATACTTATTTTTACACTTAATATTGGGAATATAAATTCTTGTGATATATAAATTATTCACATCTTAACAATAGAAACCCAAAAATGTTATGTTAGTGAATTCTAAGTATTTTGCTAATATTTTTGTTTGCCCATAAACGCTTCTTTTTTATATGTATTTATCGTTGAAATTCTTTGGCTGACTTGCAGTTATGAATTTCCATTTAACCAATGTCAACAATCTCATATGCCAAAAATAAATCCAAGAAATATTGAAAGCCATTGGGTATTTCTCCATCTCTTCCCAGCTTCCCAAGTCATAAAAATGCTCTCTGAAATTTTTTGTATGTAAGAATGTTTAATGCTACCAATATCTTTGGTAACCGGTTTTCACACTCTCATTTCTTTATGCTCGATAAGGCCCAAAGAACTTGATTGTTCTGTTAATTGTGAAAGTTCTGAGGGACTTGGCCTTGCGCCCACTTGATGACTAATTTCAACCACGGGGGAGCGTACATATTCCCTGTCGCATTTTCCTGCTAGCTCATTTGGGCATTTTCCAAGAAATCGCGTTTTTTAAAACAGCAGCAATAAAAAAGTGCAGAAAATCTAGCTACTAGTCTATATAGTATAGTATATATAGTGCTCTGGGTTATCGCGCTGAGTTCAATGACGTAGTTGCATTTAATGCACTACGAATGCATTTTAATCCGAACGAGGAACTTGGCGTGCTAGACTGCGGAAATAATTCGCTAGAGGAAGAGAGGGGAATATTGTATTAGAGAGAGAGAAAGCTGAAAGAGAGAATGAGAGGCACCATCTTCAAAGAACTTGTTTGGGCACTTGGAGAAAAAGGCACTTAAGGAAAAAAATCATAAAAGAACCCTTTTAAAAACCTTCAAACAAAAAATACTCATTATTTTATTTACGTTTACATTTTACATAAAAAAGTGTAATTTTTAAAGTCAAATATTTAATATAATATAGTTTCTGTTATTTAATAACAAACTAAATTTTTTAAGTATGTTAACCGAAGAAAGTGTAAATTTTTTAAGACTCATATAACGAACACAAAATGTTTTTAAAACCTTGAACTTTTCAACTTTGAAAACTTTGTTTTTTAAATAAAAAAGATTAAGATATACTTTAAAAAATATAAGGAATTTTTCTCTGTATACTCATATACTCGCATTTACTCCACTTCAACAAAGAGAACGCTGTGCCCAGATATGTTTTTTATTACATCAACAGAAACTTGTAAGTTGTTGTAAAGCTGTAGATTGAGAATGTGAAATCCCCACTAGCTCGATTGTTTGGGGAAACGTAACGCTGGCGACCAACCGGCCAAACAAGTGGACCCGAGAGAATATTTGCAATATGTTATTTCGTATCTCCGGTCAGTTGTCCGAGAAATAGCGTGCTGAGCGGTCGCAAATCGCGCACGAGTATTAACACAAAAACTGAAGAACTGAAAAAAATAAACCATAAGCACTAGAGTGATTTCCCCGAAAAGATCAAGATAAAAAGATACTATATAAACAGATACAAACAAACAAAGGCGCTCTTCAAGTATCTTAGCATTGGAATTCTTCGTTTATAATTGCCCAAAGACGGTTAATTGCATTAAATTAATTGTAAAATGAATGACCAAGAGCATATTACATTGGACATGGATAAGTTGCCGTTGGAAAATGATAAAACATTGACCAGAAACCTAGTGAGTACTAGCTTAATAATCATCACCCTTAGGGGAGATGATAAACAAAAATAAAAAAAACCGGTGATTTGTTTATCTTGCTGATAGATCGTTAAAATTTCTATTTACTTGCACGAACACTCTAACATATAAGAAGATATATTCTGGTCTAAGCTGAAAAGTATTTGTTCACCTTGCTTGTTAATTTTTGTGCAAATAGCGCAACAGCTCCCCCAGGTAGTTTCACAATTTTTTTTTTGGAAAGCGAATGCTGCAGGGGAAAAACCCATGACTTAGTCATAGAGATAGATCCCCTGGAGATTTATCAAACAAATGTTTGGTGTACTAAGCTTTAAATTCCCCAAAATGTCATTAAACTCGTTACTAACTTTGTAAATATTTAATCAAAATTTAACAAATGAGTATCCAAACTTTTTATACTGAATGAATGACAATTGCATCTTGTAAAAAAAAGAAGTGGAACCTCCCGGATGATATTAACTTATTTTTTGGGGAATTTCTTGCAATGTATGCTGTAACTATTTTTGTGACTAATACCTGGCACTTTGTTAATACTTTTTTTGGGGATAAATGCTTTTCAGTAAATTTAGTGCATGACTTTGTATTATTATTTTTAAACTTAAAATGCAAAGTGTTCTTATGTAAACTTAAATGAACAGTTAAAATATTTCGAGTATAACTGTTGTGGATTTTCATTTTAATTAAACTTGTTGATATGATTACTTAATAAATTATTCAATAATTTTTGATACTATTAATTGAAAGTCATTGGTGAATATTTTAATCACTTAATTTGTTTCAAAATTTTAAAAGCTTGCTTTGATAAGCATGGTTTGTCCTTGAAGCTTATCTTAGTTTTCAAATAAGAATATTAACAATGCACATTTTATGAACATATAAGCTTCATAACATATAGATATTTATATATTTTTTTTAGTTTTCGAATAAGAATATATACATTTCACATTCTATGTACAGATAAGCTTTCTACTTAATATATAAAGAAAAAATAGATGCACTTATCAAAATTTCTATATCATCAGCGGGGACAGAACAAAAGCATCGCTCGCTGTTTTAATGAATAAATTTGCATTTATAAACAATGGATTTGGCAGCAAAAGTTGTTAATATTCCGGAAATGTTTTATTAAAATTTTACAGGAAAATATCAACAATCACAGCAACGGCGATGCAATGGACGTGCGATCACGTAACAATCTTCGAGTCCCCAGAGCAGGTTCGTACTCGTTTATCTCTCTAAAGAAAAAAAAAACTAGAACCATATTTTTTGCTTGTCTATATGTTAATCGATCTTGTGACTAATGCTGCTTAAAAACCGCAATCTTTAAACAATTTGTGTAAACCACTTTATTGTGTAAGTAAAATAAGCGAGTGATGATCAATTTAAGTTAAATGTTTCTCCTTTTTCTGATTTTGGTAGTTCCTGAAATCGATGATGACGACAACGATGATCGTCCCTTTGCTAAAGATGGCAGTGACAATCCCGGCGTGGATGACGGTCTTCTGAGTGGTGGAGGAGGAGTTACCAGAGGAGGAGGCAGTGGTGGTGTCAATGTTCTCGTACCGAATGGAGGAAGACGACCCAGTTTCTCCTTTCCGGGATATAATGGACCCGGTTTCGTGACGATCAATGGAGTTGAGACGCCCATACCCGATGTGAATGCCTATCAGCACAAGAAGACCCTGGCCCAGGGAATGATGGACCTGGCATTACTCTCTGCGAATGCAAATCAGTTGAGATATGTCTTGGAGACCAGTTCCCAGCATCCCTACTTCTATCCCAGTCTGCTGTTCATCTCACTCAGCATTATATTCCAGGTAAGGATGTTTGATTGAACTTATAATTTATTTAGTACACTTAGCCAGGTCTCACTGTACTTTTTCTTATTCATATTTTCAATGATATTTAAAATTTCTTTCCCATTTCAGATTGCCGTGGGCGTGGGTCTCATACTAAATGGCCAGTACAACATCAAAAACGAACATGATATCTGCCGGGCGAACAGGGTCAACAATTACACAGTCATCGGTATTTTTATTGTGACGGTTGTCAATGTTCTCATATCTGCCTTTACCGTTGCGGATCCAGATACTATAGCCGCTGTCGCTATACCCGCCAATACCACGTAGATCTGCTTATAAATATTTAATATAGAATGTAGTATTATGAGCATAATAGCATCGTTAGGTAATACTCACAGCCACACTGTTCAGTTCTTGTTGAAATTCACGAAGAGCCTCATTTTTTATATATAAAAAAAATTAAATGTGATAAATAAATGAAATCCCATGAGCATTTTGCAACTCGAAATTATAATCTTTTCATATTTTGTATTATTATTTTGGAACTTAAGAAAGCTGTTTTAGGCTGGCAACTTCTAAATATGCAAATAGAAGTTTTTATAAAACTAATATGTTGATTATTTAAGTAAAATAATATCGTAATTATGTCTTTTTAAATTCACTATAGCGCCAAAGTATCGATAGGTTTCGATAGCTTACAGATCAGTATTTCACATTACTGGGTTAAACTTTTGACATTTTCCAACACTAAGCAACAGCTGTTACAAAATAGTCGTGCGGAAAATAAAGCATTTTCTGCTAAAAATCTATTCCAAACATGGCCAGGATTGTTAAAGCGGTAAGTTTAAGAAGGTTATAAATAATCCCATTTCGGTTACCTATAGATATATAGCTTAAAAAACGAAAATCGGATAGTACCACCAATTGTTATTGTTATGTCATCGCTTCCTTCTACAGTCCACTGGTTTAACCGGACTTGCCGTGTCGTCCAATCCTCATCATGCCCTGAGTGCTCTATATGGAAAGATCCTGCGGGCTGTGTCCAAAATGCCACAGGATGCCAGCTACCGGAAATACACGGAGCAGTTGGTCAAACAACGCGCCGATGCGGTGGCCCAAGTAAGATGATTTCAGATCCAAAAACTATAATAGATTTTTATGTACTGTATTACATTCCACCAGAACAAGGACATTGCTGCCCTGGAAAAAGCCGTCGGATGTGGTCAAGTCGAAGAACTGATTGTCCAGGCTGAGAACGAGTTGGTGCTGGCCCGCAAAATGCTCGGC
Organism: Drosophila eugracilis; assembly: GCF_018153835.1. Taxonomy (NCBI): domain Eukaryota; kingdom Metazoa; phylum Arthropoda; class Insecta; order Diptera; family Drosophilidae; genus Drosophila; species Drosophila eugracilis. The sequence continues at coordinate 6,800,430 of NW_024573038.1, read as the reverse complement.
TGGAAACCATGGGAGAAGTTGGTCCAAACCGCACCTCCCAAGCAGTGGGACTGGCCACCTGCACAGATCCTGGAGCCCAAGGTTTAAACACCTTCAAGATTTTTAAATAGTACTAATTATTCTACACGAAATGGAAATGAGAAGAGAGCAATAAATCCGTTGATAAGTCAGAGGCATTATCAGCTACAAAATTATTGAAGTTCGTTTTGTGTTCTGTGGCGATCTCAGTTTGTTTTCATCATGCGGGCGCTTCAGTACCTCCTCCTGTTGCTCGTAATTTTCATCACTTTTGCTGCTTCGCTCCCTCGCCACCGTCGTCAGATCGATCTTACGGTTTCGGCGGAGCACGACGATAAGGACGATGAGACGGAACTGGCACTAGAGGCCATCGCTGGACTCTGGAGTAGTGCAGACAGCCGAACAAAGATAGATGGATCCGCCAGTTTGGTGCACCGCACTCAGGGAACACAATCGGGTATGGGAAGCACCAAATACCAGGCACGCTTACATCTCCACCATGACTATAAGACCAATGCGTATCCCTCGTAAATCCAAGGTTCAGAGCAGGACTTTCGCCTGGGAGTGCGTATTACATTCGACAGATAGAACGTCGGGGAAGTTCCAGACATCGGAGGGGAAATCAATCGAGCGATTGCGTGAGGAATAGATCCAGCCAGAGTACAAACAATCCCACTGCCGATAACATTTTGACCTTCTCAGCTTCGCTTTGTAGAAAATAAATATAATATAGAACCTTCGTGAAAATACAATATACCCGCAACTGTTTGCTTTATTGATTCCATTTTAATTGCCTCCCCGGTTTTCCGAGACCGTGAAGCAGCGCAACAACTTTCAGCTTAAAATTACAACTACAACAACGAATTTGCACAACAGTAAGGTGGACAGAAGGAGAATAATAAATACAAGCCATTCCTTAAGTATAAATGCCATTAGTCAACGTGATTGTAGGGTGGGTGCACCACACGAATCGGGGACACGGAAAGTAATCTATATTCCGCACATTCATTGGAAACTATAGGTCAAGTTTGCAAGTCTAATTGGGCTAATTTTGGCGGTCTTTAACACAAATATTTACTTGGTCGAATAACGCCTATATTAATCTACAAAATAAGTAACTTTGGAAGAAACAAATCTTACTTGTAGAAAATTAAATGCTTTGAATTAAGTAGATTAATAAATATGAACATCTTTCAGGGCTGAATTAAGTCTTAAGTTAAAAAAAATATTTTAAAACCTATTTTGTAAAACAAAACTTAGAATAATATTAGAAGTTTGTAGGAATCAAACCTTTTTGTTTGTCTTAAATATGAAACTATAACAAAATACCTGGTTTTCCTTTTAGTCTTAGATACAATTTGATAAAAAACCTAGTTTCCATTGATAAACATATACAGATTACTTTCTTTGCCTACGAACCTTTAAAAAAAAAACTATATACCCCCACCCTATTGAGGTTAATATCATCGCATCATCTTTCAAAGCTACCTTTATCTTACTTCAGAGTAATAGCCACTCCCTGAGCCTCCTGTTCCTTAAGCTCTTTTACTACAAAGTTTCGGAACTCCTCGTAGGCCACATCAATGTCCACGTTGTTAATGATCTTGTGGAAATTACCGGGCGTCAATCCATAATCCAGTTCCACCTGGGCAGCATTCAGCCGTTTGGCAAGCGACTCCTCCGTTTCCGAGCCACGTTGACGCAGTCGTCGTTCTAGTTCCTTGATACTCGGAGGATTGTTAAAGATCAGTATGGGATTGAGATCCGTTCGTCGAATCTGCTCCACACCCTTCTGTTCGATATCCAGAATGCAGACTCTACCTTGGGCCTGGATTTCACGAACTGCTTCCTTGCTGGTACCATACAGATTTCCCGTAAACTCAGCCGTTTCGATGAACTCGTCTCCAGCGATGGCTGCCTCCATTTCTGGACGTTCCACGAAATAGTAGTGCACGCCGTGCTCCTCACCTTCTCGTGGTTTCCGCGTGGTATGGGATATACTAAAGCCAAAGGTGTTTGGGAATTCGGCAAAGAGTCTTTTGAGGAGCGTACTCTTGCCGGATCCTGAGGGGCCGCAGAGGACGAGGGGGCGTGGTCCCGGGGCGGTCATCTTCTTGCTGGATAAGTTTGCCGCCGTGCTGCTGCTGAGCGCGCGATTTACAATGAACAGAAAGCTTATCATCGCGTGGCCTTTTATTCGTATCAATAAGCACCAACAACACTACAAATGCGGCCCGAAAAAGCTGGTTTGGTTCTTTTTTTATTTGGCTTGGCTAAATTAAGAGAAGGCGTGCTAGTGCCTAGGTGTGTGTATGTGAGCCAGCGCTGGGCGAATTTCGATTGGTATCGATAGTTCACTCTGTGCGATACTTGCGAGGTTGCTCTTATGGTCACCCATATTTTCGAATTTCTATTGATCTCTTCTAGAAGTTCTAAAATAGAAGATATATAATTCTTATATTTAAATTTTAAGTTTTCGTCCATAAACATAAAATACAATTTTACTAAATTATAAATAAAAAAGACCCATTTTTCCTCTTTCAGTTTTATGACATGGTTAGAAATCATTTATAAAATTAAATTTTTCTTAAAAGCAATGAACTGAAAAACTATCTAGTTATTTATTACTTTGTTGAAAAACTCGGAGAATATTTTTCATTTTTCTTACTCCAGTAGTCAAAAATTTAATTTTTTATACCTAAAAGAAATAAAAATATTAAAGTTCAAAAACAATGTACTTCTCAATCCACTCCCAGGACAGGCAACCAATTAAAATGAAACGTTTTTTGGTTTAAAAACTGTTATATTCTTATACTGTTTTACATTTAGCATAGAATTTCAAACACACATACACACTGAAACTGATGCCGACTGAATTACAATGCATTTTTAGTTTTTATGTTTTGTATTTAGCTTAAAATAATTATGAATTTCTTCTCATCTTGTTTTTTTTCTTCTCATTATTCTCGATTTCTTACGTTTTTTTGTAATTTCATATTTTGATCACATTTTGATTTCGCATGCCCAAAGTGAATTTGGTTTGTGTTCCGAATGATTCGCCTGAATGTATAAACCTACTACTGCCGTCCGATAAATCAAAAATATATATATATTTATATATATGTATGTTTACTTCGTATGTTTAGGGATTTATGCAAGCCTCTGCTTCTGCTAGATTCCTACTACTCTGGTGTATATGCTAATATTCAGTCAATATTATATACAGTGGCTCCAAGCTTATTTCGTGCAAGAAAAAATCGAATTTTTAATTTGATACTGCTACTAAACCAGCAGAGGTATCAAAAAAATTTAAACGCAGTAATGTTAAGAATGTCGCATATTATTAAAATAATAACAAAAACTTTTACTAATTTAAAAAACAAAAGAATTTTTCATACAAAAACTAAAAAATAGGGCAGCTCCGACGCACAAGCTTATTTCGTGCAAGCACTTTAAGGGTTAATAACTCTAAACTAGGACTTTTAAATCCATTTTTTTTTCTTAATACTAGTAAAAATATATTAACAAAAGCATATTTATAAGTTTTCGAGGCTGGGGGCACCCAAAAATTACGGATTAACGAGGATTTTCAAACTATGGCGCCACGAATAATAGTCAATAGTTTGTTGAGCAAAGCGAATTAGTCCTTAAACATTTTAAGGATGGGAAAACCCAGGAAAAGGTTACCTCAAGCCCTAGTACAAACCCATACATAACCCAAACGCTTTTTTACGAAAATCGGGGGGCAGAAAGGGGCGGTAATGCACCGAACAAAATTTTTAATGACCAGGAGGAGAGACGTATTGTCCCAAAAGTGAAGGAAAACCCCAAGCTTTGTACCAAATTTTCTTTCAAAATAGTTGAATATTTATTGGCATCCATGATTCCGTCAATAAAAACCAAATTTCCGACGCCGGACAGAGTCATACATGCCCAAACTATAGCATGACCACCGCCTTGCTTAGCCGCTGCTTTTCTATTTTTTGAATGTAGCTCTGTATTGGGACGCCGCAAAACATATTTCCTCCCATGGGACCCAAATATATTACATTTGGATACGTCCACAAATATAACGTCGTTCAAGACCAAAATCGGACGAGTTTCAAGTTCCTTGGCGAATTTGACGCGTGCCAACTTATTTTTGGCACTAACGAAGGTCTTATTTCTACAAACTCGACCATTAAAGTGGTGGTTATGCTAAGTGCTCCGAACTGTACCTGGGCAATATATTTTGCCAATTTCGTTCTCAATCTCCGCAACTATTTTAGGATCCGATACCTTGGGGTTTTCCTTCACTTTTCGGACAATACGTCTCTCCTCCTGGTCATTAAAAATTGTGTTCGGAGCTTCACGGCCCTTATCTGCCACCCGATTTTCGCAAAAAAGCGTTTGGGTTATGTATGGGTTTGTACTAGAGCTTGAGGTAACCATTTCCTGGGTTTTCCCATCCTAAAAATGTTTAAGGACTAATTCGCTTTGCTCAACAAACTATTGACTATTATTCGTGGCGCCATAGTTTGAAAATCCTCGTTAATCCGTAATTTTTGGGTGCCCCCAGCCTCGAAAACTTATAAATATGCTTTTGTTAATATATTTTTACTAGTATTAAGAAAAAAAAATGGATTTAAAAGTCCTAGTTTAGAGTTATTAACCCTTAAAGTGCTTGCACGAAATAAGCTTGTGCGTCGGAGCTGCCCTATTTTTTAGTTTTTGTATGAAAAATTCTTTTGTTTTTTAAATTAGTAAAAGTTTTTGTTATTATTTTAATAATATGCGACATTCTTAACATTACTGCGTTTAAATTTTTTTGATACCTCTGCTGGTTTAGTAGCAGTATCAAATTAAAAATTCGATTTTTTCTTGCACGAAATAAGCTTGGAGCCACTGTATATATTCATGTCTGCTCGTCTTCCCAATGGTTTTTGGGAAGATATCGCTTTCAATGGAGGATCGAAAACCTGAAGTTCTTTTCTGTTCTAATGGGAAGAGTATATAAATTTCGGTTTACCGAAGATGAATATTCTCATCTGTCATATATATATGTACAAATTATTATACCGTTTGTTATATTCTGTTTGCTTTTAGTTTTCGATGTATGTTTGCATTTGAATTGGAACAAAATCAAACAGTCCTTAGAGAGGATCGTGGTATTATATTGTATGGTTGCTGGATCCCTTGCGGTCACAACTAAATAACAGTACTAACTTCGTATCGGAGCTGTAACATGGATATAAGGCATGTGGAGGATTTGATATCGGAAATGATTATGATATATGAGCGATGATGAAACGTGGATTATGTGTATTCTCGGTGTGTGTCTGTCTGGCAATGCAAGATTTGTTTTATGTAATTGTTTTCTGTTGTAATTTATTATATCCTAAAAATTTGTTTACAACTAATACTATGCATATGCTTAAAATTGATTAAAAAAATAAATATTTATATTTATAGATTTATTCACGATGCTAAAAACTAAACGAATTGTACGACAAAATCTGTTGAATAAGACCAAAAACAGGGAGCTCTGTCCTATTTGGGACTCCCAAAAAATGGGTAACAATTACAAAAAGGGGGTGTGGCGAGGATGTTGTAAATGGTGTGTGTGTGTGTGTTTGTGTGGTTTGTGTGTGCGCCCCTAGAAAAACGGGGCAATTCTTCTTACTGGCTAGGATTCAATATTATTCATATTTAATATTCAATTACTAGGAGCGTTTTAAAGTTTTGCATTCATTTATCGGCTGCTATTCATTCTGGCTGGCAAATTAATTTTAAAAATGTAATGCAGTGTTAACAAAAAAGAGGAAACTACTAACAATTATGCTTAGATCGGCTTTTCGTTTTGTATAATTATGTATAATTATTGTTTACAAGTAGCATAATTAATATTTACGTGTATATTTGATGTTGTTTTCTTATTAATTGGTTTTGTGTGTTTTTTTCTTTCTTCCGTTTTGTTTAAATTATAAAATTACCTAATCAAGAAAACCATAAAAATAGTTGTTACTGCTGCTGCTGCTGCTTCTGCTGTTTGTTTACGATGTTGATGTTAATTGTAATTTATTGTTAGTGGCGGCCTTTTAGGCCTTCCAGTTGTTCTGGCGACTGCCGCTGGCCCCGCTTTGCTGCTGGGGCGGAATCATCTCCAATAGATATTGACGCTGCAGCTCCGCCGCCCGCTGAACTTCTGCCATGCTATTGCCGCTGCTTGAATTCTTTGACGATCCGGATGACGAGCTGCTCTTCTTGTTGTTATTGTTGAAGGCTGTAACAAAATGATATTTTCAATCAGTAATCATAATCGTTGTCTTAATCTCTTATTCCCAACTTACCGGCCACTTGTGCCGCCTGCGCCATGGCCATCTGGTAAGAGTACAGAAGCGGAGCGAACTGCATCATATGCTGAGGATTGCCTCCAAGTCCTTGTCCCAAAGCTAAAAGTAAAATATTAAAGATTAGTTATAAAGAAACAAAATTTCGGATTAAAACCGAAACCCACCTCTAAAGAGCTGCTGCTGGAAAGCCTGCATGGCGGCCGCCGTGGCTGCTGGTGAGGAACCGCTCAACCCTGCCGCCGGATTAGACGACCCCGTTGAGGCTCCTCCAAAGTTACCCAATCCTCCCAGAGCAGCCAGATTGCCCAGCTGGCTAAGGTTACCCAGATTGCCAAGATTACCCAGACTGGCCAGGCTATTGATATTCAAACCACCCATGCCGCCAAGGGCACTCAAATGAGCAGCCGCCGCCAGCGTGGCCGCCGAGTACTTGTCATAGCTCTGGGCCGCCTGCTGCTGTTGCGTCTGCTGATCCCGCTGCTGATCCCTGTCCCGTTGATCCCTTTGCTGTTGCTGTTGCGATTGATGGTGATGATCGAGTCGATCGTTGCGAGAGGATCGTGAGGAGGTGGCCGCCTCATGGTGATGCGCTGCTGACGGTCCTGGACTAAGGATACCCGCCTGCTGGGCGGCAATAGCGGCTGCAGCGGCGGTGGCAGCCGCTCGTGAGGATCGCGATCCTCCCGACGACGGTGGTGGTGTAGCTTGACTTTGGGGTGGTGGTGGCGTTGGACGCGGTGGCGCTGGTGTTGGCGTCTGACATTTGGTGGGTATCACGGTCACCGACGGCGGCAAATTGACCAGGGCAGCAGCCGCCGAGGCATGCGTCGCCTGCAGCTGTTCTCGTTCCCTTTGCATATGCGACGATGAGGAGTTGCTGGATACCGCAGAAACGGATAAAGAATTTCCACTCGATCCATGGGTGTCCACTGGCGAGGGACTGCTCTGACTGGCCAGACGCTGCTCAATTTCCTGCTCCTGCTGCAACGCCTTAACAAACGCTTGTTTCAGTCGGTTGGTGTGCTCTGCCTTGAGGGCCTTCTTCACATTCGAGGTTACACACTGCTCGCAAATCACCTTGGGATCTTTGTTGGCTGTAGGAAGTATAGATTGTTAGATTCTATGCTTTCTATTACTTATGAGGTTATACATACTTTGCTTCTCCCACTTCCACACGGGCGTAAAATCAATCTTGCACTGGGCACAACGGAATGGAGCTGCCACAGCATTGGCCTTCTTGTTGACGGTCAGATAATCCACAACAGTTTCCAAACCAAGAAGATATACGAAGTCCGTGTTGCTGGGATTGGGGATAAAGTGCATCTCTGGCGGTGGTGGCTTGGGTGGGGGAATCTGTCAAAGACCAAACCAAGTATAAAACCAAAATTTCCATATTTTCTAAGGGATTTTTCACGCTCACCTGAAGCAGCGTTTTTTCCAGCTGCTTGCGAAGAGCCATTTTAGCTGCCGCCTGTCTCTGAGCAGGTGTCTGAGCATCTTCTCTAGGCGTTGAGCGGTCATTCTGTTAAGAAATAAATTTATTATTTATCTATAAAAATATTTATTAAAAGGATTAACTAACCTTCTGATCGTTGTGCTGATTCTGATGTGATTGGGACAGTGGTAACGCCGGCGTGATGGAAACAGAATTGCTTATGGTCCCAGGTACCTTCGAATTATCCGAAATATTAGGCTGCATGTTTCAACGATTTGGTTGGGTTTTTTGGTTTTGTTTTTATTTTTTACAGGATAGCAAATACAAATACAGAGCAAAGTTGAGTTTTTAGTAGTCGAGAGATTAGTTCAAGTTAAATGAAAACGAGAAATGAAAGAATATTTAGTGCCACTTGCACGAAGTCTCCTCGGTTTTTACTTTCTTTTCATTTTTTTTGGAAAATCCTCATACAGAGACTGACTTCGGCTGATTTGACAGGTGAGTAGTGTTAGTTAGCAATGTTGGGAAAGTTTTTCTATGGACTTGTTTGTGTTGTGTGGTGTTAGGCAGCAAGAACTATCGAAAAGTTTTTCATACAATACATTGTCTTAGAAGCAAATAGAATTAGAATAAAATAGAATTTAAAGTTACTAAATAGAAATATTTTAAAAATAAATTAAGACCCCTTTTCATTAGTTCTTTCTGCCTAATATGTTTAATTAGTTTGTTAGTTTTACGAGTGTTTTGTGTTGACGGTGAGCGTGAGTTTTTGTGTCTTTCAAGTGCTTGGAATATGTTTCTTTATCTAAAATGTTTGTTTGCTTTGTTTGCTGTGAAATAGTAAATTGCAGTGTCTTTTTGGTGGTTTTTGGGCAAAAGGTGAGAGAAAAACTCGGCGCTTACGGCAACGATTACATTACAATAACTCACATTGCGTGGTTTCAGACTGGAGGGCGGCGCCGATGTGGGCGTGATGGTCACCGAGGGTGTGATGGTGAGATTCGGCAGGTTGGTGCGCGGCGGCAAATTGCTCGAGCGGTGCGATGAGGAGGTGGCGGGCGTGATAGTGGTACCGGCAGCTAATGTGGCTCCAGCGGGCAGCGATGACCTTGGCGGTGGCAGTATAGAGTTGCTGCTGCTGCGATGTTGACCGCTCATGGCGGCCGCTGCAGCTGCAATAGCCGCCGCCGCTGAGCTCGAGCTTCCCGTTCGACTGTTGGTGGCGCTAAATATTGGAAAATGAAATTAATATAAAGAAAGATCTACAAAACAAATGAAATCCTCACCTGATGCTCACTGCCGGTCCGCCGTTGCCGCCTAAGCTGCTCCTGCTGCCCTTGCTGTGGGCGGGCAGTGGTACCGCAGACGTTGGCGTCACACTTAGCGATCCCTTCGAAGTGAGGGCGGCTGGAATCGCTGCTAGTGGATTGTTGGGTGAAACACTAGTGGGTGTGACCACCAAGTTCTCCTTCATCACCTGCTGCGATTGCTTGAGTTTCTTGAGCAGCATCAGTTTGGTCTCCTCATTGCGCAGATCCTGTCGCAGCTTCCTTAGACTCTTTTCACGCTCCTTGAGCTCGGCGTGACTGAGCTCTTTGATGGGCACATAAGGCGGCATCTCCTCGTCATCCGTCTCTGAATCAATATTACCATTCTGCTGACGTCCATTAGTGCGAGCAGGTAATAACACAATGTCCGGTGCCTCGGCATAGGATTTGGGTTCGGTTCTTGGTCGCAGGACCCTCCTTTGAACCTTATTCTCATCTTGACCTCCACCTATCGATCCACTTGTCGCACCTGTCACTCCGTCACTGGCATTAATGCTGTTACTGTTGTTGTTGTTTGTGCTGGAGCTATTGGTGTTACTGCTATTGTTGGTGCTGCTGCTGCTGTTGTTGGAGTTAATGTTACTGCTATTGGTGGTGCTGGTGGTGCTAGTGCCATTGTTGGTCGCCGGCGATGGTGATGGAGTGATAGTTAGACCCGAATTGTTCGCCGTTAATGCTCGCAGATCCCGATTACTTAGTGTCGCCGGAGATGGAGCCGGCGTTATGGTCAACGCCGGGTCACGGCCGGACCCTAAACTCAAGTCGACCACGTCGTCGACTTCCATTTTGGCCATTTTCGCTCGTCGCGTCGTCGTGATTCTGTATGTTGATTAACTGCAAAGGGCAGGGAAGAGAAAATCGATTAATTAAGGTGGTGGAGGTTAAGGAGTTTGTTACTTTATATTTATTAAAGTTTTGATTTAGGTTTTAATATATTTTCCTTTTAAATTTTTAGGAAATTTAAGTTAAAAAAATATAATTCGGTTTTGATAGTTTTAAGCACCATATTTAAGCATAATATTTTCAAAAATTGTTGTTGTGGGTTTAATCATCCAAAAAGGAGCTGAGTGATTCAATAGGGGTTAAGAGGGCGTGGCAGGGAAAGGGGATATTGTGGCATTCGTGTTTTGCCAAGGGTTGAATTCGGGTTTCCTTTTCTGAGTTTTTATACTCGTTTTGTTTTCCTTTTTGCCATCATGACACTTTGAAAGCGGAAGTGCGACTGTCTAACCCCTAAATGTATCTGTATCTGTAGCACCGTTTCTTTCCTTTTTCACCGTGTTTCGATATAATAAAGACATCCTGATTTCAATTTATTAAGGCGGCGACCTTGTTGCGGAAACCGATACATATACCTTCTCGAGGAAAAATAAAGAAAAGAGGGGAGAAAGCTGCACTAAATCACAAATCAAATCCGATTTGATCGCAGATATCCAAGTGTAAGTGGATTTGGGGCATTTGTGTGAGTGAAAAAAGCGCCACAGCGAAAAATTTCTTTCGATTTGGACATCTTATCTACATCCACAAACAAGTCACGTTTTCGATTTAACAAATTTTCGCATACAAAGCCGCTGGTTTTTGCGGATACAAGAAAATTTACATGAAAACCGAGAGCTAGTTGATGGGTGGAGAAACTTGTAAGACAGTCATCGTTGGCTAGTAAGAATTTAAAGGATGATTTCGTTTCAAGTTCTCAGATTCAAGTTTTCACTTATTTATTTTTCCGAAATGTGCATAAAAAGCGGTTTAAGACTTGAAATTCAAGGACATATAGTGTTTAACGGGTTTTAATTTTTTTTTCAATATACAGAATTTTTAGTGTATCTCCACTGTACTTAGTAGTAGAATAACTAGCTAAGATCCAAACCAGCAAAAACGGGCGCACACAATCACGGCCCAAGAACAACAGCAAAAACAACAGCAGCTACCTGACACGTGAGAGCGAGAGGTGAATAAACCTTTCAAGCAACTTGAGCTGCACCAAACCACAAAACAACAAAGCCCAACAAATACGAACAAACATTCACTTGCTGCTGTTTCTGCTGGTTTTTGAAAAGCACACACAAACAATATCAAAATGTCAATAAAAAATCATTTTAACAAGACACCAGCGATAAACCAGCAATAAGCGTCACAATTAAAATGAAATATAAACGTAGGATCGTAAAATAAATACGCCAAGCCAAAGCAGGTGGCAACCCTGGCCGAGTTTGCCGAGAAGAATCTCCGCTTTCCGAAGAAAAGCGAATCAAATGGCATAATTACACAAAGCTGGGGCAAAAAAAGAGAAATAAATAAAAAATAAAACAACTTGGCATTGTTGTCCCCAACGTGCTATAAATTAACTTGCTTTGAAAGTTAGCACACAAACAAACACGCACACTATGTATGTATGTTTGTAAGTAGAGTGTATGAGCACGCTTACTCGTTTGTTTTTTATTATTTTTTTTCTCCCTCCTCCTCATGCTGTTCCTCATTCTGCCTACTTCCCCCTCCCACCTTGAAAATGGGGCTGTCGGCAGAGTCTCGTTACTTTCGACACTTGTGTCGTCATCAGATTGCGCTGCCCGCTATCAGTGCACAGTGGGTCGTATTCGCGGGGTGTACATGATAATAGGTGGCAAAGCGTGCTGCGCGATAGTGGGCGACGATAAGATCGAGTGGAAATGGTACAGTGGTCAACAGGTATTGTTCTCGTTATTTCTTAAATTATGTTATTAATAGAAAAGCATCTTCAGGGAACTATTTAAAAATCCTTATAATCATTTTTTTTATCATGTTTAACGATAAGAATAATTCATAAGAACGTTTTTTATAGCATGAATAATAACATCAGTTTTGTTTTATCGTGGGATCATTGTCTGAAGAATTTTACGATTATTATTAACGACTACTTCCCACTGTGCCCTGAATTTGTTGGCCTGTGTATGCGAGTTAATTCAACGGCGTGAGATTGTGTATGTTTGCTTGGCAAAGTGTGTGAGTTTGTGTGCTCTGATGATTGTCAGCTTTTTCTTATTAAATTAATGCAAACATTTTAAAATTTTTATAGATGCTTTTTAATGTTCGCGATCATAATACGTGATGAGTGCTCCTTTGCCGACAACATCCCCCTTTTCTTTATGCTTTCACCACTCCCTCTTACCCTTTAACCCCTGACCGCTTTTGAGAAAAAGAGCAGACTTTATCGATTTGTTGCGACGTTTGGCATTTGTGTGACTATAATTGTGCTTAATAGCGCGCTAAATGTGCTTCAATTAGCGTGTGTGAGTTGCTCAGCTTAGGTTCACAATGGGTTGTGGGATATACAAATACTTGATGATCTTGTGGGGTCATCAGTTTGAGAACTAGTGCACTTCATGCTCAAGTTCAAGTTTAAGGGTCGTTGGCACCTGAAGAGGTACAAATTCATAAAAACCAAGTTAATATGATTTCACGGGGATTACTTTCAAGATATCCATATCAAAGTGACCAATGGCGCTACTAGAGTTATATTAAAGTGACCGAAGGAGATAAAAATGCGAAAGTGGGGGAAGGGGTAAAACAACTTAGAAGAGAATGACAAGCGACGACGACGCAAAAAAGCAAAAGAAATAAGGTTAAATCAAAAGTACAGTTGTGTACATAGCGCGGCCAGCAGCAGCACCAACAAAAGCAACAACAGCAGCAACAAGAACAACAACAACACAAACAAAAGCGAAGAGCAACACAGCAAAGCAAGCGAAATGTGTTTGAGTGTGGCTGCGGTGAGAGCGACAGAGAGAGAGTAATCGGTGAGAGCCAGAGGAGGAAGGCGGGAGAGCGAGAGTAAGATGGAAGAAGAGAGCGCACGTCGCACACACGCGAGACGACATCGAGAAATGAGAGAAAGAGGAGAGTGGGCAGCAGTTTTTGGGGTCTGGCCACCCAAAAGCACAACCCCCTCCTCCCAATCCACCATCCACTCTATTACATCCCCCACCTCAGACCCAATGATTTGCATATTAGTTGGTTATCAAAACCAATGGGATACAGATTTAACTAAACTTTCAATAATATTTTAGGGTTATGGGCTCCAAGAACTAATCCAAAAGTTAGTTCTATGGCAAACTATCTTGCTTAGTAACACCCAAATGTTCTTCATGTACAAAGGAATCAACCTATTCATTCTTTCAAAAAACGCGATTGAGAACTATAAGAATCATAATTAAAACTTTAAAATCATATCACAAAACCTCCCTTATATACTTTCTAATATACATATGTGTGTATGAATGTACATAGCTGAGTAACTAAAAATTTCGAAATCCCTAACAATCATCAAATCTTTAAACAATAAAATGGAGTATTTGCCACAATTCATTTAATTATTATTATTATTATCAATAGAGCCCAAGGTCTTTGTCATTAACTCTTGCAGAGTAATCTCTATGAAAACCGCCTTAGAATTTATGAATGTTGATTAAGAAACCTGCCTATGGACTTGAATACACCTTAAAGTAATTTAAAACACAACAAGAATAATATAAAAACCTTTAAAATAATCATAAAGGCAAGACGCAGCTTAGCAAACAAACATATTTATTTCGCCACGTTTCGGTTCGACATTATAAGAAATGCGCATATCTTATATCTTTTGCCATTGTACATAGGCGGCGTGGAGAGGGGTGTGCGATGGGTGTACGAGGTTTAGTCGAGTGGAGTGGGGGGTCGTCTCTGCTTGGCTGCTGAGAGAAAAAGCGAGAGAGCAAGCGAGACCAGGCGAAAGAGCACGACTTGTTGTACATGGTTTGGGGTGGGGGTACGTGGAAGGGGGGCAGGCAGGCAGGCGACCGACCTTCGTACATATTTACTCATCCATGCTGGGATTTGGATTCGGAATTGGGAGGGTGGTGCAAAGGGTGCTCAAAACACAATCCCAAACAATTTCAATTCCAATCCCTAGCCCAAACCCAAAACCAAACGTAGGCCAATTCGACAACTGCATTGAAGTGATGTCATCGAAAACTATGGAGAACTATCGAATTGCATTCAAAGAGTTCGGACTTGCAATTGCACGGATATGCGAAATATGTGAAAGTTCTAGAAATCTGTATCTCTATCTGTATATCAATTCGTAATACCAAACATCAAAACAAAGCTGTTTAGACAAAGAAATTCATCTTATAGTATTTGGTAAAATGTGAAAGAAGTAGGGATTATTCCTCCAGGACAGTTAGTAAAATTAATAAGTTAGCCCAACAAAATAATCATCTAGAATAATCCAAGAGAACTAAGTATACATTTTCCATTGCTCGGAAATTATATTTATTCTTATCTCCCCCTCTTTTTCTTCTAAAATAACTGCATATGTATATAAATAAAGCATTTCCCAAAAACGTGCTATAATTAACTAAACTAATCTAATCGAAATTAGTAGCTTGTTGACGATTCTTTCATATAACAATTAGAAAGGGCTTTTGCTGAAAGTTTCCTATTTGATGTAATCAAGTTAAGTGCCCGATGGCACTTCCCTCAAATCGTTCACTGTACCTCAACGTTTTTTTTTTCTCGTTCCGTTTATTTATAACAACCGATAAGCAGCACATTGAGCAATTCACTGGCACTACTCAAAGCAGCAAGCAAATGAGTTTACAGAAAAAACCAAAAGTTCTAAATGGGTTAACTACACCATTAGGCGCAAATTAATTGCTTGCACTGTATGACAAATCTAAAGAATAGTGAAAATAAATACCAACAGATTCTTTTCATTCTTATTTGGTTTTATTTTTCTTGCTTATCAGTTAAGTATACACATATTTTAAAAGTGTCTGCTGAGTAATTGGCAAGTTAAGAACAAAACAGAACAAAATCTTAAAGGGGGTGATCAACAGCTGTTTTTTCTTCGTGCTCTTGACCAGTGTTGCCAACTAAATAAACAGTAAATACAATACATAAGGAGCAATAGCAACAATGCAAAGACAAGCTAAAAATTAATGACTTTCAAACTGGTTTTGTTTACTGTTGTTGTTGTTGTGAATGAGAAGTAAAAAATATAAGAGAAGAAGAAGAGATGAAGCCGATGCCAAAGCATCATTTAATGCTTTGTTCGCCTCCCGCAGAAAAAACGTTGAGGTTTTTACTTAAATTCAACATATTTTCTGTATACTCGTATATGTACATAGAGAGATAAGCTTTGCATGTGGGAAACAAATGGTGAAAGTATAACATAATTACAATTAGTTAAGGTAGTTGGTAACCCTACTTTAAACGAATTAGCACAAATATAATATAAACAGCTAATATTTATGTTTATCCAACAATATATACACAGTTTATATTTATGCTTATAAATTTGTGTGCCAACAGATGATAAACATTTTAAGTTGGCAACCCTTTGAATTAAAATGAACTTCAAGCTTAAACAGTTAAGAAATTAGCTAAAATTACTTTAAGTATTTGATGTTATTAAACTAACAAATGAAAACTTTAACAATTTACATATCATGTCAATTTGCAATTTTGCCCATTTGCGCAGGTAGTGCTTATATACATTCATATATACCATGTTTATATATAAATATTTGATTCGATATTCGTATATATATGTATATGGCAAAATATGCAATTGCCCACCTCTCATCTCTTCTTCTTCTCCACGTTGCGTCTTTGCTATTTGTTGTTGTTACTTTTGTTGTACATAAGCAGTCCCATCCATGAATGTGTATGTTTTCCACTCACACTCCCGCATTTCACATAGGCAATGGGTTCAACTTGTATATAAAACCAAACGACCGACCAACTCTGCCGACGTCGCTGCCAACGTCACCGTCTCTGCTTTTGTCTATCCAACCATGCGCCCCCTTTCCTCCTCTCACCCTCACCCTCTTTTTGGATATGCCTGTGTGTGTGAGTGTGTGTTATTACACCTGGGGTCAATAAATTGGGGATAAGCAATAATTTTCTAAGTTCCTGGATTAACAAGTCAAGTTTCTAGGATTCACAAGTACTTCAATAATTCTTAAAGTAAATATCTAAATATTTTTTTCTAATGTTAATTATAACCTTCTTATATTATACAAACAAATTGTTTAAACAAAAACATATAGTGAAATCATGTTTTTGATAAGGTATAATATTTTTTTTTGTAATTTTCAAAGACAGCTAGATTTCTAGCCTCGAGTGTGAAGTATGTATTTTACGGCATTCGGTGGCCGTTGACTGTTTGGCTGAGAAACGGCGAAAAGGCAACCGATCTATTTATTACAATTCAGAATTCACAATTCACCCTGTGTAGCGTACATCATTACGC
Source organism: Drosophila eugracilis (assembly GCF_018153835.1). Classification (NCBI taxonomy): domain Eukaryota; kingdom Metazoa; phylum Arthropoda; class Insecta; order Diptera; family Drosophilidae; genus Drosophila; species Drosophila eugracilis. The sequence goes on along the minus strand of NW_024573038.1, from coordinate 6,784,047 downwards.
ATTTGCATTTGGCACATTTAAAATTTCAGCCGTGCTTAATTCATTTCGGCTTCCTGGTTTTGTTTTGTTTGCCGTTTTTTCTTTTGGTTTTTGTATTTTGTTTTTGTTTCGCTTGCCAAGCAATTGACGCCTGCACTTCGAATGCTTTGGAAAAATTCCACTTAATCAAGCAAATTACCAACGCGTTGCTATGCTTTTCTCTTGTTTTTTGTTGCTTTTCCATTTTTTGGCTATTTTTAGGCTTTCGTGCTTTACCTTTTTTTTTGGTCTTTTGGTTGGCAAAACAAAGATTGAATGCTGCAGCATGGGAAAGGAAATGGAAATGAGAGAGAAAGAGAGGGAGACAAAGTTAAGAAGCGTTAAGAATAACCCCGAAAAGTAACGCGTAAAAGCAGCGCCCAAAAAGAAATAACAAAAACCAGTTAGCCGATACTTTTCTCTCTCGCTCACCACACACACAGACTTAACTTTTTTATGACATACTACAATGATAAGTGCGAATAAAAAAATACGGAAAATATTCGTGAAATTCATTCAATTTCTTGGTGAGATTTCAGTTTCGTTTGCCATTAGTATAATTAAGTAAATATCAGTCTATAAATAGGCTTATCAAAGCTGCCAACGCGCAGCAGTTCGGGCAATGCAATAAAAATAATAAACTTTAGCCTTGAACTAACCACCACGAATAAAAAAAAATGAATATGCCTATATAATATATAGAAACTCTCATGTAAATATGCAAATGATGTTTTTTTCTATATACACTTATTAGCGTGTAATTGTATCTTAGCACGCGTTTTTCGCCTGCAAACTGCATGCTCGGTGACAGGTCCCAACCAAAGTCTTGCATTGTGCACTCTGTCAAGGGTAGCCGCGGGGTATATATAGTATGTACATTCGTATGTAATATCCCGCCTATCAATCCACATAAGGTGTGTATAGAGTAGGTTCTCATAAAAGTATGTATGCGGTCACAGTGGGGGTTGCCACATGACAATCTTTGAGATACATATTTTCAAGAATTTATAAGATACTTTTGAATTACAGATATATTATCTTAGATGGGTATACCTAAAAAACCTACTTACTATAAAATATCACTGACATCATTCATCAAGTTCACATCCAATAAACCCCTTTCCCTCTTTATCGAGCGACCACTGCTGATTATGTACTCCAACCAAGGGGCATACATAATTACATCTGAGCCACGTCACTTCCGGCATAGAGTCGAGTCGAAATACTAATAAATATCCCCACTCAGAAGATTGGGTATTTGGCAAATCGAACCCTTTGGATCTGCATAGTTTGCATGGCCATGTACGATTCAATATATATATATATAGATGTATATACATACATACATATATAGTCCAAGTATTTGTCTGTGCATATGCATGGCGTATAAAAATAAATGTCAGCGCAAAAAAAATGGAAAAAGAGAAAACATTTTTTCTAGCTCTCTAGCTGATAAGCAGGGCGACACTTACATGCACACACATACATTTATATATGTGTGTACATATGGACGGCTCAAGTATATAAGCATATGTATTTATTTAGGGTCTGAGAGAGTACGTAATACTTTCAATTTGACTGTTTGCTAAAGCTGATTCACAGGTCTTTCATCTTAATCCAATTTGTGATAACTCTAAAGATTCATTTTGCGCTATCGTTACTTAGCTACTGCTACAAATATTTCTTAGCTAACTGTAGGCTATTCACTGGAAATGGTAGTTATATAATATGAGTTATGTACAGTTGTGTATTTGCATAAGATTAGAATATCATTTAACTTTAAAAAATTTATTGAGGAACCTTGTAAATTTGCCTTCGACCAATTTTTTAATTAATTTTAAAGAATAATCAATAATTATTAACCATTGACCATATTGATTTCTTCAAAGAAAAAATTACATTTATTTATTAAGATATAAGTTTAATAATGTAAAGAATACCCTCAGAAAACAGTTTGCATTTTTCTTTCTTATCTTGGCAAAGTAAAATAGTTTTCAAGGTCGGTGAACCCTGCACAAAAAAGAGAAATCGCTTGATGCAGCTTAATAACGGTAACGAGTTAAGTGATGCTGCAACTACATCAACTAATACAGGCACTAGTGGTTGCTACTAAAACTAGTATTAGTCGCTGCCTTCTATGCGCGGCACAATTCTTTTTTTTTTTTATGCGCTTGTTCTTATTTTTGCACTTAATGACGTGTAACGAGCTCGCGCGCGTGTTTTGCGCTCTCTCTCGCTCTCTTTATATATATATATACACATATATATATATGTATATATAGGTTGTATATGGCCAGCATACACACAAACATATGTACTAGTAGCTGGGGTGTGCGTGCGAGCGAGATGGCACTCTTTGAAAATAAACAGGTAAAAAAGGTAAACCAAAAGAAATAACAACAAAAAAGTAGCTTTGCCACTTTTTTTTTAGCCGTCTGTCTTCGTTTTTTTTGTTTAATTTTTTTTTCTTGAGTGAAATGATCGTCAGCAAACAACCAAATTGGCCTGGCGGGTTTTCTTCCTCTTGTTTGTTGGCCAACAATAATTATCGTTGATACCTTTTAAATAATTAGTCAGCAAGAGCTGACCATGAAAATCAGCACAAAATAAGGAAATCAATATAAGTTTTTCGCAAAACTGTTTACAGCAGCGGTTTATCTTCTGTTAAGTTTGTATGTATTAACTCAAGTAAATGGAAAATTGTGAAGGTGGAAATTTAATGAGCATTTACAGTTTAACTATTGTTTGTGATTGCTTATTGAATGTTTTGTTACTCTAATTCCATGAAAAACCATTAAAGAGTTATTGTTATATATTAAGTGTTATTTTAATAGACTTGATTTAAAACACCTCTAAAGTTGACAATAAACAATTATTATGTTGCTGCAACTTTATGACCATGAAAATAACTATAACATCCATAAACTTTCTTTCCTATATGTTGGCAACTCTCTTTTTATCGTACAAAGATAAATCCAACCAAATAACAAAACATTTTCAAAAAACAATCGACAGAAAAGTCATTTAAACGGTCAATTGCCTCAGGCGGCCAAAAGCAAATGTTCGAATGAGAAAAACACAAAAACCAAACACAAACTAAATAAAATTGAGAGGCACTGAGAATATGCCAGAAAGAGAGGGTGACCATTTGGCGGAAAGAGAGGGGTAGAGCAGCTGACAGCTGCTAAATAGCAGCGAAAAAACTGCAGGTCGAAAATTACAAAAAACTAAAATGTTTTATGACCCAACAGGAAGTTATTAACAATACATATTTTAGCATATTTAGTGCGTCTCATAAAAACAATTGATCGATTAGATAAAATATGTTTTTAAATAATGTTTGTTAATAAAACAAATCCCTCTGGAATGCTAGACAGTATTAATTAGGTTAGGCATGTGGCATGGATTTAAAAATGGAAAATAATGTATTTTTAAAGTATTTACAGACAGGAAAGAATTAAAGTATCTTATCTTGTTATTATATATCATGAAGTATCTAATAAAGAAACATCTTTAGAAGAAGACATTAAAGCTAATAGATCATTTTGTAGATATGTTTTCTAACGCATTGACGTATTTTATAAACAAATACCGTGTAAATTAATATGAATATTTAGTAGCTGTGAGACTATGATATGCCTTTCAAAATTCTTCAAACGTGCTTCAGGAACGGCCATTAAAAAATGTTAACCACATTGGGATGTGCATAAATTATAATTTACCGGAGCGCAGCAGCAGCCCCCAAGATGTCGATTCGGATGAAGAAGAAGCAGAACAAGAAGAAGGAGATGGCATGGGTATGGTAGAGGTATAGGTGGAAACGGGGAGAGAAGGCGACAGACCGATACAAAAAGAGACTGAGAGAGTGAGAGAGAGTAAGAGGAGTCAAGAGAGCCGCCTTATATACATGGGCATGGAATGTTTGCCTGTGTGCACACGCAGCACACACATATATTCCGCCGTTTGGGTTCTACTTTCGTATATATACATACCATATATACTATATAGCCGACATTATGTACAGCTGTGTGTGCAAGCATCGGGACAGCTAATCAGGCAATTAAAGAGCCACCAAATAGCCCAAGCAACAACAAAAAATACAACAAAAACCAGAAGAAAGAGAAACAATTTAAAAAACTGAGGTAAAATCGACATCGAAATGTGCTAAACAACAGAAACAAAAACTTTTGCCATACATTCTTAAATGTTTGACATCCTAAATAAAGTATTTGTTTCATTTTAATATAATTATTGCAAAATTAACTAAATCCCAAAAGATTTGCCAAGGTTTGTATATATAAGAGGTTGTCATAAGCAGACAGTGGGTGGTATTTTCAACTGCCCCGCCCACTTAAGCCCATTTGGGTTCAAAACAGCCACCCATTTAGTTAACCTGCAAATGCCACGCACTTTTCAACAATTTTCAACCACCGAAAACAACGCAAAAAAGCAACAAGAATAACAAGTATTTCGTAGTTAAGCTACACGACTAAAAAGATACCGGTTATTCTTTGTTCTTCAACCCTAGAGGATATTATATTTCAACGATGATACTATTACTACTTTTCTGAGACTTATTTAACAAATATTAAAATAAACAATGACGCTATTTAATAAAAAAAGAGGTTATATTCTTTAAACCTTCAAGAAAACATTCAAATTATCTAAGAAAAACAAACTAGAATATTATCTTTTCTACACAAAACATATCCAAATGTTTGCATCCCTTCGCTCCTTACAATTGATTTTATTGTTCCTGAATAAATTCCTATAACCTCTTCAAAGCTATTAGAAACCTTTTATAAGCTGCTTATCGAAAAAACATTTTATTCGGATTAATGTAAATAAATGCTTTCGCAGGGTTGTAAACAGATTTCCTGTTTAATTAACCTTACACGGTATTTGGTTTTAAGTAATGTTTATGAGTAATGAAAAGAATTACGAAAATGGATTCAAATTATCATCACGAAATGGAAAGATGAGGTTTAATATATGTTCATAGAAATCTAGAAGCTAAAAATAGTACCACCTAATGGATTACTAGTCTGAAGAAACTCTTCGTAGCAAGTTCAGGAAAGTCTCTCCAGTTTCACTTAGTTTTCCTTGATAATAATACAACCCTCGAGTGAACAGAAACCATTATAAAAACAAGAAGGAAAACAGATTCGACAAGTTACTTCACTTAATGCGGTTTGCCAGTGCAGGGGAAGAAAATCGCAGAAACGAGGCGGTTGGGAAAATCCAAAAGTGGGCGGCTGCTGTTCTCAAAACTTTCCGCGAACCTTTAAAACGTGCTTTAAAAAAAAGGAAAAGAGGAAGGAAGGAAAAGAGAGCGGAAAACCTTTACGTCTGGGTTCCCATTTTAGCCATCTCCGCCTCTTTGGAGGTTATGCCCACATAGCAACACAACCCAATGGCGCCACCCACGCGCCACCCCCTAAAAACCCTCCCGTACCCCACACCTCCCCCTTTTTGGCCTCTCTGTGTGTTGGGTTACTTTTTTTTTTGCCTGCTTCTTCTTTTGCTTTTTGCCCTAACACAAAAATGTGTATCTAGAAATATTTTATGCAGGCAACTCTTCAGCGGGGTGGGAGGCGAGAACATGGGTGGTGGGGGTGGCCGATAGGTGGAGTTGGTTGGGGGAAGGGGGTGGTTCAACCCCCTCACCCAACCGCTGCTGCTCTGGTTGCTGTTGTTGCTATTGCTGTTATTGCCTTTGGTTTTTGGTTTTGGGCGTGTTTCTGGTGGCACAAAACTATGACCGAAAAAACGGGGCAGGGTGTGCTATGTGAGGCGGAGATGTCGCTACCTCAGCACACATATAAATCCCCACAATATATACAGTCGAACTTGCTATAACTGAAACTTTCCGGAGGAAAAAACTGCACAATAAAATGCAACAAGATATGTTATTATAAATCAAAAACTTATCAGCCTCTAAAAACAAAAACTTCCTAAACATACAAGTTAATTAGTAAGTTCTATAATATGTTTTAAAATATGACAAATATATTTGTGAAAGTTTATTAATAGAAAATTTTATAAAAACCAGTACCATTACATTACATAAGTTACTTCATATCTAAAGGTATCTTAAAACTTTTAAATTCAAACATTAAATCCGTTCTTAGTTAGTCAATCTAGCTCAAAATCCCTTGAAACGAAATAGCAGATGCTAGTGATTAGAGTTATAGAAGTGGAACTGTAGATATATATATATATTTCTATATATATATTGATATACATAGGCGGAACATCAAGACACATGTCCACATAATTGCCAAACGCGCAAAATCGAAGTGGCGACCTGCCCACTCCACCCTAAATTCACCCCCACCAAGCTACACAAACCAAACCCAATCCACTCCCAACCCCTCCGGCTTAGGATTACTCACGAATTTTGCATTTGCAGGTGGGTGGTACAGTTGCGTTTTCAATTTGTAGTTCGATATTCGGTGGCCTGGGGTAAACTAAGCCAGTTTCATAAATAATTGCAGAATATTGAATTTTGAGGTGCCCAAAGCCCATCCCTTCTTTCTTCCTCTCCCCCTTCCCAATACAAACTGCCTATGATATTTGCGCTAATTGCCATTGCCGTCGTTGGCATTTTCATTAAAATTGCGTAATATTAATGGTCGAATAGAAGGGGTTGCATGCTGGGTCACTATGTGGCTAAAACTAATTTCCCGTCCGAGGTTTCATATGTTCCACACACACACACGCGCGCACACCCATACAAAACCATACGTAGTAGTTGCATCAACAAAATTCGGATTTTCGGCATTACAATTTGTGGAAATTTGCATATATGGGGGTGCTTGACCCCGAAAACCCGACGAATAAACCATATTCGCATCGACCTGCTGCAGGAAGTTCAGTGATATACAATGGCATGGTAGGCATATCATCGCATAGATTACGCAACTATTCCCAGGATACCAGAGGCTAGAAAGAGATGGAGATAAACTGAAAGGAGAAGGGTGTTGGTGGATAGCTTCACACATTCGCGGCGACACATTTGTGCCACTCGACTCCACAAGGTACCCACAGATGGCCACCCCAAAAAAGGTAGGAAATCCACTCAAGCACATCGAACAACAACACTAACTGCTCCCTTGGTTCCCCGTTGGTCCGCCCTACTACGCCACTGTATTATACAGCTGATATCAAAATATAATAACACAGAATATACACCGTGCCCATAAATTACGAAAACCTTGTTATCCGACAAGTAAAACAGTTAAGTTTACATATTTTAAGGTCTTATCACCATCCGCAGATTTTCTAGGAAGTTGAATGTTACTTTTATTCTGAGAATGCTTTATTGCAAAAACAATTTTAGTGACTCTGCCTCGAAAATAAATAAATCAATATAAAGTTATGGAAAAGCTAGCATACATCTTGGCGCCTTCAAAAGTGATTTCAAATCTCTAAAGACCCCTGAGGTCATTTCCAAATATGGTTTTGTATAAAATCTGACAGAATTGACAATCTGAACGATGACATTTGCTATAATTTCGACCACAGCTGTGCGTAGGCCTTCGATAGATGGCTGTTAAAGAGGGGGAGGGTGGTGGGTTCATCGGATGATGCTGATGTTGCTGCTGCTGCTGCTGCTTTTGTTGTTGTTTTTGCCTTCGTTTTCGGGTACCGACGAGCCCGGATATTATATGCATACTTGAACTATGCGAGGAAGGAAGCTGGCGACCGACCAGACCAGCAGACCCTCCTGTCATGCCATTCCCGAAAGCCCCCTAGACCAGCCTCAACCCCTCCCATGGTTGCCCCCTCTTATCCTGTTTTGTATATGTATCTGTTTTTGCATGCTCCTCTCTCTTGCTCGCTCTTTGGTTGTATGGGGCTATGTTTGTGTGTGTGCCGAGTGTTTATATACATGTGCATGCACAGCTGTACCGTTTCGGGGCATTTTACAGCCACAGAGCCGCCGCCACAGACCACCCAGGCAACCACCCAAGCACCAACCACAGCCACCCCCAAAAACAGGACCACCCACAACAACAATGCAAAACGTCTGCATTTCAACTAACGCCACCCGATACACAAACAAACGGAAAGGGGCAAGGGCTCCTCTCTTTTCCTACCCCCGGCGCCCCCCACACCTCACCCACTTGGAAAAAACCAACAGCCACCCACAAAACCACCCACCTTCTCCCTCGCACCACCCAATGCAGCAGCCTTCTCATATTGCCATAGTTGTTGTCTTCTTCTTATTGTTGTTCTTGTTGCTGGAGAACTGCCGAAAAAGTTTTATACATAAAGCGGAAGCTTACGAAAAATCCCCAACTTCCACCCAAAAAAAAGAACACCCCTCGAAATACCAGAATAACGGAACTCATTACAAAATCAATAAGTAAATTTTTCTTTTTCATTTACTATCTACGTGCCTTTTTTTGTGGCGGACTTTTCATGTTTAATCAATAATTTAACTTTTAAGCAAAGTTAGTGATTGTTTTTTATAACTTTTAGTTTTTAATATAACCATAATTATATAGGGAAATGAAAAACTAACTCCTTTAACTAATAACTAAGTTAATTTCCACTTCCGGCTTTAAATTGAAGTCTCGAGGTCTTCTTGGCCGCGCACAATCGATTTTTTCAGAAGCACGCAAAGCCAAGTTAAAACCACCCACCCATCTTCAGCCCAAAAGCACCAAAGGGGATCCATAAAAAATATATGTATATATAAGTAAAAACAAGCAAAGAGACAGGAAAACTCCCAGAAAATAAAAGGGAGGTACGCGAAAAAATGGAGTGGGTAAGTTGGGTTAAGGTGGAAAGTTTGAAAAAATCCAAACAATAAACGAATTCCTTTGGCTGAACAAGCTCTTGCCATCTGACCTTTTTTATTCCACCAGGGATTTCAATAAAATTCTAAGACTTACTGTAAAAAGAATCTGTTTAAGATCTTTCAATAATGGTTTGTGTTCTCGGAAAAGGTATTTCAGTTTATTTAAGTTAAATTTAATATATGTAAATATAAGATTTTTTCTTCCCATTCCTTAAGTAGTTTTGAATGTTTCACTTTTAACTTTAAAGTCAGAAAAGTGGTCTCAAATTTGAATCTGTAAACTGAGTTCTGAGCTCTGTCTTGCTTCAGGGTTAAAATTTGAATTAAAAATTTAATTACTAAACAAAACCTTGTAAGTAAACATGAAAAGACAAAGAATATGCTATTTCTTTCTATCGATAAATGAGGAAATCTTTGCTAGCTCTACTACGGTGTTATCGTAATCGCCATCACAATCGCTCTTGAATCGTTTGCAGACTTTGATTCATTGTTCTCTCTGGTTGTTGCTTTTGCTGGGCTTTTGTTTTACTTGTCAACAGAGGGTTTAGTTTGGTGCATCGGCTTAGGTCTAGGTACTACAGAAACCCCCTTTACCATCCCCACCCTCCTACCCTGGCCATCCAAAAACAACAATGCTGCGGACGCTGCATGCAACTATTGAAGCATGAACATGCAATTTATGTACCTCTATATGTGCATATATACCTACGAACTATGAAATACAGCAGCAGCAACTACAACAACAACATCTGCAAAATAAGCGACTGTACTTTTGATATAAAATCCACTCCACTCCACACTCCCATACATGGAAAACCAAACACAAACACATACTGTTTCAGATATATGTACGTATGTATGTATGTATGTATGTATATATAGCACCAAAAACCCCACCTCCCACTTTTAGAGACACCCACTTGGAGTGGAAAGCTCTGTTTAGTTTTAGTTGCGCTTTAAACTGCATTTCGGCTTGCGATGCTTTGTTGTTGTAAGCTGTACATAGAGGAGATTGCATGGGTGTAGCCAAAAAGGGGGGTTGGTTACTTGTGCAGCAAACGAAATAGAAAACAACTGCAATATGTTTGATTCCCCCCACAAATGCAGAATGGAATCACCAGAAAACAGCCCCAGATGCATTGCAGGCGTTAGATTCAACCGAAAAAACAGACATTTACACCCAAAAACATGCCGTCTCCTAACCAATTCCAGTTGTCATCTATAAATCGTTAGCTCTAATAGCAGCATAGGATAGGGAAAACTTTGGAAGAGCTGTTGAATAACTGGTATTGAAAGAAAATCTCTTTATTTAGTTAGTAAAGCTGCATGTTATTAACTAACCTACCCTAAACATAAGTTCATATACAAACATATGTTTCATACTGTAATAATAAAAAAAAGTTATATTTTGAATAGTCTCGATGCCCATATTTGTATTAAAGTATATGAAGTTGCCTTTAACACTACCAATATCTATGAAAACCTGTCTGATTTGTTTATGACTTCCAAGCCAGAGGAGTTTTTCCTGAACTCTTGACCCCCCGTAACCCAAATTAGGATAATCTTTTGCCATCGATATCAAGAACAAATGAGGCAGGTGGTGGTGAAAAATTAAGAAAGGGGAAAGGGAAAGGAGGAAGTGGCAGAGAGGCGGCACTGCAAAGCTGTCGACTTTTGTTGCTCCACTTGCACAAACAAAAACGCACGAAAAGACGAAAAGAGAATTTCGGCTATCGAGCTGCTCCCCCAAACTCACAAACACACACACTGTCAAACTCACCTGCAAACTCAGGTAAATCGAAGTGTGTGTGTGTGTGTGCGGGTGAGTGATACCTGTGTGGAGCTGACACGGCAACAGAAAAAGGTAACGCTAAATCCATAGCGATAAATCTAGAACCGGGCATTCTAGTTCCAACCCAACAGATAATTTTATTTCATTTGATTTGAAATGGCATTTGTTTATGGCAGCCTTGAACGTGAGGACTTGGAGGAATGAAAATTATTTTAATATATTTAAAGCGATTCAAATTAATACTAGATTAAGTTAATGAACTGTAAAATAGAGACAAAGAATTTAATAATAATCAGTTTATATTTCCTAAAAAAAATCTGACCATTATGATTAGGTAGATACAATATATGTCTAGTTCCAAAGTCTCTTTAAGAATTATAAACCAGATAATGTTGCTTACCTAAAACTTACCAAAAAATGTATCTTTTCGCTGGTATCGACATGAAAGTATCTAAAGGTCGATTTTAATCTCCCAATAAACTATTAATAAGGTTAGATTGATCGTTTAGGTTTAAAATAATTCCATCCATATCCTAATGGTACACCTAAAACACCCCCTAAAACTTTTTGATTTTGACCTGATCCACTGTGAACTAGTTCAAATTATAGTTTCTCCCACAATGCACCCCAAAACAACAACAGTTGAAATTCCAACAACACTACAGCAACTACTATAACAACAACAGCTAGAAATGCGGGTCTGGGTCGTAAAATCGAGAGAAGAGGCGAGACGAAGAGTAGTGCAAAGAGGAAACTATGGAGGATGGGGAAACTCGACGAGACATCGAGAATGCAGTGCACATAAAGAATGCCAAAATAAGTTTAAAACTAACGACGAACCGGGTTTTATTGCGTGCGTATGTATATGTATTTATATGTGCACGTTTGTGTGGGAACGAGACAGCCAGCAAGGTGGTTTTTGTATGTTTGTATATTGGAGCATGCAACTTTGCCGAAAAATGCGTATTACGGGGTTTGAAAGAAAGAGTGGGGGGAAGGTACCCAAAAAAAGAGAGAGAGAACCGATTGGGAGAGAGAGTTCACGAAACAAGTGCATTTCTGTATGGATGTAGTATGTATGTACGTGTGCGTGGGGGGTAATATTCGAGAAATTAACAAGTGTTGCAAAGCGCAAAAAAGTGCGTGCGGGTAATTAGCAAAAATAAAAAAAACGAAATCAAAAAGCAAACTGACAAAGTTCATTAACACAGTTAAAATTAAATCCCCGACAACAATTCATTCATAATCGAGAAATGTGTGTATAGATAACGGAACAAAACGAGCAGCAGCCGCGACAACCCCTTCCGAAAACAAAAATAAAAACCGTGGCAACCCAGTCGAGCGGCAAAACAAAAAAAAAAAAATAGAAAAAAGGTAGCAGCTGAAACAAGCGCCTAAGCATGGCGTCACAACAACAACAGCAGATAAAGGCTGTAAAAATTGTCAATATAGAAGAAAGAAAGGCAGCAACAAAAAAAAACAAGAAGAAGACGGAGAAGAAGCAGGCTTTTGAGCTTTGCGAAATAATGCGCGAGAGTTAAAGAAGAAGCCGCCAACGCCAACTGCGACGTCGGCAGAGCATTTTTAACGAGCCGAATGACAAGCGCACACAAACAGAAACACCAACACAAGTAGCCATTTATGCAGATGCCCACAGACGAGGGCGAAACAAAAGCAACAAGTTCATCGTTTAATGGTGTTAAAATAATTATTCTATATGTAACTTATCCGTTACTATTTTGCTTGATTTAAGAAGAGTAAGAAATTTATTGAAGTCTTATCTTCTTGTCTTTTATCGTACAATAGGAAAGGTTTACAGCCCTACATGAGTTTTATTGACTATGACTTTTTTAATTGCCACTATTGCATTGACCTCGATTGTCCACAAATACACAGATGGGCGACATGCATACGAGACGCCGCAGCAGCAGACCGGTTGAGGTTAAATTGGATAGTGGCAGAGCGAGAGAGAGAGCAAACGGTAAAGAGAGGGGGAGAAGAAGCGGGAGAGAGCGATTGGAGATGGAGCATACATATATTGAATTTTTCTTCTTTAGCGTAATGAAAATTTTAGCACTGTTTTGGGGCAAGAAAACGAAAAAGAAAGAAAAAAAAAGAAAACTTACCCGCGTGTGAAAATCCGTTATTCGATGGCGCCTCTGCCGCTGCGCTGCTGCTGCGGAACTCCTTTCGATTTTTCCAATTTCGCATGCACAAAACTATATGGATTTCACTTAACTAAATACACTGCTTATGTACACTTAATATATGCACTTATTCGTTGGTATGTATGTATATAATACGCCTAACCAACACACTAGCAGCACGCGCTCTGCTGACGTCGACGCCGATGCTATTGCGGCTTTTTTTTCGAAATTTTTTAGCCGCACTTTCCAATATATTTTGTTTTATATATTTATTTAAATTTTTGTTTTTGCTTCGCTGTAAACTATATTTGCAATTTGTTTACTATTTCGAAGAGAGAGTGAGACTCACACAAACACACATAGAGACAGACCGCTTTATACACTTGTGTGCTGCTTTAATATTAATCCACTTCAATTTGTTTGTAAATAGATAACGATACGATATTGTATTATATCCGCCGAATTTACTGATAACTAACTATTTGCTGCAACTCGATTCAATTTTAATTGTGCTTTTCGCCGCTCCACTCACGCACACTCACTCACACAGACGAGACCGCGTAGCACACGACCGAACGATCCGAGAGATGAAAAAGTAAAAAAGTGTTTGTTTTGTTTTCCTCCGTAGAGCTGGCACGCTATTCGATATCCGTTAATTAATATCGATAGACATCGTTGACCATTTGGCTATTTTACTGTAACATACGCGCGGTCACACTGCAGTTTGCAAATTCGAATTCTAGCTTTAGCAAGTACATAAACCAAACAGAGAGTACATTGATATTCCCTTTTAAATTAATATAAACCGTTTTTTGTATTTCAAATTACAAATCATAAATTAGACTTCTCTTGTTATGCTGACATTTAATAAGCTAATAAAATTTCATAAAAGAACGCCCAACTTATACATTGGCGTGTTTTTGTATATACAAATATCAAAAACTGGGTAACATATAACATATTTCGGCTTTCATGTTAAACCTTGTTGAATTGCACGAAGTTTTCGGCCTGATGTTTGATGTACGATTTACGACAATCCATATCATCGGCGGGGCGATTGTGTGGAGCCCAGACGGGTTCCCCAACGAAATAGCGACGAGTTCTGATAAAGTTCTAAAAACAAAAAACAAAAATACATTTAGAGAAACAGTTTGGATATGAAAAGCAACAATTTACGTTGGAATCCAAAGTAAAACGATGATAGATGCCAGCTGGTATTATAATAAGATCTCCTTTCACAACCAGAATGCGGAGCCAGTTGTCTTCGTTACTGCGAGATATTTTAAATTTAACAACCAATAAATACATAATACAGCAATGAAAGTAAACAAATAAAATCCGGCAAACTTACTCGCGAACATCGAAGTAACCAGATCCATCCAAAATCAGGCGAATTTCCTCATCGGTGTGCAGGTGTTCAGTGAAAAAAGCCTTCAACTTGTTGGCATAGTCAGGCAGGCACTTTTCCGAGCAAGTGATCTGTAATAAATCTTTGTTTTATACAGGATCTATAGTTGTTTTGAGTAAAAACATCGATCTTGCCTCATCATCATAGGTATAACCACGTTGCGCGCGCAGTTCCGTGAGAGTATTATCGCTCTGGTAGTTGTCCGCGTTGATCTGCAAAAGTGAATATTCAAGATAAGCTCGCCCCCAAGGTCACAAAAGGTTTAAAGTCGCAGTTTCACTTGCTTTAAAATATTCCACACCGGTCTTCTTATAAAGATCATCTAGTTCCAAGTAAGCTGGGGGATTGCGATGATGCTCCAGGCGCTGATCGGTTTCCTCCGTATCCATATACCAAACTTGTACCATTTTTCCGACTTTTTTAAGCGGTTTTAAACAAGCAAATGGCAAAAATCGACTAACAAGTGGAAAATTAAACTATAATCAGCTGTTTGTTGATTTCGAATTTTCGAACTAGATAACAGAATTCTCAGATGAATGCCACTAATGCTGTTAACTGTTAACATGTAAAATAAATGTCGTTACTATTCGAAAATAAATAAAATTTCCAAATTTAATTTTATAAATTGTTTTTATGGTGCAATATTTTTAAATAAAAGGCTTGCTTGAATTTAATGTTTTTCAATATAATCTTTTATTGTTCTGTTAATATTTATAAAAATGCTGAAAATTAAGGAAATTGGTTGTTTAGTATAAAACCTAAAATTGACTTTTACTAACCGACCGATACAATTATTATAAACTAATTTTGTGGCATAATTTGGTGAAGTCAACTGACAAGTTGGTACTAACATTAATTTAGTACATGAAAATGCTTAGTTCCTTGTTTTTACATTACATTTATTAGCGTTAAAATGAAGCACCCAATTACGCAGTCAGTTTGGCCAATTCCTCACGAAGCTCGGCAGTGTCAATGTTTCCCTTCGACTGGGATTGCGATTGGTTTTGGGACTGGGCCAAAAGGCGAGCGCAGCTCTTCTTGTGCATGAACCAATGGAGTCTCTGGCACTCCCGATCGCAATACTGCACCGCCTTGCACTTGGAACACTTTTTATCCGGCTTCTCAGCGCCGCAGGTGCTGCAGTAGCTTCCCTCGTCCTGCAAAAAAGTTCAAATGTTAAATTTAATTAAAATATATAACTTATTAAACCCACCACAAATCCCCTCATTCCGTTGATGGCATTCCGCAGGATCGTCAGGGCAGGTGGTGCATCCTTAGCGCCAAATTGTGTTGCAATCTGCCGGAAGATGGTGCACTCCCTTACTGGAAATTCCCTGGCACATTCTCGCAAAGTGTATTCCACATAGTCTAGCTGGCCCAGCTTGTTCTCCTTGAGCACTCGCTTCACGAACATCTCAATAAAGTCGTTCTTGTTGGCATCTGTTGCCTCCTCGCCGCCTTTCTCCTTATGCTGGGCCTTGAATTGCTCCTCGCAGCGTATCAATTCAGCCAAAATCCAACCCTGATAGTGGAATTTAAAGGCTAGCAGTTCGTTAAGGTCATGAGACTTCTGCATTTCCTTTTCGCACATCAAAGCCAGGGTCTTACGCAGGCTGGAGAGGATCCTAAGCAATCCCAGTGACTGGACATTTAAGGCAATCCTTACAGGGTGCAGATTGATTTCGGTGACAAAGGCATGGAAGGATTTTAGTAAACTCGGTGGTATTTGTGGCTCCGTTTGCTGGCCATGCACTTGGGTGTAGTACTCCAAACTTGAGCGAGTCACATAGTTGTTAATGGTCTCCACGCAGGCATGGTTGCCTACGAAAGCGGCCATTTGGGCAGCAGTCCTATTGACACTATTGATGCTACCGGGCTTGATTCCCGCATCCAAAAGTTGCCGACACACGTGTGTATTACCAGATAGAGCAGCGAAATGCAGAGGCGTATAGTCAGCTCCATGTTGATTAAGGTTTATATCGGCACCCTGTTGGAAAAAGAGAGTTATAAGCGGTTCTGTAATACCTATGTATGTGAGTTTTCTCATGATGTCTAGTACCCAATAAACTATTTCAGGGTAGGTTTTTTAGCACAAATTCGAAACACCTGTGGCTTGAAGGGTAAAAACCTCATATTGCTCATATTATACCCACCATATCCAGAAGCAATTGAACCGCCTCGCGATTTCCTTTAAAGCTAGCGTGCGCCAAACATGACATCCCGCTGTCGTCCACGAAATTCACGTTATTCACTGTGACCAGCAGCTGCTTGAATCTACTGGTGTCATTTTTGGCCAGGCTATCCAGTAACTGGCGCTGCAGGTCGTCCAGCTGCGGGTTCTTGCTCTCCTCGGTCATTGTGACTATGTTTTTATAGGATATTTTCAAGGGTTTTCCGGATAATGATAATCAAGAAGAAAACTCCACTGTTTTCGGCGTGCACGGGTTTACAGCGATAGTTGTAACGTTAGGCAACACAGTCTCGGATGCGATATATCGTATTATAAGTGGTACTCATTTAAAATTATATGTATATAAAACAAATATTCTGCTTGGTAATAGTATATAAGAAAGGTATCATATTAATATGTTTTTGTTTTAGATAAAAGATTTTGTTTAAGAATTAAAGAAATTGGTATTGGAATTGGTACAATTAAAATATTGAAATATTTTAAAATTGTAATTTCTGTTAGGAAAGCGACACTGTGGTCAAAAAGAAAACTAGCCAGAGAGCCAGAAAAGAGCTGCAACTGAGCGAACGCTCTCTTGTGTCCAAATCTGTTTTCTGTTCAACGGTCACTCTATTGTTTTGTTGTTGTGTTTTTTGTGTGTCGGCGGCGTGTGTATCGCATTCGCATCGAATCGAATCGAATTAAATCGAAATCAAATACAAATATAAGCATTTAAATCCGCGAGGTGCCAACAATGTTTTAGGCGCAGCCGCGCTTTTTATAAAAATTAATCAATTATAAAAAACGCATTAAGTGGAAAAGGTGATAAGCGTGCAGAAAATAAAGGCAGAAAGGAAAGAAATTCCAATGCAGACGAACCCTTTTGCATTGGGAAAATGTATAAATAATAAAAGTGAAGATAAGCGCGCAAAATAGCGAATCAGGCGCTAAAAAGGAGAGCCAAAGAGCGAGATAACGAAAAGCCAGATAAACAAAAGTCTTACAGACACATGGAAACAATTCTTCAATAAAAACAAGCCCGTTTTTTTGTTGCTCTCTTTTTTTTTTTTTTGCAATATGTGTTTACATGTGCTGCGTGAGCAGGAAAATGGCCTTTTCCTACTTCGAACGATGTGTGAAAATTGGCCTTGCCTATATTCCATACATCTTCTTTTTTTTGTTTACCAATTTCGATTTGTTTCGATTTCGCAGCATTTCCTGCGAAACACACACAAACACATATTGCAAAGGAAACAGAGGAAAAGAGAAAGAGATAGACCGCAGACACATGGCTATTTTCTTCTCCTTTACATCTTCCGCTCTCCTTTGCTCATCTCTTCACCCCCCGCAGTGCAATTTCAGAGGTCGAAAACAATACAGTAAATATCGGTTAAGGGCGAAAAAAGCAAAAAAGCATGGAAAATATGATATATTTCTTATTTATTGTTTCAATATTTCAAGGGTTTTTTTTTTAAACTTTAAAGTATAAAATGAAAACATTAAAAATGAACTGTGCGGAATGTTAATACTCCGTTTTAAGTTATTATCCTGTGAAACTGTCTTCCATCACCATAAAATATTAATAAAAATATATATTTTAAACTATTCAGTAAATACAGAAGAAATATGCAATAATTAATTTTAAACCGATTCCTTAAAGTCACTTGTAATCAAAAATATTGGAACATCAAAAAACCTTGTTTTTCCCTTTTTAAAAGTCAGCCTGCAATCCGAGAATTTCTTTGAGTCAAAACCATCTGTGCTATTAGTTCCTTTTCAAAAGGGGGCTGAAAACATAGTAAACGCAGGAGTTTGTTTTCACCGCTTTTCCCACCCTTGAGAGATTGCCGTTCTCTATTGTCCTCAAAAAAGAAATGAAACAAGTTCCTGAATGCAGCTTCCCCAACCATCAAACACCACCAACTATATCCAACTTTTGCAGCTGCGTTTTGGGGAACCAGAAAATTTATTAAACCATTTTTGTGACAACAGGTGCAACAGCTGCTTATATGTTCTCTTTTGTATTCCCATCCCTTGCAGTGATCCAAAAAAAAAAAAAAAAAAAACTAAAAGTGCTAATTAATAACCAGAAAAGTAAATAAATAAAGGAAAACAAATATCAAAAAATACACCACAACACAATAAGTATTAGTTAATCAAAGAAAATGGGAAAGCTGCTGAGCCTGCTGTCACGCGATGACTCGAATTGTTGCGCCGCCAAATCCTACGATGTCTTCCTGGATTTCGAGAATGCCGCGCCCACGGAAACGGAGCGAGAGGTCTACGACGAGGTGGAGCGAGTTCTCCGGGAATCGGAGGTGGTTCTCGAGGAGATACAGATCTATCGGGTGAGTCTCGCCGACTGGCCAAATGCGTCATTTACTCTGGGTTTAACCGCAAAGCCTACAACCGGTTACTAGGAATTCATTTAATAATTTCTATAGTTCGAAGCACTATTTGATTGAAATAATAGTTTATAAAGTTGTTCAGAGGGAGGGTATATATTATTTTAAAGATTTATTTGTAATTTTATTGCTGTGAAATATAAAAATTAGTATATATAGAAAAGGTTAAATCAGTTAAGAAATATTTTTAAAGGCAAACTTTTATTGATTGCCTTTTTTAACAGGAATTGTTTACAATTTGTGTTTGCCACTCTTCAAAGTTGTTTAAAGTAAAGAACAGAACTGATAATTTGAACAACTTGCTAAAAATAACAACAATCGCCGGGAAATAAACAGCAACAAAAAGAGCAATAATAAACGAGCAACAAATTGAGTATTTAACCTTTGGCAGGGTGAGAAAAGAGCCGCACTGAGCATTATCTTGCTGCCCAGTTTTTACTCTCTTTCAGTTGTGTTTCTTTAACCCTCTTTGGAGTAAAAATGTAAAATAAAATATATAAAATATATTTGCGGAACTGATATTTAATTTACGGGTAATAAAAACAAAGCAAATACCAAAAATAACATTTAAATTAGCATAACAAGAGTGGTTAATTATTATTAACCACTTAAATTGACATTCTAAGCACACCTTTTAGGATCCATTTATCGTACAAATATTTGTTCATAAATATGAATAAAATCAATCACTTAGAGCGAACATAATAAAAGTAATAATGGCTTTAAATAGTCGTATTACTCTCTGCAGCTGATAAGATTAACAACCCTGAAAAATAGCTATAAAGTCAACCGCATTTTCTAGTGGCTCCAATGTAAGCCTCTGCTCTCCTCATACGGAATACATAACTCTCCATGGGTCTCTTTAATGGTCTGACTCACGCACGTGCCCACATGATCCGATCCGGTGAGCGAGAAACGGACTTCTTTCATTATCATTGCTCCACTGACGTCATTAACCAACATTTGCCACCGCTCTTCACACTCTGTTGTGTCTCCAATTCTTCTCTTCGGGAAGAATTAGTCACCCCCCCGAATTCTTCGTTACTCACACAGAAAAAAAATTCTATGATGGATTTCTGATGATCATTCTCTTATCAAGTATAACTTGGTACTTAAAAAAAAAACAGATTACTCTCATTTGTCATATAGGAGTGGAGACTGGTTAATAATACTCACATCGAATAGATAAGAAATGTGTTATTAATATTATTTTTATCTTTGCTGCTGAAATTGTTAAGAGGTTTCGATCTTTGAAGGCTCTTATCAGAGTTCTTTTTTGACATTTTGTTCAGGAACTCATTAACATACATTTTTTTACTGTCAAAAAATAGATTTATTGAACACATAAAGATAAGATAATATTGCGGAATTTGTATCAATGGTATTTTTTCTTGTGCATTTGACCTTTTAGCGACAAATTCTATTTCACATTGGTGTGTGCAAAATTATTAATTGGGTTTCAGACGCTAAAAGACAACAAAAGCGGCGAGAAAAAGGGAAAGGGGCAAACTGAGGGGCGGGCGCAGACAAACAAATGTCAGGCCGAAAAGCTTTAATCAACGCAAATGAACTGGAAAATGTATACCAATGAGCTCATTTCCTTTCTGTTGACCCACTTAAATGGAGGGGAACCAAAAAGCAACAAAGACGACCTCGTCGAGCATTTAACCCTTATGGTTTTGGCTTTGGTGCAACCGATTCCCGTCGACCCTCTTGATATCTTTTTCTAGAACTAACCCAGAGGTATTTAAAATGCGCTTCATTTGCGGGCTGTGGGTTGCATTTTATTTTCATTGCAGTTTTTATTCGACTGCTCTGTGCGCGCGGTCTCTTTATTTTTCCGCTGCCCCGAAAATTGAGTGGGTGGCTTTTGGGTTGGAACCAACTGGTTGTCAAGGCAAGCAAACTGGTTGCGGAGTAGGTGATTCCCCCATCTTGCCACTTCTCAAACAAAAATACTTGGCCAGGCGCCAAAAGCTGGCAAAATGGCAAAAACTTCATGTTGTGTTTGGTTTTTTCCTTATTTTTTCTGTATTTCTTCTTACAAGTCGGTTGCTATAAATAGAATGAAAACTGCAATGAGTAAAAATCAAAGTTTTTCTCTTTCTCCGCTGGCATTTCTTGTTTCTTTAAATCAAGTTGGGAAATTAACAAAGCTTTAAAAAGCAATAAAAGTTAAATATAATAACTTTTGTTGACTTAAAAAGATCAAAGTAAATATTTTGATATTTTTGCTATTTTAATGATGTTATTTGTCAGGATTAAAGCTTTAAAATAAACTCGTCATTAAGTATCTTTAACAATTGTTCCCCTAGTACCATCATTGTACGAGTTTTCCTCTGTTATAATAGGCTTTTCTATCTGATTTATCAGTTGTTCACTTGTTCACTTGTTAGTGACGCTTTTGTCAAATATTGGCCCAGACTAGATACGGAATAAGAGGCGCCCATTGTGTGTGTGCGTAATAAACAACAAACAACACCAACAACAAGGTCAACAAAGGGCCACAAATAAAAATAATAGGGAAAAACCCCAATTTTAGTGCAACAACGATAATCATAATAATGATGCTTACGCATTCACCTGAAGAATGGTAAAAAAAAACAACAACAATAAACATCGTGTGGGTACTGTACAGATAAAAGTTTATTGGGTTTGTGGGACAACGTCACTGTAGTTTGATGAACTGCTTCGGAATATTATTAAATTATACAAATTGAGACATAAATATTGCGGTTTTCCATACCGCTGACAGATGAGGAGATAAGCTGACTATCGTCATAGAAAAACATATGTCGAACACATGGAGTAATCCAATACGCAACCTTGGATTCCTAAACCTCTATGGAAAACAAGTGCGAAGTACTCTATATCAGCTCGGTTTTTTGTGTGGTTTGAATTGTTTTATAATGTTTGATATGGCCCTACAGCCTCAGCCAAGAACAATTGAGTCATTATGTTATCAGTTTTATAGAGTTTTTAATTTATTCACAAATTTTGAGTCACCAAAATGTTTTTATCATCTAGCTCTTTGGTTTTCATGCTTAAAAAATGTTCTTTGTTGATGTAACTATTTTGAAATGTTGTTCATTTTAAGTTTATTTTGGACTAAGAAAATAATCATTTTAAGTTTAATTAATACATTTGTGGTGTTACTAATTAATTTCTTAAATAGTGACTCTTTTATTTATACTTCCCGCAGTTAAGTTTCCCTAACATGTGAATCACTTTAAATTGTATAAACCGAACATAGATATTTTCCCTGACAAACCTAGTCTATAACTTATTTCTCTTTCTCTGACCTAAAACAACTTCAAATTTCCCACCTAATAATATAATGATTTGTCATATTCCCCCATTTACAAGCCATTTTCCCCTCAAACTCAGTCACAGCTGCTTTCACTCACGAAGGGGGAGAAGCTCTACTCTACCAAAATGGATATACAAGCGACCCATTTAAAAGAGTGCTCCACATACGTGAAAAAAGAACGATTTAGCATCATATGAATATATATAAAAATATGCACATTTAAGTATTTAATGAGAGGGCCATCAAAGACAGAGAAGTTGTGTGGCAGTCAGAATAATCACAGAATCGGAATGAGCAGTCATTAGATAGAGCCCATACCTCCATACCGGCACTCCCACACCACCACCTCTTCCAGTTTCCATTCCACGAATAACTTAACTGATGTGCGCGAATGCAAAATCACAAAAAGCGACTGAGAGGGAAATAAAAGCCAACTTCCGGTTGGTCATTCGCTTGGTCAGTCGATATAATCGCTATAATGTTCGTGCCAGAGATCGGCATTTGAATATTATGAAATGATGATTCTGGGCAGTCTTTATAAATTTGTTTAATATAAAATGGGGATTATAAATACTTAATAATTAGTGCTAAAATATGCCATAAAATAATACAATATATTATCTTTTAGTTCAGTGATTCACTATAACACATTGCTCATTTTAATTTAACCCCATACATCGCTTTAGAAAATGTTTGATTTTATTACACCATCAAAAAAGGCTTCAAAATGTATTAAAACCAAACGTTTTGTAATTAACAATTGACCACTAAAAGCTCAATTTAACTAAAATAGGAAATCAATAATGGCATTTAGCTTTTCCAAACCTCTTTTCATAGTTTATACCTTTCCAGTGTGTGTATTCCTGCTTCTTAAACCACAAATTTCAATTTCCCCCAAAAATAGAGAAACCACAGACATAAACAACGCTGAAAGTATAAACAAAAATTTCAAACATTTTAAAGGTCAGCAATTTAATGAATTTATCATTTCCAACAGCAGCCCTCTTAAAACTAAACTTCCGCATTTGTAAAATTTTGTAAACATTTTTCCTAAAATGTAGGCTAGTACACCCCATAAAGGGAACCCCCCGAGGTTTTATTTTACAACCACATCGTAAATTACGTCCCAAAGCAGTTAGATTTGATTTCGTCATTTCTAACCTTTATTGTCCAAATTAGTCGCAGTTAAAATTGAAATTCATCACTCATTGCATTTCACTTTTCCAAGTCCGTTTGGGGTTTGGTTGGCCATTTCCAAATTGTTTATTGCTTTAACGTTAAAATACTTATTTATTTTTCGTATTTCCGACGTCATCAACTACAAATCAATTGCGCCCAAAAATAGAGAAAATTCGAAAAGTAAACAGATCGAAGTAAATTAAAGTGTGCACACATTTAAAGTGTAAAGCTCAATGAGGAATTTGTTTCAGCCAAACAACCACGTCAAGTATCATTTTCTCGGCATTTTGAGTGCACTTTAAAATAATTTTTTTTAATGATTTTTGAGGTGCTTGGGAAGTGGGGCCAAAAATTGTGGCATCGCCTACACAGTTGCGACATACTAAAGTGCGTTTTAAAATTATACCATAATTAACAAAAATATTGCATATATATGAAGAAAAATAAATTACATTTTAAATTACACGTGCTTGGCATTTTAAGTTTGTTTTTGTTTTCATAAATACATTTTGTTATTGTTATATTGGCTATGAAACGGACTGTCTTTGCATGACACATTTTTGTGATTTATTAAAATGGCACTGAGCTGATTTCATTTAACCGAATTTAATTTAATTGAATAACGCCCCCAGGATCATTTTGTTTATATAGAATATTTCTTTTTTAGTTTTGTTTTTTATAATAGATAAAACCACAAATTAAGCTAAGCCTTGAAAATTCATTTTTTATGGATGTCTAGGACAGGATTAGCAACGTTCCACCATTCGTCAATGGCTCTAACCATGCTGTTAATGCCATTTTAAATACAATTCTTGTTAAAAGTGGCTTTAAAGATGTCGAGTGACCAATTTACGACTTCTGAGGAAGGTCTACGACCGTGTCTGAGTCCCTTTAAGCTGCTTAGAAACAGAGACGGAGTGCAAAGTGCAACGACAACGAGACAGCATTTCAGCTCAGTTTTTACTGCCGGCGTCTGTGCAGAAATACTCGTATATTTACTTTATTTTATAACTTTTTTATGGCCAACTGTTTGCCATCTCCGTTTATGCTTGTAATTTGCACAAAATAAAAAAGTATCTCGTGCCTGAAGAAAAGTGTTGCATTTTTTCTGGAATTCCTGTAATTTTTTTGATTTATTTCCCAGCTTTTCTTTTGTCAATTAAAATGCCAACAGCAACAGAAGTTATTTCATTTTTTATTCACATGCTAACCCAATTTTTGAACAGCTGTTTATGAGAGAGTTTACAGTAGTAGTGGTGATATTGGAATGGATTTTTAATCGATATAAAAGCCCCAACCTCTCGTGACTGACAAATGTGATTTACTCGCCTTAATTGAGAACGAGGGAGTGACATGTGTGTGTGTTGGTAAATGGGAATGCCATAGCTCTTTTTCCTTTTCCGTCTGCCAATTTCCCAGAATTTTCCCCTGGGGGACATTGACATTTGTTTGGCTGCTCGGATGATGTGCGTCAAACTTGGGTTTCCGATAAGGGAACTGCTGTCGATAATTAAATGCAATCATTTAGCATATCGTTCGGTTTGTTGTTTTACGAATTCAGAGACGTAGTGCTGCAGGGGTTATTCTGAAGACTGAAAGAGTGAAGAATACTTTTTATGATCCATAATGGTCCAAAAAGTTTATCGTTTCTGATTGGGAACATATAACTGAAACCCAAGCTTAAAGCTTTTCCTTTTAAAATATGATTTATCCTATTAAGCGTAGGTGAAAAATCCCTGGAAAATGTTTACGATAATTCCCCGACTTCTTTGAACCTTCCATGGCCCATTATGCCTCTCTCTTTCGCTCACCTGACATTGATAATGCCCAGGTTTATCTTATCTTTATGGCAATCGCTGGCATTGTTGTAATTGCTGCTGTTTTTTCCGACTCTTTTTTTTTACTGTTGGGGCTTCGATTATCTTGATGAATTATGCCTGTGCTCGTGACAAGCAAAAGCGCCAGAAACCCTTGAAATAATAAACACATTCGCACATTTAAATGTAAATGGTAATTAAGTTTACAACTCACGCACCATAAGAGTTTGAATAAAAGTTGAGTTTAAAAGTTATTTAACTTTAATTTCATTATTCCTTAAGCTCTTACTGATTTACAGCCGCTGAGTTGCTGCTGCTCTACGATATAGTGTGTAATGACCAAATATGTCGCAGAGATGACTTTCATTGGAAACCATAATCATTTGTGATTTACGCAATATCGAGAGGCTTTAGATAATCTCTATTTATAAAGTGCTACCTCAACTGTAAGTGATCTTTCTTAATTGTTAAATCCTATTGTTCAGCAAATGATGCACAGCATCGTCGCATTCTTGTGAAAATTAAAAGGCAAACTTGCCTCTCACCTCTGGCTGTCTTTTTCTATCCCTCTCAGTGGGTCATCCTGTCTCTGTCCCTCAACAAAAGCCCCAGTCAACAACGATCGTTCAGATTGAAAACTGTGACTCACAAAAGCCATAGTTGCGAGTTCTTGTCCGAGTCAGCAGTTTTACAAGTGTAACGCAACAGCGGCAACATCAACAATAACAAAGAGTTTTGCAAGGCATACACTGGGGAAAAGTTGGAAGAAAAAGATGAGGTTTCGGAAATATAAATTGTCAAAAATGCGATTTCAGTTCAGAAATATTTCTTTAAATCTCAATTAATATTCTCATTTCCCATTTTTTTATATTTACAAAAATATTTATTAATTATTATTCATTTCTTTTATAGAGATTAAATTCTCATCTCCTGACTGTCTGCAAATGAACATCATTAATTTCTTTTTATTCATGAATTATTATAATATATATATTTAATATATACATAAAATGACAAAACATCTCAAATGAGTTACATTTTTTAGATTAGACATTTATGAAGTGAAATATTTTGAATAGACTTTCATTAAAGTCATTTAATCAAGGGAACGTCTGAGTCAAGTTTTAAAATTGTGGGGAATGAAATGAACTTTAATAAAATTCAACTTAGTCATACAATTCTGAAATCTTAATTTAAATAGAAAAAAGTTAGATTCCAAGAAACGAAGCCCTTTTAATGGTAAATTTGTAAACCGAGTTTCCGTAAGTGTATGTATTTATTATGTTTGCTGATATCCGAGTTTGATATAGGATTAAAACTGTGGCTAAGTTTTCTTTTCTCTGTTTGGACATGGAATTATTAAGTTGTTCTCGTCAGCGGAAGGCGCTGTTGGAAATTATGAAACATTTATGATTATGTTAGTCATCTTGAGTGGCGCTATGAGAAAATTGTAGACTGCAATTGTCATCGTTGGTTGTCATTGTTGCAGTTGCAATGTTTTTTTTATATATACCTTTAAATATTTTAGTATTGTCATGACTGGCGACAGAGTGTCTGTGGGTTCAGCTTCCTTTGTTCTGGCCTGCGCTTTCGTTTTCTGTTTTTATCATTCGACTCCTTCCTTTATTGTTAAAATAGAAAAAATTATGAGAAATTACCAGTCATCAAAGAGTTTTCGCTCTTTCTCTCTCTCTGGGAAATTGTTTTGGCCTTTTAAGTTCTCGGAATTCATTTGCATTGGTTTGTGGCTTGCTAATTTTATCGTTCGTCTGTTTCTTTGAAAATATTTTTATATATTTTGTCATTTTTTTTTGTTTGATTGCGATTCATTCATTCATTGATTCATTTCAACGTGATGGGAATTCGAATCCGGCGCTTTGATGATGCAAGCAAAGCACAGGGAAATTAGAAAAGCGCAGTCGTTTTATTTTTATGGAAATGAAAATGTCAGCAAAAAAAATGTTTGGCATGTCTGTCCTCTCACTGGGGATCACTGTTTGTTGTTAAACACATTGCAAGAGCTGTAAACAACTTCTGTGGCATCCATGAAAACATTTCCATTTAGCAGCTGCAACACCCACACTTTTCCGGCGGCTCCCTTACCCCCTACCCGTTTTGAAAAACGCATGACATCAACCATTTTATAGCGTCACGCGTTTCCATTGTGGGCGAAAGTCCAACAGCAAGTCGGAGTTGCACTTTAGCGCCACTTGGCTTGATAAACAGTTGCACAAGGGGAAATTTTAACGATAAAACTGCATAAATATATTAAAAGCAGCTTTTTCTTACATCAAGGTTTATTGTTTTTTACTTTATGATGGTTGATGCACTTTCATTGGGTATTAAAAGCTTACAGAAACTTACAGAGTTCTGATATGGACCCTTAGAACCCTTTCTTACCCTATCAGCTATTCTGTTTTAAGTTAAGGTCTTGATCTAGTACTTCCACGTCTCCAAAGATAGTGTTTCTACTATAAGCTCTATAATTTTCTCTCCGTGTTTTGTCTCCACGATAGATCTGCAGCTTAGAGCAGGTTCCTAGTTAAGAGTGAGTGTGTGGGGGGCTACGATTAAAACACGATCATGTTCGCTAATGCTAAACAACACTGTCAAGTGTCATTGGCAATTATCTAGGGCAGGCCATTCTCTCTTCATTTCTGCATTTCCGCATTGCTGCCTCTAATTTCATTTTCAATTAAAATCAAAAAAAAAGGAACACTGCCATTCTGCGGCAGATGCAACACTCGCCAAAAGTTAATTAACTATTCATCTAAGTGTAGCTTTGTGGTTATGTGTGGTTAGCATTGTTAGTGGTTCTCAGCTTTTTTGCTGCTTGATGGAACAAATGAAACGCTGACTGATTGCGCTTTTATGCTGCTTGATGAGAAGACGGGCAAGTGTTAATTAAACCCCAAACTAGAAACAGTTACAAAATGAAAAACGGTTCTTCGCTTTATTATGATTTCTTTTCATCTGAGCAAGCAAGTATGAGTGCATGTAGGAAAAAGTCTTACAAGTTCAAGTTTGTTGTGGCTGTGGCTGTGCTTGTGGGTGATTTTCTTTCTTTGGTTTTTCTCATTTCATTTCTTGGTAAGAACGAACGCTCAAGCAGATAGCACGTGCCTTCCAAATGGAGCACATCCATCGTGTATATGTAAAGACGGGATGCGGTGGTGAATCAACACAATTGCTCACTGGACAGGAGATGCAATGCGGGGTCTCGATCCCGTTTCATGTGACTTCAGTTTAAGTTTCCCTGCAAACACCTACGCCTTTTGTTCTTTTTCTTTTTTTTTTTTGCTTCTGACATGCACATGACACAAGATAAAATGCAGGCGACATCAGCTGAAAACGGCTGTGAAAATGCAGAGACTTTGGTATTGAAAAGTATTTAAGTACCCTTGCATATTCAGGGAAAATTTAAAGGAGAAACCAAGTTTGTTTTATTTACTTTTTAAGTTTTTAAAACCCATTAGTGGGCTTCTGATTTTAGTAAGACTGACAAATTTAAATTTAAAAATCTTTCCATTCGCAACAAATTCTGAATATTTGTGTACCATCAATTATTATTCCCCCATCGCAAGGGTAAACTGCCGCCCTTAATCATAATGCCACCCGCAAGGGTAATAAACAAAAGTGAGCTGCCTAACGATACTTGGCCATATGTGAGGGAAACCCCAAGTATTCCTTCTCTTCGTCGAAAATCTCAGCTTGCAATCTCCTCTGGTATGGAATGCTAGTAAACAAGAAGAGTACGCCCACACAGGCCACGTTTATTTCAAAACCATATACCAACCAGAACCAAGTCAAAGGAGATGTGAGCAGACCAGGCCAGAACCATTTCCGTTGCATGACCGTGTGCTTGAGAGTCCTTAGAGAGTCACTGGCGTAAACGAGACAATGCCGCTGAATGAAATGGGAATGTGCACTGGAAAAATGGGACTTAAAATAAGATCTTGGATAAAGTGGACAAGTTGAGTTCTAACCGCACTAATAATTTTAGATTAAATCTTTCAAAGTTCTAATAAAATAGTTTACTAAACGACCATTAAAGTTATTTTCTTTATCACTGAAGAATGTGTTAAAGAATTTTTAAAGATGTTTTTATTTCATTGCTTTCTGTGTAAAATGGACCACAAAGTCCAAGTCAACGACAGCCATCCTCATCCCCTCCCAACTTGTATTTCTTTTTTATTCTTTTTTTTCACAACTCCCCCTCACGTTTTGTTTACTTGTTTGTGCGCGTTAAACATTCTGGGATGCTTCAAGTGCAGCAGCCAAGGACATAAGATCTTGACTTACAGACAGGTGTAAATTATGTAGAGTGAAAAGAAATGCCAGCACAGAGCCCGAGAGCGAAAACAAAAGCCAAAGCATCACAGATGCAATGTTTGCTCGTTTCTGGCTGCAGACAGTTGCGTTCTTATTATTATGATTATGCCAAAGTACTCATGGTAGAATACTTGGAAATGAGGGCCTTCTGTACTACTACAGTTGGAGAAAATGTTGTGTTTTATATATATATTTCATTTTTGGGGATTAAGGTTTGATTTGTCACATAATTAATCGGTAGTTCTATATAAAAAATCTTTTAAGATGTTCAGACCTTGAAGAGTATCCCCTTTTGTCAACAAATATTCTTCCTTAACTTTATACTTCAAACTCGTTTAAACAAAAAATTAGTTAAGTTTCTTAAGTATAATCTTTCAGTGTTGCTCTGCATTTTGCCTTCAGTCTGAGTGTTTGTTGATATGCGCAGCGATTTAATTATAAACACACAACACGTGCTATATACCTTTAGATTACGGAGAGGTGTGCAAACCAAAAATAACACTCGCTTACTTCTTTATAGGAGATACTCACACTCTGATACACCGAGCTTGAACTTCGCAGCCCACTGAGCTGTGCGTAACTCGAATGTGGTTTTAATAGCGGAGTTTTAGGTCGAATCAGCCGGGGACGGGGCTGGCTATATTTAATTCTATTTAATGTATGCCAATATGGTATAATCGGGTGGGCACGCAAACACCATCATATGGTGGTATATAATTATCTAATTATGTTGCTTGTTGTTTGACCAAAAGATGTATAGGAAAGCCATAATTAAGTTAGCCAAGTATGAGAGTTGACTGATGTTAAAGTTGGGGAATAACACATAATGTCTTCAATAGCTGTTAGTTACATTAAATAGACTTTATATAATATTTTCTAAATGCTTTATTATAAAATTAAAGAGTTTTAGTTTAAGCAAATGTCTATAAATATTTATCCGAAACCTAAATACTTATCTTTACTATTTTTGAGGCACTTTTTGAATGCATTTCTCCGTAAGTTGCTATTCCTAGTAAATCATTAACTGAAATTAAACAACACTTTTGGAATTCCTGATAAAAGTTTAAACTTTTAAGGCGAATTTTGTATTGAGAACTAAATAACTTCCTGCTGGCATGTGTAATTTTCAAGATAGGAATGCCTTTGTTTAAGATTAGCTTCATCAGAATTTAGCAGCTAGTTTAGAAAGTTGTTTCTTCTAAAAGTTATTGACGTTGAAAATAATTATAAGAAAATGTAAGTAATAACCAATAACAAATAATATTGCACTTTCTTTCTCTAACTTAACTAATACCAACCTAAATGGCAGTTTAAAAATAATATATTTTCTGGCATTATTAGCCACTTAAAATGTATTTGAAAAACGCCAAAAGACCTCAATTGAAATAATCAACGCCATTTGCTGATTTTGCTGAGTACAAAATGAACTCTTAACATCATGCAATGACCGTTCGTTAGCTCCAGTTTCCCGGTGCCGTGTGTGTTTTTCCTTTACTTTTTTTTTTTTTTTTGTATTTTATAATTTTTGTAGATCATAAAGCATCGATAAAAATCGCTGCGCCCGGTCAATGCACGCGGCTTTCGACGTCGTTATTGTTGCATGTGCCGCAGAAATAAAGACGCAGAGTTTTCCTCGATGAAAACTAGCCGGCCACAATGGCTCACAGTTCGCTGATTGTAATAAAACAAATGCCTGAAATGTGGTCGGTCAGCAGGCATAGTTTTTTTTTAGAGGCCAGTAAAAAACCACAGGAAAAAAGTGCACTCAGGAAAAAATGGGTTATTGGGGGTATAATAAATATTTACTATTGATTAAGAAAGATAGCTAAACTACCAAAAAAAATCGTATTTATCTTCCCAATTTTTAACCGAAATTACAAATTAAAACAATGAACTGGATGAAATTTCTACAATTTTCTACAGGATTCCAATAGTTTTTAAGTGTAACAAACGTTTACGACTCTCGCATGCCAAACTCACATTTAGTCCAGTTTCGTAGTCGAATGTATTGACTGACGTTTTTTTTTTCCTTCTTAAACTTTACAGGGTGCCGGCAAGGAAATCCGAGAAGCCATCGCCGATCCATCCCCGGAGGTGACGGGCAAAGCCTGGGCGGCGGTACTGCCACTGGTCGATAAGCTGAAGCGCTGCTATGAGCACTCCATGGAGCTGGACAAGATTGTGCCCAAACTGCTGGGCCAGCTGGTGGGCGGCAAACTCAATCCGACACAGCATCTGGAGACCCAGCAGGCGCTGGTCAAGCAGCTGGCCGAGATCTTGGAGTTCGTGCTGAAGTTCGATGAGTACAAGGTGAGTGAGTTGCTTTGACAGCTGGGTGTTACAAGCTCCATGGTCCATATTTGGCGGTACAGCGCCCACCATGTTAACCCATTAAGTGTTAGTGAGGGGAAAAACCGAACATTACATTGTTTGCGTATGACAGTAGAATTTTAATGAGAATTTATGGGTTATGTATTTTATTAATAATAATTCTTCGGGCAATGGATTCTATCAAAGGCCAGTATTTTAGGAATATTTGTTAATCAAACTTTGTATTACTTCTGTAATGTGTTAAACGAAATATTTGCATAACTTTTTGGCAGACTGGAAATTTTTGTAAATCATTGCACATACCAAAAACTAAAGAGATGCAAACTGAGGCAACACCTCAGTCAAGATTTAATTGATTTTATCTCCATCTGTTTACTGAGTTATTAGTGGGTTAAATTCTGTCTTCTTCACTGCCTGTTTGTCTGTTTGTTTACCTTATGTGGGCGATGTCTGACGACTGGCAAGCCAAAGCAAAGCAATATCTAAAAGCCAAGTCAAATGAAGCCAAACCAAGTCCCACTGCCAACTCATTGTGCGCGTGGTTGCATTTTTAATTGACTGACTTTTTTGCTTGCTTGCCGTCTGCCTGGTTGACTGACTGACTGACTGAATAACTGAATAACTGACTGACTGGCCAAGACGACTAGCGCGTGCCTCGGCCCATTGATGAAAAATCTTTCAGGCCATCCATCCGTGCATTCATTCGAGCCACAGTGGAGCATCGGAGGCACTTACGCACACGCAAGCCAAATGGCCCACGACAAAAGACCGATGGCCGGATGAAGTTGTAAAATGAATAAAGCCGGCACCGGTGGCCCAAACAGCGGTGGTCAGCTGAGTAGGGCAACTTGGGTTTTTAATAACAATATTTTGAATAATATATTATTAAAAAGAATATAATTTTAGGAGAGTTATAGTGAGATCATGTAAAGTATATGTAGTATTTCGAAGTATAGGTGTTCTCTGAAACCAAATAGCAGTATTTAGATACTTATTTTACCTCAAGTGTTAACCATAAACAAAAGCCTGAAATATGCGAACAAATGTATCCGCACTGGGTTAAAATCTTATCTACAAACACACCACTTTCTGTGTTGGCAGTTGAATATGTCGGCTTTTTGTCCGGAGCCAAACAAAATCGATTTGGTTAATGGGAAATCCCTGTGAATGGCGCATTTCCCATGGCTCGCTTCCGTTTTGGCGAAACTTTCATCAAATCGATCCGGGGGGAGCAGAATGTACTAGAGGAGTAAAGGGAGAATGGAGGGATCTAGGACATTTGGGAGGTGTAGGGATGGATGGATGGATGGATGGCCAAGTCATCGGCATCGTCGTCGGCTTCTACTCTCTGATGTCTAAGTGTCTGCAACTTTGTGCCCCCAATGATAATGATGATGTTGATGATGGCAAAGGCGATGATAATAGTACCTATGATGATGATGTTAAACGCTGTAAACTGCACGTTCATTGTGTGCTCAAAGTGTCAGCTGCCTGGTGGCTCACACAGATATATATATCAATGTAAAAGTTGTGTACGAGTATATAGACCAGACGTGCTTCCCAAGCTACTTCCGTTCCTCAATAAAGAGACCCCATTGTCTTTTGGCTTTTGTTGCTTTTATTTCCAGTCAGCCGCAAAGTATGCTGCACAATTTATTGACTTTGGTTGTAACTGGCTTCGTTTTAATGTCGAGTTTATTGCGAAAAATCGTCTGAAATCGAGAGGCACTTACTTGCAGTGTGTTTGTTTGGTGTAAGGTGTATATGGGCTAGAGGAAGTTTTACAAAATTAAACTGAAACTAAACCATAAACAAGGTTTTATTGCTTTTTTCTCTCCAAGAGTTTGGATAGGGATAGGGACTGGGATAGTCGATTGGATAACAAATTGAAAGTAGTTTAGGTATAAAGTTATATTTTGGCCATAAATGAGATATTTTAGATCTATAGTTCCTTTGGAATTATATTGATATAATTTGCTTACCTTCCTTCTTATGGTAAACCATTTATATTCAAAGTGGGAAGAACCCTCTCAATCCCTTTCAAGCAAATATTTACTTATATGTTGACTTTTCAGCAGCTGCATCTTAATCTTTATCGGTTGCAATTGATCTGGCCAGAATACAGACAAAATTGTTTTCTTGGCACGCTTTCAAAAGGCTAATGGCTCTTGAGGGGATTTATTCAATTTGGCTTATGTACAGATTTAAATTCACACAGTTTTTCCTTACTTCTCATCGAAATCTTCACTGGTATTGTAAACTGGCTGCAGGCGTCGTGGATATTTACGCAAATATTCCGCATAATGTTGGGCATATTTGGTTTGAAATTCACGACGCTGCCAGGGTTGAGCCGGTTCATAAAAGTTTTCATTGTTATTGTAGATATTTTGATAGTTATTTGTGGCCAGAGACCGGCTGCCACCAATTTGGACCACTTGCTCATCCTCATCGCGACGAGAAGCACTGGAATCTAGTTCTGAATTGGAGTGTGGATAGGGTTGAAGTTGAGGTGGAACAGATTGAGGATATTGAAGTGGGGGTGAGGGTGTAGTTTCCTGTTGTTGATAGTAATAGTATCCTGGTACATTGTTGTAATTGTGATTGGGAGCGCGTGTTGCCGGAAGCTCTTCCCTTCTCCAATTCGGATAGGGTTGCCTGTAGTAAGGTCCACCTCCATAATAATCATTATTTTTTGGATATTGCTGCTGTTCTTGGGCACTATACTGATTATCATTCACAATAATAGGCGATCCAGACCATATCGATTGCACTTCTGGTTGGGAATACGATTGGGCGTAGTTGGCTGTTGATTGAATTGCATAAGCATTGCCATAAGGTGATGCATACTGGGCTCTACCCCAAGCTACATCTATCATCATCAGGGCCACAAATGCATATAGCTAAAAATAATCATTAATAGATTAATCATCTCGGGTGTCGAATAATCTCGAGAAGCACTCACCCAGCTCTGGGAACTGCTCTTCACGATCCGTCCTGTTCGCGGCTTCATTTCAGACTGTTCAGAACGATTTATGCTAATAACGTATTTATATGAGGTTTCACAACAGCCACTCGGACACTATATAGTATAGTACAATATAGTATTGTATAGTAGTGCAAGATGTTCGTTTGTCAAGGTGATTGGATGAGCAACCCAACTTTACCTGACTCAAAATTTCGCGGCGGCAAATCTGTAAGGTATTCGTTTTTTTTTCTCACGCACGTTTTCGATGCAGCCCTGACAGCTTAAGTGCGGCTTGGTTGTTTTGGGCCTGGCCCGAAGTGGAAAACCGTTTGGCTGTGGCAGCACGGCCAATAGACAGCAGGCAGCAGGCAAATTGCGGTGTCACGTACCGCGTAATTAGTAATTAGATTTTCAAGTCAAACTTAATTAGAGGTTAACAAGAGCGAGTGTTGACAATAACTAATAGCTACAAAACTGGCTGCTTTGTGATATTGTTAGTAAAGCTGATTGCTATGAGTTTCATAACTTTCCCTGAAAATTCATAGATTTCAAAATAGGAGCTCATTTTATTTGTCTCAAAAAACTACAAACGTTTTCTTAAAAAGAGGGATCGATAAAAAGGGGATTAAATTGAGTTTTCATTCGGAATTTAGCTGGCTTGCTTTGCAAAGCCCATCAATACCTCTTATAAATTTGGGTGCAAGTGTAGGATAAAGAAAGCCCCATCACGTGGCACTGGAAGCTGGCTTAGGAATTCACCGCCATCATGGCAATCGTTAAACAATTGAGTTAAATGGGAATTTGGATCCCGCTGTTTGGCCACAGGCATTCCATGGCACGTACTATCCCGTGTCAAGTACTGGAAGGAAGAGAAAGAAATTTAATTGACCTTTGGATAAAAGTGCCTTTGGAATGCTTGGCACGTTATTTCGAAAATTAAGGAAAATTCTAAAAGTGCATTCTGTATGGAAAAAAATATCATTATGTTTTAAATTGAAAAATTAAATTTAAAAATGTGTTGAGAAGCTTTCATATGTTAAGAAAAATTATTCCAAAATTGTAAGCCTAAGTGCCACTAACCATTTTCTCTCTTATGGCGGACAAACTTTCGGGTGGCGGTGGATGGTTGAAGGGCTCCTTATTGAATATGTTTTCGCCACAGCATTTGATTAGATGGGCTGTTATTATATTCCTCGATCTAGCTTCGGATACATTTTGCGGTGTTTGGCGCAGCTTGTCCATCCACATGGTGGCCATTGTTTTGGAGCGAAAATCCAAAGGGCATATATTGCGCTCCAACTTCTCGATGTCCCTTTCGAATTCTTCGTCAAACTTGGTGACTTCTGGGTTTGGTTTTTTTGCTGTAGTGGATGTGTCATGCCTTGAATGATCCCGCTCCAATTCCTTCTCGCGGGCACGTTCCTTCTCCAGATCCTGTTTCCATTCTAGCTGACGTTGCTTTTCTAGCTCCTTTTCCCGTTCGACTTCCTTTCGTCGTTCCTGTTGCCGTTTGCGATCACGTTCTTGCTCATTTTTACGTTCCTGTGCTTGCTCTTTGCGTTCCTCGTCGCGCAACTTGCGTTCCTGGTCACGCGCCTTTCCTTCCTGGTCACGATCCTTGCGATCCTGATCTCGGCTGCTCTTGGATTTTGGCGCTTGGGAGCTGTCCATAATGTAGCTCCTCTGCCTGCGATCAGTCGGAATCAACATCCCAAAAAGTTGCTTTAAAAAATTAAAAACTATATTTAAAATTAACAATTTTATTGAACAAATTTAAATTAAATACCCCTAAATCCTGTTGTGTTTTTGTTGCTCATTTTGACGGATGTTTCAATACAAAGTGATAGGTGATTAGTAAAAAAAAAAAATAGGACTTGCGAATTTTCTATATATCAGTAAATTAACATAGTTTAACCATCTTTAATTTCAGATGAAAACACCCGCCATACAGAATGACTTTAGCTATTACAGACGCATCGTCAGCAGGCAGCGTGTTGATTCCACGGAGAACATGCTGGTCAGCACGGAGCTGGCCAACAGGATGTCTTTGTTTTATGCCCACGCCACGCCCATGCTCAAGGTGCTGAGCGAGGCCACCTCAAAGTTCGTCAATGACAATGCCGATGATGTCCAGAACACGACGGAAACGCTGGGCACCATGGCCAAGGTGTGCCTAAGGATGCTGGAAAATCCGTGAGTTGAAAACATTATTTACCAAATAAAATGAAAATATTGTAATAAATTCTCTATTCTTTGTTACAGAAAACTCCTGCAACAGATCGAGCGTGAGGACACGAAAATGTTGGTGCTACGCGTAATGGTCGGCCTGGTGATTCTCTATGACCATGTCCACCCAGAGGGAGCTTTCGTTCGGGGCGCCCACGTCGATGTAAAAGGGTGCGTCCGACTGCTGCAGGCACAGCCGGCCATCAAGGCGGAGCCGCTGCTCAACGCCCTGCGGTACACGACGAAGCATTTGAATGGGGAGAATACGCCGAAGAACATACAGCGCCTGCTGGCCGCATAATATCGGAGGGGATCGATGGGAGGAGAGTTCATTAACGTTAATTTCTATGTGTATGCGTATCGATTTAAATGGTTTTTACTTTTATTTATGTAATTAGTAGGCTTTTCTTGTATTATTTGTAAAAATTGTGAGCGAGTGTTGTGCTAGCAGGAGGCAGCCTCTAGTTTTATTTTTACCCCGTGTGCATTTCCAGCATTTGTTTCGTACTGTTTTAGACTCCAGCAGCCAGCCAGCCAGCCTCCACTTATAACGTATTGAAGTCGAACAAAGTGGAACGTATATATCAGCAGCAACAATATTTAGTTGATAATCTAGCCCTAATTTTAAGTAATGAAAAGAAACCCCAATTAACCTAACAACAAATTAGCGCAAAGTTTAAACTGATGGTTGAGAGAGATATGAAAGATAAATCCTAAATTTCACTAAAGCAGAGATTATACATATAAAAGAAAAAAAAATAAACACTTTTAAATCAAATCTAGAGTATTTTTTTGTACATGACGACGATGTGTAAAGATCTAAACAATGCATAAGTTAATTGATTACTAAACAAACGAATTGTACGAACTAAAATGCCTACACACAACTGAACCACAAGCAGAAAGCGGATGCATTTATAAGTATATATTTCCACGCCGTCAACTTTGATAAACGTATTTAAACAAATCTACAAAATAAACTCGAGCTGCGCAATAATAGTAATTTTTAAGATTTACAAATAGAAATAAAAGATTAATGAAATGGCAAAACTTAACGCATACGATTTGTACCAAAAAAAAACTGAAAAAAAAGAACAATGAAAATTCACACAAACTAAATAAAGATTTATATATGCGATAAGAATGAACAGAAACTGAAGAAAAAACTATAGAGAATGCTGAATCAAAATAAATATCACACAAAATCAACCATAAATTTGTTTGTTTTTATGAATATGGCTAGATGTAAGATCGGTTATCGTTCCTTTCAAATTTAAAAAATGATTTAAAGTACTTTTTCAATATTGCTCTTTATTAAATTTCAAAGGCGTTTAAAGATCGATGAAGTTGTCGTCACGCCTTTGTCAGCATGGAGTCTAGCCGCAGCAGGCGACATCCTCCTGCTGTGGTGGGTTCAAACTGCCACCGGCGATTGGGTTGACGCTGCGTACCACCTGGTGATGATGTTGGTCATGGTCAACCATTGGAGCCATGTTGTCATTGGTGTGGGGTAGAGCTAAAATTACAGGAAGACCAGTTAAATATAGCGCAATCCGAGGGTTACCCATTGCGATCCTTGCCAGAAGCCATGAAGAAGGCGAGGCCCAGGAAGAGAGTGCACAGGAGTAGGAACTTCATGGTAAAGCTGGTTTGTTTGTACAGATGGCTCGGTTGCTTCTGATGCTGTAGAACTGCCCAGATTCCCTATTTATACAGATTGCATGGCCCTAAAAACCCTTCCCAGAAATTGGCAAAAACACTTGTCGTTGCACAATATGGTGGCAGCTCGTTAGTTTCAAAATAATTAATAAGTGAAATGTCGCTTGTTGTATTTGGCAGCGATGGGTAACGTTATTAACGAAACACATAAAGCTTAACAATTGATTTTTTTCCTTTTTAGTTTTTTTTGTACAATAGAGCTTCTATAATTAAACAAAAGTTATGGGAAAAATATAAGAGGGTACGCTTACAAAGCGAGGGTGTCCAAATCAACATATAGGCAAAGTAAAGGGCGAAGGGAACTAGCATTAACTAATAAAATGTCCTGGAAGCGAGCCGGAGCTCATGTACTGTTGTTGTTGCTTTGTCGCGGCTTCAGTATCAGCTTCCCCGTATCGTCACAGCTCATATTAAAGTCTCCCAGTACCGTTCGTGTTCGTGAAGTTATGATCTGCGGCGCTATGACTAGCTTTTGTATCCCCACGATGAAGAGGACGACTGGAATAGATGTAAAATAATAAATATAGGTGGCCAAAGTTAATTAAATTAGTGTCATGAAAGTAAAAATTGAGTTGGAATGAGTACTTTAAAATGTATAAAAGGTAACCCTTTTCAGGGAAATGCTTTCGTGTTAATCAGTTAACCTATCTAAATTGTGCTGACAATGGTAGCAGGCCAACTTAGCAATTGATTAGCGTATTAGGCGAAATCGTATTTGATAAGGAGTTACAAAAGATATTGATAAGTTTAAGTGTATTTCTTAATTAAGTTTCTATTAATATGATTTTCTGATACTGTCTGATACTGTACAAAAAGGTTATTGATATCATTTTTACCATTTTATTGTACTAAGAAAAAAATATTAAATATAAGACTTATAAGAATACTACTTGTTGTTCGAATACATTTCCCTAATAGCTTTCAAAAAATATGATTAGGTAATGTAAAGACCCTGTCTTAGTTCCGTGACGTATGTATACAGAAACTATGCGTTGACCTATGTACGAAATAAACTACACATACTATAACCCAAAACACTCACTCAATGTCAGCGTGGCGACTGTGAAGATGGGATGGATCCAGAGGGACTCTGTTAGTGGTACAACGGTGGTGCGTGGATCTCGTAGCCAGTACCAGGCGCTAATGGCCGTGCACATGGACATGGCGGAGAGGACAACTGCAAGAAGTTCTACTGTTATTACGGGCCGTACTGTTCTCGCTTTTTTATTATCCGGGGCTAACTTACTGCGCCAGCGGAACGTCGAGGGCCGGTACGATGAAACCACTTCGGTGAGGCGCCTCTCGAAGGCCTTTAGATCTACATAGTATATACATATGTACATACATAAATCGAAACAACGAAAACAAACCAAGTTGTTATAGTTAGTAAACATAGTCAGTTTGTTGCGCGTTTTCCGGGTTTTTAGACGTGACCTACCTTCGCAGGCTGAGGGTTCCATTGCAGCTATTTCCTCGATACTCGTGGCCGCCTTGATACGATTAAATTTAAATTTGTCCAGCTTATATATTTTTTATATAGTTTTTGATAGGATTTTCATAGCTTTCTTTCCTTTTTTTTATGTTTTTGATGTTATTCCACGTTAGTTAGCACTGCAGAAACGGGCGTTTTTCAACACTGAAACACATAGTGGTAGCGAAGGGGGCTGCATCATGTTAGCCCCCTTATATTCCTGTATATTATTGTATGTTATGTTATAAAATAATGTAGTAATTTTAAATATTAACTGGTCTTAGTAACTATATAATAAATTATATTCTTTATAACTGAATATAACTGTATATTATGTATATTTTTTTCATAGTTTAAATAATACCCTGAAAAAATGATTTTTACGCGCACACCCATGGCATAAGGTTATTTCTTACAAAACGAAACGGTCACACTCAGGCAGCTGTTGCAAAAAAAAGGCGGAAAATAAACCTTGCAAAGCATTTGTTTTATATGCGAAAAATTAGCCTAGTTTAAGTGTTAAAACTTCGCCATGAACAACACCAAAGTGCCGCCAGAGTGGAAGAGGCGTGTCAAGTCGGAATATATAAAAATCAGACAGCAGAAGCGCTACAAACGTGCCGATGAGATCAAGGAGGCGTGGATTAAAAACTGGTAAAGGCGGGAAGGGGAAGGTGGATGTCTGGAATCGTAGAAATTATTATCTATAACCCACAGGGACGAGCACAACCACAATGTACAGGATCTGTATTGTGAGTCGAAAGTTTGGCAGGCTAAACCTTATGATCCGCCGCATGTGGACTGCGTGAAACGAGCGGAAGTGACCAGCTATAATGGCATTCCCAGCGGTCCACAAAAGATTCCCATCTGCGTGATTAACGCTGTAACTCCCATACCCACCATGTACACGTGGGCTCCAACACAGCAAAACTTTATGGTCGAAGACGAGACTGTGCTTCATAATATTCCGTATATGGGCGACGAAGTCCTTGATAAGGATGGCAAGTTTATCGAGGAACTGATAAAGAATTATGATGGCAAGGTCCATGGTGATAAGGATCCTTCCTTCATGGATGATGCCATTTTCGTGGAATTGGTCCACGCCCTTATGCGTTCCTATAGCAAGGAATTGGAAGAAGCCACTCCGGGAACTTCGACTTCCATTAAAGCAGAAATATCTGTTAAACCAAAAGAAGGAGATGACGATGAGGAAGTGGATTTGGACGAGGAAGCTGAATCGACCAAGAAACCTGACAAAACTGAAAGCAAGTTGGATGTTCCTATAGTGGAGAAGAAAGAAAAGGA
The DNA here is from genome assembly GCF_018153835.1 of Drosophila eugracilis. Taxonomy (NCBI): domain Eukaryota; kingdom Metazoa; phylum Arthropoda; class Insecta; order Diptera; family Drosophilidae; genus Drosophila; species Drosophila eugracilis. The sequence goes on along the minus strand of NW_024573038.1, from coordinate 6,742,643 downwards.
GGATCCGGAGGGATCTGAAGGCCCGGATGTTAAGCCTGCCGTGGAAGATGTCAAAGATAAGTTGCCCTTCCCTGCTCCCATTATATTCCAGGCCATCAGCGCTAACTTTCCAGACAAGGGCACGGCCCAGGAACTTAAAGAGAAGTAAGTTAATCAAACGAATCTTTAATAATCAAACTTGATTAAATAAATAAATAAACTGACTTTTTTTGTTGCCCTTAGGTATATTGAGCTAACAGAGCACCAGGATCCGGAGCGTCCCCAGGAGTGCACCCCCAACATAGACGGCATCAAGGCCGAAAGTGTTTCTCGAGAAAGGACTATGCACTCCTTTCACACGCTATTCTGTAGGAGATGCTTTAAATATGACTGCTTCCTGCACCGTAAGTTCAATTGTGGGAACTGCTGCCAGCTAGGTTACCTAATGACTTTACGTTTTGTTTTTGCTTTTCTTTTCTTGTTTGGAAACAATATTATCTTGCCAAAACAAAAATCTGTACTATTTCTTAAAAACCCAAAAAACGAAATTCGAAAATGTTGTATTGAAATAATTGCAATTTAGGTCACCATGTGCAGGGTGAGTCGTTGTTGTAGTTGTTGTTTCGATAACCACACGCACACACTCTCATGCCGTTAGCCCGTCCACGCCTTCGCATCCTCATCTCGCTGTCTATGAATTATAATAATCCCTCATAACTGTGGATAATTGGCTATGTTTGTCATGTGTCTAAATTGATTCTTCGGTGTTGCTCACCTCATTAAGTGTGGCTTTTCCCAGACCATTTCTATATCTCTCTCTATCGAAAAGTAACCGATTACCCTCATCCTAATCCAAAAGCGTTTCATGGTCATCTATTAATCTTGGCTAGATTAAATTATTCTAATCCCGCTGCTCTCTTTCCACAGGCTTGCAGGGACATGCTGGTCCCAATCTGCAGAAGCGGCGGTATCCGGAGTTGAAGACATTCGCCGATCCCTGTAGCAACTCTTGCTATATGTTGATTGTAAGTAAAATATTCAATAAAAATGTCTATGTTACTATATTTTCTGAATATACCAGGATGGCATGAAGGAGAAGCTGGCGGCAGATAGCAAAACCCCACCAATAGATTCCTGCAATGAGGCCAGCTCCGAAGACAGTAATGACAGTAACAGTCAGTTTAGTAACAAAGACTTTAACCATGAGAACAGCAAGGATAATGGTTTGAGTGTAAATAGCGCTGCCGTGGCCGAGATTAACTCAATTATGGGTGAGTTTTAATTCAGGCAAAGATTTTTCCAACTGTAAAACTGATTGTTTTTCCTCTCCAGCTGGCATGATGAACATTACCAGTACGCAGTGCGTCTGGACTGGCGCCGATCAGGCGCTCTATCGCGTATTGCACAAAGTTTACTTAAAGAACTATTGCGCGATTGCCCACAATATGCTGACAAAGACCTGTCGGCAGGTGTATGAGTTTGCTCAAAAGGAGGATGCAGAGTTCAGCTTTGAGGACTTGCGCCAGGACTTTACGCCTCCGCGCAAGAAGAAGAAGAAGCAACGGCTATGGTCTCTGCATTGCCGAAAGATTCAGTTGAAGAAGGACTCGTCATCGAATCATGTGTATAACTACACTCCCTGCGATCATCCCGGACATCCGTGCGATGCAAATTGCTCCTGCATTCAGACACAGAACTTCTGTGAGAAGTTCTGCAACTGTAGCAGCGATTGCCAAAATCGTTTTCCGGGTTGCCGCTGCAAGGCTCAGTGCAATACGAAGCAGTGCCCTTGTTACCTAGCGGTTCGCGAATGCGATCCGGATCTGTGCCAGGCCTGTGGAGCGGATCAATTCAAGTTGACCAAAATCACGTGCAAGAATGTTTGCGTGCAGCGGGGACTGCGTAAGAACAATTATCAAACAATGTATCTTATTTAATTAATTAGTTCTCTTTTTTCAGACAAACACTTGCTCATGGCACCTTCTGACATTGCAGGCTGGGGTATCTTCCTCAAGGAGGGCGCCCAAAAAAATGAGTTTATATCGGAATATTGTGGAGAGATAATTTCCCAAGATGAAGCTGATCGCCGTGGCAAGGTCTACGACAAGTATATGTGCTCTTTCCTTTTTAATCTAAACAACGATTTCGTTGTGGATGCCACCCGAAAGGGCAACAAGATCCGATTTGCCAACCATTCCATTAATCCCAACTGCTATGCCAAGGTGATGATGGTCACCGGAGACCATCGCATTGGAATCTTTGCCAAGCGGGCCATTCAACCTGGTGAGGAGCTCTTCTTCGACTATAGATATGGACCCACAGAGCAGCTGAAGTTCGTGGGCATCGAACGGGAAATGGAAATAGTTTAAGCAAGAGTCTACTTATGAATCTATTATCATAAAATGGAATACAACTATATTTTAAAACACATTTAAACGGACTTTGCCACATTGGCTATAATTGGTTTGGGTCGCGATTTGAATATTAATTTTTTGGTACAAACAGCGCGGACTGTATACTCGGTCCTCTGGCGACTCTTGTGCTCCTGAGCAATTGTGTGATCCAGCACTGTGCGCTCTGCTCCAGTAGTGGCATTCAGCATACTAACATCCTGGGAGGCCATACTCGTATCCAGAAGTCGTTCTCCATCATTGGTCTTGGATTTTTCCAGCACAGCAAATGGTTTATCCAGCTTTTGTTCACGACCCTGAAGAATGTGATGGCCTATGATGAGTATCTGATAATTAGAAATTAAAATAATTTATTGCTTTTTATGCTTGTTAATTTGATAAATTAGCTTACTGGTTGGCCATATTTATTGTAGTAGAGATCACCTATAAACTGGTCATGCATATTCTGGTTGCTCCTAACTTCCAAATCACCTTGCAGCTCTATAATGGCCCAATCGCCTTTGTTAGAGTTATGTCTAAAATATAAATGATGAATGTTTTTTAAATTCAGATTAACTTTTTCAATTTCACATACCCCTATTCAGTGAAAACTAATCGAAAGTTTCTTTCAGAATTTTATTCATTCTTCACAGCTGTTTACATTCTTAAGTCTACCCTCTGAACTTCTTGAACAGCGGATGAACGTTTCCCACATTCTTGCGGCGATGTTCGTAGTAAATGGCATCATCCCCGCCCGACATAGAGCTCAATCCGCCGGCTCGTCTCACGGTACCGCCAGAACCACCTGGTCGGAAGCCCGGCTCGCCCGGCAGCTTTTCATCCTCACAATCCAAATCGGAGGCAGACAAGACCAACTGGAGTAGTTGGCCCTGCTCCTCCTGAGTGCCATACATCAAATCAGAGTCCGTAGCCATACCCTTAAGATGCGTAATGACCTTGTAGCTATAGCCCTGATTCACAAGAAACCGCTGTCGCTTGCGGGAGTAGCTCATCTCCATGGTGTCCTGCGAGACGAGGGTGTAGAAGAAGGCATTGTATTCCTCGGCAATGGCACCCTTCTTGGCACGTAGAATACGACCAAGACGCTGGGCCTCTTGACGACGAGAACCTCCATGCGATGAGATCTGAATGAGCACATTGGCTTCGGGCAAATCAAAACTGGTGTCAGCCACTTTGGACACGAAAATTGTATTGACCTGAAACAAATATTCTTTTATTAGAAAATCTTTAGTTTTTTGTCTAGACCGGCTTACCTTAGAGTTAAATTTAAAGTTTTGTAGGATCTGAATACGCTCGTTCTGCGAGGTAGGACCATAGATAAATGGCTTGTTCATCTTAATGGCATAATGTTTGAGCGCAAACACATTATCCGAGAAGACAATAGTTTTATCACCTCGTTGCTCATGATATTTAATCAGAAATTGGCAGCTGCGGAACTTGGAAGGATTCATTACATAGAGGAGCATTTTCTTGGAGGTCTTGGTGGTCAGGTACTCGCGGTAGAATTCCGGCGACATAGGGCACCATACCTCAGCGCACTGGACTCGTGCAATGTATCCCTTCTTCTGCAGCTCCAACCAGTTAGCTTCGTATAGCTTGGGTCCAATGAGGAAGTTGAGATCCGCAATCTTGTCATCTTCACGAAGAAGTGTAGCCGTCAATCCCAGCTTGCAGTGGGATTGAACAATAGTGAGCACACGACGGAACATTTTAGCTGGGATTGTGTGTACCTCGTCTAGTACCATGATGCCCCACTCCTGTTCCTGGAGCCAGCGCATTGTCTGCTCGGCTTCCCAGGATCTCTTTTGTGTGTGCGTTATCATGGAGTATGTGGTCACTAAAATTCCACAACCCATGGGTTTATCTTTTGCCTCAGAAGTGAACCGGCAAATCATGCTATCGTCGGCTGTGGACCACATCTTGAACTGCTGTTTCCACTGCTCCACAGATACACCACTGTTACAAAGGACTAGCGCCCTTTTTCGCACAGTGCAGCATGCTGTGACTCCCACCAGGGATTTTCCAGCTCCACATGGGAGTACAATAACCCCCGAGCGGGCTCTTCCATTGCCAAACATCTTGCGCAGACTCTTCTCTTGATATGGGCGCAAAACGGCAGCGGGTTTAAGGTCGATATTGATGTCTGGGTTGTTAGTATCATTGCGGAAGTCATATTCAGCTAGCAGAGGATGCTCAATTTCTATGCAACGCTTCTGGATCACCTCGATCTTCTCCTGGGCAACTTCAAAAGATACTGTCTTTAGATTGGCCTCATCCTCGTCTTCCTCCTCCTTGTCGATCTTCTCGTAGAAGTCTGTGATATCCTCTGGAACTGCGGTTGTACCATCTGCAGCTGTAGCGGCTCCTCCGGAGGCTGCAGGATCCTCTGCCGGCTTGTCTTTAGCTCCTGGAGGCACCTTTGCACCAAATTGAGTTATGGCCTTGCCATCTAATGAGCCTTGGATGAAATCCTCTCCTTCGCTGCGTATCAGTCTGCATTTTTGAATTACCGGATCCTTAAGTAACTTCTGCAGTACCTCGGGATGCGGTGACTCAATAAAATACTTATTATGCTTCAAGACCAGCTTGACCTTGCCGTAGGATAGGGTGCAGAGTCTTATAAACTCCAGGATACCTTCGGGTATGCTGGTTTTACTCAATCTTTTAAGATATTCCACAATGTCATGAGTTTGCAGACCCACCGAAACTGCGGCATATAAACTGTAGGCTGTGAGTTTATATTCATGGATATGTTCGGGTCGGCATACGGGCTCTGATATGGCGATAAGGAAGTCATGGGCATGTTTGTAAACGGGTGAGAATGATTCCAGAAAGACGTGACCATTGGGAGCAACCCAAAGAGGACGGTTGCCGTGATCTGGACGAAGTTGCATCTGTGCCCGGTAATCCTTCGCCCCATATTCATCAGTATTTACATGTTCATCGTTGGTTTCTGCATTTTTCGATGCTGCCCCCGGAACACCATCGGATTCTGTGGTATCCAAACTGTCATTGTCGTCCACTAGTTGGGTGAAAGCCTCATCTTCGGCACGCCGCTTTTTGGCTGGGTTAAAAGTAGTCGATTTAAACGAAATGTGGATGGTTTTCCATTTGTCCCATACTTACCAAACTTTTCTCCACCGCTGCGATCCTTTTTTGATTTTTTTGGCGGCCCCATTTAAACAAAAAACCAACAATAACTTCACAATAAATCCGCGAAGCAAATAGAAAAATAGCAATATACCGATAGTTTTCGATTATTCATACCGTACCACAATCGATAAGTTTAATATTATATTATTTTGACTACAATTATATTTAATTCATTATATTTGGAAGTAATAGAATAGTTAGCTATAGCGATGATAGAATAAGCAAACAATTGTATAAATTATTGAATTAATAGTAAGAACTGTAAAAAAGGCGCGCAAGTGGCAACGCTATCACTTGTGGAGTCCAGAATCTGCTCCTTGTTTATACTTAATTACACCTTATACAAAGCACTGCTTTTAATGCATTTCAATTTACTTACGTCTTTACTAAAATGGGCATGATGTTTTGTGTTGGTACAATAAATAGTAGCTGTTAAATCGCTATATAAACAAATATCACACCGCGTCAACTCTTCTTCTTCGTTTGACTGATAGGCAATAACCATAGCCTAAAAGCAATCAGCTGTTTATATGTTTTCTTTTTTTCCGCAGTGGCGCTTTAGTCGATACTAAAATGTTAGGATACATAGTTACTAACAGAAATGTTAAGAAATGTTGACAATATTATCAACATGTTGCTAAGGCATAGCTATGATTATTTCATTTCCGATCCGAAGTGCTTTGAAATAATGCTCATCCGATGTAAAAAATCCTTACTGTGCTCAAACAATGACCACCGAAAAGAAGAAACATTCACCAAAAAAGAAGACCGGAGATCACAAGTCGAAAAAGAAATCAAACTCTAAAAAAGACAATTCACATTCCAATCTTTCAAAAATATGTTACTTCATAGCTGTCTCCGATCTTCTGCATGCCCTATATTTCACCGTTCAAGCCATGATTCTATTGGTTAAGCAGGTAGGTGTTATTAAATTAAATATCAAATATTTCTTTGGGGCATAGCAACGTCAATCACTGTGGATTGGGATCGGCTAAAAGAGTTTTCACTCATTATTCTTGGCATATGTAAGTTAAGCATAAATATTACAAACATTTAATTATAACTTTTTAATAACTTTCTCTCAGTTATCGAAAGCGCCTGCATATATCTCATTCATCGCTATTATCAGGTTATGGGTGAAAAGCCAAAGAAAAGGACCTTATGCTGTAAGCTGCCTCTAAACTAGTATAAGTTACTAGCTAATTTATTTCTTTATATTAATAGGTGGCGGCAATAATGACAAGAAAAAGGCGAATAAAAGTCCTAAAAAGAAGAAAGCCAAAAAGAAGACATAAATGTTTATTTCATAAAGTTGAAAAACGTTCAGTTGGCTTTGTTTTTTTCACCAAAAAATAAATATATTTTTATAAGTATTTTAAAAAATAATTGAATAATTCACTTAATGACTAAATATATTTCTTAAAAATGGTTTTTGAATGGGGAGAGTGGAATTTACCAAAGGATAATCTCCTAAGGACTTGTTTTCTGATTGCAGCCTTTGAGTTATTAAGATCGCTGTATTTCTCATTTAGTTCAGTTTCTGTCATGTTAGTGCATGTAAGTATTTAAAAGCCTTTTTTAATTTGAATAATTACTAGTTATAATATATTACTAGACGAATTCGTACACCATAATAGCTTTCATAAGCACATTGGCTTGGATTTTAACCGTTGTGGTACTTACTGTGGGTCTATGGAAGGTAAGTAATCTTTAAAGATGATTATTCATTTATTTTTATTTATCCTTAATATAGAATCGTCCAACTCTTCTTGTTTTTTGGCTCTTATTTTCTGGCTTTGCCACTGCCACGGACATTATTTATCTGATATGGAATGTAACAGCTTCGCCTGTTTTCGATGAACAACATTTCAAGCACTGGACTATGTCATACTTTGGAATTTGTAAGGTTTCTTAAAAAAAATATTTCAAACATAATTTAATTCAAAGTACTTGCAGTTTATGAGTGCACATGCTTGTACTTGGTATTCAGATATTTTAAGAGATTATATTCCTACTCACTTCTGGAAGGCGCTAACTACGATTGGACCTCAAATTATACTAAAGAGTCAGCAAGTGAAACAACCTCTTCAACATCATTTACAAAGACCTCTGAAAAGACAACTGAGAGAAATTAATTTAACTTGGATAACGTGAAGAAGTTCTTTTGATGGTCCCAGACTAGCGGACATTCCTTATGAATTACAAAAAATAAAAGAAAAAATAAAATATTTATTTCATGTAATCGCTAGATTTCTATTTACCAACCAAGTGGGAGGGGCAAATCAATTCCCGCCCCCGCACAAACAATAATAATAATTGACTTACACAGTTTTCCATCTATTTTCCGATTTTGCCTTGGAGGACCAGAACGGAAGCTAGTCACGTTGCCAACGGGGGACCAGGACCAGGACTAGAACCATGACCAGGACAAGGGCAATCCAATCTCCAGGGCCTGCTGACAAAACAAATGCCATAAATGAGGAGCGGACAGATGGTCGCACAAACTTGTCATATCGTAGTTGGCAAAAGACAATTTACATTGGTTAAGAATGGTTTGGGAATCCGCTTATCTAGAAAGTTAATAAAATTTGTTATAAACGAATAAATATTATTTTGTCCAAATAGAATACAAATATTTTATAATACTTTGATCAAATTAGTTTTAATTTCAGTTATCACTTCACTTGCCCACTTTCCAATCGCGCCTGACCACTGTGCGCTGTCTGGGACTTTTGGCAATCAAACGGCATTGATTAACAGGCCGCCAAGAACGAAGCCCCTTCTCCTCTTGGCAAGTACGTGCTTATCATCATTATAGCTTTGATTTAGTAGACAACATTGCCAGTGATGTGATGAACCTTAGCCGGGGCAATGGGGTCGAACTCTGATGGATATTTAGTGCCGTGCGCCTATTGCATCGCACTGCTGGACTTCATATCCGCCGTGCTATTCGCAATTATCTCAGGAGTGGTATTTGCCAAGCATGTAAGACGATTTGCTTATCCTTTCGTAGAAATTATGGTTTAATTTCGGTTATTTCCAGGGTAATTGGTCAGCCTTGGTGGCACTGATCTTTACCATCTTATGGATGGTCATTATCATAGTCCTTCTGGCGGGTATCTACAGGAGGAAACTAGGATTGGTGCGATTTTGGTTGGTGTTCACGTGCCTGGGCATACTTCTAGATGGAATTATACTGCTTTATGGTCTGACTTTGGCCATATCAGTGAACTGGGAGGGTGTGAAGATAACAGTGCTGCCATTCGTAGGATTGGGTTGGTATTGGTCTAATTTTCTTTTGAAAGATCATTTTTTTATCCCTTACAGCTGTGGAAATGACCTTTGTCTACATCGTTTATCTATTTTATCTGGATATGATTGGTTATATTCCGCCGGAAACGCGCTACGAAGAGCGTCCCAGAGAAAAGAGTGGCGGCCAGGTGGAATATTCCGAAGAAAAAGAAAAGGAAAAGCCCTCGGATCGCAAGGATCTTAAACGCAAGGAAAAACAAGCCAAGGAGCGCATGAAGAAAGATAAAGCTGTTCTCAAAAAACTACAAAAACAAATGAAGAAGTGAACTTATTTGTTTTTTTAAAACGATTTTAATATTAATTGTTTAGATATATTTTTTAATAATATAATTTACGATAAATATTTAACGAACATCTCTGTTTTACTTGGTTCTTGAAAAGCATTCTTAATTAGAGCTCTAAAAAGCGCAGTGTCCTTTGTCTTCGTTCGCGTCTGGGGCAAAGCTCTTTAACTTTTATCACATCTAGGATGCGGGGACCTCTTCACATCCATACAAACCACTCACACAGACTTGCGTGCGCCAATGTTAAACACAAAATCCTTTTAAAATAATTTGCTCAACAGCGAGTAAAGAAAAAATCAAGAAATGTACGTTAAAATTCAGAGAATACGAAGAGGTTAATACCCTGCAAAAAGAAATAATAATGTAGTTAGTTTGATACCGCTAAAATATGTTTTTTTATATGCTTTTTATTACACATTAAATATTATTAAACAACTTTAATCTACGGCTCCGAACTGTCGTCAGTGTAACGAAGAAAACTCAGCTTCATGGGATGTGATGGTGCGTTATGAACGATTTTTCCTCTAGGATGTTGAAGTTGAGGATACTTCTTGGGCTGGTCATTTGCATCATGTAGCCGATGGCGACTGGGATGTTTACCAGAATGACCTTCTTGTAACAGTTTCGACTTTATAGCTTGGTGGCAGGCTTTACAAAAGGCCAAGGTCACATAAAATCGTTGAACTATGTAAAGGAAAATGCACTCCACGACTGAAAGAAACCAAAAATGAATTAAAAGAGATCTCTAATATTGCACTCACTCAATCCCAGCAGCAGCAGCAATCCATTTTTGACCAGACCCGTTTGGAAAGTGCTCTCGTTGAATACGGCATACAAAATCAGGCACATCTCCACCAGGATGCCAAGGCAGGAGAAGATAAGCCAGGCACGAACACAACTGGGTTTGCGCTGTAATTAGGCGAGGGAAACCATCACACAGCCTTCGATTGGAAATCACATTTTATATACCCCATGAATGCCAATCAGTAGCATCAGAATCATAGATACCCAGAAAATGCCAAAAATAGAAGCGAATATTGTCAGCCAACTCAGCTGGGAAAGAGGGAAAATTCCTAGAGATTCTTTATAGTTATAGTTTAGATTGCCTTACGTGTGTGCAGATTGTCTTAAAACTGACAATGGCAAAGAGCAGGGCGGCAGCCAGGTCAAAGCATCCTATAGCATAGGCCCATATCAATAGCCAATTCCTGCTGGAATCCATGTCGAAAATAGAAAATATGATTTTGAAGAACTAACAAATGCAAATCTGATCATTTTCTTTTAAAAATACATTTCATTTTTCTGGGTTATTTATAAGTTTTTATGACAGAGAAATAAAACATGGACCTATCACATAAAAGGATAATGGACTTCAAGTTCTCATCAACGAAAAAACTCCTTTCGGCAGGGTATCAAAGCGGAAACGGAAACGGCAGCCAAGTCTCGCTGCTATGGCTGTCGCATCTATTTATGCAGGGAAAAAATGAGACATACCACGATATATATATATATATATATAAATATATTTACCCATACATAATGCCATGCTGATGAAATACGTGCGGCAGCAGCTCACACGCACACAGCCATTACTCTTCCTCTGCGAGTGTGTGTGAGGGGGTGCGTGGGAGGGTGAAAGCAAGGGGAATCCCCGTTGACAAATATAATTTACTTTTTTCGCGCTCATTTGCAACTCGGGTGAAGATGTGAGAGCAGCAGCCCGGCTCGATCCCCCGGGGTGCGACAAAACCTTTTTAAACATCTCACTTCCAGTTTAAGTTTTCCCATCAGGAGCAACAGGAAAGAAACTTGAGAAGGAAAATGGTTGGCTTTTTACCTAATTTTATGGAATTTAAAATTGTTAATCTCACTTGTTTAAAATAAATTTTAAGCAGTTGGTTTTTAATATTTTCTTTATGATATTTAAGAAAGAATTTTTCTAATTTTTCTTCCCATTTCACAAATATTTTGCATATTCTATGAGAACTTAACATATTTAAGCTTTCAATCTTCAGAGAGAGAGATTGAGTTTATTTACCCCAATAAAATTGTTTATTTCTGCCATTTTAAGCATCTATGTGTGTGCAGATGCCAAACAGTTTATTAAGCAATCAAAATTCAAATGTTTATTTTAAATATTTTATTTATTTTCAGGAAAAACTTAGCAAAATTCGTCAACAAAAATGTTATTTGAGACTTCATAACTAACAACTAAAGGGAAGAGGTATAAAATTAGTGAACATGATGAATGCCTTGGATGCCTTTGGGATGGCCATTGGCTGGATGGACATTGTGGGCGTGTTTTTCTTCGAGGTGATAATGTTCTATATGATGAGACGCCGTCGCTTGGCAAAGGACATAGAAGACGTCTCAATTGAAGCTCAAATGGAAAGCAAAAGAGATCCATTGCCCAGTAAGGAAAAGCAAAAAAACATACATATACATTCATTTTTTCCTTTTTTTTAGACCTGTTAAGCAGAAAAAGGCTGACTGAGAGCGAAAACGTTTGGATATTTTGGGGCTACCTGTTGATGCTGAATGTCTGGGTTGTGATTACACTGCTCATGATTGCTGGCATCTCATTGGTGGGTGAACAAAATATCCCGGGGATATTCCATTAAAACCATTTTGGTTATACATTTTGTTTCAGCACAAACCGGAGCTTATGGTGTTTTGGTTGATTTGGTGCGCCTGTGGCCTGGTCTTCGATGTCCTCTTCATTTTCTGGTGGGTCTACGAACTTTTTGTGGGCGATGTCATCGAAGCGCTGACCAATATTTTGATCTCTCTGCTAACTATGGGTGAGTTTTAGATAAGCAAATGATTTAATTATTGATTTATACTTATTGTTTAGGAATTGAATTTGGCTTCATCTATGTCATTTATACCATCTACTTGAACTTGTCCAACGAACCAATGAACTTAGCAACGATGAGTTCAATGTGGGCGAAAAGTTAGAAAAGTCCCTAAGGATGATCTCTAATCCAAAGAAATACATTTAAATTTGTTGATTTCGTTTTTAGAAGTTAAATTAAATTGAAAAAATTAAAAATAAAATAATCTATCTTTGTAGTGATATGAATCTTGACGGCAGACCACAAACTCATTAGCCAGCAGCTTCCCGGGGGTCATAGGTCATTGTTCACGCAGCCTCAGACAGAGGAACATATTTTGTATCTGTTGTGCCCGTCGCCTCTTGTTTTCCTTTTTTTTCCTGTACTTCATCTTTGGAGGGCTTTTGTAGTTTTTAATGGTCTGCAGCCAGGAAATTGATTCATTTCCGTTTTTTGTTCTGCGCTTCCGTTCTTGTCTGCTCTTCCTTTGCCGCTTAAAATCACCAGTTTTTGAGTCCGCCGCACCAGAACTAAAATCAAATTCAAGCTGTATTAGTCCTAATTCGGCATCTAATTCCATTTGTCGAGCTTTCGAGTTTCGGAACAAAGTGCGGGGTTTGTCAACTGTCACTTGCAACGCGAAGCCAAAGTGAAAAGCAAAATATTTCTTCTTTATTAAACATTGCTGGGAGTCCGTTTATTTTTCCACTTTTTTTTTTCGTTATTTATATATACAATACTTTGTTTTTTTTTTGTGGGTTTCTTTGGGTCCCATGCCCGCCAGTGGTCGTCCTCCAAGGAGCGACTGGCTGCTCAAATTTATTGTTTGCAAATTGAAATTCTTGTCGACACGCACGAGCAAATCCATTGGGAATGCACAGCATAGCGTCCCGAGCATCGCTGAATTTCAGCATCTCAGCAGCTCGTCAGCGTCATAGTCAGAATTTGGATTTGGATGCGGGCTGGCTAGAGCTTTTGGGGGACATCCGGTTGGGGGCGTAACACTGGCACTGGGACGGATTTGATGGCTTTTGTGCTTGGGCAACAGCTCATCATGGCTTTTTAGTATTTATTAAGACTCTGATGTGCCATGAAACATATTTTGGAAAAAGAAAAAAAAATTAGCAAATATTTTAGAGCAACGTTGACGAACGGAAAACTGCGGTTTATGGGTGCCCAAAAAAAGGCAGACGTAGATATCGAAAAGCTTTGCGTTATTTTCCACAGAAATCTAGTCGCTCTTCAGGATGGAGTGCTCTTGGAACACGTGTCTTGTTGTCTGACTTAAGTCGATACTCTGTCAAGGACACTCGTTCGGTAATCAGCTTATAAAAGGTATTTAAAAGAGTCATTCTTGAATGAAATACAATTGGGAGTGAGGAATATAATATACTTTAAGCTATGAAGATCGAATGGTTGTGTTTCTCAGTCGTAGAGGTTGTTCTCTTTCCAGGTGGGTTTGTACTCTACTATTGAAGTTAGAGAGCTGTTTGTCGCTGAGTCAGAGCTTCGAAGTGCTATATATAAAGCAGTTTCCCTGGCTAAGTAGTTCAGTCAACTGGAAAAATGCGGACATTATACATATCGGTTGTAATCTGCTGCCTTATCTTAATACAGAAAGGTGACCTATGGAAAATCTTTATTTTAACTTAAACTGAAAAAGTGCATCTAGGTCAAGCTGATGAAATTTTTATGGTAGCTGAGGGTTCCTCGGACATGAGCTTCTTTGACAGGTCAGGGCAGCCAGGTAGACCTGGCCCAGGCATTCCTGGACAACCTGGACATGGAATTCCTGGCCGACCTGGCCGGCGAGGCAGACCAGGAAGTCCAGGAGCGCCAGGAGGAGCAGGTGGCATTGGTGGAACGGGCGGTGATGGAGGGGCAGGTGGAGCAGGCGGACGAGCAATGAGCGGAGGATATTGGAGGAAAGGTATTTCATTGGGTCAAAGGCGAGCAGAGCCAAGGTCACATAGTTATTTGTTTTAAGTGATTTCAATTTATAATTCATATTAATTATTATCAAAAAAACTAAAGACATATATTATAAAAAATTCTGTTATATATCAAAATGAATTTTTCTTAAAATGATTAATAAAAAAAATGTATTTTAATGCCAGTAATTGTTGGATATTTTCTGCTTGAACTATGTAAAGGTTTTTTCACACTGTAACTGAACAAATTTTAAATAATTTGCAAACGTCAGTAAATAACGGAAAGAATGCTGCTTAAATGTTTGCAAAACATTTAAAAATCAAATAAAAATAACAAGTTACTTTTGTTCTGTTTAAAACTAATGACAGGCATACAAATGTTTTTTAATGATTAATTTTCAGCCCAACACAACCTGTAAGAACCTAAATTAGAGTTCTCAGAAAATACAAATTGCAAAAAGTTCTGGGATTGCTAACTAGCCATAAAAACTTCATCTTTATTGTGTTTTTCCCATACTAATTAGTTTTCTTTGTTAGAATGTAGTCGTTGCCCACACATTCCACCTGCTACACCATTCACTAAGCAATTTTAATTAAATTATATAAGAACACTCATACCCTGGAGTACCTTGACTCACCTGGCGCTGGCATAATCAATACCGCTGCTCAACTATTCAGCACTCAATACATTTCATTTACAGGTAGGTGAGTGAAGAAAAAAAGTCCATCGGAATGGCAAAGTCTACGCAGGAAATTGATTGATTTCCGCAACGTGGTAGCAAGGAAAAACGGAAAAATATTGCCTTTTGTAGTAGATTTTAGGGAGGGAGCATGGCAGGATTACACCTTGGGTCAGGGGTAATGGTAATGTGGGCAATTAGTTGGTTACGAGATGGTGGAGACGTTGCCACTATATCATCAGCACCATAAACCCCCCTAAGGCGTATGTTTTCCCATACCAAACACCCACACTAAACGCACGTGTGTTTGTGTAGGTGTGTGAGGGTCCTGCAGGAGTTTGAACACAAGTACTTGTGGTGGCAAGCATAAACATGGACGAAATCTATATACTATACAAAACAGTAACATAACGCGATGCACTCACACACCAACTAACATCCTGTCATGATGATATGTTTTTAGGGGGGAGAGGACCGGGGGGAATGGTGCATTTTGGCATAGTTTTCGGGGGTCTTTGTTTGCATATCCTTGGCACTGGCAAAGCACGTATGTGTTTGCAAGTTAAAAGCTAAAGCTCTTCTCGTTACATGCTCAATTAAACTGGAAATGACACCGCTGGAAGCTTAAGTCACGCTTTATATAGTTTGGCATTTCAAGTTGCATTTGTTGGTGGAGAATCGAGATAACTATCTATCTGGGTCTCTGTAGAGAGCCAGGTGGCTAAAATGTATTGCATAAAAAATGCATATTATAGAAGCAAGTTTAATTTTCATTAAAGATTCTTTCAGGTTTTATTCTAATTCTTAATTCGTAAACAATTTTCCTTCATATTCTTCAAAACATTTTAGCAGCCTTTGTCGCCTGTGCCAGCGCACTCATTGTATTCCGGCAAATGGAATCCAAAAGTGCCTTTCAAAAGAGTCAATTTGTAAAGCAAACTCTTGCCTGTGCCATGCATGTTTATTAAACCATTTAAAAAGGTGAACTGCACTTTACCATACCATACAGGGCAAGTACACTGAGCGAATTCGCGATGCACTTTACCAAAATTTTGCACTTTGTCATACTGCCTTGGGGCAAATAATCGAGGACGCGAAATTGCTTTAGGCGAAGGTGGTGAACACAAAGGCGGCTGGCAATTAGCGCGAGTTGGATCCTCCATAATGTGCTTAGTCATGGAGGAGACCTTAAGGGGTGGTGGCGAGGTGGGGAACGGGGGTTGTTTGAGGGGGCAAAGGCGACAGGACACGTGCCACACTCACACGTAGAATCCAGTCAGCCGCCGATGAAAGCCCGCACCTAATAGTACGACGGCTTGCAACATTGTTTTCCCAGGCTATATAGTGGAAAAGTTAGCCCCAAACAGGACTTGACACACTCTCTCACTCACTCACTCACTCACTTTCTCACTAACACACTGTCGCACTTGGAATTGCAAATCAGTCGACTAATGTGTACATAATCAGTCATGTCCCAACATGTGAATTCCATTAGTGATACACGGCCATGCAAACAAACAAGCATTAATCAGGACAGGATGGGGGCGGATGGGATATGGGTATGGTGCGAAAGAGAGAGAGCTACCGATGTCTGGAGGGACTAGAGGTTCCTGGATCTCAGCCAGAATCCCATCAACTGGCATGGCCAAACATGGTCTTCTCCTGCCAGTCCACTCGCTGTCTATTACAGCTGGCATGCCATCCATATGCCATATTCCATGCTTATGTTATTTATGCTTATTGTCTCGGGTCACCAGGGCGGATGAAAAAATATTGTTTCCCACTCGACTTACAAATTACGGCGGCAACCGAGGCCGGTAGCTTCAGCTTCAGCCGCAGTAGCAGAACCAGTTCACCTTGATTTATCCATACCTTTCAATGTGGGCACTGCAGAAAAAGTAAAATAAAAATAAGTTTTAGGAAGTTTCAAAACGTTTTTTACCTTGGAATATCCCAGAAAGGAGTTTCTACCATCCCTCTGTATTGGTGAAGATAAGTTAAGTTTGTGAAACGTATTCTTTGTAATGGAAAGTACTTCTAACCCCTGCTTTTTCCCAGTGCACTTGAAGGCGACGTTCGCTTAATACGCCATTCATTTGGTCGCGTTATACTTCATTAAAGCAGGAACCATCAGAGGATCCTGCTGGCGAGGGATGTTGGAGGGGCTATGGCGGCCTTTTCCGGCGCCTTGGCCGCAAAGTGCAGTCGGCAAAAATTATGCGGCTCGTTTGCGATGCCTGGAAATGCGGACGGACAATGGACATTGGACAGCCAATGGCGATGGCGATGGCGAAATGGCAAATAGCAAATGCAGTGCCAACTTCAACTGGCTTGGGCCATTCGTTTATCCCTTTGTTCTCATTTATTTGCATGTCATTTGCTCCGGACTCCGGCATCTGAATCCTCCCTCTCGCCCACTCGTCACGCATCCTCTCTCTCTCGTTCGCTCATTTTCTTTCCTTTAGCTTTTTCCTGCTTTTCTCATGCCTGGTTTTCCTGGTTTTCCTCTGCCTGCCAGCCTCTTCTGCTGGGGTCACGTTTGTCTGCCAGGATGCCAGTTACTTATGGCTGTTATGTGCATTATCAATATGCATTGTGCGGCTCCTCCTGCCGCTTTATATTTTCCCAACGTTTTTCTTCTACTTTCCATTTGGGTAGCACAGATAGGTTATGATGTTTGAGGGAAATGGATTCGTTTGTATAGAAATTTTAATTACTTATGAGATTATGTGTTGGGTTTAAGTTAGTTACAAGGATTGGCAAGATGTTAGTATGATAAATAAGAAAATTATGATAACAGTATTAAGGATACCTACGATTTTCGATTTTATTTATTTAAGGGCCTTACCGCCTTGTAAGCTTCAGGAATCTTTAAAGAGAAAAACTTGTTTTATATTTAGTTTTCCCCATAAGTAAGAGTACTTACAGTTCGTTTTGAACTCCAACTATTTCACCTTCTTTACTCGCATTGGATATTTTGCCTCTCTGTTATGCAGTTTTAATAACGAATTGCTTTTTTATGGTTTCCGGCTTATGGAGCAGCACAGAAATTGGCAAAGAACGAAGTTGCCATGCCATGCAGCAGTAGCACCAACGAAGATTCTTAAATCATGTCTTGTTTTTGTATTTATTTTTAAAGTTGGATTTGAGATTCTTTAGGTTTCTTTTTTTTTTACATTTTTTACTACTGCCTTAGCCGGTTCTTTGTTAATAATGTTGTTGTTGTCGTGGTGGTGCTATTATTTTTGCTTGCGCTTTGTTAACCAAGTCAAGAATGCAGGCAGCTGCAGCTTCCGTTGTCGCCACAGTTGCCATTGCCGCTGCCATTTGTTCGCCGGGCGTAATTAGTGCTCATGGCATAGGGCGCACTTCCACCGACACTCTGGTCTCTTCCAATTTGCCACCCCCTTTGAAAGTTCTTTGGGTACTGGTAAAAAAGGGTCATTAATTTGGAGCTTGTTATGGCTTCAAAATGGCCAACAGACCTATAAAGTCATTAAATTAAATCAGATTTGTAGTTTCTATTTTATGATTTGTAGTTTTGTTTCTTAACAACATGAAAATAACTTAAAAACAGACTTCTTTTTCCAGTGTACTGCTCTGGCATTGCTGCTCTTTATTTGTAATCACTTTCTGTGTGTGGCTCTGCCAACGTTTTGTTGTAAGGATTTGGCCCGGCCCTAAGAAAGCTTTCACAATTACTTTGCCCCGGACTGAGAGTTAATTCTGTATCTGCAGTATTATATCCTGGCCATCCCTCGTTGTAGTTTTCGCGTTAACAAATTCGTTATGTGCCCAGGCATTGAATTTCCGTTAATTACGACCATGAACTGGCTGAGATTAGTGTTGGGTTTAGCTCCCTCTGATTATTAACTAATCCGACAAATTGGAGCTTCAAGTGTGCAGGTCGTGACCTGCTCAATCTGCTCAACCTGCTCCTTGGATGCCATAAATATTAAAGGGGAAAATGGTGTACACTTCGTTGGATCTCGAACACTTTAGTTTACCCCACAAGACATATCAACTTCGTAGCCGGCTAATTGCCATTTACAACTTTTCCTGTCTTAACTAAAACTTTTCAACTGCTCGACGATTCCCATTGTGGCTGCCAATTCAGCGACTCGATTGCTTTTGGCTTTGTGGCCATTGTTTGAGTTCACGCAGTCCGATCATTAATTTCGCAATTAGCAGGCCAACCACCTGCTCCTGCACCCCGCAAGGACTCCAGCACTCCCACTCAAACCGTTCTAGACAAAGTCCGGGCATAGCCTTAATTAATTCTGTACAGCGGCCACAAAAGCACACGGAGAAAAACAGGTTTAAGTTTGCTGAAAGTCAGATATAAAAAGCTGTACAAAAATATACTTAAGTTAAGTTTTAAGTGATATCAACACATGGATTGATATTTACCAGAAAACCTCTTAAGTATATTTTGTACTAAAAGGAGAGGAAAACCATTTAATTTGATAACCACTTTTCCCCAAGTACAGGCATACCCGTATGCTTGTTAATTTTTTTACACCGGAAACTTTAGAGCCGGAAGTTGTCTAAGGAAACCTGTCAAAAAGGTAAAAAGAAAAGCGTGCCAGCTGTTGCCCGACCAAGTGCATTCCATGGCGACCCATGACTGGATTCTTCGCACCATCCTGGCTCCCTTTTACTTTTTACCCGCTGGCAATGATTTTTGCTGACTAACTTTTTGCCGTCGGTTTGGCAAATCTCTAGGAGAGCGAAACGCGCAAAATTTAAATTTATGTAGCTCAATATTTTATTTATACATACGAGCTGAATGGGATGTACTATGCGAGATGTATGTGTCCTGCTGGCTTTGCATTTTAGCCTGGCATTTGCTTTTAGTGGCAACAACAACAACAACAATGAAACATATAGACACATAGACATATATATATATACATACATAGAGAGATATAGTCGGCAACATGGCGTCATGGGCGTCGCGTGTTAGTTACGTGAGGCCAAAGCGAAATTTTCTGCTGACGTCGCGTTGTCAACTTTCACTTCACCTGCAGCTGTGGCAACAGATTTCTTGCTATATGTATATATATAGTATATAGTATATAGCCCACACGATTTTCTATTCCTGCCTGACATGCATTAGCAGCGAATAGTCAAATAACGTTGATAACACTCATACGCCATGCGGTCCCTCGTTTTCAAACTTTAACGTGAATTATGTTGTTGCCTTCCTACCAAAAAAGTTTTTCATTTTTTTCCACTCTCTCTCTCTCTGTGGATCTGTTTGAAAAAAAAAGTTTCACTGCTTTTTGCCATTTGATGTAATGAAATTTGTTGAATTTCTAAAGGCCAAATAGGAATCGAGAAGAAGAACCATTAAAGCGTATTCTCTGCGTCGATGAAGTTTTTGGGGCTGAAAGCTTTCCGCAGATTGATTGGCATCAACCACCCAACTGCCTCCTAATGCTTCCCGAATTTTCCGAGCGTGTGTAAGACAATAAAAGTAATTGAGTGCGTAGCTCGTTGTTACATTTTTCACACTGATTTTCCTGCAACCCTCCCTCCAGTCAATGTAGTGTAAATTGTGTCGCCATGGTGTACGTTCGGTCGACACTTTTGTAAGGAGGGAAAATTGGCTGCGATGGGCGTTTGCAGATTGGCCATCAGATTGGCCCAAGCCATTACCGCGTTCCTGTACATCGAGTACTTCTTCTCTCCCGATGTGTCCGGCCATGTCAAATTGCCGGCCGGACAATGGAAAGATGAAGTTCGAGATTACACTGGCTATTTGTTGGACAAAAAGGTACAAAATAAAATTGTGATTATCATTTTGGTTGGTCCCTGGGTCAAGTTTTGATGGGTATGAAACTTTAATGCTGGCCTATCAGGTAAACAAGGGGAAGTAACTTTATAGTCTTAGGAAACCTTATTTTGATTTATTTTGCCTTGGGCA
This sequence comes from Drosophila eugracilis, assembly GCF_018153835.1. Lineage (NCBI taxonomy): Eukaryota > Metazoa > Arthropoda > Insecta > Diptera > Drosophilidae > Drosophila > Drosophila eugracilis. Next base: position 6,722,130 of record NW_024573038.1, on the reverse strand, counting down.
ATCAGATTCTCTTCACACTTAAATCCTTTTGTAAGTGTTCCCAAACGAATCATTATTCTGCTCACAATTGCTGGCTAGGCATGCACTCAAAAAAAGTGTTTTATTAGTCAAGGAAAATATTTATAATCATGAATTATAAAGAAAAACAGAAGTAGTGCATTCAGCCTTCATTAGCTATTTTTACTGTCAGAAATATTATTTTCTAAAAGGTTCATAATGAAAGTTAGACTCCTCTTTCTCAGAAATTTGGTTATATACAGGGTGGCCCATGTAGCGTTTGCTTTTTGAACTGTCGATTATCATGACTTTGATATTTCGAATGTCCGTGTCATTGTATCAGATATTTAGTAAAAACTTTGCGGTTTACTTAATGGTTATGATTTTATAGCGATTTTAAAAAGCAAATCTTCCCTGGGCCACCCTACATCTACTAGTAAGAAACTATTTTTTCTCTCTGCTTTCCAACCTCTTTTTCCACGCCATCATCTTCTTTATTGCCGCTCGAACAAACAAAACCCATTGCGTACGCGTACTGCCTGTCCGCAATTCGTTCATAATTTGCATAACCAAGTAGCGTCCAGAGCCGTCAAAGCGGATTGCCCCTCTCGACTAGCCTTCAAACGACGACAACATTTGGCCAAAATGTGCGCCCGTTTCATAACTTCATTTTAATTGAATTATGTAAATCACATGCTAAGAATTAGCAGGCGCAAACTATTTTTTAATGATGCTTTTTGTTCGCTTTTAATTAAAAGGCGACTGCAAATTAAATTTAACGATGATGAAACTTCGTCCCTTGGGAGTATTTACATGGCTGGCTGGCTGGCTGGCTGGGGCGATTTATCATCGTTGGCCCTAGCCAAGATTAGCTGGCTGGCAGTTAAGCAGCTCACCATCTAACCCTCACGCCCCCCCCATGTCCAATCTGCACTTGCAAATGATGTTCATTTCGCACAAGCTAGTCGTCCGTCGCCTCCGTATGTCCTATGGCCCTATGGAAATTATGCAATAATCTATGGCAATGCATTGGAAGTGGTTGCCAATGGCTGCGTTGACCGTCGGAAGTTAGTCAAAAGGAGCCATACACACAGTGCAACTACTTCGGTCCCTGACATCATCAGCAGCTACAATGCCTGGCAATAACAACAATATCATCGAGAAGAACTACAGATGAGGGTAAAATAAGAATGCCTACTTTGTTTTAAGATGTTATAAAGAAGTATTTTGATAACTTGAAGTTTATCTTGAAATAATGTGTAATTAAATGTACTTTTCGCCCCTCAAAGATAACGTTTATCTTATTTAAAATTAAAATATTTATTATTCTAACTTTATTAAGAACTATCCTTACCTTCCTTCGAATATATAATAATATTTCTGATTCTTCCCCTAGACACCTAAGTTATATTAAATCTAAACCAGAGGTAAAGCTGATCCCCCGACTGTACTTAACGTCATCCTGTGAAAATCTGCTGCATACGTTATGGCGCTTGTTTGTGTCCATGTCCGTGTTAAGTTGGCCGAGTGTGCAGCGTGTGCAGCGAAAGCAGCGTGTGGGTAAGCGTGGCTCCTTTGCCGTGACAATCCGTTTAAGCGTTTCAGTCAGTCGTCCGTGAAGTGGACTCCAGTTGATCCCCTCCAGCAAGTGCTTTCAAAGCTGGACAATGACCCGGGGCATTTAATTACAATATACCCCAGGCATTTAACACAAAATAATGCGAAAAGCATGCAACTGTTCCGACTGATTTTAATGCTCGCCATTTTAGGGTTTTGTTTTTAAATTGCACTCACAAAACGATTGCATAAAAACATGCAAATTGTCCGTACTGACTACGCAATGCATAAAAAAGTTAGGTGCAAAGTTGCACTAAAAAAGTTTTTAATTTATGTAACAAGATTAAACTTTTTGCCCAAGCCAAATTAATAGTCTATAAACTGTAACTTTGTGGACGTTTCGCTGTGCTGGCTTTAATTATGATTGTTTCGGTTTCGCATTATGGTTCCTTTTTTCCTTTATTTTGTATTAAACGGAATTCTATTTAATAATTAACTTTGTCAAAGTTTGAATTTTTTCATTTGCGGTCACACGCAAATCATATTGTGTTTAGGACATAAGCCAGGACATGCCAGTATAAATCAATTAAATCTTTTGTTTCCAAATAAATTGAATTGCAACCGCAAGCATTTCACGTGCTAATCGCCTTAATGTGGCAAAAACAAAAATGAAACAGATATTAAAAAACAGGCCAAGCCGAAAACACATACATTTTTACGACTTGTTAAACCAATCTAATTTGCATAGCCGTCTGTATTTATTGCGTGTGTATGTAATGTAGATTATCATTTAATCATTGCAATGTAGCAATTATATTTTGAGGTATTAAATTATCTGAATTGAACCCAAAGCGATTCACGATTGCTCTTTTTATGCTAATACCCCGCCTCATTTGCATACAGAGACTCCCACTCAAGTGGAACATGAACATATTTCATTCGATTCTCGGCATAATTTAAATTACCTATTGTTTGATGGTGTGCCAATGTGTGTGTGTGTGTGTGTGTGTGTGTCTAGCTTACAATTGTACTTTATTGATTTGTGCTATAGAAATTCAGTGGCTCTGTTGAAGGAAAGTAGCCTTAGAAAATGCAATATCAATTTATATTCTGAATAAAAGCCATTGAAAGGGGTCTATATATGGTTTTGCAAATAGAAGTGGCAAAAGCTTGATTTGCATGTTGATCAGGAAGTAAACTAAGCTAGACTAATTGCGTATAATAGGAAATACTGTGGAAGTGAACAACATTGATCCAAAATACCAAATGAAAATGTAAAGAAAACTTCGAGTTCAGTAAATCAGAAAGTGTAGCAAATCAGGTATAAATTTCCTCAAGGATATTAACCATTTAAGTAAATAAATGACTGCCTTAAACCTACAAATTTACTATAGTTAGCAATCGAACTGAATTCCACTAATTACGCATACGTCATGTGGTATCCCCCCATGCGAAACCACTCAAAAAATCAGATTTTTATCCCCAGAGTCCATCGTTTTTTTGTGACTTTTATTCCTGGACTAAGGAGCATACAATCAACATTTTTTATTCCATATGAATGCCGGTGTATGTCCAAGTAAATACAAATACCAAAACCATGACTGCATAAATCGTGCAACAGCTTTTGATTAGGCAGCCAGCTAAATGTGACTAATTACGTATACGCCATGTGTGGTCGCTGCTGCTGCCATTGCTGCTGCGTTTTTTGTCCCTACAAAAATCCAATAAACTGCAGGGCAATATAAAATGGTGAACATAAAAAGCACAATGTATCCACATACATCAATATATAAATTTTTCACATTGCCCGGAAAGCCAAAGAGGGGCGTGGGACACGGTGGCTTATATTGGAATATGGTTATTCAGGGCTTCATGGATTTAAGTGAACCACAGACGGTTTGAGTGCCTGCCATGGCGCATACGGATTTGATAATAAAAAAAAAAAGAGCAAATCGGGTTACAACAATGCACATAAGACCGCATAAAATAGGACCCCAAACCCCCATTTTCCAGCACATTTCCACGCCAGGACAGGAAGGGGTCAAATGGAAATCATGCTTTATTTATGATCCCCGACGCGTGGCTCTGGCCTAAAGGACAACGAATCCCGGCGCCGGGAAGGGAATATGCCGGAAAGATTGACATGACATGACATGCCAATCGTGCGGCGAAATGTCTTTTTTATTTATTGCCATCGAAGCAGCTCCTAAAAAAAAGAAGGATTTTTAATTTTATTTCTGCCGAAAAAAGTCATTTCCCCCGCATTGTTAGCTTGCTGCTGTTGTTGTTGTTGTTGTTGCTGCTGCAACAGCACTTACAAATAATTGCAAGCACTCAAGTAGCGCCTATTGTGATAGAGAGTGCAAAAGCGAACGTCGGGTTGCAACGTTTTTAAAATAATTTAACAGCATTTTGAAGCGCATTCAAGACGACTTCCGCTGCTGACTTGGCTCCTTGGCAAGGAATGGCATTTGGCTTCCTCTTTCAGCAGGACGACGACGACAACGACTGCCAGAGCGTTTGTGCAATTTGTCATTTGGGCAAATACACACGGAGACGAATGGCATGTCCTTTTGCGGCATCGAAGCAGCAGGGCAGGATGCTGGCAAGTTGCAGTCGAGAGTGTGAAAACATTGCACATGTGTGGAGTAGGAGGAGGAGGAGGCTCCCTGGCAGCTGATGCACTTCAACAGATTTTTATAGGACTTAGCCCACCCGGTTCATGGCTAATTTTTCATACCATTCATCCGTTCCATGTCGTCGCTTTCAATCTTTTGATTTTCATTTTAGCCATAACAAGTTGTTATTTGATTTTCTATTTGTTTATTTCGTTTTTATTACTGTTTATTTACTAAATATTAATAATTTTCTATAATTTTCATGAATGTTTGCTTGCATTTTTTAATTGGTGTCCACTTATGGGTCGATGCATGTTTGTTTTTCATGTTTGTTTGCATATCACAGGTGTTTATTTATCATCCTTGATATTAGTTAAATATTAATGCTATTTAGATAACTTCAAAAGCTAGTTATTAGTTTAATAAATTACCAAGATAGGCAACTAGAAACTGGAATTATGTTTTAAATAACATTTATAAACCATTTTTGAGTTCATAATTAGTTTTTAGAGAATAAAGAAACTGTTTCTAGAAAATTAAATAAATATTAACCTTAACTAAAGGGTGGCCCACGGAAGTTTTGCGTTTTAAAATCGCTTTAAAAATAACAATATTTCCCAATTTTCTTTCGAGCGGAAACTTAATCATTTCGAAAACCACAAACCTTCCACTAAATATCTGATACAATGACAATGACATTCAAAGTCAAAATTATCGCTACTTCAAAAAGCAAACGCTACATGGGCCATCCTGTATTTCTAACTTATTTAATTTCTAAATAAGAAAAGTACCCCCTAAGGCAGTTATCCCCTCATTTCCTCCATTAAAAAACTTAATTTGTCCACTTTACCTCTTCCATTAGCACTCATAAACCTGCGGAAATTTGGGGAATATCTTCCGTACTTTTACACTCCAACTTGTTCATTGTTGGAAACAAAGTTTTGCCCTGAAACAATCCACATTGTATGCTGAGAGCCGCAGTCGGGTAGGTAATTAAGTACTGAAATTTTCCATCTATGTTACCGGTTGAACATTTTTGCACAATTTAGCGTTCAATTAAAAGTCACATCCCCCTAAAAATTTCACAGAGAGTAAGAGAGAGAGGGAGCAGAAATTGGCGGGCCAATGCAGTTTCAAGTGTTCGATGGAAAATTGCACTTGAGAGGAGAGAGATATATATATTTTTTCGAAAACTAATTGCTTTCATTATCTTCGACAGTGCAGTGCAGTGCAGTGCAGGCGGCGTAGCTTAGCTCATCATCGTTATCCCCATCATCCAGTTCTAGGAGGTCCTAGACACCGGGTCCTGTTTAAATATTCATTGAGTGGCCGCCCTTTTCCCAACCCCAAACCCATCCACAAACCCATGCAAACAAGTTCGAGGGCATACAAATTGGCCAGGAAAAACAAGGAGGGGAAAGGGTGTGGGGTTTTCATTTGCAAGTTCGCCTCCATCTCCCCCCCCGCCCCCCCCTTTTCGGGATTGCCGACGTCTCTACGTGACCTTGCCAATTGGACGGGTTTAAGTTGTGCCATTGATTTTCGTTTGCCTTGTTTTCCATTGTATTTTGCACTGTTTTCCCTTTGCAAACAGCTCAATTTCATTTCGCTTAGTTTGCCATGAATAAACTAAAGTTGCAATGCTGTGTAGAGTTGAGTTTTCTGAGAGAGAATGAGAGCGAGGGAAGCTGGGGGAGTAGCTGATTCAGCACAACTGTACCTGTACATACCTGTACAGGTTGCCATTTTGTAGCTCACCTAAGTGCTTCATAATATTTTAACACGCTTGTCTCTGTAGCTGGCTGAGTTTGGTCCTTTTTCTTTCTTCTCCTAACCCCCCCATCGTTGCCCCTTCCCTTTCAGGTGCTTAAGTTTTCCGAAACTTCTTGGCAACTTTTACGCTGTCTCCCAGCTTCAGCCATTGGCGCCCATTGTTTCGCATTTTTTGTTTTTTACGCTTTGTCTTTGGTATTTTAATTAAAAAACTGTCGTTAGTTGCGTTGCAAGTTTAAATTAAACAGGCCAACAACTCTCCGCGGAGCTGCCAATGGCCGCCGACGCCTCTAAGTTGTGGCTGCCATCGGAGAAACCCAGCGGACCGGCCTGGCAACCACCTTGAAACTTTGAATATGCCATTCAGCGAGAGCTATTTTCGGTAAACCGCACTTTTCACGAAATGTTTATTCAAATTTAACAAAAACTTTTTTGAGTTTAATATAGATTGATTTAAGAAGTTTTTGGATTTAATATTCCCTGTTCTAAATACTAATCACAGCCCTTTGGGAAAGCATAGAAAAACCTAACTAAAACCACGAATAAATTGAACTCTTAAACTGCTGAGATATCTATTATAGTTTTAAACTTTTATAAAGTTTTACAGGTTTTCATTTGTGTTAATGTTTTTGTCGTAAATCGAAAACGGAAGAAATTTTCGCTGGCAAATTTCCGGTTTTAGTTATTTACTGCCTCGGCCCTGACCAGAAGTTCAATCGAAACTTTATCGAACTGCCTGAAGGGCAGTAGGAATTCGTTGGCCAGTTTCGGACTCTCTCCCTTGATTAACTTCAGCTGGCTTTAACTTGGTCCAATGTCTGACTTAATGGCTACTAATTATGGAAAGTATTGCTAATCACTGAGCACAAATCGCTTTATTAATCAGATTATGTACTGCGCTGCTATTGCGGGTGGGGTGGTGGGCGTGGTGTGTGGTCATAGTCCGCCTCCTCTTGCGCTTGATTAGCCATCAGACGACTAATTTGCACATTGATGGCGTCTTTTATTGAGGCATCGAGACGGTCTGAGGCGAGCTTTTCGGTTGGCCAAGGCGAGCATGTTGATTGGCATAATTAGAGCCAAGTTAGTGCGCTCGTACGTGGCTTTCTGTGTGTGTGTAAGTGTGTGTGTGCATGTGTCTGTGTTAGCCTGTGCTTATGTGCAGCTGTCCTATAACTCTATTTCATTAGTTTTGCAGCCGGTGCCATCCCAGGCTAGTTCATACCAATACCACAGGCTCGTACAGCCAGGAATCAGAGTTTGCCAAGCCTGGATCTGCATTATTTCACTGAAAGTCGTTCTCTTACGCATATACTGCATGTGCAGCTTAAGTCAGGACAACAAGAACAGTAACAATTACATTAGGAAAACCGAAGTTTGAAGTTCTCTTGAATAAAGGTTGAGGTATTCTTAATTAGTGAGGAATTCTTAGTTTTCCAGTACAGAAATGTGTTGGATTTTTCAGCAAAAAAGTGCACCTGACTCATTACTAAATTATAAGCTTAGGTAAACAGCGAAAGGATAGCTTAATATTCCACTCCTCCCCTCCAAATTGATTATCTTAATTAGGCAATCTATTCGTGAGCACCCATATAGGGTATATAACCCCCTAAAAAGGGTATATAAACAAGAACAGGAACCTAATGAATACATGGTAATAAAAGATAAGCTTCTCATGTGCCAGCATGCGTGTGTGTTACTAAGAGAGAGAGAGAGAGAGAGGGAAGTAAAGCTAGACCATTGTAGCTTGTTTCCAGATAAGCAGCGAGAAGCCCCCCGACTCATTTGGGTAAAGTGCCAAGCGCAAATTGTATCGGGCTCTATCTTCATCTGGAGCATCCCCGATGTCTTTGCTCCTGCAGCGCATAAATGAGAGACGCGTATTAACTGAATTTCAGTTCGAAACTAAACTCATTAAATGATGTTGCTTCGCCAGCTAGAATAAGCTAAAGGCAAAAAGAATCCTCCAAGGGGGCTGAAGCGGAGTATGTAGTAAAGGAGCATGGAGCGGAGCTCGACTTTTCAAAAGCCCCGTTGTACACGATTGTAATCACACCTGCCACTATAAATTTGCTACCGGGGATTTGCATGGCCAACAATTAAATGAATGGAAAACTTCGCTTCAATTGAGTGCCGGAGAGGGGAAGAGCTCTTGTTTTCATTTATGTTGCCATAGCATTTTAGCATTTAGTTGGCAAAAAACGGGGGTTTATGCGTGAAAAGATTACATATATGTATGTACATTTTGGTTGTTAGAAATCAATGTTGTTTGGTAATATAGTATATGGAAAGCGTCATATAATCCCTTATAAAGAATGCATTGCAATATTGTTGGAAAAAGTACTCACTCAGATATGGTTACCTTCGATCGAATGGTATTTAAACATAAAAATGCCCAACTTTTCGTGAAATAGTTCATTATTTTCTGACCCATTACTTAAAAATGAACTTAGTTTAATCCCATTTTCCATAAAGTCCCAAACACAGCCGTATAAACTCCCCACTAAAGATCAAAAAGTAGAAACTCGCCTGCAGGAATTTGACTGATTAGCCAGTTTGAAATGGCGTTGCTGCAAATGGAGCACGTGACTGACAAAGTGGGATGGCTGGATAGATGGATGGATGAATGAGGGGGAACAGCAACAGGAGGAGAATGGAGTCCGGAGCAACGCTTGGGGAATTCGCTGATGCCGCTGCCAATGCCGGAGATGAAGCTCTCCTTCTCTCTCTCTCTCTCTGTGTGCATGGCAAGTGCACGTTTTGTAACGAATTGAAAACATTGTCGTCGCTGTGCATTCACTGGCACTTTCCTCCTGCCAACTGGCAGTTCATTCCATCAGTCATTCATTCTAACATTCATTCATTCATTCACTCATTTGCTGCAACATTGTTGCGATGCGCCCAACAATGATGTCGTCTAATGAATGTGGCAACCATTGCGACAGCAACCGAAATTCAAAATGACTTTTATCGCTTTTAAGGGACCTGCTCCAAAAAAAAAAAAAATAAGAATCCTCTTGACGGCAGCCCATCAAAGCCTTAAACAAACATTGACTGCCTCAAATGGCATTTGCAATGACAATTTCTTTCAATTAAATTGACATTTCGCCATTTTAAGCTTGAATAGGAAAGGAGAATGCAATTCCACTCAAAGAAGGGGTTTTTGTATTTAATAAATAATTTAAATTTGTAGCCATTTTTGTAGAAGAAAGAAAATGTATCCATGAAAAAGATATTTGTTTAGTTACTAAATATAAAAATATATTTTTTATTATTTTGTCAAATCAAAAGACTCATTTCTGAGTGTCGTTTCTATATAGTTAACCCGGGCGATCTACTATCTTGGGTATTAAATACAAAAATGAATATCTAACATGGCCCTGAGGGATTCCTTCTGTTGATTGCACTGCCATGGCAGTGAAGCCAATCCAATTCAAATTTTCCGACTTGGCTAAGTAGCGCAGTAGCGGCGGCAGCGGAAAAACTGAAGCGAAAAGTTCAAACAAATGTGCGGGGGGAAGATGGATGGTGTTGGAGCTAGGAGGTAGTGTCTAAACCCCCCCGAGTCAAGAAGCATCAAGTTTTGTTGATTTTGGTTCTGCGACTTGCATACCCACCCACCCCTTCACCCACCTCCTGCAATCCTTTTTAGCGCTTTTTAGCCCCACCCCAACACTGCATTCCGCTTTTTGTTAATTTAGCATAAGTGACGAGTGAGTGACTCTTGGTAAATGCTTTTGGCCAAGAGCACGAAGATTGATTAGAGCGTGAAAATTGTTGGCATATCGCGGTGGTAGCTTGGCTTTTATCATTCAGCCAACAGAATTTCTGAATTCCTGCCACAGCTGGGCCAACAACAATTGATGGCTGTCAATGGTGCATAATTAATTAACATTTAATTCGAAAAGTGCACTGCATAATTAATAGACTCCGCCAACAAATAGGCGTGATAAATATATGGCTATCGAAATGAAAAAATTTATACATTTAATATGAATATTTAATAAGAATGCTTTATGCCTGCGACAGTCGCAAATGTTGCTTGTTGCTCTCTTTTTTGGTTTTATTTCACATTTTCACTGATTGAAAGTTTTATGATATGGCCATATGCGCAATCAACATATATAATTTCGATCATAATTAAAGCGCGGCAGGGTAATCGCCAAAGGTTTTCTTTTTTTTTAATTTTTGATTGACATTTAATTACTGCAACTTTATGGTTTTTAAATGGCAAGCAAAGGATACAAAAAGGTAAATAAATATTTCATTTATTTAGGAATAAAAGTATTTTTCCACCCATTTACCCATCGGAAACGCTCTGAGAAGGCTCATCCAATGCTACTGCTGAGCACTGATTGCCTTTGCATTGGCCAGTTCTTCTTCCTCTCTCCAATGGACTAAGTAGAGCTCTCTCTTATTTCCAGCCATCTTATTCGCATTGCACTTAATGCTGGCTAATGGCCCAACAACCTGACAACCATGAGACAACATCAGCAACAACATCCGCTTCAGCATGGGTCTGACTGGGGCATCAATCATACGCCACGTAAACCGCAAGCCGAAAGCCGCCAGTCGAAAGCCATTTTAAGCTGCATATTTATGGCTAAGCAGGGCGCTGGCTCTCTGAAGCTATATAGCTAGGAATCGGCGAAGAGGAAGTCCCGGGAATTGGTAGCAAAAAATGTAAGGGGGCCGGCGGGGGGGTGGCGGTAACATGCAAAAACGTTGCAGCTGCGTGTGCAACAGACGATAAGCGAACGAGCTGAAGCTGGGAGCTGGAAGCGCACACACAAATGGAAGTTGAAACGAGGAGGAGTCCAACTGGCCTGGTCGGGGATTCGTCGTTTTCCATGGGGATTCCCAGGATTCGCAACCCGACGAGATATGCATGTTAAGTTGGGCCCAGGCAAAGTTATGCCCGATCTGGGGGTGCTCTCCAAGTGCTACTGGTGCTGCAGCCCTGTGTAACTGTAACTGCGGTTAAGTCAACAAATTAAAACTTTTTCCACTCCCTAACCAAGGAAAATGAGATGGTTAGGAGTTGGAGTTGGGAAACTCCTTCTTTGCCCCCTCAACTTATGCACGAGTTATGCGCATAAGCGGCAAGTAGACAGCGCCAAGGAATAAAATACTATTTAATTAAACTTTTGCACGTGGCCGTTTGTGTTTGCTTAGAAATAAAATAATAATTTTAATTCAATTTACACCCAGCCAGCGTAGGGCCAAACACAAACAGAACTGGGTTTGTTTTCATTTTAAAACTAATTTGGATATGGCAGATTTTTCTAGGAAGGGTGAGGTGGAGAGGTGCTTGGATGCCACGTGATTTTCCGGGCATAAATAACCGTCTGTGGTCCGAGAATGTTGCTCATTTGTTTTTGTGGTAGGGGGGGGAGTGGAGAGCTTTTGGGATAAACAGAGAGGAAGGGAGAGTGCTAAGGGGTTTCAGTTATATAAATTGCTTGTGAAATTGAATCTTTATGGTTCAGCTGGAATATTTTGGCAGATAGTCTATAAATTATGGCCACCAAGGGCATACACATGCACGCAAAAAGTTGTTTGGGATTTTTCCTCTCTCTTATTTTACACACACACATTTTTATATATATTTCGTACTGTTTTTTTTTTTCTGCGTCTGCCCTGGGAAATGGCTCGCATATGGTGTTTCTTGTTTGGCACAGCCTTTGTCTGCCGCTGTTGTTGTAAATGATTATCTTGGGTCGTAGTCGTAGTCGTCGTCGTCGTCGCCTGCCGGCTCATCGCATTGAAGAGGCACATTTTGTGGCCTGGCAAATGGGTAGAACATTTCGAAATAGTTTCTAAATTAGTTTGTGAAATGTTTTTGACGTCTGTTTGCGGCAAAAAAGGGATTGCTTAAAGTCCGCAAATGTAACATGTGGCGTATGCGTAATATTATTTTAAGTCCTTTACCTCAGGGAGGGGGGGTGGTGGTGGGTTAGGCAAATGAATGATGAGTGGTTGGTGCGTGGGCGATATGCCTCTTCCATTTATCCTCACTTATCGGAGGTTGTCCCAGTTGCTGCCACTTCCCTTTTAAGCATTTACAATTTGCACATTTTTCACACTGCTCACCGTGGCGTATACGCAATATGCTAATCAAGCTTTCATTGCATACTTTGCAGCTCATTTGCATAGCGTTCTTAGCATGGAAAAGTTGGCAGTTTGCTGTCAGTTTGCACATTTTAAAAAACATACATTTTTTTCTTCATAGCACACACTCCTTCCGCTACACATATGATTGATCTGGCCTTGGGTCTTATACACCACCACTACCACCTTGCTTATCATCAATTTGCAGAACATCTGAGTGTCTCGTTGCCCCCCCTTTTTGGTCGTTGTCATCTGGTAGCTGCTTCATCTTAATTCCCTGAAAGGACCAAACGGACCAACAGAAGCCCACAGCATTTGGCCTTCCATTTAGTTACTCTGGCTGTGCGTCCTGCAATATTCATGCAGCGCTCTCGACTACCTTCAGTAAAGTCAAATCGAGCCTTGGGCCGTTCGCTCGTTTACAGCTGTAAGTGTTGTAATAAGTGAAGTGTATTTACCCAACAACAAGCCCACGTCCTTAAAAGCTTCCCTTCGTTATGTACCGTTTTCCCAACTCAAGCCAACCCAAGCCAACCCAACCCCCACCGAAACAGAACTGCACATCGGTGAAAAGTTTACGGAAAACGTTACGAAAATTGTTTGCGGCCATAAAATTGTGTGCAACCGAAGGTCCGAAAAAGGCCTCCAGGCTGAAGTTGTAATTGGGAATGAGCTCGAACAGACATCGTTCTCGGCCGATGGGCATGCTGTTGCCTCTTTTCGGCGCTCCTTCTGCCGGCCAATCTACACTGTGAGCTCTGATTTCAAATTGTTTTCAATCCCCAGGGACTTGAAATATATAAATGACTGCTTTTGAAATAAGAGTAGAGGCTTTTAAAGCTCTTTTGCTTTGATACATTTAAGCGTTTGATTTTATTGCTTTTGTAAATGGTAAATTGGTCAAAGAATACTTCACTTTCTGGCAGTGCACCTCTTGCTTCTGCCCAGCTTATCTTTGGGGCTATCAAGTTATTAAGTTTATGTAATTGTTGTTCCATTTCCGAGCATTTGATTTGGAATGGCTTATGGCAGCTTACGAAGGCGTTATCTTCGGATAACTTGTCCCCAGGCCGTCTCGGCTGTCAAGTTTTCCAGCTTTTCCAGCTCCAGCGACCTGTGTGCGTTTTTGTTTCTCGTTTCTGGTTTCCACTTCCGCTTCCGTGTCTCGGTATCAAATTTCAAGTTCAAAGTGAGTAGCAAAGTGTGAGCTCTAATCAGACTCAGATGTGCAGTGCAGTGCAAAATCAAGTGTCAATGTGTTGGCTCTTTGTTATTTGTAATTCAGTAGGTAAGGAAGGTTCTTTCTGCAAATAGAGAGATGCGAGTGATGAACAGCAGTCATTCCTATACGTATTCCAATTCGTATTGCCCAGAGAGCTCAGCAATTTGCTCACATTCCTTTGGCTTTGTCGATGCGCCTTGTCGGCAGTTGATTAATGATGACAAAAGTGGAAGCTCCGTGAAAAGCAGAGCGGAACGTAGAAACTCAGGGGGCCGAAAAGCTTAATCAACAGATGCGACAGATGATGGGGGAGAAGGGGGACAGAATGGCATCTAGGATGTCCCATGTCAACCCCAATTCTGGGACTCACCTCATCAGCGTTTGACGTTGTTTCGCAGCTGGAAAAAGGTGGGCGCGGTCGTCGGTTACTTTGATGTGCCTCACGTAACCGAACCCGCCTCGGAGGCGTGGCCTAGCCACCGCAGCTTGTTCCGGCCGTAAACATAAAAATTCCGTAGAAACAAGCTTTAAATTGAAGGGGACTACGGGGCGGCTAACCTATTTTTAAGGCAAAGCAAGGAAAATGAGAACAAACACGGATGGCTAATAAAAATTGTAGCAGGAAATGGTCATTGTTTTCGAATCGATTACCACTAAAAGGGTTGATCATAAATCTCTTGCCCGAAACCCATGAATCATGTCCGGGGATCCAGCAGTGGCCTAAAGGACTCCTCTTCGCTTGGCATAAATGTCAAAATATTTGATAGAAATGCCAATCAATTTGAGGATCTGCCGGCCTCTGGAAAATATTATCTCTCTTTTTTTACATTTCGCGTATTTAATTTCGTTTTATGGCATTTTATAGCGGGTGGGCTGGGGGATGGGGCGGTTGGTTGAAGGGCATAAGTCAAAAGCGGCCATAAAAATGCGTCTTGCCAGGCATGCGCTTGTATTACGCATACGCCGTGTTGAACACGCAATAAAAATACCAATTGCAGCGTGTTTCGCCCAACGCCCACGCTCATGTGCCAAAGGGGGAGGGCATTCCCGTCGGCCATTGTTTCGTAATGTGGCTGCATGCAAAATTTATTGTTGATTTTATTTTCACCGTCGTCCTTTTTACACAACACATTTTCCGCTTCCTTTTTGTGCATTTTTATGGGCATAAATTTACAAGCAGCCACCAGGCCACCAGCCTGGGATCGCTTGGGCTGCTCGTTGGTTGGGCAAGGCACTTGGGAAACTCAGAAGGCAGTCACCACTCCTGGCAAGCCCCAGGTGCGTTATTGTGTCAGCCTTGACCGACAGTCGACGGTCGATGGTCGACGGTTGAGAGGCGGCGGCAAATCTGTAGCAGGCATAAATTCAACTGCAAAGCCACCAGCTGGTGGCTCAGGACAGTTCCAAGTTGAAAAGTTAAGTATACACAAGGCGTTTGTCAGAGCACTCGGAGAAAATGCAAACTAAAGTGGCGATTGTGTGGCGGAAACGGAGAACAAATCGGTTTTAAAGTAAGTCAAAGGGTTTGGAACAAGGTTTTCAGTTCATTGAAATATATTTTATAAATAAGAAGGGTTTTGATTTAAAAATGTTTATTATGATATTTAGTTTGCTTTAAAGTAACAAGTCCAGAGCCCCAAGAGCCTTAAGTTCTTATATCCTTGACAGCATCTTATCCCTACCTTCATTTTGCCCTTAAATTTGCTTGTTTCTTAAAACTTAATCCTTAATTTTGAATTAAAATCCCTTAATCTTACTTATTAAAACCTGTAATTTTTTGCTCAGTGCCCATGTTTGATTACATGTATTTGTGCTTGGCTAATCCGACGAGTAAGGACCTCCAGATGCTTGTCTTTTGGCAGCAACTCCAACTCGACTCGACTTTACTAAAGACTTGGGTCTAAGGATACGGTATGGTATTGGGCTTGCGTGCAGGATGCCCATTAGACGAGGAGACACGGGCAACGAGGACATCGAGAAGGGGTATCCAAAGGTGGATGCACGGGCACGTGGCAACGAATGTGCTCACATATCCTTTGCCTGCCTTGAAACGAGCGTGAAAGTATTTTCAGCATTTTTGGCGTAACGCTGAAACGGCCAATTAATATTCCCCAACTCCCAACTTTGTTACTTTCTCTCTTGTTTTTTTTTTTTTCTTGTTTTTTGCTTTCTTTTTGCTGTTTTGAGGCCTATTGATTTTTTGTTACCGTTTGCAAACTTGTTGAGGCGCACGGTTGTTAGGCTTGTTTGAGTGGGTGGTGGAAAATGTGGGCGTGTGCCCAACAATTAAGCCATTTTCCTTTTGGAGGGGTGGGCGGTCAAAATAGCAAGGTGGCTTGCGGCTTTAAACGTGTTTCTGTGTGTTGGTGCGACTGCAATTGATATCGCGCCATTGCATTCGGTTTCGTGTAATTGCAATGCATAATTTGGACTTGGCGGTTCAGCGGTTTGTGAAGCGTTATAATGCGCTTATGTCCAGCGAAATGTCAGGCAAATCGGAGGCAGCCACCTAATATAATTAGGCAGATAACGCATCCTCTCAAATCAAAAGCAGCCTGGCTATCTGCTTTGTGTCCATTGACTAATCGAAAAGATAAACATCTGAAATGCCGACTTCGGTTTGAATTTATTAGTCAGCTAAAGTGGCTTTAGTGTGGTTTCAACTTGAATTTAATATGGCTTGGAATGAAATTTAACAAGAAGTGAGAAAGGTTAGTGAAGTGCTAGAGATTTTGGTTTAAAATTTCAAGCCTAAAAGGATTTTATTTCTATGACAATACATGAAAAAAGAATTTAAAGAAAAGAATTGTTAAAATCCCTGCTAAGCCTTCTTTATTTGAATATTTTCATTCATTTATTAAAACTAAAACAAAGGCCATTTATATCGACCTTTTAAAATCTTAGCCTAGCAATTATCTTAAAAGATCTTAATTTATTCACACCTCGATGATTTTGGCAAATTGAAATGCTAATTGCAATTGCAATTTCCAGCCATCTGGGACATAATAAGTTGCCCAGGATAAAATCTAAGCCACTTGTTGAAAGCTTTTTTTTGGCCATTGGCAGTCGCCAAGGACTGCAGGGCATCCCTGCTGCCATCCACTTCAGTCACAAAGTGTTCGCACAATTATTTTAAATGACTCGACACAAAAATTAAAAATGCAATAATTGCATAATGAAGGCGTCTGCCAACAAAGTCGACTTGGCTGACTGGATGGCTAGATGGCTGGCGAGCAGGAATCGGGCAAGTGGCCAAAACGGATGAGGCATGCCTCTGAAACTTGTGTGCATAATTCAAGCCAAAAGGGTCGACAACTAACGCCCGGTGGGCGTGGTCTTTTCGAGGGCGGCTAAAAGGTGCGAATTCCAAGGACCAAAAGAACAGAAAAACGATGGTGTGGACAAAAAGAGAGCAAATCCAAAGCGGCTTAAATGTGTGCTAAGTGCCGTTGAGCTTATAATGAAACACGACACACCCACACACACACACACACTCATGCACAATCAGAACCGCCCACTTACACCTGCTCCGATATATATTTAGATACAGGAAAAAGTTAAGAGGGATTGATGCTTCTGATTTAAATAGAAAATATCTCTAGTCAGGAAAAGAGTTCAAATTTTAATGTGAAGAAATCAAAAAGCAGTTTTTTCTCCTTCTAAACTTTAAATCTATATAATATATAGTATTTTTTTTTCAGTGTAGAATATGTACAAAGAGAAAGTTCGTGACAGAGATTCGAGGGGGGACGCAGTGGAGCGCAGTTCCCGCACAGCAGCCACACCCACTTCCGGTGTTTGTCCAGGTAAAGCTTGGGGGCGAACACCCAAACCGCAAAAACCGCCAACACATACAGATACCAACAACAGACCAACAATAACACCAACACTAACACCAACACTTACACACACAAACAGACACTAGAAGCCCAAACAAAGCACTAAACTAGGCGCAGCCTCAACCGCAAAGAGCCGCCTCGTTTGTTATTCCTTTTTTTATGATTTATTTGCCAAACAAAATTTCCGTTGTCATCTCCTTGATTGATGGCCCCAAGGTCCCGGGATGTTAGCCTGTCTGTCAGTCGTCCTATTCATTTGAGTGTGTTATTAAACTCATGCTTAATTAACGCAATTATTTCGGCCATTTGTTTGCGAGCAGCAGCGAGTGGTGTTACCATTTAAGCCCCTCAAAAAAACACATTTGGCTGGGGTCTTGGCTTGCTTGGCATTTTTCGAGCGCACATCCCTCAATTACTTGTCACTTCAAAGTCATTTTCAACACGGACGGTTTTCTTTTAATCACTGGAAAAATTATATATTCAGTGTCGTTTAATCAAAAGGTTCCCAAAAAACATTTTATAAATATTTTAAGATAGATTATGATAAATTAGTTTATATATTCTCTATCTAAGGTTGTCTTAAACTTTTCAGAATTTAAAACTGGCTTCCTTTTCCTCAGTGTAATCGGTTTTCCAACCATATCTCCCGGGGCCGTCAATGTCGGCGTTGTTGATCACAAAAATTGAATTGAATATACAATTGAATTTTTGAAAAATGGCTGCACAGCACAGCTAGCACACCCAGTAGCCATTGCATAATTCCTTTGCAGACAGCTTCAAGTTGGGTTTTTTTGGGCTAGTGGGGCGGGGGGAAAGCCCATCCATACGAGGGAAGGAAAAGTGGAATGAAAACTGCAAGGTGCCGGTTAGGAGTTATGACAGTCGTCTAAGGTCACGCCGAAGGAGCAGCTGTCGATGATGGCTGGCAAAGTGAGCCCTGGACAGTTCCCATGCATGGCAAATGACATGCGAAGTGGAGGTGTTCGAGGATTTGCCTCGACTCAAGTGCAATGATGCGGCAATAACAGTTGGCCAAGGATGTGCGAGTGATCCTGGTTGAGAGGCTGCCAAGTGCCTGGCAATTGATTGTAAATACGAAAATGATTACACATGAAATTGGGTTAGGCTTGGCGTTCTTGGTGAATCGAAGGGTTACGCTGTAAATGATGCATTCGATACTTGAGTTGCAGGTAATATTTCATGATGAGACATTCCTGTCAAATTAAATTTTACACATTTTGGGGTTAAACTATAAGTTAACCATTCGATTAGTTCATTGGTGAAAGCTGAATGAAAGCTGATACGAAAATATGGCATTACCTGTGTTGTAAAATCAAATGTCTGTGTTTATCCTTCGTGTGTTAGTTCTAAGGAGTTAAGAAGTCCTTTGGCAACTTGAAAATCTGCTATGTCCTCCACTGGCTGTCTAAATATTTAGACAATCAAACAAGATTTGCGGCAGGCAAGCTATTTATTTTGTGGTTAAGATGCTTCCTTCCCAATCGATTCGAATGGACCCATTGCATCCTTTTGCGGTGTTGGCAAATGTTGCAGTCATGGGAATTTCGTTTACGTTTCTCGTTTGCTGTCCGATTTTGCGGTGCCGGTGGTTTCGATGGTATGTACTACGTACCAAAAGGGGGGTGCGGGGAGGGCGGGCACACGAAGTTGCCCAAAAAGCAAAGTCAAAGGCGGAATCCGAAAGCCAAAAGCCAAGGGGATTTTTCATTAAACGTGCAAATGAGGTCAAAGGGTGAAAGCTTCTCAAATGTTGCTTGGATGTTCGATTAATTAGACATTTGGCTTTAGCTTTGTAGGCCATTGAACGTTTACAGGATAAAGGTGGGTGCAGTATTTTCGGTAGAACAAAATCCTTTAAGGAATTAACACTTAAAGGGATTCTTATAATTAGTAAGTACCTAAAACTTATAGTAAAATAATATTAAAAATCAAAATTGAACTCCATCCTTCACCTTAAAGAGTTCAACAACTTTCTGTATTCCTTTGCTTAAATTTTGAAGAAATAAATCAATTTTTATTGGAGACAAAGTGCATTGCCTGCCACCGCCACCCGGGCTTAATTTGCATAATCGAAAATGAGATCTGCTTCCTGGCAGCGTATGGATTGGGGCGAGCCTTTAAAAACATTTAATTGAAACGCGTTACGAGGCACGTACAAGGCGCCAACGACACTGTTAATTATAAATTTCCATGGCTGTGTGCTGGAGTGGGTTTTTATTGCGCTGCATCGGCAATTAACAGACAAATATAACAACAAATAACTGGCCCGGGCAAGGTTTGCAGATGCTGCGATTTTCTCTCTTTTTTTTTTTTGTATGCCCAAACGCCGACCGTTGAATTATTGGCGGTTGTTCATGCCACAGCTGCCGGCATTAATCCAACACGCTCGCATCCAGGACATACACACACACACACCCACACATACAGACAGATCTAACCGATGCGCCTCGTAAAGCAGACCCACAATGCCCAACAATACACCATCCGGATGACCCATTCCAGTCTGATTTCCAGCTTGGGTTCGACATCAGCCCTGGCCAATGGGCATTTCAGTTTTCTTTTTTTTTGCTGTTGCAGTGATTTGCGTGCATCGGCATGTCCTGCGAGGATTTTAACCTCTCTCTCAGGCCACGGGGCTTTTCTCGTTGTTTCGTTATTGTACGGAGTCATATGGGGTTTTGGGGTATTTCGGTTGTTTGCTTAGTGAATGGGGTTTTTTGTGGGTGCTATCTATAATAGGTTACTCAAAGCCTGAATTAAATGATTACCATCTGAACTTTTTATCCTTAATTCATTACTCACATGACAGAGAGCAGAGTATGATGCAGCGGATAAAGCTGTTCGTTTTGCAGAGATTTATTTGTACCTCAAGAAAGCATACCTATCTTTTAGTTTAACTTAACTACCACAAAACTTTATGTTCATATAACTATTTGATCCTTCTATGACTTCCACATCTAACTTAGACATAGAAATAACAAAACCTTATTGGGTATCCCCACGGTCCATCACTTTCAGCCAGGATACTTTCTAGTGTTTTTGTAGTTTCGCGTCCCTGTCTGGCATTCAATTGAACCGAAACGCGAATGGTCACTGGGGTAAACCCATGCGAGGGTTTTTGTGAGGGCACGCATACGCACTCTCTGATTGCATCAAGTTGAAATAATGTAATTAGTTTTTGTGCCGCGGTCGTCGGCAGCAGGATGCAATTCGTTGGAGGTGGCACTGGAGTTTGTGGGGATTGCTGATGCGGCTTGGGGTTTCGTTGGGGCAACAGCAGTAGCAGCAGCAGCAATGGTCGGACAAGTTTGCCAGAGTCTGATGTTGGTTTTTTTTGGGGCCTCGTTAGCAGTTTGTTTTGCGGAGGAGAGAGAGTTGCCAAAAAGGTGGCTTTGGGACTGTTTGTTTCGATTGGAATTTGGTAATGATAAGTGCTTTGATTAGATGCCGAGTCATTTTGACACTTTTCCAATGTTTTTAGCTGTGCAGGCATTCGTACAATTAGATAATTGAAGTGCCAGGGATATATATTTTAAAATATTCCAGGCAGCTGAAAAGTATGCTATGGATTTGGACTTCAATAGCTGGGCTTAAAGGAGTGCATTTATTTTTTTTAAATTCTTATAAATTGTTATTTCCAACACAAAAAAGCAAAATAAACTTAAAGACATTAAAGCCTTTATAAGCGAACATTCGACAGTCTTAGCATTAACCAAAGATAGCATATCTTCTCCCTCAACAGAAGAAACTAATTTTATCCCATTTTAATTAAGCCATAATTCATAATCCAAGAGCCACTGGACTTGTTTAACTCCCCTTGAATCGCAGGATTTCTCTATTATTCCACTTCATTCCACCCGAAAATTGTTAGCTGTCTGGCCAGCCTGCTACAATTGTGGCCTACATATTTAAGTATCTCTTCTATCAAGCTGGCAGCAAAAAGTGTTTTTTGGCCGCATTCCATTGCCATGAGAATCAGCAAGCAGACCGGGCCAATTTAATGGCGCCCATTACGCGCCATATCGAATGGCCAATTGTGCCCCCGAAAGGGAAAAAAATTATCGCACCATGGCATGCCATCGCCGCTCGGCTGTCTCTCTCTCAACATTCGCTGGTGGGCTGTCAAATAATTAATTAGAAAATAATTGCACGTAATAATTCATGGAGGGCCCATCGGGCCATTCAAATGGATATAGATAGGGAGAAGAAAGCATATAACCCATGGGTAGGCTGCCACAGATTTTCGTACTGAGATAGTGTGTGTAGAGTGTGTGTGTGTGTGTGTGCGGGAGTTGGCTAATTCCAATTGCTGTTACTGCTGTTAATTTTGTATGCATTCGATTGGGTGCACTGCGTATGCCTCATACTCCATACTCCATACTCCACACGATGCACTGTCATGTTGCATGCATCTAAAATTAATCATTGGCATGCAGCAGCATAATTTATTATGTCACACAGCGGCCACATTGGCCACAAAACCCAAAACTGCCAGCAGGACCAAATCAAATCAGAAGGCAGAGAGGCGTTTACTTCCTGCGGTCGTCGGTTTGACATGGCACAGTTTAAAATAGAGCCCTGTCTCTTGCAGTTCTAGTTTATACAGTGCAGGAAATTAAGATAGGAACTTTAATATTATAGATAATAAATATATTTTTACTTACTCTGAATGATAACCATAAAGAAAGTTACTTAAAAAATCTCTAAAATTTCAAATTTAATTTCCTTTATTTATTTATTTTATTTCAGTCTAAATATGTTCTACTTATTTTACCATATCTGTACATATATTCCAGTTTGTTCAACCTTAAAAATGTCAGGCAGATTGTCGGTTGTTGGGCTCTTCAATCAAATGCGAAAATTTGTATAATTACAGGCCAGCCTGACTGCAGACCTCAAGTGCTAGAGCCATTTGATTTAATCACGTTAATAGCCTTTGCATGTCGCGGTGTACGCTCTTCTCTCTCTCTCTATATGTATATAGAGACCAAGTGTGTGTGTGGGTTTTGAGGGACTTAGAGGTGTTAAATGTTTGCGGTTGCATTGTAATAAACTTGCATGCAAATGGCCGCCCATCAACTTTAATTACGCCGCCCGAGTGCCATAGAGTTTTGGAATAGTGAAGAAAAACTGCCGGAGGGGGCTCAAACGGTTGATTGATGAAAATTTTCACGTGTGCGTGTGAGTCAGTCTGAAGAGGTTTGCCATAGAGGTGTGAGCCATCAAAGGATTTCCGTTAGATGTTAGATAAGAGGAGGTCATAAGTTTTTCCTACCTCTATGATTGATTGTTTGCTGCTAAATGTTCCATCACAGGAGGAGGAGGAAGAGAGTTTCAAGAAAAATGTAATTTATGAAGATCTGTCAGCAGATTTATGACCCCCCTCCCAGGAAAATGAAAACACAATTGCTTCGATTATTTTGCATTTTTTAAAGTTATTTTTATTGCATTTCTCGCTCTTTCCCTCTGTACTTTGTATGAATCTCAAATGTTTTCCACTTCCTTGCCATTTTATTTGCCATTCACAAACAATATTACAATTTTCCATGGATTGGTTTCATGTTTCTTTTTGCTTCTTTTTTTTGTTTTTTTTTTGTTTGTTTGTTTTGTTTTCTATGTTTGTTTACAATTTGTCACAACCTTACAAATTGAAAATTGATATAAACCAATAAGTTTCGGAATTTGTGTACGTTTATTATTGAAATTTCGCATTGCATACCTTGCGGCTTGCATGTAAATTAAATTTGAGCTGGATTTACCTTACTTTTGGTTTTAGTTTATGTTTGTGTTTGCTGTTTGCTGTTGGTTGGGCTTTGTTCTGCGATTGTTGCTAATATAATACTTGTTGTTTATCGTCTCTGCGGTTCTATTATCAATTTTTTGTTTTGTAAGGTAGCGCCTGAGAACGCTTGGCTTGGCCGTTTCTGTTTTCTGTTTTTTTTTTAGCCTTGCCCTTGTCCTATTCACAATGCTAAATTTAAAAAATATTCTTCTTCTTCCATTACCATCTAAATGTTTAAAAATCAAAGTTTGAGGGGGGTTTTCGAAAACTGTAATGCTATTTTCAATGTTTTATGTTTTAATTCATATTTTTATTTCAATTTGTGTTTTTGCATTTGCTCATAAAAACAAATGGTACAACTTACAATTTGGCACATCATTAAAGATTAGAGTTTCCATATAATATATATATATATATATATTTATATACTTTATATTTATACTTTATATGACGCCTAGGCATCTGATCTATGTGAAAGTAAAACAAAAGCTGGCGCTGGCTTATGGTTAGACTACACAGATTACAGGTTTTTTGGGGGAGGGGTTTTAAGGGGTTCACAAAATGGATCGGGTTTGGGTTCGGGGGTTAAATAAAGACTTTATCATATACATCATATATCGTTATGTTTATCATATAGCTGCTGTGTTTGATTGAGTTGCGTTTTGCATTTATAATTTACTTGTAGGTTGACTTTCCTCAACGCATTGCTTAAGACAAAAATTGTGGTTTTCCTTAGATTTTCTTCTCTTTTACATTTTTGTTTCTCGTTTTTGTTTTTCATTTTGTTTTAAAAGTTTTGCGGTGGAAGTTGAGTTCATAATTTAAATGTATATACCATACCGTATTATATATTTAAGTTTGCTTTATAACTAGTTTGGTTTTCATCTTGCATTTGCCTGCTCATCATCAAACCCAACAAAATTTCTGAGTGGTGTGTGATCATTGTGGGTGAGCCAAAAAGTATGCTATGCTTTTTGGCAAACTATTTCTGCGCTAGCTGAAAAATTCATTAAATTTAATTACGTCTTTATTTATTTAATTCACTTGAAAGCTACATTTAATTTGGCAATTGTTGGGTTCGATTTGTTATTATTGTTTTCCCTTTTCTTTTTTTTAGTTCGTAATCGTAATCATCCATTTTGTGTCGTCTGTCGTCAGCATATAAACTAAGTTCCTAACTAAAAAAATCATTTAAAATATAAACTTTGGCTTTAAAAATGTCAACGTAAGAATAGTATATCAATACGATATGATAATGTGAGAGAATCAAATAAAAAATAGTACACCTTTAACAGGGGGTGGTACATATATGTGAGTATGCCATAAATTGCTTCGATTTCCCAGGAGTTTTGCCTGTGCGCGTGTGTGAGTGTTGCTTGTGTGTGCGTTGAGAGAGGAATAAGGTAAAAATACAATGTGTCATCATAAATATGTACAATCCGAGACAGTTGCTAAGTGATTAGATTAAAAAAAAAAAACATCAAAGTTGAAGCTCTTTCCTCACATCTGCCCTCTCTCTTCTCAAGTAATTGGTAGTAGGTTTGGTTTTTTGTTAAGGAAATTCGAAGAACACCTAAAGAATTGCACGATCACACACACACACACAATAATTAGTAGCTTTCTTGTTTTGTTTTTGTTTTTGTTTTGTTTTTAGCATAGTATGGTTGATAAACAACTAGTATAAATTTGACGACAGTAGCTGCCTAAGAATCAAAATAGAGAACGACCTCCTTCTTTTCCACTTGAGCATTTTGAATCATTTTAACATTTGAAAAATACACAACGTTAAAAGTTTGTTGTTTGTTTTTGGTTTTTTTTTGTGTGTGCATTAGATTCGAGTGTGTATAAAATAAATTCTTAGTTTGCTTAGGGAAAACGATTTTTCCTTTCTTTCTTTTTTTGTTTTCTTTACACAACACACAAGGAAAGTGCTACGGAGTAAGAGCTAAAAATTGTAATTTTTAATGCTTATTATTCGATTTTTCCGCATTTTTTGCATTCATCAATGGCTTTTTGTCACTGGAAGCTTGACTTTTTCTCTTTTAAAACTAATATTTTTTTTTTTTTTGAATTTTTTCTCTTTTCGCTTTTGCTGCTATGGCGGCATTTAAAGTAAATATTATTGTATATTCCAAGGATATGTCTACGTGTTGATCTTTTGCATTTACCTATGCGCTAGAATTTTCTTTTTTCTTTTTTGTTTTTTTGTTTGTTTTTTTTTTTTTGAGCAATTCAAATTGAGTCGAGTGTTCGAGTTGAGTGTGTGTGGTGTTTAGCTGCCAAAATATATGTATAAAATTATTAGGAACAACCAAGCATGTGATTAAAATTAAATTCGTTGACAATACAGTACACAGTACAATACAGAAATGAGTATTCTTTGGGTAATCAAATTAGAGATATCAATCTAAAAGTATATACGAATAAATATATATTGTTGTTTGTGCTTTAACAGTTTGCAAATAATATACATTTTGATTTGTTAATGTGTGTGTGTGGCGGCTGCGGCTGCATTGTTTTTGCCTTCCCTTACTACAAACTACAATGCTAATGGTTTAGAATAATTTGTAAATCATAAGGACTAACTTAGTTCAACGAAGTTTCGAAAATCAACAACCGAGGTTCTTTATATATATATAATTTTTGTTTTTTTTTTAGATAATGTATCAGCATGAAAAGTACCTAAAACATTGCTCTTTTTCCTGGTTTGCTTTGATATACAAATACAATGCCTACATATAATAACTATATATCATGTCGGTATATATATAAATTCTGATCTGCCGCACAAAGTTTCAGCTTTTGTTCTGGTAAAAATCTACGCATGAAGCACATTTTTCTCTTTTCATTCTCTGCAAAACTATTTTGCACTTTGAATTTATGTTTTTTTGTTTTTAATATTTTTGTTTTCTTTTTTTTAGTTTTTAGTTTTTTGTTTCGGTTTACTTATATAAACTCCATAGAACTGCGTTTAGCGGCGTATAATTTTTCATTTTTGGTTTAGCTTTTTGCTTTTACTGGACGACATTGATTTGTTTATGTTCTTTGTTGCTTAGCTTTGATTTTCAACTCTCCGAGGACCTTGAGCGTCTGTTGTTGGTGTTGTTGTTTTTTGGGTGTTGAGTATCCTGGATCTATCGGTTTAGTTGTAACTTCTACTACTTACTGCACGTAGGGGGAGGAGTATTTACGTCTAAGTTACTTATTTGCTTTGCTTTCTTGTTCATAGATTGAGCATTTTCATCGAGAGTAGTTCGAGTGCGTTATTTGGCTGACTGGCGTAGATTGTTCTTAATATGGCGTGAAACGATTGAATCCACCGCGATACATGGTTGCCTGAAGGGGATATTAGGGAAAAAAAATAAGAGTTTTATTATGAAAGAAAGGCTTTTAAAGCGGGAAAAAACAGGCTGAATCTATGATAAGCTTTTTTATATATTTTTAAATATTTTTTAAATTAACAATATCCTTACCCCATAGCCGGGAACTGGTCCAATGCCATGTCCTAGATAAGGATCTGCATATTCGCGCGCATATCTATAAATATTTTTGTGATGTTCATCGGATTAGTAAGACTAAATGATTTTTGTTTTATTTTTTAAATGTTTTTAATGTTAAATGTTTTTAATGTTAAATGTTTTCTTGATTGATGATTCCAGTTGGTTTTATTAGTTTAGTTTTTGTTTTTCTTTAACTTAATTAATTAATAAAAATTATTTAGTTTACACAAAGTTTTGCAAAAGTTTTCAACCGACCGCTGTAGCTCTTCAGTTTTCAGTGTTCGATTTCTACACTTTAAGAAATTACACATATTTTTGGTCAAATGCAAAAATAAGAATAAATACAAAAAGAAGAGGTAAAATCAAATTATTAGTCAAATTTCAAATAAAAAGTTTTAATCAAATTAAAAAAGTTACCTTTTTAGTTAAAAATTTGGTTAAATAAAAATGTTGAAAAGGGGAAAAAATTATAAACAAATTTAAAATAAAATACACAAAACTACAAAACTTAAATAAAAAATTATGAATTATTAACTAAATAAATAGGTTTAAGTTTCTTAATATTTTTTTAACAAATTAAGTGCTTACTTTAAGTTTAAATTTTAGTTACAAATATTACAAAAATAAATACTTTTTATAATATATTTTTAGTAAATTAGAAGACAATAACATGTTAAGAAAACTAACATAAAAATAAGAAACTAAAATGATTAAAAAATTATAAAGTTCTAAGTAAATGCTTAACTTAAACTTATTTATTTTGGAAAAATTAATAACAAATTCCAAAAACTACAAAACTGAAAATTCTTAAAACTTATAGCCAATAACGAGTATTAAATAATTGCTAAAAATAAATTGCCAAAAAGTTACAACTTCCTAAGAAGTTGGTCACCCAACTGAAGTCATCATGAGGGTTAGTGATGGATTTGTGTTAAAATGAGAGTGTTTTTCGGAGGCAGCTAAGCTCCAGGTGAGATGATCAACGATATACAGTTTGAGATATAAAACTTACCCAGCTACTGTGGCATAGCCGGCCAGTGCCGGCTGTGCGGCTGCTGCGGCAGCGGCACCATAGGCGGCACGGGCAGCTACCGCCGTGTAGGTGGTGGCCGCCGTGGCATACGCCTGCTGCTGGGCCTGAGACAGCGGTGTCTTTAACAGCGGAGCAGTGGCCTGGAATAAGGTTAAGCAAATGGGGCGTTAAACTGGGGCAACAACAGACAACGGCGACTCGTAGAACAGACGCAGTTACAGATTTCTGGGGTTGGGGGTTGTACTTTTTGTTTTTATATATTTTTTTAATATTTTTTTGTTTTTTTTTAGGGTCGACAACAGCAAACGACAAGACTAGCGGAGGAGTCGGTGAGAGCAAGTGTGGTGAGAAAATTAGGAACCCAAACCGGTGGAGGCCAAAAGTATAGACACACAAAGATATATCATAACCAAAAACCAAATCAGAAAAAACGAGTGCGCAAACAAGTGGAGTAGTGTGATGTCAAAAATATTCTATATACACTTAGAAAACTGTAAGCCAGGTTAAGGTTATAACCTAGCGAGCTACATAGAACCCAAGATGCCAGGCCATTAAAACCGAAAAGCGTGGCACAAGACCAGTAAATAACTTATGGTATTTAATTTAATAGCTAGGGTTAACTTAAGACTTAAGGCATAGACATACAGTATATCAAAAATATATATATATTATATATACGCATACGAAAAGGCATTGAGCAAACGGAAAACGTAAAGGTTCGGTGACAACAATCAGAGGAGGAGAATATTCTAAGGTGCATTGGCAAATGGAAAGCTAGAAAACTAGAAAACTAGAAAACTATATATGATTATTTTTACCAAAACATTCTGTGGAACCGGAATGCGGTTGATCGTATGTGGGTTACTGTTTAGCGTAGTCACAGTGCGGCGCTGTAATTTATGGTTTTTGTTTTTCAATCAATATATATATTTTTTTCAATTTGATTTCAAATTGTGTTGTATTAGTTGTTGAGTTTTTGATGTTTTAACAGTGATGAAAGATAACCAAAGAAGAGTTTGTAGTAATAGTAGTAGTAGTAGTAGTTACAAAATGTTTACAGCTTATTTAATATAAATAGTTTGTAGTTATTGTTAATCAGCAAAAGCAAAAATTTGTGTAACAAATCAAGGAAACTAGCAGAAGTACTTAAAAAGTATATAGTTTAAAAGTAGTTAATGCCACCTCTGGTTTTTTTATTTTTTATTTTATAAAAAGAAAACCAAACAAAGGATGCAATTTGATAGGGCAAGAGAGAGAGCTTATACACAAGTGTTGGAGTTATTTAAGACATTGAGTTGAGTAAGCTTAGCCAAGCTTAAGTCGAGATAAATAATGCGATTTACGACCAAGAAACCAAGTAACCAAGTTCGATCTCAAATAAAATTTGTGTTAAAATGTTACACAGCAAGAAATTAGGTAGACGCGTCGTTAGTTCAGGATGGACGTGGTGGAAAATGCAAAAAGTGAACTCAAAAGCGAATCTTCCACAAAACCAAGTCAAATGTTTCAAAACTCAAACGATGTGTGTGTGTGTGTGTCTTTCACAAGCTACCAATATATAATATATATAAACTATATAAATTAAGAAAACTGAATTGTTTTGAATTTCTTTTGGTTAGCATATTTTTAGTTTGAAAAAGTTTTATTACATTTAATATGGCGGCTGGCTGAGCGGCTGGAACTTCAGTGACCGGTTTGGCTGCCTGTAAGATTTATATAATATTTTCAAATATATATATATATTCATGGCATGGTTAGAGGGGATTTTCTATTACAGCTCTATACTAGAGTTTACAGACTAACTTAAAGACATAAGGCAAACTTAGTTGGGAACACGAAAGGCTATACAAAACTCACCTGGAAGCGTAGATTTGGATCAGCGGATGCAGCGGCTGCTAAGAAGGGATCATAGTAAACACTGTTGTTGGGGAACAAGATGATAGATAGAACAAGATCATATATTAATAAAGGTGTATATAGAAGTTTGATATTCTGGGTAGGTGAGTTGAATGAAAGGCAAACCATATGGAAGAGTATATATTATATATACACCCCTCTATAATGGCTTACCTTTCATTTCAGTTTTGTTGGCACTTAAAAGCAAAATTCAAAAATTTTCTTTTGGTTCATTTTTTTAACGCACTTGTGTGGTCTTTTGATTTTTGGGGGAAAAGCCAGACGGGATAAAGTTTGTATTTGTTGTTATGAACAAAAATATTTTCTCGCTGGCCAATAAAACTTTATCCACATCCGGCGGTGTGTTGTTTTCTGTTTTGGGTTTTTTATTATTAAATGTTGTTTTGTTTATTTTGATTTTCTCTGTACCGGATGCTTTTGTGGGTGTTAAATGGCTGAAACTTAAGGGGCAACTAATAAAAACAAAAAAAAAACAGAAAACCTTGGCACCCCACCTACCTAGCTAGCATAGCCTGCGCTAAGTGAAAAACTGACCTGATCTGACCTGAATCCCCACTTGATGACGAACTGATTGGAGGAAATGTTTTAAGACAGAGGAAACGAAACGAAAGGGAAATTAAAAGGTTTAGATATTGGTCGTTTTAAGTAGTAGTAGTAGTAGTAGTAGTAGTAGTAGTAGTACTAGCAAAGATAGCCAACCAACCAACCAACCACATACATATCGGGGTTCTCATTCCATTACCCAAACACTACGAAAATGATCTTGCTTCTTGCTTCAAAGTTTCAAATTGCATTTAATCTTTAGACAGAACAGACACTCATGCACCTAGCTAATTAGTTTTGTTTTTTATTTAATTTGAATTATTTTTTGTTTTTTTTTTTGGTTCTTTGGCATGGCTTGATGTGGGTAAGTTTACAATAATGTAGCATTCATTCGTACGCTATGGTGTGGTTTGGGATAAATGGGTGAGTGTGTGTTTCTGTGTGTGTGTGTGTAGGTGTGTAGAGAGAGCAGCCACAAAAGAATAAGTTAATCAAAGGTCTATATAAATTTTGTATATATATATTTATATGGGTAATGTCGGGGGGCAGAACATGCACGCAAGGCGCTGGCAGAGAGCGACGCAGTTTCCATTCAAAAAAAAACACTTTCAAGTCAAATTCAAATCGAAATTCATCATACGCCTAGTGGTACACAATATACAACCGAGTAGTAGTAGTAGTAGGTCCCTTAACCAAAATAACGATAATTAGGTAGTCAAACGATGCCAAAAAACACACTTCTCTCAGTCAGACTATATAGTCGAGTGTATATATATATATATATTTTTAGAGTTCTTGTGAATGGATAGTGTGTTTTTTTTCAGTGTATTAGCGTGCGTTAATCGGTTGCTGCTTTTTTTATATATTTTTTTTGCAATTTTTTGTAGTCTTTTCTTCTATTTGCTGGTTTTTTTTTTTTGTTTTTATACAAAAATAAGTCAAAGTCTAGGTTTCATTATATGCGATATTAAAACTTTACACACACAAGATAGCTAAAAAACATTTTTCACCAACAAGATAGAGACAAGAAGATAAAGTAACACAGAGAGATAGAGATAGCAAAAGGGTAAGGAAAAACAAACTTTTGGCTATAAACAATTTAAGCTTTAGGTTAAAAGGTTCTTTTGCGGTTGCGTTTAAGACACCGCAAAAGGGAAACTAGGAAGTTGGGTAAATAATATTACATAAATCTACGTTTATACGCCAGCTTTTTGATGTTTTTTAGAAAATTCGTAAAAATATAAATTAATAAGAAAACTTTTAAATATTTTTCCAAGAAAATCATTCAAAATTGCATTAAAATCTGGTAAAATTGAAAAATGTTTATATAATATTAAAGTTTTCTGCTGATGAGCCATAAAATATATTTACAAAATCAAGCCATGTCCTTCACAAAAAAACTTATCAACTTAAAGAACTATAAGCTTTAGATTAACAAAACCAAAACTATCAGCATTCTGAGTTTAGAAAGGCGTGCGTATAAACGTAGTATATATGGATTATGGATAGTTGATATATAATATTAATTTAAGGGTGCGCTAGAAACTACATTCGCAGCGAAACGAACTAAAAGTTACAGAAAGTTACAGCTACCAACGGACTAAGCTACGGCGGGAGCGCGGGTGTTTGACGGAGAGTGAAGTCCACGGCGGACTCTACTTACGGCGCGAATCCATGCAAAGCGGCCGCATTGTTGGCCGCATTGGCCGACGCAGCCATGGAAGCAGCAGCCGCAGCAGCAGCGGCCGTTTGCGATGATTGTGTGGCGCCCGTTGCCGCCGATAGGCGAGCGGCATAAGCTGCGGCGGCGGCAGCAGCATTTGGATTACCGCTCGGATTCTGTATGGCAGCGGCCAATGATTGTTGCAATGCTGCAGCATTGCTAGCGGCTGTGGGTACTGCCACCGCTTGCAATTGGGCCAATTGTGGCCCTAAAGCATGGGCGTGGGCATGGGCATGGGCGGCATGCATATGCGGATGCGAAGCGGCAGCTGCGGCGGCGGCGGCTACGGCGGCATGTTGCTGTTGTTGCTGCTGCTGTTGCTGTTGTTGATGATGTTGCTGCTGCTGTTGCTGTTGGTGTTGCACAGCCGCCTGTTGCTGTTGCACCACTGCCTGTTGCTGTTGCTGGGCCTGTTGCTGTTGATGTTGCTGCTGGGCGGCGGCAACAACTTGCTGCTGCTGCTGTTGGACAACGGCCTGCTGCTGCTGTTGCTGCTGCTGTTGGGCGACTGCTGCTGTGGCCACGGCGGCGGCGGCCAGTTGGCGTTGCTGCTGTTGTTGGGCGGCGGCGGCGGTGGCCGCCAATAGGGCCGGATGGTGATGCGGATGATGGGGATGATGGTAGGGTGTGGCGCCGACCACGCCCACATGTCCGCGCTGGATGGCCACTCCACGCATTGCGGCGGCAACGGCGGCTGCAGGAATCACCGAACCGATACGGAAATTCGTATATTTTTGGGGGATTTATAAAATTTGTTTGTTTTGTTTTTTTTTTGCAACCATTTGACACAACATTTTTGACCAGTGTATGTGTTTGTTTTTTTTATAGTTATGTTTTTTTTTTTTTTTTTGTGTGCAAAAAGTAGAAAAAGGAAAAGAAAAGAACATAAAACGCATGCGGTTAGTTTTGTCTCTTGATATTTAAGTAAATATTTATATATATATAGTATATAGTTTATATATGGCAAATCTAGGCATTATGTAGTAACGATTTTGATTTTTTTTTTGGTATATATATTCATAGCGCTGAGATGATGTTGGTATATACATATAACAATACATAAGACATACGTGTAGTGTAGCTCATACATATGTAAATGTAAATGGGATTTATATCGAAACATACTTAAACATTAGAACACTCAATTACCAAGAAATGCTACGCATTAGTTGCACTTTATATTGCATAATTATGTATAGTATATATATAAGTATATATATGTATGTAGAGAGAGATATTTTATCAACATTACGAAAAAACATTGGACCGATCTTTAGTACAGTAGTAGTAGTAGTATATAGCATACATCCATATGTGTACGTATGCGGCAAGACCTTTTTTTTGTTTTTTTGTTTCAACAACTGCAATTGCATCTGCATGTGTGTGTGTGTGTGTGTGTGAGAGGGGTTAAAAGCATTTAAGTAAATAAAATACATTGAATTCTTCGCTTAACCCTTGCACCTCTCAAATACATTTAAAACTAGCAAGAACATTTACCAAGTGCTAAGTTAAAAATAACAAGAAAGGCCATTGGAAATGCAGTTTTTAAGGTTTTAGGAAAGAGTTTTGAGTTTAGATTTTTGGTTTTAGAAGATGGGATGGGTTAGGGAAGGGTATTAACTTCATGCAGAAGGGGTAAATTATAAGCCAAATAAATCAAAATATAAAGTTAAAGTTTGTTCTAAGAATTTGTCTTCCATTTACTTGGTTTTTAGGAGAAAAGAAATATATTTTTTAATCTTAACTAAACTTTAAATTAGTAACACAAAGGCTGTCTGCCGTAATTTAAAACAAAAATACAATTAAATCGCTTTTAATTCGCATTCGGGCCACATAAGCCGCAGTTTAAATATTGCACTTTTATTAATGCCACGCGGTTTTATCACTCAATTTATAATAATTGCAGGCATACATACGCCTGTCTGGCCTCTCATAATTAACAATTTGGCCAGAAAAGCCGACCGTTAACCAGAAAGCCGGCCTGCGCTCATTATTATGATCGTCCGCAGAGGTATGTGACATTTTCCGAGTACGGAAATCAGTGCACAAATCATAATTGAAATGTATGAAAATTATTTTTTGGGCCTCTGAACGTCGTTGTATTTGGCAACATTGTGAGCCACAAATTGAAAATTTGTTTGACCAACACAACATGCAATTAAAAATTCGATTTGCCATATTTGTATGCAAATTATTGGCCAAACATTTGTGTGCCTCTCTGAGTGTGTGTGTGTGTGTGTGCCGAAGAATTTCATAGAAAATTTCTAACAAATTTCAGCTGATAAATATTTTTTTTTTTCGAAAATTTTGTGCTTATTTCGTTGGCTGTACAAATTAAATGCTTTGGCAACAAAATTATCAAAGAAATAAGAGAATAGTCTAGGTGGCATGCAAAAATCAATTTTTATAAATTAAATTCCATTCAAGTTTTGGTTTTTGCTGATTTTGATTGGCAAATGGAATTCGCACACAAAGCCAAGTTAGAAAGACAAACAGAAAAGACGTGCAAACTTGGGAGAGTCTAAGAAGAACCCATAACAAATGAGAGCTAAAGAAAAGATATATAGGGGGGAACGAGTTTGGATAGTTGAGAAAGATAGTATGGTAGCTAGATATAGATAGATAGTGATGCTCTAAGAGAAAAGGCCTTACGAAAAATGCTTGCTGCGGCAAAATGTTCGCTACCGTTAAACGTTTACGATATAAAAATGTTCGATATATATACGATATACGATATAGAATTTAGTCTAAGGTTAAAGCTAAGACCTTGCCATTCTTAACAGCTAGTTACGGTTACAGTTTCAGGTGGTTGCCACTAGTTTTTTTTTTTAAATTATTTCCAAAATTATGTATACTGCTTCGATCGAGTGTCAGTGGATGTTTGTGTGTGTGCCTAACGAACAATGCAATCTCAAGGACGGCAAAAAGTATGCAATAGTTATGGAATATATCGATAGTCAAATAGTTCATACCCAAATGCGTAAAACCAAAGTAACAAGACAACAAACATTTATACTGTATTATGGTACAAAGATATTATCTCATAGCTAAAAAGTTTGGTGATCTTGGTTCTGGTTCTAGTTGTTGTTGCAGTGTTTGATTAATATCTTTTATCGGTTAATCGATTACTACGTTTAGAAGTAAGCCTTTGAGTTGGATTTGCGGTTTTTCTTTTAGATCTTCAGATGTCATGGCTTAATGGTTTAAGAATTCGATAAATTTTACTTTAAAAAATAACTTCTTCTTCTTCTTCAGATGTCAGCTTATATGGCTGAATGGTTTAAGAACTCGATAAGTTTTACTCTTAAAAATATCTTCTTCGTTTTGAACAGTTTCTCATTTCGAACATTTTTTAAAAATTCATTTTTTATCAAACAAATAGCTTGCCCATAAACGTAGTAATCGACTTTTCTTTATATGCTTTTTGAATTCTGCTTTTAGGCGCGCGTTTTCACCAAGGATCCTGAGATCAGGAATCTTTTTTTCGCTTTTTCGAACACTTTTCGTCGTACCTCCGCCGTGGCGTTGATGCTGTGGGCGCTGCTGCTTGGACAGCGGTATGCGGTGGGCGTGGCGCTAGCATAATGGGCGTGGCTGCCGCTGCAGCCGCTGCATGAGCGGCGGCCGCTGCTGCCGTTGCCGGCGATGTTGCCGCTGTACCAGCAGCGACCGCTGTCGGCGCTTGCGCCATCTGCATGGATACGGGCAGCTGGAGGTGGGTGAGGGCGGGTGCTCCGGCGCCAACGGGGGCGCCCAGGAATGGCCAGGCGGCGACCGGCAGGCGATAACCTTGGATTTGGCATACAGGTTTTGTTTTTCAATAAATTTTCATATTTTTTTTTTTGGTTTTTTTTGTGGTTCTTGCTGGTCACCATTAGAAATGAACTTAGAATGCAATGTGTTAAGTAGTGTGTGCGTGGAAAGGTTGTTTTTCTCTTTTTTTTTTATATACATATTCGAGGGATGCATGATGAGGTTGCTGTTGCTGTTGTTGTTGTTGTTGTTTTGCATTTTTTGCTTAGTTCTAGTGCTAAGTTAGACTTTTGGTATTGGAACTTGGCGCGCGACGGTTACCAGTTACCAGTTACCAGTTACCATTTACCAGTTACAGTTACGAGTACGAATATAAATAGTTTTACGCTAAGGAGAGCATCTCAGACATGTTCAGACCAAAGGAATACCAGACCAAACGTAAAATAACGTGTAATAACGTGTAATATAAGACAAATAATGTAAAAATCAAGGACAACAAAGAAGATACACAATTAATCAAAGTCAATAATTCAAATTCATAATCATATTATATAATCATAATAATGGAACGCACATACACGAAACGAAACTGGTTAAGAGAAAGGATATGTAGATCAAATAGTAGTTGGCATATTAAATTGATATATAAAGTATATATATGTATATATATAATAGTAGGTAGGTATGCATAAGACAACACAGCCGCAATATGCTAAACTCATAACCACCAGTATATGATCTCTCTCAGTCATCAGTCATCATCATTATCATTATCATCTCATCATCAGCATTATTTTGATCAATTATTATTGATTATTAATACAAAATCAGGACACTAAAAAGAAAGTGGCATACGGGCCTGCTTTATAAAAACGGGATTTTCGAGCGGGTGTTAATGTGGCTTTTTATGATTTCGAAAACAAATTACATTTTCATTTCAGTTTGTTGGTTTTTAGCTTGCTTGGTATTTTTCACTTTGATTGAACTTTGGTTAAATGCAGACAAAAAGAGAGAAAATAATATTTGAAAAAAAAACTTAAAAAAAAAAATGAATTAAACTTTTACAAACAGTTACCAAATAAGTTGCAGCATTATATTCATATATAGATTGTATGCATAGTTTATATAGATTAACGAAACTTTCGTTGGGACCTACCAGAAAAATCAAAATGAAATTTTTCTATTTAAATGAAAGAAAATGCTTGTAAAAATATATATATACTTTGTCCAAACATATTTGCACAGATTGCAAACAAAATAATAACTAAGAATAACGAACAAATGCAATCGCAAAAATGGTTTCATTTTGGTGAACTTTTTGGGGACTTCTCTTTCATTACCCCTGAACGATGACCTATGGGCTTATAGCCGCCATAACAATATCAACATATATACCCTGCCTAGAATATATTTATATATATAAGTCTTTCGGCTTACGAGCTAAAAAAATTCGTTGATAAAACTCTTAAAAATACAGTAGTAGTAAACGAGTAGGTTTACAGAAACGAAAACTGGTCAATTATAGTACATTTATGATAACTTATTGGTTTGCTGTATGGACGCGCGCAGAGTGGTGTTGGATTTTGTGTGTATTATTTTGAGAATTTACAACGAAAGTACGGCAGGCAATAAATACGTAATAATAGCAATAAAACATTGAAGAATAAAAAAACAGACGAAACGCTTACCTTCTGGCCATTGTACGCAGACTATATCCGGGAAATATATATATATAGATATATATATTTTTGTTTGTTGGCATGGAAAAGGGAAAAGAAAATATTTTCATTAGTTTCACATTCAAAAAAGAGGTTTCTTTGTTGCATTTATATTGTTTGGGTTGCCCAGGTTTATATTTGTTGGATACATGTCTTAGGCACAGATATATATATATATATATAGAGAGAAAAAAAAAAACAGGCAGCTCTATAACAGATACTAAATTGATTTTCTTTTTTAGTGCTTATGGTAATTGGTTAAATACTGTAGAATTCTAATTGATTTGTGGCATTGTGTTTTCACTGTTTGCTGGTGCATGCAGCATCCTTGTGTTTTCTCTCATTGGGAAATGTTCGGTTTATTTGCATACATATGTGAATGGAAAATAGGGTTTACACATAGAGAAACAGGGGGGGGCTTAGACAGATGGTAAAGGATAGTTAACAGAACTATGGCTGCCAAATACATATATTTTCTCCCTCTGTAATTTTAAGCTTTTGCATTCATTGCAAATGCAAAAGAAATGCTTAACAAAATGACAAATAAGCAAGCAATGATTGCTTCCTTCCAACGATCGAATGCTTACACAATGAGTTTCCCCTCTCTCTCTCGCTTTGTGCCATGGAAATTCACAGGAGTCTGCAATTGCCTGGGAAAATGGCAAAATAAATACCCAGAAATACCATCGAAAAATGCACTAAGAGACATGTCAGACAGACAGAAAAACGAAAGGGGGGGCGGAGGGGGTAAAGAGGGCATTAAGTTTAACATGTCAAAGGATCAACGCAGAAAAAAAAGAAAGAAGAAAGGAAACTCACACACACCAAGAAAGTTCAAATGGCAAGAAGATGAGCCTTGAAGTCAGAAAAGGGGGAAATTGTGCGGGAAAATCAACCTATACGAAGTAAATTTTCTTGCAAATGCACAAAGTAGGTATGTGTGTGCGTGCGTGTGTGTGGGGGGTGTGGGGTGTAGGGGGGAATATATACCATAACAAAACACAGGGCTCGGATAAAACGTTCTGCAAAGGGTGCTACTCCGCCTCTAGGATATAACCAGAAAACTTTCCTTTTTTTCTTCCTCTTTTTTTTTTTTGCGAAATTTATGGAGGTTTGTTTGGCCAGCAGGGGGCGCCAGCCACCACATGTTTGCAACTTTGTGGTTTATTTGCAATTATCCCAACTGCCGCTTGACTGACTGACTGACTGACTGACTGGCTGACTGAGTGACTTCTCTGAAACCCTGACTGCCGCCTAACGAGCAGGACAACGACGTGAGCGTGGCGTCCTCCGGCTGGGTAATAATGCAGCAGGCGATTTGCCATGCAAAAGAAGAAGCCAGTTCGAAACGTGATAAAGTGACTGCCAGGAGCTACGGAAAATACTCTACAGCTGTCTTTTCGATTTCATTCTTCTCAAGGCACTTAAAAAAAACTTTACTAATGTTTAAAAGGCAGACAAATATATCTAAAAAGTTGTTTCTTTTAAGTTTTTAGTTCATTTCTTCAACTAACTAAAGACATAATGGCCATTTCTGATACTGTAACTGAAGACTGTTTTTTGTGGTGTACAATATACTAAGCTCGCCTGCGACTTCTTGGGCTCCGGCAGCATTTAGTGCAACGCAAATGAAGCGCATTAGGTGCACGTGCACATGGCCAAGGACAGGACAGAATGGGACGGCATAGGACAGGACCAAAATGTGAGCTGTCAGGATGGGTAAGTTGCCTGGGAAAATGGCAAACATGCTCCTCTGGCTCTGTTCATATTGCCCTTTTTGTGTCCGACTCTAAGTTTTGTTGGCAATACAAAAGCATTTTGCATCAGCAAAAGGATAACCGACCACCAGAGACCAGGGAAACAGGAGCACAGACTCAGGACTGAGACAGAGATAGAGATGGAGATGGAGATGCAGATGGAGCTGGAGAAAAGCTGCCAACGTCCTGCCTGAGCCGCTTTACCAGCAGTCTCCTTCTTACCAGTTTCACAGCCTCAACCTTTTCCAATCTCATGCCTTGAGTTCGGTTTTGGGTTTGGTTTGGTTTGGTTTGGTCGGTTTTGTAAGCGGCTTATCGTATTGAGCGTACCCAAAGTATAGATTTTGCGCTGTGAATACTTTTTAATGGCAAACAGAGAGAAGACGATTTAATCAGCAGTATTATTTATTATATACATTGCATGGAAAAACTTTTCTCTGCTTTCAACTTTTCTTTCCCTCTGCTCTGCTACTCATCTCGCTTTTTATAGTTATTTCTGGAAAGAAGGGTGAGGGAGAATAAGCACTTCTTTAAACTGCAAATGGTACAAGAAATAACGAAGAACTTCTGGCTGAGTGAACTTTAAGATGGCTATTTTTGATTTTGAAGTCGGAAAAAGAGCATAAAAGTTGAGGTAAATGGCTTAGCAATCAGACAGGATATTTATTTATTTTTAGAATATTTATAAATTTAATTATTAAACTAAATGAAATAGAAATAAAATCAAGAAACTGAAACCTGGATTTATGGTTATTTCTAAGAAAACATTTAGGAAAAATATGGCCAGACATTGGTATCCTATTTAGACTCTTTTTTAAGGTTCTCAGAAATCTCTAGTAATCCAAAATCTTCAAATATTTTTATATTTTAAGAACCTTAAACTTAAATATAAAATCTCCAATGACTTTTGGGCATCCCTACAAACATTTCTTAACCTTTGTTTTTAACATGCTGGGACAGAGACAGATTTAAACATTAGCTTATTTATTTTTAATGGAGTATATCGTTTGAGGGGGCAAGTTTAAATTTTGATTTCATTCAGCCAATATAGAGGGGGGGGAGTGAAGGGCGAGTACAATACACAGTTAGCAACAGTTAACGTGCAACATGCCAAGGCATTTCCGAGGACCTCTCATTTAAATCTAACGAATATATAGAAGCTGCAAGCAGCGAGCATTCGCATGGGAAAGATAGTTAAGTTTAGTTTTCTTTTTTGTTTTTTTTACTTTCTTTTCAGGCAGGCACACAAACTAACAAAAACTAAAATACGTTTAAGAATTCATTTTGGTTTTTGTTGGGAGGGGTTTTTAAGGGTTTTTTCTTTTTGTTTTGGATTTGGATTTGGCTCACCTAGAGCTGGGGCCGGTATGGCACCATCTTTGGTCAGTACAACTGTGTGGGGTGTTTGAGAGAAAACAAAATGAAAATCATATAAATAACGCTGGTCAATCATTATAATCATCATCATTATCATTATCATCATCATCATCAATATCATAGTCAAAAGCAGACGCATTAAACATTAACTTAATCGAAACCACAAATACGCATTATAATTTTGATGTGTATTAAATATTATTATTATTTTTCTGGTGTTTCTTGAATGTGCGTTTGGTTAGGCAGCCGCAAAACCCCAAGAAATTAAATAACAAAAGGCAGATAAATGGATTTATATATAAAACATATATTGAAAATGGTTTTCCCTTAAATTAGTGGCAACATTTTTCTGATTACTTAAAGCTGGGGGAGGGGGGAGAACATGTTCTAGCGTGTGCTGCCAACAAAACAAAAATCGTAACATTTTCATTAGGGAAACACACATTCGGCTGGCAACTCAATTTCTCAGTTTTAGTTTCAGTTTTTGGCCACCAAAGAAGTTGATGTGAAAACTTCCAAAAAACACAAACAAACAAAAACAGCAAAAACAAAACAAAAACAAAAAAAACTTGAGGAATGTTAAGAAACTAAACAATAGCAGCAAAAACAATGCGCACTTAAATTGAGCAGACTTTTATTGCTATTTTGGTAGCCTTTGCTGCTGTTGCTGTTGCATTTCATCGTAATTGCGTTTTCTTGGCCCAAAAACATTTCAACTTGTTTCATTATGTGGCTTACAAACTTAGCTGCCGTTGGTATGTATGTGTGTGAGATTACATTACATATGACTGTATGAATGAGATAGTGTGTGAGTGTGTTAGGGTCACTTACCGTTGGGTACTGTTGTCACTTTTTTGGTTTGTACACGTGCAGTGGCGTTATTCACCTTCACAATTGGTTATTTCGTTTTTATTTTGATTTTTAATTTTTGATTTTTTGATAGTTCAGCGAGCGTGGTTGTTGTTGTAGTTGTTGTTGTTGGTTTGGTGATGAGTTTTAAGATTTATTTGATTTTATTTTTTTTAAGATCATATACACACACATATGAGCAGAGTATATATAGATTTAAAAAGATCGCATGTATAGAGAATGTAGAAATAAATTTTGTGTTAGTTAACAATTACGAAAATCTTTGCAAATTGTGTAAAAGTGTGTGTGTGTGGAGGGGTGTGTGTGTTAGAAGGGTGTTTAAACTATTTTAAAAGATTTTTTTGGTAATTTTAAAACATGTTTTTTTCTGGATTTTAAGGCCAATTTAAACTATTTTTGGTTCAAAGCCCTTTGATTAAGGCTTAAAATACATTTAATAATATCCATAAAAAATAGTTCAAAACCCTCAAAGGATTATTATTCGTTTAAGCTTTTAGAAATCAAAAATAACAAAGACTACATTTTGCCCGAGTTATTGTGGAAAAGTTTTCGCGTGAAAGCTGAACTTTATTTAAATTTCATTTGTTGCGATTGAAAAAATAAAGAAAATTAATTTTTGAAGGCTTTCAGCGAACGGACGGACATTCGTTTCCGTTTCCGGTTCCGCGATATATACACATACATATACAGATATACAGATGTATATGAAATCCATTTGTGGACACACGGACTTAATTAGACTCGCGCGATTTCCGTTGCCATTTGGCAGGGAAATAACATTTCGTTGCAGCCTTTTATGCGGCTCAGTTAATTTGTTTAACCAACCGACGAGTCGGTACCGTACTTTGCGCATTTTCAGCATATTTTAAATGCCAATTATTTGCGGCTCTCAGTGGCAGTGTGAGCATTAATCAGCAAACGAAGGCGAAAAGGAGAAATGTGTAATTAATTTTTAATGAAAGGCAAATAAGAATCAATCACTGTGCCGCTAGTCCTTGGCTTAAATGTAAAAAAAAAAACAAAGTAAAAGAAAAATAAAGATAATGTAGTATGAAGGATTTTTAAAGCCATATCGCTTCTGACACGCAAGGATTAAAAGTTGAAAAGCAATTTCTTTACGCTACTCCTGTGATATCATGGTATAAGATATAATTAGTTAGGGGTGTGTGTGTGTGTGTGTAGGTAAGTTGTATATAATGATATGGCATGCACCCACCTCGATTTTGCGTCCCTCAACCACGGTGCCGTGTAGACGTTCGCGTGCTCGTTCTGCATCGTTGCTGTTAGCGAATGTTACAAAACCGAATCCCTGCCATTCGCAATCAAACATGCAATTAAAGAAACATATAGAGTATATATATATATATATATAGATTACGATTTTCCAAAAAAAGAACTAAAAAACTTATAACAATTTGGTACAACAAAGTCGGTTCTCTTCTTCGGGATCTTGTTGCAGTTCGTATATATGTATTTATTATTATTATTATTATTATTACTATAAATAGATAAAGCTAAAGCTACAAATACATCAACAAGGCGGCCAAGGACATGCTTTCGGACAGGGGCCATTGGCACATCTTTTTACTCCTGGGCTTTGGTTGGGTTTCTTGGATTGGGATTGGGATTTTGGGGCTTGGGTTTGTTGCTTTCTTTTAGACTTTTTTTTTTGGGTGGCGACTGCAACTGCAACATGCACGTGCCCTACTTTGCACACACTATTCCTAAGTCCGCCTCCTTCTGCCCGCCATGGCTCTCTCCCAAAAAATGTAAAAAAAAAGAAAACCAACTCTCTCCTTGAGCATCTCAAGGTGTTTGGGGGGTGCCTTGGTCCCTGAATTATGCACAATTCCTGGTGCTATGGTAACTATGCAATTATTTTCACCAGGCTCCACGCCGGGCATAATAATAATGCCTTGAAAAAAAGACAACTCAACAAGGTTGCCCTGGCGACACGGACAAAGACTCATCTCATCTGGGAATACTTGAAGTGCATAATTTAAATGAATTGTCGACAATTAGATGCAAAATGTCCCGCACAATTGGCGGCAGTTTGGTGGAGAGACCGAGCTCTAAGCTGGCCAGAAAGAGAGAGAGAGAGGTTGAGCAGGCAAGTGCAGAGGAAGGCGGCAGCAAACTCTTTTCTACTAAGGATAGAAAGTTTTTGGCGAAAACTTACCTTGCTGCCGCGTTCGTTGAAAATGATTTCCACATCCAGAATGGTGCCAAATTGCTGGGGAATAGAAAAATAATAAATATTAATATTTAGAAAGATTGCAAG
Source organism: Drosophila eugracilis (assembly GCF_018153835.1). Lineage (NCBI taxonomy): Eukaryota > Metazoa > Arthropoda > Insecta > Diptera > Drosophilidae > Drosophila > Drosophila eugracilis. Next base: position 6,678,738 of record NW_024573038.1, on the reverse strand, counting down.
GGGTTCAGTCTATCTAAGGGTAGTCTATGTTCATAGGAATTTTCAACAAGTTAGATAAGCAGCCTTAAGAAGGGTTATATTAATGAGTTAAACTTTTCTCAAGATTAAGTTTCTGGCTAAGAGATTTCTTCTGACTTTAATTCGATTTTTGTAAATCGAAAACCTGAATAGACCTATTCTAAATATACATCTTCCTACAATTCTCTGCCATTACTCACCCCAAACATGGCCCTTAGATCGGGATCCCGGAAGCGGAACGGTATGTTGGAGACATGCAGCCTCTTTGGCTGGCTCTTGGCATCGAGGGAGGCGGCTGCAACGGCGGCTACCGATTGGGCCGGGACTAGGGCGTTGCTGAGACTGGTGGCCACGTTCGAGGTGGGCGACATGATGCCACTGGCAGCTGCTGCCGCAGCATTCAGGTGGGCGATCACCTGTGATGTGCTCGCTGGGACCACGGCTGCACCGCCACCATTGGCAATTGTATCCAATCCCGTGGTGGGCAAAAGTCCAACGCCACTGCTGCTGGTTGATGCCAATGTGCCAGTTGATATCGAGCTGCCCGTCACTGAAGTGCCCGCCGATTGCATCGATGTGGGACTGCTGCACAGGAGCGGTTGCTGCTGCTGCTGCTGCTGCTGTTGCTGTTGTTGTTGGAGGGCGGGCGGCGTCTGCAGGAGCGGTTCACCACTGGCCACCGGCGATGTATCACCGGACATACTGCCCTCGGTGGCGTTGCCATTGAGGGTAAGTCCGCATCCGCCCGCCTGTGAGGCTGTTGCGCTGGACGGGGAGCTGCTGAGCGGTGAATTGGGCGTGCCGCCGCCGCCTCCACCGCCACCGCCGCCAGTATTAATGCCTCCAGAATTGGGCATGGCGGAGTTCTGTTGTGTTTCTGCTGCCTCATTGGCGATCAATACTGTGGACTGCAAAAAAGGAAGGGAAAAGAAATGAATTAGAAATGGGTTTTAGTCTTTAGATCTTATTTTAAAATTTATTAAAGTTTTAAGAATATAAAATATAGATTCCTTAAGAAAAATTACTGATTTATTTTCTACAAAATTCATATTTTTTCTATTTTTTCTTATTTTTTAATATTTTTTAGCCTGCTGTTTGCTTTTAATATTCTATTTTTTAGTTAATTCAATTTCTTTTCCCAATTTTTTAGTATTATTTTCACCTTTTTAAATCAAATTTTTCTGGAGAACCGCAAATTGTGTTGCCCAAAAAAAAAACGCCACTAAAAGTGAAAATTAAATTTTCCAATCTCATTTAGTGGAAAAGCGATTTTTGCGAAAACTTTCGAAAGCACTCCAGCTGTTTGCCTTTCATGTTTGCAGTTGGTATTTCGCTTCGATATTTTTTTTGCCGTTGAGTTTTCAGCGATGGCTGGCAAATCGAATGCGAACAAGTGCCGCAATAAATAAACAATTGAAATGAAAATACAATTTTCAAGTGGTTTACATCCCGGGAGAGATGAAAATCCTGTAAGGGGTCGCAAAAGCGGGCCACACGCATATCTCTCTCTGTGTGTGTGTGGGTGTGTGTGTGTGTGTTTGGGTTTGGGTTTGACCCAATAAAAAAGTTATATATACACACACACATACCGTTAAAGAGACAGACAGGGGAGAACAGGAGCTCCAACAACAACAGCAAACACACACACACACACATACGTACGTACGTACATATTTTGTGGCACAAACTTGTGTTGACTTATGCAATAAAACTGTCGCGCAAACTGTTGCAATATACCCAATCCACCGCAGTGCAACAGAAATCCCCTAGGGAGCCCGCGGAAATGTTTGCATTTTGTATTTCTGCATTATTAAAACTGAAAATGCACTGCCATCGAAGGGTATTGTTGTTTCAACACCGCCGCTGCCGCCCCCTCCGCAGACTCCGATCCGAAACGGAATAATATGAAAAATTCTCAATTTACGCAGGCGACCAAATTCGATGACAATGCAATAAAAACGAGAAGAAGAAAAAAGGAAAACAGCGTAGAGATTGCGTTTGCCCCGTAATGTAGGCAATAGAAATAACGCTTAACTTAATTTGCTGCGCATTGTTGACACATAAATCTAAACCAAATTTTTGCCCGCCCTGACAATACATATTTTTTCCTCACTTTGCACATTTCTTTATTTTTTTTTTTTGGTTCAGAGTTTGGTTTGCATGTTTACCGAACATTTCGGGACCAAAGTGAAATGGCGTGAAAAACTTTGGCCCCATAAATGGCCAAACAGCGGAAGGTAGCGAGGGTGGGCGGAGGGCGGTTTATTGTTTCGGGTATCGGGTTACACGTAAATGACATTTAACGCTTTTTTAGTTTATCGAAATGCCTTTGTGCGGCACGCGAAATGGCTGCAAAAAGGTCGCCGGCATTTTGCTTTGATTCGGCATTAAAAGAATTTCTGCATAAATTTGAAAAGTTTTTTTCTTCCCCCGATTCGTCCAGCGAAAAAGGCAAGAAATTTGCTCTAAATTGTTTTGATTTGAATATTTGACTTGGGGGGTATTATTCTTGAACTTTGAATGGGGCCTTACTGGCTAACTTAAGATCGAATTTGATTTCAGGGTTTTATTTTCTATATCTTAATTTAATCGGTCACGGCAAAGAGGTAAGTTTTGATCTGATTTTTGTTTGAGGAATAATATTAGCTTGGATTATGTTTGCTTTCCTTTCGCATTTTTGATTCAAATTGGTTTCTTTTTGGTTAATATAAGAAAAGAACTTAAAAGAAATATTATGAAATCTCCTTAGTTCTTTACAAATAAACTTTCATAGTGCAAAACAAAGAATTATAAGCCCTTTAATCACGTTTTTTCGGCTACACTGATAACCACAGCTGCAATTTAATTCCCTCAACTCAATTAATTATAAAAAAAAAAAAACTTGGCCAACATCTGCCTTTGCCAGGCATAAAGAACAAAGTTTCCCTGATGAGGACGTTGACAATGAATAGAAAAATTCAGTTACAAAAGAGTTCAAGTTGAGGCAAAAAGCAGCTTTACCCTGGACAGTAGTCGGTTGGTCGCCTAATGAAGATGAGCTTGGTAAACAAATAGGAGAGCAAAAATGGTAAAAAGAAAACATGGTAAGACCAAGAAGAAACCAGCACGTAAATTTCAATTGTCCGCCCGGCTTTTTTCTCTCTCTCTCTCTTTTCTATATAGTTATTATTTTTTTTTATATATTTTTTGCTCGTTTGTTTATTTTATTATAATTTTTTGTTGGTGGCTGACTCACTATGCTGAGCACATTTTGTGGGGGCAGCGATGATTGCAGATGCTGGTGCTGGTGTTCTGGTGGCTGCTGTTGATGTTGCACTTGGTCCATGGCATGTCCATTTGTCAGTGGATGCGGAATGGGACCTGGGACTCTTGGTTCTGCGAGGCTGGTTCCATTGTACTCGTACTCGTGCTCGTACTCGTACTGTTGTGTCTGTGTTTGTGTTGTTGACAGATTTGTCTGTGATAAATTTTCAGATAACAACAAGGATTTGCGTTTTAGTTGCAGTTGCAGTTCTTGCAGCCTCTCTCTCTCTCTGTGTGTGTTTGCTTATCTTCATCTATATGTACGAGTATGTGTGAGTGTGTGTGTGTGTGTGTGTGTGAAGGACTTGGATTAAGAGACAGAGTGTAGAGTGGACTAACATTAAAAAAAAAAAACACAAGAGAAGAAGAAACCAGACAGGCAGACAGGCGGCAGGCGACCAACACCAACAATTTGCTTAAATGGGTAGCTTAATTTTTTACTCTCAACCGTTTTACAGCTGCTTAATTGCTTGGAACATGCCTTGAATATATTATCTTGAATACAGTTACCATATAGAGATTTATATTTATATATATATATTTGTATATCAAAGTATAATGAATCATGACAGAATGCAAAGGGGTCAACAAACTAAATGCCAGCTTACAATCATCCAATGTGTCTTAATGATTTAATAAAGGTTTTTCTTACATTGTTTTTGAACATTTTTCAAACATATAACTTTAGTTTTAGTAAATATATTTTTGGAGGGTAACTATCTATGGAAATAATAAACAGTTTGCAAATATAGCGTGGCCCACGTAAGATTTGCTTTAATCGCCATAAAAATATCAATATTTCCCTTCCTTTTCTTCGAGCGGAAACTTAACCTTTCTTAAGCCGCAAACCATCTACTACTATCTAACACATTGACACTAACATTCGAAATGTCAAAGTCAAAGTTTTCGATAGTTCAAAAGGCAAACGCTACATGGGCCACCCTGTATAATATCCTAATTATTTTATAAATCTAATTTTAAGAAGTTTATGTCAAGTTTAGTTCAATTATTAGCTAGATGAATGACCTCTATTACATACAGCTCTTCTCACAACTCAAAAAACTAACTAAAATCAAGAGAAAATGTAAATTTATTTAAAATTTTCAGCCAGAAAAGAACATTCTAATTGCTCACATTTGTTTGCCTTTTGATTTATATCCTTTTTCTCACTTTTTATCTCCATTTTTCTGCTTCATTTATGATTTATTTTTGATTTATGCGTTGGCCATTTGAATTGTTGCTTTTGTTGGCCAATTAATATTGCTAAACATTTGATTGAATGCACAATAGAAGAAAAAGTGAAATAAATATACAATTCTGATCTGACCAAAGTTATTGCACATTCAAGTGTCTTAAGCCGCCTGGGATTTAAGGCCTTAAGACTGGCTGAACATTTTTCACCTCATTTGCTTTAACTAACCACGGACTTTTGTTGCACATAAATAAGCATATTAAATTCTACCCCATGTTTAAGTATCGAAAATTAATTGGCATTTTCGTTGAATTTTGCCCGCAGGCCAGAAAGCAAACAGCAACAACAACAACAACAACAACACATTGAGAGTGTGAGATTCCATATTGTGCGCATTGTTCGCATAGCCTAACATAGTATTTAATTAATTGTGAACTACGTTAAACATAAAGCCAGTCAAAGTTTAAAAAGCACATACCACATTCATAGCAATTAATTCAATATTTGCTTATTTATTACACCTGCAAGGCAAGTGTGTGTGTGTGTGTGTGTGTGTGTGTATGGGCTAGAATTTCGAAAAATACATCTAATGCTCTCATCTGTTAAATTATTCAAATGCACGAATCAATTTTCATAAGCAAATATCTGTTGGTCAATAGCCAAACAAGACTTTGTATTTATTCAACTGGTTAGATCAAAAATTGCTGATTTACCATTTTCCATCTCGACATTCTATGCCCCAGCAAAAATAAATTTTGTTTTTGCTTACCTTAAAAGTTGGTAAAAATGTAATTCTCTATTATTTTACAAAATGCAACTTTATGCCATAGTCAATTTTTAATTAGAAGCGATGAAACAATAAACTACAAAGCATTCTGTAAACCCAGCTCCAGGGTCAAATGAGAAACGAGAGTGTGGCTGTACGGCTAAAAGTATGCTACAAAAAACAACCAACACAAACAACTGCAGGTGAGTTGGTGTATACATATGAGAACGTGTGACTGTGTGTGTGTCTGTGGATGGCAAAGTGCGTGAGTGTTGCTTGCTGTTGGCACTTTTCTCTGTGCTGTTCGCTGCAATTAAAAATGTAAAAGCAAAGCGCTTACACCAACAACAAATACTGACTACTAAACAAGAGCAGCTGCAACAGCGATATCAAGCACGGCCTCCATTTGTATGCCCCGGCATACACTGACAAAAATAATTGGCTAAAGAGAAGTTAAATATAAAATATTTCAAGATTTGAATAATTCTTTTTGATTTAAGGTGCCCATTTCCAATATTGTCTTATTTTATCTTAATTTTCAAAATTCGTTGACTTTTTCGCTTTTTTTCTTTAATTTTAAAATAAGAAAATTCTTTTTTTTATACATTTTTAAGAAAAATAACACAAATATATTGAGATAAATATGCTACAAGAACAGACCACAACCAGACTAACTTTAAATCAGTTAAATAATTTAATTATAATTTTTTTTAAATACTTCTCAGTGTAATGATAAAATGCTATGAATTTATGTTAAGTGTAGCGTTGATATCTATATGTCTGAGTGTGTGTGTGTGTGTGCGTTGGCTTCTGTGTATTGAGTGTGCGTAACCAAATCAAAGCAGAGCTAAAAACCAAAGCAGACCAAACCAAACCAAACCGAAGCGAACCCAAAAGCCAAAAACCAAACAAAGCTACAAAATGCATATCAAACACACACACACACACAAACATAGTGAGAGCGAGTAGGTGGAATGGGTGTTTGTCTTCAGTTGGTTGAAATGGCAGTAGTGAGAGAGGTTTATGAAGGGGGTATTGGAGAAAGGTGGGGGGGGAGGGAAAAGGTCAAACAATTAACCAGGCACAACTCACCTTCTGTTGCATGTACATCGAGGCATTGACAACGTCGGAAACATTGCTGCTGGCCACGGCCACCGAAATGGAGGATGTTGCAACACCGTTGCCACCTCCACCACCACTGGCCCCGCAGCCAGTTGAATATTCTGTGGTCAATCCTCCGGCAGATCCTGGCGCTCCAGCCGCACCAGCTGTGTTGTTATTGTTGTTGCTGGCAGATCCTGCGGCCTCGCCATTAACACCACCGCTGCCCGTTTTCAATTGGGTCACTGGATCAGCAGCTTGTTTTGCAGCCGCCGCTGCCACAGCCATGGACAAACTGTCGGCAGCTGTGGGTGGTGCTGCTCCGCCGGCCACCTGTTGTTGTTGCTGCTGCTGTTGCTGGGCCTGCTGCTGTTGCTGTTGTTGTTGCTGCTGCTGCTGCTGTGCCTGCTGCTGTTGGGCGGCAGCTGCTGCTGCAACTGCCGCTGCTGCAGGATTTGCTGCGGCGGCATAGCCGGCCGGAGCGCCCGGAAAAGGCGCCACGCCCGCCTGCACCATGTGCTGCATTTCCAAAAGAGAAAAAAAGGAAAGAAAGAACGGGGAAAGAGAAGCAGAGAGAGAGAGAGAGATGGGTTTATGGATTAGTAATGGTCGTAAAAGTGTAAGTACCCCCCAATTCTACACTTCGAGAAATTTACCTTAGAAATGTGGTAAATCTTAGAGGTTTAAATTCACTTAGCTATTTTGTTAGCCAGGAAAAATCTACTTTAAAAGCTTCAAAATTTCAATTTAATATATAATTTGCATCCTAAAATGTTTAAAATTTGTTAAAAAGTAGTAAAGCCTTACATTATTTTACTATAAATTTCATTTTTTACACTAAGTAAGCTCATTAAAACCTAAAAATCGAGTTGCCAATATAAAAACTTTACTCCTTTTAAAAGTAGCAACCCAAATACTTGTACAAAATTTGCCAGGGCACATTTAAAATGAACATTATGAATATTAGTTTTTCACCAGAAGACACTTTTCATGCTCCTTAGTCTTACCTCTACCCTTCGTGCAAAACATTTTCCTATTTGTGTGTGTATGTGTGTGTATATGACTGGCTGGATGTGCCGTAAAAGTGCAAAATTAAATCCAGGTAGTTTATTTTGCAGGTGGTAACCCCATCGGGAGCCCGGACCAAAGAGCTTCCGTATTAAGCTCTTGGTTAGACAAAGGACACAGGCACAGGCAGACACACACACACACAGAGAGACATACAGTCAGGCGGCTGGTCGAGGCAGGCAGAAAGGCTAGGATTTGGTTGGGTTTTTAGGGGGGATAACAAAATGCGCTTTAAATTGTGAGTTTTATTTGTATAAATTTTTTGCCATTATTTGGCTTGTCTCGCCCGGATTTCCAACCCAAACCTCTGTCAGCAGCTATGAAATATGCAAAATTTGCAGCTTATTGTTGGTTGTTGGCTAAATTCATATATATATATACACACACACACACACATAGGGGGAACAACAACAACGTTAAGGCAAAAGGAAACTTTTTTGGGAAATATAAAATGTTTTTTTTTTTTGGGTGCCAAAATGGAAAGAACCCAAGCTTAACGTGTGAGTGGCATTTTAATATGTTTTTGGCTAGGGAAAATTGTTCCCTCTGCTTCCAGCTGCTTACATGAAATGGTTATTAATTTTGCGATTTAATGCAAATGTCAGAGAAATGCATTAGTAAGTAAGATGGCTTGAGTTCTAAATATATAGTACTTTGGGCTCTTCAATTAGGAAAAAACATTTCATGTTCAACATGACATTTTGTGTTACGAAAACATACTGAATAATATGCTGCGCCGGCCGTAGTTTAAGTTCGTTTAATTAGTGTAGTTTAAAAATAACCAAAAACGATTTTAAATACCTAGACGTTAAACTATTTCATCCGATGGACACAGTTCATCTATCTTGGCAAGCAGGCCATAAACCAGCTATTTCAACGCGCTGAAATATATACGAATATATATATATATATCTGTTTGTATATATCAATGCCTCTATGGGTATATTTTTATTTTATTTTTATTTATATTGCTTTTGGCACAGGCCATCAAATTGCAGTCGTCATATTTGTGGTGCGCTCTGTGTTTTGGCTTCTTGGCGATTTGCGCTTTGAAAAATTAGCTTGTTAATTAAATGCAAGCCACAAATGACAAGTCGGTGAGGTGCAAGAAGTATCTCTGCCCTAGGATATTCCCCTGTACGGCCCCTCTTCCACCCTCACACCACCATCACACATTTTGTGACATAATCCGCAGTGTAAATTGGTGCTCATGTTGCTCATCCGCCACGTTGGCCACCAACCCATGATATATGCGCACTCTCACATACATATACTCACCTAACACATACAACAAAACACACAGCGTGCAAAAAGAAAAAAAAAATAGAGAAAAAACTTGTCATGTTAAATTTACATAAAATTTGTATGAAAATTCATTCTGTTGTGCCAATGAAAATGTTTTCCCCCTACTTTGCCGACAGCTGCTGACGCAGGGAATGTGCCGGGACTTGCACTTGAGAATCCCAACCATCTTCTCTTAATGAGTCTGCGTATGTGTCTGGGGCCTCGGCCTGAAGTTTTCCTTTTCAAAATGAAAACTTCTTCTTCGCTCTTAAACAACTCCCCAATAAGTTTCATAATTTTCTGTCAACCATTTCCAAAGGGGGGCGGGGTCACTAAAGGCGGCACTTCAAGCAAATACTTCGCTGCATTCGCAAATATTTTTCATTTAATTGCTCTTGAACAGAGGACCGCTGGCCCAGGACTTTCATTCCTTTTATATATATCTTTTTTTTTTTTCGGGGCCATATTTACATGGCAAATATTTCGTTCGGCACTGCGGCCCTGGCAATTTGCATTTGTAGTTACTCTGCAGAATATATAAAAAAAAAAAAGAAAAGAAAATGTTAAAAAACAACAAGAGGCAGCTGGCACTGTTTTATTGACTGGGGCCAGCGCCAACTGCCATCGCTTTTTGTTTACATTCGCGCCACTGTTGTTTTTGGAGAATTTTCAACAAAACACTTTACGTTTCCATTTTGCAACAATTTCGCTTGCTGCGCGCTTTCAAGTGTTTGCTTTCAAGCGTTTTGTCTACCGCCGATTTTTTGGCATTTCAATGCAACAAAAAATCAAAATATTAGAGCAATTTTCCATTCTCATTAAATATATTGCATTTTGGCAGCACACGCTGCGTATGCGTTACGTTTAAGTGTGTCACAAATTCCACAGCTGGTGATTGATGGGCGCCGCAAAAACTACTATATATACCCCCCGAAAAAAACATAAATAATGAAAGAAAAATGCGTTCAAATATGTGCGGGAGGGGGGACAGCCTGAAAAAATCACGCTGGGAAATGCATTTCAGAAGAAAAACTGGAAAAGTGAGTGAAATATAATTACACTGGGGAGCAGGCAAGTTTGACACTTTGATGGGGGGACTATATAAAATAAAAAATCATAAAAATTTCTTTTCATTTATAGTTTTTTAAGTATTTTATGAAAGGTAACTGATAAAATTGCAAGAACCATTAAGAAATTAGTCTTTATCTAAGGTCTTATATTTATTTTTAAGAGGAAACTGTCTTTTCCTTTCTTTTAAGATCACATTTTGGACATTTTGGTTTGGTTTTAAAACCAATTTCTGTTCTGCAAACATTTTCCGTTTTAAATTTTACAAAAATTAATGTCAAAACTTAACATTACATTGAGAAATCGGCTTTTAAAATCTTAACAAAAATTTATTGGTACATAAAAACGCCATCACTTTGATCTTCTGCTTTCCGCTTTCTGCACTTGTATTCGCCTTCCAAGTAAAACAAAAATAACCAAGAAAAACATTTGAGCTTGTATTTTCGTTGAATAATGTTATCTTAAATTGAACCAAAATATTTAGACAGAAACTAAACAAACCCGAAAGGCTGCCACACTTGTCAGAAGTCAAACCAAATTATATATAAAAAAAAAAAATATGTGTGCGGTTTCAGTCGCATTACATCAACGGAATATTAATAAACCGTGACGTGAATGGTGAGTGAAATTTTTTCCTCAGCCTTTGACTGTGTCAAAAAAGTCTTCTTTTTTTTGTTTTGGCCGAACGTGTGCGTCCGTTTCGATTAGCATTACCATTACCCATGATATATATATACATATATATGAACGGGTATACGATTATATACCCATAACGTATTCCTATGCCAACTCCCAAGTTTGAACCTGACATAGTCAGAAGGCATTTGACCAATTGCTCAATCGCTGACGCAATTCAGCCGATCGAAGCGCCAATTTTGGTCTACGATGCAATGGCAAAATTTGGGGCGACGCTCGTTAAAAAGCCGGGCCAACTCGGTTGCTCATGCCGTGAATGCCAATTAAACAAAAAAAAAAGCAGAAAAAAAACGAAACAAAAAACACTGCCAATTGAAACTGAAAATTTGCCTAACACGCGCCAACCGATTGTTTGAATTAAAGTTGCGCCTTTATTTAAGTTTTCATTTGAACATTTTTTGTTGATTGCTCAATGGGCGGGATAGCTTTGCAAGTGGGTCGATGCAGGTCACGTCGGCGGCTGCACAGATTTTCAATTGGAAAGGAAAGTATTATATCGATGTCATGGCAATATGTCACTGCCCATTTTCGGTAGAGATCTGATCTGATCCGGTCAAGTTAAAAACTTGGCCTGGTCGAAGGTCGTCACATCACCATAATTGTCACGGAAAGCAAATGCAGAACGTGCCAAATCAATTTACATGGCAATTGCAAATCGACAGAGAGCCAGCCAAGGATATTAAACTAGAGAGGCACTGTAATGCAATAAGCCCCCAGCTTGCTTGTCTATAATTAAGGCTCAGCCACACGTTGCTAGTCAAGGATAAAATTACCATTTGAGAGTACCATTATTCAAATATCTTCCCAACAACATTTTCATTTGGTAAACTGTTACATTTATTGATTCAATTATTTTGATCAAATTTCTAAGCTCTCTGCTGCCAGAATTCTACGTGTTTTCATGGTAATATGAGAAAATCGGTTTCGGCACATTTTAGGCATCAATTTCCTTTTGGGCTTTATGAGATTTTTCAAAATTTCGATGGCTTATGGTTTATTTTGCTGATGAATATCAGTTAAGTTAGTCAATGAGCAGAAAATCTTCTCCAAATATCCAAAACCCAAAGAAACCTTTGTGCCTTTCACCGAAAAATATGCAAAAACAAACTCAAAACCCAGTTTAACCAGCCGTGAAAAATCACTTTTGGTTATGGCCACCTTTAAGCCAACAATCCAAAATTGCTCGACCATTTTTCACCATTAACCTTAAAGTTACGAAACGCATGGTAAGGGAACTTTATGAATGAAATTACGGCCTCAGCAGGCCAAATAGAGGCAGAGAGAGAGAGAGGGGGAGAGCACTGGGCAATAACTGACCAGGTTAGCAGTGGAAAAGTGCCACTGCAAAACGGTAAACCTAAAACGTCAAATGCAGGTGCCTACAGCAGCAATATCCACAACAACGGCAAAACGTTTGGCAACGGAAAACGGCAAAAACCCAACCAGAAACTGCAGGGAAAAAAAGCGAGAAGAATAGATGGCCATAGGCAAGCTTGGCTAAGCCATAAAACCGGTTGGCTGAAAAATCGGGATATATGTAGAAGGGGAAAACAAGGGGACGACCTGACGACGCGACTGCCCGCGCATCTGCAAAAACCAAAAGCGAAACTTGAACTGCAGCCCGGCATTTAAATGCGGTTTCTGTTACCTCGTGCAGAGTTTTTTTTTTTTTTTAATATAAAAAATAAGATTTTTTGCTGCTGCTTTCTTGGGTGCCACTTTAGTGTGTCACTGGGCTGCCCACATAGCAGCAGTTTCCATAGTTGTTAATGGCAGCCTGAAGAAGCTGAAGATGCATCATGGCTGCATGTCGGTTGATGCTGATGATGATGATGCAGCGCTGAGGACTGGTTTGCCATTTAAATGGAATTTATGCTGCCTTACCCAAAGTCGAAACTCCGACTCCGAGTCTGTCATCAATTGCCTTGCAGCTTTGCCAAATGAAGCATGAAGCTAGTGAATGGGAAAAAGTAGCACACACCCACACATGCACTGGGAAAAATGGCAATAAAATTGTAACTATGGCTCAGCAATCCTAAAAATGTTAAGTAATCCGCCATGTAAGGAGGAAAAGATAATAGATATTTCAGGAATCTAAGGCATTATTTAAATATATAAATCAAAGACAGTTTTTTAAGTTCGCAAAATGATTTTATACTTTTTTTTATATCCAAAAAATCCAAGTGTATCCCCGAAAAATAGCTCCCACCCCCCTTTAAGTGGCGAAGGCGATCAACTAAGCCTTAATGCCAATGGAAACGTGAGAATGTCGCCGCCTTCGAGAGTTGAAGATGCACTTTTGGGTTCGCTTCTTATTCGAAAGATTTTTATCGCCAAATTTCGATGGGATTTTCCTTTTGTCGCATTTAGCTGGAAGGGCCAATGAAAACCAACGTGAAAAACTAACAAAACGTGAGCGGAAAATTAAATAATTGAAAAGCTACTGTGTGTGTGCGTTGAGCTGAACTGAGCAGGTGGGGATGAAAGAAAGTTTAAGCGAAAGGTCGATAGATAAATGCATTGTGATTATTCACTGGCTTAGCAAATGAAAACGAAATTGGCCATTGACCACTCGACGCTGTCTACCCTTCGTACATAGTCGAGGTATTAAATCAGCTTCGAAGAAAAAACCTCTCTCGCCAGTAGCAGAAAAATCAATAAAAATAAATGAAGACAAATATTCCAAAAAAAAAACAAAAAAGAAAACAGAAAAATAAAACAAAAACGCAGAAATCTTCACGTTCGCTCAGCTTGTCAATAAACAAGGCAAAATGTGAGTGAGGAGAAAAAAAAAACTCGCACAAATACCAAATAAATTTTTATTTAAGAGCAAATGTTTGGCTATGCAAACGGCGTGCCACCAACGGACAGACAGCAAGACTTGAATTATGGCAGCCGAACGATGCGTTGACAAGACCAAAGAAAATATAAAAAAAAGAGCAAAGAAATTAAAGGCCCTGTCAATTGGCGCAACATCAAAAAAACATCACTGAAAAAATAGAAAAAAGCATAAAAACCAAGATAAACTTTACTTTTATTTGGCCCAAGCAGATATATTTTTGATGTGGCTTCTTTCATGGGCTAACAGGCATCATGAAAGCGTATCCAAAAGGGCTGCAGCAGCAAGGCAATCGCATTTGAAATGATGCGAGACCCATGCTAAGTACGTGTCCCCATAAAAATTATTAAAAAAAAAAACAGAAATCATCTTGTTTGATGTTTTCGTTCGATTGCACTTGCAGAGATTTCTCTTTTCTTAATTGGCTAACGATTATCGAGTGGCCAAATTCCATTTTGGCTTTGACATCGTTAACGGAATGATGAAGTACCAAACTGAAATCGCCAATCGAACGAAGAGCGCAATCAAGCTAGAAATATCACATTACATTGGCACATTGACTCCTAGGTTTATATATATATATCTCTTAGGGAGTGCACTGAGAAAGAAAGATGTTCGAAAGTTATTTGGGCTTTCTAATAAGGTTGGAAGAAAAGAAGTTCTGATACATAAATATGTATATCTTCGATAGGGGAAATCCACTTCCCTCATTTATTGATCTCTTTAGTCATTATTACCTTCACGATACCTAACTTTTTTTCTCCCTGTGCAAGCAGAAGTCGAGAGTTCACTTGTCTCTATTGAATTACCCCCGAAAAAGCTAGACGGCAATTGAGCAGCATTTTCGCTGTGATTTCGCAACAAATAAACGACTCTCATGATTGCAGCGATTGCAGTGAAATTGAGACGATGTCCGTTGTTGTTGCTGTCATTGATTGATTCCCCCGCTTAGCCATTAAATGCAATCAAACTAACAATATTTGTCCTCTGGACACGCCCTACACACACCCCCCGCCAAATAAATCAGGGAATCCTTAATCAATGATTAATAACTTTTCTATAGAAACCTTTAAGGCCCTAAAGCTTTTTATAGGAAAACTCCAAGAAAACAAAAAATAATCCCCCAGACGCGCTTATTAAATTGCCTATCAAAACAAGGCCCAAACAAACAAAGCGAAACAAAAACCGTACAGAACGGAACAGAATGTAGGCAAATAAACAACTAGTAGAAGCGGAAGGAAGTAACGGCTGAAAAACAAAAGCTTACTTCCGGCCACCCACCCATTGGCCCCCAAAACCAACACAAAAACCTTTAAGTTTATGAAATATAAATGAGCTTTGTGCGCATTCAAACAGTAAGAAATCCAAAATTACACGCAATTTATGGATGTAGCAGGTGCAGGAAGTGGGCGTGGTCGTTGGCCATTAAGTTCGCTTTAAAGAGCACGCGACAAAATAGCGATACACTTGAGGAAAATGAAAATTAATGTATTTTTGGTTTATTAATAAACCAAATTGATAAATTTTTGATTTACAAATTTATCAAAGGAATTTTCAAGAGATTTGAAATCACTTATAAAACTGTTTAAAAGTATACTACGATTTATTTTCAGCATAGAAATTAACCCAATAAGTAGTCCTTAGCCTCTATTTTATTAATATTTTTCTCTCTGTACTAAAAGGGTTATGAGGTTGTGGGCGTTGTACGGCAATTACCGTTAAGCGGATTGTAGTTTACGCTCTCTCTCTCCCTCTCTCTCTCTTTCTGTATAGCCATATACACACACACACACACACACAGCATATACTAAGCTAGAACTAAATGTGCATTCTTATAGTACGTTTTCATTTTCATTTCCCATTTCCCGACGACAGGCGTTATTGTTATGACCCACTGGCATTGCCACCTGTCTCGCTCTGCGCATTTTCACACTTGTAAATCAATTAATTTTACAGCTTATTGTTGTTGCTTTTCCTGCCACTGCTACAGTAGTTCTGGGCAATGGTCATTTGGCCATACTATATGTATACTACAACTGCTGCCACCACCTGCTGGTTGGTCATTTAGCCTAAGCGCCAGCTAAGCTCAAAATGCTCAACTGGCCAAGGATTGCGAAGCCTCTGCAATGCCCCTCCCTCAACTGAAAAACCCTAGGGTTTGCATGTGTGCGCGTGTGTATATGGGAAATTTTGTTTCCCCTTTTTTGTTGTTTTTGAAAGCAAATTGTTGGCTGTAAATGTTGTTGTTAGCTGTTGGCTGTTATTGTAGTTGTTGGCTGTTGACTGGATTTTCTGATTTGCTTGAGCGGCGACCGTTGAAATGTAATTAATACGTGGCCCACAACTTGGGCAACATTCGGGGTCAATTGTGTGTAAAGGAGCTGTTCTGCAATGCGGTAGCCGAATGGTGATTATTATGGCTCTATAGGCAAGAAAGGGTTAAGAAGCCTGAGGGAATTAAACTGGGATTAATTTTGGGAAATAAACTGGTAAGGATTTTGCCTTTCTGGGTTTGTGAGAACATTTTTATGAAGGAATTAAATCTACAGAAATGTTTAGTTTTGATTTTCTTTAACAGGGTAGGCTTTTTATACCCCGTTTTGTATTTTGGTTGTACAGAAAGTCAGAAGGTTTCTCAGAACAGGGGTGTAAATATCAGTTTTTATCTTGTTTTTATCTTAACCAAATTTTAAGTGAATGTCTAAAAGGAATACAGTTTTTTTTAACAAATTTTAACAAAAATCCTAAATTTTCCTCAACATGTCTAAAAATTCTTTGGAAATTTCACCGAATGGAACATTAACCTTCACCAAAATCAACAATAAACAAGAAATCGTCATAAGAAATGTTTCCCAAGAGAAGGTAACCTACAAGGTAAATAATACAGTCATTTAACCATAATTTTAAATCAAAATCTAGAATCTTTTTACTGATTTAAGTTTCCCCATTTCCATCAGCTGCAAAGCACAGTGTTTGGCAAGTTTAAAATGCGACCCCGTTGGGGAATTCTGAAGCCCAACGAGCACTCTCATGTCCTCATAACGATGTGCAAGGATGTTGAGCTCTCGAAAAAGGGCAGGGATAAGATTGTGGTGGTCTGTATGCTTTCGCCCATCAATGCTGTGGACTTCGACATGACCTCCGCCTTCTGGCGGCACAATATCTGCTACGATCCGGATATCGAGAAGCACCAGCTCACCTGCCATCAAATGGATGGGGCTGGCGAGGGCGGTGACGACGACGTTAGCGATAAGGGTGCAGAGTCGGACAATCTAAGGATTCACAGGGGCCAAACATCATGGTCATCACCATCATCTTTCAGTAGTCTTCGCACACCAACCAAGTACTGGCGGTAGTTTTCGACTGGGCGTTTAGTGTTTTATCCCCTTCATACTGGAGTGTCAATTATCCCGCCCGACTATTTTCCAGCCCTAATGGCTGCAATGACTAAGTAATTGGTTAGCACAGCATCATCACTATGCCTTGTCCTTTCGTGAGCCGCCTTCCAATGGGTTTGGGCCAACATTGTTGATGATGAGCCTTCATTAAAAACTAAGAGCGTGTCTATCTGGCTGTCTGTGTGTTTGTGTGGGGTTTATCAAGTGGCTCCAAGGATGCTCAAGCATCCTGGTTACATGAAGTGCGTTTACCTTACCCTGCACAACAACAACAACAACTGTTGGCTGATAAAAAGGCGTAAATTGCTTGCAATTTTTTGTGGGGCGTGGAAATGTGCCTGCTGCCTGCCTACCTTCACTGGCAATTAGGCAAACGTTAACGAAGGCTTTTGAACTTTGGATTTTCCCATCGATTGACATTGTACTGGGTCAACCAGGTTGCCCGGCAATTAACCAAACCGATTCTTGTAATTCGAAGCGTTAAGCAATTAAAGGGTCGAAAAATGTAAAAGGAAGCCATAAAAAGTTGTGGTCTGACTTTTTAATGGCAGCAACGAAATCGTTGGGTTAAAGTTTATGCTGAGTTTAAAGTTTTTTTTTAACTTTAAAACGAAATAAATTTAGTTTTTATTAATTTTTTTTTACAAATAGAAGTTGCCTTAAATCTGGTCAGCCTTTGAGTATCCCAAACAAGTTTTATGCTCAAAAAAAAAAAGAGTGTTTTTTCAAAGAAAATCAGAGCCAACGAGAGATAAAGACATTTGGAAATTCTACCAGCAACAGCATGAAAGGCACTCAGCCAGTAAATTAGGTTCATGTCTCAACTATAGTTTTGACCCAAGTCCAAGAAGGGGCCAAAACAAACATTTCGATGATGATGATGAGGCTATGAGGCGGGTAGGGAGGCGTTGCCAAAAACTGGGCACTTGTTCTGCTCGAGCGCTGTGTTGTTGTGCTTTGAGGGTGGCCAACAGCCCTGAACAATGGAGTAAATCATAGCCATGAAATATGTGCCAAGCGAGAAGGAGACGACGACTATACATACACCTGGACGGACTAGCCAGCTGGCTGGTAATAATAATGAAAATACAAAATAGCCCACAATAGTGGGGGGGGCGGGCGAATATTCATCGCTGGCTGATGCTTCACCTTGTGCAATTGCAGTTTGTTTGCCCGAATTTACGAGCCGACACAAAAAGCAAACGTGACCTACCGGTAGTACAGAAACATACAAATATTTTCCTTTTTGGCCAATAATAAAACACAATGGTAAGTACACACACACACACGCACACACCTACATACTCAAACAAACAACAACAAAAAAATAATAATAATAAAAATGTTATAAAATTGCAGCTCATGCGAGCGATAAAACGCAACTTCCCTTTGACTTTACCTGGAAAATCTCAGTCGTAAACTATACAATGACTTGGCACTGCTTAACCCTTTGGTGACCCACGCGCCTCAAGCGAATCCTTACCAGTTTTTCCCTGCTTTCTGCATGATTTAATGCGTAATTTTCAGGAGTTTGCAAAATTTTTCGGATAATTTATCATTTTTAGGTGGGTTTTTACCAAGGGGAGAACTTTGAGTTGGGATTTCTCCATTTTTTGTTGGCCACAACGACACCTGCCTGTGGCAGTTCCACCTTTCGCCCCCTCCCCTCATAACTTTGAACCACATTACAAATGGCTTTGGATGCATAGAGGCTAGGGAGCAAAAATTTGTGACCACAGCTCCATTGACATTTGAGATTTAGTGGTGAGTGGACAAACCATCGACCATCTCCCATCTCCCATCGCCCATAGCCGAGCCTTAATTAAAATTTCCCCATTGAAATGCGGCTGAAGAATAATAAGCTGCTGGCCCAGCCTTGGTTGATAAATGTCCTGGGGATTTCCCCTAGGACTTTCACAGGTCTTTTCCAAGCCCCGCCAGCCCGAACATTTTATGGAAATTGTTTTTAGTTAAAGTGTACGGAGCTAGAATTTATTTGCATGGAAACAGCGCTCCCAGAAGTGGGAAGTAAATTTTCGGTGAAAATTACATAAAACTTTTGGGATTAGAACTACGAAGTTCTTTTTTCTTTTTTGTTATTATCTACCTCCCATTGAACTTTTGTTATGGTAAAAAGTGCAGTTTAGACAGGGATTTGGTTTACGGTCTAACTAAATAAATGAAGTGGAAAGTTTTGGGGCAAAGCCTTTAAACAAATTCATCAAATAAAAGAAACACGAGTACGTTTCCCTCGAGTTACAGGCAGTTTTTCACTATAGAAAAAAGGTATAGCTAAAAGTTTAGTTTATTAGTTCCTAGTCAGTTAATTATCTTGGGGTTCATGTTGATTCTCTTTTCACATCGCACAACCCAGCAACTTGCCAGCTTTTAGATAGAATTTTATGCTCATGTGGAAATTCTTTTCTTAATTAAAAATTATGAAACTTTTGTCATGCTTCGCCTGATCCAATTTGATTGGAATTCAATATGCTTTAGGAGCAAGCTGCTTGTGAGTCCATCATTTCCCCCACCCACCCACATGAAACTATCTTCTTCCTTAAAAAGCAATTAAAAATGTAATGCATATCCTGCCCTTTGAATTAATTTTTCTCCCCCCTCAAACACGAACTAACAAGAGCATTCTTGGTTCATAACTTGTGCCTTGTGGCTTTTCCTCATTCTGATCCAAAACATTATGTATGCAATGGCAAATATTTTGGGAATTTGCGATATGAAAGCCAGCACTGGCAAAATATGCAATTGAAGTTGGCAAGAGTAGGGCCAAAACGGAGTCGATTTTAATTATCATTTGCATACGGGAAGTACTTGGCCTACGAAACCCTTTGACCCTCATGAAACTACGGTGTGGCTGTGCCAAAACTGCTGGGTAATCGTAACCAATTCAGCAAGGATTTATCGAGATGAGCAGGAAAAAGCACTGAGCGGAAATATCAGAAATTGTAGCTGAAGAAAAAATCACAGAAGAAGCTTGTTTTACGGGAAGATAAATCAGAAAGTTTTCCTCTGAATATTTTATCGGTGATATTTCTAAGAGAGGTAAACTTTTTAGTTCCTGACTATACTTAGTTACCATTCTAAGAACTTAATTCCCTTTTCGAACGTCCATAAATCAAGCCAAACTACAATCCTAATTCGCGTTATCAAGTTCCTCCGTATACAGACTCCAATTAGTGGATGTTAGCTTGTTTCGCTGCCCTGGGATTTGATTGATTCGCAGGTGCAGGGCATCATAGTACAGTCTCTCCCCTCGACATCTTGTAATTTGTCGTCTCATCTGGCAGTGTTTCTTCTGCTTCTCAGGGGGTTTTCCATTCCATTTATCCCCCGACTTTGCCCTCTACCCATAACTCACACACTTTGAAATGCAACACATGGCGGCAAGACTGCAGAGATTTTCCTCTTTTGCACCGTATTTTCCCCCGTTTTTTTTGTGATTTTTCTTCTCTTTTTTTTTTTTTTGTAAGTTCTTTGGCTCTTAGAGTTTCTCCACTTTGCTACAATATCCTTTTCTGCTGTCTGCTATTTTTATCCCCGAGCACCGAGTTTCTCTGAGTTCTCTGGGGTTCGTTCGCATTATCACCCAAGAGTTGGGGGATTCCGAGTGCCGAGTACCAAGAGATATGTAGAGACAGAGAAAGAGAGAGAGCGAGCTGTGGATTTGTCGAAATTGTGTGTGGAGTGTTCTCGTCCATCTCGTGCACCAGCTCCCGGCTGGCTACGGCTACCTCTTTAATAAAGTTTCCTCAGCCTTTCCATTGCCAGCCCCTAGCCCCTATGCCCCGATTTGACGTCTGTTTATTTTCCTTTTTTTTTTTTCTGCCTTTCTGCTGCTGTTGAAGCGGACAACCCCATGCTGCGTTTTTGACGGTCTGCAGTGTACAGTTGAAAAAATTGACGATGTAATAGGGAAGTTCTAAGATTTTCGAGGCTTAGAAACCTAATTTGAACTGTAGTTTGGGTAGTTTAAGGTATTTCAAAATATTTTCTTATACTTTTTTGACTTTCTTTAAGTTTATAGAACCTTAAAGCTGCTTTCATTGATCTCTGTATTTAATAATATTTTTAAAATCAAAAGCTGCTAAAACTCCCAAAACTCTGACTTCTACAAGAAGTAAAATCTTTTAAATTATCATAAAAATATACAAAAAAAACATAAATCCCAGTGTAGATATTTCATCCCCACAGCCTTATGGTTAAACAGAAGCAAAAACATCAGCCTATTCCAGATCCCTTGGCAGGCCTGAAAGTCGGAGGCCAAAGGCATCTAAAATTAGACTCCAGACGTTGTCGATATGGCAGCAGTTTGCTCATTAGGCGACCAATGGCAATGGCAATCGTGCCACATGTACAGCATTTTAATTTCTAGAATTAAGGCGTAGTTCGAGTAAATGAATGAGGCAAAACAGCCAGCCACCCTTCTCCCTCTCCCTTTGCAGTAGTTTCTACCTTTCCAGCTAGCTATTTCCGCATAACAGGATGTTGAACCCTAGTTTGGCCGTACTTTAGTAAATTACTATTATTAAAAACCGCTTAAAGCAGTCGAGTAAGAAAGTAATCAAAGATTCATCGATAGCATTTAAATGGTTCTACTTAACTAGAGGTTAGTTATGTTTTCACTTGATTTCCCAATAATTGTTTATGTTGTTAACATACCTGAAAGAAATAGAGAAAAAATACTAATTAGTTATTTATATTTTCTTAAATATTAAACTAATATTTTCACTTCACTGGCAGATTTATTTAATTTACCCTGCAGTCTAGTAGCTTTTTGTCAAGCCTAAAATTAGTTTAGTATTTCAAATAGTCACAGCCGAATAATATTTTGATAATGATAGCTTAATTCAGATCCGCTTGATCCGCTTTACTTCCACCAAATTACTATAGATTAATGGGGAACAAATATATTTTCATGGAAATTTATTTTCCAAATGAAATGCACGCCCGGGGCGATGCTAGAAATAAAATAAAATAATATTCTACGCCCCAGAACATTCGCATAAATCCGCTTATTTTCACATGAATTGAGTTCAAAAAGTCAAAAGCAAATATAAAATTCAACCCGAAACACATTTGCACTTTGGCGCAGATTTGCTGCGTGACAGAAATGCAAATCGAAAACAGAAATAAAAAATGAATAAATTATTTATAAATATATTTATATATAAATTTAAATGTGCGTAAATTGTTTGGAATTCCCCTGCCAAAAGCAGATTTCGGGGGGTGCTTGTGTTCCCGGCATTGTCTGCAGTCTATAAAGTCGAAAACATTTTGGAAATTTGTAAACAAATGGTTTTTGTGGGGGGGTTATGGAAAATGTTTCAATTACAAAATTCAAAATAATGAAAAACCAGAGAGAGGTATAGTAGGGAAAGAGAAACATTTCCGCCAACGACACTCGTTCCCATTTTTGTTTTTTGTATATTTTTTTTTATATTCATCTCTCTACGAATGAGAGGGCTGAGCTCTCGGGTCTGGCCGTTTAATCAGTTTAAATTGACACTGGGGGTCAAATTCATTAAGATAGAATTCCTTTTTGTTTTTGTTTAGCTGCTGGGCGTTGGCTTCATGCGACAACGAGACAAACGTTGACATACAGCGTTGAGGAATTTTTCAAAAATCATAAATTTCATACCCAGCTGCAGGCATTTTCCATTAGCATTCCCGAGCTGGCGGCTACTACGCAACACTTACACCTCGGCCATGTAATAATAGCTTTCCCGGAAATCGCTTGAAGCGTCTAAAGAACTTGTAAAAAACGTAAAAATTAAATTCAAGGCAAAATACCTTATAGATATCGCTAAAAATAGCTGCAAAATAACAAACGAAGTCAGGAGGGGGGCGGGGTGAGGTCTTTCTGCAGGATATGCGTGACTAGCATTGAAATTAAACAAAATATTTTAGCGCTCAGTGTCAAATGAGGCGAGAGACAGTAGGAATATGGTTGGAGAATTTAGGGGAGGAGCCTCAGCGCATAGACACTGTCGACGTGGCAACCTATGAAGAGGCTTCTTTTCGAGCGAACAAAAAAAAAATACAAATACATAAATAAACGTAATGGCTTTTTACAACAATAACAAGAGCTATAAATCTTACTTAAATGGGAGTTAGGCTTGTGGAATACCCTGTGACCTGAGCAGAAAAATATTAAAAAGTAAAAAATTTTACTTAGGTTTTGTTAGTTTAAGTTGCCATAAAAAGCATTTCGGATTGTAAAAATATTATGTAATAAAACTTAAACTGGGATTTTTAGAATAACATCAACAAGTTTAAGAAACTTTTATATAAAATCTTTATCTTTTATTGTTAAAATATCTACAAAAATCAAAAAAGTGAGGATTATTATCCATAAAGAAACACATTTTTAATCGGAGTATCAAGACTACAGCTTATAATTGCCTCTATTTGTACCACAATTACAGGGTATTAGCGTAACAAGAATATTACCTTCTCTAGTAGCTACAAATTTATATCCAGCCTAAGCTGACTTGGACGGGGGCGTGGCTATGACAGGCTATGCATTACTTTGATTTCCAGAAAATGCCTTAACCTAACAAAAATCTATGGCTTAAATGGGTGGGTGTCCTGCGTGTGTGTATGTGTTTGGGCGTTGATTAAGTATCCTCTTTGGGTACACATGCGAACACATGTAGAAAAAGTAGAGTAATGCGGGGTGTCAATGGTAAACAACCCACCCTTCGTCGTGCCCCTTAACTTTCCACCAGCATATTTCAATAAACTTGTCATTATAACATTAAAAATTCGTAAAAAGCCAGGACCCGCAGCGTTGAAACAACAACAACAACGAGAAAACATATTTCCACAAACGATCAAATTTGAATTGCCCAAATTGGCCTTTATTAGTTTTTTCACACACACTAAACAGGGCGAAATGAATGCCGGCAGAGAACAATAACAACGGCGATAACCCTAAGAAGTAGAATAAATGTTTTCCACGGTTGTAAATAAGCGGCAACAACAACGACAACCACAACAACGATAACAACAACATTAACCAAAACAATAGCAACAACAAATTGGCTTGCGTGTTTGGGCCGCATTAAAACGGAGCCTTTGGCCAGGAGCAATAGTGATGGCAAAAGAACGTGGCCACTTTTTTCGTTTTCGTTTTTCTACACCACTACATTTTCTTTGTTGGCCGACACAAAAGCAAAAAACTAAGGAGAAAAGGTTCTTAAAAGTAAAGAACCCTAAGAAATACCCTTTAAGAAGTTATTTATAAGGAAAAAACTGAAGTTATTATGACCGAATAGGGTAGCAAACATCATTTTATTGCAGAATTAAAAGTTCAAACCACATTTTCCTTTACAGACTTTAACAATGTTTCTCAACTATTTACAGTTAATGAAAGACTGTTGAGCCGTTTCCACTAATAAAACTTTATGTAATAGGTTGATTAAGCCCTCGGTACGTGTTGCCAACTTTGGCGAAAAACTGTAGCACCCTCTGTATGTTTTTTTTGGGGCAGTATAAAAAGGAAGCGAACTTCTTATACTCCAATTTCTTATTTTGTTTCAGTACAATGCCATCCTGCCACTGCCCAATATTACCCTCATTATTATTTCGCTTTCGTTTCACACACACACACACCCATGTCTACATATACACACTCTCACACACATTCACAATTAAGTGGCCATGGCCTAGGTGGATTGGATATTCGCATCCTGCTGCCAAAAGGGAGCCCTCATCAAATCGTTATTGATTGTGTGAAGGAGTCGGAGCTGGAGCTGCTGTTGCTGCTGCTGCTGTTGATGGTGGTTTTTGGTGGTACGATGGTGATATGCCCGAGGAGACTGGGGAAATTAAGTGCCCTGTTTTGGGCTATCATTAAAGCCCGTATCCTGCGGGCGCGCCTCATAAATATCGCCAAAGCATATTGATGGCTATCTGGCACGCAACAAGACTCAAATCGCTTCAGCGAAACGACCCCGAAGGCAACAAAAACTTACAATCTTCTACATATTTTGATTTTCCTTCTTTTTTTTTTTGCTCGTCTTAAGATAATTTGATAAGTGTTTGTCTGCCCTGAAGGTTGTAGGCTACTGTATTATCAGCGCCCAGGGCTGAGATTGAAAATGGAAATTTTCTCATCATTTTCATAGTTATTAAAAGGAGCAAACATAAAAATGTTGTGCAAATTTCCAAGGAAAAGTAAAAGTAAGAGAGTGACTTTCATTTTGAAAGGAAAAATGTTAATAAGTAAAAGTAAGTAAAGTAAGTTGAGTGTGTCATAAAAAATACAAACTTTTTAAGTTTGAGAATGTCAGAAATGTCTTAAGAAAACTTAACAGTAACATTATGTTTTACCTTAGCTTGTTGTTTAAATTTTCTAAAAGCGAAAATGAGACAAATTTTGTCATATTTTTATAATTTTTGAATATATTTCTATTATTTGCTTATATACAGAACTACTTAGGTATTTGAGTTGACCATCCAAACCCATATCAACCCATTTGACAATCGGTTATGTAGTGGCGAGAGCTTCGATGTCATTTGCATGCAGAGCAGAACCAAAACAAATGTCAAAATCATAGATTCTACTGAAGTATGAGGGGGGTGGGGGTGGTAGTATGTGGTGTATGGTGTTGGCCAGGATTTTCAAGTGGGGTTTGGCACGACAACACACTTATGGATGTATCTGTGTGTTGGCATTGCCGTTTTGAGCTTATTGAATACGCAAAACATGAACAGCACAATAAAGCACCAAGGCAGTCGACCAGCCGGTAGCTAGCCATTGGTGAACAACAGCTGCTGCAAAAACATCGAAGACAAAGCCAGCACCAAAAACAGAATCACAATCACACTCACACACACACACACAATCGATGAGAATCACAGACAAAGCGTGCATAATTAACATGCAAAACATACAATCATTATTTGAATTTATGTGCCGGACAATAATAGAAGAGAAGAAGAGGGGCTCTAAAATCAGACAGATGTGTAAATGGTAAGGCCAATGTGATGAGAAGAACCCTCCTCAATGGCTTGGTCAAGCTGATTTAAGCATTCCGAATTGAACGAAAATGGAAAATGCTAAAATTGATTTTTAGTTTTCATTGAGAATGTGTCGATAAATACCCTGTAATATCTTTCTTTTGCAAAAATGAAAGGATATATATCTTTCCTTTTTGTTTTCCCTCATTTTAGGATTATTAAATATCAGCCTGATTATACATTATTCTAAATTGAAAACAAAATCTTACTTTCCCACCAAAATTGCTAAATAAACACATTTTGTGTACATTTTCAATACCTTCATTTGGCCTCTGCGTTTCCCCTGAAAAGCTTGCATTTCCCAAAAACCGAAACATAAAGGGTTTTATTTTTTTGCTCCAGAGCAAGGCTCTTGAAAAATTACTATACTTTGAGGCAAGGTTGCAAGGGTGTGTGCAGACATATAGAAGCGCCGAAAAAACAAAAAACCTGCACCAGCTGAAAGGCGAAAGTGCAGGCGTCGGATGAGGTGCATTGTGGCATAGAATTGTTTGAGGGGTTAAGAGGTGAAAGGGGATCGGGTATAGAAACCAGCCAGCTGCTTTTTCTGTATGTATGTGTGTTTGTGTGTGTGTGTGAGTGCAAGAGCGAGAGGGAGGAACGCAGAAAAAGCCAATTTAACGCTTTTCAATTTAAAGTTTTCGCTTCTTATTTTCCCCGCTCACTTTTTTTTTTTTTTTTGGAGCACACAGCGCTTTCTTATTTCTGACTTGCTGGTGCGGTGTACCCCATTCAATTTCGCAAAACTCCTTCCAGCGTATATCCCTTTTATATGGCCAGGCAACTTGTTACTCCTGAAAAACGCACAATGTGTTGATGGGCCACAGGGGGGCGCGGGGGGAGTATCAAAATCCATCACCCAAGCATACAAAAAAAAAATCAAGAAAAGAAAAAACGTAGAAGAGAGCGCCTTCAAATTGTGTACAGCCAAAGCCAAAGCGCATAAAAGTTTACTTTGATTAAAGTTCGATCTTAAGTCACAATATCCGAGTACACAAAGTAAGCACAGATACAAAAATATTTATAGCCAGAGGCGTAGAGGGTTTACATTGAAGAGGGGGTTCTTAGATTTTAAGGTTAGGAAGTTTTTTGAGTGGATAACTAAGTAACTTTTCTCAAATTTCGAAAATAAGATTGAAAATCTCTTAGTATTTAACTTAACTTAAAACTTATTATCAGCTTTGATAAACCTTTAAACTCATCTCCCTCCGCCTACGCCCATGTACTTTTACCCAGCAGGAAGCTCTCCCAGAAAGGGAAAAAAGGCAGGAGGGCCGCAATGAGGTGGCAGACAGAAGCCAAAAGGCAAGTCAATGTAAGTGAAGCTATAAGTGAGCCAAAGCTGATTGAAATGATTGAGGCGAAATGGCGCGATATCGAGTGAGGAAAATGGGAAGTTAGGAGGGGAAAAGCGATGGCAAAAACGATGAAAGTTGGAGTCGGAAGAAAGACGGGCAAAATGCCGGGAAAAAACCTTCTCTTATAGATGGCAGCTAAAGTACGCAATGCTGTTATGTGTCAACAACGAAGACAGGATGCTGTTTATATTGCCAACATCAACTGCGATGGTAAAAGCAGCAAAATTCTGTTCTAGAAAATGAGATAAAAGACACTTGGCCATAATCGAAGCGAGCGAAAAAAAAAATAAGGAAAAATAGAA
This sequence comes from Drosophila eugracilis, assembly GCF_018153835.1. Lineage (NCBI taxonomy): Eukaryota > Metazoa > Arthropoda > Insecta > Diptera > Drosophilidae > Drosophila > Drosophila eugracilis. Next base: position 6,651,306 of record NW_024573038.1, on the reverse strand, counting down.
TCCGCTGTTGACCAAGATTAACTGGGATATAAAAAAAAAACACGACAAAGTTAAACAATAACAAAATATTCAAGAAAAACAAAAAGAATATTATGTAAATGTTAGATTTTCTCCCTCAAATTTTCCTAAATTTTATGCGTCGTTAGGTTAAATATCCATCGATTTATCACTTGAATTATTTTTGATCTTAAAAGTAAGTTTACCATTCAAACTGAACTTAAACTTTGGAATTTGTAAATCCCTCTTGTTTCTGTCTACAAACAACGCCCATTCATTATTATAAACAACTTGTACTTAGCACTGCATAAATCTTTTCCAGTGAGAACCAAAAAGCCAAACCCAAATTATGAACGTACCTGCAAATAGAGGAAGACAAATTATGATTAATGCTTGAAACTTGAACTCCTCGACTTAATCATCTATCAAAATACATAACAACATAACTATAATGTTTAATCAATTGTCAGAGTCGATGCTCAAAATATTTTGGCATTACCGAGCAGTTTTTTGAACCTCGTCTTCTGTATATTTATGACAAAACACGGCACAAACAAATTAAATTTGTGTTTTCTTTTTTATTTTTCGGAACTCGTTAGGCGCCTCTAAACGTGGCCGAAGCTTACCCAATCTTTGCGATGACTTGTTGTTGGATTTTTTTTTCTTTTAATGAGCCACCACCTGGGGCCGGCCAACATTATGATCTCTTTGGCCACGCACAAGTTTTAAGCCAACCCCGAAAAAAAAGAGACCTTAGACGAGGGCATAATTAAAAGCAAAGTAACGAAAAAGATTTTACCTTGCTGGCCTAGAAAACTAGTTGAATGGATAATGTTTTTCTCTCTCACTTCACAAAAGTGGGGAAAAGCAATAATTTTGAAAAAATTAAGCAACCTGCAGATGGTCTAATGAGTGGTCTTAAGTATTAAGTGGATCTGCTCCATTGGCCAACTCGACCATATAATTTCCATCCTCAAGTCTCTGGGTCACAGCCTTGATTGGCTCTATGGAAATTCTGTTTTAATTTTGCTCTCCACAAAATGAGTTTTCCCATATTGTTTCTTTCATAGTTAGGCATAAAAATTCAACAAGAAAATAGGGGAATACAAGCAGAAGATATATCCAGTGGGAAATGTCTTGTTTTTTTCACTCACTCCCCCCTCTGAAATGGCAATCAATATGTGAATGAGGAAGCGGAGAAAGCAGGGAGGCTTAAATTGATTCTCCTTTGAAATTCTAGACTGAAATGATAGGCTGCCAGTTGACTTCATTTCAGTTTTCTTTGTTTTCAAGCACTCAATCTTGTTTCTCAGTTCCCAGTATTTACCCCTTGTGTGCATTTGTAACCTTTCTAGTCGATTTTTTAATTAAACTTTGTTCTCCTATTTTTCCCTCATCGGATTGTTGCTCAAAATTTGAATTAGACTCGGTTCAGGTTGGAATATACAGACCCAGGCACGCACAGAGGAGTTTCGACAAAACAAAAATTACACAGAGAAAAATTGAATATTGGTAAATTATGGTATGAAATGATGTTAACTTTCTTCAACAGCTTTTTCTGAAGTGTAAGAAATTTTGTTTTATTTCCCCCCTCATTTCCCTTTCTTACCCTCTTTTGGCGCCTTTGCATTGTTGCATCCTGCGTACAGTTCGCGACATTTTCATTTCAAATTTTATGCCCAAGAGGCGGGGCAACAAAATGTAAAACCACCGCAGCCCCCACTGGGCTGCCACTAGCTCATCTCCATCCTCCATCTCCATCTCTGACTGAATCTGAATCTGCATCTGGGTGCCCAGTCTCTGAGTCCCAGTCCCAGGGTACACCTTCACCACCCAGCCACACATCTTGTTTTCATTTCCGTCAGCTACAATTGACGCTGCTCAACTTAACCTTATTCGTCCTGCTGCCTGACGCTTCTGTTTCTGTTTCTGTTTCTGTTTCTGCATTTTCATTTGCATATTCAGAGGGAATATTTCGCCGAGTTGTCGTTGGTTTTTCCAACACTTGCACAGGCCATGAACACACCTTTATATGGCCAAAAGGGAAATGATGCGAAAGGGTTAACTTTACTTTGTTGCAAAGTTTGTCAACTGCATAGGGGTTAATGATCTTTTACAATGTTTTTGGTCAAATTTTACCCCTTTTAAAGATATTTTTCAAGAGTTTATATACTGAGCTTAACTTTTTGATGCCATTTTGTAAGTTCCCTCTTTACCCAACAACCTTAACTAACATTTTGTGAAAGATTTCTTCTAAAATGTTTTTCCAAAGGGCATTTTTATCTTATGCATATTTTTTCACCTTTTGTTGATACTTTTTTTTCAGCTTGTTTTATTTATCTTACCACCTTTGGGCGGGTTACATGAAATTAAAAAAAAAACAAAAATGCAACAGAAAATTCCCCCGACAACTTTTGGGGTGTCGTTTCTGGCCTTCTTAGCATCTCTTGCTCTGTTTTATTCCATTTCCACTTTGCTAACTGACATGATAAAGTGTTGCCTTGACTGCCTTGCGATGTTGCAGTGGAGATTCTTCTGGCCCATCTCCCAACTGCCATCTCCATAGCCCCAGCCCTCGAGGATGTCGCTGCATTGTCACGTTTCAGCGCCTCCAACCCTCATCTGGAAAATACCCGCACATCGCACATTTCCCTTTTTCGCCCATCCAACTGGGGTAATGCACTTACCCATCCGAACAACCCAACAACCAACCAGGCCACTTGTTTCCCATCAAATGAATGTACATAAACTTCGAGCGAAAGAACTTGACTTGCTATCGCGCTCGTTTTGTCAATCAGTCTCAAAGAGAAATTAAGATCCGTTTAAGAATTTTATATTTAATGGATAAATAGGAATAATTTAGGGATATAGAAGATATATTCTTGTTTCATGAATCAAATATTAATTTAAATTTAATATTTACGATAAATCTAGTGATTTATGATAAGCTCTATAAGCTCTTGTTTCCCTCAGTGCATTACCTGTCTATATTCAACTTGGAAAATGGAAAATTCACAAACAATTTAGCCTGGCCCTCGGCTGTTGCTAATTGCAAAAAAAAAAAAATAAAGTGAGGATACGAAATTTGAAAAGTGCCTTGGAGTTGCGGAGCTTTTGCAGCTTGTAAAGGATGAGTTACAAACGCAAACAACACGAGGCGACATTCAGGAACATGGCCAAGTCAGTTTGGCTCAGTCAAATGCAACAGCCCCATCTGTTGTCCCTGTCTCTAGCACTCTCTCTCTCTCTCTCTGCAGAATGTTGTACTTTCCACGTGCAAAAATTTGTTGCAATTTTGTGTGCGCATAATTACGTGGCAAGCCAGGAGCAGCGGCTGAAACACAAAAGTGTTGCCAACAGGCAGTCAACTCATCAGAGTTGGAGCCGCATCCTTGTCTGGCTTTGTGTCCTTTTAGCACAACTTTTTACCCTGCTTTGCCAGCTCTTGTCTACACTGAGAGAAAAGGAATTAATACAGAACAAAAAATGATTTAGAAAATATTTTTAAGGATTTATTTTTATAGTATATTTGCCTATCTTTTCAATAATAAACAAAAAGTAATGTTCACATAAATGAAACATAATTCTGTATAAATTTTCGTCCAGTGTATCTATCCCTTTCATCTGGAATACGCATACGTCATGTTGTACGAAGGATTCGTGGCGCGACTTTGGCTGACTCTGCAGAGTTGCTCCGGCTGCATATATTTCTTGTAATTAAAATCGCATTGAAGCATGCAACGATGGCAGAAACAGAATCAGAAACAGAGGAGCAAAGGGTGCGCAAAAGCCAAGCCAAGCCAGACTTCGCCTTTGAGGCAGCACCACCACCAACAGCAGCAGCAGCAACAAAAACTTGTTAACGTGTGTGCCAGAGTCCCGCTTTTCCGCTCTGTCCCCAACTTCCCTCGTGTGTTTGGTGTAATTAAACTAAATTAAGAACTCTCTTGGCATTAAAATGAGATTTACGCTTCAGCAGGATTGAACGGGAGAGTGGCAAGAGCTTAGTGAAATGACATTTTCAAAGCAGATTTAACAAACACCCACCGCCTCCTCCGCCACTCCTTTCTCCACTTAATTACAGTCGGCGAGAGGGGAAAAAAACGGTGGAAACAGGAAATCAAGGCGTATACAAAATTTTCGTATTTTTTTTTTTGCTTTTTTGGGGGAAAACTTTTGTGACAGCTTCACTTCACCGACGACAAAAAAAAAAATTGAGGCATTTCCTTTGATTGCTTTCAGCAAATTTGTCAAGACCTGGCCAAGAAAAAAAAAACTTTTCTAGTCTGATTTCAATTAAATAAACTCACATCTCGCCTTGGGAAATGATTTCCTTGAGCTTGTTCTGCATTCTGTTACTCAATTAAAAATGCAACAAAACAAATCGTTCTTTCGGGATGGGAAGCGGGGAAAAGGGTTTTTGAAAACTGCAAAACTTTGGCAGTTTTTGCTGCGCCTGCTTGTATGCAATGGGAAATTTGCATGCCATTTGCATATGCATGAGAAACGAGCTGAAAAACTGCGCCAAAGAAGAAGAAAAGAAAATTAAAAGAACTTTAAATATTTACAAAATGTTAAGGGAACCGCAGAATGCTAAAGTGGAAAAGTGGAAATGAGACTGAGAATCGTCAAGGGAGAAGGGGAGTTGAGTGAATCGAGCGATGAAACCAAATTGAACGAAAGACGGGCAATTATGCAAACGCGTGTAATTAGTTGGTGGAGAAATGGAGAAATGGAAATGGGGGAAATGGAATCAAGCGAGGGGAAATGTCTTTTTCAACCAGCTCTTTCACTCTCTTTCCTCCAGTCTGTATGTTTTATTGCCTTTTTATGCCTCATTCTCATTTTTTCGGGGGGTGCCAACCCAGAAGAAGAAGAAGTTGGCAAAAAGCTGCGGCAGGCTGTCAGCACAAATGCGTATTTTATGCTTGCCGCAAAAGGTGGCACAACGGAAAGAAACGACTCTGCTGTCGAGTGAGCCAGAGCAAAATAAAGAAAATACTTTTTCCGCAGTCGGAATTATAACAAATGATGCCACGGCCCCCTTCTTTTTCCACCATCGAACACAAAGAACTTCCCTAATAATAATAATAAAAAAAAAGAAGAAAAAATAATTGTTTAGCACAAAATGCGCATTTAATTCGTTGACGCAAATCGAGCAAAAGAAATAAACTCGAGTAAGCGGTAAGGGAAAAATGGCAAAGGCAGACAACTGAAATCCGGAATTCAAAATGGGGAAATGCGGCCAAACCGAAAAATATTATTTTAATATGGTAAAAAAAAAAAAAAGGAAAACCAACAGCTGAGAAATAAAATTTATGCATTTCAATTATGGCACCGAAAAAAAAAAGGAGAGGGATCAAATAATTTCAAGGGGCAGGAAATGCCGTTCGGCAGAGCAACTTTTTCGGCCAAAACAAAAAAAAAAAAGGAATTCCACAAAAGAACCGAAAAATTAATTAAGAGCACTGCGGCTAGGAAAATGCATCGAAAGGATCTCTTTGATTGCTGTTTTTCGTCTCTCACCTATATGCACCTACAAAAAGAAAAAAAATAGAGAAAAACGAGCTGGAAAATCCAAACGAAAGCAAAGGTTAAAGGGGAGCCACAGCTGCCGCCAGGATATTGCCGATGCCAAACAAAAGTTTTGACTAGACTGCCACAGGGCAAATAACAAACAGGGGCGAAAAAAAAGTAGATGGAAAATAGGTGAGGGAGAAAAACTTTGGCTCGAGTTTTCATTTCATTTGTTGGCTGATTGAATGGCGAGAGCAGGAAAAACCGCACAAAAAAAACAAACACACACACACACACACCCACGGGAAGCTGGCAAGGCAGCCCTAAAGAAGAAAAAAAAAGTGATTTTAAAATCAGAATGCCATAGGACACCACATAAATAGCACTTGCCAGTCCGTTTGCTGCCCCGTCATGTGGCGCCGAAAAATATGCAATAAAATTTATTTGCTCACACTTGTGCAAACACAAGGATATCTATACGTATACATATGTGTATGTGTTTATCTACATATGCATGTGTGTGGGAGACAAAACTCCGCACTAGCGCATATGTTGTGCAACATTTCCGTTTCCGTCGACGATTTTTCATACGCCATGCATAAACTTTTACCAAACCAACAAAGAAAATAGCGCGAAAAAAAATCAAAAAACAAAGAAAAGAACAAGCTGAGAGCAGCAAGAATATGACAAAGTTTGCACTTTAACAAGAAAATAATCAAATAAATTATCATAAAATGTCTGGCCACCGAAAAACAGAAAGGAAAAAATAATAATAGCAACAAAAAACCGTTTTGTTTTGGCCGGAAGTCACGTACTGTCTGCAAGGGGAGGGCTCAACTTATATGCACATGTGTGGGTGGGTGGTACGGCTGAAAAGAACACTTTATTAACTTGCTAAAAAGTCGTAAAAACGAAATGTCAGAAAGCGCCCGCTTTAAATTATGGCCAAGTGGCTAAATTATGGCAATGTCGCGTTGCCGTCTCCAAGAACCAAGTCGGCGAAGACAAATGGTTTTAATGTGTAAATTATAATTGGAAATGAAAGAGCAAGGGGTTAACTGCAATAGCGAAACTTTGCTCACTCATCGTAACCCCAAGAAATGGATGAGTATGCTAGAGAATGCCATGGAGAAAAGGAAAATTTATATTATTCAGGAAAAAGGATATTTTAAGCAGACTTTCTTGGGTCTTGCTTAAAAAAATCCTATATTTGGTCGCGTTTTTGAATAGATGGTCACACTCTTTGCTAATATATGTCGCAGTGTGACCAAGCAATCATAACAAATCAACTGAAAGTGAAATCTTGATATGATACCTACTTTCTATTAATGTAATTTTATTAAGAACTAAGTTACAAGCCACACTCCTCTTTCCTTATCAATAAAGCTTTGCAAATTGAGGGACCAACATTTTAAAGAGTCGCCCAAAAGCTTAAAACTCGGACAACTCATTCACATGACAATCACAACAGGCCTCCAGGCTGTCATAGTCCGGAAAAGTAGGAACCATTCTCTGCACTCATCATAGAATCCACTTCACACTGAGCCTGAAAGTCAGACAATGTTATCGGGTTGTGGAGGCAAAAAGCGGCACATGACGTCCATGGGCCAGATAAGGGTGACAAAAATATGTATTAAGTGCAATGGAGAGTCAAAGAAAGAGAAAGAGAGAGAGGGTGTGAAGAGTGGCGGAGATAGAGATAGGTAGACAGAAGGACAGCAGTCGACATTTGGCTAGCAAAGAGGTATAAAAGCGAACAAATAACACCCGACAGCAAGGAAAACAAAAAGCCTGAAAGAAACGAAATGAAATCCTTTCACACACACTGACCATATAGGGGGTCTATATATATATATATATCTTTATATATAGATGTAAGCGAATTGGACAAAGGACATGGTGAATGGAAGAAGGGGGCTTTGGCTACAACAAGTTGACACTTTTATGAGGCACTTAAATGACACAACATACAAGCCAGAGCCGCCCTCTCTATAAGCATGAGATTGACATGCAAACAAAAGAACCCAGATGGGATCAGTACAGGCAAAAGGGGAGGTGACGAGGTCAGCGCAACAATTGCAATTGTCCACCACTTTGCCAGGGCTAATGTCGAAAAAATAAACCGAAAATAGGATAACAATTGCTTAACAATACGATATTTGGCTAGCTTCTTGTATAACAATAGCAACTAATTTTAGATTTAAAATGTTAGGAAGAAAAAAGCGTAACAAAATAATTGAAAATGCCAACTTCCGCTTACGTAGTCAGCGTTCCATCAGCTATCCATCAGATCCAAAAAGTCCCCATTGAGTCATACACCACCCCCACTTCATTTCCCTAGCTGCTGCCGTAAATCAGTCGGTTGGCACATGGCCAATACAAAATATAGAAAAGAGAAGAAAAAAACCAACACAACGAAAAAAAGAAAATGAACAAGAAAAGAATTTATGAAAATTGAAAAGTGTAAGCGGGGGGAAATTGGAATATTTTCTGACACATTTTTTTTCTTTCGATTTTTATCGTTGGAATTGTCAAAGAGTTTAAGCATTTGGCGCTTGGGAGACAAGATTGAACTCACATGCCTACATTATTGACAGCTCGTATATGGATGGGATGTTAAAGTATATATAGAGAAAAATCTATATATATATGCACCTTCGCCTGTGGCCTAAAAAGAAATTTGAGACGGGCCGAAGGATGTGGAAATTGCTTTGTCAATATATCTTCAGAATAATTTGTGACTGTCAGCAGTTTAACAAAAAGCCAAAAAGTATTGAAAGCATCAAGATGGAAAACCTATTTAAAATTAAATATGTCACTGAAATATGAGCCAAAGTTAAGCTATGGAAAAGCATTAGGCATTGTTAGAAAAAAAAATAAACCAACAAATTGCATAGCTCAACTAAATTCTGACAGAATAATAAATTACCTTCGACCCTGCTGACAAATCAGTTTACAAAATCACAAAAAAAGAAAATGCAAAAGAAAGAATTTTATAATTAAATGAAGAAAAAAATAGATCCGACAATAAATTCATGCTAACATCGAATTCATTTTGACAACAAATTTAATTTTGCATGTTGTAAATTGTAAATTTGAAATTATTATTGATTGCCTGATTGCAAATTTTCAAATTACATTTTATGCACAAACTCAATTTCAATTTCTTGTTACGACAGGGCAATTAAGCCAAATAATTAGATCATAATTTGTTAGGTGAGTGCAGAGTGCAGAGTGGAGAACCCCAAAAAAGGGTTTTTGGCAAAACATTTTTGACAGCTCTCCCATGGGAGAGACCAGCAACAAATATTATATTGTAATTACTCTCGCATGTAGGCAAAAATGAAATAAAAATGAAATACATTTAAATGGAATAAATCAGAGCCCATTTCGGAAAACCATTTCGTTTGAAGTTTAAAGCTCATGGGAAACCCGTTCTACGATAATTTTAATTCATCGCCAGACGCAGAGAAGGCGTGTGGTGTTTATTTATTTTTTCTGCCTGGCTTTTTATCAGGTTTTGTTTTTTTTTTGCGGATTTTTTGTTGATGCCACACAGAGAGTCAAAGGAAAGAGCTCTTGGTAGCTTTTATTTTTGCATGACTGTGCGAAAAATTAATTAAAATATTGCATATTAAAGCTTCCGTCTGCTGCAGGAGGATAGGATTACTGAAAGTACCTTAAGAATGAATGGCTTCTGGGTATAATTAAAGTTAACAATATTTTAAATGATTAATTTTATATTTTTTATAAAATTATTAATAAAAATAAATCTCTTTTTAATGATTAATAACTTTTTTTTACATTAAAAATAATGATATCCGTTACATTTTGATTTTTTAAAGGGTTATTGGTTTATGTTACTAATTTTAAAAATATTAATAAATTAATAAAAATATTTTATTATTTCCCTGGAAGCTACTTTTAATTTTATACTCTTTTTTATCAGCAAATCAAATTTTTGTAGCCAGTAAACTGCCTAATAAAAAGAGTTTTTTATGTCAAAACTTTAAACTTCTCTAATTAAGATCATTAAAATCCAACAAACATCTTGTAACTTCCTTGGTTTCCCATGAATACAACTTGTTTACTTTTTTTTTTCATAGATTAAGAAACCTTTTTACTGATTTCTACTACTGCCATAAATAGCCACAATACTTCCCCTCTCGAATGGCATTTCATCATGAAATCAAGTTTTGTTTGAATTAAAACTAATTACTTCATTATAGCCAAGCATGAATTTTATAACCCTCCAACCATTCTAAATAGAGACGTAAAAAGAAACAAAATTCAGCGTTAAATTTGTAAATTGTTTGTATTGGCCCATTAGCCAGCACAAATTTTGTGTGTGTTTGTGTGTGTGTAGCCAAAGCAACAGCAACAATTGACTGGCTTATTAGCGCTACCTCACACCTCCCTTTAACCCAGCAAGCAAAAAATAACAAAGAAAAAAATATATGAAAAACACAAGCAAGGCAGCTGCCTTGGGCTGGTGTTAAAACTAAACTGGAAAATTGCTGGCTCGCGTGTCGGCCCGGTATTTTGTCCCGACTTCCATTCCTCCGCCTCAGTAATTTTCCCTCGCCTTGGCTGAGTTTTAGTTTTGCCTCGCGTTTAATCAATAAGTTTTATTTGGGCAAAAGGGAAATTGGGGTGGAGTTGGTTGGAGTTTCCCTAGATGGTTTTCTGGCCTGCGGATAAGCTAAGCGAACGATAAGCATTTAATAGAGCTCCTTTTCCACAGTGCCTCCCCCCTTCCGCCCTTTCTGGCTTCGGAAAATTATGCTAAAGTGGATTTCGAAACATGGCCAAGGGCCTGACGAATTTTCCTTCCGTTTTTGGTGAAAACAAGTGCAAAAGTTTTGCCTTGGCTGCCGGAAAATGTAAGCCAATCTGTCAATTAATTAGGGAAAGGAATTAAAACGAGAAAGGCGTTGAGACAGGCTTAAATGATGGTGTAATTTGTCACCTAGCAAAGGGGAATCTTCAGGGCTATCACAGCAGAGCTTTCACTGATAAAAAATAACTTAAGAAGGGTTCTTTAACAAAGGGATATATATATATATCATACAGTATAGAAGACGGCATTGGTTTATACCCTTGTTCTTTAGCCAAATTGCACTTCTCACATATTGCAAATGTATGCACACTCGTATACCATCTTCTTCTTTGTTTCATTTGCTTTAATTGAACAATGACATGGCGAAAAGCCTTCCTATTTTCCTCAGACAAGACAAGCATCGATATATATTCAATGTCTCTGTCTGGGAAAACTGCAACCGAAACGCATTTATCAGTCTAACGAGCTCTGCCAAAAATCATTCTCAAGGTCAGGGCGGAAAAACCATTTTGCACTGATCGATTGGGTATTTGGCAAAAGTATATAAATATATATTATATATAACTCTCTATCAAGGTAGTGGATTAAAAATAAAATGCACTCTTTTTATTTATAGAAGCTCGAATGGAATTTGAATTTAATTGTGCGCGAAATTAGTTGTGGGAGCTGCGAAAGGAACGGCATTAGAAATTCAAATAATTCAAGCGATAAAAACAATACAATTGCCTGGTTTGCATATTAGAAAAGGCAATAAAAATTCATTACTTAATGTTTGGGAATATAAATATATAAAATTTAATAGTCTTGAGAATTGGGAATATATATTTATGCTTTCTTAAGCATTTAATCAAACAAACAATCCGAATTTTATACACAAATCAAACTATTAATCAAAAGTTAATCTCTCTTCCATCGGTAATTTAATTTTTAAATTGCTTTACTCATATTTATGTACAATCTAAATGGAAACCCCTCTTTTCTTATTTATTCCATTCCTATTCTCAATGCACAAATCGAAATATCATCTAACCCAAATGGAAAATGCGATACCATTTTCAAACTTATTGGTACACAAAAAGAAAAGCAACCTCAATAACAACTAACGGGAATAATAACAAAAGTATTTTTTGCAATAAACATAAAAAACCATTTAATCTTCAATGTATAATCATACGAAACGGGTAAAACCATACGCAACACCCACAACCATTTTTGAGCGAGTAAATATTTTGGTTAAGTATACGCCGTGTGAGCTTGTGTGTACTCGCTTTTCCCCTGCTTTTTCCTTAATATCTCCGACTGTCAGAATTTTTTTTTTGTATACGTTTGTATGTATGGGTGTGCGTGTGCTTGTGTCGATTGCGATTGCACGTTTTGTTTGACATTCAATAGTTTTCATTTCTGTGGCAAAATAAAAATCGAGGAAAAAAGGAAAAGCGGGGGAAAAGAGCGACAGCGAAAACAACAACAGAAAGCGAACAATTTTCATTTATATTTGATGCACACGGGGAAAAGGGGTAAAGTAAAGGTAAGAATAAAATTTTATAAAATTAAAAAAATAAATTTATATTAAAAAAAAAAAAATATTAAAAACACATGTTCTGAGTTTTCTAGAACTAAAAATTTAACTAAAAATATTATTTAAAATAAAAATGATCTAATTTCTCTCCGTGTATCACTTCCCGTTGCCCCAAATCATCCTTCCCGCCATCTCTTTCTTTTGCTCTATTTCCCACACTGCCCTGTCTCGTTCACTCCCCCGGACACACTGCTCATTTGAAATTATTTTTATGTGTTGCCTTCTGTTTTTGTTTTTGTTGTTGTTGTTGTTTTTGTTGTTGTTGTTGTTCCAATTGTTATTGTTTTTCCTTGCTCTTCTTCTGGTGGTTCTGCAGCTTTCTGCGGGTATTTTTATTGCATTTCATTTTTATGTAGTTACAATGACAATTTTTCTTTCTGCTCCAAGGGTTTTGAAAAGAGCCAAAAGATAAGCGTTGCATTTGCAGCGAAGCTCTATACTTTCCTTTTTCCCTTTTTTTTTATGCAGCAATTTATGCAACATGACGGGTTACGATCCCCCATCGTCATTATCATCAACATAATCATGATTTTCATATGCATCACAGCATAGTTTGTCATTTGCATTATATTTGTTTTTTTTTTTAGTATTACTACCACTACTACTACTACTACTACTAGTACAATCGAAAAGAGATTCGTACGTGTCAAATGATTTCCATACTGCACAACCCCCCTGGGGCATTAAATATTCATTCTTCGAAATGTTTTGCAGCAGCACTTGAAATCGGAACAAGTTTCGAATGAATATAAAACTTTTCTGTGGCAGTCGCTCTTTCTTCGGGAAATGTTTTCGTTCTGCTGCTGCTGCTGCTTCTTAAAAAGTTACAACTTGTACGACGTTCTAATCTCTGTTAAAAAACTGCCAAAACATGTCACATGGCTCCACAGTGACTCCCTTCACACACACACACACTTTTTCCAATCCCCCTCGAGGATTCCCCGCTTGGCTTTTGAGTTGTTTGCTTTGCGAATAATTTACACAGCACAAACTTTTGACTTAAGAGAAGTAAAATGAAGAAAATGAATAAAGAACAAGAAAATAACACCAGAAAATACGACATAAAAAAAAAGAGAAAGATATATACGAAATTCGTGTCTTGACCAAAAAACCGCAAAGGGGCCTTGAGTTCCCAGGAGAGAGACAGAGAGAGAGAGAGACAGAGGCGTGGCTCTCGAAAAAGGTAAGAAAAGTTTTTTGGGTATAAAATAATCCGGCGAGATTTTGATCTTATTAAGCTTAAAACTGTCCATCTCTGTCTTTACCTTTCCGCTTTATCTTCCCTACCCCTCCATCCCCCCCTTTCACTCTACTTATTATATTTCCCTCTCTCGCTTCCTTTCGGTTTTTGTTTATCTTTTGAGGAAATCTTGGAGCATCTGTTCCAAGGGGTCTTGACTTTTACTTCGGTCTTGTACTGTTTCTTTTTTTGATGCAGGTAACGAAAATATTAAGCATAAAATTGCCAAGGCATTAAAAAGTTGATGATTCCCCATCTCACTCCCTCCGGGGTCCTCCAACCCATAGCTATCTCTCTCACTATCACTGCCTAGGCCTCTTTCATCTTAATCCAATTTACTGGACTTTTGGCCATTGGAGCACCTGTTTTTTTTCCCCCTGTTTTCCCTTGCTGTTGCTTTTCGTGTTTTGCAAGATTTATGACCAAATCTTAAGTCCAAAGTTTCCTTCAGAAGGCGTGAAGATTTTTTTTATATTTCTTTTTTTTTTTTTTGTTACTAATTAAAGTTGCCCGTGGGTTCCAGCACTCATAAGGTAACTTTGCCCTGACGCAATTTTATGAGTTCCTCAAACTTACCTGTAATGAAAAAGTAGCAAAGAGAAGAGAGAATAAGTAATTAGCACAAATTAGCCAAAAAAGAATCTTAGGCTATGGTTATGGGAAGTATAATGCCTTGTAAAGATGGTTTGTCTGAGACTTAAAGCTACCGATCTTATTAGGATAATCCTATGTTTTCCTAAAAAAAAAACAATAAATGAATAAACTGACCTACAAAACCATCGAATTATCTTCTCAAAAATCCTTTAATTCATTAAAATGCCTAATATTTTTACAGAAACCTTTACAAAAACCCATCCATTAACCCTTGCCCAAAATGGTAACTTTTTGCTTGATGAATATACACCCTTTATGCAACATTCTTTCAGCAGTTTCTATGCTTTCCTTTTTTGCATACTGCCCCCTCCTCCACTCCTCCACTTTCATTCATTTTCATTCAGGTTTTTGTCTTTTTTGTTACCTGTTCGTGGCAAGGATGCCTAGCTAAAGCTAGATGCTCCTGCTGGCCAGGCCACCCATCAATATAATCAACGCCCAGAATGCGACCAAGACATGCCCTAGATGGGCATCAATCTCGCTTTGTCAGCGCCCAGTCAAGTTGCCTCATTGTATAGTCGCTGCTATGCCACAAAGGCAACAAAAAAAAATATTACAAAAAACAGTCGCCTTGATGACGTAGTCGCCGGAGACTGCACTCCAGTTCCATAATACACACCCACAATCCAAAGAAGAAAAAAAGAAAACCAGTTCGCCTTCATTCCTGGGCCAAAAACAGGATTTTATCCCGTCGTGAATTTTGCTTTGTTTTGCTGCTGCCTTAAGGCTAAATTCATTGTCAAAGTCGCACAGCGCCTACAACAAACTTTTGTCATCAGACAAAAGAGTTGCTAACTTTGGCGTTGCTGGGAGTTATTTTTTTTGTCTCTTGCCACGCCCTTGTTGGGGGACACGCCCAGGAGACACCAGTCAGGAGATTGCATTTGTCTTCCCCCCTATTTTTTTTTTGTAGTATTTTTTGTTGGGGTCCCTGAGTGACTGAATGACTCTTTGGTGGGTTGCCTCAGTTGCCTTTTTGCCAGCTTGATGGATGATTTCGAATTAGCGATGCGGCAAGCATAAAAACAGCACTGGAGATTCATCGATTTTGGTGGGACTTCTTTTTTTTTTTTGGTTAGTTTGGGGGAGGAAAAAAATGCCAGCACATAAGTTCCCTGACAGCGGGGAGTGGATCCATTTTCCCGCCCCCAACCAACCATCTTGCTAATGATGTGAGCTTGTCAGTTCATTGAAGCTGGACATGAGTGGGTTACATGATAGAGGGACTAGAACTCCTCCAAGAGATTAAATGAGGTAGGAAAAGGAATTTGTTGGGGCCTTAAGGGATTACACAAGAGATTGAAATCTTCAAGGGAATTTCTGAAGATTTATCTTAATCTCTTCGAGTTCTAATTTGAGATTTTTGTAAATAAGGTAATAGATCTTTTGGGGATTTTCAAAAATGCATTTAAAAATTCTTTTAAAATTTTGCCAAAGTTTAGTTAGTTATAAAATGCCAACAATAGATTATAGTTGGGGCTGCGTATTTTCTTCTTGTGCAAGCGCCCTGGTCTATTTGCGTCCATCTGTCATTACAAATTTGTTTCAATTTCACATAAATATGCACATATCTACCTTGGTTTTTATGCGTATATATATATTTTCTTGTTGCTTTTGGCTTTAATATGGCCCATCAGGTGCCAAAAGCGAGGCGCAACAAATTGCAATTAGCCATGTGCACAATTTGCTGATGGCTGGGAGTCTAAAAAAAAATCTGTATTTGCCAATTGGGTTGGCGACAAACGAACCAGAAAAATAAAAGATACGTAAATATGAGAATGTTAAAAAAAAAAAAGATTAAAATTCTTCATTATAATTATTGATTACTAAAAGGAATTACAATTTACTTTCGTCATTCGTATTCAAGCAAAGTCTTTCCATTTACAGATACATTATGCTTATCTGCACCTCATATATTCTGCTCAGACATTCCCCCATTCCCCTGTTGAATATTTTATGTTGTATCTATGAAATGCCGTGGTGGTATCTGCGCACCACTTAGGACCAGGTAGCCATAGATATTCCCATTGTTGCCACACGGCCATCAATCCCACTCGAACCCATGTGCGCGCACAACAAACATACACACACACTCATCCAGATATTGTATTTTTTGTATTTCATAACTGCGCATCAAGTGTTGCTTCCTGTTTCCTGTCCCTCAAACTGAAATTCCCGCTGACTTCTTTTGCCTCATGGCCCCGACCAACAATGCGTAAATTTTTATTAGCCCAGGCTGTAGTAGAAGTAGTAGAAGTCCCAGGCCCAAATCCGTGGCCATCGTAAAACGCTGTCTGCTGTGTGTCCGCCTCAAATGATGGCATCATTAGACAATTTAGGCTCTCCGCGTGCCAAGTGTCTGGGTATTCGAGTATCTGAGTATTCGAGTATCTACGTATCTGTATATTCAAGTATCCATGTATCTGTTGGTATTTGTGAGTGCCCCATGTGAGTGCTCGTTTGGTGTTGGCTTTTGCGTTGATTGAATAAATTATTGCCACTCGCGCGTGCATACAGAAAATCACAACAGGAAAAAAAAACAAATTAAATAAATGAGAAAAAATCGTTGTCACTTCGGCTTTTATATCCCGTCATTTCACTGCTGTCCATTTCAGACTCACTCTTCTTTTCTCCCTCTGCACCTAGAGGTGTGCTTTGCCACCGGAAATGTCAAATTATGCGCGCATCGTCGCCATATTTGTGATGCAATACTGAAAAACTGCAAATTTTTGCAGCCAGCAGGTACGAGTTTGTAGTAATAAACAGCTGTATGCATCCATGAATTTTCCTCAATTTACAAGTAATAAAATCTATTGCCAAATACAAGAAAAATGCAGCTGGTTTTTATAGTAAACTTTACTTAATTTTCTCAATTCACAGAGTGTCTTTGAGTATGCATTAAAATATTTTTCAATTTCAATAATACAACAAACAAATAGACGTGAACATTCTTTTTTTAACAAACAGCTGGATAGACAGCCCTAAAAACTGATCCAAACTCACGTTCTCATTTTCCAATCTCTACAAGATCTAAACTTTACTTTTTGTTTGGCCCAAAACCATTCCATTGGGTAACATGTTTATTTGCCCTAGGAGTGAGCGTCACAATCCTTTCCATAAATTAAAATTGGTCATGTAATCGTGAACCAGTCGGCAACAGACAGGCCCAGTTAGTAACTGCGCCAACCACTTTCACTGTCACTAACCGAGTTTAATGCACTCGCTTTTCTGCCTACTACTCTCCGCTGTTTTGCGCTGTTTTTCTCCAGTCTTTACTGTAGTTGTTGGTTGGATGATGTCGGCGCAGTTTTCCACTGGTTATTCCGGTTCCTCTAACGCCGAAGAAGCCGGGCTTTTTTTTTTCGAGAGGCATTGGCAGTAGTGTCATAATCAGACCAGACAACCGCGAGAGTTGACCATAAGTTTGTATATATATATAGATATAAGGAGGGAAAAAATGAGAAACTTCGAGGGCTTTGAGCTCGACTTGAACAGCCTCGACTCAAGGACAAATCGCTTCAAGCGTGCAAAAATATCTCAAAGTCGAAACCCAATAAGAATACATTCTGGGCGAGCGTTCTCTTTTAAATTATTGCAAAAAGCAAAACAAAAAAGCCGTAAAAAAATGAAAAACATAAAAATGAAATCTTGATTAATTATTTTTTTTTTATTTTTGTGTGTGGCGTTTCCTTTTCGTTGATTGAAATGTTCAAAATACAACATTTTTTTGGGCAGTCAGGCATATAAATCAAAAGCTTGAAAACGCTGTAACGCAATCTGTTTGAGAACAAAACATTTTTAAGCTCTAATTGCTTATATTTTTTCTTGTGTTTTTGTGGTTTCGATTTAGGCTTAATGATGGGTTCGATGACAGCAGGAAACCCTCAGAAAATTTGTTGTACTTTTAATTAACCTAATGAACTGACACAAGCAGCGGCCAGAAGTTTGGCTTAAGGGTAACCATAGCAAATGGCTTAAATGGTTTAGCTTTTAGGTATATAAATAGACGAAAAAAGATGATGGAAATTATGCCTAAACTTGACTTTTAATTATTGATTTATTATGCTGTGAGGTTAATTAATTTTCGCCAGCCACAACACATCAAAGCAACCAACTTGGACCTTTCAAAAGATATATATATATATATTGCTTCGCTTGAGTTGTGCAAACTTCTCAGTCAATGAATCTGACACCTTTGGCACACCAAACAGCATCTTGGCATCTCTATAAACTGGGGGATTTGCATTTGGCATGACATGGCAGCATTTTCCAAGGCAGGCCAAGTGCGCAAACAGCAAAAGTTTATTTGCCAAAGTTCTTGGTTGTCTTCAGTCAGAAATTTATTACGACACTTCCCATGGAACTCGGTATTCTGACAAACACAAATGTACGCGCTAATATGTAGAGATAAATTATTCCCCAAATCTTCGAGTGCCTAATTTTCTACACCAGCTGCAAGCTGCATCTCCATGTTGATGATATATATATATATATAACTCCTATATATATATCTGTGTCTGAGAACAGGATAAGCATCCTCATAGATTAGATTAGCTGTCAGCAGAAAACAGATGCCAACTTGCCTTGCCAGGGCATTTCAAAATTATGTGCGGCTGCCACACGACAAACTTAATTAAGGATTTGCTCGAGAAAACACTCCAAAATGTATTGGTAAAATGAAATCAAAATTTAATTGAAAGACACACAGCATTGTAGTTCATTTTATAAATAAATTTAAATGTTATTCATAAACATAAACTTAATAAAGTGTTATGATCAAGCGGAGTTAAGTGGACTATTACTAGCTAAATGTTCAATTTAAATTTATTCTTATTTAAAAACTTCACACTTTTTATGAAATAAACTTATAATTAAATGGTCATATTCGTTAGATAAATTAAAAAAATTCAAACTGGAAAAAATTCTCAATCGAAGGAATGAGTCAGCGGCTGCCTTGGCATTTTTATTTTCGCCTCCCAGCTGTCAGCACATTTTTTCAAAAATTTAAATTAATTTACTTTTGGATGGGAACCACACGAAAAACAAGGAAAATTGACACATAGTTTTTTTTTTATTCTTGCCCTGCTGGTCTTTTCATTATCAGTTTTGCCTGTATGACATTTAATAAATTTTCCTGGAAAGTTGTCACAACCGAAAAAAAAACCTCCTTTCTGCCCTCAATAGCCAAACCGAAAATCTGGTCAACGTGGCCACAACTTTTTTGCCTTCGTTGCGGATGTCCAAGCAAAGTCTTTAATTAATATTTTATTCATGGTAGAGAAACCCATTTTTCCTGGCCACATTGCAACAACGTAATTAACAACAATTTTTGGGGGCATTAAAAAAGGAAAAAAGAAGAAGGCGAAACCGAGATGAGCTGGCACATATGACGCATGGAAGGGGGTTAAAAAAAATAAATGGGGATACTCGTTTAAAATTTGAGACCCAAAAGCAATCAAGCAGCCAGGGGATAATGTAAATTTATGCTGGAAATTCTCTGGAAATTAAATTTTTATTTGGCTTGGAATATCCACTTTGGGCTATAAACTCTTCTCAGATACATTCCAGCGAAGTTGAAGCTTTAACTGAGAGATATCTGAAAGATACTTTACGCCTTGTCATGCCACCGCACCTAACAATAAAATTCCTTTCACATATACAAAACCCTGATTGGCAGGCAAACTAATAGATATAAAACTTTAGCTAGCCCCCTCTGACAGTTACATATATCTAGATAACAAACAAAACGGCGAAAAACAACAAAAAGGCTAATATCGTGTGTGGATGGCAAACTTTTTTGATTGAAGCGGCAACTGAAAATGGCAACAAACGCACTCAAAGTCAAAGTTCGAAGTTTAGGGGCGTGTGGGAGTGTGTGTGTGTGTGACAGCTGCCACCATTTAATTTTGAGATAAAAAGGGGTTCCCCAACCCGTTCACAAAAACCAAAAAAGCAACCAACCGAAATTGGTTTAGGCAGCAGCTTTCTGGCGGCTTATCTTATCACCAGCCTAATTGTCATTGGCCCGCAAGACTGACAGCGTTAATGTTACCCAATATAGACTATATATATACATATATATATCTGAATACTGGTGGGATTTATCTAATGAGACCCCGAAAAACACACCCCTGTATCCTGTGACGAGCATTTAATGAACCTTTAGCCTTTCACCTGCTGCGGACTTTTCGGTTATCAGCGAAATGACAATGGTAATGCGGGATTTTCCGGTTATTGGAAAAACTGCGTTAATTAATGTGGCTCCGGGTTACAAATTAGTAGGGGAGTTTAATATTTAGTGGTTCTACTTTATGGTTTTGGTTTATATATAGAAAAGAATGGGAAATTGATATATTTTGATATAAATTGGTAATTTAATAGGCTTACTTTTACATTTTCGAATAGTTTTTATTTGTTAAAAAAATGACAAAATAGGTGAAATAAGTTAAATGTATTTAATGATGTTATAAAAACTTTAAAACTATTACTTTTAATTATGTTGAAATGATGCCAGCCAGCCAGTCACAACCGAAAAAGCAGTTAAATGAAAAAGCGTTGTAAAAACTTAAAAACTTTATTTCTCTTAATTGATGAAGCTCCCTATAAAAGCAATGGAAAAATCAATATAACTCTGTTTTTTTGCACTTAAATGTGATTTATTTTTAATACTGATTTTTACAAAACATTCTTTGTTTCACTCTTAAAAATGCACCTGCTGAGTTATGTCATTTCCGTTGTTATTCAGCCTATAAATCGAATTGAAAAATTGCCAATGAAATACCTCTCCAAAATTTGCTCCACTTTATAAATCAATTGAACTTGTCATCAGCATACTCGCCTTTTGTTTCGTGAATTATAAGTATTTATTTTGATATATATACCGTACATATATGCAAGTATATATCATTGATTTATTCAGTCACTGGCTTTTGGGGCCACCCACTGTGAGAAAGTCGAGCTCAAACGTTAATTTATAACCTGGCCAAAAGTATGAAAATAAAAAAGATTTGCATATTTTAAGACAAGTCTTTGACTTTTTACTACCTCAATTTGATTTGCTTTCATTTTAATTGAAATAAAATCTGAAAAACGTTCTCTTTCCATTGATTCGATTATTGGTGACTGTTAAGCTGTGCGGGAAAAACCACAGGAAATAAAATCGTTTTTAAAAAACGTAGGCAAATAGAGTTTTCGTGGAATAATTTTGTGGTTGTGCCTTGGGGGGTAGAATTTTCCATAAAATGGGCGTTCTGTTTTGTGAAAATTTATGCAAATTGCTGAAATTATGTAATACCAAGATGGTATAATTAAATTCTTCTCCCATTTTTGTTGCCGTATCAGAAATTATGCAAATTCTTCTAGAAAATTTCAAAGCAGGTTGGACAATTGCTGTTGTCAACGTTTCTGCTGGGTATCTTTGTAAATTTTAGGCGTAAATAATAAATTAGAGAGCTATGCTAGGGGAATAATATTATAATTTGAAAATTTAAATAAATGGTAGTTTTAGGGGGCTTCTTTAGGAGGATCTGTTGGTGGTCTGTAAATTAAAATAATAATTTAAGGAAGAAGTAAGTGGCATTACTTTGGAAAGAAGTCTGCAAGTTTGCGAGAAGTCTTATTATTAGTAAGGATATTAAGTTACTTAGAAAGTTAAAGGAAAAACCCCTTTTAAAATAATTTCCTTTAAATATTTTCATTTCTACCATTCCCATCAGTCTTTATCTATATATTTTCCTGATTGCTTTAATGCTGCACCATTTCGCCTCTCTGTTTCTCTTCTTTCAGTTTCCTGATAGGCTTCATTGCATAGTTTAAATATTGATTTTTAATTATTTTAAGCAGCACCAATACCACAAAGTATGCAATGCTCCAGAGGTGCCACACACACACACACATATATATATAGTATATAGTATATATATATTATATATATAGATTTCCACAGCAGCATCCAGCACCCATGGAGCTCCTGAGGGGCCACACACTGAGCAAAGGACTCGACTCTCACACCTTTCACACTACTCGGTGGCCTTCCCCCGAGGGTTGCTCTGGGAATTGCGAATGTGGGTGGTTTTTTGGGGGGGAGACGTCGAGAGGTTGCTTTCGAAGGAAGAGGAAGAGTATGATGGGATGTGCGTGGGTTTTGTTTTTAGCTTTACTGCCACTGCTGCTGCTGTTGCCTCTCTTGAGCCTCTTAAATGTCACAATGGTGATGCCAAGTTGCTTTGGGGTTGGCACTCAGGTCACCCCATTCAGCCACGCCCCCCCTATTCCTCACCCTCGCCCTGCCATTTATTCATTTCTGTGTATGTTTTCCCTTTTTTTTCCGTGCAACTCGGTTAGAGAGGTACCAAATATAATATGTATGCGTTTCTTTGCCGCTGTTGTTCTTTCTTGGCCATTATTTTGCACTTGCCGGAGAAACGTAAGGTCGACCCTGACCCCGGGTCCACTGCTAACCCATGGTTGGCCAACGTCTTCGTTCCGGTTCGTTAGGTCTTATTCCCTTTCCTTCACTTAGAAAACCAATGGTAATATAAGGGTTAAAATGAAAGGTTCTTAAAAA
Organism: Drosophila eugracilis; assembly: GCF_018153835.1. NCBI lineage: Eukaryota > Metazoa > Arthropoda > Insecta > Diptera > Drosophilidae > Drosophila > Drosophila eugracilis. Next base: position 6,628,913 of record NW_024573038.1, on the reverse strand, counting down.
CAAGGAACAAATTTTAACTTCATTTTGAATTCTACCTTGTTGTTTGGCTCTATTCTTCCCATTTTACCAATTCATAAAGTGCATAGCCCCATTTTCTCTCAGTGCCTATGGCATTTCCCATATGTTTTGAAGGCGAAACGGACTCGCAATTTGATTTGTTTCCAGCGGCAAGCAGAAAAGCAAAGAGAAAAAAGAATGGACAGGGTAAAGGGCCTGCCAGGGTACACAATTACAAAATGTTTGTCAGTTTTGGAGCCATTTCAGCTATGTCAGCGCGATCTATATATATATATATGGATAGCGACGTTGCCAAACTTCAGTCAGAACCGAGACCAAATGGAAACCGATTTTAGTGGACCGCTTCCCTCATCACGGTACAGTGTACACCGTTTCCAGCGAGACGCCATCATCAATCGATGATGCCGAGAACGACGAGTGGCCCACAAAACTGGTAACAGATGCTGCACACGTGTCCCGGGTGCGGTTCGCTGTGTAATTGGATGATGTTCAAAGGACAGACGGGATGTTGGGATGTTGGGTTGCGCTGGGCTGTTGGGATGGATGGATGATGATGATGATGATGGTGAATCTGGAACGGGGGGGAGGAGGTGCTCTGCTCACAAAGCTAAAAACAAATAAATAGTCAAGCGGCGGCCATTTCAACGTCGTTCATTTCGCTGTGAGTGAAATACAAATAACATTTAATAAGAAAAGGAAATTGTCTATTTTGGCAGGCAGGGTGAAACGACAGGAAACTCAAGGATGGACTTCATTTACAGAGAGGGAAAAAAAGGATAAGGAAAGATAATCAGATAAGCTACAAAGCGGAGTTATAAGATATTATCTGCTGTTTAAGAATTACCATTAATAATATTAATTATTTCAGATTATCAAACATTAAACTTCTTATAACCCAAAATCCGAACTGTAAAAGTTCTTTAAATTTCTCTCACTGCATCCGCAATCTATGGGAATTAGCAAAAGGGCAAGAAAAAATCCATCGAAAAGGCTAAGGATTGGTTTTCCATTTGGAAGTGTTCGAAATGAGATTTAGTCGAGTGTGTGTGTGTTAATCAGAGGGATAAATGAAAGGAAATAGATGGGAAATAGACATGTTTATTCCCAAAATAAAAATAAATGTCAGTAGGTAGGTAGCCACTACATTTCCCGAGCTGTTTTAGTCGGAGGTAACAATATCTTACTAAGTTTATTGCACTTAAAATGCAGCTGTACATTAACCTTTTTTATAGGCAAACTCCAAACCCCTCATATTTTAATTACAATAGCCATGTTAATTGCAATTTAATATGCGCACATATGGGCATACAATATTTTTTTACATTTTTAATAAATGAAAATTGATGACAAAATCGTGCTGAAGTTGAAGGTCGCCTTTGTATGGGCTTTAAACTTCAATAAACATTTATACAAATTAAAACTAAATAAATTGAGTAAACAAAACCGACGGATGGCCATTAAAAAAAACAACATTTAAGAAGAACTGGCTGTGAGGCTAAAAGTCAAATGAAAAAGAATAAATAATATATTTATATTCAAGCTTTAATGTAAATGGAAATTACTGAGAGGGGGAGAGTAGAGTGGAAGAAACGAAGTTTACTACATGAAATTATATCCCACAGGCAATATGAGTACGTGGGGGAATTTATGTACAAACATGTGTCAAAGATTAAACGCCTATAAGTTTTATGAAAGTATTTGAAAAAGTCAGAAGTGAACGGAAAAATGAAAGTTGAAATATTAAAAAAAGTTAATAAAACAATCTAAACATTGCATTAAGCTTCCTAATCTTTATGGCCACTTCAATCTGCATTATATCTAAAGATCAATGATCTTTATTACCCCTAAAAATACAAAATATTACTAAAGCACCCAACCAACTCAAGTTCTGGGTCTTTGCAATTGCAGGTTAACAAATAATTTAAAAAATAAAACGATAAAAAGGGAGGAGGAGATGGTGTGGTGATACACCCAAGGTCACTGGCTGTAAAGGTCATAAGTTGGCCAGGTTTACTAGCCCGGTGTGATGATGTCAGCAACTCGTTTATGGTCAAGACAATCGAAACAATGGCGCCAGACGTTGAATATATATATGTATATACCCCTCCCTTCCGTTTAGTTATAAGCCCAGAGCGCATCTTCCATTTATCTTTTCCAAATGCAACCTGACTTGTTCACCTTGTTGTTGCCGGTGCTGTCGTTTTATGTTAATTGGCCAACAGTTAAGGCAAACCGAGCACACTTTTCCACCAAAACGGGTGGCAACGAGTAGCAAATTTGCACTTTTCAGCTAGCCAATAAATTAAATTCATCGAAAAGGCGAAAACCTCGAGACACCATTAAAAAATATATTTAAAAAAAAAAACAAACAAAAAAAAGTACGCTATAAGGAACACAAAATACAAAATAAACTTTTACATTCTTGAATCGTTTAAAGTGATTTGCGCGGACTTTTTGGCATTTATTTCAAACCGCAAAATTTATGGCAAAAAATCGTGTAAATATGCCAGGCATTAAAAGTCGTTGTTATTACAAAAAAAAACACTTTGCGGTGGAGACGAAACTCCATTAATCGTTGATTAATTATATTTGCATAAATTATGCATACTTTTCAATTATGCAAGTTATTTACAAAGATATTTGTAAAGATATTTACAAAGTTATTTAAGAGAGTTAAGGCAGCATTCTATAAATAGTAACAGACTGCATGTCTCTTGATATTTCCGGTTGTGGGAATGATTCAGGTGAGACCAAGCACTCTAATGGATGTCATGGTTGGTATTTAATAGAGTTGATGAATCAGAAGAATCAATTAAAGATTTTTAAGTGAAAAATAATAATTACAAAACGATAAATGCATGTAATGGGTATTAAAAGGTAATACCTTTAATATTTCAATTCATTTTCTTAACTTTTTTAGACATTTTCATAAACTTTTAGCTCCTTTTCCTAAACCAAACCTAACCCATTTTTAATAACACTTTAGTTGAGTTCTATCTATCCACTTCAAACTTTGACAAACTTGTAATACAACAATTATTTGTATAAAAATCCATGCAAAAGTTGTTTGCCCACTTTTTATTTGTTGACCAACCCTAAAAAAAAAACTTAAAAACCTTGCTCAATGCTAAATCAAGTGAGCAGTAACTCAATCCATAGAAATACAGTGCGTAACATTACTATATAAATAACAAGAAAAATATTTTAAGTAATTTAAGTTCTAATTTAGTTTTATAACCTCTATAAAGTTTAGAAAATATAGCCATACATATTTATATTTCAAATATATTTCTATATCTAAACGAAACGCACTGTTCTTGGCCAGACTTTATAGACATTTTTCGGGATTACTCAATAGCAAAATATTTTGTCTAAAACCCACAAAAAAAAAAAATATCAAATATATGCACGAACGACATGCCTACAATAAAATCTCGTTTATGACATGCAAATAAAATGTAAATTTAGTAGCCCAGCGCAGTAGTGACCAAAGGAAAATAGAAATAACAAAAACCGAAAAATATTCTCTATAAAAAAAATATGAACATATATACCAACGAATATGAGAGAGAGAAGAGCATTGAAGATAAATGAAAACAAAAGCCGGCCGCAATAAATAAAAAAAGCAAAACAAAAGCCCGAGATCAACTCGAGGCGGCAATAAAAATTTGTCGACTGTGTCAGCGAGCGATCAAAAGCGTTCAAAAAAGCACGTGGGGGCGTTACAAAGAGCCAGATAAAGAGAGAGAGAGAGAGGCCGAAAGAGATTGCAATACAAGAAAACGAAGAAGCTGAACTGATGCACTGCACTTGTACTGCTAATGAATGAAAACTAATGGCTGTGCTGAATGGTAGCCGAGAAATGGAGTGAAAACAATTCACAAAACCATAAAAAAGTCGAGTGTAAAAATGAGCGGAACTAAGTACCCATTATAGGCTATACATTGTGCAAATTGCAGTAAATTGGAGGATCGTGGCTTGAAAATTATTTAAAATAAACCTCGGGTTATGCCATGCAATCGCTAAAAATATTTATATTTATTATTAACTACAGTCTAGTTACTAGACCAATCTATTTTTCCTAATTTAAATGCCTTTAATCAGATTTTTTCTTAAAATTTTCATATTAATAATAAATTCCACATAAAAGTTACAACTTAACTTAAATTCCATAAAATTTTCCTAATAAAAATTACATTTTTTACTGCTTGATCCACTTAATAAAACATTATTCTACTATCATTTTAATACCCCTAATTAAATTAGTTTCAATCGAGCTGATCTTGAGCTGACCGCTCATGCGGAACGAAAGGTATTATGAAATCGCTCTAAAAACTAAGATAATGCCATAAACATATACCCCACACCGATCCGTCTGTTTGGCTGCTACAGATACCGTTACCTTTGGCGACTGCACTACAATGACAAGCCTGGGTGAAAACCTGTTACACTTTTGACCAAGTTTTGTCCGCTTGTTGCTGACTCATAAAAAATATATATCTAAGAAAAAAACAAAAAGCGGGCGTGCGACGATCTTGCTAATTGTTAGGTGGGGAGGGGGAATATACCTGGAATATATTCGTGTGACTGACACCTGCGATTAGCTTTTAGCCCCCGCTTTTTACCACCACATTTCGCCCCCCCTTGGTAGACCCACATTCGTTGAACCGAATAATTTGCATGAAACTTGGCTTAAACGTTTCACTCAGCTAAGAGAGAGAGAGAGGGGGGAAAAAAGTTTCGGTCATTCACATTGCCTCAGGTTTTTTGTTGTATTTTCCACTGCCAACGTTTGTTTATCTTTGGCTCTTTCATCTCGAGCTGTGAACTTGTCAGTTACAGCAAATTTGCATTGTGTTAATTTTAAATATTCAATTTACTCGTTTGCTAATTTTATTTGAGAGCCATTTTTCGAAATTTTTGTGCAAAACTGGTACATGCATTTTTAAGAGCATTTTAACGATTATCGCACCCGGATTTAATTACCTTTTAGCCAGTCGCCAGGCACCTATTTAAATTAAGCCTTAAACTTAATAAAATACTTGAAAATAATATCAATTTATTTGCCATTTACATTCCAAATGTATTACGCAAAAGGGATCTTTATCGTCAGCACCTTATTTATACACTTTTGACGACCTTAATTGTTGCTAATTTATCAACAAACAATTTGAAAGTAAAAGGTAACCCAGATTTTATATAACTTTCAGGGAGAGTCTTATCTGGATTGACTTAAGAAATTTAAATAGATTTTTCTATCATCGCTGTATATGCGTCTGGAGAGCGAGATAGCCAACCCGAGCGAGTAGGCGGAATGGCAATTTTTTAAATCAACTTTAATTGAAATAAATTGTCATATCATTTGGCCTGAAAAATGGAAATGGACTCAATTAGATGCGGGCCTTATGCACTGCCACTTCTACATTTACTTTGCCTGTTCTACGAAAAAAGGTTCCCTCCCCCCTCGTGGAAAATTATAAAGCACCATCAATCAAGAGGGGGGTAGGTAAGCGGGTAAAATGAGAAATTGAAATATGACAAGAATCTATCCAATCAGTTGAGGGATTGATGGCCACTCTGGGTAATGGAAAAAATGGAAAATCTACTTAAGAAAATGCCGGACACATGCCTACATAAAATGTGTGTGTAAGACTAATTGAGTGAAAGTCATTTCGTACATGAAAATCATTTGAGATGCCAAACAACCTTCAAAGCGCTATAAACACAAAATAAACATAATTAATAGCAGGCATAAAGACGGACAAAGAGATATCTGCTTTAGATACAGTGCGTTTCATGATTTTACGTTAATTTAAGAGGCTGTTTTATGTGGCAAGCCAAGAAATAACCATATTATTTATGCTTCGTGACCATTATCATTCAGAAAGCTACTAAATTTTTATGATTTTTCATAGTATAATTGAAGAGTTCATCTTGCAATTTTACAATCTTGATACACACTGTTTGTAAATGCCTCAAACTATTCGAGTTGAGATACAAAATCTTGACCAAAACTTTGCGGTTAAGTGCGCACGCACAATGGACTTCCTCTGATCTCTCTGCCACAAAATTTAAAAAAAAAAAACGAAATAATAAAAAACACACTGCTTTACCATAAAAACCACATCTGAAATACAATTTATGCCAGCCGCCGTCGACGTATAACAGTTTTATGCAATTTATGTGCAATTTTTCAATTGAAAAATCGGTGGACCAGGCCAGGAAGGTTTCACTTAATGCGACGCAATTTTGGTTTTATATTTCTTTTTTTTTCTTACACAAACTATATTTTTTTCCCCCCTCTTAGTATCTGCCTGTTCATTGGGGATTTATTTCGCATGTGCGAAACGTTTGAAAATTTTAGTTGCTACTACGACTAGTGCAAGTTGGCGAGGCAAACTTTTAATTGCAATTAATTTGAGTGACATTTGCGAAATAAACTGAAACTATAAATCGATTCAGGGCGTTGACAACGACATTGAGCAATTGCGAAATTATTAAAAAAAATTTTATAGCTGTCGTCTAGAAAGTTGAGTCTTTTTAGTTAAGTACGCTATAAAGCAAGTTGAGACTTGAGTAATGGGAATTCTTAAAGAAATTTTAATGGGTGTTTGATTAATGGGGCAAGAATAGAGTGAACTAGAATAAAACTTATATTTTAGTCGTCATATCGAATAAATATTTTAAGAACTAAAGAACAAGTTGTATAAAAACACTTTCCCCTCAAGCCTTTTACCCTTTCAAAAGAACTTTTCCTTACTAAAACCAAATAACTCCTTAAACTTAACCATTATAAAACCACTAAACTGACATATCCATTAATTTTCTTGAAAAACAAACTCCGAAAAAAAAACCCATTCTAGCTTGAGTAACCAATTTCAATGTCAAATCACCGGTCTGACATCATTAAGACCCCATCGTTAACCGCAAAAGCAGCTTCTACGGCCATTCATCAAAATCTGGTCTATGCTTAGGACCAGGCCAACTTCCTTATCAATCTTATGACATTAGAGTAGTTTTTTACCCATAGAATTCGCATATCAAACGTACCTGCAAAGAAAAGAGAAGACAAGACAAATGAAATAAATTAATAAAAGAAATCCAAATTTATTTGCAAACGTGGGAAAATGGCCAAAAAAAAATAAGAATAATGAATAGCGATTCTTGTTAACACAATGAAAGTATCAAATGAACAGGCAATAAATTGGTGCCAGATAATTATATAATATTAAGAACTTATTGTGTGTTGTATTTGTATCTGATTTTAATGAGAAAATCAAACCATAAACATGGCCAAAAGTCAAGTGGGGAAGTCGAGGGAAGGCGAAAATCCGAAATCAGAAATCCAAATAGCCGCAAATTCGACCCGCATTTTTGGTTTGGCTATCAAATTACCCCCCGCTTCTCTACCCCCCTCAAATAATTGTCCCGCATATATATAAAGAAAATAAAAGAAAACGAAGACAAAGTCAACATTTGGCTCAAAGAGGGCTTTATTTATTCTCTTTTTTTTCCCGATTTTTTTTTTTTTGGAGGAACCTCACACACGTGTGACTACAACATTAGACATTATTTGCTGTCGTCTAAGCAAATAGGTAAACAAACAGAGACAGAAACAGCGGCTAGAAAGGGAGAGGAGGTGTGTAAAACGGAGAGTTTGACTAATAAGGATTTTAGCACGGGCTAAGATTCGCCTTAAATCGAGACTAAAACACACAGAGACTGCGACTTCGGATGAAAGAAAAAGTAAATAGTGGCGAGGGGAATACAGTGGCCCCTGGTTAAATATTATACTATCACTTAGGGAAAGGTAGGCTTTATTTTTAATATTATCTTTAAAATGAGGAGGAGTTTAATTTAAAAATACAAAATTTTCAAAGGGAAAACAGCCCTTTCAAGAGATAAATGTTTAGATCCTTCTGGAAGATCATAATAAATGGGGTAATTTTTGTAACAAACCACAGTAGGTAACTCTCTTCAAGTTACCACTGTACAACCGGGTGAAGCCCAGCTGGAAAATGCAACTTTAGACGGGCAAGCAAACATCGTAATAGAGCTGAGTTTGCTTTTTATTGTTGCTTGCCTGTGGTATTTACGATTCGCGATGTTTGGCAATGTTTGTTTTAGCCAAGGTTTACTTTAGATTTGTTTTTGTATTTGGATTTTGCTTACCGGATAATACATTCCTTGCGGAGGAAGAAAAAATGCCCCTGAGCCCCACAGTTTGACGGCTTTTTATGTTCACAGTGGCCTCGCAAATGATGTTAACTCCTTCACTTTTTTCTTTTTCCTGTTTTTCACTCAACAATTTCTCTGCGTGCACTTGCAGGGGGTTGTTCACAAGGGTAGTTCACTATTTTTCCATTCACTTTTGCAAATATACCATTTGTTTTTTTTTTACAAATTACTATTTTTGATTTATTTAGATTATTTATCTTGGTTTTTTGGCACAATTTTCGTATCCTTCTTTGTTTAGAAACACATTGACATTTGACTACAAAATAAGTAAGTCAGAAATTAAGGAAAATAATAAATATATATTTTGTGTTTTCGAACACGTTTTTGCACTTTATGTGGAAATTATTTGCCCCGCACACGCAAAACTATTATATATTATAAAATATACATATATGTGTGTTATATTTCAATGTCGCACGTGCGAGCAAGCGAGATGGGGCGCGATTTGAGCGAAAGAGCGAGGACGTTATGGCAATATCTCGTATATAAAGTACAAATTCTTGTTTTGTTGTTTTTATAGGGGTGGCTTTCCGTGGGCCTCCTGGGAAACTCTGAACTGAAAACTCCCTGGATGTTTTAATTTTTCGAAACGTAACGAAAACAGAACCTAAACAGCAAGCCAAAAGGGAAATGCGCAAAAAAGACGGCGCAAACGCGAGACAAAAGAGATGATGCGAAAGAGGCGAATAAGAGGAATCGAAGAGGGGGCGGCAAAAAGACAGACAGTTACAGTAAGAACTATGCAATTTTCGACGATTATTTCGATTTATTTTTGTTTTTTAGATGGATTGGTGGTCATATAACTTTTAAAAAACCGTTTATAAAAAATCAAAACTATTCCTTTTTAAGTATTATTAAAATAAAATAGTCTCATAAAAGCAATTTCAAATCCTTTAAGACCAATTTTGACCGGAAATTACGTTCAAAAATCATTTAAATATAAGTTCTATTAGAATTATTTGTCAAATATTTATTCTTATCGCTTTACTGATAAGAGAAATTATATTTCTGAATTATTTGTGTTGATAATTGCAGTTATTGAAAAAATAATAAACTTTACATTAAAAAATGAGGATTTTATATTTTCTTCTGTATGCTTTTAAGCTTTATGTTTATTTTAATTTTATATTTCGAGCTTCACTTCATGGCACACTTGTTTTAACATAATATTACTTTATTTTTAACAATAAGAATAAGTTTGACTGCCTTTAAATGTTCACTATACACTGCGCTGACTGTATTTTTGCTGTCTGTTTTTCGATTTTTGATCACACACAAAGGGATTTGATTGTCTGCGTTACTACGCATCCCTGAGATACTTTTTCTTTCGCGCGTCTGCACTTTTTCCTGCTATTCGCCGTCCAATTGACTTATGAAACGAAATTCATCATCTGTTTTTCGTTAGATTTATTTCCGACTTTATTACCGATTTTATTACAAGTTTTTCTATATATTTTTGTGTTATTTTTATTTTTTGGCGAAAAGCGGACAAACAAAGCAGCTGAGAGGCAGCGAGAGAGAGCGACTGAGATGCTGTCGCATAAGAGAGAACAAGAGAGAATGCCAGATGAGTGGGAAAAATCGAATCAGAATCTTTGGAGAGCGGCCAAAAAGGATGGCAGGATAAACGAGCTGACGAAACGGAGGCGGCGAAGGCAACAACACAGCAATGGCCACAAAAACATGTGCGCTGTGAATGAATTTTTGTTTCTTTTTTTAATGTTTCCTAATTTTTGGTTGGATGCTGCGGACAGTCGGTGGGCGTACATTTGAGCAAAAGAAGGGGAAGGGGTATAGTATAGGAGGCCAGAATACGGACAGGCGAAATAAAGAGAAATCACGTCCCTCGCTTCTGCTCTGGCTCTTCTTCTTTTTCTGCTTGATTCTCCTCCCAGCCGCATGGCATATATATTTATTTTTAACTTTTCATTTCATTTATCTGCGCGTTTTCCTCATTTCATTCGCTTTTAGCGCTTATTTCGGCACTGCACTTTTCGCGTTTCAAAAATAAACACCGCATTTTTCCTTCGTTTTTTCTTTCTAAATTTTCCCCATCCTCCCTCGCATATTATTTTGATTTTGTACCGTTTTCAGCTTTATTTGTGATTTAATTCGTTGATGCGTATGTGTGTGCGTGCGTGTACGTTTTGTTTTCACTTTCAAGCGTGCCGAATTTCCACTGGGAAATGCGATTTTACCGCTAATCCGACACCCACGACTTGTTGCGAAGAGCGAGAGAACGCAACTGTGATAACCGTTTTTTCAGCGCCCGCCTTGCACTCTATTTCGTCGCTCTCTGTTGGCAGAACGCGTTATGGGATTTCTCACCATTGCGTTGCCGTTGTGCGGCTGCCAGATGAGCTCTTTTACTTAACATTCTGTTATCGATTATAATGTTATCGAACTGTTAGAGGACTTTGAAATTTTAATAACGGCTTTTGTGTAAGTTTATAATTAAAATATTTATAAGTTTAATTTATATAATTATTAGGAAATATATATTTTTAAAACCCACAATAAGGTTTGCAAAAAGTTGGTGTAAAATTTTTTGCTGAACTTTAAAAAACAGGTGAAAATAAACTAATTTATCAATTTAAAAAAATAAAATCCAATATATTTATTTAATACTCCTTTTTTAATCCAATTTTAAAGCCAAATTCCGGCAGCTTTACTGTATCTCATGTTTTTATTGCTAGAAAAAGAGTTCAGAACATCGCTCCCTCTTGAAGCTTTCAACTCATTTTTGACTATCAAAAAGTCGCCTTCTGGCATTGTCTCAGTTCCGTCAGTTCTTCCCCTTTCCCAGCTTCACCGCTCTCCTCCCTCAGAATATACGCCCATCATATAGGCTCAACAAACAACGTCCGAGGACCGACAAATCAAAAATTCGCCATGAGTTGGAAAGGGTGAAAATTCAGCTTTGGTTTGTTTTCTGCACAGGCAAAGGCACAGGGGGGAGGGATGGCAGTAGAGGGGAGTGGAAGAGGAGAGGTAGCAGTGGAAATACTGGATGATAGTCGGGTGGTCCAGTAAAACCAAATCAAAAGTGTCAAGCCTCATTTTCGGTTGTCCAGGACAACGCTTGTCAAGATTGCATTAGCCTCATGTTGCTGGGTGAAAAAGAAGGAAAAACGAAACGGTTCTGGTGGAAATACACAGGGAAAAATTCTATAAAATTTGGGAATAAAATGTTGTATAATGAGTAATTTAAAGTAATCCATTTTAATGATGCTTTGATTGAATATAATATGAAAATTATAATATCTGGAAGATATGATGATTACCTTAAATTCCCTAAAAGTCAGTACATTTTTATCAGTTTTTGTTTACAAATTGCATTAAATTATAAAAATAAATTTATTTTGCAGTGCATAACTAGCAACATAAACTAGTAGGCGTGGTTTTTCGGGGAGGCTTATTAACGCGACGGGCAGCAGCAGGCGTCACTTTGAAAACGCAAAACGTGCGGGGAAAACCGGGCGGGTGGAGAAAGGGGAAGGGTAGGGGAGCGGTTGAAAATGGGGAAAGGGAGGGGGGTAAAAAAGGAAGCCCCCTAGATTTGAAATTCAAATAGATATTCCCCAACAGAGTGAAAGAGAAAGCTGCTGGCTGACCGAGAGAGATAGTCAGTCATAGAAAGTGAGAAAATTTTCGCACTGCATGCAAAACGAAAGGCTGCACATGATACGGTGACAGCGCCCCCCACTAGATTTCCGCCTCCCTCCTCGATTTCCCTGTTTCTGGATTTACCACCCGCCACCCGCATAAATGCAAAAGTCCCCACGGTGGCAACTTTTTAATCCCTTTTTGGCCGGCAAATTGTCGCCAACACTCTGAAAAACGTTAGACGACCAAAAATGAGCAACGTGGCTAGGTTTTTCACCACTTTTCCAACGATTTTCCCTTCTTTTTTCCGTAGCTAATCTCCTTGAGGCAGGCAAAGCATCGCGAAAAATTGAATGCAGACGGGCTCAGGGAAAACTCGGAGGAAAAGTTTAGGTATAAAACATCAGCCAATAAGTTATGAAAGTAACTTAAATATGGAATGGTAAATAAGAGGTCACAAATTGGGGGTATGATCAGGAGGTAAATCAAATTTAATATGCTTAATGGAAAATGGGATGAAAAGTGATTCGAATGAAGAAAAATGTGTGTGAGATACAATAATTTCCTTTTTTTTTATAAAAAATATTAAAGTCTTCAGTTTAAATTAAGGACATTTAATTCCTTAGACAACTTTAATGCCAGTAAACCACCTTTAGTTGCATTTCAAAGCCATATTGAAGCTTATTCGCACTTAATGCCTGAAGTTTCCGCCAGCCCCTCAGTCTTCAGCCAAGCGCGACTTGGGGGAAAACTAAAGGAAAATGCCTCACTCTGAGCTATCAAGCCACCTAACCTCCCTTTTCCCCCCTTTCCACTCTTGGGAGCTGACCTGCCTCTGAATTTGATATATGTAAAGAGGGAAAAGGGGAGGAAATGCGGCCAACTAACCGCAAACAATAACAAACGATGGCCAAAAGCGAAACAGAAGCTGTTTCTGTTTCAGTCTACACCTACAAACATCCTCTCTCTCCTCTTTGGGCGTAGGCAGGAGGCGTGGCAGCTGCTGTTGGGGGATCTGTCGGGGTGCCATTTACAAGGAGCAAAGGATTTATGATGCCTGTTATCGCGCCCAGAACGCGAAGGACGCACAGCAGGAGAAAACGATGACAAAAGGTGCCCAATGGAGGGGGGTAAAAGACCGTAGGGGGTGGAGGGTTTTCCCCCAAACTCTAAGGGAGTGAGAAGTTCTAAGGGTGTGAGCTGAGAGAATCAGCAATGGCGTGGAAAGCAGATAAAATCTCGCACGAAGCAAATTAAATGTGTTCCCCCGAAAACATAAAGCATACTTTTTGGGGCATGTGAATAAAGAAGAACAAATTTTATGGGAACGACAAATTGATTTTAAAACTATAATGTTTTTTATATATTTTAATAATTTGAATTAAAAATATAATTGGGAATTAAAAGCAAAATATAGAAAATTTAAAATAAATATATTTTTTAACAGTACTTCTACAGTGAAGTCTACAAGCTTAAAGGGAATCAAAGGAGTGGAGTAAAAGGGCTCTGAAAAAGGGTTTGTCTGTTTTTCCGGGGGCAGCCATAAACACATGTGTTCATTCGGTTGTTGCGCAAATTGGAAACCCTTGGGTTGAGCTTTTCCCCTTCCCCTCACTCCAATTAATTGTGACTTTATGAGATTACTTATCCCACTCAAGCTACTTCCCCAACCCCAATGACCTTGAGTATTACCATCAAATCTGCATTAATTAAATTAAATTCCCTTGCCAAAACGAAAAAAAAGGCAACATAGCGTCTAATTAAAAAGCCAAAAGCCTGTTTGCCCATTTAGCAGAGGCTAAAAGTATCTATTACTGACTGCTAGTAGAGCTCTTACCGCTCCAGCCGCCTAAATTAGTCAATAAATTAAAGCAGCCAGAGCAATGCTGCCGTTTCGGTCGCTCTCTTCTTCCTAACGAGCCAAAAACCATTGCATTAAAAAAACCATTCATTAAAATGGCGAAATGTGGCGCTCGAATTTATGGCCCAAATGGCAGGGAGACCTGTGCGTCTCAAGTGGTAAAATACAAAAAAAAATAAAATAAAAAGAAACAGAAGCTGCTTCCATATTCAGACGACGAGTTCACATCTTTAACTGGAGGTTTTTCCTGGAATTCCCATTGGAGCCTTGACTTTTTACCGCAGAAAAAGGGGGAATAAAGGTATGTAATAGGTCGAAGTGGTCTACGTAGTGGGATCTTTGATACCCCTTTTAATGGGAAATCCTTACTGTTATCTTAAGATAAGTTATTCATAAGATGAGATTATAGATACCTCAGGTTAGATATATATGAATCACTAATATATTTCACTTTATCATCTGATCAAGCAAATTCTAATTTATTTACAAAATTTTGGTTAAGTATTTTTGTAAATAATCTATTTACTTCCCTAATTTGTTGAAAATTCTATCAATTCTCCTTCGAATTAACGGGTACTTTGCATTAACTATACAGTTTAAACTATATATACTATGTATACTAGATGGTGGAGGAGTGATGGTACAGGCAGACCCCACAGTTCAATGCGCTCGCCATGCACTCAATTATAATTTGCGAGCGACTCTCAGACAGAAAAGCAGCCCATGGGACGACGATGACGCGTCATCAGGCCATTAGCAAAGAGCAACTGCGGCATATGTAGGGGCAGGGAAAATTCGAGGGGGAAAATAGAGCAGGCGTTTACACTAAAAATTATACTTTACTATAAAAAAAAGGTATTAAATATAAATAAATATTACTCAGTAAAGAGAAGAAAGAACTGTCTTAAAAAATTTCAAAATAAATTATGTTTTAGGTAAGATATTTATTATTTATTCTGAATTTTCTATTGTTGTGAGTTTATGTCTGATTAAAAACTTTTCCGATTTATCAGAACCTAAAAAACTAAAAACATTTTCCTTTCAGTGTATAATAAAGCCAAAATGTATGCAGCATTTGAAGAATGATAAAAGCATTTTTTAGGTTCTGGCTTGGGGTTTATTTCTTCGTTTTTCCTGGCCAACTCCCACAACTTTCCACCCACTTCCTTTCATTTGGTTTGCTCTGTATGTGTATTTAACTGTGGTCTCTTTGGGTTTTCGCTACGTTGCTGATTTGCGTAATATTTCTTGATTTTAGTTGAGAAGATAATGCAAATAGTGAACAAAAGGTATCTATATATATATCTCCTAAACTAGAGCCATAAAAATAAATAAACAAACATTAAGTTTAATTCACTCGATTCGTAGAAAACCCATTACATAGTAGCTACTAAGAGGCCTTCCATAATGGGCTTTCCACTTTATTTTCCCCCCCTTTCTTCCTTTTGGCACTCGCACACTCGCATAAAAATCTATTTGAAAGGGCCGTATTATTTTTGACTAAATTCCAAGGAGATACAATAAAATTCAATTGCAAACTTCGCTCTCGGGCAGCCGCAGAAAATGAAAACAAAATAATGAATATACTTTTCTTGGCCGGCAGAAGCTTAGAGACGCCGAAAAACTTGCCAAGTTCTTTTTAGCCACAAGGGCGAAAAAGAAGGAAGAAGTGGCTTGCTTGCTGCTGCAGCAAACACATGTCAAATGCCCTCCCCCCAACACATCCACACCCCGCTTCCGCCTTAGTTCGGTTGAAAAAAACAAGTTTTTACTTCTAAAGGGAAAGCTTTTCGAAAAACTTGCACGGACAAATGGCAAAACTGCTTATCTCAACAAAAAGTCACAAAAAATACAAAAAAAAATATATAGTCGAAAAATACTAAGAGAAAAAGGGCGTAAAGGCGTTTCTTAAGGGGGCGTGGCAGTTGCACTAATGGTGCCAAGCAACCGGAAATGCCGCCATGCATGTCTGCCTCCATTTCAGAGGCTGTGTATCGTCGTTCTCCCACTTTTCCACCCAATTTTCCCCACCAACTAAATCTTGATTGCCTTTTGCTGCAAGCCAAAAGAAAAAGATAAATAAACTATATGTTTTCTCACAATTCCCAACAAGAAATCTCTCTCTATATAGATATATATATATATATCCCCTTTTTGCTATGATAATTTCCGCAGTATTTTAGAAAAGAAACAAATGGCAGACTGTCAGTTTGATTTTGAAATCAGTAACAAGGAACACGCAGAGAAAAAAGATGTCGAGGGGAAACGGAAGTAAAAACGTGATGAGCGAATTGGAATTGACATTTTGGCTAGTGGCCAATAGAAAAAGGCCCAAATGGAGTCAATAGAAGAGGCCTTCTTATGCAAGATGGCCCAAAAGCAGGTTCCTGGCCAAAAAAGCAAAAATAATTTCACTTTTTGACACTCAGATTTGGAGTTTATTTTAGTGAAGTCCATGAAGAGTTCTTAAAGGAAGTACTTCATAAAATGATTAAGTTACTTCCTTCTATATTTCTTAAAATCAAGATTTATATTGTAGTTTATCTAATTATCTTATTAATTTTATATATTTTTCCATCCCTCGATTTAGGCTAATTAAAATAAAGCCCAACTCAAAAGGGTCAAAAACGCAAACAATTTGTTATAATTAAGCAATAGAAATTAGCTCACAAGAAACTTTTTCGACAAAGCGCTTAATCAATGCCACGCCCACAACCGCAAATAGGGACAGCAACAACAAAAAAAAACGCTAAAAAGTGCGAAATGCAGCTGAAGTTAATTGAATTTCGGACACAGCCGAAAAATTTCAAAAATCTCTGTGTTGCTGGGCTGTTGTTGTTGTTGTTTTTGGTCTGCCTGCTTATCCAATTAGACACGAAATTGTTGTTGTTGTCGTTGCTTGTCGTTGTCTGGTTGTTGTTGACGGCTTTTGTTGCCAGTTTCAGTTCGTGGCATTAGCTCAAAAGTTGGCCCATTAATGGCAAACTAAATTCACTTTTGCATTTTGCAGCGCCGAAAATTCCATTTCGTGAGTGAGTGCTAAGGAGTAAGTGTGACTGCACTGAGAGAAATGAGGTAGTAGAACAGAGCTACACGAAAATCTAACTTGAGCCAAAATTTATGTTAAGAACTAAGTTCTTAAATACCTAAAAAGTATCTAAAACGTATTTCCTTTTTCTTAATTTACCTAAAGTTTCTATTAAAGCTGCTCAACTATTTTTCCCAGTGTAGATGTGTGATTTTAGTGGCTATAGCTGTTGTTGTTGCCGCTGCTGTTGTTGGTGGCAGCGGTGGCTGATGTTGATTTTCGATGTTTGCTTTTGGCCAGCCGCTGTCTACTATTCCCCCTCCCTCTTTTCCACGTTCCACTTCTGTTTGTGATTGTGTTAGCCATGCAGAGGAGTTGGCCAAAAAAAAGGGGGAGGGGCGTGGCGGGACAAGAGATCCTGGGAGCCGACAGAAGTTTGCACTTTGCGATGGCTGCGAACTGCGGCGGAAGTCAATAAAAGTTGGCCTAGTCCGTGGAACGACGAAAAGGACGACTGTCTGAGTGAATTGCCAACAGAGTCTAACCAAATTAGCAGGGATCGGGGCTCGCAGTTACGGAACAGGTGAAATTTAGGGCCCTTAAATGGTCCAATTTCCAACAATTTACCACAATTTTCAGACATATATGTACATTTTAAAAAACTATCTTTAAAGAAAAGCTAATAAGGAGTTGATAAAATTAAGCACTTTTATGTTTTTTATATATTAAAAATTAACATATTGGCCAATCTTAAAAACAAAGAGAATTTACCAATTTTATAGTTAATTGTTCTTTAAAAGTTTATTATCTTATTTCCATTTATTTCCATTAAAAATATAATAACTGCATATAAATATTGTTTCTTGTAAAACTCTTATACTAAACTTTAGTATAAGTTCACTTCTTCGCCCTTAGCCGAAAGCTTTTTAATTCGCCGTCGAAAACTTTCGTCCTTTTGGTTCAGTGGCTCCACCTAAGGTGTTGACCAGCATAACTTAATACCAAAGCTGGTCCTTTTACCCAAATGCCATCTGGTGGATAAGAGCGGACATGGTAAAAGCTTTAAAGCTCCTGGCAAAGGCAACAGGTTATAAAAGCTCTATCACAAAGAAACACAAATGGAAAATAATGGCTTATAAGAAAAATGGAGTAAGCAAAGGCAAAAGCAATGACAGAGGAACGGAAGAGGATCACAGATAGAGCGCGAAAAGAACCAGAGAAACACTGGACAAAGAAAATGTCAAAAGCAGAGCCCTCGACGCAAAAAAAATGTCAGCAAATGTGCTTTAGTGATGACAGCTCTAAAAACTGTTTAATAAAAATATAGCTAATTTAGCTAGAAATAGCTATTTGTTGATTAATAAGAAAAATTATTTTTTAAAGCCAAACTTTATAACATTTTTTAGATAAGCTGCTTTATAATA
Source organism: Drosophila eugracilis (assembly GCF_018153835.1). Classification (NCBI taxonomy): domain Eukaryota; kingdom Metazoa; phylum Arthropoda; class Insecta; order Diptera; family Drosophilidae; genus Drosophila; species Drosophila eugracilis. The sequence goes on along the minus strand of NW_024573038.1, from coordinate 6,610,738 downwards.
CAAAATAAAGCTATTATATATTACTCATTTTAAGTATTTATCCGTAGAATTGAACAACAGTATTTTTGTCGGCCTTAGCTATAAAAGGCTTCAGCTATCAGCACTGACAAAGTAAGTAGAGCAGAAGTAGCGCCAAGCAGTCTGCGAAAGGTGCAAGAGCATGCGTAAGTGCGACTGAGATAGAGAGAAAACTTATCGGAAAGTTTTGTGCCGAAGTCCAGGCCTCAAAGTGGAATAAGAAAAAAGAAGAATAAGGAAAGAAAAACTTTTTAAAAGCAACTAAACTGTACCAGATCTTAAAACGAAATCTTAAAAGGAAAATAATTATGACAACTAAAGAATAATAACAAAAAACGAACCCAAATTTCCTGATTTAAATTGCTCCACTCATCGTTCAACTCACCGTTGATTTGACAACAGCGATAGAAAATGCACCACTTTCCCGTTATGGAATTTCCAATAACGGCACCACATTGAGTTTCAATTTCAAATGGCCAATCCTGATCCATTTCTGTGGGCTTAAAATAACTTTTAACAACACTTAGAATTTTTACACAGATTTCAGCACACATAAAAACAATTGATAAAAAATTTCAAAGCGAATAAAAGCGGTTAACGTGTTCACGACGCGTACAAAACTGAAGAAGGAGCTTGAAGTTGCGAAAATGAAGACTAAAACTCAAAATGGAGTCGGCAGAGACAAAGCAGCGGCCTAACACCGAAAGATGATCAAAAATAAGGCTCAAAAAGAACCAATAAGACACTAGTGAGAAAGCGAGATAAGAGATTGAAAGCAGAGCCGTTGACGCCGACGCTGTAAGTCCGCGCAAGTGCACTAGTGATGACAGCTCCAGTTGATAAATCTCTAATACGGATCAGAATAGCTATGTTTGTATCAACAAATAATTATGCAAACATGTATTTGCTAATTATATTAGTTACCTGAATAGTTGGCAATAATTTCCTGAGAGGCTGTTTGGTAAAAAATTAAAAGGAACTACTTTTTTTCAAAATTTGAATACTTTGTATTTCCAGGTTTAGCTAGAAAACTGCCAAGTTTTCAGAACTGACCGAGCAACTGACGCGATAGTAGCGCCAAAAAATCTGCACAAAACGCGCAAAAGAGACGGAGATAGAGCGAAAATCTAACGGTTATTACAGTTTGCCAGGGTTCGAGTCAAAACGGAATGAGAAAATATTTTCTATTCCAAAATTTTTAAGGCGTCTATGAAAACTGAATGAAAGTAAACTATTTGCTTAACTTTAAGGGAAAACCTTTAAAATTTTCTTGAAATCTTACCTCTCTCATATGAAATTCCACTGGCGGAACACTTCCATTAACTTCCACTGCCGACGCAGACATTTGTTGTAGGTTTTGATCAATTTTCGAAGTGTATTATATGTCCGAATAGATATTTTATCTGTTCTTTATTTATATCACGTAAATATCAATGCACAATTGACACTTTATTGAATTATTTGTGATTTGACATTTGTCTAGTTTTTTTTTAGAGGCTTTCGCCTATTTTAGCACCTAATTGAATTCGCGTTGAAATTTTCCGAGATTTTTTCGTAAGGAAGCGCAGTTATTTTTGCAGTTTATCTTGTGGCTTTTCTTGTTGTTTTTATTGTGGTTTTTACTATGGCCAGTGGAACGTGTCGCCACTACAAAATGCCGACGTGATTTTCCCCAACGGTAAATCCCAAGTGGGCGCTAGTGGTAAGGGCGGGGCTGACCTCTTGATTCTAGCAGTTTATTAAGGGATTTCGATGTGGCCTCATCTCTTGTTTATGTTAAGATACCTGAAATAAAGAAAGAGGAAAAGGAGTGAGTATTTCAGGAAGGAGTTTTATATTATTTGTTCAGTGCTACTTGGGCCAATATATGGAATAAAGATAAAAATAAGTTAATACTGAAATTTAATCTTAAGATTTTAAAAGTTCAATGATCGATAACGTGCTTTGATATATTTCCCTCCCAAAGGACGTAAATAAATTTCTTCCAACTTAGCAGGAATTGGCATGTGAGGGAAACTCAATTGATTGCTAGACATTTTAAGATTTTTCATCTTGACAGATGAGATGAAAAAATGGCAAAGGAAAATGGGTTAAAGACGCAGGCAAATTGAAAAAGGTCAACGAGCAATAGAAATTGTTTAAGTATAAAAAAAGTTGAAATATAAGTGCGAAGCTTGGTTTTTTTAGAAGAAAACCCTTACAAATTCATTTCCAACATTTTACAACCTTGTGCAAGGCTAATTTATTTTATGTTCCTGTCATTGGACATTGCACAGCCATAAGAGAAAGCCACAAAAAAGGGAAGCATTTATTTCACTTTTCTCCCTCTTTGAGAATGCTTCTCTTGGCTAATTTCCTCCATATTCGCCTTAATTTTTTTCAATTTATGTTGGCGCGGTTTTCACTTTGTTTTAAATACGCGCGTTTTTCAGTTCCTCTGCATTCGCATTGCAATTTGCATAAATAACAAGAACATAAAAATTCATTTGCTGCATTTGGTAACAGAGAGGGGGAAATTCCAGAAAAAAATGCTCGTAATGGGAGTGGGACATTCCAGGGAGATGCAAAAATTAAGCAATTCTGAAAAGGCATTCCTGTTGCCTTCTCTCAGTGTTCTATTCCTTCAAAGGGTATTTTAGCTTTGGTAAAAAGTTTGACATGTTATATGTAAGATATTTCTAAACTTTTTTAACATTCTTATATATTATTTTTAGGATTATATAATAATATATAATATAAAAAAATATTAAAAAAAACCACCATAACTTGTAAGAGTATTAAAAAATATATATCTTATCATATTTAGAAACTTAGTATATTGCTAACTAAGCGCCTTCAAACTGCTGCTGACACATTTGGCACATGGTGGGTGCTTGTGTCGCCACCCACGCACTTCACCACTTTTCCCCCTCGGCAGCTGAGTTTTTCCATCAACCCCGCCACCTCTCATTTTCAACCATACCAAACGAACATACTACATTGCTAATGTGTCCCATTTGCAGTGGCGAACCACTGAAGCTTAACACGTTGTCTACGCAGACAAGCCGCCCTGCAGCCACGCCCCTTTGAGCCTTTAACCGCCCACACAGAGGAGAAGAAGAAACAGCATTCTCGCCAATGCTGCAATGTACGCTACAGTTTTTGCTTATCAATGTGTGTACAGTACAGTGAACACTAGATGATAATGGAAAGGGAATTTATTTTTAAAATTATTTTAAATAATATTGGTTATGGTTTTTAGCTTACATTGTATTTTTAAGGGTATAAAAACATTTTATAAAAAGTATTACAGTTATCATCTATATCGAGTGACCACTGTATCCATCTGCTGGCACACATTTGCGATTGTGAAAGTGTGCTAGTGTGTAAAGCTATTCAAAGTTGCATCTGACTGGGACCCCTGGGGTAAAATGGTAGGCAATGCCATCCCGGTGGTAATTGTCTCGTTACTCGCTGCTTGTTGGCAAACATTCTGCCCAGAACAAACGCCCATACACTGGGTTTCACTGTACCAAAGCAGAGGCGGAAGTTGCTGCCAACACCCTACCCATTATCGCCTGCCTTTTCAGGACTCCACATCGAAGCACCAGTTGGCTAATAATTTATTTACAGTTAACATTTTATAAGCCCGGGACATCCACACATACACTAGCACATCAACACACACGCACACACACATTGAATGCGATTGAGACCCCAGGCTGCCATTTGATTTCACAAATATTTGCAGTCAGCTTTTGCACTTTCGTTTTTCCAGCTTTTCCGGGAAGGTAGATGGAAATTTTGAGGTGTTTTGGGAGTAAAAAATATTTTATAAACGAAATTTAAAAAATTCAATAAAAAAGAATATGGAATAGAACTAATATTTGTTATAAAAATATAAATTGAATAAATATAGAAAATTAGAGTATCTAAACTTCGATTCAATTGATTTCCCTCCCCTATCTAGTTTCCTGGTATTCCTTCAGACACCTGATTTTCATCCACTTTCCTTGTGATTTACCCCGCTATTCCGCCAACAACCGCTGACAACTCGAGTGCGCCATTTGCCATTTCAGCGTTGATGGTAAGTGAAATATGCACAATTTCCGTTTACCATTTTCACCCAAGAAGTAAAGGAGAGGAGGGGGAGTGGTAAAGGAAAGTTCAGGTAGGATATGAGGTAGCAATGTTGTTAGCAAATGTAAAATGCAGTTAACTCGATATATGGGTGTCTGTGTGTGTCTGTCTATACATAAATGAATGAAAAGGGCATTCGGTTAACAGGATGTGCAAGGAAAAACGTTGAAAAAAAAGAAAAAGGGGAAAAAAGAAGGCCAGCCAAGAAGCAAGGCAATGCAACAGTAAAAGTTGCCATCAGTCGCTTTCAATAGCCATTAAGGTGGCCCTTTTCCCCAAACCATTTTCACCTCTTTTTCCCGACCCTTGAATGGAAATGCACTTCTAATGGCCATTCGAAGCAGACAAAGTTATGCTCGTTGCATTTGTTATGTACACATACAAGTATACCGTCTCCTTACCCGACTTTTCCTTTATTTTTCTGCTCAACAAGCTTAGTGTTCGTTCGAGTTTTCCACACGTGTATATGGGTGTGTGTGTGGAAAAGTGAATGTGATTTGCATGGGTTTAACAAATTGAAGTTGTTGCGAATGGTGTTTTACAGTCATGGTTTGCTTATCGCACTCAAGTCCAGCTGAAATTGCTACCCGGGGAATTCGGAAGTGGATTTTTCCTAGCCATTTTAGCCATGTTACATTTTCATTGAATGTTTTTAGCTTGGCTGGATTTTGTAATGGGTGAAGCTTGAATGTTTCTATTACTTTTTTATTCTTTTTTTTTATGACTGAAACTCATTATTAGCAATATTTTAAGGACTTAATACTAATATTGTCTGTATAAAAATGCTATTTGGAGTTAAAAAGATTCATGTTCTTGTTATAAAAATATTTTTAACGATAACTACTCTTATTTTAAGAGTAAAAAATCCGATTATCCCTCACCCACTATAATGATCCATTCAAAATAAAACCCCAAATCGAGAAACATAAAAACCAAAAAACATAAAACTTAATCGAGGATTTCCACAAAAACTTTCCCCTCTGATTTTCACCCTTAACCACTTCTAAGTTGTTGTCCTTATTGTCATTTTCAAATTCAACTTTGAGTTTTAACCCCGTGAACTTTATTGGTCGAAGCCCTTAATGGCCCAGAAATTCATTTCATTTGGTTTTTCCGCAAACGAAACGTGAAAACTTTGAAGGATTTCGCCTTCGGTGGCAAAGTTGCAAGTAAATTTTTTGCTTTATGATGAACTTTTGACTGGCTGCCTTCGTCTGGGTTGTTTTATTTACTTGTTTATTTCGTTGCGTTTCTTTTCGTGTTTTTATTTTTCGCTTTACTTTATGCGCATGAAGAAAAACTTTTCGTTGTTTGCATTGTGAGATGTTTGTTTTGTTTGTTCAGCACTGTTCCGTTTTGGCTTTCTCTGTTTGTTCGGTTCGGCTGGGGGAAAACGGTCGAGCGTATAACCAACCCAAGGCAGCGAACGCATCGAGGAAAAACAAAACGTTCCGCTGTCACGCGTAAAATATTTCCATAAATATTCGCCCACTCATTGCATGCAACGTGACTTTAAGGAGAAGGCAAAACACCTTGTGGGAAATGCAATTCAAAAGTGTAAAAAACAGGATTTTATAGGTAAACAAAATTATTAACTGAATCTAATGAAACACTGAAGTTAGTGGTAAATGAATGAAGAAATTATTATTTCTGATTAAATATTATTTTTTATAATTTGATGCCAAATAATAAACTCTGCTTTGTGTAATTTATTGAAAATGCCATTAATGTACTTCAATTAATTTAATAATTTGCATATTAAATTACGCCCAACCATTGACCAAAAACAAACAAACTACTAGACTCGACATAAATCAACACTATTAAATGGAAATGTTCGTTCTGGCATGAATATTTATTCCAATTTGTAGCTTATTTAATGACTAATTTTAATGATGTGTAAAAGGTAAACAATATTGTTTAAATTATTAGCTAATTTAAAGCAGGTATTAATAATTTGGAAACTTAATTTGCTTTTTGGTTATTTCAAAGTGAATTAGTTTGCTGATTTCTGATTATGTTGTCTTTCTTAATTTTAAATATTATCAATATTATATAAATATATTTTAACCATCCATTAAGCAAGCATTTTTGGCCACAAGTTTATGTTTTGTTTTACTTCTCTTCTGAAGTTTCGTTGTTTGTTTTATGCTTTTTAATATGGCGACTGCGGTGCCCGTAAATTTACGCAGCAAAAGTGGTTTGGCAGCCATTGGGGGGGGGGGCAAAGGGGCAACATTTTAGCTTGGAAGTTGACTAAAACTCATGCTTAGGGTGAACCCGCTGTGCCATTTGACAAGAAACCGAGTCACCCCAATATGTGGCCAAAACTCCCTGCCAAGCTGCTTTACTCACTTTATGACAATTTTCTTATTTTTCTGCCCTTCGTATGCTGAGAAATTGTTGCTCGTCGCCTTAACCCATGTTTAATGTTTGCACAACCTTTGACATTGAAGTGAAAAATTGTAGCTCGCTTTTTGGGGACCCCATACGGAGTTTTATGAGTGATTTAATGCGGGAAATTGTGTGTTCATATGGGTTGTGCGAAATTGAATAGGAAAATGGAGGGAAATTTAATATGGAAATTGGAGAAATTGCTTGACATTTTATGGCAACGTAAATGATACATGAGTTGCTTAGGGAATTTTATTTTAAATCGAAATATTTGGTTGGAAAATAAAAAATAATTGAATGATCATTGTGTATTTTTTAAGAATATTTCTTCTTCTAATAACAAACTTCGATTGCAGAATTTTCATCATCTGACAATTGGAAGATTTATTTCTAAGACCATTCCAATTTCCATCTAGACTTTTTCCCGAAAATATTTCCAATAAAACTTGTGACATTTTCCCATTTCCTTTTGTTTTTCCTTCACATTTGGCTATAAACGGAATGAATCTTTTATTTTAACGCAGCTGATGCTGCAGGTTTTCCTCTGCTTGGTTTGATTTTTCCGTTTCTTGATTAGGGGGCGGTGGAAATTCACCCATGGGAATTGCAGCTGATTGGTTTTGTGCGAGGTTTGTTTTTCAGATTTTTTTCCGGTTATTTATCTTTGGCAGAAAACGAGGAAATCGAAAAGCAAACGTAACAAAAGAGATAACCAAAAAAAAGAAAATGATATTATCCTGGTGGGGGTATTTTAATTTGGAAATGTTGAGAAATAAAGAAAATAGAGAAACTAAAGCAATTTTCCACGGAAGCACCTGCTTGGCGGTTTGGGGGGGAATTTCCCCTAATTTAGCCGCAAATATTTACGCGCGTGAATTCTACTTTTGCTATGTTCCCAAACTTTGGGCATTAAAAACATTTGTTTGCGCATCAAATTAAAACGCGCTGGTAAGCCGAGAATCGCTTCGGTTTGTCTTACCATTATAATTGAGAGAGTGGCGGTATTTTTTTTGAGAATAAGTGGGTGGGTGTCTTCCGCTTGCACTTACTCACACCGACGAGTTCTGCGGGCGTACTGAATTGAGGGAAAGCGGTTTTCGTCAGAGGCTGAGAGAGAGAGAGCGCACGTATAACAGTTTTCCCAGCTCTCTTTTAACCCCGGAAAATTCTCCCAACCGCTCTCTGCTTTGCTTCATCGTTAGCTTTGTTTACATTTACAAATTGCTGCGCAGGATTGAAACATAAAAATTTGGCTATTTTTGAAATATGTTCCAGATGCCCTTTTTTTTTGGTATTTTTTTTACATTTGTTATATTTAAAATATTTTTTTGTATAGTTTTTTAAGTGCAAAAACAAGTAAAATCACTTTTTAAGTGTTAAGTATTACTAATTAAAAAATACCAAAATTTAAAATTTGGTATTTTAAATACCAAATTTATATACCAAAAAAATACCAAAAACTTATTTATTTCAAAATTCTTAAAACTACTTCCTAAAAAGGGATTTTCTTATTTTTGCTTTCATTTTCTCAGGATATTTGTTGTAGTTAGTACTTCTGGTTCCTCCCTGTTGTTGGTATTTTTGTTGGTTTTTGAGGTTTATCGCTTGGTGCATAAATCGTTTGTTGCCTCTGGCTGCAGCCAGTTGTTGTTGCCGTTGTAGCGTTGTTGCTTTCCATGTCAATTGCTTGACCTTCAATTAATTGCTGTGCTCTGCTGCCTGACATTGAAACAATTAACGGTCTTTTCCGTTCTCCCAGCTTTCCAGTTTCGGTTTTTTCTCTTTTTTGTTTTTTTTTTGCCTTGATTGAGATGGAAAACTGCATTCAAAGTGGGTGGTCGTCGGTGAAGTGGGTGTTGCTGTGGTAGTGCCAGCAATTAGTCTTTGTTCGGTGGATTGTTGCACTGACACCATTCGGTTGGTGATTTATATTGTGCATGAGGATGTCAAAGGACTGACAATGATTGTTAGAAATCGCTGTAGCATACTTTTCAGCGTCAGTTTTTTGGGGTTACAAAAAGTAATGAAAGTGAATAAAATTGGTAAAGAATTTGCTGTTATATATAATGACAATTGCTTTTTGCTTTTCATCGTAGAAATTTTTGTAATTTTTATCTCTGGAAAAGCTCTTTCTTTTTAAATTTGCTAATGGTTTTGTGAAAATTAATCAGCTATACTTTGCTTGATTATTTTGTTGGGAGATAAAGGAAAACTTTAATTATCGAAATTGATTTCAACCTTTACTTTGTTTGACAAGGGTTGAAAAATGTGATTACTAAGCTTCTGTTTTGGTAAATAAAGCCTAAGATGAAGTCACTTAAGATCCCTTTAATTAATTTGTAATATAGCTTCTTTATCCATAAAATCAATTTAAAAACTCTCTGAGCTTTACTTTTCTTCCCTTTCAGAATTCTATAGCTCCCAACTCTCAACCTTTAAAGTTAAATTTTCATTTTGGAAAGTTGGGAAACTCTAATAACTTTAATACATATTTTACTAGAAACCTTTTTACCCATCGTCCTGCAAAACAACATGCGGTTGGTCAAACATGCCAAAAAAGGTGGACAGTTGACGCCAGCAACAACAAAAAATGTTAAACGACAGCAGAGAATGAAAATTCATTTTTTGGGGATGAAAAGTGGGGTGGCCGTGGGACGAGAGGACCAACACATGTCACAATTTTGTGTAAAAAACATCTTAAAAATGTCCAAGCTGTGTGACAAGTTTTTTTTTTATTTTTTTTTGGGAAAAGCAACACATAAATACAGTGGTAAACTCAAGGACTTAACATAACAGTGTGTGTGCGTGTTTTCGAGTTTAGAATCCTTGAAAATATGCAAATATCCATTTACATGGAAAATACAGACAGAAAAAAAGAAAGAGAAGAAATAAGGACATAAGTGATAACAATTTGCCAGACATGAGTGGCTAGAAATTTGAAAATTTACATAACGTTATGGAAGGCATAAGTTTAGGTTTCATTATTTTCCCCGCTTTAAATTAAAAAGTCAACAAACTCTTAACCACAATCAAGGATCGATATATAGAAAGGCGAAACCGCAGCGGATAACGAATAATTATAAGAAAATCCACTCGAAATTCCTTTTTAATTGAGTTGGCTGCAGCTGCGGCAGTCCATCATTAGAGCTGCGAAAACTGAGGAAAAAGAGTGAAGGAATTTTTTTTAGCTGGATTAAGTGGATATCCAATGAATATTTCGTTTTTCCTTTGCTCAAGAGGAAATTGGAGGAGCACAGAATGAGTTTTCAGTGAACTGGGGAAAGCGGAATGGGCAAAAAATATGTCTTTAAATTCCGCCGGCATTCGCTTTTTAATTCTGATTTAATTAAATTAATTTGTGGAAAACGGTAAATGGCTGAAGCGTAGTGGGAGGAAAATGAGTTTAGTTAAAGATCAAAAGATTAAGAGAGTTAAAGGAAAAGGTAATCGAAAAATGGATATGGGTGTTGTATTAATTACTTTAAAAATCAATGAAAGAAGAGGGAAATGTCAAAGAATTTTTTAAAAATTCTTTTCCAAACCAATCATAATTGATAAGAAAACATTTTAAATCAATTCCCCCATAAATTGCCTTTCATTTACACCCTCACTTAAACCATTTCTTCTGCTTAAATGCCTTTCGTTAAAGAATGTGTCTTGGTTTTCCCCCACAGCTATTGCCATTTTAAACATGCGAATTCAAAGGAAAGCCATTTCCATCCTTCCTCTAATTTTTGTTTCTCTAGCTTCTAAACAAATATTTGCATATCTTTCCTGAGAGAGGGAGAAAGAGAGAGAGAGAAGGAGGAGGGAAGAGCTAACACAAAACAAGCAAAGATATGAAATCAAATTATTGTTTTTGTGGACAGAGATTTGGTTTCATATTACTGCCTGGCTAGAAGAGAGACAATATTTGGCAACAAATTTTAGACAATGTCGGCTGCCCGCAGGCGCAAAATTTTAATTGGATCATCGGGAACAAAAGGAAACGACCAGGGTATCCTATATATATATATATAGTGGGATATATATTTTTTCTTATTTTCTACATCTCCCTCTCTCTCTTTCTTTCTGCCACATAATGAGGCACATCAAGCTAGCGACTTTTCCTCTGGCCAACAATAGATAACCAGAGGTGGTGGGAAAATCCAGGATGGCTGAAAGGCGCAACTTTGAAGTGTCAGAAAGACACAGCAGTAGAAGCGAGAAAAACAACGACCTCGCCATAGTAAACACCACCGAAAAATCCCTCGGGGTAATTCACGTTTTCTGTTTATACAGAAATGCGGCTAATTTTCCACACAACGGCAACAGCAATGCGGTGGGAAAATGTAATGAAAAAGATGAACAAAAGTTTTCTCTGTACGTCATCTCTCCAAAATGAAGTCAATGGGAAACTAGGGGATATTTTTAAAAATAAACTGAAATTTTTTTGTCTGAGAGAAATGTCCTGAAGTTTAGTTTATTTATTAAGATTTATCACATTAACATTTGTCATTTAAGACTAATACAATTTAAAGTTTACAAACTCACATAAAGCTTAAGTTAATGGTTATTTGTGGATACTTTTGATTGCTGGGTCAAGGGTCAGTTGACTTTGCTAACTTGAAACTTTTAAAAAGTTTGAAAAATAAAGAAAAACTTATATTTAATATAAAAACCATAACCACATCAAATGAAGAAAATAGATAACCCGAGAAATATGGGAAATTTATGCAAACCAAGTGAGAGCTTCTTTGGATTAAGTTCTCAGCATTTTCAGACCCCAACTAGTCAAATTTATGGTCCATTGTTGGTCCTTTGCCTCCTGAAGTGAGTGGATATTTTCAATTTGGTGTGGATAAGGGAGCGGGGAAAGTTTTCCCTGTCAAATTTAGCATGCTTGGGGGGGGAGGTTGGATGACTGAAAACTTTTTGTGCGACGGCTTCCTGTCTGATCCTTGGACCGAGGAAAAGTCCGGCCGGGAGCAGCGTTGCATCCGGCGGAAACGAATGCGACATTTTTGCCAACTGCCACAAAATGGAGCATCCTCGAGAGCCGGCTTTCAATTATGCAAAAAGAGATTGGCCCTGCCGCTACGCCCTACGCCTACTCCAACAAACGGTCATCTTCTGGGCTAAAAATTTACATTTAATTTTCATTATTAATTATTCACGGGGGTCAGCGCAAATGTTGATTCTAGGCCAGATGTTGGCTCATTATGCCCTAGGAGCATGTACTAACCTTTTCTAGTTTATCATTTCCCACGAGGCTATTATGCCAATAAGCTAAATTGTTTATGGGCCACATTTTAAGGGTCGAAAGGCGAAGCACTCTAGACAATGGCTGAATATTCCTAAGAATCATTAATCATTTGTCTGGGTTTGTCCTAAATATCTACCACAAAGTACGCACCAAATTCCCTCAGAGATTTCACTCAGCTTATCAGTCTGGGAAAAGGGAAATATATTCCTTCCACTTGGATGATAAATTCGAAAGGCATAAACTTGCCAAGCTGATAAACTAGTGGAGTCGCCCGCAAACTATTTACCAATTCCTTTTGGGCATATGGCGCCGAAATCAGTTAGGAAAACAGGACTGTTATTAATACGCCAATCAGCATAAGCAGCTGATGCGTTGATAATGCCCAGGGGCCTGGGGGAAAACGAGGGGAAAACCAGAGGAAAACAGAGGGGGGAAACCAATTCGCAGACCTCTGAATCGTCAGTAGTCATAAATTTAGCCAGAGGCTAGAAAAAGTTGAGAAAATATATTGCAGCAAAATGGAATCGAAAATTTTTTCAAATACACTGGGAAAATATTAAGTATACGCAGTGTGTGCTGGGAAAAATTCTTCGGTTCATTTATTTACTGCTGTTTTTCATCTACTGTTTGTTTATTGTTTAATTTTATCTTCAATTTATCTAACCCAATTGCTTTTCCCTGTGTAGGAAGAATAGGATAATAGGACATGGTGGGAAAAACTACAAGGCCCGCCCCCACGCTTATCGCTAAAAGAAAATCAGCAAGCGAAACTACTGGCCTTAGTAGAAGGACTAGAGGAAGAAGCTGAACGAAACAGGCGGAAGTGCTCAAAAAAATATGTAAAGCCAAAAGAATGCCACTCTCTCTCTTCTAGGAACACCCACCAACACTCACAAACACCCACCAACACCCACCAACACTCGCAAACACCCACACACACTCACAAACAAAAGGCCTGAGAGGAAGTGAAAGGAGCCAGAAGAAGAAGAGCCCGCGCTCTGGGCTTCCAAGGCGAAAAAAAGGACATGAGCAGAGCAAGGATATGGCACAGTATGATAAATAACAGATGAGCAAAGGGTGTCAGCTTTGTTGCTCCACGTTGGCTCCAGGGGAAAACCTTGGGGGGAGGGAAGAAAACTAAGTAGAAGGAGCGGGAAAATTGGGTTCTTTGCTTATTGAATGTACGACATCAGAGCAAACACTAACAGGAGAACGAAACATGAAGGCTGCACAGGCGACAAACAAATTAGGAAATTTTTTAAGAATTTAAGAAATGTAAAAAAAACACAAAAAAGTGGGACATTTTTAATTGATTTTTCAAAGTTGTCTAAGAGGTTGTTGTAAAACCTTAAATTTTCTAATCTTCAACCTTTTTTCTAGCTAAGATGACTTAATATTGTATCTAATAATTCTTATAATTGTCTGGAAAAACTTTTCACAAGTTCACCATCGTTCTTCTTGTCGCCTGGCAAAAGAACATAAAACCTAAGTGAATAAAAAAGTACTCATGTTGTGAAGTGTCCGCAGGACTTCCGACTATTTCCACTCTTGGTGGAAATTTCAGCAAATACATTGACTGTGAGAACGTCATGAATATTAAATTGCGATTATTGCCACTGGCAATGTGACATGGTCTGACTTGGCAACGTTTAATGGCTTTTGGGGCTTGAGTTTTCCGGCATGTTTGGCCAGATGTCGTCTCCCCTGGTTAGCCATAACCAAGGACATCCCCACAATAGTATCTCGATTTAGATGTACGCTCGTTGAGCTTAATTAAGTGCACTTTAATTAAGTCAGAAATATTAACTAAAACCTTTAAACTCTGTCATTTGCATATGTGCAAGCCATACGTTTGACCCCATTTCGGCTTGAGCGTTGGTTCTTCTCTCTCTCTCCATATATATTTATATAGATCTCATGATTTGATTGATTAATGGCCTTCGGATGGTCGGGTTGCTTATGGGGGCGAATAAGTGGGCGTGAAGCTGGGAAGTGGCAAAGTAAAAATTGCCTCGATGCTCTCAGCTTGCTGTGATTGAGAATTTGATTTATTGGCAGCAAACTAAGTTTGGCCGAACGTCAAAGGCAGTCAACCGGATGCAAGTTGACACTATGCTTCTGTGACATGCAGAAGAACTGTGAGGTGAATGGCTTAGTAATTAAGGAATTGATTTAATGATGATATAAATACCCTTTTTATACCTTTTTCTTATAGACTAAAAGTCTATAACATTGAGTTAGAAGGGGAAAGGTATCCTTAAGTCGAAGCTCTCGACTATTAAAATCGATTCTTCTTGGTTATGTTGTGATTAAGTTATTAAGTTATTTAACATCTTTCTCTAACTGACGCTCCATTTTGTTCTCAGCATAGATCTAAATACCATAAAAAACCCCAAAAAAACCCTTCCTTTGACCTGTCAGGCTCATAAGACCCAAACTTTCAGTTCATATATTACAAAGGCACGAAAAACAAGGAAAAACTCAAAATCCAGATACAGATTCACTTTTTCGGTGAAAGTTTTTGTGATTTATTTAGAAGCCAAACCAAAATAAAACCCAAGCAAAATGTATCGAAATTTTTTGTACGCTTTTCCCCATGATGCCAAACCGTTTGCGCTGTTCAAGGCATTGGTTCCTCAGGAGACCAGCCGGGAGCAATTAGTCCGATGTCAGCTAGCTTTGAAATTACCTGGGAATGAAGGCAACATTTCCTGGGCCCGTCAGTACGCCAAGTTTGGAGTTCGCAAGAGCGAGGGATTTATGTGGGGCCTGGCAAAGTTTGAGAGCAATTGACCAACTGACTGAAAGTTTGAGAGCAACTGACCAAGACAAACCAATATAAGCGGGAAAACACTGGAGATTTCTACTTTCGCTACAGTTTTTTTTTGAATAAAAGGAACAACCATCTTTTTAATAAAATATTTGTTTCTGCATTTACTGAAGGTAAAACGTTGCATCTTCCTGAAAGAACCTAACCTATGCAGACAAAGACAACCGGAAAATGCATAAACTAATTGCAATCAATGTGCTAGTGAAGTGAAACGAACCCGAAAACTTTGATCAAGTTAACAGAGAGAAGGATATGAATTTGCCAAGACCGGCGGCAGATGTGAAAAACTTTTTCCTTGCGTAATTAAAAGGAGAAAAGTAAGAAATTAAAAAGCTGTGAAAAAAGTCGGGGCCAAAAGCAAATCAAATTAAAAAGTTACATGCCACACACAGACGTACACACTCATACATATAACCATCTTTTGTGGCATTATAAGCATGGCTAGACCTACCTCGTTTTTCCGCATTTCCCAAAGCCACTCACATACATGATAGAAGGGGGGGAAATATCCTAAGCCCATTGTGTTCACTTGGCTTTTGTGGCTCAAGTTCGAAAGAGGCTTTGTCGTCGTTGGGATACTGTAATTGAATTTTGCCCTTTGTTGACAAACAAATTATTCTTGACTTAACCAGTGAGGCCATAACAGAGTGAAGTAAATTATGTTAATTTTTGGCCGTGCTCTTGGCACTTTGGCCAGGCGAAATGTGAATTTAATTCGGTTTACGTACAATCCAATATATTTAATGGCTGCCAACACGCCCGACCCACCCGCGCGTGCCCACATGGAAAACATGGAAATAAATTGAAAACGTTGTGGCCACCGCCTGAACGTGTGGCCAAGAGCAAAGGACCAAAGACCAAGGATTCTCCATAAGCGAAGATCTATAGATAAATGATGTCCAACGATGTCACGTGTAAAGGCGTAACTCCTGCCCACTGGATAATGATGAAAATGGTTAATATCCGTTCGCTTGGAAAAATGCGAAATTACATAAAAAAAGAAAAAGGAAGAAACATAAAGACCATCTCGAAGAGAGTGTCGTTCGAAAGTATGCTTGTGTAAACGGAAAAGTATTTTAATGAAATTTTAAATGCCAATCAATGGAAAATCGGTATAAGCCGCCGTGAGAATGGGAGCCGGAACTTCCGCCTTGCTTCGTTTTAATACTTCGACGAGTACAAATACTTTTAATTGGCAATCCGAAACGCACATTAACCGATTGCCGCAATCCATTTCCCAGGCACAAAAAAAAAAGAAAAAGATGTTGGAAAAGCAAGTGAAAAGCTTTCAATAAACTTTTCGGCAACTTGGAAACTTATCCTCGTGGTTTGTGGCTTTTAAAATGTAAGGAAAACACATTTTGAGAAAGGCAGCCCCCGTTTATCTGATGAACATTTTGCGTCTTGTCTATGGGGTTATCATAAATCTACACTAGAAAAAATGATTTTATAGATTAAGTTCCAACAAAATTGTTGGAAAAAACGATTTTTTACACCAAGGCCCATAAATTTCTTTCAAAATTCGAAATATTTCCCTATATAAAATACAATTTTATTCAAATAAAACTTAATTTGAGTGTAGAAGATCATAAAATAGCCCGGTTTAATATCCCACCGCCCTTGAATGTGTTGCAAGGACCACCTGAGATCCTCTTACTAACCGCAGGATACACACGAAGTGGCACACATATCGCCATTTCCATTGCCTTGCTCGGTTATTTATGATAATTCAAAGTAATATCCTGCAGCAATTTCATCAACAAAGACACAGGCTAAGGACGAGAGGTGGTGAGAGCTCATGTGGAAATGCAAATATCCCTTTTGAAAGCCAAGGATGCGCCCCAAACCCTCCCCCTCACATATAACCATTTCCACCCATAACGGTGGGCTGCGAAGGAGACCTTCGAAATGGCTGAAACGTGTCAAATGTGTGAAAATTGGGAAAATTTGTTTGTCTAATTGGGAGGGAAACGTGTGCTAGGTTAGCCATTACCTGCCATTTTGGGGGCCTTTCAGTTAACCAAAAAATAACAGGTGTGTCTTTCTGGCTTTAATCAAAAAGGGAATTTGATTCAATTAGAAGATGAAAAGATATGTATTTAAAAGGAAATTAGATCAGAGAGATAGAGAGTAAGCCTCTAATAAATAAGAAAATATTTGCATTTAAAATCTGCATTTTTCTTTTATTTCACACAAAAATTTCTCAACTTTGGACTCATCAATAATTCGAACAGGACTGCTTACAAAACGCTACACATAAAGAACGGGTTCTGACAAATACATCCAACATAAATCTCGAGTTCGGATTCTACCGATGGCATTTCAAAATCCTTTCTTCATCACTTTTGATTGGCGGGACAAGCCATTTGGTAGAGAAATTGTACCAGAGTGCGTGTTGGCCTGCCTGTCATGTGTTGGGACCTCAGATAGGGTATCAGTCCAAATTTGGTCAACATGCCAGTGCCCCTCGTATCCAGATGAGCCCAATCCACACATGGAACCATTTCGTGGAGTACAGCCGCTGCCAGACATGATGATGCCAGGCCTCTACCATCGTTGCTGAGATCATAGCCCATTTCATCAGTGACTTGTTTCTTATAGTAATTCCACAGAGGCAGACGCCAAACTCGATCGCCAGTGAGGGCTCCGGCCGACTGAAACTGTTTCCAGATGTAATGGGAATTGGAAAATATGCCCGTGGCTCCGCCTCCAAAAGCTTTTTGTACTCCCGAACCCAAAGTGGCCACGTCCACCACGAGCCGTGGCTTGTAGGTGCTCTGTCCATAAAGCAAGGGATCTGCCATTACAACCACACCAGCCTTGTCCAGATCTCTTACAGCCATAGACTTGTGATTCATCAGGGTGACCACATCACCGGGCTTGCAGGCCATGCCCGAGGGCATATTCTCGCACAGTGGGATAATGCAACAAACATTGATGGGCAACGATAATGCAGCACAGCATCGCATCATGGCCACACAAGATGCCGCACCGGACATACAGGCTCTGTATTCATCCATTCCCTCGCAACTCCTCAGGTTTATGGCACCCGAGTTGAAGGTTAGGCCCTTGCCCAGGAACAAAACTGGCTTATCTTCTGGATTCGTTCCGCAGTAGGTGATCTCCATCAAGACGGGTGGCTCACAACTGCCCTTGGCGATCATAAGGAATGAATGAAGACGTTGCTGTTCAATCCATTCCATGGTACGAATTTCCACGGTAATACCACACGGGCACAAAGCATCAACAGCGGCCTGAGCAAACAGTGTGGGTGTCATACAACAGGCTGGCGTTTCAGACATCCTTCTGGCCAAATTCTGTGCCTCCGCCTTGAAGACACCCCGGGTCCAACTATCATAATCGGGTGAGTCATATAGATGGACTTTGGGAATGTGTGGTGGTTTCCTCTTCGAGTTCATATCACAATATCGCCAAATGGCTAAGACGGCACCCTCGGCCGCCTGTTCGGCATAATCCATGCCATCAACAAAGACCTCAGAAGCGCCACCTTCTTGCAAGGATCGAGCACCAATACCGGCAGCTATGCGTACATTCTCCATGCCCTCGTCCAGCATTTCCAGTTCATTGAAGCCAATGCCCTCCAGGCCGACACCAACCACTGCCAGGCTGCGAAATTCTGGATCTATGTTATTGAAAACCTTGCCTTTCCCCAGATGACCAGTGATCTTTGTCTCGCAAATCAATTCAGCCAACTTGCCATGCAGACGATCATTGATCTTTTCACCAGCCGGCGTTAACTTGGGATCATTGTCACCCTCTTTCTGGTAAAGGCCAAGCACAAGACCTTTCGTGGTCTTCGGTTCACCGCCGCAGCTATTACGTATTTGATTCAACTGCGGCAGACGAAGCGTCATCGATTTCAAAACATTTCGCATTTTGTTCATTTTAGTTATTATTTAATATTATCTATTTGCCTGTTTGGACCAAATTTAGTTTCCACTGGAATTTCGTAGTCGCCAAAATGATAATTGTTTACGAATTCTAATGTCTTTCGTTCATTAAACTCGGGAACCGATTGTCCAAATGGCTACACCCGAAAACTCGATTCTTGTACATGAAAATACAAGTCACGAAACACGACAAAGAATTTTGATAAACAAATTATAGATTTTTTTCTATATTTTCCAAAAAAAAAAAACAGACTAGGCACACGACACTTTCAAAGCTTGGAGTATACTGAGGGTAAGTTCGGGATCCATGAGGTAAAAAAAGTTTTGTTTCTGAAGTTTGCTTCAAGGGCTGCTTCATTTTTTATAAATTAAATATTGATTTTAATATATTTTTATGGGAAATATTTAAACCAGCTTGCCTAGTGTAGTATATCCATACATAACGTAAGCTAACAGCAGTCAACGGGCATTACGTTACGTCATTAGTAGACACCACTCATATTTGCGTAGCCGCTGTGAGTAAGCGTTAGTCCTAATTTAGTTTATTTTTTGTATGTAAGATTAGAGCGCCGATTTGGTGTAAATAAGTCATGATAATGGCTTCCGAGGTTTTATCTTGGCGTGATCTGGTTATCTGCGGTGGCGTGTTTGTTCTACACACCTGAGTTAGGTATATAAGGAGCTTTGGACTAGATCTATAGCCTGGCATTCCTTTCTTTCCCAAACTATCTTCCACCTTAACCTCTCTCTGCTGAAAAGGATTTATTTCCTTCACTGAATATTCATTTAGCGGCTTTATGTTAATCATCTACTTGTTATTCAAGCCAAGAGACTCAGTCCAATTGACAGCTGTTCCCTGAATTATGCTTGGCCACATTGCATAATTAAAGGTGAAACTAATGGAGTACAAATGATTTAAGCGGCTAATTAAACGCGAAACTTAACCAACTCGATAATTAATGCAAATGTCCTTCGATGTTGATGTTTAACCAGATGATTTACAGATTGAAACTGCAAACCATCAAACTATCCAAACTTCATAACTAGAACTATGAAACTATTAAATTTCAACACATTTTCAGTTTATTTACGTAATTAGCTTGGCCATTAATATGCTTCTGATTAATATGCTTAATTTGAAACAGAAAAACAGAAATTAGAGGAAGAAAAAGCAAATATTTTATGGGTGGAAAGTTAAAAAAATATATTCATTTCCGAACTTTAAAAAACTAAATTAAATTAAATGGAGCTTGCTAAACCGATATTTATTTTACATCTACAAAAAGTATAAAAAATTCTTTACAAACTTTTTTAAAGCCCATAAATTAACTCGCTTAATTAAGCCACCAGCAAAGCCCGCAAAAACTTTTCCTATAATCGAATTGAAAATTGCTCTTCAGAAGCACTTTTGACGCCTTCTGTAAGCCAAAAACTAGAAGCTACCACAAAATGTATCTGTATCTTGAAGCTCAAAACAGTTTCCCCTTTAAGTTGCTAGAATCTTTGTTGTTGTTTCAGTTGGTGGGTTGGCATTTAGAGGAACTTTTCGGCTTGGCAAATCGGCAGGATACCGCTTCACCGGAACCATGTCATAAAATGGTGTTGATGATGTCTGTCTGAGTGTGGGCTCATATGTGTAGGCACACACACATATATAAATGTATATATAAGTGTAGAGGAGATATTTTAGTATTAGTGTTGACAACATTTGCTGCCAACAATTTCATTACCGCCACATTTAAAGTTTTGCCAAGCACACATTGAAAATGAGACAGCAGAAGATACATGGCTGCCTTGATGGTGGCACTGAGAGAAATAATTATCATAAATTGATAAGAATTTTATTGATAATCAAAATTACTTTGGCAAAATGCCTTAAAAATCATTTTCAAACGACAAAAAAAGTCATAAAGTCATTTGTGTTTAAGAACCAAAAATCTGGTCACTTTAACATTGATATAAACAAACTTGGTCACTTTGGAAATCTTAAAATTTAATATAATTTCATGTTTTCACGTCTCATTAGAGCCAGCAAAGAAACCCAACAACTAGAAACGAACAAACTATTTCTTAAGAAATATTTTTCAAGCCTTTTATTACATAAATCCCCCTTTTCTTCCAGTGCACATCCATGTATGTATGTCCTGGCAAAAACTCGCGTTCAACTCTCGCTTATGACTAAGCCAGGCAGTCGCTGCTGTTTCTATTTGTACAGCAGTCAGGCCATCCATCCAGCCTTTGGCCCTGCCCCCCTTCCTGAACTCTGGCCCTCTGATATCCACTGGAGAGAGCCTGAGCTCGTTATAAATGGAAAACTTTTGCTGCTTTCTCAAGTGGTTTTTCTCTACGAGTTTTTTTCACCCATTTTTGCCGCACTGTTTTTGGCTGTTGCTTTCAGCTTTTGCAGTTCACATTTGATTCGGAAAAGTTTTTTACGCTTGTTTATTTTAGTTTTTAATGAGAGAGACATGTCGGTGGAAATCGAGATCGCATGTCCCTGGTATTTGACGATTAGCCATGTGAAATGGTTGGTCAAGTTCCGTAGTTCCGTTGGAAGGAAAAACTTTTCTGGTCATACACACAGAGACATATATATTTCGGTGATTTTCATGGCTGGAACAAAGTTCCAGGGGGGGAGAGGAAAAACTTTCATGATGGATAGAGGTGGGAGAATGGGCTGTAGAAATTTGTCAAGTGGCAATTTCAACCGGTGGCAAAGTGTCTGTGCAACAGTTGAACTCACATTCCACTCATTCTAGGTATAGGAATGATATCTACTTGTCTGCCAGTCTGCATAATATTGATTTCCCCAGCTGGAGGTTTTTCCTACTATCTTTTTCTTTTTTTCGTTTTAGCATGACTCCCGTCAGGACTTATGCACTTATCCTTGGTCCGATTCGAGTCCTTTGGCAATCTTCAATCTCGTTCTCTAGTGGCTGACTGGATAACACACACAGTTTGAGTGTTTTTAATTTCTACTTTCCTCTATTGGGGCATGAGAGGGATACTCGCCAGGATATCGAAAGTCACTGAAGGACCCATCATCTGGCATTTGAACACTGGTTTTTTGCTGTTCCTTCTGGCCATTTGCATTCATTTGTTTGCCACTGAATGTGAACCAATTCCTGTTTGCCTTTTTATTGAAAGTTGCAATCAAATGATTGCAGTATATGTCACTGCCATCGACCCGCATTTTATTTATATCTTGTATAAGATTTTCTTTTTTTTTGTTTTCCCAATTTTGCGGCTTTTTTCGCAACTGCATTTATTGGTTAGATTTCTCTTTTTCTTCCGATTTGTTGACATTTTTGTTAGCCAACTGACAAAAACAGGTCACAGATATGTTGTACACTTTTGAAATGATAAAAATTCGTGTTATTTAATGTGATTTTAAACTGAATTCAATTTGATATTCATTTGATTGATGGCTGGATTGAATATTTGACACTTCCAGGAATGAAATTAAGTTTGTAAAAACGGAATAAAAATGTTTGTTTATTTCAAACCAAAAAAGTTCAACTTCTGTTAAATTAGATCAAAGATAAAACTTCATAGATTCCCTTTCCTAATAGAACTACAAATTTGCAATCTCATTCAACTTCTCCTTGGAACTCCCTTCTAATTGCTTAATAAATCGGTTAAGCAAACTAACTTTCCAGCTGCTTAGTCCGAGTCTGCTAAACTTTCTCCTCTCTCTCTCTCTTTTTACTTCGCTTGACTAAAGTTTGGCAAATTCCAAGCAAATATATAAATAATTGAGTTATTTGAGTAAGGACGAGGCGGAAATTGGCAGAAACGAAATGTTCTCATCACTTAAATTGAAGGCAAATATGTAGTTTGATTTCCCCTCCCCCTCTCTGATTTTCCATCACAGGCAAATTGAAAAGTTGCAGCTCTCGTATAAAAAAAAGTAGAACGAATAAATGCCAGCAGGAGGCAAGGAAAAATCCTGGCTAACACATGGGTGTGTGTGTGTTAGTCACAGTAAGCTGCAGCTTAGTTGTCCAAAAGGGATGATTTACCTACACTCTACCCCCTCATGTTGGCAGGCAATCAATAGTTCTTTTTTTAATTGACGATTTAAGTTAATTGAAATTCATCATTAGACTGATTGATCGGCAGACAACGACTGTCGAATATTTTGCTTTCATTTCCGTAACATCTAACAATTTGCACTGTTCGGAAAATAAGCCGATTATGGCCAAGGCCAAAATGAAAGCAAGCAATATGCCTAAAGGAATTTCCTTTTTGGTCATGATAGTATCACCGCCTCACCCCACCCACTGCCAAAAGAAAAATGGCCCATGACGAAAATCTACTTGTCAGCAACTTTTCAAACAGAAGCAGTCTGCGAAAGAGACGGCATGCTCGGAGATTGAGTGAGACAAAAAATGAGACTAATTAATTTAAGAAGCTCTGACAATCAGCATCTGTTTGCCTCACACTTGGGGAAAATCTGTCATTTAAATTTCTAAGAATTATTTATTAAGTGTTGAAAGTGAAAATGGTAAGCCTTTAATGCGGATTTTAATGAAAATTAATTTGTGAATTCATTTAAACTTAAGCTGACTGATACTCAGTTTGGTTGATAAGTTTGGCAGAGAGTAAAAAAAATATTTAAAATATTTATTAATGGTTTACTATTTACTTACTATATGTAGAGACGAGTAATATTCTTCTTTATTTTTGTTTTAATATTAACTTTAAGCTTAAACAGCTTTTCCAAGAGTGAACTTTCCCCTCTACCTCAACCTCTTTACCGAAATGAAAAACTTAAAAGCAAGTAATATGTAAAACTTAGTGTCGTTGAGCTGAGATAACCCATCTTTTTGGCAGTGCAGCGGAAAACGCGCTGACATTTATTAATGTTAACGCATCAACAACAATCGCTCCGGCCAATGGAGTGGGCGTGGCAGGAGCTACACAAGTGGAATTAAATACGCATTTGCCCTGTCAGCTTCACAGTGAGCAAAAGCGATTTTGAAGAGCGTGTCATAAAAGTTTGTAAAAGTCTCTAGTGGGTGTTAGTGGGGTGGTTGGTTGGTTGGTTGGATAAAAACAGATTTACCCAGGCCACTCGGAAGATAATAAAAATGTGAAGGTGCCGGCAAGCATTATGAAAATGACATTAAAATGACAAAAGGATCATCAGAGTTAGGTAATATACTAAAGGAAAAAGAAGGCCAGAGAGTTATAAAAAGTGGATTGAAGAGGCCGTTGCTGGGATGTACTTACCTCTCTTAAATCTCATTGCAAGGAGGCAATTACAGCGCAGAAAATGGCAATTATTTCCAAGTTTGAAAATGCAGAGAACTGAAACGATTTGCTGGTTAAGCACTACTCAGCATAAGTAAATGCTCATGGCTGGGTGGGTATTTTTGAATGTCAATTGATGGGGGTTGAAGAGTTCTTAGGGGTGGTAAAGGAAAATCTCAAGGAAATTAAAGGAGATAAACTTTAAAATATGTAAATTCCAGTAAGCTAAAATATTTTCTTAGTTTTCTTTGAAGTTTCTAATGGAAGTTCTAAAGCTAAGTTCGAAGTTCAAACTTAGAAATAGTTTATCACAAAAATGTATGTACATTTATTATCAGTAAACTTTTTGTTATTCTAGTTTTTTAGGATTTAAAGATGATTAAGAATCTAGTACAGAATTCGAAACACTCTTTAATCTTTCTTTTAAACTTTATTTTTTCCAAAGGATTTATTTTCCACCAATATTTCGCATCCTTGAAACAATATTTCAACCTTTTTGTTAGCTGTTCCCACCGCTTTTTTGCCACACAAAATTACAAAAGTGGTATTTTGCTCTGCGGGCCACTAGAATAATCCCCCTGCTTGTTGATCCAGCTAACATAACTCACACGTATAATTTTATTTGTGGTTTTTGCACAGCGTTTTCTCCTTTTTGGCGCCACTGGCAATTTGACGCGCAAATAACTAAATCAAAAAAATACAAAAAAAATAGCAGCACGGAGTATTATTTTTCTCTCTCTGTATCCTGTGGCCACGCAAGTTATGAAAATAAAAAGTGGAGGAACAAAAACAAATGCAGAAAAGCAGAGCAGCAGCGCCCAAAAGTCTGCAATTGTTAAACTGTTATATGGCCAAGACAGCATCATCGAAAAGTGTGCTATCCAAAAAAGGTCAAAGGGCGCATGATCAAAGAGAAACAGGGCGAGAGAGAGAGCCAAAGATGAAAGGGCGGATGCAATGGCAGCGGCAACAACAATTTAACTGTATGCCAGAAGCAACAAGAACAACAACAGCAAAAGGCCATGGGCTTAGGCCAAAAAACGTAACAACGGCCTGACCTTCACCATTACCGCAGTTCGTTTTTCCTTTCCTCTTTTTTTAAGCATCAGAAAAAGTGTCTTATGTGTTGGTGTGTGTGTGTGCCACTTAGTGGGTGTATGTGTGTGTGTGTGTGGGTGTGCTGGGTATCTGCTTTTGTTGGCTTAAATGTTTTCACGCTAAATGGAGCAGCAGCAGCGGCTAGAGGAGCGTCATTGTGACGGCATTGATACGCGGAAGTGGGACCACACGGCGCATACTTAATGGGTGCGTGTATATGCACTAAAAAAAGGAAAACTAAAGTACTTTAGCATGAAAATGCAATGCTATAAATATCATTTTGTACACATTAAAAAACTTAGATATTATTAATAAAGAATTAAAAATAATGAAATACCCTTAAAACTGTACAGTTTGAGGCATATTTCTAGTTTTTGGATTTATTTTTCTTAGTGTTTTTGTGCGCCTATCTCCCACTGCAAAGCGATGGCAAACATCTAATGAGTTTGTTAACCCAAAATCTCGATATGGCAAGCAATTCATCTCGCGAACACAAATCGTATTCAAGCAAATGATTGAAATTTTTGCGGAATTTTCGAATCGATTTGCAGATTTTCTTTTTGCGATTTGAATGCGACATTTACGCTGTGTGTTGGTTCAACAGAATTTTCGTTGTCATTCGTTATGGCGTTCGGTAGAAATATGCTGGGCATGATTGATGATATGTCTGATTGAATGGAGGGTTTTCGTTGAAGTGCCTGATGGATAGATGGCTTACAATGGCAGGACTTGCAGCAGGTGGCGGTTGCCAGGATGTAAGTATCCTTCGCTAAGCGGATTTCAGCCAGGACCATCAACATCATCATCGTCCCACAAAAGGAGTTATATTCCTTTTGTTTTCTTTATTTTTTCATGTGGTCTGCGTGTGCGGAAAGTTGACTGTTTTTGAGAAAGAAAAGAACTTAAGTAGGATTTTTTTCCATTTCCCCTTTTTATGTATGCTAATGCAATGGAGGAAAAGAGTGGAAAAGAGAAGCATTTAATCAAGTTTATGTGGAATAAATTATATTTGTAAGCTTTTCCTTGAAATAAAGGCTACAGCAATGCCATTAGGCTTATTAGAAAAGGGAAAAAGGAAGAGAAAAATGCGAGGAAAAACCACCCAAAAGAAGCCAAAGCGATTAAGATGGATGATGCCCGAAAGTGGAGAGCATAATCAGGAAAATTATGTGTTAAAAAAATGGGAAAAAAGGGTTGGCAATTGATGGGAATTCTTTTTATAAATATTTCGAAATATATTTTAAAATCATTAAATCTCCGAATATGGCAATTCACATTTTTCTAGAAATAAATTGTGACAGAAATAACCACAAATTGCTTGCTCAGAATGGAATCTCAGAAACATATCTTGGACACAAAATTCCTTTTCTATTTTATTGAAATTCTGTGAAAAACTTATGCCCAACTTGGGGGAGGGGAACAAGTGGGTTGGCTGGTAAAAATCACTTTGTCCGAGAAATAAAATGTACAAAAATTTACTGTCACAAGAATGCGGCAAATAAGGAAGCATATGCAGTTGCACATCCAAAAAAATGTCTGTTTTCTCATGTAAATAAAAGCAAATAGAGCTGTTGCGAAATAGTTGAGAATAAAGTTTTCTATTGGATGGCTGAGCAAGTCAAGGCTCGGAGTTTTTAAAGTAATTGCTGTTTATACCAAAATTATTGTGCAAGTTTTTCTTTTGTTGTCCCATATACGACTGTGTGTGGGTGGCATGTCTACGCCCCTTGATTTATGGCGTACAATTTTCGAGGCTCAAAAAAACAAACTTTTTGGTGGGTCAAAGTGAAAACAAGTCAAAAAAAAGAACGAAAGAAACTTTTATTTTATGTGTTTTTTTGTTTTTTTTTGTTGTTAATTTTCCCAGCTTCTTCTTCTTACTTCTTTTGACAGTTTTATTTTTGGCTGAAAATCAGGTGGAGTGCCTAATTGTTGCTCTTTTTTGTGGCCTTTTCTTGTTCTTTTGCTTGCCAAAGGTTTGACATGTTCATTAGTTGAAAGTGGCATTTCTTTTAGGCTTATTGAAGCTTTGAAAAGATTACCAAAAGAGGTCACATTTTAAAAGTTTGATCACACTGAAAGCATATTAAACCCATTAATTTTCCCTACCTTTAAGCTTAATTTCATAAAACAAACCCCATGTGTTTTCTTTTTTAAGATTTCCCCATTGCATAAACCAAAGCGAGTGGAGTATTTTGCAAACAACTAAGATGCAAGGAGTCTCATCTTTCGCTCTCATATTTTTTGCCCACAGCCTTTATCCTGCTGATGACGGAAGTCTCAAAGTGACAGACAATTTTTGCGTTAACAAGAATAACAGCAGCAGCAGCAGCAGCGTACTGAAGCGATGGAAACTTTAGCCACATGTGCGCAAATATTTTTTTTTCTGCCACTGCTGGCTTCTAGCTTCCTTTTTTGCCTTCTAGCTTCAGTCAGCATTATAATGAATTACGTACACAGAGGTAAGGAAAGGAATCCTGGTAGCGGGAATCCGGCAATCCTTGCCATCATCAACATCACGGGGCAAAACTACCTATGGAAACGCTCAAAGCACTCGCTTAGCTTCCTTGCCACGCTTTGTTGGCTGCAGCAATTTTACAATTGACTGTTTCTACAGTTTCTAAATGGGGAAACTCCCCATTTGAGCAGTGAGCAGACCGCCTGTTTAACGGGCAAAAGGGGTGGCGACGAAATGGGTGGGTTTGTAAAACGCTTGACTTGTTTTACGCATTATTTACTTAGTTGGGATGCTGCCTGCCTCATGCTCATCATGTACGTGTGTGCACGTGTTTGTTTAACTTCACTGGGGGAAAAATGTTGTCTTAATGGGAAAATCTTTAAGCTCTTAAAAGAGTTTAGAAGTTTTTACAGCTCTGTCTACAGTTTTAAGACCACTTAAAGTGCGTCTAAAAGTATGCAATGAAAAGCAATTGGCTATTGCTGGCCATTTATCCATCGAAAGAACTCATTTAAGATGATAATAGCATTTAAAAGGTAATAATATTTTTAAAAATACATTTTAAATAATATTTATTAAACTTAAATTAATATTTGACCCCTATGATATAGGCTTATAGTTGTTATCCTTATAAGAAATCCCTTCCTCTATCCCAATTCCTATACCCTAATACCCATTTTTCTCACTGTTCATGTGCGTGTCTACCTTGTAAATGTGTGAGCGTGTCCATTCCGTGGGGGATAGGGGCGTGGCAAATGAACTAGCATAAAAGTAAGTTTGTGGCAAGCAGCAAAACGTTTGCTTACAATTAATTCCGTACTCTCTGCGTTGGGCAATAAGGGGAAATATGTACATTTATCCATGGTTGCATAGGGATGCGGGTGTTTCCAGGAGATAAGGGGAGAGAGATAGAGAGAGAGAGATGCCCCGGGGTGGCAACTTAATGTCAGCAATTTGAAATGAAAACCGGCCCCGGAGTCCTGTAGCTGTAAAAGTATTTTGCGGGCATTTCGGCCATTATTTGCATCTCCAGCTGCTGGCAATAAATGCAGGGTGAAAGGCAGATCGAAGGGGAATTCCCTTTCGGCAGGACCATTATCAACAAAGGAATTCGGCCAAATAACAAACGACCAAGTTACACAAATATCAAATCAAAATGATCTACCTGCCGAGGAGATTTTTTAATGCCGGACATAAAAAACAAGACAAAAATGGGCAATAAAAATGCCGTTTAAATGCGTTTTGGAAATGTGAAAACTCTCAAGATATCTCAGCGGAAGTTTAGACCAATAAAAGACGTAACCAGCGGCCCAAAATGGGTAACTTGATATATGAAATGGCATTCATGTATGTTTCTGTGATATTTAATACCGAAATACTTACTTGATCAACTTGTTTTTGTGGTAAAAGAATCCCCTTTCTGTCTGTCGGAATTACTTGTGGTAAAAGCTTACACGTTTTATTTTCCTTTGGCACAAGATGCTAAATGACAGGCTGCTTATGCAATATTTATCTGATATTGTATTAAATATTTAACGCACGACACGATAAAACACTTTTGGCTCATTAATCTAAAGCACACAAGAGGAAAAGCTGCTAATTGAAGCCGGCACAACAAACATACACACACACAGCGCACACACACTCATTCAACGAAGAAGGACTAAGCCTTTTAGTCGATGATTGATACGAATGGCCAAAGGAATTTTCAGGTTTTCCCTTGGCAAATGGGGATGTTTGTCGAATTTCTGTGGTTTTCCCTGGGTTTTCCTTTCACGAGAATTTTACGCGTCTTGCCAGTGCGAGGCGAAAAGCGTTTGGAGCAAAAAGTTTTTCCGTCCTCACTTGAGCACTTGCAAAGGGAGACTGAAATTTTTGCGCAAACGAGCCTGTAAGTATGCAGCAGCCTTCGACGTATAACACTACAGGCAGTATAACAGTTAGTCTTTGCCAGAGAGTGGCCAAAAATATATAAATATTTTTATATATATAAGGATGAGAGAGCTCCTCTTTGATACTACACCTGCTAAAAGGTAACATAAAATTTGGTTTAATGCACAACGACCTTCGGCATCATCAGCATAAACCTGGCCAACTATTTAACCACAAAAAAAAAATAAAATGTGAGAAAAAACTAGTATAAACATATGGGTTCAGGCCTGGGAAAACATTTCAGCCAAATTGCCCAAGCCAAATCGCACAATTTATTTTTATTTGAACGGAGAGAACTTTATGGTTCCTTTTTCTCCCCTCCGCGCTGAGATGATTATGATTATTTACTCAGCCTATTTATGTGTGGGCGTTTGGTTACATAATTAGGCCATTAAATATAAGTGCCTTGTGTCTCTGATTTCTCTGGCAGCCCAAGCCCAGCAGCCCAGCAGCCCAGCATCACAAATCGATCAGGATGCCAAACAAATTCCGTTTGACAAAGAGAGGCAATTTTAAATGGAAACAGAAGGCCGGCCATAAAGAAAAGCGTATTTTCAGCGGCAACTTTTCTTCAGCGGAAAACGTAATTGAATTTTTATTGACATTCTAGCGGAAGTGGAGGTGAGGACAGCTGTCACTTGAGCGACAGAGTTGGCTGGAAATAAAGCGCAACTATTTTGCAGAAAATGACCGAGACAGTAAAAATGTAAGAAGAAAAACTCGGGAAAATAAGAGACAAGCCAAGAAAGGCAAAAATGGAGAGCCGAAAACCTAAGGAAATCCGATGAAAATAAAAATCCTCGAAATTAATTTCGTCTTTTAAAGCCTCTTTAAAAGGGGATTTACCCGCGAATTGCTTATGGCGGGGCCAGGAATAACATAATTAGGGTTGACTTGAGGCAGCCGATGGTAAATTTCTGCAGATTAAGCTGGAAGATGTTTCGGGGAGGGAAGCTAAAAATGCCAATTTAAAATCAAGAAAATTAATAAGAAAGCAATTTCAAGAGAGAAAAGAAACGTAAATATGGGAATAAAATGAGTTCTTAGCTGAAAATTCTTGATAGGAAGTAGACTTTAGTTGTAAAGAAAGGAAATGTCAGACCATTGCTTTATGATTTTTAAAGTTAATATATATTTTTGGGATTTTATAAAGAATTTACTTAAACATGGATAGAGATTTCCCTACTTCTAATAACATAAACCTCTCCCTATACCAAAAAGCTTCTTTATTTGATTTTAAAAAATATTTAATGTTTAAATAGAAGCTAAAACCGATTTGCTTTTCCATTTTATGTTTAATATTTATCTTAAAATGACACACTTGCTCATTAGAAATGCCATCAATTCTCATTTATTGCGTATACTTGATGCTCATTGGCTTGATTACTCAATTTCAAAATGTTCACAAGTCAATATTTATGGATTTAATTGTTTTTCCATACGTCGATCTAAGCGGAATGAGTTTACCAATTAAAATGCCGCCCAGACATTTGTCACGGCTATCTGCAGCATAATATGCCATCGTCGTTATCGTTTACAGTCCCGCCCGCTTTAGTGGACCCAAATCGTTTTTCTCATTACCACAGAGACTCCTTTCGTCCTCCAGCTGGTCATTAAATTATTTTATATGGCACATTAAATGCCAGCACCAACACATGCACGCCAACTATCCCTTCGCATCTACTACATATAACATATATATATATAGTATATATATCGTAAGGGGAATGCATTTGCAGTAGGGGTCATAAGCCAAAGGCTTATGTGGGAAAATGGTGCTGTCCGAGAGTAGTGGCAGCTCCATCTGCGGCAG
Organism: Drosophila eugracilis; assembly: GCF_018153835.1. Lineage (NCBI taxonomy): Eukaryota > Metazoa > Arthropoda > Insecta > Diptera > Drosophilidae > Drosophila > Drosophila eugracilis. The sequence goes on along the minus strand of NW_024573038.1, from coordinate 6,579,664 downwards.
GTTCTATTTGCTATTATTATCATAGCCGGAGTGCTTGCTCGGTTATTATTGTAACGAGTGTGTGTGTCTGGGTGTGTGAGTGTGAGTGTGATGCTCGGCTTCTAAGCAATTATTTAAAGCGCACCAAGGACGGGTGAAATGCGGAGACAACTCTCCCTTTCTCTAGCCAATGGGGAACAGGAGAATGTCCAGCGTTCGCTGCTGAGATTTCAATTTAAAAACCAGGCCAAACCAGGCTGGGGGAAAAGGGAAAAGGAGGGAGCCAACACAGACATGTGACCACAAGTTTTTTTTGCCAGCACAGCAGGTTCTCTTAGGTACTGAAAGAAAATCTATTAAGTAGCTAAATTAAGTTGTTCAAATTACATCTTTATTTGGGTTTTAAATGACCAAAACAAGATTAAGATTAAATCTAATATTTCGGGTCTGAATTTTAGACTTCGTAACTTATTAATTAACTTACTAATTAAAATGGGTTTCTCTGGCATAAGATAATAAACCCAATGAAAGAAAGTAATAAAGTAAAGAATAAAAATCAGCTTATTAAGTAAGTTAATTCCAATAGGCAAATTTAGAGCTCTTCTTCCTCATTACCAGACGAATCTGTAATAAAATAAAAGTAAATTTTAATTAATAGCCTAAAACTTAAGACATCTATAACATATTTTCTAAAATATTAGATTATTATTTATCTAACAAACTTTCCCCCCAGTGCAGCAATCACCTCTGTGATAGAGTTTCGCTTCAGGCTTGTTGATTGCGTGCCATTGTGCGGCAGGAGATGCTCACATATTTATTTACAATTTAAATGCAGTAGAGGTCACGCCCCTTCCCATCACCCCTTTGGCCAATTTTCGCACCTGTCACCGCTGTTGTGCCTTTTTAATTGTCGCAATCAATTGAGCCAACAAAAGGTTAAAAGCTTAATTTATTACCTGTGTTTCGAATGGCTTTCGCGAGCAGACAACGGATCTCATGCAAAATGTCTGAAACTCCAATCTCAGGCTGAGTGGTTGAAATCTCATCTTCATCTCTTTTTTTATATGCAATTTTGGGTTTATAAGCACCGGATTTCCAGGGCCAAGAGTAGAGAGTGTTATCCCTGTTGTTCATTAGGTTATACCATTCCAGTTTTCTTAGTATGGCTTGCATAATTTGGTGCTTCGTTAGGCAATCTTTATGGGAAACATCAGCTGGTATGTCCAATATATCATCTATGTTTTCGAAAGGCGATGGCTTATATTTCTGTTCATCAGTGGGAACTCCATCCAGCAGCACTTCAACTTGATCCATTTTCAATAAAACACCTGATAGAGTGGCAGTGAGATTATAATTTTCCATGAGGCAATGGAAAATGGTGGTAAGATTGGAATCAGCCTTCTTAAACATATCTCCACAGGGTGAAATTTCCCTAAGCTCTGCTTTACTATAAGTAAAACTTATAAATTGGAAAACCACAAGAACCGGCAACATCTTCGATCGAAGGTGCAAAGAAAACTGATATCAGTTTGATGTCGAAGCTGCGGCTTTCATTTCTTGTTAATTGATTTTGTACAGTCAGGGAAATTAAATGTATACGAGCTGGAAACATTGGCAATGCTCTGCCAACTTTCAAAAACATTGCCATAAATTCTAGTTGGCACTTGTGCGGCTGCAAACTTTTGCCGAAAACTTGCAGCTCATCCGGGCTTTCTCGCGCTCGGACGGAGTTTTCGCCAGCCACACTTCCTTTGTGGCCTCATTTGCTGCCAGAAGCAGCAGAAAAGCCAGCGGCCACCATAAATAATCCATACAAATTAACGCAGCCGTGCACATTTTAGCTAACCAAAAATTCACCAGCCAATTCAAAAAAAAAAAAAAAAAAATGAAACCAAAAACCGCGAAACTCTAACAAAAGCGGCAAAAAATATATTTAACAGCTTAATCGACAGCAGTTTTCTTGGTGGCCCAGAAAAAAAAAAATGTCGAAAATTCTTTTTTAAAAAATAGCGCTTAAGCTCTTAGCAGCCCCAAAAACCATTTTGGGTTCCGTTTCACCATCACGCAGCCAGCTTCTTCTTTGGTAAGCAAAATTTATTGTTTGCGGAAGTTGTCTTTAATGGCGCCCCAGCAGCCACGCCCACCGAGCCCATCGAACCATGGCAACCATCCACTTCTCTAGCAACTTTTTTTGCTCCCCAACTCCCTCGCCATTTATTCAGTCCGCTTTTAGTTGACCTTCAGCTGCAAATAATTTCAACTCATTGAGTTTAATGTCCGGCGCCTTATGGGCGTGGCATAGCCATTTATAAGGACTCGTTGCCACGTGGTTACAGTGCGTTTCAAAATTGAATATTAAACTATTTAAATTTATTAAAGCTGTTTAAAATAAATGATAATTACTATTTTATAAACCAAATTAACTAAAAATGAAAGTTTAAGCTACATTTTTTATTTTTAAAATAACTTTTATCCCCCAAGCTATAGACAACCTTATAGTTATGAAACTTACTGCATATTAGCTATATCTTTGCACGTGTTTTCACCCAATAATCGTATGATTTATGTCTGACAATGGTCAGGGTAAACCTTTTCCTTCTTGGCTCATAAATATTTAGCCAGCCTGCCTTTTATTTTTTCACATTTTTGTTTCAAATTTTCCTGTCGTTCAGCTTGAAAATTGTATTTTAATATGAGAACCCACACACACACACACTCCAAATTATGCAATATTTGCCCTTTTTACAAGATGTCGGATGGTCGCTAATGCGTTTATAAAGTGTTAACATTGCGTATGCGTAATATTTAATAGCAGCTGTGCAGATGACTGACTTTCCTTCTGCCTTAGTCGGCTTTAGTTTATATATATATTTTTTATTTGATTTATGCTTAGGGAAAAGTGTGCCGCCACGCCCTATTTTATGGCTTCGTTATGGGCTGGGCTTTGGCGTAAGAAATGCGGTAATAAAAATTTGAAGCTTGCTCAAGCGTTTTGTTGAGTCCCAGCTAAGATGGTCGTAAATTTAATTGGGGCGATTATTTGCCGGGAAATTAGCGCAGATCAGAGATAATCGTTAAGCTTAAGTCGGCGATGGGAGATATTTATGATCTGTAAAGGTTTATGGGACATCTTTTTACAGCTTTTAAGATTTGAAAACAACTTTGAAATGAAAATCAAATTCTGTTTATCAGAAAAATATTTTTAAAAATATTTTCATAAATTAGAATTAAATATCAAAATATAAGTGATCAAAAAGTGACAAAATTCTCTTTAAAATTAAGATTTATTTTCTAAATTAAATCCCTAAAAATATCCAAATTGATCAACCAATTTGTTCACCCAAAAATCTGTTAATTCGCTTACCTCAACTTAGGCATAAATATTAAATGCCCTTTGGTAGCAATATTAAATTTCCATTTAGGGCAAACAAATATTGAAGCCGGCTAAAAGCGAGGCCAATTCCCCCAACGGCAAGGCCAATAATTTATGCTAATTCACTTGACTGCCAGCCAGACACCATCAGGCCACAACAAAAAAAGCCAACCCGAATCACAATGACAATGACTTCCTGTGGCCGAGGGTTTTTCGCACAAAAATAAGAGAATATCAAGTTGGCAAAAATTAAATCGAGCCGCTTGTAATTTAGCCAATTGCACCAAAGTGGCCCACTAATTGCCCGGGGACCAAAGTACAGGAAATGAATTTGCATTTTGGTTAAGGTACTAGAATATGCAAGCCAGATGTGTGTCGCACATAAAGAAGAGCAGTTCTCCCTCTGAACGGAGCCGAGTAAGCCGACTCGTTAACATGATGAGGTTAAATAAAGCTCGTAGTCAGGCATAATTTATTTAAAACAAACGGACGACTGGCGAAAAGTAAAAGTTGCACGAGGATAGACTCGGAAAATACAAACAGAATCACAGCGGGCTTTCATATATGTGGGATTTCTTGGAGAACAGTGGTGGGTAAAAAAGTAGTTACGGCTTAAAGTGTTTTAAAAATGAATTCTTACATTAAGAAATATTTATTTCTTAGGAGAAATATGTCTTTGTTAGGTTAAGTAAGACATTTATTTCTTATTTTACTTTCCTTATGAAGTTTCTCTAGTAAATACTTTCTGCCCTCGTCTGTTAGTTTTCCGTTTTCCATTTGCTATTCTCATTATTATGCTTAACACTTAGTTGGCCATATTCTCTTTTTCAACCCGTCGTCACCACGCCCACGACCTTCACACAGTGAGGGGAAAGGCAAACAAGAAATGGGCGTTGATCCAGCGCCTTCCCTTGAATTTTCCAGAGGATTGAGTAGACTAAGCGTTTTGTCTACTCTGGCCTGGCATCCGTTACTGTTACCCGTTTTATCCTGTTGTTCATTTTATTTTTTCTTCATTTTAACTGATTTTTTTTCAGTTTTACCAACATTGTTGATAGTCACTTAAGGATTCATGCAGCAGCTGAAGCCGCAAGCAAACAGGCAGCACCTTGTTCATGTAGTAGTCACTCAGTCAGTGGGTGAGTGGGTGGTGTTGGGGGTAACTTGTTTATTACCGAGAGGGGGGGGTGGCCTCTGTCAGACGCCTGCGGACATGCCCTGAATTTTAAAAAACCGTCGACGAAAAGAATTCAGCCTTGAGACAAGGCAAGAAAATAAGAAAAAGAAAATGGAAAGCAAAGCCTGCGGTTTTCAGCCATCCATCAGGAGCCTATTTATTCGCACTGATTTTATTTTAATTTCATTAAAATGATGTGACAGAACTTAATTGGTTTCCATTGTGAACGAGACAGCCGGATTAAATCGCTTTAAATTATGAGAACAATAAACTGCCGGCCAAAGATAGCGACAATCTGTGCGATTGTTTCTGTGTGCGGGCGATAAATACCGTTCTTGTTTTAAAGTTTTCCCAGAGCTGGAGTTTCCTTTCTAGCAATTGCTTTTCATTTATCATTTTCCACACACAAATTTATGAATTCAACTGCAATGCGAATTTCGATTATGCTTTGTCAACAGAATGAAAAGAGGAGAGTTGCCATTACGAGTAAACAAAATGCATTTTCCATTAGCATATTTAATTTTTCAATTATGCATTTTCCCCTCTCCAGCCCCCACTCACGTAATTAGCATAGACTCTTGCCTGGTGAGTGCCAGTGCATTATAAACAGTTAACCCGTAAATCTAGTATGTGTTTTAGTACAGGATTTCCACCCACAAGCCAAGGACTCGCCACTCGACGTGCAACATTCAAATTGAGTTGCATAACTCGCAGCACTGAGGTGAGCGAAGTCATTCAAATGCAAATTCTATTTGCATTTGACACTGGCGAATGTCGGGCACAGTCATCATCATCTGATTGGTGAGAGGGCGTGACCCTGCGAATTATGTCCAACCTGAAATTTCCTTTGTCCTTTATCTTAGCCAAATAATTAATAATAATAATAATAATGTGCGGTGGCATAATACCTGATCATGAATTTGTGCCAGGAAGCGGCAAATCTGTCTGTGGAATTATATATGCATGGGAAATACGATATTTTGTCAGTTTAGGAATGTTGAGGAAGGTGTAAAGTAGCTTCGATTATTGAGAGATTCCTTTGAGAGGATTAGGTTGCATTGGGAAGTTAGTTCTTACTTCTAACTAATATCTAGCCTTCTTCTACTCCACTTCACAGCTACTAAAAATACTCAAAAATGTTCCCACTTTAAGCTGTTTCAAAGAACTCCTTCCCTTCCCTTGGCATAAATTCCGACCACAGATAGCCAAAAGGAAGCTGAACGTTGCAGAAATCTTCTCCACATCCATGGCCAACTTGCCACACCCCGTTTCGGGGCAGAAAAACCAACAGTCATGTGTGTTTAAAGAGCAACCGGTCCAACGCCCATCATTCCATTTAGATGTAAATTACCAAGCTGGAAACGCGAACTGAAAACAGGAAATAAAAGGAAATAAGCAACAAGCAAACAATGAGAGAACTTGCTTCCTCCTTTTTTTTTGTAGACCATTGTTTGACTGGTGGGGTCCTTTGGACGTTTGTTTAGGACACGGACAGGACACTTTAACCCATATTAGCTTGAAACAGAGAAACCCCAAAAAAAGAAGAAGAAAGTTTGCATACATTAGGCCAAATGTTTTGCTTCAGCTTTAAGCCAGCGAGCTTTCATTTCTGGCATTGCAATCTGGCAGACCAAAGATGCAGATTCAGAAACCAACTCCTGTGGGTATGTGCAAGTGGATACCGAGATAATGAGCCTGCAATCAGCATTCGCCACAAATGCTACACAATCAGACACTGAAAGAAATCGGAGCTTGTCTTAAGAGTTTGAAAAAGCTTAAGAGATATATTTTCTCAATTATTAACCTTTCCAATAACTTGTTTTTCAAACCCTCCTTTAAGTTCCAGAAATTATAGAACTTTTTAACAAAAACTCTGCCTGCTTTTTTCTCACTACTCTCTTTATCAGCCACATTGTCCTTGCTCCATCCGAAGCTTCCTTTTCCGGTTTCCGAGTGATTTTGCATCTTGCAGTGCCTTGGCCTCAACATGCAGATAGAGCCTGTCTGACTTTTGGCCGCAGATTCAGCTCCATGGAGATCGTTTCATTCGGTACGTGCTGTGCATTGCAGTGTAATGCCATTGCCATGCCGTTTCGTACATAAATTAATGCAGTCGTGATACAATGCCCACAGAAACTCTACTCACACACACTAACTTAAAGAGAAAGCCAAGCACATACACACATTCACATCCTTCTCGACACCAAAATGCTGCAGTGTAATTTCTCTTTTGGCGTTATTAAATAGAAATTTCTGTTCCATGACTACTTCGTGTGTGAGCGAATGTCTCTGCCAAAGTTTCCATTCATAGTTTTATTATTTCAGATTTTCTTTTATATTTTCCTTTATTTTTCTTTTTCTTTTTTTTTGGCAAATGTATGCACTGCAGATTTTTGGCTTATCTTGGGGGGACTTTTGTCTGTCTTAAAGTTGATGGCAAACATTTGCCGAAAAACTTATTCAAATGAAAACTTGAGCTGGGGAGACTCGCCAATGATTACTGTTTATTTGCTTAGATAATGGCTAAATGTTTTGGCCTTACAATAGAAACTTCAAACTGCAGACTACAGTTGAGATAGGGAAAATGGTAGACATTTCAACTAATTGTGAAAACACGCACTTGAAAGTTTGAAAGTTTTAAGCTTAAGCAGATGATTTTGTTGTCATATTAATAACTTAGATAGCTTCTTGAACTATCTTTTGGGGAATTAACAGCTTGACTGCTTTAAGCAATAACCCTTAGAGTCAAGCCCAAAACCCACAGTCCTGTCCAATCAACCGTGTAAAATCAATTTTAATTTTCCTTTGGCAGATTCCTTTGCAAAGGAAAAATAATAAAAACAAAAAAATACTTTTGGCAAGTCACTTGGCAGGTCTGTAAAGGCCCAAAAATGGCCATAAAATTTAACGCAAGTAACACCGAAAAAGGAGGCTGGCCATAATGGCCCAAATGTGTTCAATTCCGTATAACAGTTGGCCAAAAGAGTGAAATCATTCAAAGAGAGAGAGAGAGAGAGAGAGCGAGAGGAAAGGTGGAAAAACTTGCCCCAATATTGAGATGAAAATTTGTATAGAAAATTCATTAAGCAAGAACTCTATGGTCTTGCCTAATTAAATTGATTTATTGATAAAGTTAAGGCAGGAAAAATATTGAATATTTAACGATAATGTTAGGAGAGGAGGAAAACTTGTTGGCAGAAAAAAGAAAAGAGGAGAAGAAATAAAGCTGGCTCTTACCTGGCTCAATTGGCTGACAGCCTTCGGACTCGGCTCACAACTCTTGGCAACATAATTCAATTGGATTGCCAAAGGACTTTGAGCAAAGGATATTTTGATAGGCCATGTGTGCGCTTAGGTGGCTGTTTCCTGTTCTCTTTTTTTCCTCTTTTTTTGGGGATATTTTTCTCGGGTAAATGGGATCAAGTTGTCGGTGCTTTTGATTTGGGTTTTCCGGCGGATAAGAAACCGGCTTATCAACGTGTTAAGCCTTGTGTTGTTTGTTATACTCCGCCCTCTTAGAAAATATTTTCAAGCGTGAATATTTATTTTTTCCTTTTTTTTTCTGTTTTATTTATTGAGGAAATGTGATTGCCCCAACGTGCCTCATTATAAGCTTTATCAAATCCAATTATGTCACAGTCTGACAAATTTTATGTTTTATTATCATTCGCTATGTCAAAATATCAATTTGCTATGCAGAAAACGGAAAAACTAGTAATAATAATAACGTATTTTCCGAATGAGCCAGCTCACAAAAACACAAAAACTGTCGAGCATAAAAACAAATGAGATTCTGCGGGGGTTTGTCCCGTCAAATAAATCAAGAAAAAATAGAAAACAAAATGAAAATTGTGCACACCATTAAAATGCAATATTAAATGCAATCAGTGTTTGGCACAGAATTACATAATCCATTGCGCATAATTGAAAATTTAATTTCAGCAAACCAAAAGCTAGATTTTCCACCCATATTGAGTTCGTTGTAATGCGTTGGGAAATTGTTTGGAAATATTTATGCGCAAAATTTGAACCAATTTTTTGTTTATGTGGAAAACCAATAAATAGCGGCTGGATTTTTCAATGACTTTCTGCGTGTCACACTCATGTTTGCAGTCAACAATTAAAATTGCAAACGATTTAATCATGTAATTTTTTATTGCCATTTTGATATTTGTAATTTTACATGTCTTGTTAGTTAATTCAAATTGCTGTAAGTGGCATTTATTCGTTAAAAAAAACATTCTAAAAAATCAAAACAAAATATAAAAGTTATACCTTTTTCCTCTAAAGAAATGCGAGAAAAATATAATTACCTTAAGTCCTTAAATTCCTTGTCACTTTAATAATAAAAACCCCAAAATCCGAGTACTTTTTTTAAGTCCCTTTTCCTCCTCCAATCCTTGTCTCCTTTTACCCTTGGCACAAATGCCATTGCGCCGGCTTTTCATTGCGCTTTGATTACCAAGGCTCCAGTGCTGTTGTTGTTGCCTTGACTTTTGGCCACCGTCGCCGTCATTCTGTTTTTCATTTACGTCTGTGAATTGAATCAAGTTTTCCTCGTTTCCGGTGAACGCGAATCATTTTTTCTTTGCTTTTTTTTTGCCAACTTTCTTTGCCATGGATGCAGCCAAGTTTTTTCCGCCGGAAAACACAACATCCGCTTTTTATAAATTCTCAATTGTGCGCGAAAATTCAGCACAAAGGCAGCAGGCAACACGAGAAAAAAAAATATAAAATCAAGGAGTGGCAGAGAAAAAAAAGTGGAGTGACAATTGCGTTCTATCGCAGTCATTTTCACGATTGTTGCTCCATTTTCACGGTTTTCTCGGATCGCTGGTTACGCCTTTTTGCCCGTGAGGCTCAAACAGGTGACACTTTGACAGTTGGCAGTCATTTTAAGTGGATTTCCAATGACAGCTAAGCGGGAATGCTGTCCCATTTTTTGAGTGTAAGTCTTCGCTGAAAAGTATGCTATGAATTTGAATTTTATTAAGATTGACAGGAAATTATGGTAAATCAGGTTATTTTATGATTTGCAAATATTTTCTTTGTGTTGTTAACAAAAAAAACAAAATGAATTTATAACAAATATTTCAGCAAAACAGTTTACCTCATTACCGAAATTATTTTAATTAAATTGCCTGCAATTTGTTTACACACATTTTTGTGGTTGGCAAAAATAAAACAGGCTGCAGTCCGAATTGAAAGTAATTAAATACAAACAACTGGATCAAGAGCAATTTAATGAAAAGAGCATTTTGTAGTTAGTTAAAACAACATTTTCAAGGACTGAAGTTAAGTTTAATTTTCATTTAATAACTTGCTGATAAATAGCAGCTAAAATGGCAGCCAGAAATTGAATAGAAAATGTGGGGGGGGAGTATAATTTTAATTTAACATCGCCCGTCCCCTACTCTACTCTCTGCTAAAATGCCAAATTATGCACCCTGAATATGCTGTGGCATTAATTAAAAGCGACTTCATTCCCATCGCTCGGCTATGCTGTGGTTTTGTAGATGCAACACAAAGACGGGGCAGTGGCAGGGGCATGGGCAGGGCTACACTGACCACAACATTTATGGGCATTACGCAGAATAGTGCAGCATCGAAATGCAAACAAACTGGAGGAGCAACCACACAAAACACGCAGCACAACCGGTATGCTTAATATGCCCTTTAAATGGACCTGTTATGGTTGTTTATTTTTGGCAATGACTGGGCCGCAGCACCACGAAATTGCCCTTAACGTTGGCCGAATTTGTTGGTTTCAGGTGGGATTTTGAGTGTTTTAAGCAAACTAACTTATTTAACAATATTTTTAATAGTTTATAGAATAATATTTCCATCCTGTGACTTTCCATTTACTCAACTCCCATGACATTGCTGCTCCTTCTTCCTTTTTTACGGCCTTCAACCTTGCAACCTTATCGACAGCATCGCAGTTCGCCAACTGACCTTTCTGACAGTCACCTATCACAACGGGCCAACGGGTGCATCCATCAAAATGTGGGTGGTGGTACTTCGATTGAAAGGGCGTGGGCGGTGAGTGATGGGTGGTAGGTACGGCAGACATGGTTGAAACGATTTGTCTGCCAGCCAACTCGACCAGCCAAATGGCATTGCATGCCAATGCATTCGGGGCACTTGGATATCGTCTGCTGACTGTGACACGTTGACATCCGAGCACGCATATCCGTTTCCTGCCAATGGCCGTCATAAATAACAATGCACAAAGGCAGTCGGATGGGTGAAATTAACTTGGCTAAGAGATGGATGGAGGTAGATCACATCAACGTGACGTCCAAATGACGGCAAAGGGCAGCTATCCGACAGCTTGACCTTTGGTTTTCATTATCTTAGGTCAAAATTCAGCTGACTGGAAGGGCAGAAAGAAATTTTTATCAAGAGATATGTTAAGGTACCCATACCAAGTTCGTCATAAGTTGAAATCAGTTCGGAGTCTGCTTAACTAAGACATCATTTTAAAGTTCTGAGCATCTGTCAACAGATCATATCAAAGTGACAGACATGACCTTTTCTTTTAATTACATGAGCCCCAAAAATTAATCCAACCAAAAAGTGCTGCAACTTTTCTTAACCACGTGACACTTTAATAGTTTTAAGCTCGGAAAAGTAGAAGCTCACTTGGCAGGCCACCAAACTTGCTGACAACACTGCCAAAAAAGAGGACGTAGAGCAGTGCAGAATTAAGCCATAAAAGTTTTTACACCTCTCTCACACGGAGAACAGGTTGTCGGCAACCTGCCTCCTACTGCTCCTCCTCTGGCAGTGCCTCCTCATCGTTTCTTTTTTTCGGGTGGGGGCACTTTGCTGTCAGCAGTTTTGCACGATTTCCATACAAGAGGGTTGCCAGGCTCATAATGAAACACTTTATCATTACCAAAGTTGACAGGGCGGTGAATGAGCTACACTGCTGTATAGGAGCGTCGAGGAATAATTATTAAAAATGCTGAATTTTAGGGAGGAACGTAGTCTTGGCTTTACATTTATGTAAGAAATTAATGCCCAAAAACTATTATAAGTTTTGATATATTTTTTAAAACTTATTATTGATGAAATATACTAGCAAAGTTTTAAACATATTGTTAACTTACTTAAATAGTTTTCTTTTTATTCATTTACTCATAATTTTACCCACCCTACATTCCTTTATTTCCCAGTGCATTGCCACAAATTTCCGCTGGTCTGTGAAAAATGTTTGCAAAATATTTTTAAGGCCAAACATGGGGCATACATAATATTGACATTGACAGATTAGCTGCCCGGCGCACTCTCATAGTTATTACGAGCCAACTCAATTAGTACTTTATCGACAAAAAAAACTCGAAATGGAAACCTCAAATGAAACTATTCGAAATGATAAATGATTTGGTGTCAATTGCAGGCAACGCTCTCTGAGAAATGGTTTTAAAATGCATGTGAACTGCAGTTTTTATGCAATATCATCATGGCTGGGTATTAATCTAAAGCGTTTTTACATCGTCCAATTGAATTAGCCGAGCTAATAGAGTTCAATGGAGGAAACCTTTCAATTTTAACTGAGCCAAGATGGCACGTCTTGTGTGTGTGTGCCGGGAAACTTTGAAATTTAGCCAGGCTGAGCCGGACATCAATAACGTGCTGAAAACTTTGCTATAAACTCTTGGATATCCTGTCATTCCCTAGACTTCACCACTTTTCCCAACCCATCATCCAGTGGGTTGCCTCATTGATATGCCAAAAGTCGAATTAGTTGGCAGAGTGAGTGGGTGGCTTGTCTTTGTGTTTGTCTGACTTTGACGTTGCCTAGTATGAGGACCTTGGACTGCAGTTTAGTGGGTAGATTTTCCACCCAAATACGCACATAAAACTGGTCGAAGCTGTGGCTAATAGTTGGCCTAAATAGCCGTTAAAGCCAGCTGGTGAAGAGCGAGATTAAAGCCTTTAAAAAGGGAGAGCTAATGGAAAAGTAATGCTGGGTCAAGAACCACCTTATTTAACCACTTTCAAAATGAGAATTCTATAACCTTAACTTCTTTTCTTGACCCTACAATTTATTACAACTGCTTGACAGCCAAAATAGATTATAATATAGTTTTACAGTGATTTATCTAGTGTCAATTTCGATAATATCTTGGACTCGTAGACATTCTCTGCCAGTCAACTCAGCCCCGGGGTGATGAGGCCGAGTCATAAACATCAAATACAAACATTGAACAAAGTCTAGGGTCCCCAGTCCTGGGATATCAGTCAGCGTCATAAAACGTTGGGTGCACATTATAGTCACCATCTCATCTCCACATATATACGTAAACTATTTGAAGCCAAGCATTCTTTTCCCGGGGTCATAAGAGTCGTCTGTCAAAGAAGCAACGCCAACGTAATCCTAATTATCCGACTTCAAACCGATCGAATATCAACCTATTTAGGCTGTTCGGGGCAAGCAATTTGGTAGAGGAACTGCACCAGTGTCCTAGTAGGTCTGCCAGTCATCCTGCCAGCTGTGAGATAGGGTATCAGGCCATAGGTACTCAACAATCCAGTGCCATAGGTATCCAGATGAGCCCAATCGCTGCAAGGTACCAGTTCATGGAGAACAGCTGCCGCCAAACAGGATGAAGCATAACCCTCGCCATCGTTAAGGAGATCGAAGCTCAAATGTTCCGCCACACGATCCTTGTAGTATCGCCACAGGGGGAATCGCCATAAACGATCACCGGTTAGGGAACCAGCTCGCTGGAATTGCTTCCATATATAGTGAGAATTCGACCAGATTCCTGTGGCACCACCGCCCACTGCCTTCTTCACGCCCTTGCACATCGAACCCACATCCACCACTAGCCTGGGCTTATATGTGATCTGTCCATAAAGCATGGGATCCGATATGACAACCACTCCGGTTCTGCTAATATTACGCACCGCCAAGGATTTGGAATTGAGTAGGGTTACCACATCACCTGGCTTACAAGACATTCCCGATGGCAGGTTCTCGCAAAGCGGTATCACAGCCGTAATATTGATGGGCAAGGATAATGCTGCAGCTGCTCGCATGGCTGCCAAAATGACTGCAGCTCCACTCAGATCTCCACGGAATTCATCCATTCCCTTGCAAGGACGCAGGTTTATGCCACCGGAGTTGAAGGTTATGCCTTGACCCACCAACAATATGGGCTTATCTTCGGGGGCAGTACCGCAATAGGCTACCTCCAAGAGTACGGGTGGTTCACAGCTGCCCTTGGCTATCATCAAGAACGAATTCAGATGCTGCTGTTCAATCCACTCCATGGTTCGAACCTCCACGGTGATGCCACATGGACACAGAGCATCCACGGCAGCTTGGGCCACAATCGTAGGCGTCATACAGTTGGCTGGAGCGTCACATAATCTCCTGGCCAAATTCTGAGCCTCCGCTTTGAATAGACCCCTGGTCCAGGACTCCACATCCGGTGAGCCATGTAGCTCCAGCTTTGGTATAGTACTGCGATACTTCTTGGCCAGATTCTCTTCAAAACGCCAAATGGCCAAAGCGGCACCTTCGGCCGCCTGTTCGGCATAGTCCATATTATCCACATGAACCTCGGAGCAGCCGATGCTCTGCAGAGATCGGGCTCCAATCCCGGCAGCTATACGCACATTCTCCATGCCTTCGTCCAGCATTTCGAGTTCATTGAAGGCTATGCCCTCCAGACCAACACCCACCACGCAAACGGATCGGAAATCGGTGTCCACATTGTTGAAGACCTTGCCGCGACCCAAGCGTCCAGTTAACTTGGTCTCACATACCAATTCGGATAGCTTGCCCTGGACACGCTCGTCAAATTTCTCGCCAGCGGGTGTTAGTCGAGGACCCTTGCCAGATTCCTTTTCATAAAGGCCAAGTACGAGTCCTTTGCCACCTTTCACCGCATCACCGGCTCCGCAACCGGTCACGTGTCGAACTAAACCAATTTGCGGCGCGGGATTCACGAGAACGCGGCTCAAACTCCTAGCCAAAGCCGGTCCCTTCAGCAGCAGTTGTCCACGCATATTGTTTTAAAAGATATTATATATCTTTCACTTCTATATATTTTTTTATATATTATCTGCACAATTTTGACAACTGCCTTGTTTAGTGTATTTGTTGGTACTGGTTTCGAACAATTTTGATTTCGCCAAATTCACACGTTGTGTCAAGTGTCCAAAAAAAAAAAATAAAGTTCAAAAATATTTCATATGTTAACGTCAAATATGAAGTAAAAACTAAAACAAAAGGAAACACAAGACTGCTTTCCTTGCTTAAAACCGAAATACTAAATCAACCCGAACGGATTTTCATAAACTGTAAAGAGAGGGATTACTAGATCGATCAAAAATGGAAATCTGTGTAAGAATGGAAAAATGTGTATAGTAAGCCAAGAGGTAAACTTTTTAGGAGAGTGCTATCAACTAACCTTAAAGCGGATCTTCAGGCTTATATAAATATTTGAAAAGAAATTTATATTGGTAATAAAAATATACGTTTTTTAATATAGCTTATTTTGGTCAGAAACTAAATATTTAATATAGATAACATGTTGTTTAATATATAAAGATTAAACTAACATAATCTAAATTTGTCTTTGTCAACATTTTTACACTACTATTAATGTTTGGCAAAAATAGATCCGATTAGCCCTATTATAACTCTGTAAAATAATAAAGGGAATTTCGTTTAATTGCCTTTACATCAACTATTTCGATTTTCCCAAAAGCTAATTCTTCAACCATAAATAATTTTGATAATCGATAACTTACCAGCAAGTCGAAACAGTGGACCGAAAGGGTAATCGAAAACGGCTCCGAATGGTGTGCGTTTTGCCAATGGAGAACTCAAGAAACGATCTTTGGAAATCTTTCCTGTATCCAGTCGGCTAGTCGACACAGCTCCTGCTAATCCTGTCGTTGTTTTGAGTGTCCACAACGCGACTTACGTTCGGCACAAATGCAATTTACATAAAATGTTTATTCGGGTAAAATTTTGAAATGTTCTCGAGGAATTCTCGTTGTAAAGTGAACTTTGATCGGTTGACTGTCATGTCAATGACGATGAGATTTATAAATTATTAATCGGTTAAGGGGTCACTTTACAGTCAAAGAAGACAAAATTCTTAAAAATAAAGGGCTCAACGTTCATTGTCCCACTAACTGGTTAAACTTCCATATTTATTTACTATTATCACTTTTATTCAGTGCAAATTCAAATTGAACAAAAGTAAGCAAGAAGAACTGATTGCCGCATATTTCCCACGTGGTGGAAAACTTTTTTCCAACAATAAACTGCCAACCCTTGCAGGAAAGTTCATGGAAAAGTTTACTCCTCTGTTGATAGAAAATGTCGTTTATTGTCGCAGGAAAAAGAACAGAAAAATGGACAATAAAAATGCAGTTGACAAATTAAAACCAGCAATAAAATCAGTCAGCGACGTTAATCAAAATGTGCATATGGGAAAATTTAAAAAAAAAAACATAATCTACGTTTTATGATTTTATACTTTATTTCTTTAAGAAGTAATTAACAAAACCCTTTAACTATTTCCATACTACTTCTATATATTTAAAATTTAAATTTCAAACATTAATACAAAAATTAAATCGAAAAGGGCATGCTCAGTCCAAAAGATGGGTTTCCAGGTTGATGAAATTCTCTGGCAGATTGGATACACCTCCACCGAATATTGTGGACCAACAGGGTATCATAGCCATTGATAGAAGACGATACCAAAACAGCCATTGCAGCTGTCCATAAAGTTGAATGGTTCTCCAGTTGGAAATGCAGAAATGCTGAATCACCATATAAAGCCGCAAATAGTTGATAAATCCACTGCCCATAAAAGTCAATATCCAGGGCAGGGCAAATAGAGAGAATATATTCCACGAAAAGGGACTCAATTCCAGTTCGGAGTTCTTTTTATTTCTGCTGATCCAATTATTTTTCACATCCGCAGCTGTTAATAGTTGTGTGGCCTTCAAAACCCAATTAATTTCCTTAGATTTCTGCTGCTCAGTACTTTGCAAGTGACGACAGTACCAAATACCAATCATAACTAGTAGGGAATATATCATGGCCTTCACTACCATCCAGGGATTAAAGATATAGCGAAATTGCAGGGTTAAATTACGATCCACTGAGGGATAAGCTGATTTGATATTGGCATGTGCATGCACCTCAGGCTGGAGATTCGAACACAAGTGCAAGTAAGTAAGCAATCCAAAGTATCCAATGTCACGAATTTTGGGCTTAAACATGATTTTTAGAATTTTGATTTGAAAAAATGTATTTTTGAAGAGTAAAAATTTAATTTTCCTATACTATTATATAGGTTAAAAGGAAAGTGACATTTTAAGATTGATTGAATGTTAAAAGCAACTGCGTTTTTGGAGTCTGATCACAAATAATCATAGCTTTCAAGAAAAGTCGATAATTTTTTTAAAATTCCCGCCTATTTAAACAGTTTTAGAGCAACTATTAGCTATGCCGATTTAGTATTTTAGTAGTGATAAGCAAATATCTACAGATAAACCAGTATCGTAAACTTACATATCTACACGGTGTGGATCTTTGATAAAAATTTATACATTGCTGTGTCATATGTTTTAAAAGTCAAAGTTTTCGCGATGACCTATTAATATAAAATAGAAAATATATTTACAATTGTTGCTATTACATTATAAGATTTCATTAAATTAAGTTTACGCTACATTTTGTACTTTTCTGTTTGCCTATGTTTTCAACCAGTCTGACCGTATTTCAACATCCATTGGTATATTGCCTAGTATTTTTTTTTTGCGTGCTACGGATTATTTGGCCGGTATCGATGCGGTCATACAACTTTTAAGAACCCAAAAACGTTTTGAAATTGCTAACAAAAATCGAAAAATCACACAGGATGGAGCGCGAAATAGCGCACAACTTGTCCGGCGGCGAGCAGCGCACCAACGATGTGGCACCTGGTCAGGTGAAAACCTTTGCCGAACTTAGCTTAAGCCGGATCCTACTGAGAGGCTTAAAGCGCCACAATTTTGTGACGCCAACGAAGATTCAGGCGGCTGCCATTCCAATGGCACTGAGTAATATAGGTAAGTATTATATATATTATACATGAAACCTATTAATCCTTACCATATAACTTCAGATCTACTTGTACAATCAAAGAGTGGAACTGGTAAGACACTCATCTACGTCATTACTGCCATGCAGAGCTACCATGCCAAAATGTCGCGACCTCATGCCTTGATTGTGGTTCCAACTCGAGAGCTGGCCATCCAGGTGCAAGACACATTTTTCTACCTTTGCGAGTTCTATCCCGACTTCAAATCTGCTGCTTTTATTGGAGGCACCGATGTGACCAAAGATCGCAAGCGGATCCAGAATAGTCGCATTATTATCGGAACTCCAGGACGTCTGCTGCATCTGTATCAAAATCGTGTTTTAGATGTCTCGAAGCTGAAACTGCTTGTCTTAGACGAAGCCGATCAACTGTATCAGACAAAGAGCCTCCAGGATACGGTGAATCAACTTATAGAAGTCTTGCCCAAAAACCGCCAAATTATAGCCTGTAGTGCAACCTATGATCAAGATTTAGATGAACGTCTGGCCAAGATCATGACCAAGCCCATGCTTATATCGAATTCCGAAAGGGCCACTGTATTGTTGGGTATCCGGCAGTTTGTCTACGAGCTGCCACAACAGACCAATAGTGCGGAGGAAATGCGTCTCAAGCTGGAGGTACTTGCCCAAATCTTTAACCAGTTGCCCTATGAACAGGCCGTCCTATTCGCCAGCTCCCAGATGCGAGCAGATTCCTATAGGAACTACCTAACTGCCAGTGGTGTCCAGTGCAATTTAATCTCAGGAGCTATGGATCAATCAGAGCGCTTGAATGTCTTTGAAGGATATAGAAACTTCACGATGCGCATTTTGGTGGCCACCGATTTGATGGCACGCGGTGTGGATTCGCCGCATGCCAATCTGGTTATAAATCTTGATCCACCACAGGATCATGTCACCTATCTGCATCGCATTGGTCGAGCTGGTAGATTTGGGTCTAAGGGAATAGCCATCACTTTCATTGCCTCCCAAAAGGAGAGCCAGAAATTTAAGCAAATGTCCCAGAAAATAGCTACGGCTTGGTCTGTCCTTGAGTTTCCAAAAGAGCCAATGCCAAAGGAGTTTAATTTCTGGGATTTCGATAAATACAATTTCGGATATTACATCAAGGAGGACAACCCGCTGCAGGAAATGCCTGAAAAACGGAAGTATAGTCTTCAAAATGGGGAAGAGGAGAAAGTTTTGGACAAAACTGAAAAACCAGAGGCCTTAGAAAATCGTAAAAAGTTGGAAAAGGATTTAAATAAATCTCGAATTGGTGGAGAAAAATTACCTGAAGCCTTAGAAAACGTTGATAAACAAATTATAGATAATAAAAAAAATATTGAGACTAAAGAAAAGATGGACTTGGACAACCTACCAAGTACCTCACAGAAAAATAAGAATACTAATTTATCAAAACAATCTAAAATGGAAATTTCAAAGCAAGCCAAAAAAGTTCCTTTGGCCGAAGAGGAGGCCTTAAAAATGTATGAAACTTCAACAACGAAACAGGATAAACCAAATAGGTCTATCAATCCATCCAAATTATTTACAGATGCTTTAGCAGGGATCGAGAAACAAAATACTGAAGATGAAAGGCTGCTCACGCCAGTGATTACAGTAAATGAATATTATAAAGATGATACAAGTTATAAATCAACGGGGAACAAAGAGAATCAACCTGATAATGGAACAGGCTGTCCTCTTCAGATAAAGAACATCCTAAACGCAGGAGAAATCACATCGCCCGAACTAACACCTAACCTAACCCAGGAGCCATCGCCAACCACTGTGACACCACCTGCTCCGCCAGTCAATTCGATTAACAACAAGACCTATTGCCTGGCTGCTCCCACGCAGACCAGTTCGATGACTATCCAAAACATGGTCATATCGAATACCGTGGACGATGCCAGCAGCATCAGTTCGGATAGCATGGGATGTGGCTATCACAGTGATAAATCCTACGATACCATCTATACAACCAGTGATGAGGAGCTCATCTGGGAGAGATTTGAGACTAACCAGAAGCGTAAGCTGAAGAAAAGCAAGGCAAAACGCCGTCAGCTGTTGTACCAGAAACAGCAGCCTGAACCAAAGTCCAACCTGAATGTTAGGCGTAAACCTATACCAATGGTGAGTCATTAATAAAGTAATTTATAATCGCAAGTAGCTAAAACATTTATTTTCCATTTTAGACACCTAAGCTATATACAAATATATCACTTTTGACTGGCGGAAATCTGTATCATCTTCTTAAGAAATTCAAAAATCGTGAACGAATTTTAGAAAAGCTGCAGGACTTGCGAAGGAAAGAAAATATGAATAATACAAAGGCTGCCATCTTACTGGACAAGTTTTATGCCACCATGCTGTCAATTTATTATGACAATCCCATGGAGTCGAATAAGAAAGTATTACAGTCCCTAAAAGAGGATTTAGTGTCCATTGGATATAGTCCGAGTCAGGAATCTTTGTTATTAGAAAACCCGGAGCCACAGAACAAGCTGAGCGTGCATATTACCAATCGAATGGACATTCCACCTTTACCACAAGCTGTCGTGGCTGAAGTGGCTTTAAGGAGTGGATCCGAGTCAGTAGCTTCCGAGGACTTCGGCAATGAAGAAGATGACTATGATGATGATGAGGACGATTTAAGCGACGAGGAACACAATTCATCGAGCGGCTTTGTAGAGAGCACAGATAGTGCTTCGTCCGGTATAGATACCTCAGTTTACGAAACAGAACCATCTACCTATACCTCGGATAATTCTGATAGTGAATCTGATTATCTTTTTGATGTCACCGCGGATGATAGTGCATCGGATGATGAGAATGCTAGCAACGTCAGCTTGGCCGGATCAAGCTCTAAGGGCTCTGTCGAACTAACCAGCACCGGCGAGTCTTCGGATGATGAATCGATTACTGTGACTAACGCCTTTCCAGTACAGAGCCTTGCAAATAGTGCCCAGTCTATGTGGGTGAAAACTTTCAACACGCAGTACCAATTCATAGCCAACCATGTGGCCAATCACTTTAAAAACTCTAACTAAATTGCTGTGAAGGCGAAACTAGTCGAAACTCAGGCATTATAATTAACTAATAACTTCGGTCAGAAACAAAATGGAACAGTTCCAAGAGGCTGTATCAGTCTCTTTCTCTCTCACTCTTTACATCCTTATATCCTAGTCTGTTAACACTTTTTCTTTCACTTGAATACTCAATATCAAGATAGTTGATAAACCTAAACTTGTTATAGATTTTGGAATACGAACAATGAATGTTTTGTATGCAAACAATAAAGTGCAGAATTTGTTACCAAAAATAAATGAAATATAAAACGAATATTTATTGTTAATCTTAATTTACTTTGAAATTGCTTATGATTTGCTTTTTCTTTGATTTCATAATTGATTGTTTTTCATGTTTATTCATTCTGTAATCGCATTGAACAAATTAATCCGCAACGTGAAAGTTAAGACCCTTTAATCACAGGCAATGATTTATCTAAGAGATGGGAAAACAAACATTTTCCTTCGTTTCGTTCAGGCGGATGAAGGTAAAGAAGCGGCGCCAACTGAGTGCCGGGACATAAATCATATAGTCAGTGGGATCGGCATCGACCATCGGGCAACAGACATCAGCTGTGTGGCAGCCGCAGCAGCAGGCTACATTGTTGCACGGCCGCCGCTCACTTTGCATTGATTGCAACTGGCTCAAAAGGTGTTAACCCATTAATTAAGGTTTATCGAAAATCGTCCACTGGAAGTCGAAACTGCCTGGAAAATCACATAAAATGTATGTACTAAAACATTTTTATTTAAATATCTTATTTACTTTATTTATTATTATTAATATTAAGTTATAGTATATTTTAGATTTACATAAAAATTTGGTAGTGGTGCGTTTTTTAGTTACTTTGCAGTCAACTTAATTTCAAAATTTATAATTATTCTTAAGAAAGGCACTATTTTACGTCGTTTACAAATATTTGCTAAACAATCATACTTCTTCTCGATTTTTGTACGATTTATGTTTATGGGGTTTGGGAGTGACTTTTAATGGGTTAAGCCAAAGAGACGGTCCACAGGCGGCAGGCCGCGTCGGTGGCATAGTCAAAACATTCGCCCTGCGGTCGGGCACGCAAAAAGCCGGCATCTGGATGGTACTGTTCATTGGTCTCCGATCTCCAGTGCCCCAATACCCCCTCCCCTAGCATCCATTCGACCTCTGTGCCCCCCGCCTGTCCCCCTTCCACACCCCTTTTGCGTTACCAATCCAATAAGGAGCGTGAGAAAACGCGCCGCCAACGATCGCAAATGCAAAGCGGGTTGTGGAAGCGACAACATTTTCTAGATCCTAGAGACATGGAGAGGCTGCATTTTGTCGCTGCCGCATTTTGTGGCAGCCAAACTCAATTCGATTAGCGATAAATGCGAGATGCGAAAAAATGCTCTGGCCAGCTGTTGCAGGTGTTAAAGTCTTATAATGATGTTAACATTTTTATGGCCCACAACAAAATAAACTAAAAATTTGTTCAGCGCAATAATATTTTGCGGTCTCGTCGTCCGTCCATATATGGGGGCAAAGCCAATTGCCGCCGTTTCCAAGGGGGCTAAGTGGAACGCTCCAGGGGCCAGGGCAAGTTGCAGATAAATTTACAGATACATTGAGCCGCACAAAACTAATTAAAATTGCTGAACGTTGTAAAAACAATTATGGCCAAATTACTAAAAAATTAAGAAAAATATTAAAAGGGGGTAGAAGGGGTATTACAAAGAAATATGTTTTACAAGTTTTTTGGAGTTTTTTTAAATGGAGTAATACTTAAATATTACAAAATGATTCTTAAAAATCTAAATAAAATTATAATATATATTTTTTTATTTATAAATATATTTATACTGATAGTTTCTCGATTGGTGTTTGATAGTTTCTTTAATATCAAAAACAAACATCAAAATTGATCAAACAACCCAAAAATAATTATCAAAAACCATCTTCACCGCTCTAAAAACTAAAATAAAATCAAAAGAAGCACAGGAAGAAAATCGCATTAGTCTCCCAACTCCTAATTAGAATTTATTGCTTATGAAATTATGATAAATGAAGTAGAGATCTCAATTAAGATGAGGACACCGCTAATCAATTTAATTTAATCCTAGCCCTTGGCTAACCGAAGATTTTACCACTTCAAGAATAAACTCTATCCCCTTGCCCCTTTTATCGCCAGTTTGTGGGAGTGGCCCAAGAGCCGATTTATGTGACCGAATGCCCGACGCCTGGCCACGCATTCATAAATAAAAGTCATCATTAATTAAATTTAGTATAAACAACATGGCATGCCTGCAATTATTCACTCACTCATTCACTCGCTTGTTGCTCTTTCGGGCCAAAACGCGACGACATGCCAACAAAAAAAAAAAGAAAATAAAGAAATAAAAAAAAATATAAAATAAAATAAGACAAAAAAATCGCTAGGAAAACGCACGCAATACGCGCCATGCAAACAAAGCAGAAACAAAAAATAACGTTCACAAAAATGATCTGTGGGCAATTATAATGAATTATTTTGACACTTAGGGCCTGTGCAAATGCATAACTAAAATGCATAAACTTAATTTATGCCCTGGCCCACAGAAATGTTGTTTTATTGCATTTTAAATGTGATAAATAAACTTTGGGTTATGTTTTTCTTCTTACTTTTTGGGCCACATAAATAGAGTCCTACGCGAGAAATATTTTCTTAGGCATTTTTCACTTAACTACAAGTTGCATATGGCATGGAAAATTGCGCAGAATCCATTTTTAATTGGTGAAAAATAGCAAAGATTTTCCACGCTCTCGGTGTCGGCGTTTTTTTTTTTTTTTTTTTGCCCCAAAGGGTTTGCCAGGTAGCCACCTTGCCTGCCTTTCTGACCATGGCTAAGTTGGTTTTCTATTTTGTTTTTGGTTTTTACTACCAACTCACTCGAAGGCGATTAACATCGCCCCAAAGATTCGCAATGCCAATAAATTGTGCACATTATGGCGAGGTGAGCCATTGGCCAAGAGGTTGGCTATAAGTTGAAGGGATCAGGGGCCACAACTCCCATGCGATGCATACTTTTACGAGGCACTGTTTTTGAGAGTTAAACTCATGTTCGCTTAATGGCTTAAAATCGAAATTTATACAAAGATATATTTAAGATTAAAAGGTTAATTGGTTATTATATAATTTGTGATATCTTATTTCATAGGTTCATTGATTTATATTGGTAATAATATTGAGTTTATTTAAATGAAATATTTTCTTTTCATTCAGGAAAAAACAGTTAACACATCTTTCCCCCGCCTCCTTGGCTTCTCAGAATTCCGCTTGCTTTGTGCCCCCTTTCAAAGCCCAATCATAAACCTCTTTTAGAACGTCGCAAAGACGGTTAAAGTGCCTTAACGGTGGTGCCCAATTGGCAGCGAGACTTTTTGGCTTTTGTGGTTCCCAGGCGACTTGCCGCAAAACATGCGAGCTGCTGCGGCTTTAATTGTTGCCGCTGCCGCCGCTGCTGCTGTTGCCGCCAAGTGGATTTTCTAATGCAATTTTCCAAAGGAGCTTACGCAATGACCGGCAACAGTCACCACATCAGTAGTAGCAACAGCAGCAGCAGTAGTAGTAGTAACTGCAACTGCAGCAGCAACAATGGCAACATGTTGCAATGGTCTGCCGCATTGAACGTGTTGCGCGCATAATTACTAAACGCAGTCAGTCGGTGAGTAACTGCGGCTTTTTAATCCCCTCCCCCCGCCCTACCTAGAGCTCATAGCCTTTGCTATATGCCGATCTGAGCCATAGTCCCAGATCCAGTACCAGATTCAGAGTCTCAAGCTCTGGCAGTAATCATTCCGCACATACGCGCATATTTAGCATTTTTAAATTGTTGCATTTCGCGCATTTTTTATGACAAGAGCGAAACTTTGATGCTGACGGTTGGCCATCACACTGAAAATAATTTTCATGTTTAGCTTACGTCTTTTTTGAAAAATATTTAAAACAAAATTTCTTTATTAATTATCAAGTTAAATGTATGATCTAAAGTTTAAAAAGTTTAAAGTTTTATTAAGACAATTGGTTTAGGGACTCAAAAGTGTTAAAAAAAATACTTTAAAATTTTAGAAATTTGTGTTCAGTGCCTTACTAAACCACAGGGCAACCACAGCATTACCAACCGCAGCCTCTCGTCCAGGTGGACTCCGCCACTCCATCGAAAGTTCCTCCATCCCAGCCAGCTGCTGTCTTCTGGTCCATTCTGCCGCACACATGTGGCCCATAATTAAAATACATATTGCAAATCACACTAAATAGTTGCTGTTGCTCAGGTATTTCGGCAGTGATTGTTGTGGGGGGAATTCCAGGGGGTGAAGTTGGATATAGGTACTGGAAAGTGTACCCACAGGAATGTTAATGGGTTCTTCGGGAATTAATTGGTGATAAATATTAGCTCTGAAAGAGTTGAATATTTTAGTTGTAAGAATGAAATGGAAAAATGCCAAGAACAAAGAGAAGTATTTTAGGTTTTTAATAATAATTAATTACTATTAAAACAAGGAAACAAAATATTTTACGCTCTTTCTTTGGATTTATTTTAACGGACCTTCAAAAATCGTGTTGAAAAATCATAAAAAACGAACTTAATTAGGAACAGTTTTCTAAGCCAATTAAAAGCATTTCTTGAAGCATAACCCAGCACTCTTTTATAGCACAATTCCTAATCGGCGGAAAAACTTGTGTAAATGAGAAAATGCGCCAATAAAAGCCTGTCTTTATCTTGGCCTTTCTGTAAGAAAAGGAATTAACATTTTAGAGGACCATAAAAATAAAATTAGTTTAATTTAAGTGTTGTAAAAAGTGTAAATAAAACAATTATTGAAACCGCATGCGAATATACTAAAGATACACCGTTCATAAAAACCAACTGACCAAAGTAGATATGGCAGTATTAAAAATAAAAAATAAAAAATAGTGCTAAATGCACTTCGAGATGCCCGAAGCGAAACGCATCGAAGAAATTGCTCAACAAGTGAAGTGCCATGGATTTCCTGTAAAACTGGTGATCAGCGATGACGGCAACAGGAAATGCACAATAATTGAATCTCGAATTTGAATTTGAAGTTGATTTTGAGCGGAAATTATAAATGATGTGCCATATATTATTGTTAAGATATAATGCGAACGTCTGGCAGCGTATGCAAGTAATATTTTGCAATTTGCTGCCAAGCTTTTCATATGTTATATGTTATTTTTATTATTTTTCATTTTTTATGTTGTTTGCCAATCTATAGCCAGTCGAAAAGCTCTCTTGTCGGCAGCTTTCAAGGTTGCCTTTCCAATAAGAACGCCGGCTCTGAGCCAAATGCCCAATGATTGATTTATATTGTCAGCTGAACGGAGGAGGGGTTTCCGAGGGAATATCAATTCCAAGGGGGCTTTTGGTCACATGTGTGAGCATAAATGTGCAATTTGCTAATTGTAACACATAACGGTCGGCCTCCCTCTCGGTATCTTTTCTACCACTTCTTTAAGGTAATAACAGTTGAGGTCAAATTTAT
Source organism: Drosophila eugracilis (assembly GCF_018153835.1). Lineage (NCBI taxonomy): Eukaryota > Metazoa > Arthropoda > Insecta > Diptera > Drosophilidae > Drosophila > Drosophila eugracilis. Next base: position 6,553,444 of record NW_024573038.1, on the reverse strand, counting down.
ATTTTTTAAAATTTTATGATAGGTAAAAAGGTTACAGTTTTGCCTTTAATATATAGAAGGAGTTTTATTTAATTTTTAAAAGATTTAAAAAATAATAATAATCTATATAACAAATTTGAGAAAAGGTACTAAAGTTACTAAAAATAATTTGACAAGTAAAAGTTATTTAAAAAAAAGCTAAGGAATGCCTTAAATTTCCGGCTTAGGCCCATTTCCTCGTATAAAAATCTAGCAACTAGTAACTATTATCTAAGATTATATTAGAACACTTAAATCGATGCAAATATTTATAGTTTTTATCTAAGAAACTATAATTTAATGAAAACTTTATAGTTTTCGCCCCGTCTGTGCGAATTTCTGTCCCTTTCCTGCATTCGTGGCCTGGTCTTTTGATGCCCGCTCGAATCGCTAAGCGTTTTGTCATTGTTGTTGGCCCGCTGGTGTTTGGCCTTCAGCAAGCATGTTGTTGGTGTTGTTACCATACTATTGCTGTTAGCTTGTTCTTTCGCTCGTTTTTCACATTGATGTTTCAAGGTTGCCCAATTAAAAGTGACATTTTGCAACATAATGCGACTGCACTTAACATGTTTTCTTGTTCTTACACAATCCAGTTGCCCAGTTGTTGTTCTTGTTGTTGCTGTTGTTCAATTCCCCTAACTCTATTGCTCTATTGCAATCGCTGCTGCTGCTAATTCACGCTTAAATTATATAATTGAAGTTGATTTTCCTGCACAAAAATTGCTCATTAAGTTGCAATTTACAATTCCATCCAAAGTACCAGAAATGTTCGACCCTGATTTCGGAAATATCACGATTTATGTTTGTTATTTTCTAAGAATTTCAAAGAACAGTGGTCTCTCGTTAACTCAATTAAAATTATAATGGTTTTTGTCAAGGGGATTGACATTTAAAAAGATATTATTTTATATCTATATTCGTGCACTTCATTAAATCAAAAGCAATGGGTCATAAATTTCTTAAGGCTGACCGCAAGTATAGGATTATGAAAATCAAAATGCATATAAAAGGTATTAAATGTGGGCCAATTATCAAGTTATTGGTGTAATTATTAAGTATGTTTTATGATCTATTCATTATAGGCGGTTAAATTTACATTTTTTATGAGGCTACGGTATTTTTTTTAATTAAAAACTAAAGCTATATCTTTATTCCTTTCTAAGTCTTTATTTGTTCCATAAAATTTTAGTTAACATTCACCACTGTGGCGACCATGATTTTTGCTCAGCTCAGTCTTGGGAAAATCCCAATTTATTTCTGATACAATTTAGCTGCCGGCCAGAATTTGTCATTGGCAATTTTCCAGTGACCATCTCTGGCAGCGATAAACTGCCGTGGAATGACAACCCAGCATTTTGCAATTGGCCATTTTCTGGGCCCGCTTTTCGGAGTCCGAAGTGTTGAATTCCAAATTACCCGGACCGAGGCATCGCAGCTCTATAATCTGGTTACATATATCAATGTGAACCGCCGGTTGCGGCGGTGGCGGCAACAACGTTGATTAAAAACGAATTAAAAATGCAAGCAAAAGGCCCCGGAGGGCTTTCAACGCTCGCCGATCGCGCTGACCACCCATAAACTAAGCGAATTACTTGGGGCGCGTTAAATGGAAATCGAAGTGGGGAATTTTTACTCCCTGCCTACCCCTGTCTCCTTTGCAATTACCTCCCCCTGGGGGTTACCAGTGACGTTACACCCCCCTAACCCCCTTCTCGACACATTAAATACGCATTTGTTATGTGTCGCAAGTTGGAATGGATAACTTAACCGAGAGCTAAAAACGAACCGAGAGCAGGCGTAGCCTTGTCCATTATTCAATTGAGTAATTTTTTATTTAGTCCGTCGGGGTTGGCTTTTTAGTTTCGATACACTAAGGGAAATTGGTGCTATAACAGGTAAATAAGCCAGAGATTTGTAAGTAAAAAGCACACTTAATAGATTTTTATATACAGAAAAGTTTGACACATGAAAAAACCGAAAGACTTAGGCAACGAACTTGGCTAAAAAAGTTCGACAAGAAAGTTCGTTTTACAGACAATGTTTTCTTTAGAATACTTATATTAATTTCATTTTAAATCAATAAAAAATAAACTATTTATTTCGAATTTAATAAATATTATTATGTTAAAAGATAAATCCAAATATTAATACCACAGATTATTGGTAGATCAATCAAAAATACGAAAATACACCAAAATAAAGGGTAAGTTCTATAAATTTCATCTCAAAGTGTAGAATTTCTTTTTGGCCCAGAGCAATTGAACCGAAAATTCGTAATTGTAATTGTTGGCATTGCAAAATGTTGCTTTTTAAATGGCTCGCCGGTTGGTTTGTTGGTCAAGAAGTCGATGTCGGTCGCTTTGGCTCTTGGCTACCGTTGTGGCCCAATCTTGGCACGACCAATGTCCGAGATCTCTTTCTCTCTCTCTTGGAGTGACGCACACGACATGACCGACTGACGGACCACCAACGCCCCCTCAACCTCCCCCCCCCAAAAAAAAAAAACTGTTTCATTCTATTTGGCGCACGTGCCACACGAAGCAAATTGATTTTGCCAGTAGGTGGAAAATAAAATTAACTTTGCGGTTAGATATACTTTTTTTTGCCGTTGTCCCACTCGGGGCCAGTTAAATGACTTTTGGAAATTAGCTAGATTTTGAATTTGTATTTGATTTGCTAAGGCCTGGCGTGGGCCAACATCGATCCGTCTGTCTGTCCGGCTGGCTGTTTGGTTGTCTTTCTGGCCATTTCGACTGGTCAAGATCTCGGCTCGTACGGCTGTCAGTCACTGTGACTGTGACTGAAAATAAAAGAGTCGGTGACTGGGACTCGCTTACAAGGCGCCTGCGGTCATTTCTACCGCTTGATTTATGGCAAGAGATTGGCCAGCAAAATAGCAACTAGCCCCGGCAATTGTAGATACATTTTTCAAATGCATTTCCCCCCAATAAATGTGTTTTTTTTTATATTATTTTTCTCGTTTCGGTAAATATACTTTCTGGCTGTTTTATTTTAATGAAAAATGTTTGGGGGATTATTGTTTGGTTTCCATTGCTCTTGGCTAATTCAATTTGCATTTGTAATTGGTTTTTTTACATCAGTATTTTTAAAGCTCAGTCAAGATAATAAATCACTATCGGTTGTTTAGTACAAAAATATATGAGTTTCATTTTTATTAACATTCGTTGTTTCAGTTAATTGGAAGTAATTTGCTTTTTATATTGACTAATGAATTATAAAGTATTGTTGTTGATTATTAAATATTTTTAGCATTCGTTTCCTTTCGTTTAATGTATTTCCTAATCACTCGTTACCCTGTAAGAAATATAAACCTTCAAAAATTAAACAAAAATCAGAAACAAAAAACTTCAACAACGAACTTGCCTGAGAACCAAGAAAACTCTTCCGTCTGTTGGCCATAATTGGTCGTTTGGTCCATTGCATCGTTTTCGTGTCTCTGAACAATTATCAATTACTCCAATCACTTTTATGTCACATGCAAATGCCACCGCCTGAAATAATAATAATAGTTAATAATAAATACCGTGCATAAAAGTTAACGTTGCGCCCACATTTCTTGCCGTTGGTTTTTGTATTTGGAGTGTTCAAGTGTCTGTGTTTGCCATCGGCCAATTGGCATTAATTAGCCAGCAATTTTCTGTTGGCGGCTTTTAATTTTGCCAAACGAAACTGCCAACTAACAATGTATCAGCAATCCAACAATGTTACAATCCAACAGCCAACAGTTGCCACCCACCATACAAGCTGATGGGGAGGTGTTGAAAACAGAAACAAACAAATGCCACTCCAACGATTTATTTTCCAGCGAGATTGAAATATTTCGGTTTGAGAATGATTTATGTTTGTTCTAAATATTTATGGGAATCGTTGCGAAAAAATATGACAATAATAAAATGGATAATAAATTATGGTTAGTTTGGCAAGAAAATGCTATTTAAATTGTTAAATCTAAAAAATATTTTACATGCTAAGAAGATCTTAGTAAATGCATTATGATAACATTCCAAATTAATAGCTGTACCTTCATGAACATTTTTGAAGCTTAAAAAACTGCAATTGTCCTTTGATAATCAAGAAATAACTTAGCATAACTTACAGACCAAAGGGAAATGCCTAAGGGCTTGGTTCCTGCCTTTTCCCCTCTAATGGCTCTAATAATTCTGGAATTATGCAGTTTGCAGGGTTGCCTTTTCTTTCAGCTTGCACTTCTTTGTATTTCGCTGCCCTGACAATACATAAATTTGTCTTTGAAGTGGAACCGACAGAAACAAAAATAATGGTTGAGGCAAGTGTTGCAGTTGGCAATGCAATTGTGCATTTTGTGATTTGTATTTTTTAAGCCTTGTGTCACCGCTTGATTAGTTTTTAATTGTATGATTTATGGCATTGCACAAAAGCATTTCGCGTTATGTTAATGTTAATTGAGAAATTAACATTTTATTTATACATACTAGAGATTTATATATTTGCCCGCTCCTCGATCGCCGAGACAACTTGTCAGATCGTTAATGCTCATCAATCGTTTGGGCATTTTGATAATTCGCTGATTTATTAGCCAGCCAGCAAGGCACGAAGCGACATTTTGCTTTTAGCCAATATTAGCATAAGACGGAATTTATTTCTTATCTGTAAAGCGGGCCCCCTTTGGCGATTCGTTGCAGCATTTTTTTGGCATTTGGCGCAAAGATTTTTCTCACAACGCCCACCGCCAGCAGAGTTTGAGCTCATAAGCTAGATATTTTTTTTTTTTTGTAACCGCGGAGTGCCACAAAAAGGCCACAAAAGCTCAGCCGGCCTCTGACTTTCGGTAATTTGAAAATTAATAAAGTCGTTTGTTATGCAAAGTGGCAAGCGGGTGGCGGATGTGGGCGGTGGTGCGGGCTTGGCCGACTTGCCAGCTGTTTTATTATTTGTTTGTTGTTTGTTTGTTGCTGTTTGTTTTTTTTTTTTTGTTTGTTGCCGTCTGCGGTGTGAATTGGCCCAGCAAAATGTGGGCCACACGGCATCTACAAAGTTGCGGCACTCACGCATGGCCCGCTGGTTTCCGATTTGGTAAATCAAAAAATATTGAGAAGGGAAATGCATAAATAATACGCTGAAGGCTGTGACTTTGTGGGGGCCGTAATGCTGAGCTGGTATATCATGAAAATTAGGGATTTTAAGTCAGATTTGGGGAATTTAATTACTATAACGAAACATTTTAATTAGTATTACAATTCAATTCAAAATATATAGCACAAAAACTAATGTCAAAATTAATAGTGAATGGTTTTCCCTCCAAACCTTTTCCCCCAAAATGCAATTAGTTCCCTTCCCTTTGAGTCCTTCCTTTCATCAGCACACACCAATCTTAATAAGCCAGCTCCGAAATGCCAGAGCAAACAAAAGGTGTCTCTGTCAGTGTTTTTTTTACCATTTTTTTGTGTTTGGCCCCCAGCTTAGAGCTACTGCTACGACTACTACTCAACTACTGAAACTTCGGCATCAACTACTACGGCATCTGAGAAACAGGCAGCAACAATGGCAGTGGCTAGTAGCCAGCTTGTTTGGCTACACCTTTCCCCATTAGCCCGCTTAGGGAGCCAACTGGGTCAAAGTGGCACAAACCCAAACCCCACTGCGATCATTAGGCGAGCAGTAGAAGAAAAAATAAAAATAAAACAAAAAATACGAAAAAATGTTGGAAACCATGACAATCTTCAGCCCACAGGCCAAAACGTTGACAACCAAGTGCAGGCAAATGTATCATAAATTTTCATATAATTTTCCAGCCGTGTCTTTGCCAGCAGGAGAAACCGCAGCATAGTCGGGTCTTTGAGTTTTCAGAGATATATATATTTTTTTTTTTTTCTTTTTTTTGGACTTTTGAGAGACATTTTTGAGTCTGTGTGGCAATGCAAGTGCCGCCAAACACTTGCAGCTGCAAACAAAAGCAACAGCAACAATGATCACTTGTAGTTAATTTTTCACAAGTGACTGCAAGTTTTGTGCAATATTGCGAAGCGGTTTTTCTGCTGTTTGATTTTTCTTTTTACGATTTTCGGGGGGTTTTCATAGCCTGACCTGTCGCGACCGTTGCCAGGTGCAAGCTGGAAAATGCCTTGAGTCTTTGACTTTTCTCGCTGTTTTATGCTATTTTTTCTTGTTGTTGTTGTTGTTGTTATTGTTGTTTGTATGCTTTTCTGGGCTTTCGGCAGTCACTTAAGTTTCTGCAGCTGAGACGATAATTAATTCGGAGTACACTCATATATGTATAGATATAGATATATACGATCCGGTTCAATTATGTCTCGGCCAAGCAAGGAATTTTAAAGCGGCGGTCTGAGATTTTTTGGCAAATTGGAGCAGTTCCATTTCCATGAAGGCAGCTGTGCCGCTCAGTAAAAAAAAATTATCACAAAAAATTGAAAATAAAATAAAAGCCAAAACTAGATCCGACACTGACATGCCAATGCCGCACAAAAATTCTCAGGCTTGTTAATTGCCGTTGTCAGCTTGCGGGCTATTTATAAATTTTACAACAAAATAAATGCTGCCAATGGGAATGGAGTTGCATATTTGCGGTTAACATTTAGATTAATGTATTGTAAAAGGAGTAAGGCATTTTTTTGTGGAAAAACTGGGGTTAAAATATGTTAACATAAACTTGATGAAAAATGTACATATTCGTGGATTACTTTTTACTCACCTTTCTCATCTTTGGCCTACAAAGGTCTCCAAATCGGCCTCCGTGTAGAGAGAGGTCCCCGTCTCTTTTTGCCGCTGCCGATTAAGGTCCCGTATTTTTCTTCCTTTCTTTCCTTTTTTCCTTACTGGCACTCGCTATCCCTCTCGCTTTCTTGTGTGAGCCTGCGTCTCGTTTTCCCTTCCTTTGTTTTGTTTTGTGTGGTGAGTTGGTGTCAGCGATGTCCGCGCTGGTAGCTTATCGACTAACTATCGACTTATAACTACTTATCGAGAACTTAAGTGCTGCCAGACTTCAATGTATTGACTTAATTATAGCTAAATGAAATATAAAAAGATCAAATGTTTGTGAGGACTTCAGGTTCGCCTCACAACTTAAACAGATAAATCCTTAATTTAATAAAATAAATCTTTACTATTTTTTAAACTATTTACTACTACTTGAGCGCCACCAACAGTATTAACTTATCAATGAATAAGTCTTCCTGGGCAATCGTACTCAATGGCATTATGCAAGACAACACTTTACAATCGGAAAATGTCACCATTTAATTACGCACACAAAACAGTTTAAAGTTGCAACTTGCAGCAGCAACATTCAAGTGACAGTGACAACGGCAACAGCAACTGCATTGCACAAATCTCGTCAGAAATTAACATAAATCCAATCACAAAAGCCCGCGCAAGTTGCCAGTCGTTTTTGGAAGCCGTAGGACGGCGATCGTTTAGGCCAGCTAGCCAGGAGAAAACAACAACAAAATGTTGGGATCGCTATGGTTAGGATTGGTATTGCTCTGGGATCGAAACGGAACGGATCGGATCTGTCTGCCTGTCCGCCTTGGTCTCTGAAATCTGAATCTCGAACGGCATATGTCGCTGTGTGTTGGCCGTCATGTTGCGCCTGCGCCTGCGCCTCCAACAGCAACTGCATCTGCATCTGAATGCTAGTCCCATAGTCAGTCTGAATCTGAATCGGTGGCTATATAGCTGCCCGACTCCCAGTCTGCCCACGCGACTAATCGCGCAACTGTGCAACGCCAACTGCTGTTACGTCTGTTGCGTTTGTCTTGTCTCCTGGCTGCCGTTTTTTTTTCGTACTTCTTTTTTTCTATGTTTTGATTGCTTTTCTATGCGAAATGATGAACAGGGTAGCAAATCGGGTATGTACAATGAGTTAAAGGATTTTAACAATTGTTTTTATATATTTCAAAATTCGGTATATCATTTAGAATCTATTTGTAATAGGAAAAGCGAAGCCAAATGCTCTTAAAAGCAAAGTTTAAATTTAGAATTGTCCCATTATTAAACAATATTCAATCTACCATCAAATAGCTTAACAATTCTAAGGTATCTCCAAGTCTATAAACTTTCCATACATCTGTCCTACTCCTTTTTTTCTGATCTGCCTACGGCGCCCTCACATGCAATCCAGCTGCTGCTGCTGCCCGGTTTTTCTTTTTAAATATTTTGGCATCTCTCTGTGGATGTGCTTTGCATGTTGGCCAACTGCCTGACTGGGCTGCCCCGCATAACCCACACATGCCCCCTTACGATCAGGAGACACTTTGCGTTCCTTTTATTTTTATTGCTGATTGTTGGGAATTGTCATTTTTGGGCTGCACGGGTGCGGGATTGGCCACTCATGCCACATAAATGTTGCATTCAAGCCAACTGAAAAACAATTCAATTATCAGAAAATGCAAATGCCAAATGGTGTCTCCAAGGAATGCCCAGCAACCTGCTGAGAAAGAGGGAAGGGGACCGTCCAATGCACATGGAAAATTAAGGAAAGCAAATAAACTTTCTTTAAGGAATATAATAAAAACTAGAATAATATTACAAAATGATCGCGTATTTTTCTATTTCCCATAATAATATTAGTTTGTATATTAAGAGTTACGTATTTTTCTATTAATTAACAAGTTTTACTAACAATTTTCTCTCTGTGCACTAGAGAATTGCACTCGTGACATATTCGGCCGTGTATCTTGATTTCATTTTTCAATTTCCACAACAAGCTGGAAAAAAGCTGAAGGAGGAGGAGCAGAAGCTGCAGAACGCAAATTATATGGCGATCTTGTGAGCTTGCAACATGTTGACAAGGCGCGCCATTTACAACAGCAACAACCACGCTGCCAGCATTTCCGTTTCACAATTAACGTTCTACGTGACAAGTGACACCAATTTTACCACCTTTAGTTCAGTGCAGTGCAGCCCAGCTTTTGTATTTTGTTTTTGTTTTTTTCTGATTTTTGTTGTATCTGTTTCTGTTATGTTCCATGTTGTTGTTATGGGGACCACCATCAGGGCCGAAGTTAGAGCGTGCTGCAGATGCACGTTCAGCGATTGTGTGCGCAGTTTTGTTTTGGGTTAATGGAGATGATTTGTTGCCCTATTCTAATGCTGCCACCTCTCCCTTTGCTCACTACTCCCTGCCTACCATTTTCCAGCAACTCATTCGACTCACAGCCTTATTGCAGGGGTAATAAAAGTGTTGAAGGGGCCATGCAACTTAAAGGAAAAAGAGATGATAATCCTAAATAAATGATAAAAAAATATCTTAACATTTTAACATTTTTGTTTTTTAAATCATCGAAAAATCCAAATTTTCTAATTTTTTCATCTTTATCATATCTACATACCAATAAGAACAAAAATTTCCCTCATTTCTCCATGTGCGACTGTGAGTTATGAAATTGACAAATTGCCGCTGCAACCGCTTGACCTTTTAGCTGCTGCATGCCACATGTTGCACGCTGGCTGCTGCAAGTTGCTTGCTGCTGACCCTGACGCCTCCTAACCAAGTTTAGTTTCACTTCTCAACGACTCGTCTTTTTTTTCCTCTACTGGCTTTCTGTGGGGTCAGTGTGTGGGTCGTGGGGCTGACAATGAGCTGAGTTATGGCCGTGCAGATGGAAATTGTTTTTCCAACGTGGCTAGGAGTCAGGTTGCACATGTGGGCCATAATCGTAACCACCATAACGGCCATAACCACCATGACCACCGTATGTGGCAAGATATTTTCTGCGGAAAAGAAGTTCACAAAGTTCACCTTAACTGGAGATATGACTGGTGGCAAGGTGAGAGAATGTTTCAATTAGTTATTGTCCACTGTGTGGCATAAAAGTGGAATTTTCTGTCGATAGATGGAATTTTCTCACACCTCTCTACACCTGCTAACATATCGATCGCTTCGTTTAATCGGCATTCAAATCAGTCAACAAAATCAAATGGAAAACATTTGTCAGGAAAAATCTGTTGACGGAAATCTGAAAATGTGGTGTGAAAATAAAGTTGACTTGGGGAGGCGATAAAATTCGAAAGATATAAATGATGAAAATTCACACTTTCGACAGGAGCAACGGAAAATGCATTTGCAAGTTGGCAGAAATGTAAAAAAGAAGCCAAGAAAATGTATGAAAAATAGGTGTGAAATAAAAATGAACCTTAACTATTAATGGAAATCATTAAAACAATTTTATTTGAGTAAAGAGTAAAGTAAAAGAGTCAAATTGAATTACCTTATGTAACATAAGCTTTCATACTTTTATCTGTAATTAAAACGAAAGCCATCAGGAAACTCGGAGGCATAAAAATTAGCATAAAACTCAACAAAAGCTGCAGCCACGTCGAAGAATTAATTGCGACAACATAAACACTGCCCCAGATCAGTGTCAAATCAAAACAATTTTCACCGATCCAATCGCTCTTAAGGTGTTTGCCCAGTTTTTCTTTTGTACTTTTTTTTTTTTTGCTTTTAAAACATGAATATCAGCTGGAAGATCAGCAACACACATCTGCAACACATCGACAACATCAGCGATTTTAGATGCTTAATTTATGCTGTGAGTATGGCAAGGCATTTGCATAGCGTTGATTACAAAATGCCAATCTAACGCCCCTCCTCGATTTTTCATTTTGAACTGGGTGGCAAACATGTCGCCTCTCGAGTTGGCCTGGCCACATTCAAGTGTTGGAGAAAAACGCTTTTTGACAGGCGGAAATGGTTGCCGTTTTCTGTTGGCCATTCTTGTTGTTGTTGTTGTTGTTTGTTATGGCAAATTCAATCAGCCAAGAGTGCAAGCCAGGTCAAATGCCACTAATGAGTTGCCCCACACGCAGCCAGCCGGCAACAGATGGGGCAGAAACGATGCGACCAAACGGCAAGCCCATTTTACACTGTGCAAATAATTCAAGATACATATTCTTAAGGTTTTTCTAAAGAAACTAAAAGAATTCTCTTAACATGTTAACCAACTTTTAGTACAGAGAATAAAACTATCACTTAAGACACTTATTTTCTCCCTGTGCAGCTGCATCAACACTCAAGGCTATTTTATCAATGCGTTGATGTTGTTGCTGTTTGCGGTAATTGCAGCATCATCTTGAAACTTATTACATGCCAAGTCAGCGGCAGCAACAACAATGATAAAGCCGTTGCTGATGACAATCGCACAGACCTGGAGACATGGACATGGCCTGGGATTCGCTTTAGTCTTTCTTCCTTTAACAGCGCCGATGAGTTGAAAAGTGCAGCAGCAACAGGCCAACTAGCAACATCATCAGCAGCGGCAACAACATCAGCAACAGCAACAACTTGGTGCAGCTGGTTAGATTTATTGGTCTTAAGTAGCAGCAAAATGCGTCTTTTGTCGTAGTTAAAGTTTATTGGCCACATTACCCCCTTGCAACAATCTGCCAATCCTCCATGAAAAAGCCCCCCACCGTCCATTCTGATATTTCTGCTGAGTTGTGCCGCAGATAAGCATCGTTCATTTGAGTACGAGCTCGGGCTTATTTATGCCAGCAACAACAGCAGCAACGATGACGACAACATAAGCGTTTATTACAGTGCATTAAAATATCAGATAATCGGCAATTATTGCATATAGAAAGATGCAAGGATCTTGCAGTAAGCGAGTCAGGTGCAACAATGAAGATGATAAATGGTGATTGAAATGAACTATATAAGTATTTATTCATTTATTATGATTCTTAACCAATTTTGATTGACATCTACCTTAACATTTATTACAAATTTATAACTCTAGCTTAAGAAACGGCAAAGCTTATTACAATATCTTCCAGTAAATTATAAAAGGTCACCTTAGTCATAGCCACATGTGTTGTTTATGTTCAACGAAGCCCAGATTTAGTTAACCTTATTGAATGTCTAAATGTCAATAGAAACATCATCTTTAAAACTTAATCATATGCTGCTCATGCCGCATGCTAAAAACAAATTGCCAAAGTTGCAAATTCAATTTGGGTCGCAACTTTTCGTGACGCCAACAACATTGCTCTAAATTTTCCAAAAAAAAACCGAAAAAATAAAAACCGAAAAAATAATATAATACAATCAGAAAATGTTTTCATTTTGTAGTTGACCTTTAGCGGCAAATGCATTTAAATAAATATGCCATAATTTATGCATAAAAAGAGACAGAGTGAGAGAGAGAGAGAGAGACAAAATCCAAATATTTGGCATAATCAAATAAGCTAGAAAAACCATAGAGCTACCATTTGCTGGAGGCTGTAAGCCGCGGTTGTTGTCATAAGCTATGAAAATAAACTACATTTACCACAGAAGCCGAACGAATGACAAGCCACCTAACCCCTCGAAACTTATTCGGCAGCCTCGACTCAATCGTCAACTCATTGAGATATTGATCTACCACCCCCTCCCCTCCTCTCTTGGATTTATATATATATTTTTTTTTTTTGGCCAAGACAGACTTGGAGTCTGATCTTCCAGCCGCCGGGGCCGATACTGAACTATTGTTATTTCACGAACTGTGACACGTTGCCTTTTTTTTTTTGATGTTTGCCATAAGTTTTTTGCCTGGTTTATTTTCTTCGTGTTTGCCTTTTTTCGCTAGCTATTTCTTTTTCTTTTTGCTATTATTTATTTCTTGATTGTACAATGAGTAAATAAATTCAGTGCTACTGTACCCACCCTCGACCTTTTGTGGCAGTAGCTCTGGCTAAATGTTTGTGCTGCGATTTATCATTATCGTGACTTGTGATCTCCGTTTCGTTTAAACCTTTTTTGGCTGGCCATTGTTGTCTTGGGGGTATTTAAAGTTGTGTTTTGCTGTTTTCGTTTTCGTTTTCTTGTTGTTTTGTATTTTTGCGAGTTAAATTAACATGTTTTTTTCCTTTGAGTGACATTTGTAGGTGTACAATGTGGCACAAATGAAGTGAAGTGTGCAACAAATATGGCCAGGGCGATTGTCGACGATTGGATCAGTTGTCGGCGGGGTCAAAAGGTGACGTGATCGTTTTTGGGAAAGTCCTCGGGTTTTCCTTTTTTATAGACACTGAGGAGGGCCTTGTTCTCTTGTCAATCCGTTACCAACGCCCACACAATTCGTCACCCAATTCGAAGCGAAAAGAAGAAAAACAAAAAAACTAACCGGCATGACCATAACATTAAAATAACAATCGTCTACCACTTACTTATCCCTCCACTTCTGGGAACGCCTCTTCCAATCTCCAGCCAACGATCTGTTTAAAGTCTAAGTATGCCCCCTGGCGACACTTAAGTTATTCGCCCCTCTCAACTTGACTCGAAAATCCGTAAAATCAATTTGCCAAAACATCTACAACTTTATCACAGGGGGCAGAACGGGGTTAAGCAAGTAGGGATGCACTCGTGAGAGAGGTTTCATTGGGGTTAATCACGCTGTGAGTTAGTCACTTCCCAAATTTTTGCAAAATTAATCACTTTTGAAAAACTGACTTAAGTTATCCTCTTGATCACATTTTAAAACTGTTTTTCAACTAAACTTAAATTATATTATTTTACTAACTCATCGTGTCACGTTAAGCCAATCTCTAGAGCCCATTTGAACCCCCATCTTGGCCCAGACAACTCCATCTGCTTGGCATCAATCTCGGAGTGCACTTCATAGCCTCAAGAAATCACAAAAAAAAAATACCCGAAAAAAACACTTAAATTTCTGTTATCGCCTGGGCCATATCAATTGACTTTTCGGCCCGAACATAAATTACAATCCTCGATGGCTGAAAAAAGAGTGCCAAATATAATAATTCAGTTTCGGGCAAGCGGAGAACTGCAATTTTCGCATCAAACGCTTTCAACTAATGTCAGAGATTAGGAAAATGGGTGGGCCAAAGAAAAAGCGAAAGAGCTGGAAAACTTTTGGGAAAGCCGAGGCGATATTGTTGCGATTGCACTTGTTATGTGTACTTGTGGGTCAGTGGTCAATTCGCCAAATGGTTTCATTGCCGTGGCGGGGTTAATCAAAAATTGCTGACCACGCCAAAAAAAAAAAAAAAAGGAGTAGCTATAGTAGGAATCTAATATCTATATATCAGCCACGCATGCCTCTAAGTTAATTGGCCATCATAAGAGTGACCGAAAGTGCAACTTATTGCCAAAGAAAATTGCTTAATCAAGGCGTTGGCTATGCCGATCCGAAGTTAATGGGCCATAAACACAGCCGGAGTCAAGCGATTGCCTGCCTAATTTGTCGCTTGCCAGGCCAATCAGGCGCAACATGTTGCCAGGAACAAGTGCAACATAGTTAGAACACTTGAAGAAAAGGTAGGGAAAATGGTTATTAACAAATTTAAAAAATTCTTTAAGAAATTTTCATATTTTTTATTGTTGTTGATTAGTACTTAAATTAAGTAAGTAACTTAAGCTTTTTGAAAGTTTTTATAAGAACATTATCAAATATTTTTCAAGTGCAAAAGTTTTCTGTTTGCTTGTGTTGTTTACTGTCAAATGCTGACATTTGCAACGGTCGCTCCAATATGTTTGACATTCATTTGGCGATTCCAGCCGCATGTTGCCCAGGTGCCTGACATTTTGCGTTTGCATAACACGGCCAGAAACATTGGCAACTGCAACGGGCAGTGAAAATCAAATGCAGTACATCACCTGATTGCACTTGTTGCCAATCGATGGAGGCGACAAGAGCGCAACATGTTGCCGGCTGTCAAATGGGGGCAAAAGCAATGTGCAACAGGTTACAGTGGAGCTTCTACAAAAGAAACTGCTAGGGAATAAAAGCAGAAATGCATTGAGTTTAATAAAACCTTTTCAAGTTCTTTAACAAATTCTAAAGATTTCGAATTGCTTATTTTTGATTTAACGAGTCTCCACTGTATATTGGCCATATGAAAGTTATTTACCTAAATGGGTTTGTTTGGTCCGCAAAAAGAGTGGCTCAGAGAGTATCTCCACTTCATGGCTTCAAGTCCAAAAACTTGCCCATGCTTGGTTTTTTTCCCACCTCTTCGTTTTTTTTTCTAGTTTATGGCGGGGAAATGCGTTTGCAATAAAAAATCAGCCACATAAACGGGCACTTAACAACAATAGTTGATTGATTGTCGACAATTGGCAGCCCGACTGTGTATTTTGTTGCTTTTTTGACAGCCGTATGTGTTGGACTGCAGGTGTTTGCCTGGTTATTGATTTGTTTTTTACTCGTTTTGTTTCTGTTGCCAGTCCCCCATTCCTTAACCACCTTATTTTTTGTGTGCGGTGCCTGCATACCTTTTGGTCGTTCCAGTCTCAGGTCACAGTGGGGCTTAACAGTCTGCGGCCCGGCAGCTTAGGCACAACTTACACGGGCTTAGGACCACACACACACGCACTCAGGTCATACAAGTTATATGATATTTTTCTCAAATTGAAATCGCGTCTGTGAAATGATAATCTTTGTGAGTTTTTTAATATTCGGATATAGTTTCAGGGGTTTCAGATTTCACAGAGATTACATAGGTTTTGAAAGTTCGCTCAATAAAAACTTTAACGATGCGGATAAAAATCTATTTTTATAATATTAAATTATTTCTTATTTTTATTTTTAGGTATATTGTTCATAAACAGCGCCATAACAATTTTTGAACATTTTTAAAGCGACTTTAAAATTTATTAACCATTTTTTACAGGCTTGACCCAACATTTTTGTGGAAATAATTATCTGAAATATTTTTTAGATAATTCCCTTTAGGAAATTCCTTTCCCATGGCAACTTATTTACCATAACCTATACCCCAAAAGGTATTTCTCTTACGATTTCTAGGCAGGTTTATCACCAAACTTTGAAATGTTTATCCATTAAAAAAAAAGCGTGCCGAAGATATTTCGAATTTCATGTCTATTATTGAAAGTTTCATAAATTCGCGGCATAAAAATGCGGACTTATCTTTGAGCGCTTTGTGTTGTCTTGACTTTTAGCACGTAATTATCTTGAAGTTTGCGCCCACACCGACAACAACGAGAACAACTAACAGCTAACAACCAACAACAAACAACCAACATGAGGGCCAAAACAAAACAAAACAAAAAAGACGGCTCGCGGCTTTAATAACCATAAAAATGGCAGTCAATGCAGGCTTAAGGCCGAAAATGCTTGGCGCGAGAGGAGGAAAACCGAAATGATTGTTGGGCGCACAAAGTAAGCCATAAAAAATATTTAACACACCCTCGGACAAAGCTGTTAACAGCATTGGAAATGCGTAGGATAAGGCCATAAAAAATTTTGAAAAAAGAAATACAACAAAAATGCAACAACAACAACAACAACAATAACAGCAAAACACCCATATATGTTGCATTTGCTGCGACAACTGGCGTCGAGTTGTTGGCAATTTTTCCACTTTTTTTCTTGGCCTGCGACGGCGACAAACGACAATTAAAATGCAAACAAATTGAATTTGTGTGCGAAAGGTTTGGCTCTGAAGTATGGCTCTTTTGGCTAAGTGTTTTGCGCCATAAACTCACGGCGAACGGGCAACAAACAACCGTGTTGTTTGTTTGTTGTTTCGCTGTCGCACGCGTGCTCGCAACATTTTTGCTGCTGCCGCTGCCGCTGCGGCTTGCTGCGACTTGTGAAGGTGGAAAAGCGGCGAGAAAGTTGGCGTGCCGTTATTTTAATTGCAACATGTTGCCCGGTAATTTGTCTGGCACTCGTAAATGTTGCGACGCTAATTGCCGGCTCAAAAAAAAAAACATACAAACATAAAAAAAAAAACAGCCCACAACAATGGTAACAACGACAGAAACAACAATGTTGCCAACACGTGTGGGTCGACAGTTTTCCACACATTTTCTATGGCTCCTAAAAACTGATTTTGTTAGTTGAGCGTTAACGCCCTAAACCGCAGAATCCCCACATCCAGCACAACAACAAAAAAAAAACATACCGGAACCCCTCCGAAAAACACCTCCTCCTTTGTCCCTTTTGGCCATGGACATTAACCTGTCAACGTGGCCAAGTTTGCAACACATTTAGTGGCCGGCCCGAAGGCGCAAGTTCAAACTTAAGTACTAGCTACACGGCTGGGAAAACCGGGAAATAGAGAAGTAAGTAATTAATGGATAAAATATATATATTTTTGGGCATCATGAAATAAGGATTAAGAAATCAAGCAAAGAAGCTATCGTAATTAATGTTATTTTACTATCTTCGTGTTAGATCCATAAGGCAAAAAAAAAGTTATAAGCTTTTCTTACAGTGCATCGTAACGCGCAGCAACTCCATCGCCATTCCGAGCGCGGCTCTAATCTATAAGCAGTAATCAAATTTCAGCTCGCAGCTACCAACTTGCAGCGTACGTGGCTGCCACAGCCCGTAATTATGCAACACATGTTCAATGCAACAATTGGCCATAATTTAGTCAAAGGTAATTGAGTAAGCCCCGTCTGAAAAGCCCAGCTAACGCCAGGCCCCAGGTCCGCTCTATCATTATGCGGTATCCAAACTGCGCGACCAAGGAAAAGACAGACAGACAATGCCCGCTGCTCGGTCCCTCCCATCGAGTACGCACAGTAGTCCGACTAAAAAGTACAGGCCAACCTTGATTGACGACCACAATGAGGATTGAGTGATGGAGCCTTGCGAGCTGCATTGAGTTGAGTGCTTCAGCGGAGATGGCAGGAGGGAAGTAAGCGCATCCGAGGTGGTGCTTGCCACTGGGCGCCTGCCTGCCTACCTGGCTTGTTTATTTATTTCTAGTTAGTCGCATTATCTTGCTGGACTGTTATTTAATTGTATGGCCCGATTGGATGAGCATCAAGCAGCCACCTGATTTACTGTGCACTGTGGAAAATGTTAACGGTGGTCTTTTTGTGACTAAAAATATATCAAAACTTTCTTTCAGATATTATCCTCTGCCTTAATACTTATGGCTAAATATATATAGAGTGCCGAACTTCATCTTTTAACTTATCGACAACCCAATCCATTTTCCAGTGCATCTTTCTTCCTCCAAAGAAATGTGTGGAAATTCTTGGTGCTGCATCGTATCCTTAGCTATGTAATAGCTCTACTTAATGGCTGTGGCCAATGTGAGCTAAGCGCTCGGCGTATCTGGTATCAAGGAAGATAGAAATTGTTGTTTAATTTGCGGAAATTGTTGGCAAAATGCCGGCATAGAAAACATATCTGACAAAAAGAGAAGGTTAAGGTGAAGAAATATGTGGCAATAATTTTGCATTTCCGCCGTCAACTGGAATTTCTACCATAAATCGTTGCCCAGCTAAGCACAATTTCCAACCACCACCCACACAGAAACGCCTTGGGCCGGCCCACAGAACCGCCTACCAATAGCTTGTATCTGGAATCTAATATCTATAACCTTGCGCCGATTTCTCAAGCAAACAAATATATATGTAGATACACTAACATTGCTAAGCAATTTGGTTTGCAATTTTTGCGGTACAAAAATTATAAATTAAGTACTAATTACATGGACAACTACAACAGCCTTAAATAGCCAACGAGAAATCTTGGGAAAAATCAAACGATTTGCCGACTTTTAATGTTCGCTGCGGCCACGCCCACCTAATGCCCAATGTGTGGGCGTTGCACTAATGAACACAGAAATCGAGAAAAAATGGAAATAACGAAAGATTTTTGTAACAAATGAAAAAAGGAGGCAAGCACAGTAAAGCCCACGTTAGTAAACGATTTTATTGATATATCACAATGGTAATTACTGTTATTTGCTACGAAAATTAAGAAGTTTTTGGGTTTTATATTATTGTAAGATATTTATTAAATATATTTAAATTTAATAATAAAAATTGATATATATTTTACCAGAAGCTTCTTCGTTTTTACCTCAATAATTCTTATTTTTTAATGAAAAGCTTTTATAAAATCAAATATAAAATATAAACTAATGTTTATTAGACCCTCCATTAGGCTTATTTACTGTATTGCAATGCTTGGATGCCACATTTGATTGGTCGCCGTTGCCGTTGTTCGTTGTTGCTGTCTTGAATGGGTGATAAATTATTTCCCTCCATTTACATAAATGCTTTGAATGCATTAATTAAAGTCCAAATGCCCTCACTCCCCCTTGTTCTATACAAACCAAGTCCTACCCCTCGACAACGCCCCCTCCCAGTATATCTTTAAGACTGCAGTTGTCGATCTAATCAATTGCTTTTTTTTGTTGTTATTATTGGGCCAGGCCCATAGAGAAGCCATTATACCATTACGCTTAGCATATCGGCCTTATATATGGGCGAGTATCTGTATCTTTTGTTCGGGTTTCCTATGAGCTGCGTATCTGCATCTGTGGGATACGTATGTATATTGTATCTGCATAAGTTTGTTGGCCATTTTAAGTGGCTGCCGCCTAATTGTTCATAAAAGTCAACAGTCAATAGCTCTTTATGTTTGCGCTTGAAATTTATATTTATTTATTGTTATTTCTGTTCGCCAGTTTGGCGTTTCTGCAGCTTCATAACTTTTTTTTTTCCTGCTGCCAAGCATTTTTGCCCGTTTTGGATGTGTTTTTGTTGTTGTTGTTTTTGGTTTGTTAGCATTCTGCAGTAGCCATTGGAAATGAGTTTTGTCTCTTTGAATTCCAAGGTCTGCCATTCTTTACAATTAGCAACTGAATTTATGAGCGATTTCAATTTCAATGCGGTTCGTTTGTTACTTTTGCCTGGCCCCTGGCTGATCTTTCTGGTGGTGGGCTAACGAGTTTCTGGCCAAAAGCCATTGCAACAACACGAATTCAAGAACAACAATGACAACCGTCTTAAATAACAAAGGCAAAGTCACTGACAGCCATTTGCAACTAATCAGAGCAAAGGGTTAATCAATATTGATTTTAGAGAAGTAAAAAGTTAAAGCTTTGGATATTTTTTTATAACTATTCAAATCAAATTTGGCTTAAATATAAAACTTTAATCTTACACAAACTTCTCAACGAAGACTATGATGTAAGCATTCAAATAAATTTACAAAGAAAACCCCCACAATTATGGGAATTTGTTGACTCTACTGATCATCTTGTCTAATAAACAAGCAACATTTATCAGCATTTAGATTGCAGTTGGAATCACTCATTGGCACATACCATCTGGCTGACATAATTTTTCTTAGATCACCGCCCAGTTTAGCGCCCATTTATGCAATCATGTAATTTTATTAACAATATCTATGACATTTAGCAATTGTTTGGTCACGTTAGAACTGCCGAAGCCAGACCGCAAACAATTACGTTTACGTGGTCGTGGTCAAAGGGGCAATTTGGTAGATGCTGCGATAAGCAATGCACTTGGCGAAAAACTAGCTAGCAAACAGCAGTGATGGAAGTCAGGATTCATACATCATTCAAGAGTTTTATTCTTGTTATAATCTAGGAATTCATTTTACTTTCATAGATGAAATGAGAAATCATTTTAAAGAAGGTTCTGCGTTTCTTCTATTATACACTAACTATCATATTTCTCTCAGTGATCTCACCCGCGCACGACTTGCTCTTGGACTTCGACTTCAACATCGCCTCTGACTTCCACTTCAACTTCAACTTATTGACAATGCAATGTAATTGTTTCCGATAAAGATCTTGACCAGGCCTTAAAACCGCAAAGTCTTTGTAACGAGGGTCTCAGTGTCCTTTTTTCGGGCTGGACTACATCATGTGTCGCCTGCTGGTTTTTATACTAATTGTCTTATTCTCTGGAGGATCCCAAAGTTGGTCAGCCAGAGAAGTGATTCATCAGCTGAATAAAGATGGGAAGCATCAGCTTAATATCTACATGGATTGTGGTGATACTGATCTGAAGATGGATCAGGAAGTTTCCAATTTGTTAATCGAAAGTTATAAAAAACCAAAAAAATTAATGGGTAGATTCAGCGAGCGTTCTTTAACCATTGCCTGTTTGGAGGAATCTACAAAAAATCAAACTATAAATGGAATACAGGAGCTACTCTGGGGATTACACCACTTGCAAATGTTGTTCATCGTAAATTCTAGCAATTTTTACTTTCAAGAAGCTTTAGACAAAGGCTTTGTTCGGGTCCTAGCTTTGAATTTATTAAATGGAAAGCTCTACACCTATAGGCCCTATCCAAAAGTTAACATTCATCAGATTGATGATATAAAAATGTTCTATAGCTTGACAAATCTAAGAAATCTGCAAAAACAGGCAGTTACTCTTACTGTGGAAACGATGACACCTCGATGCTTTCACTATACAAACCGAAAAGGTCAAAAGGTCTATGCTGGTTACATGTACCAAATGATTAAGCAATTTATTAAGACCTACAATGGCACTGAGAGACATCTTTTATATGATACAGACATCATACCCTATGAAGAAGGGCTGAGGGCATTAAAAAGTGGCGAAATTGATATGGTTCCAAGGATAATACACACACTGGGTTGGAAATATTTCTACCACAGTCATATATTCTTCAACATTAAAACCTATATAATGGTTCCTTGGGCCGAACCCTTGGCAAAAAGTCTGTACTTTATACGACCTTTTGGTTCTGCAGTTTGGTTTACTATTATAGTTAGTTTTATCTATGCTTCTATCTTGATCTGGTGGATAACACATAGACAGGAGGAGAACTCCACTTTATCTAAAACTTTTTTGGATGTTTTGCAGTTGTTATTTCAACTTCCTGTTACGAAAATATGGCATTTCAATATGGGAATGCATCAGGTAGTAAGTTTCATCGTCCTATTCACAGTTGGCTTTATTCTAACCAACCTCTATACCGCTCAATTATCAAGTTACTTAACCACTGGCCTATTCAAAAGGCAACTCAATACCTTTGAAGACTTGTTCCGTGAAAAGCAAATGCTGATGGTGGAAAGTTTTGATGCTGACGTACTTCGGAAAATGATCAAAGCTAAGATAATTCAAAAAGAATTTGAAAACATTACCTTTGTTGCCTCGATAGAGGATGTCTTTAAATATCGCAAGGGGCTCAACAAAACGTATGCCTATGAGGCCTACGAGGATCGTATTGCCTTTGAACTTTCACAGCAAATGTATCTTCGAGTGCCGATTTTCAAGACATTAAAGGAAGTCTTCGATCAAAGGCCAGTCTTTATTTTAGTTCGTCATGGATTGCCATATTTAGAGCTATTTAACAGTTACCTTAAAGGTATCTGGGAATCGGGAATTTGGGGAAAACTTCAGAGGGATGCCACCCTTGAAGGAATCTCTGGCGGTGAAATAAGTTTTCGCATATCAAAATCCCGCGAAATACAGGTTTTCGATAAGGAGTTTTACTTCTTTGCCTACATTTTACTGGGCTTGGGGTGGTTTTTTGGTACTGTCGTGTTTTTGTTAGAGAAATTTATGTTTTAATTATAAGTTACTAAAGGTTTGGGAATATGATATAACAATGATATGTGGGAGTGGTTAATATAATATCACTTCCAAAAACATAAAAAATCCCCACAAAACGAAATACCAAAACCTATGAGATATCAATACAAGCTAACGACGAGTGAACATCTGGAAAAAGAAGTAAAAAACGAAGGAGAAGATTAAGAGGAAGACGAGAAATTAAGCGAAAAAGTCGAAAACGACGGAGAAGATTAAAATGACAACGAGTGACCATCTCGCGAAGGAAGTAAAAAACGAGGGAGAAGACTAAGAGAAAGACGAGAAGTTTAGTCAAAGAAGTAGAAAATGACAAAAAAGATAAAAGGACAACGAGTGGCCATCTGGCGAAAGAAGTAGAAAACGACGGAGTCGATTAAGAAGAAGTTCAAGGAGCGAGACACGTTGAAAACGACGAAAGGAGCAAGGAGGACAAAAGAAACGAAGTGGAGAAAAAAATAAAATGAAGAAACTTTAATCCTAAAACTTAGTGATGAGTGCAACAAAGTAAATTCAATAAATAAACACTGGAAAATTGATATTTGGAGGTGTCTTTAATTTCCTTAAAGGTAATAAAATCGGCTAAATTTATTTGTCCTAAAATACATAAAAAAATACTAAGTAGTATCCAATAATGACTTGTAGTTTTACCAGCCATTCATAAATATACCCCAGGCTACCCATTAGATAAATTCAAATTGGCATGTCTACTAAACATTAAATCAGTGTATGTAATTATATAATGATACCATTTAGGGGGCCGTGTCATATTGCCTATAAAAGAAGTTCTAAGCAGAGGATTCCACAGTCAATTCAATGGATTTGCTTTACCTCAACACGCTTCAGGGCCTTTCACTTTACGAAGGAAATCGCTTGGGCCAAACTATTCAGGAGCTAAATAAGATTTACCAAACGGAATTGAATGTATTTTTGGAGTTTGGTAATGGTTCGGAGATCTTGGAAGCTGCCTGGCAGCCTTTTATACCTACCATTTGGATTAGGAATACCAAAAATCAAATTGTTTTGGAAGGAAACTTTAGTAGTTGCACTCTAACAGTTTTGTATCTGGAAGATGAGTATCTGAATAGCGGAATTAGCTATCTTACAAAGTGGTTATCGAAATATCAACATCTTCAAGTGGTTATATTTTTCAAAGGAACTATTGGGAATGTTTTAAATATATTTAATCATTGCTTTAAAGAAGGTTTGATTAAAGTACTGTTAATGTTACCCGATTCTGAAGGATTCTTCAGCTTTATGCCATATCAGGATATGAGAATTATCAAGTTAGAAACTATCAGTGACTTTGTTGATCACTCTCGTTTGAAAACAGATTTTAATGGCTATAACATTACCAGTGGCCTGGTAACAGCAGGCGCACCTCGCTGGTTTTCCTTTCGGGATCGCAATAATAAACTTATCCTAACTGGCTATATGCTACGAATGGTTGTGGATTTTACAAATCATTTTAATGGATCAATTCGTTTATTGGATATAGTAACTGTTAACGATGGCCTTGAACTTTTGGCCAACCGTACGATAGACTTTTTCCCCTTCCTAATCAGACCGATTGAGACGTTCGCAATGACCAATATACTTTATCTGGAAAATTGTGGTCTTATAGTGCCCACATCAAGACTTTTGCCCAATTGGGTTTATCTGATCAAACCTTATACATTCAGTACTTGGATTACTTGGGTAATAATGCTTATATATTGCTCCATGGCTTTAAGGATCTTATCGAGAGGACAAATGGGCAGCAGTGCTGCTTTCCTACAAATTCTTCGATTGGTTTTGTATCTCTCAGGTGGCAGAGATATGGGAGCTCGACCATCTCGTCACCGCTTTATACTATTTATAATATTAACTACAGCAGGATTCATATTAACCAATCTGTATCTGGCTCAACTTTCGAGTATTTTGGCCGCAGGACTTTATGAAAAGCAAATAAATACTTGGGAGGATTTGGATAAAACCGATAGTGTTTGGCCATTGATAGATGTGGATCTTAGAACTATGGAGAAGCTTATACCCGATCGAAAGAATCTACTCAAACGTATAGTGACTACATCAGAGGCAGATGTTGATATATATCGAAGGAATCTAAATACTAGCTGTATCCACTCTGGATTTTTCGATCGCATTGAGTTTGCTCTTTACCAACAACATTTCCTTAAGTTTCCAATATTTCGGAAGTTTCCCCATATTCTATACCAGCAACCTCAGCAAATTTCTTCGGCATTTGGTCGTCCATACTTGCAGTTATTCAATTTGTTTGTGAGAAAAATATTCGAGAGTGGAATTTATCTGAAAATGAAGGACGATGCCTATCGACATGGTATTCAAAGTGGCTTACTCAGTTTCGGATTTCGTGATCGGCATTTGGAAGTGGAATCGAATAATTTCGAATATTATTACCTAATTGCTGGACTGTGGCTGGGAGGTTTGACTTTGGCTACCATTGCGTTTCTCATTGAATTGCTTGTGGGGTCCACTAAAGTAAACGTTACTATAGAATTTAAAATGACTAATTAAGTTTAGTTTAAGGCGACTGAGTAACTAAAGTTCCTAAAAGATGCCAGCAGAATTTATAAGATGTTAACAAATATAAAAGAAAAACCTCAAAACTAAAATAACACAAATATAAAGGTTTATATTCATATGAAATCTAAAATCAAATGTTTTACCAACCCACCTTCGGAATTTAAAATATATAATAAACTAACTGACAACTAGTATTTAACAAATAAATATTGACTTACCAATTTGGTCAGCGTAATTCCTAGTGTCATATTTTGTTGCTCAGCGGGGCTTTGAAAATAAACTTTGGCCGAAACCGTTTTCTTCCCATAACTCTCCACCCAACTGTAATTACAACGAAAATACGTTAAAATATTTTGCCGGCAAGGTGACGCCTCCCTTGCGGCCTCATTTGCATGCCCACTGGCGGCTCAAAAGCCATTGCCCAAATGGCCAAATGGCAACCTGCAACTGGCAATTGGCAACTGGCAATTGGCAACTGGCAACCGGCCAAAGTTGCAACTGCCTCCGAAGGTGTCTTCGATTATTGCCAAACATTAATTATTTGCGCGCGATTTGGCGCCCGCCTCCCATTTTTTTGTGAAAGGCCTGGGCTAGTAGTTCAAATGTTTATTTTTCTTCTCTCCCCGGTGTATCTTTGATTGCTGGATGCACGGGGAGAAAATCTGAGTTGATTGGTCAAGTTGTTTATGGGAAAAAAGCTAGAAACTTTTTAGTTTTCAAATTTTGTATAGGGAGTAGTTAAATATTATTAAATTTTTTATTAATTTCATTACTATCCTTTTAGTTTAACAAATATGTAAAAGAAAATAAAGTTTTTTATTGTGCAAAATCATCAGACAGAGGCTGCAATTTTTGCGCAACGAATGTGAGACGAGGGACGGTCAGGTCGAATCTCCGCCGTCCTCTGTCCTCCGGCTTGGCTTATTTATTTTTGGCCAAAATTGCACATTTTCCCATGCTGCTGTTGCCGGTTGTTGTTGTTGCTGTTTCTGGCCAATGTTTGCCAGTTGTTGCCTTGCAATGTTGCCGTTCTTGTTGTTGTTGTTGTTGTCGCGTCTAATCAAGGAGCGGAGTTTAAAGTCGCTGCCTTGGTCGCCCCATTGCCATTTAGCCCGAAGCGGCTGCCTCAGCCAAAACGATGAATATTGATTTAATTGAAAGTCATTGAAGCACACGTACTTCATAGACACGAGTTTGGTAGTACCTCTTAATTAAGGGTATGATGGGGTTTGCGAAAGGATTGAATTAAAAGTGAGTTTATCCTGGTAGTATGCTTATTTCTGTATTTAAAATGACTTTTGTTATACCTTAAAACTTATAAAGGATCTTATTTAATATATATTAAAAAAAAAATTAGTAATATTTTACCAAATCTTCAACATATAAGATAAATATTAAATTTAATTAAACGAAGGTTCATCTTTTTTATGACAAAAAGTATCTTTAACTTCGACTCCTGGTCATTTTATAGCTCTTTCGGCTTTCCATTTGGCGTGGCAGCGAACCGACCGCCGATCACAGCTTGTGCCCTCCCACATGCCAACATCTTCACACAAATGTACACACTCACGCTTACACACTTACACTCACACACTCACACACACCCAGATGTGGAAAAGCGACGCCCCGGCAAAAGTTTTTCCTTGCATTTGCTGTTGTTGCTGGCACATTGACACAGTTTTCCATGGCAGATGTGCCCAAGCCCTGCTCTCCTCGTCCCCGACCATCACCCTACCGCCCCATTGATTTTCCCTCCGGCAATTCTGTCTCCCCATATTGGAATTTTGTCGACTTGTTTTCCTTTTTTTCCACTTCGGCATCGTCGTCGTTGGCGATGCTGCCAAATGTCAAAAGGTTAATACGTGAATTAACAGCAAATTTCTTTGACTTGTGTGTGACTGCAAGCTGCTAGTTGTTGCTGATGTTACACTGGAAAGAATTTTGTATAAGAAAATGTTGAAAATTGTTGAATCATTCGGACAGATTAAGAATCTACGAGGAAAATGATTTCTACATAATAATGATTTTTTTCAAGTTTAAGAATATAGGAATTGCTAAATTAAATTAATAGCATTTCTTTTTCTCGCAGTTTATCTGCTTTTACTAGTCTCTGTTTTTCATGCAGCTGCTGCTGCTGGCGCTTTCCTTGGAATGCGGGCGTTGCTGAGTTTGTTTATTTTCTTTAAAGGCGTCTCTGCTTTTCCCGTGGGTTCCCCCTAATGCATTTGGGACACCAGCATGTGGTCGGTATGGGTGATTTTCGTGTGGTGGCTTTACAACATATTACATTAAAATGCTTCTTTTTGTTGTCCATTCTTTTAAAGCTTTTCGCCTTCTATGCTAATAAATCAATGGGAGTTTCAGTCGGGCAAATTCCGATCATTTTCCCAGGGTTAAGTTAAGTGCGGGATTACTGAAGAAAATGTGAAGCATTTTGTGAAGTCTCTCACATTAAATTGGTCTTAAGGGAAATTTTTTCTAGGGAATTTCTAGCTTATTTTTATGGGTATACGTTTACGTGGAAAATAAACCCTTTGGGGAATTAAATTGAAAGACAAGTAGGGGGTGATACTCCGAAAGATTTATTAATAAACTTTAGAACGCTTTCTATATTTAGGATCCCCTGATAAGTCCTTAAAATACAAAAAAGTTTAAAGCTTAAATATTTATTTTACCACCACCAAAGTTCCGTTGTATAACTGTTATCCTCTCAGCAAGCGAAGACAACAACCCATATCCTGTAGGACATTTATCAAACGGTACAGCAAACGCCCTCTAGATGCCGCCAGCGCATATTGCCCTCCCCGAACTGCTTTTCAATTAAGCAAATTTTTCAATTACTTACAAAAATTCCATTTGGCACGCTCGATTGCCGTTTTTCGCCAGATGCCATGAGTATAACCCACATAGATGGCGATTAAACGGACAGAGTGAAAGATATGCAAGCCGAACCGAAATAGAGTCGTATGTCTATGCAAATTTTTTGCGCAGTGGCAAGTGCATAATTTTTATTATTATTATTTCTCAGGCGCTTTTTGGTATCCATGGCGCTACGCTAAAAGTGCCAATCTAGAGTAGATCAAAAAGCGCAAAGCCTACAACGGAGCAACAAGTGCCGGCCCACTTGGCTGCTGCCCACTTCGGTGTTTTTTTTTTTTTCCAGCTCAATTCAATTCATTAACCGAGCTCTGGCACAGCGATTAAATCGCTCAGCCTATACTATATCTATATTATTTGTGCACACACATATCTATCTTGGTATATATTTATATATATATTTTTATTCATTTTGTTTTAATGGAGACCCAACTGCATAATCTCCTGACAATTTATTGGCATTTTCATGTGAATTATGCTATTTCCATGGAAATACATTTTTCTTTTATTGCCACACAGTGCGAAGAGTGCGCCAGTGACTTTATCTTATATCTGTGAGTGTGAAAAGTGGTTCGATCGCGATAGTTTCAGACAGCAATATCTATTTTTTTTTCTTACATTTTAATTGATTCCTAATGGAAAAACAAAAATTCTCTTATCGCGATGGCAAATTTATGAAATGTTAATTACAAAATACGCGATCAAAGTAATTTGAGTCCAAGTTTCGTTAGTTTTTGTTTTATTGTTGCGAAAAAAAAAAAATAAACTGTCAAAGATTTTTGAGAAGTCCATATATGATTTGATATTAATGGCTCGATAAATGAAAATAATCACAGCAGGGAATGGAAAATTGCAAGAATTGCAATTAAAATCTGAGATCGTAAACATAAACCAATTTCAAGTGGGGGAATTGGTTTTGAGTTATTGCCAAATTTGCATAGCCTTGGGCATGGTCTATTGATTTAGATTAATTGTCTGAGTTGTTTAGCATGTGTTGGCCAATATTTAGCAGATTAGGTAATTTCCTCAACATTATGATTATATTTATGCCAAAAGTTAATTTTGAACTTCATTTATTGGTTATTAAAGTTTGATTAACTGTTCTTTTGAGACTATGACTACCATCTTTAATGGGCAATAAAGTTTATAGGTCCTACAAGGGATATATTCTCTTAAGAACGGAAATAATTTAAATTGATTTTTTTTTTAAACATTCATGGAAGCCTTATGAATATTTTATGATCATGCAATTTCCCTGCACTTTAACTCTTGGCAATACTTTTTTTAACATTTCTTAAACTTTTCTTTTCCATTTCCCATTTTCCAATATCAGCATTTAACGATCAATAAAGTTTGAAGTCGTCATTAAATTATCAAGCATGGTATTAAGCTTGTGGGAAGTTCCTGATCAGTTTTATTAGCGATCTAAGCCTGAGCTGATCTCCATCACGATGTTTAACGATTTAACGATCACTCATTTGTATTTATTAGTTTCCATTTCGTGCTGGCATCTGGCTTTCGTTCAGAACTCACCCACCCCGCCTGCACTTGACTAAGAATTTAATATCATAATTCGAATTTACAACATTTTAATGCACTTGCTCGTCCCATTTCATGGCTATTGCTGTTTTTCCGAGAGAGCTTTCCCACATGGGCCATACCATTTAAATTCCCAGCTGTGTTCTTCTCCTTGGCCGTTTGCCGCTGGTGTCCGTGCATATTTGCCGCTGCTTTGACGCCATTGTTGCATGCAACGCGTCGGCGGCAGTTGGCAAAATGAAATTTCATATTTTCTTATTCCATAATAGACATAATAAAAAAAAATACAAACATTTTTTCATAATTTTTATACACTTAGAAAAGTTTCTTTTAAGAAACTTTATTTTGGTTTCCTTCTTAAATGGTTTCTCTGGAAAAAATTTTTTATATTCTCTTAATATTAAATCTAAACTAAGACAAATATATTTCTTGTAGTGATCAATTTAGTCCTGGACACCAGCGGACTGAGGCTTCATTTAATGTACTAACCAGTGTAAGCCCGCTCTCTCATATTTATCCATCCACAGCCCCCCGAAGGCGTAGACAGTCGCATTTAGCAATTGCAGACCAAACTGAGCCATGGCCAAAAGCAAATGTCGTCGTCGTCGTCGTCGCATCCTTTTTGGTAGGACATCTGCCAGTGCCTCTGATGGGGGGAGAAAAAATCCTTTTTGTCTGCGCCGCTCGTCGACGCCTTTCATTTCGCGGGGCGTTAATATTAAAATGCATGTAAAAATGCAAGAGTCCTTCGGGTTTTGAGAATTTCAGTGGAAAAGTGCTCCCCCTTGGTGGATGCCAAAGCTCACTCACATATGGAAAATAAGAAAACGAGTGAGATTGTTTGCCATAAGAAATTATGATACGTTTAATTACCAAGTGGAGCACGTGACTGGCGAACAAGTGATGACGATGATGATGATGGCTCGTTCCTTCGGCACTTACCTCGTTCATTAACAGCTGTCAGCACATTTGGCATTTGGATTCCCCAGCGCCTTTCACAATTTGCACCTTTTTAATTAACGTGATTGCAGTTGGCACCTCTCCTTCCTCTTTTTTTATCTCTTTTTGTGTTTTTTTTTTAGCTGTAGCTGTGTTTCACGTATGCAAACGCGTTGATCTATGTTCTACGTGCTGAATGCATCACTCGGCACCTGACTGCCACACCCGCTGGAAAACTTACACCTCCCGTGGGGTTTTCGTCACTCAACGCCATCGTCATCATCCTCATCGCTGTCTCAAGTGTGCACTTGCAAGTGACGAAAAAAAAAACCACACACAGAGGAGAAATTCCAAAAAAAAAATACAGAAATTTGAATAAATCCAAAAAAAACGAAAAGGAAATCCTAAGCTTGGAAGGCGTCTGGCTTTGTCTTTCTCCATAACT
The DNA here is from genome assembly GCF_018153835.1 of Drosophila eugracilis. Taxonomy (NCBI): domain Eukaryota; kingdom Metazoa; phylum Arthropoda; class Insecta; order Diptera; family Drosophilidae; genus Drosophila; species Drosophila eugracilis. The sequence goes on along the minus strand of NW_024573038.1, from coordinate 6,522,755 downwards.
CCATAAAGCGAAAGTTCTGGTTTTTGGAGTTTTCCAGCTCAATGATGTCCCACAATGTCACGTGCTCTTCTGATTTTCTATTTTCTAGCTGAAGCGACAGGTTCATGTGAGCTAGCGCCCTAGCCATGGAAATTTCCACGTTCTCACCGGGATACTCCAGCATTTATGCACTTTACCGCGCACTCAGTGGGTGGTGCTGGGTGGCTTTTTCTTTGGCCAACAATGGGTAGAGGTCGTCGGATGGTGGGTGTGACAAAGAACTTTGCCGGATTGGTTGAACTTTAAGGAAATGCCAAATTATGAATGGCAAAGGCAGGATTGATATGGGGAATTAAAAGTTGAAAAATCGCTGTATTTTAAGGGAGATTGACTTGTTATAAGCCCATTATTGTGATTGAAACCATTAGGCCTTATTGATATAAAGGGATTGTAATGTTCTTCATAATGTTTTTGATTTTTATTCTTAGTTTTGTGGTAAGGGAGTAAGAATGAAAAGTATAATCAAAATCACGTACAGAAATACCTTGTTTCTAAGATAAGAAGCGTAAAGAGGAATGCTTGGTAAATAAATAAACACATCAAAAAGTAAATAAATTTACATTCGTATAACATCCGAACCCGATCGTCATGTCGTTTTTGCTCCGCTTGAGCATGTGTTGACTTCGTCAGATCTTCCCGAATACTTTCCTTCGTTCCTTGTTTCCTCGTTGCGTATCCCCTCCGTTCCTTGTTTCCTCGTTGCGTCTCCCATTCGTTCCTTGTTTCCTCGTTGCTTCTCTCCACGTTTTCTACTTCTTTCGCTGAACTTTACGATTACTTCTTCTTAATCGCCTCCGCCGTTTTCTACTACTTTACTACAAGATGGCCACTCGTTGTTCTTTTAATCTTCTTTGCCTCTCGTCTTCGTCTTAATCTACTCCTTCGCTTTTTCTGTATTCGCCAGATGTTCACTCGTCGTTAGCTTTTGTTGATGTCTCATAGTTTTTGGTATTTCGTTGTCTAGGGATTTTGTGTAGTTTTAAAGTGATATCATATTAACCACTCCCACATAAAATCTTTAATTGTTTATTCAAATGTCTACATTGTTATTCTTATCATTACATAATTAAGTCCAAATTTGTTGTCCCCTTGTCATTTTTCGCCTGTCAAAATATATTTTATTCTCCTTTTCGAACTTTCGGTGATATTTCGTGTGAACCCCTTGGTGAACCCTTTCACACTTTCGGCACAACTTAAACGACGATCGGCAGGCGATGTCCGGGTACAGTCTCTTCTTGTTTTTTATTTTTATTTTTTATTTTTTGGTGTTTTCAACTCGCGTGGGGCTAGCACTCAAAACAATTTATAATTTCAACGCCTTGAGATAACAAATAGCCCCAGTGGTGTGCACGATTCGACAATTAATCAAATGCCGCGGCGCGTCGCGTCGTTGCTCGTGTTACTTTTTCGGCATAATTACGTTAAAATGTGGCACGGAAAATAGTTGCAGGCCAGGCTAAGAGCTGAAGTCTTACCACGGCTCAGAGACACCGAGATAGACAGTTAAAAATGACAGCAGGCCAACAAACGAACCGAAGCCAAATGACAAAACCCGCCGTCACAAAAATTGGTTAAAAAAAGACCAAAAAAGACAAAAAAAAAGTATTACACCAAAGAGCCAAAATGCAGCCGAAAAGAAAAACATGGCCCGATGATCGATTAGGCCAAATGCAGTTGCTCAGTCTCTTGGCTTTTGGGACTTTTTGAGCCCCAGTCGTCGAGTCATGCAAAACAATTGTGGCCACAAATATTGGAACAGCAGCGGAATATTGGCCATGACTATTCCCCCATTTCTAATGCCGATTCCATTTGTATTTCCTAGGTTTGGCATAATTTGGCAATTGAATTGATTCGGCCAAGCCCTCGGGCCAAAATTTGGTTACGCTCACGTTCGCGGCTGCAGGAAATCCAGCTGAGGAAAAACTAAAAAAAAAAAAGAAAACCAAAACCAAAACCGATACCGAAAGTTTTCGGGCTCGGGTAAAAGGGTTTGGCTGTTGGCTGTGATATTTCATGTTCGCCGCCAACGCCAAAAAGTTCTGGCTATTGATTGATCGAATCTGGAGGCGAAGGATTGGTGGTTTTCGAATTGGGAATGTATTTAAACTATATTTTATTCTATAGCCCTCAGTAGGCTAAATGCTGATTCATTTATTTAATAATTTTATGAACAATATGCCTTAAATATGCCTTAAAAACTAAAAGTAATTTAAGAAAAGTCATGAAAGTAAATGGCAAGTTCTTACTTCCCAGAAAGACAAAAACTACTACTACATTATTCATAAATTTGAATTTCCCCAAAGGTCTTTCTACGATTCAAATTTGCCTCCCTGATAGCCATCGATTGATAACATTTTGTGAAACACAAAAAAAAACGAAAAATCGTAAAAATCTTTTACTATGGGCATACAACTTAAAGCAGCGAAAACATTGAATTGTTCCGCGTTATTGTTGAGCAGTTGAGCCTGGTGGTATTTTTTTTTTTTTTTATTATTTTTCCTCCTGTGTTCCGTGTTCCATGTGCAATTTTTGCATACTTCAGCAAACGCGTCATATTTTCGAGTGGTTTCGCTAACATGCAAAAGGACACTTGAGAGCCCAGGCACACAAGTGGATCCTTAAAGAGCATTTCTTCAGCTCCTGCCAACGCAGATGCCTTTATCCGGGCAGGGGCTTGAGAGTATAGCTACATTCTGAATGGCCCTGATGAGGAGCAGGGGTTTTCGTTTGCAATGATGATGAAGATGGATCTGAATGCTGAAACAGCAAATATATGACGATGGGCAGTATGCAACAGCAGAAGAACACAAAAAAAAAACAGAATCGTAAACTTTTAAAGCATTTATATCGGCTCATCGGGCTTTAAATTTTGCCATTTGGCAAACAAGAATGGATTTTACGGCAATCTCAGTGGCTGAATAAACAACAAATATGCAATATGCAGATGCAGATGGCTCCCAATGGAACTGCACACAATGCTTGTTGCCATTTCCGTTTCCTGTTTAACCATCGAAGCACACACACATTGGCACACCGAAGTGGACAGGAACATATCCTGTGCATAATGCGAATATCATTTACCGTGTCAATCACAGTACACACATCCAGGCCATGGCCATTCAACCAGTCAACCAGTCATTCGGGCCACAATACACAAAATACAAATGGGAAAAAAGTACAAAAAAGAAAAAAAACCAACCGCTGGTTGCCCGGGGATAAAGCCAATATCCCGGGTGGATTTACCAGATCCTGAGCCCCAGTCGAGTGTAAAATGTGTTGCGGTCATTTTAATATGAAATAATTAATTTCTGCGTAAATATTTATAACAGCAAAAATGTGCCGCATAATTGATATGTTTGCCCAAAAGGCACACACAGCGAAATAAGTCTAACATCATGCATTTTAAATGAGTTCAGTTTTGATTTATTTTGGACAAATATGAAATTACTTCTATGTTGAAGTGGGTAAAGTACATTTTAATTGCAAGTTTAAGGCAATAAAAAATAATTAAATGAAGTACTAACAACCAGTAAATTGGCTTATTCATAAATATTTGTGATTAAGTAATGCGTTTACCTTTGTCTGTCAAATATAATTAATAACTTTATAATTCAAAATAATTGTTTAAAAAACTAGACTAGCACAATAAATTTTTAGAATTTATTATAATATTTTAAAAACTAAACTTCTGCCAATAAAATATTGATTTATGTTTCTGAAGTTAAAAATTCCCTTTTAAATTCCCTTCCCTCTCGCATAAAATTTCCCATAATTTCCCCCTGTGTAACAACAGAATACCAAGAGACTGATATTACCAGGACGAGACCGAAAAGCCTCGTATATCTGTTTGATTTGTCCAATTGTCCATTGTTATTGGCAGTCATCATTGGGGGCGCTGCAATTCAATCATTACGAAATGAAATAAGCATAATGAAATGCAATATAAATGCATTAAATGCATCTGCTGTCGAGCCAAATCAATTTCATTCCAGCAATTTCTCCAATCCGAAATTATTGAAATTATTGATGCCCATATTTTGTACACACATATATACCATATATATCCAGAGAGATGGGAAATGCGAGGCTCCGGTTTTTCGGTGCTGCCCGCTGTTTGGGGAATTGTGGTCATTTTTCGCAATTAAAAGCTTTACACATTTTGCAATCAATATATGAAATAATTAAATAAAATGTCGCTTAATTAAATTGGCACGACCTTTTTTCGAGATGTGGCTTTTTGCCGGGCTGGAATGACGATGATGATGATGATGATTCGAAGTGATAAGCAGAAAAAACAGAAGCCAGGCCAGCTGGAGCCTGAGGAATGCGTTTAATTTGTGTGATGAGTTAAGTTAAAAATACCCTGCATTGAGGGTTATATAGGGTTGAAGAAGGTAGTTTGACGAAAAGAGTATTAGACAAACATGAAGATGAGATTTACCAAGAAGAAATGCAAGAAACCGAACCAATTCCTAATTAGAACTTAAATTTCATTTGACTTAAGCTTGATCTTTTATTAACTATGTTTATTTTTTAGACAAAAGAGTATCCCTTGGTTTGGCAACTAATAAATTCAGATATTCCCCGTTTATTTACGCATCTGAGTTCCAATTCTCGCGCATCACAGAAATGTGACAGCTAGTTAGTGTCGAAAAGACCATCCTCTTCCCCCTCCTCGCTGTTGGCCAATTAAATTCAATTGAAGTTGTTCATTTTTTTCTGTGTTTTTTTTTTTCTGTAGGCCCCACTGACTGGTGTTTATTTGTTTACTCTTTAACGCCTGCGCGCGTGCCTCAATTTAGTATTTCGAAGTCGGAACATTTTCAATGCACTTGCCGGGCGATATATGTAGGCAAATAGTCTGCTAATAGAGCCAACTATTTTCTCGCCGTGTACCCGCTGTGCGCCGCCTGTCAGCATATCAACGCAATTTGTGCACTCGCCAATAGACGAGACCGAGAAGCCAAGACGGCGGCAAATTATGGCCAACGATGCTCGGCGACTGCGCAAAGTGCCTCATAAATTCACGTCGCTGATGAAGTGATAGTGCGAGGAGTTAGTCTATGGCCGAAAAAAAAAGTGGCCAAGGAGTCGCACAGGCAGCCTTAGATTCAGATCCACAAATAGCCAGAGCTGCACAGCTCAAATTTCTTTAAAAATGTAAAAAATAACGGTTTTTCAGGTCGGATTTTGTTTGCATTTATTCAAATATTTTTCCAAACTTTAGTTAATTAGTATTTTCCTCTAAGTGATCCTCTAGCTAAAAGTGATCCGAAGTGATACCTCGTTAGGCTTGTATTTCTATCTATATTAACCTGACATGCAAATTTAAAAATATACATATATTTTTTTTTAATTTTTTCCAAAAATTTTCTGTTTTAAAAAATTCGAAAATTGGTTTTTTTTTATTTTCCTCCTTAAAAAAAACGTAATTTCCCCAAAACTAAGCCAAAAATGGTCAGAATATATGTTATGTGGCCCATGTAGGGTTTGCTTTTTGAACTATCGATAATTTTGACTTTGGCATTTCGAATGTTATTGTCAATGGCTAAGTTTACGCTCGACGACAATTGGGAAATATTAATATTTTTATTGCGATTTTAAAACTCAAATCTTTCGTGGGCCCGCTTTTATTTTATTCAAATCTAAAAAAAAATTTGGTCAAAAAATAATTCTTCGAAAAACATCACAAAAATGAAGAGGAAAGTTTGTTTCGGTCGTTAATTGCACAGAACAATTGGGCCAATATCAACATCGTCATTTTTCACCAAAGAAGTTAGTATTCAATAATGCTAGGAATGATCCGAATATTAACCCCGTTAAGCTTGTATTTGAATTTCCAGTAGACTAGTATGAAAATCTGAAAACTTTAATTTTTCACAATAATATAGTATTTTGCCCACTGCAACCATACCGACATCTTATGCATTTTTTTTCAGTGCACATAGTGTCTTCTGCAGATTGTTTATTGCAAGGCTATGACTTGGCCGCAAAATCAGCGCAAAGAGATCCAACCAACGCAACAACATTGTTGCTCAATGGGCCAACTAATGTGCCGCAGATAGGAAATAAAAAGGAAGCCATTAGAAAGTGCAAAAAACAAATTGGCTGCAATCGCGGATTACATAAAACGTCTTTCACTAAGAGCAGGTGCATCTAATACAGAGAAAAACTCATAATCATTTATTTATGATTGCTAAAATATTTTATATAAATTTTCATAAATTTTTATTAGCTTATTAAGCATTCATTAAGTTCGTTGAGTTAATTTAAAATCCCTTTTTGACACCTAAACAAAGCTTATCCAGTGCCAGACTTCCTTGTTCATTGATTTCTTCCAGCCATTGACACAGTTTCTTCGGTGCTAATCTCAGTTGGCTTACAACACTTTCTGGCCCTGGTCCATTGTCAGTTGGCCCGGCTATTAACCGACCTTCGACAGAGGCCAAGGACAATGGCAGGACGAGGGCGCGTAATTGAAAGTACGCGACCAAGTTGTAAAGCAGATGTAAGGACATCAAGTGTCTGCCGCTCGGAGCAGTGCTAAAAAAAATATGCAGTAGAAAAAACTGAAGATGAATTTACCATAATAAAAATAGCTAACGCCCAGGCCGAGATTCAAGATTCAGTGAGATGCCATAAGCACAAAGGCAAACTGTAGATAAAAATTCAATAAGCCAGGCCAAGAGCCCAGGAGCAGGACAGCGAGGGACCGACCGTTAAGCCTGAAGAAGGGGCAGAGTGTCTGCGGTTGGGATTTTGTGGCCAATAAATAAAATTAATACGAACGCACTTGAGCACAACTTGACCAGAGCTAGAGCAGGTCCCCGACGGAAGGACTTCGGTTGATTTTTTTCCTAAGGTTTTTTTTGTAAACCCCCCACCCTATTCTCATCATATTTTCTCCATTCTCTACTGTGTGTTTTGTTTGTTGACTTGTTGAATGAGCCGAAGACCAAGGGCCAGGAACAGGCCAACTGTTGACTGGCACTTGCTGCCTTATGGCCAAGCCGATATTATAGGTAAATAGAGATGAGGCTCAGAGCTTAAAGTTAAGAAAGGAAAAATGCTAAAGCTGTTGAGGTAAATTGAGAGATGCCTGAGTTCTTTTTTTTATATTTATGAAATAAAAGTTATAAGAAGCTGAAAGTAAAAAAGAGTTATTAAATTTTCTTGTTCACTGAAGAGATGTAAATTAAAAAAATTTAATCTTAACTGTAACTTAAATTTAAGCATTTAAAGTATTCAAATTACTTCCTTATCCAACCCAACAAAGTTAACTGTCTAAACTTTCACCTTGTTAAGGATTCCTCAATCGGGGAATGTAAACTGCCAATTCTCTAGGCGTTCCCACAATGCATTCATAAATTAGTCAACTCCAGGGTGCAACTACTGCGGCATCCGCAATGTTGCAATTCGAATGCTGACACGTTGATGACCCCGCAATTGAACTGCCATAAGAAATCACTCTGCGGATGGAAAGGATTATTTGAGGGGGGATTAGAGAGGGTTGGTTGAACTGGGAGGTTAGCACTGCACCGCCCACTTTCAACACTTGCCACAACAATGGTGCGCAAATATTTACCAGCCAACCGAAGCTAAAAAGGCAAAGGCATCGGCATCGGATCAGCGACTTGAGTCTCTCAGCCTCAATTTGAAATCCAATAAAATTTAATTGGAAACTTCATCACGGGTGCGAAAATTCACACTCTAAGCCAAGGCAGGCACGACTTGGCTGCCGTTTGCCGTAAATCTATTGGCCAAGGCTTTTCCAGTTCCCAGTTTCTAACCCCCTCCCGCTCCCCAAACACCTTCGATATATCCACACGTTTCATTTTGCACCTGGCGGCGTTTCTCTTGGGGAAGCATCGCGATAAGGAAATATTTTTCATACGGTCTTTCGGTCTTTCAGTCTTTTAGTCGGTGGGGTTTTTCATTTCGTTCCATTCCGTTATTGGCCATGGCAATATATGGCTTATTTATGATTTTCCTTTTGCCATGCCATATCTCTCTGGTCCATTGTCGACATTAATCGCTTTGCTCCGCTGAAAACTATAACATGAAATTGGGATTGATTTATGTTATAATTACAAAAGCCAGACGCATATTAGGGGGCCACAAACGAGAGCAAACAGTGGGGCTGGCTATAGAGATAGAGATCTACACTTGGCAAGAAATGTTAACAGAAATTTAAAGACTTTATACAGATTTTTACAAATATTTAACTTACTAAAAAGGGAATACAAATTATTTGAATGGAAGACTAAAGTAAAAGTAGATAAAAAGTAAAATTACGTAGTTTAGATTACAAAAGACATATTTAAGAACCCGCTAAAGACTATAAAGAGAAATGCTAGGCAATGAGTGGAATATTGATTTGCTTTTTTTATATTACTTTCTATTCCTGTGTAAGAACTGTAAAATTTTGAAGGCTCTAGAAGGAGTCGACTAATATTCGATCCAACTAGAGCAGGAATCCGAAAGAGATTTTGTGTTGCGTCAATATAAAAAGTCTTCAGTGAAATTTCCGGTTTACTTTCCTTCCTCCATGTGTTGCATGTGCCGTGATTTAGATGTTATATGATTCTAATAATTATTTCGAAGTCTCCGCAATGAATTCCCACCAGTCCTTTTCGTAGCCCTCCCGGACATGGCATAGAAGGACATGTCGTCGCTTTTGGCAGTAGTGTGATAAGTCCAAGACCTTTTGCTTAACTTCATAGAGATTTTTCACAGTGATCTCCCGCTCCAAACACTCGGAGATCTTCTCGGTGGCCATTTCCATGTCCCTTTGATTATCCTCAAAGATGATCTTCTGATTGTTATTCATCAAGTAGAAGGCAAAGACATAGGTGTACATCAGAGTGGTGCGACATTGGCATAGAACATCGACGGCATCGCGCAGGAACTGAACCTCAATCCAGCTCATCTCCTCCTGCATGTCATTCATTTTGGCCTGGACATTGGCATACAATTTGTTCTCCATTTTCATGCTCTGCATATGGTTGGCATAGCGATTGTAGTAGTGCAAGTATCTGGCCATCGACGAACGATACTTTTGCTGGGCCAACCTGGCTTGTTTGGCCTCCTCCTCGTCGAAACGATTGCAACTGTACCAGGACGAACCGTGTGGCTCCCAGGAACCCAGACACACCCAGCAGAAATCATATCTGCAGGATGGATTTTTGCAGACCATATGATTGCAGCCACCATCCTTTTCAATCGTAACATTGCATTTGGGGCACTCTTTGGTGTTCTGGGCAATCCAATTGGAAGTCTCCGAGTCCTCAAGGCATTTTTTGAGCCAATGCTTGAGCGAACTGCAACTGGCCGGTTCATGCCAATTTTCGCCACAAGCAAAGCAAAACTGATGGCCACATTTGCACTGAACAGCTCGTGGCTCCGCACAATTGGCCTTTACGGCATGGGTGCAATTGGGGGCGGGACACCATCTCATCAGAGTGTTGCACTCCACAAAGGTATTGGTGATGAGCTGCTGATATCGTTCCACAACTTCTGGATCATCGGCGAGTTTTAGGAAGGATACATAATCCACTAGGATATCACAATTTGTAGCTGGGCATTTAATCGTATTGGCTAGGCCCTCACTGCAGGCCTTATTGGCCAAGTATTGTTTCCAACAGGCAGCACAAAAGCTATGACCACAACCCAAGCCCATGAGTTCCTCGCAGGGACAAAAGCAAATGCCACAGAGCTGTTGCGAGGAACAGGAAGCCGATACGTTGTTCGCCAAATCCGTTTCACTTCCCCTCTCGAAAGGATTCACCACATGGGCGCGCTGAAAGAAATCCTGTGGACTACTCTCGAAATAGTTTTCGAACAGACTCTCCTTGTCCCATTTAAAGTGATTGAGGATGATGCGAGTAACCTGCGGTGATAGATTCAAGACATTATTGACCTCATCGATGATGTTACGTTGATGCTGAACAATTTGATCCACCGATAGGACCTTGTAGAGAAAGTCATCAGCATCGGGATTCCGATTGTTATTGTCCGCCAAAACGATTTCCGTGCAGGTATCCTCGCTGTCACTGTCAAAATTCCCGGAACTCATGTGACTGTGCAGCGATCGATGCGAGTCACCGTGATCCTCATCCGAGTACTCCGAATCGGAATTCATATTACCAGCATGTGGTTTATATCTTAGCAGAAAATGATCTCAGCACAAGCTTAAAACATTTGATTTGTTTTCCTTTTTCTGTGATCTTGTGAGACTGATGGAACTCTGGGACTCCTGACAACGGCAACAGCAATGACAGCAACAACGTATAGCAGACCACGTTTTTGGATTAGGTTTCTAAACACTTTCGATGTGATGAAATGTTGTATTTTCTTCGTATTTCTACTGAAGACTAAACCTACTCGGTTGACACTTTACAGGAATTCTTTTTTAGCTAAATCAATGACATTGAAAAATTAAGATGAAACCTAATTTGTTGATGTTTGGCATGATTTCTTATTAAGCAAAATCTGCGAAAATAATAAATCAGCTAACACAGTGTCTTAATGTGACCAAATTTGAGAGGATCTTTTTGTTCCTAAAAAATACACGTCTAGTATGCAAGATGACAAGCTCAACGAGGTGGGGCATTCCATATTAAGATCGTTTTGGGCTTTTTATGAAAAAAATACTAGGAGAAGGAGAATCAAGGAACAATGAAAAGTGATAGGCAAACCACTTCACAGACTTGGCTTCTTGTATTTTAAACTGAGTTGTAAATTTAAAGCTGTTTGCTAAAATGTTTTTAAACAAGTTTTAAAAAGTTCTTTTTCGCATTTCGCCAGCATTTTAGTTGCTATGCGGTAGCCAGAATCCTGGATTTTTAGTTCCAAGTTGAGAGACCATCCAAATGCATTTGGCCTGCGCTTTCGACGCGTTCTCACATGCACACTAAAAGCTTTTCGGGATATATATTTTTTCATAACCCCTTCGTGGCATAAAACAGAACAAAGCAATGTCTCAAGTGGCAAGGGTAAGGCACGGGCACGTAAATAAAAAAGAGGTATAAAATCCAGGAATAAAAAAACAGCATATACATGCGATATGTGAAATGAAAGTGAACGAGCGCACAAGGATAATGGCGACCAGAAAGGGACAGAAAAGCGAAAAGAGAAGAGAGAGAGAGAGAGAGAGAGAAGGAGAGGGGGAGTGTGGGTTATAGAGTAAGGGTAATGAGTGTGCATAATGCAGATGCAGATGCAGGATTCCGGTCCAGGATCCCAGGAGCAGCCCAATCCAGCCCATCTCCAGCACTCATTGAACAAACGGGCTCAATCTGCCATGCCGAGATGCACTTGGGTAAGGGTACACTGGGAGAAATTCAGTGGTTACAAATGGAGAAATTTCATAAACTTAATATATTTTGATTTTAAAAATACTCATAATTTCTTATAAATAACAATTCAAGACAGATTTATATATATTTTGGACTCACATTGTTATTAAAAAACCTTCTTTAATTTTAAAAAATCTATAAATTAACACATTTTCTTTAAGTGCTTTCGATTCTACATACGTGAGTATATGCATTTTTAGCAAAGAAACACATATCGTGGTCATGAGGCTGCCCCTGCCTTTATTCCTCTCCCTGTTTTTGTATTATTTTTTATTTAAAACAAAAGCCGCACAACAACCCGCCAAAAACAGTAGCCCGTTCCAGGATAAAAATACAAAAAAAATATAAAAAAACGTAAAACGAAAAGCGCTGGCAAAAATCATTACAAATAAAAAATGCAAAGTCGCCAAAACAGCAAAGGCAGCAGCCACAAAATCCCTTTCATCAGCTTTTCCCAGGGATGGAGATCCACATTCTCGCCCCCTTTTCTTTCATTTTCCAGCCATCCAACATCTTTTCAAGTCACAGCCAAATTACAAGAAATCCTTTCGTGCGCGTGAATGCTTTGGTGGAAAATGCGGAAAAGGAAATAATTTGACCATTTGCTGTGCAGCAAAAGTACAAAAAAAAAAAAAAAAAGAAAAGAAATGAAGAAAAAGGAGCGGAGGATGGGCGGATGGCAACGACTGGGCGTGGCCTGTGTCATATGTGGAAAATTTCAAGAATTTCTCTTTGCCCCCATGCAAATGCAATAACAACCAAGATGCGCCACTTGTTGGCCACGACGGCTTTATCATTGCCAATCGCGTCCAGCGACTGGCCAAAAGAAATGGCCAACTCCGATGATGATGGTCAACAGCGATGGCCCTGTGACGTGACCACGCCAAAAGACCAAAAAGACTGGCCGATGATGATGCCAAATAGCTGATAGGCCAAGCCAACAATCCCGGCCAGGCCAACTGGCATTTCTCTGAGCCTACTTAAAGTTGGGCACTAAGAGAAATAGTTGATAGTTTAGTAAGAAGTTTGTCTAGAAAATGAAAATGAAATTAAAAAATAAACGATTTTCACATATAAAAAAATTAATTTAATAATGATTTATTTTAAAGTTAATATCTAAGAAAGCCAACATTATTTTCCTCCGTGCATTTAATGTTCCTGCAACTATTTTTCTTTGCTGCAAAAATATTCTTGGGAAAAATTTCTCCAGCTGCCCGTCGAAACGGTTGTCTCTGGCCAAAAGGATGTTCGCTTGGAAATTCATGTAAATTAGCTAGGTAATTACAAGCTTTATATCAGCTTGGCAAACGGATGTATGCTGATCGCGGCGATAAATGCGTTCGCCCGCTTCTCGCATTATAATTACGCTCTTGTCTGAAATTGTATAGTCGATTTGAAAAAATAAAATAAAAAATAATAAAAAAAAAACACGCAAAAATTAGCTGGAAATCAACGAGCATGAAGCGCCGACACTGTAGAAGAAAATCAACGCTTGGAACTAATTTGATTTTGATGCGACTGGGAGACCCCCAGAGACCAGAGAAATGATATAGAAGAATGCCCATACATACATATAGTCGGATTTCTGTATAAAGCCGAGCTCTCAACTCCCGGCTCATAATCATAATCAAGTCGCGGTGTGGCATGAGTTATTACATTAACGGTTGGCATGGACAGCTGGATTTATGTTTTCTCTGCGCCATTGATTGACCTTGACTAGCGGTTTAACAGTAGCTGGTCAGCTGCGATGAATTCGTATATAATTAAAAGCGAAAATTCATTTCCAAGCTTCGAGTGTGTCAGAGATTTATGGGAATTTCGTTTTAGTCTAGACATTAAATTCATTTTGAATGCTATTCGGATGGATCATTCATCAAGTGGTTGGGGCTAGAAAATAGGTTAGGGGAACAAGTGATACATCATGGAAACTTGCCGAAGATGGATTACTTAAGTTTGGCTTTAGAAGGGGCGTTTTTTTTTTTTTTTAATAATTTCCCTAACTCTTTACTATGTGTTGTGTCACTTGCTTTGTGAAATAATCATTGAGCTGTCTCTTTCATCTCACAGTCAAAGGAGAAATCATTGCCAAAAATTTGCTTTGAAAACGATTGTGTTTTGTGGCAACCCCAGAGGGCATGTATCCTTATCACAATCCCACCCTCGCTATTTTCCGTAAATACTTCCAATCAAAAAGGGTCTGCAAAAAAAAAAAGAAAAAAAGTTTCCTTGTGACAGGCAAACGAAAACTTGGGTGCGAAGAAAAGTGAAAGTGCTCCCCCTTGTTAGACATTCAACCCCCGAAAAAAAGAAAAACATATAGAAGAAAATCAGCTAAGGAAAAACTTTTTTCCACCACATGTGTGTGGTAGCCTCGCACATGCAAGCTATCTCTTTCCATCGTTTGGCGGCTTTTCGCCTTTTGAAATTGAAGCATTTCCGCCATCTTTTGCTGGAAAATGGTATGGGTATGAATGGGTATTTGGAAAAACGCTGCCAACGAAGAAAGTGCGTTAAGAGAGTTAAGGTGGGGAAAACTACGCCACTTCAAAGTGGCAGTTTAGTTAGTAAGTTGGCCTCAAAGAAGGCAAATCAGTGGTCTCAGACTTCAAAGCGGGTTTTGCATTTCGTCCGCCAATATTCTCGCGCTTTTGCGGCTTCTTGGCCAACTCTTTTTGAACTAACCACCCTGCTTCCTACCTCTTCATTGTGACATAGAGAACATTGACTTTGGTTTTGGCCAAACTTTTTTTCGAGGGCCTGGCCTAGGAGTACGTATGATTCAGAAGAGGACTCTCTGGCCAGTGAAAGTCCTGCTGGGGAATTTCGCGTGTTCAGTTGACATTTAGTGGACTTGACGGGTTCACACTCGTCTAAGTGAGGGGCGGTGCTGGTTTTTATGACTTTCTAATGGGTACTCAGGGGTGGATTGGTTGCAATTATGGGGCTGATTGCCCAGGGTTGTATTTAAGGGTATTAGATCTTATTTGAAAATAATTGAAGTGGTTTGAAAAGGAAAAATAAAAGTAAGATGTAGAAAGATATAAATTATCAAAAAATTGTCAAAAAACTAGTCAATATGGTAAAATCTTCCAGAAACATAATAGTTCTTAGTTTTCTTTCTATTATTAAATTTTATCTAGCATATACTTTTTGTGGTCATCATCTTTAAAATTCCTTTCCCCAACTTCAGTATATGTTTAGATAATCTGGTCGGCCTTTAATTGTTTGATTCGTTTCTCTTGTATTTTCTTTTTGTTTTTTTCCAGCATTTTTTTGTTGTTTGGACCGCGACTGTCGTCTGGCACGTCTTGGTGGTATTTGGGTGTTTGTGTGACTCTGTGACTGTGTTTTCTAATGCACGTCACGTGACAAAATTGTATAATTTCCAAAACGGGCAGCGGGCCGCACGTCGCCCATTGCCATTGTGACATTTCCGGTTAATTTGGCGCCAGCTCAGCCGGGTTCCAGTCTCGGTTTTCCCCCCTCATCACTCTCATTCCCAAATAGCCATTCTTTGTCCCACCATCAAAAACCAAAGGGGGGACTGCCACATTTTTGACACTTGGCCAAGCAAAAATCACAGCGCAGGAAACATTTCCTTTCCCTTTTTATGTCTTTTTTTTTGTTTTTTTTTGGCCAAATCGCAATTACCTTTCCCTCTGGTTAACGTTATAACGCTGCTCTAACGTAAAATCGTAACTTACTTTTCCTTTCATTTTGTGGCCGCCGGCGGACGGACAATGCAAAGATCAATGCCAGTCGTAGTCAGAAATTAGTAAGTGCAACTAAAGGCGAACTAAAAACGAGGGCGCCCACTCAATCCACAGCCCCACCTCTCCTTGCCATCGCACTTGGGTCTTTGGAGCAGCAGCCATGCCATGAGTAACTGACATTAATTCAAATTGTTAATTCATGCCTGTCACGCTTTGGTACAGCGGTGTCCCCACAATATTTCCTAGCCCGGCTCTAATGCACTGGGGAAAACTGGGAGGTAAATCTTTATTGAGGCATTAAATATTATTTATTAACAAATTTATAAAAATTGCAATAATTTTTGAACTTTTATTAATAACTGAAATAGAAAGTTTGAAAAATATAATATTCGAGAAATGTTGCATACTTTCTGGCACATTTTGAAGTGTTTTTAAATTTGTTTACAAATTTACTGAAAAATCTTGGATATTATATTAATACAATACGATTTATGGTTTGTTCCCAAGCAAGATCTAAAAATCTTAAAATTTGTAAAAATTTTTATAATTTTCTAGTCCCATTTCCTTTATCATTCCGAACACCCATTCCTTCGGCCAGTGCAACATTCGAGTCTCTGTGTGGTGATTGTGTTGACGTCTACTTGGCCGGCTGTTGTTATTGTTGCTAATCCAGATCAGTGACCAGTTCCACTTAGTAAATACAATGCAACAGTGGGTGCTTTAGCTGCCTGCCTTTGCGTGAGCCCCACCAGCCATCAGCCGTAATGCCAAATACCTCTAAAACCACCAGAACCACTAGAAACACCACCACCACCACCACTAACCTTTCCCCATCGACGGCCAAGACGTTAATTGAATTATGCGACTTCAACTTAATTACGAACCTGGTCCTCCCAATCACACACTCCCTTTGGCCCCCCCTTTGGCACATGTCATTCTCAATGGGAAATTAAACCCAATCATTTGAAGTTTCTGTCCAGCTTTTTTTTCCTCTAATTTTATTTTGTATTTTTTTCTACCTTTTTTGTTATTTTTTTTGCAGTACTTTAGCGCAACGTTCTCGAGTACAAAATGAAAGTTGTTTTTAGAAGTTGTTTCTGGTTTATGGTTCTGATTTAGCTGTGATCTCTGTGGCTGGCACCACTTGGCTTTTGGCTTGGTATTTTGGCCAACTGACGTCATAGCCTGTCCACCACTTATTGGTATACCATTTTTTCTTTATATTTTTTTTCATATATTTTTTTCACTTTTTTATTTCTATATGCAGGCCATGCAATTTATATGCATGGCCTGACTTCTCTCTCTATCTCTGCTGTATATATATATATGTTTTTTTTTTCACCAGCATTTTTTAATAACATTTTCAAATGCCATGGCATTTATTACCATACTTTGCCATTTTTTGTTTTGTTTCGCTTACTCTTTTATAACTCTATAAAGCGCAATCAGAAATATTTATATAGCAGGCGGCAGCTGGCACAAAAAAGCACGTTAACTATGCCATTGCTTAGATACTTAGATACAGGCACTTATAAAGTCGTAACAATGGCAACAACTCAATTCTGAATGAAACTGATACAGTTGTAATGGCAGCGACAAAAGGTGTGGAATTCAGTTGCCAGATGTGTGACTTAAGTTCTGGTCAATTATGAGTATAATTTGGGAATATATTGATAGTAAGATAATGATTTTTTTTAAGGTATTCAATCGAAATATCATCCCAAATCTCCACTTTATTTGCAAGCAATTAAATTCAGATGCCCGCCCTTAATCTTTATTGCATTTTATTCACGGATTTCCATCCTCCACTTGAGCATAATTATTATGCAATATCCCTCAGAAGTCCTTTGTTTCCAGGCCCTTCGGCTAATTAGCAGCGAACATCAGCCGCACGAACAAAAAATGCAATCAATGAAGAAAATGCATGAACACTTGAGCGAGAAAGCAGCTCTCCCTCTCTCCCTCTGCAGGACGAAATCAGGAGAAAAAACAAAAAACAGAGAAAAAGCAAAGAAAAACCCTTGAACAAATAAATGCAAGCGAGGTCTATACAGCCCTGGCTAAATGAAGTGTAGGCTCAAGTAAAATGAAAATAAAAATTGCAGTACGAAAAATGAAGGGAAAAAAATGAGAGAGAGAGAGATGGAAAGCCAACAAAAAGGATAACTCGGCAGGATTCTGAGGTGCACTTGAAAATGGAATTTATGCTTCATGCATGATACATCATCATCATCATCATCGTCATCTCGTCATCACTCCACTGGCATTTTGGTAATGGAATCGTACGCACAGCTTCCAGAGTTCTCCTCAGAGTTCCATCCTCATTGTGCTCGTCATTGTCGTTTGCCGTTGTCCTCGTACTCGTACTCGCCCTCATCCCCATCTCCATACCATCATCCTTGTGATGATTGTCGTGATATATCCTATCCAGGATGGCTGACTGGAGGGGCCATAAGTGTTGCTACGTGCTCAAAAGCGTTTCATATTAATACGTACGTAGTACTCGTATACCAGCATGCCATATTCCATGTTCTATGGCGGCTGTGTAAGCAATCAAGTCATGTGATCCCTCTATTTGAGCGAGAGGGTAGAAAGTGACTTCACTACACATGCTCTCCTTTCCTCTTATCCACCACCACCTCATACTCGTACACTCATACAATTCATCCACACACAATCCTGTCAACGGCAGGACATCATCTTGGCCAGGCCAAAGCCATTCCAGCCTGCATATTCATTGCATATTCATATGCTTGGCGCAAGTTTGTTGACTTTTCATTTTGCCTGGCGCTGAATTGTTTACATTTAGCGCTTGGCGTGCTCAAAACAAAACGCCATTCGTCGGCATCTACGGCGTATGAATAATTTAGTGAGTCATTAAAACTCAGCTGCTGCAAACGCAGTCGCAAAACGCAGTCAAACAGCCGCGGCAGTCTCATCATTCTTCTTCGCCTTGTTATGACACTTTTCACTTTTCGCCAGCCAGCTTTGCAATTAATATATATGGCTAACATCTGACTTTCTTTTGTCTATATCTAGTGGTAAAACCCTCAAATATTTTCACTAATTGCAGTCATATGTTATGCTAGCTCAAGATTAATCTCAGCTTATAGTTTTGGTAGCTGTTTTGTAATTGAAAATAAATATTCATTAAAGCTATAAAATATATTTAAATTAAACACGTATTTTCCTAATAACTTTCAGAGCTGTCCATAAGTTAAACATTTTAATGTGCAACGAACAAATATTAATTAAAAGTCTCTCTAAACACACATTGGCAGCTTAATAAACATTGGCTAGATAAGAGTTATTTATTGTTTTTATGGCCTAAAAAGTGTTTGCAAATTTAATACAAATTTAATGCTAAATTATTTCGAATTCGATTTCAGTAATTATTGATAAATCTGCAACTGAATAGCTTTAACTTATGCTAAATTGTATGATTATGTTTTTAATTATCAAATGATATGAGGTAATAGATGGATATTTTTTGGGGAATTAAAGTTGATGATTTAAGGCTTAGTTAAACTAACAATTTAACATTCTCTTTTTAACAATATCAAGACTTACTGGCAGCTTATGTAATTGGATTTTGGTTAATATTGCTATAATGAAACATCATTGGAGATTAATTGCCTTCATAAAAATATCAACAAAAATCTTAATTATCTTTCAGCAATATTGGAGAAGAAAAAGTTTAAAATTAATAAACAATGTGATGATTTAGTGTGCTTTGACATTAAGTGCCTAATAAATTGGAGGAACTCCTTTTTAAAGCCATAATTTAATTTATTGGAGGATTTGCAAGTGATTCATGTGTTAATTATTCTACGATCGCTGATTTATTCATAAGATTAGAAAAAACATTGCATATTGAATTCAATAATCCGCCATTTATTTAAAGAATTTAATTTATGTACTTAAGACTTTAAGGTTTCAAGTTTAAACTAGTTTTATCCAAAACTTAAGCAAGTAACAAATCCATAAATCGCTTCTTTACTGAGCTTTTAAGCCAAGTCTAATATCACAAATCTTCGTGTGAGTATTTAAAATTCCCCCCCTGCCTATCCTAGCTGTCTTTTCACATTTTGGGCTATCAAAATCCTATCCTGTCCACCACATCCCACATCCCATTCCATTTGGGAAACCCACACCCCATTGGAGGTTACCTAAGTCAGCACAAATTGCTGTTATAGCCAGACGATGACTATGACTACGACTCGACGTGATGATGACGATGATGATGAGGACAAGGCAAGGTGTTGCTTTTGTTAGAAAATTTCATTATTTTGGCTTAAGCCGGCACATACACAAACTCCTTTGGGATATTTATGTGCCAGGTACTACTACTACAGGTACTATATGCACACATGCCATTTATAGCCAGGGATTAAAAGTCAAATCCTTTTGTTTAAGTGCCAAAATTAATTTTCATTTGACATGCAATGGGCCACAGAAAACATGTTTTCCGTCTGGGCTTGGCCAAGTCATGTGGCCTCGGCTCGGCCTCCCATCTTTTTTCCCCATCATCTTGGGTGGAGTTTTTCGGCAGACGATGGCATATCTTTAAAAAAAAAAAAGTATACATATATATTTTATATACATATATACAGTGAAGCTAATAAAGCCAGTTGAATGCAAAAATCTCGGCAATCCATTGATTGGGCTTAATTGAGTTGGCCATAAACGGTCGTCCAAATATAATCAAATACCAATTTAAATTAACTCAACAGCAATTTAAGCCAGCAAAAAATTTTCAACTAACCGACAGCATCAACAACGGCTAAAACGCGAAAAAATTAAATTAGTGCAAAAATGTAAACATGTTGTCGAAGGCAGGAGAGGATTGGGAGGAGGTGGACGAGGAGGAGAGGCACGCGGACATGTAAATGACGCCCGGCACCAGCCTCAAACATGTTAACCGCATGTAAACTGGGTCCAAACCCCGTAAACTGGGTCCAAGAAAAAATATATATATATATATCGGAAAACCTCGGAATCGGGGAGTGACCGGTGCGGATTGAGGGGTCCAATTGAGCGTAGGCATTTTAACGATCGCCGGCCAAACTGAATCTCAATCTGAATCCGGCCAATTTGCCAGTGTCTCTTAACGGATTATTGGAGAGACGTTCGATTGGCGGCGATCGGCGGCAGGAAAAAACAACTTGGACACACATTAAGTGGCCAAGCGAGAGAGGAAATATTCTATTATTTTGAGGCTTGAATATCATAGGAATTACACTTTTTTAATTGGTATGTTATGGGTAGTTAAAAGCTAATGCTGATGGACAGAAAATAAAAGGAGGTGTAAGAGCCAATTAAGTATTTCAGTTTTAAGTACTTCAGAAACCTCTCTTTTATTTAATGAATACAATCGAAAATGGCCTAACATCGGTTATCGACATAATATCGATATTTAAGGTGACCATCCAAGTACACCTACTACTGAGGAGTCTTAGCTAGATTGAAAATACGCTATAAAAGCCATTTTTAGCTTTTTTTAATTATTCATATTTTTTTTGTTACTTTTTTTCAGGGCCCATAAAATTCCCGTTGCGAGGCAGTTTTTAATTTTTTGTTTATAGCCAAAGCTTACACACTCGATCGATTCCCGCATGTGAGATGAGAGCTGAGTGGAGTGAAGGAGCCCTGAGGAAATTGAGGTTGAGGCCATGTCAGAATTTTTGCGGTTGGGCCCCTACGCTGCCCCGCAACCCTTTTTTTACTCTCCTCATAGCAACCTGGAAAAGTATCGCATTTCAATGGAACATTGTTGCTGCTGGCGAATGCATGTTAGTTCCATGGAATTATGATATTTTCTGCGAAATTCGAAACGATTTTAATTGGCGCCTACTATCCAGCCGCCCACTCTATAAAGTTCAGAACATGCACGTAATTCGATGCTAAAATGAATTTGAAATTTTATACAAAAATATGTTGTTGTTGACCGGCCCTCTCAATGAAAAAGCCGTTCATTTTTGATTCTTTTGTTGTGTTTTGTAGAATTTTATTTTCTCTCATACAGTGGGGCATCGAAAAGGGCAATTATGTTTTGTTAACTTTTTAAAATAAAAGTTTGTTTATTGATAAGATTTTTTACAATTTGTATGTAAGTTGTAAAGGACTATCTATCCTTTTTTATATCTTTTATTACCAATTATTTAGAGAGAGAGTCCCTACTGTCTTAATACATATATTTTTTATGGGTTACCGCTAGACGATGCCGCCTAAAAATTGCGAGAAAGAGAGGCAAGTCGTGCCTAAAAACTTGGCAGACAGGAAGCTAAAGTTTTTTGTTACCTGACTGACTTCTGATATGCCCGACCAGCGACTAACGGCAAAACATATTTTTGTTTACCCTTCGAACTGCCGGGATTAGCCCCCTTAGCCCCTAACCTAAAATACCAAAACAAAAGCAACCAAAAAAAAACAGAAACCTGGATCCACTGGGGGCCATCACCGCACTCTTATCGCCTCAAATTAATCAGCTTAATCCGTCGAAAACTTGGCTAGTTGAATGGAGTTGCCCTCGCCCACCCCCAGAAAGAGTGAGATTTTGGCTAACCAGAGATAAGCAGTTCTTGTATGTGCAACATGCAACGTTAACATGTTACCCCCTCCACCTCCCCCTCCCTAAAGTACAGGTAATCATTGTTGCAGGTTTCGGTGGGTTTAGTGGGTAGTTCATAGAAGTAATAGTAATACCGCTCCCGGCTTTCGTGTTTCAGTCTCTGGATTAATGCTCAACTCAGCCAGGGGGTGTAATGCATATAATCTAATAAGCAGGTGAACTCTAGCCAAAAAGGGTTGATGGTTGATGGCTCTAAAATGGGTTGTAGGTGTGGGTTAACTGGCTGTTGTACTAACGTTAAAGTTGCATTAGAAGACAGCATAAATAACCAGGCAAACAGTTGAGACTAATGCCCTGGAAACTGGATGAGGGGGCTACTAATTTAAGTTGAGTAAAACCAACAAAAGTAATGTATCTTGATGGTGCTTTGGGGTTAATCAAATGAGAAAAGCTGGGGGCTTATTACCAAATAAGTTAAGGTTTGGGTAAACATGGTTCTAGTTGAGGTAAAATCTGTTTATAACCCAACCAAATTGTTGTTACATTGTTAGAAAAGTTATGAATATGAAATTGCAATTAAAAAAGAACTATTGTTTTCCCCTTTTTATTAGGGAATAAATATCAAATTTCAAGCTAGCAAATTTCCATTTAAACATTTTCCACAAAATCCATTTAACGTTTTTCCGCCACACACGAATTGAACAAAATGGAAGGCAGTCCTCTCCGGACTCGACCATTCAATTGTTGCCACATTCAGTGGCAGATTCACTGTCACTCAACATTTGAAAACAGGCACCCACCACCCAGTGTCCAACTGACCATTAGGCTAACCAATCGCCCGGACAAACACTCACATATCGGATGGAATCGGCTGTGAAACTACTCAGCATAATGGGCCATACACTTCCCATTCAGACGCACCCGGTCCGTCCCGGGCTTGGACAATAAACAAAACATTAAACTAATAGCGGAAGAGTGATGGGGACAGTTTGCTATTATTATGTTCTCCACCTTTTTATTTTTTGTTGTTGTAATATTTTAAACAAGTAACGGACAGCAGCTAGATTCCCCCTTTAGATTTCCAGTGCGTGGGGCAACCACAGAAGAATCCTACTCGACGACCACCAATTCAAAATGCCTGGCCAAAACAGTGCTGGCAAAGCCGTCAACAGCCGACAGCCGCCTCATCAATAGAGGCAAAATAAATAATGCAAACGGCAATTTTAGCCTGCTCTCTGCTCCCCAAAGCCAACGGACAGTGGACACTGGACGACGATGGACAACGACGATGATGATGATGAGGAAGATCACAATCCCAATCCTGGTGGTGGTTGCAGAGACAGCAGCAGGCAGTACACTGGGAAAAAAGTAGATTAATGAGTATTTGGCTTACCATCCTTCATATGAGGAAAATAGGAAAATAATTTATTCAGAAAATTATGATTAGATAACTAATAAGGTTATCAAAAAACTAGGTTACAGCGGTTAGAACACCATTAAATCCTTTATCACTACTAGATTAATCACCTTGTTTCTCCCAGTGCAGTCAACCACATTTGCCTGCATCTTTTGAGTCAAAAGGAATGTGTTTCATGAATTTTAAATTGCATACGAAATTGCAAAAAGATTGATATCCAATCTCACGCAAGCCCCTTGCAGCAGCAGCAGCAGGTGGGCGGGGAATGGATCCTAGGGTGGTTCCGAGGGGCGTCAGGCTGCAGGTGGGCAGTTGGGCATCTGGTCAGGTGGTTTCGGGTAACTAACTGTCTGTGTGTGTGTGTGCATAGGAGATGGCCTAGCATCTGGTTCCCCCTAGACGATGGGACATCGCGCGTCTGGACCAGACGACATTGCATTGATTGGTGCCGTTGGTTGGCCGGCAATCGCCGCGGGCTATTTATTGGCCAGATCGAGTCTGCATTGGACACTGGTCTCCTGCAAAAAACAAAAAAAAACCAAAGAGATGCAGAAGCTGGAGAATTTAAAATGTATGCCTTCCGTTTGCTCATTTCAAGCATCGGAAAATTGTGATTTGTGACTTAATGTATTTATATAAGTCAATGGCAGTCGGACAGGCTCAATGGAGGAGGCCCAACTTGCTGGCCGGACGACAACTTGTACAAACTAATTTTATATGTAAGTGGTGTAAATATCATTTTCTGCCCCGCCATCAAGTGGCTTGAATGCTGTGTTGCCATTGGCATTAATTTGTAAAGATTTCTTGCCATTTTTCTTGCCTGGCTCTTGGCTCTTCTCAGTCTCTCTCTCTCTCTCTGTTTTTTTTTTGTACATTTCAAATGGACAAATGCCAATATGTTGGCGTTGATGGTTGGCGTGTTTGAATGTGATGATTGTGGGAAAATTGCCTGGGCTGGGATGGGTTTATATTCGTACATATAGATGGGTGCATCGGATGCTTGGGTGTGGATCCATGTCGATTGAAGGTTGTTCTTGGGTTGGGAAGTAGAATGGTAAATGGCAGGGATTTGTATAGTGGGTTTGGTGATTGAAAAGGTTAATTGAATTTAAGTGGGCTAAAATGGGAGATAGATTTGGTTCTTTACTAACTTGAAATCTAGTTATCAATGAAAATCAACTCTTGACAAATTTGTTCTACATTTTTAACATCCCAACATTGCCTATAAAGCCATACAAAAGTCTTCGCCTTTTTGTTTTCCATTAATAAATCTAACAATCGCTATCATAACTTATCGGGACATATAGCCGATCTATATTCCACTTTGTCTTCATCAATCAGCTAATGAACATTTGGCAACTCACTGCAATCAATTTCGGGACCCGTTATATAGACATTTTTGCTTGATTCATCTGACAAATGGCAAAAAGCCAATCGACCTGCTGCTGCTCATCCCACGAGATCTCCCAACTTCGTTCAGACTTCAAGGCTCATCTGCATAATTGCGGCTGGAAGGCATTTCTAATTGATGTCCATACTTGACCACGTCCAGAGTGCAAACAAAACGCAAATCAATCAGCTAACAAGCCAAACCAGAGGCAGTTGTCGACCACCGGGCCAAGCCAAGTAACCTCAAGCCAAAAGCAAACACTATCGCTAAAATTAATCTCACCGCCCCCTTTCCCCGCCGCATTTTCCCGATCATGTGTGTGAGTATGGCCTACCATATTAATTATGTTTATAATTTGCACAACGGTTAACACGCTCTATTAATTCACCGTTTGCAGTTCAAGCTGCACTGGAAGAAATCGGGGTGGTAACTTAGATATTTGAAGTTTGATTGCCTTTTAGATAGTTAATATGCCAGAAACAGCTTATTAACTCATTATTATATCTAACTCACTTATTAAAAACTCTTCCCTTTATAACTTCCTTTGCTTTCTAGGATCTTATAACAATTTCTCCCAGTGCATAACTAAAGTTTTGCTGCATTTTTATAGCTTTTTTTGTGTTCGCTTGGCAGCATTCTGGCCTCGTGTCCCGGCGATAAGCCTCAGCCGCAATTTACACACTTTATTAACGTATTAACGCATCGATTGCAATGGCGAACACGGCAACAACAACAATAACAGCAACAACAAACGCGGCCAGGTTGTTTGCAAGCGGATGTTTGGGGGAAAGTTTTCACCTCCTGTGCAGCGCGCACGCTCAACTGCACTTCCTTTTTCGCGATTGCAGAGAGTAATTGCATTGTAATTGCAAAGCTAACGGTGCAAACATGCCACCCCCTCAGCGATCAATGCAGATGGATCTTATACATAAGATATATATATTATATATATATATATATATTTAGTATATCTTGTAATATACACATTTGCGGTTATAATATATTGTAATCGCGATTAGGTATGCATTGCCTGCTAGATCTGCCGCGCCATAAATCGCACCCAAATCGGAATATCCACCTCCCACTGCCATTTCGTTTTGTATCTGAACATGCATAATTCATGGCAGATCAAGCTGTTGCTATATCTGCTGCAGCTTTGGCCACACAAAATGCTTGGCAAATATGTGGCGGCCTTCGGGCCAAAAACGCTGGCTACCTACCAACACAGCACACAACACTATTTTCTATTTCTTTTTTTTCTTAGTTTGTGGCAAGATCAAACCGCATAAACCGATGAACGGAAAAACGTGGCAAGAAGTATGCAAAAATTATGGCTCGATTCGACGGCTCATAGAGCACTTTGAATATTGGCCAGAGGATGAACACCATTTCCCCCATTCTCTGATGCTCTTGGCCCTGCCATTTAGCCACACTAAAGAGGTTTCAATTACGAACACGGCTACTGCAAACGCCCCGAACGGAATGAGAAAACAAAAACAACAACAACAAAAGAAGGGGGTGAATAGAGAGGGGGGTAGGTAGATAGCAGAAAAAGCCAAGGCCCAGAGCCAAAAGAGTTGGCCAGGGAGCTGGACTAGCTCTCTGCACAGAAATTACAGTAATTCCCATCACTTAGAGCGCATATTAATGGCCATCGAACGGCGGATGGCGGACCAAAAGCATTCAATCAGCTTTTCCCTCAACTTGCCTCCCCCTTTCCCAACGCTTTTTTGCATATGGCCCCCCCGTGGCTGATTCGACTTAAAGTTCATCAGCATCATTGGCCAGCTAAAGTGCACTGCCGGAAAGTAAAATCTAACATCGTGTAGTAACCAATTGTTAGAAGGTTAAACATAAAATGAAAGATCTTAAATGGGTTAATTTGGGAAAAGTAAAGGTTGTTTTATAGCTAGTCCAAAGTTACTCACTAACTTAACTTAAACTTTCCTAAAAGTGCAGCTATACATGGCTTATTGCTCTACCATTTATTGTTAAAATTTATTTCAACTAAATCTTATCATAGAAACTCATATCAAACGGCCATAAAGACTTATTTTTCTGCCAAACCTAATCAGTCAAATGCTTATCAATATTATAAATTATTATTAATTTTAGATCGTTATCTTATGGATTAAAATTTTAATGAAAAACCAATTTATATGATTTATTACCTTTTTCTATTAATATTAATTGGGTGAAGTGCGGAAATAAAGATTAGCAAAGAGGTTGAAAGTCACTTTCAAGCTCTTGGGTTGGTTTCAACTTCAAGACTTTTTCTCAGTGCTCAGTGCATCTCCTTGCCACAAAACCTGACAAATGAGGAAGGGAATCTGTATACGGGATATCTATTGATCTCTAATTATGCCAGGGAACGCAATCGAATAAGAAGCAAAGAGCAAATAAAAAATTTTAATCAATGCCTCTCTAGCTGGATGGCCAGCCAGCCAGCATTTTAGCATTTTAGCATGTTGACATGCCACGGCTGTCAACAGCTGACAGTTGTGGCCCGGCGACGATGCCGGACTCATTATGGCCACGATGACCAACTTGGGCAACACGGAATGAGCCCCAATCCGCAACTGCAACTTCAGTCTCTCTTCTCTATCGTATCTATCGTAAGTTTGCCAATTGCGATTGCGATTCGACGGCGCTGTAAATTCCTAGAAAATGTGCGCATTTCATCATCATTTTGAGACATGTGCTCCATTTTTGCGTTGCCTTAACTGACTGACATAACTAAGTGAAGATGAATGCGCTAGGTAGTTGCACAGTGAGAAAATATGGTAAGAATATGATTTAAAATAGATTTTCCAAGTGGGTCAACAGTGATGAGCGAACTTTTCCTTTTGAAACTAAAGAAAGAAGCTTTTTCTGTCTAAGAAGTGTCAAAGTCATATATTTTCTAAAAGACATCTCAATTTTCTATCAGTGTAGCTAACAGCAACTAGCAACATCCCAGCAGCAGCAACCTGCAACAACAGCCAACTGACGAACAGCAGCCTAACATCCACAGATATCAATCATATTTGAGATGCAACTAGCAAACGTAGAGACCAGACCAGACCAGAGACCAGGATGGATGGATGATTCGGAACTGTGGCCATGGCCGTGCCTCACTGTCTGGCCCGGTTCGCTCCATAATTATATTATGTGGCATGAATTATTAGACCATATTGGAGCGGGTCTAATGCGTTTCTCGGAAATGTACGAGCCACGGCCCATACGAGTAGCCTGAAAATGATATTGCCTTAATGATGGTAATGACTGGCACTCTCCTTTTGCCCAACAAATACCCCCGCCCGTAACTATGCCAACTCCTCCTCCATCTCTGGCCAAAACCGTTTTGGTTTGCGTCGTGTTGTTGCGCCCAAAATTGGTCAATGTAACGTTAATTAAATCAAACTCTGTGCTGGCCAAAGCCAAAGCCAAAATGCAGCCTGACAAATAGATACAAATGGTTATTGGCACGTACGTGTCGTTTGCCATTAGACACTCGCTCGTCGTCGATCCCAAAAAGTATTACAAAAAGCAAAAAGTAAAGTTTAAAATGCCAGCTAAATGAAATCTTCAGTTTTAGTGGGACAGTGGGCGTGGCATACGCCCGCCCCCATTACTAGAATACTTCGATAGGGCACGTAATTTGCATGCACTTGGGGAAAGGTTTACTTTTTGGGTTCTGATAATCCATAAAGAAAAATCTGAATTATTTATAGAAATATATGAAAAAAGTAATATTAATATTTATCTTAAATTCAATTTAACAAATGTCTTTATAAAAGCAAAGTAATTTATATTAATTTCCGTGTAAAAACTTTGACTTTTCCCCCCCTGCTTTCATCCTTACCTTTGCACTTGGTCGTGTGGGCTGTTAACCCTTTCCAGTGCCACGCCCTGGCATAATTAGACGCGTGCTGTAATTATGCATTTACATACGACTGAGAGTGCGTGAGTGTGTGGGCTTTTTTGTGGGCGTGGCCCGCGTGGTGTTGCGTATTTAGCCATGGACTGTCGACGTTGCAGGGCGATAGAGCAGCGATAGCCACTGGAAAGTCAGCAAGCCAGCAACGTCAAAGCCAAAGCAATCAAAGACGCATGAGCGATGAGCGGTGCAAACTGTTGCAACATTGCACGCCAAATGGCATTATAATTATAGTAACTTGTGGGGGGAGGGTAGGGGAAGCAGGGAGAAGTCCTATAATTATGGTTAGCGGTGTGAAGATGGAAGTTTGAGGTGACGGAGTTGTGTGGCAAATGGGAAAATAACAGCTCAGGTTGCATCCTCGTTAGAATCGAGTTGGATAAGCCGCAGTCGAAAAAGTTGTAGAAAACAGTTAGGCAGGTGGAAAAGGGCACTGGAAAAACAATACTATTTTTATATATTTATTTTAAGATTAAACCTAAAAGCTAAGAAGGAAGCCTGACTCTTTCTGAGCAGATTCTCATTCATCTATTTCTCTTTTTTTAATAAATTTCTTAGACTTTCCCACTTTAAAATAACAAATATTTTAATTGCCTATCTGCCCCACAAAAATGTTCAATAAATCCTTGGAAACATTTACCAAGTTGCCGACATAAATCAAGCTCAGCCTTCGTTTTCACCTGTCCATCTAACTGGCCGCCTATCTTTTTGCCTCTTTAAATCTCTGGCCAAGGCAAATATTTATAAAATCCAACAATGCATTATCAAGCGGAAGTGCAATTATTCAACGTGCAACATTTTGCGGCAACTGCAACGCTAACTTGCAACGCTGCTACTGCTGTTGCTGCTGCGTACCAAACCAGCAATTTCTAGCAGTAGCAACAGCAACATGGGGCAAAGGCTCTAATTAGTTTTTGCAATTTCCACGCGTTCCACCGCCTGTCGCTACTTAGTGTCAGTGCAACAGTTGACCCCCTCTTGCAACCAAAAGTGCCCCACTCTTATTTTACCCCTTTTTGGTCATCGACTCTAGACAAATATGCAATTAGCAGTAACTCAGCAGCCTTTGTTTTCGCTTCGCTTTTCCTCAGACTTTTTTGTATCGATGGAAATGATAGAAAAGCAACAGCAAAAGCAGCAACGAGAATCCAGCATACTTGCCGCAATCAGGCTGCCACTTTGCCACTTTACTGATTTGGTATTTGGCATTCGAGCGAGCCACTCTTTGATTGCCGGTTACCAAAAGTGCCGGGCAAATATTTAGCCATATAATTTGTGGGGCGTGCACTGAACTCCCCTTCGAGTCAACGAACGGACAATGGAGCCCTCCTGCACTCAAAATAAATTAGTTTTTGAATTTTAATCGAGACATTGTTATGATAAGTAAGAAATAAATGATATTTAAAACATTTTAGACTTTAAAAAATTCACAGAAAGAGGTAATCAATGGACAAAATCTCTTTGAAAGAAAGAAGAAAAAATATTTAAAATTATTAAAAATATATAAAAATATTTTTAGCCATATTCTTAACCATTAATAGGCGTCCAGCTGTTCTCAGCTATATTTTTTTCTAGTGAATTCTCCCAGCAAACTACTCGAATGTAGCTGACAACAATGGGGAGTTCGACGGAGTCGCTGCGCTACGGCGGCGAAGGTGCGTTTGCATTTCTAATGAACATGCTACGCACTTCCGCTTGCCACAATGAATGATGAGAGGCCCAGCCCCAGCCCCAGCCCCATTTCCATTTCCATTTTCATTCCCAATCCAAAGCCTCGCCCTTACACTACATCATATTTTGCAATACCATAATTTCTGAGCTCTCTCAGCCGCCCCCTCCAACCAAATTGCATTTGGTTATGCGTGGCTAGGCACATATCTATATTCCCACCCTCTACCCTACACCCACCCCCAACTTTTGAGCCACATTTCCCTAGGCATAAATCTTTGATTTAATATTTCACAATAATTTTCGGAGCCATCGAATACAACGATAAATCATCGGGGTAATTGAAGCAACAGCTAGCTTTGAAATTCGGGTCCACCCTCATACACAAATTAATAAGTCTTAATGGCTTGGAAGTCGGGCATGTTTGCGATTACAGCGGCAATTTACAAATTAGTGCCACATGGGGCAATAGTTTTTCTGGGGGTTGAGGGGCCAACAATTAGGCTCCCACTCAAATGCTTGTCGTTGACCTTACCTCCTCCCCCTTTTTGTCATCGAATTATATGACCCCTTTTAGCGATCTCTTGGGAAGGGGCATGGGATTGGGCTTGGATCTGTTAGGAGTTTCAAGTGGAACGATATTAAATACTTCTTTTAGATACACTTATAAAATAAGTTCTATTCTAATTGGCATATAGAAGGTTATTTCTTGTTCCTTTTCAGCATATTACTTCAGATTTTCCCCTGCTATAACTTCAGTTAATAACCCTTTTAGAGTGCCTACTTATCATTTACGAACGCGGCTCCTGAATCACTCCCCTAGAAGATGACATCACAGTGCATATGCAAAGTATTCAGATAAAGAGTATCTTCCTGTTTGTTTCGAGCAAACACGAAAAGTTGTTCTCAGTCGTAAAAACACCGAGACGAGCGTTTTAACGATGACACACTCGAAAAACACATTCGAATCGCCAACCGATAACAGGCAACTTCAGTCGGCGACACTGCTGTGGGTAGAGAGGGGCTGCTGTAAAATGCTTTCAACACTTTCATAAAATATTTTTACACATTGTCATTGGCCGTGGAAGCAGCCGGGTGAACATTACAATAATTTTTTAATAGCTCATAAAATGCCACAGTTTAAAATAGACAGCATGAGAGCGGAAAAATAAATAGTAAAAACAATTTGTACTCATAATTCATTTGTCTGCTGGAATTCGACCCGCATTTTCTTGTATTTTTTCGGGAACTTACTTACCATTTTCTTCAGCAGCTTCTTGTGGGCGTTTGTGCTGTTGCTGCCGCTGCTGCTGCTGCTGCTGCTGCTGTTTTAATTGCAGGTTCAGTAACCTTTTAGCGACCTAGGGTCGCTGGTCGGTGGTCAGTACGAGTATAGTATATAGTATGTAGTTATTATGGCTGAAGTCGAAGCCAACCCCCATCATGCCAAGCGAAACATGCGAAATCCCAAACAAAAAGTAGGGAGCAATGTTGCTGGTGTGCCTGCCGTTTGGTGTTGCTGTTGGTAGTGTTGCTGCTGGTGTTGCCGCTGACCAACGGGCCGCGTCTAATGCGGAATGTCAAATGTCAAAATATATGGTGAAAATGTGTCAACTTTCTTATCTGATTTGGTCACGCTGCTACTTTATAACGCCAAATGTATAGAGTTGTTGCTGTGCGTGCTTCACCGCACATTTTGGGGTGGGGCGTTGGCGGTCTCGAGACCTGTTTAGAATTCAATTTTCATACAAACGAACCCCTGTCCCATTCCCATTTCCATTTCCACTCCCATACCTTTTAACTATACACATACTGCCAGGTAGCCAGCAGTCTTTTCGACATAAACGCGCATTGGGTTAATAACAGAAAAAACAGAACCTAAATGGGGAAAATGGAAAATTAAGGCTTTTCCTACCTAAAAATACAACATTATCGGTCTAGGCCGCCTGCAAATTAGAATATTTCTTGTTAATTTATGCTGGCGCAGTGGGATAAGTGCAATTAAATTCAGTCGGCACTTTGGGCTTTGATGTTCGTAGTTAGTGGCCCAAACTGTTAGCTAAACGAAAAAAAAACTCATTAAGTACCCTAACAACCGAATAATTAATTTATGATATGCCGAAGGCTTTTACTCAAAAACATTCGCCAAATTATGTGGTACCACCAAAGTGCAACTGCAACTGCAGCAATCTCGTAGATAAAGTATCTTTGGGGGCCACAGTTCAAGTCACTTGGCCATGCGCAACACGCGTCGCGGCCAAGTCTTTAAAACCGAAACGGGAGGCACGTCAGAAGGCGAACCAAATGAACTTTGCTTCGACCCCAAAAACAAAAAAAGAAAAAAAAAACAAAATATGCTTGACAAACTCTGCAGCAGCCGCAATAGCAACTGCAACATCGAGTCGAGATCGCTTGCATCTGCAGCTGACAAGAAGTCGCCGAGCTGCGGGCTACTGGGGCTGAAATGATGTGAACCAGTTAAAGTGGATCTGCTCAAAGAAATATAAATAGGAGGAAAAGCCTGGAAAATAAAAGCAGAAACACAAACTGAACCGCTAGATGCACTGAGAGGAATACGCTGACTGTTAAGATCATAAAACTTAGTTAAAAGAAAATGTGAGAAATTCTATTCTTAATCTTTTTTAATTTCTAATTGCAACTTTGATCTTCCCTAGCCTTCTCTAGTTCCCACAGCCATCACACTCCCCTATTTAGTTATAGTTTTTCCATAGTGCACTCTCCACTAGACGGACAAGAGTCGAAACGACCATTTAAAGTATATTTTATCATTCATTCAGCTGCATCTGACTCGACTAGCTCATTATCATACAATGACATTTTCCTCTGGCAAACTGTAAACTTCAGACTGCCATTTGTTGCTGCTGTTTGCCGCAGCAACTAAATTCCTTTCCGACTCGTTTCCTAGTTGGTTGGTTTTGTTTTGACTGCTTTTAAGTATCTCTCTCCCTCTCTCTCTCTCTCTCCTCCCAGCAGAGTAACTAAAAATTTGGTATGCATCTGATGGACAGCAAACACAAAACATTGGTAACGTAACAAACGGGGCCAAGCGAAAGATCAGCGGTTCGTTCTCTGTTTATAAAATGGTCTTAGATATATCCTCCATATGTGTGTCGCTCGCGGTGGATTTTCAACATTCGAGATGCCTTCGACTTGTGGCCCTTTTGAACCCTTTGCATTGGCACGTAAGTAGCTGCAACAATCGCCCAGAGATCGGGCCACAAATCGATTGTCATGTTGCAGGCGGACAACCTTCTATGAAATTTCAAGTTGCATAAGCAATGTTTCTTCTTTATGTTAGGAAAGGTTTTTTAATAAGAAAATGTATTAAATTATTAGTAAAAAAGAAAGTTTTCAAAACTATAATAATATGTTTATAACTAGGAAAGATAATAAGTTTAATTTTTAAGAGGTTCCTCCAATGAAGAGCATTTTCCATTCCTGATGATCCTGCAATCTGTCGCATTGCCCCTTACAAATGATCAACACAGATACCGAACTGTGGCAGCCACTCTGAGAGCCTGGGGGCTGCCTTAACCTTACGAGCGACAACTGTTGCTACTGCAACACAGCGGCACAGCGGCAACAGTTGCTGCACAACAGCATTCGACGTACGTGTGCAATATGCCCGTTACTGCAGTAGTTTGTAGTTGCAGTTGCAGTTGCAATCGTTTTCCCAGCGTCGCATTGTCGCTTCTTTTTCTTTAGTATTTTTCCCATTTTTTCCTTATTTTTTTTTTTATATTTTTTTTTTTTGCCTTTTCTTGGCACTCGAGTCTTAAGTAGTTCGTGAGTTGAATAACTTTCAATTGAATTGTAAAGTAAACATTGTGTGTCTCGGACACACCCCATCATCGCAGCCATGGCCTTTTGTCTTCATAGAGCCAGGGAAACCTGCGAGATGCCACCGCATCGTGCTGGGGCAAACATTTTAAGGATTGTCCATGTGCTCCTTTAGTTTACCGGCATTCGCGTTTAATTGTCATGCATTTGGTGCATTTTTCGTTTCGATTGAATTCAGGATTGGGAATGGAACTGGGATACGAATTGTGGATTCGGATTCAGATTCAGATTCAGATTCAGATTCGTATAGGTTTTTTAGCCCGCATGTGGTGGGCAAGTGGTGCGTGAAACTTAATACGGACTCGAACAATTTTGATAAGCATAAAATGCAAAAACCTGCTGCATAAATATCGAATTTCACAGCCGCCGTACCGACATCCAGAGATTGTCAATTGAACGCAGCCAGTTGCATAAACATGGCAAAGAAATTGTCATGATCAAAATGTGATATTAAACGTGGCGGCTTGCCGCAGAGCCAAAGCCAAAGTGCCGGGTCTTTACACTTAAATAAATATTAAGTTTGGTTTATGGATTCAAGTTTTTATAAGTTTAATCATGTAACTTTAAAAGAAAACAATATTCACTATCAAAACATGATTACAGTTTATATCTCTAAGAGTATAAATTTCTTTACAAAGTTCTACAAATTGTAAAGTTCTACAAAGTGCCTTGGAAGGCCTTGTTAAAAAAAGTTATTAAACCATTTTCCTAATCTTAACATAGATCCCAATCTCAAACTCACTTTTCCCAGTGCACTTTCCGTTTTTGTTTGAATTTTGTATTTGATTTTATTTCCCTAGAAATTATCGTAGACGGACTTAAACGTTGAATTGTTGCTGGCGCAGTCAATGTGCCTGTTGTGATTGTCCACTGGCTCGGGTTCGTCGCATAAATAGCAATTTTCTGGCATTTCATTTGACATTTAATTGAGATCGTAAAATTTTGTAAAGCTTTCCGCCGGACATTTAGTGTGCCCGGCTAATGTGAGATCTTTTGCTGCTTATCAGCGAGCGACAATAACAAATTTGACTGGTTTTGGAGGCACTGGAAGGAACCGGTACTCTGCAGCTTCAGACCTCTTCTGTCTTCTATTTATATTTTTTTTATTTTCCTTCCTTCATTCCTCCGCTTTGGCATGCCAATCCAATCTTTTCGCCCCATTAGGGCGCCTCCCGATCAACGTTTTCAATATTAAACGGCTGTCAGACGATCGGCTGGATGCAGCAAACTAAGTGGCCCACAGTAGCGACCACGCAGCAGCAACAACATTAGCGGCAGCAACTGCCGGGCTCGCTCGTTCTTGACTGGCCGCTGACTTTGCCCACACATCCGTGCCAAAAGGCAGGGGCATAAACGTTTTGTTGTTTTTAATAGAGCCAAGCGATTACAGGCAGCAGCAGCAGCAGCAGCAGCAGCAGCAGCAGCAGTACTAGCAACAACAACGCGACGAGCGACGAACGCGTAATCAATAAATCTAAAAATAATTCCACCAATACATGTCAAAGCCGTAATAGGGAAACCATAAATTTTTTTTGTTCTGTCCAGCGAAATGTCTAAGGCATGGTAGCAACTCTTGTTGCATGTTGCTGCCGTGCAGCAATGGACGAGAGACGGCAAAGCAATTGTTGTTGCTGGCAGCATGCTACGTATTGGCAATAAGTAACGCTGATTTGGCAGTTAAATGTTGTGGGCAGCCGGATATGCAACGGCAGAAACGGCAGCAACAATAACCGCTATAGTAGCAGCAGCAGCAACATGTTGCTCGCAGCCAAATCTGTTGCATGTGACACTAATATCCGGGCTGTGCCACCGAGGCCAGTCATAATGAGCTGTAGCAGCAGCAGCAGCAGCCGTTGTTGTTTCTATCTATAATAAGTTCCCCAACTAGAGATCCGATCGCTTCCTCTCCGATTGCTGCTGGTAACCATTATTGCTATTACTACGGCAGCGGCAATGTGCAACATGTGCTCCGTGTGTTTATTTATCATGGTGCTGGGCAACACGAATCTAGTTGCAACCCTTCGATGCCACGTACATTGCTATGATTCACTTATCAGTTGGAGTTTTTTCAGCAATATCTGGCCCTTTCCCGGCAGCACCATCAGCGCCAGCAGCAGCAGCAGCAGCAGCAACATGTGTCCCCTAGCAGCATAAGCTTTAACTAGCCCATAGCTCAGCTTAGTTCTTAACTCCCCCAGCAATCTCTTAATACGCTGGGGAAAAATCAAATATATATTTAACAGAGAAAGATTAAAATTGTATTTAAGAATGTACTCGTTGTTTCTGGTTTTCCTTTTAAAAATTGATTTCCTTCTCCTTAAGCTTACATCTTAATTTCTTAAAGTGTACGATCTGCCCCATGTGAATGCCCCTGCAACGGCAGCAACAATCATTTGTCCCTTTGTTTGTCCTTTAACAACTGCTCCACATAGTCCACCCAGGGCATCTCTGGCTGTCTCTTGGCATGGCAGTTGCAGCACAATGACATTATTGGCAACTCCAATATAAAGGAGCTTGCCCAGCCAGCCAGCCAGCCATCCAGCCAGCATTCTCCAATCCCGAAGTTCGACATTGGTCAGTGCACTGAGAAAAACGAATAAGATGTTATTTCTAAAGCTTACAAAATTATAAATTTAAGAAGTATTAAGTATGAAAATATACAACCTTATTTTTCCTCTCTGTGATCACTAGTGGCATGCAAAAGCGCCGCACGGCGCTTGGCCACAACAGCAGCAACATGCAGCGACATACAAGCGGCAACATGCAGCACATGCAACATCCAAGACCGGGTCTTCGTCGTTGCCCCGATCTTGATACTGTGCCATGATTTATTTTTAATAGTTTGCGCTTAATATGCGCCAGCATCCGCCAGGGTAGAAACTCCGAGTCTAGCTTTAGAGGCTGTCTAGTTGTAAACAACAACTGGCGCAGCAGCGGCAACATGCTGTTGCAGTTGCTTCGTTTGTGTTTCTTTTTTTGTTTTCTGTATTTTTGCTTTTTTTTTTGTTTTTTGGTTTTGTCTTCATCTGCGAGGGAGCAGCCAGCCGTGTGCAAAGTAATTGTTGGTAACACCTGCTTCTTCGCGTCGGCGTTGGTGGCAAAGTATATCTCTCTGAGGTTGGACTTTTTCAGTCGCAGAGTTGCAGAACGGCAAATGCGGCAACCTTGGCACAGACAGGATGCATGTTTAATGTGCCGTCTGTTTTTTTGTCTTTTCTGTACTATCTCTCCTTGCTTTTGGCCAAGTCGAGTTCGGAGTCGTCGTCGATTGGAGTGGATTGCCGATTGGATTGGAGTAGAGTGGAGTAGAGTGGAGTGGAGTCTTAACTTAGCCTGGTAGTTACATTGATTCGATGTCAGCATTGGCATTGTTTTTATGAAAGGTTTCGCTCGGCTCTCGGTTGCGGCTGTTGTGTGTAATTCGTTGCAATCATTTTGAAAACGTCAAAGACCAGCAACGTGTCGGCCAAGTCAGCAATCAGCGTCATCAATACCCGTACACTGAGACAAAACAAGTTGATACTTTATACTTTCTAGTGTCAACAAAGTTGTAAAAGTATTTAATTAAGTTTCTTGTTTATTCTGGTGATAGAAAACGGTCACACTAACTTATCTATACACACTTATGCAGTTGTAAGCACAATGTATTCCTCTCCCTTACTTAAGTATGAAGATCATGTTAACGAACACTATGTGTGTCCTGTTCTCACAATCAGCCAATGTCACCAATACTTGTACAGACAAAGATAGGATAGGATAAGATAAAGGAATAAATAACAGTTATTTTTTGAACACAGAAAACGGCACTTTCACTAAGACCTTCATGTGCTAAAATCTTGCTTAAAGTCGGATTAAAGGAATTAAAGTAAGAAAAAATTCAAAAACCTTTATTTGAGTTAGTTCTTTATTTACTTAATTCTCCAAATCAAGAAAATCATTAAGAAAATGTAACACTTCGTTTAACATAACTAACTTTTGGCTGAGTGTTTTTAGCCACCGATCGCTGGACCAGAGTAGTCGGAAAGATATAGTGAAGCTATGGCATTATTTTGCCATTATATTGACATCAATTTCTGTTTGCTGTTGTTGCTGCAGCATTTCGTTAATTGTTTCATAGACGTTAAGTTATGTTTAGTAGCTAAAGAACTGATGGTGGTGTTGTTGTTATGGTTGCTGCTGTTGCTGCTGGTAATTTCAATAATAAAACTACAAAACGAAAAGCAGCAACATCAACGACAATTGCCTTGCATGGAGTGAAAGGCTTCAATCAAAGCGAGCAACACAATCAAAAAGAGACGTAGACGGAGCGATTGTTGTTGCCTCGTGTTGCTGTTGCTGTTGCTGTCGCTGCCGCTGCTGCTGCTGCTGCTGGACGAAGCTGTGCCAGCTCTTTTTTTTTCAAAGCATTTATTTTTCTCCTTTTTTTCCGCTGGAGTTTTGCGCTGCTTTTTCGGCAGACAATGGCAATCAGCAATAGCAACTAGAACGGGCAAATCCCGCAAACGGCAATTGCAAATAATAATGCCCAAGCGGGCAGCACCAACAACAACTGAATCAACAGAAACAACAACAACCATCGCGTCATGTCATAGTCACGTCAATTTTGTTTGTTGTTGGCCAAAGCTGAAGCTGACTCCGCGTCCAAAGCTGCGGCAAAGATTTTCGCTTTTTTTCTATTTTTCGTTTTTTTATGCAGGAAATCACAGCATGAATCATGCGCTCAGGCTCAGCTGAGGAAAAAACAAAACTCTGAATAAATATACAAGTGCACTGGGAGAAAAAGGAGAAGGTCTAATATTAATATGGTAAATAAGTTGGCAAGAAAGTATTTTATGTTATTTCATTTTACAAAAATTTTACTTAAAATATAATAAAATATTTTGTCTTTGATCAATAATAATCAATTTTCTTTTTTTCCAGTGCATGAATATATATAAAATACAAAATCCAAAATAATCACACGATGCGAGTGAGTTGTGTGTGCCCGAAACGCAAACTGTGCTAAGCTCTGTGCTGACTGAAAGTCTGTTAGGATAAGGAGGAGGAAACTGGGTTTCTACAGAGGTGGAACTACGATGGGGGTAGTGTAGGGGTTAGGGGCTGTAAGGCTAGGGGCGGGCCAGTTGCGGTTTTGTTGCCTTCATTGGGACTTATTTTATTTTGACTTTTTACCTATTCCGGAGTTTTGTGTTTTATTTTGTTTTTGGTTTTGTGGCAGCGCGCGCAGAGTGCAAAAGTCAGGCGCATGTCACGCGTATTTAAATAAATTTTTTTACTTCAATTTGTTTTTTATGAGTGCCGGGCTGGTATTTATTTGAGACTTTTAATGATTCTGTGTTACTATATATTGTTTTTTTTAAGGGAAAAGAGCACTAAAATGTCTCATTAATAAGCTTACTGAAAGAAGAGGCTGACGACTGGAATATAATTATTATTTAACTTTGTAATAAAAAAAGAAATTTAATAAATAAAAATATAGAAAGTCTAACAATTTAACATCGTTTCATAATATTTTTCAGGAAAATAAATCGTATTTTTTATTCCAATTTTTGGTAAATATTTAGAAAGAGTATTTAAACTTTTTATTTCACCTCCACAGACTTCCTCTTTCTTTTACTTAACGTTTAGCTTTTCTTGTTGATTTTTTTTCGCCTTCTTGCCTTGTGGGCGTTTTTGTTGCATTAATCAACATAATGTGTGTTGTAGTTGTTTTTGTTTTTTGTCTCCAAAATTGATCGATAGCAACAGCAACAACGCACCAAAAACTCTTTGTCCCAAAAGCGTTTCGTTGTTGCCTTTTTTGTAGCAACAAACGGGTGCTGGTGTTGTTTTGCAAAATTAAAACGGCAATTAAATGGCCAAAAGCCAAACCAAAAGACCCCCTAAACCAGCCCCCTCCTACCTACCTCCCTCCATCCGACAGACTGTGCATGGCAAATGAGTTGCAACTGAAATTCAATTAGCTAACAAAATTCCATTTCGGACCACAGCCACAACAACGGCAACAAACAGGCAGTCAAATAGCCAAAAACTTATAAACACTTTGTGGGCGGGATTTGCAGAGGGCGGCGGTGGTTTCTATTTGAGAGATTGGAGGAGGGGAGTTTGGTGATGATCAACCCTTCAACGCAGTTGGGTCAACAGAATTTTGGGGTTTTGAAAATTGAATTAGATGCAGCAGACCGTGTGTTTGCCAGGGAAACATAGAGACAACCTGGCTTCAAACGCCACCCGTTTTTCCATCTCCAATGTTGCTGTCAATATTAACTGCATTATTGAGCATTGCGGCATGCCACAAACATGTAATTGAATTTCACCCTTCGCTCCTCATCTTCAACCAACGCTGTCCATTCCAGGCAGACCGCACTGTGTCCCTGTTTACCATCCATTCCACTCCCCTCTCATCAGTCATCTGATAGTCCTGTTTTCCTTGTTTTCCCCCCTGCTTTTTCCCTGCTTGTCTAGTGGCTGGAAATGGATCCACCTTCATTTGCAGCTTGAATTCAGGGAGCTGGAGTGTTGGTCCAAAGTGGGTTTTATAAATACTCCAACAGGCCTCGGCAACACGCAGAATTTAATTGCTCATTGCGAATTGGTGTGGTTATAACGCTAAATTTAGAAGGTTTTCTAAATAGGAAAGGGTTTGGCCAGCCAGCTTTTCTACTGAACTGGAAAAGTGTTTTATTCTATTTATTAAGCTACTTAAATATCAGGATCAGGAAATGTTGTCATAGTACAAACATTTGTTAGTAATAAATATTTTAATAAAATTTATACAAGAAACTTATCTAAAAAAATCACTAACAGATGGCGTTGTATATTTTGTACTCGATTCTTAATTAATTTTACGCAAATATTATCAATAATTTATGCAGGAAAAGCCTTTTAAATATTATTATTTATTCTAAAGCACACATTATTCAATATTACCTATGAAGTTCAACATTTTACACACATTTCTATAAAATATTCCAATATAAATAGCCTATTTCTGTACTCGCAAAATCATCGCTTAAATAATTAAAATTCCCCCCGCAAAGCATATTTAGCTGCACACATTTTGCCCACAAAGTATTCGTCGTTGATTTATTGTTTTGCTGGCTAGTTTTGAGCCGCTTCAATTATGAAAAACGCTTATCAACGGAAAATTTGCTGGGGGGTGGGAGAGGGAGGGACTTTGTCATAATGATTGCAATTGCAGTTGTGACAACAATAAAAGCGCTTGAGCTTTTTTCGCCATTAAGTCATCAATTAAAATAAATAGAAAATTATAATGAATAAATATTGTAAATTGGTAATGCTTTTTGTATTTTTTTTATGATTATTATTTTTGCAAAATGTGTCATTGGCTGGGGTGGGGAGGACCAATGGAAAATTGATAAGCACGTGCTACGAGTTCAAATTGCGGGGTCAATGAGGAAGTCAGCCATCGAATTCTATTGTTTCATCTAACGATGCAGCAGCTGCAAATGCGAATGCAACGCAATATTATTGATAAGACATGAGGCAATGAGCTTAATGATTTTTAGCTTAATTAAAATTGATTGCAGTTTTAATGTTTATTTTTTTTTGTTATATTTTTTATAACAATTGTTTTGGCTGTACTTTTGGTGAATGGCAATTGTAAATATTTTACTGTTAGCAGTCCATACTCATGGTCAAGAGCAGTGCATAAAACTCGACACTCGACCAAATAAAACCAATCTGAAGTCATACCCAACCCAAGGCACTTTCAAAAGTTAATTAACACATTCCACTCCTGCTCCCTGCCCCTCCGATGGCGATGCATCCTATGCACAGTTTCTTTACTCTGCTTGTCCATTTGACAGACTTAATGACTTAATTTTAATTTGCAGCGGCAAATAATCAATTTGAAACTGTTTGTGCAAAGTCTGACGCTTGATGACATGACATGATGTGGACTGGACATCCAGTAGTCCACATGTGTCCACATATCAACGCAGAGACCAACTCCCGACTTTGTCCGACTATTTGCAGACAGTTGAAAGGAAAAAAAAACAAGCGAGAAAAGGAGGCTTGGCTGGGGGAAACGAAGATTGAGATACCCTGGAAAGATCTTTATAAATGAACAACAATATCTTGTATGTTTTGAAAAGTTTCTTAACAGCTTTTTAACATTACTTTGCTAAAAGTGTCACTAATTATCAGTCGATTTATTCAACCACTTCTACTTTGATTACCATCTATTAAATGCAAGTGTGTTCTATTACCAAGTACCTGATTATAGGTCTTACTTACCTGCCTGGCAAGCTTTTTGTATAAATTATAACACCCCCAGCAAAGGGTATGAAAAGAAGCTGCTGTTGAAATGAAAATAAAAGAGGCGAACAGCAGTAACAAATGTTACTCAAGTAAAATGTTTGCTTTTCCCCGTTCTAAGTGCAATCAGAGGGAGTGATAGGGACAGGGGGGAGGTAGGGCCAATGGCGCAATTCAAAGGGGGTGTGGCAAAGAGGGGAGGGGGCAGTGGCGCAACTGTACCCTGATAGCTGATAGCAGCCGTAGGCCTCATCGATAACAACTGAGGCCATTGGACCGGCCACTGACAAAGACCATGATGATGATATTATTGCACTGAGAAAATTAATTATACATTTATATAAAAATCAGTATTTGGGTTTATAAAATGTCTGCTACAGATTTGCCTTGAGAAGGTGTACAACTTAATCACAACTAATTAGTTTATTAACTTTCATTTGCAATCATTTTTATACCTCCCTGTTGAAAACAAACATCAAATGGTTTTATAGCCTTTTTCTCACAGTGTAACAGCGCTGATGTCGTAGCCTGAACTGATAACATTTGGCAAATGCAAACGGCAAGCCAAACGCAAGCGCGTATTAAAAATGCCCAAAGAGCATTGGCGAAGGCAAATGCCAATGGCCGTTGTCCGATGCTCCGATGTTGGTTCACCATTTCACCATTTGGTGGGCAACGGGTGCAAT
The DNA here is from genome assembly GCF_018153835.1 of Drosophila eugracilis. NCBI lineage: Eukaryota > Metazoa > Arthropoda > Insecta > Diptera > Drosophilidae > Drosophila > Drosophila eugracilis. Next base: position 6,479,854 of record NW_024573038.1, on the reverse strand, counting down.
GGCCGATCTCAGTTGCAGTCCCGCTGTCCTGTCCTGTCCTGCTTGGCCAGTGTCCACTGTACGGGTGTCCACTGGCCATTCATTTGGCCGGCAAACATTTGCATTGGCCATTCTCGGTCAATATAGACAGATTTCCATGCAAATTTAATACGCAAACATTTCGGGCCGGGCCCTAGCCAAATTGAAAATCTCATCTGGGCAAAGTGGCTGGAAAACGGGGAGAGGGAAGGGTATTGGATGGCATTCGGAGGTATTGGTAGGCAAATGGGTGGGCAGGTGAGCCCAGGTAACGGTTTGCTTTTGGCCCGCTTCACCTGCTGTCGCTTGCGCATTTTGAGCAGCCGCTGCTGATGCAGCCAATCGGTTAGGCAATCAATTATTGGCTGCCTTCTGACTATTCCACACACCCACACAGATAAAAAAGAGGTATTCGATAAAAATGTAATATTTGCAGATTAGATTGACTTCGTTAGAATATTTTTTGGTTTAAATAAGTTTAGCTTAAGTAATCTCCTAAAGGAAAAGTGTTTCACAGATCGGTTTATTATTCTCTTACGTTTTTCTTTTTAAGTATTCCCGATAAAAGCTTAATTTTGATACAGCATTTATCCTACAACTTTCCTGAAACTTAACAAAAACATCATATATTTTGTTCTCAGTGTACTTCTGCAGCCATCCCAAACCCCTCTTAAACCCCTTCTAATCATGCATCTCGCTAACGGATGTGCAAAAGCGCGTTGCCAATTTAAAATACAAACAGCTTCAGCTACAGCTTTGGCTTTGACTCCTCGAATACATCCGCTTCCGTTGGAAAATCTTTGGACAGTGAGAGAGGGAGGGAGAGAAGAGGTGATATATATAGAGGAAAATTCAGGGGGCCACAAGTGATTGGCAATGCCCTTGGGCCAATGCTGCGTTAAGTAGGCCTCCGGCAATGATGACGATGGCTTACTGCAAATTTGCCAAACGCTTTTGTGGGCAGAGGAAATGAGCAGAAATTCAGGGCGCTGTTGTGGTAAATGAAAGATAAATGGCTAGATAACGTTGTGTACATGGCCACTGATGGAGATTAATGCTAGATAGGGGCATTGCTTGGTAATCGAAGTGATTAAGTTTGAAGTGCAGGCAATGAAATGGCTAATAGGAATTTCTGTAAAGTGCTTAGCTTTTATTAAGGAACTTAAAAGGATTATTTTTTGACTTAAATATTAAAAAAATATATCACATATATATAGAGAGAGATTATCTATTCCTAAGCCAAATCCATTTTTATTCATTTTATTCCAGCCATCTTTATAACATTACCTTTCCCCTTACAACCAATCAGCCATAACTATAACCTCCCCAACCCACCCAGTTAGACCAACTGTTAGCCACTTAAATGACTATTAGCCAACTGTTTCCCGAACAGAAACCCTTTATTCTACTAACCGATACCATACCACCAAAAGCGACCAACAACATAACGACATAAAAATCAATTAACGCGTTTCATTTGGCTCGCATCCTTAACGCGAGTCCTGTCGAGTGCTGGCTCTCTAGGCGGCGGGACATTTAAATAATGTTTCGTGTGAAAACCCAAAAATAAATGGTAAAAAATTAAACAGAAAGGAGCAGAGAGCAGAGAAGGGAACAGCCCCTACTTGACACCAGACGATTGAAATGATCCCCCCTCATCCGCGTATTGCTTAAACTTCCGGAGTTCGGAGTCCTGCGTCCACGGCGTACTCCGCAAATTAAATGCAATGACAAATGCACTCCGTCAAATTGAAAAGGGATTTCTCTTATTAATTATGACGCCGCCGCAGCCGCAGAACAGCCAAAAGGGTTGATGACAACATGTCAGGGAAGTGGAAGTGGAAATGGTCGAAGGGGTTAGGGGTTTTTCCCTGTGGGATGGGGCAAGAGAAGCAGGCAGCGGCGTCGGCCAACGACAGCCAACTGTCGATTTTAACTGCAATGCACATTTAAATAATAACTCTGCGGTTGGCCGCAACATGGCCGCCTTTTGTTTTTTCCCCCACAACTCTTTGCTTTTTTTTTTAACATCTTTTTATGCATTTTATTTTAATTCTTTTTTTTTTAGAGGTTCGTTTTTACAATAAATGTCATCGGCTCAGCTGAAAAGCGCCTGCGCAAATTGCTTACCCCGAGTTAACTCTTTTATGCTGAAGGCTGTTCCTCCTCCTTCTTTTTTGTAAATTTAATTCAAATTAATTGTTTGGGGAGGTAATGGTGTGCAGTATGCACTTCATAGGTTGTTAAGTGATTTTTTTCATAGCTTTAAGGTTTTCGTTAGTGGTTTTATGTATGTTAATTTAGGTCTAAGAACGCCCAGACTTCATCTACTCTTAAAAAGTTAATTTGACCACCTGGGTATTTTTTCATAATCTCATTAAATTTTACTTTAAGTGTAAATTAAGTTAGATAATCCTAACATAAAATGTAAACCAAAGGATTAATTCATGTCTAAAAATTTACTTTACATAAATATTTCGACATATTTTACTTTTTAGTTCTCATCTTTTATTAATCATTAAAAATTCTTACAAAGTTGGTTAATGATTTAAACTGATCTAACAATAAACACAGAATATAGGTACATTATCAACATATTTTAAGAATATTTTCTGATTACTTTCTCATTACTGATCTCTTTTCTAGTACTTCCATTTTTCATTTCAAGAAACTTCCCAAGGAACTTTTACAAGGGGGAACTACAAAATTTCTACAAACTCAAAGAGAATTTATCTGGGAAAAAGAAAAAGTTGTTGTTATAATTGTTCCAATCGCTGCTGCCTTAATGCCACTTGATCTTGTAGACATATACATATATATATATATATATGTACATACCATATGAGCACAACTCACACAGTACCAACAGCATTTTATTCGCCACTCCGTCAACATGTCATGTCAAATGTAATTAAGCGATTATAAATTCGAATTTATTTTCGTTTTTCCTCTACTTAGCTGGACCTTGGCTGTTATTTGGTAGCCTCTTCTTCGGGTCTGGCCTGGCCTGGTCTGGTGAAAGATGAAAGTCTTTTTTAAGCCACTTTGACAGCATAATTAAACTGGCCGTCTCCTTCTCGCTCGCTCGCTCGTTCGCTCGCCATATCTTCGAATCGTTTATTCGTATTTGTCGTGGAAAATGCCTTTTGAATAATCAAGTTTTTTGTTATGTTTTTTAAATTTCTTTTACACTCAAATTATGCAGATGAGTAAAAGTTGTGTTTTGTAATTAATAAGGGGAACTAAGTTGGTGATGAAAGGGGAAGTTTAAGTTTTCGTTCTAAAGCGAATTAGTTAACAAGAACTGAAAAAATGTTATCACATTTTTATTAAATTTTACATGAGAATAATGTAAATTTAATTTCAAAACTAATGAGGAATATTTCCATTGATCATAAAATATTTTAACATATTTTCTTCAGTGGCTAATTGCTAAATTAGGGATGCCCTTTTTCCCCCTTGCATTTCACATCATTTGTGCTCAAAGGCACTCAGCTGCATTATGTCCGAAATCCCCTCTTTCCCCAATTTAAGCCAATAAAGAAAAGTAAAGAACATTGCGGTGCCGTGTTTTTGGCCACCGTTTCGTTCGTGATCGCTCTTTTGGCCAACTTCAGTGTTTTGAGTGTCAAATTGATAATCGCGTGAGTTGTTATCACAACATATTCGAAGGGGGAATTGAGACCATTAGCCAACCCGTCGGCACATCGGTGAAAGTCCCAGCAGACCCGCAAGGGCTAATATAATGCTGGACAATTCCCTTTTCGGGGTTGCTGACCAGGCTTTTTGGGTTACAAAAATATATATATCCACGTATATAATTGTAAGTGGAGAGTGCATTTACCGTTTTCCTATCGTCCGATGTAAATCGCCATTCAAGCGCACCCTGCAAATGCATTTTACAATTTTTGCATTCTGCACTTTTCAACTTGAAGGTGCAAACAAGACAAGAGGGTTGTCCCAAAAATAAAAAAAATAAAATATATAAAAAATTTTGACCGTTGTTTGCTGAGGGATGGAAAGGTGTAGATAAAGTGCAATTACATGCGATTATCATGAAATATGTAGCGAAAATTATGAAATGTATAATTTACAGTTAGCCATCGAACAACAAACTCTGTGTTTGCCCGGCCCGTGTTCCTTTTGTTTGCCATCGTCTTGGGGTGTGTGCCAAACCATAAAAATGTTGTTAAACACACGATGCACTGAAACTAAACTAAAGTGAACTGAACTCAGCTCGACTCTGGGCGATCGGAGGGAAAATGCGAGAGGAGCGAGCGGGCTGTGCGAAAGTGGAAAGTGGCCGTGCGTGTTTGTCGCTTCAGTGTTCGCTGCATAAAAAGTAAACAAAATTGATTTGAAAATTGCACGAGACAGGGCACACACACAGTACCCATTCTCCTGGGCAGGCAAACGCGACTGCACTGAAAGAAATGTGGATTAAAAATTGAAAAAAAGAAAGTATAAGAAAAGGTTGAAAAAACTACTTACTACTGCCTTTTTTCTAAGATGCAGAACTCATAAATCATAAATAGTATTTTCAAACAATTTTCTCTCAGTGTCTATGTGGAGCACACATAATGACAACGACAGGCGACAACAGCAACAAACAACTTTTGGCAGAGCAACCACCTAAAACTATGAAACATGCGCGAAAATCACTAGTTGCAATTACCCCGCCTCCCTTCGCTGATGCCCCGCCCACTTGCAACAAACTGCATCCCTGTGCGAATTCCCCCCACCACCTTCTCCTTCTCCTAGGCACACTACGCCCCTGAACCGCCTTTGCCTTTTGGTTTTCCTTCAAATTGGCGCTGCGTTTTCTGCTTGTTTTTCATTTTTTTTTTTTTTTTTTTTTTTTTGTATTTTATGACTCTGTCGTCGCTGGCATGTTGATTTTGGCTTAAATGTTTTGGCCGTTGTAAAAATGTAAAGTAAAGTGCAAATAACGGTGCCCTCAGACGGCAGCAATCTATCATGTGCTAATAGGTGGGTACGATCCATAAAGTTCCGGCCTTAAAACTATGACAAGTTAGTTCTAGGAACTTTGGTCACCTGTTTCTAATGATGGTTTATGGCTGTTAGAAACAAAGTTAGTGCAAGAATGGCAGAAGAGGTAGTAAAATTATGTTGGATTGTAAAAACAAGACACAAATTATAAACTTTCACTCTAGAAACATAAGATCGAAGTCCTACCAATTAGGATTATATGTATGTTTGGAATTTATTTAATTTATTTTAAGAGCATTTCTGGTTTGCAGCAAGCGGTCACACTAACACGAGTAACAAAAGTCACAATGTATTCCTATCCCTTACTTTTGCATAAAGGTCACGCTAACGAACACTATGTATGTCCTGTTCACACAATAACCAAATATCACCAATGCATATACAAATTACGCAAGGATAGAATAAGATAAAGGAATAAATAACAGTTAGTTTTTGGCCACAGAAGAGAGAGAGAATGCTGCTTCTCTTCTCTGTTCATATATAAACAGATGATCTCAATCATAATAAAATTACTCAGACTTAACGCCCTATCCTCGACCCAATAAAATGCCCTCATCACTTTAATCTTTGGGCCACTAAAATAGTCAGCGAATGGCTCATCAAAGAGTCAAATCTTCCGACACTTTTAGCTTCCACCTCTTCGGATCCGTTAATCCGAAAGCGATTTGCAACAATGTTGCACTTTATAGAATGCATCTAAATATAGAATGGGAAAAAAACAGAACGAGAAACGAATGGGGTCCTCTGGCACTCATTTTATTGATATTTGATAACATTGTCATGCCAGAGCTAGAGGCAGAGGCACAGGCAGAGGCAAAGTGAAGCCTAGGCCTCCTCAGTTGGTTGTCATACGACTTGACTTGGAATTCGATGCGCTAATCGGCTTAAGGGGCATGCCTCGAATTCCCTCTCCCTCTACCTCTCTCTTTCTCCACCCCGCCAAAAACCCCTTTCCACAGGGAACTGCTAAATGGATTTGAGTGTTTTAATTAGCAAGGAAAATGTTGCAAATTGCCTCGGGGCAAGCTCGCCAAGCTGCAAAATGTTCGACGACAGTTTAATGGTCGTACGTACGTACGTTCGTACAGTTTCAAGTTTCCAGTTTAGCTGTAAAAACTCATTTGAGACATTTTTTGGCAGCCAAATTCGTTCCCTGCCCTCTCTGCCTCTTAATGCATTCTCCTTTTTGGCATTGGCCTGGCAAATAAATCAAGTTTATGCTTTGGTAAAAAAAAAACTAAATAAAAACTATTTTCAAAATACGAGAAAAATGTTTTTTTTTTGGGTATAAAGGCAGCAGCAGAGCAGCATTTATGGGCGACAGACAGCAATGACCTCTGCCAAATAAATCATGTTGATTATTATAAATTCGTTTAAAAAATGTTTATATATATAATGTATATATATTTAGTCAAAGCTATGTTTGCCGTTCGTTATCAACAGCTGCAAGTGGCACGTTTCATATTCACATTTGTTATTTAGTTTTTTCTTAATATTTTTTATTCGAAATTTTCGCAATATTGTATATGCATCATCAAGAGTATGTATTCTGTATACGTGACATTCCCCGGAAAAGTAAGGGGTAACAGCTGCAATCGGTGGCAAGAAAAACGTTGTCAAACTATTTAAATACAAAGGAGAAGTTTATACTTTGAAATATGTACAAAGATAAATATATTTTTTATTATTTTAAAATCTATCGATTGGCTTTAAAAGCAACAACAGTCATGGGTCATAAAAATTTAATTATGAAATGTTTGGCGGAAACGGCAATAATTAAACCATAAAAACAGAAATGTTTTTTCTAGAAAATTCCATTAATTAAATCAAAGAAGTTCTGACAAAAATAAGTATTCTTCTTAAACTAAATATTAGCTAATAAATATGTTTTTATAACATCACTAAATTAATATTTTCAGCTAGAAATTGCTCATCTTTTGCCTAAATTATTCCATCTTAAAATACATGAATTTTCATTTTCATTAATTTTTTGCCCGTATTTTGTGTGTCAAATAATTTGAACCTGACCTTGATGATTTCAGCGTCTCATTTGTAGTTAGCTTGTAAAATGGTCTATTAAATATACATTATAAACCCATACGAGCATGCTGGCTGATATGTTTGTGCGGGGGCTGGCTGAAAAGTTTGCCAAAAGTAGCCAAGGCGAATGCCTTGAACTCGCCAAACCAACCAGAAAGAAGAAAAAAGAAGCTCATCGAAAATGTTTAAAAAAGAGTGACTAATTTTTGGTCTAATGATTGATGGCAGTTGCTAAGCGCTTTTTTTTTATCTCTCATTCGATGTTGATTAAGCTTGAAAATTGGCAAACTTTTTAGAGCTATTTTCAACGCTTTTATAAGTTACGCAAAGATCTAGTCCGCTTATAAAAGTATATTTTAGCGATTCTTGGCGATCATGTCAAGGTATCGCATCCTCATTATACACACACACATGGCCATAAATCATAATTGTTTGAATCTTAAATAGTTGTCAGTCAGCTGGCAGCGTCATAATTTATAATCAATTTGCCTTTCAAAAAATATATATTGTATAAATCCAACAAATATAACTCTCTTGTCGCCGCTATACATTCGTATTTATTAATTTCGTTTTTATTTTATTTCGTACAGGTCGCCGATGCTATGCGATTTTTTTCCGCTGTCTTTATAGACATTCAATGAATAATGTTTTCGTTTGTTGGCGAATTTATTTCGCTGTTTTTTCTTGTTGCCATTTTGTTTGTTGTTTTCCATTTAGCTATATATTTTCTTGAACGCTAAATTTTGTTGAATTGCTCATTTTGTTGACATGTTGTTTCCAAGCGCCTTGCTGAAGTGATTTACTGCGTTCATATGCCAAATCTTCCGGTTATATATTAGGCTAGGTGGAAAGATATGAGAAAAAGGAGGTTAGAGACCTATAAGAATGGATATAAAGCTTAGCTTTCTATGAGATTAATGAGGAGCCCTATGGTTTTACTTTTTTTCAATCGTTTTTTGTAATAAGAAAAGGAGGGGAATCACCCATTAAGGCGAAATCGTTTACATTTCCTATGGATTTCTTATGTTTATTTAATTAGGGGTTTGGTTTTTTAATATTTAATGGCTTAGTAACCGGTTTTTGTAATCAATCTCCTCATAATCTTCTATAAGAATTTACCCAATTATTTATTAAAAATATTTTATAATAATTTAAGCATTTTATTTAATTATAAAACTGCCTATCTTATCATAAAAGTATTTTCAAAATTCACCAAATTTTTACTCTACTAATCGAAGATCATTAAACCCTCATTCTTCCCGCCAGTTTTTCTTTTTATCTTCGCTGTTACTAGGGCGCTGACGACACACAGTGCCTGCCAAAATTAGCCAACGCCAGTCATAAATTAACCAAATGGACAAACAGAAAGAGAAAAAAGTATAAAACTGTTTTTTTTTTTTGCCCACAAACCACAAATTAACGAAGCTCCAGCAACAACAATGAAAACTTTTGTATCTGTTATTAATTTCTTTGGTTGAAATATCTTTTTTAGTGACCAAATGAAATGTCTTTATATCAAAAGTCGAGTGTTATCTGATTGAACAATTAATTAGTATGGATATTTCGTGTTTGCTTACTCAGCGCCTCCTTAGTCACATTTATGGCTTGCGTTGTTTTGCTTTTTGCCAAGTATTTTAGCATAGATAAGGATCTGCTAGCCAAAAATGAAAGAAAAAAAAAGAAACTTAAAATTAATTCAACGTTTAAAATAAAATCGTGAACGTTTTTATGTGCCTCGATGTGCGGCTATGTCATCGTTAGAACTTTCCCAGAGATCCACGTGTGTTTTATTTTTTTTTTGGGCAACTAACTTAAGTTAAGTAACAAAAATCGAAATTCGAAATTCGAAAACTGAAAAACTGGAAACATTAAAGCTTTTGAAATATCTGTGTATAACCGTTTCCTCGATTCCGCTAAGTGGTCCAGCAACTTGTCAGCGTGATAACAAATTCAATGAAATCAAATTAAATACTCAACAAAAAATGCTAATCACCGAGGCAGAGCTTCCCCCCGCCTACTTGACTTTAAATCGAAGAAATTGTAGAGGGGCTATACGAGGTGTTTTCTTCACTCCTCCTTTGGGTAGTAAAAGCAATATGGTAAAAAAATAAACAACAAACTTAGGTAGTAGGCGCAAAATAAAATGAACAAAAAATAAAACAAAATTTAGTTAGGTGTGGCATTTCAAATGGTTCGACGCCTCTCAAAGTGACGCGGCCCCAGGTTGTTGTTGTTCTTCTTCTTCTTGTTTTTTTATTTTTAATATATTTTTATTTTTTGTAGTTGTTGCTGGTTGGCTGATTTCCCCCTAAGGTCTCCGTCGTCGCAGTCTCAGACTTCAACTTAAGGAAAGACTTGGATTATGAACGACTGAAATATGCAAATTTATCTACAAAGTCTCCACATATGAACTTCCATATATATATATACTATATATGTATAAATTTATACAGCTATATTTTTCACTCATTTTTTTTTCTTGAATTTGCATAAAAAGGGTTTGAGTAGCTGAAGATTAACAGAGGCAGCGAGACAACAACTACAGAGTGTGAGATTGGGATGACGGTGGCAATGACCAAGCCTCTGTCATGGGGTCACCATTAACTTATCTGTATAAAAAAGTTTACATATATGTGTATACACACATATAGAGAATGAAATAATCTAATGAAAGTATTAATTATTAATGGAAAAATTAATTATACAGCTAACCAAAAGAGATAAGAACTGTATATGCTTAAAATGTGATTAACGATTTAAGTTTTTAGTAAGTAAAACCTCGATATTTCTGTTTTATAAATACAAACTAATTATAGCTTGATGAGGGTGCTGTCATTAGTACGATAACTTTAAATGATCTCATTTGTCTATAATCTAGACTTTCGCATTCTTTGTTTAGTTTGTTTTCTTGGTTAGAAAATATATTTTTGAAAAACAATTTTAGAGTTAATGAGTTTGGTTATCTAAAGGAATTTCCTAACTAACTGGTGAAGCACTATAAAAAGAGCAGTTTAAGTAACTCTCTTGTTAGTCATAGGTTATTTATTACTTGAAATATTAGTAATTGTTTTAATATAATAACCAAGTTTGACTCCAAAGACTCCCTAATTTTTTAAAGAATTTTTAATCTATTTTAAAACTCCGACTTTATGAAAGCAAAAAAATGAAGAAAATTGTTTACAGATTGCCAGGCAAATATAATAAACTTCTTAAGTGGTTTTCCGTTCTTCGATATCTTTGCATTTAACTAATCCCCCCGGCAATAGAATTATCTAATTTATGCAAATGCCATTATGGATTATGGATATTACCTTATAGATTGCAGATTACGGCGATCGTTTACTTATCTAAATGCCATTTGACAAGATGCAGGAGCTGGATCCATTTGCTGACGCAGTATCTATATATATATATATATACTATATATCTTGATTGTAATAGTGATGGGAAAATCTTGAGAGGTAAACGCGGGGGGCTTAACTCTACACCTGTTGCCATCTTGTGCGTTTGATGTAGGAAGCAGAACTTTACTTCCTGGTTAGCTCTCGTCGTTCGTTCTTCATTCCTGGGTTCTGGGTTCTCGGCTCTGAGTTCATTGGCATTTGAGCATTTGAGTCACATGTGGCTCACGTCCTGTGTCCTGTGCATATCCATCCGCACCTCTCTTCTAGAACCTGCGCTTCCTTCGCTTCTCCGACTAAGCCTGTCATCTGGGCTCTTTATTTCATTTTTTTTTTCGTTTTTTTTTTAGCTGAAGCCAAAGACAAAAGACGTTTGAGGTTGATGACACCCAGTGGCGGCTAAAAAAAAAAAAAAACATCGAAGCCCATAGAGGTTGGCTTTTACAGTTGCTTGAACTAGTTCTGCCGCCCTCTTGTGCCGCTCCCCCTCGCACTCCCTACAAATGCGTCAAAGGCACGTGGCCAGAACCAACAGAAGTTTTTGAAAAAAGGGGCGCAACTTTTTCGGCCAACTGGCTGGATTGCATAAGACCCACTGGACCTTGTACACTCAGAAAAATATTATGTTAAAGATATATCTTTATGAAAATCCCAAAAGATAACTATTTTGCTTTCGTTTACTCTCCTTAAACTAAAAACTAAGTTAGTTAAATTTTCCTTTTAAAATTTAATAGCTAACTTTTAGTGTAGGCTGGCAGCTGGCCAGGCTTACCCTGTTGTCGGCCGTTTTGTTGGCAAATCATAAAAATATTTATGTAAATTAATCATTTAAACGCAATGGGATGGACCCGGGTTGGCTGCTGCTTGTTCATGCTCCACACGCGCTCACTTTGCTAAAATTCATCGGCTACACTGCCCAACAAAATACAAATTATGGCCGGCGGGATTAGCATAAATTGTGTGTTCATTCGATCGTTTGTGCTCTTTTTTTTCGATCGATGCCCATAACCATACGCATATATATGTATATATAGACATATAGTCGTGGCTTTTTGGACACGGCCGTGTTTTTATTTTCTGGCCTGTCGTGGTCGTCGTCAGTTTGGCTGCCAAACTCAAAACCAAAGCAAACCGTCGATCAATCGATCGTTTGGGGTAGAGTAGATCGAGCATAGATCGCTTATATGGTCGCTATATGTGGTAGGACTGATAAGCCCTGCTTTTCTGCTTTTGGCATGCCAAACATGGACCCACTCGCACGAAATTCCAACTCATATTTATGTCAAAATCCATCAAAGCTTATGTCGCCGCACAATCCGTTAGGGGCAATGCCAATCCACCATATCTAGTTGGAAATCGGCTTTTGGCTTTTCGGTTTTCGGTTTTCGGTTTTCGTTTTTCAAGTTTCAAGTCTCTGCTTGCTGCTGCTGCCCCCCGAACAACAATGCTACGCAAATCCGACAGTGAAATAATGTGGAGACACCGGCGATAACTCAAATAAATAAGAGTCAAAAAATCACAAACAAAAAAAACGAAAAACGAAAAATATAATAAAAGATTCAGATACAAAGTCACACACTTTGTATATAAGATATCCCCCAGTAAGCCGCCGCTGCTGCTGCTGCTGAATGTTGAATTCAAAATTAATACATTTCAATGAATAACAAATGATCTAAATGATTTGTTTAGATCGTTCTCTCTTGGCCAGAGATCGGACGTCAGTATAGTGTAGTATAATACGCGGGTAGTATGTGGGTTGACCGGCCAACGAAACAAGTTTCGTACGGGGCTTAAATCGTGGCCCAGCATTTCCTGCTGCTGCCATTAAGTGTATGCTGGAATTATTCCACTTTTTCTAAACTCTTGTGCACTGCGAGAAATAGTGGGGTTCTATAAGAATATTCGCCTTAACTTAGCTTTTTCTTGCTGAACTTTTGAATATTCCTAAGTTTATTTACCTAGAAACCTTCGTTTTTTCAACTTAAAAACGTGCTTAATATTTCATATTATTCTTTATAAATAAAATTTAAAATATTTATCTAACCAAAGTGCACCGGCAATCTTTTGCTGAGTCAACTTCCGACGTGACAACAGTCAGTCAGCCAGTCGCGCTGCCCCTCAGGCGATCTCGAAGCTGTAAAGCCGCAACTAAACTTAATCGATTGAAAATTGATTCTTGTAAATAATTTCAGTTGACGTCAGCGTTAATTACACGAGCAGAAAAGCAGAAAAAATACAAAAAAAAATTACAAAAAATAATGCACAAATCTTTAGCACGACTCTCTCGAGCTGAATCACTCGAATGCACGTGGCTGATTTATTAGATATCCATATGGCTATATAGCCATATAACCACACAGATATATAGCTATATAGCCACCTACAGATACTACTCAAATCGGTATAAAACAGGGCTGTGGGGGGGATGGCAGGCCCAAACCTTTTTGCCCATTAGCCCAGCCTTGACCGCCGGCGATGTCGAGTGGCTCAACAACTGGTTGACAGACTTAGAGATAGTCATGTATATATCAGCACAGTGTTGGCCCCCTCCAGATAATTAGCATATTTTGCGCCGATATGGGTCAGCCTTAGCTGTGCCTTACTGTGTTCGCTCTAAAAACTGGGTTGGGCCCTCGAACAAAGCTCTCTTTTTTTTTTTAAGTTGCGGGCGGAAGGGAATAGTCGTCGCCACTCGAATCGCAAAACTAAAACCGAACAATAAATTTTCTGGGAGAGAAGTACATTAAATTAAATGGCAGATATTTATGTGGATTGAATACAAACTACCTACATAATTTGGCACTATCAGTTTGAAGTTTTCTCAATGTAAAAGGGTGATTCAGTGGCCTATCTTAAAGGTATTTCATAGATATTTACTTAATAACCATCGCAAAGTGAAGAAAACTCTTTATAAGAAATAAATAATCAAATTTTATACATTATTTTGCATCTTTATGGAAGCATTTTAAGAAAGTTTTCAAAAACAAAGACCTTGAACAAACACTGCCTAATGATAAACGTTTTGTAAAAAGCGAAATTAGAAAACTATTTACTGATAAAGCCAAAAATGCCTAACATCGCCTGATGTTTCGGTCCGTTAGCTTTCATTTGATGTTATCAACCGACTTCTACAGTTTTCTTTTTCCCTTTTTTTTTCAATAAAAGAGTAGCTTTGTTTTACAAGATTTATGAACATTTTTCAGGGGGACTACAATAAATGTTTAACTATTAAAAATCCGTTACGGGTTTTACTTTTGTTAAAAAGATTATTGTATAGTCTTTTCCTCTTTCCATTAGAGATCTCATTCGGATTCTCTTTAGTTAGTTAACATCTGAACTAAGAAAAGTTTAAACTTCAGTCAGTAATAATTCCAATTACCATTATATGATCATGGCTGCCCATCGGATTAGTCAAGTACCAACACTATATATATCTTTCTCTCCCCGACTTAGTCAACATTTTGGGTCGTGTCAATGCGATTGGCATTTAACGAGCTTCATTGCTTATAGGGTTAACATTTTGGCATAAAAGTACACACCCAGTTTTTATTTTTTCTCCATTTTACTACCATTTTTTGTTTTAGTATTTCTCTGCTGGCACATATATCTGTGTCGCCCATCTCTGGGCCCAACTATCCCCGGCTATCTATCTAACTATTGTGAGTACTTGTCATTTAGTTTACTATTTACTGTCACGCTTTTGAGTGCCCCTCGAATGGAAATGGGATTGGGATTGGGACTGGGACTGGGAATGGGTCTGCGGCCGAAGGGGCTTGGTTAACTCTGGGAAGGGCCGTCCGAGAGATATGTAGGGGAGTGTAGGGAGCTGCAGAGGACAGAGACTGACCTGCGATAAAAAAAACCAGTTGTTTGGCCAGTGAATCATAGAGTGGAGTTAGCTCATGATAAAGGTTAATGAAAAAGCATTCAATTTACTTTTGGACCATATGGGTTTTTATTTTTGTAACGTTTTTTTATATAGCATTAAAGATAAATGATAAATTATAGGCTTAAAAATTGGAAAAAATAGTGGAAAATTTTAATGATGAACTTAAATATTACATTAGAAAAGTTAATAACAATGTTTTTTCAATTTGGTTGACAAAAATGTATTCTTAACAATGTTAATCTTGACTTTACATATTTTAGCTTAATAATCTTAAATGTAAACCAAAAATATATTAAATATCGCAGAAAATGCCAAAATATGTTGATGTTAAAAACATTCTTAAAGAGTTTTTTGAGAAGTTTACATGTTTCTGAAAAATTCATTAAAAATTTTTCATATTCAACTTATTTCTAGATTTTCTGACTGACCTCTTAAGTATATTATTTTTCTAAGTTTTTCTTTGCTTTCTAAAAAGAAGGTTTAATATTATTCCCCTGCCAATTACTCCTCCACTACTGACCATGTGTTTGCCAAACATCAGGCGGCTTTGAAGTGGACTCGTGGCCTGCACTCTCCGCCACCTTCTGGTTTGACCAACAGCAACTCCCACTCCTGATCCTCCAGCTGCTGTCCTATATGTCCGTTCCAGTTGTCCAATGGCCAATGTCCGCTGTCCAATTGTCCAGCGATGTCGGTAGACTGGCGACAAAAACGGCGCGTCAAAAGCAAACATTTTGCGCGGCACAGTTTTGATTTATGAGCTGAAATTAAATTAACTGCTGCAACAGCAGTGGCGAAGTGAAGGAATTTAAAGCGCTGTTGGCCGGCTGGTCGCCATCCTTTTTGGCCAACAACAACTGACAGTGGCGAATATGCTGCTGCGAAAATTGCGAAAGCCACAAGGAAGCCGTTTGCTCGTTTCATTCCCATTTTGTACGATAAAGCAAATTATATTTTATATATTTTTTTTTCACACTCCTCCATTTTTCTTTTCATATTTTTTTTTTTTTGAGTTGATAAAATTATCATTGTGGCCTTTGGTGTGTGTCATTGCAAATTGTTGGTGTTGTTATTTTTTATTTCTCTGCTTATCGGGCATAGCAAAAAAAAAGAAATATATATAATAAAAATGGCATGCATTTCCCCTATCAGTTTGGAGTCCATATCTTTTCCCATGTCCAGACATTAATATCGAGTTAAATGATTTTTGTAAATGACTTTTTATGTATTTTTGCTTATTTCTGAGGATATAAAAACTGAAAAGTTCTTGGCGAAAAAATGGAAGTAGGTAGACTTTTTAAGGAAATAATAAACTAAATATTGCAGAGGTTTTTCTGTGATTTTCTCATACAATTTTAATGGCTTTGCGTAACCCTTTTTTAACCCCTTCTAATAGATCGACAATCTTCTCATCTCAAATCACAATCAAGCAAGTTCTCTCTCGCCGTACTAGCCACCAATCAACAACAAACAATTTCCATTAGTCGAAGAGACAACAACTTTAGTAATTACTAAATTCAAATTGGTAGCCATTTAGCCGGCGAGAGAGACGGCTATACAGATTTAGAGAGGGACAGAGGAGGAGGCACCCACAAATCCAACGTTATCTGTGGGCTGGCAATTAATTGAAATTGATATTTAGTTAGATTAGAAATAATGTTTGTTAATTTATGACAAGTACTTTCAAGTGGCTCGGATCAGCAGCAGCAGCAGCAGCAGCCGCACCTCGATCGCCCTTCTACTCTGGGCATTACTCATTCAGAAGTGCCTTTCCATATCTTATCGGTGGCTGTGAATGTGTTTTAGTATCTTGAAGTGTTTCTCTGAGATCGTTGTGCATTTTTTATGTTTCGTTTTTATGGGGGATTTTTTGAAAGGAAAGTTTTAACTTTATTTTACAGAATTTTGTAATGTTAAATTAAATTAATTCATAATTTGTAGGATTTTTTTGGGATGTTTTTAAAAGAGATCAAGTTTAAACATAATTTTGTGGAAACTTACTTTTTACATGAATGATTTTTACTATTTTTATCAGTTTTTTTCTAGGTGTTTTCTATAAAAAGAGTGTTGGTTGGAGACTTGTCTGCATTTTCAAATATTGTTTAAGATGTTTGTTATTTTACCAAGAAATGTATTAAAAGTTTAACTCAAAACATAAACCATATTTAAAGAAACCAAGAAACTTTCCATTGATCGCATCCCTTGATGATGTTATACTACAAATTATTAATTAGTTACTGCTAACGAATAAGTTTCCAAGGAACAAGCTTTCCTATTTGATATTATCCCTTTCTAACTTCTATAACTTTTCAACTCAAAATTAACATTTATATAATAAGCATAATTATAGTATTTAGTAGACTTCTTACCAACCATTTTTCAATCTCTTCAAGCCGCACTTTAATGGGCAAACTTAAGTTAAAGACCTCTCATTAAATGACTATAATAAACTTGGGTAAACAACACACTGCTACTGTATTTTTGGATCAGTGTTTTTAATAGTGACTCTTACTTTCCCATCATTTGCAACTTCCTTTTGGTATGGCCAGCATTTTCTCATCGTTTTAGTTTTGTTTTCTTTCTTTTCTTTTTTTTTGAAACGTTAAAACGCACTTTTTGTTTGCTTTGTAGGTTTACTTTTTGGGATTTTTGCATTTAGTTTGTTGTTTTTTGGTCTTCCAAGAGCACGGTATGAAGTTCCTACGAGTTTATAATGAACGTAGGAACTCTATACCTCGCTGATGGCAAAAACCAGGTAAAAAATATCTTGCCAGCGTGTTTCCCTTTTCTTTTTTTTATTCTTATGGTTTTTTTTTTCACAAAACTCGAACCGTAAAGAGGCGAACAGCAACTCACATACCAGCTTACAAAAATTCCAACTCTTTTTTTTTTTATTCTTATTTGTTTTTTTTATATTTTCTGTAGTAGTTGTTGTTGTTGTTGTTATTCTGCTGATGGGATTCTCTTCATGGGATTTGCGAGCTGGGGGAATTTCTAGCTCGATGTTGATGATGATGACGACGACTATATGGTATGGTTATATATGGTATATATGGTCCGTCCTCCTCCATCGTTTCTCGCTTGGCAGCTTTTTCAGTTTAGTTTTTTACATATTTCTTTTACGTTTTTGGTGTTTTTTGCTGGATCAACTTTTGGTTTGAATTTAAATAATTTTCAAATCATAATTAATAATCTGGAAATGTGTGTTTTTAGGGGCGGGTTTAATGTTTATTATTTGTTAAAAATATAAATGATTCTTCAGGATTTTTGTGGAAAGTTTTCAAGGTAAGTTCTTAGAAAAATTCATGGAAAATATTAAAAGTTTATCTTTCCAAGATAATTTTTAAGTATTTTTTTGTGAATATTTGTTTATTTTTACGCAATTTATAAGAGGAAGTTAGACAAATTTGATTTTCTTTCTACTTAAACAGGATAACAATTATTTTAAAAGTTTATTTGTTTATTTTCGTTGGAAATTTCTCAAAATTGCAGATCATTTTTGTTATTCATAAGGAAGGAAGATATTATTTAGATTTTTTCAGAAATTTTCTTGAAGAATTTTTATATTTTAAGTTCTTCTAGTTTTCTTTTATATTTTTTAAGCCGTTCCTTTGCATTTATTGATTTCTTTATTTTTAATTTTATGATTTTTCCTAGCATTATCTTTATAACGTTTTTTATTTTTTCGTCTTTTTCGAGCTTTTATTTTCAGTTGATATTTTTTTAAACTCCTTTTTAATTTTTGCATGAATTTTATTTTTAATTTTAAATCATTTTAATTTTCATTTCTTTTATTTAGTCCGTTATTTTAATATATTTCCATATTTTACGACACTAGTAAAATGTTTTTGAAAATTTTTACGAATTTTTTGTCAAGTCACGCGAATGCGAAAACACGAAGCGATTTGCGAGCGTTTGATGCGCGACTTTGGAGCTCCGAAACCGAAGTGAAAAAAACGCAGCGAAGTCGCGCAGAAAATAACTCGAAATGCGGCGATGTTCGACGTCGACGTTGGCAGCGGCAGTGGCAGAGGCAGCGACTGCGACTGAAGGCAGCCGGCAGCGGCGTCGACTGCGGCCGAGCGTAGGTTTTTCGATCGCGCGACTTTAAACGCGCGCAGAAACTTCGCGCGCATCTATTGAAGTTTCTATGTTTTTTCGTTAAGTGTATTTTTACGGGTTTCTCCTGTTTTTCTTAGTGTGCGTGTTGCAGCCGCTGCCAGCGCTGACGTCGACTGCGGCTTATCGCTATCAATCGATAATCGCCAGATTAGAAAACGCGTCGACGTTCACTTGTGCACGTAAGCAGCGCTACAAGTGCAGCACAAATACACACACACGCGCGTATATAAGCGACTTTAGCCGACCGATCAAGTAATTCCAGTTTTTCGTTCTCTTTTATTAAGAACCTTTAAAGGGTAAAATTAACACTGAAAACCGGGTGTTCTATGATTTTTTAAAACAAAATTTGTCCAAGTTTTTGTTACTTTTCCTTAAAAATTCTAATAAATTTCGTATTTTTAAATTTTTGTACTTAGTAAATCGGCTAAATTTTTATCCGCGTTTTGCAACCTTCGGTTTTGAGAGTCGTTTGGCGACTAAAACGGAAAACTGAAAACAGAAAAGCACGCGGTTTTGTGGTTGGTCGCTGTCGGCGTCGCTGCCATGGTGGGTTTCTTTGCTGCGGTGGTGGTTTTCCAAACGGTGGTGAAATTGCCCACTTGTAGCGGCTGCAATGCACACACACACACACATACTGGCGCTCAAAAACACACCCATACTCACACATAAACTGCATATTTTTGTTGCTTTGCCGCCGTGTAGCTTTGTGGCCCAACATGACGCAAGCAGCGGTGAAAGCCGCTCTGTCAGCGTCGACGCCAACGTCGCTGCTTGCCGCGTGGGCGCCGCACGCGTTTTCAACTCAATTAATATCACCAAAAAGGCGAAATAGAAAAAGATACGAAAACAAAAACAAATGCTTCTTTTAATTAATGAAACAATTAAAAAGTTTTGAGCCAAAAAAGGCTTGCACTGAGAAAAAAGTGTGTTTGAAATCTAAAAAGCATTTCAAGGCCAACGGCAGCAAACAACAGCAACAACAGAGCCACGGAGTTCGATGATCTGTTTACGATTGTTTTTTGCGCGGCATCGTCATCGCTTGTTGTTGCTGCTGCCGCTGCCTTTCGTTGTTGTTGTTGTTGTTCTTGGTCGTTGCCTTCGCTGGAGCAAAAAAAAAAGCAGCAACAAACAAAAAACAGCTAAGGGCGAAAAACTGAGAGCTTCGAAAGATTCTGAGAGGAAATTATAGGGAGTTCTGAAGAAGTTTTTTCTTATAACACTGAAAATAAATGAAGCTGAGTTTAATTTTAAATTAAAAATAATGTTTTAGCTTGTACTAACATTTGAGCTATTAACTTTTAGAGTAATAATATTAAACTTTTTAAGCAAAACATTTAAAATACCTTTTAAGAACCTTCATAGAAAACCTTTCCCATTTTAATGCTCCCCACTGTGTCCTAGGCCTATCTCAGTTGACGTCGCTGCCGGCATAGCAGTTGCCGTGCGTATGTACAGTAGCTTGGCCTCAAGTGTATTTTCACAGATATTTATCTAGATACGCGCGACGAGCGCGCGCATTTTTGTAGTCCTCGTTGTTGTTTTTGTTGTTGGTCTTGCTTTTCGTATTTACCGTAAAAGTAAACAAGCGATATACAACAACAACAAGAACTCGCACACGACTTTTGAAGTGGCCACAACAAAAGCAACAAAAGCAACGGGCAAATAAAGATCTACAATAGGCAAACTCTTCGTCATCGCGGCAAACGACCATTTATGAGTAGAATATTTTGTATCTGAGAGTATTACAGGGTACTATAACTTTAAACGGTAGTTTAATAAGCAGTTATAATACTTTAAGAGATAAAGATGATTTGATATTTTGTAATCTGTTATCGGGATTGTTGGAAGATTCTGTTTTTCAGGGGGAGAATCATACTTAAAGCTCAGAATATTTCCAGTTTTTTGATAGATAGATTTACAAGATCATTTAGGAATATATTTATGTAAGTTTTCCTCGCTGTATTATATTTTCCTTACAACAACTACTCTGCAGCGTAAGCCTAACTTGCAACTTCTAAAAGCCGTGACATGGTTGGTTGATTTCTACTCTTTAACCTTTTCTTCCTACCAAAAGAGCATGAAAGATTCGGTTTTTGGAAATCAATTTCCTTTCTAGTTTGTAAATGTTATTTTTTGTTCGTCGTCGAAATATTTTTGGCGCCTTTTAAGACTGTTTTTTTTTTAGCTGGCCATATCTGCTTTTTTCGGTTGTTTTTTGTTCGTACAGCCCGCCGTGTGATTAACACCTGAAAACACGCTCTTTCATTATTAATTTCTGGCACGTGTTAAGTGCAACAACTGCAAGGTCAAAAATCGCCAGAGAAATGAATTCGAATCGTAAATAATCGTAAAAATGCAAGAGTTTCGGGGCTTTTGCTGCTTTCCGCTTGAAAAAAAAGCATAATAAAAAAATGTTAACAATAGAGAGAGCGATTCAACAACCTGTTTCCAAGCAGCTCTGACTTTTGTTATTTTTAGTATTATGTTTTTTCCCTTTTTTTTTTTTTTTTTTTTTTTTTTTTTGCCATTTTCGCTTGGTTGCGTTGCGTTTTTTGAAGGTCAACTTTTGGCTTTATTCCATAACTTTATTGTTGTTGCTGGCGCTGTGTTCCCCACTGACTGTTTAATGAGCTTGAAAGAGTTGATTTTGATGTTTAACGGATCTGCCTAAAAATCTTCCGCACTTGCGTGTAGTTTGTATGTTCCAAACTGAACAACAACAAAAAAACATTAAAAAAGCCGAACCAAAGTACAAAAACATGTCCAACAAATGTTGGACAAGCAATTTTGGCGGTCAGAACAAACACGCCACGAAAAATTAGTGAGTTGGGGAAAAATACAGAAAATACAGAAAATTCATAAGAAAAATGTGTCAAAGCCGGCAAAGCCGAAAGAAAAAGACAAAGACAAATGCGTCATGTCTTGGGGTACATGAGCAGCGATTAGCGACAATTTCTGTCCAGTCATAGCTTGATAAAAGATATCAACAATGAGGGTTAACAATATGGAAATTAGATTTACCCAAAAAAAATGCTTCAAAAAGAATTTAAAATGATTTTTAACTGCATGGAAAATGTTAGATAGAAAAAAGTAAAGAAACTTTCTGGCAAAATTGTATCCAAGCACTATTATCTTTACCCCGACTGTTACTATAGAGATCGGCAGCTGAGAGATGCGATGATGCAATCGCATTTAATTAACAAGCGAGTAAAGAACTTTGCTTTGTGGCAGGTTCTCTTGACCAAAACCGACAAAAAAAAATGGTAAATGGACAACAACAAAGAAAAGTGGGAACAAAATCCAAACGAGAGATGAACATAAATTTCAAATTTATGACTGCCACTTGAGCACAACAGCAACAACAACAAGAGTAACAACAACAACACACAAAATAGTATTGGACACCTTGACAGGGCCCCGTAGATTTATGAGAGGGCCCCATACAATTCATACATCAACAGCTCTTTTCATAATCTCCCCACAGATTTCTTCTTCTAACTTATTTCTTTTATATTTCTTTTTCAATAATAGAAGTTGGAAAATATTATAATTTCCCTTCGTTCCATTCAAATAAATCTTTTTAGAGGCATATTGCGTAGGCGCAGCAACATACGCACACACACACACACATCATTTAGGCCACGCCCTGTTTCTCTCTTATTATTTTTTTTTACATTTTTGAGGTTCATCCAAGAGTCTCATGAATTTCAATGAAATTTATGACAATAAATCAGCTGGGCCTAAAACGAACCCGAAGTTTAACCAAATTTTTCAAATTTGTTTCTGTTTTTGGTAACTCTTTGGCCAGCCAAAAAAGGTCTGTTTCATGGATGTTGTTGATGGAAAATTTCGGAAGTTTTTTCGAAAGATAGTAAAGTATTTTTTATACTTTATAAATATTTTGGCTGATTTTTAATATTTTTAGAAATTATTTTTGTCGATAAAAGAGTTTAAAATCCAATTTAAGTGCTTTTTAGAGAGAGAAAGCTTAGAATAAAATTCATAAATAAATATTGCATAATTATTTAAAGTTAATTTACAAATTATACACCTCTTAATATGATAATTCTATGTTTTAAAACGATTTTATAAGTGTCATTAAAAATATTAAAGATAATTACCAGTACCAATATTTAAAGTTGTGATAATTATTGTAAAAAAAAAGCATAAAAGACTAATTTTCCCAAACCTATTAGTTTCCTTTTTTTGCCTACATTCAGAGCAAAAGAGAGAGCCAGAGTCTGAAGCTTAAGTTACCTATCTCGCTCATACACACACAGATCTGTGTCAGCAGACAAACTTTTTTTTTCGGGCAAAAAGTTGGTGGCACACTTTTCCGCAACACTTTTTCCTTATAGGTATTTTTTTGGGGGTGCCACAAGGCGACGCCTACAACAATCATGTGTGAGTTTGTGTGGTGTATATGTGAAGGACAAACATGGCTGTCAAACGCCTAAAGTCCTGGCCAAGAACCAAGAAAAAACCACCACACACACAGACAGGAGAGAAAAGTTATGAACTACCCAGGCGAAAAGGCAGCAGAAATTGTAACACACATATGAGCGGCGGGCAATGAGAGGGAGGAAAATATGGATAAATCGAGGGTGACTTTCCCAACACACAGTGGTATTACTTATTGATTATTGTTTTCCTTCGTTAAGGAAAAGTCTGAGGGAAATGGGGGAAGAGTGACGCATTTTCCTGCCATCCCTTTTGCACATTGCGTGCCTATTTAACATTCACATGTTTTTCCGTATTTTCTCTTTTTCCTCCAGGGGAAATGTCTCATAAATATGATTTATATACCCACGTTGATATATATATATATATCTTGGAATTTGAGTACATATAATTGCGTGTATGAATCTGATATAAAAAGTGTGTATGCCAGCTTATTAAGACGGCGAAGATCTTGTTTTCGAGTGCCCTTTTCGAATCTTTTGGGCAAGTGGAGGAGGTGTCTCTCGGGCGGGCATCTTCGAGTGCAGTATTAACAAAACTGCAAACCGAAGGCAAACACTTGCTGCCAAAAATAAACGATATGTGTATCGTTCCACTCCCTCGCTCGCTCGCTGGCTCGCTGGCTTGCCAGCAGTTCAATCGACCATGTCAATCATATGACGGACGAAAAGCAGATTGAAAATAAAATTGAAAATAAATTCATTTGGGCTTGTCTTTTGTATTCAAAAAGGAGAGCACTGAGAGAAATGTATTTGAGTTATGGCCCGAAGGTTTGAAAAACTTTTTCAAGTAGTAAATTCTAGCTTCTTGTTTTTAAATTTTCAACTTTTAAGTACAGGAAAGTTATTAGGAATGGAAGCTGGCACTCTTTCCAGTGATAACCTCTTTGTTTTCTTTAATAAATCACAAAATAAAGCATTCTTATTGACCCACTTTTCTGCCAGTGCATTAGGTTTGTTTTGCAATTGAAAGTCAATTGAGCCAGACCTCGCTTTTTTATTCAGTTTCCTTGCGAGGCTGAATTTTCGGTTAACTTTTTACTGTCCTTTTCCTGTCCTGCGGTTCCTTGATGTAAATGCAAATTCACGCAGCTGCCCGTAGGACTACCCCTCCCCTCCACCCCCCGCCCCTTTTAGATACTCCTCATCCTGTCATGCATTTCAGCAATTTGCAAATTTACAAGTTGCATCGACATAAGCGGAACAGAGAAGGAGAGACGCGTGCATGTTTAATATCAAATTATGAAGCGGCTTTTACCCTTCTTTGCCGCTGCAGCACACCACCACCCCTCCGGAAACCCCTAAAGAAAACCCCCTGTGATTGTGCAGTTTTTGAAGTGCGTTGGCAACATTTGTATGCAAATTGCTTTTAGGCGAGTGCATGTGCAACATGTTGCTTTGCCTTGCTTTGCGGCTCCACAAGAGTCTCTCCTTTTTGGTTTGTCTTCGGGGTCTTCCAGTTCTCTCCAGCTCTGTGGGGTCTGAGAGGTCTGTCTTTTTCGAGGCAAGAAGAAATGAGTACGAGAGTACGAGAGACTTTTGACGTCGTCGTTGTCGTCGTCTGCCTGCAAATAAAGAACGCATTGAGTTTTTATTAGTTTTTGATGATGCTCATAAAACGACGCGACGGCAGCGATGATAAAAATCAGTTTGCTTAAGTAAAGTGAGGCATTTAGAGGGTAGGAAGAGTTGAATTGATTGTTCGAAAGTAAGCGTTGCTAAAATGCAATAAAAATAAAGTGAGCTCACTCCTTTGATATTTTATTTTTCCTTGCCTTTTGCCATTTGATGGCGTTGACAAGTGGCCAGGGCAGGCGATGGGCCTGGTAAATACTGTTGCTGATTCAAAGTCGATATGTTTTCGAGGTCGTATCTGTTTCTGGGCTATTGGTTCTCTTTTACTTTTCTTTTAACTACATTTGCCAGTCGATGAACCTGTAACTGCCTATACTCCTCTTCACCTGTGAAAAACTCTCGGGTTACTCTCATAAAACCAGAAACCGAAAAGGCACCTTCATAAACTTCTATAAGAGGAAATAGTTTCCTCAACTTTTATGGAGGCTCTTCTATTATCATGCCCGGCCTATTGGAATTTTATGCGATAATATATGGTATATAGACTGCAGCTTGAAAAACTTTTCCATTGTATAATTTTTATTACTGTTTTTATTAGCCCTGTAAATGTGCTATTTATATCAGGCCAGTCTCTTGTGGTCGTTTTATGCGATTTCAGCGATGAAAATTATAGAAAAAATCATTTTATTGGCCATGTTTTCCCCCAATAAGACTTCGATAATAACTCTTAATAACTTAATAACTAATTTATTTTATAGGGCTTACTATCAGTATTTCAGACTACCATCAATATGAAAAAGTTCTCAAAATTTCTGTACTTAAACCTTAAAGACCGAACCCCATCATTGGGATCCTTTTGACCAGGCTGCTCTTCACTGGAGGCCAAATCAGGTTACCCCATCACCATCATCATCAAGGACAGTTCACTGTACCTGAGCATAATGATAATGACCGCCGGCCGAGCAGGCTCTGCATGTCACACATCATAATAATTACGGCTATTGGCTGTTGGTATCCTTCTGCCTTACGGCCAACATATATAAGCCAGGCCATAAGGTGTAAAGCAAAGGCAGCCCGACTGCCTTATAAACAATTACGTTAATAGTGCCATCGGGCCATAAGAACTATAACAACGTTTAATGGACTTTTAGCTAAATTAAACAAAAACCAACAATGGGTCATCTAATCGCCGGCCAGACGCGCCCCTCTCATACTCGCCCTAGCCCTAGCCTAATGACGCAACATTTCATTAAAAATAATTTCACATTCGACGTTTGAGTTTTCCGTGCAATTGGCATTTCTAATGACAAAACAGCTGCCTAACATAGTGTAGTCTATCATCCCCATCGCTCTCTCGCTTGTTACACATTTTGTTTAACTTGTTTTTTAATAGTTTAGTTTTTGGTTTACTTTTTTTTAGCTTGGGCAATCTTATCTCTGCGAAATCGCTGTTAAAACGTTTTTAATTTTCCAATCGCGGCGGCACAATCGCTTAATTATAGTACCTGATGTAAGGGGGTAAGAAAAATATTGATTTACTTGTAAGATCTCTTATCAGGCTCAGCGATTTTCCCAGCCAAAGGAAAACCCGTTTTGCTTAAACTTAAATCTGCGAAGTCCATTAGGAGGCATTCATTTTTGCTTATATTTTGGTTTTTGCCAGCTGCTGTCAATCAAGTGTCAGATGCAAAGCCATCAACAATATCCAATTTCTGGCCCCAGCAAACTAATTAAATTACGAGGGAAAAGCTAAGCTATCTGTGTGCTAATCGCGATCATAATGATGTTGTTGCATTCTCCACTGGCTAATTTTAAACAAGCTGAAGTTGCTGGTAATATATTTTAATTTATGCTCGGTTGGCAATACTTTTGGCCAGGCTCACTCACTCTCAGAAATGCTGTAAAATTGCGCGTAAATCGAAACATTAATTTTAATTTAATGAATTAAATTCAGACATAGAAAGAGAGAGAGAGAGAGGGAGATCACAATTTCCATTAGGGTGACTCACTGTATCTGGCCAAAGTTTCCGCACTTTGCCGGCGACTGCCTTCTGCCGCCTTGGCACGATAAATAAATATGTAAGAGGTTTCCCTGGTCGATTATGCGCATAGTGCAAGTGTTTGCCACACATTGTTTATACACCTCGGACTGATGTATACTATATATATATATATATCTAGATATATATCTGCGTATATATAGTACAGCTGATGCATTGCACAAATGCAAATCGGACAGAAAGTTGTTGTCATTCACAGAAAGTGTCATTGCAGTTCATTCAGGAGTTGAGTAATACCCTTAACGTTACAAATTCCATTTGGAAGTTATTTTCGGGTTTGAAAATGTATGTTTTAGGAGGTACTTCTGCTAATTAATGATGCTAATTTAATTGCAGGTTAGATAAACCAATCAATTTTCCAATTTCAGAGCTCAAAATATTAGCCAGGGACCATAAATTAACTGAGTACCATACAAAATGAATTGCCATTAATTTAATATATATTTGAGACTTAAATTATAGCTTAATTTCTTGGTAAATCGATAGGTGATTCACCTTTTTAATTGAGTTTATCACTCGATTGGCTCTCCCCCGATAAATTCAATAAATTAACCTCGCACTCGCTCATTAAATCAAAGCAGCCACAACGCTGCAGCATAATTAACAATGGCAACCAAAAACTATGTACAATTAAATTAAGTCTGGCTTTTGTTGCTACTGTTGTTTATGTTGTTGCTGTTGGGCTTATCAGGCCATGCATCGCCTGTTGCAGGTTGCTAGCTGCAGTTTGCTAGCTGCAGTTTGCCAGTTGCCAGGTATTTCCTGTCAGAGATTTTGCATAAATAATTTTTGATAATCAAAGTTTGCGACGGTCACATAAATTTAATTAGCGGCATATGTTGCATTTAATTAAGCAGTAAGCTCGCTGACTTAGTGCGTCTTACTTTGGTTGCTGTTTGTTGCTGCCACTTCTGCCACTGCTAGTGATGTTGGCGGTGCTTTAATTAAAATTCACACGATGTGAAATGCTCATTTGGTAGGCCAACTGCGTGCCTCGGTTCGTTTGCCATTATTGCAACGCTCTCCTATTTGTATCTCTTTTTTCCTTTACATTTTCCTATCTCTTTTTATATTCCTACACTCCCCCTTCATGCTGACGCCTCCTGACGCTGCTGCTGCTGCTGCATTATTATTATAATTTTTCTTGCTGTTATTTTGTATTTTTTTATATAGTAGTTGTTGTAGTTTTCCCTCCTTGTCGGTTTGCATTGCATTCGGATTGCATAAGCAGCCTGTTGCTGCCGTTTTTCTAATGCAAACGCATATATGCGGCATGCATAATTAGCAGCCTCTCACACATTGCCATTTGAATTTGAATTTTTATTCACATTACCAACAATATAAATTCGTAATAATAAAGAAAAACGCCCGCTCTCTTCGCTTTAATGAGCCATTAAGCTTTAGATTTCTGCCTTTAGATATGCCCCAATGTGAATGAGAATACTCGCTCGCTGCTGCTGTAGCTGGCCATTTCCTCGAATCGAATTAAGTTATTAGTGATGCTTCAGCTGGAAAACTGTATGCCAGCTCATAGAAATGTTCTCTCGGAGATACCGAGAAAATTCTGTTGGGAAATATGGATCAGATATGGATAGATACTGTTAGGGGGAAACGGTTCTGCCACGCATCTTAATGTGGAAAGTTATTGCGATTCGATAAGGAAGATACATATTTATCATGGGCGGGGGGGCCAAACCTAGTTTGGTTTGTTAGAAAGAACTTGTATCTTTTGTTCTAAAAAAATGTGAGTTTATACAGCTATGATTTTCCCTATAAAACTAAATTTCCCAATCTACTAAATCCCCTTCCATCTTGTCATTTCACCAACTGACAGCCATTTAATCCAAACCAATCAGACCGACAACCCAGAGAACTTCATTAAATATTTCGCCACAATTACGGGCAGTGGAAAAAAAAGATGTGGCAAATATTTTAGCGCTTGATTTTCAACTGTCAAACTTTGTTTATGCCCCGCCGCCAACAACCCACTCGCCCCTTCAGCTCGCTCTGTGTTTGTTTTAGTTAATTTTAGCTCGAAAAAATATGTTGCATGTGAAGATTGCTGCCTTCTACTGGTAACTACAAAAACAAAAAAAAAACGAAGGAAAAACTAATAATAAAATAATCAACAGCAGAACATGAATAGTATTACAAATAGCAGTTAGACAAAGTAAACAGAAAGCGGAGCGAGGAGAGGAGGCGTTGGAAAAAAAGTGCCAGGCAGACGGTCTGACGACAACACTGACATGTGAGTGTGGAGAAAAGTATCTGTGTGTGTGGGTAGTATCTGTGAAAGTCATGCAAACTAACTGTCAGTCTGATAGATAGATAGACATTCTGAACCAGAACCAGCACCAGCACCAGAACCAGCAGCAGCAGCGGCGATAGTGATAGGGAGAGGTGCTGAGAGGGCACTTTCAGACAACAGACAAACAAATAATAATAAAATAATAATTGTTTGTCAACATTCGTTTAGCATGTGGTCTGGTCTCTGGCCCGTACACCGGGCAAAATTAATCTTAAGAGTGATTTACAATCATGATAAATATTATCTGATAATATTAAACGTGCTTGATCTGGGTAATATTAATATAGCTGGGCTAAGCATGCTAGCTGTTATCTTAAAGAAAATGTTTTAGAGAAGAATATAACTCAAGAAGAGGGTTCTTCCTTCTTCTCTCAGTGTATGCCATGAAAAAGCTGATGAAAAAAGTAAGCCAGAGAAGCGAACTGAGCATATGGAAAAAGGGGTGTAGTTGTTACAATTGACAATTGTCTGCATTTTGGCATGAAATGTCATATATATACCTATATAGAAGTTGAGGTAGATGGCATGGTTCCCATTTAAACTGCGTTTTGTGGTTGGGAAAAAGGTGAATGCCACATGGTAGGAGGGGGGGGTCAGAGAGTGGACACGACGTGCAATCGTCATGTTGGAAATTTCAGTTTCAACCGGCAGTCAGCACGTCATTTGCTTATTCAATTTCATGACACATGAATGAATGTTGCGTGTGCCTCGAACCTAGAACAATCATTCTCCCACCCAAAAAACAAAAAACACAACAAAAAACAACAACAAACGAATGCGACACTAGCAAGTCTGCGATAATTGATGATAAATGTTGTATAATTTGACAAACCCAACTAAAAGAAAAGTCTGAGGAGGAAGAAGTGTAGTGCCACCGGCAATTATCGCTTAAAAAGCATTTCCAAATAATTACACCACCAAAACGGAAATTCTAACACAAAATAGCCAAGAAATGGTTGGACAGAAAGAATTATTATAATAATATGCAGTTTAAAGCATATTTCACCTCGGCCCTTTAGATGTGTGGGCGTGGCTGATGGCGGCGGTTAATGATGGGAATAATATGCATATGGGATATGGGGATGAGTGGCGCCTACAGAGCAGTTCAGGTATGTAAGATGATATGTGTTATTTAATTGCTAAGAAAGCAGGCCCCATAAGGTACTTCTGTATATCAGGATACACGTTTACTAATTCTTTTATAATTAAAAAAAATATTTAAAATACATTTTCCACTAGAAAACACAATTTTAAGACATTATTTTACTTTGGTATTACTTTCCCTTATAAAATAAACCTATAACTATGCCCCGTACTGTATCAAAACAGCCTTGGTCAGCTTTTGGTCATTCGACCTCTTTTCAGCAGGGTTCTTGGGGCACGGGTGCGGCGCACAGCCATGCCTACCTTCTATCAATGAGCTATTATTAAAATTACGCATACGCCATGTTCCATTGATTCATTTCGCTTCGGTGCTTAATTTCTTTTATTTTATATCGCATTTTTATAAATAACTTTTAAGGCAAAGAAACGCGAAAGAGAAACGAGAGCCGAGCGAGAACTAGAGAGTCGGTGTCGATGAGTAATTGCCTCATAAAAATTATGTGGAAATTAATTTTTAGTGTTTTCGTTTTTCCTATGCATTGCAGCTTGTTTTTTTTCTTTGCTCTTTATTCGATCGCTGGCTATATCTCTCTCTATATAGCTTGTGTGCTTCTGCCTTCGTCTTTCCACACTCTGTTCTTGGTGGCTATTTTTGGGAGCGAAAACTAACCGAAAATATTGAAATATGAATGCAGTCACTGCATCTTGCTCCCCAGCTTGCCCACCTCTCCCTCTCGGCAGGCACTTGTCGTTCATTCCACCTGCCAAAAAATTCATGAAAAAAGCCCCACAACACGGCTGACACTTTTAGCCCTAACCGCTTGGAGATCGCCTGAACCCCAAAGTGCACAAAGACAAAATTTTGGAGATTATATCTTGGCTAGGAAATTTGAAAGATTTGATAGCCATCTTCTTTTATCTCCTTTATAATGGTATTTGCAAAATATTGTTTAACATTTTTTGCATATTTCCAATCTTTGCGTATTCTTTAATCTCATATTTTTCTCTCAGTGCAGCGGTGCTGATATTTTTGGCCGCCTTCAAAGTCGTCCGCGTGTTACGTATTAAAATTAGTATGCAATATTTTTGTTTCAAATGAGGGCCTGAGCGAGAAGGAAAGAGGGGAGAGATAGCGGGCGGGGGAGCGGTACAGAAGTTCATGTTGCGCTTTTCCCCTCTTTTCCACCCAACCACCCAATAGCCCCCCAAACTTTCCCTTCCACGTACCGCCTGCGTTTATTTTTGAAGTGTTGAAAATAAACCGTAAATAATCGCGTAGCTCGGTCGGTCGGGCAGCTTTACAATCAATTCACTTGCACACACGTCCGTCTATATATATATACTTATATATATATATGTATATTCCTCCGATGGATATGAGCATGCACGTCTATATGCGCCTTCATAAGTATCTGTGTTTATATTTATAACAAGTTGCTTGCACCCGTCCAACCAAGCAGAAGCAAAAATATAAAAAAAGCAAAAATAAAAATGAAAATGAGAAAAAAAGGCAGAAGCAGCAGCGGCAGCAGCAGCAGCGGCAACAAATTTAAAAATTATTGGTAATAAAAATCCACCTTCACTACCCCGCACATTATGCATCGTAAAATCTGTATATTTAATATATGTTTTGAGTGCGCGCCGTGGCTTTTGTGTGATTTTAAATATTTTTAAATGAATTATATAAATATGCATAAGTTGGCGTTTAAAGAGATCACAAATCTGGCATTTAGCTGCCCCGCCTCCTTCGATATTTTGATAACTCAGCAGGAGGTTGACCCCCCAATATGGCTGTTCTCGATTATTCACCCAAAGATGGGTTTTTTTATTCATGCAATTAGCTTTTTATTGGCCGGTTTAATAGGGGCAAAAATATGAGTATCAGATATGGTTTTGGGAGAGAGATTTCAGGTGCCAGATGGCAACACTGATTGCTGCTAATGAGGGCTATAAACTTTTTTCGGACAGTGTCATAGAGTTTTATGTGCAGTTCGTTTGTTAAAAGATAGAACTTTTGGCTTCGAGACAATGGGAAACTAATTTTTCGAGACATCAACACTTTCTGTATTATGTTAAAGAGAATGAACTATAAGGAATTTCCTATCATTCCCTTGAGATATAATTTTTTTTATACATTTCTTACATTTCCCAGGCAGAAGTCCCACAATTTTAACCACATTTTCCCTCGCTTGACTTTCGTTTGTATTAAATTAAATTAAATTGGGAGTTGCAGAAACAGATGGGTTGCTTCCAAAGAAGAACATCACCCATGGCTCTTCCTCCTGGCCAGTGGTTGGCCTTTTCTGGTTGGACATTCTGTTTTATTCTCTTTTTATGACAAATTGTCACGAGTGCATTGATGCAAAAAACTTAAATGAAGCGACATGCTGTTGAAATGTCCGAACCGCCTTTTGGCCCTAGACATTGCATGGCCTGCAGATGCGGATACACAGATATGGGCTTATAGAAGCGCTCTGCACTGGCAGAAAGTATGTACTATTAAAGGTCCTTAGTCATAGGATAAATATGATGGCAAACATGGATTTCTTCATAACTAACTTACTGCTTTATAAAATGGATTTTAAGGATTGCATTTAGTAAAGAAAATCATTTAACACATATCAAGAAATTTTTTCCAGTGTACAGTATTGCGTGCACTTGCAGATACTCAAGTTGTTGGTATGTGTTTGTCTTTTTTTTTTTGTATCTTTCGGGTTGTGTGCTCCGTCATATCAAAACAAGAGCAGCATAACAACAATGCCTTAACTCAGGTCCGCTCTGTTCTTGGGGACTTGAAAACTAATATGGGCTTGGAGGACATTACCCAGAAGTGACTAAGCCCGCAGCATGGCCTAATATCCCCCTACGCCCCTCTCTCTCTCTCTCTCTCTCCAATGCCCCTTTATCCAAATGTCTGGTGGATATCCCTGCTCTCGGATTACAGGGCCAGAAGCAATTGAAAACTGAGCTTGACAGTTTTTTCGGTTCTGTTTTTGCTGTGTTTTATTTTCGGTTTATGAATTGCCCGAAAAACGAGAAGAAATTGAACTTGGCTGTGCGGCTGTGCAGTGAGAGAAAGTTGGGGGTGTGTTTAAATTATATTTTATATAGATTATGGGTTAAGAATGATCACATCCATTAACACCATGGAAGGTTTCCAGAATATCTTTTATGCTGGAAATACTTTTCCTTTAAGAAGACAATCTTTTTGAAACTACAACTAGAATTACTACACATTTTCTCTCTGTGTGTCTTTGCCCCCATCTAAATACACTTTTTCGGTTATTTTGGGTTTTTGTTATATAGCTGCTTACCGTTAGAACGGAGTCTGGCTTTGTCTGGGCATTTGTGGGTCTTCCTGGAACCGTAAGCAATATGCTCGAAAGGGTTTTTTTTTTTTTAAATTTCTTCTGGGGGGCAGAACCAGTACGGGAAATTGTTGATCGGAGGAGGAGGAGGAGGAGGAGGTGGAGAAGGCAGAGGTGGAGGCGAATTGTTGGCGCAATTAAATGTGCAACCAAGAAACGGCAAGAAACGAAGGCAACTCTTTGTTGCAATAATTCAATTAGCACTCTTTCGGTTTCGTTTCGTTTCATAAATATATTAGCTGGGGATCTGTAATTTCCCCCACGTTGTGAGCTCGCTCGCCTCTTTCTTTATATTTTTTTTTGTTAATTAATGTGCAGTTATCATGCAACCCGATTAACAGTCGAGTGCTGCTGCCGTTGCCGTTGCCGTTGCTGCCACTGCCACTGAAACTGCCTTTGCTGTAGTAATTGCAACTTGTTTGTTATTTGTTATTTGTAGTCCAAGTCAGGCAGTCAGCAGTCAGCAGTCGCCTGCCTGTCACTGACTCTGTTCTTGTTGTTGTTATCTGCCAGGAATGCTAATTATAAGATTAGCGCCGTAGCCCAATCTATGCTTGTATATATTATATATACTTATACTTATTTCCCTGGCATAGTGGGTATCTCTGGGTGTCTGACTATCTCTGTATCTTTGTATCTCCATCTGCGGCACTTGGGTGATAGCGAACACGCACACGACACTTGACAATGTCGCTGGAGGATTCTGGCGGTGATTGTTGGTGAAGGTTGTTCGCGGTGTAGGTTTTCTTGTTTTTCTCGTACATTTTCCATAAGTTGTCTTCATTTTTCTTATTTTATATGGTGTAGTAATGGGTGTTAATGTGTGTTTGAGATCTTGGCTAAAGAAGTGTTGCGAAAAATGTTGTCTTACTTTGTGTTGTGTAAAACATTGTTTTAAATCAAGCTAAAAGTTGGTTTAAATATCATAAAAAACTCATAAAGCCACATTCCTGAAAAGGAATTTTTAGTATAAAGTTCGGCCACCACCCTAATAAATCACTTTCTTGCGGTTTCAAGCCTAAGATTGTCGATACTACTGATTTTCTAATTGAGTTTCAATAAAACGTATTCATTGTGGTTTTAGGAACTTACGTTTTGACCCTCCTCTGACACTATAAAAACTTTCCCATCATCCGCAGCAGGTTCAACCACAGCCCAACATTTCCTATGCGGTTAATCATAATATTTTTTCAGAGTTCCTGAGTTTTGTTTTCTATGAGAGTGCCTTTTGTTATCAGCATCAAGCTCTCCATAACATCAGCAGCCCAGCAGCTTATGCATTCCCATCATGTACTACGAGTATAGAGTACTGAGTACAAAGCCGTAGATACAGATGGACTCGTTCCTATCCGAGGGTATGTGTTCGAGTATGTGCCGGGCCTCGACGACTGCTGCTCTCCCTGTTTCTCGTATCTGTCGTGTGCATCTCTTGAACTATCAATTTAAATGTCAGTTTAAATTGTAGAATTTTTCATTTCGTGGACTTCGTGCATGAAAACTATAAAAATGTTTTCATTGTTTTTCCTCTTCCTCGCTCACTCGCTTTGTGTTTTTGAGAACTTGCTTAGAGAAGGCTAAGGAACATAGCCAGGCTATAGCCAGGTGTGTGTGTGTACAGCGGGGGTAATATTTTTAATCCAGGATATAATAAACTAATATAAATTTCATAGAACATTTGTTAAGGTGTCGTTAAAATATAAGTTATTCTTATGTGTTTTAGCAACTGGTTTTTGTTAATACTTCTCAAGCACGATGTACCGTCATGATCTTAAAAAATGAATTTATAAAACATTTTTAAGATAATCAACAATAAAAGTTAGTCTAGCGACTAATTTAGGCTACTGGTTTTGGTTTTTAATGGCTTCTAGGCATGAGTTCCTTTTTGTAGAGCGAGTTTTTATGGTGTTTAATTTGATGGGTTTACTAATTCCAAACATTAAACTTAAAATTCTGTGAACTGTTTAGTTTTGAAAGTTCTTATAGTTTTGGCCATGGATTAAATATATAAAAAACTGATTCTAAAATATTCATAAATTCCTATTACTCTACCCCCTGCTGTTCATAACCATAAGTGTGTGTGTTGGTATAGAGATGTTTTGGCGATATGGCTTAGGCACAGAGACTCAAAGACCGAGACTTGCAGCCTGGTTCTGATTCAACTTGCGAGACTTTGAGACTTGGAGACTCCGTCTTTGACTCTGACTGCGACTCCTACTCCAAAACTTCGACTCTTTTCGTGTGTGACTTGTTTTAGATTTGTGCTCGAATGGGAGCTGGGGAGCTGCCGTTCAGCATTTGACAGCAGCTGTCAAAAAACGAAACTTGAAAGCGAACCGACCTCGGGGGCCCAAAAGCCTCTCTGCTGTGAGCAGCCCTCAGATCCAAAGTAAAAGTTGCAATATGTTTGTTTTGTTTCGTAAGTTTCTGCCTGGCCTGGCCTTTTTTGGCAAAGTTTCTCTTTTTGGCCGTTTTCTTACCTTTTTGCGTTGCCCAGTGCCAGAAGTCGTTGTTGTGATTTTCCACTGTAAATAGAAGAAAAAAAGGGGGGTAAATAAGAGATTTGTTAGGAATTTTCATTGGCTTGGTGGTGAGGGGAAATGGAAAGAAAACTTCATTTCTACTCTACAAACTAGAAAGAGAGAGAGAGAGATATCTTCCAGTGTGAATGAACACATCCATCAAGCGAATGCAACATTTTTATCGAGCTAAGGCAAACTTGAAAATTGTTTTTTAAACAAATCGAAAACATTTGGCCGACAGACATGGCCCATTAATTTCACATCTCAACTCATCTCTCTCTCTATCTGTTAGTCTTGTCTTGAATTTATGAGCCACGAATCTGGTTTCCATTGCGATGATAATTATAATTCAGAGCTTTGTTTTGCCAATTTTAATATCTGACACTAATTGCTGCCACCGTTTCTTTTTCGGCTTTCGGCTTTTGGCTTGAATCGATGCGATAATTGGTTGTGACTGGCCATCAATGGCCCGAATTAACTTGTTTACAATTAAAGTGTCATTAAGTCATTATCTATTGTGCGAAGTCTTGTTTCCCCCCCACCCCTCGTTTATTGTTATATTTTTTTTGGCTGTGTTTTCTTTTTTTGCAATGTGCCCTTGACACGAGCCCTGCCTGCCTGGCTGGCTTGCTGTTAGGGTCCTGAATCCGTGGGTTATGCTGAAGAGTGCCAAAGTCAATATGGGTTGGGCACTGCTCTCATGTGTGTGTCGAAAGTTGAAAGCAACCCCTGAGCTGTGTCTTCCACTGCTGTTGTTGCCATTTCAAATTGCCAATTATCGATGAATTTGCAAAAACACAAACAGACAGACAGCCGAAAAGGGGCGCGGCTGTTTTTGCAGCTTAAGCGGTTCAATATCTACAGAGATATATATATAGACTCGGGTATATATCTTTCCCTTTCCCTTTTCCTTTCACAATCCCCACAGGTCCTGTCAATATTTTGCTAGTTCATTTTTTCGCATTAGGGTTGGGTCTGCCTTTCCTGTTCGTCTGCTGAATTATGCAAATCAAATGGCACATATCGATGTCGGTTGCAATATTATTGCTGCAATTCAGCAGTTTAACCCCCTTTCAAAATGCAATCAACGTTGCGAGGAGGGGCCTTGCCTGTGCTGGCGTCCATTCAATTCAAGGAAGGCAAATACAAAAGTTGCCATAAATCCTGCTAAAGGATTACAACTTGATTTGCTGAATGGAAAATTGAATTTCGTTGACAGGTTTCTTTCCGGGATAGTTTTTAGTGTGGGCTTTCCTTTAAACTTTGCGAAAGTTTTTTAACAGCTGAGATTAAAATTTTAATTGGTGAAATTTAAATGAAAACTTTTGTTAAGTATCAAATTTTTTATAGATTTTTAGCAGAGCTTAACAGAGGACTTCTGTAAAAAGGTTGCAGTCTTTCCCATGAAAGGGTTTCCTGTAATTTAAAAGTATTCCTCGTCACATTTTCTTTAATTTATTTTGGCTTATTTACTCACCCATTTCTCTCCAAAATTTCCATAATATTTTTCCCAAAAACCGTTAGAAAACCGTGAAAAACATGTTTTCGCCTTCGCCCTACTTAATCGCTCCCTTGGCAACCGAACTGATTTTGAAATCGGAGACCAACGGCGGCAGCTGGTTGAATGTCGATACCGCGCCACGCCCTAAGATTTACATATGACTGCGCCTGTCAATTGCCATTAAGCAGCCAGCGAAACTTTGGAGAAGAAATCAGAGGAATACAAAAAAAAAATCGGTTTTCTTAATAGATTTCGTTCTTTAGTTTTTTTTCTTTATAGACTTTTCTCGGGGACTTGAAAGGCGGTGCGGCGCATCGAATTGAATGGAAATGAAAGGAAACCCTAAGCAAACAGGGCAAGTCCTTTCGTTTTCTTGTTTTTCTTTTTTTCAAGAAAAGAGTAAGTAAGAATTAATTCAGCAGTAAATGGAATTTGGGGAGGGAATGAGAGTTGCGGCTGCTGCTATTTAACATTCAAATTACAAATCCTTTTTTTTTTTTATGACAAGCCAAGATGAAGGGTTCGAAGGCCGAACGAATCGTTTATGGACCTGGAGGGGAAACCCTCTTTTCCTTGGCTCTACTCATTGACTTCAGCCGCTTGAACTGCCAGCCAGCATCACCATCATCATCATCATCATCGTGATGTTGATGAGAAAAACCTTCGTCCTGGGTCCTTGTCTGTATTTGGGATGCAACTCATTTGAATATCTATCTCTCTGCGTAGCGCGTATCTTTCGAGTCTTTGGCGAATGCGTGAGAAAATTGTCAGCATATTGATTCGATGATTATCAAACAGTTATGCGCATATTTAATTGTCCTGTCCCCTCGCAATTTATTCGAATTTGTTGCATTTGCATTTGGATTTGGATTTGTATTTGTATTTGTATTTGTATTTGCATGCGCAGTTTGAGCTAAGTTTAAGTGCAAATAATATACGCATCGAGAGAGGCTGAGTTTTGTTTAAATATTTGAACAGCTTTCGGTTGATTGACAAGCCGCAAGTTTTCACTAACTTCTGCTTAGGCAGATGTTTTCCTTTGCCTGGGAAGTTCGGGCTCACCTCTCCTGATTAGATGCTTAATTAGGCAAGGCGCGGTTTTCCAGCCTTCCATTTGCTGACCTTAAAAAAGGATCAAATGGTCGCTCTGCACACGCTGCTATCTAATTTTCTTTTTCTGACCGCCCCTCTTCCTCCTCCTCTAACTCTTTTTTAATGCCTTTCTCCCGCCTTTCGCTGGGTTTTTCGCCGCTGCTGCCACCCGCTGGGCGCTTTTTGGCACCAAACAAATTGGGGAGTTGCTCTCCAGGCGGAGCAACGACAACGTGATGGATGTCGTCCCACTAGAACGCCACAAAACAGGGGAAACCTCAGCCCAGAAGTGTACTTTAAAAAATATTTAGAATTTTTTAAGTTTTAATAAAATATTTCTAAGTTCAAAAATTATATCTTAAATAAGCAGAAAAGTAAGAATTTATATATAAAATTTTTTAAAAATAATTTAAAATTTATTTTTCCCAGTGCATAGCTAAAATTCCTAAACCAGACCGAAAGTTTCCCGTTCGGCTGCTTGTGGCATGTTTGCTTGTTTGGCTCTTTTAGCCCCGGCATTAATCAGTCGGTGGTGCGTCTGACATTGTCAGAGAAAGGAGAGAAATAGAGAAATAGACATGCCGAGAAGCGGAGAAAAAGCGGAGGAAACGGAAGGGTGCACGTCGGAGGGATCTACTTATTATTTCAGTGTAATTAATAAAGATTAAACGTTGTGACACGGCTAGACTGACTAGAATGCTCCCTCCCGAAAAGGGACTTGGACTGGGAAAACTCTCTAGTCTTTCTGCTCTGTAATTTTCATCAGCATTTTCTCGTTAGTATTTGCCTGATTTGTCCTGCTCGTGACAGTTGCCATATTTAAGCAAATAACAAGCGTCTAAAGATTAATGGCCAGAAGTTCGCTTTAGTTTTAAGGAGAATACATTAAAATATCTTAAAGTTTAAAGTTTCCTAAACTAAATAGATTTTTTTCCATTAAAAAGTCTACGCTGGATCATAAATATCCAGTGATCCCATTAAAGCAACATAAAATCGCATTATGTTGATCATAAATTTTCAGCTGAGAGATCACAGCTCTGATCTTTTATGCATTCCTTGGCTTGGGATCGGTTTTCAGTTTTTTAGCTTCGAATTTATATATATTTTTCAGCTTGCATAAAATTTGATAAACAAACTAATAAACATAAACTAAGATTAATGCATTCATATATCACTCAATGAACTCAAATTTGGGTCATCAAGTGCAGTCGGTCTGTTATAGTTTCTGTCTCTCTGTCTTGTCTGTCCCTCTGTCGGGTTTTGAGTTTGTATCTATGTTCGGCGAGAGGGTGCTGCCTGCCCCACTCGTACTTATGCTTAATTGCACTGGTAATTAATAATGTTATTTATTAGACAAACATGGGCTGCTCCTCTTTGCCTGGATGACCTCACCATCAGAAAATTGTGTGTACATGCACGGGGAGAAAAAGTGATAGAACTTTTGGTATATAAAGATAAAATTTTGTAGGAATTCTGAAAAATGTTTGGCTAATAGAGGAAGCCCTTCTAAAGTGTTAAATAATTTAAATAATATTTTAGAATATTTAATAAATATTTTATAAATGTTTTTAATTCATTTTAGTTTTCTATATTTAAGAAATAATATTTTTAAAAATATTTCCTTGCTAAAAATCATTATTAATCCATGTTAAGGGCAATTTTCTCTCTCTGTACCTTTGTGTGACTCGTGCTCCTCTCTAGATGTGTGTCATTAAGTAAATTAAGTAAATAAACATATGCCCGCTACTAGAAAGGGGGAGGGGGGCTGGCTATATAGTAGTTCTGAGGGAGAGGGCAGGATCGAGTGAGTGAGAATGAGCGACTTTGGGCATAATTAATTGCCAGTCAGCCGTTGGCCTCGTTGAAGTTGAAGTTGAATTTTACCCCCGCTGAAGCAGACAGCTGCCACCAACCAAAACTCCCCTTCCCCTACCCCCCTTCTACAACCAAACTACCCGACACTGTCCGTTTTTTATCTTTTCCGAAACGCGTTAGTTTTTGCGCCCTTTAACTTTTTGGCTAAGTGAAGTGACCAGCCCCGAAACTCCTTTCTGGCCTTATGCGCATTTCAACGCCTTCATTTGCATGCGTTTTATGGCTTAATAGTGCCCCGCCTTATCTGTTGCAAATTTTCAGTCAATAGATTAATGATAAGCCCCCCCCCTTTCCTTCCCCCCTCTCGTACCACATTTGCATTTCATTTGCGCCCCAAAAAGAGTAAACCAGTTGGAAGGAAATTCCTTCGGGTGCCCTGCCAAAAAATAAAAGAAGGTAGAAAGTTGTGTTCTTTTTCAGCTTTTGCTTTTGGCCTCTTGCTGTGTTTTTTTTTTGTTATTTTTCAGTCAGCTTCCGCGTTGCCTTTTCTTAACCTTTCCCTGGGGCCATGTCTGCCGCACCTCATCAAGGGCAGCTGGAGTCTCTTATGGATTCGCATCGGCACCTCCACCGATTCCAGTTACCAGTTCGCAGTTTGCAGTTGCAGGGCCAAAACAAATTGAGACACAACTTGGCTTTTGCCAAGGAAAACGTTTAATTTACTTTTATGGCACTTGCACGATTTATTGAAATTATTTAAGATGCTTCTGTAGCTTCTTCTTTTTTAGGGTTTTAGGTAAGGAAAGAAACTGATTTTTTAGCACTCCAACTTTAAGTTTAAACTTTTTAGTTAGCTGGCCAAAATGTTAAGCATAAAAAAGCCATTTCCTATGTGTTTACGATTCTAGTGAGTTTATGAAACTGGTTTTGGGATTTCCTAAACTGCAACATAAATATCGAAAAATATAGATTTAATAGAGGGTAATCTTTACCATACCAAATCAAGGCCATAAACAATAAGATTTGATTCGCGGCCGTCATAATCAGACTAGTTCTGGCTGCATTCAACAGGCTTTTGGTTTTTATGGCCTCTTTGGCATTTCACAAAATGAAAACTCATTACTGATTATGCAAATTAAAGTCGGTTTTAGATTTTATACTCTTTCATTTTGTTGGTAACCAAGTGACAAATGCAAAATGTTTGTCGCTCGTGCCGTGGCCCATAAAACCATAAAACCATAAAACCTCTATCCGATCGATCAAGTATGAAGTGGAACTATTCGCGTTAGTTAGATATATAGATAGATGCAGATTTGTATCTGCTGCAATGCCAACAGCGAGTTGGAGTTGCCTGTGTAATCGAAACTGTTTTGCATATTTATAAGCCTTTTTCCTATATGGAGCTCGGCCAGAGATCTGTTTCTCTGTCCAGTTTATGTTAATTGCATGGGGTCTATGAAATTAATACTTTTTATCGCTTGCTCAATCGCCGCGAACTTGTAGCTCACATGTTAGCTGTAAATTAAGTTGACAACTTGGCGCTGCTGCCACTGCCGCTGACTTGGCTAGTTGGCGGCTCGCAAAACTGGCTCGAAGCCGCCACAATTGAAGTTGGCTTATAAGAAATCAATTTCAAGTGTCCGAGAAATAATGTGTAAATATATTTTTTAAGAAATATTATGCATTAAAGTGTCACTA
Source organism: Drosophila eugracilis (assembly GCF_018153835.1). Classification (NCBI taxonomy): domain Eukaryota; kingdom Metazoa; phylum Arthropoda; class Insecta; order Diptera; family Drosophilidae; genus Drosophila; species Drosophila eugracilis. The sequence continues at coordinate 6,437,874 of NW_024573038.1, read as the reverse complement.
GCTTGTAGAAAATATATAGATTCGTTAACGAGATTGGAGATAATGGTTTGGTTTTCGATTTAATTTATATTCCCTTAAGTTATAGTATAAGGACAATAATGGCATAAGTTTTCCATTTCTGATATATATATATGTTCCCGTTTCCCCCATTATGTATCCATGTGGATGTATACCCAGACTTAGGCTGTATTTTCCCATTGAAGTCGCAGCTGGGGCCGCTCACAAAGGCCAGGCCAGACCCATCAATGGCCATCATCATCATCATCATCATCAGCCCACATACGGGCACCGATATATATCCAGGAGGGGGGTATATTGGATATGGTTTTCTCGAGTATTATATAGAGACTGTCCGTCAGTTGGTCTACGTACACTTTACTACGCAAATAGCCGTGGCTATTCAAACGCCAAAAGCAAAGCCACTGCCATTAGCTTGGACTTCGTTTGTCCGCTGGTTTCGCCAATGTTTGTCTACGCCTGACTGCCTACACACTAAAGACAAGTCCCCTCTCTATACCTTTCAGAGCTGTCTCCTCTATTATTTAGCAAATATTTAGAATATTTGAGCAACAGCTAACGGAGACCGGCCACTTGGCCACTCGGGCTACTGCACGCGCTTCGGCAAACAAATCATGTTTTCCGAAGAGGAGTTGAGTTGGAGGGACGCCTTCGAGGGACCCCGCAGAACCAATTGCATGTCAAAGTGTGTGTTTTTTTTTTTTGTTGGATCTAGCTGGGCATGTGTGTGTGCTAAACTTTCTATAAATATGGAAACGACTTTGGCTAGTTTAAGCCAACAATATCAGCGTCAAAGTCTTTGGAAGGCAGGAAAGAAAGAAGGGTTTGATATGCTGATTTTTAAAGGGTTTTTACTGCGTAATGTATCTTGGAATTATTGATTAATATTTCTTAAAAAGACTTAAAAAGGTTAAGAAACTAAAGGAATTAACCAGGATGTTTCCCAATCTGTTTTTTCCTTCCTAATATCAACATAAATCGCACTTACAAGTTCATTAAGGACCTAAGAGAGCTGCAGCTTTAATCCTCAACTTTGATCTCATCTCCAACATAATCATATTTAAACGACATCTCAGCCATAATGAGTTTTCTTGCAGTGTGGCCATCATCATCATTATCAACATCATGGACACATCGGCATTATTGCGGTCGTTAAAGCCACCTGCTGTCCGGAATGCTGCGTCTAGCTGCTGTATTTTGGCCTTTAACCTTTTCGTCTCTCGTCTGGTTTTAATTCTTTTTTTTTTTTTTGGCCATGCCAAAAAGCGCAGGCTTGTAGCGTTTTCATAGCTTTCTGAGCTTGACCATCTGCATATTGGCCTCGGCAAAGAGGTGGGTTGGGATGCGAGTTTTTAGGTTTGGGCCGGACCCAAAAGCCGATGCGCCGAGCGGACTGTGTTGTTAACAAGCTTGTTAATAAATTACCAACAAAATGGCCATAAAATGTGCCAAGCATAAATCATGGCCCGCAATCTGTTCCCCTCCGCATACATAAATAAATAATAGCAAGTGTGGACACCCAACAACGAGACAACGCGACAACGCGACAACCTACCGACCAGGCAAAATTAGCAACAAGAAATACTATATATATAAATTCAAAAATTGAAATTGATAGCAAAATACCAAACCAAAAACAAAGGCGACAAAAATCTAAGCGTAGCAAACAGAAATTATGAAAAACTAAAAAAATTCAAATGAATCAAATCGAAGGGGTTAAAGCAGCGCCAGCAGCTGCATAAATCAACTCAATTAGCGAGGTATTATAAGCTGATCACAGACTGGAGAATAAACAAAAGACAGAAGTCACAAGGAGTTGTCTCAGAGCTGGTGAAGTGGCAAAAAATATGCCACAGATTTTAGATATTTTATTTAGATATTTTAAGTCAATGGAAAAAAGTCTTTCGATAGAAAAGTTGGAATAAAACTAACTAAGAAACCATTGAAAGTTGTAAGGAAAGGAATAACGCAATACCAAAACCTTAAGACTACATCTTCTTAGCCAGGTGCTAAGCTGAGACCCGAAATGCAGACCTTAAGAAAAGCCCCCAGAAGGCAAGGCATCTCATCATTATAGAGCGTTGCTTGGGGTTTTCGGCTAAATTTTATGGCTGCGGCGGCTCATTTCGCATCATAAAAAAGCATTTTCAACACATTTTTTAACGACAAGTGCCGGGGCAAGACAGCGACCGACCGACCGACCGATCACATTCACCAATGTGGCCAGCATTTGCAGCTTTTTTGTGGCCCAAAGGCGTTGGCGTTTGCCATGGCAACAACAACAGCAAAAACTTCGAACTGCAGCCATAAAGCCGAAGAGGGGTACATAATGAACAAATTATAATAATGATATGGGGGGGAATATACATATGTCACTGAAAACGATCGCCGGCAATTCAAATGTCACGCAGTCAACGCTTTTATTTAGCCAAAATAAACCAGCATCTGCTTACTATGCTATACTATATAGCTATATCTAATTTGGCTAGTTGGTTGTGCTTAAATTAGTGGAAATCGTTTTGAATTTCTAATGCGAGGAGGCGATGTGCGATGTGAGGCAACCGAAAGACAGACGTACACAAAACAGACGCCATGTCATGTCAGATCATTAAGAAAATATGGTCAAAAATGTTTCAATTAAAAGCAGAGACGAGAAAAAGGAAACTCACAAACAGAAATTGTAGGCGGACAAGTTTCATTTCTGTTTTTTATTTAATTTTGTTTTTTGCTATAAATTGTGTAGGCTACTTTAATGTCAAGTCATTAACGGCAACAACAATAGCAACCAAGCAAGTGAATCATTAGGAACAAAAGCCAAAAGGGGGGTATAAACTATGGAAAATGAGAATTTCTGAACAGCTTTTTGGTGGGTTTTTTTTATGGCCTCAGATCACGCCTCCTACTTGCCGGTTTGATCTGTTGGGAAATTTGTTCCCGCGACTTTCCATCATAAACATTTTCCATTCGCCAGATTTTTATGGCGTGTCGTTAATTAGTTGACTTAAATATAAAATATATACCGAAAACGATTCTATAACTAATTTGAATATCATGTTTTTTAATTAATGTGAGTTTTTATTTGATCTGGATTTGATATGGAAATCAAATTATGGCTTATATTCTAAAGACTAGCTGCAGTTGAGGGTATAAAAAAGTACTTTCAGTATTGAAATAAATCCAATTAAAATCTAAAATCCAATATAGATATAGCAACCTAGAAAATCGAAGTAAAAAGCCCACTTGAGAGACTCTTAAAATACCTTTAAGCCTGCCTGGGTATCATTAGACGTTTGGCCTGAGGTAAAAGTTGCGTTGGCCCGACTTTATTCAAGGTTAAAACTGTAATTGACTTATCAACCCACTCGATTTTTTCCCCACTCAACCTTAACGGCTAGCCAGCGATTTTATAACCGCTTAAGTCGCCGTCTAAAACTATTTTATTTAACTTAATTTTTGCACATGCTTTTAGGACCGACTAAGCCGAAAATGCTGTACTGTTAAAACCGCCAAAAAGTCTGATCATCGCGCTGTTTAAACCGCTTAAAAATCCCCCCGAAAAAAACTTTTTGTTTGGCTTCGTTTTTTTCTATTTATTTGCTTTTTTTTGTAGCGTCATGGCCCAATGGTTTGTGTCAGGGCATCCGACACCCACAACGCTGGGCCATAATGGAAAAATAAATCTTCGATATATTGTTGGTACTCTAAGAAACGCGGCAGAAGTTAAGAGCCGTCCGTCCGTGTATCTCCGAAAAGCCAAAGCAACACAAAAGCTGGCTGAGAAGCGAGTTTGAAAAGGCGTTAGATTCGTTGCGGGCGCGCGCGTTCTTCTTTTTAGTTTTTTTTTTCCTTCTTTACATCTTTTTTTTTTCACTTGCTCACATCAAAGCGTCAAAAGCCGCTAAGCAAAATGCCCACACTTGGCCAACAGCACACACACACACAACATAACAAATGCCTAATTGTCTTGGCGGCACTCGTAAAACCTACAAAATTATTACGGCTGCAAGAGAAGACAGCGTAAAAAAAAAAGGAAAACTACAGGGAAGAGGTCGAAAAAAATACGAGACAAAAGTACACACATAAAGCCACTTATAACCGGCACTTCACATGTTCTGACCAGGCCTAAAGCAGTTAACAAAAATTCAAAAACAAAAAAAAAAAAAAGAGTGACAAAAATGCCAAAGGGTAAACTAATGACAGTTTAATTTACTCCCATTGCGATGAAGTGTAACGCCGCTCAAAACTCAATTAGGCCTAGTCGGATGGTTCCTCGATCTCTATTTGGCGATTAATGTACAGCAGAGGTCAATGGAATAGGTTTGGGTTTATGGAATGTTCTTAAAAAACATATAAATTCACATTTTGAAGTATTTTTGATCTGTTTGATTTGTAAAAACATTTTTTTATTTTTAAAACTCTTCTTTACTATTTTTGACACTGAAAAGTCAACAAAGAGGGTGCTAAAAATAATAATTTAATTTTTAAAAATAAAATCCAAATGCAGTTTATTGAACTTTTGAAATTTCCATTTAACTTTTTAGTTTTTTTTTTTATATTTCCAGCTCAAAGGGCACTATTATTTTAACCCCAACTGTAACCATCTCAGGTAGTATTTGGCACTTTGGCCAAATGCCGTTCTAATGCTCCGATGGTCTCTATGTGGTCCGGTTCGGAGTGGAGTCACCGTCTATGGAGGCAGGTGCAATAATACTATGTATATGGATGGGTCATGACTTAAAAACGCATAATTTCCGGGCTTTATGAGCCGCTCTATTGCTATCTGCCTGCAGCCATCTCTCTCTCTCTCTCTCTCTCTCTGTTTTTCCCTGTCTCTGTCTCAATTAATTCGCCTAGTTTATGTTTATGACATTGGCTCCACGCATATTTCTGGGTAATAATTTATGATAAGCGCGGTTAGCGATGGGTTTGGCCAACTCCTTTTCGGTGCCGCGTCGCATTCTTTATTATAATGAACTTTTACGCAGTGCGTATATCTCATAGATACAGAAAACTGCATAAAGGTTACTTCTACCACACTTTTTTTTTGCCTCATTCTTTATAAATTTATGTTATTAGGCTCGTAATTTCTGTTGAATATTATTGCATTCATGTTTCGTAGGCGCTGTTACTAATGAGTTTTTACCCCCGCACCGCAACCATCATGATCTTCTATCTTGGCCAAAAAGATGTTACCGTGTTTGGGCTGTTGTTCGGGAAATTTATGCATTGCCATTGTTTTCTCTGGCCAAAGTTGTGTTTGCCGGTGGGCGGTTGTTTTCCAGCAATATAGTTTCCGTTGCGGTTACCCCTAGTTGGCCCAAACTCGGTTTTTGAACGCCCATCTCACACACATACACACAATTGTGTGGGTTGTCTGGGCACTTGCAAGTGGCACAAGTCTCTGTCTCAGCCGGAGTTTCGCTCTAAGGAGGCTGCCACAAACGAAGGATGCCCCTTTCGGCTGTAAACCGGGCTAATTGGACTGCGGGCTGAGTGAGTCAAGATACAGTTTAGGTTGCAGAAGAGAGAAGGAGATTATACCTTAAGCAGTTGATATGGCGAGGAGGATATATAATCTTTAACGGAAGATAAGTTAAGATACTCCCTCGAATGAAAAAGGTTGAAAAAAGATACTCTTTTCATGATACCAATGATACCAAGTATGCTAGCATTAGAAGTAATAGATACTAAATGTAATATCATAAGTCTATTTCTTTATAAATTACTAATTAAAACTGAATCTTCGCTTTAAATCTCAAAGTACTCAAAGTGAATATTTGAAAGTAACCCTTTCCCACTGCCGAAAGATCAAAACCGCAAGATATGCGCGGCTCAAGTAGGTCGAAGATGCCCTTTCCCAAGCGATCCCTAACTATCCTTTCACTATCCATCAACCATCAGTATGGAGAGTCGTCAACCGCAGAGCCATGGCAATCCATCAATCGAACCAAAAACTTGTCATGCTCCAATTTGGAATGCTTTTCAATGGCACCTTTTAAGCAGTCCTAACCCGCCAATGGATATTCAATTAGAAGACAAAGAGCGACCGATACGATCCGCTTGGCATTCTAACTAAATAGCATTCACCTGTCCGCCGAAATAACTTCAAACACCAAAAAATAAAAAAAGAAGAGAAGAGAGATATAATATAAAAGGAAGATAAGAAGATACAAAGATACCCTAACCACGGGCAGCAGCTGTCAATATATGTTGGCGCCAAACGAGAATTCTTTTCGTTGTGGAGTCAAAGTCGAAGTCAAAGATCCATGGCCATCCATTAAATGCCTACCGTCAAATCATAATTCATTTTTCCCCCTGCCGGGTTTTTGGTCTGGGTTCTAGGTTCTCAGTTCTCAGTTCTCAGTTCTAGGTTCTCGGTGGCTTCCCCTCTCCACCGATGATATTCCTCAGCTATTAGGCTGCGGCCACTCCTAGACACGCAGCCTCGGGGCACAGACCATAAAGCCATTTTTCCAGGTGATAGAGAAAGGGAGAGAGAGAGAGAGAGGAGGGGACTTGAAAACTAAAGAGGCAGGTGAGCTAAGAGATACTGGTTACAGGTACTACTACCTTCGATGCTGCAGCAATCTGGGCTTGGGAATTTGCACCTTGCACTGTACGACGAGGATCCTCCTCACTTATTCGGTTGCATAGCCCGCGGTGCTGGGAACAAAAAAACAACCAACAACAAAAACACTCTCGAGTTCATTGATACTCTGTTGCAGCTCAGGTGCTCAATCAAATGCAATTAACAGCGACTAGAAAGGAGTGGGTATATATACCCATATAGCCGGTAGATATGGCCAGCAGAACGGAAGTTCGGCTCTTTGGCTCGATGTTTGTTGTTGCTATTGAAATGTCAGCTTGGGTTAGTCATTCGACGAGCCAGCTCACTACGTCTCATATCATTTGCATGGGCAAATTGGCAGGCAAGCAAAAAGAAAAGTTCACTGAGAGAAAAGTGCTAGGAAATCAGAGATTCTTAAGGCTAAAAAATTGATCTATAAACTATTTCTTTCTTTAATTTAATCTACAATCATACCCATAGTTATCACTTTTCTTTATTTAATCATTCATGAAAAACAATCTTAGTTTTGCTTCCTTGTGTACGATGTGCCGACACAGCCAATCATATAGAAACAGATATAGCTAGAGCAACTTTGTCGTGTTTGCCAAATGCCAAAATCAAAATGAAAAACAAATCGAAAAAAAGGAGGAAAATGAGAAAAACTGTGAGGGAAAAAAAGAGCTAAGCACACAAATGCCAAAACTTTATTAGCCCGTTGACGCAAATTAACGGCGACCGCTTCCATTTCGCATTTCAAAGCGTCAAATCGGTCGTCGTCGCCGTTGATGTGGTGCAGAGTGGTGGTGCCACAAGGTGGTGCAACGGTGGCTGGTCTCTACTCAGACCAGTTCGCGCTGCCAGCAAAATAATTTGTAAATGTCAGAGCATTTTGACAGTTTGCGGTGATGTTTTTCAAATTACAATTTACAACAGCAACGACAACGGATAAGCGAACATAGCCAAACAAGCTAAAAAGGCAAAAAGTTAAGCCGACAATATATATCTATATAGTATATAAAATAATCAGGAGATTTGTAGCTTTTTTGGTGATTTTTCATCAACAAGGGGTTTTTAATTCCAACCGAAAACCGAAAAAACATGGAAATGCTGCAGGGCAGGCCCAGCTTATGTGTCCTGCGTTTTAATTAAACGACATTTTTTCCACGCCCAACAAAGTCAACTCCTTTGCTTTATTTACAACCAAAAGGGTTTTCATAAAACATCTCTATTTTTTTTTCCATCGAAGAGCCTTAAAGCGAAACCGAATCTCGTGGTTAAACTTTTATTTAAATTTTATGATCGGACTTTAGGCAAGCCCCCTTTTACACTGTAAACTCCCCACTCGTGGCTGGCTTTGGTTTTTTCTTTCATAGTTATAAACAAAACGTAGAACTGTTAACGACTTGCAGGCCCATAACTTAGGCCATAAATTTGATGTTTGATTTTCATGGCCCGGTCAACAAGTTGAGGAAAACTTTAAACTCCAGCCAGGCGGGGCAAACTGGCAACTGGCAACTGGCGACTGGGCAGATGGCTAATCTGTTAATGCAAGAGAAGAGGAGAGCTCTGAAACTAGTGAAAGGTAAGCCACACTTTCACCAGATCAACAAAATAAAACAGTCGCAACTTGTCGGGCTTTTAATTTAATTAGCTTAACCAGCATGTGACCCAAACTAATCAAACTTGGCTCAGTTCGGGGTGTGGTCACTACTGCCGGTCACTGTGAAATGGATAACAAAAGTATAAAGGTAGATAGACTAGACATAGCCACAGGGGGAAAACAAAATACAAAATACAAAAGACAAAAAAAGAAACGTTAACTTCAATGTGGATTAGGGGCAAAACGGAGAAGGGTTCTTGCCAAATGGCAAACAAATGCGATAATAGTTGGCCAAGTCAATGGCTAGACAGCCAGCAAAAACCAACAACAATGAAATTGAAGAAAATTACACTAAATTGGCTTCAATTATTGTATTAATTTGGGTTCCGTGTTGCTTTCCGGCTTATCCCTTTTGGCCTCTATTTTTCCTGGACCTGTGTGGCCCTGATCTGCAAGTAAACATTTTGTTTTCCTAACTTGACGCTCTGGCATCTTGATGGGCCACTTCTTCTTTTTTCCCCCGGAACTAAGTTGAGTTATTCCAAAGCCAAATTATATTAGACAGTCAGCAAAAGGTTGCTTGCCATTTGTTCATTGACGTTGCAATGTGAATGCTGCTGAACTGTGGATGTTGCACAGTGAAAAGTGGTTATTGGTAGGGCATACCTTCTTATCAAGTTGGGAATTTTAATAATTTCATTTTTAATTCTTACCCTAGATATGATTTTTAAGTGATATTATATCTGAATACACAACCTAACTACTTTAAGGCAAAGACTTTATATTTTCTCTCTCTGTATTGCACTTTTAGCTGTCGTGCAGGAAGCCTCGTCTTGACTTGGCCAAAAGGAAACTGGCGATTATAGTTCGTAAGCCAGTATGTGACTGACTGGAGCCAAGTCTTACTTTTTTCTTTTTGTAAAAATAAGAGGCAGCCGGAAGAACTTCATTGCTTGACATCTGCTAGGAGTGTGTTTTTCGTGCTCCTCCCTTTTTGTTTTTCCTGCAGGTAAATTGTGATTCTAGTTGGTTGGCTTGGGAGCGTATGAGATGGAAAGAAAATGCATCTCCAATTAAGGAAAATTAAAGAAATTAATACTTTATCTATTTTTAAAAGTAGTTAAGTTCTGGAAAATGTACAATCACAAGCAAGTTTTTGGCCTGCAAATATTGACGATTAAAAAAGTTCTCCTTAAATTGATTTTCCTCAACATTCTCCTCATGAATTTTCATTTATATTTCATTTTTATTTGCCAACAAACTTTCATAATTTGGTATGCAAAACTCTTTCGCCCCAGAACCCATATAAAATTCATTTTAATGGAAACTTTTCTCTCTCGAGCGTTTTTCAATTAAAAATCCACAACTCACCAAGAAACCGAAGCTGAGAGGCCGCAAAAAACATTGGCAATCGCACAGACACTGGACGGCACAAACACAAGTACACTGCCGGAAAATGCTTGTTGGTTATGCTTGCGAAAATCTAAATTTGGTTTTTTATTTCACAGGAAAAAACACACGAGTTGAGGAAAAGTTCTGATAAAGTTAACTTAACTGGGTTAAAAAAGAACGTACGGTTAGAGGCGGGCACGAGTTCGTTTCCCAGGAGAATCTCTTCTCGATTCTCCGGAGAATTGCTTGGGCTAACTGTTCTTTTGGCAACCCGAGCGGCTTCAAAGCCGAATAGCGAATGCGGCAATTGGCAACTGGCGGCTAAAAAAGCCACTCGCACCGCAGCGCAACACATTCGCAAACGTCGGCGTCGACGGCAACTTTTGGTAGGCAGAAAGTAAAAAAAAAAAAAAATACATACATATATATTCGCCCTCTCCCTCTGACCCCATAAAGACCTCTCTTTCTTGAAGTCAACACTGTATGTGTGTGTGTGTGTGCGTTTTTGCAAAATGCAATTTTGCAGCAGCTGCAGTCAACATGTTGCTGGTGTGCTTTTTGTGGCTTTGTAGCCCACCACAAGTCTGAGAATCCACCACACTCGTTTGTAGTATTCCTATCGGTGTGTGTGTGTGTTTTCTTATCCGTGAGCTTGCCCTGTATGTGTAGCTGTGTGTGTGTGTGTATGTGGGCTTGCACGTGTTTCGCCAAAGGATTACCACTCAGACCCTAGAATCCGAAACTCAGCTGTTGTTGTTGGTGAACGTCACAGAAAGAAAATGCGGAGATTTTTCTTATCATTTCAGATATATTTCATGTCAAAATCCCGACGGCTTTTTGTGCCACAAACTTAAATATTAATAAAGTAATGTTAAAAAATATTTTGAAAATATTTCAATTTTAGCTTATTTTCTCCCAGTGTAATGTTGCCCGTGTTGCTTTGGCCGTTTGTGGGCTTGTCGCCTGACTGACATTTCCTTTTGATGCGCCTACGTGCCCGCTTTGGCATATGCATTAGTTGGCCCCCAGAGAGGAGGGGGCAGGTCAAAGGGAGCGGCGCAGGGGCGGTGCCCGGGGGCCGGGGCAACTTCAATGATCGAACGTGACATTTTAGCCCCACACAACACACAGCACAACACTCAGAAGGCCCCCAGAACACTTGGCTCAAAACTCAAAAGTCTTGCGCATGACGGAGCTGCCGCAAAGGGGCCAAAAAGGGAAAAGCAAGCTAGCCTGGGCTATAACCACCGGCGGGTTGAGTGAGTTTTTCCCGCCTCGAGTCGGTTTTTTTCTCACAGTCAATTGCATTGTTTTTGCTCAGCCGCTAATTGTGGGTGTTGTTCTTGTTTCGGTGATGCAACAACGAACAATTTTCGCGGCTATCATGGCTGAAAATGCATGTCAGAAATGGGCTATCAAGGGAGGGGTGAATTCGTCTTCAAATTTATATATATATTGAGGGAAATATCTGGGAAAAATATTAGCAAAGAGCAGCTTCTATTAATCTATAACCACTTCTGGTAATGATTTTCCTAACAAGACCTTAATAGTTTCTTATTGCCAGGCAGGTAAAACCGCTTACAAATAATCCTCAATGACAGACATCCCGTGTGGAGTAGTGCCACGCCCTCTCGCCTAAGAATCCCTGGCTAATTACGATGCACACACCTTGGGTAACAAAAGGCAACACTTGTTGGTTAGCCTTTTATCTTTATGACATAATCTCTGGGTCCCAGATGACCACAAAGTACGGCTAGGAATTCTATTCCCTTTGCCGCTGCTCATCGCTTGGCATTTCGTTTCTTCGATTTTTCCCACTAATCAACAGATTTTCCCTCCAACTCAACCTGGCAATTTATGGCCAACAAGGGGCACAAGCACATGTTCCATTCGGTTTCGAACAAAGAGACAGATGCAGATACAAAGATACCCATCACGGATCACGGATGGCGGATCGGGGGTAAACGTTTTTAGGGATCTCGCCGTCGCCGTCGCAGTCGCAGTCGCGGGTATTTATTACATCACAGTCGGAGAGGAAAATACAAAAAAAAAAAAAAAAACGAAAAAAGAATCGTAAAGGGGTGAAGTAGTAGCAGCAGCAATCACAGAACTCTCGAGGAGCGGTTAAAACCGAAAGTGCCATGAGGTAGTAGCCTATAGACCTACATACGGGCAGGGTCAACTCTCGATAACAACAGGATAAGGAGAACCAGAAGGGGCCCCCGAACTGTGCCTGGCATTGTTTCGCTTTCATTGAGATTCAGATTCCCGATCCCAATCCCAATTCTGATTCCGATCCCCCGAGAAAGGAAGAGGCAGCCGAGGCAGCTATAAATCAAAGACATAAAGTTGAATGCACCACCAGAGGAAAAGGCAAAAGGAGAGGCACAAGGCGGATGCAAAGTCGTCACCAGCTCGTTTGGGAACCTGAACAAGCGGACCTTGAGAACCTTTTGACGACTGTTCCCTGGTCCTACCTCAATGAGGGATCTTAAAAAAAAACAAATCTGAATGAGAGAGGATATATAAAAAATTAAGTAAAAAAATAATCAAGAAGGAAGCAAGACCATGTGACGTTTGTTTTTGAGGAACGTCAGCTGAGCGAAAAGGGAGCTCTTGTGGCAATCTGGGCTTAATGTTTTCCTCTTTTTTTATCTTGGCCAAAAGGGTTCTTCTTTGGTCATCGTTTTGGTGGGGAGACAGGGAAAAAATGGCATAATTTGCTTAAGGAAACTTTTCCAATTTATAAATGACAAACACAAAAAGCGAGAGCATAATGAGGAAAACTTGGGAAGTGAATGGCGTTCTATCCCCCTTTTCCTTTAGAACTTCTCCGAAAAAGACATTTTCTTATTTCTAATTAAAGTGCCTGGAGATTTGCATAAAAGGAGTCCTCCGGAAAAAGGAGCAAACGCTTAAGCATTAATCAAAAAATCAGCTGAAAATTAAAAACCAAGTCCGGAGAAGTGGCAGCACAAAGCAAAAGGTACGAGAGCAAAGGAAAGGATAAAGAATGTGCTGATGAAGCGAGGCAAAAAGTGCAGACAGAAAAAGAAAGGATTGTCTGGGTTTTCGTTTAAGGGGGGTGGTAAGGGTTTCAACACAGTGGGTGGTGGTGGTGGGACTTAAAGTTGGTAAAGAAAGATTTAAAAATAAGGACAGCAAAGTATTTGCCACTAATGGTTAAAGTTTTAAGCCGAAAAAACAAGGATTTGGCAGGCAAAAGTTATGCAGGATAAGCTGAACTAATTAGGCAAAGGTTTTTTTTTTTTTTTAATTAAGGTAAAGTCTGGGCAGTTAATATTTAAAATAATGATGTTATTTTCAAGTTTTTGGAAAGTTTCAATTAATTTTGTGCTTCTCCTACATGAGTTTCTTAATTTGGGTCACCTTTGGCCACATGTATCCCCGCATGTATCGGCGGCCAAAGATGCAGATACAGATACATGTGAGGCAGCAACGCCCAGACACGTGTAAGCCTTATTTTTACCCCCCTCTATATACATATATATATAGGTATGAAAATACACATTTCACTTGCTATTATTTGGGTTGGTTTTTTGGCCGCTGCCGTCGTTGTTGTTGCTTTTTGTGTACGAAATATTTCGTTTTCTTCTCATTTTCGGTTGTTTTTAATGATGAGACTGGGAGTGGGCTTTCGGGTTCCCGTCAGTCCAGTTCTGAATCAACAGCGATGAAGCTGCCAATCTGCACTTCAGTGCGCTCCACAATCCCCGCCCTCTTTTTTCCGCCCAAGTCAACCGCAGGTGCACGTAAAGAAATTAATGCTTAAAGGGGGCTTCTACTTAACAGAAATTTTATAGTTTTACATTTTAAGTAGGCTTGACAGTAATAAGATCAAAAAGATAGTAAAAGCTGATTTAATGAATAAAAAGCTGATATAAATTTGCATATTTTCTCTCAGTGCAGGCACTGACAATAACCGAGAAACGTAGCAAAGAAGGAGGATGCTGAATGACGTGGATGTAAATGTGAATGTGAATGCGAAATTCTCGCAGTGGGTCGGCGGTTGTTTAAGTGGTCCTTGATAAGCGGCTGCCAGCTTAAAACCGTAATGCGCTTTACCAACTTCACTTCACTTTGGCCTGTGTACAGTGTGCATATATATACAAATATATATATATATATATATCTACAGATTTCCGTACGTACATATATATTTAAAATAAACTCTTCGAGCTGCTGATGAAATATCAATATTGAGGCAGTGGCCGAGGAAATTTTAATTCGATAGTCGTGAGAGTGGAGTTGGCCGAAAGTAAAAAGATACAGAGACATCGTAAAGTGAGATTGGATTCACGGCTGTTCAGTTAGTGGAAGCGTTAAAAATGCCACTGATTTCGACGGTTTCGATTTTTGTTGCTGTCTTTTCATTATTTATTTAATGGCATACAGGTGCAGATATTCAACTCGATTGCTCTGTGTTTTCCCCATTAAGAAATGATGAGGAAATTGTGGGGATTTATGTTATGTTGCAGAGATATTTTAAGCGCCTTTCCCGTCATGGGCGAGTGTAAATTGATATTTGTGAATGGCAAATCATATTTATTGTCAATTTAATGCTATTCTATATTCAATTAAGCAGCACTCATGAACCATAAATGCAATCTCGAATAAATTAATATAAATCCAATTAAAATGGAAATGGATTTTTTTTTTTTCACCATTCACATAAAACTGTGGGGCAGACACTTTTATTTTGCCATTTCAGATATGCAAATATTACACTTATTAGCGGACATTAGATTACATTTTTTATTAATTATGTGGTTATAGAGGTTGATTCTGGTTTTCTTTTTTAGAGAAATATAATTTATAAATTTAAGTTTCAGGTAACTAAGTAGCAGTAACTTGTTTCTAGTTTCTAGTGAAAAGAAGATAAAAATACTAAATATATTCTAATTGTTCTTCGAAAGTTTCTATTCAACATAAATGATTTGAAAAAAGTTAGAAAACCAAAAACATTTTGTTTACTTAACAATTTGCCAGAAATAAACGTGTCGCTTAAAACTTACTTGTTGTTGACCCAACAAATGCTTGGCAAAGTTTGTCGGGCTTCTCTTTTTGCGGTCCAGAGCGAAAGTTGTTATAGTTGCGTTAAGTTGAAATTTATGTTTCAGTTTTATAATATAATTTATACACAAAGTTGTACACACGGTTGGCGTGGATATACTATATACTATATACTATATATATAGATGTCTGGGCAGAACTTCACCCGGCTAAAGAGTCAATGTCACATGACACGCGCACGATTCACCAACACTGAGGCACTTTCGAGGCTTTACAGTTAGTAGTGGCTAACAAGTTAAGAGCCAACAACAACAACAACTGGTCAGGAGTTCCAGTTCCCTGGCCAGACAATAAAATTTGCGCCATAAATCAATTCAGCTAGCTCTCTGCAAGTTTTACTTGCCCAGCCTGGCCTGGCCGTCTCGTCGTGGTTCCGCTGCTGCAAGTGTCACTGGCAACACAGGCAACTTGATTCTGGCATTTGCCGCTGCTGATCTTGGCCAGTCTGTTGATGACTAAGATTTATTCGTGGCCAACTGGCCATTGGAAACTGCTAACTGCTAACTGCTAACTGGCAACTGGCAACTGGCGACATCGGCTGCTGGCGGGTAACTGCACAAGGCCGACTGGCAGGATGAACCACGGAGCCTGTCCCGGCTGAAAATCAGCAATGTTTTCTCATCTCATCCGCAGTTCCAAATAAAAGGGGGTGGCATTGGCCGTGGCCGTGGTAAAAACACACAAAAAACAACTGAAAAATAAATATAAAAATCGGATGGAATATATATATATATATAAATATATATGTATATGTATATGTATATGTACCGAGGACACCACGCAACACACTCACTCATACGTATGCAAATTAAAAGGGAGTTGGAAATAAAAATGGAGCAGCAGCCATCAACCGCAGGACGCCGACTGCGCTGCCCTCTGCAATTTTTTCTAATGAACCGCGTTTTGCACTCAAAACAAAAAACAAAAGCGGGGAAAATTCATGACGCTTTTCATCTATATATATGTTTCTGTGTTTATTTTTCTCTCTGCCTCTAAATGGAGTTATACTTTGAGTTAAACCAGCAAGGACAGCGATGTTGGTTGTTATTTATGGTCAAGATTTGTTTGTATGTTTTATATTTTTTAAATATTTTTAAAGATTTTTAGAAAGTCAATTTTCCAAAAAGTGTATTATTTTTGCTTACTTTATTTCCAGTTTTGAGTCAGAAGATCGCACACTTTTCAAACTAATCTCGATTTGCGCTCAAAAAACCGGGGAAATGTATTCCACATTTTCCTATATATATATTTTTCCCTCATTTTTCTTTTTCGCCCGCACTTAGAGTTTAATTTTGAGCCAAAATGCAAGTAAATCAAAGAGGCAGTAAAAAAATTGTACCTAGCAACAAAGCTCACCAATACCAACCACCCGCCCTTCGCCCAACCACCACCCCCTATTTTATATACAATTTATGTGCGAGCTGGAAAAATGAAAAAAAGAAATGATGAGAATGAGGAAGAGGAAGAGGAGGGGGGAAAGGAAAAATAGAGAAATCAACTTTTGAGCCACCCTGAAAAATGAGGGTGAATACAGCGGCCCACAGAAACCGCCGGCATTTGGCCAAGAAGAAGAAAGTGGCGGCGGCGGAAAAAAGTGCTAAAAATCCAATATGGCCACAATTTGCCAAGCGGGCGCGCGAGCGAGAGAGAGAGAGAGGGAGAGAAAGAGCGAACGCGAAAGAGAAAAAAATTGTACATGAAAATGTGCTCGGGAGGTTTTTCTTTTCCTTGCTTTTTTTTTCAAAACCCCCACTTATTTTTTCAGAATTTTCTTTTTTTTTTCCTGCTCGTTTTTAATATTATTTGCCCTGGCAACGCAGCGAGACGAGCTAAGTAAGTGGGTGGTTGGGCAGTTTGGGGGGTGTTGGGTGACTGGGTGGCGTGTGGGTGTCGGGGCAGCAAGAAAGTGTATGGGATAAAAAAAAAACTCCGCCCCCTTTTCAAGACGAGCGTCTGCGCGAAGGTGAAGCCCAAACGCTGGCAGAACGCCAGCAGAATTCATAGAGACACACGGAGAGCAAGCGAGAGAGAGCTCTCACTCACACAGATGACAACAGTACAGACCCATACAAAGATGCAATAAACCACACAGATACAAAGACTCAAACGAGTCACCCACACAGCCACACATCTCCGGCACTCAGAATGAGTAATTAAATGCTTATTAACGGCTCGCTGAGTTTTTTCGCTAGTCGCGCGCTATAATTAAACTCAGTACTGAGTGGAAGTGTTTCGCAGTGTTTCGTAATTGCAACCCCTCCATATATATAGCTATATATATCTAGATGTATATATAGATTGAGTAGTTAAAAAAAAAATAAAAACCCAACCCCCTAATATCGCCAGATGCAGTTTTGCGGCTTTTTGCAATTCCTTTCGCCGAAGATACCGCCTTCATCTTGCTGCCATTTTGAAAATGTAATTGAGTCGAAGGTAATAGAAAATTATATATGGGATAGTTAGGGGTGATTTATAAGGAAGCTATATGTGATGTATAGGAAATGGGATAGGGAGAAAGATGATGTACTAGTTAGAAGTATTGGAAGTAAACTTGGAAACGAAATAAGAATATTAGTTAGGAGTATTTGTGATAGAAATATCAGTTTAGGGATTGCAAAGTTCTAAAAAAGTAATGGGTTAAAGATATTACACGACTTCGATTCATCACTGGAATAGTTTATATAATTTCTAACACAATTTCAATATATATCTGTTCTTAACTATCATCCCTTCTCACCTCCTTTTCTCAACTAAATAAATCATTAGAAATCATTCTCCTACAGAATATTCACCCTGTGTGACATAACAAAGACATTCCAAGGCCATACTAAAACACACCAAAAAGCCATATCAACTAACTAATTAAAACAGCCAGCGAGTTCAATGAACCCAGCATTTTTATCAGGCCGACAAACCCCCAAACTAATCTCTCTACTAAACTCAGACCATTTAATCTAAACTTACTCATTTGATTTGTATCAAAATGTTTTGTTTTTGTTTCCAACTTTTATGTGTGGTACATCTTTAGCGAGGGTTCCATTCCATTCTCCACTCCACTCGCCCTTCCCCAAAAAACGTAATAATTATCCGGCCTATCAATTCGGAATAGTTTTGGCGGCAATTAAAATCGTTTTATAATGGAAACGCATAAATAAATGCATAAAATGTTTTTAATTAAGTTAATTGATTTTGGGCCGAAATTGAACGCTTATTTTGCGGCTAATTAAAATGCCATTAAAATTAGTTTTCCGGTTTAAATTAGTTTTTCGTTTATTTTCAGACGGGGTCAAAGGGCGGCCTCTCTTTGTAGCCACGGGCTAAGTAAGTGTTTAGTATGCTGAATATTAAATCAATTAGAAATGTCGTCATGTGGATTTAGATTTTAGGCAGAGGGATATTTTATGCCATGTTGAATACATTTTTGATTATTATTTTTGCATATTTACTTTCCGGATTACATTTTAAATCGATTTTCCGCTTTCCACACTCACCTATTGCATTCCAGGGAAAAAGCCATAAAAATTCTCCCTTCTTAATTAAGCATCAATGTGAGCACTTAATTTGCCCTTTGGCCCTGTGCCACTGAAATGCCATTCGAATTCCATTCGAATGACTCATTACCAATTGTCCTTTTTGCCCCGACAATGGTGGCATTACACAGATTTCCATAAAAAATTGTAACTCTCAAGAAGACGCACAGGCAAACGCACAAAACAATACCAGAATTAGGGAAAATTTTATCCTTTCATCCCGGAAAACCCTTTTTCTCAAGCACAACTCTTTCCAATTTTGTGTTTTTTTTTTGTTCTGTTTGAGGTTTTCCTCTCCGAGTTCTTGGGGGTTTTCTCTCACTGTTCGAGACGAGCGACGCGGGCAAACTGTCGCTGAAAATGTGGAAAGTTGGCATCAATTTTCGGAGGACTGAAAACAAGACAAAGGCCGAAAGCTGCGTGCCATAATTCTCCCTTCGCCGCTCAGAAACTTGTTCAAATTGGTTAAGCGAAAGGGTTGAGGCTTCTATTATAGAGCAAACAGAGAGAGTTTTGTGTGTTTGTTGCGGGGGGTGGTTGTTGGTAGCGGTAGCCACTTCCAAAACACCCAAAACGCGAAAAACAATAACACAAAATATGCGTCACGCACAACAAAAACACAGGACATTGAGCTGTGCGAGTCCTTTGGAAAAGTGCGTCATGGCCTGAAGAACACTCATGATGGTTGAAATTGTTTGTGTGTGTGTTTGTGTGCGAGAGAGTGTGGTCAGCGGGGAAGTGTCAAACGTTTAAAGGGTTAGAGAGGCAAGGGTTGACATTCCCGTTGGGGGTGCAGCCGGGGGGATGCAAAGTGCCACAGGAAGCGACTAAGTGCCAGGCAGATGCACAAAAGGTGGGTTGGGTTAATGTCTATGTACAGTGGTCGCGTTCTAAATGAGTTTCTAACACGAAAAATGTTCCAGGGAAATTTAAAGGTATTTTAAAGGCTTTAAAGTAGAGATAGTTTTAGGGGAAATTCCTGTGAGGGAATCAGTTTGTTGGACTTAGGAGAGGTAAAAGTTTATTTTAAACATTTCTGAAAACATAAGCTAATATCTGAAATAGATTTAAAAACCATTTTGCAAGCTTTTTCATATATATATAAATATTAAATAATATTTTAATCCATTTCATATCCACTGTAAACCAAACTCATTGCCATGAGCCAGCTTTTATTTACCCAATGAATCTGCGTAAGCTTGTTAGGAATGAAAAACAACTTTGTAGCCTGCGGTGAGGTATAATTTTTGAGTGTGCGGAATAGCCGTGATCATTGATCATCTGCTGCATTTCTACCTATCGCAATATAATGAGAAACCAGTTCTACAATCGCAGATAAGTAAAGGGTTAAGTAAGGGTTGGGTTTTTAGGGCATTAGACTAGAAACGTGGTCGCGGTCAGGTCAGAATTTTTTTAAAATTAAATTGCGGAGGGGAAAGCAGAGGCGTATTTTAAAATCTGCTAAAGGGATTTTTGGTTGTTTCAATTTTTACATTTTTTTAAATTTTTATATTAATAACAATAAACATTATTTAAGAAAACATCTTATCTTTCAAACAAAAATTCCACTCAACCAATGAGAGGGGAAATTTATAATATATTCCGCTCGCTGGCGATGTTTGCGATGTGTTCGTGTCGAGTGGATTGCTCGGTTTTTAGACTCCGCCCATTTTGCGTATTGTTTTGCGGGCAGCTCAGTCGTCGTGCGATGTTTCCATTTGAGTGAAATCGCACAAAGGCGATGTTTTGAGTGGAAAAAGAGGGGAAACTTATGGGTCTACATTGGGAATCAGTACAGATTTTACAATCTACGTTTTTTCTATTATTTATAAAACTGTTCCCATTGGAGGGGAACTGTGCACAGGTCCTTGAGCCTTATTAGGAAACATAGCTTACGGGTGTAGGGGATGAAATCTCTGCTAAACATTGCACTGATTTTGGTTGCTGTCAGGGCTAAGAATTGAAAGGATTTAAGAAATAGAATTTTTCATGTCTTTTCATTCTTTTGAACAGTTTCTAGCAACTTTTTTCCATTACTCAAGCTCAAGAAACATTCCTCTACACACTTTTCTATTCATAGATTGCCAAGTCCACGCACGTTCCCGCTATAAAACCTTCTAAAATCGCATAGTTTAATTTAAAAACTGCCTTGTAATTGCCGCCTTAAATTAACATAATTGATGTGCGTGCCCCCACCAGAGGATATTCAGTGTCTCTCTGCTTGACTGCTGGCCCCATGAATGGCACACAAAAGCCCAGCAGGTGGCCATCGATTCTTCTCGCTGGAAGACGAAACAGCAGGAGCAAATTCGCATTGATTCTCATTTGCTTGTTTACTCCCCGTCTGCCAAATCCAATAAGCATTTCCAATATGCGAATCTGCAGCATCACTCTCGCCTAATTGATTTTTATTTTATTTGCCGGAGCGCGTTTTCTCTTGCTCAGGAAATTGCCATTAAGTGTCGGGCAGCGGAAAATGGAAATTTATTCACATTCGGTCATCTACCAGGCTTTAAGGGTTTTTACTATTTTATAAATTTTTTATTAAATTTGTTAAATATCTCAAAAATACTCCAAAAGTAAGATTTTGATTTTTAACTTTCTCAATTTTATTTGATTAAATCATGAACCTTAGTTGCTTTTAAAAAGTATACCCATTTCCAGTATTAAGATATTGAAATTGAATTGAACTGAAGCTATAAAATTCCAGGAACAAGACTTTTCATAAACATTTATTTTTTAATTAAAATGGGAATACAATTTTCAGAAAATATTTGTCCTCTGTCCTTTCTGTCACCAGTTGCTCTGTTCTGATTAAGCATCCTTAACAGCGACATCTATTGGATATAAAGGAGCAAAAAAGGTCATTCCTCCTCTAGTGGCGAAGGGTGTCATTATTAATCCTATTTGAAGGACATTAGAAATTGGTGCGGAACTTGGCTAATAGGGCGCACAGTGGCTTGAAATTTTATCCGTTTGGTTTTGATCGAATGTTTTTAAGCTGTTGCCTAAACACTTAAGCTATAAGCTTAAAAAGTATGTAAATGTTGTTTCCTTTATTGTTAAATGACAGTCGGGTATTCCCATAATCCCTTTAAAACTCAAATTGATTATATTTTCAGAAATAATTTTTATTTAGTAACATTCATAGGAACATCTTATTGGTAATTATAATAATAATAATAATAATAATTTTTGCTTAATATCGATTTTTATATTAATTTGGTACATTTATTTGGTAGTTAATAAGTTACATATTTTATGAATAAATTTTCTTATCCTTTTTTTTTTGTAAATTTCAATAAAATAGAAGATGTATAATCTACTTAGTTTACTTTATTCAAGAGTTACTAAATTATTTGGTTAGATATGAAACCATCAAGAAACATAATAGTATCCCGTTTCATATTCATAACATAAAATGCTTCATTGACTTATATTCCGAAAACACATTATCCCCTAGTTAACCCCTTCCGTATCCTGTACTGTAACCCTATCAGACTTTACCTTTACCTTTAATCAAGTAGATATGAAAATCCGCAAAAAGCAAATGAACCGTTATCAATTGCGTAACGGTTGCTCGTCCTAGCAAACATTTTTTGCAATTAAACGTGGCCATGCAAATGCCAGGATGAAGATAAAAAGACAGCGATAGGACGAAAAAAGGGTTGAAGGTCCTTCTGTGAATGCGTATCTCTAAGATGCAGCCAAAGGTTGTTGAACTCCTCGGGTCGTAGGATATCCGAAACGGTTCTTTATCTTCAAGGAAAGTGTCCAATGCGATCCGATCTCCAACCCCTTTTTGAGAAGTTGTAAGCTAGGGGGTTAAGAAAACGTAAAGATAATGGGTTCTTTGTGGGGTGATGAGGGAAATATTCGAGATCATTCGATAGTCTTGTTACTTTTCTATATTTCATTTCTTGGGTGAAGTTATTTTCTTCAAAAGAAAACATTACAAAGTAACATTACATTTTAGTTAGTTAACTTTATCACTTTAATCACTTTTAATATTTAAACTTTACGATGGTCGACAGCCCTCCAAGAGCACGGTATTAAGTTCCTACGACTAAATAGAAACGTAGGAACTCTATACCTCGCTGATGGTAAAAAGGCTTCGGTATTTTCTTTGTTTTTCTTGGCCCTTCGATGGACACTCACTCACTCGGTTACACTGCACTTCATGTGTCTACTTAGCTGGGCTTTCCACTGTGTTTGACTTGTCAGACTTAAGCTGCAATTAGAGTCATAAACGGATTATGTTTGCCAGATATTGGCTGGTCTCAATAATGAAATTGGCTGCTGCCTGCCAATACTTTCGGCAAATATCAAAGTCCCAAAAGCGTCTGCCAGACTCTGTCGAATTTCCCAACCTTCTCCATCCGTTTGGCTTTCCTTTCGGCGGCGTCTTAAAATTTTATGTTTGCACATTAGCTGGCGCCGTCGTTTTTTTTCCCTGCAAAAAGTAAAACATAAGAAATGGAAGAGGCAAAAAATAAGGGAATGTGTAAGTAAAGTTGTAGATACTTAGGCTAATGCATTAGCCGCAAAGAGTGTGTGGATATTCCCCAGATACGGCTAAAGCATATATGACTTATTTGATTTGCACTCGAAAGCGATGGGAAACTGAAATTAAGACCGATTTCTATGGATGAATTAACCTTGGCGAAAATTTCCACCCGCATTTGGATACTTGTTTCTACTTTATAGGGAGTCACACCCCACACGCTAATTACCAACTGCAAAGGAAAAAAAAAACTAATCAACTTGATTGATTTATCTGACAGAACTGCACAAGTTGACATTTCGAGAAGGCGACTCTTTTCTAACGCCCACCGCAACACCGCTGCGAATGCAACTACAAAAGCACTTGACTGCACACAAATTATCATTTGAATTATATGCAAAATAAATGCATTTGATTGCCAGACCCAGTCATGTTGTATCTGTATCTGTAGCTGTGTAGAATCGCCTTAACCGAGTATCCATTGGATACATTCGCTCTGCAGTGGGTAACCACCATGATTTGCATTTAGTTGCTGCCATTTCAGATTTGACTGTTTGTTCCCTCTGCCCCTCTGCACCTCTGCCTCTCTCTTACTCCTCTGCCATTTGTCTGCCAGCAACGTAAATCAATTTGCTTTTGGCTTTGCCTTTGGCTTTGCATTTGCCATATTGGCTTTAGCTTTTTGGTCTAAGGTAGCCGAGCAAATGTTTAGCCGCCCGCTGTGTGAGCCAACACACAGCAGACATTCAATATGTGCTCCCTGGGATGTCACGAGACCGCCAACGGAAAGCTTCACTGTCGCAAAAAGTGACACCTATTCGTTGGTAGATAAATTATGAAGTTTTTAAGAACCAAAAAGAGAGAAAGTTAAGGTTATAGAGATTTGAAATCTTCTAAAGAAAAGTGCCTTGATTTTTCACATATTTTTGCTTATTTACCACCCCCATTTACACCTTTTTTCTACCAGTGCTGTACCCCCAGATGCCTTCCAAAACCTCAATGGTTCGATGGCAGCTGCTACTGTTCCTTGTGGCCCATAACGGCGCCATAACTTTGGCCCGGCCAGTACATAAACTGCCAAAGTCTGGGCTGATTAGCATCGCAGCCAGTGCTGCTGCTGCCTCTGCTGCTGCTGTCTCTTTGATTGACAGTTTGCATACAAAAAGCCAAGACAGAGCAAACAAAACTCGCACATAAATCTCACCGAATGCTTGGCAAACATTCGGCTGCATCTCTGCAACTGCAGGATCGACTCTTGACTCGGCTTGACTTTAACTGACGAACTGCCTGGGTTTGAGGTTTATATGAGCCACGGATTGACACTTTTATCGCCGGGCTTGAAGTGTTGACGTTTGGCTCGACTAATGATCACTGATCTTGATTAGCTGCCTGGTTTATGAGCTGTTTAAATAGTAACCTAATGAGCCTGAGAAACTATCAGCTATGCGAATGAATGTATAGATTTCTGACTTTATATTCTGATTTAATTTCAGTTTAAGACTGACTCACTGCCCACTGGCTGACTGGCTGACTGACCCGACATGCTTGAAATCCATTTCAACAATCACTTTGATTGATGCCAAACGGGCATGGACAACATCTCCCACCCACTTGCCAGCCAGGCAATTTCTCACTTAGCAAAGAATTAATTAAACCACCAAAATACCATATCTGGCCGAGCAAAATCTCAGCTGAAACAAAAAATTAATTAAAGCAACTAAATTAAAATGTATCAAGTTGGATGGATACACACGCCCATGCAGCGGCAAATGTGCCACGCCCCTTTTGGAGTAAGAGGCAGCAAACGTGCCACGAAATTTTGATGAAATTTTAAAACGAAAAAAAAAAATATCTGACGGCGGTCTGTGGATGGCTCAGATGATGGGTTATTACTGCGGAAGATTGAAAAAAGTTTAGTATTAAATTTGTTTACTTATTCCTTGGTAAATTTAGTAATCAAGAAGATAGTTTAATAACTTGATGGTTACAAAAATGAATTTAAATAATTAATTTAAAATTGCAAATAAATATTCTGAGAAGTTTCCTTTTTGAAGATCTTCATGGAAGAAGCAACTTTAAGGCTTATTAATCGAACTAAAATTCTAATATTTAAAAAGCAAACTTAGTAAAAGCATTTAAGCATTATTAAGTAACATTTCTCTTTAATAATTAACATAAAACCATAACGGTTTCCTCTATTCTTATTTACCTTTTTTAATTGTTATTTTTTTTTGATATATTGTGCCTGAGTGTTGGACCAGTTTTGTCGCTCATTTGTCCAGTTTCCTTTGCCACATTTTTTGCTCTGCCACATTTTTAACTTTTTACTAAGGAAGCTCTGCCCACATTGGGCCAGAAAACTGGAACTGGAACTGAAAAACTGGATGGGATGATGGATGTGCCCGGCTCGAGCGTTACCACCGATAAGCTTTGAGAGCTCTCGCGAAAGGAATAAAACGAAACGAAACGAAACGAAAAAAAAATCTTAATTAATTCATATGCATTGAACTTTAATCAAGCGCCGGGCAGCGCAAAAGTGAAGGCCTGACCATGGCGACGACCAGTCCAGTCCAGCTTCAGAAACAGATACTTGGATAGTCAGTCCGATACTGAGATAGTCAGATACCCAGGCAGGCTGTGTGTGTAGAGCTCAGCTCGCTGGCTCACCTGCTGAGCGCTTTAGATACCTGTGCTATTAGTGTAAACGTGCAGTTTTATGTTATGGCAAATTGCCGTTGACAGGGCCGGCGAACATAGAATGCCAGTGCCATAACTCTCGGTGTTCGGCCACAATCCAATCTGCACTCGGCAATCTGCAAGATACATTCTATAATTGTTTTTTTTTTTTTTTTTTTTCGGCACTCTCTGTTGCAATCTGCATCTAGCAGATAGATTGCCCAACATACCAACTACTACTACTACGGCTGGATGTGGAGATACAGTATCTTTCAACTCGACACATCTCTCAAAATCGTAGACATTTTCATTACGTGGTCATTACGCCGATGCCGCTATTACTATTATGCTGCATTTTTATTGCTTTATAAGCGCATTTTAATTTTTGCCTTTCGCCGGGCCACAAAATTTATGTAGCTCAGCTCAGCTCAGCTCGGTTCGGCTCGGCGCATCTGCGGCCACAAAAGCGAGGCAAATGCTCGTAAAAAATGCACACCACATATACAGACAGCGATGATGACCAACTGTCGGCAACAACAACGACCAACAAGAGAACAACCAAGCAACAAACAACAACCCAAAGCCACGTATCATGTGCCATGTCCGTTGTCAACGCCGACGTCGATGTGTCTTGTGTCTGTCCGTCTGGCTGTCTGTCTGCATCTTGGCCACGTCAAGTGTCTTTTGTGAAAGGCAACCAAATTACGAGCACACACTGAAGCCGGCACATAGGAACACTGAGAGAAAAAGATGAGTTTGAAGATATATTAAGTCATTAGGGAATATGATCCTCCAACTTTTGATACTCTTAGTTTCCACTTCATCTTAACATGTTTTTCCCCTTTTATTTCTCTCTCTGCTGATGACCAGTGAGTGCCACGTCTGCATTTTGGTCAAATCGAAAGGCTGCACTTGCCGTTTTTGTTGCCTGCTGCTGTGGTTGTTGCAATTATTAGCAAGTCTGACAATTTAGTGCGGCTCGCCTTTGACGCTGATTGATTGCGTCTGTAACTAATCTGTACATTTATTGAGTTATCTGCCTGGCATTTTTAATTTGGCTCCCCTTTCGCTCGTCACTCTCCTCTCACCGCTCACCGCTCACCTCTCCCATGACCAATTAAAAGCAAACGGTTTTCCGCAACGCAATTAAACGGTGCCCCGAAAACCGGCAGATAGAGATGCAGAGCTGCAAAGTTGCAGATGCAAAATTGGCCAAATCGCTTCCTCATGGTCAGTGCGCACAGTGCGCCCATTAAAATTCCCAGCCCGATGCCGGACAAACATAAATATTCGCACTGATTTCGACCCATTCCCGACCAGTTTTTCCAAAGCTAACTCAAAGAAAAAAGAAGTCAGAAAAATACAAAAAAAGAACATGTTGTGGCAACGTTTGGACACCGAACATGGCCACGCAGCACGCAGCTTATCAATCGCGCCACCGAAACACAGCATTCAGGTCCTACAAGTTTGCTATTAATTTGCACTAGTACAGGTCCCTCCCCCTGCCACTACACCTTCTACTGCTCTTGAAGAAAACCCCCCCTTGGAAGTGCCGCCCCCTCGGGTGGCAGGCTCGCCCATCTGCTTTGCATTTCAGCAGCTGCCTTGTTGAGCTGTCAGCCTGGCTGAAAGGCGGCACTGAGAGAAAGTTTGATGAGGTGTTATGATATTTTTTCAAAAGGTTTTTCTGGAGATTTAAGGCTGTTAGTAAATGCTGCTGATTATTAACTAACTATAATCAATCGCTTTAAATTTTCCTTCTAATTTGAGATCTTTTAGAAGAAGATTTGTTTCAGTGCAAATAGTTGACTAGCTGGCTGCCTGGGCGCGTGGTTATTAATGAAGTCAATCAGCAATTTTGACAGAAATTTATCTATAAGCGTCGGCATTCTGCCAGGCAACATGTTGCACGGTCTCTCACTCACTTTGCTAATTTTGTGCGGTACTCAAACGTGTTTGCCGAGAGAGAGAGACGAGAGAGAGACGAGAGGCAGACCGCTAACTGTAGTTAGCTTATCTTATTTATTTAATTTTTGTTTAATGTTAATTTGGAACCAGTTTAATTACCACCAACTGCTGCTGCTGCAACTGCCTAGCCATTTCAATTAAAGTGCACTTTGGGCTTGCCACAAATGAGCTAACAGTGCATGACGTGCCCCTCGCAGATATTTCTGCTAAATAAAAATTCATATTTTACGCCCTATTATTTTTAATCTTCTTCTTTTCAAAATCTTAGCTAGGCTATCAAATTAAAGCTTAGCTAAATAGATATCTTTTATAATTTTTCTGGAATTTTCAGCTACCGCCTTGGCAATTTGTATCTCAAGATTTGTATCTCCATAACCGACGGCTACTTCTTCCTACTAACGGTCTTTCTTAACTGCCGCCATTTGTTTGCTCACGCCGCCTAATGAGCTAAATCAATTTACAGTTTGGTTTTTTGTGTTGCTTGTTAGCCAAATTAATTTTGATATCGCCAAAGGAAGTTGTTTGGCCAACGACGAATCGAGTTTGAATAATTAATGGTGACTGGCTAACAAAGTTGCCGAACTGAAAAAGTGGACTTATCGGGCGTTAATTGATGGCAAAATGGATTCAAACGGAGTTTTCCGATAACTAATATGGGTCAATAAGGTAATTAGATTTAGTATTAGATGGCTTAATAGTATGGCTTACTAAGATCATTAATGCTTTTAAGCTTAGTATATAGATTAAATCAACTTAAATCTCAATTTGAAAGTTCAACTTGTTTTTCCAGGTTCATTGACTTTGACCTTGCTCATTTCTCCGCCACTAATTTCCCTGCACTTCCTTTTTTCCCGCTTCGTACGAGCAAACTTTTGCACCCTCCTTTCTTTTCATTTTAATTTCACTTTTCACGGCGAATTTTTCTTTTGCATTTTCTTTGCTTTTTTTTTCATTTTTCTCGCCAGACGCGAAGGAACCCGGCAAACTTTTTAATGTCGCGCG
Source organism: Drosophila eugracilis (assembly GCF_018153835.1). Lineage (NCBI taxonomy): Eukaryota > Metazoa > Arthropoda > Insecta > Diptera > Drosophilidae > Drosophila > Drosophila eugracilis. The sequence continues at coordinate 6,409,522 of NW_024573038.1, read as the reverse complement.
GCTGCTGCAGCTAATTTAGCCAGCGGGGTGGGGTGGGTGAATCATCAGGAGGGGTTAGGGAGTGTGGGTGATGAAAAGCCGGGAAAACTTGGCGCTCAGACTTTGGCTGGCAGTGTCTTTGGCTTGGCGTTCATTTTCGCGCTCCTTGAGGTTTTTTTCTCTCTTTCCCGGCTCTCAATTTCGCCCGCCTTCGTTCATTTCCTTTTGCAATGAAATTAAAAACAGCAAGGAGTCGTCCTTGCACAGACACACACACACACACAGATACTCACTTATACAGAGACGACTGCCATGAGGGGGGTAGAAGAAAAGTTTGCTCCTCGGGAACCTAAATGAAAATGAGTAAAGTTCGCACCCACAATTTTGCTCTCTTGTTGATTATGCACTTCGTTGCCATCGTCATCATCATCATCATCGTCGTCGTCGTCGTCGTCTGCGTTTTGCTTATTAACCCAGTTCTGCCTGCTTTTCCTTGGCGCTTTTCTTTTTGGCCTGGCCCACAGCTGCCGGCTGTTGCTATTTCCCTCTCTCTCTCTCTGTTAGCCGACGAGGACGATGACGCTTTTTTTTTGTGTCCTTGTTTTAATTTTAATTTTTGTTTGGTTCGCTTTCCTTTCCTCGTATCTTGGCCTTTTCGGTGACGTCGTCTTGGTTTTTCCTCCTCATTTTCCCAGTCTGGTGTCGTCATCGTTCTGTGCCTGCCTTTGTTTCTAGGTCAAGAACAAATTTTTCTTTCCGCCGGCATCTTGAGGTTCTTTTTTTCCGCCTTCCTGAAGTCGGCAGAAAAGTTGACATTGAAATTTTAATTGAGTTGTGGGAATGAAAATGAAAGGAGGTTGGGAAATGGGGGAGTATTGAAGTAAATATAAGATTGGAAATGTATTTAAGAAATTATAAACTAATAAGAAAGTAAAATATGAAATCGTTTAACTATATATTTAAGTAAGTTCAAACGCATTCAGTTCTTAAAATGCTGTTTAGAGTTTAAAATGCCAAAGGAAGAGTCAGGCAAACACAATGTCATTCAGTACATTAGGTACACAGCTACAGAGGGCTCCCAAGAAAGAAGCAGTTACATATATATACCTAAATATATATATAGTATAAAGCCAGCATAACCACCTCGAATCGCTTAGAGACGTAGATACTTTTCGCTTAGCTGCCTTCGCCGTGGATGCGCAACTGTCATGCAAATGACATCACGCACTATAGTCATCAATTTTGCGAGGCATCAGTGGCGTGGCGTGGCTGGCAGAAAGCTGAAAGCAAATCCCCCAAGCCCAAAAAAAAAAAACAGCCAAAGTCGTCGTGTGTTTGAGTTTGAAATATTTGCAATTGCGAATCCTGTCGTATTTGTCACAGGATGTACATATATACACAGATACAGATGCATATATATCTCGAAGATTTGCTTATATAGATTGAGCCAAGGGTACATTATTATGATGGAATCCTATTTGTTACAAGCCGTGTAGTCAGTCGCGCACAGTGCCAATGACAGAGCGATGTCTAAGGATGTCTAAGGATGAGTACCAGGATACACCACCTACTCATCCTTAGCATTTTCCTTTTGCCGCAGACTAAATTATGCTAATGTCAAAATAATGCATATTCGATGATGTGGGTGTGTCTCTTTTACACACACCAACACACACCTTGAGAAAACTTTTCGCCATTCTTGTTTTTCCTGATATCTGCGTGGAAATACATATACAAGATTGATTTTTCGCGCGGTGTGTGTGTGTTTGTGTGCCTAAGTATGGGTGCGGAGAAATCTTTATAAATCACATTTATGTTCAGCTTCAAGTGCCAAAACTAATGATGGAAATAAATTCACGAGAGCGCAGGACCAGAACAAGGACAATGCTGACTGCCAGAACCAGAGTCACAGCCAGAAATTCTCTTTCTCTATGGAAGAAGTGTACTTTAAGGGGGGGAGGGGGTAAACTGGCTGTAATGGCAGGCGGTGGGGCATCCTCTTTGGGGGCGGGGGATAGCAACGCACTCAACTGTGCTCCCGTCGCCTCGCGCAATTTTTGGCTGCTTTTGACGCCGGGCCAATATGCAGTAAATCTGCCAGAATGTGCCTCTAGATTTGGCATCGCCCAACCATCAGTCGCCAGTTTACCCCTCTTACTCTTTGGGTTTTCCTTGGCTTTTCCCAACCATTTTCCCTTTGAAATGGGTTACATATTTTATGCTTAATATTTTGCATTTTATTCAGAACTGAAGTGCTGGAACGGGCAAACTGTTAACTGTACTTGAGCTCTCAACTTGGCTGGGGGATCGTAACGTTTGCTTTGTGCAGAAATTGAAAATGTTTTTCCCTTAACAGCACAATTGTTTGTTATAGTTTCCTCTGCCCTAAGAATGAGGCAAATTGTTTGGCCAAAGCTTTTTAGCCAACAGATGAGAATGAGGCGAGATGTTGGGTTTAGGATTGAGATTGTAAAGGAAACTTACTGTATGGGAATGTTATGATTTGAGATTAGTTTTGATATTTATTTTTAGAGGTGTTGACTAGGAACTTATCTAAGTTGTTTTTCTTGGCATAACCTTTGTTACTTTAACCCATTTAAGACTTATCTGTCAAGTAATAATTCATCTCTTAAGTTAACTCAACTACAAAAGCTTTATCCGATTGCCTTATCAACTGTTAGCTTTTGAAAACTACACAAAAATCAATAACCAGATTTCTCTATATATATATATTATATATTCTCAGCAGATCATCCCCGAACCCCTCAGGTCATGTGCAACCCTAACAACTTGAGCTTCATTTGCATATTTTGCCAACTCGCCTCCCCTCGAATCCTCCCTTTCTCTTTACTTTTTTTCCGAAATGCAAAAGAATGAAAATTGCAAAATTGCAGAATGTAAAAATTGTAAAATGTCGAATGCGAAGCGTTGCGTTTGCGTTTGCGTTTGTGTTGTTGCCCTGCAAAACTAATAAAGGAAAACCCGTAGGTGAAAGCCCTGCCTGGGGAGTGTGGAAATTTATGCAAATTAACTTTTCGCCTAACACGATGCTTGTTATTGATTTGCGAAAAATAAAAACTTGTTCGCCGTTAATTTGCATAATCTGTCCCTCGTCTGCCTCGTTAAAGGATTTTCTCGGCGAGAAACCTTTCACTCTCGCTCTGCAACACCATCATCATCATCATGATCATCTACATCCTCATCATCATCTTCATCATACCAATGGCCAAAAATTGATTTGCCAGCAATGCATTGTTGACTTTGACAGACGCATTGGGTTGTCTGTCTGGCTGTCTGCCTGTGTCTATGTACATCTCTGTTTAGTCAAGCAAATATTTTGCCAATGAGTGGCCTGACAGCCAAGAAAAAACCAAGTGAAAATATTTGAAAATTGGTTTTGTCGGCGCACCTGACAAAGGCAAACATTCAACGAACTCTGAGGCTGCGAAAAATGCAAATTCGAATTGGGAATGCTCTTAGGAGTTGGGAGGGTATAGAAAGTACTGAGAAATATTTATACAAAATATTAAAGAGAATCTTAAGAAATCTATCTATGAATTTCACGTTTTCAATTCTAAAAGATTAAGTTTTGTTAGTTTTAAATTAGCAAAAAAAATCCTGTCTTAAGTAGGATTTCCATGCAAATTTGTGTTAGTTTCAAGAACTTGATTTTCCCTTTAATTTCCCATTTTGCTAAAGTGTATTCCCTGAGCACTTCTGCTGGAGGAAACTTCATGTATGTCTGGCTATAATTCAATTCCCTTCAAAAGCCGCGACAGTTGGACAGAGAAATAGATGGCGACGGAGTTACAGAAGGAAAGGATAGAGACATGCTGGTGAAAAGCTGCGGCGGGGGGAGTGCTTGTCGTCCTGTCAGTTATTTTCAACATTTTGATATGTATTTTCCTTTCCTCTTGGTAGTCTATTTCTTTTTTATGCAGCGTTCGCTTTTTGCTAAAAAGGATTACGCTAACACAAAGCAGAGAGCAAGCAAAAGGAGTCACAAAGAAGAAGTGCGAGCAGAGGAGGTGTAAAGGGGGTTGGGAAATGGGTGGAAAAGGGGGGTTTTCCGCGGCAGCCGCAGATACAATATTTGGTTTATTTCGCGCTGTCTCTCATTTTTTTCCCTTGTCCCTTTGATTTTTTTTTTTACGTTTTGCAAATGCCAATATGGAAACACGAAGCACTCAACCAACCACCCTCTGGTGGAAAAACATCCACCCCCCAGAGGTTCATGTGTGTGTCCCACGCTTTTCTATTTTCGTTCTTTTTTTTTTGGTGTTCGTCGCTTTATTTTTTCACCCTCACAATTTTCGTGTGTCTGTGGCTGTTGTTTGTATTTGTATTGGTACAGCAACCATCAAACATTTACTCATGTGTCGCGTTGAAGAAAACGCTCTGAATTCGAACATGTGTGTAAGCGTGTGTGTGCGTGTGTGTGCTTTGCAAAAGCCAAAAGAAAATGGCAGTTTTCCGTCTGACATGTGTGTGCTGGTGGGTGGCAATTTCCCCATTTAGTTTCAGCGGGTGGAAAGCGTTTTAGATTTGAACTATGGGCGCCTTGTCATAAATGGCCAACGCATCGCCCTTATCGGGCCTTATCTAAAACGATTTCGCATCGCGATTGATGGCGAAACCAAATCGCTAAACGCATCTGACAAAGTCGTCGAGTAAAAAATGATATCGATTGGAGGGGTGGAGTTGATTTTAAGGGGGGTTAGATATGGGCTTGGGGAGGTGGTGAGCCAGAAGGTGGCAGTATATGCAAATGCCTTTTCTTTTATATTTTAAGAGGCTTAGGAAATGCCATTTTATGATTCATAAATATTTGGCTTTAATTTTGAAATGTTTATAGTCAGAGATAAAATATGTAAAAAATATTTTTATACACAAAAAATAAATAACTTTTTGAGTTAGTATAACCCTGTGAACTAAGAAGAATATTTTATAAAAATTAAAGATAAAAAAGAACCCTACTTTTCGCCTTTTTTCCAGAACCTAATACTAGTACTAATCCCTTAGCGATTGCCACTTCACAGCCTCCTCCTGCTTACCCCCTTTGATAGCTACTAACTCCGCTTACCCCCCAGCACATCTTGTTAGTAATTCGGTTCTAAGCTTATAATTGGCAAACTAGACGAACCCTCTACCTATCTAACTACTGAGACAACTCAACCCCAAATCCAAGTCCAAAGCCAACAACCAACAACCAGCGACAAGCACTCAAGCATTGCGAATCCGTCGAAATCAATTCGGTAATTGACAGCGGAGTTGCCCGCGGAACATGATTTGCAAATAATGCACTTGAATTTGCATAAAGATTTGGCACATGCAAAAAAAAAAGCGAGTGAAATTTCACAAATTTATGCAAATTAGCCGGCGAGTGTTGTGTGATCGATGGATTGCAACTAAATCCCGGCCAGCTGCAGCAGCCCCTAAAAAACTGAAAAAACGAGAACTAAAAAACCAGACCCTCAGGTAAGAGACCAAAAAAAAGCTCATTTACATAAAAAAGAGGTATGCCATGGGGTTGTATCCTGGATACTCATTAACATATATTTCGGAAAAAGAAAAAACCTGAAATTCTGATGCTGTCTAACAGCTGCTCTCGTCCTGATTTCCTGATTTTCCAGCCAAGTTCAACGGCCGTTTGTCTCACTAACCCAAATTAAAATTATGTTAATGAACGGTGGCTTTCGGCGAGGGGGGGAACAGCGGCACACGAACAGGACCAAAATCACGGCCAAGGACAACGAGTCCTGCGCTTCTCATTTGAGTAATGAGCAGAGTCTGGGCAGAGCGTCGACAGCGACGGCGACTGAGGCAGCGACTGCGAATTCCTGACTGCCTTTGCTCCTGTTACTCATTAATTTCGCCCATCGTTTTGCCGTTTTTTTTTTTTTTTTGCATATTTTTCTCCTCTTGTTTAATTCTCTGGCTCTCTCTTTGGTCCTGTTTCATTTTTCATTTTGTCCCTCGTCGCTCATTTAGTGACGTCACAGTCGGCAGAGAGTGAGAGAGAGAAAGAGAGAGGAAGAGAACTTCACAAAGAGAGCGTGAGTGAGAGCCGCTCTCTCTGTTGTGTGTGTCCTGGCATAATTAAGATTTTAATTTATGCAATTATTTCGCCGGCTGCCCTTGTTTTCGTTTTCATTTTCTGGCCCTGGCCCTGGCTCTGGCTCTGATTTCGAGCTCGCAGGATGTGAAGTTATTTTGGCGCGTTGGCTCGTTGGGTGCGGTTGTGTTTGCTGAGCAGATCGGTAAAATGTGATCTTAACTGATAAGATAATGTGACTATATGGTATCGGATAATTATAATAATTTCGCGGTTTCTAAAAAATGGTTCATATTGTGCTGTGAATATTCTGTTAGTGATTTATTAACTCCTGAAATTCCAAAAGGAAAATAAGGCGTATTAGTTTTACTCTTAAAATCAAGAACCTAAGTTTTTATTTTAAAATTTTGGTTTAAGCAAACAAACTGTTATACAAAATATAACAGAATGCGTTTATTACAGATTTTCTAACCCAACATTTGTATTTGAAAATATTATTTAAGTTTCTGACTCAAATTCAAATATTTATATTAAGAAATGGTATATAAGAATATCATTTTTTAGTGACCCTAATAACTTCTTTCTTGTTTTATAATATTTAGTAATTATACAATTTTATTCCCATTATCACATCATCACATTTTACCAACTTTGCTCTTTTAAAACTTAACTTTCATTTTCACAAACTTCCATAAACTACCATATTAAACTGCTAATTTATTTTATTATCTTTATTTGAACTCCGTTTTAAATAATGTTTGTAAAAATAATAAAATAAATTTAAAACACAAAAGCTTAAATAATAGTTTAAAAGTCACTGTCCGCTTCACTAAGTTTCTTTCTCAAACAAAATATTAACCGAAGCTCATAAAGGACATAAGTAACTTTGATAGGCCATAACATTTCAGTAATCACCTTTTAAATTAATACTAAAAAAGTTAAAAGTGGAAAATATTTATGCTAAAACCCAAGCAAAAATACAAATTTGTAACAGGTGCCAGAAAACTTTTTACTGTTTATTAACCTTAAAAAACATAACTTTCTTATAACTCCAAAAATAGAAAAGAAATTCAAACAGAATTAGGGAAAAGGCAATTCTTAAATTGTATTAAAATATAAATTTTTAACAACGTATCCAGAAACTATTTAAGATTATTTAACATATAATAATCAATCACTTAAAACCTAAAATTTTTCAAATTTTAAAACAAACTTCTGAAAGTTTCACTTCTTTGGGTCACTGACTTACCCTTACAGTTTTGAAATAATTTGAAATTCCAAAAAGAATTTCCCTTTACCATGGCTTCGCCAACCATCCGAATAAAATCGTTTTTTTATATATTTTTTTTTAGAATAATTCTTAGTAAATTGTCCAAGTTCACGGCGATGTCACAATGTAAGTCCACAGTTTCTAAGAACTTTAGTTATATTTTATTTTTTGGGATAAATCTACAAACACAACCGCACCGAGACGCGTCGCGTTAAGGAATGATTTTGCTGGCGACTCCAATAAGATACTTTGGCTGTGGTCCTCGAGAGTTCCGAGACTTCGACTTTCTTATCGCACGCACACGAATTGGAGTAATCGCGAGTGGAGAGACGTCGGCGTCAAGAATCCAGAAGGCAGGGGGGCGGTTCAGTGAGAAAGGGGGCGGGGGTGTTCCAAAGTTCCGAAGACCGAAGAACGAAGACTTGCCGGGCGTAAGGCCCGCCAGCTACTGCCCACAAAACTTCTGGCTGGCATTTGTTTTTGTGGTCCGCTTGTAGACACACACACATTGATAACGAAACACACACACACCCTCACAGGAGAACACCCTCATACAGAGACAGAACTGGAAAACCAACTGTATTGCCACCCCCAAAGTAAAATATCATTGAGGGAGAAACGTCAAGTGTGCGATGTTGGCAGCGCTGCCTTTGTATTTCACTTTTTTTTCCCTCTTATTAAGTTACAACGCAGGCGCACTTGTGTTGGTCTCTCCCTCTCTTTATAGCCCTCTCTTTTTTGCCCGAACAAACCCTCTCTTTCTACCCTCAGGTGTTAGGGCCTTTCTCCTTCGACAAAAATGTAGAAAAAAAAGAACTGTAGAAGCTGGAGAAAAGAGAAAACTTCCAGGGAAGTAGATGATGTACCCCTCCGAAAGTAACAAAGTACTCACCACGCTTTCGAAACGTTTTCTGGCCATTTGTTGAGCGGGCTTTAAAAAGGCAGTACTGGCCACGTTATCAGGCAAATGCCAGCCACGCATTTTGTCAAATTCAAAGGCAAACAAGGAGAAATCTACGAGCGTTGGGTAAGAGGAATTTTCTTTCCTTTTTTTCTGTTTTTCTTTTTTTTTTTATAAAAATAAAATGGGAACTGGGGAGCCTGCTAAACTGAGCAGCGACTGAAGTAGAAATGCTTATACGCTGGGGATTTGAGCTTTACAAGCGTAACAAAATATGTAAAAAGAAATAAAGAAAAGCCCCGGCATGAGAGGTTCTCAACCTCCACGACTACCCCCACCCAAGGAAAACCCACTTCTCATACCCACGATTGTTATATATAGAGATGCGTTGTATTTTGTATCTGAGAGCGTGCAGGTTGGCGCGTATCTATGAAGTTCCTTCCGTTCGCCGCCTGATGAATGATAGATGGATTATGATTTTGTTTGGCGTAAATTGAATTTCATTGCCGCCGTCGCCACCTCCCTGTAACCAAATATTTAAACTTTAAGCACGATTCTTCGATCGCTTCAAGCTGTCAACTTTTTCAGTTTTTCTGGTTTTTCATTTTTGCAACATTCTCGCCTGCATTCATTTGGCGGCGGAAATCAAGTTAACGAAGTAAAAATGTAAAATGCAGGCAGCAACATGCCAACAGCATTCGCCAACAAGGAAATGTCCTCGGGTAAATGGTATGGGTTTTCATTTTCCTTTTTTTTTTCGTACCAATAAAGGGGATTCGTTGAGCTGAATCGATAATGGAAGCTTCGGAACGTCCAATAACAAACAAACCAATCGAACAGGGCTGCCAAAGAGTTGAAGAAGCTTTAAGAAGGGATTGATGGGTGAAGGGTTAAGAACAAGTTGGGGATATGTTTTATGAGGGGATATTAAACAGAGGAAAACCTAAAGTTCATTGATAACTGACCTTTGGTTTAGTTTCTTAATCATCTGTAATGAAAAATGATGGATAATATCAGCTTAAGGATTTGCTAAAGTAAAACTAAAATATTACAAAAATATGTTAAATTTCCTCTTATAAAACCTTTTAAGTTTTAACATTTTTCTTCCTAATTCCTAACAATACATTTTCAAATTCCCATATTCCTGACTAATTTCCTTTGAACTGCATTTGTTGTTTTACTTAGAGAAATTTTCACTTAAAGCTAATCCAAATTGCATTCCGGGGCAAATATTTCCCCATCTCCACTGGCTGCTCTTCAATTCTGTGCACATTTTTATAGATTTTATGTTAGTTGGATTTTTACTTCGCATTTTTTTTTATGAGCCACAAGCTGTAAGTAGCAGTACTCGAGATATTGTTGTTGTTGCTGCTGCTGCTGCTGTCGGGCTGGATGCAACATATTTTCATGGATCAGCTGCAACTTCAATTCAAAGGGATGCCAGAGGCGGCAACGGTGGGGAGGGGAGCTTAGCAAAAAGAAAAATGTGGAAGAAGGGGCTGTGATTTTCTCGAGCCATGTCTGTCAGCCTCGGCTGCCATGCTTATTGCCAAAGCTTTTGTTATGCCCTCTCATACACACACACACACACCAACTATGGTACTATGTTATATAAAAGTTGAAATCTGCTCGGATGTGTTTTTTATTTTTTATTTCACTATTTGTATATGTGTGTGTGTGTGTTTGGGTGTGTAAGTATAGTTACCGACTTTTATAAGCAGCAAATTTTTATTTCTCCCGCCCAGGCAACTTTTGCTTACCATTCGCATGCGTCATAACTCAATAACCAGCTTAAGAGGGGGTTGAGTGAAGATGGGGGGGAGGTTGTCAAGAAGAGGGGGGTTTCGGCAAAACTGTAAGCTAACTGTAATCCTAATGAAACTACAACACACACTCACTGCCAAGTCCTTCACATTTGCATGCAACAATTTGGGCAAAAAAGAAAATGCGGAAAGGGAAAAATAAGAAGGCAAAGTTTCCTTCTTCTGCCATTGAATCCTTGTCGTTTCTCGTCATCCTCAACTCGTCTGCCCGTACTGGAATTTATTATAAGATCCCTTTCTTCATATATGAATGTGAGAAACTTGTAGTTGCTGCTGCTGCTGCTGCTGCATGTTGCTGCTGTTGTGATGGCAGCAGCAACATGAATATTTCCACAACATCAAAAAGGCATTTCGAGTTATTTGGCTCTCACAAAAATATTTTTTATTATTATTTCCCTAGTTAGCTGATGAATGTGTGGGCTTGAACAGCAATGGGTAGTGATTAAATTATTTAAATTTGAAATTGATGTTATTTTTAAGCAAGAAAAGCGAATAACAAAAATGTAGGAAAATAATCAAAATATTTCTTAAACAGTTTGGGAAATGTTTGATATTTTCTTATCATTTTTGATAGTCTTGAGACTTGCCATGACTTGGCTTTTGATAGTAATAAAAATATTATAAATTAAGGATAGTAAGAAGGGGTTATTTGAGATGATTTATGTGAAAAATTCAGAATTTCTAAGTATTATTAATCATTTATAAACTGGTCTTTCTTTTTACTTACTTTTTGTGATTCTTAATACTTAATAACCATTTCCCGATTCTATTATCTTGACCCCCATAGTATCATCCATATGTGTCACTAATACACATGCATTTACAACTCTTGGAATTTAATAAAGGCAAATTCCTTGTGAGCAGCGACTAATGACCATCGAAAAAAGCTAATCAGGCTGGCATGAGGTCGGTTTTTTGGCATTTTCTGGAAATGGGCTGGGGGTTTCCTTCTCCCCCGGCCCCATCCTAGCATTTTTCCCCAGCAAATCATTAATCTGCCACACTCGCTCAGACATCAGACGTCAGTGGCAGGCATCCACTGAAGGTTTCCCACATTATTTTCCCCCATCATCTATAGTCGCCCCCCGAAAAAGGAACATTAATTTCCTCTCTGGTGCGCTGCTTAGGAGACATTATATAGAGTGTACCTGAACGATCGAATTTTGTGATAGCTTTAGCTGATTGCACACAAAACGGATTTGCCCAGCTGCACATTGGGAAAAGTCGCGAAACAAGAAAATTAACCGCGCCCTGAAAATGGTTACAAGAAAATATACAAACCTAAAGACGAATCTTTCGATTCCTTTTGAGGGAATGTCTGCATTTCGCATTACGCATACGCCGCGTGTGGCTGCGAATGCCCTTTTGATGTTTCTAACTCGGTTGTCAGTGTGTACTGTGTGTGGGTGTGTGGTTTTAATGTGTGCGTTAAGTGTGTGTGTGTGTGCGTGCTTGTGTTGCTTTATGATGACATGCCAAACATTTAAGCAAAATGCTAATTTAAATCCAAGTCTTGGGCTAAGGAAGTTGTTCAACTTGATGGCACAGTGGTAATAACTGTAGAGTTTTATGTATTATTAATGGGGTTTATAGAAGCTCTTGAGTGTCTTTAAGAAATGGGAGATAAAGCTACATAAAATAAAGGAAATGTAACCCATCCCAGCTGTATGCCAAATTATACAAACTGAGACGAAAGATTTTCCTTATCATGTCATGAAAAGATAATGCTTAATCATTGAATTAGATTTTTTGTATATCTTCCCTTAACATTTTCCACTATTTGATGAAAACTCTCTACGATATTTAGCCCACTGTATCGCTGTCTTAAACGTAAACGCCTCTTCATCAGCATAACTCGTCAGGCATGACATTCCAGCTACATGTAGTTGCTATCTCGGACTATGGCTGTGCTAATGCCTGAATGTCCGACTTACCGAATGAATAACTGAATGAAAGAGGGCCCGGGATGAGGTAGAAGTGATGGCCTTATCTTGGCCACACCTTTTGCTGCATTTTGGCCATCTTCGTTCCACTTCGCTTTAGATTGGCGTGGAAATACGAAAATGGCTGCGACAGGAAATTACGGGGAGATCTAAAGCCGATATCAGCCATGGATATCTAACTGGTGCAAATCTTGAGGGGAAATTAGCTGCGAAAATGCTTAAAATTGGAAATTGAAATGTGAGCTAGTTGTTGTTGTTGTTGCTTTTGCTGTTGCTGTTGCTCATTGTAATTTGGTAAAGTATTTGTGGAATATGAATTGCGAGCATTTGCATAAATGAAATGTGTATGTAAATGTCGAGCTCGTAATGCCAATCAATCACCCCAAAAAAGGGAACTCACACGCATACACTCACACATGTGCCATGGGCAGCTCCTCCCACACGCATACAGGCACACAAAACCAATAAACTAAATTCGCAAGAAGCGGCGAAAAAAAAAGGGAAGAAGGAGGGAAAAAAACTCGAGCAGAAATCGTCAACAACATACATGATGTAGTAGTGGGGAGGGTCCTTTGTAAGTATGAGTGTGAGAGTGTGTGTGTGTGTTTGTGTGTGTCTCAGTGTTTGTGTGTGAGTGTGCCAACCCTTATCCTTGGCAGGATATTACATGCTTCAACAATGTTGTAGCATTCCCAATAACAACAACTCCGCTCACAGAGCATTCCTGCCGAAAATGAAATTCTGTTTTGCATTTTATGTCGACATCTCCTGAACCCAAAATGTATAAAAAAAAACACAGAAAGAAACGAAAATACACACAAAAAGTACGTATAGAAAGACGAACCCGCCGAAGAATAAAGCAGAAGGACCAAAACGGAGCGGGAGGGCAACAAGGACACACACACCGAGAGAAAAAAAAAATGAAATCTAAACAAAATGCGTTCGAGCGTGTGTGTTCAATTACAATGTGTGTGATTGCTTGGCTCGCTAGGCAGCTGAATAAGGGGGGTTGGGTAGAATGATAAGGGGGTGTGGCAGGACCTCAACATATACACCCACACACACGCACACTTTCTCGTTTTAGCATAAAAATTTACAATGCGAAATAAGCAAGCGAAACGAACGGGAACACAAAACGCTTTTTATTTCAGCGTTTTCGTTTTTTCTGGCTGCTGGTTTTCAGGACCTCCGCAGGACCTTTAGGACCACGAGCATGGCATCCTTATGCAAATAACATCAGCCAACGTCCTCGACACTGGCACATAAAAATAAAATAATAACAATACAATATTTTTTGATGACAGCCGCCGACGACGACTCGAACAACAATGGTGGGGATATACCTTACCCCACATCCCATAAACCCCCATCTATATCATCCACGCAAACCGATTTGGGTTCAAGGTTTGGCCATCAAAGAAAGGTTTAATCGATAGCGAAAAGCCGTGCTCTTTTTCTGGCTCAGTCTTCCCTCTTTTTTAGTGTAAATTGTTAAGATATTCCTTCGACATCATGAATCATGATGGGGTGCCATTAAATTTTGTTTCATTTTTAATGCTGACTGGAGTTATGGTCTGAGATGATAGGGAGGTTAATGGGATCGATAAGGGAAGCTAATTTTGTGATCTATACTTATTTTTATTGTATTAAATTTGTTAATTTAAATATTTTAGAATTTATTTAAGAAGCAAGAGAGACGCTTGAACTTGCAAATATAAAGAAAAATATTTCCAAATCCAGAAAAAAGGAAGAAATTTGAGGATAAAACTGAAACTAAAAGGGAAAGCTTAAATACATTTTTCAGAATTTGAAAACTAAAATTAAATCTTGCAAAAAATCATTAAAATCAGCAAAGAAAATAAATCATAAAATTAAATTTAAACAAATAAATCCCCTTAAAAATCAAAGTCCGAAGTTATGTCGATTTCAATTTCAATTTCCATCAATCATCATTCCATGAATAATTAAAAATTCTAAAAATTCCCTTGGCATAATTTAGCACAACTCTCCCCCACTCCTCCGCCCCTGCAACTGCAACAATATAAATAATTATTTTTGCATACAAAATGTAAAGCAAACAACACCATAAACACGGCCCGTCGCAAAGGATGCATGGGAATGCGAGGAGCATAAGAAGCGAAATCACATTTGAATAACAATCATCGTCATGCGAGTTATTTCAATTGACTAGAGGGGCGGTGGCGGGGGCGGGCAAAGATATTGAAAATATGAAAAAAGACACGAGAGCTGAAAACATATAACAAAAAAAAGAAAAAAAAACCGAACGCGAAATCACAAAGAATTCATAATAAGCGTCATTGTCGATGGCAGCGAGAGCGGGAAATGAATAAAAATCAAAGTACAGTGAGGAGTCTGTATGTGTGTTGACAAAGGTGAAAGGGGTACGAGTAGGGGCCAGCACTGAAGGAGGCCTGAAGAGGGGGGAGCATTACTAAGGGCACGTATAGGAATGTCGAATTGAATGTGTCGCACAGGATGTCTGTTTTTTATTATTTTTAATGCACTGAAAGAGAAAACTATATGGAAAACTATAAAGAAAAGTTGGGATTATAAAAAGAATGAATGTAAAAGCTTAAAAATTCCTCCATTAAATATCCACCAAAAGGAATTCAACTTTCTGACTTCTTAATTCCCTTTTAAAATCCAACCAACCTCCTCCTTACTTAGCCAACTTTAATCTCTGCTGACCATTAGGCCGGAAAATGGCCTACTATAAATACGAATCACCTAGTTTTTTCGCCGTGTTCAAGACCTTTCCAAAGCCTGCCACACCATCTGCATGTGTGAGCTGCGAGCTGAGAGCTGAGAGCCTGCCGAAGGATGCCTTTCCTGGTCCTTTTGCCTGCGTGGCCTGCATGAATTTTGAATGACAATTTGTGTCGAGGAGGCGATAGGTGGTAGGAGTAGCAACCAATCCCAGAATTCAGAGCATTGTTCGCTTATTGATATTTCAGGCAAAGGGAAACGGAACCAGCCACTTGAACTTGCAGGATGTAAGGGGGGGAGGAAAAGAAAGGACATAGTGCCGTCTCGTGGCTGTTATGATGTGCCAGTTGACAAATTGTGGCAGCTAGCAAGTGGCATTTCATTTTCATAGCCACCAGTTGCTGCCACAGCTGCTCCTTCTTCTCCTCATCATAATTGATTTCATTAAATGGCAATGGCAAGATGACGCAACAAGTTGCCACACGAGAAAAAAAGCAAAGAAAACCACCCACTTTTCCAACGGCCCGACTGAAAGTAAAAACAAATTAAGCTCTCGACGGCGACGGCGAAATAATTGGGGGAATTCCCACAAAACGCCCCAGACAGGCGAAAGAAAAAGCAGCAGAGGAAGGAGCAAAACTGAGCCAGACACTTTGACATAATTTCCCCGCCAGCAGACTTCGGCCGCCCACCACCACCCCCTCAAGGACACAAGGACACGACCATAACCAACCCCAACAAAGTTTTAATTAATTGCGCTCGAAACACACTCACACACACACACACACACACAGTGGCGGGGAAAATGAAAATGAAAATGAGTCAAGCTGGGAAAAGTTGGGCGTTCATTTTCACGTACACGAATTTCTCTTGGGTTTCCTGAGTTTTCCAAAGACACAGCAGCAGTTAAATGTCGGAGGAAAATGTGTGTGTGTGTGTGTGTGTGTGGGGAAGGGGGGGTGAAGTGAGCAAGGATGAGGCTGAAGGAGCAGCACAATGTGGCTTAATTTCATTATGTTACTTAAGATGTTGCTGGTGTTGCTTGTTTGATCGATGTTGCTCCTGCAAATGGAGATTTTGTTGCCTCTGCTGGGTATGTAAATGTTGCTGCTGTGTTAGTTCGAGTTGCTGCATGTTGCAGTTGCAATTTCTCTAGTTTATTTATCTCTCAGCTGACTTTGTGGTTGGTGCTGGTGAAGTGCGAGGTCTTGCTAAGATTGTTGCACGCAGTGAAGTGGGTTTTAAGCTTTTGTAGGTTACAGAAGATGTTTTCTTGTAGGTGAAGCTTTTCCAAGAGAAATACTAATGAATATAGTCAAATTAATATCAGAAATTAGCCAAAGTAACAAGTCTAGTTCTACTAATATGTGAAAAGTCAAAACTAACAATTCAAAAACATTTTTCCTTCCCAACTTCCACAATCCCCGCCCTCATTAACCCACCCAATCGAAGGTGACTCTCAAGTGCGTTACTTTGCCAAACTTTTACCTTTTCTTTTTGCACTTTCACTTTCTTGGAAAAAGTTTCCAGAGCACAACAAATGATAAAAGAAAACAAACACTCTTCGAAGACACATTTCCGCCGGGCAACTTCCGGTCCTGTGAATGAATGAAGAGAAGCTGCGTAAAATTATTGAATGCAAAGCATAAAATCCTCAATCAAATTCATGATGCGTGAAGACGAAAGACAAAAGCGTTACGAATTCGCTTCAGGTAGCCAAGGAAATGCGGGCCTAGATTTTGTATGCAGATGAGCGAGATTCGAACCCATCCCACATCAGCAATCTGAGCATGAAATGTGTATTGAAAGTTTTTGCCATAAAAGTCTAATTAAGTGCAGCCCAAAAAACGGAAATCGATAGCAACCGCAAACACTCCAAACCGAAGAGTTCAATGTTTTTGCGTGGCGAGCGATGGAAAGTCAGGTATTCCTGTGTTTTGTTATTATTTTTTTTACTACCCCTATTGTCAATAAAATCGGTAGATAGGAGGATGCTCTCGAAACCCTTTTTATAATATTTCCCCTACCCTGGCTGTGTAACCTTTGTCTGAAGGCGATTTATTGCCGATTTGGCCCTCGGATCGTGGAAAGTGCTTTCTGGGCAGAGAGGCGATAGATAGAGAGCATCTATATCTGATCTAACCCCTTTTGTGATCTGGCATTGTCTGGCTGGCTTTTGGGCATTATTATAAATTTGCCTTTTAATTTACGTTACGCCGATTTCTAACAATGCCTATGAGGCTATGAATATTCATAATGCCGAATCACAACCGAACTGACAATCGCATGTTAATGGGCTGGCATATGTTAAAGATACCCCTTCTTTTTTTTTTTAGATTTTACCATTCTGCCAAATCAACGGGGTTAGTGCTCTGCCCTGCTCTGCTATCTCCGGCAATTGCATAAAAATTGTTGATTTATGCCCTGGCAAGTTGGATTTCCGAATTTCTGCAATGCCAATATTTCTTTATGTCGACGTCGCATTTAACAACACATTTACATGCTGTTTGGCTTGTCCTCTATTTTATTGCGTTTTAGATTTTAGATTTTGACGGCCAGAAATGGGTGAAAGGGTTTCCGAATTGAATTGCCGTGAAATTTCAAGAGCCATTCTCGATGTCACCGAGAGAGTTGGGTGACTCTTTGCTTGGTTTTTCATTGGCGGTGAAGTGGTTTGGAAACAAAAAACACAAGACTTGTGGTAGTTAAAGTAAACAAGGAAGAGGTAATAGGCTATTGAAGGTAAACAAAGGTCTTTGGTGGAATCAAAACGTAAAGAAAAGCAAAGGAAAACTACAAGAAGAGTTCTTAAAGAACTTAGTATAAGTTAGCCAGAGAGTTACCTAGACAGTTCTCGCTTTTCAAAACAATATTTTAAACGTTAAGTATTAAAGCTATTTCTTTTAAGGACCCCTTTTCCATTTAATAACCTCCTTTCAGCTCGAAACTTAAGCAATATTCATCATCAATGCAAAACAGTAAGCGGAAAAGAGGAACAGCGAACCTAAAGCCGCCACAAAATTCAGACGCCAGCTCATCAATCAAATGACAGAGAGCATTTACCGAATTTGTCAGTTTATAAGCCGAATAAAAATAACCAAATGCCCGGCGAAAATCCCCAGCAGAACGCCTTCCAGAAAAATGAGAAATATTTAGGAGACGGAGGACAGATTGATGTGGGCCTTACGTGACCAGTTCTCAGTCCTCGAAAAGGGGTTTGATCTGCTGATTTCGCAGGCCTCTCGCTGGGTAATTTATGCGCCGGCGTAAACGCCTCAGCGAAATAAAAAGTGAAAAGCAAAAAGCAAAAAAAGGAGTTTTGTGCTACCTGAGCGGAGGATATGGGCATAGGAATAGGGCAACCCTCTCCGCTGATCCAGGCTGAATAAATTAGAATTTATGCGCGATTTGCATGACTGAGGCAGCAGCGAACCCTTCACATCTGTTCTCCGATTCTAGATAGATCCTCAGTTTGTGCGTGAAGTTCAAGCGTGTTGGTTGCCAGATCGAGATGGTGATGGTTCAGATGGACAGAGATATAGGAAAGGCAGTTCCCTGCACTGAGAAAAATAACCTATAATTGGGAAATTATAAGAAAAATCATTCAAGTGAAAGTGAAACAGAGAGTGTTTACTTAAAGTTTTCTCTCGTTTCTGACTTCTTTTCTAAATTCTATTAAATCACTAAAAAGTAATAAAAAAAACTTCAAAATTTTCACTAGAATTTTCCCTCAGTGCTTAATCCCCTTTCGGAAATGACATTGGCCTGCACGCATGCGTGACTCCTTTACGGTCAAGTGGCAGTGCCTCGAGAGGGTTAAAGTTGGAAAAGCTGGGAGTTTTCCTCCTCAAGTTCCTCACTAGCAGTAGCTGTAAAGTAGCAGTGGCAGCGCCTCCATTGGTGGCCACTTCACATGAGCCGACTCCTCAAGACCAAGTTAATAATATGAAAGAAATCACTTGGCAGCTTTGGTGCATTGTTAAAAGTTTTTAAGCCGCGCCTCAAACACACACACACACAAAAAAAAGGGAAAAGCGCCGCCTCATATGTGGCAAACAAAGTTATTTGTGGTAGCGCTTTTGTGGTGCCCCTTTTTTTCCCCCCCGCCCTGAATTTTCCCCTACAAAGGTAGTTCTCATCGGGCGCCAGCAAACTTTGCTGTTTGCGAAACTTTTTCTCGTCGCTTTTCCTGCATTTTTTACTCAATTTCTTTGTTGGTCGAACGGGGTGTGGGGGTAGGTGGGTGGAAAATACGCAGTAGCTGCGGCAGCCGCTGCGTAAAACTTTTCACTTTGAGTCGACTTTATTGTATTTCTAATACTTTGCCTTTCAGCCAAGTTAGTGACTTCGGCGGCAGCATGTGAACAATGTAAGCGGCCAACGGTTGCCAAACTGTAAGCGTCCATAAAAATGTTTGGTCTCTCTGGCCACTCAAGCAGATTCAGAGGCGGTGCGAGGAAAGGGGCTGGGAAAATGCAGGGCTTTTCCGGGGGATCCCCCGTCAGTTCACTGGGGTTCAAGTGGAGCGAAGACAAGCAGCTAGTACACACACACACACACTCTCACAGATAGCAGACAATTGAAAATTTTACATTTTATGACGCTGCGCAATTTGTGGCTGCTGCCAAGACTTTGGGAAATTCTTGATTCTTGACTAAGGCGAAAGTTTTTCGGGGCGGGCAAAAGGTGTTTTACCTATCTAAAACATGACAGGTAACTTTGGCTGAGGTGGAAAAAAGATAGTTATTTAGTTATTGAACTTGGCCATGCCGATAGTTATTTACCTTGTTCAAGGTAGTTACAAGGTGTTGGTAGGTAGTTTTATGGAGATTTAAGATATTTGTTTGGTAGCAAAGAGAGTTAACAGAACTTAAGCCCAATTTAATCCCTGAAAACTGAATTTAAATCATCAAAACTGCCTTGATTTCTGCTTTTATCTCCACCTTAACAAGGCAAAACATATCCCTGCGCCACCTTTCATTTCCAACTAACATTTTCGTTGAATTTATCAGAAGCCAAACCCAGCTCAGGTTGACATCCTTCAAGGCTCTAAGGTTACCTTATTTATATGTATGCACATATCAGGCAATTGGATTTGGCTACAAATTGGGCAGACAAAGCCAGGCGCATAGGTAACCAGTGCCACTGAGTATTCCGATGGCACAAAGCTCGTTTCAGGGCCTTTGTCGCAAAGCCCATTAAATGTCGGGCCACCAATTTGGAGCCAGGACCTTAAAACCAGGAGCAATGGCAGTAGCATCTGCAGAAATTGAACTGAAACGGAAACCCAGGAGCAGCGAACAGAAATAGAAAGATATATCGGTAGAGAGACAGAGTGTTGCCTTCTCTGGATCGACTCTGCCAAATGAAATGTGATGAATTGTATGTAATTTGGTTGGGCGACACATTTGCATGAGAGGGAAAATCGCCATCACCTCCTTACCCCTGCTTTTCCCTTAGCTTTTCCTCAAAATGGCAAACTGTCAGTTTGGAGTTTCTTCTTGGCAGAAACTGTGCGGCACTCACATCTCATTAATTTGTGATTGATACGCTGACTCTGAGCTCTCATCTTGCTAAGGGGGGAGGGGAATTCTTCTGCCCCTGCCCCTTCTCCCCTTGCCCCATCCCCCTGAAGTTGACAGTGTGTTTGTGCGTAAAGCGTCACAAATGAAATTGAAGTGTGTTTGTGATCCCATTACAAATAAGTAAAGAGGAAGCTGCCTGGCTGAGCAGGGCAGGGGTTCCGGGGGGTACTTCCTACACATTTGATGGATTTGCATGCGCTGTGACACAAGTCACTAAAATATCTTATTACACGAACACACACACAGATACAGCTACACATATGTGTTCTGTCCTTGGCAGCCATTTTTTATTTGAAACTCATATAGGCCGCACAAGCAAACAGGACCCGCCATTGGACTCAACTGAGCCATAATCCACCAAAGTGCAGAGAAAAAATAATTATTTATATGGGAAATATAATTTTTATATTAAAACAAAGCTTTATACTAGAAAATTTAAACATTTTTAGGTAAAAGATTGGTTAAAAGTGCATTTTTGAGTTTAGTAATAGTGAAGTTTTAGTTTGGGTTATACTTTGCCTTCATTTTTTATCTTGATATAAACCTAACTTATTCTAATTAGTATTATTTTTTAACTTTCTTTTGCTTTTAATAAATTTTTCATACAAGCAACTATTGAATTTTTAAAATATTCCTCAAAATAGCTTAAATTTCCGAGCCACTTAAGTTTTTATCAAAATATCTAAAAAATTCTTTCTATAATTTCTTTACTTGATCAGCAACTTGTTTTAATTTTATGTTTTTGCTTATTTTAATATTAATAATATTTCTCAATTTATTTATTTTCTCCCTGTGCATTTTCCCATTCTTTTTTTCCAATGCCTGTCCTGACGAAATTGTCTCCCATTTATTTTTCAACTTCGATTTTTGCCTGTCGCGCTTTGCGTATTTCCATTTCTTTACTTTCTTTTTGCAAATTGACACCCTCACGCACGCACACACACACACACACACACGCATTGAGAGAGCTTGTTAGAGTGGTTGTTGTAGTTTCTCCTCTTATTCTGCTGTTGTTGTTGTTGTTATGTCTATCTGGCTGTCAAGCTTGCGGCTGCCTCTGCTGCTGGTTTTTCAGCATTTTCCGCTGGCTCCTTCAGCAGCTTCATCAATGCCGGAAGCGTGAAAATCTACAGTCGAAAGAAAGGGAAAAGTTCACAAATGGAAAATTACGGGTGCACACGTGCTCACACACACCTAGCCACCCCCTGACCCACAACAACAACAACAACACATACTTTCCCAACCCAACCCCATGAACTCGGTCTCGTTTGTCATTTCAGGTTGTTTTATTCAATTTCGAGGCAAGCAAAAATTCCCAAAAAAAAATAAATAAAAAAAGGGAAGAAGAGAGATGGCTGCGAAAAAAACTCTTTGAAAATTCAACGCGCTGAATGTCATGCGATATGTCACACATGTAGCCCGATGTGCCACGCCCTCCCCCTTTTTTTTGGCGAACCGCTGCCTTATCGGCTGCCATATTAATGTACTGGAAATTTGCCATTTTTCCTTTTTGCCCGAAAAAAAAATAAATGCGAAACACCCTGGAATTGGTTGGGGCACAGAAAGGAGCTTTTCATTTAGTTGTCAATGTTCTTTAATCTCATTTAGAGCGAAGGGCAAGAAGTAAAAACCATTAAGCATAAAGATCTGCTGAAATATATATGCTTGTAAGGGAAAAGAGACAGTTAAGGGGAAGGAAATGTGGCAAAGGAAAGTTTCTAACAATATTGAAATAAAAGTTTTATTTGAAGATTTTCGGTTGGGAATATTTTTCATAGTTCATAAATTTAACTATCTGCTTAGATTCCTTATCTTAATCATGGTTTTAATTTAATATTTTATATTACCAAACTAACTTGCAACTCCTATAACTCTGCATCTGAACATTTCTATATGGGCTGACACTTTGGCAACCTTTCGGGCCATTCAATGCCAACGATGCGTGTCCACAGTCGATTCTAATCAGAGAACGCCAGTCGGGCAGGAAAATAGCAGCAACAAAATGGAGAGCTGAATTTCCATTCTTTTTCTCGGTTGCACTCGACTGAATTTCATTTGCCAACCAACTCTCTGGCAGCCATGGCAAAAAGGGTCACTTTTCGGGTCTTGTCCGCTGCTGATCCTTTTGTCAATTGCTTTGGTTTCCTTGATTTTTCCCATTTTTACCGACTTTTCAGCTTTCAAGTCAGCCAATGACTCTTTTGGGCTCTGTGAGATTGGCAAATGTAAAGATTAAATGACTTCTGATATTGTCGATTGATTGCGTGGGCTTTCTTTAGCCATGAGTGATTGTCGCTGCGGATTTGAGATATTTGAGTAATTAAATGAGCAACGCGGGGAAGATGAAGGTGACCCAATCATTTTAGATTGCTGAAGTGGAAAATGGTACTGAGGGTTATCAATTTCTGTTATTAAAGAATTTATAAAGACTTCTCGATTTCCATTCAAAAACTTTCCCAGATAGTTTTGTCCTGAAAATGTTCCCCATTAACTTGAATGTGTCCTTGGTGGTTCATAAATCTTGGAAAATAAATAGCATTTCCTTTGTTTTTTCCGCCCATTTTACTTTAAGCTTCCCGCCCACGTAGCCCATTAATTTCTTGTGCCATTTTAATTTCGCTTTCGTTTTGGTAGACGTTGCAAGGCCAAATGCACCAACAACAACAACAACATCTAAGGCTGCGTCTGGGGAAGCCCCGTGGAAATGAGTTCACAAAAGTGGGCGGCAAATGTGGGTGTAGAAATGGCAAAGAAAAACTGTTGCATTAAAAGGCAAGGCAGCAGCCGCTACGTCATCGCTGCTGTTGCTGCTGCTGCTGCTGCTGCTGTGTGAAAATGAGCCAAGTTGGTAGTTAGTCAGCGTTCGCTTTTCCTCGCTGCTGGGCTCCGCTTGTTTCATTTCATTTATTTCAGCCCGTTGCCGGCAGAATTTCCACAGCTTTTCCTCCTCATCCTCTTTCATTCTTCCACTGGGGGCTATAATTTCATTCGCCCATTAAAAATTTACTTTGCAACCCAGAGTGGAGTTTTCTGCTCCTCCTGCTGATGTTGTTGCTGCCTGGTTTTGGTGTTGCTGCTGTTGGTGTTGCAGGTTGCCAGTTGCTGCTGTCGTCCTGCGTCGGCGTCGGCGTTCGTTAGTTTGTTTTTGGGGCCAAAGCCGCAAGAGAGCGCTGCTCACATTTCTACACCCGCCAAATGAATGGCTGTGAACAAAGGCACGGAGAAAAATTAAGGAAATAGATGACATTGGAAAACTGTGGATTAAAGAATGGATGAAGTTTTTAATGCTTTTGCAATCCTTTAAGTTAAAGTTGCTAATAAGAGACCTACGAGAAGGTTTTCCTTTTAAGTTAGTTTTCTGTTTTACAAGAAAAGAGGAAAAATCAAGATTTTTAAAAACCTTCTATTACTAAAAACCTTCTTACTAAAAAATCAACCAATAACTTTCTAATCCAAAACTTAATTACAAAATCAAAGAAAAGACAAATTTTTATCGCTGTGTGATAATGAGAGTTTTTCCAGCAGAAGCTGACTGCGACGGCGACAGCGCTGTCTCTGCCAGCGTTGGTGTGAGGGAGCTGCGCTCATTTTCATTTTCATTTTCGTTGATGAGATAATGGTTTCGGTGTCTCTGTTTTTCCTCTCGCTGGAAAAGCGTGATGATGATGATGATGAAGCTGCCGGGAGTGAATTATTTTAAATGTGGGTTTCAAGGTCAAGGTGACGGTGGTTATTGTTTTGCTTTTCGCGCTGCCGCTAGCGCAGTCGCTTCTCTGCGGCGTTCATTAAGCGTCGGCAGCGAAGTCGGCTTTTCCTTTTTTCTTGATTAGCATAATGAAAAGGTGAATGAACTGGCGGTGGAAAAGCAACTGGTGGTTGTTTTTGTTACACTTTTAATTATCATTTGCGTCTTTGCCACTTTTTTGGTAGTGAAATTTTCACAGATTTTTTATTTTTGGCCTGAGGAAAAGTATTGCCTACTTGGAGGCGCCATTTGCCGGGAAATTCTCCCAGGGCGCATTCGATAAAATTGCGAAAATTGCTGAGGGGCATCAAAGGGGCGAAAGGGGCGAAAGAGGCGTAAGGGAGCGGAACCGTCGAACGTCGACGACGCACATCAAAATATGCAAATTGGAATTTCAAAAATACAGCAATATTGCTGAAGCCTTCAGCTTCCACTCCACATCTCCGGCGAATCTGCCCGAACTGCCACCCCCTTTCTACAAGTACCCAACCCAGTTCAGGCCACCCCCAATCACCCAGGGTACATGCTTTTGTATGTGTACTCGGATATCTATCTGACAGTGGGCACTCGGAAGAAGGATTTTGATGAGTTTGAGTTTTTAAAGTTTTTAAATATTATTTTTAAAGATATATACTGATAAGATCTGGAAAACTGTTATAGTATAAGCTTAACAACTTCATAAATAACAGCCTGGAAAAATAATCTTTTAAAAAAAATGAAATCCCTTGGAAAATCAAAGTCAAAGTAGCTAAAATCTAAATTTATGTCTAAAAATTCTTAAAAATGTACTATAAAATAATCATGAAAACTTAAATTAAAAATAAATATATTTTTTAAAAAATTGTATAATTATAATTCCAAGTAGATAAGTCTTCACTGTACCAAGTTATCTATATAGTTAACCCGATTTTTGGGCACATGCAAATTTCGTCGCCCTGCGGCAGCGGGCTCGCTGCCAGCGTCGCTGCAGAGCAACGGTATATAGAACGAGACAGCAGGAGAGTGAAGAAGAAAGCAACAGTGGGTGCGAGTGGGAGTTTAAACTGCACGACTGCCATTATTCGCCTTTGGCCTTTGGTACGCTGCTTCTGTTTTCCGCAGCAGGGGAAAATTCTCAGCCCAAAAGCAACGCCGGCAGCAGCGACGTCGACCAGTGCGCATGCGCGCTGCTTTCTGTTATATGCTATCCCGTTCACACTCGCCGACTCGCCGATTGCAACCCCTGAAAAGCAGCGCTGCTGCTGCGTTCCATTTCCCAAGCGTTTGCAGCGGGAAAATTGGGAAGAATCGTGGTGAGGGGAATGCTTTGGCATTCGGCACGAGGAAATTAACGCCGGGTAATGAATGAAAATGAAAATGAGAAACAAAGACAAGGCGAAAAATTACCCAAAATGAAGTTTTCCAGCAGCGAAAAGTGCAGTGCAGTGCGGCAACTGCGACGCTGGCAGCAGCAGCAGCAGCAGCAGGAGAAACCGACGGAAAAGTGCTGTGGGAAAATCGGCTGGCAGCATATTTAATGACGTAATGCGGCGTCGGCGTCGCAGCCTCTGCTTCTGCCAGCAATTAAGCAACAGTTAAATTAAACGGGTTTCTAGTTCAAGGACACGACCCAGCGACGACGTGCCGGCACAACAACAAGAAGTGCGGTAGGAAAATGGGTGAATGGGTGGTTTGGTTTCCTAAGTTGCTGGGTGGCTGCTGTCCTTGTTCTGTTTTTAATTGAGATCGACGAAAGTGGGTGGGAATTTTCGGGTTTATTTTTGGGGTTTCCTTCGGAGATTCCTCGGGGTTGGAAAGCTCATTTGATGACTACCGCAATGGGAAAAGAATGGGAAAGGTATTGGAAGGTATATATATAATTAGACTTAATTAAGATCTTACATGATGTCTTACTGAGTTCGAAAGTAAAAGAAAACAAAGAAAATAAATCAAATTAATATTTTCATTGACCAATGTTCTTTTTGTAAAACGATTTGGTATGTATTTGTTAGGATTTAATCTTTATTACCAAACCAATTTTTATCTTGACTTAATCTAAATCCCCATCATCTAAATGAATCCCCATATCCTTTTCTATCTTTGATTTTCCCCAAAAACTAGTAGCAGAATTTAATTCTTTTATCCCTTTCCTAATTAGCTTCAGCCAGTGTAATTTTCCCCTGCTTTCTCTCTCTCTAATTTTCTGCTTCTCTCACCCCACTCACTTATTTTGGTAGCCGGCAACACGTGCTTTTGGCCATTGCAAAACACCGGCAACGTCACGACGACGCTCATTTTCATTTGTGCGATTTTCATTTTCATTCATTGCGCCCACACCAGCGCACCCCAGCTGGCTGGCTGACTTTCCCCTCTCCCTTTTTCCACCTCATTTTCCATTTCCCATTTTTCCACCCACTCTCACCACCATCACTCTCCGCGGCTAATGACGATGTGCCAGCCAACAGGCAACAGCAACAGCTGATGACGCCCTCGTTGTTCATTTTCTTTTTTAATTTTCCGCGACTTGTTTTGCGTTCGCTCTTCTTGGCTTTATTTTTATCGCCAGATTCGCGGCCGGCGGAAAAACAGCTGTTCATTAAAAGGAAAAGCGAGGGAAATTAGCGCTCAAAAGAGTTGAGTTGCCAAGATTATTCTCCCGCCTAATTGTGGGTGGAAAAGGAGAGAGATAAAGGCGATATCGATTGTTTTTTAAGAGGAATGTTGAAGAGAGTGATGGTGGGGAGACTTCACTAAGAAAAATTGTCATTAAAAATATATTTTTTGTTATTGTTTTTAAGTAGAGCTTTTAAATAAATGAAAATTTCCAAAAAATGTTAGAATATTACTTTTAGAATTTAGACAAGATGGTTATTTTTTACAACGATTCTAGGAATATATCAGATTATATAAATCTTTCCCTCGATGTGGAACTTGAAAATGGGAGGAGTGAAAGCCAAGCCTGTGAGTTAAGCCCGTACAACAATCGGAACATAAAAATGTATAAGTATGCATAAAAGAATTTTCCTTTTCTTACACTTTTCCTTCAAGTTTTCCCCCTTTTTTCCCTCTTTACAGCCTTGTTGTTGGCCCGGCGTGGAGGACGTTTTACATATATTTTTATGAGATAAAATAGAAAATTTTGTTATCAGGCAGCAGCGGCAGAAAAGGATATAAAGCAGCGCCACAAACACCCACACACATACAGCAAAACACACATTCTAACACACACACACACACACACTCGCATACATGGATACAAAGGCCCCACTTGAAATGGCAGAAAGACCACCGCACACACCTCTCTACCCCCGAAAATTCAAACCATCAACCGCACTGAGTTGCCAGTGCCAACGGAAAATGTCTTCGGGTTGAGTGCTTTTCCGGGGAAAATGTAATTTTCTCATGGCAGCATCAGCAGCAGCAGCAGCAGCAGCCAACCTTCGCTTCTCGCTTTTCCTCAGCAGCAGCCCGCTTTCCGTTTTTCACCCGCTTTTCCAGGGTATAGAGCGTCGAACGTGGCACGATTGAAGTGTCGGTTGGGGGTACCTAGGCGAGAAAGGAAACTTAAAGGATGCTCACAGCAGCCAGCGCTTTGCCCCCGAAGAGCAGTCGTCCCGCTCCCTCCTCGTACTCCTCCAGCAACATCATCTTGACAGTTTCCTGTTGCCCTTTTTCGCCAGCGCCTTGCAAATTGCTCACGCTTGCCAAGTGTGTGTGTGCATTAGTGTGGGTTGCACTGAGAGAAAAGTTCTCTGCTTATGAGTTCTCTGTTATAACATTTATAAGAAAAGACGATATTTAACTAGTTTAAGAAGTAAATTAATAAAATAAAAACACGATTTACGAAATAAATTTGAAAAATGTCTACAATTTATTTATTTTTTAGGTCTTTTTTAGCAATTTATTTAATTATAAAAATATTTATTTAAAATTTACAAGAAAACCTCGCAGTGTTTATGGCATTGTCCTGACTGCTGCTGATGTTGCTGTTACTGTCTTTGTCATTATCCTTTTGGGGTATTGCGACGTGTCAAAGCAACAACGTCGTGTCCTGCCCATTCCAAGCTCCATTTCCCAACCTAACCCCCCTCCCCACCCCTCCTTTTGGCGCTGTGTGTGCAGTAGCATCCATCAATTTGATGGATAAATATATGCAAATTGTGTATTAGCTGTCGTTGTTGTTGTTGTTGCTGATGTTGCTGCTGCCGCTGCTGTTGTTATCCTTTAGCAAACAGTCATATACGCTATCTCTAAGAGCAAGTGAGATGGGAGATGGGTTAGAGGGAGATAGAGTAGGAGGGCAGGGGCACCCACAGCAACATCAATAGTCGCCCACAAGGATGGCATGGAAATGAATTTGGCACACGTGTAGTTGAGCACTTCTTCTCTAGCTTCTCACCCGGGGCATATCTTCGTGTGCATTTGGTTTGTCCTGGAAGAGTCCCCTCGCTGCTGCCCGCCCCCTCCCCCTCCCCCCTTTTTGTCAACAAACACTGGACCGTTCAATAAATCATCCTAACTGCCTGTCGAAATGGAATTTCTCAGGAGCAACTTGAGGAGATGAATGTAAATTTATATATACAAGAAGCGGGATTGTCCACCGTCTCGGGGAACTGCGCTAATTGAATTACCTAGGAAATTCACACGATCTGCAGCAGCCCTTTCACTTTTCACAATTTTCATTTATAGTTGTTCTTTGAAGGTAAGCCAGAGGTCACATGCAAATTCCTTGAGAGGGTTGCAAAAGGAAACTTGATTTATATGCAAAATCATCAAAGGACAATGGGATTTCGGAAGGATCGTCGTCAGTGGAACACAAAAATAAAAAACGATCAAATGTCGGCTCGATTGTTGGCTCATTTGCATGCGAATGCCGCTGCATGAGGGAAAAACCTTAGGCAGATGCGAGAGTGCGACATGTCAAACTGTGAAAATTAATATTTTCGCTTGTTCTGGTTGCTTGCGCAGTTTTGCAATTTCGCAATTTCGCAATTTGATGACGCTGTGCGAAAATTATGCAAATTTATTCTCGCACCGCACACACAAAAGAAGTTGTAACAGTTTTCCCTTTTGGTCGCAAGGTGTGAAAGGGTTTTCCTTTTGTTTAATTAGCACACAAAGGCCAAGGTTCAGGATGCTTAAGTTCGGAGAGAGGGTGATCGTTTTGGGGTGCGAGGTTGTGGAGTGTGACTTAAGGCTGCTTGCTATGGCACGCGGCTTGTGATAAAGTTTTTTTTAATGAAGGATCTCTGAACTTGTAGATATTATTTTGATAATATTTTAAATTTATTATGTAAGAAGTATTTTAAGCAATAGTTTTATATTTTTTCATACTAGTATATGATGATTTCCATTCAATTAATTTTAGGAAGGATAAACCATCTTTCAATAAGAATGATTCTAGTTTTACCTTCGTTTTATTTCTAAGGGCACATTTCAGTATAAATGCATGATTAAAATTGCTAATATATATTTATAAATATCACAAACTTATTATTTTATGTTCCCTTTTCTTCCTTCAATAAACAATATTTCAAAAAGTGTAAAATAATTATTTGCAAAAACTGCTCTCAAAGACTGATTGCTATGAAACTTATCCGAAACTCAAAATGCAAATCGAATTATTCAATAACAGAAATTCTTTTCTAAATAAGAAATATTTCAACAATTATAATCTGTTTACTAGGACACAAACATATATAAAATAAGTTATAAATAATTTCTTAAAATGATAAAAAATCCATCATAGATCCAATAAAACACAAAGAAAACAGCATTGCTGCAAATATTTTTTATCCAAAACAATCAATTTCCACTTCAAGCAGCCAATTCTAATGCCAATAAATCATCCCTTACAAAATTCGCCAAGCCAAAAGAACTTCAGCGCCATCTATTGCGCTACACTAGAAACTGGAGTTAGAACAAGCAGTTCACAGGATGCTGCAGCCGGCAAGCAGTGCGCCAAAAAAGAAGGCCAGCAATTTCCTCATTTAAGACATTAAAAATTCCAAACAAATATTAATAAAAGACAAACCGAAGCAATTATCATTTTGCATTTTTAGCCAGTTAATGCGAAAATTAATTTCAATAAATTGCAACAAGCCAACGCTGGCCATTCTGATAAATTGTGCGAATATTTACCGGGCATATTTCAATGTTGTACTTGAGGCAATTATTAAAAAGCAATTAATAAACGAGCGATGGCAACAAGTTGCAAGTTGCAACTTTGCAACTTTGCAATTACGCACTGGGCCTGGTTGGCTGTTGAGGGGGAAAATAAAAATGAATTATGTTGTAAATGCCGGACATTGCCAGCTGACCAGGCCTGGGTTGTAATTTCAATGGTTAATGAGGGAATACCGCAACGCAGGCCCAAACAGCTGCTCCCTGAGCTGCGCATTAATTTCAAAATAAATGCTCTTAATGCCCAGTCAGAACTCAACTGGAGAAGGCACACTGAAGAACCATCCTACCGATATTGGCTTCGATTTGATGATTGCTCGTTAATTTGCGTTAACGATCCAAGGCAGAGGCAGAGGCTCTTTCGCTTTGGATCGTTGGCCAAAACAAACAAGTTAGCCATCCATCCATCCATTGACTTTGGCCCCGGCAAATTATCTCCTCTTTTGCGGATCGCATCGGATCGGATCGGATCGGATCGGATCGAAGGGCCAACGGGATAATCGCCAGTGTAAACAGACATTGGCTTGCGTGCCAAACACACGTACGCGGCCAAAGTCCCTTTCGCTGATCGCCGATCAACTGACCAACTGGCTGACTTATAAGGTATACTGAAAGAAAATTTGAGATCAATTTAAATATATATAAATGTTATCTGAAGTTATCTTGATGGAATGAAAGGGCATCTTGCAAAAACGAGCTACCAAACTTAACTCAAATTTCTTGAAGTGCCTGGAAAACCGGCGTTAGGATTCGCACTGTTGGGCAAATAAAGTGGATGGCTCTGAGGAAGGGCTAAAGAACTCTGGCCTGGCCAAATGAAGAATGTCGAATGCAGTTATGAAGTCCCCCTTCAGCCACTCCGCATTCATTCCCTTTCAAATTATGTGTAATTAGGCCCGAAGTCGTTGGTCTTCGACTGGTGAGAAACAAGATCGGGAGATGGGCTTTTATGTACTTGGCGCTTCCTGTGCCAAGTGTAAAAGTGAAAGTCCCCATCATGAGGGGAGTACTCTTGGTTACTTGGCTATAACTGGTTCTCAGACATCAAAAGGGAACTGAACCCGGTCGAGGTTGTTCCGCGAAATGAGTTGTTATTTTATAATTAGAGGGGTAGATGGCGCTTTAAGTGATTTTACGGCAGATAGCCACTGTTTAAAGTTGCAAGAAAGATACTTTTAAAGAAGAATAATTGAGCTTTGTAAGCCATATTATTAAAAGGTTCTATCAGCAAAACTAGTTAAATATAGAAATTATACCCTCTGTGGGGTTAACAATTTCTTTTAACTTGTTTTTTCCTATTCAACTTACCTTCCCCAGGGTGATCCTTGGCTATTTTCCCCTCATTTATTTAATTTTAAATTAATTTTAACAAAATCCTTCATGTTCAAAAACACTCTTTTTTATAACAACATTTCCCTTTGCTTGGCAACAAGTTCGCTTTCATGTCTTTGGAACATAAAGACGCAACGGCCTGAAAACGGAATTAGCATCGAAATAGGCCTTAGGCTTTTCAGCAACTTTCATGTAGTGTTCGCGTTCTAATTACAATGTTTTGGAGTTATGGTAACACACACGCAACGTAGTATGTATGCAAATTTCCGCATCGTTATGTCTTCATAAAGATGGCAATCAGGCTAAAAGCTGCCAGCCAGCCAGTACACAGCCCATGTAAACTGGGCCAACAACACCCGACCATTAGCCACCACAATTAATAACAGGTCATGGCTGGATGGGGTGTAATGCATGTTATTAACAATATTTTTAAATGCACTGTGCACTGTGCGACTCTTTGCATGATTTTCTGCTCGACTGGACGGTTAAGTGGGACCCCAACAAAAACAAGAAAGATGAACGGCTAAGGGCCCTCGATGCAGCCGTCGGTCGGCCAAACGATCTGTTAATAAACACCTTCCAATACTTCTTCTACCCAACTGCAACTTCAGTTTCTGCCCACATACTTCAGATGTATGTGCATTATTTTAATGACAGTTCCAGGCTCTTTTACTCTTTTTTTTCGTTTTTACCAGTGACGCACGCCTTGGACATTAAAAACGACAACGAGGAGAGCAGCGGCAACGACAACGACAACGACAACGACAACCATGATGACAGCTCTGGACTTCGCCGAAAATGTGAAGGACAACATAGCTGGGGCACTTGGGTTTTACTTCTTTTTCAGGGTAATTGCAGGGGGACATTCACCGCCAAAAGGTGGAGTCCGTTAAGGGGGTTTTCGAAGGGGTTTCCGAGGGGATTTTTTTTAAGAACCTCAATGAACGGTGTGTTGTGTGTGTCACTCGATCGAAAGTTGTTGCCACGCTGCTCCCGAAAATTAAGTAGGCTGCACGCACGCGGTCTTATTATTGGGTCAGCAGACTGGCTCGCTGATGGATCGATGGAGTGTGGAGCCGTTAAGGCTACAGGCAAGTGCAAAATTGTAGAGAAAAGGTAGTTTTAGTTTGGAAAAAAGGTATTTAAATTCCTGAAAATATGGATTAT
The DNA here is from genome assembly GCF_018153835.1 of Drosophila eugracilis. Lineage (NCBI taxonomy): Eukaryota > Metazoa > Arthropoda > Insecta > Diptera > Drosophilidae > Drosophila > Drosophila eugracilis. Next base: position 6,376,833 of record NW_024573038.1, on the reverse strand, counting down.
ATGTATACCAATGCTAGCAAAAGAAAGTTAGAAGGTTAAAACCAACAATTCTGCTCAAGAAAATAGCATCTCTCTTTATTGCAAACTTTGCTATTAATATTTCTCCCCTAGCTGTATAGATTTCCCCTTTCAAATCGCCAGAACAAGACTTGCAAAGTTGCAGTTGTTGATTTTGGCTTAATGAGTAATGATACACTACGCCCCAGCTGCCTTATACAGTGTACAATGTACGGGCCAAATTAATGGATGTTGTTAGCCTAAAGGAGGATCATACAGTTTGACAGCCGCTGACTGCCACTTTACGCTAGATGGCGCTGTCATAGAATACATATTGATTTGGGGGTTGCTCAATAGCGATTGGAAGATCAATAACTAATTGGAATTTGAAGAGAGAGACAGAGAGAGAGAGAGAAGAGTGGGGTCCAAATCAAATGACCAGCTCACCTTGGGCTCACCTCGTCTGACCTGACCCATGACCTCATACAATTTCACGGCTCAGTAAAGCAGCAACAGACAGAAGGATAAACAGGAGGACAAACACGCATTAACCCATGCTCGGCTCCAATTTCGAAAAGCCATTAAAAGGCCCCGGGCTATAGAAACCAGTCAGTCAGGACGGAGACAAACAAACAAACTAAGCGAACTCTCAAGCCCTCGGGCCAAAAAGGACTACAACTCTCGACGTATGTCTATGTTGGACAACCCTTTCCCCAGCCTCCCTCTCTCTCTCTCTCTGGAAAAAAAAACACTACCCGTACTTATCAACCCCCCTCTTCGTCCACACTCTGAGCATCCTTAACATCCTCCGCGTCCTCAACCCTGGCTTCCTGTCAAATCGTCATGATTTAATGAAAAAATCAAGTGAAAAAAACTTATTTGCATAGGGATATAATTTAGCATTAAACGGGCATGGAAAAAAAGGATTTTCAAGCGAGTTTTCGTTTTTTTTTCCTCTATTTTTATCCCCCCGTTTATTATTCCAGTGATAGGAAATGGCTCATTGCTATCTGTTTGTCTGAGATTAATATGCCGTGCATCTGTCGGTTTGTTGTTCTGCCGCCGTTTGTCCCATAGATCTCTCTGGCCTGTCAGTCGGCTTTCAGTTTTTCGGGTTTATCGTTTAGGGATTTTTTTCTGAGATTTTTTATTCGGATTTTGAGCGATGGTTGGAAATTAGCATGGATACGATTTCACTTTTTCTCAGTTCTTACCCGAGTTGCCGAGCTGCCTGCCTGCCTGTTTGCTGTAATCGATAGGATTGAGTTTCGCTGGCTAAACGAAGCGAAAAAATGGTTAGATCAAGATTTTTGGAAAGCTTAGATTGAATTTGCATTTCAGATGCTCTTTAAGGGGTATTTATATGTTAGAAGTTTCCAATTACATATTCCTAAAACGCGTACCAAAAACTTTTACAAACCGAATTTTAATATAGAATTAAAAATGTTTAAAAATTCCTGGCCAATGCTGAGCTTCTACTTAAGATTTTTATATTCCTCTTCTCCGTTGCCTAGACTTAAATTTTCGTAATACCTTTCTTAACAATCCCAGCCATCTCCATGACCACCAGACTGAAATCCTGCCTTATCCCTAAGCCTGTCCATCTGACATACCCATTCCAAGTCACGATTTTTTCCGCTGTTCCACAAAGTTAAGCTGCCAACTGAAATATTTATTAGAACTTAAATTGCCTTCTAATTACAGTCGACGCCTTTGAATTAGCATTTCCATCCCGTTTTCCTCACCTGTCGTGCCTGTCCTGTAATGACCTTCTCATCCCCCGCGTAACTTCCTTCTTAATTCTGGGGTAAAAATAACATGCAATGGCCTGGCATTTACATAAGAAATTGGCTTGTAGAATTAATCCGCAATAAGCTCTCGCTGCGAGACGTTGAAATTACCGTATTAGAAAGCAATTAGCATTTGGAATCTTTTACTCTCGCGCCCACTCAAGACAATGGATGAGAAGGGGCGTGGCATTATCTTTGGGTATAGCTTGTCAGGATTTACCTGAGGAGGAATCTGTTCAGCCTGGGCCAGTCTGGAAATTAAATTTCCGTTAAGGTTGACGCTGACGTTTGGCGGCGATTGGAAATTAAATTTACGAAGACTTTGGCATGGCCAAGTCCAGTACACGGGAAATCAATGGGGCTTAAAAATGTTTAAATAAGTTAAGTAAAAAATATTTTGCTAGATCCGCCTAAGCTGCACATCAGCTCATAAAACTGAAATTTCTAAAATTGGCATTCCCTGCATTGGTTTTAATTTGGTTTCTCACATAAGAAGAGTTTCATTTTCCTTATAGTTTTGTGGAAAACTTTCATTTCTTGTTTTAAGTACTACCAAGAATACCTGAACTTTCTCTAACTGTAACCAAATCAGCGATGTTGGCCTGCCTCGCTGGTAAACAAACGCGCTCGGAAGCCATTAAAAATTATCATTTGCGCATATTGATTAGGACGCCGAAGCTCCTGAGACATTGGATTAGGCGGGTATCGATGAGGGGGGGAGGGGGGTTGGCTGGTTCTGGATGTCCCGGGTGTCCTGGCCGTTGCTGTTTCTGTTTTGCTGCCAGGGAAAACAAATATCGATTCCATCCCTTAAGCCTTGGCACCCACACCGCCCACCATCACCCTCAATGGCTGCCCAAACAAAGGAAGTGAACGGAGGAGGGCAAGAAAAAAAAACCAAATAGAGGGAAAAAAAAACCACCCACCCACGGATGGATTCCACCCCTCGCTGGCGAATTTCCACCCCCACCCACCATGCCTGACAACGCCAGACGACGCTGACGAAGTTGACTCCGTGTTTTTTAGGTCTCTGGGAAGCCAGAAGTCCGGGACTCCCCGGACTCCTGAGCTCATCCAAGCAGCGAGAGCAACCATTAAAATTTCGAAAATCCATCATTGGAAAAATGGTCGAAAAAAAAGCTGAGTAACAACAACAACGCACAACTTCCGTGGCCATGTTTTTTTTTTTGCCCTCTTGTTTTCCTTTTTTTTTGCACGTTTTTTTTTTATTTTTGGGCTCTATTGAGGGTGGCGAAAATGTCGATTTAATTTTTCAATATTCATAAATTTATGTGTGTGGGTTTTCTCTTTCTTTCCGTTTTGCTCTTCCTTTTTTGCCGACGGCGTGTGAGTCCGGCCAAAAGTGATTTGATTTTCTAATTTGCAACGAATTTCGGTCCTCTAACAGCCCGCCCACCCACATGTCTGGCCTTGCCAGCTAGCCCGTCAGCCAGCCACCCACCCACTAACCATCTCCTCCACCCACAGATTTTCACAGGGGCAGCCATGTAAACACAAATCCAATCAAATAAACGAAATTAAGTGCCACGTTGATTGGAGGCAAATCTGTTTTTCAGCCTCAATGATGACAATCAAGCGGAGTTGCCGCAGCCAAAAGGGAAAAACTCAAAATCAAAATCAAAATCAAAATCCAAAAAAAAAAAAGGGAAAACTGGCAAAAAAGAAGATGCAGAAAATAAGAAGATAAAATGGTAGATTTTTTGAGCCAACGCAGCGAAAAGCGAATATTATTTTTCAGCTGGAAATATGCCACACAAATTTGCATTAGGCACCTGTAATTTCCACAGAGCCGCCTGCCCCACAGGACTTGCGGCGATTTCCCTCCGGCAGAATCTTATCCCCAGTGGCAACCCGGGGGTGGGGAGTAACGGAGTGGAAGAGCGGTGAGGGGGGATATTTTATATTTTGATTGTTATTTGTGGGGACAGTAAAAAAGCCAACAATGTGCGGTGCGTTTGGCCTGGCCAACTGTTGTGGCTTGGTCTGGGCAGGGCTGGGTTTTCTCCTCCTTCTCCATAAATCCAATCCTCCCACAGCAGAGGCGGGACGACACTGGCTTTTATTACAAATTTTCCCGGCCAAGGTGGCCCACAGAGAGATATATATATAGTGGTAGAGAGAGAGAGAGAAGAAAGAGAGGGGGAAAGTGGGGAGATTGAAATGTGAAATATTTTTAAAAACCAATTTCGTTGAGCCTCGGCAACCCAGCAACGCACGTTGGCAAAAATTGGGAACGGGGGACTCCTGGAGTTGCCATAAAAGAAATTGTTTTTATGAATTTCATTGAAACGGCCAGAAAACAAAGGCAGCCGCCAGTTGAACTCCAAGTTGAGAGCAAGATTCCTTGAAAGCACAATGAAATCCGAGAAAGAAGTTCACAAATAATTGTTACACAACGAGAAAAGTGACTTTATGAAGCTGTTGGGGGAATATAAATATATTAAATTCCTTAAAATTGTTGTTAAAGTGCAAAAATTGTTAAAAACAAAGAATAGGTGACTAAGAAATGTTGTACAGAAGAATCATGACACCGCCGATAGCCAATCAGATAAAATCTCGCAATCCGTTATCATGATTTATCGGCGCTCTAGGCTTACATACAAAAATAAACTAAATTAGGACTAACGCTTACTTAGATTCACAGCGCCTACGCAAATATGAGAGCTTTATGACGTAACGTAATGTCGTAAATAAGTCAATCAGCTGCCCGTTGACTTCTGTTAGCTTACGTTATCTTTGCATATACTACATAAATACCATCAAAAGACTAATAATTTCTGTAAAAACCCTACTTAGCAACCCCAATTAATCAAAAACCATTAGAAGAAAGCGACGAGTAATCAAGGCCCATTCAAGCGGCTTGTGTTTACTTTTGTAATCCGCGGCTGTCATAACTTCACCTCATAATTAGAACAACCAACGGAAATTGGCATACTTCTAACCCTCGACCCTTGGCTGGGGAAAACCAGAAAGAAAAGAGAGATTGGCACACAAAGCGAAAGGTGAAAGTGAAATGGCAAACACGAAGAACAACAATGGGAATTAGCAAACATGACAATGATAATGTGGCAGTGACAAAAGGGGATTGCGACCCCTGAAAATCGATTCGATTTTGCGACTTAATTGCTTTGACATTTGACTCTGCCAATTTGGCAAATCTCTTGCAAATCGATCAGGGGTAGATCGTTCAAGGGGTGGGGATTACAGGGGTTTATAGATTTTGGCAAATTGTTTGGGCGGCAACTGATTGATTTGTGAGGGATTTCGCTAACCTGTTGATATGATAGTGGAAGAGGTTTATTTTGGCTTGGAAAAACTAGCCAAAAGCCAGCTGCTAAGAATAAGCTCCTTGTCTTGCAGGACTATAATTTTCGTCCTGGGAGTTTCTCACGGGCCTTTTTCCACTTGCATTATGCATGAGACTTATGCTGCAGACTTATTCTGGAGAGGCTGGAAAGAAAAAGAAGGATTGCCCACCCCTCGATCCTGGATCTTTCTGAACGTGCCTGTCGCCTCTTTTGTGTCCTCTTCGCCGAGCTGCGTGACAGGAAGCAAATGTCCTGTTGTGTCACTCATATGCAAATTGCCCGGCATCCGTGTTTTTCTTTTTATTATTCTTTTTTATTATTTCCCATTTTACTTACCCTTCCCCTTCTTCCACCATCTGCGTCTTATTAATTAGAATAATAATTAATAAGGCAACTCCTCGACGGCGATTCACGTGCAACAAAGTCGCTCGCTCAACCCTACCAGAAAGGAAGAAAAATAAAAAGGCGACGGTATAAATTAGTTGCCTCATTGCCGCACAGGGCCAAGTCAAGGATACCTGCCCCGCCGGGGCAAAGCAATTAAATTACAGCCAAGCGGCCAAATGATGCGTACTTAAACACGTCGACGTGATGTGGAAATGTAACCAAATATGATTTTCCTGCCGTCGAAGGGTTAACTCAATTCAAATTTGCATATAATTTCTATTTAATTTAGGAGATTTTCACCCCAGCTGCCTCTCTTACGGCATCCCTTCTGGCGTTTTGTTCCTCTTCGTATTGGGCCAATTAATAGCTAACATTTTTACTTTGACTACACAATATTTTTTCGTTTTCCACCAAAAAAATGATGAGGACAGCTACTGGCAGAGAGTGAAAAAAAATAAAACCTTTCAATGTGCACACTTCCTGGACAGACAACCACAACAACACCGAAAAAGTAACGAGAAAGGACGCATCCTGTTTCAGCTGCTGGGTATGCAAATTTTTTGGTTCTAACCTTTTTTTCCTGTGTTTTTTTTTTTTTTTTTTTTGTCGACGGATTGTGTTGGCTGTGATGGAAAGTGAAGCGTTTTGTTGTTGTCCCGACAATATGTAACTGACACTTGAAGGGGTGTTAGAGAGCAGCATCTCGATAAAAACAACATTCTGACGGGAAGCAATCTCTAATGTAAAAACTCCATTAGCAGTTCCGGTTCCTCGTTCTCAGACCGCCGCCTGCCTTTTCCTGCAAAAAGTTGTCGCCTGTTTGATGATTCTCCGCAATATAAGCCTGATTTATGATGTTCTACCTAAAAAAAAATCCACGAAATTCACTTTCAGGCCGCAATAATACACACTACAAGCTCTTCAGTATATAGCCAAACATTTTCCCTCAAAACGAAAATAAAAGTAAAGTAAATACAAAAAATTGTAGAAAAAGAATGGAAAGAAATCATCAGCACGTGGCTGAGCCAAATTGATATGCGCCATTAGGGTGGCTGAGAAAGTGATTAGGGTGGCGGGTAAAAAAATAAAACAGAGCCTGGAGTGGGAAACTCTAGACTAGAGTTCATTTTTGGTGGATTTTCTTGACATTCAGCCACGTGTGTGTTTGCCAGAGTTCTATAAAAGAATTGAGAAAAATTTAAATGTCATTTTTGGAAGTTGAGTTTTGGAAGCATAACGAATGTTGAATTAACTTATTATGTTATTTTCAATTTTATTAACTATTTTATTACTTTATTTTGAAATATTTGGTATTTAAGATGTTATAGAAATTTTTTAATATTTTCGTAAGAAATTTTTATAAGATTTTTAAGCCATTTTACCCTTTTTAAAAATGGGAATTTCTAAGATATTTAACTTATGTGAACTAAATTTATATATAGCAGTAGAAATTACTTAAATTTTATATTTTTAATAACAAACTTATTAACCAACTCCCGAATACTCTCCCTTTGGTTCCTGATCCCTGCAGCAGTCCGACCAAATTTCCTTTTTACCAAAAATCCAGTCGAAGGAATATGGCAACTCATGCGGACTTTCTTGAGAGGCTTCTGCACGAGGGGATAAGGCAGTCCTTCAAGTTGGTGGATGGGGAGGTGAAGCAGCACCTTATCCATAAGCAATGATGAATAACGGTGCTTACGCTTCGGACATTTGATTAATGATGCGTTTACCGACCTCACCTCACCCCGCATCTCAACCATCTTGGGCCGTCGTCTTGCGCCCGCGCACTCAATTTTCAACGCCATTTTTTTTTGTGGATTTTTGGTGGATTTTTCCGTTTTCCACTATTTTTGGTGCGTTTTAGCGGTGCGCGCGGGCTTTTTGTTCTTTATGCCCGGACATAACTTTATTTTATTAGCACTACGTGGCAATCTGCTGGATTTGCGAGGCATTAAAAGACAATTTTTACAACTTACCAGCGATGCTTTTTCATACTTTTCCCTCATTTACATCGCCTGGGTTTTCCTTTTGGTTTTTCCATTTTTTTTCTTCGCTTTTTACTATTTTTCATGGTCTGTGGCCTGGCAGACATCATATTTTTTGTGGTCCCATAAAGTGCGAGTCTGTTTATTAAATTCTTTTGCCGCAAGTTCATTAGACAAAGAGCAGAAATTAATCAGCTTTTCCCCGCCCAAATTTACTCCGCGAGTCTGCTCATCAGCAGCATTAGAAGGAAGTAAATGTGGCATTTGAAAGTTGCAAGGCGGTGGTCGAATTGAGAAGCATTATTCTTCCCAATGAAAGTCTGAGTTTAGATTGGATGGAAAATTTCTATATAATTATAATTTTTCTGGGATATGCACTACAATTCCTTTGCCCTACAGTGTATTTATATTTAGTATATATTTTTAATATATTTCTTATTTAATTTATTCTTTATTTATCCTTTCCCAAGTAGTTCATCAGCATCATGCTGAAACTATAGATTCCCTTGGTCAACTGCAGAGCTGTGTTCATTGACAAAGGGGCCATATCGGCGGCGGTGAGGCAAACCTCCTTTTGGGCCTTGGCTATCATCATGATGATGAGCTTCTCCTCCTTCACAGGCAGCTCATACCACAGACAGTTTGTGTAGATCACACTCAGAAAATCCTCATTCTGAAATAAAGAAATAAAATATATCCTTATATATAGTAATTGATTGGCTTACAGAATTTTCCACCAAAGTTCCTAGGCCGCAGAATGTGTAGAGAATGATGGCTGCATATAGTAGATAGAGAGGAGCTGCTGGCCAGGCTTTAATGAAAATACAGGATATAGTGCAGAGAAGACTGACGCAGGTTGTGGAGAGCTGAACGAATAAGACGATGCTATAGATCCTCTTGGTGGTTTGAAGAATGCTAAAAAAAGATTTAAAAACTCAAATAATTATCCCAAAATATGTAGTTCCTTACCTAGAATAAAGCTGATGCCAGGTAAAGAGATCAACCAGCATAGACCTCATCCTTGGGAAATCTTTTCTTTTTTCAACCACTTCATTGAATTCCTTTAACTTTACACAGAATATATCCTTGACCAAAGGGACATGGGTGACGAACAGGAAGAGATACATATCCCCACCATAATTTCCAAAGCCACCGAAGGTAATTAGTGCCACATGGACAGCAGTGAGCAGTAGGTGACCCCCATCGGTGGTATGGTCAATTAGTGGCATCAGGAATTGCATAACCAAAACCTTTTCGTTCCAAATCAGCAAGTAAAATATTGGAAAGGCGATTATGAGACCCAGAAGAATGATGTACATGAGCATAAATCCGATGATTAGTTGCCAGGTTGTGCGGATTCTTCTCTCCAGGCAGTTGACATATTCACCACCCTTTGACCCATATTCTCTGACGAAGGGTAAACATATTTCTATAGCTAAAGTAAGCATTAGTTTACCTTATTACCTGTAGATTTTCTCGTAAGTGTTTTGGATATCTCTCATCTGACAAGCCATATTGGCGGTTACCAAAAGCTTGGTTAATCCTTGGACGGCTGATCCTACCATGGCGAAAGCCTGCAGGATTACAGTGAGATCTCCGTTGATGACCACACCCACATAGATGGTATATCCAGTGCAGGCGAAGAAGAATCCAATGGCTCCAATCACAGTGTAGGTAAGCCACCACATCCGGAAGTTCGGATCAGCCACATCGTTTCCGCAGAACCCTACGCAGAAGCGGATCATCCGAATGACCTTACAATAGCGCTCTACGGGCTCGACTTTGGTCATTTTCACTGCTATTTCTGGTTAAGAACTATCTTCTAGGAAGAATGTTTTCCATTAGGAGAAAGTATCCGCTTTTATAGTCTCCCCTTGCAGGCAGTTCATGTCAAAATATTGACAATTTAAGTAAGGCATTTAGCAGACTAATTTATTATTAATAATTAAAAGTTCAAGGTGGCCGATAAATACGCAAATAAATCGATTTTTATATAATATTTTAAAAGAAAAGGTTGCTAAAACGTTATAATTTATTAACTCAATATTTAAGGAAAAATAAAATTTAATTATGAATTTCATGGCGCCTTACCTCTATTGATTTTTCTACACTTCCTCACCCACCGTTTACACACTCCTCCGCCCATCCAAGCAACTTTATGCATGAGCACATCTGACACCCCGACCAGAAAAACACAATATAAGAAGAAAATCTCCACGCAATTGATTTAATATAAAATTTTTTAATAAAATTTGCTGCCCGAAAAAAAAAGAAATCTAAAAAACAAGGAAAAACGAGAGCTGCCTGCCAGGCCAGTAGAAAATTATATCTATTTGCAGAGGGCACGAGTCTTGATGTGGAAATTTCGGGACAGGAAGTGAAAGTTGAGCTTGGGGTGGGGTTGGGGGAGAAAATGCGTAAGCGCCTAAGCTTTGGGCCAACAACTAATAAAGGCTATCAACAACAGTTCAAACAGCAACAGCAATAGCAGCAGCAGCAGCATCGCAAACAAAAACGAAAACAACAAGGACTGAAGGACAATGGACACGAAATCAGGGAAAACAGGATGAGGATGGATGCCAGCGACGACAGAGCGCATACGCACTCAAGTGAATATTTTCTCATTTTCTTGCATTTAAGTTGAGTTCGCTTTGAAGTTTTGACATTTCATAAAGCGGCAGCGAAGCAAATTTCGTTCTTCCTCATTTCTCTTCTTTTTATTTTATTTCATTTTTTCGTTTATTCTATATAAAATTATTTTTTTTCTTTCGATCGAAAATCCAAGCAAACAAAAGTAAAAGCGAACGCTCGGCGCACGCAGGAAAAAAATAAATACATATTCCTTGTTTAGTCACCCCTGCGAGCATGGAAGGTGTGGCCAAAAAAAAAAACGACCCTCACAGGCCTACCCTCCTGAGAAAATAGCACCACCCCCAATTTACGACCTCGCCGGCACGGCGTATACTTAATATGGGCAAAAGGCCAAGACAACGGAGGCTTAAAGTAGCCAAGGCAACATTAAAGACGCTGCCAGGCGGCTCAGTTGGCCCACAAAATTACTTGCTCGTTAGTTAGGAGGTACCGGGAATTCGAACTGGCCTCCTCTATAATCTCCTTCCCTCTCACTCTGCATTCGTTCCTCCCTCTCACTCACTCGTTCAACCCTCGTAGGAAGAAAAAAAAAACGAAAAAAAGGTGGGCTGTCTTACGCTAATTTCCAGCCCTACAAAAAAACTTCTTCCAGTGGAAAGTGCGTGGCATTTCGCGGCCACCGCACGCCAGTGGGCGCCACTGTATACACTGCAATTTTGGCGATAAAAAGAGGGCAGTTTTATGAGCTGTGTAAGTGCTGGAAGATTATAAAACTTTAGTTTCATAATAGTTTAATAATTCTAAAGAAAAAGTGCAACGGTATATCATTATTTCCTTCATTTTGGGAAAAATGTGGGTAAGAAATCATCAAAATTCGGAAAGGAGAAGCCTTGAGGTTTCGAAATAATTTCCCTTAAGTGTAGGCCACAGCTTAAAAGCATTTCCCTGCCCACCCACCGCATCTTAGCGCCTTGTTTATCTCTAATTATATTTTAATTTGCGCAATCTGCCTGTTATTATTTCTGTGCACGGCAATTGCCTCCGAGTGTTTGCACTTCCCGGCGAACATTTTAATTGCAATTATGCCAGGACTTCGGCGAGGACGAAGGACAGTCCTCGAAGGAGCGCCTTCGTCCTTGCCGCAGGGCGTTCTGTTTGGCACGTAACGCCCGAGGCGCCCCTTCAATGGACACTAATTATTCCGGCCCGGAGTCTTGGGTACCAAGAAATTCGTGTCAAATCAGAAAGATTTCGCAGCCGCCCTTTCTTTTTTTGGGGGGGTAATTACATTTTCGGGGAATGGAAGGAAATTGAGCGAATGCACAAATTTAGAATGTTAAACAGCCGCACTGACTTCGGTCAGTCTTAAAGAGTGTTAAGCCCCCCCTTGGTGACCCTTTTCTAAGCAGCCAAACAATTGAGCTTGAGCAGCCGAAATATATTTTACATTTCCAATTTGCTTGGCAACAACGAAAACAAGTCACGTACGGGCCAGCTCATTTCCTGTGCCATTTTGGGCCCGACAAAAGGTGTCAAACGGATGCAGACAACGTGCCGCGTATGTTGAATGTCCTGCAAAGGACTCACAAGTAGCTCTCCCCACCTTACCAAGATCCTCATCCTCCTCCTGCTGCTGTTGTTCGTGGCTTGTAATCAAAGGAAAGCCGCGCCCCAAATTCACCGAACTTTAAACGTTTCTTAATTGTTAAACTGCCGCCGGGAAACTCGCCCCATGCCAATATTTTCTGAAAGGACAGAACAGGACACCCCGAAGCACTGAAGACGATGGTCCACAATTAAGCCGAAGAAAAAACCGCCAAAAGACAAAAACAGCAGGGAGAAGTAAGAAAAACGGCGAAAAGCTGCACTTGGGAAAATGTGTTGGCTAATTGTGGAAAAGTTGATGGGAGCTTCTTTATTTTAATTTCATTTTGATGAAGGTTTTACTTTAAAAAATATGTATTTTATAACGAACTGTTTTTTATCATTAATTTTATAATATTTATCGGGTTATATGTTTTCAGGAAATTTAAGTTACAAAATTTCTTCGCACTTTAAGCCATGGAAACTCCAAAATGAACTTCATTATTTTGAGTGTGGAAAATGCTGGCAGCGACTGGGCGTCATGTTAATTAATTTGCCAGGACATCCGCTGTTGGGCGGAGGGCAGCGGGGCGTGGCAGTGGATAAGGGCGGTCTGCAGACCGCGTGTTTATTTTATGCCGTCGCGCTTAAGTGGTAAGCCCCATTAACAACTGCCTGTCGTTTGGCGGGGAAATAATGGCGTTAGATCATCATCGTCGCCTTGGCCAGAACCAGAACCAGAACCAGAACCAGAGCCAGAAAAATACAAAGGAAAAAGAAAACAGAACCGAACAGGACACTGGAGTCCTGCTGCCGCCTGTGCGTCATTTGAGCGCTGAAAGCTTTCAGCGTAAATTGTTGGAAATTAAGAAATGTTCACCCCAGCCGCCGCCCACCAATGCGTTTTCCTTGAGCTTCCTGCTCATATTTCATGGGTTCTGTTCTCTGTTGTTTTATAGCCGCCATTTGCTGCTTCCTTATATACATATATATATATTTTCTTTCTTTTTTTTTTTTGAGTTTCCATTGTTAATGTCCTGGCAACCGCAAATGGCGCCACCCATGTCCTGGCTGCGGCGGTGTTTTTCTTTAATTTAGTCGGCAAGACGGCTGCCCAGTGGCTTCCTTGTGGGCTGCTTACAATAATTAGATGTAACGGATATTGTAATTGGTGTTAAATTGCGTCAGAGGCCGTGTTAATGTTTGTCAAGCTTGTGGTTTTTACTCTTGGTGGGGGCATTTTCCTTGCTTTTTTTATCCTCCTCCAGCCAACCAAGCGAGGCTATTATTTTGTGGGTGGGCTTTATTTGTTTTCCATGGCTGACTGCTTGTTTTATGGTTTATTTAACGACTGCCTTCCTTTCGAGCGCACTTTACGCGACAATGTCTGCTAAGGAACTAAGTTTCTTGACAGCATCTACCTGGTCCTGGCGGTGTCCTAAGAATCCTGGGAATCCTTTTTGCCTCAATTAGCATGACAATCGACACGGACAAGTTTAGAGGAGGGGGGGACGAACAATGCTGGCGACAGGAAGGGCAAAAAGGGCTTTACTCAAGAACCAGTTTCCTGGTGTGCTAAGATGACAGGATATGATTGAATTGAATATATATGAGGCTGCCTTTAAGATTTCAATCTAAGAAAACAGGACCTTAAATGAGCAATTTCAGCATCCTTGGATGGCGTGTGAAAGTAGTTATGGGCTGGAAGATGACGTTTTTTGGGAAGTCTAAGGGATATAAATAACTATTTTATGGTTTATGCAACTTAATTTATGTAAAAATATAATAAATATGAGACTTCAGCTGCTGATTGGTTTGCATAAAATCGAAACCTTAAAATAAACTTCTTATTTTCAGTAAGTTTTCCGAACCTTTAATAACATTTGCTATATTTAAGTGTTAAAACCCACTATTACAGTGATAAATGTACCCCATCGAGCCGACGTCTGAGGTATTTTGTGAAATTCAATTTGCAGCGGCAGCACCCCAAGGAGCAAAGTTTCTGCTGCTCCAGTGGAAGGCGAGAATGTTCTGGGCATAAATCACGCAAGATAATTTGCATAAGTTGGCAGCCCAAGCGAAATCAGCAGCGGCTCAAATTGTTTATGGCCTTTTCGCTTGCCACGCCCCTTATTTTGCTACCCGCTCTCTTTTTTTTTTGAATGGGAAAATTCCCTAATCAAATTAGCAACAGTTAACCGGAAGTGCGAAAATCCACAAGCTGCATTGTTTGCCGTGTGTTTATTTTTGGCTTTGTTGCAGTTTCGGAGTGAGGAGTGTGTGTGTGTGTGGTGTGCATTTATTTTGATTTGATTGTTGCCCTCACAGCGGGACATTCGCACTCGCTCTCGAACATTTCGATTTGCATTTTTGGATAATTTTTGCATTTGGAATTTTTGCATCGTGGCATTCTGGGCATTTGCATTTGAATGTTCGCGTGCGTTGCATGAATCATTCATGTTCAAGTTTCGGTTTGTTTGCTGCGACGGCCGCCTGGCCTGCTGGTGATGATTCAAGTATCGATTTGCATTGATTTGCATTTCAATTGCAGTTTTTCGACACTTTACAATGGATTATGCTGCAGTGTGATTTATTTATGGCCCAGCATTACATATCAAGTGATTTGGCAATTGTTGTTAGCCATAATGAGGCTTTGTTTGCCATTGTTCTGTGGCTCCATCTAACTGTGGCCCTTGATTACTGACATACATACCCATCCATGGATAGAGCTGTATCTCGTGTGTATGCATTTTATTAACAAGTTTCTATTAAAGCCCTTAAAGGCCGTAAATCATTGTGGAAATTACAAAACAATATGCAGCTATATTTTCTGCTGCTTCTGCTGCGGGTTGTCCTGTCGTCCATTTTTTGTATATTCATTTTTTACTCTGTGTCATCTTTTGTTTTCTCTTTTTTTGTGTCCTGCAAAGTGAGTTGCCAGAACCGACATATTGCCCGAACTACAGAAGAATTTCAAACGCATCCGCGGGTTAAGGCTCGCCAGCATACTCGCCTGATTCCACTAACAAGTGAGCTGGGGAAAAAAGGAAATCAAGATATGAGGCTAGCTATGGGAATCGAATGGGGGATACCCTTTAACTTTTGTAAGTTTAAGGAAATACTTTAAGGTGAGATATTTTAGTTGTTTTCTTTTAAGTTGATGAGTTAAAGGTGAGTATATATCATATCATATCCAAATCCTTACCTCTATTCTAGAAGGTAAAAGAGACTCTTTCTGTGAATTATTATTATTACTCCAAGATGATCTTTTTACCCCAAATCCAATAAACCCTTTAAAAGGGTATTCAAAAACAAGAGAATCCCTCAAACAGACATTGGGCCTGGGAAACCACGTCGCAGCAGCAAATCCGTTGGAATATTGGGTATGCAAATTAATTTTTTTCCGTACCTACAGACCAGTCCCTCAACACCCCTCTCTCGCACCGTTTTTTAAGGCCACCCTGGATTCTAGCGCCCTCATGTGATGTGATGCTGTGCCAGCATTTTGTTTCAGATCAGCGGTCGTCGTCGCGTCATGTTGGGATACAAAAAAAGTGTACAAAAAAAGAGGAAAAAACGTAAGCGAAAAATATTCGAAAGCGTAAAATCAACCGCAAAAGTTGAGCTGGCAATGCCGTAGAGTTATTTTGTATGGCAACTTTTTAAGAGTGTTGGAAAAGGTGAATTTACGGTACTAATAATAAGTTAACCAACACTTGGTTTTTAGTTTAGAAGAAGTATTATTAAAAGGCTTCACCATTTTCTGTAAATTTAACATTTTTATTAAGGAAAATTAACTCCAAAATGCAGCCACACAATTTTGAGCTGTCAAATAGAAATCTTGACAAAGGAAAAGAAAATTTTTACAAATTGCTGAAAAGCAAATAAAATTCATACGAAAAACATGAATAAAGAAAGAAAGCCTGATAACGTAAGTAAAAATGCGTTTTCTTAGCTTAAAATACCAATGAAAAATGATTAGAAGGAAGAGAGCAAAGATGGTTCAGATGCGGAAGCTGAAGAATTCCGCAGAGCGCTCAATGAAGAATTGGGTAACATTTCCGGTTTCGAATCTTCTGATGATTCACGGGAAGAGATAAAAAAAGAGTTTTTGAAG
Organism: Drosophila eugracilis; assembly: GCF_018153835.1. NCBI lineage: Eukaryota > Metazoa > Arthropoda > Insecta > Diptera > Drosophilidae > Drosophila > Drosophila eugracilis. The sequence continues at coordinate 6,361,049 of NW_024573038.1, read as the reverse complement.
AAAGAACAGGAAGAACAAAATGAAAATCAGGCTAAGGCCAAGTCCAACCAGAAGATGAACCAATGGTATCTGAAGGAGTTCCAAGAGCAAATGGGTTTGGATATCGAAGATTCCGATGACCAAGGAGATAAAGATGGAGGTAAAACTGAAAAGTCATCTAGCTCGGATTCGGATGATGTCAGTGATTGGGGTAATACCAGCTCTGATGGTGAGTCTATCGGTTTTAGGGAGATCATAAATGACAAAAATGAGCTACAGGTTCACCCGGCGAGGAATGGCTGTCGAGTATAAAGAGCGTTAATCTTCTTTCGCTGGGGAAAAGGTTGGAGTTGCGTTTATAACCTTCTTCAGAATACTAAGTTTATGATCTTATTTCCTTACCCCTAGAGACTCGAAGTTAAAGCCTGAAGAGGAATGCAATCCACGTCCTGCTTATAGTGGGCCCATGCCTTCGATGCCCATCTACGATGAGGAAACCAGTCAGTTTGAAATGGTGCAGACTTTCAAAGAACCTGAAACTAGTGTTCAGAGACTGTAAGTTTGACCTAATATGTAAGATTATCTAACTTATTTAAAAAATAAATCCCAGTAAAATAGAAAAGAAGAAGAATGATAGTGACAAAAGCGATTCGGACAGAAGCGAAAAGGATAAGGATAAATCTTCGTCTGACAGTGATTCTAGTTCAGAATCTAGCTCTAGCAGTGACACTTCCAGTCGCGAGGATGAGGAAGTCAGTGCTTCCACAGATTTCGATGACCAAGCTGCCACTAATAAAATATCGTATTGGGAGGAAATGTCCGGACTGCCCGTGGACAATGGTGAAATAACCCACGAAGAACTCATGGCTATTTTAAAGGAAGAAGAAAACTCTCCTGAAAAGGGCCCTAATGCTCAGGAAAATCAAAGTGATTCCGAGATGGATGTAGATGCCGGTGCAGGACTGGTTAATCCAAATGATGGTTCGGACTTTTTCGAAGATAATGCTCAGTTTCCAGAGGTCCTGGAAAACTTCAGTGTGCTAGTCATCAAAGAGGATTCAGTTTTCGTGGAGTACGATCTGGCAGTCAGGAACATAGTTAAACTCGTTAGATTGGCTCCAAGTCATTACAAATACGAGATATTTCTACTGCTATATCCGTTGATTGCCATAGCCTATCTGCAGATGATAGCCAGTGATAAGGTTCAGAGAGCAAGGTTGTTCCTGAATCGCTATCAGGACCATCTAGATGATTCCTTTTCATCAAGAATATTGAAAATCAGATACATATGCAGGCCGGATGAAGTGCCCAATAAGGCCAGAAAATTGTTGGCTGGTCATGAGAAGTTAGACATTCAGATGTCAGAAGGAGCTCATAGGCAGATTATCTACTGTATGGAGGACTGGCCAAGGGGTCAGCAGGAGATTCTTTTGGCCCATTTTAAGATTCAAAGCTACAGTGAGGCAGCTATTCCACAGCAGCGTTACATGCCTGGACAACCTCTCTTGGAACCCATATTTTACGGTGCCCCCGAACCTTTGCATAAAAAGGACTTTAGTACTCGCCCTTTCCTGCAGAAACGTCGCAGGCGAAAGAATGAACCGCAAATCTGCAAGAATCTACATTTGCCTTTGCCCGGAAAGATTTATAATCCCAATCCGAAGAGAATGGACTTGCTTCATCGGAAGAATGATGAACAGCATAGAGACAGGCTGGATCGTAATAAATTGCCTTCTACTTACCTTTACACCTCTGCTCCCTCCGATGAGGTGGTACTTTGTGTCACCTTCTCGGAGAGCATCAGCATGCTAGCCCTGGGCACCGTATCCTCAACCATATACATTTTCTCTTTAAAGCCTTCGAAATTGGTTCAACTTAAGCCAGCAACTTGGCTGAAAGTGCTGGACACCGGCATGGCTGGGATTGATAAGGGCATGTTGGATCCAACCAAGAAGTTCACCCGACGTACTCTTCACGGGCATCAGGGACCTGTTTACGGTTGTTCCTTTGACCCGGAGGATCGGTTTATGCTAAGCTGTTCGGAGGACTTCACCGTACGTTTGTGGTGTCTTCTATCCTGGAATTGTGTGGTCATTTATCCTGGTCATCTGTCCCCCGTTTGCTTTGTGGTTTATGCCCCAATGGGTTTTTATTTTGCTACAGCCTCGGATGATTGTACGGCCAGAATTTGGGTGCAGGATAGTAGGAAACCAGCTAGAATTCTGCAAGGACATTTGGCAGAGCTAGCGGTGTGCCAATTCCATCCCAATCGTCACTACTTGGCCACTGGATCTGCCGATTGTACAGTGAGGATGTGGGATCTAGTCAGCGGCTTACAAGTCCGTCTTTTCAGAGGTCACAAGGATAGGATTACCACCTTGGTCTTCTCTATTTGTGGTCGTTATTTGGTTTCAGGCGGTGATGATAAGCTAATCATAATTTGGGACACAGCCAGTGAGACGTTAGTTCGTTTTTTGGACCATCACCAGTCATCTATTAACACCATGGCTATAGCCTTGGATAATAACTTGTTGGTGGTGGGCGGGCAGGACTATCAATTGAGCGTTTGGGACTTTGAGCGAGTGCTGAAGGAATATCTGAGCAGGTCTAAGACTTTACGAAAGAAAAGCAATGCGGAAACTCACGAATCAAGTGTTCAGGATTTGCTAGTTAACTCGTTTTTCAGCAAGGGAGAACCGTTCTACACGATCCATTTCAGCCGTCGGAATCTACTGCTGGCCTTTTGTGTGTCTCCGCGGGAGTCCAGGAATGAGGTCCCTGAGGACACCACCGAACAGCCTAAGGATAAGTTAGTCGAGGAACTCAATGATTGGTTTGATTTTATGGACTTGATGAAGTTTAAGGCTTGCTCTGGTCTAGGTAACAAGTTGACTTTGGATACCTCATGTGTGGAGGAGGAAAATGAGTTTGAATAGAGAAAAACTGAAGTTCAGAACTGGAAATTGCATTCAGCAGACAGCTTTTATAACCAGTTTATAATAAATCTACCAACTTCTGACATTCTTTCTTGGCATGCAGGGTTGTTCCATGTTATTTATGAAACATTATTGGGGATAAACATTTCGTATGACAAATATAAAAGATGCTCGTAAAGAGAGACAAACCCCCAGAAGCTACAATAACAATCTGACAGTTTCCAAAAGAATAAAGAAGAAAAACTGGTCAGGCCACGTGTACAGCTGCCCACGACTCACATCCCACTCCTAACGCCCTTTAAAAAAAAAATGAAAATCCACTCGTCCTCCAGGAGCTTCACTCCTTGGCCCTCACATTTACAAAAGGCGTGCAAAATTTATAGAGGCACGCATTAAAAAATCCGCCAGGCACGCTCGACTAACTGCGTCCAAACGCCCACGGCGCTGGCAGTTGAGTTTCGAATTGGTCCCGGCCGACCGCAGTCCGCAGTCCGCAGTCCCCAAGTCCTTCATCCTGCATCCTGAGTCCTGTCCCGGATTCACGAAAATATCATCCCACCCCCTACTCCACATCTTGAAAAAATAAGCGACAGGACAATATATTTACGCAACTTCTTATGCTGCCGGTGGTTGTTGTTCCTGCTCGGCTTCGAAAACAGAACTCAAGTGCTGTCGTTGTCCTTGCTGCCCCTCAACCACCCCCCTTTCAACCTCTCATCCCTTCGCCAATGCAGCATCTTGCGTCTCGTTTGTAGCAGTTATCTGGTGGGTCCTGCTGCGCGAAATGAAATTGTTTACTCCACTGTCATATGCACGTGAGCCAAGCGATGTGGCTGGCATATCCTTGGCTGCACTGGAAAAAATAAGTAGAAAAATATTAAAAAAAATATATTGTGAAACTTAAAGTTCCTTCTGGAAAAGATAAATTTGTATTTCTAAATCGGATATTTTTGGCAATAGAATCTCAGATATTAGTATCCTTTTTTCTCTGCATGTATCCTTGCGGCATCGTCCTGGTGGGCTATCAAAAAATGAGAATTCTTTCGCTTCGTTTTCCTTTTCCTTTTGCTTTTTTGGGGGAAAATTCAACGTAATAATTCTTTTCCGCTTGGATAAGACGCTAGGGGGGCGTGGCAGAGGGGCGCTGGCCCGAAGTACAGTCCGTTTCTGCCCCGTAATTGTGCGCAATTTCGCCATGGACATGTTTTCTGTTCGCTGTTGGTGCTGCTTCTGTTGCTCCTTCGACTCTGTCTTTATCATCTTCCATATCTTTGGCTCAGCGCCATTTTTATTTCGCGAACCACCCCTCCACACACACACACACACACACATACACACATGCCACACACACACACACATTTACACACATGTTTGATGTCCTCAAAGAATCAACCTGCCCGCCCCAACGCCAACGGACGCCTTCCTTTATTTGCCCATTTTTCATGGGGCTTATTAAGGGACTACGAAAAAATAAACAGCACAGTCCATTTAACCGATTTCCACACTGAGAACGGGGGAGGAGCAAAGCCCCGAGCTGGGCAGAGCTGCGCATAAAATAAATATTTATAATCATAACAATGTCCTGGCTGGTTCCGAACCAATCTCAGCCTGATGATGAGCAAACAAACCCAAAAATTGTGAGGGTTTTTGGCTAAGAATATCTTTGGGAAGGTAAGGTTGGTGTGAGATATCGAAAGGAGACAATGCTTAGTATTAGAAGTAATACCAATAATAAAGTAAAGGAACAAAGGAACAATGTTTTTATTATGAAAAAAAATAAAGTTGAAAAAGCATAAGTTTCTGGGCGAAAGCTTCTCCCCTTTAGTTCTGCACTCATCAAACTTAAACCGCGCATTAGCAGGCCGTAAATACAGGATGTGTGTGCGTTTGGAGTCGGTACTTAAATATGATAAATGCCGCGTATTGTATTACAATTGGATTTAGGGCAGCGCCAAAGACAATAAATTAAAGGCGGACACACAACGATAATTTCAAGTATGTGCCGCCGCCAAAAAGGCAAAGGCAGCGATGCAAAAGCCACAAACCCATAATTACGTGGAAGTAGCCGAGGACCCTCTCTTCCACTTGATGTTAGCCAAATTTATACAAATTCCAACTCCAGTAGTTGGTTTCACTGGTAGGTAGCATCGATTGGCAAGGGAGTGCTGCCAGTGGAACGTGTTTCCAGACCAATTACCCCACCAACCGCACTCCGCATTATTATGGCCAACGTGGCCCCGCAATTATGTCGTCCAATTAATATCAACGCAGCGGGAGTTGAGTGCCCACGTTCGGCATGGAGCGGCCAAGAGTGAGAGAGGGGGACAGGGGCTGGCTGCATTTTATGCATAAGCTATTTATGAAATTTATTGTCTTAAATGGCCAACGGTAGACGCCGGACGAATCTTAATGTCCAGCCACTTGACGGCAGACCACCCGTTGCAGTTTCCTGCACTCAGGGAAAAGAGGATTTCGTTTGTCGTATAAATTAAATAGGATAAAGTGTGAAGAAAGTAATCTGTACTTAACCAAACTAACTCCTAACAAGCCTATTTAGCTTATATTTCATCAGTAACCCCTGTTTTCTCTTAGTGCACTCAACTCCCCATATATGCAGACTCCTTTTGCAGCACGAGCGGCTCAATCGATTTCATTTCGGGGTAAAAGTACTCAAGATCCAAACATCCATCACCCTGTCAATATGGCAATATGCAATTGGAGTTCGCCGAAGATCGAGAGACTGGCAAGGTGTCTGCATAATTATTGGCCGACAGAAACTGCGGGCCAAATGCGGCTAAAATTTATTATAATTTCCACACTTTCGGGCTATGAGATGGCCAGAGATCGTACGTTTACATTGATATTGATAGACGTGTGGCCCAAAAGGCAGCTGCTTTGGTCAAAAAAGGCCTTTGGGGTAAGGAGCACGACGCCGACATGTCCTGGCCATTTAATTAACAATAAAGTTGAAACTTTTATTACGCAAATTGTGAAGCGGGGATTAAAGTTGTTTTTTTTACCAACTAGTTTCTCCATCGAATTCCTTGCAGGCGTTGTCGCAAATGTCCTGAACCTGCTCCTAGTTGCCCTCGCCAGTTTATTAAATTACGCATTCGGCTCGTTTCGCACACAATGAATCTGCAGCTGCAACTTCAACCGCAGATCGGATAAGGATAAGCTATATATAGGATATAGAAGTCGCCTGCTTTTGCGGCTTTTGTGGCGGCCACTTATCGCACATGACTGTCTCGGCTCGTCCCGCCTAATTGAATTTGCCAGTCGGAGGGCCAAAGTGCATATTCACGTACTTCATCTTATTAACATGTTGCGGCTCACATTGTAATTCATATTTTTCATATACCTATATATATATATACCATATATATATGTGCATTAAAAAGACTAAAAAATGAGCCGTCGAGTGAAGGGCCCTCGGGTGTCAATGGCGACACGCTGATGGATTACAAGCAAATTACTGATACAATTTTGATGCACTTTTAATGAATTTAATGGCCCTGCGGATAAGCAAAAAGGAAGACCCTCTTACAAGTCCTTTCCCGAATAAGAAGCGTTGAAAGGATCGAGTTTGCCTTTCACAAGGAAAGCTGCTTAACAAGATGGTAACTTTATGTTAAGATCAAATTGTCGGGTTAACATAATTTGGCTTGCGAATGTGTTCTTTGAATATCAATTGCAGGGTCTGCTGGAAAGTAAAGCAGGAAGAAGGCAAGAAGTTGATATAACTAGGTAGTATTTTCTATATTACATGCTCTTGGCCATAAATTTATGTTATTTTGGAACTACTTTATGATTTTTAACTGATAAATATGAAACAAAATCATCATCAAAAAGACTAACTTTGTGGTTTTTCAGTTTGCCTCACACTTTGTCCTCTATATCTTACAGGTTCATGCACTTAGGTAAAACACTCATTAAAAAAGTTATAAAATTAAGAAAACTCCACCTTCAAACGCCTATTTTAAGCCTCTATAATTTGTTATAATTTCAATTAGAAAGTCAGTAAAACTGATAACCCACAATTTAAATGACTTTTAAGTAGAGCAGAAAACTTGCTAATTAAAGGGCTCACTTAGAATATCAATTAACATTTTCTGATAACAAAGGTGGCCATTAAAAATGATAGATTTCCGAATATAGCCCTCTGTCAGTTTCGCATTCAGAATGGCATAAACACAGCCCACTGGCAATTATGCCTGAGCCGACAATTTGAAAATGCATTTTGCATTAACTTAATTATTTTCCATTCCAGAACAGGTCTCTTTATTACCGGTATAGCTACCCTTTATTACCGGGTCGCACGCACTTGTCGGGTTCAGATAGTGGTCGGTGATAAGGTGGCCAAGATCCCAGATAGATCCCAGGGTATCTAGTCCAGATAGCAGTTGCCACAATGTTGCACGCACATGTCAGCGCAGCGCAAAGATACGACGAGTTCGGTTCAGGTGGTAGCGCCTAATTATGGGCGAGCAATCGCTCATCAAATATTTATAAAGCACCAAAAGATATACGGCTGTAAATCATGAAACTGGCTGGCTGTGTGTCGCCTTTGGCAATTTTCACATTGTATGCCCCATCGGATAAATTCAATTTACGCAGCTGGCTTTTAAGCGGTCTGCTAAACGGAAGGGTTCCTAGGAATACGGCAAAGTAAATATAATAAATTATTAAGTACTAGACAAAACTGATTAAAAATATAGATTGTTTACCTCTTAAAAGTTATTTCCTCTTCGAATTTTGATATCTCAACACGTGGTGAAATCGTAACAGAGTTTTCACCTGAGATACTTGCCGTCTTCGTGACCCAACAAATCGATATACGTTTTGCATGAGACCCGGCCACATCCTCGTCCTCATCCTGTGCAGCTCGTATCCTCGTATCCCCATATCCTCCTCCTGCCCATTTCCATTCCCATCTCCGGACCTGCAACCTCCGATAGCATGACGACATGGCAGGGCGCACAGGAAACCGAGCATGGGGCATGCGACGAATAATGCCAGACGCGACACTGAACCCTGTTCATGCCCCAAGCCTCCTGCCACTCCCCCATTAAGCGCCCCCCCATATATAGACACACACACACACACATTCGCATACCGGAGGCGAACTGCTGACTGGCAACGTTAAAACCGGTAAATCTTCATAGAGCCCGCTGCGTGTGTTGGCCTGCAATGTTTTCCCCGAACTAAAGCAAGATCTAAGGGAAAAGTCAGGGAGGGGTATGGTGGGTATTTTGATTGGGTTGGCCAAGTCAGATTGCAAGCCATTTCTTTTGATCTTATATTGAAAGTAATAAACTTTCATTCTTGGAAAACTTATCCAGGGAATGATATGTTAATAAAAATATACTTCCTGCCCAAGATTTTGACTTGATTTTCAATACCTTAATTGCCTTAACTTCTTAGTTTTAAGACAACTTCAAATGTTATAAACAAAAAATATAAAAGCCTGGTAGAAAGTATACGAAAGCCGACTCATCTAACATTTTCCTCTAACAACAAAAAGCGTATTTGATTTTCGTTAAGGTTTTCCCTCAGCAAGCTCCTTGTTTGCCTTCGCAGACAACATTTGCACTGCCTGCGTGGACGATGAGGGTTTATTTCGAGCTTACTTTGGCTTTCTTGCCAAGCCCCCTCCCGCAACCGCTAAGCCCCGATCCGCCAAACAGCCCACCCTCAGTTTTCCTCCATTTTCCGATCCCCCATAACCCAACCCTTGGCTCCACTCGTTTTCGCTCTGGTTTGCTACTTTTGCACATTCTTTTCAATTTCAGCGGCAATGCAAGGTGGAAAGGGCTAAAGGAAAAGCGGTCGGGGGTTGGGTGGGTGGTTGGCTCACTTGGGTTGGCCCAAACTGACTTGGCTGAGGCATTTTCTTTTGCAAAACTTTTGCAATTTTCTATTAAAGCAATACACACATGCATGTGGTGGTGGATTTGTCTGTATCCGCCCTGTATCTTTGTGCGTGTGCTGGGTTTTTCCTATTTTCCATATAAAATGGAAAATTTTCTTTATGTGGCCTTTGTTAGTTTTTCCCACCCATGCGAAAATGGCTTTTTCACCACCCTCCCTCTCCCTGCCTACCCCAAAAAAGGCAACACATTTATTCAGCAATTTCTGCAAATGTATTTACAAGCAACTCTATTTTTCGGGCCGCCATGTTTGCTCGCTGGTAACCTCAAAACTTTGCACGCATTTTCCCCAAATTGCGTGGCATTTTCATCTTCTTGCTGGTAAACTTTTTGCCTTTTGAAAAGCCTTGAATAGTTTTCCCCCCTTGCCGTTTGCTGTGGCATTTGCTTTTAGCATTAGCATTTGCCAATTGCTTCCGCCAGCTCTTCCGTTGGCTCTTTAAAATTTAAACATGTTGAAAGCTGCACACATGGCGTATGCTTAATCAGGCAGCGTGTCTAAAGCTCGTTCATGCCTCAATGATGACATAAGCTTAACACTTGAGCGCCAAACGCAGCGGAGATGGAGCAGCTCTGGGCTTTGATAGCGATTCTGAGGGGGATTGGGAAGAGGCCAGCTCAGCAAAGGGTTCCTTAATCTGCGGGAAGAGGTAGAAGGTTGATGGGGAAAATGTTCTACCATATTAGTTGGGTTATTACCAACTTTAAGAATCAGTGGACTATATCTAACTATAACCACCAATCGATTTCCCATTCTCTCGTTCTGCAAACTTCCTCTTTATTTTCCCATCGGCCATTGTCTTTGTCTTTAGTTGGCATGAAATTTTGTTTGCCCTTTTCCATTTTTCCAACTTTTTTTTGGTATGCACCATCAACATTTGGGCCAAACAGGTGGACAGACGCTGGGACAATGTTGGCTGGGAAATGGAAAAACAAGGACGGGGAGCGCTGGACTCTAATGTGCTCGTGTCCATGCGACCGGCAGTGCTCAGAGCCATTTTCTATTTTTATGTGCGCACAAACTGTAAAAACAGGAGCGGCGGCATAAAGGCGATGAGGATGGAAAGGGCCATAAAACGGCAGTTCTGCCACCGTGGCCATAACAACATGGCCAGAACCAGGGACCAGGGACCAGAGACAGAGCAGAACGACCAAGTTAACTGCATTTTAACGCGCATTTCAATTTGGAACGGATATAATTTATAGACGACTGACTGGCGCGGCGCTCTGCTCCCCGCTCATGAGTCGCCCCAACTTCCTAGTTTCTGGAGCGAAATGTTTGCCTCAAAATTGAACCTTGCGCTTCACTGCCTCCCTGCAGGTGTAGGGAGCCAGCCACGCCCCATTTTTTTCTAGGACCATCGCCTGGTATCTGAACGGGCATATTTATCTAGATTTTGTTTCTGGCCCAGACCGCCGGCACTAACGTTGTTAATGTGCAAAATTTAATAATCAAGTATTACGAGGCGCCCGCCGAGGCTGTTAAAGAGTTTAATGCAAATGCAATTTTGTTGCAAGGGCTGGGAGTATGCAACTGACTTGAAGAAGTTACTTTAAAATGTATTTTCAAGCTAATGGATTAACAAAGGTTAAATATTAAACAAAGATTTCTTTAAGTTATTAACAAAGTAAATTTAACTTTGAATTTCTTTTCCATTTCCATTTCCATTTTAATATTCAAAAATTCTTCCACTTCTCCTTAACCCATGTTAATCCTATAACCATAACTCGTTAACCCCTTGCAGCCTCTAAATATTTCTCAAAAATCACCTCATCTCTTAACTCATTTTCCGGTCTTAAAGCGAATTCCTGCAACTATTTTCCCTGCCAAATTTGTCTATGGCTGCAAGTGACTGGCTGTCTCGCTGTCCATCTGTCTTCCCATCAGACTGGCTTTTCGTCCTGACCTGGACCCTCCTCTTGTCCTGCTCTTATCCTGCTGATTCGGAACTTTTCCAGAGCTTTTCTTTTTCGGCTGTCCCGTCCAGCGACGTGAAATTTTTCCACTCTTTTGCAGCCACTGTCTGCGTGCTTAAATTGAACAATAACCCTAAGTTGTCGTCCTCGAAATAATATTTTCTGTACCCTCCGATGTTGATTTCGCATGCGTCTCTCTCTATGCAGATCTATCTGTCTCTATCTCTCGCTCTTCTTCTTCTCAGCGTACCTTTCTTATTCACTCTGAACAACAGTGAAAATCGCAAAGCAATCAAATAAAATTTGAATAAAAGATTTTTGTCTGCCGTTGATTTGCGAAAATGTTGGTAAACTTCAGTTTGGGGGTAGGGCAGTAATGGTGGGCGGCAACTTGTGAGTTTTCCTCGCAGGGGGCGGTGCTGTGCAAATATGCGTGCTTACACATAGGCAATGGAAAAGTGGAAAAGTACAAGAAAAGCCATGTAAAGAGGCAGATGTGAGTACAGTTTTGGTTAAGTTACGGCTTGAATGGAAGGAAAATGTACTTCGGGGGGATCTTAAAATTGAAAGCATTTCGAGTGGCTGAGACTGATAGAGGGAAAAGGCGAACAAAAGTTCTTATTTATATTTGAAATTGGTAATTGGGGTTGTATGGAAATGAGTTTTAGATAGAAGAAGAAGCAACTTTTACTTAAGACTGAAAATAAGTTCAACTTCTAATGTTAAGATAAAAACGATTTAATAGCTACCCTTTTACTCCCCTTTCATAACCCAAGTCATTGACCCTCATTAAACACTTTTTTTTAAACATCCTTGAACATTTCTCATTCCACCGTTCATCATCGCCATTTCCGTGACCCTGACCCGGCTGTAAATTTATGTTGACATTGACCTTGAAACGGGAAATGCAAATTGGTGGAACCCGACGACCCAGACTCAGACCCAAACAAAATAAAAACAAAAACTCATTATAAAGCTTTTGGCCGGCGGAAAAGCAGCGAGCAAAACACCACCCAACTAATTTCGTTTCATACCGAATTACACCCGCAAACGGTGACGTCAGAATGAAATAAGGAAGCCGGGGCAAAAACCTAATTAGCCACTTTTCTTGTCCTTGCTATCATTTTCACTGTCACGGGCGAAAGAAGAGTGGCGAAGAGAAGAGAAAGCAAAGGAAAAGCAGTCGGGCGGTGAAAAATGCCACCCACAACGAAGGTCGAGACCCAGAAGAAGGAAACTGGAAGATGGAGGTGAGGGAAAAACTGTCGCATTAAGCGGTCAAAAATGGGAAAAAAAGGAAAAAAGTTTATTAACGCCGCGAAAGTATTTACGCAATTCCCTTTTTCTGTTTGGAAAAAAGCAGGCAGGACGTGCCTCTGGAAAATGTCCAGCAGGTGGCGCTATGCTGACCTCGTTATTAAAGTGTTGAAAAAACCCAACTGACCGCAAATTGAAGCGGGGGGTCAAAGTTCACAGGCGCTAATGCAATTAACACTCTCTCGGAAAATTCAGAAAATTCTCTTTTAACAGCTCTCTCTCCTGCTTTCCTTCTCTCTGTTTCCTTTCTCTCTCACTCATCTGCTGGCGGAGTAATTTGCCGTCACTTGTAACGGGCTCCCAGAAATGGAAGGCAAAGTTTTTAATTAATTTACCTCGGCAAACAGTGGGCGTGGCTCAGAGTTTTCCATTTCCTTTCTACCATTGTGGGTGTGTGTGTGTCTGTGCGTCTCTCACTGATGTCACTGTGTGCGTGTCCTTGACGTAGGTGTGAAAGGACATCGAGCTGGCTGCCAAAAAGTTGCTGGGCGAACAGGAATAGCAAACTGACGACTTGCAGAGGAAGATTCAGGATTTCATTTGAGTTAGCTGAGCTTAGAGGGGGAAAAGGGGGAGTTGTGGAACTCAACAATGGTTTCAAAGGGTTAAACGGGTTCAAGTCCTGAAGGGGAAAACTTGACAGAGAAAATCAACAAAGCGTTTGTGCAAGAATAAATGTGAATATTTTTACAAAAGGTTAACTTAGGAAATCTATTTCAGAAATATGAAATTTTTGATCATTTCTGCTTTGCCAATTTCTTTCATAACTTTACTCAATCTTTGTTTTTCCCAGAAAGTCTTCTATCGGTAGTCCAGTTCCTGCCACGCAGTTCATTTGGCGGTGCACAAACTTTAAACTCCGGCAAGTTGTTGCAACTTTGCGTGGCCAAGCAAATCAGCGTAACATAAAACGCCAAATGATTCGCTAACTTTTCAGGCAACGCTTTTCCCCTTCTCTTAGTACAGTTTGCCTTTCCTTTTTTACACATTTTTATACATTTTTTCCAGCAGCTTTTTTATTGTTTTAAGCTGTCGCAGAATGAAAACTTTGGCCGAGGAAAACTTTCTACCAGCGGCCTGTCAATGCAGCGCCTGAATATTTATAGACTGCAGTGGGAATGGAGAGATGAGATGAGGTGAGGTGGGTTAGCTAAGGTGCAGGGAAATCAACACAGCATCGCTAGGAAAATAAGACCAGGAGGAGCAGCTGTCTTGACTCTGTAAGCGGCATAGAATTTTCACACGCCGCCAGAAATTTGCATAGGGAAATATTCTCCCCGCTCGAAGCGAAACCCTTTTCCTTTGTATTTTCCTAGCTGGGCGACAGAGAATTATATGGAAATTATGCAAATGCAGTCGAGGTCGATATCCTACTCGATATCCTTTTTTTTGGGGTGAGAGTGCGTTAGGCAGACACCCAGGGATCTGCCTGGCTTAATTGCAACGTTCCTTTGTTCATTTTGCAACAGGACATCGGTTTTGTTTGCCTTTGTTGTGGCACTTTGCCTCTGCCTCTGCCTCTGCCCCAGCCTCAGTGTCCCTTTTTTGTGCCAATCGATTGGCAATTGGCAATAATCAATGGCATAAGTGCTAATTTGCATTGTCAGTTTGTCAGTCTGTCAGTCTGTCAAGGGGGGCTTGCCATTTTAATTGTCCTCTGCAATTGACTCTCATGAATCGTAAATACGTGTTACATTCAGCCAGTCAAGTGGTGGCTTATTACAGGGCTCGATGGCTGAATTACACGGCCTGTTTTTGGCCTTGAAAGCGATACCAGTTCTGGATCACTTCATAAAAGTTGATGCATTATACAGTTTTTTGTAAGAAAAGTAGTTTGGGAGGTGGTAAAAGATTAACTAACTAAACTTAGTAGGTAACTAAGATGGGTAAGCACCAATAAAATAACAGAAAGTCTTTGATAAATTGTAAGTCATGCCACAAGGAATAGGTAAGTTCTAAGTAAGAATAATGATTAAATATAATAGTAATAAAATAGTTTATGTAGTTAAAATGGCATTTGCATTCAATTAGCATCCCATTTTAATAACTAACATACGTAACATTCATTATAAAAACCATAAAAAAGGGTTAGTAAAATAAAATAAATATGTTAAGCCTTGCCATTAAGCTCTTGTTATAAGCATGTTATGTGGAAATATTTTTACAATTAAAAATAAATAAAAATAAGCCATAAAAAGGACAGCATAGTTAAAAACAAATAAAAAGAAAAAGTTAAAAAAATGCACAATATTTGCATATCAAATTTAAGTACTTTTATATGAGCAAAAAGTTATCAATATTTGCATATAAATACGATCAAAGTTAACTGCCTAACATTCGTTAAACAAGGCTATTAGTCGGGGTAAAATATGTAATATAAAAGCAATAAGAAGGCTTGTTAAATGCAATTAAAACTGTAATACATGACATTAAATTCATGCTCTACGCATGTTATGTTAGTAGAAAATAAGGAATAAAAAACATTTAAAAAGGGAGTAATGTTATAAATTAATTTGTAAGTAAAAGCTTGCCCTTACCTTGCCAATCGAATGGAACAGAAGCCCAAAACCTTAAATTCTTGAAATAAAAATACAATAAAAAAGAAGATTGCTAAATGGAATTAATATTTAAGTCCCTGTCATTAAGTTCATGTAGTTAGCTTGTCAAGTTAGCAGAAAAAGTAGTTAAAAATAAATATAAATGGAATGTAAGATGTAAAATTTCTTCAATAAATATTAAATTAACAGTTGTCCCTCATTAAATCCAATAAAATTGCTAACAAGTTTAGTTCTTAAAATGATAATATTTAATCACTAAAATAAAATACAATAATAGCTATTTTAAGCACTGCCATTAAATTCATGTTGCGAACTTAAAGTAAACTCAACCATAAAAAAGTAATTACACTTCTTAAGTACTTCCTTAGTTTACGGACCAAGATTAAAATCACTTTTTAGCAGCAAACAAATGCAACCTGCACTTTGAGCAACCAAATCAATTTCAGGCATCATAAACCCAACTAGAAAGTTACCCGAAATCGGGCTGAAACAAAGGTGACTGTTGACTGTTTGGCTTTTGAGTGGTCTCTGGCTCAATTAACAGGCCATTAAATAGGGAACGAGTCAGAGCGGCGAACGGTAGCGCCTTGCAATTAGCCAGGCTAATTAAGTCGCACCCATGAATAGGAGCCAAAAACGTGGCCTATAATGAGCCAATTTGCATGCTTAAAAGCGCATTAAGCGACGTGGCTTACAAAGAGCGACTGCTAGGCAGGCAAGCTTTAAGCCAGGCCAACGATCACCTTACCCTGATCCATTTGATAAAGGCTGATCAAGGAGTCAACTATCCCGAGGAAAAATTGCACTCGAAAAACCCTTAAAATGAAGGGATGATTTTTTAAGGTGATAACCTGGCTTAAAGAAAGTAAGTTAGTATTAAGCAGAGATTAAAATTTAATAATAAAAATGGAATTAAAAGAAAGGAACTTGTAGTTGTAGTTTATAGATGATTTTTAGGACCTTTTTCTGTAAAAGAGTTTCATTTTTTACCCTAACTTTGAACTTTTTCTCAGTGCCCTTTCTGGCCTATAAATTTCCTCAGTCGGCCATGTCAAAATAGCCGTTCACATCTGACCAGCTCAACCCCCATGTGAAAGCCAATTCAGCCACAGACTTTATTTCACATGCACATTTCTTGCCAAGCCAAAAAAGGGGGCTAAAAAAAGGAAGGGGGCACTGCAGTTGGCAGTCACATTGGCCCATTGGCCATTTGGCCATTTGGGCAACCATTTGTCTGCGGCAGACAGCGATGACGATCCGGATGACGACGGGGCGTGCATTTTGTTTACATTTGCTGGCCAAAAAAGCGAAAGACCCAGCCCAAAAGGGAAGCCGTTCCGTTCCGTTTCAGCGTTACTTTTTTTTAGCCAGCTTATGATTAATTGCCGCTTGCAGGCGCCGGTCCAACCTCCTCCTCGAAAAAAAAAGAGAAACAAAAAACAGAATAACCATTTGAAGGCAGCCAAAGACAGGGGCACTAAAACTTCACTTGTTAATACCGAAAAATTAACGCAAATTATTTCAACGCACGCTGCAAATGATGGCCAAGATAATACCAAAAAAAGGGGCGTTACGAAGAGGCCAAGAAATGGAGAAGGGAGCTTCGTATTTAGATGGTAATTAAAATTGATGTGAGCTCATTTCAAATTGAAAGTCCGGAGGGGAGCTCGAAAGAAAAACCGCTGATTGAAATTGGAAACGAAGTTGATAATGGACGGAGGGTAATGGAAATAGTTAAACCATCGCCAGGAGGCTAAGAAAATCTATAAAGTTGAAAAGGACTTTGGGCCATCTCTTTGGAGGTCTCAGTAAAAAGTGCACTCAAGGCAGGCATATATGTTTTATCACCTCATAAATGAACTCTCAGCTGGTTAACTTCAATTTAGTTTGGAAATAAAACTAGGACTTATTATGCTCTCAATTGTAAAAGAAAGTTTAGAAAGATTAAGAGTAGCCCCTTCTTGGGCCCCTTCAAAAGTTAATCAGCACTTGTTTTGATTTTAATTAATCGCCGCATTGACGCCAACTCAATCCTCATTAGAGCTCTAACAATATTTGCCCGAACAGTTCATTTCCTCGTTGGCTAAACTGGTTTCATGTGGAATTCAAGATTTTCTTTTTATTGGCTCGTTTATTGGCTCCATTCAGCGTCATCGCTCTGCACTTCGGGCCACTTCAGATCCGATCAGTTCCATTGTGGCCATTCTCAATGGACTCCCACTTCAGCCGGCAAGTTGGTTACTAATTTTTTGCAATTGTATCTACGGGATCTATGGCATCCATAGCCATCTATCTATCTATCTATCTATCTATCCAGGCATCCACTTGTAATTGTATCTATGGAGCAGCAGCAGCTACAGCAGTCGACGTTTCAATAAACCGCACTAATGAAGCCCATTCAAAGTGCAATGATGATGTACCCCAATCTCTCTACCCCCTTGGAAATTCTCCTCCTGTCCTTTGGGACTTTTCCGCTTGGCGTCGATTTTAATGGGCGCGAATATTAATGACATTTCCATTGCATTTGGCGGTGCCCAAAGAAGCCCGGCCAGAAGACTCTTGTCAGCATAATTACGAGCTAAGCCACCGCATTTCCCCGCACTCTCCGAAGGGAAAGTCTAGGACTATCACGCGCCCCCCGTTTTTTTACAGCTTTCTCTCATTTTTCCGCGCTTTCATTATCTGTGGCTGTTTTTCATTTGGTTTATCATTCCGGGAGACTAACCATATGCGAATGAGCCCTAGGAAAATATGCCTCTAGTGGGAAAAACTTTGGAAAGTAATTTCTTTTTTATCATTTTTGACAGATTAAATAAAATTAATTAAGTAACCAATTTACCTCCAAGACTTTCACATTCCCAGACCAAATTCTCCATTAATTTAGAATGGAATATATATATAGAAAGATATATTCATGGCAGCCGCAGGGGGCGTGTCAGCAGCGGCCATGCGAAGTACAATCCTCAGCCGACTTATCCCCTCGTTGCGCGCCAATGTTAAAGTGCAGCTGTGTGTTTTTCAGACTTTTCAGAGGCACTGTTCCTGTTGCATGCCTCAATGCACTTCCACTTGCCGAGCAGCCAACCAACCAACCAACCAGCCAAACAGCCAAACAAACCAACCAAGAACTCGAGGGGCCATGGCGAAAATGGAGTTGCTGCGATACCTTCAAGTATGAGAATTATTTCGCTTTTCTTTATTTCCATGTTGCCATAATTGCGAGGTAGTCGTCATCGTCGTCGTCGCTGCAATTCTTTCATCAAAGTGCGCCTCATCAGCGAGAACGACAAAAAAAAAGAAATAGGAAAATAAAATGGGAAAGGAAAAACCCTGCCACTTTTTATACCCACCGCACCCTATCTATCCCTAGACTCTGTCTCGCTTTTCGCGCGGTAATTAAAGCAAACTGCGAATTTTTTTCGGCGCTTTTCAGAGCTGTAATTAAAAATGGCAAAAGTTTTGTTTTTGTTTTCATCGCTTTTGTTGCATGCAGCAGCAGCGTCGACTGTGCATGGGTGTGTGTGTGGGAAAAAACCGCGTCAAAAGCAACGGAAATGCAATGGCATGGACCCGCGCACCCAGTCTCTTAGTTTTTCCACATTTTTCAACCATTTTCTCTCGTATTTTTGGTTCCTTTTTATTCTTGCATGGCATTGATATGGCAAAAGTTGTCGGATTGCCGTTGTTTTTGGGGGCCTTGGGTGAGGGCAGTTATGACCGCAAAATCAGCTTAAAGTTGTATAGTCCGATGAGGCTGAAAAAGCCAGCAGTTCGGTTTGAAAAGGTTACTGGAAAGGGGTAAGAGCTTTGGCTAGAGCCTCGCTGAGTAACTTAACTTGTTATATAGAACTTAGTTGGGAACATTCTTACTTAACTTACAATCGGAATTCTTTAACTGAAACTGGTTTAATAAATTCCCTTTCATCACAAAAACACCTTTCGATCTTGATCAACCATTAACCCTACACAAGCATTTACATGCAATCAGCTTGCTGCGACACTCCTGACAATCCTGTCACTTGCCACCTCTCAATTCCGTCAATCAGCCTGGGGAATGAGAGAAAAATCAAGTCAAGACCGCCAACTAACCATAAATACGAATGAGCCGAAATACAAATTAAATTAAGCGACGAGACAAAAGGCAGACTTGCAGAGCAATTTACAGAAAAACTGCCAACAAATCAAATTGCCATAAAACCAGGGGCAGCCCAAAAAAAAAGAGGAGAAAGGGGGGAGCCAATTCCCAGATTGACAATTGCGGTGGCGGTGGCTGCTGACTGGCTGACTGGCTGACTGGCTGAGTAAATAATTTCGTCTTGGCCATAAAAAGGCTGTTTTTCAGTGGAGCAGGCCTGTCAATTGCCGGGAGATTGATGCCCCTGGATAATAGCGACGCGAACAATTTGCAGACGACAACACGCCGCCGCAAAGCCGAGGAGACAAACTTGGAGCTCCTTGTGAAAAAAAAAATTCCAAAAAAAAAGGAGGAAAACCCAGAGACAGATGGAGACGCGACATCATCTCCAACGGTGGTCTTGTGGCGACAACTGAATGACAACTCTTTAGGCCCGTCCGCGCTAACGGGATCTCTGAGCTGAGCAAGTTATTTGCCCAAAAATGGCCAACGGAACATTAGAAGTGTTGACATGGCTCAGACGGGTGACAAAGGCGCATGCGTGACACCCCCAGGAGATGGATTAATATGGGGTTAAAGGCGGCAGGGGCGGGTTAAGGCATTCGAAAAACTTCTCTATCGAATATGGTAAACAATACTCTGACTTGGGGACATGGTGGACAAATTCCTGCCCAGCTGTCCCAGCTCAATTAGCTATCAAGATCATCGCGACTTTCGACTCCGCGAAATGGGAATTGTTCTTGGCCAACAGCTGTTGGCTGGTTGGATAGACGATGCAGACGTCGACGGGCCTAGACAAAGGCCCCATTGTTTTGGCCCTCCGGCAGGATGCAATGAAATGCAGGTGCATATCCCACATCCATCTCCAGGCACAGCTTTGAATTCAACTTCATCTGCAGCTGCACTTGGGAAAATGTTTACACTTAATATTGCTTTTAAAACAAAAGTTTAAGTTAAGAAAATAAATGTAAATAAGGCTTTTTAAATATGATAAAAACTACTTTTACATATGTAAATGTTTCTCCTCAATAATGAGTTCCTTTAAAATGTTTTGGTGATTAAACAAACTGCTTATTCCTTCTGTTTTTTTAATAAGTACATATCTATATTATTATTATTTTTATTATTATTATTATTACACTAATCATACTTCCAGTGCATGTCCTTTTCGAAGTGCATCCGAGTTCTGTTCTCGCCGCGTTCTCAACATGTTGCCAAGTCATTAACTTGAGCCTGTTTCTGGCTTTTGTAGCATGTTTGTGATTACACGAGTGGCGGGGGCTACACGTTGCATGTTCGGTGGGGCAGAAGAGGGGTCAGGGCAGGAAATGGGACTGGGGGTCCTGCGAGCAAGGACTGTAACAAAGGCGGCCAGGACATGGACATGTCGTTGCTGTTGTTGCGCCTTGAGCGTTTGGGCCATTTGAAAATTGCAGCAGGGTTGCAAGCAACCACTTCGAGTCAGGATCTCTTTACCCCTTACCCCTCCTTTTTAGCCCCTCCTCTAGTACATTTTTTTTGCCAACGCCATTGTCTCGCTGTGTGTATGTGTGTGCGTGTGTGTGTTTTGCTCATGTGCGAATTTTTTATGGCTCGAAGAAAACAACCCCCAAGTGGCAGACACGCTGGTGTGTGCGTGTGGCAATGTCAACTGGGGCGTCTACAAGCTGCTAAGTGCACTTGCCCAGCATTTCTTTCTGGCCCCTCCTGTTCGTTTATGCCTCACCCCCACTCTTCTTCTTTCCTTGCCACACACACATGTGTCACAGTCGTAGCCTTTCTTCTCTTAGCCATGAATATATAATGCCCTGCACTTGAGGCGGACTCTTTTCTTTTTGCCTTCCTCTGAGTGCGACAAAGGCGAGCGGCTAATTCAGATGCCAGATTCTGCAACGGCTCCAGAGGGTCCGTCAGATAAATGCATTCTCTAAATGTTGCAAAAAGGATACACACACCCCACTATCCCACTTCTCTTCCTGCAACCCCCTCACCACGTGCACAAATGGAAACCCCATTCCCAAGAATCTTTTTGTGTTCCTTCCGTTGCCAGTCGGCCGGAAAGTAATTAAAATCTGCGCTTAAGTGCAGCTCTTAAAAATGCTGCTGTGAAACAAAAAAAAAAGTACAAAATTGAGTTGCAGAGAAATGAAAGACAAAAAAGGATTTCAATGAGGTCCTTAAAAACGGACAGAAGTAGTAAACGATTTTCTAATACCAGCAGACGACACCTGGCGGTGGTTTTCAGTAACACATAACACATAAATCAGTAAAAAGCAAAAAGTGAAAAAAATCCTAGAAATAATTTGCATATCCTTGCTTAGCTCACTAGCTCCCTCTATCAGCAGGATAAACTGTTCTCACTTTCTTAGCAGAGACACCTTTCCATTGGGAATGGTTTCAGTGAGGGGAATAACATAGAAACATCTCAAAGGGGTTGAAAACATGGCACAACATCGCGGAGGAGGAAAACATGGAATTAACTCACTCAACTCAAAGTGGAACTCAAACTCACCCTCAACTCAAAATTACCCCTTAAACGAAAAGACTCAAAAAGGGAAAACGAACTCAACTCAAAAGGAAGCGAGGGGAGTGACTCGAATTGAGTTAAGCTAAACAGAGAAAAGTATGACTGCATGTACTCACCATTTCTGGCAGCTGTGCTAATTAATCGAAGCTAGTAATTAAACAGTTTAATTGAAAATGTTTTATGGCTGAAAGAGGGAAAATGCAGGAACAGGCAGAGGCATATTTTTATATTATTTTTGTTAAAAATTAATTGGAATGAAAATTCTGAAAGAACTTACAAACATAGAAATCTTTGACACTTAATTAAAAAAGTTATTGACTGATTTTTAAACAGTTTCATTAACATAAAACTTTAATAATTTCCACATAAATAAGCACATATTACCCTCCACCTATATCCTTCGCTTAAGTTCAGCAAACTTGTCACTCTGACAACCGAGAAATACTTTCCCATTTCCCTTCGTATTATTAAATTTAGAAACTAACTAAAAGTTACGCGGGGGCCATGGCAACGTAAGCGGCGAAGAATGTTAAGAGTTTTCAATATGATGCAAATATTTTCTACATTTCCCAAACTTTTTCTTGCCACACACAGCTGCCGGGATAAAGTTTTCCTTCGATGGCGAGCGGACAAGAAAAAAAAAACAGAAAAACGAGTCGTGAAGAAGAGATTTTCCATCATCATCTGAAACATCATTGTTCGCCCCCGGGCACAAGTTCAATTCTCAAATGCAAACTGCAAATGAGCAAAAAATTGTCAGACGACCAACCGGGATGGAGGAGGAAAACTGTGAAAATTGAAATGAAAATTACCCATTGTGGCATCGGCAGCATTTCAATTTGAGCTGCCATTTTGCACGTGCCCGGAGAAGGCTGCCTCAACCTAACCCTTGGTCCCTTCAATAGTCCCTCTAATGGTCCATGGCTGGTTGAATTTTCACCATTTTCAAAACGCCAACCACCCACCTATAATCTTGGCAAATGCCTGGGAGAGAGCCTTGCATTTTATTCATGGCCTCCGTCCACGTCCGACTTTATTAGTTATTTTCCGCTCAATTTGTGCTCCTGGGGAGGCAGGATAACAAGAAAAATTATTTTCATTTCATTCAACACATTCATTATGGTCCACAGCAGAGAGGTCCTTGTCCATTTCCACACCTTTCTCGGGCTCTTTTGTTCGGGAACTAGCCATGGAAAATCTATTGAATTTAATTGGTGATGATTACTGCTTGAAATTGGAGATTATTTTTAAGATTTTCTTTCTAAGTTTATAGCTTTAAGTTACTTTAGTATCTCTAAGTATCCCTTACTTTTTTCTTCAGTGGGTAACTTAATTTAAGCAGCTGCCAAGATGGAGACACCTTTTGTTGCAATTCACGTTGATTAGCGGCCAGTCTTCCCTCCCAAACACCCCGTAGCCTTAACCATTTGAGAACCTTTTCAGCTGCTTCCAAAGAGTGAGAAAAGTTCACAGCTAATTACATTGGTTAGTTTAAAGTTTAGGCACAATTATCAACACTTTTCAAGGCGCGACATGATGGGGCAAAAAACTTGGCCGACACGCCCACAGCCGCCCCGATATATAAGACCAAAGTGAAGGACTGACCACTAACAGTTCTTCTTAGAAATAAACCGGAAAAGTTCTGCCCAAAAAAGAAATAAGTTTAAAATGGAAAAGTCAGAGGATAGTTCAGCGAGGACTTTCATGGAACTAATGCGAGTGCCAGTGCAGTTTTACAGGAGCATTGGAGAGGATATCTACGCCCATCGATCCACCAACCCCTTAAAGTCCCTTCTGCTGAAGATATATCTATATGCGGGCTTTATCAACTTCAATCTGCTGGTGATCGGTGAACTGGTTTTCTTCTACAACTCAATTCAGGACTTTGACACCATTCGCTTGGCCATTGCCGTGGCTCCTTGCATTGGCTTTTCCCTGGTGGCTGATTTCAAGCAATTTGCCATGGTCAGGGGAAAGAAAACTTTGATATTGCTGCTCGACGACCTGGAGGATATGCATCCGAAGACCTTGGAAAAACAGCAGCAGTATAAACTATCGGACTTTGAGAAGATCATGAAACGTGTGATCAATATCTTTACTTTCCTGTGCCTGGCCTATACGACCACGTTTTCCTTTTACCCTGCCATTAAAGCCTCTGTGAAGTTTAATTTCCTTGGCTATGACACCTTTGATCGCAACTTTGGCTTCCTCATTTGGTTTCCCTTTGATGCCACTAGCAGTAATTTGATTTACTGGATCATGTACTGGGATATTGCCCATGGCGCGTATCTGGCGGGCATTGCCTTTCTCTGCGCTGATCTCTTACTGGTTGTGGTCATCACCCAGATCTGCATGCACTTTAACTATATATCCATGAGGCTGGAGGAGCATCCCTGTAGGCCGGAAGAGGACAAGGAGAATATTGAGTTTCTGATTGGGATTATCAGATATCACGATAAGTGTCTTAAGTAAGTGATGGATTCTATTTTATATTCCAAATTTGTATACATTTTTTCTATATATTTTCTAGACTCTGCGAGCACGTCAACGATCTTTATAGCTTCTCTTTGCTCCTTAACTTTTTGATGGCCTCCATGCAGATCTGCTTCATTGCCTTTCAGGTCACCGAATCAACCATAGAAGTGATTATTATTTACTGCATATTTCTAATGACATCTATGGTTCAGGTTTTCCTCGTGTGCTACTACGGAGACTCTTTGATAGCTGCGGTAGGTTTAGACTACGACTAAGTTAACTTTATACTATATCCTAAAACCTTTTCAGAGCCTCAAAGTAGGAGATGCTGCTTATAATCAAAAGTGGTTTCAGTGCAGCAAGTCCTACTGCAGCATGTTGAAGTTACTCATTATGCGAAGTCAGAAGCCTGCTTCGATCAGACCCCCCACTTTTCCACCCATTTCATTGGTTACTTATATGAAGGTGGGTTTGTACTAAGAGGTACTTTGTGATTCTATACTAAAACTAAATCCCTGACAGGTCATTAGCATGTCGTATCAGTTCTTTGCCTTGCTGCGAACCACTTACAGCGATAATTGAATCTAAGCGCCTCTCTCTCTGTGCTACTCAATGCCTCAATGAATCGATTTGTTAATAGGGATTTTCCAACATCTCTTCAAAAATTCTGCCCTACACACAGCTGGCTCTGCCCTGCAATTCAACGGCAATCGCTACATCTGAAGCGTTCGAACTTAATGACGCCCTCGACACGCTTTGATAATATTTAATTAAAAATCGCATTTAAAATTAATAAGCTTAAATGGAGACCAATAGCGCCTGGCCGAGCACGAAAATCCGCCAGCAGCCAGGGCATACGAGCCAAACAAAATAATCATTTTTTTCAAAAGGAATATTACGCCACCGCCCGTCCATCCATCCACACTCACAAAAAACGAAGCCAACGGGGATCCCCCATCGTAGCCATTATAGAAAAAATACTCCCCGTTCTGACCTGGTCATAAAAGGAACAACATAAAACGCAATCACAATCATCGACAATAATCTGCCAGCAGCAACAACCAACAAAAAAATGCTTATTATAAAATTTCACAGTTTTTCAATGAGCAAAAAGCGGAGTGGAGAGGAGTGTTTAAAAAAAAAGATGGTGTAGAGTGAGGGGGTGGAATGGCAATGGCAATGGCTTTTCAAAATCATAATGGCAGCTAGTAACAAGAGTTTTGTGTGCAAATAAGTGGGCGGGGGTGGTAGAAAAATTTGTTTTGCCATGGCGGCCAACCGATCAGAGTCGGAGCTGGCAAATACCACGTCAGCAGGAGATGCCAGCGCCCCCTCCAACTCCCAGTTTTCAAACAATCCACCAACTACACAGAGAGAAATTAGATTTTATGAATCTAGAAAGTAGTAAATGCAAGCTTAGAGCAATCCCAAGTTGATTTAATCACGAAAATCAAATAAAAACCTTTTAAAGGTTAATTTTTTGAATGAGTTAACAAGTTAAGAATTAAAGTTAAGGTTAAAGTTAAAAATAATCATTTAAAAGATATAGATTTTATACACCAGTGCACGTATCCGATGTGCACGTCACGCGCGACCACTTAAAAAACCTTGGCCACCCACTCCCCGCTCTTATCAAAACCCACAGCTCCTTTGCCGCCCCCACCCATTCCAACTTGGCCATAAAACCCCACCCCTCCATTCAGTTCGTTGCATTTTCCCTTAACAGGCCGTTAGTCGTTATTATTTTGGTCCATTGACGCTGCGGGCCATTGCTATATAGTGTATACACAAGGCGAAGAAGCGAGTGCTGTGTGTATATAATGGACCCGGGACATAGGGAGAGGGAAGGTCCTTATATACCACCCCCAGGATATGGACTCAAACTCAAACTCAAGCTCGGACCATCCACCCTCAGTGACGTTGATGTCCCGTATTGGAATCGCGTTCGTTTCGTTTTGGTCCTGCCGCTGGTCCTTGTCCTCCTCCTCATCATCACCATCATCATCATCATCAGCAGCAGCAGGAACAGGAGCAGGAGCAGGAGCAGCAAGACCGGCAGGATGGAACTTTGGATGGGGGATGGACGGGCGGGCACACTCTGAACCACCAGGAGGGCAATTTTTATAATTTTAGTCTCGTTTGCTTTGAATTTACTTTTTATTTTCCTTCGTTTTTTTTTGTTGCTTTCTTTCTTTCGCAGCGCAGTTTCTTTTCAAGCTTCCCTTGGCTTGACTCCTCCCCTTCTTCTTCTTGGCAGGACTTTGTCCTGACGGGTGGATTCTGCTTTTTTATTCGCCTCCCCCCAAGCTCCGATTTCTTCAGCTTGTTTCTTTTCTAACATTTCTTGTCAGTCAGCGCGAAGCGACAGACAGAGACAGATGGAAACGGCGGGAGAGTGAGCGAGATGATGGGGCCAACATAGATTTACTTATAGCCTTTGTATTGGTTTCAGTTGACGCTTTTCCACTCTCCACTTTCCACTACCCCCCGACCAATCGAATGCAAAATGGCGTTGACTGTATTGATTTTTGATTTATTGCCGATTTGCCTTGTTTATGGCCAGATTGTGGGCTCACTGTACAGGCCCAACAAGGCGGTTAATGCTAGGCTAATGATTAGTCATCGCAGAAGGCGACTGTACTGAGGATGGTTAGTATGTGGATCAGAAATCTGTAAACTATAAACTTCAAACTCTCTTCGATTCCATTTTGAAACA
Organism: Drosophila eugracilis; assembly: GCF_018153835.1. Classification (NCBI taxonomy): domain Eukaryota; kingdom Metazoa; phylum Arthropoda; class Insecta; order Diptera; family Drosophilidae; genus Drosophila; species Drosophila eugracilis. The sequence goes on along the minus strand of NW_024573038.1, from coordinate 6,334,559 downwards.
ATTTTAGGTTTGTATTACTCTAAACTTGCCTTTAACATGCACTTGCTAGGCTTGACTAACTCAAAAATCCTTAAATTAAAGAGGAAAATTCCTGAAAATATTCACTTGACTTCTTAAGTGTTTTCAAAGTAACAAAATATCATCAAACAATGTATCATGTCTTGAAAATACCAACTTAAGAGCAGCACTTAAGGATTTAAATTTCAATCAATTAGGCAAATTTTCTATTTCGTTTTCCTTTTATCTACGCCTCAGTTCTCCTCGTTCTGATGTCCTTTTATCGAACATTCCTTGCTGCCCATTGCGTCCACTCCATTTGCTGCTCATATTTCCTGTCGCATTTTCCTTCCAACGAGGCAAACATTTCGTTACGTTTTTCTTTTTATTTTTCATACTAAAACAAGGGGGAGTGGAAAAGAAAGAAAATGGCGTATACAAACTACGCAAATACGTAAGGAAATCTTTTTATTTTGGCCCGGCATTCAAGCTCATCAGCTTTTAATTTTATGCTCCCAGGACCCGGGATATCTCAGAAGAAGAAGAAGAAGAAGCAGAGTCCTGGACTTAAGACTCGTGTCTCGTGGCAACCGGCGCTAATGAGATCCAAGCGAAGAGTCCAGGCAACTTTCCATTACGTTGAGTTTTTCCAGCATTTTTTCCTTACCATTTTGTCCTGCCTCGCTTTTCCTTTGCCTTTGCCTTTGCCTTGTTGCTGTGTTTCGTCCTGAACCTTTGTGTGTGCGATGGCCCGCCATTTTCCCCATAGGACAGCAAATGTCCTTTTGGCTTGTTAAGAAAATGTCGCTCTCTAATGCCCCAACAAGGGTGGAGAGGAAGATTCAGGGGGCCACGACTGACTAGTTGGCGTTGTTGTTTTTCCTTCGTCGCGCTCTTAAATTAGAAAAATGTAAATTTATTTTAATTAAGATAAATAAGTAACAAAATGTTTTATGGAAATTACGTTAGCAGCGAGTAGGCAAGAGGGGGGTGACAGCTGAAGTGGGTGGGCTGATGGGTGATGGGTGGCACCTTCGACCATTACAGGTCGTGACGGGGACGTGGGGACAACTGCTTTAGCATGCAAATACACATAATCAGCAGGCAGCAGGCAAACAGCTAACAAGACCTCCTTCCACCTCCAACCGTTAAAAAATGGAATTATTTTTTCCCTCCCATTTGTAAAGTCCACCATTTTTTATGGCTTTGTTGCAAAGTTTTCCCGACTGTTCGCTTTTCACTTCTTTTTTATCAACATTTGTTTTTTATTAACATCGATCGATGAGTGATTCCCGTTTATTTGCATTGATTACCCATGTACACACACTTTCGACCGCCACTGTTATCGACACTCGTCTGATGTTGAAACTTTTAATTGAGTGCCCCTCCCACCACCCACCACCTACTCCCCATTTAACAATTAATAAAATATTTCCCCGTTGTTCTTGTTCAAATTAATCAGAGAATTAACAAAGCAAAAAAAATCGCATACATATTTATGGGCAAAGTTTGAAAAGTACAATTGCCATTGACTGGCTTTTCCTTTTCCTATTTTTGGAATTTATTTAAATTTATCGAAATATATAAACAAAATGTAGACTGCGCTTTAGATCTCATCGGTGTAGTAGGTCTCGATGATGTGGAGAGCCAGCAAGTAGACTTCCTCATCGAAGTGAACCTGTAGAGCTTCGATTTTGGCCAAGCCACCACATTCGAAGATGGTTTGGGCCACCTTCTGCAAATGGCTCCTAGACTTTTTCAGCATGTTGTTAAGAACCTTAAGAGCTTCCTTGGAAATATCCTCAAATGTGTAGGTGAGCAGATCACATAACGGCTCAATGATATTCCTTTTGATCAAAATTAGAATCTGATCTTGATTACAGTGAATGGTTATGTTGCTCATTGCTCTGACAGCCAAGGCTTGTTCCCTTGGGTCACCACTTTTTAAGAACTCCCTGACTATAGAAACTAATCCTCCTCTGATTAGGACAACCATCCAAGCCTGGTTGCGGATGGCAATCCTCCGGATCTCCTCATCACCGGTCATCTCGTTTGGCTCTTCGATTTCAGTCAGAATATTCTCCACTGCATTTATGGCAGGATATCTAAATATGGCCTCTTTATCCCCCATGTAGGATATGATCTTCGGGATCAATCTACTGAAAATCATTACTTGAATGTAATCCTCTCCACCGCCGACCAGAAAGCTGATGGCCCACAAGGTGCACCTTAAGATTTCCGTGTCACTGTGATCCATGAGGATTTCAAGAGTCGGCAGTAACTCCAAGACAGTTTCTTTGGCTACCGGCGGATCGTAGTGCCGGCAAAGATTGCCAATAACTAAGGCCACATTGCAGACTACTGAAGAGATCATATTTGGTTGGACCAAGTGGAGCAAGGGCTGAACCACGCCCAATTTGATGACAAAGTCCCGAAGCAGAGGACCATCGCCGATGATATTACCCAAAGCCCAAATGGCCTGTTCGCAGGTATCCATATTTTTCGATTTGAGAAGTTCCACGAAATGTGGCACAGCACCAGCAGCCACAACCTGATAGGGATTGGGTTAATGTATGCTAAAAGAGGATACTAAAACACCCACCTGGGTGGTATGGTCTGAGCTTCCAGAGGTAATGTTGGTCAAGGCCCAGGTGGCCTCAAACTGAAGTTTCTCTGCGTTGTTTCCCTTGAGGCACTCCACCAGGACAGGCAGAAGGCCTTTTTGGATCATCTCCTGAATGGGTGCATCCTCCAGGGAGAGCTCTGTGCGAATTTCCTGTATGGCTAGGAGTTGCCCCTCTGGATTAGCTCCGTCTGCTACTTCCTGGATAAGCTTCGTGAGGTTTCTATTGGGTTTCACCCGTTCTGCGTCCTGATCTGAGTCCTCTGTTAACAACTTTTTGGCCCGTTCAATCAACATCCTACTGCGTTGGCAATAATATTGCACGGAATTTAGTTCCATTATTGGTTTTTAAAAAGAGGTGACTGAGTGCTCTGTTCGTGTCAAGTTGTTACAAGTTTGTGATCCGTGACTTAAAGTGACAAGTTGCTGTATCAAAAGGGGCCTACTTTGGTCTTAGTATAAACTTCTCTCTATAATCTATCAATCTGAGCTTTGAAAATGCATTTGCCATTATCATTTTCCATTAGTAAAGTTATTTCTTCAACAGCTCTGCTTCAATATCCATAATTATGGCTGTAATTAAGATTTTGGCTTCATGTTACTTGGCCTCGAGTGCGTTCTAATTTTTTGAGAAGCAACATAGCTGCTTGGCGAAAACCCAGCGACAACCACTTGGACACCTCCTCCTCCTTGATGGGAGGACATGGAGCTGCTCCTCATCTTTCCAGCTGGCTCACCAATGTCTTCTGCTTAGCCTGCAGCATACTTTTCGAGCTTAATGGTTTAAATATTTACTCGTAATTAAAATTCAGCTTTATGCACGTCAAGTGCATAATCACAGACCAAACCAGACCGGGCAAGGCCATTGAGACAATCTTTTTTTCCTTTTCGAGCCCAGAGAGAGCTGACACTGCCTAGGAAAGTGGATGCCCAGGCAGATGGCGATGGAGTAGTGAGTGGAGAAGGAGTTGCAGGTTCGGAAAGGAGCAGAAGTAGGAGGGAAAAAGCAAGCATAGACGACATTAGCCGTGGGGCGGCGTGAGGAGTAAGCAACTGAAGATTATGTCGCCCCCAAAGTAAATGAAACTTATGCACAAATTACACAAGTCAGTTGACTGGCATCTACACAAATGCACTGGGAGAAAATTTAAGCGCTAACTAGATGAGTTTCAAGAATTTAAGACAGAGCTCTCCTTGGAACTATGATACTTTCTATGAGAAAACTAAACTAAATTAACAGATAGTTGGATTAATATTTAAGAAACATAATTTCCAAAACATTCTCAGTACATACTAATATACTTTCCTCAGTGCACTCCCATCCTGAACTCGCCTTCCTCTGCGGCGGCTGACTATCCACTCGAGGCGGCGTCAGCAGTGGTCCCTGCTCATAATTAAAACCCGAGCTGAATGAAATCGCATAAAATGAATTAAACATTTTAAGGCTATTTAGGGGCGTAGGTAGGTGTAAGCAGAGGGCGTGGCTGTGGATGGTATTGCTCTTGGGACAATTGCAGCGTTAAATGAAATATTAATGGCATGGATGTCGGCAAGGAGCAGCGGCTCGCTCTCTCCTGCTTCTTTGGCTCTAATAAAGCGATGTTGCAGGACGAAGTAGGGGAAGCTTTTAATGATATATTTTCTCTTTTTTTGTTGTTGTTGTTGTTTTGTTTCTGCAACTTCTACCGCCGTTGTGTGGCACATACACACACAGGGAGAGTTTTTCAAGTGCATCATTATTTGTTGCAAATGGAGGCTGGCGGTGGCAAAAAAGAAGGCTCTGCAAATTCAATGCGCTGCATTTTTAATCCCAACGCAAGGTTTTTCTCCTCTTTTCAATGCCTCAACTCAAGTGCATGCCACACCACCACCTCCTCCTTCTCCTCTACCTCCTCTATTTTTTTCCATCGCCCTGCACTTCATATGCAAACATTTATGATGACGCTGAAAGGGGCGGTGGGCGTTGGGCGTTGGCTGTTGGGCTTTGACGGGGGGCCGGGCCACTATGGCTCGCACAAAGGTAGCCCACCCAGCTTTTGTTGCCACCACGGTGGCATGTGTGTGTTTGTGTCGAGTGCAGGCCGCATAATGGGATGTCTGATGAAGCTCTTAGTCGGCATAATTACTTTTTTTTAGCGTTTTTTTTCTGAGAGGGGAAGGGGGCGAGTCAGCAAAGCAAATGATACTCTATGGGGTTTCCATGTCGCCTCTAACCACAGAAGTGCCCCTCAAATGAGGGGACAATCAATCGGAGGCGGTTCCAAATTAAAGGACTAGGTCAAAAGTGACGCCTCAAAGTGGCACTCAAAGGGAGAGCCAAAAGGTAGATAAAGGCAGCGGCAACAAAAGGTAGAAAATGGAAATGAAAGGGCAGGGAAAGTCGTTGCTCGCTGGAAAGTCTTAAGTAAGTACAAATTAAGCTTAAGTTCTGAATATAATTTAATTACTAAAACAGCCTCAAGATATGAATAAAGCTTTTGTTACTAATGGGGAAGAGGTCTAAGCAATCGATTCGATTAAGAAGAAAAATGAAAATGAGGAATACCAGCAGGAGGTGCCCGGACCACTTGAGGGCCAATTAAAAATGTGTAAATAATTTCAACGACAATTACGGCCCAGACAAAGGACCTCATTCGAATGTTAGCTTGGAGGGGAAAACACATTGGCAAACCTGTAGCGAGGAGAAGCTCTGTATCCAGAAGAAGGAACCGAATTTATGGCAACTGCATTAGCATAGAATGAGCAGGGTTAAGGATTGTCGAGTGTGCGGAGAGGTGAAAAGGTAAGACCTCTGGCAAATCATAAGCATAAATCGTGGGAAACGACGAGGAGAACGACGACGACGACGGCGGTAATATTCAAATTAGATGGAATGTCACTTCACAGGACACAATCCCAGTCGCCTGGATAATGCGGCATTAGGCACTAAGGCAACAGTTTTGTCAACGCTCGGTTCGGTGAAAGGGTGAAATAAATGAAAAAGGTGAAAGAAAGATGAATGCCACGTAATGAATGGAGATCGGTTTGCTCACTGATTGTGTTCTCACAATGTGGCGATCATCTATGTTTTCTATTTTCCACATTTGGGATGCCAGCGATTGTGATTGTGTCAAGAAGGAAGGGTCCAAAGGATGCTGCCGCTGCTTCTGCTGCTGCTGCTGCTCTAGTTCCCCTAAACTCCCAGTTTTTTAATTGAATTCCTACCTGAATTCACCCGAAACTTGTCCAGCTGCAGCCTGGAAAAGGGTTTTAATTTATTCCTTCTGCCGGGATATTCATATGCGAAATGGCTCAAATATTTTCATAAAAAATACCACAATAATTCGTCACGAAAACCGGTCGAACTGGTTTTATATCATTTACTGTTATCCTTTTTCTGGGGAAGCCAGCCCATCCAAACATAGGTTAGAGCTTGAAGGTAAGGGATCGGGGCTTAAGGGTAAGGCAAATCCAAAAGCCTTGCAAGTTTTCTGTTTTGTGAAATATTTTTTTACTGCTTTTAAGATTTTGAATATGTCATTATAGATTCTTATACATTTATTAGCATTTTTAAAGGGTTTATTACAAAATATTAGCTTTAAAAACGAAGCAGCTATCAGTAATTAGGATAAAAGAAGCCTTTTTAAGGTATTAAACTTAACTTAAAATATTTTTATATTTAATTTTACTATTCTATGTTATTTAAACTTTATATATTTGGAATATATATATTACATATACTTTCATAAATTTTTACAACTAAGTTTTTCCCCTCAAAAACTCAGACAACTTTCTTTCCATCTCGAAAACCAAACTCCTGCCAGCAGCTGCTTGAAACTCTCCATTTTTGTGGCAACTTAATTTACGCTGAAATCCATTTGACTTTATCTGACATTCCAATCAAGTCGTCTAAAAATTTATAAAAAAAAAGAGGAGGAAAAATAAAAAATTATAATAGAAGCCGGAAAAAAAGCGAGAAACTTGCCAGCAGTCACGTCGTAAAACTTTTGTTACAAATTTTTTGTCCAGAATCCGTTTATTCACATTTTTTTGATGATTTTTTTTCTCGCTTTTCGCTGAGGCGTTGATGAGGAGGGGAATTCCTCCTAGTTTCCTTTTTTTTTTTTGGGTTCCGCCAATGATCGTGGGGTGGCACTGGGCTAATGGGCAAAGGCACACCCCTCGCGTTTTTTCCACGTACTGAAATAATTCAATTGTTCGCGGCACACAGAAAGCGACGCGGAAAAATTAAAATAGTGAGGAACACAACACCATATTAAAAAAAACAAGAGAAAATGCCGAAAAAAAGCGCTCTGGCTGACAACAATATTGCGCTGCGTACTTATGGTCTATATAGGTGAATATATATACCTCATGGCAGCGATTTCCTCCCCTCTACCTCCTCTCTCCCCATACCTTTACGCACATAATTTCCGGTCGCTTTTTATTAAAATCTTTTTTTTACATTTGTTTTTTTTTTTTTGGCTCTTTTGGAATCACATGCTGACATATTCTCTTTTAACAATAAAGGACCCGAAATGAATGGATAAAAAAAGCTGGAAAAAAAACAGAAAATTTGTAATTTTATAGTCAAACTGTAACAATTTTTTGTGCGTCCTTCTTAACGGGGTGCTGCTGCTGTGCACTGGCAAACGAAATGAAATGAAATTAAAATAAAAAAGCGCTCACTTTATGCTCTATAAATTTTAATGTAAATGGATTTTGGCCCGTTGTTGTCTTTGGCCATTGCCGTTGCCATTGCCGTTGCCGTTTCGCCTCGCCTTGCTCACGCTTGTTAGCTTAAAAGCGCAGTGCCACTGACAGCCTGTCAACTACATTTAGTGTTATAAATTTTGACCCAAAGTAGCGGACAAAAAATCGGATCTTAATGCCTGGTCATGTCGAGTGGATTTCCAAATCGGGTGAAGCGAATTTTTAGTGGAAACTCGGGGATTAAGTTGGATTTTGAAAAGTATTTACGGAAATATGTTTTTTAAGTGGAAAAAATTAAGGAAATAGCCTTGGATAGGTAATATATATATAAGTATTTTTAAAGAATGATTATTTTTATAATTACAATAATTTTCAGTGGGTTAGATTGTCTATTGGATGAGCTTTGGGAACTTTGGGGCCACGAAAGATTTGCGTTTAAAAATCGCTATAAAAATATCAATTTTTCTCAATTTTCTTCGAGCGTAGTCTTAACCATTTCGTAAACCGCAAACCATTTAATAAATATCTGATAATGACATTCGGAATGTCAAAGTCAAAATTATTGATAGTTCAAAAAGCAAACGCTACATGGGCCACCCTGTATGTTAGATTTAAAAGTAATTTTCCCCTTTTTTTCAAACAGAAATATAAGCAACAATAATAGTAAAATTAAAGTAAAATCAGCAAGAACTAAACTCAACAAAATCGGTATTTTTTATTAAAAAAAACTAAAATTTAAATCTAAATAATAATAAAAAATATTACTGCCTTTCCTTTCCTTACAATGGTTAACCACTAATACCATTTCCATTTACTTTTCCCCAAATTTAAACCTCATTTATCTCTCCTCCAAATTCACTTGATTAATAGACACTGGGAAAACCATCAACTATCCACCAATTAAGAGGACATTTTCCGGTAGATTTCCCCGCTTAGACAACTTCATCAGCATCCATCAAAATCTTCCACTAACTTGAAACCACATTAATCTATTTGGCAATGTGAGAACATCAATCAAGCTGAGTTGGAAAAACCAGCAACAGGATGATTCCTTCTCTAACTAAATTTCCCTCCCCTCTCGCAGCAGAGTTTTCCATGTTTTCAGTTTTTTGCAAAATTTATTGACAAACAAATGGGATTTTGACGGTAGGAAGTCAATAAGCAGAGTCACCAAATTGTCAGCTTCAAGTGCTTGAGCAAATTTTGACAATAAACAAAAGTGGACGACAAAAAAAGAGTAAGCCTATTAACCTTTTTCTCCTCCACTAAAAATAAAAAAATACAAAAAAAACTGTGAGGGGTTGCACCCCTGCTGAATCTCACCCCTGGCAAAAGTCAGGGCTTGAGGGCTGAGGGTTGAGGGCACAGAATTCGATCAATGCTCACTTAGCTGCTTTTGTTGCAAGAACTATTTCGGCTACTGTTGTTGCACAGATCGATTGTGCGGTTCCTATTGATTGGGATATTGACTGGCATATTGATTGTGATATCGATTGTTGATACTCTCATTAGAAAAGGGGAAAGAAAGGAGGCTGGAGAGAAATGAACACCTCGGGGGTTTTTGGCCCGCCCATTGCCACAATTTGCTGGCCATAATTGCATTGTCTGTGGCAGCCAAGTAATTATTTTAATACTTTAATTTGCCACCTGAGTTCATTGGCGCCTCCCGAGGGATATTTTCTCCGAGCCCCCTTTATTTTCTGACCCTTTTGTGTGACCCTGCCTCCCGAGGCGCGGATGCCAAATGAAAATGCCGCAGACGCAGCCAAACCAACCAGAAGAAGTTCGTTTCAGCCAAAAAGCTCAGCGGGGAAAAACCTGCAAAAATAGAAATAAATGTACAGTCACCAAAGAGAATCTCTACAAACTAAGGAAGGGTACTGCTGAGTATCTTAAGTTTTTGAATTTCATTAAGAAAGTTTTCAAAACTAAAGAAAAATCACATAGGAAAAAACAGTTAAATAAATCTGAAAAGGAAAATATGTTAAGAAAAAAATTTTTTTTTTTTTCTAATCTAGAATAAAATTAGACTGATTAAGAAATATTGTTAATCTTTTAATCATTACCTAAAGGATATAGCCACGTCTTAACCTCTGTATTCCCTTCAGCACATCCTAGAAAAGTGCACTTTTTGCACCTCTCCTTGGCCATCAATTTCACTTGCAGCTCATCTGAGAGTTCTTGTGGCTGACTCCCCTTCAGGGATTTCATTAAAAAATGCCTCAGCTTTTCCATTTGCCATTGCCACATTTGCAAAACCGCAGAAAGTCAGAGGAAAGCCGAAAAGAAGAACGGGATAAAGTGGAAGGTTGTGGTAGGGGAGCGAGGATGATGATGGTCTAAATGAAAATGCCTTTAAGCCGGATGTTAAATTCCTTTTTGGCTTTGGCTCGCTAATAAATATTTCTTCATTATGCCACATTTTTGAGGGAATTTCGTTCCGTCGCCTTGGCTAAATATTTTCCGGTTAATAAAATTATTTGCAAAGCCAGCTTTGGCACCCCCCCCACCAATATCACAGAAAATTTTCTCCTATCGCCGCTGGCCAATTCAGTCTGGTTAGAAAACTATTATTTTTCACACAAAGTACAATATAAACTCGCCGCGGGTGTCCTTATTAAATTCGTAGCTTTCTCCGGGGCGGGAAAGCTATGGAGGAGGTGGAGAAGCCAGGGCCAGGAAAACTGTTTGGAAAACTGGTAGGGATCCTCGCGCCACCCTCTTGTAATTCCTTCAAGGGAAATCTTTTCAATTACAATTCGTGCAGATGGCTGCGTTTCCTTGGCGTTTCTCTTTTTATTTCTTCGTGTATTTTTTTTCCTGCATTTTCCCTGTGAATTTTCCCCCTTTTTTCCCGGGCTGCCAGGCGCAAAAAGCAAACCGACGGCAGACAGTGGCAATTTCTTTTCATTCCGCGTGTCTCCTGTTGACAAACTGCTGTGTCCCTGCCTCAGGGAAATCCTCGAGTGGCGCTGCGACATTATAAGGATGCTCCAAAACGGGGCGGGGACTTTTCACTTCAAAAGGTGAGCGGAGGCCGCCTTGCAGTTAATTAGTGTGTGGTGCGCACTTCTAATTGCATGTGACAGATGCTGCTGCTGCTGCTGCTGATGCTGCTGATGCACTTGCTGCTGGATAAAAGCCTCGTCTCCGCATCACCTGCCGTGGAGAAACCAGAGTAAAAACCCAAAGGAAATGGTGCCGGGGAGTGCTCTTTACGACTTCATAAACCAAGTCCAGCCTGGGCGATCGCCCTGAAGTCAGTAATTCTATGGAAGAATGCCAGCAGTGATGTCGCCTTGGACATTTTCTGGCCATAAACTAAGCTTAAAGTCTTGTTTGTGGTTTAAGTCTGTATAAAAATAATAATATATTTACAATCTTTAAGACTTTAAGACGTAGCTTACCATATAGTTGGCATCTCTAACTTCTTCAGAGGTGCAGTCACTAGTGCGGTGGTCGTATGGGGCGGTACAGGGAGCACCTAAATTATGCCGGTGGCTACAAATTGGAAAACCATTTCAGCGCTAATGAAGATCCACCCATTGCTTGTAGCGCCATCGCCAATAAAAAACTTTTATGACCTGGCCAAAAGGCAAAGGATTGCAGTGTGGGTTTGGCTTAAATAAAGATGCTTTCCAAATACCCTGCCTAGTGGTTAGCATCGATAAAAAGGTAGTAAAGTTGCGAGTAGTTAACCTTCATTAAATTTGATCATAGCTGGTGGCTTTATCTTTAGATAACTATTATTTTGATAATAAACAATGAGTTTAATAGTTTAAATTTTTAGAGTTTAGAGTGGCAGTTAAGCAGATTTCCTGAACTAAACCTCCTTTGAGTTAAACCAAAGAGTATTCCCATACAAATCGCCATAAAGTTGGTCAATAAAAATTAGTTTATCGTTGACACTGATTGAGCAGATTCCCTAATGGAAGTGCCGGCCACCGCCTTGGACCCAATTTATAGATCTCGATCCGATCCCCCCACTCACCTTCCGATTGGTAACGCCCCCAAGTCTGTTACTTATCGATTGCTGTGACCACGCCTCCTTTAGGAGTGCAACATTCTTGAATGATTTGTGCATTCATTAACATTTTCTGAACATTCGAATGGTCGCAGCGAGAGCAAAAGCTACGAGTTAGTCGATTTTGTCATGTTTGCTGACAAATTACAGCTGAATTTTATTTACACGCCAAACTGCAGAGCTCTGACATAATCCGCTTAAATCCATTCGGGGAGCTTTTGCCATAAATTCCAGTGCATTGTTCCATGTCACTAAATCATATCAACAGCGGCAATTTATGCCAGCCCACATGGCTTTAGATTCAGTTTCAGATTCAGAATCAGAATCAGATTCGGATCCAGACCAGTCACTATCGTTTGGGTGGACCAATTAAAATGCAAGAATTGTTAATGCGCGGCATTAAAATTCATTATTATTACATACGTTTATTACCTCAATCGCCGCTCACATGCCAGCAATTGTTGTGGCCCATTGGCAGCTCTTAGCCATGCTCTTGGTCTATGCAAATGTCTGGCAAAAAAGAACGCTTTCAGCCATTTAGGCAGCTTAGCCACGTTGTTAAAGGCCACAGGCAGAGGCAAGTGCAGAAAAACCAGAGCCACAGAACTAAAAGGGGATTAAAGTGGAGAACAAAATGTATTTTTACAGCAGAATTGCTGGTATTTCAAACATAAATATAAACCAAATCAAAAAAAATCAAGTTTTATTTAACAATTAAATCGATTTTCTTATTACAACTCTTAATTCTGATTTTTTCAACAAAATGAGAGGTTTTTGCCCACAACAAAAGGGGTTCGAATATGGAATATCAGATTTTGCTGATCTTGTAATTTGATATTCAATCAACTGGCATTCAAATTCTTAAATTGTTGCAATCTTTAAAAATATTTTTAAATGAAAACTTTCTTTCAATATGAAGCTATTTTTTCGATAACTTCGGCTTACCTCCTTGAGTTTGTTTTCTAGTTTCCAATAGATCGGCATTCAAACTTCAAAAAGTAAACCTTTTACCATTTTTTCTATTTTCTGATAAACAAAGTATCTCCACAAACTCCATAAGTTCCCAGTGGCAGCAACCCAAACACAAGAAAAAACAAAAACGGAGCTGTTGCTGGTCACCAAGCATGACGTACGGGTAGTGATCACAGCAGTAGGGCAAACTTAACTTATTTTTATAAGGTCCGCATTGCATTGGCGGCGTAGAAGCCGTTCCAAGCACTGCGGACTGGACTTGGACCTGGATAACTTTGGCTTGGGTAACATATTTGAAGGTCATATTTGACCAGAATCCACGTCCCCAGAATTCCGGGTTCACTGCATCCGCTTAGAGTGGTAAAATTTATGATGCATTTCATCCTTTTGGAGTACCACCAAGTAAAGTGTTTAATAGGAGTTGAAGAAATGATGGTACTTCATCATCTTGCATCTTTGATCGACCACTTCCAAGCACTTCACCCACACAAACACACACATAGTCACTATAGAATGACTTGACCGATTTATGGGTGGTAAACAGAGCAATAGTCTAGTAAAGAGCTAAAACCAGTTGGGAATTATTGGTACCCCTGATTGCAAAAAGTTAACGGTAACATTAAGGTAACATAACATGTCCGTTAACATTAACTATCTGTTAAAATTGAAATTTTTCTTTGATTGTTAAATTATTTCAGATTAAAATTAAAAATCAAAATTGAAATTAACTTATTGGTAAGTTAACTTTCTTCCCAACTATATGCCTTTCTATTGCATCAAAGTTCCTATGGTTTTATTCACATTTTATAACCCCCTTCGATCTACACCCCTGGCCAAATCAGCACCTGAGAACCGCTGAGAGAACGTCACACGCCTGCTATTTATGGACAACTCCTACCGTCTGTCAAACGCGTCAAAGACCAGCCCCGGTCGCTTGTAATTAATTGACAATAATTTCAGTTATTTCTTGTGTCAGCCGTATGGAGATTTGCCCTCTGCGTCTATCTGGTTATATATAAACTTATATATATTAATTTATATGTATATATCCAGCCCATGTCGTCGTCCACCTTCGTTTAGTGCCATTAAGGCTGAAAAATGCTCCAACAAGCTGCTTCGCTTACTGGACCCTTGTCATTAACCGATCTGCAGGCCAATCCAGTCAGTTACATGAAGAAAAATTATAGAAAATAGAGGAGGAAGTTAAGATTTTCTCTTTTCATTGAAGGATTATGATCTAGTCTTTTCTAGATCTAAAACTTTGCTTTATAAAACTGAATTCCAATAGCCATAAAATATATTTTTCATTTTGATGCAACATGTACTTATCATACTTCTAACTTTCCTATCTTCTTATACTAAAATATCACTTTAGGCAGATATTTATCTCAGTGCACCAACCAAAGACCAGTCTTTATAATTTATGAACGGACAGTCTGGTGTCAACTTTTTCTGCAATTGTTGCCATGCTTATTGAGTTGTTAACAAAAGTTGTTTGCCATTGCGCTGGCCAGCTGTCCGTCTAACCAGCTAATCTTTCATCGAAGTCCGAGGCGCGATAGGCTGTGAAAACCCCAGAAGTGCAGAAGGGAGATCGATCGGAGCCACCCCTTCGAGCCGGGTTGACCCTTAACCCGTTCCAGATTTCGAGATGGCGATAGGCCAGACTAGATAGCGACAGCTGCTAGATTTCGAAGGGAGGAGTGAGAAAAGGGACCTCGCACTTCACTGCACATCGAAAGCTGCCCGCGAGTGGGCCTTAACTCTTTTTTGGGCTACACTGGAGGAAAAGTCTTCATTAATGTTGATTTTATAAGCATTTTATTAGATTTTTGTTGAGGGAAGTTTAAAAAGTTGTTGAAGAAATGGAAAATGTAGTTAACATAACCCAGGCAGCTCGAATATTTTATATTTTCAGTTTCATGGAAAAGGTTTTGTAATGAAAAGAAATCAGACTTTGGCTGTCATGATGTTTTTTTAACCTCTTTTAAGCTTTATTTACATTACTTCTATAAGTTTTTTAAAGTGTATCCCTCTACCTCAATCCTCAATCAAGCAGGCAGCCTAAAATTCGTTCCAAAAACACTTTTAATATGCATGCACGGTGACCCGTGGTTAGCCTCGTACCCTCTAACTTTCCGCGTTGCCCTCCCTTGATTTGCAGTTCATTTCGGGATGCTCCTGAATACTGAATCCTGAATTCAGGATACTCCTTGGATGGTCCTGGTCCGGCTAGACAGCTGCCCCGCACCGCACTGCCCATCCCCTCCCTGTTCCAGTAATTACACGGGGCATTTACTTGGCCTTTGTTTCGCATCTCTCTTGCTTATTTCAAATTTATTTTCCGCTCCTCGGCGCTGCCCTGCCCCTGTTTGCATATCCCGGCATCCCGTTGAAGGATAAAGGCGCGCGCTTAAATAAGCAATTACCGTGTGCCAGCGACCAGCATCCTGTCAAAGTCCTGCCCAGCGTCCTGCCAAAAATATAACACAAATAAAAGGGTTGAGCCACTCGGCCAGGACAAAAAGCGCCGCAGAAAAGGGTTCAACGGTGGAAAAAAAAGGGGAAGAAAAATCGGACAAAAACACACACACACACACTCGTACATAGCCCGTCTGTCGGTTCTGATTTAAATCTTTGGCCATGACATGTGGCGACCAGACAAGGTCCACCCTGCACAACCCTTTCCTTTCTGGCCGCTAAAAATCTCTTTATTGATTTTTTAGCCAGCTTTAAAAGCGGCCAGACAACGGCTCAAGTTCAAGTTCAACACTTGGTAATTAATTTCGCCCGGTTATCCTTGGGCTAAAAGCAAAGTGCGTGGCGGGCTCATTAGCATAGGGCCAAGGGAAAAAGGGTCATTGTGCTTTTAATTGGAAAACATTCCGAAAGGGAAGGGAGTGGAAAACTCATTAAGATTTCGCCGCACAACCCTTTGGCCGACCGGCTTTTCTGACCCAGTTTCTCCTGACCTTCTTGTCCGTGGATCGTAATTAAGCAATTAGCTAGGAAACACTTTCACCCTTTTTGGCCCTTCCGCCTGTGAACTTTGGTAACTGACCCACGCAAGGTGAAGTGCTTTGAGCCAGGTGTATGACTTTCCCCCTCCTCCTAGCTCTTAGCTCTTTTGGCTGTATCTCGTTTTTCTGTTCAACTCTTTTTGTATCTGTGGCTCGGCACTTCCTGTCATTCGTTTTGGAAATCGCGACATCGTGATTGCATTTGGCATATGCACATGTGTACTCGATGATGATGATGATGATGCAGCTGGCCAAAAGGACGGCCAATGGCCAATGGCCAGTGGCCAGTGGCCAGTTGGCCATTGACCAAATGCAGTGGCAGTTGCAATTCCCCCTTTCGACCGGCATTGACACATTTTTTATGTTTCGGATTCATTTTTGCCATCGAGTTGGGGTTATGTGTGTGTTCCCACGCTTTACTGACCAGGCGCAATGTGGATTGGGTTAAACGGTCAAGATTTGCGGGATTTTGGAAGATATATATGCATGTTGTTTGTTGATTATTGGAGGATCTAAAGTAGTGGGACTTACTAGCTTGTGATGGAGTCAATGACTTCCTTTTCGTTTTAAGTTAAAGTTATTCCACCTAAAATGCTGGTACGTTTGATTTTTACTTCTTAAAATATATTTCTAAGGAAAGTAAGAATCTAGATCTGAACTCTAATATCAAATACTGAATATTTCTTACTTATATTAACCTCATTTCATCCTCCCTTTCCTATATTTATTATTTTTCAGCAATGACGGATTGATTGGCTTTTGGATCCTCTCGAGCAGCTGCAAAGCTGTTTGTTATTTTTGGCCGCGTGGCAAAAGGAACTTTGATCGATCGGAACATTAGAAGTCCACTTGATCGCATCTCTGAAACTTGATTTATGGTCGCAGGCTCCGCTCCTTTTGGCTGCTTTCGATTTCTTGCTAAAACCCAGGGCCATAAATTAGATTGACTTTGCGATAGTCGGACAGAAAGTTCGCTAAAGCCGGCAGCAGCTTTAAGGACGAAGCAACGGCTAATGAGGCGCTTTGCAAGGCTCAAACGAAATGCGATCCAGGACTTTGAAGGGGTTTGACTACACTGTGGAAAATATTATAATAATCATGTTTAGTTTTTATAACAAAAATCACATATTTTCTTCAAAGTTTCCTTCTTAAACCTTGCTATTTCTTTTCTTATTTATTTTATTACATTTTTTAATATTTTCTAGCCGTGTAGAGGCCCGCATGGCTGTTTACCATTGCATTATGCTCGCTGCTTGCCGCTTGCCTGATTTTTTGAGGGCCTCTCCTGCACTGAACCGTTCACCGGCGGCCCTGCCAAAGGTCATGGGTGGGGCTTAATAGGGAGGAGTAGGGGGAGGAGCAGGAGAGAATAAGGGGGCTGGCTTAGCAACAATTGCTGCGGCGCTGCTGAGCCAAGCTTTTGTGCCTTTGGTCGGTTGCCAACCGCAAATATGTTCTGGTTCCCATTCTTATTTTCCATTTCCCATTTTCCATTTCCTCTGTTCCCATTCTACGTTGGTTGTTTTATTTTCGCATTCTGCATTTGCTGCCATTGCAAAGTCAACTAATTGAATGTGCTAAACTCACCCACACAAGCGCAAATATCGCGTTATATGGCGCATTAAGAGCTCATTTCTAGCTTTCTTCCCTGACCCTGATGAGTCCTTCCCCCCGGCCCTCCTCTAAGTCCATTGAATACGCCCTGCAGAGAAAGAAACTATAAATGTTTGAGGGTTAAACTTATTTTAGGGGTCTTGATTATTCATCTCTGCAATCTGCAATCCTAAATTTATTTTGAATGATTTTATAGTAATTTTTATAATCTGTTAAGAATATTAATGGTTGTTATGATTAAAAAAAAGCCAAAATTTATATATGGTAAATCAATTTAAAAGCGTTTTTTATGATAAGTTATCCTTTTTCTGTTATTTGTGATCATAAAAACCTGATATTTACTGTATAACATAATCTTTAGTGTAGTAAAAATGTAAAATTAAAGCAGATAAATGTGTAAAATACTAAAAAAAGTATCCTTAAAACTAAATTAAAATTTATCTTATTTTAAACATAAATATCATACATCTCCTTATTATAATGATATAACAAAATCAAGAACAAAATTCGAATTTTTCCCCTGTGCGTGGGTGGTCCACCTCACCCCCAACCCCCCCTCACAATAATGTTGATGACGATTCCTCCATTTCTCGATGCATTTGTATGGGTAATTACAGTGGTGTGTGTGTGTGTGAGTGAGTGAGTGAGGGACGTCTGCTGGCTGTCCATGACCATGGGGTGGAAATTCTGCTCGCAGTTTTTTTCTATATACACAGTTTTTACCGTTTTTTTCCGTTCCAACATTTGCCGCAGTCTGTCTCTGTCGCGCCAATGGCAATTCTTCACCCTGCCCTCGGTTATTTTTTTCTGATCTCACATTTTTTTCTCATTTGTTTTTTGCGTTTTACTTGCGTCGGAAACCGCCATTTTTTATGCGCGCTAACTACGCCGCCCTCTCTATGCCTCTCTCCCTCCCACCCTCGACTGACCTCTCTGTCGCACCCTGTAAGTAAGCGTAAGGGAAGAGGCGCACACTCACAATGCAAATTTGCGCATTAGAAAAAATTGTGGGCTGTGTTTGAATGGTAGTTGTGTGTGTGTGTTTGTGTTTGCCTGTGTTAGTGTGGCATACAAAATGGATTTTTTTCAGTTTTTTAAGATTTGTTTTTATTTAATATTGTTTTTAAATTGAGTAGAATTAAAATATTTAAAATTGTAAAATCATTTTAACGACATATTCATAAAAGGTTTGATCAGTTAAAAAAAAAGTCATAAAAAATATTTATTAAATACAGAAATCGATGAAGAAACCACCAAATTGAAAATTGCCTCAAGCCAGCTATATACTTTAAACGGAAAATAATATTTTAAACTAATTATATTATATCAAAAACCAATTTTTTGTAATACTTAACTGTAAGAACTTATCAGCCAGTACAGCACGTCAGTAACTAGGAGTCTTATAGATGAGCTAGCTTTTGTTAGATAATGTTAATGGAAACATTATCTAAGATAATTATATATAACAAAATAAACTATTCTAAAGTAAGTTTGAATAGATCTGATACTGCATTACAGGCTGTCCACCAAAGCAAAAGTATTATGAAAAAACGTTATTTTATATAAAACGGATTTCAAATTAGGCGCCAAATATCCATTTCAAATTAGACTGCACTAATCTTTTAGTCTAAGTACGAGGCTTGTGTCACAGCTTATGGAGGGTGTCTCAACTATCTACACAATCTGCACTGTATAGTATATTCATTAGAAAAGGTTGGTAAACTAGATAAATTATTAATAGCGCCATCTGAATGTCGTCTAGTTCACGATACCTTATCTTGATACAATATACATACAATAAATATTACATAAATCGAATACCTAATAATAAATAGTGGTATTCATATTAAAATATAATTGTTTATAAATTCTAAGGCATGTCCGTAATAAATAACAAATTTTAACCTAAACAAATTTTTATGGTATTTTTAATTTTGCTCTCTGGTCTTACTTAAGCATCGATAGATAGGCAGCCTCTGCCTATCGTGAATCGATATCAGCAAATGGAATTTGTGAATTTTACTTCCCCGGTAAAGTGCGTCCAAAACAAAAACAGCATTGTTGCGCTTTCGTTGGGGGCGTGACCGCGATAATTCCAGTGCTCCAGTGCAACAACAACGCAGCACAAGCCGAGCCGAAGAAGAAAAAGAGCGGAAAAAGTCAGAAAACCCAAGAAAATCCCACAAAATGAAGAGCAACGTTAATCAGGGCGGTTACGCCCCACCTGGTTTTGGTTCCGGATATCAACCGAATGCTCCACCCGCCGAGGGATTTGGCTATCCACCGCCCAGTGGCGTCCATACCGCTCCTTATCCTCCCGTCCCTGGTCAACAACCGCCGCCGCCCATGAATTACGTGAGTTCCAAAAATGTTTCTTCTTTCAGACATTTAAATATGTATGCATGTATGCAAGTATGTGTGGTAGGTGGGTGTTGGAGGGGTGGCAGTGTTGTAGGGGTGCCACTTGTTTAAACACACGATACAACAATGACGTCATGCCAATTGGTCTTGCTTATTTATAAACACAAATCACATATTGAGAGAGATCTATAAGATAGGCACGCGATTCAGTGGATATATAAACAAAAAAATCTGTTTTTTACCAAATAATTGCATTTATTTTTTTTTTTTAAAAAACCAGAACTGCAGACTGGATAAACAAGTAGAAACCGGGACTCTTGATAAATATTAAATATTTGAAGTAATATATTTGTATACCCTTTAATCATCAAGCAATGAGGCAGATTTGCTATGTTAATCTTAGGTATTAAACAGGGAAATATCAGGGCTTTTGGTTTTGTAAAGTTTGCACATTACTCATCAGCTTGTATGAGTTACATTTACATAGCAGTCCAAAAGGTTTTCCCCTTTTTAAGTCGCAGAACTCTCTATAAGAATCAGTATATCCATGATATGAAAATGTATTTTAAAGAAATGAGCTCATCTTATGAATATTGGAAGATAGAAAAGTTTTCGGTATTCAAAGATAATTACAAAAATGTAAAAACTCTTTTTTTCCTGCAAGTTCAAGCTAAGGTTCAAAAAACAAATATAGAGGCAAAATATTCGTATATATACATATATATATATATTTATGAATAGTTCCTTGTATATTTCAATTGTTGCTTTAGAAGGATAAAACATCCCAGAGAACATATAAAAGTGTGTTTCTATAAACATCGCTGTAAATAAATATAAAAACCACTTGGGAGCTGAATTAGCGATAAGAACAGCACTTAGAATCCACGTCACAGAACAAAAAACTTACCACAATTACCGCCCCTCAATAAATGTTCTCAACTCATTCGTCGATCAACTCTCGATCGTTTCAGGGCTTCACTCCAGGTCCTCAGCAAGCCGGTTACGCTCCAGTTCCCCAGATGCCGCCATACGGAGAGACACCGCCTTATGGAGCCGGACAACCACCGTATGTGGGTGGTCCAGGAGGCCAACCACCTTATGTGGGTGGTCCAGGTGGTCAGACACCTTATGGAGGAGGTGCCCCACCGCCACAGGCTTTTGGAGGATATCCCCCTGGGCCAGCAGGACCAGCAGGACCTGGACACGCCTTCGGAGGATATCCACCGGGTCAGCCGCAACAGCCCATCGTCACGCAGCCGGGAATGGGTCCAGGAATGGGTCCGGCAGTGCCACAGGGCGGACCAGGAGGCAAGTATTGAACGCACCCGTGAAGTATAAAACAATATGGCCCAAGTTTTTAAACAAACATATGATAAGAATATTATACATATTATTCTCGATTTCATAAGTTTCAATTGCCAGATTAGAGTCAAACTCCGATAGCTGGAATCACTATCACAGCTTTTATCTGTAGGAATTAGTTAGGTTTGTACAGAAACCATATTGAACCAAAGATTTGACAACTTTTCATGGAGAATTTGAGTTGATAGTACTGCTTATTGAAGTTTCACTGTATACATGTATGTAGTTATTTCAAAAATTTATGTTTCACCAATTCCAAACCATATTCCACGAAATGTTCTTATCAAAACTCTTTAAAGTATAACAAATAACAAATTCAAGGCGTAGGTTTTATGACCCCAAGCTATTATCGGTTTTTGCTTCCCTCTTTGAATTACTTTGATTGTCATATCTTACTTTACTTCTTATATAATCATACTACGTAGGCCGCTGAATCAAAACAAAAGCGCATCTTGTATGCCCAACGTGTCATTGCCCTGCTAAGTGAGATAATGTCCAATCAGTTGTCTTGAGATTCTTTCAGGTTGAAACCATTGAACCAATCATCAGAGATAGAGGGTGGAGGACCAAGGGTGCCCCAAATGCAAAGTGCGATGCAAACATTTGCGTAGTCACTTTGAAGAGTGTTAGAGATTTCGAGGTTTTTAGACCTAGTTGGTTGTTATCTTTGTTGTTTTGTTTACACGTGCGTCGGATCCGTCCGAAATGCACAGAAAACCCTGTCAGATCTCTTCGAGCTTATCGGCAAGCGGAGCGTTGTCTGCCTTAATTGAACCAATAAAATAATACAAAGCGGCATTTAAAACGCCCGTCGCCATGGATGGCGTTGATTTTGCCCCCAGACGAGCAGTTAGTTCATCTCTGTGCAGCAGAGCAGTCGGTCGTGCCACAGTCTAGAAAATGTCCACTGAAAATCCAACAAGTTGTGTTTCCACTTTGGATCTGAGTGGTGAAAATCGTGGAAACTCGGAGGATAGTAGTTCCAGAGGTGTAAAGAGTGGCTCAAAAGTCCTGCGTTTCATCTGGCACTCGCTGTATAGCCAGTACAACCAGATCTGCTCAAGATCCCAGACTCTGAGGCAACTCGTTCGCCGGGAGGCCAACAAACCGTTGCCCAAGAAGCTCAGACACACCATGCGGCTAAATAAGTCGGCCAAGCGAAAGGGCTACGAGTTCTACATTAGCGACGAGGACAGGAGGTGAGAGGAGGTCACAATTGTGGTCTTGACAAGACTGTGAAAATACTCTTTAGGAGTCATTTCATTACCCAGAAGATTATTAAAAATCAGGATAAGAAATGGGAGGGCTTTCTAGATGATATTTTTAAGAGGACTTTATAATAATAGGTCAGTATCGCAGCACATTTTCTTAAGTAGCCAGATAAGATATCTACTCGTTTATCTACTGTAGTTAGGTGCAAAAAACTTAAATCCCATCTACCTAAAAATATCTCAATTATGTAAATCTTTTCAAGGTTTCCTTACATTGTGAAATCAAAGATTTATTACTACGTTTATCTTTAGAGCCCGTGATAAAGTATATCATAATAGCACAGATTAGGTACAAGAACCATGATGCCTGAGGTAGAGGGTTATCTATGGGGTATTTGTGGAGAGGTCTGCTCCATTGTGATGCCTCCAATTAGGAAGGCCGAGCAATTGTGTCGGTGACATTGACCAATTGACACACTGGCAAACTGAACGAGCTGAACAAGATGCCCTTTTGTGTGCCCACTAATTCAATTTGCCCGCCAAGATTATGAGAAGTCTAATAGAAGATGACATTCCACCACAAGTTTATTCTAAGTTTATACAAGAAACTTTAGTACATTGGACTAATACCTGATACTTTTTGCAGGCGACTGGATGAGTATACCTACCGGAATTCCGAATTGTCCGCGCGGATTGGAGTACCTTACGACTATCGACCAGCTTTTAGTTAAGCAGAAGGTCGAACTGCTCGAGGCCTTTACCGGTTTCGAGACCAACAACAAGTTCACGATCAAGAATGCTTTGGGTCAGAAGGTATATTTCGCGGCGGAGGACAACGACTGCTGTACGCGCAATTGCTGTGGACCTTCGCGTCCCTTTGACATGCGGGTCTTCGATAACTTCCAGCAGGAGGTGATCCACATGCACCGTCCATTGGCCTGCTCCTCTTGTCTGTTTCCTTGCTGTCTGCAGAGCATCGAAGTCTCGGCACCGCCAGGCAATGTCATTGGCACCATCGAACAGGAGTGGTCCATCTGCTCGCCATCCTTCCGAATTCTCAATCATCTGGGCGACACAGTCATGCGCATCGAGGGACCCTTCTGCACCTTCTCGCTGTGCGGCGACGTTGAATTTAATGTATGATTGATATATACCTTAATTACTATATGATATTAACTTTAATATTTGTTCTTTAGGTGGTATCGCTCACTGGCGAGAAGGTCGGCAAGATCTCGAAGCAGTGGTCCGGCCTGGCTCGTGAAATTTTCACGGATGCGGATTTCTTTGGCATCAGTTTCCCACTGGACTTGGACGTGCGCATGAAGGCCGTTCTGCTGGGCGCCACATTCCTGATTGTAAGTGATATATTTTAAATTAGATTTACCTAATAACCCATCGTTGGCCTCGGCCAATCAGTTGTATAGTGTTCATTTCTATCGGTTCAAGCTGTTGCGACGTTTGCAGCGCAGATTTCGTTGGTGCTGAGGTAATGTGAATCCCCCAGCCCATCAAATCCTCCAGCTTAGTTTTTAGTAGGCTAGCCGAGCTTTAAGACCTTTAAACGTGTATGGTACTCAGACTAATTTTGTTTATTTCATTTTTTGCCCCTCAGGATGCCATGTTCTTTGAGAAGTCTGGAAACCAAGAGACCGATAGACCAGGAATGCTATAGGAATCAGGTGGTGGCTTGTTCTGCGACTGTTTATGCCATGCGGCCGAGTGTTGCGCTGATTGCGATTGCGCAGATTGCGATTGCCCTGATTGCGATTGTGACGATTAAAAAAGAAGGAACATTATTTTTTGAGTTGCCGCTTTATCCAGATATCTTCCCAGTGAACTGTCGCGTACTAGTCTTGTGTACCAAATGCTTGTTGACGAAAATGAATTCGTAATAATGAAACTCCTTGTTAATTTTGATATTGAAACTGAAACCTATTTAACTCAGGCTTCCTTCTACTGGACATTGCCAGAATATTAAATTATCTTTAAGTTATGAGCATTTTTGCTATTTCGCCACATCAACGATATACATATTTAACGAAAAATCAGCTTTATTCATGAAGATTTAACGATGCACATTGAAGGAAAACTAACTAACGAGCTACTCGTTATTAAACCAAGTACTTTAAACTGTATTTTGAGTGTCTTATACATAGAAACATATATATACCAGAGTATATTGTTAAGCTGTCAGGAATTTATATATACCCTTACTATAACTACCGAAGAAATTTATGTTTTCTTTTATGTATTACTATGATGGTTGAATAAATCATAAAGAAATGTATTTGATCTTTAAATCCGAATTGTTATTGAACATTAATTAATTAGAAGGTCGACCTGTTGGCCATTTAAGTCCAGCTTGCTTATTTTAGTACCCTTTTTTGGGCAAACAGGAAAGTTATAGATTTTTGAATGAATTCGTCTTGTTTATCCTCGGGAACTTGAGCTGCGATTGATTTCACAAACTCCCCAAAGGCATCGATAGATGGTGTGTATTTACCAGCATGATTGATACCATCTTTTTGATTGTTTCTTAGATTTTGATTAGTTCGTAAGGCTAAGTCTGTTTGTAAAGAGTCCGTTTTTAAAGAACCGTCCTTGTCCAGCTTGGTCTTCTTTGAAGGGAGATCTGCCTGAATAATTATTTCATCCGTACTAAGCTACAGAAAATAACTAAAATATAATTGTAAATAAGTAAGGTAATATTTAAATACAAACCGAAAATGTCGATGAACTTGAACGGGTCTTTAGAAAGCTATCCAAAAACCGTATTTTGCTAAACCAATATGGGCTGTACGTGAGATCGTTAGTTTTCTTGGCCCTTTTCAGTTTGATTTTCTCGTTTGAGAACTGTCCGCGCAGATTTCCAATTTTAGTTTTGATATCAGTCACTGTCTTGTTTGGAAAATGCTTGGCAATTCTTTCGAGGGCATCCTGCCGGCATGATTGGCTCTTGTATAGCAGCAATGTGTTGTCATATAGAACGGGCTCTGACTCGTACAGATCTAGCAGAAGCAGAACGTCTGATTTTTTCCAGGGAGTGTTGCGCTAGAAAGTATATGTTGGTTAAAGATGATCTTTATATTTACTATGAATAACATATATATACCTCGTTTCTCGGCGACATGTTAAGTAATATTTATTAGTTAAAATTGTGTTAGCTAAGATTTTTTAAGATCCAAACTCATGAAATAACAAATTCTACACAGAATCAGCACTTCTCAGCTCAGATTGCAAAGAGAAACTGATTGTAGATTGTCTGAGTTTGTGACTCAGTTGCCGGCTGAGAAACTGAGACCGGTTTTTCAATCATCTAAGCTAAACTCAGACAACGGTTTTAGTTTACCTGAGTTTTCAAGCTGATGAACCCCCTTCTGAGCTGTTTAACTTACAACTCTGATATCTATTCCTTGCAAATAAATTTTAGAAAAGCAAATATTAAATATTTGCCTTACCATTTGTTGACAAAAAGTTGTTGGCGACTGAACTGGAAGCATCACCAACTCAACAGCTGATTTTGGTCAATGGATCTGGAAACCGGCTCCTCAAGAGAACTGAAACGAGTTTTCTTTGATTAAAAATAAACACAGATTAAGGCATTGCACTTGGCAGAAGCTAAGGTTCAGTTTAGTTGCAAAAATGCAGGCGATGCGAGTTCTGATCGCTTTGCTTCTATCTGGAGTGCTTGGAAAGGATCTGCAGGAATGCGAGGATCTGGGAAAGGGAAGCCACCTCTGTCGGGAAATCGAGAGCTTTGAGCAACTGAATCGATATGTCGGGGAAAATTGGCGAAGCGTGAAGGTAGTGAATGAGCACACAGGCATTGAAAATGCAGAAAGTAAGGATTTACCTGGTCTCTCGAGACTCTTGCACTTGGATCTATCTGAATCCGGTGGCCTGACTATGGGTGATAGAGGTCTAAGCGACTTTAAAGCCCTGCAGGAGCTTAATATAACCCATTGCCAGTTGGAGGAGATGCAGGCGAAACACTTTCCGAACCAATCTCAACTTATCAATATAGATGTGAGCTACAATGATATACAGCTTATCACTGCTAAAATGTTGAGTGGATTGGCCAATTTGGAGTATGCAAACTTTTCCACTAACCTGATAGCAGAGATAGAACCCAATGCCTTCAAGAATCTTAAAAAGCTAAGATTTCTAGATCTAACCACTAACGAGCAGGAGAACATAACTCTGGGTGAGAATGCCAATCTAAGATATCTGTCTATAAGTAACAACAATGTGAGAGATGTAAGTGGATAAAAATATACTAAAAAACCTTGATTAAACCTTTCGTTAACCGCTAGTTCCAATGGTGTCGTCTGCGAGGATTGCCGAAGCTGGAGGAACTGCATCTGCACAGCAATTGGTTGGAGTACCTGGACATGGGGATATTCTACGCTCTTCCCAATCTGCGAGTCCTAAATGTGTCCAACAACAATTTGTATGACATCAAGCGGACTCTTTTCATGGCTCCTGGCGAGGTTGCGCCATTGGAACTCCTTGATTATAGTTCCAATAATGTAAAGGTCCTTGAGGATTCGGTCTTCTGCAGACTTAACAAGCTAAGGACCCTTAATATGTGGCTCAACCAGATCAATAAGATCCATCCTCGATCTTTTTTGGGTCTGAGCTCTTTGCAATCCCTTCAGCTGCAAGGCAACAAAATATCAATTCTTCCCGAAGAAGTATTCGCCAATCTTACGTCGTTGGAGAAGTTGGATTTAAGTAGGAATAATATCATAAAGCTGGGAATGGGTGTCTTTGGGGATAGGATTCTACGTAATCTTATCTATCTGGATTTGAGCAACAACAACATTGCCGAGCTGCATCCTCTGGCCCTTTCATCTCTGCCTTTTATCCAGGAACTCAGGCTGAGAAGGAACAAGTTGGTTAACCTTGATCTTCGTATGTTTGCGCCACTGCGACGACTGCAATGGCTCACGATCGGAGAGAATCGCCTTGAGGAGATCGAAGGAGAAATCTTGGACACCTTTGAGCGTCTTACTCATCTGGAGATCAACAATAATCGCCTTACGTTCTTGCCGGATTTGAAGTCGTTGGAAAATCTTAAGGGATTGCGGCACATTAGTTTGGAGGGCAATCCCTGGCAGTGTCTGTGTCTGGACGAGATCACCTCCTGGTTGAATGGGCATCAGGTGGCTTATGCCAGACCCAGCAGTGCCTATTTTACTGGCAAGAAACCGCTTTGTGTTGTCACGCCCATGGATAAATGTTTAAGGTTCCTCAATGAAGTGAAAGCTCAAGGAATCGTGGAAAGTTACGAGAAAATTTAACTCTCATAATCAGTTTTAAGTTTAATTTTATATTTAATCAAGAATAAAAAAGAATTAAAATATTATTTACAGTCTCAATATATCAACATTACAGAATACTTTTGTATTTCTGATTTTCGAACGCATTTGTCTGGCCAGTTGAGGAGCCATAAATCAATATCCAGTAAATGCTGGACTGCAGTTTCTGTTGTGGGTTCCGCTCCGCTCCGCTGACTGACTGGACGTCCGCCCGAGGAATCCTTAGAGAAGCCTCCGTAAATCACAGACAATTGGATGACCATGAGGGCAAAACTTTTAGCTAGCCAAAGTATTTGGCCAACTGTCGTAAAACAATAAAACGGAAGGCATGCGCTGAGGAGCAGAATGGAAGGAGGTGACTGGGGCGGAAAACCGAAGCCGAGATTTTCAAATACTTAACACCACTTAAGCGAACAGTTGGACAATGACAATGACGGAGGATTGGGAATTCCGAAAAGCCGAAGGTGGGGCTTTGATTGTTGAGCGTAATTTAGCGCAAGAATTTTTATTAAAATTTTCAATTTGTTTGCAGATAAACTTTCTAACCAAGCCGCAATGAATTGACTGATTGATTGATGGATGTGAAGATGGGTAGTAAATGGGATAAGTTTGGCAGGAAAATCAGATATATGTAAATGAGCAGGGAGTTATGAATGGTTTAACTCATCAGCGGAGATTGCTAAGGTTTCCTCGTTAGAACAGCAGAAAGTTCCTTGTTTCTGGTCTCCCCCCTAACTTGGCTCATTTTCATTCAACTATATGAATAGGCCGCAGGGTCAGAGCAAGTCGAGTACAAGTATTCCAGGTATTCGCAGGCGGGCAACAAAAGGACAATGGACCCGGGAAGTTGGCAACCAGGACATGTGCAGTCAATGTGCAATTACGGGAATAAAGGACGTAACACGGCGTATCCTTGCTCAACAGCTGCCATAAAAGTTATACTCCCCAACGAGGCCTTAAAGTGCCTGCCTGGCCTGACTGCCACTAATTAAATTAAATTTTCGGTTTCTCATTCGCTCGATGAATTAAGTGTCCTGTCAAAGGTGAAAGGTGAAGGCTTCCATGGAGACTTTCGTGTGGCAAAACGTTTCCTTGCGACTCTCCTGCGGACAGGGTCCATTCAATTAATTTGGCCACAAACTTTGCTCGCTCTGTTGTTTGCCCAATTCGATAACTGAATTTTCAGGATGGCTCTGACGTTCATGACAAACCTGTTGCTCCCTTTGCTTCCCCAAAAATCAAGCGGGTGAAATTCCCAAGGCCAGCGCGTTCTGAACCCTTGTCAACCTGAACTGAAGCTCCGCCGAGGTGTCAAAGACATTCCGGCCATCAATTTACCCCCGGCTCGCAACCCCTGTCGACTGCGTTATAATATTCTACGAAAATAAATTCAAATTTAAATTTTGTGCACATCCGCTAGGTGGTTTTCCTAATTTTATTTTCTTTTCATTTTTAATTCCGGTCAGAGTGGCCGGCACTGCACTCGCATTCACATTTTGTTTGGTTAATTACGTTCACGGCTAATTGCATTTCTGTGGCTTAAATGGCCGCAAAATTTGTTAACAAAATATTTGCTAAAACATTTTTGCACAATTAGCCTGGCCATTGTGTGTCCCATGTCCGTATGCATATTCATTATGCGGAATATTTGCCAAAAAAAAAAACTCCGGAATTGGATTGCACTTCAAATTACGAGTCTGAAATTTTTGCGGTCAGCTGCGATTTCTAA
The DNA here is from genome assembly GCF_018153835.1 of Drosophila eugracilis. Lineage (NCBI taxonomy): Eukaryota > Metazoa > Arthropoda > Insecta > Diptera > Drosophilidae > Drosophila > Drosophila eugracilis. The sequence continues at coordinate 6,305,633 of NW_024573038.1, read as the reverse complement.
TAATCTCTCTCTGAACGATCGATGTGGAGCCAATGCTTCGGCTGCTTGGGCATAGGAGCTGCCCAGGCGAACTTAAAGGATCGCCGCATCTTGACACTGGATCTCCTTGGCTTGGTCACCTGGCTGTTCTGCTCCAGGAGCAGCGATATCTCTGAGATCGATGGCAGCAACGGGGCTTTGTCCTTTTGCGAGTTAACGACTTTGTCTAGGACTTCGGTGTAGTCCTTCAACTGTTCACAGCACTTCAGCATCAACTTCCGAGTTCTATTCAAGAGGTTATTGAAGTCGCAGTAATCTTGCTTATAGCATACATTGGGTACCTTGGAGCGGAGTGGAATTATACATAAGTTTCTAAAAATGATATATTTTTCTAAAACAAAAAACCTACCTTGGAGTTGAAACTGCACTTCATGTTGTTCTGGCTGGGCCGCACGAAGTTGTCGCTGTACTCCAGGTAGTTGCCCTTGCAAATATCTAGGTCGTTGAACCGCTCAATGCACAATCCCGTGTGGTGTCTCAGTTCCTCCTGCCACTTGGGCACCTCGGACAGCCTCTTCTGCAACTGCTTGGTGCATCGAATGTTACTCCGGACCTTGCGATCCAAAATGGATAGGGAGCCCTTGGTCTCCTTGAGTTGGCTAGTGATGTAGCTGATCTGCTGGTAAGCTCTAGCGGTGTCCTCTTGCACGACCCTCAGCTCGGCATTACCCGATTTGGTATTGTTATCAGATTTGGTATCCATCGGGATTTGATTGCTTTCTGTAGAGCATTCGGATCCTTTTTCTGTCAATGGGCGTATTAAGCGGCCTTTTAAGTATAAAGCCCGCTGCTTCATCTTCTCCAGCCTATCAAATGCTTTTGAGAGTTCCAAGTCCGAAGAGCCCTCTTCGTGGAGCGGGATGTCATCTAGTGCGGAAATGCTGCAGTGGGTCACCTCGGTGCCACTTCCGAATTGGGGCAGTTCTGGTACATAACAACCCATTTTTAGTTTAAACCTGTGTAACCTGTGAAATGTGTTTGAGATGTGAAGATGAGTAAGTACTAGAAAGTGTTAATAAACTCATGGATTACTTTTTCTGTGATATAATATATATGAGAAATTGCAGTTCATCAGCAAATCATCTAAACACTGTTCTCTTTAAATTCTAAAAACAAAACAAGCAAAAATAAATACCTTAACTAAAGTTTTTGTGACACTTAAAATTCCCCAACGCTTAAGGCTAAAAAATGAATTTCTTATTACCAGTTTGTTAAGATCTTTGTTTCCAGTTTTTGGTATTTTCGCCTTTGGCGTTTTAATGAAAATGCCTGGCCCAGAGTGCCACAAAGTATGCAGCTGCCACAATGTTGCATGCAGCAGCTATAGAGATTCTCCTTTCGAAAGAGGGGGCACACACCTCAAAATGTTAGCCCGAGGGGTTGGAAATTCCTGGCTGCTAATGATTTTTAATAGCCAAATTGTAAGAGCAAGACTAAGGGATAAATGCTGCACTAGGTCGCAGGTGACTCCGTCCTGTAAAATGCCTCTTAAAAGCGTATTTGTGGTTGTTCTCCTGGCTGAAACACACACACAGACACATACATATACTGTCGATGCGGTCAATATAGTATGCAAAGTGGTGGCGGTCGGTGGGTGGTGGGTGGACGGGGTGGTTGTACTGACCATACTGACCTTAAAAACAAATTAGTGGCGCTTACTCAACAAGATTGAGTGGCTCGTGTATCGCTGTCATCGCCATCGTCATCGTGGCTATCTCTTTTTGGGTCAGAGGCAGAAGCAAAAGGGGTCAGGATTTCTTCAATCGGGTATATATATCCTCTCTCTTTATATAACTTTATATATAACTTACAGCCTTAAGGTGATCTTTAGAGTCTTCTCTTTTTAGTAATGTATCCCCTCAATTCATATTTTCCCCGCCACTGACCTTTGACTACGCACTCTGACCATGTAACCAAAGCGAAAAAGGAGAAAAAATCTGAACTTAATTAATGAAAGAGCCTGCGGCCGTTGCTCCTTGATCCTGCGACCACCTTCTGAATCCTCCTCCAGAATCCTGCTGCCAGAATGCATCTATTTATAGGCCCCTCAATATATTTTGTGATGAATATTCATGGGGAGAAGGAGTGGAGCTACGACCACTCCGATGACGCTGCAAATCAACAGTCGAGCATAATTTTTGTTAATAAAAGCGTGTAATAATTTGCCGCCAGCCGAAAACACGATGTTGGGGGAGAGTGATGGTGGTGAAAATGCCCAGCATGTGTTGCAAATGAAATTATGTAAATGTGACAGCAACAGCGACAACAACAACCAGGACACAGATGTATCTGCAACTGAATTTTGTATCTCTTTGTGGGGCAACGGGCAGCGGTTGACCCAGGAATACAATGGGGGGAGCGTTGGGTGGAAATGGGCAACCACATTCCCTGCCAAAACATGGCTTAATGTTGATTAGATGCATTAAACATGCAAAAGCCCAAAACCAGCAGCCGTCGTTGTTCTTGCTATCTCTGGGCGAAAACAATAAACGGCAGCATAAAATAGATATGTATGGCCATTGCGTATTTACTGGGCTATTTTTGGGTATTTCTATGGGAAATGAAATTAGTGCAGCCTTTTAACTTTTGCGCGGCAATTGAATAACTTTAATTGGTAATAAAGCTAAGCCCACATGGAGCCGGAAATTGCGAAAAATTGCATCTGGGCAAGGCCAATAGCCAATTGCCAATTGCCAATCACCAAAGCCGTTTCAAAAGGGGCAACTATAGCCGCCTTTTTGCCCCTTTTTGGCCACAGGCTGTTTACGATCCTGCCAACTTTAATAGTAAATAACAACAATAACAAGCGCCGCAGGAGCAGCTGCTCAAAGTTTCAGAACAATGCAAAAAAGAAAAATGAAAATGAAAAAGAAAATACAGGGAAAACCAGCATCAGGAGCAGGGAAAAAGAACGCAGAGAAAAGAAAAGTTGAAAAACACTTTGCTTTGATGACCGTCCAAGTCTTTGGCTCTCGTCGTTGTCGCCATGGTTGCCATTCAAATGGCTCGCTTAATTTTACCCTCACCGCGGGGATTGTGGCAACTTTTTAATGACTCCTGGACATATTGTCCGCCCAGGTTGTCATTTCATCTTCGGAGGGGCGAATGTATCGCATCCGTCGGGTGACAGATTCGGTGTGAAAGGATCCACTTCTTGGGAAGTACACGTTGTGGAATTTCAAAGACGTGCAAAAGCGTTTTTTTGAGCTTATAAAGTTGGTATTTGGGCTTCTTCGAATTGGTCAGCATAAAATAAAAAGGATTTCAGGTTGGAATTCATTTAAGCTTAAACTTTGGAAACACAATTAGGAATCCTTAATAGCAGACACCTTGTTGCTAAGTAGACTTTAGCATTAAATGGGATTTACCTTAATGGGAGTTTACTCTAATATTCCCTAGTAATCTGCAAGATATTTCCCAAACTTAAAGAGCATTAACCAGTCAGCAGGATAACCCAGGTCGACTGCATCCACTTTCACAGCCGATGGCTAGGCCCAATCATTATTGATTTCCTGACTGGCTGCCCCAATCTCGCGTTCGCCAGACTTATCTGGAAAAAGGGTGAGCTGCGAGTGCCACTTGGGGCGCTTTGACAAAAACTTTCTTTTGTACATATTATTTATGCTCGGCTCCCCGGGGGGTTTCCAAGGAGGATGAGGAGGAGGTGGAGGCCAGAGGTCCCCTCAATACAAGTTGCTCCTGTCACGGTTGTTATTGCTCTTTTATTTGTATTGGCTTTGGGCCTGGTAGAAACATTTTTTAATTTATGTAGCAGCTGTTGCTCCAGCGTAAATGTCAAATGCATTGGTTTTGTTTTGGATTTTGTATTTGGTTTCGTTTATTTTTTTTGCTAAAAAGGGGAAAATGGAAAAGGAGAAAGTCAAAGCCCAGGACTCATAATGTGTTAAGTTTTCCGCCAACGACGAGCGAGCGAAGTGAGCGGAGTGGCTCGTGCTCGAGTTGTTGGCAAACAGCTTGGCGTCTTGGCCAAAACGACGCTCCACTTCTACCAACTTCGAGCTTCAAGTGCCACCAAAAAGTTTGCCCCAAAAGAGGCCAGCAAACTAATTATTTAGTTTCGCTCCGTTCCGTTTCGTTTCGTTTCGCAGCGGCAAATGCCAAACGTCAGCCAAATATCAATAAAAACTCCAATCGAGATCTATTTCAATTAACTTGTTAAAAAACTTTTTAATTAACGGCACTGCAGAAGTTAGTTTTCCTTTCCCTTTTTCCCGTTTTTTTTTGTCCCCGCCAGAATCCTGCCTGAATTTATGGCTGCGCCTAATTGGGCAACAATAAAGCGAATGGAAAAAGGAAAACAGGACTATAAAAATGGAGGAGTCCTGTGATATGTAAATGTTTATAAATCAAGTTGCGTCTGTTGGCGGTGACAAGTGGTCGGCCGACTGGTCGGACTCTTGAAATAAATAAATAAACAAACCAACGAGAAGGCGACCTGTGTCCTGGTTAGCTCAACATTCCGATTTTCCCCTTTTCTTCCCCCCCTATTTGTTTGCCACACAAATAGTTCTACTTTTACTTTTACCCTCGTCAAAAATAGACTGAGGGGGCTTTCTTTTTTTCAACCTGACACCTTGTGATTTAAAAGCCGCAACATATGAGTCGGGGAACGACTTGGTCTTCGGTGATTTATATGAACCCAGTTGATTTACTGCCACAACAGCTATTAGTAGGTTCAGAAATATTCCATTCCTCCCCCTGAAAATGGACACTCGATTTGCTGCTGTCGACAATTACATTGTCTAGACTCGAAGACCAAGGCGGCTGTCAAAACTAGATGCTCCTTCAGGACTTGAAGGACTTTTTGGGCCAAGTCAACGGCTTCAAGTCGATTATAGAAATGACAAAAGCAGCACTGGCTGGCAATACAATGCTAAGTAATTTCGAGTTTTTTAGCCGCTTGATAAATCGTGCCAACAGCTTGGTGCTATTAATAAGATAAATGAGCGCCAATAAGTGGCGCTGGCACTTCGATTTCATTCCCCGGTGACTTCTCGACTTCCGCTGGAACAACGCGGCGTATGCGTAATTACCATTTCATATGCATTAAGAGGAGCTTCAATCACCCACCGACCATTTAAAACCCAAATAAGGTGCACAGGAGAAAACTGAATATAGCAATTAAAGGTCATTTTAAGTTTAAGCCTCTCTGCTTGATTATTAAGAAAGAAATTATGTATGAAAATGTGGAATTGAAAGTGATTTTTACTATTTTTAGTAATGTTTACCATTTCTTTCAGTGTCCTGGAAAGATGATATGAGGTACGAGGAAAAAGCAGCGGAAAATGGGAGTCAGAAAAAGTGAAGTGAAGCAGGAGAATCAGTCGCGATGTCATTAAGCGCATTTGAAAAATCATCAACAATACAAACGCGATGCGTTGACAATATTGCCAGCTTGGACGCCAGTGGATGGAAAAGCGCGTACCAATAAATTGAAATACGATCAATAATAATTATGATTGGAATTGGTAGTGGGAGATTGGCAGATTGGTAGTCCAGACAGGCGGAGCGCGGGAATTTCTCAAAGTGAATACACCGAATAATTGCGTTTCCATGCAATTGCTCAATTCCACAAGGAGTCGCGCTGCCTATCGGGCACAATAGGGCGATTATCGATAAGTGAAATGGGGCTGCAGAAATAATCATTAAAGAATGGCCTGTCGCCACACTCTCAAGTACTCAAAGGGCGAACGGCAACGAGCGCCTCGGGCTTATTTTCAAAAGAATCATTTTTTACAATTACTTATCGATGGGAATTAAAAGTTTCAATGGGAGGAATATATTGAAGTTTTTGTTAAGAAATCTTTTTTGGTTTATTGTACACTTTTTTTATGAATTTTTAAATCAGTTTTAATAATGAAATAACTTGGTATTTCATACAAAAATGTTGTCGACAACAATTATTATCTTTAATGGACAATAGTTTATAAGTCCATTCATCCATTGTGATATCCCGCAGAGTTCCGACCGCAAATTCCCATCGAAGTTCCCATTGTGCTGTTTCCCCCTATATTTATGTTTATATATATATATATATATATATAGTATACATAGCCAGGGGCCACCGACAATGGCAGCGTTTAAAAAAACATTAGTTCAACTGGCCAGCAGCAAGTTGAGTCCCAGTTTAGCGAGTGGGAGGAGGGGAGTGGAAATGGAACAGTCCAAGATGCCAAGGTCCAAGGTCCAAGGCTTTCCCCCGCCCCTGAAAGTGAAAGATATCCCGGCCGAGTGACCGCAAAATTTCACTGGCCTGCTGTCCAGTTCGTCACAATGGAAATCCAATTTAATTTTACTGATTCTGCACTTTGCACAAATCGAAGTGCCCTGACCAAAATCTCATCGTTAAAGATGCGGTCGGGCCAAAACCGCAGGCTTCACCGCAAAACAGGCTGCATTTGGCCAAAGGGAACCCAGGGAGGGGGGCACCCAGAAAGGGAGAGATCTCCATTACACAGATGCCCAGACATGCATATAGATGTACTTAGAGTACCGCACACAGTACAGTGGGCACATCTAATTATTGTTTACCGTGCTTAAACGCCGGGAAAATTGAATTGGAATCAAGAAAAAAACAAATGCGACGAAAATCGAATTTGCGTCCGGAAGTTGAGTTTCCTTTGCGGTCAGCAGGCCACGAGTAGGAAAACAGAAAGGAGCCAGACCAAGACCAAGAGCAGGACTCACAGCCAGGACAGACCAGCAAACAAATCCTCAAAGATTTCAGCTTAGTCCCGAGGCAATAAGCAGCCAAAGAAGCGTAAGGAAAAGACATGGGAAAGACACAGGTAAAAAAGATTGCAGCACTGAGAGAAAATGTGCTGTTAAGATATATATATTTTTAATAATTATAAAATATATTTCATATACAAATTATTATAGTCATGGGGTTGTTAATTTGTAATATAAATTATATATTTTTAAAAACTCCAAAGTTCTTTATATCTTTTTTAGTAAAGTGAAGTTTAAGATCATAATCAGTAAGCAATATCCGCAAACAAAGTATGGCTTAAAAATTTCTAAAAAATTATTAAAAATAACTCATTACTTAGCCATCGCTTTTCTCCAAGTGCTGCCAGAGAGGAACGAGATGACATCAGGTTGGTTTGGGGTCTGCAAGGTTAGGCCCGGTTCACTAGACGTCAAGTCAATGTGGATTTGACATTTGATTTCAGACATTCGCCCGAAACCTTTTGCTTGTCCCGTGTATTCACATCCGACTCCGACTTTCCTCCTCCCGAACGGGGTTCGTTCTGGGAAATGCAACTGACCAAAACCAGAGTCATCCAATTAGAAGAAAACACCGAAATGAACAGGCCCAAGCAGCTGTCAAGTTGGAAAAGGCGAGCATTTTGCATTACGAATGCAAATTAAATTTCTCGCTTGAAAAAAAAAAAAAACGGAAAAAAAACTCTGAGCCAAAGTTTGTATATGGTCCTTGGGGCAGAGATTTGTGTGTGGGCTTATTTGGGGATCCTGAAATGTCTGGCAAATATTTACCTTATTAACAACGCGGCCGAGACAGAGCAGTCGAGTGGCCATGCCAACGCAATTTTCGACCAGATTTTTTCTCTGAATTTCGCCCGTCATCATTTTCACCTTCCGCCCGAGAGTAGGCTACAACTTATGCTAATGTTACTGCCGCTGGGTGTTAATTCAAACGACATTATTTAATGCCCAGCACACGCAACACTGAAAACAACAAACTGTCAGCCAAAAGCCACAGCAAGTCGGATGTGTGAAAAGAAAGTGACTTTAATTAAACGTGTGTGTTAAGTGCCTCGGCATAGGCTTGCATAATTCATTGAAGCTCGACAATTTCTACCATTGCGCAATTCTGCAGCTAGCTGAGTCACGTTTTCGGATATTTTCCTATAACAATAGTTGGATGGCAAACTAGAAACTCGAACCATATTGGCCATTAAATCCCCATCACAGGTATATTATTTTCGATGAGCTATCATCTGTGCCATGGGATAATCGAAAAATTCTCATGTACCCAGTAATTTTACACGGCCAGGGCAGGAAAAAATTTGCATATTTATTAAATTTTGTGATTGAATTTGATAAGGGATAAGGGGCGTATTGTGAAACCTTCGATGAGCCGAAGCTGAGCTGATTTATTGATTGGAATCCCCTATCCAGCTTCCTCCGACAAAGTTTTTGGCTGACGAAAACTTGCGGTTTCATTAGCGAATACAGACGTTTGCATTGATTTTTGGCCAACGTCTCGTGACTAAATTGGTTGTTAAAGCGAAAACATTAAATTAGTCAGCAAGTTTGGAAGTCTTTGGTACTGAAATGCCACAAGTTTCACATTCCCCGCCGTCTGACACATAGTAAATGTCAAATTTGTGACTTTATTTCAGCCAAACGGCGATGTTTGATAAGGGAGAAAGTTTCTATATTTCAGCTATGTTCTTTCAAATGTCTGCTTTATTATTGCCAATAACTGTTGTAATAAAATTGTTGGCTTACAGCATTATCCTGTTCCCTTTCCATGTGGAATATTACTGAAACTGATATGAAACAAATAAGGAATAGGTAAAAGGGGACCAAAGTATGGTGTGAGTTTCGGGGGGAAGCTCCTCTCAATACGGAGGCAAGTTTTATGGCCCGACAAGAGATGAAAGATACAAATTAAACTTTTGCTTGGCAAGCGGAAACTGTCTGTCGGTTCGGGGGTTTCAATGCGTGCCAATTAAATTGTAGTTTTTGGAAATACAACTTCGAGGCAACTCCTTTGTTACCCAAAAACAGAATTACAAGTTTCGGCTTTGTTTAAAATTTTGAAGAAGGTAGAGAAATAATCCCCTTGGGTATAGAAAAGTTAAGCTCTAAAAATATATCAGATATGCAAAGTTCTAATACGAAAATGAAATGAAGTCTTCGACATTTTCAAGAATATTTAAGAGTTGTGAGTAAAATTGGTTCTTGAAAGCTTAAAAGTTGAACTACATCGCTTTTTCGATCTTGTTAAGTCAAGATAAGTTAATCTAAACAGTAACTATTTCGGTATTTCAAACCATTTTAATCATTTATCCCTGCAATCAAGTTCTCCATTACACGAACTGGGAAAACATTTAAAAAACGCCCGGGGAGATGAACTCCAAGTTTTGGCTGAGTTGAGCGATTTTCACAGCCTGCTCCAGTTAACTTTGGAGTGACGTTGATTTGGCCAAAACCCCCATTCGCCTCATATCTCTGTGATGTGTTGCGTGTTAGCCAAGTCGACACTTCAATTTGACAGTTTTATGAGCGTAAATGGTATTTTGTTAATGTAGTTGTCACTCGTCTGCCACGCCCACATTTCAATGCCTTAAAGTGTCAATTACCAAGATGAAGAGCCATTATATATATAGATATAGTGTGTGTATGTGTGTGTGTTAGCGGTATAAATAAATTATAATTTGCTTAGCGGCAACAACAAGAGCAATTGGTCTATTTACTTCGATTGCCGTTGTTGTTCTTCTATTTGTTGTGGCTGTTTATCGATGATTGTGTGTGTGCTTCCCTTTTTGTTGTTGTTGGGGTCCCCGCCTTGTTGGCCACCCCCCTTTCGGCCCCAACGCCCTCTTTTAACCATCCGTTATCGCCAGTGAAAGAAAGAGAAAGTGCCTGGAGCCAGTTTTTTTTCGGTATGTTTTTTCATCTCTTATTTTGTTGTTCGAATTGTTGTCGATGTGTTGCTGATGCTGCCGGCGGATTGTCGGCCAAGAGGGGCGGGTGGTTAAGAGGGGCGGGGGCGTGGCGGCAAAGAATGTCAATTTCTGGCCATAATGTGCCTCAGACTTTTGCTTTTCTTTGGAGCTGTAAAACAAGACTGAGGCACTCACACTCACAAGCACATTCGGATGCTCAGCCACTCCGGCAGCTTTCCCTTCCTGTGCGAGAGTTGAATTCCGCTCCCAGTTGGGACACTGAGAGAAATTTGTTAGGAGTATCAACAGGGATAATTGGCTAACTATTAGTGCCCTACTGAAATCAAAGAGAAACCCATTCTTATTGTTATTATTGAAGATTTGATTTAAACTCTTTAAGGGCACCCTCTTATCTAAACAATCCAGTTAATAAAATCCAAAACAGCCATCATTAAGTTTTTTCTAGTGTTCGTCCACTTGTCTGTTGGCCAACTTTGACTAGGCCTTGGCCATTGGTTATTGGCCCTGGAGAAGAAATAGAAGCCGCTAACCTGAAAGTAAAAATAGGCATAAACAGCTCATTAGATGGCGTTTTAACGATACCCCTGCCATCCGTTGACAGCTTTTTCTTTCTGTCCACTTCGATTTGGGTAGAACCAGCTTCATATGCATATCGGACTTTCGCTAATTGAAAGCCGTCGAGTTCTCTCTGCAGTCAGTCACTCAATCGCTCAGTCATTCAGTCATTCCTTCACTGCACTGCGACACAATTAAGCCCAACCTCAAATGGAAAAAAAATATAAAAAAAAATAAACGGAATTGGAAAAAACTCTTCTTCGCGCACTTCGAGGTACAAATTTAGAAAACCTTTTGAGGGCACTTTCATTTACCATTTCTTGTTGCCGTTGATTTTGTTCGCTTGTATTGAAATTGCCTCGGTTGTCTTGGCTTTCGTTCGATGGATGGATGCGTTCGCTTCTTGAATGCGAAATGAGACTGAACGCGGACAAAGGCGCTTGCAAAGGCACTGGGAGAAAATGCTTGTTTACTTTCTATGTCCTAGCAGTCATAGAAGTTCATATTGTAAGACTATTTTCTAAAATTAAGTTGCCTAAGCTATGTTTCGAGTTTGAATACTTCAAATAGACGACATTGATTATAAGCAGAAACAATCCCAATCGAATGATTGGCTTTCTTAGAGGAAGTTGTTTAACATTTTCTGTTTCTGTGACTTTAAGGACTTTAAAGATTTCTCCCTGTGCAGGAACTTAACGGTCAAGAGGGTTCGAGTTGAGTTGCCTATTGTGCGCGGTACGTGAATGAATTCATAAAGAAATAAAAACGAAACCAAAAGGCAGCCAGCCAGCGGGCCAGCTAGCTAGCCACATGGCGGGGCAGCATGAAAAATTGAATGTAATGCGCAAATGAAATTCAACGGCGTCAAACGCAAATCCAAATACAAATCCCGGCGATGTCCCAATGGTTTTCATTTGGCCACAACGGCATGCATGTTGTATTGACTTTAAACAAAGCGAAATTAGAGGCACGCACTTTGCATTTAATCAGTACGCACAGCGGCAACACCAATTGGCACGCCAGCAGCAACATCGGTGGCAACAGCAGCAGCGGCGGCAGCAATATTAGCCAGTAACTATAAGCCGCTTTTGAAAATCGATTAGTCGAAAGGGAGGCAGGGAGGTGTTGTAGTTGGGTATTCCACCTCAATCATTCCCTCAATTTATTGACAGTTGGCGCGTGTGAAGAGCAGCCTCCCACCTTGCTCCCCCGCTTATTCGGCCACGCCCCTGAAAAAGTGCCAGCCTTGATTATTCCAAGCACACAGCAGCGCTTTCATGCATAATCTCACCTATAACAGTCATTACACCAATACCACAAATACTTACAGAAACTCAAACACACAGATACACTCACACGTGGAGTTTCAGTTAAGGAAAATGCCAAGGAAATTCGTGTTCGTGAAGAGCTCGAAAGAAAAGCGAAATCCGTTTGAGACAGCGACAAAACGTTGGTAATCAAATAATTTCATGCCTTTAATTGTCGACGGAGGTCGGTTAGTGAGGATAATTGGATTCCCTGAATGAGCGCCGGAACAATAATGAGCGTTAAATGAACAATGTACGTGGCTGGTGGTTGGGTGGAGTTGTGGGTGGGTCCACTGGGTGGGTATTATTGGGTTAATAAGGAGTTTCATGGACGATAAGCGGTTAAGGACCGCACCATGGCAATTAGTGATAAACCGATAAGAGTTGCAGGGAAAACGAATTAAAGCAAAAGCTGCGAAGAAGAGAAGTTGCTACATTTTCACAAACTTAATGGGATTAAATGGAGCTGAAATTATTCTTTAAGTGGAGTTTATGGTTTTAGTAATATTTGAATAATATTTAAAGTAGCTGGGGGATACCCATTACCTATGGTAATACCCTTTTACCTTTCCTAGTTTTAGCTTTATTCCACTTAAAAATATGTCCCAGAATAAGCCAACCTCTCGACGTGCTTAATTAATCGGTGAATGTAGCGCCAAAGCGGCTAGCGGAAAATCTCAATTAGAACTGCCAATCGCTGGCTACGATTTTCAGCGGGAGGCATTCTTGGGGAAAAACTAAACAGCAACCAAAATTAATAAGCCGGAAAAACTTTTTGGGCACCCCCCATCAAGCCACAAACTAACTAAAGCCTAGGAAGTTCTGGGCCAGAAATTAATTAGTCAAATGGAGCAGGAAAATACCCCTAAAATATTTAGAAGGAGAAGGATTTTGGATTGGCCTGTAATGAGAGGGGAAGGGAGAAGGAGCAGGGGTACATAGCAAGTGTTGATGTGATTGTTTACCCCTTTCCACTTTGTTTTGGCCACCTGGCTTGACCCCAAATGTCAAAGTGTATTAAGCCATTAAAATGTAAAATTATATGCTTTTTGAACTTGCCTTCGGCTTGACTTCCCCCTCGGAAATAGTTAAAGTTTGGCCAACGAAGAGTGTTGTTTGTTGCCTTGAAATGAAAGTTTTCTGGGCATTGTGTTCACCAAGCTGAGCTTTGTTTTTTTTTCCAGATTGTTTTCCTATTTTTTATACTTTTTTTCTATATGTTTTTTTTTTTTTGGCACATTACATAAAATTTCGTAACATTCTGCGGCAAGTCTGGTGCTGAGGAGACTCGGTTTCGGTTTCTGTCTTTCGGCAGTCGGGCTAAGTTGGAAGTTTAAGAAAACTCCACTGACCTGTTAACAGAGAGAGACTTTACTATGCCATACAGCCAGTTAACTTGGCTCGCAGCGGCTTCAGTTGGCCAAGAAGAAAGTTATAGACAGCTACACTACAGTAAAAACAACTTTTGCCCAAGAAGAAGAAACGGCAGAGGCAGAGGCAGAGGCAGTGGCAGTGGCAGTGGCAATGGCAGTAGTGTTGGCCATAAACGAGTAGAACACGTTTTACTGTTGGACTTCAACGTCGTCGCTGTCTTTGCCTGACGTCGCCGCCTCAGTTGGCGTCGCAGCTGCAGTTGACTGCTCTGCGGCGACATCAACAATTTTCCCGAGTATGTGGGAAAGCTTTGACTTTGAGTGCCAGTGCAGTGACTGTCAATTTTCCTCGTCCCGGACACTGAAAATGAAACGTCAGTCAGGGCGAATCGAATTAATTACACCTCAATTTATCATCGGATGTATTTCTATCAAACGTATTTACTTATTTTCCTTTTTTTTTTTTTGGTTCCCCACCTGCTGCCCACATTGCGATTTCACTTTGAAATGGGCTGGTTCGATGGTCAGAAGCAGAAATTAGCACTTGGGGAACACTCGGTTGGCCATGTATGCATAATACTCTTTTTCGATCGAGGACGGGAGAATGCGGAATGGGGTTAGGGTGCGGAACGATGACTGAATAAATCAATATTAATATAGCACTCCGGCGATTCGCAACTCCAGGTGGCAAAAAATATTTATGAATATAAGCTAAATCGAGGAGGGGGCTATGAGGAAGTCATTGGAATTTTATTTGATCAGAAAAAAAAAGAAAAACATTTAAAGAATGTCATGAAAAGGAATTATGGTAATCGAAATTAAATCTTATAGAAATGTCATCAGAAGAAATGGCAATAAATCAAAGCCATTACTTTTTTAAAAAGAAAACAACACTCTATTAAATCTCTATTTAATATTTAAATATTGATTAATTAGTTGTCTTCATTCAGTCTATTTAAGCTATGATATCAGAGGCCTTTAATTATTTAAATTTATTAACTAAACTTAAAAGAGTTTTACCACAAAATCAGGTTGAAAACTTCATTCTCCATTTCATCCCACATCGACCCATTTTACGGCCAGGCTTTCTCATTTAAGTAATTGAAAATTTGAGTTTTATGATTCGTGCAGTAATTCTAAATGGATTTTATAGCCCTGGCCGTGTGTTCCATTTAAGTTTTTATTTATTTTAGAGCTGCAATAAAACAACTGCCCAGCCATCAACGAGACTCGCCCGCCTGGGCTGGGATTCTTAGATCATAGCTCACGAGTGTCAGTCGGCTGACAAGCCGCTAACTGTTATAGCTGGCCGTTTAGTGTGCCAAATACTTTCCCAGGCCAGCTCGCAGCTCGCAGCTCGTCAAATTAATTGAAGAATCGAGCCAAGAGAGCCAGCAGAGCCGCAGAAAGCAGCCAAATGTAAATTCACGCTTCGGGCCCGAGCTTCGGCTTTTTAACCAGAGCCAAGTTGGGTAGTTGGTAAGTTGGTAAGACGAGCTATATGCCAGCGATCAGTTGCAGACGGTCAGTCGAGCGAGACAGTTGTGTGCGCGGCGGTGTTGGAAAACCGAAAGAACTCCAATTCGAATCTCTGAAGAGCCAACCAAGCTCAGGCCAGAATCCACAATCGACTCGACTCGAATCGAATCGAAACGAATCGAATCGCTACAGAAAAACCAAAAAACAAAACAGGTAAAGAGAGGCGGTAAAAAAGAAAGTCACTTGTCCAAGAATCGGACAGAAAGAAGGGGGGCCTCGAAGACTCAAGACTGGAAACTAAAAACCATCCAAGAAGCAGTTTGCCAGCGACAGTCTTTCACGGCAACTCGAGGTGATCGCAGCGCTACGAAACGGTCTAAAAAACAACTCAATACTATCGGTTATAATCGGTTCTGTGCCAAGATCAGTGATTAAAACTTAGTCAAGGTTAGCCTTTGGATTACAAATACCAGAAACATTGTGTGAAAGCCAAGAGGATTATCCGTAACTCTGAAATATTTTGTGTACTTTGCTGAATATTTGAATACGGATTTGCCATAGAAAGGACTTCTTTCAGTTTTCATTGGGCCACAAAAATGGATACACAAATAATTTGAAATACTGAGGATTAAAAACAATATTTTAATAAATAATCCTGCAGGTTTTTCTACTATAATTTTTTATAAATGTTTAACATTCTTTAGGTAGTTTTCAAAGTGGATAACCTATGCAGTAGGCGTTGTGAATTTTATCAGTTAATATATCTCAGCTATATAGCAGCCTTAGCTACCATAACGCAGTTTTACTAATTGATAACTTAAATATTGATTAAAAACTTGTGAAGTCTAAAATCTCACCTAGAAAAAACTCGATCAAGAGCACTTAGAAGAGGCTAAGCGATTGTTAATAAATTCTGCTAATATTTACAGTCGAAACGAAAACTGTGAGAAAGCTGCAAGGACTATCATCGATTTTGCTGTGTGAAAATATGAGTATCCTTAAAGTCAAGTTTGCAAGTTAGCATTGGACTGAAAAAGAACGTGAAAGTAGAGCGGCGATTTCGATCTGTTCCATTTAACCTTCTTCCACTCTTGTAGTATTCTATTTATTTTTTTTTTGTACTGGGAAATGTGAACGTTTGCATGCCCAGTTTTTAGTTTTTCCTCCTGCCAGTTTTCCCCAACCTCCTCTGATTTGCCCCGAAAATGAAAGGGGGCCATAAAGCTCAGCTCGACGCGATGCAGCCTTGGAATGGGCCAAAAACGTCTTGGGCAAGAACTTTTAATTGATTTTCAACTGCGGAAGGCAACTTGGGCCCGGAGTCGGACTCTTAACTGGCCGGGTCATAAATTGTATCTGCGGCAATTTAGAACCAAGTACAATACACTACAACACGATTCTCCCCTTTCCGCCCCTTCTCTATCCACTCCAATGGCAATTTCTCTGGTTTTTATGCGCTCTATTTTCACATGTGCTGGCGATGTTGTTTGGGGGTTCTGCGGTCAGCAGACCAAGCCAAGCTAAAACCAAACCAAACCATACCAAACTATATGGAACCGATGCGAACCAAGTTGAGTAATCATCTCTGTTGGCTCTCAGGTTTCTTCTTCTGCTGCCCAAGCTGACCCACATACGAACTACTACTTGAAGCAGTTAATTTAAGTGTTTCCTGGCCAGCAGCAGCATCAGCAGCAGCTTCAGCATCTCAACCTCAACCAGTTCCAGCCAAGTTATAGTTTACACTGTTTACATTGGCCAGCACTTTGCTGCCAAAACAAAACACACTCGTCGCTAGCTAACGGGGCGGATGAATTGGTGTGTACTTTCAGCAAGGACAAGCTATTAACAGAGCAAAGTCTGCTTGGCAATTCGAGTGGCTCCAATTCATTTTCCACTTTTTCGCACATTTCCCGCCAATGTACTATAGTTGCTTTTTCGTTCTTCTTCTTTTTTACTAAGTAGTTAGTTCATGACCAAGTTTATGCAGCTTGTCAGTCAGAAGATTTTTTCGAGGTTGAGGATTCCCCTGTCCGGCCCCGACTGCCAGCTTGTTCCGCCAGGTGGCGTCGCCGTGACGATAACAAAGTCCTAATTCAAGTGACGTGCGAGTGCATGCGAAAAAGAAAGGCTGAGAGAGACAAACAAAATGTAGAAAAACAAAAAAAAGTTAACGATAGCAAGCAGTTTTGCGTAGACTTGAACACTCAGGAAAATTTAAGAGATTTTCAGTGGAAAATTCGAGTTTTTAGCTTGGTTTTCTATCAAATAGGAACACTTTTAGGGTTCTTTGGGAATTCTTAAGCACTTTTTTTCAAACTTCATAATATTTAATATCACATCTTTGACTAAATTTACATAGCTTAGATATTTTCAAACTCACCTTTTAAATGAATTCCTTGGAATTCAGCTTGGAGTCGTTAAAGGAAGTGTTTCTTCCTTACAGAGCATTCCTTTCTTTTTCTGTGATTTAAGGACCACCCAAAAAACTCCTTGCAACTGCAGCATCTGCACCCCTCCTCCCACCCGCCAAAAAAAACGCTTACTGTAAATTTAGAGGGGGCGTGGCCATTGAAGCGGCACGTGTAAAGCTTATTTTTCTGCACCACCTCGTGTGGGCCATTGTCTTGGAAAATTAACTGCAACGCAGCTGCGAAGACAAGGCTCCGCAAACGTATGAGACAAACTCGAACAAAGAAGGATCCCAGGCTGTGGGAAATCAGGTGCACGAAGGGGTTCATGGCACTAGGGTTAGGGTATGCAAATCCTGTCTGCACGTGGCCTTTTGTGCGGCCTGCATATTTATTGATATGACGCTGATATGACAATGCGGATAGAGGCAAGGAGCAGGGATCCAACGAAGCCAAAGGGGCCAAGGAACCCCAACGTCAAGTGGCATCTGCCACGCCTCAGGCAACCGCCTTCAATAGTTACCCCGTCCTGCTCCCCCGCAACTCCTCCCTTTCTATCTCTCCCCTGAGTGGGGCTTAAGTAATTTTTGCTGGCTATGTGACGTGCAAGTGCACAGCAAACACTACCAAAGGGCACTGAAAGAAATTTTATAAAAATTTGATCTGTATTCGTTTGTTTTTAAAGAAGTTCGAACTTTAAGTGCTGATTCTGTAAAGTAGGAAAATCTTTTGAGAGAAGTTTAGTTTTCATTTCTAATCAAGAAGTTAGAATTATTTGTCAATTAGTCAGAAGTATGGATCATTTTTAGATTCCCTAACCAACAAACACTTAATTTGTAATTATTACTTTAATTTTGTAGTCTAAACATTCTCTTCTTCCCGTGTACCCCCACCCGGTATCTTTTCCATCAGCATCACGCACATGAATATTAATGTAGAATGCACACACGGTTAGCTGCGTTTTTCTATGGGGGCATTAAAATATTGTATAGTGGGAGCAGCGTTCCATATGAGTTAGTTCCTACAATAGACAACACCAGAACGTAGAAGAAGACGAAGAATCTGATGAAGGAGAAGCAGAAGCAGAAGAGAGGGTTAGAGCCAAGTGGTTGCCAAAGCTAAGAACTGCAAAAACTTGTCCCTTTCCCTCTCTTTTTGTCCCACGCTTGTCAGAAGTTTTGCATTGCATTGTTGCCCTGCCCTTCAGCCTTCAACCCTTCTTAAGTCCCTCCTATCTTCCCCCCTAAAAACCTTATAGAAACCCATAGAACCCCCCTCGCTAGCTTCTTGTTCTTGCCTTTTTTGCGGCATGACGCGTGAAATGTTCCGAGTTCGGTGAGAAAAATGGTAGATAAAAGCGCTTTGCGGCGTAAGGGACGAAACGGTGCGAAAAGTAAATGCAATTTCCCCAAGACTTCAATAGGCAGGAGTTTATAAGTACTTCCAAACAGAAGGCCCTTGGGAAAGCTAAAGAAGAGCGGGGCTTACAGTGGAAAAACTGCTAAGGCAACAGTAAGGAGTGATTTCAGTTTGAATTTCGATTTATTTTTAATAGATTTCATTACAAAAAGTTTAGAACTTGTCGGTCTTCAATAAACAATCAGCAAGATGTACTTTTTTGGTTTCCTTGTACTTAAGAAAATCAAAACTCCTTAATTAATCTTCATTAAATCTCCTACTTTGGTAAACAAATCATTTTACCAGACTCATATTCCCCTCGTAACCAAGACCCACTGTTCTTGCGACTTGGTTGCGAGGGCCAGGTGATATGTCATCATATTTTGCCCGGCTTTCCCTCCATCGCAAGCCCCCTCGACGGCTCAGAAGGCATTTGCCTAGAGCATCGGTATTTAATAAACACCGTTCAGGAGCTTCGCTCGGTAAAACTTTTAATTAAGCGACGGCAACTGCTGATGTTGCTGCCGTGAAGCTGATGCTGCTGCCGGCTGTCTTCCACTTCAGAAACTTGAGACAGTGGAACGCCATAAAACAGCGACTTGGCGGCTTATCAAAAAACCGAGCCCTAAAATCCGAAACTTAAACCCACTCAAATCTCAGCCGCTGCAATGTTGCTGCTGTCGCTTACGGTCGCTATTGCTGTTGCTGTTGCTGTTGCAGTTGGCTAGTAGGTCACTGGGTTTTCACTTTGGTTTATGGCCACTTTGCCGTTTGCTTATCAGCGCTGGACTTGATTTCCAGAAAGCGTTTTACTCATTTTTCAATAAGCGGCAGCAACAACAACAGTTGCTGTTACAAATTGCTGCGAACAAGTTTTTTTGGGAAAACGTTGCGTCGCCGTCGACGTCGACGTCCGCTTTCACTAAGCCCGCAGCAGTCGCACTTGACAGTGCGACAATAACAGCAGCAACATCTACAGCAGCGGCAGCGGCAGCGACAGCAGCAATAGCAACATCTGCGGCAGCAACAACAACGGCAACAATTGCTGCGGTTGTTTGCTATTGCCGTTGGCTGTTGGTCGTGCTGATTGTCATGACTAAAAAGCCACCAGGAATGGCAACAACAGCAGCAACATCCCAACAATGACAGCAATGCCAGGACATCAAACCGAACTTGCAAATACCCTTTTGTTGCCGGACATCCTCTGTGGACTTTGGTAACTGTTTTTGCTTGACTCGAAGCGAGTTCAGGGATAGTGAGACCCGATTATATCTCCCAGCCTTCAACTGCCATTGTGGCGCCTGAAGCTGTCCAAAAAGGTATTGTTGTTGCTCAGGTGGCTAGTACTACTGCTGCTGCTGCAACTGTTGCTGTTGCTGCTGTGTGTCAAGTGCCAGCAACTGGACATGTGAACACCGCCGGCGGCAACTTTGAGGCGTAGCTCAAAAACATGTTTACACTCGCACTCTCACACGGGCGCCGCTCCTTTGTCTGCTTTCTTTAGTGGCTGGCTTATTGACCGAGCGGCCACTCCGCCGCTGACCGATGTTTGCCAACTAAATGTGTAATTTCTCAGTCATGAAAAAGAAAGTGACTGCACAGAGAAAAAAGGGGGGAGGTAAATGAAGTTAAAGCTAAGAAATATTTCGAAATTTATGAGCATTAGGTTGGTCAAGGGGCCTTGAAATCTACCGATCTCCGACTTATCTCAATTTCCCAACTTATATTTCCAGATCTACAACATGAAGTTCGTTATTTTGCTATGCGTGCTGAGCGCGTTGCTGCTGCAAATTGAGGCATCACCTCTTCAGCGACTTTCCAGGAGCGAGCGGGCTGTTTCACGTCAGCAGGCGGTCAACAACGAAGTAGCTCCAGCGGTTGCCCCTGCCAGCGATGACGATGAGGATGATGACGATGAGGACGATGATGATGAGCCCGATCTAGGAGATTTGATCGATGACGATGACGGTAGGTTCAGAGATAGCAACCAATTCTAGATCACAGAAATGCACCCAGGCAGCACCACCACCAGCACAGCACCACTGTATGAAGAGTTCGAACCACCGAACTGATCCACTGACCCACTGATCCACTGATCGACTGATCATTGCAATAAGCACAAAGCCAAAAACGATATTTATCCTGCTTTTATTAACCAACATTTTTTGTGACTCTCCTCTGTGGTTCCCTTCTCCTTGGGTAACAAAGTTCTTTTGATTTCGGGACTTTCAGATGATGATGAAGAGGAGGACGATGATGAGGACGAGGAGGATGACACGCCCCAGGGCCAGGCTGCCCCAGCGGCCACTGCCAGCGATGATGACGAGGAGGAAGACGATGATGATGACGATTATCTGGACAGGCTGTTCGATGACATCTTGGGAGGTAAGAATCCTTATTATTTGTGATAACTAGTTTAAGGATACAAAGACCATAACTATCTTGATCTTAACTATTATTTTTATCCCAGATGATGATGATGAGGACGACGATGACGAGGCTGCGCCCGCCGCCAGTGTCCAGCAGAGCTCTGTGGCCGCTGCCCCTGCCCAAACTTTGGATGAGGTCGCCCCCGCTGCTGCTTCTTCCGTGAGCTCTGGTATCTCCGATGGCGTTGATCTGCCCGCTGAATCTGGAAACGCTGCAGAAGCTGTGGCCGCCGGAAATTCCGCCGATGAATCCGTGTCCGCTGCCGTTGCCCCGGCGCAGGCTGCTGCCGCCAGCAACAACAACGAAGGTGAA
The DNA here is from genome assembly GCF_018153835.1 of Drosophila eugracilis. Taxonomy (NCBI): domain Eukaryota; kingdom Metazoa; phylum Arthropoda; class Insecta; order Diptera; family Drosophilidae; genus Drosophila; species Drosophila eugracilis. Next base: position 6,284,649 of record NW_024573038.1, on the reverse strand, counting down.
CAAAATGTTTTTTACGATGAAGACGCACTTGTAGATGGTATTAGTGGTGGCACAAATAGTTTAAGTAGCACCCTTGCAATTGACGAACAACAGAAACAAACAAACATACGGCTGCAACAGCAGCAGCAACATGAACAGCCACAACAACAACAACAACAGAAACTGCCATTGCAACAACAGCAACAGCAATCACTGGCCTCATCTCAGCATGCGACATCAACAAGCACAGTCAACAAGAACACTCTAACCAATAACCACATCATTAACAATAAGCTGGTGACCAGTGGGACGACCTTGGGGCAACCGGCAACACTTGTTGCTGCCGGTGTTGTTGCTCCGGGGAATGTTGCTGCTGGCACCGTTGACACGGACAACGCTGACGATGACGAATATGATGAGGACGACGAGGACGATGATGATGATGATATTGATGATGGAGTCGATGAAATTGGTGAAATTGCAGGTATCGCCGGTGACGACGACGAGGAGGCCGACGATGATGATGACGATGACGACGATGACATTATCGGCGATGACATCATCGAGGCCCGCCGCGAAGCACGTGAGTCCAAATCGAAGTCGGAAACGGCGACGAAAGAAACCAAGGCCAAGAAATCAACAAGTCCCTCCAAGAAGGCCAAAAAAGAGCTGAAGCATTAACCAAACAGATTGCTAAATCAAAAACAAAAACAACAATAACAGCAACAACCAGAACAACAACAACAACTAAAGACAGGGACCCACAATTACAGCAAACGAAGAATGACATGCCCCCAAAAAACAAAAACAAACGATAAGAAAGGAAAGCGAATTTTCGGAAAATATTTTCCCAAAGGGGCAGGACGCGATCCGGACTTTTGCAATTGCATCTTTGCCTGCACTGACTATCCTCCCCCACCCCTCGCTATCCTATAATTTATTAAATACAAAAAAAAAACAACAACTGAGTTAAGTACATATGTTTACGCATTTCCCGATGAAAAGGGAAATGTATTTATCGAGAGTTTGGTGCTAGTCAAACTATCTGCAAAACAACAAGAACAGCACAATTACCCCCCAATATCCCCCCACTGTACCCCCCCAAATCCAACGCACAATTGTTGAGTTATTTACGCACGGACTGTTTCACCTGACAAAAGAATTGCAACAGCAACTGTACGCACAACAGCAACGCAAGTTGCAACTGCAACAGCAACATGTTTAATGCCCAAGCACAAAAATGGTTGAATTCAAAGAGAACACAGAGCAGAAGATGAAGATGAAGATGAAGATAAAGAAGAAGAAGAAGAAGGCGCAGAAGAATTGAAGGCGGAAGAATGAGAAGAAGCAGAGCAAGAGAAGAATTGTTAAGAGATATCACAGCGAATGAGAAGAATAGAAAGAAATCGCTGATATCGCTGAAAGAAAGACTTCCCTTGCTCGCTCTCTCCCACTCCATCACATCCACATATCTATCTCTCTCTCTATCTCTCATACACACACACACACACACCCCGCATACACTTATAGCTAAATTGATGTAACAACAACCAACAACAGCAATAAGAATGTTCACTTAGTGTAATCTATTTATTCCTAGTTGTAATCTCTTTTTCGTACTTATTTGTGTAATTAAACAAAAACAATCTGATTCGGAATTAGTTATCATGATGTAATCAACTGCCTATCTCACACGCTCTGTCTCTTTCTGTCTATCTATGTCTGTCTCTTTTTCACGCACAAACACATACACACACGCAAACACGCATTTAAGCACTATTGCTATCTCTTGCTTTCACACATTTGGCTTACAATTGAACATTTTTAGATGCAACAAAACAACGATGTAAATTTTGTATCTTTGGCTTTTCCTCTCTCTTTTTTCGGCTCGCATAATTTTCCGAACGTAAATAACGCAAATTTTGTATAAAAAAAAAAAAGAAATCAAACTAAAAATATCAACCACAAATTGTAGCTAAAAGTTGAACGCTTGAAAGGCAGCGCAAAATTTCACAAGACATCAAAAAAAAACAAAATAGAGAATTGTTAAACTTTGCGTTTTAGGTCATTTAATTTATAATTTATTATTTATTTATTTATTTATTTATTATTTATTGTAAAAAACAAACCATAAGCAAGATGATGAAGAACAAACCACAAAACATAATGAAAATTTGCTTAAATAAATTTGCGAAATGAAATTCCCTGTGCAACTTTTAATGGTATTGGAAAACTGAGGAATTGGAATCTCTCGTAGCATACTTTCAAGCGTCACCTTAGGCAAGGTACTGGTGTCTCTGTCTGTCTGTCCTCTACCCTTCTCTGTCGCTCCTCCTACACACTTACACACACACACAAACATCTACACATACTCATCATTAGCAGCTTCCGTCATTACAGTAATGCTCGGTGCTATCTCAGCCAAAACCCTCATATCATCCATTTCACCCCTCTGAAGCTGTAATTAGTTAGGATCCTGGTCCTTAGCCATTGTAATTGTGCATTTCTTACCCCCAAGACCTAAATACACCCTCCCATCCCCTACCAACGCCCTCACGATTATCTATTTTAGAATATGCCGCTTTAAATTTAAAATACCCGCTTCAATTAACAGCCAGGGAAAAGGGCAACTGCTAAAAGTGAACCCTATTCTGGGCGTGGGCGAGTACTTAACGGACTCACTGTGGCTGGGGCGAGGTTTAACATGCAAAAAGTACATTAGTACCTCATCACGTTCAACGGAGGTCGAGTGTGAGATTATATCCGCTTGCGGGTTAGGATATCCACCATCCCCGAAAGGGGAGCAGCCCCGGTGATGGGTCACAGCGATAAGGAGGAGACAAGGATTAGGACCTGGGGTTCCTGACTAACTGGGGAAGTCCTGCGAATCGCTGGACACACTCTCGCCGAGGATGACAGTTTAGGAAATAAATTTATGGGGTTAACTGACCGCTAAGTTGGGATTTTGAAATTCTGTTGGAACTTCCTGAAAGTTTTCCACTGGAAAATACCTTTAAACTAATTAGTTAGCTGCAGATTTAGGCAAAATTAGATAAGACTATCGCATTATTGGGAAAAATTCCATAAATTTAAAAAGGAAATAAACATTTAATAATATTTATTATACTTTTTGTCCTAAAAAGATAAATTTTAAACATAAATAGTACCCATTGATCCTATCACTTCCAGCTAACACCATTTAACTCATGATTAGTTAACCCATTAAATCGAATTTCACACTTAGATACTTCATAATTATTTCGCAATAACAAAAATACTCAACAAATCACTCAATTATCAAATGATTTAGCACGCTGTTAATTAACATTAAAGTTGCAATGATTTATGATAGGGAAACTGCTATAAATTGCTCGGTTCCAGCATGGTTATTGGATTTTTATTTATATTTACACGAATGTGAACTTAACTGCACGTTTAGGCATGGGCCATAATGTTAGTGTTCTTTTTTTTACATTATTTGCTAGCCCCAACCACTAACTCACACACACGCCGCATATAATCACAGGGGTCTTAGTGTGTTAGTGTGTATCTGTGGTCAGCACACATACTTCTACACTTGTATGTAATTAGAGGTTGAAAACAAAGCGAATGCCTATGGAAAATCACACCCACACACACTCTCCCTCACGAAAATGAAACCACAATGTCCGCCCACTCCCTCTTTCTACCTCGATTTGAACTTTCATTGTGTTCAGCTGAACCAAACTAATGTGAACATTTCTCCGCCCTCGCCGCCCTTTCCCTGCGCCCTTCCTGCGGTGACCTTCGACCCTTCCGCCCACAGGTGACCTGAAGAACAACGTCATCGATATGTCCACGGATGCTTTCCAGGCCCGACACAATCACTTCATCGACGCCATCTTCTCGAGAATCAATCGCATCGTCTCCGATAACTATGATCCCTATGTGGTCAACCTAACGGGACGCTGGGCTTCGCCAAATGCCGCCAGTGGGTCAACGGTCAAGGCCGCCAACAAGAAGCAGACCACCACCAGCAAGGTCGGAGGGCACAAGAAACTGTAAGTGACTGCGGCTCTCAAGAGTATAATTCGCTGCCATTCATCTAATTTTATATTACTCGCCTTAACGGCTCAGATTTTCGCTAATGCGGTGATATTAAGTTAAATTAGGTTTCATTAGGTTAATTTAAAGTTGTTGAATGAGTTCTTCATCTTAGTTAGAAATGTAGAAAATTGTAGTTATAAAAAAGTAATACAAAAGCTTTCCTTCAGAAGAATTGCCACTAGAAATTCGCTGTCAAATTGTCATAACTCAAGCTTTTCATTATTTTGGGGAAAATCCTTAGGCCAGTCCTTGTAAAGTTTAAAGGCCCTGTCAAAGGTTCAATTAAGCCAGCTCCTATTTACGAACTCAAATTTGGTCCTTTTGCAGGAAGAACACGCGCTCAGAGCCTCGTTCCGTCAATTCGAACCATGAGGCCAGGGAGGCTGCGGTGAAGCTGCAGGAGCAATTGACGCAATTACAGTCCGAGTTGGCCATCAAAGCCGTTGAGAAGAGGCCCTCTGACCCAGCATCCCCTGCATCTCATCCTGATTCAGATTCCGAGTCACCGAAGGCGGAAACGCGCACTGTTTCGGGCCCAAAAACGAGTCAAAAGAAGTCCTCAAACAAGCAAAACACGAAAAAGGCGTCTGGCCTGAAATCAGGAAACTACAATCAGCCTGCGGGGGCCAGTAAGGCAGGAGCAACGCCGAGTGGAGCCGTGGAGAAGCTGCAGAAGGCCGAGGGCAGGCTCTCGGGATTGGCATCCTTGAAGCGAGTGGGTAATGTCAAGGTGATCAGCGATGCCGAGGGCCGTAACTCCACGATCAAGGCCAAGTTCACACTGGGTCCTTTGGTCCTGCGAGTGGAGAAGTCCTTCAAGAAGGGCAGTGTGCGAAGTGTGAAGAGTGCGACGGCCAGGACGAATGAGATGATTGGACGCATCAAGTTCAGCGTTCTGGACGATCGGGCCACCCTAATGTCCATCAAGGTGCAGCAGCCCAAGCAGGTGAGAATAAAAGCCTAGAATCTCTGCCTCTTTTTCCTTCGATTTCTTTGACCAATCAACCTTTGACACAGGTGGAGGTGGAGAGCAAGGACAATCACGACCGCACACGCGAATTTGTGTGGCGACGCACGCCCAAAATCGCCAAATTGGTCAACGAGAAGCTCAAATTGGCAGCCGAGTCCTTGTTTGCCCCTCAGGGCGTCGAGGTTGTCAGGCTCTGAACGGAGAAAAAACTGAAGGGTCCTCGAGGATATAAAAGCCATTTCTCACTGCTCTGCTCAGCTGTAGTCTACGCCTAATTGTAATGTCTAATTTATTTATTTATTTAACTTATTTACCCTTCTATTTATCAACCCCATCTATCGATAATAAATCAACTCTGTCTATGCAATGGCGTTTGGTTAATTTGTATGGAAAATGCCGAAAATCGTTATCATTACCTATTTAGATATGCATTAAAATGATGTTTATCTAAGGATCCAATTCAATTAAAGGTAAATTACCACTTGTCCATAACTGATTTATATCAGAGAATATAGGTTAATATTGCCAAATAACTTTTATACATTTTAATGTGGAAAATAAATCATTTTGGCTTTGTGTCTGGCCAAAAATATGGATTTCAATAAAGCCAAATGGAGATAAACGGCTTAAAGTTAATTTATAAATCTGCCTGAAAAATGGGGGAAAATCTATCAAATTGAATTAGATTTTTATCGTGCCAAAATCTACGCTGGCTACCTGGCCAAAACGCTCAACAAACTGTGTCAGCTTCAAATTTTTTGATAAATCATTGGCCGGCACATTTATCTCAATTTAGTTTCGAACTGCAACAGTTTTTGTTTATTTTCTTTGTGGCATTTCATTTTATCCACTAGAATTGCAAGTATTTAGTTTGAAAGCATCTCAAATATGTTATTTGTTATTTTCTTAACATTGCAACATTGTCTGCAATCTTTATTCGGTCCAAAGTCATTTTCTTAAATTGCAAACCTTTGCCAAACCATTAAGCCCAGTTTAGTTGGCAATTATCCTAGATCACCTGGAGGAAAATCAGGCACTGAAAATGGCTAAAAATATTGTCCAATTCTGGTAGAGCAGTCCTCGGCTCTCTGGCTCTGTAAATATAGGTGCAGCCTTGGTCCTGTGTCCTTCTCCGCCCACTTTACAGCACCCTTTCACCCCGTCTATACTCCTTGCCATCTCCTCCATACCCACACGTATCTGTGTCAGGTCGCTTGCAGTTTTCATTAATGTTGCAACTGGGCGAGGAGTTCGCCAAAGTCCAGGTGCAAGAGAGAGAGAGGGGTGATTGGAAAGAGATGGAGACAGAGACAGTGAGCCTGGAACAGGATCCTCCGAACAAAGTAAATATGAGTGCGTTGTATATTGTGTTGCAACCTTAGGCGGAAGGACATGCAATTTGTTGTTGTTTGCCTTTGTTGTTACGCCAGCTATCGCTCTCCCCCCGCCAACATCCTGTATCCCGTATGATACTTTCTCCCTTAACCCTCTACCTCTCCCTCGTCTCCCTCCCTTGTCTCTCTATCATCATGAATGCTGTTTGTTTTGTCTTGTCCTTGTCTGCCGGCAGATGAAAAGGGACAGAATGCATTGCTGCTCTTTGTTGCACCTAAATTGACAACAATATCGTTTCATTTGCTCACTGAAGTGAACTCATCAGTGCCCAAGTCCTGCAGCCTGCTGCCCACGACCTCCGCCCATACTCCTAATGCAGAGAGAGAAATTTTTTAGTAATATTATAAGTTTAAGTTTTCATGAATTTGTATCACATTTTGTTTACCAATTTGGCAAGATATTAATATTGATATATCCATAAGTTATCAATAGTATTTTTAAGAATAAAATTGACTTTAAATATTAACCATTTTCTCGCAGTGCAGCCCGCACATACCCACACATTGCCACATAATTTTTTGCCAGCTGCTGCCGCTTGATTATATTGGCTCTCAGCGTGGAGGAGGACAATGTGTTTCGACTTGAAGTTTTAGTGGATCTCCCCTTTCCTGATTGCTGATGCATGGTTACGATTCCGCCGCCAAACCCCTAACAAAATTTAGCAGGCAACAATTTAAACAAATTCAATTCTCAGGGGGCGAGAAGGGGCCGAGTCAAAACTCATTTGCACTTTTGCCTGCTGTTGTCGAGAAGGCAAAAAGCACAAATAAGTAAAATATGAGCTAAAAATAAATAAAAAATATATATACAATTTTTCGCAAACGAAAATTCTTGAGCTTAAAATTTGCATTTGTTATTACTTCGTCGGTTTGCAGTTGCAATTGTTGAATATGCAACAATGCCCCAGAACAGAACCCCTAGTTCTGCCCCACGCTACGCCCCACCTCAAGCGCTATAACTCGGTTAGCAGATTTAATTCCAAGCCAGATCCTGATTGTATTACAATGTGGGCGGAATCACGCCCTTCCATTCAAAAGCGGGCGAGAGGGAGAGACCAGAAATATTCGTAGAACATTTTCATAAATCATAAAATTTTCCGCTCAGCAAATGAACTGCATTTGCCCCGGGGCTGCTGAGCTAGGGGAAGTGTTTTGTAAGATGCCAAATGTGTGAGGATTTGGGTTAAAATTAAAGTAAATGCAAAGATTTTTTAGAAAATAGCCAAGGAACTAAGGAGTTGGCTTTCCCAAAAGTCATTAATCATTTAAAGAATATTTTAATGTGATTTTTAAGGAGAAACTCTGATTTTCTGGCCATAGTTCGAGCTAGAAATACCCTCCCAAACACCTTTGATATTGTTTTAATTTGTTTAGTTTTAGTATAGATTGTTTAATAATTTATTTACCTTTCAACTTATAAAGTGCATTTTTTATTCGTTGATCGAAAAGTTGAACAAATTCCTGCAACAATATTTTCTGTGCAACCAAATTGGAAACTTTTGGTTTTTTGCCTTTTCGTAAAGTTTCTAATACCGAGCAAGTACCAAATGCCGCTCATTAGACTACAGCCACGCCCCCAGTTTTGGTCATAGCGCCCACTTAACCCACCAGTGACCCAGACTTTTAAACACCTCTGACAATATGTGCAGAAAGTTGATAACTGGAGAAATGTTATGGGGTCGACGAGAGTTTGGTCAGGAGCTGTGGCAAACTTTCTCCCCAAGATGAACTTACTTAGTGGATGGTGTGGGGATTGGTTAGTGGGTGGACTTAGCTGTGTCAAGGTCAGCGGGATGTCGAGCCGTAATCGCCGTGTTTAATTAGCTCAGTAAGCCCCACCTGGATGGGCATTATGTGGCTGTCGGAGTAAGATGCTCTGATTGAAAGTGTCGCGCGGCTTGCCACAAAAGCGACAACTAATTGCCACATAATCAACAACAGAAGCAGCGGCAGCAGCAGCAGCAGCAGCAACCACAAAAACAAGGGACAACTACAGCTGTAGGAGGATGGTGGTTGGGTGGTTTTTGTGTGGGTTTGGGTGGTGTCGCACAAGTGGGTGGGTGGATTTTGAACACTTGCGCTTTTTACCAACTCAATTTACGCTAATTACTGCCTTTCGCTCCAGCGATAACTGCTGTCAGCTGCCTTGCACCCCGCCATTTTCCCCGGATTTTCATCATTCCGATCCCGCTTTCCTTGCAAAGAGCGGAAAATCCCTCGGCCAGCTTCCCATCTGCCACGCATTTTCATACGCCATGCGAATTTATATTGTCATTAGCTCTTTTTGTCCCAACTCCAGAGTATTTTATTGAAATCCCTGCCTTCTGGCCACATTACCCAATTCGCCGTAAAGAAAAAACGGAAGAGATAATCTAAGAGCACTTCGAAGTAGTTCAGTGCATGCGCACTCTTTTTCGAAGTCTATAAAAATACTCTTTGGCACTGACCTAAGGCCGTCAGTCTTGCTTAAGATATTGTCTGAGGCAGACGGATGGTCGTGCTTTATAAAGAAAAAATACTACAAATTATGTTTTATATTTATGAAGAAATAAGAATGGGTTTACAAGGCTTAAGTATGTTAAAAAAAAGCCATTAAGTTTCCCAATATGTCTTTTTCATTATTCAAAACTTCTATCATATCGCAGTTTTTTTATACTTTTAAGTTAGTTTGGGGACTTTAAAGCTTGTATATAGTGTAAGCATTGTTGGAGTCTCCTATTAAAAGAGATAAATATGCCTTTGTTAGATCCCATTCCATTAACCCAAGTAATTCTGCCTTTTTAAACAAACATCTACCCCTCTTAATAAATGTTTTACGCCTTCCAAATGTTTATCTATGTCTGCCCACCTCTACCATAACCATAAACCGAATTATTGCCTTTCATTTCCATTTAATTTCCCTTGCTTTTAAGAACTCGAATCACTGCTTGTATCTTGAGTTCCCACCATAAAAATCAACTTAACCCCTTAAAAACAGGATCGTAAAACAAGCTTTCATTTGGCCTGGGCACATAATTCGTCGTCATTAAGCTATAACCCCCTGTTGCCACTACCAAAATAATTGCAAATTTCCAAAACTATTTGAAACATTTTATTGTTCGACCTTCAAAGAGCACTTAGTGCGGAAACTAAGAGAGCAAAGCTATAAAAAAGAGAGCGAAGTGCGGCGAATTCAGCAGGAGAATTCCCGACTTTTTCCGACCCGAAGACAACGAGGCCGAATCACCACTGATAAAGCTTCGTGTCTGCTCGGAAAATCCCCCGGAGTCCCAGAAAAAAAAAAACATAAAAATGCTCCATTGCTGGCCAGAAATCAGTTTCAGTTTCTGTTTCAGTTTCAGCGCGACATCGACGGTGAACGAAAGGCGAAGGCGCGGAAAAGCGCGTGAAAAAATCTAAAGGAAAAGTTGATGGAAATGTGAGGCACCGAATACGTGAGGCGCGACATTTTCCGGACCAGCGTGTGTGTGGCGGTGTGTTTTTGTGACTCGAGGCCAAAGTGTGTGAGTGCAAACGGATAAGAAAAGCGGGCACAATTGGGTCGTAAATTTTGGAAAACGTGTGAAAACGCAGGAAAAGCCTCATTGCCCCATTGCCGGCAGTCGAAAATTGAATGACCTTTTGTCGCATTCTTTGTGTTGTTCCAGTTACTGTTACTGCTGTTGCTCCTATTGCCTTTGTTGTTAAGTTAAAATGCCTTCGGCACGCGAATATTTTACGACATCGTTTCCCAAATAAAAAAAAAATTATATACAAAAAAAAAAACCAAAAACAAAAAACAAAAAGTAATAAGAAATCTAACGAATTTCGGTGCGTGCTAGCTGCTTGTCAGCTGTGGCCAAAATAAAAGCAGGAGAAGAAAATCCGACTGCGGACAAACAAATTATAAAAGTGTTAAACGCCCACACAACGACCTCCAGCCCCGCCCCCTTTGCCGTCTCATTAGCATGCAGCAAATTAAGTTGTTTTATATTTAGACTGTTGAGGGGACAGCCCCTAAGCACAAATTAACAAATTAAAACAGAACAAAAACTATCTTTGATCTGCGTCAAAACAGAAATCGCTGCCACAAATATCGAGCGTTAATACACTTTTTTGTGTAATCCAATATTTTCGGGAGACCCGAGCCAAGGAAGCACTAAAAGAATGTGACAAAAATTAATAGAAAACACATAAAATATTAACGGAAAACAAGTGTGAAGCGGCAGGGAAATTTACGACAGACTGATCACAGTGCGTATGCGCAATGTGCGTTGTTTGCGAGAAGAAGAAGGCGAAGCATATATTGTATTGGTATGATAAGAAGATGTTGTGGCTGGTAGCTGCTTGCTGCTGGGGAAAAATTCAGTTGCCTTGGCACAAAACTTTCGCCTATCTCAACTGCAGTTGTTGATGGAAAAGTTTTGTCAAGTGTCAAGTACTTTGGCTTTCGCAGAGTTTTATTTTTTCCGGGACTATTGTTTTCGGTGGCATCAACTTTTAAGGCCATCGGCTTATGTGAAATCCCGACTGCCATACCCAAAACACAATTAAATTGTTTCCTTTCTTTGTTCTCGCACATAATGCCATGTTGCCAATAAAACGAGAAAACCTTCCTCAATAAAATATTCATACAGCAGGAATTAACCGACACACAATGGGGCAGAAACAAAAGCAAAGCTTGCCCTTGGGTAAAAGGAAATGTCCGGAGGGAGAGAGGGGGTGGCAAATTAAACCCAACCCGGAACTAAACTTGCCTCCTAATCACAGTTACTAAGCATTAGAGCAGACACTGCCCCCAAGCTGAGAAGCAAAATGCAGACGTTTACGATTAGAAAGACAGAGGCAGAGATAGAGGGAGACACAGAGGAGATACTTTGAAAGAGAAGGACATAGTTGGCCGGGAAAGAGATGGCGATAGCAATTGAGTGCGTTAACACTTTTGAGAGACATTGCTGACGTTGGCAGGAGTCTCAGACTCCGTCTCTGAGTCCTGAATCCTGAGTCCTTGCCTCGGGGCTTGTCCTCCTGATTCCTGCATTCCCAAACACCCTGACCCCCTCTAATTCCATTACGGAAGCAACAGTGACAAGTGGCCAAGGATTCCAGGCAGGATTCCCAACAGGAGCAGGAGTGCTGGCGAGTGGAACAACATGTCACCAGCAGCCACTTCTGATTGAAGTCACACAGAGAGGATCCTGCAGAGAAGAAAATTGGAGTTGGCAAACAAAGGATATTAGTAAATAGTTCTGAAAGGCAATGCCCTTTTGCATAGCTACACTATAAATCATATTACTAGTTAGTATAAGTTGCTTTCTTAGTTAAAATGTATCAAATTCTGCATCAAACTTACCACCCAATTTCTCTCACTGCTCAACGAATCAGTCCTGCAGTTGAACTCGGACCTTAATCCCTTCCCCTTTCTCATTAGTCTGTCTGTCTCTCTCGCCCCAGCGAAGTTTGCAATTAATTAAGTTTTAATTAATTTCACACAGGGAGAAGGGGAGCAAAAAAATTTCGAAAGAAAAACACATACTCACACATTCACACACCGTTTTTCCAGCAGCGTGTGAAAAAGGCAATTCCCTAGCAAATGTTTAACAAATTAGATGTGAGGGAAATGCCCAAGTAGCAGGAAAGTTTTTCCCCAGGGCTAGGCAATTGATTGATGCCAAAGTAAATGAATGGCAGCAGGTCTGAAAATAGCCGCAGGCGGATATATGTGGAAAATAGGTGTGACTGCTTTGAACAGTTTTCCACAAAACTCCTCATAATTTCCTAGTTTCCTGGTCTGGGAAGAAGATTTATTTTCGGATACCCGGACACATGCCACCGAAGTTTCTGGGCCATGAAATATACAAGAGCAGCTGACCAGAGACAATAACCAAACTTTTGTCAATAACTGATTCTGATTCATGCATTAACCATAATTAATTGTATGATGTGAGCTGGGCTTTCGAAAGGGAAATTGGGTTTGGGCGTTGTCCGATGGCCATGCCCTTTTAATTTGTACTGTAAACTTTTGAGTTTTCAAGGAGAGGGAAAAGTTTTCCCTTTTCAGATTTTGTAAGTCCTTCTATGATTACATTTTCCGAAAATTCTTTTAGTGGAGAGTTAGTTTCTTAAGCTCTTTTCCCAAAATTGCTGTTTTTCCAATCTTTAGTTAACAATATTTTCCATGTCATGTACTCTATCAAAATCTGCCTTATCAGCCCCGACATCAACACAAATTTAATCAATTTATGTTTGAAAGGAGCAAAAAATAAGTAAAACAGGACAAATAAAATTCCTTTTAAAGCTCTTTAGCCCCCAGACGAAAATCAATTCTTTTTTGGGAACGTTCCAGCCGGAAAGAAAATAAAAAAAGTCATCCATGGAAATGCGAAACGAGCTGGGAAACAAAAAATATTATTCCGGCCTAGGACGAGCCAAAAGAGCAAACACAACTGCAACTGCAAAAGCAGCAGCAGCAACAGCAATAGCAACAGCAACAGCAGTAGCATCAACAAGGACGAACAACAACAAGGACAATGCTGAAAAAGTTCAACAAACGAACGTTAAAGGATTAAATTGTCTGCCATTGATATTAAGTGTTTTAAATGTCATTGCAAGTGTTTAATTCACGCGAAAGGAAAAGGGAGAATCAAAAACAGGCGCAGCTACAGAGAGAGAAATTTTGAGAAATATTTGAATGTGGAAAATGAGTTTGTTTGCTTTTTTTAACATTCTTTATAGCGGCATTAAATACACTTGAATGGAAACAATTTAGTTTTATATTAAGTTTCCCAAAAAGTAATTAAGATAAGAATCCCAAATTTCTCTCTCTGTAGAAAGACCTGATAGAAGAGAGACACGAAAAAAGTGCTGTGTGTGAATAAGGGGAATCAAAACAAAAATATATCTTCCCCAGAGATTGCCATAGATCAAAGCTCGCAAGGCAAACAAAGTGCGAATTGATAGGACACAAAGCAAACCTGATAAAGTGTTAGATAAAAAGTATCAAAAGCGGATTTCGAAGGAGAGTGAAGAAGAGAGTGTATAGCTGCAACACCAAAAAGAGACCACAAATCGAGTGGGTCATCGAAAAATGTTGACCCTGTGGACGGCACTTTTCTGCTGCCTGACGGGTAAGTCAAGTTCCCCACAGGATCCATCCTTCCTTCATTATATATACCACCATATAGCGCTTCCCATATTCCCTTAGCCTGCTTAAGCATGCATAAGATTATCAGCAATATATATATATATAGATATACAATATAGGCCCACCACCCTGCTCAAGGTTGTTATTGTTGCCGCCTCTCCGGGCGCTGAATCCTTTTAAAAACATTTGTGGTTCGGGCTGCGAAAATCCTGATTTATGTTTCTGCCTGCTGCGTTGTCCTTGCAGTCCTGTGCTGCTGTTCTGACATGGCCACTGCCAACCGCAGCAGGAGCAGTGAAAGCGATGGGTACACGTGGAGAAAAGTTATATACATAAATCAATATATATTTTACCAATTTTCAGAATAATTTGTGAAAACTTATAAACTTATTTAAAATTGGTCATCAAGTTTCTGTAATAATTCATTTAACTTCTTTAAGGGTTAAGAAGTTCTAACTGGGTATTATTTTTTGGCAGTGTAAAAACCGAGAGACCAACGTGGAGCCAAAGCAAACAAATGCGGTCGCTTGCTGGTCGCTTGGGGTCGTTTTTAAGGGCATATCGCATAACAGCAGCTCCGATGAGGAATGAGGGGTTAAAGGTTATGGAGTGCGGAGTAAGGAGTGCTGTGGTGGGTTAAGGGGTTCAGGGGTTAAGGGGTTGAGGTGCCCGGTGTCACTGCACTTTAAATTTTAAACGCGCTCCCAACACACACAAATTGCTTTCTACACATAATTATGCATAATTGAAAAGTGTAATTATGCCCGAGACTCTGACTTTATGAGCCGCAAACTGTGAGCTCAATCAGGCGAAAAGCAACAGTTGTGGGTGGGTGGGTTGTTTTTTAGGGAATGGTTGGGTGGTGCTGCTGGCACCGAGGCAGACGCACCACCAGGCTTCCATCCACTCAAGCGCAATGTTTATGAGTCGCAAGTACTTTTAATTGCGTGCCGCCTGCAAAGAGCAAAAGGGTAAGAAAACCTAAACGAGGAAAGCCAAGAAGTCCCTACTTTTCACTCATTTACTTTTCTTCCCTACCTATTAAAAGTGCTCCTGACATTAACAGACTTTTCCTAAGGTCTGGCTCTTCTGAAAATTAAATTGGAAGTATATTGAAATGATATAGTCGTTTATGAAGGATATCTGTGATATGAACTTTCCCTTCAATGCTTCACTCTGCAAAGTGTTGGAACGTTTTCAAGCTAACAAAGAGTTTAAGAAATATTACAAAAATATTTAGTCAACATATGACTCTATCTTATGAAAACCTTTCAAAATAAATTAAGTTTATAGTCCCAAAAATGCTTAACATGCATTGACAGGACCCAAAATTGTTTTCCGTAGATCCTTATGAATGCGTTTTCCCCTGGCATACATATATATTCACCGTTCGATGTTGGATTGTTGTGTAAGCAAAAAAGTTATCGATCCTAACACTACTCTACCTGTACATTCTACATCCATTTGGCTTTATTTCTTTGCCATCCTGGCTAGCAGGCAACTTTTCATTGTTTGTGTCCTTTGTTTGGGCTTTTGCTCCTGCCAGTTTGGCCATGTGTTTTTATTGCATTAATTTTTATGGTCGCTTGCTTTTGCTTTTGTTGTTCTTTGTTTGTTTTTGTTATTGTTATTGCTGTTGTTTTTGTTTTTGGGGAGTATTTTGTTGTTGTTGCTGTTGCTGTCAGCGTTACCGTCGACTGCTCTTGCTTTACTTAACTGCGTATGCCCCAAAGTAATAAAGCGAATTGGTTTTCTTCAAATAATTTCCATTTTAAATCCAGTTGGCAAATCCCCGCCCACTTTCGCTGGATTGCTGGTCTTTTTTGTTTCACTTCCTTTTTTGTATTTTGTATTTTTGGATTACTTTTCCGCATTTTGTTGTTGTTAAGGAAAGTGGCTTCTTTTACCCGCATAAGATTCTTGCGAAAGTTTCGCCGAGATTTGTTGTCGTATGCCAAAAAGTGGCAAGTGGCATCGTCAATTGTTTCTCTTTCGCTGATCCCTATATATATATGTATATATATAGATACTACTTGAATATTCCTCCTTGCCCGAATTTCTTGTACTGTCAGTTGTCAAAGGAGGCCTCAAAATTTAATTGAAATTTAGTGTAAACACAATGACAGGCAGTCGATTATCCTGCTGCGGCGGCTCCAACAGCGGCTGCTCCAATTCCTTTTCCTTTTCCTGTTCAACTCGCTTACAGACAAAATGCACAACATGTAAAGATATACCATGTACTGGAAAAAATGTTGCATAATATATAAAGTTGCATATAAATTTTATTTTGCCTTTAAAAGAAACCATCATTTTGTCTTAAATTTTATGTAATTTTTAAGTTTCTTTCCATATTTCATAAATTGTATTCCTTTTCTTTTCTCTTTAACAAATTACTTAAGGTGGCTTAGTATAAATTGTATGCCATTTTATTAACACCCACAGAACACCTTTTAATTTGGCAACACTTTTTTCTTTCTGTATTTTTCGCTATATTTTCCGGGAAAATCCTTTGGCGCGCAAATCCTGTCAACTTCGGCTTGACTTTCCAATTTGCCATCGTTCGCCCCTTGTATGTGTCAAAAAACTTGGAATCGACCCCGGGCTGGTGCCCTCCCCCCCTCTCTGACCCCCGCAGAACATAACATTTCACACGTGTCACTGAGCAGTGAGTTGTTGGCTGTCAAGATGCCACAGCCCCTCGATCCGCGCGTTCATCCTGCGAGTCCTGCAAAACTCCGACTGGAATCTAACCCGCTGCCAGGACAACCACCAACAGAAATAGGGGGGCAAAAACTGTATCGGGTCTGTATTAACACAGTCACTCACAGGCCACACCTCCAAACCGCCTGCTTTTCCGATTTTCCCCTTTTTCTTACCTACCTCCCGCCACCCCCTCAAATTGTTTGCCTATTTGCTTTGTGCATATGGAAATGAAATGGCAAACAAGAATGAGAACTGAAGTGGAGCAAAGAAAGTCAGGGAAAAATTACGTTGACACAGGCAAACGCTCACACACACACACACGTGCGGGAAAAGAAAGGACCTACTCATATAGTCAAACGAGGTTGAGAATTGGCCAAGTCAGACTTTTCCCTCCCCTAAGCCCCTATATTTCCCGCCAAGTTACAGCAACAGCTTAATGCAATTATTTACTGTTTCTTTTTCAAGTCACTTCACTGGAAATGTGATTTTAAAATATGATTTGAAAGTAAAGGCTTTTGAAAAGGAAAAACATGCTGTTAAATTATGCAAGAACTTTGTATTAGCAAGTGCGTTTAAAATTTATTTTATATTATTTAACACAATTTTCTATTCTATTCTTTCCGATCGCGTCGCGTCGTTTTGGCTCCGTTTGAGTTCGTCTTCACTTCGGCAGAACTCCTCGAATACTCTCCTTCGTTCCTTGTGCCCTCTTTGCTTCTCTCGTCGTTTTCTACTTCTTTCGCTGAACTTCTCATCTTCGTCTTAATCTTCTCCGTCTTTTTTTTACTTCTTTCGCCTGGTGGACACTCGTCGTCGCTTTAATCTTCTCCGTCCTCTTTTTACTTCTTTCGTCAGACGGTCACTCGTTGTTAGCTTTTATCGACATCGTGTCGATCTCGGTACTTCGTTGTATGATTCTGGAGAGAATATTATACTAACCACTTCCATGAACATCATGTTAATATTATGCAAAACTCACCTGCTTTCAATTGTGATTTCACAAATTGAAATACCATAAAATTATATAATTAAATTAAAATCCGAAATCAAAAACAGTTTCAGTTATCTTTGAGATACATTTGCATAACACATTTCATTTTACAAATACATTCAATAACTTTGGGCTTAGGAAACCAAAGTATGCCGGGCATATTTCAAACTCCGCAGCACAAATAGTTTGGTTTGCCGAATTTAATCGAACAATTAAATGTCATAACGGCATTAAGGCGATTATAAATCAATGAAATGCTAAATAAAATGGGATTTGGGAGAGTAAAGTACTCAATTAGAGCTATGGCTACCGAATAGTTAGGTTAATTAAAACGGAAGCTTTGTTCAATTAAATTTTAACACTTGCCAAAGCAATTCAATTACTTGAGGCCATGTAAGAAGCTCAGGAAATAAACAACAATTACAGCTGTTTGGCAGATTAAAGAAGCAACTTCCAGAAGGATCATAATCGGTTTGATTAACGATATGCCATAGCTCAACCATGATACTGGAAACTCTTTTCTCACGCTCTTGTTTAACCCTTTTTCTTACCAATTGCCACCCAAAGCGTTGATTGCCCCTTTTAACCCTTTTTTAAATGGGCAAGAGCGCGCTTCAGAAAACTTCAAAAATTCCAGAGCTCCTCGTGTTTCGCCTTTTTGGGTTGGCAGTTCATTTGAATTGTTTTCTTTCTTTTTTTTTGGCTACCATTTGTATCCCTTGTAATGGGGTTGCCTATTTTCAATTCTACACCCCCTGTTCATTTCTTTATTTTGCTTATCAGAGGGGGGTTACAAAGGGGTAGTGGCAACAAAAAGCTGAGAAAAATAAAAGCGAATAGGAGCATGAACAAATTGTTTACGGATGTGTTTGCGACCCGCTCCTCTGGCAACCCTCCCCCTCCCAGAAAATAACAACCAAAACATAGAAAAAGGAAAAAAGCAAACCCGAAACCAAAACCGAGAAAGGATGTTGCAGAAATTCATAACAAACTACATTTCATGGCTTTGTGTCTGTGTGCTGAGGAAATTCACTTGACTTTTGGCCACCGTACTTTTTTCTTACCGTTTTTTGTGCTATTTTTTCTTGGCTTCTTCGGCATAAATAAGCTCTGGGCCAGGCCAAATCGGACTGCTGCAGTTGTCGCCATTCTGGGCCAAACAATGGCCAATAGGTAACACACACACACACACACACACTTCCAAGGGTATTTGCCATGGCACTTATTTATGGCTATTTGTCGGCGGAGTTGGCCAGGACTTTCATGGCATCTTTATGGGCCCTTACTATATGCATATCGCAGCCTCGAAAGTTTGGCAACTTTAAAGTCAACAAACTGCGAGTCGCAAAAAAAAAAGAAATATGAAAACACATTTTGCCCGAAAGAAGTTTACTTTTGCAGTTTCTCAGTTGACTTTACTTAAGCTTCTGCCGAACTTTCCGTCAAGTTCTTGTGTTTGGCTATCCGTTGCCAAGGGTTGCCTCTTAATCATCTTTGCCAATAAGTGTTGAATAAATGTATATCTTATTTATTGCATATTTAATCCCCAAGCACTTGAAAATCATCAGTTTTTCATTTTATTTGCCTTATGCTAGGCCATCGAAGTCAATTGTTGACACAATTGCCATCAGCAGACGAGGACAGCCAGGACAGCCTCCCTTTTGAGCCTGGCTGGCTTTTATTAGTACGCTAAATTGATTTTGAATTTAGTTCAATGTTTATGGTCAAATGATTTCATTTTTGTGTCAGCCAGTGGGTGGGAAAAGGTGGTCGATGGTAGGTAGGTAGCCATACCCTGCCTTGCCTTGCCTCAATTTTTGCCCTTTGTCTAACTTATAAATCATTTGTGCGGCGATGCGTAAGCAAATGCCCCAAAGAGCTTTAAGAACCGACCAGCCGCCTCGAGGGATAATCCAGGGGCCCAAAAATAAATATGTGAAACGAGGTAAAAATGAAAAGCGATGCCCCGAAAGTAATCCCCAATCGATTTACAAAAAAATGGAAAAAAGCGATGTGAAAAGGGAAGCAAGACTCATTCAATGAGTTTCCGTTCGCCATTTGGTGACTTTGAGCGAGGTTCCCTCTTTATTTTTTTTTCTCTTTTTTTTTTGCATAGAGGAAGTCTCTGGTGTCGGGGAATATGTATACATTTTTTATGTATTTCATATCCATTAAGTTCAAAGCGAAAGATGTGTCCGGACAGGCGGCCACATCGTCGGAAGCGTCTAATGTATTGGCTCCGACTCCGACTCTTGGTTTTCCCCTCCCTCTACTTTCGGATGCTGCCTGTGCACCTCCAGAAAGGCTCACAGTGCCACCCTGTACCACCTAGCATCTCCTGATTGCCCCACTCTACTGGCTTTTTTCCCGCCCGGCGACGTTGAAATTTCAATTACTCAAGCAAAATGATAAATGAACTTGTAGCCGCAAATTTTTGCTTTTCCTTTTGTCTCGCCTCGTCCTTCTCTGCTCTCCACTCCTCTACTGGCACTTTCTTCATTCTTCTAACCAAAAGCCATTACGAAGACAGCCCACTAAGTGTGTGGGCGTGGCAGACATGTGTGTGTATTGTAGTGTGTGTGTTCAACTTTTGGCCAATGTTTGACAGTTTTTCGCACGAAGCAGACCAGCATAGTGGCTCATTAAACTTTACCAACTATTCCGGCACAAAAAGCCACAAAAATAAAATAAACAGGTCTTGGCCTTAAATACAACGTTTTGGGAAATTAGTTTCTGGTGAAAAAGATGTCAAATGAGGTTTAGTTGTTGAAGAAAAAAGTAATTTGTAGTATTAGAGTTTCATGAATTTCTACGCATAAGTATTATTAATATTAGTTTGTACTTGTTCTTAATTTATATTTAAAATGTATTTAAAATGCGATTGCTATATTCCCTACATTAAGTTCTCTTTACAAGCGACATTAACTAAGTTCAAAAAACCCTTACGAAGTTAATTTTCTCATTTCCCATGTTGCTTTTCACAGTTAAATACCCTTTAAGTGCACACTTTTATAACGCACTGTTTGGCTACGTTCAACAAAGTTTTACTAGCAGAAGGTGCTTGGTGAGGGAGGAAGGGAGTAAGTCCGGTTGTAGTTTATTTTAATAATATTTGCTTGGCCTGCAGCCCGAGTTGTCGTGACTGTAGTTGCAACAATGCAGTTGTAGTTGCAACTATGCAATTGCAGCTGAAGTTGCACTGTTGCTCTTAATTAGCGACTGAAATATGTGTGTGCAACGTTTTAGGATTGCTGAAGCATGTTGGCGTGGCATCGAGTTAATTAAATAAGCTGGCATGACAACTGCTACTAGGGCGACTTCATTAGGTCCAAGGAACTTAAACAAACCCTCTAGAACCACCTAATATGTACCCTACTCGAAAAGGCCCTTGAGAATTCAATCACTCAAAAACGAAATTCAAGGAAGAGCTTCTTAGAGATTCACCATCAATATTGAGGAGTGATTTTATTATTCCTTTTGCTGCACTTGAAAAATATGAAAATTTCATTGAGTTGATATTTTTTTAATTTTATGTTATGGAGAGTTACCATAAAAAACAATTCAATTTTCTTTATGTGCATTCCGTCTGCCATCCACATTTGTACTTCTGCTCAGTGAGCCACTATAAACTCCCTTCGACATCCACTTAATTGCATTTCATTCATAGCTAAGCAGCAGCAGTCCTGCGGGATGGAAACGGAGAAGGTGTCGGTAATGGTGTGAAGTTTTATTTCCCTTCAATGCCATTTCACACTCGCTCCAGCGAATTGGTTTAAGTAAAATGCAAAAAAACAGCGAAACAAAGGGAAAACAGAAGATTTGAGGGAATCGACTTGGGGATGACCATTAAAAAGTCATATGATTTAAGTATGAATGTTCACTTGTATGTTCCATTCCTCTGTTCCAGTAGAATGTAAAACTAAGTTGAGCTAAGACTACGAAAGCTAGGGATTTTGTGGAAGATCTCGAAACGGGCACACTGCGATCGAAGGAAGCAAAAAACGTAAACAAAGATAGCCATTAATAAAAGTCATTCAAAACTAAAAGAAAATAATCATTAAAAGAGCCTGCGATAGTTTTTTTAACTAAATAACAAATAAGAATGTTTACTATATCATAAAATGGCATGATATGGTTATGGCTTTTATAAGTTTATGGCGAAAAACATGTGTTAAATATTATATTGTGTTAGGAATTTTTGTACTTTTTAGTATGTAGTATGTTGTGTTTAGTTGTGAGTTACATAAGATTATATTAAGAATATTTATTAAAAGAACAAAACCAATTCTTCATTATATTTTCCTTTTGTGTTATAAATTCTTGAAGTACAAACCTATTAAGTTTTCTTCCTGAGAGAATAAACTCACTTACTGCCTTTTCTCTTTGCTTACCACGTACTGAAAATGAATCTGAATGTATTGCATTTAAATCCGAAAAGAGATTACGTATACGCCCAATGAATACCCATTTCGGAGGCGCCAGGCCAGAATGCAATGCCAAGTGGATGTACGGATGTACGGATGGTGTGAGTGATTGCGGTGGGGGTATTGGGTGATGGGTGCTTGGGTGGCATTGAATTTGCAAGGTTGTGGGTGAACAGTGGGTGGTGACGAGGTGCCAGAGTGTGGCAGCAAAAGTGAGGGAAGCTGCCCGAAGAGCGAAAGAGAAGTGCCAAACAATGGGTGCAATGAGCATTGCAAGTGGGGAAAAAAAGAATGAAAATGAACAACTTAAGCCGTTTGGGTTTTTGTTGGAGATGCTTTTCCTTTTTGGCGAAAGTTTTCAGAGCGAAATGTTACCCACGAAAAACAAATGAGTGGTTTCGTATGCACAAAGTTTGGCGGAAACGAAAAAGAAACATATTAAGTCGGTGAGGTTATGTACGGGATCTTAAACTTTGAATTTAAAAAGAAGTTTTTAACAACTTGTTTTGACTAGAGTTAAATAATTAGATCAATAAAAAATCCTATAGCAATGTTGTGGTTGAAAATGTAAAGTAGATTCTTAAGTTGAAACTAAATATAAAACATTCTGAGCCATTAAGCTTAATCTGGGAAATACCAAAATGTTGATAGACGACAGAGCATAAATCTTAGAAATTTCCACTATTTAATCTCCCATTTGATACCCACTGTTCTCAGCATTCTCCTTCTAGGTCTTTACCCGTTTTTCTTGTTTTCTCCCTGACTTTTAAATGCGGCACGGACATTCCAATCGCTTTTGCCTTTTTGGCCTGCGGCGTTGGCGGTGGCTAAAAATTGAGACGTCACCGCCAACGCAGCAAAAGGAACGCAATTGGAATGGGAAAAAAAGTGGGAAAAAGTGGAGTTAGGGGAAAAAACAGAGCAAACTTCGTTAATTGAATTGTCCGCTGCTGCACGACTTCAATTGCAGGCGCGTTCAGAGCGATTTCGATCCCTCTTTTGGTCAATGTGTTGGCTGTCGAAGGGGGCGAGGCTATATGGCTTGAGTTTCGGCGTCTATTTTAAGCGTTTTGGTGTTTGGCACGTTTCTCGTTTTATCTTTGGACGCCGCACAGAGTCCCTACCACCATCCAACAGAGACCATCCCCCTTTTAGTCCGCTTGACTAAATGTGTTGGGATCCAAAACATGTTATGTAAACACTTACGACCGCACATCTGCTGCCAACACTTCCCTCTCTCACCCTCTTGCTCCTCCCTTTCGCACTTCTCCCTTCAACGGTTTTATTAATACAAATATTAATTTTTGCGGCGCTGCATGTGGCAGGTTTGTTTACACTGACGCCATGGCCAAAACACCCAGAAATTTACCAAACAGCCACCCACCCGAAATCCCGGGTGGTGTATATCATTATTCTCCTCCCCTCCCTGAATCCACGCTCTTCAATTTGCATGAACAAGGCGAGCTTAAATTATGTTTTATCAGGGAGGAGGCACCCCTGACCAGCGACCTTGACTATGGCTTCATTTTGGGTCTCCTTTCCGGCTTTGAATAACTTAACAGGGTTGAGAACTTTCGGGGCCTTTCTTTTTCTCGAAGGGGAGTGAAAGGGAATGCATTTCTGAGTTGATGAACAATGTCCATCAGCGACAGCTCATCTCCAGATTCTGGAATCTAGATGATGCCGCACTTGGGAAATGCACTGAGAAAAATTATAAACATAAATGTAGTGGTAGAAATATTAGTGAGAAGCTTTAAAATTGTAAGCCCTCTAAGAACGCTTCTTATAACAAATATTTTATTAAGGGGTTAAAATCATATCCTTCAGAAAAATCCATATTTTCTTAAGATCATTGAGACAATATTCCATCAGTCAGAAGCAATCTGAAGTCCAGCGTTTTCCCCAATGTGCAGATGGGCAATCGCACCTGGGCTGACCCACCTGACCCAGTTCAAGGATGAAAAAAGCGGGTTGGGGCGAAAGTCGAGAAGGTCGGTGGAAGGAAGGTGGGGGGAGCCAAAGGAAGATGAGTGAACTGAGGTGCAGCGAAGCAGCCCAGAGGCCAAACAGCTCGGGAAAGGGGAATCCCATTGGGGTACATTAGCTTTGAGGAAAACTTTACTGAAAACTTTTGTCCTTTGCGGTTCTGGCCAAGCTCCAAAGGGTTTGTCTTTAATCTGCGGATAGTTTCAACAACTTCTCGTTCAAAACTACAAATCAAACTATTTTCTACTTAAGGGGACATTTATTTTTTTTTGGGGCTGTGGAAGTAGTTTGAAATTGGATGCCTTATTGGTTTCGTTATAGGGTATCGGGAAAATTTCATTTTGTTGTGGTCGAATTTTCTGCTTCAGTTAATGTTGCCATTCCGAGAGATGTTGATTCTTGAGAATTGTACTGCGCTTCCAGCATCCTGCGAATGGAGCTGACCAATCCCTTTTCCCCGTCCAATACAAACTGCAGCAAGTCTCAGCAGACGGAATGCGGCAATTGCTCGCCCGGCTGCCTGTTTGGCTATATCGTTTTTACACTAATAAAAATATATTCTTGTTATTAAAGTTATATATTTTTTCACAATATTTAAGTGCCTTCATCAATCTGCTTATGGGCCAATTATATTTGTAAGCATATTTATAGTTTCAAATAATATTATTCAAATTTCTTTTTCATCAAAAAATTCTCTCAGTGATTCTCTCTTTTCCCAATCCCAAACAGCAACCCAATTTCTCTCAGCCGAGAGAGCTTGGCAAATATTTTCTTAATTAGTTGCTGCCAAGGCTTTTCCGGCTCACGAAAAAAGTGCAGCAAAGCAAAAACGGAGAGGAACTGAGTGTGAGGAAAACAGGGAAAGGCGGTTGAGTTGGCCAGTTGTCAAGTGTGAAAAATTGCAGCTCAAATTGCAGTACAAAATGGCTTCAAGCGGTCGTTAAAAGTCACGCAGCACGCAGAGGAAAAGCTAGACGGGGGAAAATGTTTCAAAATTTATGCGTATGGAAAACAGAAATTATATTAATTACAAGAGTCACCGCGGGGAAATGTGGGGAGCAACATTAAATTGCAGCTGCTACGGAAACAACGACAACATCGTCACCAAGGGGTTAAACAACACTTGACATTTGTCCTCATCTAACACCCTCCCCCTCCGGCATACATAAAAATTGCATAAAATTTGCATGTCAAAAGTGCGTCTCGAGTTTTTCGCCCGCTTTTGGTCCACCCCATTTGGCCATCATCAGTGTTGTTTAGCAAGCATTTGGGGAATTTACTTTCGCTGCGTTGGAAATTTGCAATCAACATAACAATTATGCGAAAATGCAAAAGGGGAGCTCAACTTTGCACCATCAACTTGTTTATATATAACTAAACTTGTGTTTACTTGTGTACAGAGCGAGCTCCCCTCGCCATATGGGGCTTGTTTTTTAAAGTTAAATCTCATTTAAAGATCCAGAGGCTAATTAGGGTGGCACACACATGTTAGCCAGCAGAGGGGTCGGAAATAAATCGGAGGTCCTATACGACAATCTCGTCATTGTCTGCCCCACAATCAGATAATCGGAGCGTAGCACTGCGATTGTCAAAGCGTATTTAATGAGCAGACTCCCGGGTACCAAAATCCACCTAGGCAGCCATAGACACTCGCATATATCACCCCTTGCCACACCACCACCCAAGTGGTGCTGTGCCGTTGTTCTTCCTGTGAAAATCACAAAATCAGTTGGCAAGAAATCACAGCAGACAGTGACGTAGAGTGTGGGAAGGGGCTTTAGGTTGGGGGGAGGTACCAAAACCGCGGCGACAACATCGAAACAACGACAACGACGACATCATGCTGGCACTGTTTGCTGGGGGATTGTGTTTTTTTGGGTAGAAATTGCTATGTGTGCTAGTGCACTCAGCAAAAAGAAGGTCATTAAGTACATTTAAAGAATAGAAAAGAATTGTTAACATTCCTTCGTATATTCCATATATATATTTTAGCCGACTTTATATGGTAAAATACTTAGTACTTAGTATTCCTTTCCCGTAAGAAAACATTTTTCTCCGACTGTTAATTTTGTGGAATGACTACAAGCAGACGGAGAAAAGCTTGTGGCAAATACCGCGATGCGTGTCTGTCTCCGTTACCCTCGATTGCATTCGAGCGGATGGGGGGTGGGAAATTGCGGGAAAGTGGAGGAATTTTCCGTGAGGAAAACCGACATTGTCTAGGCTGATGTTGGCAGCTTTTTGCTGTTGCCTAGGTAGGATAATGACATCAATATGCTTGACAAGACTTGCAGAAGCCAGAAGCCAGTGACCTTGAACCGAACTTTTTTGGGGAAATACTTCAGAGAGGCACAATGAGGCAGCATGAAGTGGATACCTCAAGTACTGATATAGCTGAGTTCTGTTCAGTTGGAATGTGCTTCATTAGCAGCCTCGTTCGATAAGAAAAGTGGTAACTGGTTTTTCCTACTAAAGACAGAGGTTTCCCTTCCACCTGGTTGAAAATGTCTGGGGAATTTGACCAAAAAGTGCCACCAAAGTGGCAAGGACGGACCACAGGACTTTTTCATTAGTGCAAGTGCCGCACAGCTGCATGCCACAAATACACACACACACACACACAAACACACACAGTCACACATGGCCAACTACCGACACGTTCCAGGCATTGCGAAACGTGCCAAAAAACATTGCATAAGCGCAGGCGGACAACGAAATCAGTTGTGCAAAAAGGGAAAAAGAAAGAAAGGGAGAGGGGGGAGGAAAACAAAAAATGAAACGTAAATAAGAGAAAAGGCGAGGACAATATTTTTGCTCCTCCTGCTGATTCCTCTTTTTCTCGTGTGAGAAAACAAATCTCAGCCACACATACCCAGATATTTGCACTGAGCGAAAAGGTGTTGGAGTATCAGAAAATATGTAAAAACGTGTCAGTAATCTCATAATTATTCTTATTTATAGTGTTAAAAACTACAAGTTTGTATATGGTAGTACTACTCATTGTCAACATCTTGATATAACTTAATAGTAAGTTGAAGTATCAAAATAAGTAACAGTCATATATCACTCATCCAATCCTTGTTAAAAATATCTCAGAGTGCCAAACTCCATCATCGAAAACCGTAAAAAAAACAATAACTTATTCTAACTACACATTGCTATGAATACTTGATTCCTGGCTTAACTATGAACCCAACTCGATCACACATCAAATCCATATAAAGCACTTCTCCAAGTGCAGTCGTTGGCAATGCGTTTAGCAATCAGCTCACGACTTGGCAGCCAGTCCGAGTTGCAGTGACTTTGCCTCAGAGCTGTCGTTGCGCATACGCCACGTTGCACTGCGCCCATCCGATGGGGCGTGTGTTAATAATGCGTGACATAAACTGGAGCTCCCGACAAGACCCGTCGATGGCACAAACGAATTGAGTTGACTCGACTTGAGTGGGGCATTTTAAGTGACAGTTTGTGCAAGGAGTGAAGGGTAGGGAACTGGTGGAAGCAGAGCAACTGCAGACTTTGTCTGTGACTTTGGCGAGTAAATGACATTGTCATTGTTTTATTGACATGCCGAACACTCACAGCGAATTCAGAAAGGAAACTAAGGAAGAGCACAGAGAGAGAGAGCAAGAGAGATGTGCCTTCATAACACTTAAATTTTTTTTACTTAAAATATGCAAATAAGTACTGCCAAAGTGCCAGTGGCAAGTGCGCCGCCTTTTAACCAAACTTCCACCCTAATGTGCACGAGTATGTGTGCGAATGTGTGAGAATTTCAATTTCCTGCTCACACCCAATGCCAATCAAAAGAAAAACCCCGATCGAAGGACGGGTGAATAAATTTACAGCCAACAGCGAGGAAATTAAACCAAATTGAAATTGTTTCGCGTTCACACACAAAAGTTTTCCTTTTCCCTTAAAGGCTCCTTCCTGGCCTGGCCTTTTTTCGGGCTTAACTTAAGACGGGGAAAGTTTTAATTTCCAATTGACATTTTGCAAGTGCATCCCTAATCCCGGATCCCTGTTAGCTGGGCCAAAGCGGGCTGAAAATAATTACAAACTGCAATTATTAGCCCGGCTAAGGAGACGCTGCCAAGGCAAATCCAATTAAGTGAAAAGCAAGTGTAAGCCGATGCCTTTTACCTGACCAGCAGCAGCTCACCTGAATCCCCCGCCCTGTAGTTAACTGGGTAACTCTAGCTGCTGACCTTAGCCTGTTTTTTTTTGTTCTCTTTCCCAACCCTCCTGGTTCTGGCCACTCCTCTCTAGATTTTCCCTCCCCTCAAGTGTGTCACTCGCTTTTTCCTTTGGTTCTCCAGTTTCCCCCTGTCCTGGGCAAAACATGAAATGAAATTGCCCAGCTAGAGGCACAACAATGACTATAGTAATAATAAATAATAATGGTTAAATGTGTTTACAAAAAGAGAGAAATCTTTTGCTGTTATCTGGACCAAAGCCTCCTTCTTGCTCTTCGCTCTTCACTCTTGGACTTGGACTTGGCTTACTTTTGTCTGCTGTGAACTGTCGTTGCGTGTTGCACACAAAAACACCCGTAGATTTAGTTCAGAGAAAGAGGCAACAAGAAAGTGATGGGCAAAGAGGCAAAAAGAAAAAGGAGGGCCAGCTCTGTGAAAGAGAATGAGATATTATGTGGCAAGAGTTGCTTCACCAGTTGGCAGTCCTACTTAATTTTTGATGCGAAAATGCCACTTGAGTCTGCTCGAAGTGTTTTGTGAGAAAATTATTTTAGTTTTACTATTTCGGTAACGTGTGGCTTGAAATTAAAATGTGGCTTTGCTTAGAAATAGTGCAAGCATATGTGTTACTCTAACTAAGTCATGAAATTAGCCACTCAAGAATAAATAATAAATACTTATATATCCTTTGTTGGGAATCACAAAAGTTTTGAGTTGTTAAATAGTTTTTATTATAATAAAAGAGAACACAAATGTAGTGAAAACTTATCTAAGAAAACCATTGAAATTCTGTCTCCATCAATAGTCTCATTCAAATTCTAGCACTTTGGAAGACATTCTGAAACCACCCTCGTAATCCTCTGCCCCATAATGAAAGTGAAAAACTGTTGCAGCAACGGCAAACAATTTCGCAGCCGAGGAGAAAACTATTTCAATTGAGGTAGAAAATGAACGACAAGGACATGGCGGCATTTCCCTCTGGTTTCTTTTTTCTTTATTCTCGTATTTTCATTTTCCTTTTGGCTTTCTATGTTTTTCTTGGTCTTGCCATGAATGGCTGTGCCCACTCCTCTCCATTTCTTTTTGTGTGTTTGCAGTTTAAATTGCACTATGAAAGGAATTTTTTGGATTTAAGCATTCGTTTTCATTTGGCTTCTGTTTCTTAGTTTTCTATTTTTTACTTTTTTGATTGGGATGCCAAGTGGGATAATATGTCAAGTGGCATAAGTCGGTGGAGGGACGGATAAGGGGTAAGAGAGCCTGTGCACCTGGCATTGATAGGATCGGAGCAGGTGTCATCCCATTTGGCAACCAGGTCTTAACTTGGCCATTTACGGACGGCTAGCTGTGTTTGTGCTGCCCCCGGCTTAGCCCCAGTTTTCAGTTTTCTGCTTGAATCAAGTTGCAAAAAGGGGCAAAAACAGCTGCGGCAAGTGGCCCGATTGAGAAACAGTTGTCCTCCCCGATATTGCCCGACTTCTGGGCAGTATAAAAGGGGGATTCACTGGCTGGCAAGCTAGCAGTCAAAGACTGAATCAGCAGCATGTCGACAGTATTTGTAGTTACCCTCATTCTCTTTGGATTCCTGCAGGTTGTATACAGTCAGGAGAATACAACAGCTACGCCCACGGACTACTGCAAGAGTGGTCTGTGCCACATTCTCAAAAAGCACATTGCCTGCCGTAACAAAGGAGTAAGTTCCCACTATTTACTCAACTTAATAGTACAACCATCAAGGGTAATCTGCCTCCTCTTTAGGAGTTAGCACAGCAGTGTCCTCCGGACGCCCAGTTGGTCAATCTCAGTGGTCTGCATGATCTGATCCTCGATGAGCACAACGGCTTGCGTAATGTTCTGGCTGCTGGTAAGGTTCCGAATCTACCTCAGCCCGATCGCATGGCCACACTGCAGTGGCATACCGAACTGGCGGATCTGGCCACACTGAACGTCAAGCAGTGCACTCTGCAGCACGATCCTTGCCACAATACTCAAGAGTTCCGTAACTCTGGTCAGAATCTGGCCTTAATCAACATAACCAAGCTGGAGAGAGAGGGAAATCATACAGATGAGAGTCTGATCAAGATGTCTATTGGTGGCTGGTGGAATCAGAGTGCCAATATCACCAAGGAACAACTGCAGCGTTTTCCCAACGGAAAACTAGGAGAGTGGGTTTCCCTAAGCTTGATTATATTCTCTTTTTGATAATATTTTTCTCTTAATCAGTTCCTTTCGCAATTTCGCCATTATGGCCCGCGACAGCAACACATTTGTGGGCTGTGCAGCCTTGAGGTTCGATAAGCCCGCTGGATACCCACAGTTTCTGCTGGCCTGTAATTATGCCAGCAATTATATCCCAGAGTGGCCCATCTACAGGGAGAAAGCCATTGGTTGCCAGTCCGGTTCGGACTCGAAGTATCCATCCCTTTGCAAGGCTGGCGAGAAATATCAGGAACCTCCCTCGGAGGCAAGCACTAAGGTGATGAGCTTTTGGAGGCTGTAGGAGTGCCAAAAATAACACCTGGCCAAAAGGGTTGGAGTGGGCGGCGGTGGTGCACTCACAGTCTATTTAACATGTTGATTTGTGTCACAGTGCGTGGCGGTCATATATCATCTCACAGCCGCATTAGCATTAGCACAGACACCTGAAGGAGCAGTGATGTCGTTACTTGGAAGTCTAACCAGAAAATGTCTAGAAAATATACGAGCTTAAAAGATATTTTCTTATTATTTTAACAAATATATCAAAAGAGGATCTTTATAGGGATATATTATTAGATTAAATAGATTAGAAAAGATTGTTGTTAAGTAAATTCCTGCCTTAATATAAGAATGGCATTCTTAGACAGCCAGAAAATAAGCTATAAAATCTCTGAAACTACATCCCTGGCACTCACACACATTCTGGCCCTATTGCGCCTCCCCCAAAATCATCATCATCATCCTCATCAGCAGCCAAAATATGATACGCGTTGTTTGGGTATGAAGAAAAAGAGAAAAAAAAAGCCAACGAGACGACGACAAGTTGGCATCTAATTTTAACGTCAATATACAAAATGTAAAAACGTGTCTTCATCAGCTCGTAATATAGAGACCGCCTCCCCGCCAGCCCTCTGCTCGTGAAGTTCCTAAGTGCCTATTAATAATGCCGCCTCGACGGGGCTAAAAAGAAAATGTTTTCCTTGGCTCTGCTTTATTTTTAGTGTCCATCCGCGGATGAGGCCTACGTTTAATATGCCGTTACTTTGTCAAATCCGAGGCTCATTAAAGTCAGGCGAGAAAAATAGGCAACATTTTTGTTCATTTCTAGCCGTCGCCATAATTAATTTCGTACTAATGCCAGCCCACATTCATTATGGCTTAATTAAAATTCAACTGGAATTAGTTTCCAGCACCTAGAAAACACCACCATTATAAACTTATCAAGCCGAAAATATTTTATATCTCGACGTTTTTTGTGCTAATTACGTTTTTAGTTCATTTTCAGTTTGTTCATTTTGGCGGAATATTAAAATCGGTAAAGTGCTGTTATTGCTGTTGTTTCTGTCGCTTTTTTGGCCCTCATTAAATGCGTGTAACACTAACATGGCCAACAACATATTTCATGCGGCTCATAAAGGCATAAATACACGCGTAAATAAAATAATGTACAAAGTTGCGGCTGTGGTAAGAGTGATATAAATTATTCTGCTACTTTGACAGCGGTGTTCGGGTATTGTTAGGGCTTGATGGATGCATGTTTTTTGGGTTTTATAAAGTGTTCCATATTAACTTATAAATATCAAAGTTAATCTATTAAACACTCTGTTTATAACATTTAAAATCTATTTAAGTTCCCAGTAAATATAAAACTATTAATAAATTCCCACCCATATTTCTCAGATGATTAAATGTAGTCGTAAAAAGTTTATCAGGTCTTAAAGCTTTCCGCATAATATATAATATGGCATATTAAATATTTATATTTATATTTCGAAATCAAAGCACCATAGCATTCCCATGGACTGTTCGTCCCTGAATGCCTCACAATTTTGATTGTTGAAAATGATTTGATGGCATGGACAGAGTGAAAGCGCCAATTTATGGCCTACAGGAGGACTATGGCCATTGCATAAATTGCGGCTGAATTTAAACAAGTTAATATGATATTAGTTGGAAGCGAGCATAAATTATGGAAGCGTGCTATATATGAGGGATGAACAATATAAACAAAGCTGGCCTGATTTAGTGCTGGCCATTTGACTGTTTAATGAGCACTCAGATGTGTCAACAGGCTAAATGGAAATTTATTTAATTATGATTCATAAGTCACAAAGCGGCTTACAGCCAGCGACAACATGCGAAATCCCATACTTTCCGCTCTCAAATGTTTGAAGTTCTGCGTCTTGGCATGCAAAGTCCTGGCCTCGGACTTTCTGGTCTAGGGCTCGGACATGCAAAACAAAAAACATCTAAAAAAGGCAATCAAAAGTTTTGGCCAAAAAGAAAAATGGCAACAGAAAAAACATGCAAAATTGACAAAGCAAAACTTTTGATTTATGCAATTTGCGCTAAAAATACAA
Organism: Drosophila eugracilis; assembly: GCF_018153835.1. NCBI lineage: Eukaryota > Metazoa > Arthropoda > Insecta > Diptera > Drosophilidae > Drosophila > Drosophila eugracilis. Next base: position 6,252,238 of record NW_024573038.1, on the reverse strand, counting down.
ATCCATTTGATGACACTGGGCCTGGCCTGGTCTGGGTGTGGGGCAAATAAAATTTGGCCAACAATTCCAATAAAATGGCAAAGCAGGCTTTGATTTATTTGTCCATGTCGTGGGACTGGGGAATTCCCCGAACGCCCGAACGCAGCCGCAAATGCTTAGCCGGGGATTTTGAGACAGCTCCTTAACCCCGCTCCTCCACCTCTTGTTTTTCCTCTCCTCTGGGGTCCTAGAATGTCATACATGGAGCATAATAAATGGGCTAGTAAAACTTTGGACAGGAATGGGACACCCGGCCAGGGTTTCTTGTGCCTTGTGTCAAGTCAAATGCAAATGACCGACAAATTTGCCAAGCCATATATGTATATATGGCCATATAGCTATATATGGCGATATGCAAACGGAACGGATATATGCTTTGTTTATGTATATATGACCGCAGGCCAGAACTGGCCACAAATTTCCACACAATTTATGCAGACAATGTGGTAGCGGAAGAGGAGACCCCCATTGCCGGATCATTTATTTTATAGTCCGACGCTTTAAGTTATTTTTCTTCATTATTTTTTATGTGGCTCCAAGGCGTGGCTGGCGAGGACAAACAGAAAACAATTGCCAAAGGCATTTGGCAATCAGCGCCAAATGTTTGCTCTGTTTGCGCAAATAATTTATACGAGGAGTAAAGGCAGAAGAACATCAGACCTCAGACAGGCCATCACACATACGACGAGGCTCAAGTTCATAGAGACAGGATCTTAACGGCACAGTTCATTAGCGGTCCCTTTTGGTGCCCAGGAACTTGCTTTATTAATCCTCCAAGGAGCCAGAGACAAAGGACAGCAGTTGTCATTAGGGTTCGTCCGGCGATTGCCCTTCTCTTTCCGACATAAACACCAAATTAAGTTTTAGTGTTTCATTTATTTTTGGCACTCGGCTCACATGCGTGTGTTGGTCATAGGATAATATTGCGGGATTTCGGGCCTATTTGTTTTTATGGCCCCAACTATAGAGCCTTTGGTGGTCGGGCTGTCGGGCTCCTATTGCCTTTTGATTGTTTGTAATGAGCTGCTCGTCCTGTGGCTGCGAGCGGGTCATCAAGGATATGAATAAAACAACGATCGAACAACCCGATAAAGGCTGTGCAAATGTCAAGTGGGCTCTGCTAATGCGATTCGTATGATCCACTCGACAGGCAGTGCTTGTAATGATGGGATTACCCTGCTTCATATTTTTTCTATATATTTTTTGTATAAAATAATAGTTAAATGTCTGCTGCGAACACCTTTATTGCATTAGCAGCATAATATTTTTTATTGCATTTTCATTTTATAGAAATTGCCTGACATGATTTTTGTACAACGGCATTTCGATTAAGTTCTGATTTAATTGATTCGTTTGAAATGTGATTCCAGCTGATTTAATTTATTTCTCAATTTCATTGCTGTTTATTCTGCTCATTTGAGCATACAATTTGGCTGCATTGTTCAGGCATTTCAACGCCAGTTGGTTAAATATTATTATTTTCTATAAATTTTAATCAATTTTTTAGAAGTGCAACTAAAACCGAGGCTCAAAAACATGTTCAGAGGTCACTCTTAATTCTGTTGCACTTTCGGCGGCCAATTGTGCAGCAAACATAATTCAATTAACGCCTGGCCAATTGGATGCCGCAGCCGCACCACAAAAATAGATAGAGACTGATATGGTCGAACTAAAAGAGAGAGGGCGATAGATGGTCCGGAAAGTGGCGCTTTACAATTTGCGCAATTTCCGCCTCTGAACAACATCAAACAGAAAATCTCTACTCCGCTCCCTGAAAAAAATATAAGAAAATCAAAAACAAAAACATAAAAACTTTCCTCTCGTTTGATGTGTGAATTGCGCAAATATTTTTGTTAAAAAAATATTCCCTCCGCTTCCTTCTCCTACTGCGGCAAACATTTATCTTGCTTTTTGTACACATTTTGGAGAGAGATTTTTTCCAGCGAAACTTGTTAAATGGAAAACAAACAAAGAATGTTTTCACATAATGCGATTAGCGGCCTCGGCTTCGGTCGCCATCGAAATTTATTAGCCGCTTATGCAGTCCGATTGAAGTTTAATTGAAAGCGTAACAATATTTACCAGACCAACATTAATTGACAGTTGATGTTGCGTGTCTGGCAAATATTTCATTTTTCCTTACCCAATTCATGGCCGTTTAATACAGAGATCTCCTCTGCCTGGCTCCTGCTCCTTCACTTTCATGCTCTGGTAACATCGGAACCTAATTAGCATTTCCCGACCTGGCCCCTCCGGCCAGGATGACATGGCTGAATGACAATAATTGCTTAAATAAACACCACGACAAATGCACATTAATAAACATCAGCTTGCCTGAAATATGAATTATGGCAAACCCATCTCGACTCGGGCTAACATGCAATCAAGTGCACGAAGCTCGGAGAGCTCTCCTTTGTGGCTTAAAGCTGGGTCGTTCGGGCCATTGGCAAGGTGCACCGCCATTTGCATGTCGGGCTGGTCATTCACATCGCCAACATCAACTGGTAGGTGGATACAGGCCAACCTAGAAGTGTAAAACGTAGAAAAGGGTTACCCCTTTAAGGAAATAGTTTGCTTAGATAAAAAACAGAAAAATTTTTTGGGGGTCCAATTAAATTTATAAAGGTCCCCTTGAATAGAAGATAACCTAATAAGCACGCAGCCATTCGTGATTAAATATTCAACATTCCTATATTTATGAGCCGCACTGTAAACAACCTGTACATATGCTAAATAGACAATGCGTGTCGCTTCTCGTTCTTGGTCTTCCTCCATGGACTTTAACACGGCAATTATGCATTTTTAATCAAACCAACCATAATGCTTCCCGGAAAAGCTTTCCCTATTGATTTTCTTGTATTAACCAATTGACATACATCCGTTAGAGGGTCTGAAGTGAACCCTTTTGAACCCCCGACAAGGAGAACTCTATTCCAATGAGCCAAATCAAACATTCTGAGGGACAAATCAAATTGTAAAGAATCATTTCGATTCAGTTTCGGTTTCTGGCTACATTTGCATACAAATGCAGGCGGGATTAAAATCAAAATTCGATATGCCACAGGCCACACACACACACACAGACACACACTTCAAGAATTTTCCGAACAATATTTTACTGCTCAAGACATTCTGACATTGTTGTACGGAAAATGGAGACCCCTCGTCGCCGCCTCAAGTCTTCACCTAGCAAAAAGGAAAAACTTACCCAAGTTCTTCAATTACAATTTGATTTGCAAATGACACAGAGAGAAACATGGCAAGAAATTGAAGTGGAAAACTTTGCCGAGTCAAGGGAGGAAAATGCGGAAAATGTGACAAGTCGGGTTGGGAAAGTTCAACACGAGCCGGGGCAAGTGGAATTAAATGTTTGTTAAAGGTTTCAACTGATTAAAAACGATGGAGTCCATGAGGCACTCCCTAAAACTTTTTTATGAACATGAAAGTACGGAAATGTAACCCTAGAAATCAGCCCCTCCTAACATCCTATCCAACCCCCTATCAAATGACTCTTCGGGCAATTGAATCCTTTAAGCCTGGCACTTATTTTTTCTTCTTCATGGCTCCCGGCAATAAAATGTTGCAACATTAAAAGGGCGGTGCACATAAATAAAAAAATTCGCTGAGTAAAAAATTGGGTTAAAAATTAACTACACCAAATTTAAATCAACTGCAGTGTGGGAGGGGGGAGTGGATGAAGTTTCTCGTTGGATGGAGAGAGAGAGAGAGAGGAGGTTGAGAGGGCTGTGTTCTGTCAGCGAATCCTTCGAATCCTTGGGCGGCCGTAAAAAATCGACTCGTTGGGCAGGCTGAATACGGCCGGAGTCCTGGCAGCCGTAAATAAAGCGCCGCAAACATTAATAACTCCCATTGGGTGTGTTAACAAGCAATGACCAAAGAGGGCCGAACCCGGCAGGACTGGGATTTCGGATTCGTTTTCCTCTGTTTTCCGCCCGCTTTTCCGCCCTACCCAGCCCTCTGCCAATGTGCATAAATTGCAGTAAAAATGGCGCAAAAATTTTACATTTTGTGGCTGTTGTGAAAAACGATGTGCAACAAAAAAGCGGAGTGAAACGAAAATAAGTAACAAGTAAGCAAGTAGCTCGCAGCCAGGCAAAAATTGCGCATACGCCAGGTGTGCCAGCTCCAGCAGGTCTGCCTCCCCAGCAACATAAAATGCTTGAGTGATGGAAGGATGGCATGGTGGTTCCTTCGTCCAGGAAGGTGGGTAATGCATGTAAGACAATCATTTTGACAGGCACTCTCCGCCGTGTTTTTGAGGCCCCGGAATTGGCCTCCGGCTGTGTGTTACTCATTGGCCCGTCGCTCGCCTGGCTGCCTCCTGATTACTATGCACTTTGATACTTATCTTTAATTGAGGTAGCATTCAGCACGGCGCACGGAGACGCAGGCTGCCGGCAGACCAACAAAAGTCTCGTCTGCCACGCCACGATGAGCACACATTTCATACTCGCAGGCGGTTACTTTCGGTCTGTCAGGATCTGCTTTTGCTTGGCAGTTGAGTTGGGGTTTGAGTTTAGAGTGGGGCTTCTAAAGAGAGTTGGATTAGGGTACGTAAAAGAGCTAACACTTGGTTCTTTTTCCATACAATTCTGTCCTTTTCGGAATGATATTTGCCTGTTTTTTTTGTGATAATCCTGGGAAGTTAAGCCCGAACTATGGAATATCATATTTCTGTGATGAATAGTTTAAAATGGTGAATGTAGTTAAAGGAACCCTTATGCTTACAACCGCAACTGGTGGAATCTGTTTAATGTAATTTAACGCCCCACTTCTGTCCCAATTATGCGTTGACCCCAGCCATACATACTGGTGCATATTTGACCTGCCGCCGCAGGAGTAGTTCAACTTTGTTTCAATTAATCGTTAACCCTTCCGGCAGTTCCGCAGTTCGACGTTTGCCGCTGCGGTTTGCCCTGTGCTTGCTTTATAAATATTTAAGACCATTGAACAGACAGCAAACACACACAAGCACACACACAAACACACACACTCATGTATATGTAATGCTGGCCACACTCGAACATGGCCAGGACTAAGCGTTTTATGGTCCTTTGGCCATTGTTTCCACAGAGCTGAGCCGTAGTTTTGTGGCCATGGGCTGGGTACGAAGGGGGGAGAAGGGAAACAGAAACTCTCCTTCCCGTAATCGTCATCGTTATATCGTGTATACCTCGTTCGGGGTCCAATTGTTATGCCATCAGGTGAGCTGCAATGTCTGCAGCGGATGCCAAGGCTAATTTTGCGTAAAATGAGCGCTGAGCAGCCGCTCGAATGATTCATTATGGTTCCCCAAAGGGAGTCCAAAGGACTCGTTGCATGCGCATATATGCAAATGTACACGGAAGTGGGAGTTGGCCAGGGTTTGGGTTAAAGGACCTTCCGATGCCTTGGGGTGCCATTGCACCCGCACGGCGAATCAATCATAGATTGTCAACGACCACGATTCGTTATCGTACGGTGGCGTATACGTGACGTTGGCCACTCCCTGCGGACCAACTAATTGATTTATTGCCCAAAATTAATTCTATCCCAGCACATTAATATTTATTGCACAATCTGTGAATCCGATTACCGATTACGATTACTGCCGAATCGTACGTACAGTTCAGCCAGCACCTTGACCTTTTTGCTGAGATTTTTGTCATGAATCCGCTTTTTGAATAATTTCCATTTTCGGATTTGCCCGCAGCTTTTTTGTTCGCCCTTAAATTGCTGCCATGAATAAATGAGTTGCTCAAGCGGGCCGAGCACAAAAGCCTGGCTAACGAGTCCGTACAAACAATCTGTGGACTTTCGAGGGGCACTGATGCAGTATCCAGTGCTCCGACATGGGTACTCTGAGCTCCACCCCCACCCACCTGCTATTTGCTGTTTTATATAAAAGCAATACGCATATGGTCGGACGGCATGCCGATACAGCTCTGGTATTTGCATTCACTTCTCTCCAGTGTTTGCCTCCGGAGGGGTTTTCTGTTCCCTCTGCTCCCTCATCCATTTCCACCCCCTCCTTCTGAAAAACCCTGCGAAAAACCCTGTGGAGAACCCTGAACAGCGCTTGTACGGCTTCTGGCTGGCAGCTCTTTAAGTTCTGCGGTCCATTCCTGGCTTCAGAAAACTGAAGTTCTGGCTAAACGACACTCGGATGGGAGATTCAGGACAAACCAAACGAATTACGTCGAGTTGATAGAAGGGAAGCCAAAAGGGATAATATGAGTTACATTTTCCTATGTTATTATTAAATATTTCTCAAGGAAAATCCTTTTTTCTGATAGATTGATAATAAAATATTAAAATATTACTCTTAAAACTGGTGGCATGTTAAGTAAACCTTTCCCCCAGTGCATCTTCTCGAAATGAGCATTGAGTGATGCCACTACAGGTGGCCAATGAATGCAGTTTCCGACCAAAAGGCATTTCCTTCTCCGCCAACACCGAATTTTCCTTGTTGGGCTTCGCCTTGTGGCAGGATTCCATTACGGTTTCTGCCAGAAAATACTCGATTCGATTGCCAAAGAAATGGAATTCTTTCGTAGCCTTCTCACTTGTAAATATAATTTAAGCTATTGGCCGATTCTTTCATAACTCCCTCTGATTCTTGATTGGTATTTTGGTTTTATTTTGATCAACTTTAAAAATCCCCTTTGGCCGCACTTAATTTCGTAAATGGCAAAGTTTATGAGCTGAACCTTTTGGGAGTCCGTTTAGATTGTTGTTTGTTTGTTTGTTTTGTTTGCCAGCTAGATTCCTTTTAGGCGGAAATGAAATTTTTGCAGTTTTACAGTTTTACAATTTTGCCGTAAAAGGGTTCTATGTTTTCCTTGTTTTTTATTTTTTGTATTTTGGTTTTAGGGAATGGGGGGAACTGGGAACTGGGAATGGTTTGAGTGGGCTATAAAAGCTTTTTTGCCTTTGCAGTTTTACAAATACCAACAACGACGACTGCGACGAAGTCATAGAAAGTCGTCGCCGCGTCGAGTAATTAGAAAATTAACCCCTGCCAGCAGGCCATAAATGAAAATGAAACAACAACTGTGTTTTCGCAAATGCGAGCAACTAACTAAACAACAACAACCGCCACTCCACATGGTCGCCACTCAGAAAATCAGCCATCCGAAGGCCACTTAGTGACTCTTTTTTCCTGAAGTGGGGGAAAAGCGTGAAATGAAAAAGTAGCAGGAAAAATGACGGTGGGTTGTGTCATCGCTTTAATTAAAGAACGCGACTTTAAGGTGCAGTTCCTGGGAATTTTTATTTCATTTTAACAGCATTTTCTTTTTTTTTTCTGTTTGGGCCAAGAAATATTGGTGGTGCGTCCTTGCCGGCAGGTGTTTGTCCCATTATGGCAGGCCATTTTCGCACTTGAAGTCGTATCTACGGCATACATCTCTCTTATGTCTTATATCTTATAATATATATCTTCTATATCCCATTTCCTTACCTCCGTTTTTTCTTTCTTACAGGGCTGGCCGTGTGCTACCAGCGGCAATCTGTGAGCAATAACAACCACAACAACGCCGAGGCGAAGCCCACCCACACACCCCCCTCGCATTATCCTCATGGCCACAAGTGGAACGAGCCGTACTTTGATCTCACGATGCCCAGGAACATCACTTCGCTGGTGGGCAAATCCGCATATCTGGGCTGTCGTGTCAAGCATCTGGGCAATAAGACGGTGAGTCCTGTCCCGAAGCTGACTCACTAAATCTACACGGAAGAGAATCAGGGGTATAAAAGTAACCTTCTTTATGTTAATAGGGGTCAGTATAGACTAAATAAGTTTCCTTCGAATCCTCAGTTAGTAAGTAACCATTTCCAAGGTTAAACCAACAAGTTTCTCCCAGTGCAGGCGGAGTCAACAGGGAGACAACAGCCGGAAACATTCCGTATTAATAATCTTGATTTTTATTTACATTTAATAAACAAAGCGGTCGCAAGTGTGGTGAATGTGTCACCAAATATCCACTTAGATGGCCCAAACAGACAGAGTGGGGTTATTAAATTGGCTGCCAGTTTATTATGTAATACGTGACAGCAGCCGTCACACAAACATACACACATGCTGACCACTTGTCCGTACTTTCCCTCTACCCATTCTCCTTTTTCCACGATGGCGTCACTTGATCCAACGAACCCAATTAAAGTCTCTTCTAGCCGCTTGTTAGCCCCAAAGTTTTTGTTGTTGGCCCGAAACAAAGTGTTGCATTTCAACGATCAAAATTAAATTGGTTGCCATAACAAAGTGGGCGAAATTTAGTGGCTATAAACTGTGTTTTTTTTTTTGTTAGGCGGGCGGGGGGCAGAAACAATGCGGAAATATTTTGCACGCATTTGCCAAAAATCAACGCTGTCTTTTACAGGGAAAGTTTGCAGGTGTTGGCAGGCCCAAAAACGTTGATTACGTTAAGCGATTTGGCCACGGTCATGGGGCTCATAGATTTCCTCTAGGCCAAATCCGCTTCCGCAATCAGTAAACTACACACACATCCTCCAGTTAACTGGCCGTGCTCGGTTTTTGGCCAACAGTAAATTTATGGCCAGCCCAGGCTAAAGTTTACTTTCCTACTTTTTTCTGGGTTTTTTCCCTTGGTTTTTTTTTTCTTTTTGCTGTTATTGCAGAATTAGACAGGCGGGCTGGCAGGAAAGTGGAACTGCACAGATGGATGCCACACAGTTGGCTGACTCTGTCTGTCTTTCAGTCGGTGTGTGGCGAGGGTGTGTGTGTGTGTGTGCATTGGTTAGACAGTTAGCCGCATAAACAAGGAGCCTCCACTGCCAAAAAAAAAAAAAAGGGAACAAGAAAAAATATAGGGAAAAGGACACAGACAGATGAAAAAATTTGTATCAAATGTAGTGGGCAATGTCGAGTGAATGTCGCAGGACGGGGAGTATCATTTTCCGGGTCTGTCATGCGTTCCGCACACTAATTCTAAGTTGTATGAAAATTCAGTCTGTGAGCTGCATAAATTTTGTGGTTTTCGTGGTGTCAAATGGCCTCGAACAAACTACAACTCTTTAAAGTCCTCAACCGAACAGCGTATTAATTTGGTGTCCCATCTTGCAGGTTGCCTGGATACGACATCGTGACCTGCACATTCTCACTGTGGGCACCTATACCTATACGACGGATCAGCGGTTCCAGACCTCCTACCATCGCGACATCGACGAGTGGACCCTCCAGATCAAGTGGGCCCAGCAGAGGGACGCCGGGGTGTACGAGTGCCAAATATCCACGCAGCCCGTGCGCAGCTACTCGGTCAACCTGAACATCGTGGGTAAGTATTCAGTCAGCACTGGGGAAAATTAGGGCCGAAAAAGGGGAAATGTTAGTTAAGCTAATGTAGACTATTCAATTGGAATTATAAATGTGAAATTGAAATGAAAAATAATTTACCATTATCGAATTATTTACCAAAATTAAAACCTTTGCTAATGGTTTTAATGACCTTAGGAAGAGGGTCAACCAAAAGGAGTTAAATAATTAGAGCTTATATTCGATTTTTAAGCATATATCTTTTTGGAGTTTGAACTGTATAAAATGTAAACAAAATACCTTAAAGTTACCTCTTACATCCACGCATATTTCAGTTCAGCTCGCTAAGCGTAACGTTTACATGAAGACAAAAAAGAATTCATAGGCTCTGTCAGAGGGTCCTGATGTTTGGGGAATTTCGCATATTTCTGAGTATCGCTTTTGCATATTCATGCAATTTCCAGGAGTGTAAATTATGCACACTTGGCAATCGTCGCGGCAGGATATAAAAGCAGGGCGCCACTCTGCCGGTAAATATGACAGAGAAATTTCACAAAATTCTTTCGGGCAGATTGATGGACTGACAGGCAAGCGGCCCAGCAGCAGCGCACACACATAAACGGATATCGACTTTATTTATAGGGGAATTAAGGTGTAGATAACAGGGAAAACCAACAAGGCAACAAAATCATTTCACAGCTTTTATTTTTCCCAAGAAAATACATTTTCTCTTTAATCCCGACGCTGCGAAGCGTATTTATATTTTGGTTGAATTATTTTTATGGTTTTTTTTGTCTAAATCAAACGGACATCCCTCCAGCCAGATAAGCGAGCATGAAGTGGAAAAAGCCAGAATATCAAATTTGAAATCGTGATGGGAACGCACAATTTGATGGAACAAAAGTTAAAGTTTTTTCCTTAAAATAATAGCCAACAAATTACGTATGAATTATTCAGCAGGTGGGCTTAGCCCCCCCCTAATTATAATGGACGGTGAATTTTCTATTTTTGGCTTTATGCCTGGCAGAGTACTTTAGTTGATTAGTTTAGCTGGTGGCTTGTTATAATTATTTCCACGATTTTCTATTAATATTTCTATTTCTATTTTTTGTTTCATTTATACATTATTTGTTTACTCTTTTCCTTTTGTTTATATTTTTGGTTACCCACCCACACCGATGATTTGACGATTGACGATGATCAGATCTGATAGACGCCGAGACCAGCGATATGATGCAGCAGTATTATAATGACGATGCCTTCTATATAGCGGAGAATCGGGTGTATCAGTCTAGCAACGATGAGTTCGCCGGAATGTTTGGACCCATTCAGACAGTTGCGGGTTAGTTGCTGAACTACTGCGATCCGTTTTTATTTCATGGCATACTTTTTGGCTGAGTGACAAGTCTAACCGCAGATAGAGGAAAAAATGAGGTGGCAGACGGAGATGAGAGGTCTGCTCGAGGGCTGCCATGCATGCATATTATTTTTTAATATTTTACAACATTTTTCGTGCCAACTGCGAACGGAAGGACGGGGTCGGGTATGGAGTCAAGTGCTGGGCGCCCGAGGCAAGCACTTTTCTGGCTCATGACGAACAAATTGCTTTCCAACAAGCTTTTACCTACTAACTTTGCCAGCTTGTTACGGTTACTGTTACTCCACCTATTATTTTCTACCTTTTCGCAATTTCTCGGTTGCTTTTTCTAGTGTTGCCGCAATTTGCTAGCCAGAAGATTGTTATATTTTCAAAAAATAAATGGAAATTGCAATAGAAACTTTTAAGTACACAAATATGAAACGGTATTTAATAGTTTTTGGAAACTAAAACAATTATAACGATTGCTTTAATAACAAACACACAAAGAAGACTGAGCTCTATTAGAAATACATTTTATTTATATATTGACTTTCTTTTATGATAAATTAAAGATACAAAAACGAAAGAGACGCCATTTCATTGAACAATTAAAAACATTTTTATTTGATATTTTTAGGCTTAGCTTTCCATGAGAAAAGCTAGAAGCTACTGTAAAACAGCCACCTAGCTAGAAAGAAATCCAAAAGTCCATCACTTCTCCCCACTTATGGGCCAAGTGGTTCGCACATTTAATTATACCCAAAGCCTTTGCAATATTTATTTAGCCAGAGATTCAGCGACTTAGTCATTCAGGGTCAGTGTTTTGCAGAGGCTGGGATATTCATCACTTGGTCCGTGGGGACAAAGGCTGGCATTGAATTGGCCCGCCGTGTAGAGTTGGCCTGTGTGCGGAGGTCCCGAGCTGTAGTAGCAGATGAGCACGAAGTGTATATTCCACAGATCATAATCCTGACCAGCGGCACAGCCCATATAGGCGCTCTGATCGTTGATGATATTCCTGATATCACTTTCCGCCTCGTCCGTGACTATGTCATCCATATCGTAGAGCTCGTCCAGCCATTGCTCCGCTAAGATTGTCATTTCGCGGACATTCGACTGGGGAATCACAGGTCTTGGATAGAAATCCTCGGCAAAGTTGAAATGGGGATCGGCAAAGTCATCGGTGGCACAGCAGGAGTTGTCTGGGAGTTCCTGTTGACAGCGTTTCAGGTGATACTCGGCCACCACCGACAAGTACTGGTCCCACACCAATTCAGGCATTTTTTGGGCAGGCGGCAGGTCGATAAACGAGTTATTGGCCACCTCCTGGCGATAACCATTGTGAAGTTCCAGTAAATACTCACGGAAATAAGCCATATTGACCAGACCGTGAAAACGCAGGCAGTTGTGGTCGAACATCTGCGGAAAACGGGCTTTAAAATATATCTTTATATAAAGTGTTACCAACTTACCATATCGTTGTTGCAACCTATATGATTTTTGCCTTGGCATGACTTAATTTGACAAAAGTCTATGGCCAGGAGGGTTCTGAGTCTGAGGAACAAAACGGAGCTCAGCAAGAATGTGAACTGCAACCTTTGCATTTCGCTTAAAAACTAAACACTTCCGAGTTAATTTTTAAGTGTAATAATGGTTATGTAAAAAAATGGCCAAACGGTAAACTAATTAAACAAAAATAATTAAAAAGGGTTAAGAAAAAACAGTTAACAAGGCAGGGCTAACTTTGACTGAACTACTGAACGTAAATTCTTATTACATTTTTACTTTTAAAGTTGGAAAATGCTTTTTCGGGGTTGGAAAAGGCAACTCATTTCTCATACTAAAATCAGCATTAAAAAGTTATAAAAAAAACACTAACTTTTGCCTAGGAAGCTTCGTTTCTAAAAACTAAACATTATGTTCTTTTTCAAAGCACATTAAATTCTTGTCTAGCTCCCCAAAATAATATTAAATTAAGCCATAACCCGTCTTAAAATCGCTTTCAACTTTGTGCAGCCTTGTCCTTTCCAAACTTTGCATTCTCTGACCGGCTGACGGGCGGTAATCGATTATTTAACGTGCTGACTTTGACTGGCACATGGTAGCTCCCAACTACCACTACTACTACTACTACTATTACCTACGAACTATGGAAATTGGCAACAAAAGCCGAGCTGGACCGGATTGGCCTGGTCAGAGGAGGTGGGAGGGAGGAACATGTCACTGGTCGTCGGCTGGCGATCTGCTGGAAATTGGGGAAAAACAAACCATTTTGCAATTTCACAACTCGTCAGAGATGCGAAAACTGTGAACGGCGCTGATTAGGCAACGTAACGCAGTGATTAGCAGAGCTCGGGAATTTCCCGGACATGCAAAGGGAATGGCAAACGGATTGCATAATGGATAGCAAATGTAACCTCTCCCCTCTATTTTTCACATTCACAGTGCCCACGGCCACCATTCTGGGAGGACCCGATCTATATGTGGACAAGGGCAGCACCATAAATCTCACTTGCATCATCAAGTTTAGCCCAGAGCCGCCGACCCATATCTTCTGGTATCATCAGGATAAGGTAAATATCTCTTAAAATCAATTTGCAGGCTAAAAGTAACCAAATAAAAAACGAAAAAGCGGCAAACCTGCGGGCGAGGGGGAAGACCAATTTAAGGTTTTCCTTTTTGGTGCCAAATTATCTTGCAATAATTGAGTTTGTGCGCAGTAAAAAGCGCAAAAGTGGAGCGCGTTTCGGTGAGGTGGGCAGATGGTGGGGTTCAAAAGAGGCGGGGCCACGCCCAGCCAATTGCTGCAGGATAAACGTTTTTAACTTTTATGAGCTCTGGGCTGGCGCCACTCCAGTATCCAGTGTGTCCGTGTGTGTGTGTGTGTGTGTGAGTTTGTTCGCGTTTGTTTACGCGTCGTATACGCAACGTATTTAATTTTGGCTTTTATGATTATGAGAAAACATGCTTTTGCATTTAGCTCAGCACTCACCAGAGCTTTGGCTTTTCCAACGAGGGAAAATCGCATTTAATATGACAACCGCCGTTTCCCCGGCTTCTATTTTCCTTGTGCTTTTCAGGTGCTCAGCGAGGAGACTTCGGGCGGTCGACTGAAATTCAAGACCATCAAGTCGGAGGAGACCAAATCCATTTTGCTCATTTACGATGCGGATCTCTTGCACTCCGGAAAATACTCGTGTTATCCTTCGAACACGGAAATAGCCAGCATACGCGTCCACGTGCTTCAGGGTGAGTTTCGCTTTTTTAGTATACAATTTTCGCATCGTTTTTTTTGGCCAGCTTTCAGTCTCTCTTTAAGGCCTTAATTGGATGCTCGAGTTTGATAATGTGAATTATACATTCATGCATCTGCTTGACCTCGATTTGTATGCATTAAACTTGCATCTCGTTCTCTCTTTGTTGGGCCAACTTTTGCGCAATTTATGAACTAGTGGCCACAACAGCAGTACACTCGAAGAAATTTATGTCCGAAGTGCTTTTTGGAGAGGAAATTTATTTAAAAAATATATGCTTTTCTGGGCATTTCTAGATCTTTCAACATAAAAGAACTGAAATTTAGCAAAAATATTTTACAAAGTATTATTTTTATCCTAAAATTTGTTTCCAAAACTTCACTTTGTTACCAAATGTAGAGCCTTTTTATGATGCCCAGACAAACTACAAATTTGTTACTCATTCAGCGAAAATCTTGTGCCGTCTCTACGCTACTCTAACAATTTTCCACTTGCCATTTTCATTTCCCATTTCCCGGACAGGCGAGCGACCCGAGGCGATGCAAACGAACGCGGCACCAGCCGCCGTCGCCCTGGCCTGTTGGTCCTGTCACTTTGGCCAGGCCACGCAGGCGGTCAGGGTAATTAGCACAATGGTGGCGGCACTTGTATTGTTGGAGGCCTGCTCTTCGTTGCTCCTACAAGGCGGGGCAGGTGGAGGAGGAGGGTGTCCTGGAGGAGGAACCACTGGAGGAGCTAGGGAGAGGCCAGGACAGGAGAAACCGCCAACAAGTTCCCCAGCTGACCCCAAGGAGACCTCGACGACGTCCGAGGAGCGTGTCAATAATGGCAGCCGGAATGCACGGTGATAAATTAATGTCGCCCAGTTGGAATTCCACCGCCAATGCAGCCAACCAAATGCAGCTGAAATGATTTATAGGAGAAGTTACGGGAGCATCTGGAGCAGGAGCCTGGAGCCTGGAGTCTGTAGCCTGCAGCCTGGAGCCTAGAGCATCAGCATCTGAGGTCCTTCCACTCGAGCTGCATGTAATACCTTTCTGAAAAACCAACTAATTATGCTAATGATGGAAGAGACGCCGTGATGCTCCCTCTGCTGCTCCCGCTGCTGCCCCTTCTCCGTAGCAAGTTGTAAGTAAGTGTGTTTCTAATTAAGTGGGCTGGGGATTAGTTAGTTAGGCGGAAATCAGAGCCATGTACATAAACTTCTCACGTAAATTGCCAGCACACTAGCGAACTTAGCTAAATGGAAAGCATTTCGAACGAATCATCAAATTAGAGAACTATATTCAAGTGGTTTGCTTATAGAGCCATGCCTAGGTGTTTAAATGAATATTAAAGTAAAGAAAATGGAAAAGCGGGGAGTTTTCTTAGAGCTTACAGAGGTTTGGAAAGAGTTCTTTGGGTGGCTACAAAAAGGTTATTAAATAATTCGTTCTTAAAACTTAATAATTTGTATAAGAAAATCTTATTTGTGTATAGATTAGGCACCCTAACAGCTGTTTCTGGATTTCTCAGAACTTAGAAGAAAGCCCCCGAAATTAGAAAGTTAAGGATATACGTAGCAAAAAAGTTTACTCAGATCGTTGTAAATATTAAAGGGATTCGTTCTTGATTTGTGTGTTGTTTTTTGGGTCACCCTGTATAGCCTAGAGTTTAAGCCATGTACATACTTAGAGATACAAAGTAGCTAACCGTTTTTGACACGAACTTCTTCGAAGGTTCCTAAACAAATTTTTCGAACAAATTTACATGTCCACTTCTCCTCTCAATAATCTATGGGGGGAGCTCGGAGAATTCATGAGAAATTCCTGCCAAAAACAAAGAAAAGAAAATAAAACCCAACTCAGTTTGAAGTGCGACTTTCCGGACTAACAATTTATTTAGAAGAATTTCTCCAAGTCATGTGGGCAGTTCCTGTTCCCATTTACAAACTCCTGGCAATTGCCACGAGTTCATTGCTCTCCCAGTCCGAGTGAAATTTAGAGCTCCCATTTCAGCATGTCCGGTTGCATTTTTATGCCCGGCAAGCACAGCCCCTCCGGAAAAAAGGGGAAGACCCAACTGGCAAGTCACTTTTCACTCTTGTCAACAAAATATTTGCATTTCCATTTACCAAGGCGGTCGATTTAGTATTTGTAAGTGTGTGTGTCTTCAGGTTGGGTTTGTCTTGGCAGAACTCTTTGTCCGGCAAAACCAAACGGCGATGGCGATGGCGATGGCGATGGCGATGGCGATGGCGATGGCGATGGCTCCTTCATCCTGTGCCACATTTAAAAATGTATGGCCCCAGCCATGGCTGAGTTAAACTGATCAAAATTGTAAATAAACCTGCATATACCATTATGAATAAACTATAAACTGTACTCAAGTATTTGTGTGGTAGTCATACATTACATATACAAACACGCACTGCTCGCGAATATATATGTATTTAAATATATATATATATATATGGATTTATATACGTACATGAGTGTATCGATATTAAAAATGTAAACCCAACGCATGCAAAATTAGTCGCGACATGTAAATGAATGTTTAATGGGTAAGTTAATGTTGCCATAAAGGGGCAGAGAGCAAAAAAAAACCGAGAATATAATTGCAATTAAGCAAATAAAAATAATATATGTTATAAGCATAATAGGGGGAAAAATAGCGAGTATTATTATAACAGAAAGCAGAAATGCAGAAAGCAGAAAGCGGAAACAAACACAAACTCTGTTGACTTTTGTTGCAAACAAAATGGCAACGCATTATAAAGATTATGAAATTGTTTTTAATTTTTAAGCGACGTAGCTTTCCATAAATAATATGGTAAAAAATCGGTATGAGAAATTTCAATAAAGTTTTTTTAGTTACTACCATCCAATGATAAATATGTATAACAAAGCCGCTCGACTTTTCTTTCGATTTCTGGAAGGGAAAGAGGGAGAAGAGATTTCGTAGCTGGTGCCACCGCATGCTGAGCTGAATCCTGGCAAGATTTATGCAAATATTTTCCATTGCCATTCATGCATTTAGCCTGGGAATTTTAATGGGCCACACGCACAGGACCACAGACAATGGTAGGTTTGTTGGGTGGAGATGATTCCCCACGGGAGACTGCAAGTTTTCTTCGCTTTTTTCGGGGCAGGCATTTTCCATTTTTCAGCCTAATAAAGCCGCAATGCAAAGGCAGGCAAACTGTTGGCAAGAAGAATGGGCATTAAGTGCCCGCCTGGCAGCTGTCCCAACGAATCCAACGATTCCTACGAATCCTTCCAAGACCTAGCAGTGGGCCATGTGTGGCAGGACTCTGTTTGCGCTTTGGTAAGACATCAAAAGCCGTTAACATAAAAGTTTATTATATGACAAGTAAGTATGTACGTATCTGTGTCTGCGTGTGTGTGTGTGTGTGTGTGTGTGCTTGTCCTGGCCCATAATATCATGCCAAAAAGTTTAATAGCGCACATCGCGACAACCCAGGACCTCTGCTTGCCCCACTCTTTCCCCCCCTGAATCCAGAGTCTTGAATCCCGAATCCATTGAGTGGAAAGCGTAAGGAGCGAATAAGGCGCATAAGGCTCATGAAGCGGAAAGTTCCCCTGCCTCTGTCCGGAAAGGCAGTATTACCCTAGATGATGACGACGATGATTGGAATACTCTGGTTTCGGGACCACAGCCTCGTCTTCAAGATGGATGGACTTGAGGGAGTCGATAAATCGGAGGATCTGCACAGGAAGTTTTAAAGTTGTGTTTACTGAAAGAAAAATAAATGGAAAATCGAAAATATTTTAATAACTTATTGCTGATTAAACTATTTGTTAATTTAAAAAGTATGCTTTAAAGAACATGGCATCTAGGGCTAAACCTAGACCAACCTGGTGCTCGTTCTGTACAAAAATCTGCCCCTAAAAGGCGGCAACGCAATTGTCGGATATTACCTTTAATTGCACATAGCTCGGTTCGGGTTCGGGTCACAGATGTGGAGCGGAGTGGAGAGATGAAAGCCGGAATGCCCGGGGAATGTGGCACACAGTTGGGTCCGAGGAAAGGCAATCGACAAAAGGGAAAATAAATTATCATCATTGTGACATTTTCATTTGTCAACGTAATTCTCCTTGTGCCGCATTCCTGCGCTGCCTAAAAGGACACTACACTCGCTTTTTCCCACTGCCGCAGGATCAACATTAAAAAAGTCTGGAAATTTGGGCAGGAATTTCACTTGGCTTTGACGGGCGGCAAATAAAAATAATAAAAGGCAAAAGCAAACACGTTCGCCTTTTATGTTGCCATATGTATCCTGTGGAGCAGACCGCGTACACTTTTAATGCGAATCATACTGATTTGATTTTATGCGACTCAGCCGCCCATTCATTCGTTCGTCTGCACCTGAAGTTGCAATTTAAATTCGCTTATTGAACATAAATCAAAGGTCTAAGGCTTCAAATGCACAATGTACACTCGTACATAGTCGTGTGTCTTTGCGAAAATCCAGTACATAATTTATTGACATGACTGTGAGTCCTGGCAGGACCAAAGCCCTGTCATGGACTGCCGAATATTGTCCTCCAGCTGCCAACTGGTATATTGTACATTATTTTCCTAGTACTGATCCCCCCTTCGAACGTTCTGGCGTGTTTGTGGCACTGTCAAAGCGAATGCCATTGGCCAATTTAAATTGCAGCAAAGTGACGAGTTAAATGCATTCCTCCTTTCCCGATTTTCCACATTGATTTCTAACGACTTAAGCTGCTCTAATGGCTTTAACTCGGTTAAGTTTAACTTTGTTTCGAACTTTTAAGCTCACAAACAATACACTTTCCTCCTCATTAGTGCTTGCATAAAGCTTTATTAATAAGTATAATTACTTGCACATTCCCTTAATTTCCTTAATATTTCTCTTTTGAAACAAAACAATGGCGGAGGAGGAGGCTCAGAAAAAAGGAAACAAAATTTGTTGGCTATATTGTTTACACATGTAATGAAATTTCTGTGGTTATTCAGCCGGGAAAAGAGAGCGGGTTGGCGGATACGCATTCGTTTCCCTTGGCAATTATTTTGGCGCCACTTTTTCACTCAAATTTTTCATTTTTGTGCTTTAAAAATAGCAAATTAATTATATTTCACGCCGCGTTGTCGACGGCAACAAAAAATAGAATAGAAAAAACCCTGCCCTGGCTCATAATTAAATTTCGCATTTGTGCGTGGGGATTGAAATAGGAAAATGGGGGTAAAATGGGGACCGAAGGGGTTACATGGCGGATGCGTATGGAATTGCGGTTTTGGGCCGGGGAAGTAATACGGCTTTGATTAGGAAATCGGTTTAAATGGGTTCCCATTCCCGCTGACTGTTCGTTTTGTTTTTCTCTGCTTTTGTTTGGGAATTTCGTTTTGATAATTTTTCTGTGTATTCTTGTGGTTTTCCGTTTTTGCAGTGCCGTATATGTGTATGTGAGCCAGTTTTAGCCGAGAATTGCTTTTTGAATATGTGCGACATTGTTGGGGTTGTCTCCATAAATGGATAACCTCGCTGGTCTGAATTTGTTGCTCACTCTGTGCCCACTTTGGGCTGTCATTTTTGCGGTCAACACTCCCACTAAAGCACACCCTCTGGAAAAACCCATACGAAAAGTCCTCCTAATGCAATTTGTCATTTTCAATTTTTGGTTTCTCTAGCTCTGGCTCTGGCTATGGCTATGGCTCTAGCTCTGGGACTGGGCTGTGGATCTGGCTTTTGTCTCAAATGGAATTTTTGGCATTTCGTTCACATAAATTAGGCCCGAACGTCTGTCCGAGCTGTCTGTTCAGCTGGCCTTGTTTATTCTTGCCAGTGCTGCACTCAAATTGCTGTGTAAATAATTATTTTTGCCATTTTGTTTGAATGCAAATTGTTTATTTTTCGCATATTTCTCCATCTCGTTAGCAGTTGGCAATTTCATTAGGAGCTGTGACTGCAAATTGTAAAGGGGAATTGCTCTCTCGTCTCTCTAGCCGTCACGGTTACACGACCGAAGCTGTCATAATCGTTAATCCATATGGCCATCTGATCCGGGCTCAGCCGCAAGATAACTCGATTTGCTGGCAACTGTCGTTCTTGGTCAATTTCAGTTGGCATCAAATGCAATTACCCATCTGCTTTCGATGTGTGTGAGTGCCCCATTAAATAGACGGGTGGCCAAATCCGGGGCAATGATTCCTAAATAGGATAAAATTGACTAAATTTTTATTTGGATTTTAATGCAAAAATGTTTCAGTTTTAAAAACAATTGGCAATAAAATATTTAATACACTTTGTAGTTGAAATAGTTTTGGTTTTCTATCAAGAAACTTATTTTACTCTCATTCTCATGAGACTTCCTCAGCTTGCAAACTAAACTTACCCTCTTAGGAGGTCGTATTAATTTAAATAGTTGTACTTTGTTCTACCCCCAAGCCAAAATACCCCAAGAGATGAGTGAGAATATAATTTAAAATCACAATCAATTGAATTCACTTATCTCTGGCTGCACATCTTGTCATTATCCCTTCGCCGTAGTTCGAGTTATGAGCTGTCAGGATGGATGAAAAATCCCCTGGCCCTGGTGTGCATTTAATGCCATTTAAGCCGGTCCTTTTGCCGAGGCGGACAGTGTCCGATTGCCGGGCACTTAACTGAAATACAATTTTTATGGCTGCGCGAGGAGTGGAGAATGTCGGAATGGAATCCTGGCTGGTGATGGGCCACCACCACCATCATCTCCACATCCTTCTGTCACATTTATTGCATACTTTTGCGCTCGAGTTGCGACTTTTCGCACATCCTTGTGACTGCATAATTTTGCCGGCATATTCTCATCTTTCGTTTGTATTTTGCATGATTTACTCTGATTTCAGCTGGCTGCCCTCGCTCTCGCCCTCCCCCTCACAGTCCTCCCCCTCACAGTCCTCCCCCCATTCAGCCAGCTTTTGTAGTTTTATCACACACTTGACCCATAAATCAAACATGTGTAAATGTTTTCACTTTATATGCGCACTCATACAGGCACATCAAATGCTTCGGCCGCCGCCGCCGTCGCCTCTATCTATTTTCCCCTCTCTCTCTCTCTCTCTCTCTCTGATTTCCCTAGCTGAAAAGGATAGCGAGGATAGAGTGGAGCAAGGTCCTTCGTCCTGGGTGCTCGTCCTCCGGTTCGTGCGTGTAAACGAAGTAGAAAAGCGTGTAAAATATGCCGCAAATAGCTGGCTTCTTGTTATTCCCAATCCTGGTTCTCTGAATATATATATGAGTCCTTTTTTCCTCCTGGCGTCCTGTCCCCTGAGTTTGGTGTCAATCCCTTTTGATGGCCCACTGACATTTTCGGCGGCTTGTCATTCCAGTTTTTGTGCGAATTTTTATTGGCTTAGTGGGCATAAAGTAGAATGAGTTCCAGGCATAAATTTCCCATGCATTCACACACTTTTTCGTGCTGGCTTTGGCTTTAATAAATAACCGAAAAATGCCCCGACACAAGCCCGAACAGCCCGCTAATTGTGTCAAAAAAAAAAAAAAAACGATAATAAAAACCAAATATATTTTATGAAATTGTATTTGCAGCTGGCAGCCTTTGGGGGCCAAACGCAATTTGTTGCAATTTAAATTTGAACTCTTTGCAATCGCCACTAATGACGATGTTGGCGGTGTGATTTTATGAATCGAATTTATCGCTCAACTCAATTAAATTAGGCGGGCTAGGTGTGATGAGTGTTTGCCACATTTTCACTTATGCATAGCATAAATTCCGGGCTGAGAAATGGCCGCAATTTGTTGGCTGGCATGTTTAGTGGGAGCGGCAGCTGTGGCAACTTTGTGACCCAGGAAGAGTGACCCTGAATCTGAATCTCCAGTGACCAAGGGATCCTTGCTGATGTCCTGGCACTCGACAAGCATCTGCAACATCACGTTTGTGTCATAGTCATTATAACGCCACTCAGGCCGCTGCATGGCCACTAAAAGTTATATGTGCCACTCTCTGCAGGAGATGACCTCCTTCCAGCTGCAGGCGGTGAAACGGCAAAAATGCAGCAGCAGGAGCAGGAGCAGGAGCAGCAGCAGGAGGAGCGGGACGTGGTAGAAGGACGAGTGCGCGGAGTGGAGTTCTGGTCGGGAACTTTTTCCATTTTACGCTCGACAGCCTTTTAAAATGTAATTTTTGCCTAATTAGCAACAAACAACGAGACAAAGTCTTCGAGTCTCTAATTTTGCCTTCGCTTCTCTGACAGCCTTTTTGCACTGGAGGAAATTTTAAAAAGATTTTCAATAAGGTAAGGTATGGTAAAAGAATGGTGTTTGTGGTTTAAGATCTGAAAAATATATAAATAAATATTTTTTAGGTTAATAAATTGCAGATGTAACCTTTCTTGTCCCCAATTTCTATGTTAATACCAGAAAACCAAACCAAAAATGACATTTATTCGATTTGATCTGAATAAATGTAATACTGATTAGTACCCAGCTGCAAATAATCTTTTGTTCTTGCCGTGTTCTCGAGTTACTAGTCCTATTGGCCCTGATCTGTCATGGCTTTGGCGGCTTTGTCTCAGCGCACGGTTGGCTCAGCCAAATCTAATTTGCGCCTTAGCAGCTGCTCAGAGCACGGCGACAGATGACCTTGGAGCCGCTTCTATTTAGCCGGGGCGAACCCTAGACCTCCGACGGAACGCCTTAAATGGATCCAATTCAGCGAACGCACAGACAGACTTCCCTGCGGGGGGATTAAAGCCATTCTGGCTGATGGATTGCACGGGGTCTTGGGTTACTTTCACCCCGTCCTGGCCATGTTTTGCTTTCATCATCCTTTCGCCCCAAACCGCTTTCACAATAATAAACAACAGCGAAATAGAAATGAGTATTTCACATTCGCACGTAAACAACGCATTGAGTGGCCAAAAAAGGGGGGCGTGGCTAAGCCACATTCAAGTTGCCAAGGCATGTATGGCTAATAGGGTGGACTTTGATGGGCCTGTAATGGAATCAACTTAATTCTAGTCTCCCAAATGGTAAGTATTATTTGTTTTTAATGTTTTTCGAATATTTTAAGCCCAGTTTAAACTCAGCTCAAATCACTGCAAACAGGACTTTAAATATTTCATTTTGCCCGGGACAGAAAATTAATTGAATTGAAAAACATTGTCAAAGTCAAGTAGTTAAGTAATAAACAAAATAATTGAAATATTGTTTTCGACATATAACTTGGCAGCTTGAATGCCATTTTAACATACGAGTATATTTGCATTTTATTAATAACTCAGCGACCACACTGCGTATGAGTAATACAATTTCCATGGCAATTAAGCCTTCTCCGCATTCACTTTGAAATTATTTGCATTTCGATAAATAAATATGCTGAAAATGGCAAAATTTCAAATTAGCGATAGAAATATTTTGTCTCATTTTGTTAAAAGGTCCACCCGAAGGCTAAAACTCTCCCAATTTTCAGTTTTTCCCTGCTTTTTCGCCGCTTTCCTTCTCCTTCACACCTTCTCCGCCCACCTTAATCCGGTCACCCGGCTAATAAAAGTAAACATTTCTTTCCGCGTGACTAAATACCTTTCACTTGCTGTCGCTGTTTCTGTCGCTTATACCGGCCACGCCCCCCTCCCAGGGACCAACCACCCACCGCCCATCACTTGACTTGCCGCTTGGCCCCTTTTATTAATCGCGTGTCGAGGCGCGTCATGCGTCGGCAATATGAAGTAGAATTTTGCAGCTTTCTTCGCCTTTGTTATTGTAGGTGGAATGGTAATGGGTGGTGGTCGGGGGGCTGGGTGGCTGGGTGGCTGCTGCTGAGCTAATTAAAAATTATAATTAATTGCATTTGCTGGGCGCACAAGTCACTCGCATGTGCGTATGTATAAGAGTGTAAGAGTGTTTGTGTATACAAGAGGGTGTGCCCAGCATATCTTGGGAAATTCATCTAAGTTCGCTGGCAGAAGCATTAAGCTTATTAAATTGGCTACGACGAACAGAACCAGGAAGGCGGGATATGTGTCCTCGCATTAAGTTATTAAACGGAAAAGGTAACAAAATGTTATTTAACTTTGTAAGCTAAGATGTTAAGCGGCGATTAGTTGATGTCCCCGTTATGCTAACTGCTTATTAAAAAATGTAATTACAAGATTCGGTAAAATTTCGTATATAAAGAAATATATGTAGAAGAGAAATACAGATCCTGGCCTGAATTGGGCCACTCATAAATCTCCTCAAACATAATTTGAGGTTGTTGTTGCTGGAGCATAACTCATTTTACCTGCCAGTCGAGTTGGGGGGATCGTAATTAATCGGATATAGCGACAACCGAATTAATGAGTGGAAGGGGATTATGATTATGCGAAGCGGGAATACGCTGAAGGTGCGAAAAGGGCTTAAACCAAAAATTAGTGAGCATGTTTAATAGCATTTACTAAAGTAGCTGCTGTACACGACAGCAGCTCTGAATTAAAATTTAAAAAAAAGGTTGAAAAATACCTACGAAATGTAAAAGGATTAAGCAGGATTAAGTCGTTAAATAACGAAGTGTGCCCAACTCTACCCTACACTCGCCTTAATGTGTTCTGTCAGCATTTAAATAAAATGCAACATAACTGCAGAAAAACAACGGCCATTTGCTCTCAATGATTTATGCCGCTGAAGTTTGCTGATCAATGGCAAATAATAAATTAAATAACTTTAATTGCACATTACCCGGACAGCTGGAAGAGTGTGAGTGGCCTTAATGAGGGCCCGGTGGCACTTGAAGAGCTACCCGTATGGGCCATTAAATATACGATTTACCATTTACCATTTACCATTTACAATTTACCATTTGCCATGGCCATCCGAATGCAAAATCGACCTGCGACAGATGCCAATGACAGTTGCCACGTTTCGACCTCTTTCTCCAACCTCCTCTTAACTACCCATCAGATGTTGACTTTAATATTTCATTCACCTTTGCCACGACAACCGCAAATCAATTAATTCATTACGATTGCCGGAAAAACTGCTGACAAAGGCCTCATCATTATCGTTCCCATCATCATCATCAGCAGCATGGGAAACTACAAGAGCAGAGCAAAACTGCTAACCAAGTTATTTTCCTTGCCTTTCGTGTTAATTATTTCCGCTGGAACTGAGGCTCTATTTTATTTATGGTATTGCGCGCCAAATGGAGCTCTTCTTTTTCTCAGCGAAGTTGGAGTGGCGAATGCCATAAATTATGCAGATACTCTTGTCCGAATTTGACGTGAATTGTGTTTAATTAAAATTTACAACTCTATAATAAGAATTTCCCCCTGATGCCAGCCCCTCTCCTGATTTCAATAATAGAAAAGGTTTACTGGGAGTTAGAAGCTACTTAAGGGACCTGTACAGCATTCTATTGTTACCCCACGACAAGTTCCCACACATGTACTTACTTCCAAAACAGATCCAACCCCCGGAAAATTGCTTAGTTCTTTGTGATTGTGTCCCAATGTCCCGATGTCCTAAGCCGGCATCGCATAAATAAGTAAGGGAAATGAAAGAACATTAAATGAGAATTCAGGGAAAATCAATTCAACGGACTGACAACACAGTCTTTGTATATTATTAAAATTTTCAACTGCTCCGCCCGCTGAATAAGTCATGAACAGCTGTTGCTCCTGGCTGATTGATTTGCTTACAATTTACATTTGGCCAGAACAGGATTTGCCTGCTCGTAATAATGAGGGCAGCTAAAGGAAAACAAGAAATTATCAAAAAAGACAGAGAAAAATTGATTGGAAATTGCCTTAGCCATTTGGCAACTAATTGACGTTGATCGACAGTTGCCATTTATACAGAAATCTGCAAAATATTTATACGTCTCTGGTGATGGCCTCGAGGAGCTGCTGCCGCTGCTGCTGCTCCTCCATGGCAATCATTTATTCATTCATTAATTTGTGTTTGTTTTATGTTAATTTATTTATTACACTTCGCCCCACTCCACCCCTTCGCCACCACCTGCTCTCATCAAATTAAAGGTGGGCCAATTACGAATGCCAGCGAGAAAGTCCAACGATTCCCCTTCGAGCCGTTCATGTGCGCATAAATAAGCTCTTTTTTGGAGCTTGTCAGTTGGTTGGTAGAGGGGGAAGGTGGAATTATGGCCCGATGTTCTGGTGTGGCACTTAACAAGTTGCTTTTTGATTGGCGCACGCAATTACTGAATTTTTATTTACAGTTAATTTGCTTAATTATGGCAGAGACAAAGCCCAGCGCATTGATGTTCAACATACGCAAGTTATGAAATTTAAGCCGCCAACTTATCACTTTGGCATTTATTCTGCCTTTCGCTCTCGCTCTCTGGAAAGCATCCTCTTGGGCCTCGCATTGTATTTTAATTAAAGCACGTAGTGACGAAGGGGCCATGCAGCAATTAAAGCCAAATAATGGCAGCCAGCAGTGCATACAAAAAAATGGAAATGAATGGCAAAAGGCCAACTAACAAGGCGACAACGCTGCCGACATTGCGTATACGCCGCGTTCGCCCATTACATAACGCTTTTCTTCGTTTGGTCCTCCACTTGGAGGAGACTTGTCTTTCTGTCTCTCTGTCCAGCAGAGCCTTGTTTTCTGCTTTTTTTGCACGACTGGACACGCGTAAAGGTCGTGGCAAAAAGAAAACACAAATTTTTGCCATTTCTGGGTGAAAGTCCCAAGGGAAAAATATGAAACCGGAACTAAAGTGTCTTTTTTTTTAACTTCTTACAGATTTTCTAGGGTTTAAATATAGAAAAATAAAGTATAAAAGTACATTAGCATTATTTTTGGTAGCAGATTTCAGCGAACTCTTTTAATAATGAATCACAAATCTTCCTTTCGAGGCTTGTGTCATATTTAACCAAATTACTGCCATCATATACCCACATAAATAGCACTTTCCAAAGTACTTATAAATTATT
Source organism: Drosophila eugracilis (assembly GCF_018153835.1). Taxonomy (NCBI): domain Eukaryota; kingdom Metazoa; phylum Arthropoda; class Insecta; order Diptera; family Drosophilidae; genus Drosophila; species Drosophila eugracilis. Next base: position 6,225,411 of record NW_024573038.1, on the reverse strand, counting down.
TCATACCACAACTTCACTGTAATCCCGAAATCTCTTAGAAATTGCAAAAGGCAATAGATCCTAGACTTAAATGGTTCGGGGACTTATCATTCTGATAAGTAGAAACTTTTGCAGAGACCTGGTGGTGTTCAAGTTAATACCCATTTGCAGCGTTTGTTTAATTATGCCAATTTATGCAAACAATCAGTGCGCAATAGGCAGACAAGTGCCACAAGCAGCAACAACCGATGGAATGTGGCAACAGAAGCGAACGGAGGGCGTTTCTTGGGGCCAAAATGGGCGCAGATAACACGTAAATAAAGAGGCACACACTCAAACACTCAAACACACAGCCGCACAGACACAGAGACACGTTGAGAAAGTGCGACACATGCAGAACAATTGACTTGAGCTAACAAAAAGATACAAGATACAACGCAGACACAAATACACACGCACAAAGGACACAATTCCAGGCCATTGTTTTACAACTGCCAACAAAAGCAGCAAATTTAACTTCTTTCCCAAGCACGAGTGTGTGTGTGTGTGTGTGTTTGTGTGTTAAGTGACTTGTTTTACAATGCCAATGATAACACACACACACACATATATAGCAACAACCATACAGTTGCAGGCATCTTGATAAGCTCGCTATCTGCGGCTTGTCTGACATTTTGTAATTGAAATTCTACTGCAGCCTACTTTTCAGCGTTGCACCCATTACGCATACGCCACGTTGGGCACTTAAAGGAATTAAACTATTCTCCACGCCCCTTAGCCGGTCCGTCTGGCCAAGCATGCGAGGGCGCAAAAATCCGAAACGTCATTTTTTAAATTAAAAAATATACGTGTACGTTGAAGCATGACATTGGCCTCGTTACACTGGCCAGGAAAATACATCAATCTGAGTTATTTTTGATATTATTTTTCTGATATTATATTGAGGTTAAAAAGGTTTCTGTTTTGCAAGCTTAAAACTGATAAAAAACAGTTCTTAGTTTTTTCGTTTTTAGAGTTTTATTAAAGAAACTTTTAGTTTTACCAAAATGGTTTATTTTCTGTTTTGTTTAGAATTTTCATTTTTATATTGACAAAGTGACAGTTTTCCTCTCTGAAATGCATAATAATATTATAGAAAACACATGCAAATAAAATAAATAGCACTGCGTTAATTTGTTTTAATTTGCGTTGCATTTAACAAACTTTCATAAAGGCAAGTTTTTAATTTGGAACTTTGTTGGCCAGTGTGGCGCTTGCACGCCCGTGCTGCTGGCTGTTTTGCAGTCTGTTAGCCAGATTTCCAGCCACATACACGAGACAACTTGTTGCCCCGACAGGCCGACAGACAGCAGCAGTTGGCATGAGTGTGCGCAAGTTTTCAACCCAACCCAAGGTCAACTCGGTCTCTCTCATATTAAAGTGAAAATTTGTTTTATTTTCCCGGGCGATGTGCATGAAAAATAGATGATGCCGGGTGGCCAAAAAAAAAAAACTCTGCCCTTCTTCACTGCCTTAAAGAAAACGGCCCAGCAGAGACATTCGGGAACCAGAGGACGGGACTTCATTGAACCTAATCAGTTTTGAGGCCAAAGCAAGTTTGGGTCCTGGCACGTGGCCATTGGCCGAATGGACTGAGGCCACTAATCCCATAAATAATGCACAGGCCAAACAAGTCCGGCAGATTGGCAAAGGACGGCTGGACTCGGGGACTCGACGTTTTCGGCCGTCTCAAAGATGCGGCTGGCCAATCATTTCAAGGACATAAATTCACGCAAATGTTTCAATCAATTTTGCGCTGCCCGGGCACAATACAAATTCAATTTGACCCACAAATTGCTGGCGCAGCCCAAAGGACTCCTACGACTCCCCCGTCATGTTGTGTTATTGAGCCATCTTTATGCGATTACAGCAACAACAACAACAACAACAACATCGCTGTGGGAGCGCAGCGGTACAGTGAACGCTGTACAGTAAAGCACGGAAAGGCAGAGCGGCGGAAAACAGGACACGGGCTGGACAGGCAAAGGATATCGTACACAAAGGACGAGCCGAGCGTCGCACTAAAAAGGGACAGCGCAACGGAAATGTCTAACGATTGAACAAAACGGATGCCAAAGGGGCGGGGCCGGAAGAAGGGCGGTAAGTGGATGGGTGTCTGAGGAGATGGCGGGGGGTTTCAGGGGCAAGCGAGGAAGAGCGGTAATAAATGACATGACAGACATCGAGGCGAATTCCTTTGAGAGGAACCCGCAGCCCAGCATCGAAGCTCGACTCCTGTCAGAGTCATAACCGCTTACCCAATGCAAATGGGCTAGTGCGTACACTGAGAGGAATATTAAGCTAGAAGTCAATAATAACAAAAAGATATAACTCTAGTAACAAGACAGTTTAGTATTAAATCCTTCTTAACTTGCTTATATTTCTAAGTAACTAAATAAACTAACTAAGTTTCTAACAAAGTAAAGTCAATTTTCCTTAAAGAAGCTCTAAGTTGTTCTCTGTGTAAGAGGGTATAATGTGAAGGGTGATTACCAAAGTGGAGCGGGTGGATGGCAGCAAATAGAAGGATAGTGCATACTGAGTTCCTCATTAAAAACTGACTAAATTGAGTTGTGTGTGAGCTGTCTTACAACATCGCCGAAAAAAGAGAAACCTACCGTTTACATTTCTTGGTAATGCGCTTAGTTTGGATGTCGCAAAAAGGGGCTGGCTCAGGGGGGAGGGAGGACTGCGAAATGGAGGATGGTTTTATCCACTGGTTACAAGTTGCGACTGCCACTTGCAAAATGCCTGCCAAGGATTTATAATGTTGTCCTCGTCCTCGAGGCGCTCGAGTTGCCGTTAAGTGCACGAGTTAACCCCGTTTTGTGTCTTCTGCTTGCTCCTTTTTTTCCCTCTTCTGTTTTCTCTAGTTTTCCAGGACGACTAAGAAGCTCCTGCAGCAGCAGCAGCTTGCAATTTGCTACTCGCAGGATAATCGCAGGAAATAATGGTGTGAGCGTAATATGCGAATGGTTTGCTAATCAAGCGTGCGATAAATGCCAATGAGCGAGTTTATATTTCAATTTAATGGTGAAAAACTAATTTCCAGTCCATCGGGAAATCGTTGCTTAACAGATAACGGCATTAACCTATAGGAAAAAGGACTTAAAATCATATTGCTAATACTGATAGGTGGAAAAGGAAGGTTCTTATTTTTATTTAAGTGTTTTTAAAAAACCGCGGTAAAATCACAATGTAAAAACATGAAAGCGTATACCAGTACTAAGATTAATCTTCCAAAATAAATACATTTTTTCGGCATCACTATTGGTATGCTTTGTATGCTTTGTTGACCTAATGCAATGGCATAAAATGTTCACCCCAGAAAACACATAGACCGACATCCACGTGCTCGGGAATTTATTGAATCAACGCGCGTGGCATAAACAATGGGCAGCTGCAGCACGGCATAGAGATAATAGGGCGTGGCACCGCCTAAATATAGAACACAACCATTTCCTTATTGCAGATAGAACGGGCATTGTCTGAGTCCTCTGGATGGGAGAACAACAAGCGGTGCCGCAGGGGAAGGGACCGCAGGACGTTAAAGAAAGTGCAACACATTAGCCGGTTCTGTGGGGCCTTTGTCTGTGCCAGACAAGTGCAACAATGGAGCGAATAGTATGAAATCTGCAAAAAGGGATAAAGGGGTAAAGGGGTTTCTGGGCCTGGAGTGGGGATAGTCCCAGTCCTTATCCAATTGGGCCTGCCGCAGAGCCCTTTGTTCGGCGTTCCTTTGTTTCACCTATTAAGGTTGCTGCGACGGCAAAACGTGTGAATATAGTACAGATTTTTTCATTTGTTTCTTATTTCAGCGCTCCCCATGCAGAACCGACATCGCGAATATTGCCATCAACCATTCGTTTCCTTCCACTCGAGGCTATTTGCTTTGAATGCAATTAAAACTACATTTTATTGGCTTTTTTTCATTATTGGAAAAAATGCAGTCAATGATATTAATAAATTGTTCTTTGGCCAGGCAAAATGAGCAATAATCAAACAGAAGAACAGAGTAAAAAATGCATAATTGCCAGTCTAGAAGTGGAAAGTGGACAAAGGAAAAATGCCCCAAAGGGGGTGGCAATAAGTCGAAAGGCAGAAAGGAGCAATTTTATCATCTGCAGAAGAGTTGAAAAAAATATATTAAATTTTCTCTTTGCTCTTTCAATTAAACTTTAAGAAGTATTTTATTTCAGAGCTATCTATACCCGAGTACAGATTAAAAGTTAGGCTGAGCGTTGCCTTTCCACCTGGTCTACGTTAAAGTTTTCCTAGCCTGAGGCTTTGGGAAATTACTGTTGCTTTTATTGGCTGGAAAGTTTAAGTTAAGATATTATGGGAGGTTATAAAATATTATTTTTTATGATGGAATTTATTTCTTAAAAAGGATCATCATGTTTTCGAACAACAAATCCCAGACGTAAATAATAAATGAGAATTTATTTTGAAATGCATAAAACTTTCCATCTCCAGCTTCCTGTCCATTTCAATTTTCTGTGAAGCTTTTCCTTTTTAGTGACCTAATCAACTCGTTAGTAATTTTATAGCAATTTCACCAGCTTATCCTTACAGCATCCTTATGGCTGGCCATCAACAGCTCATTTATCCCGCATCCCCACTTTCGGCTGGAGCGCCAGCTCTTCGGTTCATTTTCGCCTTCCAGTTAATGACATTGCTCTGCGGTTCTATCTCGTCCAGTAGTGGCCATAAATTCACTCTGCTTCGGTCATTGGATAGCCATTTCTGGGTGCCGTTCTGCACAACATTATGAATTGATTGCTGGCCAGGTGCTGGCCATAGCCACACCGAGCGTACAAATATCAATAACTATCTCCAAGGCAAATCCCCCTTTCACACACGGTAAGCTATTTTTCATTTTCACTGCTCAACTCTTTCCCCTCCCCTCCCCCCTGCTTTTTCACTGAGTTTGTACATTTTATACATCAAATAGCTGTGTACATATAGGTACAGTTTATGTTCTGGCCGGTTGGGTTTATTTTTTTACCGATTCTCTTTTGCCTTTTTGTGCATCATCAAAACTTAGTAAATTAAAATGGTCAGCGAGGCGTTTTTTGTTTCGCTGGCATTTATTTTCAATTTGTGTGGCATGCTTTTAGGCGCTCACATCCTCTCTACCCCATTATTTTTTGGTTCGACCCTTTGCCTTAGCTTCTGCTTACCATTTAGTTTTTGTTTAGCCACAATTTTGGATTCACAGCTCTGGTTTTCTGTTTCTTTTTTTTATTATATCTCCATTTTTGTCGGCTTTGTGTTTGGAATATTGATTAAATGGAAACGGCAACTGGGAGTGTGAGCACGAGTGGAAACAATTGTAGAGGGCAACGGGGTTCATTGCATTACAGGCTGATTGCACAAATAAAAGCCCTGGCAATTGCCCTGGCAAAAGGTTAAACTCTGGCAATTTATTAACACACACACACGTGTCGAGCATTTGTTTAGAAGGTGAAAATAGGGAAGGGGAGGCAATTTGTTCGTCTGCTAGCTTCGGTTAATTGAAACAAGAAAACAGCGAGTTTAAAAGGAGCGCCGCATTAGCTTAATCATTCACCCAACCAGAAAGGACTTTTAAAATGCTAACGCTCCTTGCTCCTCGCCCCTTGCCGCCGTTCTCATTCACGCTTACCGCTAAGCCTTGCCGCCGGAAAATGCTCGCTTTTCCGCCCCGAACATCTCGGTGGCTCCATTAAAAATGCATTTATCATTTGGCGTTTTGAAAAAGCTTCCTTCCTTTCTTTCTTTCGGTCTTTCGGTCTTTCAGGCTGTCTGGCAGGAGACTGACACCTTGTATCAGGATGCTCATCCTTTCCATTCCCGAGCACTTTAAGTTGTTTGTTTTTTACGAAACCGAGCACAAATTGTATTTGGCTGCCGCCAGGACGTTAGAAACTTTCTCTTTAGCCAGAGAAATATGCTCGACTTTAGGATTTTTCGGGCGAAAGTGAAAAGTGCCAACGCCATGCAACTTGGGGCCTGTTCGAGCGCTAAACTGTTACTTCCACATGCTGAGCTATGGAATCGAGACGGGGCATGGGACTTCTACTCCGGGGGGGAGAGGAGAAACAGGTCGCCAATCTGGCTCCAGCTGGCCATCGATGTCGGGTTTTAGCTAAGCCAACAGCCGAGACAAAGGCATTCCCAGAGTGTTCATAAAAACAGCCAGGCTGCCTCTTTGCCATTTCCCGGCCAGTTAACTAGGTCAGCTGTGCACTTGACGAAATTTCGGAAAATCATTAATAAGCTAGGAAAATTTAATATAAATTTTAAAAAATTTTAATAAAATGGAACTTAATTTTAACGAGAAGTATGGAAATATGCAACAGCTTAAGAAAATAATGAACATATATAAAATGCAAACTTTTTCCGAGTGCATCCACACTCATGGCACATTGTAAACTGGCGGAAAAGCCAGGTAAAAGTTGCCGCCACATGGCCAGGTGAGTGAGAGTGAGAGTTTGAGGCTTCCCATTCATGTTTAGCCGCATTGCAGCGCCTGCATAAATTTCATTAGATTTTAGCTCTGGCCACTCTTGATTTCTCCCTTCCTTCTTGTTGGCTTTGTCTCTAACAAATCAATTGGCCTTCAAATCGAGGCCATTAAGGATGGTAAGAGGAATCGAGGGAATCTCTAAACATATATATACACTCGAATAACGATACGTATATAGCAAATGGGCAGGCGGAAAACATCTGAAGCACATACTCGTAAATGGCTTCCTAATGAAGTCATAAAGTGCCCGGCGAAGGCAACTAGATGCTCGCCATTAAACGCACCTTGAGCCACGGCCAAAGCCGCTGAGAAGTATGCTAATAAACGTAAACCGAGCTCCATTACCAAGGGAAGTTGAAGTCATAAAAATAAAAATAACCCAGAACTGAGAACTGAGAACTGAGAACTGAGACCGAATGATGAGTGCCAGGAGCGATTTGCAGGCGCGTCTCCGATGGAGACTCTCCATCCCCAAAGGCAGTTCTCGATGAGCTGATGAGCTGATAAGCTTTTGAAGCGGCGCGAGAAGTGGTAACTAAACTTTACCAGGCCAACTATAAATGCAAATTTAAATAAAGTAGAAATAAAGCTGTTGCAAGGCAAAACGCTGGAGGTAATAGATTCTGAGTTGGTATAAAATTAATATATATCCTTTGCTTTAACAACTTTAAAAGAAAAATTACTTATTTATGTAAGAAACTTACACTTTCTTCCCCTTTTTAGAAGACAGTCTATCTCAAACTCCTTTAACTACAAATTCTTAAGGCCCTTGCATTAATTTTCTAATGGCTTGTCCTATATTTGGTAAACATACCAATTCCATGTGGGAGAACGAGAACGCAATTCGTTAAAAATGTAGGCCAAAAATGTTAAAAGCCTCGTTGCTTTAGCACTTCAGCCCAATAAACTCTATACCACCTTTTAGTCTACCTTTTAGAGCCGTGGCTCAGGGGCATAAAAAGCAAAGACTTTCAAGTGGCATTTACCTTTTGGGGCGGGACACCTCTTCCACCAGCTTTATGGATGTATATATATATGTGAAACAAACACACACACACACGTGCAGAGAGAGGGTAGAGACAAAAGAAAAGTGCGGTCAAAGGCATAATGCAAAAGGAAAACCGCGAAAACCCAACTCACAGACACAGTCACAGAGACAGACTCACACATCCAGGCAATGGAAACACATATTGAACATGCGAGCAAGCTTTACGTGCTGACAATGATAATGACTTTGGTCCTTGGACCGAGGAGAAAATGGGGGAAAATGCAATGGCAACTGTCTCCGTTGGAAGTGCATCGAAAACGCTTTACACGCTAATGCACCATTATCAGGAGAAGAAGTCTAGAGTCTAGAGTCCCCGTAAATCTTCACTTGCAACGAAGAACTTGAAGGGCTTTAATAGATATTTATTCGAGGGGTTCATGACGGGTCCAAACATTTGCTCTACTTTCGGATCCACCTCCATAACTTTGATAAATTGTTACTCGTCGCTTGCCGGAAAAACGAGAAAGCTTTAAGTTCAAGTGCTTAAAAAAGGAAATGGCAAAGTGAAAAGCGAACAGGGAACGGTTAGCCAAGGCAAAACAAATTGTGGCGAAACAAAAACTGCAAACTACATGAACAATTTGGCATGCAATGCGAGAGCAAAACGATCTGCAAAAAACTAAAAAAATATATATAGAAAAAAGGGAAAAATGGTAAGCGAGGGACACCGTCTAGTATTTTTTTTTTTATTCGCCCAGCTTGTTGCATTTTTTTTCTGGAAATCCAAGAGGAAGCCTTAAAAGCGAGCAGCGCTTCAAATTTATGTGCTGCGGAAGTGGTGACTTTTAGTTTTTCCCTCGCCAGGTGTCAGACATGCGAATGGAATGGTGAGTGGTCGAAATGGAGGTAACCAGTTAAATGCCAGCCAAGCCAAATCCAAAAACCAGCTGCCAGAAGCTGCGGGAAAACTCGATTTCCCGCCTTTGCCATTTTCATTCAACCCAGCCAACCCGCCAGCAAACTCTCATGCATTTCAATCAAATGAAGTCGCATAAAATAATGGAATGGCAGTGCAGTGGAGAGTGCTAATCGGATTGAAAAACAGAGGAGCTCCTCCCCTCCCGCGGCCAATGAACATTATTCAGCCATTCAATCGGTGTGGCACTTTTAATTAACTATCTCTAGTATCGGTTCTTGCTAAGAAAAACACATGTTCAACCTCCCCTCGCCCCGCTGTTGGCAGACTCAGAGGTAGTTAGCTTTTATGATACTGTTCAGCAACAGCATCCCATTTCGCTGAGGAGGTCTCTAAAAATCTTACCCCATTGCCGTTGCTGCAAGTCGGTTAATGACCCAATGCCACTCGATTGGCCATTAAATCCCAATCCTAAACAAGCCATAAAGTTTATGCAGAAATAAAATTAAATTAAACGAGCTTGGCCACCCCGCAAGTTGTCCTAATCAAGTTGTTTGCGCCCATTAAGGGGCGACGGAAGTGGGGATGGCCATAATGAAGAGCATTGCATCATTTCGCTTCGATTTTTTGCCACTTAAAGTTCCCTTGTATCTGCGGATATAGAAATGTCTGCCACTGACATTTTTACTATCGTTTGCCCTTCAAAGCCACAAGTGTACTTTGGGAAAATCATAAGCCTTATCCAGGTCATATTTTGTTTAAAGTTCTCTGGGAGAGTTTTCAATAAGACATTTATAAATCGAAGTAGCTTTGTCCAAACATACGAAGGGTATAATAAAATTTATATTTCCATCAGAGTTTTCTTTCTGTGTGGCTATTTTACCGGGCTGTTATGCAGGTAATTGCACCGCCATCGATACTTCCTGCCAAGCCCGCCAAGAACCTCGGGGCTGGTTCGTCACAGGAAATTGGCAGAAATTCCATTCCGATGGAGTTGTTTGAATTTTGCATGGCCAGCTGAAAAGCGACCAGTCCTTCGGTTTGGTATTTATGGCCAGGTTTCGGATAAACATGGATAAACAAGATGCATTCAATGTGGATGTTATAAATGAAGTGGCGCTACCCTGACCCCCAAATTGGGAATTCAGTGGAATAGTTCCGTGGGCGAGCACAAGGACGAGTGCTTCTTGTTGCGGCCCGTCTGGCAACCGACGGGCTGGAAGCGGTAGATCGGCTGTCCGCATACCGGAGCCCGGGCGTAGTTGCAGGTCAGCTTGAACTGGGTCAGGTTCTTGACCACGTAGAGCAATCCGGCGCAGCCCACGTGCGAGTTTCCCTCGACGGCCATGACCGCAAAGTGGCGGTACGCTCTGTGGGATGGAGTGAAGTTGGTTTCACAGAGGCTTTGATCTCAAATGAAGTTAAGGAACTTTTCAACTCACTTTTGCCTTTTCTCATCACATGGAAAAAGCTCCATATTCGCGGCAGTCATATTTTCTGCCTCCGACCACCAGGTATTGACGGCAATGGACATTAACTCCTGGTAGAGCTGTTCCATTACCTTCTTTTCCACATGGTGTGTCATATTGAATACTATGATATTCTGTCCGGATCTTGGGTACTTGACTGTATTGCGGCAATCGTCGTGCATGGGCTGACACATCCTCACATTGAATCCTGCCACGGCGGCCAATTCCTCGTCCCATTGCATGGCCACCATTCGAGCAGCTCTTGGCAGTTTGGAATCCTTGCCGCTGGCCAATAGATAACGCCGCTGATTGTGCTGCTTAATGATAGTCTCGGCGAGATCGGTCAGATTCACAAAATGTATCTGCTTGGCGGGACAAGCTCCGTGAAGGCTCTATTATGGGAGATAAACTTTATTTAGAGTTTTGTTTAATGGTTTTTACATATTCAAGACAAAAGTTTGACCAAGGTATAGTAGTATGAGAAAAAGTCACCTTATAATAGTTTTCGCACGCCACATGGTGTTGTCCTTTGGGGCACAGTTTTGGCTGGCAGTAAGGACTCTGTGGCTTAGGAGTCGTTTTTGTCGTCCTTATAATTGGTAAGGTGACCACATCATGCGGGTTTACTGAGATCTGAGATTTGGCCAGCAATAAAAGGGAGACCAGTGTGAGCAGTAATAAAGACACCTTCATGGTGGATGGCTGGCCAAAGGCAGACTGTACTGAAAGTGAACCGCTTTTCTGACTTATAAAGCAATATCGGTTAAAAAACAGCTGAAAGTTGTTTTTCCATTGCTCTTATTAATATTGTCACTTGATAGATATCGGATTTCTGTTCTTTCAAAGCTAGCTAGTGCTGTCATTAAGTAACACTTGGTAAGAAGAATAAAGACAAAGATATCGTAATAGGTAATTTCAAAGCTAAGTACCCAGATAACCAAGACATTGGGTAGATCACCAACGAAGAAGGTTTCGGATTCCAACGCAGAAAAGTAGAGCGGACATATCAATGCCGAATAAGCGAAGTATCTCCGAGTGGTTGGTCCATAAACTCCTTAAATTCCCAGAGGCAGCTGTCCATAAACCAGAAAAGGGGTAACTAGTCACCAGGGATGACGGACAGAGAGCGATCGCAGCAGCAGCAGCATTGGCGGCGTAGAAGCCGTTCGAAGCACTGCGGATTATGGTGCAAATATACTCCTCGGCTTTTGCAATAAATATTCAGTCAATTTTTGGGCTTGAAGGTAACGTCACATTTGTTCAGCATCCGCGTCACCAGAATTCCAGATGCACTTCAGTGCCACCAAGTAAGTAATGTATTTGGAAGTGGCCAAATCCAGGATGCACTGCCTCTTCTGGATAATCCAGGTACTACAAATATCATGGTGTGCCATAACCTTGGTGGTACCTGGATAATGCAGAAAAGCTGAGCAAGCCTGGATTCCACCACTCCCAATCGCTTCACTTACACACACACTCACTATAGGATCACTGGACTGATTTATGGCTGGTCAACAGAGCCCTAGTCATGTTGAAAACACCTAAAACCAGTTGGGAATTATTGGTACCTTAGAGTGCCAAAAATGAACTTTAATAATATGTTAACTTAACATGCCCGTTAACATTACCTGTCAGTTAATATTTAACCTTTCCGATAATATTTAAATTATTAAAAATGCACGTTAATTTAAAAAAATTTATGAAAATGTGAAAAGTTTTTAATTTTTAAAATGTTTTACGTAAGGCAAAAGTCCATTCTCCCTGACTATGATGACTATCAACCAAAACCTTGGCTGTTCTCTCTTAAACGTGAAAAATAAGCTGCCTTTTCCCTCAAGTAATCCTGATTTTTGGCTCGAAAAACATCGGCAATTTAATCTATTATGTTTTTTTAATTCTCTTGTAGCAAAATCTAATTGTCAGTGTCATGGAAAAGGAGGGGGAAATAGAGCCGGCGAAAGAGTCGGCGATGGCGACATCGAAAGAGACAGCGACAGGCTTTGCCACTTCCCATTGTCAGTCAGTGGGCCACAAAATTGGCCGCGAAAAGTTGTAGCAAACATTCTGTTACCAAAAATGGCTGTCATCATCGTTGTCGCGTTTAACAGCTGAGTGCCTTCAGACTGAGACTCACTTTCGTTGGCTTTTACACTGAAGAAAAAGGGGTTCTAGTTCTAGTTAAATGGGGATCTTTATTTAAGCATAAAAAAGGCTCTTCATATGCTTTGATTGTATATTTTTGAGCTGAAACTGAAAATGTAAACTAAATTTCTTTGATAAATATTTGGGAGCTGAGCAGTTACAGAAAATAAGAACTTAGAACTAATATCTATTTAATATTCAATATTTTTGTAACATTTTTTCGCAGTGAAGCGGATGTCAATGCCATTCGCATTAGAGCACATTAAATGCTATTTGAGGGTAACCACACTCACAGAGACTTTTCCGTAAAGCCCACACCCCCGAACCCTTCGAAACCACCCACTGGCAAAGGGCGGTATGAAAAGCCTAATAACTCAATATCGCTCAATTGATTACGGGCAAAGACGCTTTTCCCGGGTTGCCAGCTGAGTCGCCTTAGTCGCTAATTGTCTGACAACTGGGGTCCCAGTTGATTTGCGTGTAATTGGCTGGACAGTGAACTTCCCCGGGAACTTATAGCCGACTTAATTAGACCACCGAGCCAAGGACTTAAAGCCACCGCTGTTTGGTCCTCAAGAAGGAGAGGGGAGTGGCCTAAATTATGCGCAATCACTCATTCCATTGATCCTAAAAATATAATATACAAGAAGCGCGCGCGTGCACATGTCAAGTGGGCAACTCTGGACGTCTGTCTTGTTTAGTAGGTTGTAAATTTTAATGCAAAAGAGCAACATTTTTTGTGATTTATCGCTTTGGGCCAGGGCAGGACCGAACTCGGGGCCGAATCCATGTGAAAAGGGCATGCATTAAACAGTAGACAGGGGGCCAGCCTCTGGCCGGAAGTCCTTCAGCCAGGACCTCCTCCTAGAGGAGGAGGTGCCCAGCACGCGTTGGCCAGCACCTGTTGCCTTCACCTCCTCTGCCCCTGCTCTCCTACTGCCTTTTTGGCCACAAAGTCAGTTTGTTTTGCGGAAATTTATGGCCCCCGACGTGGTGGCCAAGGCAAATACAATTTTTTTTTTTCGTATATTCTGCCCCTGCCCCGTGTCTATAATTTATTTTTAATAGAGAGACAACTTTCTTTGGCCGACTAGCCCATAAATTTGTGTGCGGCAGCAATCAAAGGAGCCAGAAGTTGGGGATCAGCAGTGGAATTATGCAAGCTTTTTGCATTTAAAATGTCATTATCGGTGGGAGGCGCCTTTGTGTTTGATATCTGGTTACGGAATATGGTTAGGTATACGATGTACATGGCATGGATATGGTATCTGGACAATACATCTGTGAGCTCTGCTCGGCTGTCAGAATTTCGCAATTGAATAATCAAATTGAATGGCCACAATTGTCAGAGTGTGTGTGTGTGTGCGTGTATCTGAGTTGATTTATTGGCCAGGCCAAAGCCGCATTTGGGTTTTGGCCATAACTCAAAGCGAGCTACTTGGACCACAAATATTTGCTAATGAAAATGGGTGGCGGTGGGCACTTGAGGTGGTTTTTGGGGGGAAGGAATCTTCAGATTCAAAGCCGTGTCAAAGGATTGCCGATTGCGCTGGCCATCAATATGCGCATAAAGTTCAATATTTTCCAAGCAATGCCCCCCTGCGAATCCTGCTAACAATAATCCCTAATTTTATGCAAATCTCGTCAAAGTACTCGGCTTTCTCTCGCTCACTCTCTTTTCAATACCCCGCACTTTCCACAACTCAACAGCTTAGCTGCGAAAATCCTCTGCCCGAGACTTTTCCGCAGGGTGATGGTTGGGCGTGGGCTGGGTGGATGAAAACTTTTTAAGCGCCAGCGTGGCAAACTTGTCCGTGTCTTGCATGCCAAGGAAAATGTGTCAAACTCAAAGTCTCCGCTTTTCGGTCGAAATCGTAAACATGAAAAGGAATCCGGCGCACTGCGCCTTCGCCTTATCAACCGAATTTAAGTTAATTAAGTTGTTACACTTCTGATCTAGCACACTTTCAAATCGCAGAACAAAACCAATGTCTGTCTGGGGATTTTCACTTTTGTAGGCCCTTCGAAGGCCATAAAACATTTGGACGAGGTTAAAGCCGAAGGCCATTGGCCAAAAACTAGAACCCATTCATTTGCATTGCGTCAACTCATAAAAAATAAATGTCCTGCTTAAAAAGTACGAACTGCGATTGACCTTTATTGAAAGTGCAAATTTTGCTAAATAATTCATGAGATGTTTACGGAATGAGTTCTTCTTTCAGTTTAGGTATTTCCGAACTAATGTGAAACAAAGTGAAAAGTGGGAAATATTTAATGCACTTCATGGTTAATTATTGATACACTTATTGGCTTGTTTGCCAGGAAAGTTGATTTAACCAATCACTAAAAAATTAATATGGAAAGGGTTGGATATGTTATATTTTTTGCAATCCTAACAATATTATGCCAGCTAACAGTGACGACGCATGCAAACTTTTCTGAGCTACAATATATTACAAGCAAAGTTTATCAAGGATAGCTAAGAAAAAAGCTCTATAAACTAAATCAGCAACAAAATGAGGCAAACTGCTTAAAATATGAAATAAACTTTTGGCTGAAAAAGTGTCAGGATCACCACAGCCGCCGCCACATCCACTGCCACAGCCACAGCCCGTCTTGCCCGAGGGTATAATTATGCCAACGTTTTATTATGTAGAAACGTGTGACTGTGTGTCCATACAAGTTTTTTAATTCTTTCGAGTCCGCGCATTTTTTAAAGCCCCGCTAAAAAAATATGCAAAAATTGGCGTATGTGTGAGTGTGTTTGTGTTTGTTTATATTTTCCTTTTGCATTTCGCTACAGAGAGTTGCGTTGTGATGGTGTTGGTGTGCATTGTGTTCGCACATAAATTTTAGGCAAGCACAGGCAGCGCACTCACACCAACACACACACACACATGCCAGCACACATTCGCTGGTTTATTTGGGTGAAGGCCACGAGCTGAAAAAAAAAGGAAAATAGGGGAAAACCCAAAGGCAACCACCACAACGGGCAAATCTCAGAATTAAATGCAATTTAGTGCAGCAAAGTGGCAACCCACAACAACACACAACAAACTGACACAATCACATTTGGTTGCATGGCCTGAAATGTTGAAAAATCAAAAAAAAAAAAAAAGGAACTTTTCCACTTTGCCCAAACATTCAAATCATGGCTGAAATACGCATTCAAAATTACCCAATTCATTTCTGGCATAACATGTCAATTTGTATTGGCCAAAGGTCGGGGTGAAAAGGTAGAAAATGTTGGCAAAATGTACGGAAAAATGAAGGAAAAATAAAAGGCTTGAGAATTTCAGGCAACTTGGAGCGACAAGTAAACAAAATGCCCCAGCTTAGACGCCACTTACGAATGCCATTAGGCCCGGTTCAAATTCAAACTAAGCAAAAAACATGAACAAAAAGGACCAGCTACATACCTCCGTACAAATATATCGAATCGAATAGCAAGGCAAATGTGCTGTAAGCCTGCGGATTTCTATAACAATGTTGAATTTCTGAACACGGCATTTGATGTTGTTTCCACATTTGAATGTTAAGTGGCCGCTTTGTCAGGGCTCAGTCGCAGGATTTTGTGAACCCTTCCTGCCTGAGTAATCCTTCACCATCCATCTTCATCTCTATCTCTCACGAGCAATCAAAACGAAGGGAAAAGCCGGCAAGGCGGGGTGGTGGAAAATCTTGGCAAATCGGGGAAAGAAGTACAAATTGAAAATGCAAATCTTTGGCACAGCTCAAAAGTGCAAAACAAACAGCCAACTGGTCGGGCAACAAACACAAACACCAGCACAAGTACAAATGCAAGTACAAGAAGGGAGATTTCAAGTTGAGCTGAAAGTGCATAAATTGTTGAATACTTTGCAGCGCCGTAATAATTGCAAAGCGCTTGTAAGCACCTGGCTAAAATTTCTTGCCAAGAGTTTTCTACCTCGCTGATGAGCTGTGCAAATTTATTTGCCCAGCTTGAGCGCTAATTGGCTAAATAAGATGTCTTAACATCGCCAGCTTAGGGCGATGGATATTGCGTATGCGCCATGGGGTGAAAACTGTGTGGTCAACAGCTACTAGAGATAGCAGAAATTGTTAAAAACACATTTCTGTTGTTTTAATTACTTTTTTGTAATCCGGATTACTCTTAGACTTCTTTATTTTGGCTTAGACTGAAAGAATTTCAAGGTAAGCGAACGATTTTCTAGCATATTATTGCATACTTTTAAGCTGAAAGCCTTATTAATCTAAATATTCACATAAGCCTTAAAAATAAACAACGTTTCTCTTTGTTTCAAGTAAAACTTGAAGTTTAATTTTTACAGCCACTTCAAAGTTTGTGTTTTTCTTCATAAAGCTCTTAACTTCCCTGCAAAAATATCCCATGACTTAATTTTGTTTGCCAACTCAAACCCAAGGAAAACACTTTCGATAATATGTTTACTCCAGCTAAGAAGAAAATGTCCAACAATTTGAATTTCGCCAGCAAGGCAGCCAGAAATCAGAAGCTTATATTTTTCAAGTGACCGCTGTAATTGTAAATTTATTGCAGTCTGGTCCACTGATTCTTTTGGCTTTTACAATGTCCGAAAACCCATGGTCTTTATTTTCTCTTAACTTCCTTTGTGGCTTTTGTGTGCGGCTACATTTTTATTGCCTCTTCATCTGCTTTGTTTGTTTTGCCAGCGACTTTAATGCCGCCTAATCTTTGCCGTTTATCAAAAACGGTGCCCCAAGGAGCGCTAGGCAAATGAATTGCATTATGATTGCCAGGCCACAAAGGATCTGGGATGGGATGGGCATGGGGGTGGAGAGACGCTTTAGCATGGAGACGGGAAATGCGAACGGCACAGGACTCTAAGTTAGGTGTGCCCCGGCAAGTGTGCATCGTAAATTCCCAAGAAAATATTGTCATCTTTAAGCCAAACCAGAGAAAGTTTGCTCAGTTGGGAGCTGACTAAAACTTTGACTACGTTCTTTCAATTGATTTTAGACACTTGGAAAAATAGATAAAGTTTTAAATATTTTAAATATTTTATTTTAAAAAATATGTTTGATATTTTATCTTTAATGTCCTTAAATTCGTTCAGCATTTTTCCAAAGAATAAGTAAAAGTAAAAAGTCCCCAAAAAACCTACAAAGGTGCCCCACTCGAATGTGGGTCACATTAAAGTGGATGAAAGTGTCGGGGAATCGGTTTTGGGAACCACTCGCCGTATGCAGGAGAGCCCATGCACATGGCCGCCGTCGGTTATTAGCCAGCATTGTTATGGCCAACGTTGTCGCTGTTGTTGTGGCCATGTTATCGCCGGCTGGCCGTGTTGTTTATAATGTGGCCAGAAAGCACCAGGAAGGACCAAAAGGACCCCAGTACGGCCCAGTAGAGAAAGGCTTACCAACTGCTTACGGCCTGCGGGCAGGCTATTAGTTATTTTATGGCCCCTCGATGATATCGGTGGTAGCTCGGCAGCGGCTTCAATGCATAATTTTGCACTCAATTATAATGGAAACTACCCTGCCTCCCCTGTCGGATGGGAGGGTTGGGGAAATGGGCGCTGGGTAATGAAGTGCTCGATCCGTAACTTTGACGTCTAGAGGGCCAAGATGCCGGAGAAGAGTTTGTCATGGGTGAAATTATCATTAATTACGTGCAATCAATAGATCAATCTGAAGATGACTAGGGCGGTGGGTAGGCGGTTGTAGTATCCTAGTGTAGAGTATGGGTCAAGTATGTGTCGGTTAGACTCGACCGGAATTTGGGTTAAGCTGCGGCATATTAAAAAACATTTTCAGACCTCTCTTTATTGCCACCCCCCCAGAAATATTGATGATGATGATGATGTTGCATCGAAGTTGCAACTCCAAAGGCAGCAGCAACTTTTCGCGCGGTTGATTGAAACTTTTTCGATTTCGTGCTCATAACGGACACAACTTTGTGCGAAATTAGCATAATTATTGTGCCATAAAACGGTTATTTGCCAATGGCAAAATGACTGCAAAATGCTTTGCTGCTTTTCCTGCTTTTTCCTCTTTGCAAAATGTAAATTTGTAGTGCTCTGGATTGATTTGCACCCGGCCATGGGACTTATTTCAAATCCACTCCAAGTAATTTCTTGTCCTTGCATTTTGCTCTCTTAATGTTTTGGCCAGGAAAAGTGCTCACAGCAATTTTATTACTTGGCCCCAAAGTTGGGGTTGAAACTTTTCGGCTGACATATTAGAGTTGCATCCGCAGAAACCTCAGCCGCAAACTGCTAAGCAGGGAAAAAGACTTGAAAATGTCTCTTCTGCCCCGGAACTTCTTTCGTTCTCCCCTTTTTCAATGTTTTGTTGCAACCAGGACGACGGGCAACATTTCTTCCAAACCGAAATTGTCAGTCTTGCTCTTATAAGTACATAAGCCTGGCCAGGAGCATCTGTGTCCTGTAAGCCTGCCCCTACATGTGTGCAAGGGTGTTGCTGCACTGAGAAAAATAAACGAAAATAACTTAGGTTTTAAAATCACCTATAAAGACCTTTAAAAGAAAGTTGATTTTTGGGATCTTTTTAGAAATCTCCATAAGTGATATAAACATATAGAAGAAACCACTTTTTTCGCTCAGTGTAACAACTTTTTTCGCATTCATTCTCATAGATTTTAGCGCATCTGGCTGGCCCCTTTTTTATAGCATTAGGACATGGACTGCTGTACAAGTGTCTGCGGCCAGTTGGGACACTTTTATTGCACAGCATGCGACCAGAAGATAGTTTGCGGTGGATTTGGTGGCCGAGTGGTGCCGAAAAGGGATATGCCATGGAAATGGAGACACTTTTATGGACTAGAGGTCCTGGGGTAGGAGACTTCTGGGGACCACAGAGGCCAGTCGTTTTGCGTATAACCGAAATGGCCAAAAACCAAAACAGAAGAAAACCCCAAAAGCCATGTGCTGAATAGTTAAGCATGTGGGGTAAACTAGAATGCCAGATGAATATCCGTTGGGCAGATGAGCAGGAGAGGTGGTGGGTGGGTGGGTGGTAAACAGGGCCGCGAGTCACATAAATGTCGCTCACAGCTTGACCTTGGGCCACCGAGAGTCATCCGGATTTGTAGCTCCAAGTGGCCACTAGTACCGGGGTCTTGACAATCCGATTGCCAAGCAGGACAGCGTTGGAATCCATCAACAAACCATAAACTATGGGCGAGACTCTGCAGACAAGTGATGGATAAATGTTGGCAAATAAAGAAATAGTTAAGCTTTCTGGCTAAGAGAGAGAGAAAGGAAAGTGGCTGCTGAGCTGGCGTAGTAAAAGCGGAGGAAAAATGGGAAATGTAAATTGAATCACTTGAAGCAATTTCCCCAGATAATGCAAAACATTTTCATTCGTAATAAAAGACAGAGTATTTCTTAAAAGCTGGCTGAGATTGTGAGATATTTTTGGTCCAATTTTGTTAGCAGTTTTAATTCTTTGAGTTTAAAAAACTAAAAAGAGGCATTTAAGTAAATATTAAATGGGTGTTTTCTTCAAATATATTTCGCATTTTCCACACACTTCCAAGTGCTTGCTCTCAAGGTAATGAAGGCTATCACAAGCAGGTCGTTACGCTGCACCTATGATTACATATTCTCAGGCTCACAATCACAGTCCCACGTTTAATCGCCTTCTTCAGCCTTAAAGCCGAATCAAATATACCCGGACACGCCCCCATCCTCCGCCCGAAAAAGGACCTCAAGGACACTAACAGACAGAGAGAGAGAGAGAGAGAGGGCATGGAAAATGGCAAGTGAAAGAGCCGGACGGATTCGGTGGCAGTGGCAGTGGCAGTTGCAGATGCAGCTGCGACTTGCCATTTGCCACTTGGTGGGCAAAATCTCTGGCGCATGTTTTAAGCTAAACGACTTGGATTTAAAAATAAATTGAGGTCAGCCAAGAGACAGTGTGGAATGCTGATTTTGTTGCTGCTGGCACTTTTGTTCCTTGACTGTTGGCCGGAATCGTAAAAAGAAATTCGGCGTACATAATGGTAATTGCGTGTTTTTTTCCACTCTAATTACGAGTTATATGCCCTTACACACACACACTCATACAAGCACACAATGCAACTCACACATTCGTGTGGAGAAAGCGGAGAATGCGCCGCAAGAAATGCCAACCTAAATTTCTGGGCCTCTCGCAGTCGTCGCACTGGCATAAAAATGGGAATTAAAAGAAAAATGCATATAAAGTGTTGCATTTGCAGTTGCTCCTGCACCTCTTGCTCCTGCTCCTTCGGCTCCTTCATGTTCCTCAGCTCTTTTCACACTCTGCTCGGCCCTTCTCTGCTAATTAAAAACAGCACATAGTCCCATTAAAGCCAAAAGTTCACTTCGTATGCTCGTTGGCTTTTTTTTTCCGGGTCAGGATAAGAGACAGGACCAGGAAGAAGGCGGCGGTGGCGGCGGAGGCGTGGCTGGTAGGTGGCGGAGAAGTGGGATAGTGGCCCTGCATATGCGCTATTTGTACAGAGATTATCTCATTATGTTTGCGGTTTTAGTCGCACTGCCACTTTTTGGCCATAGGCTGCACAACATGGCGTATAATTAATTACGTAATGAGCACGCCTGCCAGACACAAACCCACTAAAGAAGAAAGGGACAACTGATGCGGCTGGCAGAAAGAGACGGAGCACACTTGGCAGCCAGCTTGAGGCCACTGCAGTGGAAATCTCTGTCTGAACTCGCACTCAACGCCCACGACTCATTGTCCTTTTGAGTTTGGTCCTCGGTGAGTCTTTTGCCAGCTTCTGCCAGGCACAGTAAAACTTCTGTAACTCCAACGCGTACGTACGTGTTTACTAAAAGTTCTAGGTAAAATATTAGTTTATTACTACTACTTTTTGGGGTAGCTAAAAATAAGTTTAAAGGTAGTTTATGAGTTAAGAATTTCAAAAAGTAAGTTAGGGGAGTGTTTTTCGTGAAATAACAAATCTTTGACGTTAGTTTAAGTTCGTAATCTGCTTTTTAAACATAAATGTGTAAAGTAAAGGTAATTATTTATGGGGTATAAAAACGATAAATATTTTTAACTTAACTTGATTAATAAGGTAAAGGTCAGATTATGTTACTTTTCCATTTATTAAGACTTTATTCCACCTTCGTTAATTCTTTAGCTTATTAACTACCTTAAGTTGATTTTTTCGATGTAGGATTGGTTTTCTGTATCTTGATCACCTTGTTAGTAGCATCATAACAACCAGAACAGCTACAAACAATTACATTCAGACTGTAAGAGCTTTCCTTTTTCATTATTTTCCTGTTACTTGCTATTGGTTGCATTCGGTGTTTTCTGTTTTTCTTTTTTGGTTTTTTGTTTGCCAAGAGCTTATCACGCCGCCATTAAAAATTGTTTGCTTTTCCTTTGTGCTCAGCAAACACGACGAACGATTTACACAATTGCAAACATATTTGACAGCGACAACAACTGCAAAAAACTGCGAAAATATTTATGGATGGATAAATTTGCTGTGTACTCAATTGGGCAGCGTCGATGCGGGTATAACGAATAAAGCGCAAAGAATGTCACACCTGGCAATGACTGTTAAAGCCAGTCAATAATCATGTGGAATCAAATATAAAGTCAGTTATTAAATATCTTTGCAGGGTATTCCTCATTCCAACACTTTTACACTACCCATTGGAATATTTGCCGAATGACAAAATAATTACAAACATACAGACGCTTTTATCCAGCTGCGTTTATGGTTGCTGCAAGCTCCGATTGAGTGCCACAAAGGTGGGGAGTCCATAAAAAATGTATCAGCAGTGAACAGGGTGATTTGGTTACCAAAAAGAGCAGAAAGGAAAGCTGATAAATATTTGAAATATTCCTGTAAGAGATCAAAGTGAATAAATCATAGCTGCCAATCTCAAAAACTTTGAAGAGTCCTCCTGAAGAAGTTACAGAGTTAAGCCACCCTGCATTGGCGGTTTTTTATCAGCCCTGCTTATCGGCCAAGTTTATATACACTCATGTGGGTATATATGGACATTCATAGTGAAATTAAATCGTATGTGTGTCAATATTTATGCACCCACATTCACACTACGGAAGAGCGAGAATAAATAAAAGCAAAATATTTTATGGCAAATGAATTAATTTCAGTAGTTTGCATTTTCAATTCGCTGGCACTCACTTTTAATTTCCCCCTCACACTTCCCACTCACTCCTTCTCTCGGCAACTTTTCGGCGGAATCAATGCAAATTTGTGCAGATTTCAGATTTATTCAACACAATTGCTGGATGGATGTTTTTATTGTTACTTTTTGTTTCTTTTCGTGCTTGGCAAATATAATTACAATTTAATGCAGTTGTTAAACAGGAGAGTGCGAGAAATCCGCAAATATGCCAGCAAATATCGAACATTGACTTAAGCCGCGACAAACAGTTCAGGCGTAAATAACCATCTTTATGTTGGGTTTAATTTTTGCGGACTATTATATAAATTATTTTACATACACAGCCACGGCAGCGGTTGTTGGGCAAACCACGACCTACATTACACTGTGGTGTGCTAGCCACCACAGCAAGGAAAGGAATCAGGACCAGCCACCCCCCACCCCTCACACTTTTCTCGAGCGGAAAAACAAAAAGCAAGGGAAAAGGAATCTACCAGAAAACCCCAAACCACCGAGACCGAGCCTGACAATAGTTTATGGCACAAGTGTTAAATATTTTTGTTTGGCACGCCAATGCCCCGAGCGGAACTCACAGGACCTCCCATTCCCCGCCCCAATCACCAATCATAGCCATCGCCCTTCCTCCCCTTTTGGAAAAGCAGTCCGACAGCTCCGGCTTAAGCTACAATTACAGCAAAGTTGGCATCAAATAAATGTTGGAATTATTAAATACGAGCCATTGCCTAGCCATCGATTGGCCCTATCGATCTAACAGTCTTTTCTCCGTTCGGAATTTCGCCAGCAGTTTACAATAAATAACCAGACCTTAATGCTGAGAAGGTTGAAGGAGGGTCATAAATTAGAGACCCTCAAAAAAAAAAAAAAAAAAAATAAAAATTGTCGGCACTTTAAATGCCCGCAAGGACTAGGCGGCAGGCGCCTACCATTTAATTCAATTTATCCAAGTTCCTGCTCTTTCCCAACTATTTTCAACTTTTCCGCGAACATACAACAGCAAGAAGAAAAGTGAAGGAAAAAGGTAAGCCAAATTATAATGCTTAACCTTTAAGCCTGCCTCGGATTGCGTGCTAAGTTCTCTTGGTTACTTAACTTGGCCGAGTTGTTCTTGCCCCGGGTCCTGTGTTCTTTTCGCCAGGGGTGTTATTATGTTGTTCGCAGTGAGTGCAGCAAGGCGAAATGGGCGTGGCCGGTGCGGGTTCGGGGTTCGGTTCGCTTTTGGGCCGCAAAATGAGGCATCGATGGCTAAGCTGGCTCAGACAGGCTCTCAGGATGTCTAGGATTAGCGGTGAAAGGATAATGAACGGCTCTGGCGGCTCTTCTGGCGGGTAAACAACAATTTCGACTGGTTTGTGTTTATAATTTTCGTCCATCTGAAGGACAAATGTCTTTGGGAAGGTAAGAGTATGGCCTTGGAATTTTGTCTTACAGTTAAAATTGGTAAACTTTTTATTGGTTGAATATATGGTTGTCTTTACTAGTTAAGTACCTGATATAAACCTATCTTATTAGATTAATTAATTTACCATTACTTGGAATTTAAACCTCATTATTCTCATTATCATAACCAAAACCACCTTTCTCCCCATATCCTTCCTAGTCACAACCTTCTTGTTTTAATATTTGCACTCCTGCAATCCTTTTTCCCTCTTCCTTTTTGGCTATAATCCACCAGCATTGGCTCTTCCGCCATCATATTAACATTAGCATATTTTTGATGGCTTGGGCTGGTCCTGGAAACTTGGAGGCGTGGCAGTGTATTCCATGGTCGAGGTCAGAGCAGCTTCCTGCGGCCACATCCTTTACCACTTCATGCTCCACGGTTGTTTGCACCTCTCCTTGGTTTCCATTATTCCTTTTTCTCCTCCGCCAGATTCTCGGCGCTGCAGCCGTTGGCCATTGGCTTAAGCCGTGCCAGCTGTTAACGACCTTTGCTAGTTGCGGCTCGTTTGGCGGATAACTCCGGTCTGCAGAAAACCAACTGATGGCGCCCGGGGAGGAGCGTTACTGCAAACTGCAATTGCTCGGCGAACTTTATGAAAACGACTCCAATGCAGAGTTTCTAAAGTTGGGTGGTTGGGTGGTTGGGCGGTTGAGGGTTTTCGGGATGAGTGTGTATATAAGTTTCCTAAATTTATTACAATTCGCGCGCAAACTGAAAGCTATAATTTTCGAGCGGTTTCTGGCGACCACGCCTCGAATGTCGAATGTCGATTTTTGATATTTGCGTTTGGCACGCAACACGATTTAAACTTTTCCCACTCTACTCTCGTTTCGCTAGCTAAAAATATCCATAAATCAATTTGAGTTGATTCCAAGTTTTGCTAGGACCGGCATCGCCTCCGCGCCGAGTGTCTCGTCTAAATTGAAGGCTAGGCAAGTGGGTGGGGGGGCAGACGGGTGGGCACGGGATGGCCTGGCATAAGTTTGCATAAATTTCACAGACAGTCCTTGGCTCGATTCCGGATTGAAAGAGGCTTTGCCGGCCTTGGGTGTTTGCTTGGTCAATATTTTGCCCACCTCCGGGTAGGGCTCAAGTGCTCAGCACTTGATGCATGCCGCAGTGTGCTGCACACCACACACGCCCAAACTTCATCAGTGTCGCTGGCCTGTCAAAAGATTTAACAGTTTAATGAGGTTTTCTGCAGTACTCACATCTGTGGGCGAATTCATCTGTCCGCATGTGTATTTATTGTATTTATTTTGCGCTCTGCGGTCGTGCTCCTTTCGAGTCCTTCGTCCCGGTCAACCAGCCAGCCAGTCAGCCAGCCAGCCAGGTCCATCCATCGATCCGTACATCCATCCATCCAGTCCACATGTTCATCCTCCTGCAGCTCATTCGACGGTCGTTGTTCGATGTTCGTTATTCGTTGTCGACTGTCATCCGTCGTCCGTCGTCGCATGTCAATGCTGCTGGCCATTGTTGACAATGGGATTTATATTTCAACAGTCTCGTCGGAACCGCTCACATATATATATATATATATATCGTGTATATATATATCCGAACACATGGGAAGTTTCGCCATTAACATATTGATTTTTATAGCTCGCAAATTTACGAGCTTCTGACTTGCGTGGGCCACTGGGCCCACTGCGTTCCCTTTTTCTGCTGACGTGTATAAAAGGTTTTAAAAGTAACGCCATTAATTTGTGGAATGTTTCAGGAAATACTTCAACATAAATTTGGCAAAGTTCAGAGGGGTAAGCATATATATCAAATGCTGGTTCTTAGGAGTTTTATGATTGAGGGGGAAAGTTGGCTAAGTGAATTTCTTAATCAGAAATGTTTCTCATTTGCTCATTTGCTATTGTTATTGATAGTTATCTGAAAGTTCCTAATTGATAGTCGAATCAGAAACCAATTAGAAATTCTCCAGCTACGATTTTCAATTTCTGTAATTTGTCTGGAATTCTACATCGAGCTATGTTTTGGCATTGTCTAGAGTGTCAGCCTTTGAGGCTCAGTTCAAGCTCATTTTCCACTGAGGAAGTAGGCACATTTGTCTAATGAAATGCGCTGTCCGATATGCAAATCAGGCATATTATTTACAGTCGCAATACGAGACCAATAAATAAGCAAATAGTTTGATAGCTAACCAGGAACAACAACAGCCATAATAAATCCAAATAGATAAGTTTACATAGCCTCGAACACACACGTTCTGTTTGTGGTGAGTGTGTTTGTGATACAGGACAAGTAAATATTGATACTTTGATTTGGAATTGACTGAAGAAATAGCCAACGGGGCGGATGTTTAATATATGCACAAACTATTTCATGGCCCAAGCAAAAGTCAAGCAACTCTTTCCCAGTTTCACCCACCCAAAAGATGAAAGCCAACAAATCACTTTAAGCGAACACATTAGCTTTGATGGTGGAGTTTGATTAGCTATTTGGGAAGAAATTTCAATTAGAAAAACTTAGGCAGCCGCAGAATCAACTCGAATTGCGGTTGTCTCGGATGGGGTTTACTTATGTAAATGTTTACCAACAATTATTTGCGATAAACGGTTGCCTGCGGACGTCGCTTGGTTTATTTGGCTCTTAAATAAATTACCGGGAAAATGCCCTTCACTGTTCTTGGGATGATAA
The DNA here is from genome assembly GCF_018153835.1 of Drosophila eugracilis. Lineage (NCBI taxonomy): Eukaryota > Metazoa > Arthropoda > Insecta > Diptera > Drosophilidae > Drosophila > Drosophila eugracilis. The sequence continues at coordinate 6,199,132 of NW_024573038.1, read as the reverse complement.
ACACGTTCAAACCGTTGCGAACCGCATAAAACCTTTACAATTACTTATAAATTTAAAGCATTTATAACATGCTTAATGAATTTCCAGCGAGGCGAAGACGCGCTTCCTCCGCAGGACTCCTCCTTGCTTCTTGCTGCTGGCGGTGGCTGGTTGCCGGCTTGGTAATGTTTTCGTTGAATTATGATGCTTTTAAAACGTAATTTATTTTTTTAAATAAACACTGAACACGCTGCTTGCCTCGTTTTGCTTTCTTTCTTAGCTTCTGATGTTGCCGCCGCCGCCGCCACGCTGCTTCTGTGCTGAGCTTCAGAAATCTGAAATGAAATTCATTTAATTTTATTATTTCAGTCAAAATTGCTTCGGCTGTTGCATCTCGGCGCTGCTCCTCGAGCTGAGCTCATAATTCTGTTTATTTCCTTTATTCTGCCTTTTGTTTTATTGGTTCATAATTTGTGAGTGCCGCTTAAGTGGATAAAATCGATTGCAGACAAAGGAGATCCCTCATTCATCTCTGGGCATATGAAATCGCAGCTATTACTAAATTTTAATTACAAAGATTGCTTTTGTGGTATCCCGTAGCCTTAAACCATAAGCAATTATCTAAAGTCAGAGCAGATTCCTTATCGGAACGAAGATATTTGTAATGCTTCTTGGAAAATCGAAACCCTAGAAAGGAAAACTCGCAGCAATTTATTGATATGGTCATTACAGGCCAAAGTTGGCAACATCTTCACATTGAAGGGTCTCGCTGGAAATTGCATATGGCCAGGACCAAACTTTGAGCAATCAAATTGGGCAAACATGGTGGCGGGGAGAGGGCAGGGCAGGGCAGGGCGAACGACGTAGTTGTCGTACTTCAAAAACTCAAGTCGTGCATATTTATCAAAACATATTCGATATATGGAGAGGAAATGGGAAAAAATTGCACGTGCATGCCAAGAGCAAACACGGCGAAATTGTTGGCACTGAAGTCCTTACACACAGCCACACACACACACACACACACATGCACACAAATAGCGGAAAATAAGAGAGAGCCAAGACCAGGACGAAGGATATGGCCGCTCTCCATCTGCATTTGACGTTGTTGGCGCTTCAGAAATGTGTAAAATATTTTTCACATCACAGAATATGGCACGCGGAAAAGTGCAGCAAACAATATTTATTATGGAAAATAGAAGGAGCAGCCGGAAAATGTATGTCGCGGAGGCGGGGCAACTCATTCCAGCCGTTCCGCTTTGATTAATGCCTTCCATGCGGACAACATGGCGTATGCGTAATGTGGCAATGAGATACAAATCGAAGGCAGCAGCAGCATTAATGGCCCAACTATTAAACTAATCGCTTTGTGTTGCCTTGCGACTGGCAATTATCCTTCACTCCCTGCCCTCGTTGCCCAAAATCAAGACATAAAATAAAACAAAGAAAGAAAAAGTTAACACAAAAAAGAAAATCCTGCCAAATGTCGATGCCAAGGCAGAGGCAAATGGCTGGCCAGAAAGTACGAGTACAACAAGGCTAAAGCAATTTTACACCTGTCAGCAAATAAAACGTTGATACACAAATAGAAAAATCCGTCTAAGTAGCAAAATTATTGTTGAAGGCACATTGTGCTGTTGGGGAGACGAAAAACGAGGGGCAGACGAAAAGAGGACTCAACGAAATCGCTTTTGCTTTCGTTGTTTAAGACAAATACCGCGCAGCGCCAACAAAAGGCCAACTCATTGTTGTTGCTCTTGATTCACCTTTCTGGCACACCCTCCCATCCTCCCACTTCTAACGCTCGACGGTTTCTTCTTTTTTTTATATTTTTCCCGCTCCTTTGTGCTAAATAAACATTTATAAAAACAGCCAAAAGTTTTTATTCGCTGATGCTGCTTCTGTTGCCACTTTTTGGACCTTTTTTTTCACCCACTTGCTCCTCGATTCGGGCACAGAATTTCATTTTGAATTTCCACCGACGAACATTTCACGGGACTTTGACGCATGGCAAAGTTTATTTCTAAATATATTTATACAGTTGCCGAGGGAGGGCATATTTGATAAGTGGCTGAGTTGGTCTTAGATAAATATCAGCTAACAGAATGCACCTGATTATGGTTATCTGTTTTGGTGGACTGTACTAAATATTATTCGGGTGATTCAGCTGGGAGGACTTTGAGCTTTGATTAGTTTTCGGGGAATTTTCTATATTGATAACCATCGATAGTTATGGTGGACACCCTGTTGGAAGTCCCATGAGGTCTAATTAATTTTAATGATGAATTTAATATCGAAAGAGTTAGCCTTCTTAACTTTAAGATTATTCTTTCAAAATATTTGTAAATATTAATATATAATATGGTCCATAAAGAGCATCCGCAAACCAACTTCATCCCGAAAGCAAATATTAATTCCCGTTGCCTCCGCGTCCCATTTCGAAAATTGTGTTGCAAGCAGTGAAGTTGTACGAATGCGTTGGCTGCCAATTTGATGGGCCCGGAATGAAATGGAACAGGACACGACTCCCTCTACTAAATATGTATAAAGCCATAAACTGCCGCAAGTCAAACATCTTGGCGAGAGATCTGTGTCGTCCTGGAAATGATAAGACTGAGCAAGCAAAAGCTATTGCCATGCCATGCACCACATACCATGCAGCACATAGCCCATACAGACAAGTCCGTGGAATACTTATGGCCAAAGTCGGGTGATGGATGGCAGCTGCATTGTTTGCTTTAAGACTTGCCCGATGACTTGGCTCTGATAATGGCTTATGAATGCCAGGCAATTGCGTCATGTAAACGAGCATGGTGGGCGTGGTGGCCAGACGCATGTCCGCCCACTGCTCTAGCCGCCGCCCTTAGGCACTTTAACATGTGCTGCTGCCGCCGTCGTCGTCGTTAGAGGCGGAACCACGCCTTCTGTGTGTTGCTGCAATGTTGTCGACTGCAGCAAGCTGCAAGGCGTTGAACAACATGACGCGCTGCGATAGCGATAACGATGGCGAGCTGCTTGTTTCTGCCTCTCTTTGGCCGCCGCATGTCACAAGGCACTGAGAGAAATAAGTTTAAGGTTAGCTTTTGGTGGTAGTAGGCCAGTAGGTAGTAATATTATTTATATAAACATATATCAAGCTTAATCAAGTGTGAGTCTGACAATAGTTGAGATAGCAAGTTTTATAATTTATACTTTTCACACACTTTTCTTTGCAGTGTTGTTGGTAGACCGCCTTTGATAAGCTTGGGCCAACGGCATCAGGCAACTCGACGGGCTATCAATGTTGTTGCTTGCGGCACTGCAAGAGTGTGTCACTGTGTGTGTGTACTTTGCCAAGTTGATGTCTAATTTAACGCTATCGTAAAGTTGCCAGCGTTTGCTTTCTATTATCCATCCCGCTCTCTCAGTCGCCCACTCACTCATTCGTGTTACCCTTTGCTTGAAGGGTTGAAGGTTTATGTGAAAAGGTTGGGTATATGGGATATCTTAGCTGCTTTCTAAGTCCAATTTCCTTAATCAGAATTAGGGATCCTATGCTGAATTCTAAGAGGGTTTTCTTAGTTTGTTTCTTTAAGCGACTTGTAGCCTGTTATTCTGGAAGAGTACAGCGAGAGTAAAAGTCAGCAAAGAGTACAAGGTATCCCACAGTCGAGCAATCTCGACTACCCCTTCACTCTTGTTCAGTACTGTCAATGTGTCAGCCAGCCCAAAATCGAGACTCGTTCGGGAAATGGTGAAAAACACATGTAACGGCAAATCGTTACCGTCATCGTCGGTATTGTTGTTGCCACTGGTTTTTCCCTACATACACACACAAAGAGACACATACTTTTACACACAAATTCAGAGGCAGACAGACATTGTTTCGGTAGTTAGCACACATGTGTGAGTCCCTGTTGCAGGACGTGTAACGAGGAAGTGTAAGTAAAATGTACATAATAGTTGGCATGACTGTTCTGTCTGCTGCATTGCCACTGACATAAGATGCAATGATCATTTGTTTGTGCAAGCCTGAAATGCAACCCATCACTTCTTGTTTGGTCTATCGAATCGCCTTTGATACCCAGCTATGGTCTCATTAAAATCAGCAAACAATGAGCCAGGCATATGTTAATGCCATTTATGTTATTACATTGAAGGCCTTTGCGATTGCATATCGTTGGAGTAGAAGGTATTGAGTAAACATTAATTTGGAAAGGAATGGAATGTAATGTTATGGTAGTTCACATATACTTACTCAAATGGAAGGTTAAATACCTCTAGTGATATATTTTAGCATCCTTCTTCCACTGTTAGTTCCTTTCATGAAACTGCAAGTCCATTTCCAAGCCATAATAAATCATGAAAACCTCGTGATGTTTTCACAAATCCATTTCAGCTGATATAGTTATTTAGGAAGTTTATCAATCGAACTTCATTTATCAAGGCTCCTAACACGTTTGTCTAGCCCTCTAGAAAAACTTCCCATTACCTATGACCGTAGCGATAAAAGCCCCTTCTGACAATCCGCTTATATAAGCTGCATCAATTGACCCAAGTTCCAGTCCAAAGTTGCCAAGTCAATCCATCACTCCCCGAAAGCATGCCCTTTCATCGCATGAAAGTCTCAAAAATGTTTCCCATGCTCCGGGACAACATTTGTCATCTGCTCAATAATTGTCAACAGACAAAACAAATTTACATGTGCAAAGTGTGTGTTGGTGTGTGGAAAGTTTGCCCATGCTTGGACTAATGTCTTGCCAAGTGCCCGAAAATGTTTTTCCATTTATAAGGAAATAGACTCAATTTAATTTCCCGTAGAGTTGACAGGAGGTTGAAAAAGTTGCAGCCATTTGAACTATATAAATATACGTAGGCTTAGCACGGGAAAACTGTTAATCCGGCAGACAAACTGACCCAAGGACGACCCTTGACCCTTTTTTTCAACCATTTCTTTTTGGGTTGAACTAAGCGAATCTGCATATTCCCGTGTTAATCCTACTTGGGAATTTATAAAGTAAATTATTTACTTTGCTTTGGAGTTTGGAGCAGAAAAACATCAGTGAAAAATTACCCAAACAGCGGATGAAAGATGAAAGAAGGCGGCATAGTTTCAAGGAGTTGTCCCGAAGGCTTTAAGCTGAAAGGATAACCACAGTTGGTAGGACGCTGTGTGGGTGGGTGCGTAACCCGTCGAGATCCTGCTGACGTGGCCAAAATGAATTGCACTTGATTGTGGCAGCACAGGTGGAATTGCCAGTGCAAAGTGCATCGTTAGCCAAAATTTACGTGGCACGTTAACACCCGTCTGCCAGAAACAAGCCAACTAAGCCAGCATCCCCTTAACCCTTAACCCTTGCTCCGCCACCTGTTCCTCACAAAATTTATGCTTGTGAATTATGAATGGAAACGGCGTCTTGGTCCTTCCAATTTTTTTTTTTCTGGTTCTTTGTATTTGTGGGGGAATTTATTTGATAGTCAGCTGCAGAAAATGTTCTCGCTCGCCAGTGTTTTTCTTTTATTATTATAAATTCATATGCGTTGTCGATTAATTTTCATTTTCCCCTCATTTTTTAAGACTCCCTCTGCCAGTGCCATTACTTATGCTGTTTTTAATTTTCTGGGTTCAATGCACGTGCCACAACCCCAAAGAGCGAACGAATCTTTGGCATAAATACACAAACTACAATGGGAACAGTAAACTACGAGGGTCCTAAAGGCCGCCCAACCATCCCAAATGTGTGTTCGGTGGGGGAACCTTTCTGCCAGATGTCGGCCAAAGTCGAAAGGGTTGGGATTATTTGGCCCTTGTCTTATTGGATCCACTTGAAGAAGGAGTCGGAGACGGGTTAATGGAATTTTCAAAAGTAAATATGATTTCTAGTTTGGGGAGTTATTGCGATTGCTCTTTAAGGGGATGGAAAATTGGGGGTACAAGCTTAGAAGTTAGTGGGGATTTAGTAAAATATTTAAGGCAAAATAAATATTTAAATAAAACTAAATCTCTTATGAGCAGAATTCTTACCCTGAACCTGAATTTTGGAATAAATTACTCCATCGAACATATTCCTAGCGACTAGATAGCTCCCATGATTGGGCGAGTTAATGCAAGTTAAGGACGTGCACTCAACTGCATTAATCAATCAACTGTTATCAGCAAACTATAATTCCCGCCGCGCTATCGACGACACCCTTGTCCCACCCTTCCCATTCTCGGATAATTCAATTCCCGAAGCGATGGCTATCCATTTGGGCAGCATTGTAAATGATTATACTCCAGTTATTCCCACTCTTCGTCTCCCCTGGAGGGGTAAACATTCTCCTTCTCGGATTCAGAGCAATTTTCCATTTGGCTTTCTGCTTTCATTTGAGCAATCAAATAAAAATCCCAATGTAAGCCTTTTTTTGGCAGACAATCGCAAGAGAGGCGCCTAAATTGGCAAATCCCAGCTGAAATACAACAACAGGCTGTGCGCGCCTTCGTCTTTCCTTAACTTTTTCTCAAAATTTCCTTCTTTTCGGGGTGTGTAAATATATTTTTTTTTTTGATTTTTTTTAAGCGAATTGCCTTCTGTTTTTGGCAAGCGCCGTTTAATATCGTCTTGCCCAGAATTTGGTGCCCCATGAGTTATGGGATTGTTCTTCATTAGATTTATCCGAAAGTACGAATGGGGAAGTATATATGGCTGTTCAAAGATATTATCCCAGCCAGCTGGATGTATGCATTATCATATTGAGTTCCTTTTACGGCTCGACAGCAAATAAACACGCAACCAGCGCCCTGGGAAATGCCCACGCACCCGCTCCACCGACATCTTCAAATGAAAAGTCATAAAAAGGCACAAAGGATAATGCGTTTTTAATGGCAATGAGTTTGGCTTTTGTGCCCGACGCGTTTTTTCGGCTTTTGACGGGTATAAAATACAAACAGAACAACGGAAAAAAACCAAGAATAAAAATCCTCAACAAAATGAAACAGAAAATTTGTTTTGGATATGCAGGAGAGTCCCCTCTTCTTTGTTTCGTTAACCCAAAACTTTACGAGTTTATTTAATTAATTTTTCTTCAGAAAGAATTAACGTGCGTAGGTGGGCATTTTTGCATCTGGCAGGATGTCGGGCGCATCCTTTTCCAGGATCCCAACGCCACTCTCCATGTGTTGATTAAGCGCATTCACTTGACTTTATTAACATGGGAAGAAGACTGGCAGAGGCTGTGGCCGACGTCTGGCAGGATATGCAGGGATATGGCAGGATAGGATCTGGGAACGGGACTCGCAACCGCTAAGCGGCGTAGCTCGTCATAGCTGCACTGGGAAAGTAAATGTTTTTTCTACATTTGTTTTCTACTTTTTAAGGGGCAACAAAATCCATTTTCCCATATAAACAAGATGAAAGGAAAATAAAAGCTAAAAGTAAACATTAACTCACTGTAATTCCGAAAACTTTCCAAAATTCTGCCAAAGCATTTTCAAAAATGATTTTATTTTTTTCAATTTAATTTTTTTAAGTGATGTTCTGTGGTCTCCTTTAATTGTTGTATAATTATTCAAATTTTCGCTGAAAAGTTGTCGTGTTTCACGTGATAAAAGACAGCGAGTGATGGGAACTCCTGATGGGAACAGGGCGGGACGGGACAATGAGTACGTTGGCAAGCCGGGCACGTGACTACTCATAAGCCATTAGATCAACGGCGCAGATGACCCGAGACGGGCTGCCACTCCTTCTGGGGTGGCATTTAGAGGCCAGTGTTCTGGTGCCGTGTCCTTGCTGCTGCCTCAGATCGCCGATGTCCTGGTCAGTTTGGATTGTCGCTGGTAATTGTTGACTAATTGAGCCAGGCAACGGATTCGAAGGCCCATCGTCGTGTCAGTGATTTAGAGCCCGCTTAGCAGTTCGGACATGTGTCGACTCTGTGGCTGCTAATGAGCTGCAAATCGTGAGCCTTGCGTACGTGCACGAGTTTGGTCCTTTTTGGACGCACTCTGTGGCAACTTGGGAAGAAGGATGCGTGGGCGAGTCTTAAATGTCAGGAACAGGGACTGATTAACCCATTCATTTACTCTCTAAAGTTCAAAAGTGCTTTTGCAGTTTTATGAAGTTATTTTTAGAACTTTAAAGGAGTTTTCCTTTTAACTATTTGCAACCACAAAAGGGATTTACTTGGGTAATTAAACTTTTTATTATTTTTAATTATCAGGGAATTAGTTTTTATCTTGGGATTACTCTTTTCTACGCTTACACCCTGTTATCCTAGAAGATTAGTTAAACAATTGTATTTTTACCAAACCATTAACTAAACTAACTTTTCCAGCAGCTCCTCCTTTCAGATATACTATTTATGGAAAATAAAGGGTCATAAACCTAGAGCAACGACCTGAATGGCAAACTGAATCCCAAACTAATTTAATATTTATGAAAGAATTTAGTCCATGCATTTATTATTACCTGCAAACGTAGAAATACATTTTCCCTAAATGACTCCATGAAAATACACGAAGCATTCGTTCCTCGCCGACCACTAATTAAAACTTTAATTCGATAATTTAAGCACTTAGAAAGCATTTAAGCCGAACATCCCTTCAACTTTAACTGTCAACTATTAAGGACATTTTTATTGCCTTCCCAGGAAGAGAAAAAAGCATGGAAAAAAACCCAATTAAACCGAACCCGTATTTAAGTGTGCCAATGGCAATTTAGACGGGTTCTAATTTCAGTTTTAGTTGCCGTCCGACGACGTCAAACAAAACACACAAAAAATACAGCCCACGACTGTTGACCGACGACTGTTTTGGTGGCTTTTCGCCGCTTTCACTTTTCACCGCCCGCTCGCCTTTCCACTTCGCTTTTGATTCGGAAGGGCAGGCAGCAGGATTGTTATGCAAATGGAACGCACTGAAAGAAAATCAATTAACTAAAGCAAACACGAGGCGTGGCCAAACACAATGGCCCCCTATTCCCACTCCAGCTGTCCTGTCAAACGTTTCGTTTTCGGGGCAATGGGTACGAAAATTAATTAAACCTCATTTGATGCAATCTTTCAGCGAGCCTAATTCGGGGCTCCGGATAAATGGATCCATGGATCCGAAAGCCAAAATCCGAATTCGAAGCAGCAGTAGCAGCAGCAGCAGCAGCAGCAGCAGCAATTAGGCCCAAAATCCACAAGCGTTTGAAATTCCTGGGGAAGGACATTCAGAGGGAGGTAAGGGAGTAATGGGCTGTATGGTGATGTTATGTTATGTGTGCGGTTATGTATATGGGATGACTGTCATTTGCTTTATGCACATGCCGAGGAAATATTCATGATTGCAGTTAACAAGGACAATTATGATTGATTTATGGCCGCCACTGTTCGTTTGGTGAGCCAGGTTTTCGGCCATTAGTGCGGCCTGCCAGCTTTATGAAAGGTGTGATAAAAGTTATTATCCCATGAGACTCACAGAAACTTCCAGTTTGAGTGGCTCGTTAAAAGTGTAAACCATCTCGGCAACTAAGATACGCCGCCAAATTAACATTGTAAGTGTCTTGTATTCCAGCGAAAACATAACATTTAATTAGATTAGCCATATGAGCGGGCATAAAATGGCCTCTTGGTTATCAAAAGGCGAAACAAACTCATTTGCATTTTGTAACTCGCGTTAAGTTTGTCAACCTTTATGGGCCGAAGTTTGTGTTATTGCTTATGCAAATGAGTTTCATAGGCTGAAAGTTCGCCTTTAATTATGGCAACCCTCGGGAGTGCAAATTTAAATAAATCAAGTTCAAGTTGAATCCCTGGTCTTAGCCTGAGAACATTGACCCTTAACTGGGATGCGCATTCCCCTGCTCTATATATATTTATTCATTCGTGGCAATCGAAGGCTGTGAATAATTAAAATCCAAATTGTTTTCAATTATTTTGTGAAAACTTGAACGTCCAATATGGCTGTGCAATGCAGCATAATTAAATGCTCCTGGCAGGAGACCAATAAAATATCCGATTGCCATCAGGACAGGTGCAATGCAACAAAAAAGAACAGTTTTCCAAAAAATAAATTCCCAAAAATAGTTTCCCCCCTCCCTTTCTGTGCACACATAATGCAATTTTAATTGCAAACAATGTTTCGTTTAGTTGTGTTTTCCATTCGAATTTATATGCAGGTATACAGAGATATATCCAGGGTACGAATATATATATAGATTTTCGAGGAGAACTCATAATTTGCGGCAGGCGAATCCTTTTTGGGCCCGGCAGCCATGTCGTTGGCCGCAATCGATGTCGTTTATCTTCTGATTTGTTGCCAAACGAAGCAAAACAAATCACTTGCTTGAACGGACCGATCCAACAACTAAATTTCAGAGGTCCTGCCGGAAGGAGCTGCAGCTTTTCAAGGGATTTTTCCGCTACTTCTGCTCCTGCTTTTCCATTTTCCCCAAACGCTTCAGCTGCTGTTGCGAATGAATTGTAGCCATTTTTCAGGCATCTTTGGCAGACTCGTGACGTCCACCGACGTTTCGGTGGAAAGGACAAAAGCCGAAAAAAAAGCTGGGAATTTGTGACGCCTCCGCCTCGTGTTAACAATGAAAGTATGCCACGCCTCCAATCCCCCATTCCCACTGCCAAGCACCGCATCCTGCCGTCCCGCTTTTAACAAAAGGTACAAATGTCGCTGAAATTTATTAGCTTGCATTAACCGACACAAGGACTCGCCAGGATATATACACCATATATTAATATAAGAGAACTCGTGTGTGTGTGTGAGTGTGTGTGTGTATACATTCTGGAACAATTGTTTTGTCTTTCTGGCTCCGGCTAAAGTGCACATTTGTTGTGTTCTTTATTTTTTGGGCCAGAAGTTAATCAGGATTTGTGACTCATCCCGGCACGCACAGATAAATTAATTTGTGCCTCGGCTTCCTTGACATTTTATTGAAATTTGCATAAACATAATTTCCGAGAGGCCGTCAGTAAATCCTGAAGACAAAGCTAAACAGAAAAACACTACAGAATAAACTACAAGCTGGGTAAACATGCAGTAAGAAAAACTCTATTATTTCACTACATTAACTTGGGATTTATTGTTTATGGCAGCCAAGGGCATGGGCAAGGGGTTGAAAGTTGGTGCGATTCAATGGACACGAACATCGATGGGCCAAAGTCAAAGTTTCCAAAAGAAATATTTACTGAAAAGTTGGCTAAAACTTGAGGAAAGCCCCATGTATAAGCCGGCAGGTGAGAGCCCTTGTCCTTGGCTGCACTTTAGCTTGTCCTTAAAGTTTTGCCCTAATTGAAAGGCCTTTGTCTTGGGCCGGCTCGTGTGTGTATGAGTATATCCTCTGCAGTCACCGCATCATAAGGCTGTCATAATATGCATTTTAAATTACGTATGCACACGCGGCGTATGCGCAATATGACGAACAGCAGCCGCCGCAAATTTCCTTGCCGCACGGAAAACAGTCTGCTGCTCCTTTTCTGCTCTTCATTTTGCCGAGCGAACGATGCGAACCCACTTGGCTTTTGTTTCTAGCCAAGTTTATGTTATACAATTTTCGTTTCCATTTCCTTTCTTTTTTTTTTTTGCCTTTTGCTCTTCGTTTTTTGCTTTTGTTTCTGCGTCTCCGCCCAGAGCTCGTAAATCTTTGAGGAGACGAGGCGGGCGAACAAAAATGGAAAATTGCCCATTTTGTGTTGGGTCATAAAATGGCAACAGATCAATATAACATTTATTTATATTTTCGCCCGGAATGGCCATAAAAGTGTTGCGCCATTCAAATGATCGCTGGATTGGCGTGCTCTAATTAATATGTGGGTGAAAGTATCCAGTCGATGTGGGGAGTGTGCATACTTCTGGGATTTATGGCCTGCAGCAGGCCGGAAGTGTCACTTTGGCAACTCCAAACAGAAATTCCCTTCCTTTCTAGTTGAGCCTGTATTTATGTAGCGATAAAATGAAATTTATTTTAACGCCAGCCAAAGGTGTGCGCACATAGTCAAACACTATCGCCAACTTGGTAGCAAGTTCTGTTTGAAAACTATCCCTTCTTGGCCAGGAAATCGCTGGAATCGCTGGCAGAAAGGCCGGGAAAAGCACCTGCGATAAAACTTTCTGCGCCATTTTCCACTTTCTTTATGTAGATGTGTGTATATGTGAGTGAGTTTGCCGGTGTCTGAGTATTTGTTGGCGGCTTTTTTGGGCACACGCACCAGTCCGGTGCTCCGGGAGTCGAAAACAGTAATGCAGCCCATAAACCAGGCGGCAAATGCAATGATATTGCCAATGGTCGTGGCCGTGTTTAATCTGCCAGTCGGAGTTAATATGCCTGCCGCAATGCAGAGGCAGACTGGTCTGAAAATGCGGACTGAGAACTGGGGCCTGGGGACTGGGGACTGGGGGTTTCCTCCCAATTTTCTTGCCAGTCGGCAGAAATTTTCGCTTAGCCACAAACTGCTGCCGAAAATTGATGCAAATGTCGGACTCAGATCTCATCTTAAAATGGGGCTTTACAGTAAGGACTTTGAGGAGCTTTAATATAATTTTATACTAATTGGACATAGTCTTAGGTAGACGTAATTCTAATGAATCTTTAATGCGTTTAAATAGCTTTGAAATAAAAATAAATAAAATTGAATTTAGAGAATATCAATTAGAATGTTTTTATTATATTAAATGAGATGTTAAAAAACTAATAAATATTATTTGATTGATAAAAAAAAGTGCCACAAATAAGTTCTAAAAAACCTTGAAAACAATTAACAAATATAAACTTTTTGCTAGTCATAAAAAGCGACTTTTATGGTGGGCTATAAATATAAAATAAATTATAATAAATATAGATAATGTTATTATCATTAACCTAAAAAGGTGTTTTTCAGGATGAGCAATTATGAATTAAATTAATTAAATTTGAAGGCAATATTTATTTAAAGTTTCACAGTTTTCCCCTTTTTAGTTCAACCTTTGATGCTTAGATTACTATGGAAAAGCAATTAAAGTCACAACGTCTCCTTCTGCGCAGCCATAACACCTAATTAACTCCAGCAGTTTGCCATTATTTTGCAAAGATGACTTATCCATACCCCATTCAACCTCAGCCATGTGTGTAAACTAAAGCCAAATTATTTACAGCCATAACCAAACTTTGATTAGCTATCGATAACACCCCACTGCTTATGATTTATGCCACCCCAAATTGTGTTAATTAAAACTCTTCACCTCACTGTTGGGGAGTGAGCATATTGATTTTCGCTGTTCCGATTGATGGCAGCTACTGTCGATGATTTTATGGTCGCGGTTATAGCTTTGGTTATGGTTATGGATATGCGGATAGATAAGCTGATAAACCGATCCAATCACGGAGCCCTTATAAATAGGAGTGGTTAGTTAGGGCCGCCTCGTAAACGGATCACAAATGTCCAGCAAGAAGTGTGAGCCGCCGCCTCAGGATTCGCTTGCAACGCCTCAAAAGGCCACCTTTCTTCGCGTGGGCCACAAGAACCACTCCCAATGGAATGCCCTCGGATCAGCATCGTTCGTCCTGATCTCGGGCGGCATGAGCTTGGCCTGGGGTGCTGGATTTGCAGTACATTCCTCCCATCGAGATCAACTCCTGCTCAGTGTGCACATGCAAGTCGCCTGGTATGCTACCGCCATCCTGGGAGCACTTTTCGGGGCATTCTACACCCACCGACTGCCACAGCAACCGATCTATGTAAGTAGTTTGGGAAAATTATAACTACTGACTAATCAACATCCTTTCTACCGAAGATCTTTGGCTCCTGCCTGGTTATTGCCTCCGGAATACTATTCCTAGCATGGCCGGAATCTCCGGGAGCCATCATAGCCGCCCGATATCTAGATGGTTTAGCCAACGGCCTAGTTTTTGTACCAGCCCTAAGTACAGTAGGTGAGATTGCGGTTAGCGAGATACGTGGACTTCTGGCATCCTCGGTAGAGCAACTCAGCTCAAATACTGGCATCCTGATGCAGTTGATCTACACGGCTGTATGGCAGGTGGACTGGAACGTGGTCATTGTGGCGGATCAGGTGCATGGAGTACTTTCTATAATCTACGGGGTAATAGCCTTGGCTTTATCCCTAACCGTGTGTGTGGAGTCACCTGTACACCTGCTGATGAGATCCAATGAGCAGAGAGCCATCGTTGCCCTGAGACACCTGCAACGTCCCTATATGGTGACCAGTGAAACGCTACTAAGATTGGATGAACATAAACTGTATGTGGCTGCCAATCGGGAGATGTGTTTGAAGGAGAGTCTACAGAAAGGGTTCCCATCGCTCCTCAAACTCTTGGCACTCCGATTGCTGGGCATTCTGAGCCTGAACTATATCATTTGCAGTGGTCTTTACGAAACGGCCAGTCAGTTTATGAGCAGCTTTCATGCCTGGATTTATGTGGTTTTCGGAGTGCTGCGGTGGTGCGGCTGCTTTTTTGTGGTGCTTCTAATGGACACCACTGGTCGGAAGAAGCCCACTCTGTTCGGAACCTTCTCCACCGGTGCCTTTGCCATTGCCTATGCAAATTTATTCGGCAGAACTCCTCACATGATCACCGCTTTGGTGATGTTCTTCAGTCTGCAATTCTTCGCAGGATTGGGACAATGTGCCTCGGCGGTTTATCTCACGGAAGCATTTCCTCTGGGCATAAAACCACATTTGGTGGCGGTCGTTTACACAGTGGAACTAATCACGCGACTACTACTATGCAGCTTTGCACCATCGATCGTTGGGATTACCGCCTACTTTCATGTCCTGGGCACACTTTCCATGGTGCTATTTCTTCTGGGAATCTTCTGTCTGCCGGAAACTAGACTTATAACCTTGGCAGAGGCACAAGTTAAGTTTTCCAAATGGTTCAATAAAGATTTTTGAGTACATGGCAAGGGGGTAATAAAGAAAGATAAGAATGAAGTGTGTTGAGTCACTACGTCGTTGTTTCTATCTAAAGATAAAATCTTGGTTAAGAAAGGGGAATCCCCTTTAATTTTATAAAATCATATAACCCTAAGCAAGCAGGGGCTTCAGTTTTAAAATCGTTCGAATAATAAACAATTTAAGAGGTAATTTCTTAGCAAACTGGTTTGTGATATGGTAAATAAAGGCAATAAACTAAGTAATGCCGTCAATAAAAATCAATCGAAAACTATGTGCCCAACCGCTCAGTTAGCTAGTAGTACTCTTTTGGACATCGTCAGAACAACAAACACATAATATCACTTTCAAAGGCATGCAACAACCCTAAACACCGAAATAACAAGAACGGCGAGATAAACATATGTATGTACATATCAATAAATGCTAACGACGAGTAGCCATCTGGCGAACTAAGTAAGAAAAGGACGGAGAAGATTAAAGCAACGACGAGTGACCATCTGGCGAAAAAAATACAAAAAAAAGACGGAAAAGACTAAGACGAAGGCGAGAAGATCGGCGTAAGAAGTAGAAAACGACGAGAGAAGCAACGAGGACAAGGAGCAAAGGAGAGTATTCGAGAAGATCTGGCGGAGAGAAGACGTGCTCAAGCGGAGCACGTTTACATAATATCAACGTAAGCAGATCACTGCAAGTAATAAAAGCCAAATGAACAGCAAAAAGCCGAAGTGGGGTGATAGCCACAGTTCCTGGAAAGGAAATGCATTGGAATCAGGTTGGTAATTGCAGGAAGCTTTATGCAAAATAATCTTATGTGGATATATAAAAATGGGGAAACACTTTAACTACTCAATGTTGGCCAGAAAAACACTTCTACTAAAAAAACAATTTATTATTCTAGTTTTTGTTGGTCTCGAAATATAATTTTTTGGCCCCTATCCTTGTCGGAATTTTAAGAACAGCATTTGACTTCTTTTTCAAGCGCAAAAAAGTTGAGAAGCAATTATTGGTAAGCTAGATAATAATAATTTACTAAACGAAACTCCTTATAACAAATATTTTCTACTCACAGAAACTTTCTTCAAATGTGATCCAATACTTAATATTAAAATGCTTTAAAAATATTATAAAAAAATAATCAAATCTGTATATAATAACAGATTAGAAAAACTATGCTTAAATAACTAAGTGATTAAACAATCATAATAATTAAAACTAACTCAATATTTATTTTTTGGAGGGTCTGTCGCCATTATGTTGTCATTAAATCTCAATATTTTCGCAGAGGTAACGATTTTACATAACCTAACAACCAATATTTATAGACTAAAATGACAATTAGTGTAAATAGATCCATAAGTTAATTTTATCTTTAGTATTAAATAATTTAACAATCGACGGAAAATTTGAATTTTAACCGACAGTTAACTTAACGTTTAAAATATTTTTTTGCACTTTGGGGTACCAATAATTCCCAACTGGTTTTATCTCTTTACTACAAGACTAGGACTCTGGTTACCACCCATAAATTATTCACCTCATTCTACAGTGAGTGTGTGTGTGTAAGTGAAGTTTTTGGTAGTGGTGGAAATCCATGATGCGAAGAATATTCTTGGATCCGAAGTACCACCGAGGTGATAGAAGCCCATTACATTGGCGGTACTTGGACTCCAACAGGATGCTGTGCATCATGGATTTTTTCGGAGATTCTCTTTCTGGAGCTATGATGACGTCGATCCTAAATATATAAGGGAATACCTATAACCCCAAAAGATGACTCCGGAAAGCAAGAACAAACAGATCAAGATAAGTGGCCAATTTATTATTTTTATTGCATAAACCGAGGGGTACATTAACTTTGCATAGTCCCCCAAGTTTGCCTCGGTTTCTGTACCTACAATAAATTAAGTTAAGCTTTCCAGCTGTGCTGTCCCCAGTCCGTCCAGTGTGGTGATCAGGTACTCCTCTGGGTTTGCTTTCTGAATATGTAATATATACACAAAAGATGCCTCTTAGTCTTTATACAATATTTGAATCATTAATAATTTAATAAGATTACATAAAGCTTTACAGATTAATTAGAATATAACTTAAGGAGAATATTATGCGCAGGCCAAATTGAACAACAAATAAGATTACGACAAAAAATAGCCTTGCTTTCGAATTTGATGCCGAATGATTCCAATAAAATAATAATAAAAATCTAGAGCTATAATTGGTGATAGCTTCTCAGAATCGTTTATATGGCAATGCATGATTCAGATTTTATTTCAAACTTTACTGCTGGTGATCAGTCATAGCAACCGAAAAAGTCGGGGGATACCATTTTTCCGTCTCTCCATTGCGCACCATTGTGATGGCCAAATCAGAATCGTTGGGATGTGAAGGGGCTTGTATATATATTTACCTCACATACCATAAAATATTATCCTTATCGGGCACTCATGAACAATGTTCTAAAGCATTTACTGTAATAAGTACCGCGCGCCAGTGATATGCGTTGGCCCCGCACTTGATTATCAGTTGGCCCAGGCCCGATCCCGATCGAAATAAAAATCATTTGCCCATCCACTGTGTTAGCCAGTTTCAAATCGACAGCAAGCCGAGCAGGTTGTCTTCGTGGAAAGTGAAATATATTCGTATATAACGCGATCGACAATGCAGAACGACAAGTTTGCTCCACCGCCGTTGGACAGGCAGAACGACAAGTTTCCACAGCCAATTGGTTTCATCCCGGGACAACCTCAGCCAGGATACCCACAGCCAGGATACCCACAGCCAGGACATCCCCCTCAGGGATATCCAGCTTATACCACACCAGCTGACACATATGGACATCCTCCTCCACCGCCACCGCCACAACCTCCAAGGGATCCTCCCACTAGAGTGGATCCACCACGGGAAGGATGTTTTAAGCGCAACCGAAAGAACAAACCACAGTCCAATGCCGTGAGCCCAGGTGAGTTTAGGTTTTTGGATTTTAGGTTTATTAACTATCAAAATTCTTGTGGCTAATATCTTATCTAGTCCACGAATAATATGTCTTATTCCTGGAACCACAGTAGATTATCTACCATGACGCCATTAATGGGTAGCAAGTTTATGTTTATGATTCTCTTATATATTTTTTGGTTTAATATATAAAATGGCAATTTTAACTGATCTAATGAGTATTTTTCAAAACTTTCAGCCGGTCTCATCTTCCTCTCAGGAGGCATGAACATTGCGTGGGCCATTGGCTTCCGAGGACCCATCTACTACTCATCCACCACGCACAATTACGTAGCCTGGTTCATTGGCGCCTTTATTGGAGCGCTGTTAAGTATCCTGCTGGCCAACAGGTTGGCCAAAAAGTATTCCCTGGTAAGATAAGAATATACTTTATTGTATCTAAAAACTTGATTGACACTGGGAACTCCTTTCCGTACAGCTTATCGCCTCGCTACTGGTCACCATCGGTGGCTTTGTGATTGCCTGTACCCACAATAATGGACCTGCAACTGTAGCCGCTTGCTACTTGGATGGCATAGCCAATGGCCTGGTATTTGCTCCATTTGTGGCCTTGGCAGGAGAGGTGACTGTGCCCTATATGAGGGGCGGGGTCACTGCCTCTTTGGAACAGTTGTGCTTTGGTGTCGGCATCTTGCTGCAAATCGTCTATAGCGTCTCCTGGACCTATCCCTATTATCAGAGCTACAATGATTATACTCCCGAGAATATGAAAGGAGTACTGAGTGCCCTCTTTGGAATTTTAGCAACAATTTACGGCTTCTTATGTATCATCGAATCACCAGTTCAAATGCTGGTTAATGACGATGAGCAGGGAGCCCTCGATGCACTTCGGCGATTGCAAAAACCCTCTGTGCTGACTGAGGAAACCTATGATCTGCTGGCGCAGCACAAGCGTTATGTTGCCCACAACAAGGACCTGTCAAGCGGAGAGAAGCTTAGCCAGACCTCCCTTACCTTCATTCGACTCGCATATCTACGGGTACTCAACGCAATGAGCTTGTCCAGCTTTGTGACCACCACATTGTCCCTTTCGATCTATCTCTCCTACGGACTTAGCGCTGAACAGCTTTGGTTTATTCTATTTGCCCTCTGCCGATGGGCCGGAACCATTATCCCGACCTTCTTCATGGACTCCTTGGGCCGTAAGCTGCCCACTGTTTTTGGCCTGCTCTTGAGCTCTGCTTTTGCCTTTGCTGTGGGTGCCAAGTTCAGTTATTACAACTACATGAGCGGAGTGACCATTTTGCTGTCGGTCTTCGAATTCTTTGCGGGAATGGCTTCCTCGGCCACCTCATCGTACCTTTCGGAGGCATATCCATTGGAATTTAAGCAGCCTGCGATCGCCCTCACCTTCATCATCGAAATGTTTGTTTTCTTCATCATTCGATTCTGCAACTATAATTTCATGCAGGGAGACAACTACTTCTATGTCATGGGAGCCATGTACCTGGTAGGATTCATTCTGGGAGTCATTTCGCTGCCCGAAACCAAAAGAATGACCTTGCGCGGTGCCCAGGTGCAGTTCAGCAGTTTCATTAACAAAAAGTTCAATTAATCGGAGGATTTTCTTTGTTCTAAATAAACTGTATTTGAATATAAGAGTTCGAAAAGCTCTCCATTTCATCACAAATCGTATTTCTTTTCAATGATCAATGATTGTTTAGAGGGAAATCCCAACGGGGAAGCACATTATCTTGAAGTTACTATCATAGTTATAAGAATATGAATCATATACATTAAATACCAATCTAAATGCTATACACATCTTCATCTGTATATAACTACATTTCGATTTCAGAATGTAAAGTTGAAGAATGTTTTACAGAACGACTGGTTTTTTCAATCTATCAACACAATTTCCAACCTTAAAGTTGTGAGCGCTTTTCTATTTTACAGCTTAAGTCATAATGTTTTATTGCAATCATATATAAAGACACTATCTCAATGTCATAGTTACTTCTGAAAATTACTTGGTGGGAAGGCCCTTTCTTAATTGATAACTTTATCGCCAACTCCCATCAGTTTATTTGATGAAAAACAAATAAAACTTTCTATTGGAAAGCAATTTATTACCGTATGGTAGCGGGATTTATTAAGCCATTTTCAAAGAATCCCAATTCGTGGGTGGTAACTTTTAGGGGTCAATTTAATCCACGACCGTACTGCGATAGTAGTCACCATTATCACTTTGCCATTTTGAGCTTATCAATAACGTGCCGATAAGCCTTGGTACCACTCAATTATCATTTTGGTCCCATGCCAAATGGCTAAAGTTATTGGCCGATGTAGTCCGTCAACCAGTTCCAAATTGACCATCCACACGGACGGTTTAAGCTCGAAAATAAATAAAGAACCCTACGATATGAGGAACGATAAGTTTGGGCAACCAGAGCCACCGCCAGTGGGCTTTCCATCTGCACCTCAACAGCATGGATATCTTCCACAGCAAGGATTGCCTCAGCCAGGATATCCACCGTCGGGCTTTAGTCAGCCAGGATTCTCCTGGAATCCCCCACCGCCACAGCCGGGATTTTCGGGTTATCCATCACCACCACCACCACCGCATCACGGATATCCACCACAGTTCTACGGTGCCCCACCAGGATACGGTGCACCACAAGCACCAGCACCACCTTATCTGCCCCAGCAAACCACCACGGTGGCGGTGAATGGTGGATGGTACAGTCGTAATCAGAAGAACAAACCGCAATCAAATGCTGTTGGCGCTGGTGAGTCACAGATATATTTACTATGCTAATACCACTAACTAACAACCTTTTATAATCTCCAGCTGGTCTGATTTTCGTCTCTGGAGGAATGAACATAGCGTGGAGTATTGGATTTCATGGAAGGCTCTTCTATAAAACCACCAACCATAATTTCGCAGCCTGGTTCATAGGTGGCATCATAGGAGCGGTGCTGAGCTGTTTTCTCACTAACAAAATAGCAAAGAAATATGTCCTGGTAGGTAAAAGAAATATTATACAGCAATTTATCATTTATAAAGCCACTTTCCATAGATTTTCAGTTCGATCCTTGTGATGATCGGTGGCTGTGTGATTGCCAGTACCAGGAATAATGGGGATGCCACGTTGGCAGGTTCCTATCTGGATGGAATAGCCAATGGACTGGTATTTGCTCCATTTATGGCCCTGGCCGGCGAAGTCTCTGTTCCCTATATGAGAGGTCTGATCTCGGCCAGCATTGAGCAGATGTGCTTTGGCCTGGGAATCTTCCTGCAGATCATCTACACCACGTCGTGGAACTACTCGACCTATCCGTCGTACAACTCCTTTTCATCTGAGAATATGAAGGGAGTTCTGAGCATTATCTATGGACTTTTGGCTCTGATTATTGGATCACTGCTGTGCATTGAATCCCCGGTAATAATGCTGGCCAATAACAATAACGAACAAGGAGCCATCGATGCTCTGCGACGATTGCAGAGACCATATACCTTGACCAACGAGACCTTCGAGCAACTGGCAGAGCACAAGAAGTATTTGGCCCACAACAAGGAGCTATCGATGGGTCAGAGCATCGGACAGGCTCTACCCACCTTCATCCGACTGCTCTTTCTGCGTGGACTGAACGCCATGAGTATTTCCAAATTCGTGTACATCAGCTTTCTCTATACCTTTACCCATCAGTACGGTAGAGGATCTTGGGGATGGTTCATTGGATTTGGTATCTGTCGCTGGATGGGCAACTTCGTAGCCACTTTCTGCATGGAATCGAGTGGTCGCAAGAAGCCCACCCTTCTCGGTCTCTTCGTTTGCAGTATCCTGGCCTTTGTGGTTGCAGTCAATTATAACACCGGAAACACCGTAATGCTGCTGTTCTTCGAACTGCTCGCAGGAATCGCCTTTACAGCCACTTCCCCTTACCTATCGGAGGCTTACCCACTGGGAGTCAAACAGCATTTCATCGCCTTCACATTCATCGGTGAAATGCTTGTCTTTATACTTTTGACCATATTTACGTGGAACAAGAATGCTGGAGCCACCTACTTTTATGTCATGGGAGGTCTCTATTTATTCGGATTTTTCTTCGTCATCCTCTGCCTGCCGGAGACCAGAAGGACAACGTTGAGAGAAGCCCAGGAGAAGTTCAGTAAATTCATCAACACAGGCTTCTAGCGAGTAACACATTTTGTATTACGCATTAGTCAGAGAAATGATAATAAATATTTATAGCTAGACAAGCACTCCAGGCGTTGTATTTCCCAATCGTATTCCGGCTATTGTTGATAACATTTACGGACTGTCAACAAATTTAATCGTGATTAAAGTGTTGGACAATTGCTTTCAGTAAATTATTGAAAGAGAGTTTTGAAAACCCTAAAGAGAGTGGTTGGGTAAAGAAAGAACTAACTAAAGGTGAAGGTTGGCCAAGGCAGTTCTACCTGGTAGTGTACACAAACAAATCCCGCAAAACACATGCTCGACTCTCCGGCACAATGCTAACAAATCGTTATAGGGGAAATCGGGCTCTAGGAGATAGCAAGAACTGAAATATCTAAGCACCTACTTATCAATCAATACCCGATAAGATTAGTTCACCGTCGATAGATAAACCTGTACAACACGCTCGCCTACAAGAACCAAATATAAACTCGGACGAGTAGTCTTTTCCGCGAGTTCGACCACAAAGGGTCCAATGCAGACCGATCGACCTTCCCAAGGCGATGGATTCCACGTCGTTCCCATCACTAGTGACGTAGATTCCCACATCCCCAGCAATTCGGATCACCAGCGGGAACTGATCCTTCAGAGTTCCCAAACAAGTCCATGCTGTAACAGAGATCTCCGCAATCAGCCGCAGGCGAATGCAGTTGGAGCAGGTAAGAGATTAGTTACTAAAATATAATAATCAGAGATTAACATTTAATCTAAAGTTGTATTATGACGTCTCAGATTATACTTGTTTGTTGATACTGTTCTTTGAGAGTAATAAATCATCATAAGTTATCTGTAGTAACCACCATTTCCTACGTGGGAGGTGAATACGCGTCATATTATTTTGGATAAGTGGAATTCCCACTCATAAATGATTCATTGCATGTTAGTAATATTTATGAGGTAGATAGTGATATTATCAAGGCCGACACCTGTCTATAAATGTCAACCAAAATATTGTTATTTATTAGCCAAATTTTAGAATTTAAAAAGGGAAAGGGAAGGAAAGGGAACATCGTTTATTTCGTGTTGGTTTGAAAACAGAAATAATTTTATAAGAATGTAAACATTTCGATTCGCAGAAAAAGAAAGGAAATTAGGGAGATAATTAGAAAATAAATTTAAATATAAATAACATTAAAAAATTGTTTGCTTTTAATGAAGCGAAAGATAATACATCAGTTTAAATTGTCATTCAAGTTGTCAGCAGAAATCTTATCTTCCTGTTAGGTATTTCCATTTATTTAATTGATAACGTTACTTAAAAAATATATAAAATAATTGCAATTTTTTTTCAGCTGCCCTGATTTTTTTGTCCGGAGGAATTCACATAGCCTGGAGCATTGGGTTCAGCACTTTCTTAGAAGAATGGGAAATTACCACCCACGTTCGGATTTGCTGGTTTATAGGTGCGATTATAGGGGCCGCCCTTGGGGATACTTTGAGCCGATGGTTTCCCTATAAAGTGCTAATGGTAAGAAAACTAACTCTTTTTAGTAAATAATTAAATTTAGATCTTTAACCGTTCTAGGAATTCTGTTCCCTGCTCACCATGACTGGTGGAATATTGATGGCTGTAAACAGAATGGATATCGATGCCATGCTGGCAGCAAGATATTTGAATGGATTGGCCAATGGTCTGGCCATAGCGCCAACCTTGGCCATAGCTGGTGAACTGTCGGTTTTCTACAAGAGAGGAACCCACACATCTGCGGCGGAACAGTGGCCCACGACGATTGGCATCTTTGTCCAGATCGTTTGCAGTAATGTCTGGGATGTCCAGAGTGACTTCACGGAAGATCAATTCCAAGGATTAGTCAGTGGAATCTTGGGTGCCATCGCCCTGCTACTGGCCTTCCTGCTCTCTATCGAATCTCCGGTGGATCTGCTGGAGCAGGGAAATGAACAGGGTGCCATCGAAGCATTGAGCAGATTGCAGAGACCGCGAGCCGTGACTGCTGAGACCTATGATCAGGTGAGAGATCACAGGACCTATTTGGACCAGCACAGATCCTTGGGAAGACGTCATGCCTTCCCAGCCCTCCTTCGACTGATGGTGTTGAGGGTTCTTTATGCCCTCAGTTTAAGTATGGTTGTGGCATTCACATTATCCTGGACCAGTACGGAGGTATACGGATTCAGTTGTGGACCCTATGTGCTCTTCGGCTTACTGCGACTCGTTGGCAGCTGCTCGACCGCCTTTGCCCTGGATTCTTTGGGCCGGAAAATCCCCCTGCTTCTTGGACTCGTGATCTCGGGAGGTCTGTGTGTTGGTCTAGCCAGCAGATTTACGGGCAGCAACCTGCTCACATTCTCCGACAGTCGAATGGCCTTGTGGCTATTGCTGATCTACCAATTATTCGCCGGCATTGCCTTTGCCCCCAGTTCATCGTATCTCTCGGAAGCATTTCCACGACGCTTCAAAAGAACAGGAATCGCGATTTGCTACATGGCTGAGATGATGGTCCAGCTGCTCATCTGCTCACTTGTGGATTTCAGTGCCATCGGAACAGATACCTCTTATGTAGCAACTTATTTTTTCATTCTTGGAGGCTTACTCCTGGCAGGATTCCTCTTCAGCGTTTGGTATATGCCGGAAACCAAGTACACCACTCTCCTGCAGGCGCAGTTCAAGTTCCAGGAGTTTGTTATTCCGCCATCCTAAAAGTAGGCAACTCAAAGATAATCGACAACAAAACAAGACTAGCCAACCCGTAGATATAGCTATGAAATAAATCTAAAATCTTTATAAGAAAACGTGCGTATTTTCTCTTGCCTTATCGGCACTAGAGTGACTGTCCAGGTTTGACTGTTTTTGCTGCACTCTTTTCTGCCGATCATCGTGAAGAGCTAATGGTTATTGTATTTAGGGGGAACACCTAGGCTATAAAAGTGTGAGATAAGTCCGGCGACCTAAAAGTTTTATTTCAAAAAGGCAATTAACTTGGTTCCCATACAACTTTGATAAGATTTGGGGGTCATAAATGTTTGCTGGGCTTTATATAGGTGACTAAAATAAATTTTGAACTGGAACTAGTTTTATGGTTCATTTGGCTTTGTTTGACTTATATTAAAACTTTAAAAAATGTAAAGATACTTACAAATTTACATAATTTGTGAAGTAAAACATATAATTTTTAAGCAGAGAGGATATTTTTTATCATTTATATTTTTGTTGAACCAAGAACTAGTTCTTCTCTGAGCAATTTCGCGCATCTCCAATAGACTTTCAATTTTAACTTAAACAAACTTTACAATAAAATTGCACCCACTGTGGGCCATAAAGGTGTTCGCCCTATATACCAATGTGATTTTCAACCTTCATATATATTCAAATTTAATTAATTTATTTATATCCACTAATCAGGCCGATAAGTGGGCTGGCAAAAAGTGTTGTGTCCGCTCTTATCTTATCGACTTTGCTGGCCAATTCGAGGTGCTCGCTCAATAACCGCTCGATGCTCTTCCATTTATCAAACGGCGTCTGAGCAGTCGGTTGACTTGATTCTTGGCGGGTCCGGCAAGTGCGAAATTTACGGCCAAATATCGGTGACACAAAGTGCAAAAATAATGACAAACTCGAGTGTTTGTCTAGAGCGGTTCCAATGAAAAGAAAAGGCCAAGTAAACAATCAACAACTGGACAAATAATTGAAAACGGAAACGGCGCAACAATTGTTAAGCCTCTTGGTTTTGTAAATTTCGTTACGCAGTGATTTAGTGATTAAAGCCAAAATGCCAATGTTACCAACAATAGAGGAAGAGGCCAAGTTGTCCTGGCTTCGCGTCATGTGGAAATATCGCCTACAATTCCATTCGATGGCCTCCGGTAAAGATCATCAAAGAACTAAATCAGGATCTTCAGGATCTTTACTATATATATTTTATAGCCTCGATTGTTTTCGTCGGCTGTGGAATGCGTTTGGCCTGGTCTATCTTTGATACTCCCGCTGGGAAGTTCCTGAATAACAACAATACCCACAACCTGATGATGAGCTGGTTCATTGGAGCTGCGTTGGGTGCCCTTTTGGCAGCTTTATTTGTCCAGCGAGTGACGAAAAATGTGGCATATGTAAGTAGTTTATGTAACTTCAGATTTATTTTTTTATTATTTTATACTACTGTGTGCTGCTCCCCCCGAAAAAACTCCGATTGGACTTACCCTTTTTCATGCCACCAATAATTAATTCTGCAGCCATTAGCAGTTAACCATTAGGGGCTTATCAATCCAATAAACTGATAAGGCGATCGCGTTCAACCTGCATTGGCCATTAAGTGGCGATAGGCACTGGGCGGTAAGCGAGGGCTGATCGATCGGTTGTTGGGATTTCCCAAGCGGCAACTTCATTACACAAAAAAGCAATCATTATCATCATTGTTGGCTAAAAATAGCTTGGATGACAAACAGATTTTTTAATGGGGACAGATTTTGAAGAGCTCAGTACTCACTTTAATCAAACTGGAAACTAATAAATATATTTATTCTTTTTTAGACCTCCAGTGGCTTTCTGATGATCATAGCTGGAGTTTTGAATATTGCGCTTCCCCAGCACTTTCTGGCTGCCTGCTATAGTAGCGTGAGTGTAGGAGCCGCATACGGATTGACCCAAATCCAAGCTCTGGTCACAGGATCCGAAGTGGCTCACAAATCCATTCGGGGTATGCTCCTTAGCTGTGAGAAGATATTCCTTTGGCTGGGAGTCTCGGTGCAAGTGTTCTACACTCGTGTTTGGCGCCACTGGAGGCCATTGGATTCTCAGGGCTACGAGATGCACATTGATCAGTTGCATGGAATAGCATTGGCTGGATTGGGATTAGGAGCTGTTATACTGGCAATAGCCCATCGACTGGAATCACCATTACTGCTATTGCATCAGGAACGAGATATGGCAGTGGGTGAGACGTTGAAAGCCTTGCATGGACAATCTACCACGGAGTTGGTGAGGCTGAGAGAAGATTGCAGACAATTGCATAGTGCTCGGGACTGGGAGCGTTTTGTAGAGGAGCCAGATGAATCAGTACCAGGTTGGAGGATCTGGGCAAGACGTCTTCTACCCTTCTTCAAGGTTCTGCTACTAAGATGCTTTGCCGCCTTGGCCATATCATTGAGCTACAATCGAGCCTTTGTGGTGGTCAGTTGGCATGGCCTGGAATGCGATATGAGCTGTATGTATTGGCTGGCATTTTCCGGTCTTATAGGCAGTATCCTTGGAGCTTTTGTAGTCGATTGGCAGGGTCGCAGGAAACTGTGTTCCCTGTCCCTATTTATGGCAGGCATTGTCATTGTGATGGTTGGAGGAGTTTTCGAGCATCTAGAGTCTGTGAAGAGATCCTTCTATGATGTAAATCTACTGGCCATTGCCCTTTTAATGCTATTATTCGAGGTGTTAGTATCAGGGGGCGTGGCAGTGCCAGCCTTAATCTATACAGCTGAGGCATTTAGCATTGCCCACAAGGCAAGATGCTTGGCTGGGATCCTGATCCTAGAGCAAATGCTCCAGTTGGGCCTTCTCCTGGCCACCTTCGAGCACTATATCACCACTTCGGTGTTCTTCTTCTCGATCGGCGGTCTTAGTTTTATAGTCGGCTTAATCGTATTTATGTTTATGCCAGAGACCAAGCAAATGACACTCTATGAATGCCTGCTCAAGTTCAAGAAGGTTCCTTAAGGCCTCGCCGTATCTATAAGTGCTAAGTATCTGTTATATACACCTATCTGTTATCTATTTATACGTACTCTACTTTATATATTCTATTCCCACGCGTGATCGCTCGTGTGCATATCATTATCTATCGCTTGTCTATATTTTGCCAATCTGGTAACCTCATAAAATAAGTGATTATCTAAGCTGGGAAACCCTTCTAATTAATTCACTAAGTGCCTTACTCTCTTATTTACTGTATAAAATATTAATAATTTTATTTAATTTATTAGTTTTAGATTTAAATAGTTTTACAGCTCACGAATTTCTGTACTTTCGTTTAAGTTTTAATGAAATATAAAATAATCTTCATATCTAATAGATAAATTCGTGATATCATAATTTATTCCTGGACTTGTGTTGATAAAAATTCTTCTCTATTTATTTCCAGATATGTTTAAAATTCCAAGAAAGCCTATGAACTTTTTAATCATTTTGGCGATTCTTAAAAACAATTGAAATTCAATTAACTTTATTTTCAAGTTCTTGTTATCAGGGCGATAAAAATGCGTTAAGTTACCAAAGATATAAAAAGTTTCAATTAGTTTACATTCTTCATGGACTTCGAGGTAAATGTAGGGAAATTCCTTTCACAAAAAAGCTTTTATAATACTTTACTCCTGCTAAAAGCGGTTTGATGCCACGCTAAAGCCTTTACAGCTTTCCAAGCTTTTCTGCTATAAACACCGAAAAACTGTTACCACTATTGCCTTTCCAGAGCTTTTCCTGGAGGCCAGACCAAAAATAACCATTCCGTGGTCTATGTAAACAAAGTGTTTTTTACGATTATGCTACCCTTGCCGGCTAGTGAAAGCTCCGCGACTCATTCATAAAGGTTCCCAACGACTCCTACCCAACCTTCCATGCATCCTGGCACTTTCCTGGATTTAATGCTGATTTTAGAGCGGAAAAAGGACGAAAATGGAGAGCGAAATCGAGTTGATTAATATGGCGTGTGATGAATATGCATTGGCCATCCGAAAAAAAAAGCCGAAAGGGAAATACCAGCGAACCAGCTCCCCAGCTGGCCATCTAATGATGTGGAAAATTCGCTTGGCTCTTTAGTTTTTGTGTTTTTGTGTTTTCCCTGCAGATACCAGATACTTTTACTACTTATCGATATGCAATTTTTGTGTTCCACATTTCTGCTTAGCCAGACAAAAGCACTTTGGGTGGCCATTTGCCCAGAAGTGGTTGCTTTCCCATTGCCAATGGTTCTCTATATTTTGAATTTTGGTATTTCACATTATGTTTGGAGATAGTCCTGTTTGATCGTGTGAATGTGTGTGTGGCCAGGATGCTGCGGTTCCTTTGTTACTCAATTACATCTGACCGCAATTAGCAATTCTGACCAACACTTGCTGGCCATTCAATAACATGCGGCCAAACAACGAAACTCGAGGCTCTGTCCCATTCGAATCCATGTTAAACTTATTTAATTTTTAATTGACTTAATTAGTGGCAGAACAATTTCTTTGTTTATGCACCAGCAACAGCAAAGGCCAATTAAAAAAATGTGAAAATAAATAACAAGCACGATTGCAGAGAGAGAAATGTTAAGTTTATATCTGTTAGGTTATATTTCTCTTTAATTATTTATAGATTTATAAATGGCTTAGTCTTACTGACTTATTAATTTGCTTCTCTATGCGGAGTACATTTACTTTGCTTGTTAAATTTAACTTTAAGGGTACAATGAAGCAAAATCCATGTAAATAGTAACATACACCTTCATTCAACTTCAAATTCGAAATAATTTAGGGTGTTGGTCTAGGATTTCTCCTCAAAGGGACTTACTATTTACTGCTTAGCTGGACGTTTTGTAGAACATAAACCTTTTCCGACTGAAATAGCTGCCTTTATCCCTTAAAGTTGCCAGCTAGGGACTGCAACAGACTTTTCACTGCAAACAGAATAAACTATGGCTGCCTGGGAAACGCTCAAAGTAGAGAAAACTGCAAACAAACAAAAAATCATGGAAAAATGGTAGGAAAAGCTGCAAAGCAAAGAGAAGCAATGCTCAAATTTTCACCAGAAGTCGAGCTCATATGAGCTGGCCCCCCTTTGGAGTGGGCTTAATGCATCCCTGCTGCCCTTGTTTCAATTAACTGAAATTGAAAACGACAATCGTAAACATTAACAGCAATGGGATTCCCCGCTGAGCAACAGGAACAACAATCGCAAATGCAAATCGCTTTGGTGCAGCGGAGAAAACACATTGACGGCCAGAAGTCAAGGAAAAGCACATTTCCACATTTCCCGCAAGCCAAAAGAAAAACAGGTTAAGAAAAAGGCAAAATGCTTGCCGGCATCGTAAATGAAAAAAAAAAAAGAGAAACAGAAAGGCAAACAAACGTAAAATTTTATTTGTGCGCAATTTTCTATAAATTTTCATCGATTGCCATTGGGATATTGGCGACATTTGCGTTTGGCATTTTGCTGCGTCCTTCACCAGCACACATATATATACGTATATATTCGATGGATCCTGGTGGCTCCTTCGGCTGCCATAACTTCAGCTGCACTTGGAATTATGTTTTGCCCACCGACGACATCGTCGTCGTCGTCGCCTCACACGAAATTGAAAAGTACACATACTGTATTACAAGTTTCCAATCAACAGCGAATGAAGTTTCCATAATGGCAAATAAATTATGTTCTGCTCTCTCTCTCTCTCTCTGTGTGTTGGGAAGGAAAAGGAAACGGAAACCCGGTAAGCAGCCATTGCTGGCATCAAATTAATGTCTCAGCACGCCGCAAAATGGCCGACGTGGCGAAATTTATGACACCGAAAGACAACTCTAAAGTGGCCAAGTGGCCAAGCGACCAAGTGGTTTTCGGTCTACCCACTCCGCTGCGGTGTGACAATAAAACGGAGTCAAATGGCCATAAAAACGAGCTGGCACTGACGGACCCGAAAATCCAAAAACCACAAAGCTATGGCCCATACATAAGCATATAAAAGCGAAATAATAATAATAAAAGGGTTTCAAGATCATAAACAGACAAAGTGCGAGCCATTCAATAAGCCAACAACGCCAATCAACTTCACCACAGGCAAAAGTCAAAAACTTTAAGCTGCAAATCAAAAATCGAAGGAGGAGAGATCATGGGAAATTTGGTAAAAACTTGATAAATTAATTGGAAATTAAAACGAGCAACTGACACACACGCATTTTCTGGGGCATTTTAGCTTCTGTTTCTGGCCTGTCAGAAAGTAAATTGACACGTTTTCATTTCATTTGTTGCCTCTGCTCGGGAGTTTTGGCCTTTGAGTTGCCGAAAATAAATGCCGCCCTGCTAAACTTTTCCCTTAACAAGCCTATAAAGTTTTGCTCGCCTTTCCGGCAGGAACTTTTCCTTAAATTTACCAACTGAAGGCGAGGCAAGCAGCAGGCCAAGCAGCAGCACTGGAAAAGTTGATCAAAAATTAAAGAAAGGCCTGACTGCCGTGCAGATTGACTACTGCGGCACAAAGCGCATTAAATTTAATTAGCTCACATAAATCCCGCTTCAGAATCCAACCAGGTTTCGGCTTTTGGGATTCTGCACAGGTCACAGGAATCACTCGAGTTGACATTTTTAATGCAAACGTTTCGGGGGAAGTTGGAAAATGGTTGGGCTTCAGTTTTCCCCTTCCCTTTTTCAGTACTTTTTTCCAGGGGCTTTCATGACTTATGCAAGTTTTGACGACAGGTGCACGCGTCTGCAACTCTGCTGTTTGTGTATGTGCCTTCGTGTTAAATCAACTGTCGCTTCCTCTCGGCAAAGTTTGTCCTGCGAGGACAGGACATTCAGGAGCAGAGCCAGTGGAATTCAAGTTATGATAGCTGCATGCGTTTCAACAATTTACTTAACAGCTAACTCTGCTGAAAGTGTCACCGAACAGAAAATAAATCGGTGGAGCGTGAGAAAGTGCCGTAAATGGAGCAAGAAGTTGGCCTTACTTCTTGTTTAACTCTTTCGGAAAATAGTTGATGTAAGTAAGTAAATATTATTTAAATATTTTATTAATAAATTACCTTTAATTTCATTTAAATTTTACTGCCCTTCTGGAAAAAGCCATACCCAAATATATCTCCCATTGAAAGCCACAAAATTTACTACCCGCAAAAAACTATCTTCGATTAATTGAAAAGGCGATTTAAGTTGAAATTTTTTCCAACTCAATTGCAAGGGCAAAAAATGCGGCATCAACTATTTTTTATCACTAAATTTAATATTGAACTTTAAGCCTGTCTCGAAAATTGTTTTGTTTTTACAGTCTGCGACTGTTGCTAATTAAATTCTCCTTTTTTGCCGAGATTATTAACGCGGCCAATGGAGCAGTGGCGGGCGGTTGGCTCTTTTGTTGTTTATTGGCGACTGTCATTTATGCCATGCAATTAACGCCATTAAAAATCCGTGAGCGCTAATTAAGTGCTGCATATACACATATATTTATGCATTTTGCATGACTGACTTGTGCATTATTTATGCCTGATTTTTCATCATTTCTGTTAACCAGTCGTGCTTGCGGTCGATTGGATCGATTCAATCAGGCTCCTTTGAGCGGTTCTTTGGAAATCATTCCTTCTGTTGAAGGGATTGGAGCGGGAAAACACGAAACAATTCACTTCCGTTTTGTTCAGCAAAGTTCCGTTGCCAAGCCTTTTGCCACGCCCACAATCCGCTACCCCCTATCTAGCCCGCGAATCGAGGTTGCGGAAGTCCTGATAATGTCTGCCACCCGGCCATTGACAACCGCTGCAAATGCAACCTGCAACCTGCCTCAAAACAGTTTGCTATAATAGTACACTGAGGGAAAATAGTTTGGTAAATTGTGTACGAAAGAGCACTTACTAACACAAATTAAAAAACTAAGTAATAAAATATTAAATAATAATAATAAAATAAAGTACTAAGCATATTTTATTATTATTATTTAATATTTTATTATATCTTTATATTTTTCCCTTTGCAAATGGAACTGGAATATCATAGAAATTTGTATTATTTCGTCCTAATTTTCATTTGGGAGTGGTTAATATACGAACGAAATACCAAGAACGACGAGATATCAATAAAAGCTAACGACGAGTGGTAACCTTGCGAAAAAAGTAAAAACGATGAAAAAGATTAAATTGACGACGAGTGACCATCTGGCGAAAGAAGTAAAAAACGAAGGAGAAGATTAAAAGGACGACGAGTAGCCATCTGGCAAAAGAAGTAAAAGACGCGGAGAAGACTAAGGCAAAGACGAAAAGTTCAGCGAAAGATGTAGAAAACGACGAGAGAAGCAGCGAGGACAAAAGGAACGAAGAGAGTATTCGAGAAGATCTGGTGAAGCGGACGCGATGACGATCGCATATAAAATAACTGTAAGCTTAATTCCTAATTCTTTATTCAGATAATAGCTACCATTTTATTTTCGCAGTGTAGCGGCAACAGCTCCGTGTCTTCTCACCGTTATTTGACTTAACTGACAGCGGAAACGTCGCTTTCAGTGGGGGCTTTCCACCTGCTCGCTTTTCCTTTGCCTGCCTTTCCCCTCTCGCGCGGCTCAGTGTATTTCTGTGCTGTTTACAAAATAAGCGAAAGCTGTGCCAATAAGCCTCAACGTCGCCTGCACTTAATTTATTTGCAACAAAAGGGTGAAGAAACTTTTACGCAAGTGCAACTTTGCTTTACGTGCTTTTTCTTCTCGCCACCCCTGCCCTTCCCACTTCTTTTGGCCCATTTGTCTCTTAACTTTTTTTTTTCGGTTGCATCCACATCAGTTGGCTTGTTTTCGACACTCAGACAGACCCACACAAACACACAGATATGTGTACATATATAGCCTGGCTTACAACGCGAATTTGGCGACCGCAAACACGAGAACAGGATGTGGGGTGAACCGATGTCAGGCGAGGAAGTGGCAGGATTCCTCCGCAGGATCTGACAGATTTTTACGCGTTATAGCTGCAAAATGAAGGCATTTGCATATCAGCGGCTCCATCAGAGCGGCATACTTGCAAAAAAAAAAACATCAATGATTTTCGAATCGTCCCCACCTGTTGTTGTCAATATTACCCCGAACTGTGATGGCAACCTTAGGCTGTGTTTGCCCAACCATTTGGAGACGGAAATGTAATCAAATGAAATGTGTCACCAGCACTCACACACTCACTTTCACATTCAAATGCAGACACAAACGCTCAAAGAGACTGGCAAAAAGCCTGGTCTAATTTTGCATAGAAATCACCAGCAACAAATAATCAAATGCAAATATGTATTCAGGAATCAATTTGAGTGCAATCAGTGTGTGGGCCAAAGTGATATATATATTTCTGACAAGGCAAAAACCTATTGCTCTGGTTGGCCAAGTAAAGTTTGCCATTTCACTTTCAGACATAAGGAAAGTACACTTTCCAAAGCCGGTTATAAAATATTGCAGTTCCTGGTCTGCTTTATGACCAATGTTTCCCCCAAAATAATCTCAAATAACATTCTCTTAATCACTTCCCAGAAAGCACAATTAAGTTCCCCAATTTCTAGTGGCTAAACAGATTCACTAACTTAAAGATGCGGTTGCCCTAGTTAGTTATAGATGCCTCACCCCCAAAGCCAATCCATTTTCGATCTCACAACATTTATTTGACCAACTTGTCACTGACTTTTGCTGGCCAAATGGCAGCTCAGTAGGGCAGCTCGAAATTAGCACCTAAAATGTCCTTAAGTGAATTGAATGAAACTGATTTATGGTCGCACTCAATGCAAATGTGCGGACCCCAAGGGGCTATCTATATGTCTCTGGGCCAGTATCTCTATCCAGCCATCTATCTATCTATCTGGCCAGTTAGTTTGTTTGCTTATGCAGCCTACAAATGCACACACACACACACACACATTCTGTGGACATGGATAGATGGATGGGGGCCAAGGAGGAATCTGCTTAAGCAGCCGTGTGAAAATCGACCATTAGCATTGCCATATATATTCTCCGTCCAGCTATGTATGATATAACTTCCAGGCGGCCTGTGTGGGCTGTAAGTGTGTGTGATAATTGGTGTAAATGCCACATGGCTGAATCGGGGCAAACAGCAGCACCGACTTGGTATCGGTATAGGAATCCGTATATAGCAATCGGTATCGAAATCGCAGTCGGGTGTTTAATATGCAGCTGCATAACTTATGGCGCTGCCAGCCATTAATTTGAGTTGGGGAATGAATGTTGTTCGAGGGGAAGAACATGGTGCAGAAATCGTTGCATAGCCACAGGCGCACGTGCGTGACCCACCTCGCCACATACACATACATATATACATTTTATTTTAATTTGTTCAACAAACGAAAGTTTGCCGCCTTCGTCTTTGGCGTCATCACGATCGCTTCATTTGCCTCATTCAATCTGGCACACGTTCTGGTCCACAGATAGATATATATATATATATTTATATTCCAATATATATATTGAGAACGGGACGCAAAATCACAATGGTCGTGTTGGCCAGGCCGAAACAATATGCAAACAATTTTTACCGTTACATGACCGAAATACACAAAATATCTTCGGACGCAGGGAGCGACAAACGGACTGACGCACTTATGGTCACGTGCGATTATAAGTATGTCCGAAATGTATTTCCATCTGCACTGGGAGAACTTATAGGGCCAGAACATTATTTCTACAAATTTATTATATATTAACAATCTAAGATTTAGTTTAAATGGTTAGTAGCTAGTGAAAAAACCGAAAGGGGAAATGTTTTATAATTAAAACGTTTTAAGTTGAAGCTATTAAGTTGAATGTCCTCATATTTATTCATATTCTTATCATTTAAATTCACATGCTTTTCTTAAAGTACACATTGTTGGGATATGTTAAAATGGCAACTGACCAGGACCCAAAGGAGGCGAAGGCGACTCCAGAAGGCGCTAAAGCAACAAAAACGAGGAGAAGAAAATTGCAGGAGAAAAATATAAAAAGGAACCTAAAAAGGTCGTGGCATGGCACTTTTCCAATATGCCAATAGATAGAAGCCCAAGTACAGTGAGCAGTCGTTAAAAACAATTAAAACAAAAATCATATTACAAAGTTAAAACCTGATTTTCGATTACGAGTCTTCCCTGTATGTCCTTCACAAAGCAATAACAGATTTGGTTTAATTTTAATAAAAATTGTTTCCTTGCCAAAATCCTTGTGGGCAGCCAGCTTAAAAGAAGAAAAGACCGTGAGAATGGTGAAAATTAAAAATAGGAAAGTGTTTTGCATTTTAATTAGTTTGTCATTGTGTTGGCAACCAAAGCGTCTTCTGTCCTCGTTTTTGGCCCGATTTAACCCTTTTTTATTGGTCATGTCTCGGGCGGAAGTTGATCGACGTTTTTTCCTTTGCCGGTTAAAATAAGAGTAAGCCCCAGAAACTGGAAGTGGTCCGTCATTCTGATGATGGTCGTGACACCAATAAGTGGCATATGTGCGCCAGTCCAGGAGCGTGTGTGTGTGTGTGTGTGTGTGGATTTAGGGTGGCTCGTCCTTGCTGGCCTGATTGATGATGTCCTTGGGAAATGGCCAAACAATGCGAAATCCATAAGTTGACAAGACAATTATTTTGCAGCCCGCTGCGTTTCCTTTGCCGGAGAGTCGAACGGAGGGGTTTCAGCTATTCCAAGTCAAATTGAGACTTTATCTAGGAGTGGTCACGATTGGCTTCCTGTGAATAATAGAGATTTAATCGAATTATGTGAATTTGATGAAAATGATTTTTGGAGTATTTAATTAAGTTCTTTGAAGTGTCAATTGTGTCTTAAGAAACCTATGCAGGGTTTCCTCTTCATTAGTTGTAGATGGAAATAGGAAGATAAATATGTATACTTTAGGTATATAATACAGAATAAAGGCACACATGTTTATTTTTAACGAAAATCAATTCAAATTTGTTTCTAATAAAAGGAGCCATTTGTTAAAAAACCGTTAGTATAAGTAAACAAAAGTTATTTGTGCGTTGTTAAAATTTAAACAGTAAAAGACATTACATTTTACATGCTCATAAAAACCGTTATATGTATCATTAATAGAAAGCAGTTATTCAAACATTCGCTCGTTTCGAAGTTGAGTTTGAGTGCAAGTGCTGCGCCACCTGGCGAAATTGCTAAGAACTGGCTGGTTCCTGATTTAACCGTATAGGTGGCTTTGACAAGGATATTTAGGTTTTGTTTTCGAAGTTTGTTTTTATGAAGTTTATGTGTTAGTTTGAGTTAACATATTTTTGATTTTGTTCTTTTAAGTAACGAGGTAATGGAATATTCTAAGTATTTGGATGCAGTTTTAATAACTGGCTATGAGATGACTCGCAACGAATTCTGAAAACCATAAACTTTGAACTTTCTAATCAATGGTGAATGAACTGTATAGACAGTTTTATTACTTTATTTTTCTTTATATTGCATTACTACTTACAGTTCGTTACCACTGCCTAGCCAGTAGGCTGTATCCGAATCTCGTGTCAGTGCATCCGGCCGGGCTGATGCAGGATGTAAGGAAACCGAGATGACAGGCAGGAAGTTCATGTCCGCTCGAGTCAACCTAGTGGTGCTATCACTGATCCTGAAAGTGGATGTGGGATACGAGGCTCATGTCGTGTCAACGGCGCCGCCTTCAATTGAAGACGTCGACAAGTGGCTCTCTGGCGGGCATTGAAATCAGCTGGCTGGCAGCGTGAGTGGAGTAAGCCCACTTAACGCTAAGTGCAGTCGATTGCTGCTGAAGGCGAGCAAATATGCCATAAGTTCATAGTTCATAGTTCTAGTAGTCATAGCCACAATCTCTCTCAGCAGCACTAAGCCTTATTTACAGAGAGGAGGGGGAAGAGGTATCATCATTTATCATGCCCCGTCACGCATATCTCCTATGATGGCTATATCGCTCGGCTGATAACAATAACCACTCGAGAGTCAAACAAAATCGCCTGCAAGCCGAACACTTACCAGTTTCCATACTTTTCCCACAATGGAGGTCAACATAAGATCATAGAGAATTAACTTATATTGATTGAATATTAAATTCTGATTCAAAAGTATTGAAAAATTTAAAATTTGTATCCTTTTTTTTTCAAGTAGTTCCTTTAGTTTTAATACTTTTTCCTTGAGAAAAACTTTCTTATTTGTCCGCTACTGTTTTATATTTTTTGCCATAAATTCTAGGCCAACACCATTGAAGCGTGCATTTGGGGTGCGAGGTCGGGCTAAGTTATTTTGTCCAGCGATTTTCGCAGGACATGCTCCGCGGACCAAAAACGATTGCCGCGCCAGCAAATACTTGCAGGAGAGCATAAAGTTAGGGCGACCTTTGAACTGGCTTTTATGCTGTTTTATTAATGTAATGCACGAAGAGTGTTTGCAAATATTTGCCCCATCTGTCCATGTCGATTCATAAATTATGGAAACATTGCATTTATCGGGGCTTCAAGTGCCGCGCTGCATGTAAAATATGCATTTATTGATATCACGCATACGCCGTGTGCTCCATTAGAACTGTGCATGCGGTGTGTGCGCACAAAAATGCTTTCATAATATTGGCGATAATTTGTACAAATTATAGTTGCAATTGCAAGTGGCACCCGCATCCTCCCTTCCCCAAATGGGAATGAAGCTGTGCCCAATTGTTGGCGGAATTTATTTCCATTGTGTCGACCTAGCGAAAACAATTATCGGGGAATGGAGTGCAAATATGCAAACAGAAATATTTCGGTTAAATTCTCGATGGCCCTCGGTCCTTTTTAGTAACCCCATTTAAGTGCCACCATCCTTTCCAGCCATTCCTCTGCTTTGTTAGCCCACAAAGTCCGCAAAAGTGGTGGGTATTAAATGAGATTGGCCAATAAGTGTGCCAGTGGCATGCTCACACTTTAATTTTTACTCCCTCCCCCTTCGCACCACGCATACTTCATTTTTCCTCTGCCACGCCCCGTTGTAATGCCGCCCACCGAATGCACCGCAGCATTGTTGAATTTTCGGTTTGGCTGCAAAGTGATTTACGCAATTAAAATAATTTCATTCAAATGGTCTATAATTCAACTGGCATTTCATGCGGTTGCTGTAGCGGCCAGTTTACGCCCGACCACATTGGCCGTGACCACGCCCCTGTGGCGCAAACACCCGTTGACACTGAACGCCCTCGAAAAATAATGTGGTACGCTGGTAATTGTATGTGCCCAGGGAATCCTTCGTAATCAGGGCATAGATAAAGGTTTTTCGAATGATTAAATTAGGCCTTCCGTATGAACTGATTGTTATTTTCATCTTTGATTTAACTTTAAGCTTTATTAATACTCTCGACTTGTGTAATATAATAATAAGTAATCTGCTTACCTAACAAACTCGTCAAGGTTAAGTTATTTTTACCCAGAATAAGGGCTAGACACTTGTAAACTTTTAATAGAAAACCTTAATGCAAAAATTCAACTTCCATTGAAAAGTAACCCTTAGGAATTCTTGAGAAGTCGCTTTGCGCTTTCATTAAATTTTCTTTCCGTATTTCGCAGAATGGCCAACCAAAATAGGAAAGACTAAGCGTTAGATTTCCGGGAAATGCGCTTGTTTATCGGGGGATATTCGCCAGTATTAAATACCCTCTCCCGCGGTCAGTCAACGTGCAACTGTCATTTGAGGAATTCTGCGGATTTCGGGAATAGTATGTTGATGGCAGCTAAAATTTCAGTCAAATTAGCGTGGGAATGCGGTGTGTGTGTAAAATATTTTGTCAAATGAAAATGTGTAGGGAAAATTCTGAGGTCTGTGGCGCCGTGAAGCCTGTTTAAAACTGATTTTGCAAGACCCCGTGCTGTTCTCGAATCAATATCCATGGCCCTAAAGCCAACGCCCGTTTCGTCCTGTTCCTGTGGCTGTGGCGTACGGGCAACAAATGTTTCTAATGCCTGCCATTAAGCAGAATCTATCAGGCCAAATTACATGGCCATGTCCCAGGGTTGGTAGGCTTTCCTTGATTTCTCTACATCCCGAATCCAAAATCCGAAATCCAGCCAACAACAGCTTGGCACTGCGGTTGCTTAGGCAACCAGAAATTTGCATAAGCAGCGGGCATCAATTTGGACTCAAGTGAGCGTATAAATATTTTTATGCCAACGCAGTCGCAAAATGGCCTTAAAAATCGGGCCACAACTTTTGGGCTCTCATTGCATTTTAGCTGGACTGCGGAATACAAAATACGGACTACGGACTATGGAATAGAGACCACGGCTATTTGGGTTGCCTGCGGTCACATGATTGTTATTATTTCGAATTTGAGCATGGAGATGCATGCGGATAAGCTGGAATTTGTGGGGCCAATTTAATAGAATTACAGCTGCATTTCCTTTTTTGTTTCGCATTTCACAGCTGCCCATCGAGTAATAGTTAATTAATGAGCTCGAGCCTAAAATACGAGCACATTTTGCTCGCAAATGCGGGGTTTCCTGTAAGGCCTGGCTGTCAGAATTTCAGGGCTCAGCGGAGTGCCAAAATTAGACAATTTTTAATTAGTCAATTTTTAATTAAAAAGCTTTCATTGGTGAAAGAAGATACACGATGGTTATGGGTACCTGTTTTGGGAGGAAGATATAATCAGGAATTAGAGAAAAATTCAGGAAAAATGTATTGTAAGGAAATGAAAAGACATTTAGACGTGAAATCTCTAAAGTTTATGATCAAATAATGTAACAAACCTTTCCTTAACTTAAAGTTCCTTGATGAGCAATCAAAACCACATCCTTTTTAAATACTTTAAGGCAGAATATCTCAGGCGTGAGCTCTATTTATTTTCTCTTACGTGAATTGAGCTGAAAGTAATTAGAAAAGGAAGAATGTCCTGTGTGTGTGTTCGTGTGTTATTGTAACACATCAGCAGGACAACAAATGTAAATTGTTGTGAGTTCTCCTTGCAGTCGCACACCCCCTCGTACATGAAGAAAAGGTTACTTACCACACCCATGTCCTTGGATCTACTCCTACTCCTTGCCCAGAAGCAATCTGGTCGGTGTGCATAAGCTGCGTACTTCGACTGTCCATGGCTGTTCTATGGGCTCTCCTTTTCCTTGTTTTAAGCCTTTTCGATTTATTTGCTGACCCAGTTTTCAACGCCTGCCATCCTGCCGTCCTGCCATCCTGCCATCCTGGCCGAAGCTGTCTATAATCCAGCGATTACATGTGACACACGCATACGTTGCAGCTTATTTTTCATTCTTCTTCGAATGTCGCTGGAGGATGCAGCCAGCTGGTTGGGTTCCCTTGTAGTTTGCATAAATAATTGAGCGCCAGGCAGTGCCTTTAACACAGCTAAGCCCCCGATTGAAAACGCCACACCATGGGTTAATTTTTAAATAAAAAATTTTAATCGTATCGCATTTTGTTTTTTCGTTTGTTTTTGTGTTTGGTTTCTGCTCATGTTTGTTTGCTGTTTTACAATACAATGTGGCGACAATCATTGCAATCGAAAGACAAACAACAAACACTCTGGTTTTTATTCACTTTCATAGGCCCTGCTGTTTGCCTTTTGTTATCGTTGCTATTTGTTTATTATTGTAATGTTTTGCTATGTTTCTTTATGAATTCATTAATGTATATTCATATTATGCCTTCACTAGTTCTGCCATTTAGCTTTCGTTTTGTTTTAATCAACAGTTAAAAGTAGTTCGTTTTACACAGTTCGATTGCTTTATTTCTATTAATTATTACTATTTAACTATGTCCTTAGTCGCACACAGTATGCAAATTTACTTGGCTAATGCATAATTCTAGAGTTTCACTAATTAACTTTAATATACAGGAATTACTTAGCTGATGGCCTACGAGCATACGGATATATTATATATCTGTATATATATATATATTTACTTATGTAGATTTATGTACTGCGCTTTAAAGGTTTATGGCGAATGCTTGTGGGCTTATGGCATTAGCATTCCGTTGAGTTAGAATTTCAAATTGGCTGGCATATGCTCGTATTCACACTTAAACTCAAGCATATATATTCATGTTCTGTGGGGCTATGGCTGCATTAACAATTAGGAGATTAGCTGGAGTCGGGGATGGGAGGGAAAGATGGCAAATTAGTAAATTGAACCTGCCATTTAAAATATTTCTAATTGAGTCGACCTTCCTCTCTGTTATAACTTTTAAACTAGAAAGAACATAAAAACCTTTAATTGGAAATAAATTTAATGTTTAAACATTATCGGTTATGGCACAATTTGCCGATATCAGCACTCGTAAAGTTGGCTTATGACTAACATTATTTTTACAGCTTAACGGAAATTAATAAAATTAGTTTTTCCTGCCTGTTGGCGATGCAAACAAAATGCCAATCCTTAATTCCGAATTATGTTTCATTATAATTGTGCCCAAACACAAGATGGCTGAAA
Source organism: Drosophila eugracilis (assembly GCF_018153835.1). NCBI lineage: Eukaryota > Metazoa > Arthropoda > Insecta > Diptera > Drosophilidae > Drosophila > Drosophila eugracilis. The sequence continues at coordinate 6,157,039 of NW_024573038.1, read as the reverse complement.
TCACATCACATTTTAATTGGTTATTGCTTGATTTGAATGGCAAATGTTAGTTAATTTGCGGGCCTGCCTAGCTGCAAATTGTTGTTTAATAATTTTAATTATGAAATATAATATTTGCGGTAGGTCAACAGAGAGTGTTTTCTTTCAGCGGTCCTGAAATCGAATCTGATATTTGAATTTTTCACATTTTAATGCTTAATTAAATCAATTTATTGGGTGGAATAGTTAGGCATTCACTTTTTTCTATTGGCTATAATTATTTCTGTATTTACTATACACTCTGGCCATGGCAATTATTGTGGACAAAAAACAGGCAAATCATTCACAGTTGGTGGCCATTCAGAACGCCGCAGTTTTTAATTAAGATGGGAAAACTAATGGGAAAGCTATTATTAAGTAAAGGTAATCGTGTCAACTGAAAATGACATTTAAAATGTATTCAATTTTTGCAAATATTTAAGCAATTTTAAGGAAATTATTAGATAAATATTGCGAGGAATTTTTTAATCAATTGGAAATGCGGCAGGTCGGCTTACCGTCAATTATGAAACTGTGACATTAATATCAAGGCAATAAAAAAAAAAAAGAAAATTAAATAAATTGTATTTTGTGCGTGGGCGAATATGAAAGCAGAAAATCGAATTTACATTTGGCTTGGTTTGGTGGAAAATTGCGCAGTGCAAATATTTGCATGATATGGCAATCAATTTAAATGTTTTATGACTCACTGCTATTTGGCTTGTCTACGTTTTTATCTAATTATTTAGCATGGAGCGAGCCTCCACTGTACACTGCACTTTATTTGATTATTCATTAATTTATTAAAAAGAGTCAGAGCCGCCGGCCATAGAGATTACTCACTCCCGCTATGTTTCCGATACACACATCTATTTATTTCCTTTCGTAATTATATTTAAGTTCGTTATTTACACACATCCTATGGGGTAAGTTTTGATTTTATTTAAATATACACATTAAACTGTAATCAATATGCTTACATAAGGTATTATTTATATAATAACCTTGCTGGACAACGGCTTGGGCAGTCGGGGCAGGTTGGGTGACATTTTTGAATAGATATTTATATTTTAATTAACAGGCCTTAATGAAGAGTTTGTGGTGGGTAAAAAAATTAAAGAATTTAATATGATTTAAAGAGTTGATTTATGGCCAAAAGGATTATTAATCCTCTCGAATTTGCTGAGTAAAATTAAAATTTAAATTATTTGTGATAATAATTAGATAAGTTGGGAAATAAAAATCAAAAGCCCCCTTCTGCGCCATTGTTATGCAATGTGGTTGTCGAGTACAAGTTTAAAACTGACATACTAAACGGCTGAATGGCAAACCCTCAACCGATCCATTCACACACTCAGAGATACTTAGTCGAAGTTGCACTCACATTTCATGTGGGTGGCTCTTTAAATTACTCTATTTAGTTGGGGGCTGTTGTGGCCTTCATTCGATCATCTGTGACAGGACCTTTTGGCCAGGACATGACCGGCGGTCTGGCGGCAACTTTTGACCACAGGACACCGCTTCCTCGTTGATGTTATTGTTGATGTTGATGTTGCTGTTGCGGCTGCCACACTTTCACTGGATGTACTTTCTCCGGTTGCTGTTGCTGTTGCTGTTGCCGTTGCCGCTGGTAATGGTAATTGCGATGGTAATGGTAATGGTGATGTTAATGACGCTGGCACGGCCGAGCTGCATTGTTGACTGTAGCAAAGGACAAGGCCCAGGAGCAGGACGATTGTCAGCCAATTGTACTGACAACCGGATGAACCAGTTTGCATTGCCTCCGGATGTTCACCTGAAATTATGGCCCGAACTAATTTCAACTTTATTGCATTGTCTTGAGCTTACATGTTAAAGCGGTAAATAAAAGCAAGTGAATGTAGGGACATGCGAGTATATATATGTATCATATATGAGTTCAAGTACGAGTTGTCTGTGTGAGTATATGACTCTATATAGTATATATCCTGGCGACTCCTTGAGTCAGCGTGCCGTAACTGAATTGACCGTCTTTATTTGTTGCGCTCTGTTTGGCCTCGCATAAGTGTTTGTTGTCTGTTTGCCGGTTTGTTTGTTTGTTTGTTTGCTTGTGTATGGTGCATAAATATTTAATTAATGCTGCAGTGTTTGGTTTTTGGGCCAAAGGAGCCATGGGGAGGTCGCCAGAGATTTGGGATTTCTGGTCGGACAAACTCAGTGTCAGTCGAAGCGTATGAAATATTTAATCATCAAACTGCCGACCATCGAATAATTAGCTAATTTCTGCCATTGCCTGTTGATAAATTGATTTGACAAACGATTTATCTGTCGATTGACTCAATTTAATTGCAAATCTCATCAGAGAAAGCCAGAGAGCATACAATGTAACCGTTTAATTGTCAAAATGAAGTGGTCCTGTTAACACATCGACAATACTCCAAGCTGAAAGTGTGTTTGCACGCGAGGCTGAGGCCAAAGGAGGGCCTCTCAACATAAATAACACAAAACACCTTTAAGGACTCGCATCAATTACACATGTTCAGCTGGCCAGAGTGTGTGTTGTCCTGGTAATTGATTGAGTTGAATTTTTCCACCCATTAACTTTGCCACTTGAGTCGCTGTAGACTGTAGACTATAGGCTGTACTGTGTACATTGTACAATGATGTGCAAACAAACAGTAGCTATGATGTAATACACGGCGTATGCGTGATGAGCGCAGAAGGGGTAGGTTTGTAATACACGGCGTATACTTGATAAGGGGCATCCCCTTCAATCTGTTGTAAACATATTGCGTGGGTCGTCGAGGGACCCTCGATTCGAATTCGTACTCGGCTGCACAACAAGATGGCCAATAAATTTGGATGATGCCTAGTTTTGGGGGACTATCGTAAGGCCCCTCCCTGTCCCCACCCAGACAACTAGCATACAAACATATCACGCATACGCAATGTGGCCGAGCGTGGGAGGCATAGACATTGCGGCACAAGACAATGTATTTGTTGACAGCACTGGAATTATTAATAACGTACGTGGCGCACATAATTCATCATCAGAGCCAAGATCCCGACGACCTTTCTCCAGACGCTGCATAACTCATACATATATATAGATATCTATATCCTCGGGCTTTTCGAGGCTGGGAAAACACAAGTCACAAGCCGGCTTAGCCAAACAAAGGCGAATAAAGTGCACTGAAATGAAAGGAGCTGCTAGTAAAATAAAGAAAAAACACAAAAACCGAACAAAAATGCTAACTGAAATATGCAAAATTAGCGCTGATGGATTTTCAGGAAGGAAACCGGTCATGGAAGGATGCAGCTAAGCAACCGACTACCAACTAGTTCCAACTTCCACACAAAACTCATGCTCAAGGACGAAGGAGGCAGGACGACAGGACGACGGGACGACGGGACGCCGCAGGACGAACTGAACTGCATGCACGTAGTTTCGAGTGTTTTTACGAGCAGCTTTGCATACTTTGGCAGTATTTTTACATTTTCTTAAACGCGCTTTGTTTGTGCAGTTTATGTCGGATGTCGGCTGACAGCCACTTCTTCTCGGCACTTTCCGAGTGCCTCCAAAGAGCGACATAAAGCTGCGATTTGGTTTTCCTAAGCGCCATTCAATTACCCGCCCACAATTAGAACGCCCTTTCCTTTCCACCCCCCCTCCTTAACTTTAACCACTTGATGCGACTTCTTTCCGGTCGTCTAAAAATGAAATTACACAGTTCATTAGCGCAATTGTTTGGCGCCCAATTGAGCCCGTAAATATTAAATAATTTCCATTATCAAGTGCAAACAAGGGCAAATGGGCAGAAATGTTGATTGCCATTAATTTGTGTTTTACATGGCCAATGGGAAGCCGTTAGGAAGCTGCCAGCAAGGCAGAAAATTCAATTAAGACTAAGACGGTTTTAAGCTGCCTTCATCAGAAAGAGAGATAAAGTTTCTTTTGCTTATTTGGTTAAAGAATTCTTCGAACTTTGCTTAACAAATTACATAATTGTTAAATTTAATATTTATTCACTTAAAATTTTCATTTTACAAAACTGGAGTATCCTTCTCCCTATTTGATAGTTTAACCTTTCTGAATATTTTACAAAATTAAGCTCAATAAACCATCCTTGCATCTATCTAATGTTCCAAGCCTATTCATAACAAAGACAATTAGAGACAAATATAAGAAAGAATTTAGAAATTGTTGACAAGTCCTAATTGTGCTTTTACCTGACAAAGGGAGATGCAAATTGTGGTGTTGCATATTTCACAAAATTAAACCTCAGAATGTGAGGGCTATTAAGAGCAGAGCTACCTCTAAATTTACCCAAACAAAAAAGGGTTTTCTCCCAACATAACTTCTGCTTGCCAACTGATGTTTATTTTATTGTTAGAGATTTACTAGTATTTGGCAAATATTTTAAGGCTAATGCCAGAGCTATGCCCCTATATAGCCATTAGTCGGCAATGGGTTAAATGGCCCTCGTTCGAAACTGAAAACTCAGCTGAGCAGCTGAACCGTTGGGCTTTGGTCTATTGTTTCACTTTGCGTGCTTTTCAATTATGCATTAAACCGTCGTGGGACATAAAAACGCTTTGCTCCTGCTCCTTGACACTGTGCACATCCGGTTTGGGCATGATAAGCATTTCACGGACTTTATCGCCGGGGCAAGTTGTAAAAAAAGGAGTAAAAAAAAGGAAGCAAAAAGGAGCTACCCGTTGAGGTGGCATTGCATTCCGCGGAGTCGTTCGCTCCTCTTTTTTTTCTGTTTTGTTTTATTTTCCACTTTGCTGCAAGTTTATAAATAAAATGTGCATATGTGACACTCGAGCACGCAATGCCGTTGGCAAGGAGTTCACCAAAAACGGGGCGGCCTCAGGAACTGGGCGTGGCGGCGAATACCAGAGCGCGAACAAAAACCGGAAGCCATGCATCGCCCCTATTTTCAACCCTCCCTTCCAGCGAAAACCCCTTGGTCTTTATTATTGTTTTTGCCACACGTTGCGGCTGGCTAAAAGTTGGGCTTGTTTTTCATACTGCGTTGACATTTACGTCGCTGTCATTAATTTTAAGCTGCACGCTTTTTGGGGGGCGGCGGCAGCCTCGAGTTCAAATTACGAGTTATCCGGCGAAAAATCCAAAAAAAAAAAATATATAGAAAGGAAAATGAGAAACACCCACTCGCATTTGCATTCACAATTCGGAATTTACCTAAGCTTCGCCGGGGGAAAATTGTTTGCAAAATCGAGCACAAAGTTTTTAGCGTTTCTGTGATTTTTGTGCATAGCCAAGTATAGGAATTACGCTTTTTACAGGTGTGGCATATTTATTTTGGTTACAAACTCATATTTTAGGTGGCTCAAGCTAGGTTTGGAACAGATTTTGATGTGAGTAATAGTTAGTTTATTAGGGGAATCTATGAAACTATCTCTGAAGTATTTAACAAGTTTACCTATAAAATTCAGATTTTAATTAAGAACTTCTTAGGCAAACAACTTATATTGCCCAAAAAGGCAAGATACATCTTTGGCTGTCACTTATTCAGAGAAGTAAAACTCAAAATTGCACTGCCTTTTATCGAAATTTATTCAGTGAGACACTGACGACTATGCTGATGCTGTTCTTATCGACATTTTCTGCTGTAAGATGCCCTAAAACTATAAGAAAATCCCGGGCAACGAGTGCCAGGTAGAAAACATCTTGCTGATGCAAAAGTTTTCCAAATAAAAAACTACCTCAATTCTGTTTTAATCAGTTAAAATGCCTGTCTAAGCTGTATAATGGAGACTGAGTTTCGAGTCTGTGTGTCTCAGCATTGCTCATTGAAAATGTAATTTAAAAGTTTTCATTTTCATTTTCATTTTCATTTTATTATATAGTTTATACACGCACAGAGCAGCTTTGCATACTTATGGTTCTATTTTTTGTATTTTCTTGCAGATTTGTTTTGATTTTATTTGGCACAAAACTATTTGGAAAAGTTTTGAATTTAATGCGCAAATACGTATTATGGGCCCTTCGTCTTTGTCCCCACCATGCCCCTATATCCATATCTGACTATCAGTCGGACATTTGCCTGACTGTAATACATTCTAACAATATTGTCGTTTGTCGCAGCGACTCGTTTCGTTTAGTTGAGTTTCGTTGGAAAGTTTGTGCACTGCCTGGCTGAAATAATAATTGAATGTCACTTGAACGACAAGTTGGGCTCGAGAGGAGAGGAGTTGGAAGTTGGGAGCCACGATCTAGAGGCGAATCTGGGGAGAAAACTACCAAACAATTTTGTCAAAGTGACAAAATGCCGAACGGCGGCAGCTAGCCAAAAAACTTGTTTTCACAGGCTTAGCCAAAAGTCTCTCTGGCCTGTAGAGAAAGCTATATACATACAGATTCCTACATATATATGTATTTTATCAGCGGTTTTGCTGGCTTTCGACTTTGTCGAGTCGAAAATGCCAGGGAATATATTTTTTGGGCTAAGGTTGAGGATGTGAAGACAAGGACATGGCCGAAGGGGAATTCCAATTGAATTTTGAGCAGCTCAAGGGGAATTTTTAATTGAGCGCAGGCAAATCTTTTGCCCAAAGCAGACCGCACACATAGTTTCGTCAGTTTTAGCCAAAATCCAAAGCCAAAGGCAAAGCCAAAGCCAGAAATCCAACAACCAGAGCCAGAGCCAGAGCCAAAGCCAAAAGCTGTAACCACATTTTAAGTCCCCGAAAGCGACTCATATAAATCACGAATGAATTAAGTGTGGCCTGACCTGTTACCACTGCTTTTCCTTGGATTTCCCGTGCTCTTTGTAGCTTTTTGTGCTTCCTCGCTTTCATTTTTTTCCCCTGACTTCTTCTTGATTTTTTTTTTCCTACCCATTCGTTTTTCTTTGATAAACTTGAGACGTGCGTCCTTGCCAATGTGTGTGTCTGCCGGCTGACTTACTGTTTGCGTAAGTCAGGACCCACAACAAGGGGCTCCTGGAGAGCAGGATGGTGCCCTTTGCCGTTCGTCATTTGAGTCATTGCGGTCAAGGCAAATGCCCCCACTGTCTTTGGTTTAATATGTGGCCGGCTGTTTTAATGCTTTATTTGCACGTGCTGACGTTTATCTCGGCTGCCATTCTCCCACACACTCACACATCTACTCCCACACACACACACAGAGACTAACGCTCAAAGGACTCGCAAGATTATCAGACCAAAAAAGTTTGGCCAGGCCAAGAGGCGAAATGGAAATGGAGCCACAACTTGCTAGACCAAAAGGAGATTACCCAACAAATTGTCCTGCTAATGTGACGCTCTGAAAAAGCGAAAGGATGTGCAAATCTGAAAGATTAAAAGTGTATTTATTCAAAGGAAATGGAGAAAGTGAGCTACATTTTTAAAGAATATTTAACTATGAAAGGAAATCAGCTACTTCTCTACATTTTCACTAATTTTATGGCATCAGAAAGTATACTTCTTGGAACTAGTTCCTGTCTAAAGAACTAAAGAACCTGCACGAAACTTTCCTTTTTAATGAATTCAATTGAACTCTCCAGTAATTTCCCTTCTGGACAGCCACACATGTGCTGGCCCACGCAATTTACGAGTAGCAAATGTTTGCTGATTTGTTGAAATGTTGATGCACATTAGGCCACGTTCGCTGCGGTTTGCAAGGGGTGAGCCACTAGTGTCCTTGACAACGCCTTAGCCTTTGACGTGGTCTTGGATTCTTAAGGGGGTGGTGGCAGTGTTGGGTGCAAAACTTTGTCCAGGCAGCATCTAACGCCTGTTACCCTGCGAGTGTGTGTGTGCCTGTCTATATGTGTTGACCTATCAGTTTACGTGCCATTTAGCACTCAATTAAATTCGTACAGCGCAAACACACAGGAAATACCCAGAGCCCCAGAGCGGCCACCGAACCAAGAGCATTTAAGTAAATGTGCGCTCATCAGCAGCAGGCTGAAAGGACCAAAGGGAGGAAAAAGGATTTCCACTGGCTGTCCAATCATTGGCTGGCTGACTCTCCTCTCAGCCTCAGCTATTAATCAAGGCAGTGAACATTTGTTGAAAGCAATTTATTTCGTTATCGAATGGATTTGCCCAAGCGGATGGCTAAAAATTATGCAGGCCAAGCGAAATAAGAAATTGCATTTGAGCCCTGGGATTTCGAGGAGCTGTCCAAAGTGTTTGCTTGCTCTAATTAAACGTGCGAAGTACTCGAAGAACGTAATTCATATTTATCGATTGGCTAAATATTTTATGATTTAAATTGAGATTGCTGGACACCAGCTGTTGGCCAAGATGGCATTCTGCTAAGTGCAGATAGCGCTTCCTTTTTCCTAATTTATAGTATTTGCCTGGCGTTTTATCGAACTGCAAACAGACATGGCCAAGCCTGTCAAAAATCATGTATACGCAGTGCTGGCCTATTGCCCTATTGATTTTTGTCGCTTGATTAAACAACAGTAACAGTAACCGAAGAGCTCAAATCTGAACGCGTTTTGCAATTGAGTTTCAGGATCGCAGCCATTACAACAAGCCCAGCCGGCAATCCAATTACAATCCTGTTTCTGGCCACATCGCAGACTCCCGATGATTGGCTGTCTGAGTGACTGACTGGCTGACTGACTGATTGGCGGGCTGAGTGCCTAAATGATTGCCAAATTAGCCATAAGTGCACTTAGCATTAGGTTTGAGCTTCTACGGAGGGGGTGCTTTGGGAGTGGGAAGATTAGTCTGTTGGTTTCATTAACGTTTGGCCCGTCTGCGAATTATTTAAACCTTCTTAAGACACGTTTGTTGCAGGCAGTTTACATTTTTCCTTTAGCGAAATTCAAGGATTTAACACTCATTAAATTTAAGTTTTTATTTCAGAAAATTAGCAACTCGTAAACCTACAGGCAATACATCCACGTCCCACGTTGTTACAGCAAATTAAAGAAAAAGTTTCCCTTAGCCAACCATACTGGAAATGTAATTTAAAACCATTATTATTCAAGGCCTTCTGCTTGGTAACCAAAACCTGCTTGCCTGCCTTTCATTATCGGACATTTTATAGTAATTTAAAATTCAAGCTTCGGGCCAAAGGACGCAAACCAACTACCAACTTCCCACTGCCCACTGCCCACTAACATTGCCCACTTAAATTTTAGTTAAAGTTTATCCTGTCAATGTGCGCACCATTGAAACCTGAAACGGTGACAATTTTGGGGCCAAGAACTTTACCGTTTGCCGTAACAATATGTTGTGGGCGAATCCGGCACTCTCGCTCAGCATTTTGTGGCAACTTTGGCGAACAAAACTTGCCAGTGGATATATCCTGCCCGATGCAGCATTCACCTGTGTGCGTGCCGCCTCAAGTCCTCCATAAGTAGACCCGTTGTATCCTGTATCTATTCGCCATATCCCACTGCCATCTGAACAGTCACCCCCCTGCTGCCACGCCCCTGTGCGTTTAGTTACAGAATTTTGTGGTAAGTAAAACATTGCAGCCCGGAGTCACATGACACACGCACACGAGTGCAGATGGGAAAACCAGGCAACTAACCCGCACAAGTTGCATTCTGGGTCATCTTTGGACAGGCCTCCGGGGAGGAGAATGGAGGGGTGGGTGCAGAGAAAGAAAAGGTTATCATTTCGGAATATCAGAAGTACAAATTTAATCATTTGTTAGGTTTTTCATAATAAATATAATAGGTCTTGATGAAAACTTATGAAAACTTCAATCTAAAACAGATCCTTCTTTCATTTTACTTACTAGCTTACTAGATGGTTAACCGAACCCTTACCCCTGAGTTTTCTTGAGCAAAATTCCAAAAAAAATATAAATCAATTTCTCTCTCTGCAATCCTCCAATGCCAACGCAGCGTAAAAGTGCCGTATTCGGATGCACGTCCTCTCATATAGTATAGAGCGTTCCAGAGGAGCATCGCTGCGGTGCACCTCAAATATTATTACCAGCATTCTTACCGATATTGCCGTGTACAGGACACTCCAGCCAGGAGGCGAGAGGAGGGTTTTCCTGCCACTTGCATGCCAACTGGACATGTATTAAGGCCAACTTCAACTTGTTATCCTCGGACAAGCCACATCGGAACGAGCGGTTTGGGGCATGCCGATTGAACCATCGGAGAATGGCATGCTGGGAATTTGTTCGCGGATCGAACTTTTTTCAAGGACTCCCTCAAAAACGGAAACAAAAAGAAAAGGTAGTGGAGCATATTTCATTGTAGTGCATGTTTTTATGAAGCGATAAGTTGGGCAAGTAGTTTCTATAGACTAAGAAATGTTTATCTGAAAGGTTGAAGCTCTGAAAAATACGATTTTTTAGCTAGGTAACAAACATTTCTAATATTTTTAAGATTTTTCTCTATTTAAGCAAAGTTAATTTTAGTTTGTTTCATATTTTACTTCAAAAACATCTTCAATGCTAGCTATCACTTTATTTTCTAAACCATTTTATATCTTTTTAGGGGTATTTTTGGGGTATCACCAAGTTAAATTCGTTCTTTAACTTCCCCTACACACAAAACTAGGCTACTTAGTCCGAAACAGAAAACCTGAGAACTTTAAAGACTTTAAAGAAAACGACGGCAAGGCAGAAACTTTAATGCAATTCCAGGTAAACGAGTCCAAATTGATTGCGGAAAGTTGAGCGGTTGCAGCGGCAGAATGACGACATTTTTACAGCCGCGGTGGGGTAAAAAACCAGAGTGAGTGCAGGAACATAATGAAATATTACGAATATGCATCGCAAAATGTGGAAATACAATTACGAGTGTGTGTGTGTACTGCTTGCCACACACACATACACACAGGGAAACATGAGCACTTTTATTTAATTTTGTTGCAACTGCAGTTGCTGTTGTTGTTGTTGTTGTTCTGTGGAGCGCTCTTGAAACTTTGTGCAATACACGCAGCCGAGCGCTTAATTTGCAACATTTCTTTGTCACAAGAACACAGAAGCAACAACGACGAATGCTGCAACAAGAGTGGCAACAAATGCCACGCCGTTTTAAGGCGGCAGCCGGGACAACTCGCACATTGTAAATAAGATGTAATAATTTAAAAAACACAGGAACCAAACAAAAAGAAGGACAAGAGCGGCTGGTTTTTATGTGCGAGGGCTGCTCGAGAGTCTTTTGGGGAAAAAAAAACTGAAAATAAGTTGCAAGGATTAGCTGAGAGCCGATGCTGCAAGTACCCTCGCAGATTTGTCAACAGCTTTATCAACGGATTTTTACGAGAAGATAAGATAAGTTGGCTTTGCTGATAAAATAAATTCATTCTTTGCAAGTTGGGAAGAAACTGAAAGGTGTGAAACTTAAAATGACAAATTATTACCTCTAAACACCCTTTAAAACCCCTTAAAATAAATAATAAAAACCATTTAGTGTTCTCCTAACATTTTCTAATATTTCTTCGTTTGTCTTTAACGCATCTGCTGATGATTTTCTGCATTATTCTTACTTTCCCAGTGCGCTCTGCGTGAGAGTATACAAAATAAAACCAGTTTAAGCCACGTTGGTGCCGTCATCAGTGGCACACTCACAAGTACCTATATACCCGTATATATATAGACTTACACACTCACACAGACACAATGCATGTTGCAATTGACAGCGGAATGGCAGGCAAAAGGCGCAGCTGCTTTTCTCCCCAAAAACACTCACACCCACACATATGTGCTGAAGAAAAGCGAGGCAACTGGGAAAAGGCAGAGCGCTCCTTAACCCCACAGAGCCCCGCCAGTTTGCCACCCAATCTAAGGACGAAAAAGGAGCAGCTGCTCCTCGTGGCCAAAAAACCGTTTCGTAATTAAGTGCTGCCGGCAAAGTGTGGTTCGGTATGTATGTGCGTGTGCACTTGGGCTATAGCTTGTGGGTAATGAGTGCCTCCCAGGAGAGGGCGTGGTCGAGCGCTCTCGCAGCCACCCACCTACACATAAGCAAAGATCCGTGCTTAGCCATTTGTTTGCTTATTTAAGTTTGAGTCTGCGATATTTTTTCAACTTTAAATTGGAAATTCCTTGAACAAATATACGAGTACAAATACGAGTACGAGCACATCCGTTCGCTTCATTATCAGCGCTCTTAATCATGGAACTTTGGCTTGTCCAACTCGAAACAAAACGAGTACTAGTGTCTGGACCTTCTCAAACTGAAAGCCCCAACAAATTGGAAATGGAACTTTGAATGGTTTAAGCCACGGGGCAGAATGGCCAGCAGGCTCAGAGCGCGGAGCTGCGGTGACATTTCGATATCCACAGACACAGGAATAGGACTTGGATATATCGCCAGGGAAAAGTTAGTCCCGAACAAATAGTGACAAACTTGGCAACGATAAGGCCAAAAACAATTGGAACAAGGCCAAGAGAAACAAGCTTACAAATCGATCTCACTTTTACGAGAACAGCAACTCAGTAGTTGGACATTTTTCGTGATGGCAAGTGTTTTAAAAAAGCCTCACTATTCATAATTTTCCCAAATATAGTTAATAATTTGCATTTTACCTTTGATAGCCATTTGATTTGAAATTTAATTACGAGCTAAACGGGGGTTAATTTTTTCTATTTGGACCATTTTTGGTATTTTTATGGCAAAAACATTAACAATAAAAATTTTACTGGCACTTTAAAATAATTAAAATATTAACAGAATATTTGAATTTTAACAGAAAGTTAACAGCATGTTAGGTTTAAAATGTTAACAGTTATGTTACTACGAATTTGACTGTTGACTGCCATGTTATGTTAATATATTGCTAACTGAAAATTTGTGCACTTTGGGATACTAATAATTCCCAACTGGCTTTAGCTCTTTACTAGGCGACTAGGGCTCAGGTCACCACCCAAAATTCAGTGAAGTTACTCTATAGTGAGAGTGTGTGTGAGAGTGAAGTGTTTAGTTGTGGTTGATTCCAAGATGCACGGATTCTATCCTGTACTTCAGGTAGAAATCCACCATGCACAGCATCCTCCTGGAGCCCAGGTACCACCAATATGATGGAGTCCCATCACCTTGGTACAACCTGATGATACTGTGCATCTTGGCTTTTACGGAAGTACATTTTCTGGAATGACGTGAATGCTGGGGCGAGATGATGGGACTCCATTAAATTAGTGGTACATGGGGTCCAGGAGGATGCAGTGCGTCGTGGATTTTTCCCAGCAGTATATTTTCTGGAATTCTGGTCACGTGGATGCGGGATGTAAATGACGATAGCTATAACCCCAAGAACGGACTACGGCAAGCGCCACATCAAGGTAGGTGGCCAGTTTATTATTTTTTCTTGCCTAAGCTGAGGGGTCCATATGCCCCACCGCCCGCAATGCTTGGAACGGCTTCTGTGCCGCCAATGCAAGTGGATGTTCTAAAAATAAGTTAAGTTTAGCTTGACTGACTTTGATATCTATGTCCGTCTGCCTAAGTGAGCCGGGTACAGTCTGCTTTTGGTTTTTCATTTTCGGACTACTGCCACTGGGAAATTATGTACCACCACGGAGATACATACGTCGCTTATCAAGCATAAGCAGTTCTGCTTACATTTCTGCGCTGGAAACCGAAAGCGTCATCGTTGACCATCGTTCTAATCTCTTAGTTATCGAGGAACTTAACTAGAAAACTTACTCACGAGTTAAATCTTTAATTTTACTGCAAGCTAAGTAACTAATAGCTTCCAGAATTTTATATTGAAACCAAAAATGAAAACTTGTTGACAAGAGCATTAGTAATATGTGTTCCTCATTATATCATTATATTTTCTTGCAATAAATGACAATAATTTTTAAGTTTAAATGCAGATCGAATTAAAATAAAAGCTTAACGAGTCAAAACAGTCTCTATTTTGACCACTATTGGCCTAGGTTATGGGCAATAAACTACCACTAATGGGGGGATATCACGACGAATCAAATGTCTGCAAAATAAATTGAGATTGAAAAAATAATGTCTTTTTTATCTTTAGCTACAAATACAGTATAGAGAGGCTTCAAAATTGTATTCAACTTCTTGGAACGATTTTAATCAGCTGAGCTGAGTTTCCGATTTTTGCTTATTTCTAATTCTGTGTTATCTGCATTTGAAATTCATAGGCTTGCTTTCATTAATATTTTTGGATGTAGCTTTCTTAGTAATAAATAGTGAGTATATTTTTCTCAACAAATTTGCAGACTCATTAACTTGATTTCCATTTTATCGCAATTGAATTTTTAAAACTTTCAGCTATTTTCGGCAGTCCGTCAAACAATGTTGAGCGAATAACTACACAAGTGAAGAGTTTTAAAGAGTTTTAAAAACTACTAAACTAGCATTAACAAGTAATTTTTAAAATTTCAAAAAATGATTGGAAAGTGCATTATAGAAATCTAATTTTATTAAAGAAGTCTGAAGTTTCATTGAATGTTAAAGAAATGGCTTCCAGTGGTGAAAGTGATGTGAATATAAACGCAGAGAATGCAGAAGCTGTGAAAAACATTAAATCTTCAGAGATTTTAGAACGAGAAGATAGCAAGGAACCTGTAGAATCTCAAAAAGTAAAATCTTCAGAGATTTTATCTGAAAATGATGCCGATCAAATACCAAAGAATAATCCCCAAGAGTTGCAACCAATTGAGTATGAGGAAGGTTCAAAAACTTTACCAACATTTCAAGTTAAATGCAAGGACCAGATGGAGAAAGTCATTTTGCCATTCGAAGAGACCATTTCCAACCAGTTTGGAATTCCTCCAAGTACTCAGATTTTACACGGCTGTGGTCAACAGGATGAGGCTACTTTGCGGCAAGCTGGATTGGAAGAATTGACAGAGCTCCTTACAGTTCGCAGCAGAGAGAAACCATCACCAAAAAGCGAAAGTTCTAGTTCAAGTTCTTCGCTTTCAGATATTTCTTTAGAATTTGAGTCAGATTCTGAATTTGGAGCCTCTAATTGTGAATTTTTACGCGAAGCTTCCATTCATCTACCCCAAAATGTGATAACCGATGGAAGCTTTTCATTTGCTGATGACTACAAGATGCGTTTTGGTGATCCCACACCTGATTTTTATATGGGGGATTTGAAAAGTGCCTTTCAGAATGTTTCCCAGCAACCAGAAGAGGAGGTTTGTTTTGCATTTTTGCATATTTATTTTTCTTAAATGATATTCTAAGTATCTAACTTCCTAATTAGAACAAACTACTGGCGATTTACTTACACCACGATGGCAGTATTCTTACAAACATTTTCTGCTTTCACGTTATGAAGACCAAGAAAGTCTTGAGTACCCTGAAGAATCACTTTATTGTCTATGGTGTGGATATAACCAAGGAAGATAAAGCAAATTGTTTCTTTGATGAAGTTAGAACTACTATCTCCGCTGAAGTATCTAATGCTGTCAAAGGTATAGTGCTGGACAAGCTTCCAGCTTTCATGCTTTTGAGTCGGGACTTTGGAGATCGTCGCGTGGGTATTTCTGTCATTCATGGAGATGTTAGTGGGGAAGAGTTGGATCAAAAACTTCTTGAACAGCACAAACTGCTAACGGAGTTGGCATAAGAAATGGAAAATAAATTTACATTTAATATAATAAATTAATAAAGTAAACTAAACTACTTTGTTTTTTACATTCCAAAGATTTATTGAGATTGTAAATAATATTTTCTACGTTTCCACTATAACTTAACCAAATTTTAAGGAAAGTAAGCCACGTTTCCTCCCATATTAATACCCATATGTACCTTGGCGAAAAGGACTTTATGTGTGGGTGTGGCATTTAGTGGAAAAGTAAGCACCGCCCGTCCAGGATCACACAAAAAAACATTTGAACAAACGAGGAAAAAGTGTGCAGAGCTTTTTTAGTTAGCGGCGAGCGTTTATTTTCAATTTGCTAGCGAATTATACCCACAACCCCTCCCCTCTCATATTTTTTTATACACATGGACCCACGCCCTTAGCCATTGTTTAAGCCGGCTACGCTATATTTTAAGGTTATTTTTCCAGACCCCAGTCCGATCCCTAGCCTTACCATTTGGCATTTTCCTAGCATTTTGCCAGCATTTTTGCCCGGCACTTCTTGCTGCTTTCTGGCTGCGCTGGTTCTTATTCCGTTGGCGGCGTTAAGCAGCTTAGCAAAGCGCTGCCAACCGACATAAATTAAAATGGCCAACGCTGCTTTTCCGTTTGTTTCCCTTTCTTCCGCTGCATCCGGTCACCCACACATTTGCACACACATACACACTCACATACACACACCTTTACTGCCACTCGTTTTGTTCATTTGCGTGGCAAACAAATCGCTCGAGCGGCAACAAATTGAGTTTCTTTATGATGTCCCATTTGCCGTGTGCAGGTGTGCGAATCACTTGCTGTATACGAACACCAGAGGGCAAAATAATAGTGCTAGGTTGTGTTGGGAAATCATAAATAAGGGTTAATATCATTTATCGTTTTGTCATTTAAATTATGTTATTTTTTAGGTATTTATTTTTGTTTTATAAAATTAAATAAAAATTTATTTCCAATCTAAGAAGATATCTAAAAGTGTAAACTAAATGTTTTAATATTTTTTAAGATTTATACTGATTATTTTAATAGTTTACTTTTAAACTAATTAATATTTTAGACATTCAAAGGTAAAAAGCAGTCCAAGCTGATTCATTAAATTTTCAAAATAAATATATTTAAGTTAGTTACAAAATTGTTTCAAAAAATTAAAAGAAAAATTATCTTTTTTATAGATTTTTAATTCTTGTTACTAATATCTCAACCGCCAGAGTATCTGCATATGTGTGGATTGGAATAAATGTCTGCTTGGGCGTTGGGTTTTCGGGACAGTTTTCGAGATGATTTTTCACTGCGCCCTTTTTGGCTTTTCTTGGCCTGACTTTTGGCCCAGCCATCTGTTTGGCCACCGGCGAATAATTTCTTATATCAATCACAATTAATTATGCAAGTCAGTGGAGCGTGTGTGTGTTTGGGTTGCCTTTAAATGAAATACGCCCTGACATTTCTCCTTATTAGATTATTCATGCTAAGGTGCGCCAAAGCTCGGAAAATGCGCGTCAACATCAGCGATAGGGCTTCCTCGCCTTCGGGAGTCAAAAGTGTAATTTCACGGTGGCAATATCTGATGCGGCTTCCACTGCATATTTACAAGTACTATTTTGTGTAGGCCACAAGGGTTTCCCAGCCACACTTGTGATGGTTGAGTGAAGCGCTGCTCGAGCAGCCAAGCAATTCTGACCAAGGTAAACGGGAAACGAATTCCCATTACAGCGGGTAAAAGTGTATTAATAAACGTAATGTATGAGGGATTAGACTGGTGGATACCTTTAAACTTGATAGCAGATTTATTTACTTTTCATAAGTTCTTTGATTGATTTTTACCACTTGAGCTTCAGTGTCAGCTTAAAGTTCTTTCATTGCACTAACCACACAGTGGTTCTTCCTTTAATACCCAAAAATAAATATAATATTTCAGGAAAGATATAAATAAAGCTGGCAAACTCTACACTTCACCTGCTGCACATTCTGCACCTGAGCAAACTACACCCCTGATACCCATCGGATGAGCTCTAAAAAGCTCGAAAAAATATAAGAAATCCGAGGGGGAGATGGAGAGGGAAGAGCCAGGGCGTAATGAAGTGAAAATTGTCCTTAAGCATCAATTTGCAGCGGCGACGAGAAGGAGGACAGGGATGTCGATGAGATGCTGAGATCCTTTCGCTACTTTCAGTGGTTGGCGGTGTACCCTGATAATTTGATGCTTGCCGATGCGCGATAAATATAATTTGTTGCACGTCATGTGTATTAACTTTTCGCAGACAGTGTCTGTCAGCTTGGGCGGAAGGACATTCAAGGCTTGCCTGCACTCGAGGACTTTCCCATTATGCAGCTATTTACAGAGACACACACACATAGAGTCGAAGGCGTGGCATGTGTGCTGACCCCGCCCACAGATTGTAATTAAAATTGCATAGCTAAATTGATTATGTATATATAATAATACAGGCATTTCTTTCGGTTATGATGATGGCAACGTTATGGCGAAAAAGGGTCGAGAGTATCTGTAGTTGGCAGTAAGTAATTTTCCAGCGGGTCGCCAAAGTTCGCCAAGTGGAAATTTTTAATTAAAAGCAAATGCCTTTGAGTTTGAGCAAATTTCTGTATCATGCCCGAAACGCTTGTGGTGCAAGATTGCGGCAGGGATTCCTATCTTTTTTGTTTATTTTATTTTGTACATTTTGTTCGGGAGAGGGGGCAACCTTCAATTAAGCAACTGACCGCCAAAAGTTCGGATTTTCACCTTCACTATTTTGTGGCGGAAAATACGAGTATAAAGCAGCGAGAGCAGCGGGATTATGGCTTTCAATCTGGGCAAGATTGTGAGCAACTGCGGCGGGTTAAGCAAAAACATAAGCATTTGTTTGTGCAACACAATGACACCCCTTGCATCCGGCATCCTGCAATCCTGGCACACATCATGCTCCTCTCCACGTGGCATGTATATTCGGAGTTTGTAGGAAAGAACAAAAAACGTTGCAGGGGTGCCTGGCAACTCTGCATGTTTCAATTTTGAATATGTTGCACGTTTTTTCCCACTGCCTTTTGCGGCAAAAAACCGGCAATGCACTCGTCAAAAAAAAGAAATAGAAATTGCGAGCATGCATCACTGCTGCTGCTGCTGCTGCTGCTGCGGCGAAGGGAGATGTGTCAGTTTTTGTAATAGACAGGTGAACACAAACACCGGACAGATGGGCGGTTGGAGGGGCAGTCGGATCAATCCGGAAACAACTAAAAAAGAGTTCATATTTCATTTCGGATTTTTTGTTTGGCCTTGCGAAATCAAAGGGTAAACAGAACGTCCTCCCATTTAATTATGGGCAACCAAAGGATATGACAATATACCAGTTATTGGCAAATTTTGGTTGTTAAAATGGTTTTTAGATGGTAAGAGTTAACTTTTATTGGAAATTTATGGCCGAAAGGTTTTTCTTTTCAAACTTACACGAAGCTTACAAAGTCTTTGGTTAATTTTGCAAAAATAAAAAGGCCTAAAACTATAAAAGGTTTGTTAAATTTGCTTTAAATGCAAACAAAAGCTAAACTATTGTTTCTTTTTAACTTAATAACAGCTTTAAGGTGCCTCGATTAATGTTTTCCTCCTGACAAAAGACTGAAATATTGAAGATTTGACAAACATTCTGTCGGAATGTTCGCCTTTGTTCTTCACCTTAAAAGAAAACCTGACATGCAGGAGTCGAGAATCAAAGGCATTCCCCAGAAAATGATGAATCGAAATTAGAATTAAATTTTATTGTTTTTCCGACAGCATTTCAATGGGAGTATCTGACTCCTTTCAATTGCAAAATGACAAAATGGCAAACCTTTTGTCTATAAGTCAGCATGTGACCAAACATAGGATGGAACATGAAGTGGCGGCTCTGCATTTCATAATTGAATTGCCAGCGGAAATTGGTATTTAATTAATAAAGCAAATGCAATCTTTGGTACCCCCAAGGTCTGGCGGAATAATACGAATAAATACCAGAGAAGGGTCCTGTCTGGCAGACAAATTACCATTTACCATTTGACAGAGACATAATCCTGCCAACAGGTTCGGTCCTATTTGGCTAAAATACCCAACTCACTAACGGCTTTCGGTTCGTTTGCTATAATCAAAGCGGCCAACAAATGAATGTGTCACCTGTGCAAAAAGCCAAAACCGCCCAGCAGGTATTTTCGGGCCCGGAGTGGTCAGATATACATATGTACCAGTTAGGTAATAAAGCCAAAGGTAAAAGCCGAAAGGCAAAGCCAACGGCGGCAGTGGTAAAAACATCATCATCCCAAAGCAAGTCTGCCAGCAAATTGAGGCGTACGAGCAATACAAATAAACAGACACGTTTATTCGCAAAACGAAATTAAAGTTTATGCCTGGAGTATTCATGAATTTGCTGTTTATGAACTAAAGGTGGTACACTGAGAAAAGGAAGGATAAAGGCCTAAAAGAGCTGTAAAAGTAGAGATTTCATGCAGAGGAAAGTCTTTAAAATAGTCATTCAAATATTTAATGAGTAAACTTTAATATTATTCATTATATTGCAGATTATGTTTAAGTAGTTTTTAATCTCTTTATTTATTTTGTGACATTTAAATATTTAATTTGAATTTATATAAATAATCATGAGCTTAGCTGGAGACCGTAATTGGTTATAATTTAATTTGTTATTTTAATGCGATTTAATACCAATTTCCACATAAATTTATGTCAATCTAATCCATATATTTTCTCCCAAAAAATTCAATTTAAATTCAGCAATTTCATTATTTTTCCAAGAAGACAGCAAGCCATCCCTAAAACCTTTTTCCCGGTGCACCTTCACTCCTATTAGTACCTGGAAATCTCATTAGAAACGGAGTAAATATACGTTAGCACCCGGTGTGCTGGCTTAACTTTGTTAATATGCCAGTATAGACGGCAGGTGAAAGGGAATTCGCAAAAGGGGATCAGCGCATAAATGCACACACACACACACACACAGAGAGACACACTCATGAACTGCTGCTCCTGGACAAGGACTCATTCATAGACCATAGACGAGGACCTAGGACCTGGCATATTGAGCAGGGCGCTTAGTGGCCAGCGGAAATGCCCTACGGGCAAAGCGGAAGTCCAAGCCAGGTCCTGTCCAGGACTCCCATACCTTTCCGCATTATTCAGCTGGCCAAGCAGAGTCCCTGGCAATGACATTTACTATACACTCCAGCTCACTCGCCCGATGCTCGACTGAATGATTGATGCTTTTTATTCGTTTTCACAATTTGCGCAAAAACTTGATTTTCAAATCACATTCGTTAAAATCCCCAGAGCGTTCCACGATGGCAAAGGGAATTTGGATGGGATTGGGCTAAATGGGGGAAGTTCTCTCACAGGGAAATCGAATGGGGAATCGGAATGGGAGAGGGCAATGGCAATGGCAATGTGCCGGGGATATGACATTAATGCCAAAGCCAACATTATGCCAGGGCAAGTTGTTGCTGCCGTTGCTGTTGCTGTTGCTGTAGCTGCCTCATGTCATGTGACAAATTTGGAAATGACAAAATACACCACGATGAAAAATGCTCACCCCGTGAGCTGGATAATCGACATTTTTTTCACCGATTTCCCTCTTTGTTTTTCGGGGTTTTCCATGCTTTTTTCTCTTTCCATTTTTGCTCGTTTCAGTTGTCATAATTGAGTTTTGCCATGTCCTCAATTGGAATTCTAGTGTTTGGAAAAAAATTGAGTTCTGCCGGCTACTTAAACACACACACACAGAAACACACCAGTACACCAACACACACACACACACCCACACACATGAGACAGCAGCGAAATTGAAAATGAAAATTTAATTAAATTTTGATATCCGTCCTGGCCATAAATGAGTTCAGCTGTAATTTGGGTTGGCCGTCTCGATCGAGTACTGGCCAGTTGGGTCACATTAAGACTTGATTTCAATTGAAAATTCAAATGGGTTTGGTGGGTGGAGCGGGGGTGGTGCTGGTTGAAAAGTGCAACCGAGCAGATACATTGATAGAGGGCCAATATGCTGGGATGACTTTGCCACACACACACACACACATCCAGTCGCAGAGTATCCTTTGAGATTAGTCCTGCCAGATTGCAGAAGTTGACTGTGCTGCTGCCGCCCCTCCTTCTGCTGCTGCCAGTGTGATTATACTTTTGTCCAGTGACCTGGAGTGTCCTGACTTTCGATTAGTTTGTTTGCTTAACTCGTCTATGGACGTGTCGTCCTCATCATTCCAGCCACTTGGTTATGAGCTCATTTACTCAGAACTTTTTAAGCCATGAATTAAAGTTTACGGACCTCTTGCAACTGCCACTAATTGAATCTTGTCAAGTGCACCAGATGCACTCACTTAGATTTATATAAACCGTCTTATCACAACGTTGGGCAGATAATAAATTTTGATATATATATATATATGCTTACGTAGGTATTATACAGGCGAGCGATTAACATAAATAATTAGATTTGGGTCAAGTCGGGCGGCAATAACGTGGCCGTACGAAACAAAGGCCTGGCCAGCGAACTGAACACTTTCGGCTTAATAGTGCAGCGGCTTATGCTGACCTCAAAATACACCAGAGAACAATACGTTTTTCCATGAAATTAGCTTTTGGCATAAATCTTTCGTGAATATTCGAGGGCAAAAGGAGGAGGAGTACCAGGTGCGTTTACGATTGTGTGGGTTAAGTAGCCGTAGTTTACACGCCTGTAGATCCGTTAGCCATTTTTCTTTTGTGTGTGCAAGGGAGTGAGTCTGCGTGTGTGTGTGTGTGTGTGGCCTGCGGTTATTGTGGTTGCACCTGACCACTGGCCGCCCACTCTGACTCCCATCTCTTAACCTCCTCCATCCAAAAAGGTATCGCCTGGGCAACGAAATTAATCTCGTAAAATGTGCCAAAGTAAAAATGCAGAAACAAAAGGCAAACAAAGGCCCGTTTCGGAAAAACCCCCACAGCAGGTCGTAAGTGTAACTATGACACCCTGAGCCACTCACCAGCCATGGGCCCAACCCAACCACCACCCACACTTCCACATATGTCACGGCAAACTTTCGTATGCTGCTGCTCATGTAATTTATCAGTAAATTAAGCAATTTATTTTATTTATTCCATTACGTAAATCATGCAATTTGGCCCGATTTCATCATAGGTCGATGCCAGCCATTTTCTGCCAACGGCAGCGATTTCTGGCCAGGATTTACATGCCATCGCCGCTCAGCAAGCTCCAAGTTGTTTTTACCTACACGCTTTGGTAATTTTATTAAAATCACTTCGAGTGGCTGGGTTGGAAGATGGGAATTGGTGTTTTTTCTCTTTTGGATACTTCAAGCACGCAGTGCTCCCATAAAACCAAACATAATGGGCACCAAACTCAAATGGTTACCCCCAAAGAACACACATTCTATAGAGGATAACCACCCACGTACGCATATGCGTCAAAACTTGGCTAGAAAATGTATGAATCTAATAAACAAAAGCCGTATATTATTAGCTGCGGATTTGTTTGCCGCTTTCCCCTGGATTTTTGGCAACGAAGGAGTTATCCTGGCCATAGAAGTTCCCCATCTCGACTTTGGGTTGGTCTGCGGTCGCCATCATCCTCGAAGCCTTCTTCCTATTTCTCATTTTCCTAGTTGGCTTTGGCGTTGTTCAACATGGCACAAATTATGTTAGTCGGCAATCTCTGAGGATTGACTATGCATGTGAAACGAAGGCTCCGAGTGTTAGATTCTGATGCCGACAGAGCTCAGATGTGGAAATGCACACACACACGGAAATGTTATCATAAGTTATGGACAAAGTTTTTCCAGGCAATAGTTCTGTGGAAGATGCACTGGGGGAAAATTTAAGGATAATCATTAGAGAACTTAATCAGCAGAAGACTCTCTTAATGGTGAGGTTTCTGATGGCAATCATTTGAAATAAAGCTTCCTCTTGAATGTACAACCATCGCCATTTAAAAAGGTTAATTCTCAGACAAAGCTGGCTAATAAGTAGCCCATTTTCTGTCCCAGTGTAATTGCTGGCGGCTATCAACAAACGGGCATCATTGCCATTTAAATACACACATCTCGGCCGTGCAATTTGCTGTAGCTTGTATTAAATTGTGTTGCCGGAATGCCAAACTAGCTGCAGCAACAACAGTGCGTCACATTCACATTGACCCGTCGTCCACACAGGAAGTGTTAGCTTTGTTAGCCCAGCTCCTAATGTAGAGACAAATGGGGCAGGATGAGATTGGGATGGAGGGCAAGGTAATGGTGGACAGTTGCCAGGATTCTCTGAATCGGGAGAACTCACACCAACTGGCAATGGCACACGTACACACGATTAGAGGCAAAAGACGGAGAATACCTGAGAACTACAGTGAGAGAAGTGATAAAGTTTAAATTATACAAAAATCTGAATAATCAAAAGATATAGTATCTATAATATTTTTTAGATTATTCCTTTGAGATATATTTTTATGATTTTCTTTTCTATTTTGAATTTCAACACTCGAAAAACTTTTCCCATTTTGAAGTGTAAATTTCGTGTACGATTCCGCTCTTAAATCTGAAAGATTTTTCCAGTCTGCAGTTCCTGGCTATGGCCGCCGACCAGGGACAAGGGGGATAGGGCCATAGGGGGAATCGGACTCAGGCATGGACTAGCTGGCCCAAAGTCTGGGATCAGGAGGTCGGGCACTCAGTCGGCGGTGCACACAACTACAAACGCGCAAACAATGAAACGAAATTTTTGCGCTACGGCATCCTTAAGGCGCAATGTAATTTCCTGTGACAAAATACAAAGCTAATCTGCAGCGTAGAACGTTGTCGGGGGGGACACGGAGTGGAATAAATTCGCCATCCTGCGAAACTTGACTAAAGGATTTCGGGCATCTCTGGTTGTTTGTCTCTCCCTGGGTGTGTGTGTGTGTGTGTTTAGCAGGACATACGGGTTGACTTCGATACGTGCAGCAAGCCAGGGGATTTTCCTCTTCTTTCACTCTTTTTGGATAGGAAGCAGGTCAAGGCTTTAACTTCTCACACTTTCCTTGATCTGGCCTGAGTCGTTTGCCATTTGATGAGCAGCAGCCAACAAAAGCGCTACACAAATAGCCAAGGAAATTTCAAACTTGCGAAAATAAATCGAAACTCGAACTTGGCTTTCGATGGGATTTCCTTGTCCAGGTTTTTTTCTCTCCTTTTTTTTTTTAGGGGGGATCAGATGGCTAGGACATTTGTCGGGGATTCCGTTTGATTTCTCAAGTGTAAACTGCGAAGGAGACGTTGTCCGTCGAACAAATATCAATATGCCGAGCCACGAGTCACCTGAGTCATCCTTCTCCACCGCCTCCATCAGCTACTTCTCTTCCCCACTTCTGTCATAATTGAATGGAGCCAGGTGGAAACCCCCGTCCGATGGCATCCTGTTGGGATGCATCGAAATCATCAACAGCAAATAGGGCAAACAACCTGCTTAGGCATTCCGACTACGCAACGATGGATGGGCAGGGTCCAGCATGGACAGCCAAGTCCTGATTTACCCAATTGTTGCCTGATTGACAGGCACATCCAATGCAATCGCTCTCAAGACAGCAGGCGGCGGGTGGCTGGTGGCGGGCGGTACACTGCACAGTGGTTTTCAGCTGCGGTTTCCATATTCAATTTAATGGAGCCCGGACTCTCGGAAAGCCCACTAATGTGGCTGTGGCCAGAACTCAATTCGGCAAAAGCCCAAAGCAAATGTTCCGGACATGTTGTGCTACTGACAGCTCTCGGTTGCTTCTGCTGGTGAGAAGCGGGTATCTCTAAAAATATTTACGAGCTTGGGAGCTTGGGTGCCAGCATCAGACTGAGAAACTAAGTCATAACCGCGTTTAGCTTCTATATTATCTTTCTTATCTTTCACAGTAAATACTTCTCAGTAAGTTCATTGTCTATATTAAAGCAAAGAAATCTGTTTGACATAGTTAAGATACTTCTACCAAGCTTAGACCACTGCCATCTGACAGGCAACAAAGAAATGCAGAAGACCTTCAAGCCAGCTCTCTCTCTCACCACCTGGCCAGCCTTGATGATCTATGCATGTCCTTGCCACAAGGAGTGTGGTACGTCTAAAGGACATTTCTGATTGCGAGGCAACTGGGACTGCTAAAAGGACAATTGAGACGACCATTCTGGAAGCCAAACTCTAAGCGGCGTTTTGTTTGCCTGTCACAACACGAGCTTCTGTCATTAACGCTTCAATTCAAGTGGCCCATCGACCCAGCGAGACTCATTGTGGCCAAAAGCAGGCGCAAGGTCGAATTCGAGTGGCCCAAATCTATATAGATAATCTGATTTTTATCCAGATTACGATTGTATGAAGCTTTTATGAAAACACCAGAAAGGCCATCCCAGCCACAACATACAAAACAAGCCAGAAAACAAAACTCATTCAGCGCAGAACATATTTCGGATTTGTTAATCCGATTTTACAAATAGTTTTTCAATAACCCAAATGGCTTTGTCGTTAAACTTTGGACAACAAAGGAAGGGAAAAATAAAGCTAATCTCAGCAAAAAACTTATTTTTGTTCGTTCAAACTAAAAGGAAAACATGGAAAGGTGTTATATAAAAATATTGTGGAAAGGATTTTTTCCGTGTTTAACACGCTGTTGACAGCGAGGTAGTTTATTGGAAAAACTTTCCTGGTATTTAAATTATTTAGTAATTCTATAAATGTCATTTAATTTTTTAGTAGTTCGACACAAAATAAACATTTTTAAACATATTTAATTTCTTTTTTTTTATCACACTTTTGAAGTGTTTAATATGCACTTAAAGCTACTCATGTTTCTTTTTCTGCTGTTAAATTTATGATGGAAGTGTGAACTTGATTGCTGGCTACTTGAAAGTAATTTAACCCACATTTTAAATTTAATTTGGTTTACAGGTAAAAACTTAAAGTCATTAAGACATATTTTAAAGCCATTAAAGGAAAGATAAATAAATGAAAATTGTATCGAAATATTTTTTGGAATTTTTTAACTGATAAACTTAATCACTTTATCAAACCTTCCCCCTCAGACACTTTTATATCATTATTTTAGAAGCTTTCAAAGTACTGATTTAGTTTTTTGAAAACACTCAAAAAGCATCAGATTCTACTCCCCAACGTATCGCTATTTCGCTTAAAACAAGGTAAAATGGTAAACTCGTATATCCCGTGACCATATTTTGCTTGTTGTTTTTCCAGCGTGGCGCGGCCTTTGGCTTGTTTTGTTTGGTGGCGCTCTGTTGCTTCATTATTTTGTTTGTTAACCCACTATCGCCACTGCACCTCGGAACATGAAGCACCTGGAGCTGCTGGGGAAAGCCAGAACACCGCGCTATACCATCTATTTCTATGCATTCATGCATAATGGCTGGCAAACGTTTACAATGGCAACAGCATGGATTTCCGCACGTTACCATTTGCGGTCCATTTGCGGGAAAAGCGATGGGCGGTGTTGGTAGTGGTCGGTGGGATTGTGTCGGGGTCACCATGGTGCTGTTAGCATGATTGAAAAACGTGCCCCCTTCATTTCCTTTTCCTGTCAGCCATCCCACACACCCACTATCACACCCCATCCCCGCCAATCCAAAAGTTCAAATTGTATAGGACTCGTTGTCATTGTCGAAGGGAATTCCCTCTCTGTTTTCCGCCCTTGTCTCTGGCCTTTACAATTACGTAATTTATTTTAACTGTGTCAAATCCACGACGATCGACAACGATTATGCTGGCAAATTGCAACAATTCCACCGCCCAACGGAGTCCCATTCGCAATTTGTAAATGTCGCCGGCATCCGTCTTTGTTGCGGGTGGAAATCCTTTTCCCGGCCGCCTCTGAGGGCAACTCTGAGGACAACTCTAAGGGAGACTCTGTCTGGCACTCACTTAACTGCAATTAACCGCAGTGTGCTAATTAATTTGCTCATAATTGATGCGATTATGTGCTGCGAACCCCTCTGCTCTGGCCCCGTGGGTCACATCAAAACTTCAAACCGAAAATTGGGCCATTTCCAGTTTGGCGAGACGGGAGACGAGATTGTTGGTACAGCAGTAGTGCACTTTTGTGGTCCTGGTGGAAATCAAGCGAACTAAGTTCCTGCACAATTTATTAAGGACTCGAACCGTACCGGACTGGACTGGTCAATTGTGAAAGAGTCACGGGCATCCTGGCATGCAGGCGGAAATGAGCCGAAATTGCAATCGGAAGCCGGGCTCTGTTCGCTTTTCAATGGGTCAAGGCGGTCAGTGGTTAGGGATTTGCAGGGTTTGCAGGGGGCTTAGGGTACTGAATTCAGAGGTCACTGTTCCAGTGGTGGATCTGGATCGGTCCAGCCTTCGGGCCAAGACCATTCAACTTCATAAAACGTCCCGCTGGGTAACGCCCTGTCACGGATACATGTATTCAGATGCGAAAGCAGATCTGCCAGTCTGATGGAAAATTTTTGAACACAGAAAGAAATCAATTTTGAAGGGGCTTAAAAACGGTTTATATATTATATATTTATAAAAAAAATTTATGTCCTGCTTAAACTGCCAAAGAAACTAAAGATCGCTGTGAATATGTAAAAGAAAACTGATTTTTGGGGGATAAAAAGCCTTCAGGGAAAGGAACCTTCCTTTTTGTTAAATAAATCAACTAAATAATCTTCCTTCTGAAAAAAGGGAAGTGAAAACAATATGTAAATTATGTAAAAACTCAGTAGAGAGACTTCTGGTCCCCAAACCAGTATCCCTTCTTTCCATCGTTTAAGAAAGATTTTTCCAAGTGTCCAAAAATAGGCACATGGTGCATTTTTGTCGAAAAAAAGTGGGGGGAAAACTATATGCAAATTGGATCTGCAATTTGTATAGTCGAGAGCACGAACTGCATGCGAATTTCTCTGTGTGAAGCGGAGCTTGAAACGCAACAAAGAAAACAAAATGCCAGCGTGGCTGTCGAATGTTCGTTTGTCAGTTAATGTAAACGCTCTTCTACAAATGGCATTTCATGGGCGGGGCATTCGAGTATTTGCCCAGAGGATGGCAACAATTTTGGGCTGGGTATGCTGTTACTTTTGGGTGGTATTAAAGGGGGAGAAGGGAAAAGGGTACTTACCATTTAGGACATGGACACGCACACTGGCCACATCTGCATTGGAGGGCGCACAGGAGTATTTGCCCGAATCGGCCAGATCTGCATTCTGTATGAGCAGAAATGAGGTTGTCACATCGCCCTTTTCGGTAATTACCGACACGCCGCCTCTTGATGAATCATAATTAATGACCTGCAAATGGATGGAGAAGGAGAAAGTGTACATTTTCATGAGTACTTTCCATGTATACAAACGCCCACTCCTTTTTCGCCGCGACCCGAATAATGTCAAAACAATGAGTGCCCGAACAGGAAATTTTCTTGTTGCGACGGCTGTTGTTCCTAATGTCATTTTTGACCCAACCCAAAAATTAAACAAAAATAAATATAAATTTACTGAAAACTGTCTTGTAATTTCCCACTTTTGATTTTCTTTTCTCATCTCATCTTTCGTTGTTAAAATTATAAATTTGAATTGCAAAATAATTGCATGCCATCGACTGACAGTCGTAGAAAATGTGATTTTAATTGGAATTCGATTCGAGCGAGTTTCGTGATTAAAGTTAACTCTCGACATCAAAGATGCCATGAAATTTCGTGCGAATCAAGCTGGTTTAAGGCTCCTCCAGTGTCATTATGATTATTACTTTCTGGCAGCCATCGGAGTCGACTTGATATTATCGATTTCTGCTGAATGGCAGCTCCTGTCGAGGACTGGATATAAACAGCAGCTGAATGCATATTAAGTCGCTCCCTTCCAGCTGACAGAAACAAATACCGGAATAATTTGCCAATACACAGAGGGCAAGGGAGGAGATGGAGGCAAAGTTCACGATAGCACAGAGCTGAAAGAGAATTGATATTAACACATAATGCCGCTGACAGGGCAAAGACTTTGCCACCAACAAAAAACAAAAAGAAAATCATGAAAACAACAGCAGGAAGAACGACGGAAATGAGAAGGCTCACAACCCTTGGCCAAGGACTGCCAGGCCAACTGCCTGGAGCATAATTTGCCATCTAATCCCAACTAATCGACGACATTTGCAATAGTTTGAGGAATGAAAGAAAAGTTAGCGTCACTGATAATGATGACGATGGCCAAATAGATATAGCCATCAAGAAGTACAGCAGGAAATTGGATAAAATCAGTCCATTGATACCGATCACGGAAGTGCCTTGATTGCACGATTCCTATGGTTAAGAGGAAGCCATTTCTGATAGTATTTTATAGTTTAAATAATTCACAATTTTAACAATCAGCAAACTTTTAGAGTAAAAGCAGAAGAAGTGGCTGCAGTTTTTGTAACAGAATTTGTAATACTAAAAATATTTTAAATTTCTTAAGAGGCTTCTGAACTTATTCACACCATATTTGCCAATATATTTTCCTTTTCCCAACTCAAATATACCCTCAAAAGACTGGATATCAGTCATGAAAACAATGAAAATGACACAAACTTTGTCGCAGAAACTTTTGGCAAGTGAAAAGTTTGCCTATCAGTCGGGACACGATATCCTGGCTCCATTATTGCTGACTCCGGCATAAATTTCATATTTGTATTATAATATTTCTGCCCTCGGCACAAATTAGTTAATGAGCGGGAGGTTGAGGGAGTGACTGGGAAGGGGGCCGAGTCGGTATCAGCGAGTTGGAATAAATGCGAATCTGCAGTTTGTCATTTGATAAATTGAAAAAACATTCTGCCATTCGTAGTTTTAAAAAATTCATGGCGTGCCGCCTGCAATTTTCATGACAATTGCAGCTGTTCCTGACTTCCACAATCTGGATGGATCAGATGGGATTGGGATTGGGATTGGGATTGGCATGGGGATAGGAATCGGGATTGCTATACAAAAGATAATAATAACACTGCCAAACAATGGCTGAACGTAAATAAAATATTCGTGTAAAATGTTTGCAGCTCATTGAAAATGCGCATATATCCGATTTATGTGGCACTCCCCGAACGCAATAATCGCCCGC
This sequence comes from Drosophila eugracilis, assembly GCF_018153835.1. Lineage (NCBI taxonomy): Eukaryota > Metazoa > Arthropoda > Insecta > Diptera > Drosophilidae > Drosophila > Drosophila eugracilis. The sequence continues at coordinate 6,126,433 of NW_024573038.1, read as the reverse complement.
ATATTTCGAGCATAAAAACCAAAACAGAGGGCCATAAAAAATCAGAACTACATAAAAGTCACTCAAGAAGAAGGACAAACGATTGAAAACTCAACTTGAATATTGAATAAGGGGCCAAGCCACAGTCAAGGCAAATTGAAAATGCCAGATATTGGCCCGGAATTAGCCGGAATGCATCCGGCATGCTAGCCACCACATATGTATGGCTAGCTGAGCTGTCAAGGACCTGACCTCAGATGATGGCGAGGAGCGGAAAAAGGTGAAAATATGCAACACGTTAATTACAATTAGCGAGCGGAAGTGCGAGGCAAAAAGTGTGGCATGCATTTCAGGCGGCCGCGGTGGAAGTGCATCAACTGGGTTTATCCATCCATTAAACTAATTAACAGCAAATTTGCATGGATCGTAAATAATCCGAGCGCACGGAGCACGGAGCACGAAGCACGGAGCACAGGACAGCGCAGGACTTTACAAAAGCCTGCAGCAAGGACGCGTTAAGGTTCCTGCGGCCACTCTTCACACACAAACACACACACACAGACATACCTGTGTACAGGTAGCTGTACTAGTAGGAAGGATTTTAATTAGAAAATTCCAGGAATACATTAAAATACGCCAAGTGGCTGTGCAAGAAGTGAGTAGCAGCAGCAGCAGTTGTTGGCCGGATTTGTGTGTGGAGCGCATTTAACACCGGGCTGCCTTTTTTCCAGGACCTTCTTTCTGTTGATATTTTGTTTGGCTTTTGCATTGCAATTAGCGTGCAACTGTTGCGGATTTAGCACTCTGCAATTAGCCATCCAGTGGATGCTGCTTAACTTGGCTAAGACAAAAGGACTAATTGGCAGAAGCGAAAACACCAACTAAGTACAGGATGATAAGTCGATCTGCCAAAGCTCTCTTCTTGGTTTCTTCTCCAACCCTCTGTCACCAGCGGTAATTTAAACATAACCTGTCCGCCATTGACCCAGTTATCCGTCGCTCGGCATTTGCATTTGCATGTGTGAAGGACGCAGGATAACCAGGGCGTTGATTCACTCATTAAAATAACAACAGCTGACGTTTAAACAATGTTGAAGGGGTCAACGGGGCGGATGGGAAATGGCCAAAAACCTGATGAGGGTCCTCGCTGAAATCGAGAAAGGATGCGGCAAGGAAGTGTCAGCGGAAGGCTAAAGGGGAGGATAACTTTTGCTGACAACCGGTGGCGTATGAGCAACGAAGTTCGCCTGCGGGGGATTGAAGTTTTCTGATTTGAGAGGAAGCCAACATCTCCAAGTTGGGAATGACATGTGTCATTGTTAAGAGAAGAAAATATTGCTGATTACGGCAATTAGCATGGTTAAGAAATAAGTTAAAATCGGGATTACTTTGTGGGGTGACAGGGAAAATTCTGTGGCTATTTGATAGCCAACCTTGGAGTTTGATGGAAAATCGCTTTAAATTCGTCTAACATTTTGTTTAATTTCTATGACTACAAAAATTATATGTAATTAAATTATACAAAAGCCAAATTAACTGTCATTATATACCCCTCAGTTAACCTCGTAGTTGAGATGAGCCACCATCTCTACGACAATAGACTTTAATTACCTCCTCGTGATGATACCAGAAGATGTAGGCCGGCGGTTCGGGGCTGAACTTTACAGTGCAAGTGAGATTTATGGTGCTGCCTTTATCAACGTGAAGGTCAGGACCTCCCAGGATGGTGGCCGTTGGCACTGGAGACACCGAAAAAGATAGAGCAAGGCGTGGAAAATGTAAGTGCATGGAGAAAAAAATGTCCAAAAAAGAGGAAAATATAAAAAAGGATGAGAGGTGGGCCCTGTTCGTTGGCTGGCACTGTAGAATAATAAAGTACGAGATAAAATGGAATTATTGTCGTATAAAAACCAAGTCCTCGACGTTCCATCGACATCGCCTTTGCCATTGCCTTTGCTTCTTCCTTGGCCGTGCGTGTTGCTCACTCGTTTGCTGTGTGTAATTTATTTGTTCAACAACTTCGGTTTTTTCCAGCATTTTCTTTCTTGGTTTTTTGGTTTTTTGTCATCAGCCGCTCACCGAGTGCCCTTTGTTATTTGCGACGACAAATGGTGGATTTTTTATGAAGCCCTGCACTGAAACCGAATCGGCATCGGGCATCGGAATACCGACCCCACTTCAACTTCAACTCACCGACAACATTCAGGCGAACGAAATAGCTCCGGACCGGCTGCGTCGATATCTGGCACTCGTACATGCCGGCGTCCCGTTTCTGGGCCCATTTTATCTGCAGAGTCCAGTCCTCGGTGTCCTGGTGATGTGTGGCCTGAAATCGCTGGTCGGAGGTGTAGGTGTATGAGCCCACTGTCAGTATATGGATGTCGCGGTGCCGTATCCAGGACACCTGCAAAATTCCAAAACAATCGCAAATATTTGTACTCTTGCACAAGGCTAAATCAAAAGGATTGCTCTTCTGGGGAAAGGGCTTCTAGAGAAAAATGGGTAATCAACTTAATGGAGAGCCTGTATTGGTCGGCGGAATTTATGAGATTTAACCGGGCAGATAAATTAGTAAGTTTGTTTTCGAAAATACATGAATTGGATTAAGAAAAGTGTGTAGTTTAAAGAAGAAAGAAAGTTTTTTAGTTTAATAGGAAATATAAAATATAATACCAAGACTTCAAATCTGCAAGGATTTACCATTAAAGAAAAACTTTTAAGACCAAACTTTGAGAAAATTTGACCTTCCTGTGCTTTCTTCCTGCCAAAATATGCTAATCGCATGGATATTCTTCCTTTACCGCTTCGCATCACATTCAATTAGTCAAGTTGCACGCAGAACGATAAGGTTATTTGAAAACTCGTAAAATCGCGCCATTTGTCTGCTCCTTGAGCAGCCGCCTGTCCCATTAAAAATGCAGCAATTGAAAACGAATTGCCGACGCAGTGCCATCAAAATCGAATAAAAGCCAGCTAGAAGGAGCTAAAAATTCGCGCTGAAACGGATGTAAGATATATAAAAAAGTTTTGCATCCTTTTTCGACTGGGCGTACGTGACGTATGAGCAACGTGTGAGGACGAGCTGCTTTAAATTTCTTTTTTTTTCGGGCTAAGGCAATATAAGAGGGAAATCTCTCAGCGGAATCTCCGCGGAAATCTCTAGTGGAGGAGCCACTGCTGCTGCTGCTGCTTCTGCTGGTCGTGCTCGAGCTGTTTTTGGCTTTGCTTAATTATCACAAACTTTTTAAGTAGTTTGCGGTGCACAGAGATAACTTTGTAAGCTGGCAGGCGGCTTATGTAAACTTATTAAGTCAAATGTAAATGCAAAATTATCGCACTTGACAGTATAGTAGTGCCCACATATACGTACGCCCCCACGTACGTATAGATGGTTCTTTCTCTCGCTGAAAAGAAAGCCTGCGTGTGCGTGCGTTTAATTATACGCAATGTTGTTGCATACTTTCGAGGGCCGCCTTCGAACAATACCGTTTTCGGGTTAAGGAGTAGCACGGGCATGGATAGGGTCCTATCCTGATGGGTTGGATCCCGTTTTTAGGTTCATGGATGGCTCTGTGAATGTGCAACGAGAGTGCATAAAAGTGAGAAAAACATGGCGCTCGCACTTTTGACAACTCCTGCACACTCGCAACGACAACGCCGCCATTAAACAAACATTTTACGCAACAAATTAAAGCGTAATTAACAAGTGCACGCTGTGCTGCATGCGGTGCTGTAATGGAGCCACGCCCCCCCTCAAAAACCCCAAGCTGATGGGGTTCGGGGTGGGTCTCATATTAGCAGCAACGCCTCTGCAATATGAACAGCAAGTGCAGAGGGCAAAAAAGGGGATCACAAATCAATATTGAAATTCGTAACTAAACTTTCAAAAAATTTAATATTTAACCAACCATTTGAAATAAACAAAAAATAGAAAATTCGTATAAAATAATATTTCATTTAAAGTAACTTAAATCAGGGCTAAATTTATTTCAAATTTAAGATACTTTTTCTTTTCCGTGTACAACATCAGAAACAGCAACAACAGCTCGACATTCCGCTTCAAGTTGCAAGTCGTGCCCAGTGGGGGGAGTCATTGAGCCACCAGGGTGGCTGGGTGGTTGTGCAAAGTGGTGCAGAAAGGGTGGTGTTGCGTCAGGGTGGTGTTCTGTGGCGGCAGTGCAACTTTTGGCTTCGTACAACTCGGACTGTGAGCCAAGTGCTGTTGACGCGTGCGGCGAGAGCAATTTCATGAAATTGTTTAAATAATTTCGCGCTCAAATGCAATTGAGAGTGCTGAAGCCGGAGGGGGCCAGCTGCGTGGGCGTGGGCGTGGCAGGGCCAAAGCTCAAAAAGGCTCGCCCACTTGAGGTTGAACAGTTGATGTATGTGTTAGCCGACATGGGTGAGTTTTCTGGGAACTGCCACTCGTTCCTCTTTTGTTTGGCAAGAAATTAAAAGTTGCGCCCTGCTAACGGCATCCTGCAACGCCATCCGCATCCGCATCCGCATTCGCATCTCCATTTCACTGGCTGCCAGCGGGATCCACTTCCTGGTGGCGCATTTGTGTCAAGTACTCACGAGCGAGCGTGTTGAAAGTTTGTTGGTTTTCGGCATCGCATTTTTCCCTCCCCCTGGCGAAAATGAGAATTGGCAAGCATCTATATGCAAATTTTCCACAGTTTTTCAGAGGCTTTTAAAGCATCTCCTGGGGCACAGACGTGTGTCCTTCAGTCACATTAATCGCCTGCCATTCGCCTGTCTGCCTAATTATTCATAAACCTATCTGTGGGCCGAAAAGTTGATCCCCTTTTGCCGTCACCTTTGACAATTATATTCATTTCATTAAACACATTTTAAAAGGAGGCCAAACCCGGCATCCCATGTGCCCTAATTAAATCCAACAAAACGCTTACAAAACACATGAATATATATCTGGGTTGAATTTTTATACACCGACTAAATGTGACAGCAGAAAACACTGGAAGATTAGGCTCCTGGAGGAGCAGCAGGTTGCCTCGGGGCGACCTTTTTCTTGTGACCCGGGAAAATCTTGGGAACGGGGGCAATTAAAGCAGATAAACAAAGGAAACAATTGCAAAACAACAACAGAACAACAACAAAAAGAGAATGGTAAGAATAAAATTGCTAAATTTTCAAAAGAAAAAGAAAAAACCCAAAAAAAACCAACAACTTGGAGGCAAGTTAAAAGTCGCCTTACCGCAAAACGCAAACAAAAGGCGGCGTAAGGGGGGTAAGGTTAAGGAACTAATTAAAAATTTTGCCGTCATGCTAGGGGAATTACATTTTTAGTCTACGCGTCGACGACCAGGTTAGGAAATCAGCCAAGAAATCAACGCAAGAGGCGGCGGCGTTCGTTGGTCACAAAAAATAAAAATTATTCCGCGCATGGAGAATAAACGAAAGTTGGCGCAAACTTTAATGGCAAGGCGACTCGTTGTCGTCACGCACGACAACAAACTTTTCGACACGAGTACGCTGTTAACCCCGAATGTCCCCAGCCAAAAAAAGGGAGTCACTAGGTGTACACTTTAAGAAATAAGAGGCAACAAGAATGTTTATAGACCAAGGAAATTATGTTTCTTTGTCACAATTTCTAAGGAAATAAGCATGTATAAAATCCAAATAAAAGTGATTTAAAAAGTTGAATATTAATCCTTAACATTAGCTTACAGCCATTTTCTTCAAGTGCCCCATCTTCGAGCAAAAACTCACCGTTTTGTTGGCCAAATTGCGCACACGGCAGCTGAGATAGGCGGACTTGCCCATGAGGGCGGTGACATTGCGCGGCGTCGAGGGATCGAAGTAGGGCTCCATCCATTTGGGATGGGTGTAAGCGGCGGTGGGTGCGGTGGGCAGGAGTAAAGCCGCCTGTCCCGGAGTCGCTGTGGTTGTCAGCAGGTCGTCCAGCGAATTGTAGCCCTCGATGGGTCCCTGCACACCGCCGTTTGTCATGTCTGAAATGAAATGGTTTCCCAAAAAAAAGAGAAAAGAAAACGCAGTGAGAAGTGAATTTTTCGGTGTGAAAAAGTCAAAAGCTGCAAATAGACACAAATGCATCTAAAAACCTAAATCCCCCCCTCCCTCCCAACCACCCCCTGTGGCACATGTGTATGCAAATGTGAACCTTTTATCTTTGTGCGGTTCACCACGAAAATATTAAAAACCCAAAGTGCAGCTGTTGGCAAGAAATTTGTGTAGCATGCCAGTCGCACACAAAATGACATTTACATTCATTCAGTCACTCGGCTACGCCTCCTCCACACCCCCTTTCCACCCCAAATAAAAGAGCCCTAACACGTTGACTAACACTCTTTGGATGCAGTTGTCATGCAGGTTTGGGGTTCCAATTCGAGTACCGCCCTAACTTTGCTCATTAAAAGTGTCATGTTGCTGGAAGCTCTGTGGTCGAAAGGTGAGTCCAACTAGCTTCGGGCTAGGGTATTAGGCCCAGGAGTATTTACTAGCAATTTGAATGATGACCAGGGGCTAATGGGCAAATGCATTTTTAAGAAGCAGGCAGTGGGAATGGGGTGTTGCCATTTTGAGTAAACTATTTCGTAACTTGAGAAATGAAAGGGGAAAGGATCCAAAGTCTAAAGATAGATTACCTTAATAACTTTCGTTGGAAGTAGATCATGGAAAAAGGTAAAGTTGTGAAAAACAAAACTGAAACACTGCCTAAAAGTTATTATTCACATTTTATTTTTAGATATATCAAATGATATTCATTTAAGCTTCAATATAGAAAGCAGAAACCTTCAGAATAAAGCCATTTCAGGATATAATTGCCTAAATCTATGAATTTAATAGCCCTCAGATCAAAGAGAAGAGTTTATTTAACTAAAATAAGCTTCTGCGATAAGAAGCAAAGCAACCAAACAGTAAATTTATCTAAAGGTATCCTTTGAAAATCTGTAAGTAACCATTTGTATGTTTTATTAATAATTCAAAATATTTATTTAAGATATATTTTCTGCTTGTCATATTTTCCAGAATATAAAGCACTGTACATCGGTGAAGTGAGGCTGCCACCGGGGTCTGTGGCTCCAGCTCTTCGTTGCGAGGAACGAAAAGGGGTTAAGGCGGGAAAGAGAAAGCAGAAAGTATGAGGGGGGAAGGGAGAAAGAGGAGGCAACCTTCAAGCGAGTGAAGTGTTTGCGGTTGGCAAGTACAAGTGCACACACACAAACACACACACACACAAGCGGAATTGTGTCACAACTACATACACACACAGATGGCAACCACAAGTCTCCCTTTTCTTTTTCTGCGGCGAACCCTTTTCACTGTCGGGCTCATGGTTATGCAAAATATTTGCACTCAAATCATATTTCAAGGATTAAAACTTGCATTCATTCGAAAACTGTTTTTCCACATGCACGCCCTCAAACGCACATAAAATACACAGAAAAAATATTGAAAGGGTATTAACTATTGATTTATGGTTGATTTAAATCACTTTTGGTAGAAATAATATGAGGGATTACTAAGAAAAAAGCGCCCTTAAAAAATCCTTTTCCAAAGATAAATATTTTTATAAAAATTAATTGATTTCTGATTGGATTTTTGGTTAATTTTTCTTTACTAAAAATACTTCCTAAAGTTGCTTTATTAACAAGATTTATTAATTTAAATTGGCTCTCATTTTTTCTCTCTCTGCATAGCCACAACTTCGGCTTCATTAAACAAAAGGCAGCTGGGAAAATCCAGTCGAACTCCCCATCCCCGCCCAAGTGACGCGCTTTTCCAAGCATGTGTGGGCGTGGCAAGCTCAATATGCTTAATGTGGGTAAATTTGAGTGAATGTGGCATTTAATTTCAACTTCTCCACTGCAATTGGCATCAGCTGCACCACAGTCACCACTTACCCAGCTGGCAAATGCACCTCCTTTCTGTCTATCTGTCTGGCTTACTGCATTTTGCATTCTGCATCCTGTATCCTTCGACCCGCAGGACATTGTGCATTTGTCGCTGCTCGGCTTAGTGGTTTGTTAACTACACTCATGTTAATGTTGCTCTTATTCCCCAAATGCAACTATAAGACATGCCATTTTGTGGTCCTCGTTCTGTGTAGCTTTCGGGTAGAGTTATTATGAGAAAATCCCCATAATCGAGTGAGTTCCTGCAATCCCTGAGTGAACGGCAACAATAGTCGAAAATTTATTGCAAATATAATCCGGATTTCATACTAGGGATATCATTATAAGCCAGTTGATTGCTCAGAACTATAAAATATTAATTTTCTGTAATTAGTTTTAAGTTCTGAAGAGCAAACTTTAGTTTTGAAGTTTATAGGGCAATCCACTGGATCAAATCTTGACTAAATCTAGTTTTTATTTATTTTCTTACTCAAATTTACAAACACCAAGACTTTCCCTTGATTAAAGCCTTAATAAACCAGCCTGGTTGGTCTTTGAGCAGCAAGTAAATTCGAATTCAATTGCCACCGCTGAATTTTCCTCATTTGAGGCCGATGGGAAAGCGGCATGTGTGCAAGTGGGTGCCAGTCGAGTGTGTGTTTTCCCACTTTTTCTCCTCATGTGCGTGTGTGTCTGAGGGGGGGGGTTGGTTTAATCATTACGGGGGCTAGGCCATTCCACCAGTCACCTTCACCCCTGCCTTCTGCCAACCTCCAAAAAAGAACCCATCCCATAGATCCCAACCCACTCACTTCACCCACTCACACAATGACTTTGCATATTTGCCCTTAATTTTCGACAACGTTGACGAGCCGCGCAGAGCAATTAAGAAAACTTTTGCAATTTTCACGCTTTTGTTTCGGCGTTTTCTCTTTTTTTTTTCGCTGCTCTCACCCATTTCCCTTTTTCGGCGGAGAGACGTCACACAAGGAATATGGCTGAAAAAGGGCCGCAGGTCCTGAAAGTCGACTGAAATGATGCGTAATGTGCAACACTTTGAACCGTTGGCTCAATGAATTTAGCTTATAAAGCCCGCCCACCCAAAAGCCAACCCCCATTATTGCCTGCTTATGTTGGGGCTGTAATTTAGGAAGACGGGTTCCCCCAACGCACTTAATTGTGTTTAATGGCATTGAATTTCATAGTAAATATCGTTACATTTCGCTGCCTTCGCTGCGGTAATTAAAAACCAACATTGGCTGGATATCGAGTTTCACGGAAACCTTCTCTTTCTGTTTGACTCTACAGTTCGTCCTCTTGTTTCCAGCTCTTGTTTATACCTGGTGATGGTGTATAAAGAGGGGTATATTGTGCTTCTTTAAGTGGTTGAGAGATATCAACGCTGTCTTAAGATATTAACTGCAAATTATACGAGAAATATTGAAGGAATAGCCATGAACGACTACTAGGTATCCCAAATTCGACACCCTCTTCCACAACCTCGTTCCTAGCCCTTCTTTCTCTATTGACTACTTTATCGCCGCACTCATTTGAGATGACGAGGGCAATTGGATGGGTCTTGAACGTGGCCTGCCAGCGGCTCCTTGAGTAATGATGCCTTTTGACATTGTCTAAGCGATTTAATGCGTGGAATCGTGAGTTGGCTGGAAATCAAATGGGCATTGAGATGTTCGTTGGCCCCTCGAATATGCATGCGGCCATGCCACTCAACGCGTCAACTCAACCATATAGACCCTGGACCCTGAACCGCAGAATCCATGGAACCCAACGGAAACCCACCGAACCACTCCAGGATCGAGTCACTCATTTATTTATGTTGAGCACGGTGCATTGGGAGGCTTTTGTGGCCGCCTTTTGCTCGCTGTTCGCTGCTCTTTTGGCCATCATCGCCTGCGGCTGGGATGTCTTAATTAAGCTTAAATGATGCTGCAAAATTTATTTCATCTCGCACCAGGAGCGATATTGCCAGCTGGGGGATAAGGTGCTGATGGAGAGTAGCATCTTCTATACACGCCTGCCGTGCATATAAATTATCCACGCAAATTACATGGCACGAAAATTGAAATTGTGTATGTGGATGTGGATGGGCGGTTTGTGACGGCGGTAGGCGTGGCAGAGCTGTCTCTCTTGAAAAGGCTGTCATATTTGCGCCGTTTCTTTGCTTCACACATAATAATTTTTAATGCTGTTCATTAATTAGCGTCAATCGAGAGCAGCTTAATTGCTCGCATGATTACCCCCAAAGAAGTGAAGAAAATACAATAAAAAAAAAAAAGAGAGAGGAAAATGAGGCGAGTTCACAAATTGCAAACACAATGAAAGGCTGCTTGGCGAGTTTCCTACCGAAAAGTTGATCATATTCTCCGCAGGAGTTGAAGCCATTAATTGGATATAAGTGATTTACAAGTTCATAAATTGCTCGTCATTATTCAAGTTGTTTTTTTTTCGGAAAATGAAAAATTATGCATTTATTGTCAAGAATGTGTCGCATTAAAAACGCAGTTCAAAACGAATTCATTAGTGGAGTATCAAATGGAATGGATTGCTTAATAAATTAAATAACTCATTTGTTAAAAAAAAATGAGATTTATAATGAAAATAATAATAAATTACAATAATTTCCGTTTTTATTATTTTAAAATCCTTTAAATAAGTTTCTAATCATGCATTAAAAATATTGATTTAGCTATTAGCTTAAGCGAATCATGAGATATCGCTAATAATATTTTTTAATCCCACCAAATTATCTCTAAAATACCATCTAAAAAAGTTTCTAAACTTTTACTAAACATAAAAACTCACCTCTAATAATAAGACCCCTTTAGCCACCATAACCATTAATAGAAAAACAAATTCTATGTACAAAATATTCGCCATCTCTCATAAGAAAATAGTTTATTTATGAGAATTTCAGTGCAATTTAGTAGGTCAACTTTCGACAGGCAACTTTTTCGCTCAAACCTTGCCCGCAAAAGTATGCTATGAAAAATAAATCCGGCCAGCCTCAAAAGGAAATAGTTTGTGCATGAGGAATTTGTTGGTTCCACTTAATTTGTTTCGGTATATACCGCTGCACACACACACACACACTGGTTTATAATCAAGACACATTTCCCGGCTGTCTGAGGCAATTTAAGGGCTTAACATCCTGTTTGCTGCCTTTGTCTCTTGTTATCTTCAACCTTGATTGACAACATTTTTGTGCAGCGTCCTCCTGGTTGTTGTTGCTGTTGTTTTTCCGGCTTGTTTGTCTTTGCATAGCCACTTCGTATGACAAAACATGCGATACGACACGACAACAAGAACAGGCAACAACTCACACACGACCAAGGGTGTGTATATATATAGATATACACACACACACACACACACACACTTGGCTTAGACACAAGCATAATTCTTGTTATGAAATATTCGTAAAATTCATACAAAGTACAAGCAAATGGCATGTGAGTAAGTTAAAAGAAGTGTGTATGTGTGTTTGTGTGTTTATGGATGGTTTTCCTTTGGCCTGAGAGTGTATAAGTGTGTGTGTGTGTGTGTGTGCTTTACAGGCATTGAAGAAGGCCAACAGCATAAAGTGAAGTTTATACAAGAAGTTGCCTCTGCTCCTGTTAGTCCTGGAAGTCCTGGTTTTACTGTTCAGGTTCTCGTACTCGTTTTGGTACTCCTTCTGGTTCTGGCATGGCTTATCACCTCTGGCATGGGTTGAAGCTTATAATGAAGCATTGTTTGCCGCTCAAAGTTTGGCCAGAATGGAAAACAACAACATCAGCTCCAGCTTCGGCTTCGGCTTGAACAAAAAGACCAGCCCCAGGGCAACTGGCAGGGAGAATGGTGAAATCTTGGTCTTCAGCAGATATTAAAACAATATTTACCGTGACTAAAGTTGGTCGCATAAATGCATGCAGCTACTTATACAGAAACCAAAGTACATTCGCTTACAACTTGGCAAGAACACTGAGAGAAATAAGTTTGGAGTGTCTTCTTAATATTCTATTCTGAGAACCACTTCATATGGAGTTTGTTTTCCAAGAAACTGAAAGTTTAAATCAATGGAAAAATGAAAAACTTTGAGTGGGCCATATTTGCATGATAATTTAAATCAAGGACTCCCCCTTTGGGCCTGGTTAGCCTTTGGTTTTGGCCAGCAATTTGCCTGCTCAGTCCTTGATTATAGCTGCCCCATTGCCGTCTGTTATTGTTTGGCATTTTGCACTAATCTCGATTTTATTAATGATCACCATAGATTTTCCAATCAGAATGTGTAATGCCTTTGTGCCCTCTCAAAAAGGGGAGCCAACCCAATGGCCACGCCTCTATGGACCCTTTTTGGGACCCCTATGGGTGTGTGTGTGTGTGAAAGAAATCTATTCAATGACTTGGAAAAGGGTCTGGCCATGTCCTTGGAACCGGGCAAGCAACCCGAAGAAGCCTGACTGACAGTCACAATGTTACATGGCCAATGGATTTGCCTCGATTGAAGGACACAACTGCTGTAGAATTTTAATTGCGTGTGTTAATTTTTGGGTTTCTCTGCCATTCAATTTAAATTTATGGTGCACAGCACCCAAACCCATAAATTGAAGTGGGTCAGGCGGCAATTTAAAGGCACAATTTATTATCATGGCGCTGGGTTTTGGGTATCCTGCGAAAATTGCTTCTTACTCCGGGATTCGATTGATGTCTTCAACGATTGGCCAGGTGTCGTGCGGTCTCTGCATTATGCAATGCAACTTAATCAATCAGCAGCTGCGTATCTTGATAAATGTCGGTTAAGCGTTTTGGAGTTGTTTTTTCTCTCTCCTGAGCACTGTTCACTCTCTCTCTGTTCACAGACCGGAAACCACAATGTAGACATTTTAATTGAAGGCAGGCAAAGTGACATGTCACAACATGTCGGTTGGAGAAAAACGGGCGGATTGCATATTTACAATTGGCGGCAAACCGCAAAAGGCAAACTCGATTGCAATTGCTGAGCCGGCTGCCGCAATGAAATATTAAATTCAAATGAAAACACAATAGATTTTGCTCAGCTCTCCCTAGGCATGTTGGTTTCTTTTATCGCTCCCCATCAACCATTGCAATATTTAGGAGTACAGTGGGACAGTAAAGCTGATTGGATACTCAAAACTTAAGCACCCATAACCCAGCTCAAGCTTATCCCTCTAAGTTTTATACAGTTTTTGGCACATTTTATGCCACTGTAAGCCGACACAGCTGCTGTTGCTACTGGAAAACCACATGGCAAAGTGCAAACAAACATATAATAAATCATTTTTAAATAATTCACAATCTGGCCAAATGGCAGGCCGGCAAACACCAGTCTGTATGCATGTGTGCGTGCGTATCAATGTGCAACTGAAGTCGAGCTATAAAGCTGCCATTTTCAGAGGGTGTAAAAAATGTAAGAGAACCAACCAAAAAAAAACACACACACACATGGCTAAAATGTCGCTTTTCTGGTCTTTGGGCTCAGCACAAGCTTCACTTTTGGCCATCACGAATTCGATGGCAGATCCACAAAACGTGCTGCCATCGCTGGGGAGGATTGAGGCTTTAAGAACTGCCCCATTCGTAGTTTTTTTTTTGTGGGGGTTTTTTGGTTCTCTGCCATCTAGCCATTTCATATGCATGTGGCTTAGAGGCGGCGAAAACTGAGGGAGTGGCAAAGCAACTTGTTTGCCGAACGCGTTTTGCCTGCAAGTTCCATTGCCAGCTTCGAGTTTGATTGAGTGCCCCTCCGGTTGATGGCCGCATTTGGAATTGAGTTAAAACGTAGCAAATGACTTAAAAGTGCCAACTATGGCATGCTTAGCCATGTCTGTTCCTCTTTTGGCCCTCCTGTCTGTCCATCAGGCCATCTTCATCAGGCACACACGAGTGTCAGTGCTGAGGAATTTAGTTAAGAAGAAGTAGCTAGGTCCAGGGGGTTTATGTTATTAAGGGAAAGGTTTAGATTGTTTTAGGAAGTGTACTTTGGTCCATGGTAGTTCAACAATAAGTGCAGATATATGGAAAATAATAATAATTTTAGATTAGGTTTGGGTTTTCTATGAGTTTTAAGAACTTTTAAGTTTATTTCTTGTAAAAAATCAGCTTCTCTTCGAATTTTGTAACCATTTTTTAGTCATTCCAGTCAAACAGCTTTTACCTTATTGAACATTTTTAGTTAGCAATTTATTAAACAGCCCCCTTTGGCTGTAAAATATCCCATTTAGCAGCACTGATGACGTGCAATCAGTACAAAGTCGTTGTCGCAGGAGGAGGAGGATGTGTCGGGATCTGTGCAGTGACAGTTATTCACTTACATAGTGGCACTTAGTTATAGACCGATGGCAGGACGAGGAAGAACGTGCACAATCATTGCGTCAGTCACGTTTTGAATTGAAGAAATTCATCAGACAATTTCGACGGCGACACACACAGAGCGAGAGACAGAGAGCAGAGTCATTCCTTTAGCTACAGACTAGAGTTCTCATCCTTCGTCAGTGAGCACTTTCTGTTTTTTGGTTTGGGTTATGCTGAAACTTAAGTTCGTTGCCAGCAATTTGTATTCCGTTGAGTGGGTTTTACCTCAAAGAAAAACACAAAAAACGGGCACGAAATTGATTGAATTAAATTGGGATTTTTATGCGTGCATGATTGCATTGATGAGCGGCTTTCACTCTCTCTTTTTCATCTACAACTTTCGAATGGTTTATTGTTTGAAATTCTCATCAGCAGATTTATAGTTGATGATGCCATTTTTATGTGCCTTTTGTTTATTGCGTGAAATGCAACGAAATGGCAGCGTTTAAGCTTTTTATGGCTTTTTCTTCAGCGCCAATGATTTGCACATGCTCATCGCCAGCAAATTGAATAGTTTAAATAATTTATGGTGGCATTTATGTTTTTGTTTAACTTACGATTGTGTGGCAACATAACCATAACAATGTTGCAATATCAATTTAACAGATGAATGCTTAAAACTTTCTCTCTCTCTCTTTCTCAATAAACACAGCTTAGTGGAAGTTCTAAAAATAACATTTAAACTAAAAATAAAACACAGACGAGTATATGAAAAGTCATCCATTAGGAGTCTGTGCACCCTTTTTAAAATCCCTCTGTTAATTTTCCACTTGGTTAACCTCAGTCGTTCAGGTGTGCGGCAAGCTAATCTGAAAGCCTTTAGCCCAAAAACGTGCCTCAAACCCATCTGCCAACTAGTCTGTTTTTTTCTCTTGCCAGCTGATAAGTCAGCGAGGAAAGAATGAAAAAAAAAGAGAACAAGGACCTGTCTGATAATATTTTAACAGTAATTCAATCGACGTCAGGTGCAGCAGACTCCCAGGGGCCCCGAAAACCGAACTTAAAGTGACTGGCAAACAAAGAAAATAAAAGTCCACAATGCAGTGGTAATTACAAGTCAAGCCACGGCCTTACAGTAGGACTTGATTTATACACTGAGGGAAAAAGTTCTTTAATATTTATAACATTTAGTTCAGAATTTGTCAAAGAAGAAGGTTACTTCTGAGGAAAACTAAGAGAAAGACTAGATCTAAAGTGGATGCTATTAAAAATCAGATTTCATCAACTTTGTGGTTAAGGTTGGGTATAAACTATATTATATTTTACACTTCCTATATTTAATATTAACTTATTTTATTCCCTGTGCACTTTTGTCGCTCGTCCTTTGGAATCTGATAGCTGCCTGAGTCCGTCGCCATCGATGACGGGCAGCAGCTGCCAAGTTGCCAGTGCCAGGCACGCGCTGCAGTCGGAAGCCGGGAGTAGTAATCGGGATTCAGGAGTGAAAATCAAGAGAGGGAATAGGGAACTGGGAAAGGGGCTCGGGGATTGGGCAACCAGGAACGAGGAACAAGTAACATGTGTGTGGATTCCCAGGAAACGTTGGCTGTTCGTCTGCTTGGCCAAAATCACAACAGCAACAGAAGGCTGGAACATGAGCTATATTCATAGCCGTAGTCGGAGTTTAATGAAGGGGGAACTGTGAAGGGGGGGGACTCACATCCCCGAAGGACTCGCCATTTAACTGGCTGGACGAACTGGGCCTCACGGGGCTCAGAGCACTGAATGAAATACATTTTTTGCCGCTTGGCTTTCCTTTGTTTTCCCTGCGCTGCTCGTTCACATTTTTCTTCACCTGACTTTCCACCAATTTTCCCAAACCCATTCCTCCCCCTGCCTCACTGCCATACCATTCCGCGTGCTGTGTTATAAATTTCGAAAGTACACACACGTGCTCACGTACGAGCTTTCCTGTGTTTGCCTCTGCGCTAGATAGCAGCTCCTGCAGGCTGTGCTGGTCCTGCTACTCCTGAAACCGCTCCCTAAATCTGCGGCTGGGGCAACTCAAAGTGGAAATGTTTGCCTTATTAGTACATTCAGCAGTAAAAATGTGTTAATCTATAAACGTGTGCGCTTCGCAGCTCACTGCTCACTGCTCCCAGCTCGCTGGCCAAAAAAAAAGGATATGCAGTTAATGCACAGAAAACAAATACTTAGAACTTGGGATACTGGGAAAAAGTGACTAAGATTTGCTATGAATATTCCATGGTTTTAAGTTAACTTGATTCCCCAATCAAATCTATAAGATTTAGCCATAGAAAAGCTCATAAAACTCTCTCCTTTAAAGAATAAAATTCTGAAAATTTAAAATGATTTCAGGTCACGTCATAGAATTTATAACTATTTTCATCTTTCTTTTTTTTTCGTATTTTATTTTATAAATTTCTCACTCTGTGGCACTATATTATTTTAGATTGCCCGCGAGACTAGGCAGCCAGATTTCGTTTGCCGGTCGCAGTTCTTTAATGAATTTATCGCGTGTTGGGGCCACGTTCCACATACGCCTCGTGTGCCAGGCAGCCGTTAAGCATGCGGCAAGTACAAGGACACGCAGCAACACTACTCCACATCCTTGCTGCTTGCCTGCTTCATTAAAACTATGTGCTTTTAATGTTTACCGCCTGGGTAGACACGGAGATGTCTGATGGTGTGTCGGGACGGACAGGTGCCATGACCATGCCCGTAAAAGTGGATGTGGATGATGAGAACGACGACGACGACGACGATGATGATGATGATGATGTTGCTGCTGCTGCCACTTTGAGCCTGCCATGTAAAACATTAAAATTTGACAGCTTTTAATGGGACGAGAGATATGGAGTGGGCGTGGGCTGGGCACAGCTGGCGATATACTTTGGCGCTTCCTGCTGATGACGGCCTTTAATCGCTGGCTGCATAACTGATTACCAAAACGACCAGATGCCCCATGCACCGAGTTATCGCTGCTCCATGCCGCTCGATTCAACTCGGATATAAATCATCCGGCAACAAGGAACGCCACTTGGCATGCAGCCAGCCCAGCAAAAGGGGAGCCAAAGGTCCTGCCACTTTGGCAGGCGAATTATTGTTTTCCAATTAATAAATGTCAATTTCGCTCGAGGCGGCAAAAACAAGGTCAGAGTCCAGCAGGAAACACTTGCAATGCAGCGAACTATGGTTTATGCGATTAGCAAAGTCACGATATTGGAGAGATCATGAAGAGGGAATAGGGAGAAAATGATCTCAAAGTTTGGTAAGTTCTTTAAGCTGTTCCCTACAAAAATCTTTGTTTATTTCTCAATATTTATAACAGGTTAGTTCGAGATGATAGAGATTTCACGGAATAAGGTAATAATCCTAGATAGGACTTGAAAAATCAGTAAATTTTTCCACAATTAATATTCACAGGAGAATGTATTAACCAGCTGGCTTCTACGGCTTATGGATGGCTGGCAATTTTTAGTCCAACCAATCGAGTAAATACAATTTTCCAGGCAGCACTTGCTCATATTTCTCCGATCGTTTCTCTATGCGAAAGAGAAAGTACATACGTATATTTACGACATAAACCAACAGAGTAACAGTGACTGCAATATGTTTTGTACACTTGACCAAAACGGGAGCTGGCGCTGTCATCTTAAATAAACGACATGACTGCCAGGGGCTTAGCCTGCAGGGCTGCCAAGCCACTTGCTGCCATGCCAGCCCAACTTTCCCCAACTGTGTGTACATACACACACCCGAGTATATGTGTGTCAAGCGGCGCCTTTCGCAATGAAGCATAATGGACGTCGTAATGGCCAAACGTGCGTATGTACCAAAAAAGAGAAAAAAACGAAAGGGGGAAAGGGATGCTGCTGCAGCATATGTAAATGCAATTTGTAACATTTTTGCTCAGTTTTATGAATTGACAATGATTTCATTTTGGGTTTGTTTGACAGCCAGAATGCGTCTGCTGTGCGTGTGTAAACTTACACGACTGACTGTGCCAAGAAATTTTTGTATTTTTATTTACTTTATGGCAGATGTAGCCCTGCATTTGCTTTTCCTTCAGCCATAATTGCATTCTCGCATTTTTGCTTGCCTTTGATTACTGTTCGGATTCGGATTCGTATTTCGTGTCAGTGTCCTTGTTGCAATTGCAATTGCACTTGTTGTAATTGCAATTTACGTTTGTATTTGAGCGGGAATGGGGGCGGAGTACTTTTCTTCGTTTGGATTTGGATTTGGTTTACGTGCGGACGAAGCGAAAGCAGAGATCTCCTTGGAAATTTCCGACTTAAATTATCACCGACTATGAGCCGGCAGCTGGAAATTTGCGAGAATTTGTGGTGTTGTGCAAACTTTTGTGGGTGTTTTTGGGTGAAACATGGTTGGAAATGGTTGGGTAAAGCCGAAGGGGAAATCCAGCACGTACAATCCCCAGCAGCTGCATTGGCGGGGCTGGGGGAGGGTTGGGCCCATACATAAGGATCTGGTTTGGCTTCGTTCGTTCGTTGTTGCTTTAGCTGTTCAGTAGTTTTTCTTTTTGTTTTTGTAGAAAGAGGCTGCTCTTCATGTTTCCAAAACCAAAGCGAAACCATTCCCCCTTCCCGCTTCCACCACCTGGAAATGTTATGCAATCACACTAATGCTCAGCTTGTGGCCAACATGCACGGAACACAGGTAAAAACCGACAGCGGACAACGACCCGTCCATTCGCAGAGACATCTTAAAAACACGAACGAGAGAGCTTTTTATTAACGGCCACCGCAGCAGCTTGGAACAACTCGAACCGCTTGGCTAACCTCGATGACCGCTAAACACGTCTGGACCACGCTGCGTATGCGCAACGCGCCACTGTTTATTATCCGCGTGGAAAATAATTAATGACACTAAAAAACAGAGCACACTCCCAAAGGCACTGACGATGAAAGCGGGCAACATTAATTAATAAAAGGCAATGAACTCTGCGGAAAAGGTACTTTGATATGAGAGGAAAAGCAGATTTATTTTCTAATATTTCCATACTTGGAAAATTCTTTTAAAGTAAGATGAGATCGATAACCATAAATATTTAAGTTTAAAAATATGCCAAGTAATTTTAAAACACCTTCAGGCTAGGTAAAAGTTGCAAAACCCAAAACATATTTAAACTTTTTTTTGAATTCTCACAAAAAACTCTCCCTAAAAAAAGAACAAAAAACCATAATTGCCACACCGTATATTTCCGGTTGTTGCGGCGCAAGCCCTCCAGGCGTTATTCACATATTTTCTTTCAATTATGCGCAATTTGCCTGTTGAGTAAATAAATCTTGGCCATTGGTGGCCCAGTGGAGCGTATAGTTACCCAAAAACTTGTCCAACGGCACACAGAAACAGAAACTCACGAGGGCATTTTTGGATTTTTCATGTTTTTTTGGCTTTCTACATGCATGTGCTACAATATATATATATGGGCAAACAGATGACGTCCGTGTTGCCTGTTAAATCATCATGAAATTTTTAAAACCTGCATACACTTCATTGGCCATGCGTGGGAAGGGTCTGGGGTGGTTTGGTTCTTTAAAATGCATGAAACTCTGCCCGTCCGAAGGCAAACAAATGCTGCAACCTTAATGGTTCTACCACCTCCCAGTGCCACGCCCACCCTCGACTTCGGGACACTCCTTGGTCTAAAGGCGTAAGTTATATGCACATTAATTTGCCCCGGCAGCAGCCAGAAGCATTTGTCTTGCCATACGTTAGGTTGGGACAGGCTACCCTCGAACTGGAACTGTTACCAAAGTGTAGCCACTGCACGGAAAACAATTTGTGATTCGTTCTAGGATAGAGTCGATGGTATAAATTACAGGTTAATACTTTATACATTCAATCAGGAGGGGATCTAAAGGAATTTCTTTAAGTTTTTTGGGTGCTGTGTGAGGAGCTAAGAAATCTGCTTTGATTTTAAAGCTCTGCTAGGTATGACTTTCATCGATTTAAAAGCACTTTTTCTTTTATCTGCAATAAAATATTTTACAGCATTCTTTTAGCACTTCAAGTGATTTTAAATTATCAGGGATTACTGTATCATTTTTGCTTTAAGGCTATAAAATATTTAATGTTGTCCTAACAGATGTTTTGGACTGAGAAAAATAAGTTATTGCCCTGAAAACTTCGGTTAAGCTTCTTAAAATTCCACAGATTAAAAATGTAGAAAATTGTAAAACCTCTGATTATGTTTTAACCTTAACTTAAACTACAGATTTAACAATTTTTAGTTGCTCAAAGCAGAAACTTAACTCAACAACAACAACCTAACAAGATTTCCTTCAAGTTTTATATACACTTATGTTTACCCTTTTTCTTTCAGTGCAATAATGGAGATTGGTAGGAGAAATTTGCTAGGTTGTCGCTGGCTGGATGTCGACTGTCGTCTGTCGTTGGTCCTGGTTCTGGTCCCCTGTCGCCATTACGCGCACGCACAATGGCGCTAATAAATTAAAAACGAAAGCTAATTTCTGTAATTGCGCACACAACGAGTCAACAGCAACACAGCCAACATCCAGTTACCAGCAACCAACAAGCTCCCTGGGTAGCTGGAAACGTCCTTCTCAGGGTTCCTCAGCCTTGGTCCCTGCTCCTTAATGACGGCAAAATGTCATTGTCAATTGGGGTTAGGAGATGTTGCTACTTAAGGCACCGAGATTTACGCACTATTGCCGCTCCGCTCCATTTGACATAAAGCATTTTTCACCATCCCCTTCTGCTCCCAGAAGCAGTCACAGCAGTTGCCTTTTAGCTGTGATTTTTCCAGTAATTAAATTGTATTATAGGGCAGTGGCTTGTCGAGTTTCTGAGTTTACATAGGGTGAGAAGGGG
This sequence comes from Drosophila eugracilis, assembly GCF_018153835.1. Taxonomy (NCBI): domain Eukaryota; kingdom Metazoa; phylum Arthropoda; class Insecta; order Diptera; family Drosophilidae; genus Drosophila; species Drosophila eugracilis. Next base: position 6,105,380 of record NW_024573038.1, on the reverse strand, counting down.
GGGTAGAGGGGGCACCCAGCACTTTCCCAACTAGTTGGATGACTGTAAGTAACTTACACGTAATTAGCTGCATATTTTATGAAAATTTCTGTCTCAGATGTAGGAACTCCCGGTCTCAACTTCTGGCACTTCTTAGACGGCGGTCCTTGCAGCAGCCCTCGTTAACAAATAGTGACAACAAAGAAACTTGAGCTGCTCAGCGGGAGTCCTTGCACTCGAGTTTGTATGTCAAACTATGTAAAATAAATATTAGAGTTGCAGTTTCTGATTTTAACTTGTTCTTTGTAGGTTTCCTACTTTGACTTCTCAGCCAGAAACTGCATAATAAATTTCATTTTACACCTAGTAACTGATTTTATATATTTTTTAAGCATTTTTCTTACTTATTTTGCACAAACTGAGAATTCAAATAAACAAATCTTTGGTGCATTCAGCCTAGCAAATGCCAAGGAAAAAATAAACAAAAATTTAAAAGAAAATCCTGCAAAAGCTCAACGGAAAACCTCAAAATGCACTTTTATCTCTCTCTGCGAACTTAGAGAAATATTTCAATAAGCTGGCACTAGAAATGGATTATTAAATTATTTAAAAATATAACAAAAATGTTTACTAAAATAGTTCATGAAAATAGGAAAACGAATACACAAAGTTGCCGCGAGCTAATGCTCATTGTGTTGCCAATTTGAATCCAATTTGGCTTTGTTTTTGGCCAGAAATAAATTGTATTTGTTAGCCATTAGTTGGCTGAATTTCTTTATGTGATTTGACATCTGTTAAAATGAATTTCATTCAATTTATTTAACTGGCTAACTTTTATGGTTTCAAATTGAATTTAATGTTAAGCCAGAGTCGCCGTCTGTCCCCCAAATCTCATTGTTATTTCATTAGGATTTTGAATACAGCTGGCCAATCTGTGAGAGACCATTGCGAATATCTAGCCAGAACAGCTGTCAGCTGGCACAATTTGCAGCACGTGTAATCGCTGCCTAATCAAGATGCATGGTTAAATCGTGGAGCGCAACTAATTAAGGGATAACACGGCCAACACACGAGTACTGTGGGCCCCTGACTGCACTTGAGTTATGAAGTTGTAATTGAATACGCTAATTATTTACAATCGTAATGCTGCAGCCGAAGTCTGCGGTATTTATGGGCCTGGAATGCCAATTAGGGTTTGGGCTTAAAACCGAATGATAGCCGAAAACCACAGAGCTGACCCCATACAGGTTTTGGCCAAATATTGGGTTCCATTTTGGTTTAACTTTATAGTTAAACCTCCTAAGTCCATCTCCTCTAAGCACTAGTTAAACGCTAAAAATCAGGCATATAAATCTGCTCATTTCACGCTGTTTTGAGCCTCCAGGCAGCTCGTTAAACTTGCCACCCGAAAACTGCAGACACACAGATATACAAATACAGCAACCGCAAAAAGGCAAATCCAAAAGGGAACAGGCTCCAGTATCCTGCCCAAGGCAAGTTGTAAATATATATATATATATATATATATAGTGAAAAAGTAGACCTAGGAAGCGCCAAAGAAAACTAATATTCATTAAATATTTGAGCAGCCGCGGTGGATGCGGAGAGCTGGCATTTCACGTTTGAGTGCTTCCAGAAATTTATTTGCCAGATTAATATCAAGCAAATTGCAGAACAGTTTGTATACAATATTTAGTTGATATATAGTTCAGGCCGCAACCCAAAATATGCAATTGCGAATGCATTAAATTAAGTTGCGAAATATTCGAGCCTTTCCCAAGAATTTCAGTTTATTTTCAGACCAGGCCAGGCCAGGCCAAAACCCTACGGCAAAAAGCTTGGCGATGATTTTCGAGCTACCTGCGGAATGTGAATTTTCCATGAATGCACTCTGCGGGAAGGCTGCATCCAAAATGACACTCGGAAAAATGTTGAAAATTTGTTAGGAAATTGGAAGTTGAAATTAAAAATATTTGAAAGGAAATTGCAATTAAAAATCTTTGATAAATCTTAAAGGAAAATCTTTTACTAAAATGTATCTAAAAATCCTTCTTTTATTTTCTTTTCTATTTTGAACTTTACAAAGATGTATGTTACCCAAAAATCTTTTCAAATTTAGAAAACACTTTTTCCCTTTATTTTTTAACACATTTTCCAAAGTGCTTCTAGAGGGCTGGGTTAACTGAATCCGCCGTAGGCGTTTCATATTCGTATTTTGCTGCTGATGCGACCTCGACGACAACAATTTGATTTGAATGCGTAATCGAAACGTATTGTGGGGATTCGCGGATGATATGCAAAACCCGCATCCAGAAATCGGGAATTGCTGACAACGCACGACTGGCGTGGCAAATATTTTTGCCGCGATTTTGCGAACGTGCAAGAATAATCGTTTGAAATTCAATTGATGACATGATTTGGCAGGCGGGAAACTGGGAAAAACTGACGAAACAGGTGAACAGGCTGGGAGCACATCCACAACGGAGGCGTGGCTCTGGAAACGTTTTTCATCAATCTTAGTGGAAATTGCAATTTTGTGCGAATGCATAAGTTAGTGGGTTGGTGCGAGTGCGAGTGAGAACGCGTACGGCAGTTACCGCAGATGGAGCACCAGGAAAATGGGGAAAATGTGAAAAACAAGCAGCATCAGCAGCAGAGCAGCAACAGCAATAGCAACAACAGAGATGTGGTCGTCATCGGGGCTCCTTGTTCGGTTCGGAAAAACAAAAACAGGCTGCCGCAAAAGTTTCCCGTCGTCGTTGCATTTAGAATCATCGGCATCTTTGGCCATCGCCGGCACATATGGTTGAGAATTTTAAATGCTCGAATGGTGAGCGAAAAACAACGATGGCTAATCGACAGTTAGATGATGTGTAAAATGGTAAAAGAAATACTTTATTATGATTTTTATTTCAGGTTTCCAAGGCAAGATCACTTTAAGAACCTGCATAGGAAGGAAACCTGTCCGAAGGAAAACCGACTTTCTATCAAAATCGTACCTGCATTTTCGTTGGTTTTTCAAATTTCCTCCACAAAAGTTATTCGATTCCCATAGAGAGTTCTGACGAAATGAATTTATGTGACACACAGGCATATCCTGGATACCCTGCTTATGAGAAAAAAGCGAGCCCCACAGGCAGTGCCAGGAAAAAAAAGGGAAGAGAGAATTCTCGAAAAATCGACATTCAAAAATGAAACGAAACGTGAGACGACGGCTGCCTGCCATTCGCCACCCAAAAAGCACACACACGCGCTACAGGACACCCACCAACACACATGATGTGTGCATGAATTGCAATTGTTGTTGAAAGCATTTGCATGTCACTCGTTTGCATTGTGCGCACCTGTATTGGCGTTGTCAATTCGCCCGCGACTCCCCCTCGCAGCCATCATATATCTGCATATATCTACAGGATGCCCATCCCTATATATCCATATATATCCATATTTATATAGTAACTTTGAACGATTTCAACTGGGACATATTTAATGGCGGCTTTCTATATGCATGAATTCTCAGGGAGAATATGTTTCGGAGACGATGGACATTGCAGATCGACCATTGTGTTGTGTCGAAGCCCACGAAAAGACGAATTGCCAATGTCCTGGGAAAAAGGGATAGCATATTGCTCATACGCCATGTGGCCGTACTCGTATATGGAACCATTAAAGCAATCCATTGATCCCCGAGGACCTCCCACACTGGATTCTCAATTGAAAAACTGACAAGTTAAGCTAACGCAAAAGTTAACCAAGCAAACAGGGAACAGATGTGCCAGCTTCTCGGGCAGAAGGTAAACAAGAGAAAAGCCAACTTAACGCAATAAAATAAAATATGAACAAAGGTAAGACAATATGCCAGACGCTGGCAAAGTCAAACACTTTCGCACAAGTTCACCTTGTTGCAACACAAAATTTGCACATTGCATACGATTTGCATGGCACATCAACCGAAAAAGGTGAACCCTCTGCTCTCTCTCTCTCTGCTGTCATGGTTGAAAATCACAAGAATATTATGAAAGCAAAACGGGGCCAAGAACAAAAGAAACCTTCAACCATAGCCCCCCGCCGACAAGTTTTAAATATGTAAATAAGCAACAAAAGTTGGCATTTATGGCAGGGCCAACAAAATGCTGACTGAAAGTCGACTCGTCTTGGGTTTTGGCTCAGGCAGCGTGAGACAAGTCAACTCGAACTTAACCCAATGCTTGCCAAGTTTCAAGTAAGAAGGTGGGAAATTAGTTCAATTTAGAAGATATTCTGGGAATTAGCTAGGATGGTGAGAAGGATAAGTTGTCTAATCAAGGCAGGCTGATTCGTAATTAAGATTTAGCTTAATATCGTGTGAAAAATAATATTCTATTGGATTTCTAAAAACCTTTAAATTTTGTTAAAATTTTGCTTTATTTACTGCTGTTCTGTATTTTAAATACCCAAAATTCCAAACACTTTAAAACGCAATCAATTTGGGTTTCATGTTTGCATAACAAAGACAAACTAATTGGGAATTTTCAATGATGGAAATACCAAAACATTTCGTTCTCCCGCACATTCGCCACGCAGATATCGCAATATTGAATTCGATTTAAATTCATTTTGAAATTTGTATTTTAAACTTAGCCTTTAATACAAAACTCAGCTTTAGATTAAGCCCTTCCTCCACCATTCAAACCTTTAAAGAACTCAATCATGATCCTTTGTCACAGACACTTTCCTTCCCCATTTCGTAGCAATAGGCTGTAGCAAAAATTGCAACGTTTCGGCGGGCAACAGTTGCTGCAGCTTCTGGCTTAATTTACTTTCCCAGAACTTGGCAGTTGTGAAAATGTCTGAGGAACATGTAAGGGGGAAAACGCAACCTCTCCTCTCGCTGGGCTGGCTCACAGACGCTGACATCCAGGCTGTCACAAAGCAAATGCAGCCATCGCGAGTTCAAATTAATTAAGAGCATGTCTAAGCCTCCTGCGACAGGACTCGTCATCGCCATGGCTCCACTCGACTTGCCTTTTATTTCTCGTCTCGGCTCTTCAGGTTTTCGCCCTGATGGATTTGGGGGCCTGGTTTTTCCAGCCAGCGCCGACTGGCAAATCGCGAACGCACAAAGACAAAGCCTTCAAAACACACATGTCGGATGTCAAAGCAAATTAGAGAGAGAGCGAACTCGCAGCTTAGGTCATGCTGTTCCTTTGTTTTTTTTTTCTCTGTTTTTTGCATTTTATGCGACTTTAGAATTTGTTCGATATGGTCATAAAAAACCGTCTCGTCGCACATAATTTTTCAGTAGTTTGGTCATTTATTTTGCCAAGGGCTTGGAGCATTGGATTGGGCCCCATCATTTGCGTGCTCTATCTGGACGATCTTAAATGCAAATAAAGAGACCAAGCAAATTGTATTTATTTATCGCTTATTTTCCTGCTCTGACCCCGTAGAAACACGAACCGAAAAAAAGGGACAAATATTTGCCAATGTCAGAGCGCCGCAAAGTATGCAAAACAGCTTTGACTAACACCTACACAGTGAGGCAAAGGCCCAGTGCTGTTGACACTGCTGCCTGTGTATGGGCTCACCCACACAGAAATACATTTTTGCATGAGGGTCATGATGACAATTGTGCAGAAAGCACATTTTACAGGCCGCACACACACACACACACCCATACAATGTTGGCAAAACCAAAAGAAAAATTGCTCAACAACATTGGAGGACAATAAATGTTGTAGACAAATCCAAATCTTATCAACTACACTGGCAGTTTGCTGTTTTCCTTCTTTCGGACCCTTTTCTTTTTTAATTCCTATCCTGTAAGCCGACTTTTGTCACAAAAAGGTATATCAGGCGAATAACCCAACGTTGGGTTGCTGAAATCATTTCATTTCGTGGGACTTCAATTCATGGGTATCATCTGGTCTTATCCCCGCCTAAGCCTGGCATTTTCACTTCGTCTATTATGCATGAGGAACAATGCGGAGGCTCAGCTATTGGATTCTTCCATCTTCCAGCGCCCATTTCCCTTGCACCGGACATGCTTGCATCAGAACGGCCTCTCACTCAGTCAGTCACTCAGGTGCAGAGAAAGAAATCAAAGGGATTTTATAAACTGAAAATAATAATGATTTTTTGACTAATAGGAGTTTAAATAGATTTCTAAATAATGATTTGTGTGAAAGTTAAGCTGGAATTTATCCTTGTAAACTTATTATTTTGATAAGATAATGTCTGATAGATTTGTAACTTTACCCTTCTATTACTAGTTAATAAATTTGCTAAATTTGTAGTACATTTTCTTCCTGTGCCTTCTCACTCAGTCATTCATTTGCACATTTATATGTGCTGTATGTGAGGCATTTTCATAGAATTGCGTTTTCTTTCGTCCTTTTGCGTTTGCCTTGGTCGAGCTTTTGGGATATTTACGCTCCATTGTTTGTCGCTCAGGCGGAAGCATAAAATTGTTTGCTAGATAAGAGCGAGATGGTCGATTTTGTAGAACAGAAACAGAAACAGAGACAGAGACATCATCGAGTAAAACGCTTTTCCTCTTTATTTTCGTCCCTTTGTCCAATACTGAATATTGTATTATCCTTGCTAGTTTGGTACGCTTGAAAACTTATTTTTATTGTGCCTTCGGGATAATCACGTTCGAATTGTTGCAATTTGTGTGCAACTTTCTTGTCCTGGCTAATCGGAGTCCGATTGCTCTGAGCAGGTAAGCGATTACCGCAAAAGCCAAATACTTCAGGGAACTTTAAACTTTTGCCCTGCCCTTTTGGCCCAACTTAACTTAACTATTCACCATGATTTTTCTTATTTTTTGTTGTAATTTTTTGGTTGCTCTTTTGGCTGTCAGAAAAGTCTGACGCCGTCGCGTCTGGCTGTGCGGCACTTTCAAATTTATGGTTCATTGAATTCGCATGAAAAACAGCCAGACAGCAGCTAAATGGAAATGGAAAAAATGAAAAAAAATATAAGAATTGATTTTATATACGACTATTTTTGCGCTTGCCACAATGGCACATTTCGTGCATTTCTCAATTTAATCCTCAAGACTCGAATGACAAACAGCGGGAAAACAACGAAATAAAATCAGAAGCAACAATCAGCGAGTCAACATAAATATTTCCATAGCCACTCGGCGGCTATGGACATTCGCCAGGACATTTGCAAATGCAACTGCAACTGTAGCTGTAACAGAAAAGGAAACCTCATCTTCGTTCGCGGAAGTTTTCTAGGAGAGCAGCAGGAAAATCATTAAGGTAAAGAAAATAATTTCTCAAAGGGAAACTAATGCAATAAAGCTGAACGTGTGACAACAACAACAACAACAACTGGGAGGAGGGAGATTTCAGGACAAATTGAAATCAGATCTCAAGTGGAAGCTAAAACAGCGGAAAATCCAAATGGATGCCAACCAGTCAAGATGGAAGATGAAACTTTAAAAGATCTGTTTTCCCGGGGAGTTGATTTAAAGGCAGAATAAGTGGGTTCCTGGACAAGCTGAAGCAGAATAAATAAATAGCGCATAAGTAAGAAGGATAATTTTATGAAGGGTGAGGATTTTCTTTAAATTTTTAGCTCCTTTTAAAGAGGAAAAACTTTTATCATCCGGAAAAATCCTTACAATTGTAAAAACTAACCAAAATTTTCACTGAACTCCGCCAAGATGGGATTCCTGTCGCCTGCCATTAGCGAAAATGTATTGTCTGCCTGCGTTTGAATGTGTAAAAAGGGCGAAAAAAAAAGGATGAACTGCTTGGGGGGCAAAGAACTTTTGGTACAAAGGGCAGAGCGTCCTGTCAGGACCCAAAACGCAGTTGAGTTCACACTGTTGGCTTCTGTTGACTTGGCAGCGATTTTCCCGTCGCTTTTCTCACCCAAGCATATTGAGGCGGCAGTTGGGGAAAATGTCACCAAGTACAAGGAGTGTTTTTCTATCAATTTTGAAAGGACTTTCGCCATAAATAACTCAAACGCAGCAAAGTCCAGTTGATGCTCAAAGGCTTTCATTTTTCGGAAAATTCTATTTGTGTGCCGCGGCGTTCCCTTTTTATTGCCTTTTTCTATTTATTTGCCAAGTCATTGCGAATTTGCCGCTTTATGAATTTTCACTCATTTAAAGTTGCGCCCCTGGGGAAAATCTAGCTAGCATTTCGAGTTTCCCGCTGACGCTGCAGGTGCTGCAGACCAATTACAATTACAACAGACGAAACGGAACAAATTTCATTATATTCGCAATTTTGTCTCGCGTCGAAACAGGGCCAAAAGTCAGCCAAAGAAAAACAATAAAGTTTTTCAAACTTTCCCTGTCTGTCTTACTTGGCGTTGCTATGTGCGTGTGGGAGTGTTAGATGGAAAATTGAGACTGTATGCGGGTGTGTGTGTGTGTGTGTGGGATCGGATATGGACACCTGTGCTAAAGGTTGCCTTCTAATTGAATTCTTGAATATAAAAATATCAAGTTGAGAAACTCGATTGGAAACGCCGCGGGCATCCAAAAGAGAAAATATAATTTCTCTCCATGTGTCTGCTCAAATCTCTGTTTCGTTTTAGATTTATTTTTCCTGATTTTGTTCTGATTTTTATTTTATTTTTCCTGGTAACCTGCGGCTCTTGTTTTCACTCCAAAGCCGTGGCACGTTTCATTTTAATGCCAAGCTCAAGGCTAGAAAAAACCGAGAAATTAATTTAATTCAAAATAGAATTTACACTGGCTGCGTAATTGTAATAAACACAGTTTTTGGCCATAACTTGTTTTCCTCTCTTTTTTTTTTGGTTTATTACCCGAACTTTTGGGCCAGGGCAAGTTTATCAAGTGCCCGGCAACGGGTAACAAACAAACAGCACTCGACATCAAAATTAATAAAGCGAAACTTTATTTGCAACTGCAAATTAAGTAACTAACTCGGCCAAAGCATTATGGCCAAATTACTTTTTATGAGTTCATTTCCTTTTCAATACGAAAATCCGCCACGAGTCGAGGGAAAAAAACCTAGCCTTAATATTGGAAATAAGAGAGAATGAGCCAGCATTCGGCATTCAATGGCAGCGCCAGAGAAGAGAAAAAACGGCAAAAAATGTTTGCCATTTTCTCGCAAATAAAAAGCCACTCACTTCAATGAATCGACAAAACTTGAGCCAAAGCGGCCAACACAACTCAGCAAATGCTGGCCTGGGCACAGTGGTTGCTCTTGGCTTTATTTTTCTCAGAGATAAGTAAAGAAAGGTGTTTAAAAGGTCTCAAAAAGTCTCAAAAAAACCTCTAAACTTGCTTTATAATCTATAATTTAATGATTAATATAAAGTTCAGAATATATCAATTAATTTTATAACCACTTTTTATCTTTCCATCCCATAAACTCCCAGCCTATTAAGTTATCCTGCTTATATCTGATAATTCCCACATTTTGGCCATTGTCCTGCGGTGCGTTGGCTGCTCGGTGGCACAATGGTCAATGGTCAGCAAAATGCGGTCTCCCGGCTGTCAAGTACCTGATGATGTTTAGCTAAGCGCCCTGGCATACGATGCGTTGAGTGGTTCACCACAGTCCGCCGTCTCACCCGTAATCTCGCCCGTAGCTGTAACTTTTCCGTACCGTAGAAGAGAATGAAAGAGAGAGAGAGCTCTGGTGCCCCCGCCAATGATGAAATTACAACATTAGCAAACTAATCGCAGCCACTTTAGATGCCAGCAACGTTTCAGATGGTTCAGATGGGTGGATGGGCGTTTCGGTGGGCTTTGAGTGGGCGTGGCAGCGAAAGCTGGAGAATCGAAAGCAAACAACAACAAAGTTGGGGAATTGTGTTTCGACTTTCATTCGCGCCGGTACAGCAGGATGGAAATAAAGCAATTTCAAGTGCTGAAGCTGGCGATGGCGATGGCCGGCAGCGAATGAAATTAAATAAAATGAAATTCATCAATAAATGGCCAGGCATGCCATAAATAGACCGTGACTCAGTGAGCCACATCATTGGGTGTTTTAAGTTCTGACGGAAATTGTTTGTATTACCACGGAAATTCCACGTTTAATAGGTCTAAATGAGAGGTTGTGTTTGGTGTAGGAAACGAGGAAAAGTGAGGAAAATGAGAAAAAGCAACGCCAAAGTTCAATGAATAAATTCTCAATTGTTGCCGCTGCGCCGTTTCGAAGGATTCCTGTGGAGGATTCCACACAAGTGGTGCGTAAAGTGCACTCCTGGGAGTCCTGGAAATCCTGACAGCAGCCGAAGCCAAAGGAGCCCATGAATCCCAATCCCGTGCCCGTGCCCGTGCCCCGTGTTTTCCTCACGTAGCCGAGAGAAATGTGAGTATGTGTAATCACTGCTCATCAAGTTTACACTGGGGGAAATACGAGGAGCTATCAATGCTCTTATTGAGCAAATTGATTGGGCTTTTACGATATTTTTCTGTTTTATTTTTATTTGTTTCCTCAAGAGATTGAGCCTGTTGGTTGCTAGCAAATGGAAAGGCTTTTGTTTTTATCACACTTTTGATTTGCCTTGTAAGTAACGAAGGTGGTAAGCAAATTGTTTTTCATGGGAAACCTTTTTTTGAAGATACTCGAAGGTGTAATATTTCTTTCTTCCATATTCCATTAACCACAATTGTTACTTAAACTATTTTCAAACATATTTATAAGAAAATTGGTTAAAGAAACACATTTAAAGACTTACTTTGGGATCTCTTTTCAAACTGATTGCCCTTTGATGTATTTTTTGGCCGCATCGTATGGAAAGCAACATTGTTAACTACCAACTTTGTTTTTTACGAGACCCAACCTTTTCGTTGTCCTTTCTTTTTTTCAGGGGCCTTCAACCCCTCCGATCAACAGGAGCCGCCCGTTATGTTTAATTGCTGCTCACCGTAAAGTTGGCTCTATAAACATTTTAACTAGGCCTATAAACAGACTAATAGACGCCATCAAGTCGTTTGCATGATTTATGCTCGCCGGTGTCTGTTTTCCGTTTTTTATATATTTGCTGGCCCCTTTCGTGACGTTAACAATCTATAGAGGATATATGCAGGATACATAAAAGGGCTGTAAAAAGCAGGAAGACAGACATGTGGGTCCGTGTGGGGGACATAAACTGCTGCAGTAATTGAGGCGGGCCATTGTTCCAGCTCCCTGATGGTGCTTAATCAATACCCGAAATACCCCGAAAATGAGAGCAACAAGAGCTAGCTATATATACCAAGGTATATATATGTACAGGAATAGCAATGAGCAATGCAATATAAATATTTGACGTGCGAGAGGGCCTGCCTTCGAAGTAAGTTGTTTAGCAGGCGACATAACAATTGCAGATTTGCTGAAATTGCTTTTACCGGCTGCAGACACAAACATATATATATAGGACTATATAGCAACCCAGTCCTGTAGAAGTGCGTATGTCCTCGTCAACGTGTTGTAATCAAATGGAACTTGACGTTGGAATTGCGCAAATTGCGCTTTTATGTAGGCTGTCGATTTGCTCCCTTTCCCTCACCCACGTACACACGTCTTCGCCATCTCACTTCTCCGCATTTGGCTGTACAGTGAAGTCTTCTTAAGCGAATTGTTGTTTACTTGTGTCTAGGAGGGTTACTCCTTAAGGCAGAGAGTGTGTTTAAGGTGAGTTTTAACTTAATTGGCTTCCCGTTTGACTTAAAAGCGGAAGAAGAACTCTTAAATTGAAGGGAAAATGTTCAAAGATTTCCAGAAAGTTGAGAAAATGATTTCTGAAGGTGGAAAATATAAAAGATAAAATTAATATTCCCATTCAAATTTCTCAATATTTGCACACTTTTAAACCCCTTTTCCCCCCTTTAGTTCCACTGTGCCATCTTGCCTCCCAACTAGAGCAGCACATCTGTCAAATGGTTATTCTGGTCTTTGTTCTAGGTTGGCCCCTTCCGTCAGGCCACTCGCCTCGACTCCTGCCCGAAAATTAGCGCCCAGCCTTTCAAATTGAAAACGTGAACCATGCGGTTCATTGGTAATTCATTTATGCGCACATTTGCCAGGCTACAACCCCAACCCAAAAGTGGGTGGTATATATATAGATCGGTCTACGACCATCGAAAAAGACCCGGACTCCTTTTTCCTTGAGCTGCAGGTGTTTCGCATAAGAAATGGGCTGCTGCTGTTCTGCCAAGCTGCCGTCTATAGAAGGCATTAGATGTAATTTATACTTTTCGCCAGTCGCCACCACGCACGACTTGACGTCATGATAATGTATCGAATTCATTTTCCAGTTACTTTGGTTGCCAGTGTCTGGAGGAGAACCTGCAGCGTTTTGTTTGGCAAACATCAGAAAACGCTTTCGACACATTCCCCATTCATACTCAATTACCTACGTGGGTTGCACGTGGCCAAGTTCTCCACCGTCGAGTCTAGTGTTTGGCAAAGCTTGGCAGTTCGCTTGACTCCACTTCACTTGGCTTCTTGTGAGTTTTTTGCATTATTTGATTTTTGCCATCTAGTTTTTCACTGTGTGTTTGAGTTCTTCCTGAGTTGGCCCAGGCCAGGCCAGGCCAGGCCAGAGCAACGTTCAATGACTTGGCCAGAGCTAAAAGTTTTCCTGCAAATATTTGACCAGTGGCCAGACCCATCCCCTTCGGGCACTGCAATTATTTATTTGATTTCATTTTGCGTAAGCCAAACACTGGCCAAAAGTTCAACACAAATATGCAATTTCTATGCACACGAGACTTGCCCAAAAATAAAATGGAAAATATATATTAAAATTACTTGTATGAAGTGGCGGTGGCAGGAACTCGTAAATTTGACTTTGTGTAATTTACAGAGTAGCGCAGGGAGAATCGAAAAATACAATTTGGGAAACGTTAACTGAATTCAAGTGTGCTGGCAATGGCAAATAAACAATATTTAGTTGCGGCCTTTTCCGCCAAATCAATCATAATCAATATTTAAATTGGTGAAATGGAAGTTTTTTCCACTTCTTTTTTTTATCGAATAGAAAGCTTGCCAAAGCGACTGGAAATAATTTATTTGCGAACATCGGAATGGCAGGGAATTCAGGTCAGAATCAACACTACTAGCAGGTAGCCCCATTTTGCCTTTTAATTTGACCGCGCCGCATCGTACAGGAAAATGCACTTAGGAGCAAATTGATTGATTGATTGACGGTTGGGATTGATCACTGTTAGCTAAAACCGAGTGAAAGCGATGCTAATTCATCTTGTGTTGGTTCTGGGCCTCTTTTTCCATGCAACAAATGATCAGCAGCAGCTATTTTAAAAACTCTTTCGGCATATTGGCGTAATTCAATTGAAAATGTTGTGCATGTCGGATGCAGAAGTCAGTGGAAAATCGCTAAAAAATTGCCATCAATTTTGTTGGCCTTTTTTTGGGTTTCGGTTTGGGGGGGGTGGGGGGAGGAAATGTCGAAAAGCGCGATGTCCGATGTTTATTTGGTCGTAGTTTAATTATTTTTACGCCCACCTGACTGGAGCCACGCCCTAAGCGGAAATTGCATAGTGTCGCTATCGCTGTTGCCGCCTTTTTGTTTTATTTTAATTGAATTTTGAAATATGTCCACGACCGTCGACTATTTTTTTCCCACGATTTACTTGTTTTTCCGTTTGTTTTCCCCGCATTTTTTTGTATTTGTATTTTTTTGTTTTTCCCGCTTCATTCGTTGCACCAAAAATGCAATTAATTCGAGCACTTTTTGAATTGTTCCAATGACCCTTCTCCCCGGGAGTTATTTGTTGCCATTTTTGCAATAAATTCCACGGCGTTTTAAAAATAAATCAAATGCATTAAGGGCTACGACTGTGCCCCCGCTCCTTTCCCTGACAATTGTTAATTAAATCAGTTTTCAGTCTTGGCAATTGGAAATTGAATCCATTTACCCTTAAATTGTGTTAATCTCGCGTTGAAAACTATATTTAGCAGATGGCAGCACGTGCCGTTTACTTAATTTGTGGCATTGCCTTGTTTTGCCATTGAATTCGGTCAGCTATGATAGAATATTTTGGCATAATATTTGGTCAGACATAGTAGTTTAAGCTGAGCTTAAGGGCAAATTGGACCTAAGCTCAATTACACTAATTTGTTGCAACGAATGCGGCAGAAGCTCCGAACGATTTAAAAACCATTAGATGTGGCCAAAATATTCGACATTTTCCAAAATAAAACCAAGAAAAATAATTGTTGACAGCAACAACTTGTTGAGAGTTTCCCCCAGCGGCTAAGACCAAAAGCTATTCCAGAGTTTTTCGGCAGAACAGAAAAAACAGCTTAAACTATTTCTTTGGTAAGCCAACTAAAAGCCGATTTAAGTTTCTCTTCAACTTTGTGCAGTTTATTGAATTTTTGGACCTCTTTTAAACTGAGCATAGACCATACACATTTGTTCATTTATTTTGAACATTTTTGTTGTGATGGATGCAAGCGTAAACTTTTCATTTCGAGTTTTGGTCAAGGCCCGCCAGGCGTATACGCAATATTGTTACATTTAATGGAATATGCCCGTCCGGGCATAACTTTTTGCAGCAGTTGGCAAAACTAATTGTTAATTGAAACAAAAATCCCGAGCTGGAGCGGACAATTAAGGGGCCAAAAAGGAAAGGAATCGCCGCCAAACAAATGCCAACAATTAACTGCGGCAACAATATGGCAGAAAGCGGAACGCCGAAGGCTGTGGATGGGCTGGTACACTGGAAAGAATAACTTATCTTAAAGGTTTTGAATCAGTCAGTCGTAAAGGAGTACAGTGCCATTTTACCACTAGAACGTAAGGTAAGTAATCTTTTAAACTGTCAAATCCTTAAAGGGATAAGAAGTATGTTTTTATTTCCATTTTCTGATAAATTTTGATATCAAAATCAGATTTTTCTCTAACTGCATACTTACCGCTCATCACAATCACGACGAGAAGCAGCAGCCAGGCCACGCAGAGCGGCAGTGGGTGGGCAATGGGCATGGTGACTCCGGCTGTGGCAATGACTGGGCTATAACGATGACAGCGACGGGGGCGGCGACAGGAACAAGATGCGGAAATGCAGTAAGCCCGGCGTTGCAGCTAACAGACCTTGTTTTTGTTGTCTGTCTAGTTGGGGGGTATAAACTGAGGGTCCTATCGTCCTGGGTCCTTTCGTCCTGTGTCCTTTAGGCTGGCAGCAATAACCAAGTTAGCAGCCTCATCATCAGCATGGGCGGCAGCAACGGCAACAGCAGCTCCAGCAGCACCAACGTCATTATCGGGCCTCCCGGCTCTCTATTAACTTGGCCAATTGCCAGGCTTCCTCCTTCGCCGACGGCAGACAAAGGCAACTTAGCCGCCGTTTGGCTTTTCTATTTGCCGCTTCTGTTTTATGCCGTCCAACACGAAATGTGGCCTGTAAAGAGCAGAACGGAGTGGAGCATTACGATCTGTTGGTTGGACTGACGCGAAAGTTATTGCAACTGACAAAGCTGGCTAAATGGTAAAGGGGGGAAGTGGTACTTTTTGTGGGGGCTCAAGAAACCTCTTACTCCCCTCCCTTTTGCCAACTCAAATGCACTCATTGGCAGACTTTAGAGCTGCTTTTTCTGGCCCATTCTGCCCGCACTGCAACAAAATCAAAAACGACAACGGAAATGAGCAAAATGATAATGGGGCATGCCGCCTGCATAATGATAGCGATGGATGCAGGGGCAGAACAGTGGATAACAACATGAAAAAGAAGACAAAAATTACTTATTTAAATATTTTTTTAATAGATTACCATGTTCCATTTCAAAGGGTTACATAAATAGCTTTAATTTTTAGCAAAAAAGATAAAAGTTCTTAAAAAGTTCCCCAGTTAAATTTTAGCCATTTCAATTTTTTATTTAGTCAAAAGATAACTCTAGCTTATCATACAAGTTATCCTTTTAAATTCAATATTACAGAAGCTTACTTAAGCCAAAAACCTCAAAAGACATATTGCATTTAATGGGATAATCTTCGTCTTATCCCCCAAAACAATTGAATTTTTCACCCACTGTTCAAAGGTACTTTTCGGTTTTCATTTTTCTGCTGCTTAAAATTTCGGCCAGGCCACGTGCTCAATCTCTGGCAGCAACTTGGGAATTTAATTTGCTAAATATAATTTTTTCGATTTTTTTTCTGCCGGCAGCCGACAGCCCAGACTGGCCGACTGGCAGGACTGGAAAGTTTAAACAGTAATTAACTTAATTGCCTGTCTGCCAGTCGGCTTAGTAATGTCCCGCTCTGCTTAGTTTGTTTTATTCAAGTTGGGAGTATAGACTATATATACTATACTATACCAAAATGCACTATAATTATTGCCAGACCCATGGGAATGATCGATTCATCGGCATTAATGTCATAATAATGGCAGTAGGCACATTTATTACGCATACGCCGTGTGCACAGGAGCTGTAACATGTGAGGAAAATTTTCGATTTCAATTTTTTGCGCATTTATCTACTAGAAATTTGGTACGGAACTCGTTGCCATTATTCGAGAGTGGGGAAAATGGAGGGGATTCATAATTCTAATGCATGGATATTATGTGCACATGCAAATTACCGCTACATCGAACAGCCATATAGGGTCCTATATCATCCCGCCCACTTTCAACTTTTCGCCTCCCCTTTAGCTGTACTCATTGTTAGGAAACGGAAGAAGGCAGCAAAGCAAAAAAAAAGCCATTTTTTGCTATTATTGTTAGCTATTGGTTGGGCACAGAAAGAAATTTGGGATAATATTTTTAAATTTACTCAACTTTTAACATTATTTATTATCTCTTAAACTGCAGTATAGCTGTCTCTTTAAGTAATAGTTTCTTTCTTAATATATGCATCAAGAATCCAAAAATATTTCTCTCAGTGCAGCAACGTGTGTGTTCTCTCTGCTGTATAGACATGCCAGACTTCAGACTTTGGAAAGCAATTTGCCACGCACTGTCAGTGAAGTTGAACGCAGTGGAACATTTCTAATTTTCAGCTACGAAAAATGTATACAATAAAATGTGCTGGCCAACCCCGAAAAAAAAAAGAAAAACCTGCCAAAAATTTACATAAATACACACATTCACACACACACTCGCATTCGCAGGACTAAATTCGCAGATGTGAAATGTACAAAGATTTGCTTTTACTTTTACGTGTCTCGGAAAAGTACTTTTCTTCCTTCCGTTTTCATAATCATTAAAAATGCTTCGAGGCCAAGCATTTCTGTGCTTTTAAGTTACTAATGCAAATGAAAGTAAATGGTTGTTCAATAATTGATTGAACTCCTTTCTTGGCTATTATAAAAAAATGTTGAAGTATCTGTGGAAGGAAAATGAATCATACATAAATCGATATAGGGAAGTTCATTAAGGTGAATTACTGTGGTAGGACAAGTCTCAAGCCCAAGGCCCACTGTACAACATTTAGCATGAGGTATAAGAAGAAATAACTTAACTGTAAATCCTTTCTTGGCTATTATACAAAAATATTAAATTTTCTCTTAATTGTAAAATATTAACTGTAAATCCTTTCCTGGCTTTTATACAAAAATGTTGATGTTTCTGTGGAAGGAAAATGAATAATAAATAAATCGATATACGCAGGTACTTAAAGGTGAATTTCTGTGGTAGGACAAGTAGCCCAAGGCCCACTGTACAACTTTTAGCATGAGGTATAGGTATAAGACCCACTGTAAGTTCAAATGATAAACAACTTAACTGTAAATATTATCCATATATACTGTTATCTCTTTCTGGCATGTAAGCTAGCTTTAAGAGATCGTTTTGCATATATGTCCATCTCGCTCACGGACAAGCCAGAAAGGATGAACAAGAATTGAAAAGACACTTGGTTGATGACTCTCGACAAAAGAGGTGGAGAAAATAAAAGACATAAGCGAAAAAAGCTAAGCAGTAGTGAGTTTTAAACTATTACATTGCTAAGTAATGATTGTTTTAGTTTGTTAAAAAAAAAATAAAAAAAATGTAATAAATAAAAACATTATAAACTTATTTTACTGTCTTTTGCTTTGTGAAATAAGTCTGCATTGGAGTTATTTTCTTAAAATATAAATACCACGTATTCATGCTTAAAACGTCCTTCCTATCAAAGGTTTACTAGCATTCTTAGAATACCTTCAACTTGAATCAAATTTCATAGCTAAAATTCCAATTCCAATCCACTTCCATTTCTTATATTTTGATCTTTGGATTGTTAACAGCCTAAAGCCTAGAGTCATGAACTTAATCCATCGGATTACAAATCCCACCAAATCGTGGCTCATTTTTCTTTCCGTTTTTCTTATAATTACTGGGAAGCAGGCAAGCCGCCGAAAGGCAGCAAAATCGTCTACAAAATGTATATAACATTATAAAGCAATTTGCAGTAAATCACCGAAAGCGACGCGCGTGTTTATAAATCACAAGCAGCCCAAGAGCCTTGCTTTCTCTTTTTGTAGGATTTTTGGGTATCCCGCTGCCATGGCAAACCAAAATCGAAATGAATAATTAATATGTCGCGCCTAACGCAGACGGAGAAAGTCTTCCATCTTGTGACTTCCATCACGAGAGAAGAAAGCAATTCCAGGCCAAAAACAAGAAAACCAAACCAAACCGAAACAAAACAAAGTTAGTAGACAAACACAGAGTCAGAGAGAGAGAGGTAGAGTGTGGTCCATGTGAGTCCCTGCGGCGTCTGGGCCAAAAAACCAGAATTGGGCCAAAGTCGTGATGGCAAAAAAGGAGAAAGAAAAAAACTCTCGACGAGATTGACAAATTTGCCACAGCAAATGAAATGCTTGACTCGGCTACGACTGCTAAATTTTTCATTTATGACAATGTTTACGTAATTCGACAGCCAAAACAATTTCCCAGGCCCTACTATTCGCCAGTCCCCAACCCCGAAACGAAAACCATACGCAAATGGGCGCTCATTTATTGTCATCCCCCCGGAAAAAGGAAAACTCTTGGATAACGAAAAAGCGGATAGGGAAAAACTCATTCCGCTCAGCGGTTGGTTGTCTGCTGTTGTGTCTGGAGGGGTAAAGTCAGGACACCGTGTGGCTCTTACGAGCTGCAGCAATGGCTTTTAAACCGTTTTAAATGGCCAGCGATTTGTTTGAATGTTCTGACATAAAACTGCAATCTATGGGCCCGTATTCCTCGGAGTCAACCTAGGTGAGCCGCATCAGGAAAGTCTGTCTAAATAGCTCCATCGACCAGCAACAAGCCGATTCTGCAGTCCATTTGCCAAAGCATCCCGGTGAATAGAGCCTGGGGCTTTATATACAAGGGAATCCCAATAATCAAAGATCTTGTGCAAATTGAGAGTAACAGCTTAAGGATTAAGTCCAAGGGAGACTGAAAATGCGGCAAGGAATTTAAAGGCAAAACAAAAGGAGAAGAGACCACAGCTTCTCGGTTGCTTTGATACGGGGACCTCTCTTTTGTTTAAGTAATCGATTTAAAATTGATTTCTCTGACGATAAAAAGTAAGATATAAGGGAAAACTCTTTCCTATACCATATTCTGGTTATCTCAGGCTAAAAATATGTTTAATTTCTGTGACATCTCACTAAAATGTATCCTTGAGAGACCAAAAACAGATTTTCAAATGTCAGAAAATAATATTTATTTTAAAATTAACCTTGCTTTGAGTGCCCCAAACTGTGTGAGCTGTGAAATGCAATTAATTTAAATAAATATAATACTTAAGGCTATTATTGAATCGGAATTAATTCAAGCTTAAATCTTGATTTTCTCTAATATTAAAAACAAATAATTCTCATTTGACTATAAATTCGGGTAATTCTGCCAGCAAGGTCATCACGTATTTATTTTGAAAGCTGTGACAAATTTGCCAGGAAACTCAATCACTTTAAGCAATCACCATTATCAGTGGAAAAAGGTCTCATTTTGGGACAAATCAAGACCTAATTTGAATGCTCGAGGAGTAGAACATCCATCCATCAGATAAAATCCTAGTAGAACTAGGACGATTTGCCACTCGACTGGCTCGTTATCCCTCGTCAAACTTTATGATAATTATGCAAATTAAGCGCAGATCCTAATTGAAATCGACAACAATGGGTTCTGTCCATGACCTTGGCACCGAGTCATTAGTCAAACCATTGCAATTGACAAGCTAGTGGCCCCCCCAAAAAATGGGCGTTCAAATGCTGGAAATACAACAGCAAACATGGAAAGGAAAAAAATATGAGAAAATTATTGTTTTGTTTGTGGGGCAGTGGCAGTGGCAGTGGCTGTGGCAGTGAAAGCCTTGCGCTTCACGGCATATTAAGCAAAATGAATAAATTACAATTGCAAATAGGCAATTTCCTACACTTCCTTCCTTTCGACATTCCACTGTACAGAGAGTATACTCCTACAAATATATATATATCGGTTGAGTTCTGCGGTGGCTGACAACTTTTTGGGCGGTATTTCTGGTCTAAATAACGTCTAATTTGCAATTTTGTTTAATTGTTTGTGGTTTTGGATTTTGACATGACTCCACCCACCACTTCCTCTTCCAACATTTTGGCCATGGCGTGCGGCTGGCTCGTAACTGATTGTTTGTGTTTTGCGTTATTTGAGGTTTTTACTTGGGGTCAACGATGGCAATGGAATGAAATGAATTGGAGGCACGCATCAGGAAGCCCACAAGGAGGACCCACTTCCGCTCGAGCTCATCGCCAACTCAACTGGCCGCATGTCTTGGCCAAATTATAATAAAAGGTTTCGAATATCGCGTCTGCCCTTTCAGCAATTAAAGCCATTTCGAATAGACAAAGGATCATTGCCTTAAAATTGTTGAACAAAAGCTGTTGTTAAGGGTAAAGACAGCAGCTCACAGTCAATTTGAATGGAAATTCTAGAGTTTCAGTCGTAAATTATAAACCTTGTGGGCTTCGGTTTCGGTTCGTAGGGAAGTTTGCGGTTTAAGTGAAACAATAACCATACCTTCTTGTTAATTAATATGTAATGCAATGCAGCTTAAACATGTGGCATTTGCAAGTTACATTTTCGGATAATTAACCTGGTATGCTGTAAGTAATTATTCAGTAATTGCAAGTATTTATGTTAAGGTACGAAGGACGTGCAATAATTATTTTATATATAAATTTGAATGTAAAAATATTGCTTTTACAGGAAAAATATATTAATTTCCATACGGAAAATAAGAATGCAAATTAAAAAGAGAAACTGAACTTGTAGTTCTCCATTTCCATTGTTAATAATTCCCAAATTAATCCCCAATTAAAAGTAACTTCGAAACCAATGTCTGAAAAGGCAAAAAAGTTACCTTCAGAAAGTAATCAGGCGAACCCTTGTACTCAATTTGGTCCAAAGTCTGCCATGACTTTTGGCCAGCAATGAAAGGCAGTCGGGCGGAGTCTGAATGTCATTGTTTCAGCCATCCTGGCACCCATTTTCCCCTCTTTCTTCCAGAAGCTACTTACAAATTAGCTGTGCGAGTGCCTTGCACTTAGTTTTTGTCTGTGTACTTTTCAAAATTGGCTTTCACACGCCATTTGCATTTAATTGCCCAGCTGCCGAGCTGCCGAAAGGAAAACTGAAAGAGAAAATTTGGTTAGAACATCTCTGCCATGTTGGCCTTGTTAACAAGCGCATTTGCCTAAAACTGCGTACACACACACACACAGTGTGAGTTTGCCGATTTCATTTGGCAAATCAAATATTATTGTTAATAGCAATTCAACTATCAGCAGTGTGTTCCAGTTGGCCCACAGTCGATAAGTGCCAATTTGGCTATAATGGGCATTAAAGCTTTAGCCATTTGAAGGAGTGCGGCTTTAAGGGTAAAACTAAAGGCACTTAAACCGCCATCTATCCTCATCATCATCATCATCATCTCGAAAGTATTTATTGTCAATAAAGCCTGGGCAAACAACAAAATGCGACACAGAAAATATTGTAAGTGTGCAGTGAATGCCATCTGAATGTCTATATGCGATACATTTTATATGTATTTTCTAGATTGAATTGGAAAGTCACCGTCTTCCGTCTTCCCCCCCTCTGTACGTATTTCGATCCTACTTCAATTGAAAATTGTCTGCGTGGCAAAAGTGAAATGCTTCAGCTTGGAAATCGAATCGAAGCGTCGTCGTCTTCTTTGCTGATTCCGCTGGCTTTCAGGCCCCACTTTCTCCTTTCTCCCCCAAAAGAATTCCCAAACTCTATGCCGATGCCATTGATGTTTTGCTGCGCACTCGAGTGTGTTTTCTTTAGTAATGGAATTTATTAATATTTCATTGTGTGGGCCCGTGAACGTCGTAGTGGGAGGTAGGCTGGCGGAGAATGTAACGGGTATTGGTTTCCCAGCGAGTTTGTGGCTGACTTTAAGGAATGTCAACAATTGCCAGCACTTGGAATGCTTCCATGACATCCATCCATTCCGCCTGCCCTTTATATCTTTCAAAAATATTCGCAAGAAAGAGAAATATTCACTCCATCGTTTAAGTACTTTTTGAGGTTTCCATTATGAGTCGAAAAGTGTTGCCTACATCAAGGGGCCATGTCAAGAAAATTGGCCATCGATTTGGTATTCATGCGTGGCAAATTAGGTTCTTGTTAGCAAGACAAGAGCTTTTATTTTAAGATAGATTAAGATGTGGCTAGGCTATAAAATATACAATAGGCTAAAAGAATAACAAACATGGAAGTTGTATTAAAAAAATTTTCTAATATTTTTGTTATTTTCCATTTCTGTTTTTTTGAGGAAAAATGTTCATTAATATTTCATGATTTTCCATTTCATAATTATCGATTTCACTGAGAATCGAAAGGGACATTGCAACATGAACAAATTGCCATCTTAAATTGCCAGAAACGAAAGTGATTGTGCTATTATGACCAGGATATTTATCAATCTAAAAGGGCAATTACTCAGGGAAGGAGAGTATGTATGTGTGTTTACGGCTGATTTGCCTAATTGCTGCTTCCAAGGGACATTAACAATACATTTTCCGAGTGACTGGCATTCCGGCATCCCAACAGCATGTACTCGAAAAAGCCTGGAAGCAATCTCCGTTCCGGAAGCGAGAGCTTCCCAACTTCCAACCCAACCCAACCCAACCCAACCCAAAAATATTCAAGTGTTGGCCTGATCTATGCATAATTCATGCAAGTACAAACTGGGTATATGTGTTAGTGTTAGTGTTTGTGTTTGTTGGCCAAAAACTTTCGCAGCATTGCTGGCCAAAAGAAATTCTTGTTGACCAACAAAGCGCATAATGCAACTCTTCAATGGGGGAACGCCTCTGCCACCCATAATCATTTCGAATTCCACAACAAACAGCAGAAATCAAATTTCTAAACTCGTAAGAAATCTTGCACGCCATCATGCACATATATAGAGGAGCCAACACTACTTTTTCCTCCCCAGTTTTCTTCGGCAATTTCTCATCTCCTTACTGCCGTAAACTTTTCAGCCATGGAATACGAGTTTTTGGCACAACGCACACACACACACAAAAATGATATGAATAAGGGGTTTGAAGGGGGAGGGGCGGGAAGTAGCCAGCTGGAGATGTGAGGAAAAACTCTTGTGATTTCAGCAATCAGAGTTGAGGGGGCGTGGCCCAATGCCGACGCCGACCACCCGTCGCGCTGCTCGTGAACAATATGAAAATAATAAAAACAGTTACATAAATCAAAAATGATAAGGAAAAACAGTGCATAAAAAGTTGAGCATTGAGAGGAGAAGAAAAAATCCAAGAAAACGAGACTGCAATGTTTTTCTTTGCTTTTCTCTCCTTTGGTTTTCCCTCGCCCATTGCAATGCAAAACGCAAAACAGAAAATCGAAAGTTGAGCTTCAACTAAGAAGGAAATCAACTTGAACAACAGGAAGCGTCTGTGTTGGCCTGGCCAAGTTCTCTTCTTTATCTTCTCTCCTCCTCTCCTCCTTACCCCTTTCAATCTCAGTCTCTCATTCTGTCAAATGGCAAAAGGTGAAAAATGCGTGTCAATTTTTTTCCCATTTACACGGAAAAGACCCTACCCACAAGGAGAAAGAATCTGCATTGACAAGTGCTGAATTATGGTGGCTGCACATTGGCTCCAAATGGGCGTTACAAAGATAGTTGGCTGTATCTATAGGTTCAGTTGGCAAATACTTGGGAAAACTCCAATGCAAACAGAGGTGGAAAAGTGTCAGAGAAGAAAATATGTCTGGTATGTCATATGACATAGCTCAGGTCTCAGGTGTCTTATTTTGTAAATAAGGAAATCAAATGCGTCAAGTCTTAAGCGTGAAGATGCTTTTTCTGGAGAAGAGAAAAGTACTAAAAGATTCCTCTTACATTTTGATTTTATGCGGATGCTGATCAGGAATGTATATATACATCTTTCTCAACACATTTAAATTCTCAATTTGTTAAAATTGTAAGTTTCGTTACACATTTTAAGTCAGCGTATGCAAAATTCCATATAAATTTTGTACTAACTTTTTATTTGCTTTACTCCAACACCATCTAGTCAACTGGGCGTGTCCTGGCATTATCATATCTATCTCCATCTCAATCCCTCCCCACTTGGCAATCGGTCTCGCTTAACTCTGATCGAAACTGCAATTGCAACTGCGGGTGTTGGCTTATTTATATGACACTGCAGCAGTGGGGGCCAGGGATCAACCCACTGATGCGACCCACTGAGACGTAGACAAGGAACCACTACGATGGGTGGTAGATGGTTACTGGGTAGCAATGGGTGATGGTGATTTGTTGTCCTGCCAGCTGACTGTGCATACAAAATTACAGACGACGATGCTGTCGACATCCCGAGCTGCTGGGATTAATGTGAAAAATGTGTTGAAAATCGCATTCATGCATAGATTTTTTCACTCCCCTTTGAGAATGTGGTGGTTGTGCTGCTGCTGCTCCTGCTGCTGCTGCTTCTACCCAAGACCCCAAGTAGATTTGTTGGCATCCACTCGCCCACTTTGCCTTATATTGATTTAGTTGCCCTTTGACCCGGCGAAACCCCAATTCGTTTCGAGTGGGAGGACTGGTGCTGGGGCATAACAAATCAAGACGGTTGCTGGTGGTTTGGTTGACTTAAAGCCGACACAAAGCTGCTATGAAATGCAATTAAGCCAACGCCTCCGAGTCTTCCGTGAATGTGAATCAGGTTTTGCGGGGTACTCATTCTCTCTCTCTCCCTTTGTAGCCACAAAGTCAGATTCCAACGTATCCAACAAGCCTGGATGAGTGGCTAACCATTGGCCAAATATTTGCTTGGATCGTTGGAGGAGATGGCAAGTCAGGCTGGCTCTTAATGGACCACATTAGACGCAAAATACGAGCACATTTGCGGCATTCACAAAAAGGTAAACTAACACTCCCACTCCTACTCACACACCCACTCACACACACACACATATGCCCGCCCTCATAAATGTGCAATTTATGGACAATAATTGCCAATAAGAGCCACACAGCTGTCGTCGAGTCTGGAGTCTTTGCCATATAATAAAACCCTCCGACTCCAGCACTATATACCATATATATATATATGTGTATTCCGATTCATAATCTGGTTGGTTGGGTGGCTTCTGGTTTCATTTGCATGGGCCTTTGCTTGAGCGTTCATTGTAGGCGGCAGACTAGGGATTGTCGTTATAATTCACACAGAGATTTGACCTTTCGACTTGAGTCTGATTTATGCCAGCAAATGGCTAATGGCTCGGACTTCAGGCGAATGCATATAGTTAAATATGAAAATCAAATTTAAATAGCTAATACGATTATCAATGCAGTGAAAAGTGCTTAGTATAAGGTATATAATATCTTCTTTTTGCTCATCTAAAGTTAGATTTATTCATCTTAATTACTTTCCAAAATCAAAATCAACAAAATTAACATCAAATTTGAATTTGGACTAGCAATTAATCTCAATTTGAAGGCAATCTCAATTATACATCAGATAATACGTTTAACACTTACTTAGTCTAAGGAAATCTGCCATTTAAATTTAAGCTTCTAAGAGAGAAATTTGAAATGAAAAGTTATTTTAGATATTCCTGTTAAATTGCTTTTATTAGTTTGATGTTTTGATATTACCAGAGGAATAATAAGGAAAAGTAATAATAATATTTAATAAATTTGAAATGAATTTGAAGTTTTCCATCCCCATTCCCTCCATATTCCTTCTCAATAATTGCCTTCAATCAAAGACCACCCTGCTCATATTAATATACAATAAAAGCTCAGATTAAATCGACATTTAATTAGCCTGATGTACGAGTTAACTCTCCAGAGGAAAATCTTTATGATTGCCCCGATCCGAACTCTGAGCTGGGCCAATTAATCTTTCGCCTGCGTTTTCCCTTTTAATTTAATTTCTGTAGCCTACTTTTGCGGGTGTCGAAAAAGGGAAAGTTCATGGCGCGAGTTTAAATCAATCACCAGCTCAGGCATCCAAACAATTTACCAAAATGGTTTATTTATATATATATATATTTATTTGTATAACTTAACGGGCAACTATACTGTATACGCTCGCTAACCGCAACTGCAACTTCTTCGCACTTCCGTTTGTTTAATGGCTCGAATGGCATCGCACATTTCGCGAACGGCTTTAATGGCAATTTAAAATGTCGGAAAGCCGCAAATTTCCGTTATTCATATAAAATTAAACGCAAATACGGCACAAAGAGCGTTTGCACAGACACTCACACTCGGCAAACAAACGATGGCCAGTGAGTGTTGGTGGTGAATGCAAACGTGCCGCGAGGAAATTAATTTCCGACAGAAGTCACACAGAAAGGCATCGAGACGCGTACGGCCAGGATAATTAAGCCCACACACATTTTCACGCAGCCCATATCCTGGGCCACACGTCTCACCGTCCGTCAGTTTGCCTTGAAGATGGCCACTCATGGAGAAAGGATCCGGAGAAAGGATGTCGGCCGCGAGCCATCCTCACCAGAACCAACCAGAAATTGTAGCCGCTGCTGACAAACGCCGGCCGCCCAACTCATGGACAGCAGACAGGAGCGGACAAAAGGACATTGGACATCGGACACCGGGCAAAGGACAACGGACAACGGACATTGGACATTCGACCGAGAGATGCCTGT
This sequence comes from Drosophila eugracilis, assembly GCF_018153835.1. Classification (NCBI taxonomy): domain Eukaryota; kingdom Metazoa; phylum Arthropoda; class Insecta; order Diptera; family Drosophilidae; genus Drosophila; species Drosophila eugracilis. The sequence continues at coordinate 6,078,361 of NW_024573038.1, read as the reverse complement.
GGCCGTGGGCTAACTTGGGCGCAGCTGTCATCGCGCTGCGATAAATTTTGGAGGCCAATGCCGGGCGGCGACATAAATCAGCCCAGAGATTTATGGCGATTTGCGCAAGTTGGCGTGCGCGATAAAGACCCAAAGAATGCGGCAACCAAGGCGCCCAGATCCGACAACGACTGTTGCTCTCCGGCTGACAACGCCAGCATAGTTCATAATGAGTAAAAGCCTCTTGGTCTTGGCTATGAACTAAGGGATACCTCGGGGGTTAATTAAGTGAGATAACAATAAGGTAAGACTTACATAAAAGGAACTCAAGAGAAAGCATATTTATGAACTTGACAAAACCTATTCCTTCATGGGGATTTGTAAATCATAAAGTTAATAGAAAGCTTTATGAAATCAAGTTCATATATAAAATATATGACAAACTCCTAATCTCAGTCACTTAAGTGCCCGAAATCAATTTGGATAAGTGCCAAAGCAGCTCAAAAAGTTCCCAAACCAAAAACCAAAAATACCCTACCATAACCTTAAGATAATACAATTAATTAACATATTTGATGTGGACCCATAAACACTCCCCTTCCTGATAATTTACAGGGTATAAAGCTTGGTCAGACAGCGGTAGACAAAGGAGACACTAAGTTAACAAGGGACCTGCCTATCCTATCTGCCTGCTGTGGCCGCCGTCCTCCACTTTCCATTTCCGCATTCCTTGTGATTATCACACTGGGACCTATATTTCCCACAATATCAGCAAATTGAAAAGGGTAAGAATGTCCACTCCACTTACAGTGAAGCCCACTCCACCCACAAAGATAGATATAGATATAGATAGACATGGTGGGAGCATGGGAAGAACGATAAGATGACCGACAGCAGGCATGTGGATGTGGGTCAACGGAGAGATGGACAAATTCATTAGGCGCCGGATATCGTAAAAGCTGCCCCAAAGCCAGGCGAATGTCTCAATTTACATTTCGAACATATTTTCATTAGCGCTCTGAAGATATCGCCCCACAACCCGGCCATCTCATTTCATTTAAAAAATAAAGCCCGCACAAGGGAAGATTGTGAATTCTTAATATTCAGTCCGTCGATGGCATTCTCATCTCGACTTCGCGTCCCGTTCACGTTCGCCATTGCCTTGGCGGCCAATATTAAAAATAAAGTCCATCACTTACAGTCGCCTTTTTATTTATGCCACCAACCGACCGCCCGTCGACGTTCTTCCATCTCGACTTTCTCGATGAGATTCCGGCTTTGTAACCGCACTTGGCCCATTCTCCGGCCGGAATCATAAAAGTTAAGCGCGCCGTCCACTGAGTGGCGAACACTGTACAGTGGGCACACAATAGGGACAGTCGCTCCGTCGGCGAGTCAGCCATTCAGTCAGTTAGTCAATGAGCAACTCGAGATGAAAGTGAAAGTTAAGAGCCCTTTAAAACTTTCTTTCTTTCGTTTTTATGACTTATTGCGCTCTTGAAGGCGAAGTCATGCACTATCAGAAAAATATGTCAGTTATATGGAATAAAAACTTATATCAGGTTAGTAAACTTGATAAACTTTTTTATAGGAATTATTTTTAGAGCCTGAAATGAACGTTTTGTGGAATTATATTCAGCAGTCTAGACTTTAAGACTTTTTCCTAGCTTTATTAGTTTTCATTTCAGTGTAGAAACCGCCAACGAGAACAAGAAGATTCTGAGCGTGAGATTTTATTATTATTATTCTCGCTGCAGTTGTAGTTGTTGCTGCTGCTATTCTAGCCTGTTCCTGGGCATAAATATAAATAGCAACTTAAAATTTGCCAACCACGTCGCCGCCCACGGAGCGTATGAGTAATGCGAATCGAAAGAAGGCTGTCAGGTGGTTTGTTATTCTGCAACCAACCCACCCACACATACAGAAGGAAAACTCATGAAAAGCACCACCTTCCCGAACCCAAAAATTTATCATACAAATGGAAAATGAATGGGAATCGAGCGACAGCGGAGACCATCGCAGTGCTGCACATCCTGCGAAGGATAAACAACATTCAACGCAAATACATTCATAACTACCCGGGCTAAGAACAACATAAATGTTGATATGTGTCACATTATGCCATTCCAAGGAGGAGGCCGGTTGGCCCGCGGCTGCTGCCACGGCCTTATCCCAGAAACATTGCCATAAATCTTGCACAGAGCCACGGGGATATATGGCCTGGTACAATATTTGCTGACATGACAACCGAAAAACATACTCTCACTTGGCGAATACACAGAAGGTGATAATGACAGTTTAGGCATTCATTACACGTGTTGCTGATAAGGCTACAGCAGGACTACAGCCAGGTGGTGGGTGGTGTTTCTTCTCCAAGGACTCCCGCAACAAGAATAACATTGACATGACGCCGCTGATAAAAGTCAACAATATAAATTAATAAAGCTGGCAGGCGCGAGCGGCGAGAAAGCCCCCAAGGGATCCTGTTCAATGTCCTGCGTGTTTGCCATAATAATGTATTTCATTCGGAATCAACAAGCCAAGACAGGACCTCGCTACTGAGCTATATACACATTTATTCATACATTTTAAAATATGCACATTATGGGCAGAAGTAAGCTGATATTTATGCTAATGAACACGACGACAGTGGCCCCTGGACGAGGCCATTCATTTTCCCTCGACCTCCAAGGCAAAGCAATTACTATAATTGCTCACTCAGCCAGGGCAGGGGCTCTACCCAAAAATAAAATAAGAAGAAAACCTACACACACACACATCAATATTCATTTAATTCACATGCAGAAAACTTTCTTTTTGTTTGACTTCCACAAAGGCACCATGGCTGTCTTTTTTCTTCTTGCAGAAAGAAGGTGGCAAAGTTTTTCCCATCAAATCAGATATCAAAGCAACACGTGCTCCTAACACAAACACAGACAGCGAATCATCAAAGAACACACTTAATGAGACCAAGATGTTGCCACATTTTAGCCAAGAATCTAATTAAATTTTTAAGAATATGTTGCAAGCTCGTTAAATAGCTAATTTCAGTTATTGAAGTTTAGATTTGATTTGAGTTTGGGAGGGATGTAAGATGTAACCTGTTAGTTATTATCAAAAATTGATTATCAAAGTTCAAACTTGAAGAATTTTAAGCAAATAATCAAATATGAATGCAGTGAAGTATAAAAAGTGTAATCTAATTTATCCTATCCAAGCTTTTAGTCTTCAAAATATAATACTTAGTTACTTATTTCTTCAGTTTCCAATTTAATCAAAGTCTATATTGAACCAGGCCCAGATGCTGTCTGGAATGTAATTAAAATCTTTTTTCGCTTTCTTATCACATAACACGCTTGCACGCCACTGTCTGGCTAAAATCAATATTTGATTTGATTGAGGCAACAACTTCTCTCGGATGGCTTCCAATCATTTGTTGATTGCGGGCAGAAGAATCAACAGGAAGCGTAAAAAAGCTTGGGAAAACTCTGGAAACTCTGAAGTCGCGGATGGAGCACAACAAATCAGCGGAAAGTAAACTTCATTAAGATTTCAATATTTTTCGCCCCTTACAAATCAGTTTGCTGATTTTTTTACATTATTTATTCAGATTTTTCGCCTGTTGCTGTCATTGCTCTTTTTCTTCTTTATTTTTTTTTTATGGTTGAGTTCACCCACCTCCAGTTCCAATTTTGGTTCACTTCACCTTGGCGCATTCATTAGGTGAATGACTTCAGCCTACATAAATTGTACACGTGCCACGCCCCCGTTACCTTTACAAGAAGAAGAAGAAGAAGAAGAAAAAAAGAGGCGAAAATTCTGAGCCAAACACAAAGGAATTTCAATTTCAATTCCCTCGAACTGCTTGGCGTAAAATTTATCAGTAGCTAACTACTGAAGGGCAAAAGGACCAAGGATATAGGCGTTGAAACAAAGGCGAGTTTGAGAGGCTTTTCTTCAGAAAAGTATGGCAATCGGTTAAGTTTTAGACAAAAAGCAAAAATAATTAATTCATGAAAAATATTTATAAAGATCTGACAAGGATAAGCACAAATTTTCTTAAGGAATCCCGCAGCAAAACTCAGATTTAGCTGATAATTTTTAATAGATTTTTTCTCAGCATTCTCTCATCAAGTCAACTAAATGCAAAATGTATTTAGAAATAATAGTTCTAATGGTTAAGGAAATACCTTTATATACCAAAGAAATAAAAACACTAATGGCTCATAAATATAATTTGAAACAGCTTGAAAGGCATAACAGCAATCGCACTTTTCATTATCATCCCGGGGTTTTACTTTCCGAAAAACTCGCCCAATTAAAACATAATTCATGGCCAAGAGCAGCTTAGCAGCTGTTTATGCCCCCAATGACTCCCCAGTGAGCGTTTGTAACTGCACAACGATAACTGGGCCAGAAATGAAATATAAAAAAAAACGAAGCATAAGGATCCTGGAGGATAATGCCAGAAAGAGATATAGAGAGGTAAGCAATGGCAAGTCGACTTTAATTTGTTTTTCGTGTGCTGCCATGGCTGAGAACCGAAATGAACTCGCCCGAGGGCCTGCTGCTCATTTTCAGGGATATAAAAAAATATCATAACTATATATATATAGGGTATATATGTATATGGGATATATGATGGGTGATGGGTGGGTAGAAGGAGAGGAGGAGAACATTTATGCGCATTGAAACGGAGCTGAGTAAAAATGTAAACAGTTTTTCTTTTTATTTCACTTTTCGGGGCCAGAAACATATATGGGTTTTTATGAAGCCCCGGTCGGACGGGGCCGGGCCAGGCCAAAAAGCAGGCCAATGGCCACTGGCAGTGGCTAACAAATGGCCCAATCCGGAACGGACGACTCCGGACAACGGACTCCGGACTACGGACTCCGACAGACAAATGCACTGGGGTGCCACAAACAGACATACGGACTTTTCACATGACCCACTGTTGCCCACTGTATGGAGCGGAATAACGAGGACTTAAATAATTAATATTACTCATACGCAGCGTTGGACGAAACGATACGAAGCGAGGCGTTGCGATGCGATGCTCCTTCTCGCGCCGTATAAATCATAAAACCTGCACTCAGCGCGCATATTAAATCCTTGGGGCTAATGAACACTGAAACTGATTGATGAAGCCGAGACGTTCCTTGAAAAGCACCCCTTTTAGCCCGTAAAGTATCTATATCTATATCTATAACCGTATCCTTTGTATCTGTTGCTGTAACTTCAATTAATAACGAAATGCGCGAAAAGTTTCACTTTGCCAGAAGCAGCAGAAGGAGCAGCGGCAGGAGCATTAACATTTTGCATTCATTCATTAGGAGAAAAGCAAAGTTTATTCCGATGATAAATTGTTGAATTTTTTGGAGAGAACTCACAACCTTGCTTGGAGGCAGTGAGCGGGAAATCAAACTTCTTCACTAATTCATTTTCATTTAGCCCCGAAAAATGAAAATGAAAAAATATGCAACCCTTTTTTTTCTGGGGCAAAACTTCTAATCAAGATAAACAGGGGACAAAGGGCCTTAAGTTTGCAGATGTCCTTAATATAATGGGAGTTCTTAATGAGAAATTGTTTAATTTTTAAATATTTATTACAATTTATTGACAGTAATCTAGGATACCATTTCTTTTCTTCTTATTTTGATGCCCTATAAATACACTTTTAATCTGTAAAAGTACTCAAGAAGCACCTTTTATGAGATTGATTAAGAAATCCTAGATCTTCCTCGGCTTTAGTACCCCTTTAAGAGGTACTAACTAGTTGTAACCTTTCAGCTGAACCATTGACATTCGTCTTGTTTCCGTTCATGTTGTTTCTTTTGGGTCTTGGGGACAGAACATAATTTGAATTATTAATTAGCGCGTAATTAGTTGGGTTGCTGTTGGTTCGCCTCGTTTTTGTTCTTGTTCTTGTGTTTTGACCACGTCTTGCGGCCATAATTTTAATACCCGCCCACTCGATGAGCCTTTGATCTTGCCGGGGATTCTACGTCTTTTGATTACCTAATTCATTTACCTCAGCCCAACAGCCCGACACCGAAACTTTCTTTTTGTTGCTTGTAAAATGTATAGAAATTTATCGGGCAAAAAATAACTCATTATGTGTCAAAAGCAGCCATCCCTTGAACCACCGCGAATGCCCCTTGACCCAATTAAGAGACAGAGAGAGTAACTCAAATCTGAAACTTTGGCTTTATGCTAGCGAGGATAAATCCCCCTTCCGCCTAGAATGAACCCCTTGACAAAGGGCCAACAACGACCGCGACTGTCCGCGCAATTAAGGCAACTCGACGAGTGGCTTATCAAGTGAAGCTTAAACTCGAGTGGAGGCACCCTGTATCCTCCCTAGAGAGGCTTCGCGAATCCCTCGAATGATCCTCGGCACAAAACTCAAACTCAAACAACATAAAATGACAGTTTTATTTATTTTTCAGCGCTGTGCTTAAAATAGTCAAAAAGTTTTAATGACTTTACGCTGGCTAAACGACAGCTTGCCACATTTCCCCTGATATCCTTCTCGTATAAAAAAAGGAAAAGAAAATTAAGCCACAATCTTGAATCATAAAAAGTCACAAGCGAGAACATCAAAATCGTATACAAATTAAATGTAAATTTGCACTAAACCAGTTGTTAAATGCCAATTCGAAATTTTCATAGAATTTTGATAAGCGCCACGAGAACGTACGTGGAAGTGCCGGAAAAGCCTCTTAGTTTTGCTTACACAAAATCCGAAAATGGCATAAAATTACGTCAATAAAAAAAAGGTACGCGACAACAGTTCGCATTTATATGCATACACGAGGGTCGGCTCACCTCACTATTTGCATATATATATATATATAGGGATATATATATATGTATTTTTGGGTAAATATATTTATAAGCATGCAGATGGAGGGACCCCTTGGCATTTTATCGAGCAAACTTTTCGACATATAATTCACACCAGCTGCTAATTTAAGCGCCCGAATTAATGACTCGGGCATAAAATTCTATGACTTTGCACGGAGAGGTCGAAGGGGACCTCGTAAATTTGCTGCTTAAACACGCGACCAGGATTTTGGTCAAAAGTCGGAATGGAGTCAAGTGGGGGATCAACCAGATTCAGTCATAAAAAACCTTATAAATTATAGCTTGCCAAAGCAGATTACAGTCATTGAGTCAAGGGGCAGTAAATGACTTTAATTTGATTAATAATGTCAAAGGTAATCTAAAATATTATTGCTTTTTTTATAAGAAACTGGAAAAATCCATATAGTTTTTTTTATAATTCTTTAAAATTTAATTTAAGCCTTAACTTTAAGTTAACAATTATCTAAATAATAAAAAAAAACTAAACAAATTTTCGTTTTATTTCTGTAAAGAAAACAACTTTTTCCCCAACAACCTCAGCAGTGTTGAAATGGCGGAAAGTTTGGTCCGAAACCAAGTTAACCAACTTCTGTCCCCAACACAATCCGAACACTTTAGTAAAATATTATTTCATTTCCTTTAAGCCTCATTTCAGTGACCAAGTTTTTATGCCTTCGCTTAGCCTTCGAGCCAGAAACTTTCAAATACCGCACAATATTTAAACTTTTCCCCCAATTATAAGTTCAATTATATGTCCCAGAACTCGGCGTTTCGTTGGCCTTTTCCTTTTTGTGTTTAACAACAAGAGAACTGTTTAATTTCGGTCAAAACATTTGCTCTACTTTATGGCATTACGAGTATAAAAGAGCAGAGCCGAAACGAATTTGTATTTTCACGCTGGCCCTCATCGCTTGGCAACAGTATTTGAACATGGCCAATTTGCCGAGGACAGAGGACCCCAGGCTGCTCCCCCCGCTCCCTCTCTCTCTCTCTTAAATTCTCTTTTGGCCAGCGGAACTTTGACGTTTGGTCTGTCAAAGTTTGAAGTTGTAGCTTTCGGAGTGACAATCTATATATATATAGTACGATCCCTCTGGGTTAGAGTATGATTACATCAGAGCCGCACAAACTGCATTAAAAAGTTATGGTGAAAAAATTGGTAAACAAGACAAAAACCAACTGATGAAATTGCATTATTATATATCTAATTTTTTTGGCCAAGTACTTTTGTTTGTCTTTAGTTTTTGACTTAGTTGGGTATTTTCACAGCAATTTATAGAAGAGCGAAAAAATTGGAACGCAAATAAAATGCAAATGAAATTTGTGCTAATAAAATTCAGTTACAAACTTTCGGCAATGGCATACGAAAATATTGCTCACTGGTGACTGCCGCGGAATGCGTTATTTACACAGTCCGAAACATACACATACACCTACATATTTTCATCCACACACACACACACACACACATGTGACAACACCCACAGAGAAACACATCCGTGTGAACATGTGCTGCTGACCTGGTGTTGCATAAATTAAGGCGCCCGCAATGCATCGCATTTGACATTTGAACCGCTCGACCGCCACAAAATTGGCAACTGCCATCCGCAGATGGTTTCGCCATTCAACATTTTACCAGTTTTCCCGTTTTCCCGTTTTGCACTACCCAATTTCCAGTTGCCATTTACCGTCGCGTTTTAACCCGTGCCTAAGTGAATTTTCGCACTGCAATTGACGCCTGCACACATCACGCATACGCCGTGTGCAACATGCGGGTTAATTGCGGCCGCATAAACGATTCAGACCATTGAATGCTCCATAAGGCACTCGATCGCCAAGGTCTTTAGGCTCCATAACTGATGACAAGCATTTCATTACCGAGGATAAACATTAATTTGGATTCTTTGGTTTAGTTTTGGTTACCAATTTGAGGTTTTTTTTAAATTTAAAGAGCTTAAATGCTTATTTTAGCCCTAGGAAAGGAAAGTTAAATCCTCAGAAAAAGCAAACATAACTTATTAAAAAATATATTTCTTTTACTGCTCCTCGAATATTATGAATTTTAATCAAACTTTTTTCTAGATAAAAACATTTTAATAAATATTTCCTATTTGCCTTCATAAATTCTACTAAAAAGAATCCACAAATTCAGTAAATAAACGCAAAAACGAAAAAAATTTAAGATATTAAATTTCCTTTAATTAATTTTTGCTAGTAAGCCTCCGGCAAATGTTTAAACAAAATCCTAAAAAAAAGGATCAAAATAAAAACCATTTTTCATAGCCTCTAGAAAAATGCGAAAAATATTTAAATACACCCCGGGGCGTCGTAAGGTCAACAACTTTCCCTATAAAAGCGGTTCAACTTTTGACAAAATAAATTATACAACTAGAAAGCCATAAAGTATAAAATCCATTTAGATTCGTTGTTAGCTGGCTTAATTAAATCTCAAAATTCAAATCAGGATAGTTAAAGGCCTAAACTAGTTGGCACTCAAGTGATAGCCCACACCGCCCCATTACCCTGTAGTCCATCTTTGATCCATCTGAAAGACAGATTAGGCAAACTTTATGCCCCGGGCCATTCAAATTGCTGCTTGACCCAATGGCCCGGCCCATTAAAAATCTCTTGGGTTAGAGGGTGGAGAAGGTTCGGGCCTCGAGCGCCATTATGTCCATGTCAACGTATCTGAAGGAGACACTTGCCGGCACCCTCGGTACTGGTCTGGCTGTTTGGCTCCAGCATCAGCATCAGCATCGGTCTCATCTCGAATCCGCATTAATTTACGCTCATTGTGCCAGTATCTTCGACAGCGCTCCTATGTTTCGACGCGCTTTGTTTTGCATTGTCACGCAAAGTGTTGCTTACAGTGCTCCCCCCCTTGCTCTGGTCCTTGTGATCCTGATCCTGCTACTCGTCCTGCCCTAGCTGTTGGTCGTGGTTCTGGTCCCCCATCAATCCTCCGCCTCGATGTTATCGCGCATCAACAAGGCATAATAAGGAGGGCATGCTCACCCACTTGGCTAAGACAAAAGGAGCTCTGGTGTTTGCTTCTGTTTCTCCTTTCTCACACTCTGACAATTGCTACACTTAAAAAATGGTCCATTAAAAGCAAATTATTTGATAAAAACCCTTCGTACTAAGAAATATTTGTGCATCAAAGGAAAGGGAAGAAATCTCTGTTTCTAAATTCTTAGAAAACAAAAACCTTTCTATTAAGTTAAAGTTACTTTAAATTTGTTAAATATTTTTATAACCTTCCATTAAAAAAGCTGATAATTTAGTTCGTTTAATCAAACTGTCTTTAATCTTAAAAAAAAAACATCAAACCGCGGAATTTTCTTTGCTAAAAAATTAATCAATCTCTTTATGCTTAAATAAGCCAACTCTTTTTTATAGTAATTCCTTTTAATCATGACCTTCTCATGAAGTTATTTATTTATAATTTTGTTTTTAATTGCATTTTCATTTTAATTTAATTTTATGCCTAAATACATAATCTCACAGATTGTTAAATATTAATCTTGTGGTCTTTTGAGTTAGCCTAAAAGATTTTTATAATCAAAACTTAATTGCCAATAAAAAGTTAAAATGAAATTTGAATTGCTAATTTATATACAACTTTAACTTTATTAAATGATTAATTTTTGATTGAAATCTTATTTTCTTTCAGTGCATCTAACTTGTCGCCTTTCCTTTGGTTAGGCATTTGCACCCAGCTTGACTTTTTTTAATATCCCTGATATTTGCGCCTGTTATCATTCGATGGATGCGATGCCGCCTGTGGGCCTCCTGGTGTGCCTAGTTGTTAGCCATCCATTCTCCAACCCCTAGATGTCCCCCTAAAAACCAACCGTCACACTCCTCCCCGCCCGCCTCACTTTCCTCCCACTGCTCTTGTTATTCATGTCGTCATTTCCTATTGTCGTCGTCGCTGTAATTGTTGTTGCCATTCTGGTTTCAGTCGTCGTCCTACATGCGCGCCCAGCAACTTGTTTTCATTTTACGCTTGCCTGCCGCCTTTCAGCCGCTACCCCTACCTAACCCCTCCCCCCCCCCTTTGCCACACCCCTCCTTTTTTTGCAGCCCCCCTGGTAGGCGACCCACCAGCTGTCGTTGTCATTTTGTACAATTTTGCGCTCTGATTTTTAAATATAATCCAAAAGCAACGCTACTGCTGCTGGTTTGCTATCCGCATCTATGCACTGGAAATAAAATTATAAACTAATTAATTTTAAATAAATTTAACACTATTTAATTATAATCTTTAGTTTCTCCTAACTTGCAGTTCATAAAACACAATTCTTTTATTTAATAAGAATATTTGAAAAAATATTTCCATTAATTTCTAGCATTTCTCTCTGTGTATTTCTCTGTGAATTGTTGGGTGGTTCAAGTCACGCGATATCGCGAAATCCGCTTTAGCGGAAATCTAATTGCACATCATCTCTCTGCCGCTTTTCCTTCTGATTTCCCCGTCGCTTTCCCGACGTTTCCCGCTTTTGCCATTTGGGATGCTGGCTGTGGCCGTAGGCTGATTTTAACATAATGCTTTTTTAAATGCAAAGTTACAAACACTCGCTTGTTGCCCGCTGCTACGGCCCCAAAGCGACCCCGCCCCATGCCACGCCCCCTCTTCCTGTGTCCCTTCCCCTTCCCCTTTCCCTTCCCGTTCCTCATCTCCTGTGTATTAGCACATTTTATGGCATCGTCCGCAGCCAAACAGCCAGCATGGCATTAGCATAAAGCAGACACAAAAGGCGAAAAGGAATAAAATAAAACAAGTTGGAAATATTCTCTGCCCCTTGGAAAGTCTCGAATTCCTGATACCCCCCACCAGCTAAATCAGCTTAAACTAGAATCGTATTAAATATTTCACAGAATATTTATTTATCCTCTTTTCTAATAGTTAACCAGCCTGAATAATGGAGGGAAATGGAAATTGAACCAAATTTAATTGGATTATCGTTCATGTGCGACTAAGACTTCCTTTATGACGTTATCATAATCATAATCATCATTATTGTTAATTAGAAAATTTAGGCAAATTACAACTTAAGCCTTGACAGAATTTTGAATGCTAAAATGAGACTCCATTAAATAATAAACAGCTTAAGATAACTTTCGGCTGCTGACTAACTCACATGTTTAGCTGTAGCTATTAGATTGGAAATTCATTGTCTGGAAAATATCCCCTTTCTTCTTTAATTGAACGCCTAATTAAGCTCCTAATTTAGCTGCTTTCCAGGGTATTATTGCCCCTCTACACATATTTTTATAAATTAATTTGCGGTCCTCTTGACATTTGACTTTCCTCATGTGGCCCCATGTCTTCTTTTAATTAATGTAAATATTTTGCCTGCTCAGAGCGCATATACGCGACGTGAAAGCTCTTGACATTAATGCATTTTTAGTCAATGTTTGGCCATAATCAAATTGCAGTCAATGTTTCAATAAACCGCCCCATTGACATCGAATTTCCATTCCATATTTGGGAATAAACATTTGCCAGGACACAAAAACCGAAATGCAAAACTAAATTTTAATTAACTGCTGTCAGTGAAGTTGGTATTGCCAAGCGGGTAACCCAACGCAAAATAGTTTTCTGAACATTTCGGACAGGTAAGCGTGTCAATAAATCGAGTAAACATTCTGCCACACGAAACGAACCGCAAACAAATTCTCGGTGTTGCAGCTTACAGAGTCATCAGTTTCACACTGATTTTGCGCAATTACTTTTGGCGTACAAAAGTTGCCAACTAATTTCGCGACGGGTGTGTGTGTGTGTGGGAACATTCCCCATCCGAAAAAGGCGCGGATATTCCACTCCTTTTTCGCTATTTTCCTGCATTCCTCTTTCTATTTTTCCCAGGCCGGCCGGCAACGTGGCGTATGAGCAATATTCGGGCAAATTGAGCATTTGATTTGACTGGCAAACGTCGCCGCCAACTGCCTTTGACAGCAGGCATCAAGCTCGAGAGCAATCGAATAAGGAATACCAGAGTAGAAAGTGGAAAGCCGATGGAAAAAGGTTCAGAGGTCTAGGGGAAAATGCTGAATAAAAGAGGAGCGAGAAAAAAAAAGGAAGGCTTCAATGTGACACTTTTCCTTTTTTCCTTTTCCTTTTTTTTGCCTGCTCAACGCCATTTCCATTTACGTTGTTTACATTTTGCCAAGGCGTGTTTTTTTGCAGCCAAAAGGCAAACGACACCCGCCGCTCGATGGGATGCGATGCGGGTCATGTAATGGCCATGGCCATGTCGCATAGGTGGGCCTAGGATAATGCACAGCGAGAAAATCCAACAGCCAACTGGATAAACGGCCAAAGATAACGCCATTTGTGGGAACTTAGCCCACCTGCTTGAGTGGGTTAACCTATTCATTGAATCAGACACATTTTTGGGACTCGTAGTCTGGAAAATCGCTTAAATTAAGTTTTCGATGAAAGATATGGTTGAGAGGTATAAGTACACTTAGAAAAAAGGTGTGTCATGCACTTATAAAAGTAAATTTAAACGTAAATGGTTTCAAAGACAAGTCTTCAAGCTCTGAAAATGAATGCTTTATAGAGTATAACATAGTCTTTAAAGTTTCTTTTAATAATTTCTCTCAGTGCACTTGACGTTAACTGTGACACCAGCGATAACCGAAGTTTTGCTTGTTTTGTACTCAACCCAGAAGCATCGAGAGAGTTGCGTGTTTATTTTTTCCACCTCAGACTCACTCCAATTTTCCTTTTTTTTTGTCACTTTCAGCTAACGGTGGGTGGTATGGGTGGATATTGGGTGTATTTTGGATGTATGTTTCCCAAAAAAAAAGGAGGAGAAGAATAAGAGTGTATTAAAGAAACATCTGGCAGACCGCCCCCAAGGCAACGCCTTTTTCCTTCGTCCTGCTTAAATTTAATTTAAAGGCTCAAGCGGAGGACAAGCCATTGCAAACAAAATCGGGGGCGTTGGCCCTATTTATGGGCGTGGCTGCAGCGGCATTGACACAACATTGAGCATCAGAAATTAGCGTGACCGAGCCTTAATTGTGGACCAAATTTTGGGGGGGGAGGCCTTTGTTGGGCGAGTTGGGCCTCGTAAGGACGGCTTGAGATTTAGTGTAAACAGGCAGCAAGTCAGGGGCCAGTCGGAAGTTTGCTCAGACCACTCCGGGGTGGCATCAAGGGGTTAAGGCCTTTGCTGAACCCCCCGAAGGACCTTTGTCAGATTTAAACACTTTCGGACACTTGAGCTTGGCCCCCGAATATTGAGACTTCACTTTAAATTAACATAATTTCTCCTTTTCTATGTTCGAATTCCTTTTATATTTCCTGTGTTAGCCCAAGACCCTTCGATCGTAATAGAAAATAATGCGCTTTGTATTTCGACCCGTTGATGATTATTATAAGTTTCGTTTCGGTCGCACTTTTTATTGCTTAACCTGGGTTCCTCCATTAACCGAAATGAGTGCAATTCAAAATAATATCCAAAGGACCCAACTGGGATGACACTTTTGGACGGAAACCAGAAACTTTGCCTCCCAGCAGGACATTGCCGTTGATTGTTTTGCAAAAGATTTTCTGATTCTGATTCGCACCCGGGATTTTTCCGGCCTTCGTATGGGGATTCCCGTTCATTGGGAACTTTTTTTTGGGGGGATGATAGGGGGGGGCAACAAAAATCATAAATCTTTTTAATTTCATTGATCAAGTTTGGCCGGCAAAAAGTTTTCGGCCTGCCCCAAAGGAAAGTTTCGCACTCGACTCCCTTAGGATATATTTTGCCTGACATTTAAATCGATGGCAGATAAATATTAAACTTAAACTTCCAATTCATTGCTGCAAAATTATGTGTTGCTTGAGCTGCTGGATTTTGCTTTTTGTTCGCTTGATGGAGCAGCAATAAAAAATCATATTTAATGGGGAACAACATCTCCGCAGGGGTTACAGGAAAACATGGCGGAACCGGAAAATAAATAAATGCCATCGAATAAACAATGGCCGAATGGCGATTGGGTATAGTTGTGGCTCCTATGCTCCCGATAAGGAAGCTTATAAATTGAAACAAAGTGGACAGTGATTGCAAAAATTAATGGGCCATGCAGTCTGACCCGAAAAAGTAACTTTCCCAGGGATACTTACAAGGTTAAAGTGCGGTAAAAGATGAGGAAAAGCTTTGCCCCTTCTGGAAGTTTTAAGCCCTAAGTTCATACCTCTACCAAACTATTTTGTAAAATATTTTTAAGGGTAAATTAATTATCTAAATCATTGTATTAACAAGAATTAAATACAACCTGCATCTTCAAAATAAGTCCCATCATTAGTTTTCAAGAAAAACTGGTCAACTTTTTATGAACATGCCACATCCCGTCGCATGAAAACCCTGATTTCCCGGCTCGTGCAGCACAACAGCTTTACATATTCTCACTCGTTAATAACTTTTCATGTTGTAGCAGAACAGCATCCTCGCTGTGTTCCTGTAAATAACTTCTGAGAAAATGTTTGCGGAGTAAGGAAAACTTTTCGATTGTGGCAATCGTTCCTTGGGCGCAAGCCCACGTGCATTCAGTACCTTCGATTGCGGAATTGATTTAAGAACTTCAAAAGGAAAGCAGGGCAAAAATGTGTAATGAAAACGGTGATTTTCTTTTCAAGCACCTAACGGAAAACTATTAACAGCTGGAGTATACCGCTCGGCATGAGTAACGCAATAAGTCCAATGGAAGCGATTGAAAAGGACTCAGTCTGGACGCAATCTCTCCATTCAAAAGGGATTTAATATATACAATATTCACAATGAGAATGAGCCTGTTTTTTTCTTAAATCATTTTTCGCATCGTTTAAAAGGCATTTTCATGGCGTCCTTTTACGAGTTGGCTCTCTCATTTAAGAAATATTTAATATCAAGAAAATGAATAATAAATGCAATTTGCAGTTAGCTCTATTTCTTGTTTTGCTGCCACCACCGCCATTGCCGCCGCCTTACTTATGATGAGTCTTTGTCCTCCAATGGCCCAGTCAGAGAATTAATTACGCTGCTGAAAGTTGATCCCCAGCATAGATGGTGAATGCGGATACGGATGCGGATGCGGAAGCCCTTGTGCCAATGCGACCACAACTGACCCAGTTGTTTAATTGAATTGAAGCCATAAACACTTTGGAGTAGAACCACCAACACAGTCGCACACAGAGCGAGGAGTGAGCGCGTCGGGAATGAAAAATGGCCACGGCCAGGAGCTCTCCCTAAATAACTTTAATTAGTAGTGCGAATGCGGCCATCAATCACCTTTGCCCGTTTCCAGGATACAGAGAGAGAGAGAGAGCCAGCGGAAACGGAAATGGCAAGCGGAAACGCCAGCGGAAGCCACGTGGCCATTGCTAAGCATTTTGACAGCTGTGCCTGTCGCTTATGCAACAAAGCACACGCTCACAGGCTTGTGCAGTGTCCCGAAAAGTAACGATCTGAGTTTGGTAATGAAAGTTGTAAGTTAGGATTTACATATGTTAAAGACTTAGGTTTTTATCTCAGCTTAAACTTACTTACTACTTTTAAGGTATTTTTAATGTATTAAAATATTAATTCATAGAAAATGTTTTCAAATATAAAAGCTCTTTATTTGAGAGCTTAGTTTAAGGATTATTTAGGAGATTTAAAAACAACAAAACCGAAGTTTCCTAAATCTATTTTATTCATAAGATTGCATACATTTTTACTTAAATCCAAGACTTAACTTTTTCACAGATTTTCATATTCCTTTCTTGAGCAGATCTTACTTATATTTTTTCTTTGTGCATCCATGCATTCCGATGTCTACCAGGAATTAAAAATGAAACTAAGAAAGCAAAGAATTAATCAAATTGCAAATTTCATCAGAATGAATGGAATAAAAAGAAGGAAGCGAAAACGCAGATGTGGCGAACGGAGGAGCTGCTGGCTTGCTGGCTTTTTCAGCGAGTGCCAGGCAAAGTTGTTGACATCTTCTGAGCCAACACGTACCGCCAGCACCAACAAAAACACACACACAAACACACAAAAAGTAGTAAACACTTGACGGGAGCAGCGGCAACAACAACACGAACAAACACAGTGGCACACTAGTGGCAAAGAGAAAGAAGGACCAGAACTGGAGCTACAGCAAATGTTTGCTTAAAAATGATGCGAACCCCACGAGAAGAAGTGGAATTTTGGGATGGAATGGGATGGTATGGTTTTTGGATGGGGATTGCGGATGCTTCTTCTGCTCCTGACAGATGCAAGACGCGTTGACAGTGACAAAGACAATGATGACGACGATGGTTATGTTGGGGCTCATCATCATGGCTGATGTGGGAATGAAGTGGTGGCGGTGCTGGTGATGGAAACGAAGACGGAGGCCAGGCCAGCATTTGGCATAATCCTGCTGACAAAATGTCATTACACCATCTACATAGCAAAGTTGCCTTTTGAAGTTTTCCCGTACAAAAGGGGGCAATGCAAGCTTAAATAAATAAATACACTACCCGCTGTCAGCGAAAGTTCATACGGTTAGCATGCCTGTATATTTCCATATTAAGTGAACAGAAGTTTTCAGGAAATATTTGTGCAAATTACAGTCATATTTGAGTAACACTAAAAGAATCTAGCAGTTCTTTCTTAACTTTTATTAAAAAAATTGTGGAATTTAGTTATTATTAATTTGAAGTTTTCTCTATTGGTACTTTTAGTTCACTTACTTAAGGTAAGAAAACTTTTAACTAATAAAATAAATAATAAAATAACGATAAAAAGATATCAAAAATAACCAAAATAAAGTGTACAAAAATTCAATTTGTATCAATATTTATAGATATTTATAGACATACTTCCGGCGCTGTTGACTTACCACAAATTTCTGTGACTAGTCCTTGTTCCGGAGTCTGTTTCGGCTACAGTTATTCCACTTTTCCCCAAGAATCGGCAGTCACGCGAGTGACTGAGTCATTGACAAATGGCCAGGGAGCTGCGCTGCTATTGTTTTATATTTTTATTTTATTTTATTTTACTTCTCTACGTTTTACTGAGCACTTTTCTTTTAGCTGTTTTCCCCCGCTTCCACGCGAATTGGCCTAGTTTTGTAGTCTGGTATTTGGATTCGGTGTTGTTTTTCGGTTCGGTTTTCCGTGTGTTTCGTAGGCCTGCAGTTTTGAGTTACTTGGCACTTGTCTAATGCCTTTGTCTGCCTTTCTTTTGCTTTTCTTATGCTTTTATCATACTTTTCTGCCAGACGGGCGACGCAGTGTCTTTGCTTGCACTTGAGTAACCGTTATCTAGGATGGTGTGCTAGTGAATGTGTGTGTGAGTGTATATTTTGTGCGGTTGAATTAGCGAGTGAGACACGAACTTTTGACCCCGTTTCGACAATAACAACACGAGAAGAGCGGAGGCTTGGCTTCTATTCTCCGGCTTTTTGAACCACTGGCCGGCTTTTTGGCTTTTCAACACTGAATACGTTTATAGTTATGTCCGTTACTGTTTTTGGGGCTACTATGGTAAGCTTGAATAAGAGGTTTTTTTGGAGTGGCTTCCCTGTTATTGATTTAGCAGGGCGTTATTGCTGGAATAAAAATAAACTACAGCCATTTTCCTTTTGATTTGTTTTGCCAATCAATTTTCTTCCTTTTAGTAGAATTACCGTTAAGAACTTTTCATTATTTTCATTTTTATTTGATCAGCACACTCAATGAATGTTACAAATCGGTTAAATTTATTGTTTTTCCGGCTTGTTTATTGATTTGGAATAACGTTATTGCACGAATAATAATAAATTGCAGTCATTTCCGAATCGTTTTTATTTTTGTAGCCAATCAGGAGTTACTTTAAAAACACTTTTCTCTTCTACTACCGAAAAAAGAGCGGAATTACCGTTAAGGCTTTTTAGCACTTTTCACTATTATGGCTAAAGTTTCGGTTTGGGTTTTGCGCACGTTTTACGTAGCTAGCCGATAACTGATAAAACATCCGTTTACATGACGTTTTTGCTCAGCCAGCGCCTCACGAACTGAACTCAAAAAACTTGGAAAATACGCGAAAAGCCAGCATCTCGGCTCAGCTGTGATTGCGGTACATTCGCTCTCGCGCCTTCTCTCTCTTTGGCGCCATCCGGAAAAGTACCGTTCTCCACGTGTCGGCCGAACAGCTGTTGCCGCAGATGTTTCACTAAGCATGCGCAAACGGAGCTGTCGTGAAAAACTGGGAAATATTTAAAGCTTTGTGACTGGAAAATCTTTGAATTGGGAACAGTTTTTGCTCAACCATAAAGGTTTTTCCACCAACACGTCACCTACAACTTAAAAACCTACCGAAATTGGACCCAAAAAGTTGGCGCGAAAGTCAACACTTCGCACATAAAGGCATCTTTCCGCTTGGCCAACTTTTCGGGCCAACAAACTTTTCACATTACAAAAGGTCCACATTTTTTAACCCACATTTGGCATCAATTTGCCCATTACATAGGGCTAAGGGACCTCTATCGCTCTGATGAGAAGGGGTGACATTTTGAAATAATTTTGAAATTCAAAATTAATTTACCGAAGGTAAATTACAAGTTTTTTTTTAACCATACTTAACCAACCTTTTTAAAACAACTGATTTTTTGTCATTACTTCTGTTTAATTTTAGTTACGTTTTATATGTTAATTAATTACAAAACCCTATGCATAAAAATGCAAAAAAACGTCGAAACCCGCATGAGCCTGCAGCGTAAGTGTTCAGCAACAATGGCCATCATGACCGCTATGGTTGTGCGAATGACCATGACCACTAGATCTGTGAGCCGCCTTGTCCTCTTCCTCGCCCGCCTGCTTCGAAGCCTTGGCTTGATCCTCGTCGGCAAACTCGCTGAGGTCACGACGCATAGCGTAGGCATCTTCGCCATCGGCATAGTACTTGGGCTCCACCTCAATGATCTTAAACTTGAGGGCGTTGGTGTACAGGTTCAGGGCAGCCCGATTGCTCTTTCTTACGTGAAGGGACACGTACTGAGCATTGAAACACTCGACCATGGCCTGGGAGGCCTGGTCCATCAGCTTCTGGGCCAAACCCAATCGACGATAGGAACGCTTTACTGCTAAAGAGGTAATATGCCCATGACGACTCTCCTCATTCGGCTCGGGCTCCTCCATTTTGGCCAACACATAGCCCACAATACCGCCCTTGTCGTCCTCGGCCACGTAACTAAGCTGAGGCCATGTGAGTCCATGGTAAAAGTAATATTTCATCTGATAGTTTTCAGGCAAGCAGAGCAAATTGCAGTGCTGCATGGTCATAAGGTCCTCCGGTTTTGCGCAGCGGATGTTCATGGTTGGGCTGTGGTTATTTGATCTCCTTTTCGCTTAACTGACTCTTAATCTCGGCGAGCTTTCCTAGCTCTACCGTGCTGCTGTCGGTGAATATTCTGATGATCCCAAGCGATTTGCTGCTGCTCCTCTGGCTCCTCTTGACCCAACAGTTCCCGAACCAAACGAAATTTCGATAGAAAAGCCTTCCAGATAAGGAACCAGCCTGCAAAACAAAGAGAAATCAAATTTTTAGATGAGTTGTTGTTCGGGGTAATGAAATTCGACTCCAAGATAGCATGATCGTCTGCGGGCGCCTGCTTACCCAACAAAATAATTGCTGCGACGATGCTAACAGAGGCTAATATGGTGAAAATGAAAACCAAGCCCGTTTGCAGGGACATTCTAACGGGTTAGCTCGAAATCAGGAAACTATAAACATTAAACTATAAGTTGATTATGAAATAATAACATTAAACTACTAGTAAAAAGTTTTGCTTTAAGTCTCTGCCAGTCATTTAAATATTTCTTCACCGATTTTCATGAATTGCTGACTATCACAATAAAAAACAGCTGTAATTAAAGTGTGACCGTTTGTCAGTACTGACAAATAACAGGGCTCCAACTTTGCAACAAAAAGCTAAATTTTGATATATAGGAAAAATTTAACAAAAAACACCGAGTAATAAGTTGAGAGTTTAATGAGTTAATTGGTAACTTTCTAATAGCCAGAAATGTTTTCTTGGTTTCACTTTTATTTAAAAAGTTTGCACCTCTTGTAACTTATGATGCCACCAAAGAGCACATGAGGTTAGAAATTTCACAAAGCAGTCTGCACAAACTGCTTTTGATTTGTAAACTATAATAGGTCATTATTAGCGACTCGCTAAGAATACATATTGTTCCACATTTGACTTAGTTTTATTTAATATCCACCTTGCTGTTTAATTTATTTATATTCGCGAACGAGCACACTTCTTGCACACCGGCACCAGTATAACCAAGTTCGTTGAAGGAGAAAATACCACACATATACCGATCATAATTTGGCCTTAATACTGTATGGTTTTGAATTCTCATTGAAAAATTCTAAATTATCATTTTTAGTTTAAAGATATGAAAAAATATGAGGTCTTTCATTCTTTTTTTTTTAATTAAATTAAATCTTACCAAATTGTCATTTTTCAACAAAAAACAAAAATATACCAACAGTTAGATGTACTAAAAATACCGCTTTTGATGTATGCATGCTAGAACAGCTGTTCGACTAAAAACCATTTACCTGGGCAAACATAAAGCGATTAATGCAATAAACAAAACTAAAATGCAGGAATTTTCGGCTAAGCGTGACGCATTGTTCGCATGCCTCGATGATGCAAGCAAAGAACTGAGGGGGACTGCCTTGGATCAGAGCAAGGCCAAGTCGTTTTCCATCAACGCTCTCGATCGGGGAAACAAATCCGGAAATGGGTCCGGATCCGGACAGGTGATGAACTACCGCCACGGCCGTAGCATTGATGTTGGCCTCGATTCGGAGGATGGCAGATTACGGCGAATGCGGGGAAAAGAGAGCATTTTCAAAAAGCCCGAACTTCCCATTGGTCGCTGTCTGAAGCCGAGGAAAACTCCAGATTACCAGGTGAAATACATATATCCTCTATTGCAGTTCAGGTTCTTACTTAAGTAATTCCTTATCCATTTGATAGGTAAACCCCCACAAATGGAAGAAGTATTCCCTGTCCGATGTCGACATTTCGGATCAGAGCAATTCCGCCGCCGCCCTATCTTTTCTCCGGCAAATGGATGCACAGCGTGAAGCTGAAGGAGATCATGACTCCCATCATTCAGATGGAAAAATAGAGTTCAAGAAAACCAGCAAGCTCAATCGAAATCTCAAAAACCTCAAACAACAGGAGATGGAGGATGTGGAGCTGGATAAACCACAGTTAAGAGGCTCCAAACTGGTGATGCCCGAGTATGTGATTGGCCAAAAGTCACAGAAACAAAAGAAATCCAAGGCCAAATCGAACCAAAGTCGTGCCACTGGTAAGCTACAACTCTCTCACTTGGCAGAGGAAGATGAACAGGATGAATAGGTTATAACTTATATTCCTAGGATTACATAATAAGTGCACCATAAAATTTTAAGAATGTAGATATACTTTTACTCTTTGTTTATTTTGTAAATTTAATACAAACTCTAAAATCAGACTGGAAAACTGCTTAACATTTTGCTTAATAGTTCGATTTCTTAAATCTGGCTGTGTATATATACTGGAATTGCTGTTTTATATATCTCTTAATTTTTGTTCTTAAATTTGTGGCAATTATCACATAGAAAGACTTAAATTCGAAGACCGAATAGGAGTATTGAGTTGAGCACACATATATAGCACGCGAGAACAAATTGACATAAATGCGACGATAGAAACACTAAAATACGGTATTAAAAAATGCAAATATTTGGTCGGGAATGATTTCATCTTAGTCAGTGGCTAATGGGTCTACTCTCTGTAGAATCCGGGGTTGAAGTAGAGTTTCTTGTTGAAGCCAAGATTTTCATAGGCGCCCGTCTGCATGGAACCTTTTTTGGTGCGCATGATGCCCACGGAGGCGTTCGTCTTCTTAAGGATATCCTCAAAATTTGTGTTGTGGGCATGCTCGGCCATTATGTCGCAGAACTTCTGAATGTACCAGCTACCCGTCTCGGGATCCCTGTGAGTAACAAAGCCCGGTGTATTGGCATAGCAGACGAGAGTGTCCGCCAGAGTTGGCACATTTACGGTAACGTTGGATACACCCTCCGTTTCGATCTCAGGCGTCTCCTCTTCATGCAACATAGCCAATGTGTTCGAAGGACTCATAGCATGTTGTCCCAAATCGTGATGATCACCGCGGCAAAAAGGGAAGAGTAGCACCTTTGGCTTATGCACCAAAAACGGACTAATATTGGCCTGGAAATGATTCTTGATCGTTTGCATATCGACCACGGATCCATCGAAAAACTCCACCTTATCAACTTGGCGGACACGGCTGCCGTGTGTCATCAATGCCATTACGAAACACTCGGTTTTCTGCGCATACTCTGAGGAGGTGAGCTTCTTCAGAATGTCAAAGAACTGATGCTGACTTAGATTTTCGAAGGCAAAAATGGTAAAGCCCAAGTCGTGGTATAATTGGATCAGCGAGTCGCTGTCCATATCGGCACCATTTCGTTTGCGCTTGGGATCGGGGAAATCAACAATATTCACCATAAACAAAATACCGCGGTTGAAACGGGATTGCATTTTATATGTGCCCACATTATCATCCGTGTAAATCTTGTCCGATTTATTCACCAAACGACGGGGTTTAACGTCGGGATTCTCGTAAGGTATGAGCTCTCCAAGCAGTTCGTCCGAGGTCTTCTAAAAAATGCAATGGGAAAGAAGATAGAAAAGATAGGGAATGATTAATTTTTAGTTTCTGAAGAGGTCTCATTATATACTATATACTCTGTTCTGTAATTCGATTACTACGCCATAAAGTGAATAATTCGTTAGATTCTTGAATTTAAAATGCAATTTAAAAGCTTCCCAGTCAACAGGTACATCCTACTAAGTGGTAAAGAAGCCCTTAATTTACTTGATAGGTAAGTCACTAGATAGTATCACTAAACCGCTTACATTCCTAGTCAGTTTATAGGAAGCAAAAGTTATTATTTCGTGATAAACACCAAAGTTGGCTAGGTCTGTTTATTTATTAGCAAGCTTTCATAATTTTGATCTATAAATAAACCTAATAAAATGTGCTAATTGAAAAAGGTGTCATTTACTCTTGATTATGTTCACTTAAGAACCAAATATGATGGCATGACTCTTTTGGCAAACATTGTCTTAGGACAGAACTAAATCTTTAACTCTTTTCCTAGCATTATTAACAAATATTATAATATTCTTCAAAATTTGAAACAGATTGAAAAGTCTGACACTTCACTGATAAGCATGTATGTACTTTATATAAAAACAGTGCATGAACTGACGAAGCACACCGGAAGTGCACGTACAAACAAAGATGATTCCATGATTCAGGAGAAATGTTATCGAGCTATTTTATTGCTTCCTAAACCACTCCACATTATCTAGAATGAAAATATATGTTTGGAGTCGCAAACGTGAAATCATATCATATTTTGCCCTAAATGTATTAACAAAACTACACATGACCATAATAAGCTTGTGAAATTGAACAAAAACCAGTTTTTTAGAATATTCGGTTCAATAACCTACTTCGCTACAATTTCACCATTAGGCTTTTCTGAACAACATGAAAGTTTAAAAAAAACATTATTTTACATTGAAAACCTAAGGAGCTCACCTTGCTAAAACAGGGTCCTTCCAATGACGGGGTGTCCACAATATCTGCCGACCTGCGACTGCCCCTTATTGAGATTATGGGTGGCCTTGAAGGGGAATCATCAACCGATTCTAATAGCTTAGCCGCATCCAAACAGTTAATTTCTTGCAGGGCTGTTATCAATTGGTTGTAGGCAGTGGGACCCCGCTTGGTGATCTTTATGAACAGCCGACGATGATTCTCCAAACTCACATCATCGTCGGCCATGTTAAATTGTCGACCCTTTAGATCCTCGATATTTCTTAACATCTGATTGGACAAGATCTTCAATCGGACGCATTTGGCAGCCAGAAGACCGTAATTAGTCGTTTTAACCAACACATTTAGATTTTTCAGAATGTGCTCCCGATGCTTATTCAGCATTCCAATCTCGTTCTCCGACGACTGCATTCCGGATATAATTTTGTTTTACGTTTTTGGCAACTCCAAGGATATGTGTAAAGGCAGTGATCAATTTCCAATTGGCAGTGAGTCACC
This sequence comes from Drosophila eugracilis, assembly GCF_018153835.1. Taxonomy (NCBI): domain Eukaryota; kingdom Metazoa; phylum Arthropoda; class Insecta; order Diptera; family Drosophilidae; genus Drosophila; species Drosophila eugracilis. The sequence goes on along the minus strand of NW_024573038.1, from coordinate 6,053,364 downwards.
TCAAGGTTTTTCCGTAAACTGACTTCGTTTCGCGCTCGATTTGTTCTTTTCTTTGTCTCCGCTTTTTGTCGTCTTAGTATTTGTTTTTGTTCTTTTTCTTGTTTTCTGTTGGCAACAACAACAACAGCAAAAAGAATCGACGACCCTGGCAGTGTATCCTTATTTTTCCAAAAGCAAATTACCTAGTCTACATATATATTGCACTAGAAGATCCCGTCCAGGATCAGAGATCTTCGAATAAGATTTCTTTTGAAACAAAAGGATTTCTGGGCTCTTCACGCAGCCACACAGCGCGTTCGTTCTCAACTCGCCACTAATCAAAATTTTTTTAACTGTGGGTTTTGGTGTGACTGCTGCGAGGTAGACCATTAAGCCACAAAACGCGAACTCCAAATATACCTCAAATATACTGCAAATATATTTGTGATCAACATGGAGCAAAACTGCTACATTTTCTTCTGTAAAATCTGAATACAAAAGATTATTGCAAATAAAAAACTTTGTAATATATAAATGTGTAATTATCCAAATGAAAAACGTTAGGTGTGTTCAGTTCAATACAAAAAATTGTACAAGGCGCCATTGAATAAATGGCATTTAAAGATTATTACAAAAAGTGGGTTTCTTTTAAATATATGCTTTGGAATACTAATAAATACGATGTGAAATATTTATTTTTAATTTTGAAAATCACTGTATACAAAAAAATACCGCAACTTGTTCTTCAGGTAAAAATACTACGGCCACCCTAATATTTGTACAACAAAAACTCGCGCAATTTGCAAAACATAAACAAAGGTCATGGAGGAAAACCAATCAAAGCCGGAAACAAAGGCACCTGTGCCGAAAAACGCAGCTAAAAATGGAAAATTATCACGAGACTGCAAGCTGAAGGTTCAAAGGAGTTTAAACAGAATGGGCTACTCGCAAGCAATCCTGCTAGAAGCATCCAAATACAACAATCAAAACTACACAAATGAAGTATTTCGTAAGTCTAATAATTATAATAAGTAGAAAACTTGTTCACAATTTATAAATTATATCCTTTTTAGACTATGTAACCGACGCTATCGCCAAAGGCGAGGAAATGGTGAAAAATCGCGACTCTGTCAGCCTGAATAACATCACCCAGTGGCTGGAACTGATGAATAGTGCCCAACTTTCTGATTTTTGTGAATTCGAGGCAGCTGCTACTGTTAATTCCATAATCCAGAACGAGACAAAGCCTTCGCCAAAGGAGTTACATGGCATTGACTTGAAGTAAGAATAACTTTCATTCTATTAAAATTTCCAAACAATACTTATCCTTTTATTATTAACCCGTTTCAGCGAAGCTTATAAATTTGTTGAAAATGCTTTGATGGGCCAGCCGCAGAAGAAGCTAAGTGATACCACCAAGGCGTTTCTGTGCAGGGAAATCGAGGTGAGTAGAAAGCACCTCCCATCAAAAGATGATCCTAACTAAAAATCTGCTTAACAAATAGCTTCTTATAGCGGACGCCAACACGGACGAGTCAGATGATGTGGCCCGCAGCATGGGACAGTGTCTATGTAACCATCAGATCTTAGACTATATGGAACAGCCGAACAAATGCAGCTTAGATCCGCTTTTTCTGGATGAAAAGCCAACGCAGGGATTAGAAAGTTAATAAAAATTAAGGCATTTGTATCATTTCCACACATTTATTAAACATTTAAATTCAATTTTGTTTTGTTTTTATATACGTACATTGTCACATGCATTTTGCACTTTTCCATCTTATCAATCAACCATCGATCCCACTTTTATACATTAAAGTATTACTATGCCGAATGCCCCAACCGTTTTGTACGTATTAATATTCGATAATTACACTCATAATTAAGTACTTGACTATAAACAGTTTTAGCACATTTAAAATCTAGAATTCCTTTAGTTGTACACAATTACTTCAAGTAGTGTAAGTACGAGTATAAGAAAAAGTTTAAGGTTAAGGGTCTTTTGGCCTTGGATTCTCTCAATTGCATAACATTTATTGTGCATGATTGTTTTCAATAGTTGTTGGTTGCCAATTTGCATTGCATAGACTAGAGTATATAGAGATAGGTAGTTTAGTTCCTTTGGTTTTTGCTTCGATTAGCTTTGTTTTAAACTTTAAGAGGCATAAAAACAGTTGAGTGCTGCTTGACTCCCATAGCATCACAATAGAATCACAAGAGACAGAGTTGGCTTTTCATTTCAATTTCGTAATAGGTTCTAGGATGTCACACTTACAATAACATAACGTACATACGATCAGAGTTATACATACAAATTGTTCGAATACAAATATAATATACCCTTTAATATTAACCGTAGTTACTCTCATTTAAAACGATCTTCACACAATCAAATGCAATTCAATAATGTACATAATATAATTCTTAAATGTTCAGTCCAGTTTGAGCTTTTGGTTTTCCCCTTTTTCATTTATCATTTTTTTGCTTTTTGTTTTTTGTTTCTTTTTTTCGTTTTTTGGTTTTGTTTAGTTTGTGTGTCCTCTCACGTAAACATTAATTTAAAATTAAGTAAATCTAATTATGTATACGTACGATTAAACGCTAGTAAACCATAACGATATGCCTTGTCTAAGATCGCAAAACGTAACCAAATATTAAACGAAAAACTTCAGAATGAACAAAATGCAAAGCAAAGATTCAGGTGCATGGCAAGGATATGCTGGAGTTTTCAGGATTTATCTTCAAGGTGGCATTAAAACCAAATGCAGATCCAACGGATCGAACAAACACAACGACAACAAATGTAACATAAACTATATAAAGATATTACTTTTGGAAATTCGTATTTTTTATAGAATTAATGTCGGTTCAATTTTGATTGTCCCGTTCCCGTTCGTGTTTTATTCAGAGCATTATAGATCATATGTATGTGTATATAAAGTAGGTTTTAGCGTGTCCTAGGTAGAGTTCGTCTTGCTTCTTGCTTGTATACATATATAAATTCATATTTGGTTTTAGTTTTTTTTTTTCATTTCTACTCCTCTAAACATACCACAACAATGATAATCGCTTTAATTGCCGTTTTTGTTACTTTATGAATACATTTATGACGTCTTCACTATATAAATTTTCAAGAGTTTACAATATACCAGATACCACACACTAAAACGCATATATATAGCTGCCCAATTATACAAATTGACTATAAATTTTGAGATTTGAGATGTTTGCCTTCAGGAACATCGGCTGCAATAATGATTCTGGTTCTATTTTGGATCGGTAGTTAGTGGATCGGTGGACCTTGGTTTGGTTTCGTGTGTATTCACCTTAGTAGTAGTTTTGGGTGTGGTTTGCATAGATATTCCGGTTGAACAGAGTAGAGTGTATATATAATGGATTGAATGATGGGAAATATATATATAGATATATGTAATTCATCACTGTAAAGCGCAGGCGGGAACCCCTCGAGGTTCTTGGCTAAAAATAAACTTCTCTTTCATGGTTATTTATATTCATTATTTTTCGTTTTTTTTTTTTTTTTTGATTGCGTTTGCTGTAAAGCTCTGTGATAAGTTTGATTTTTATGGTGCTAGGTACGATGTAGGTACACGATTTCCTCTTATTTGATTGCATATTTGTATCCGAGATAGCGATATGGTTGATGTTGGCAAAATAAATCAATAATTCACAATGATATGAGTTTCTTATTTATGAATTAAATGAAAATATAATTTGCATGATTTCTATGACACATAGAGGTATATTTGACATGTATCTTGGCCTAGCGTAAAACATTCATAATAAATATATAATGTATTCAAGAATAGTTAGGGTTTCTATGAACTGATTGCATTCTGCATAGTGTATTTTGGTTTTAAGTTTTTTTTTTTTTGGATCGTGTATTTCATTGTGATTGCTGGATTGTGTTTGACACTTTTGTTGTTTGAATAAATTACAATTAATTTGTGATTATTATGTCGCATTGGTCACATCGAATTGGTTTGGCTAACAACATTTAGAGATTCGACTGAAATTACTTAGTTAAGCTTGCGGTTCGCTTTCGGGTAGACGTTTACAATGTTATATATTTTTATGTTTTATACCGCTAATATATATAAGTTGATTACTGGTGTTTCATAAATGGACCGAAATTGCATTGAAAAGTAATTGGATTCTTTTGAATGTATTTATCTGTTTAGTTACGTCCGGAGAATAGTTGATACTGTAATAGAGTTGTTGCAAGATAATTAGGCCATCAATCTGGTTGTTTCGGTATCAAACTTTTTTGTTTTATTTCAAAATACATATACTATGGTGGGTATTATCTAGCTACTGGGCAAATATGTTTGGGAACTGCTGAAGCTACTTGGCAACGAAGTATCTCGCACTCCGTTTACGGATATTACGTATATTTTTACGGGAATTACGATTATTACGGGAAAACACCAAAATATTTGGAGACAAGAAGAGAGAGAGAGAGAAAGGGTCACACACAATATATTGTTATTATAAAGATATATATATATTTATTATATGGATTAGCAAAAAAGGTGGGACAAACATCGGGATCGGTTGTCATGCATCGCTTCGATTTTCGGTTCGGGTTTTGGTTCCTATTTCTGGGTTATTCCGGTGTAGAGTTTCTGAGGGATCTGGTATATTGGGTTCAACTGGTTACGCAATGCAAACTACGAACATATATAGTATATATCTAGGGCCAACGACTTACTGCTATGGAGGTGTAAGATATGTGTCTTGTGTGTTGGATTACCACCGGATATGTGGGTGACTCTACAAAACTACTACTAAGGTACATTTGTGGATGAGTGTGGGTATAATCGGGAAGGAGTTTCCATCGGGAGTGACCTCTCACCTCCGGTTGACTTACGTTCAAGCCGAGCATTGCTTGTCTAGGTATCGCGGTAGCTACTCTTTACTCGATCTCATCAAAGTTAGTTTTAGTATATTCTTAAAGATTTGTCGCACAATCTACGCACTAAGCACTTGGAATGCGAGAACCTTTGAACTCTTAAGGCACATTTCGAAGTATAATGATAAGTAATCATAAGTACGGCAAAAAGCAAATAATAATTGAAAATGCATAAGCGGGGGGGTTGGGGTGTCAGTTTGGGGTTAATTAAAGGTCAAAAGCAACACTGATTGTGCAATAGCCAAGTATACATTTAACAGTTACAATAAATTCGCAATGACTTAATCGTAGTTTGAGTAAAATACAATACAAATGCATATAAACATCTGATAAGTCGGTTAACAGATTCATATAGTTCAGATCGATATATATGTATATATAGGTATGCAAGATAGCAGGTATAGCAGCCTTCTGAAGCCTTCAGTGTCAGTCAATCAATCAAGTTTACACATATATATATATTTAACAATATATCCATGATCAGCAGTTTAGTTCGATTCGTTAATCAGCTTGAGTTTTCACTTCGTCTTTTTCGGTATAACTCATTTTCAGTTGTTGTATTTCCAGAGTATATATATATATATATATATATTTATATATATATAGTGCAGTTCAGATGGGCAGAAAGTAAAATGGCAAGTCAAGTAGTACAGATACATTCATAATGCCATGACACTCAGTAAGAACACCACAAAAATATATTACAGCTGCGTGAAAATGCAGAAGGAACGGGAAAAACCAAAAATATTTGCAGGCGCATGCAATGGAACGGGTTTCTGTTTTTTTTAAATATTATTTCATCTTTTCTCTCTTAGAGTTTAAGCTTTAGAAAAAGCATCTCTTTCACCTATGATTCAGCATATATTTATCTTTGTATTCCTGTGAAACCTAAAGTTTAAGGGCTATCCTGTGAGAAATTTAAGTTATCATGCAATTTCATTTTACATTCATTACTTTTGGTTGGGAAAGTTGGAACTTTCTTAATTAGGAATATAGTATAGATTTAAGCTTTTCAAGAATTAAAATTTGAATAAATTTGAACTTTAAGATAAGCCGCAAACATTGGAAAAATATCTTCCAAAGGGATAAATCCTCAACAAGTCAATTTTAAAACCATGCACAAGGAATTTTGAAAAAACATTTTTAAATATTTATAAAAATTAAAAAAAAAAATAAAATAAAAACCAATATACCTCAATTACCCCAATTTCCATGAACTTAGGTGTGCTAGCTTAGAGTACTTTGCTAATGGTAACTATCCTAAAATATCGTTTAACTCCAAGTCGCACTAACTAACTCGTAAGAGCTGGAATAATGCCAGCTAATCCGACATAAATCCGGTGAATTAATGGTGCAGGTGCTTAGGCTAGACTAGCTGGTAATGTGGGCTTTAACAATAACAACACTATCGTGGGATTTACAAGCACGATTATCAGGACGACAAGGATAAAGGATACACGTTCCTCACATAAACACAGACACACACACACGTGTAGCGGTGGCCATAGTGTTGGTATGTGTGGATGGGAAATTCTAGGGATTCCTTAAATTTTGATTTTCCAATAACTAATTGAATTTGACGATTCACACAGTCGTTATATACTTTTTTTCTCTGAATTTTTGATTTGTTTGTTTTTTGTGGGCAGGGATTTAAAATCGATTGGAATGGCAACAACTAAGATAGTTAATAATATCAATCAATAATAAAGATAAACAGTAGTTAGTAGTATCCAATTTTGGGCTATGTGCTGGATAACTTTGTTACGATTTTCAGATATTTCTCAACATTAACACTTATGGTACATACAAATACAGGACTTGAATAAATTCCCAAAAAAGAAAATAAGACAACAGTTGTGTGTGTTTTCGATCTATTAGTATGCATATACATAAATATTTGATTGATAGTTCGTTTTCTGGTATTAGTTTAGTATCAAGTTTTTTAATGTAAGTATTACGTATGGCTAGGCTATAGTAGGTCTCACATAGGTACGATCATTCATTGATTTTGGCATATATATTTGATTTTGCTACATTTTACCCTCTGCCCCTCTTGCATAATATCATCTCCATTTGGTTTGATTTCGTTTACTATATATATATATATAGTTTTGATCTGATTGTTTTCGTTTACTCTGAGACTCTGAAATTAAAAGTTCCTTGGCGGATTGAGATTGAGATTCATGCTCCGCAGCTTGGCCTTGTAACGTACATTGTTGAGGCTCTGATTGAAATTTAGGCCATAATTATTTGGGCCGTAATTGTAGCCGGAATTGTAATTGCTGGTGCTGGCTGTACCGTATCTGCTGGAATCGGCGTTGGCCGTAGCCTCACCGATTTCGTTCAGATCGTATTATTGACTGAATGTGATATTGAGTGACGGACACTTTCGGACGTTGCTGTGGCTGTTTCGTGTGCCATTTACCCGCAACAGCGGCACCGGGCTAACCGTGCCAGATACGGAAGTTAATTGTCTTACCATGCCGGATCCCAATTGCTGCAATAGCCCCGATCCGGAGCCAAGTGGACCCGATGACAGGACGGTTGACTGGCGACGTGACCTTATCGATTGCATACTCGAAGATAGCAGGAATGGTACACTGCTCGAGGTGTTCGGCATGGAGCCACCCTGTTTTTGGGAGTACAATAAAGGAGATTTCTTTGGAAGATTAGTCGGGGCTTGTCAATGGTAATATCAATATATCATAGTTGGATGCTTTCAGGATCGTGACTATATATATATATAATCATTATTGGTTTCTGTGCTATGTACATGGGGTCTGCAATGTGGGGGAATGTGTGTTTTTTGGTTGTACCCAAGCCTTACCGACGGATAAGTATACATTGAGCTGATGGTGCAACAAACAAACAATCGAACAAACCAACCAACAAACAAACAATCGAACAAACCAACAAACAATGAAACAAAGCCAAACTGGAAATCAATCAATCAACGGACAGGAGAAGGTCGAATCAAAAAACATTGATACAAACGAATTGCAGAACACATGGAAAGTCAAACTGAATGAGAATATATATAGGATATATACGGATAGATAGGCATATGTATGTACATCATATGAGGCTGAATGCGTTTCGGGTATTTATGCATATATATATGTATATTCCAAATCAAATTTGGCCTCGCAGACATGAAAGGCAGAGGAGAGGCGGTTGGTGGTTGTGGGGGAAGGGGACGGGGCAAATGAAATCAAATTACATTAACATAAAATTTAATATCAGCATACTGCGTGTGTGCGTAAGTCTCTTTGTGTGTGTGTGTGTATATGTGTGCGTGTCTAGACCTTAAATAGTTGAGAGGCAGAAAAGTCAGGGAGTGAGTTGAAGAGACTGAAAGAGAAAATTAAATCGAAATCCGAAATTATGAAACGTGTACTCACGATCATGCTCCGTGCAAGCTGCGAATTTTTTATTTTTTGTTTTTATTTTTATACGTATATATTCGATTTTTGTTTCAATTATTTTTTGTTTTGTTCGTACATGAAATGAAGAACGGAAATATACACACATGAAATTTAAGGCAGTATTGTGTTTCGTGTTTTTTGTTGGCTCAATAAAGACAAAACTCGAGTTAACATCAAATCACAGCGCTGTCGTTCAAAAATTCAACAGCAAAAAAAATCACATAAAATCTGACTTTCCATTTGTACTTTTTAAACGTTCTTTTTTATCAGCCAAATACATATATATATATATAGAGAGATAGTGTAGATGTTCAGGTGTGTATGGTATTTGGTGTTTCATTAGTTTCTTTCTGATACGAACGCAACATGAACAAAGTTAAATGGAAACGAAATCAAATCAACACTGAGCACGATCAGGACATTTAATGAAGTATATAGTATAGTATAGTATAGTTACAGTTTATAGTAAAATAAACCTAAAATGTTGTTATATGTGTAGCATTTTATGCGGAATAATTACGATTTATTTGTTGGCTTACAAATGAAAATGTATAATTCTGAGTAGTAATCTCCCTTTGTTTTATAAAAAGTCACTTTTCATAACTTAAAAACTTGAATTATATGACTGATTTTAATTTTGTAAATAGCTTTAATATCTATAAATGAAAGATATATTCCTGGGTACAAGTCTGATTTAGACATTTTTCGTCAAAGCCCTAAAAGTATGCTACAATTTGTATACACATCCTTGAACCGCCGCATTTGATAGATTTTTCCTCCATCAATTCGATTACTTAGCTGAAAATTCTTCCATTTATCAAATTTACATCGTGGAACTTAATTTTTTCAATACTCTCCCCTACTGAAGACACTTTTGGTATACTTACAAATAATAAGAAGATACGTAGATAGGAAAAGATAATAACATGAACACCAAAGACAACAGAAATGGGACAGAGCTGACTGCTTTATATATACACCAGACTGGATTTTAGCATAGGCTTTTCTTTTTCCCAGAGAAAGAGAGAGAGAGAGAGAACGGAAGTACAGGCAGACAAAGTTCAAGAACAGGACTCTTGAAACTTGAAACTTGAAACTCAACGAAGAACCACACACAAAATAAAAATCATTTTCAGAACAAACAGAGATGAGTACATGTAGAGGAACAGTTAGCGGCAGCGCAGCAAATGCACAAAACATAACGGAAATGTAAACAAAAAAAAACATATATGAACATAAATATGAAATTAAAAATAGTTTTTTTTTTTAATATTCTTGCAACAGGTTTTCAATCCAAATAACAGCACAAGAACGAGTACGAGTACGAGTACGAGAACGAGAACGAGAGTTTTTAGGCAGCAAGTCAAATTCATATTCAAACGCAGTTGCAGTTGCAGTCTCATAAATACGATTACATATCGAAAAAGGCCAGCCAAAGAGACGGGTGCGAGCGAGCGGGCGAGCAATAGAAGCGAAAACGGAAACGCATCCATTTTTGGCTTCCGTTCGCCTGGCAATCGTTGTATTGTTCGAGTGATTTCGTGTATGGGTAAATAGGACAGAAATTGTAGCTTTGAAGTGCTTTTGGAGACGACAGCGATAACAATGAAACGACAGTTAACAACTTGGCAAGACAAAGTCCATTTCGATGTTGGCTTAAAGTGCTGCCGACAACTCGCACAAGAATTGCAAACGAATCCGTTCAGATAGACCTGGCCAAAGTTTGGGTGGCTTTTATACCCTTGAGAAGGCAATAATTTCTTAGTACTTAGAAATATATATATTATAAACTGATTATATAAAATTGTTTATAGAAGCTAACAGACAAGATATTTTAAAGTTCTAATAATTATTTGAAGTATTTAATGATCACAAATCGTTGGCTTTTACAAATTTCTTGACTTATTCTTAAAGATTCCTTTTAAAAGAAATCCTAAAATCTTTAAAGATTTTCCTTCCTTCAAGGGTACAATATCTTCGACTTGGTCGAAGCTCGCAGTGTTCACTGGGATTGCTTTGTTTTTTAGACTTACAACATAGACCGAAGTGGATGGCACCGATAGACTCGATCCAGAGCTACCGCGGGCACCGTACTATATATAAATTTGGAAGGAGAAATAAAATTCATGGCGATCGAAAGACCCCGGAAAACACCGTAGTTCATTTTGGCATTTTTAATTTGTTTAAGTTTTTATGTTAAGTGTAAAAGTTGATCGGTTTTGAGATCGGGGGAGATAAGATATATAAGAGAGTGTGTGTTAGAGCATCTGTGATATGTAAACTTCGCTGCGGTTGTTTCATTTGGAAAGGAAATGAGCTAATACATAATGGCATTCATAAACTGATCAGATCGGAAATGAAATTAGAACGGAACGGAAAAGAGTGAACTGAACCCAGAACGGAATGTTTCTTGTTTGGTTTTGTACGTAGTCATGTGGGCAATGTTCGCATTGAGAACTGAGAACGTAGAACTGAGAAACTTTGAACTGTAACTGTAACTGTAGACTGTAGTTAAAAACACGATAAACGCTATTCTAGGCGCTATATCTATATTTTGGCTATATATAATTATAGTAGTAGTAGTAGTAGTAGTATACAGAGTAGTTCGGCGGGTTAAACATGAGCACATGAGCTGCTGGAAAAGCCAAACCAAGGAAACAAAGAAGCGACAGGGCGCACTCAAATCAAAAATCTCAATAAAAATCAAATAATGGCAAGCCTTTTGTGGCCGTCGATGTGACCAATTCAATGGCAATAAGACAAAAAGTAAAATATATATATAAATAAAGGGCACATGGGCGGCACGTGGGGGAGAAACCACAACAAACAATGACGGCCACAAAATAAAAGCCAATAAAATAAAGACAAAAAGATAAATAAAATAATATACGAGTATATATTGAAACCGAAACCCTGTGCCGGGCCAGACACAAACAACTTACAGTTGGCGGTGACAAATTGATGGTGGAGCCACGCCGCTCTTGGGGCCCAATGCTTGAGTGGCGACGCGTCGGCAGCCCGCTGCCAGGAGTACCGCCCGGCGAGGAGGCGCACGATGGCGCTATCCGGATCTTCGGGGTCATCAGTGTGTTGTCCGAGAGCCGCCGGTTGGGGAACACGTTGCCCACGCGCAGGAAATTGCTGTCCGGCGACGAGGGCGAGCAGCCAAACCACCAGCCACCCAGCATGCCGGAGCCTGGGAAAAAGGACATTACACGGAGAACAAAATGTGTGAATGAGTTAATATTTTGGTTAATTTTCCTTTCAAATATAGACCTTTAATCTTTTCTACATATTCAAATTTGTCCAAAGAAGTTTAATTTACCATATTTTTCCTTTACTTATACCTACAAATATTTTTCCCAGTGTAGCTGTACATATGGGAATGCTGTTTTTCAACCAGATACCATTACGCTAAACACACCAGCATTGTGTTGTGAAGCTAATTAAGTCTAATAAAGGTCGCGGTCAGGGCCTAAAACACAGGCACGTAGCTTTTTCCGACGTCGGGACCGCAGTCAGTGCCAAAAACCGACAACCGACAAACCGAAAACCCGAAACCCAGCCAGCCAAGGATTCGCACGCCTGGGATTCTGTCACTGCCAAGGACATTCGCACATTTTGCGGTTGTGGCCGCTGCACCTGACTTGGCCTCTCAGACCCTCAACGCCCTCCTGCCAGTTCCATTCCAATTCAAAGGCAATTTATGCCAAAAGTTATTAACTTAAATTCATGGCAATTGTCAAGGCTGCGCCAGTCACTCTCGGCATTCACTTCTCAATTAACCTGAAATTCCACAAACAACCTTGACGGAAACTGTGAAGGGTTTTGATTTTAGTTCGTTTTTATTACATCATCTCTTGTGTTTGAATTAAGCTACCTTAGCAAAAATGCCAGTAAAAATGGGCCAAAAATTATAGAATCATGCCCAAAACCAAGCCAATAATGGTCCAAATATGGAATGCAATACCTCCCTGAACTCGTAATTAAAATCCCATTAAAGTTTCAATTTTACATAATAAGCAATTAATTAATATTTTATCCATTATTCCAAAAATTAGATGATTTTTGCAATTTTTGATACTATCACCCCTTATCGAACATCCGAAAACTGGGTATCTCAGAATTTCTCCTCAAAATGACAGTATTATGTCCCTAACTTACCCAATAAGCTTGCTGAACTCGCAATTCAAATAGCTTTCAAACTTAATAAGTAATAAGTAAATTTTCGTTCATTTTTCCAGAAATTTGATGATGTGGTTAATAACATTTCCCCCCTCGAATAGACTGTATTATTCCCATATTCCCATACAATAATGGTCCAAATATGGAACGCCATACCTCGTTGAGATTATTTTTTAATTCCTAGTCAAACTGCGTTCACAGTTTAAAATGTCAAATTTTTAACATTTTCTGACAAACAAAGATGATATTAACCCTTCTTAAAAATGCGAAATTTGGTTAGTCCCGATTTTTTCCCAAAAATAGTAGTAATGTGCCCATAACCAAGCCAATAATGGTCCAAATATAGGGTGCCATACCGCGTTAAGCTTCTAATTCAACTAACATTCAAACCTATAACAAATCGAATTTTGAATTTTTTTTAATTTGTCAATGGGGTGGTAAGGGGGGTACCCTTATAAAAAATCGAAAATTGGCCAAAATTCATTTTTCTCAAAATCAGAAAAGGAATGATGAGGGTACTTAGATTTAGACGTTAGCTGCACAAACTTGTCGGTAGTTTCTCTATGCGACTCTTTTTTACTAAATAGTAGCTATAAAACTGGTGAAAATACTTAAACTTTCGTCAAAAAAAGTAATCATGATTTTTCGCATAGAAAACTCAGAATACTGGCTAGATTGATGCGAAAAATTGTCGTATGGAATGTGATACCCTGTTATACTTGTAATTTATTTCCCCTCAAACTGGCTAAAAATATTTCTTTATAACATTTTCAAAGTCATTTTTTTTTCCAAAAATTTAATATCAAACACATCAAGAACTTTTTTACTTTCAGACTCTGATCTTGATTTGGTTGGCTTTTTGGCCCTGTGTTTGAATGCCTGAAAATGGCCTGGCGTGGCCTTGCGTTTGTTTGTGACTTTTAAGTGGCAATATGCAGCAGTTGCAGACAGGTGGTAAGGTGGAAATTAACAAGTGGGTCGGTGAGTGGGTTCAAGGTGACTCTGTGGCAAATTGTCGGTGGGCAGTAGCACAGTGGGTCGAGCCAAACTGAGCTGAACCTGAAATGCCTCGTGTCTGCGGGCGATTAGGGCCATCATAATAAATCATCATTACGGCGAAAGTTCATTAAGCAGCAGTGCAGCTAGCAGCCAGCCAGCCAGTGTTTCCATGGCCGATAATACCAGGCTCCGGGCAGTGCTTTTGATTTTCATGTTCGTAATTATAAAATTATCATAGCCAGGATAATACAATTAAATGCCCGGGCACAATGGCCCCGTCCCGATATCGAAAGGAGCCGAGCTGATTAGTGGGCATGGCAAACCGAGCCACTGTCACGTTCGATGAATATCAAATTGAAATCACAACGAAAGTTCCAATTATACATGCCCACAGGCAACCACTCAACCGACAAGCCAAGTGGGCAGATGGAGTCTCATAAATACAGATTCAGTATAGATTTCTTAACAAGCAAAACGCCAAATTTCTTAGTCCCAGCATTTGGTTTACTTTTCATTCAGTCATGCATTAGTCATGAGGTAATACGAAGGTATGGCTTAATTATTCTGTCCAGAGGTAGGTAGGTGTGCATAATTTATTATAAATTGAACAAATATCACAAAGATTTCTGTTTAATTTCTATATCGAAAAGGTGATGTTATGCATTTTTGATGTAAAAATTTATTCCAATCAGTAATCATTTTAAATTCTAAGTCTACCTACATTTGCCTAAATATTAAAACACACTTTCCCCCATATGTTTGTGGATATTATTCTTAGCGACTTATTATCCATTCAGGAAGTCTTTCTATACAAATCGAAGGATTCACTCACCGCCAGAATTTTTGCGGGCCATGTCCTCGGCACTGGATGTCTTGCGTTGATCTATTCGCAAGTTGGGAATATTGAAGGGCGGCGCATTCATGTTGTCCGTCGAGAATTGATGGCGCAGGGTGCGGTGACGTTCCGGCGAGGCCATCGACAGATTGTCCAGCTTCAACTTGTTCCTCTGCTGGCGATCGATGGCCTCTAGCATTTGCTGCAGCACCTGATAAAAAAAAAAGAAAAATAAAAACGGCAGCAGTTGGGCAAGTTTCATCCTGAAATAACCACCCAGGGACACTCACCTCCAGCAGGTAGCAATATTGCTCGAAATTGAGTGCCGGATTGACGGTGTGCGGAATGAGCAGGGGCAGAACATTGGTGGCCATCGTCTCCACAGTCAGGCCATAAGTTTTGTCCACAAACAGTTTGTGATAGATACCTGGGGAATTTTAAATTAAGATTGTCATATTACTTACTACTATTTTATGTTTTTTTATGATCAACAAGTAACTACAAGTCAGCTTTGGGACATTTTTAATCAATCTAATGGGAACTTATCAGTTTCCCTTCCAGCTTTTAATCACAGCTAAAGTTTTCTAATGAATATATAAATCAAACTAAATGCAACAACAATCAAATCCCAGTAGTTTATAGAATAAATCAAGCTATCTGTTAGCAATTAAGCTTCACCAATTTTGTGGCAAACTAAATCAAATTGTCAGCTAGTACAGAATTCTCTTAAAAGTAAACCTCTGTGGGCATTTTGTATTTATCCATGTTAGCATGCAGATAAATCGGTGTAAATCTGCATTGTTTGAAATGGGCCAAGGGGAAAATTGTGTTCCATGCACTTTAATTAGTTTTCGATAATAGCCTGGAAAAACAATGGAACTGGAAGTGTGTGAAATTGCCGTAGGCTGTGTGGCTCAACTTACGCACAGTACGCATGATGATATCAGGATCGGGTATGCGAATGTTAGCCAGCAATGGCAAAACCTCATCCATTACCTATCATAGAAATGTGATATATGTGTGAAGTAGATAGCGGGAATGGTAACTAGATTACTCACCTGAGCCCGTTCCATGCGGTCCATGACGCGTTCAATGCACATGAGTACATTCTGTACTATCTTCGGGTCGGTTATGTTCTTCTCGAATACCATTTTCACCTTGGGCAAGACCATCCGGCGAATGGAGAGCTCATCGATGCTATCAAACACATTGGCCACAGCCACAACGGCAGCGCTCTAAGTTCGGAATATAATTATAGGGTTAAGTTACAGGGTGGTCTACAGTCATATTAGTCATTAATAAATAATAATCTTAAGTTTGAATCTTCAATTTAAACCGTATTTTCCTGTGTCCTTAAAATGTTTGTTAGTATTTATTAAATTTGAATTTCCTTTACCCCACTCTAAGGACTTGAAATTGCGGAAAGAAAATGCAAATTCAGTTTCCCGGCACTTTTTGTGCTCCCAGTCAGTCGAGTCAGTCTGAGTCGCAGTTAATTAAGAAATTGCTGCTGTAATTACACAATCAGCTCCGTCAACGTCAACCCATTTCCATTACCATTGGTTGTCCCGGCTTCTGGTCTGATTTGCATAGCCGAGAGGAGCACTCACCTGCACTTGTATCGTGGAGCCATCGAAGGAGTAGAACAACATTGGCATTATGTCTGTGGTAACGTCCTCGGGCTTCGTCTTCTCAATAATCAAATGCAAATTCTCAAGTATCGTAACGCTGGCCTGAATGGATTTCGGTGTATTGTAGATGATTCTGGGATATATCACATAGATTTGATTAGTAAAGAACTTAGGCAGAAGAAATTACTAAAAATAAATGCGCGTGAAAAGTTCCAAGGACTAAGTTTCGATTTCTTTTTTGAGGTATTTTTCTTTTTTGGCCTGGTGTCAATAAGCGTCTTACAAGTGGCCACAAAGTTTGTCGCCAAGTTTTTGGGCCAAAGTAGTGAACTCTCTCTATCTCTCTTGCTGTCGCTTCGTAGACGTAGTGGTGCGGGCTTTTGTGTGTGTTTTACTAATTTATGCACGGCTCACTGCCAAAGGTGAGCACTCCTGGGGGCTCCCAGGTCCTGGGAAAGTTTGCCAGTCGAGCTCTATAAATTACAATACGAACTGTCGCCTGTCGCAGTCGGCGCAATAAAACGTCATGAAAATTGAATAACATAAAAAAAAGTGTCGCGAAAGTTTTTCAATTGTTCAGAGAAACACAAAAGTTCGGATCGGTAGACAAGAACAGAAGGGATTCTGGCTGAACAATGACACGATAGAGAAACTTTTGAAACCGGAATGTCCTCAGTGATATTCATATTATTGAATAGAAATAGCTTCTCAATTATGGTTTATTTAAGCTCCGCCTTCCATTTGCTTGACTTTGAAAACTATAAATTATGTAAAGTTTGTTTATATTTATACTGCTGGCTATAGCCTTTAATCTCACCTACTTAATTATAGTTAAAATCTCTTTAATTACATTTTTTAAAGCCACTTTTAGTTCTAACAAGAGCTGCTTTTTCATTGGTGGCTAGCAACCTGGACAACCATTTTCCTCGTTAGCCAATAGGCTATAAATAAGACCACTTACTTCATGGTGGCCGACATGAGGTTGTCGTACTCCGTGAGCGTGGCTTCCTGGACAAAGAGCATTACTGGCTGCAGGACAGCGGCCAGGACCTCGTTATTGTTGATCTCCGACTTGAGCATGGGCCAGATGTTCTGCCACCAGAGTTTCTAAATAAAAAAAAGAAGGAAAAGGTTCACGAATGCGGGGAAGTCATTAACCAGTCTATGTCATTTCAATTGCCAATGCTAAGCCGTCATTAAGCGGCATCAGACAATGGCCAAAACGAAAATAAAGACAAACTCCTTCCGCTTTTCCCCAACCGAAAACAAAAGGACAGTGGCAACATTTTTGCAAATGACATAAAACGGCTCGTAATTCACAAATTGTTTGGCCGTAAAGCGCACAACTTGGCGCCGTTAATGATTAATGTGCTGTCAGTTCGTTGGCCCAAAAATGTTGTCCAACAGGCTGCATCCGTTTCCGGTGGCAGGGCTAGAGAGAGGAGTGGATGCCACTTACACGTGGTATCAACGGCATGGCCTCGATCAAGGTGGTCTTGTAGAACTGGGACTTCTGTTGCGTGTCCTTCATGTTGACCACGTCCAGGAATTTGAGAGCGTTTATTGGCGTATCGCTGTGAAACGAGAAATATGACAACATTAAGTCGATGGCAACGAATTAAATTACCTTATTTGCACGCTTTTTATAAAAATGTCGGAGTATAAATGTGTAAATAAAAAATGTTTTGTAATCGCTTTAAGTGCTTAATTGCATGAATTTTTTGTGTTATTCGTTTAAACGATTGTACCTGGGATTAGTTGGTAAATGGCATCAATTAAACATTAAGCTGGCAGTGCAAGTGCGAGGGCGAATAAAATGAAATGCCATCAAATGGAAATGGCCACAGGGAAAAACCCGCAAAAATTAGCCAAAGGCAATATTTATCTCTGTGCCATTGAAATTAAAATATTAAGTCCCCCTCTCAGTCCGCAGAGGGACAGACAGGCGCCGAAACTTTCTAAAATGGAATTCTAAATACATTTCATTGTTATGTAAATTAAATTGTTGAAATTTAATTGCCAAAAAGTGTTTACTTTCGACCCGCATCATTTCATTCCCCATTTTGAGTGATTTTCTGAGTGCGGCTTCCTGGTTATCTCGCAAAAAACAGATGGATTCTATGAAATTTACCACAAATGGCAAATAAATTTCAGCTATGCCTCACTGTTTTTAGTTTCGCTCGGTTAAGCAATGAAATCGAATCACATTGCGTATACGCCTCCGTTGTCTAGTCTTGACTTAATCATGGCAATCGACCAAGCGGAAAAATCTTATTTCAAAATCTTCTACTTGAGCTTAAATTGGAGGAAAGTTAGCTTGCCACTGATTGCCAGGATACTCAAGCCATTTGCATACGCTGCTAAAAACGCGGAAAATGTTGACAACATTTAAATTAACTTCAAAGTGCTGCCACCAACCAACCTGGCAGACTCACTGACTGACTCACTGACTGACTAACTGACTAACTGACTGGCTGACTACAAAAAGGAGGCAAAAGGAGAGGCATGGTGAAGAGGCTGAGATTGTGATGAAGGCGGTGCTTTTCCAGCAGCAGAGGCAGCAGGCTGTTGCTTTCACTGTTGCTGCTGACAGCGCGTTTAGGAGCGTAGGCGGTAGCAGGAGGTATATGGGTTGAGTTTCAGGGGTTATTAATATTTAAACAATATAATTTTACGTGAAAATAAAGACACAAATTAAGAGAATAATATCGAAAATAAATATCCTTTAAAATGTATTTGAAAAACTAAGAAATATTAAAGAAATGGGAAACTGAAAAGCATTTTAGCTTTCATTAGATAAGAGGAAGATATATTTTCCTGATCCTTGAAGGCAGTATTATAACCTTAAACGTCTCAATCTCGAAACCCAGATCCGAATAAGCAATCAGCTCTAAGTAAATGAATAAACAAGAACTGCTTTGACCTGTCCCGTGATTACTCCATGAAATTGCACTTATGAAAAGCCAATTTGAATTCAATTCGCAGGGCAATAGCAGCAGCATTACCACACAATTGCCAACGTTTTGCGCTGCTTTACATTCAATTCACCTATGGGGCATATATAACCCGGAGACAGCCAGCGGTATTCCCTAGCTGAGCACTGATGTACTTCATGCTTGGTTTGTGCCTTGCAGCCACTTCAGTCGCCACTTCTCCGTTGCCATTGCCATTGCCATCGCCATTGCCATCTCCATCGTCTTTGGCTTTGTTTGTCTAAACGCGGCACGTCGCCTTCCCCTTTTTCAGATCTCGACGGGAGGCAGCCCAACAGCTGCTGTCGTCATAAATCCCAGAGTCAGCCAGCCTGGGTTGTGGAAGCAATGCCACTCCAGCTCAACTACCGTACCACAATCAGCTGAAAAGCACTGAGATCTTACACTGGGAAAGTAACTACTGAGATGTCATTTTCAGACAGAAATCTAGAGCATTCTCTGGTTTAGTAAACAGAAGCTTTAATGTAAAAAGAGAACTGAAAGTTAACCCATTTCTCTCAGTGCCTAGCTACCATTCGCTTTGCATTGTGTATGTCTTTCAGGTCTGATTACCGCTTTCATTTGGCAAACAGACGTAATTAAAGTGTGCGTGTGTCGGTTGTGGAAAGGTGGCAGGACGGATGGTTGACTGAGGGGCAAAAAAAAAAGAAAAAAAAATGAAACCTTCAATTGAATTTCAGCTACAGGTACAAATTGGCTTAGAGATTGCGTGTCGTCGGGGTTAGTACGGGTATGAGTATGTGTAGGTGAGTGTTCCCAACAGGTGTCAATTTCATTTGAAACTCAAACAGAAACTTTGAGAGTAACTGCGCAAATTGCCACAGTTTGTTAAGCTTCCTGTTGCTTTCGTCGTCTTAGCTGGAAGTTAATTAATTTGGCCACTCACATGAAGTACTTGATGAGCTGCAGCAGTTGGGCGGTGGGTCTGGCCGTTGCATCTCGACTGGCCATACGCGAAGTGGCCTCCTGCAGGGCAATTGGCAGCCTGGGCATCAACTTGTGGACCAGATCATCCAGCTGGAAAGGGGGTAAATAAGATGATGGGTTTGAGGGGTTTGAGTTTTATGCCAGAAACTCTCTCTCAGTCCATAAGCATAAACGAAACAAACTTTGCCACAACATTAGAAACCACTTGGGGACTTTTGGGAAGGCAACTTCGAAACGTCCAATGCCCAGGACAGGACGAAAAGTTTTAATGACAAGCGCCCGCGGGATATCTGCTACTGCTGCTGCTCCAGCTCCTGCAGCTTTTCCTGCTCCGTCACCTGTCCGCACAAGTGGCAAAATAATTAGAGTTTCAAGTGGACTTTTTGATTACATTTGCATTTGACAAAGCTGCGAATCTAATTACAGCTCGCAAACAAGCCCATCCAAGCGTTTTGCTTCGGCTCAAAACTTTTCATCCATCCAATTGGCACTTGTCGTCGTAAAACCTCCTCCCCCTCTCTCTCAAGTCCATCCTGGCAATTCAGAAATTAGAAATTGTTTACCCACCGTTTCCATTTGCTTGGCATAGTTGGAGGTGGAGTTGCCGGCCTGTATCAGTGGCCTTCCGTTGTTAAAGACCGCACAGATCACCATTCCCAGCGAGAACATGTCGCTGAGCAGGCTGCACTTGGACGTTGACTGAGTTTCGGGAGCTAAGCGAGGTTAATGGAAAGATAATAAAGTGATACGAGTTAATTAGGGAATTAGTTTGTGATTTAGAAGGTGTCTTATACTATCTTTGTTTTCTCTTAATTTTGACTTACAAATAACCCTAAAATATTCCTAAATTTGAATTAACTTAATTAATATCCTTAAACCCTTGTTAATACCATTATCACTGTAATCTGCCAGCCACCTCTTAAACCTAAGAATATTCCAATTAAATACGCCTCTTCATGATGATATATCATTTATTTTGACATCAAGAAGTCCCAAAATAGATGATGTTCATTCATGTTCTTGACTTTTTCAGAAGTAGTAAGTGGCTTAGGACATGACCAATCTGTATTTACTCACCCATAAAGTCGAGATTCGGCTGGGCCATTTTGGACACTCGGTTGCTCCATGGCGGGCACGGAATGGAGCTGTTCAAATCGTTCTCGTTCATTCGCTCTGCAATCCAAATATGTGAATATGAATACAAATTGCTGATCCGGCCACCAATCCATTTCAATTTTTTGAGGCACCTAAACCTAAGAACACACACAAACTCACCCACATATTCCATGCCGGCCAGCTTCCAGATACCGCGCTTGGTTATTAGTATAGAAGATGGACACACATTGCGATGAATTACGTGACCGGAATAGTGCAGATACGCCAGTGCCTCGGTCAGCTGGATAAGGGAACGAAAGCAAAGCGTTTGAGGTCATGCTATACCCGCTGTCCTGAAAACAGCCACCTGCCAGGTGCCACTCACCTGGAGAAAGCCGTACTTCAGCTCCATGTCCAAGAAATTGTATTCCTTGGCATGGGCCGGTCGCTGTGGCACAGTACTCGCCGCCGCCTGTGCCTGGGCAGCTGCTGCTCCACCCGCCGCCGGCGTGACATTGGTTGTTTCGTAGGTCTTCGACTCCTAAACAGTGAACGAAATTTTTGTTAGTTTTCTATTTAAGCCCATTGATTTAAGTAACTCGAAATTTATCTTATTAACTGACTTATTAAGTATATAGTAGGCATATTCCATCACCTGTTTTTAGATACTTTTTCGATTGATTCTTAGCCTACAAATCTAAAGCTAAAAAAAACCTTTTTAAAATTTTGCCTGTGTACTGTTGCGGACAGGTAATAAAGAGTTAGGGCCTAATCCCGCACTGAGCTGGCCGGATGGCCTTAAATTTGTTTCACTTTCACCCTCGGCTACTTGGACTTTCACCAAGCTACTTTCAGCTCATGGCTTTAAAATTCCCATTCAGAGCATTGCATTTGATGATAAGCCATTCAAATCTCTCGTGTTTCTGCTGTTTGTTCGACCCTGGCTTTTTGTTTTTCCCCATGGCTTTTCCTTTACCAATTTTTCGTTTGTTTTCTGTATGTGTGTGAACGCTTTGAGTTTTACCTTTTTGCAATTTTCAATGTAATTTAACTCGAATCGACTTTCATGGAAACTAAAAACTATTCAGCAGGTTTCGGTTCTTTCCGGTTATTGTTGAGCTGTTTATATGGGTATAAGGGCTGCTGCTGTTGTTGTTGTTGCTTTGTTCTGCGTAGTCTTAAACAGAAGTCCTACAGTGCGTTTCGATACTGTAAAGGGTTCTTATAGATTCCCAAAGAAAGTGATTTTCTTTTTAGCGCTTAAAAGTATGCTATACATTTGTATCCCTTTAGCAGACTTGCAAATTTTAACATTTTAATAGATAAACCATTAAGAGAGTCTAATAATAAGACCTCCAAGTTCATAATAAATGGAAAGAAGTAAAATTGAGTATAAATTTAACTTACTTAAATCCCCATCTACCTTTCCTGACCAACCCTAAAACGTTCCTTCCTTTAACTCGATTTCGTGAGTTCATCGTTGAAGTTTTAGTTTAGATCCCCAAATTAATTTGAGTTGAGCAACTAATATAATCCAATATCTTGGCTAAAACCACCTTTAAGTTGCGACACGCACTGTGTGTGTGTGTGTGTGAGTATCAATTTCCTACCTCTGCGTACCAACTGAAGCTCTTTATTGACTCAATCTTGGCAGCGTAAACTTTCCCACACACACACACACACATACAGATCTAGAATCACACACCAATACATACACGTTCACAATCACACACAGACACAGACACATACACTGTGTAATTCGATTTAGTTGTGTGCGTGAAAGCAAACTGGCGTTTGTGTTTCTGTCATGCATACCCATCAGTTGCCAGTTTCCACTGGCCAGCAGCCAGCCGACAGCAGCCAGGAGCTAAGAGCCACGCCCACTGCCCCACCCACTCGCAATTGTGCTCCAAAGTCAAACTATGCACTTGGCTGGCCTGCAAAAACTTTAACAAAACACAGCAACAGCACCATCCACTGCAGCAGCAACACCAAAAACAGAGCCACAATCAACCGAACAGTCTAAACATTGTTCCACTCTACCTGTGAAATGGTAGATGAACCAGCAAAGGGACGGTCATTTGCACCGTAAAAAATAATATTTAGGGTTATGATTAATAGTTAGAAAATAATTTTAAAATGTCTCCCGCTATAAATTCTAATGTAAAGCGGATTATAATATGTTTTCTACCACAAATAACCTAAAAATAAAGTTTAAAAACACATTTTAGAAATCTATAAAACCATAAACGACATTAAAGTTAGAATAACTTTAACAAAACTTGTTAATAAACTATAAAATATACATTAGTATATATAAATATTAATTTAATAAAAATTCCCGAAACATTTTTCTCCGTGTTTTATCTTTGAAAAGCGTAAAAAGGCAGAAAAAAGGCCGTAACCAATATAGGACTGAAAGGCAACCAAGCGACAACACAAATTGCATGTCCATGTCGCTGTCAGCAACTCAAACTACCAACTAGCAACTGGCAACAGGCAACTGCTAAAATGGCAACTAAAACTGTGGCCAAAACTCACGTGAAAGGCCAGGACATTCGAGAGGCTGGCGAAGATGGGCTCAGAGGCGAAGGCCAACGTATCCGCACTTTCCTCGACCGTGTGATAGATTTGTAGTATCTGCGGGGGCAAACGGAAAAAGAACAAAGAACCCAAAAAGGGAGGGAAAACATGAGAGGGTTCTCATGGAAAAGTAATTATCGATTGGAGGACACCGCGGCACACTCACCCGCGGATGACGGAAGCGCTCCAGTGTCTTAACCGAACTCTTTAGCAGCTCCGTTATGGTCTCCTTGCGTCGCGGCTTGTGCAGCTTCTCGGCAATTTTCTTCTCGAATATAAACACCGAACATTCCTGCGAAACGGAGATGCAATTACGTTAAGAAAAGAGTTGAACGAAGAAAGCTTATTACATTGCTGCGAGGGAATCGTTCTTAAATGTTAATCAAAAATGATTTAAAAGTAAGAAAAGGTTTTTCATATTCTTTACTCTATTAAAAATTGAAGTTAAAAAGAAGATTTTATATACAGAAACTTAACATATAAAATATTTAAATTAAATTTAAAAAAAATTGTGTTCGTCCTTACTCACCTTGTTGTCGCTCTTGCGGTAGGCATCATGAATGCGCCATACCAATTCTGGGCCGGCACAGGCCACAGGCTTGCCGATTTCGAAGTACTGCGTAATGGGATTGCCATCGGCAACGCTTTGAGTGGCTGTGGATGCGGCCACATTGGTGCTCTTGAATTTGGCAAACATTGTGCCGGCGGGCATACCATCGATTAGCTTTGAGAAGACATTCGAGAAGCTCCCCTGTCGCTTGGGTCCTGGCTGAACTGGAGCAGTGCCACCGATGGTCGGCGCCGATCCACTTCCGCCCACTGGTTCCCCGAGGGTTGAACCGGAAACTGCACTGCCTGTCGTTATCCCTAATCCCGCTGTGGCTCCAATTCCTGGCGATGATGATTGTGATGATGATGATGCGATGAGTGATCCACCTGCTGCTGCACTGATGGACAGTCGTCCGCGATTAGTCGGCACTATTCCCACGCCAGAGGCTGTTGCACCTGCTGCACCAACCCCACCCACTCCCTGGCCATTAAAGTTGGCGTGCTGGCGACTGGGAATCACTGACACCGGCGGATCATAGACACTAAATCCATTGCGAATAACTGGAGATGGTGGTCCGGCCAAGCCACCGCCCACGGATACTTTGCGCTGCGGCAAATTAATGTCGAGCACCGTACTGGCGCTTCGCTGTCGTACCGCTGCCACGCCTCCTGCACCAGCCACGCCCACAGCAGCCGTACCCGCCACGCCCACGCCCCCGCCTCCACCGACGCCACCGACAAACTGCTGCTGGCCACTCCTGGCCGGTGAACCCGTTGCCACCACTGCCGCTGCCACTGTTCCCGATCCTGATCCCGTTACCGCACCGGCAGATACCGTTCCTGGTCCGCCCGGCGGCGTTATTCCCACAGCGCTGCCACTGCGACCGCGTTGCACCTCCTCGACACTATCCAAACGTGAGAAAATTCTGGCCGCCGTTGTTGCCGTCTTTGATATCTAAAATGGGCCAGGAGTGCTCTCCTCCAGACGGTTCCCTATTTAGTTCTTCCTGGAAAAATTAAAAATAAATGTAAAATTTCCAGAAAACGGAAGCACCGTGAAAGAGCGGCAAATTTCACTTTAATTGCGGCCACTTGACATCGCTCATACGCCCCGTTGGCCAGACAACCATTTTATTCCCTTCCCTCTGCACTGGCAATTAATGCGCTTATTGCCTGGCTTGGCTTTTGTGCTCAATTTATACACTCATTAACCCCCTGGGCAAAGAGGAGACTTTAAATTTCCCTAGCTAAGTCAAGGTGGGTTAATTCTATTCACAATACGCCTTTGGATATTATTTTTACCAGAGAAGTTGTGGGTTAAGGTTTATGAAAGCAACATATATTTCACCAGAAAGTGAACCTCTAATTAGCAGGGATAATTCTATGGCAAAATAACTACCGAAATAGTTGTGCAAATCAATAACAAACTTAATAAGCCCAAATTTGATATTTATTTGTTTTTGCATTTCTAAGCAGAATATTTTCCATCTCTGCTTTTGTGAAAATATTTATCTTAATTAAGTGATTATAACTCAATGTTATCTTTCATTTGTACTTGTTGCTGGCATCCAATTTAAGGTAACTATTTAATATAAACAAATATTTACATATACGTATCGTTGAGCTATCAATTATCCGATAAGTTGCTTAATAAAGTCAAGAGTTCCTGCAATTCGTTTGTATTTAATTCAGCGTAAGTCGACCATAATCGGATTGATTGTTATAAAAAATGCATGAGAAGGGGATACACAGTGCAGTGAGTTAAAAACCATTCCACTCTTTCAAATATAGAAGAAGTTTGTTTAAATTTTGTAATTATTCCGCAAATATTTGGCAAATATTTCAAGATAAATTGGATACCTAGAATGGCTTTAGAAAAAGATATAATTCTCTTGGGCACCTAACTAATAACTACAACTCTTCAATTTCCTTTTAAGTAGAGTATTTAAGCGTCGGTTATGCGTATTAAAAAATCCCTGGCTTTACAGTTTCCAACGGCATGTCATTTATTTGGCTGCTTCACACAAAACTGCACAATTAAAAAGTTAAATGAGTTTGGCCCCAACCATTCACTTTTCAGGAATACATAAAACAGCGTGTGATTGTTGGCGGGAATACTTTTTTTTTACAAATTCATGAAAATGCGCTTAAGGCTTAATGAGTTTATTAATTTTCTGGAAATAGCAGAGAGTGACTATTTTTTTGGCAATTGGCCAAATGGAAGCCTAATGCAATTTGACTTGGCAAACATGTGTCAAAGTGTCTGGCACATATCTCGCATTCTGACTGCACTCACTCAGTCTGCCACGGACGACTTTTCCGGCTTTTCCCGTCGACGACTTTACCGCCCCTCCCCCCCGGCGCTGTCTGTTCGCTCATTGGTGTATACACATTCTTTGCCGACTGAATTATTCAATGCAAGTAAACATTTTTCGGCAAGATGCTCGCCCTGAAGCTCAGAGGCAAAGCCAACAAATTGACTTGAGACATCTTAACTTTTTGAAGGAGGGCAAACGGGGCCACATAAATTTTCCAGCAAACGTAAAACTATTTAGTGGAAAACGTTCATTCGCCCAGGATCTTCTGCAATGTTGCGTGAAATTTTTTTCGTTAAATAAATTGTGTTGATGGTAAATAAATAAAGTATGAGAGCCCGAGAAGCCCGACCGCATTGTGTGCTTAACGGTGGCTATATAGACTATGTAGCACGGAGAACAAAGTATCCACTGACAAACAGATGGACTGACAAACGGACATACGGACTGGAAGGACTCGGCGACACCGGTCACGGACTGATGATGGCTGACAGAATACGGCGGACGGAGGGCAGAGAACGAAGTCCGGCGGAAAACGATTGGCAGAGGCAACTTTCTAGGTCAGCATTCTTCAATTGAGGGCAAACAAGCTTAAATATTTAAGACGGTTAAGCATGGCGAATGGATGCGGTTTGCTTTTACGGCATTTCTATTTTGCAATCTACGAGCCTTTTGGAATTTTCTAGTGGGTTAAGTCCGCTTACCAACGTAATTTTGGAAAACAAATTTATTCCAAAAGACATTTTCCCAATGGGTGAATTACATTTTATTGGAATTTATTTTCTGGGGAATTATTTCCCAAACTAACCGCAGGTTAATTAGGTTGTTAAGTAATCCTATTGGGAAAGGAACTCTACGAGTTTTCAGAGAGTTGGGACTTTTTTAACTTTACCAAACTTATTTCTTAACACATTTTGTACTTTATTATTTATATTATTTATTTACCTTCCTTCGATTAGAGAACACGATTGCCTTGTAACCAAATCAAATCAAAT
Organism: Drosophila eugracilis; assembly: GCF_018153835.1. Lineage (NCBI taxonomy): Eukaryota > Metazoa > Arthropoda > Insecta > Diptera > Drosophilidae > Drosophila > Drosophila eugracilis. The sequence continues at coordinate 6,025,923 of NW_024573038.1, read as the reverse complement.
TGCATGCAAATTAAACCCATAAATGCATCACAAATAAAATTTGATTTAGCATTTAATTATGGCTTGTAAAGTTCCATCAAGCATTAAATCGAAAACAAAATCAAATTAATTAAAACCTTACGAGCTGGTAATAAATCAAATCATATGCCTGCTTTATGTAAGGCATTATGAATAAAATTAATTGAATATGTTTCATAAAATATGCAGACTGTGGCGAGGCGGGTATCGTATTTAAGGCGGGTATCGTATTTATATTTTCCCAACATAATTCATTCGCCGAGTGGCTGCCTTTAATCAACATTAAATGTGGCTATTTAATGGCAGTAATAATGGCGTTGATATCTAATCCATCGATCAGCCATCGGGTTTCTAATAAATGTCATTTCGATTTGAATTTTATAAATGCCAGGTAGGGGGTGGGCGGTTGTTGCTCGTTTTCGGGGGCAGTGAAAATCCGTTAATGCTAACCGTGCTCGTGCCGGTCGTTATTGATTTCGTCTTTGGCACGAACCCCACGAACTAAAGTAGCCAAAATTAAATGATAAAAGCTCTTGGAACTCCGGGAATTATATTTTTGGACCAGCAACGGAGAGAAAGAGATTTTCCTGTATTTTATATTTGACAGTATCAGAGTGTGTGTGTATGTATTTAATGTTCCGTCCAACGAGCAATGTGAGTTAAATATTTTTAGCCGAAAGTCAGACGAAGATGGGCAAAAGAGGCGCCCGAAAAAGTAGGCAGCAGAAGCAACAACGTGTTGCCAACTCAAGCGCTGATTGAAGACAAACACACACACCAACACAGTGGCCAAAACAAACGATGGCAGACGCACGCACACAGATGTCTCAATTAGAAAAAGAACAGACATGATGGTCCTTTAGCCGCACCAACACACTCATACACATACATAACGAGGACCTACATACGAACATAACTGTGTGTGTCAGTTAAGGCAATGCGGCCCGTCTTTTGTTTGCTCTTGCCTCATTTATTGTTCGCCTGCCGAGCAGGACAAAAGCCAAAATGCACAGCAAACGAATTCGTTTTAGACTCAAGGATATTTTTTAAGCCTTAAATGGGGAAAAAATGTGTGAGATATTGAATTGCAAACGAGGAAAACTTATTTTTTTTTTGGTAAATAAAAAGGAAATTACAAAATAACCATTTTTTGTGGGTAAATAAATATTTCGTTGAGTGTAACATAGTTTCGTTTTGTGCCCAGCCAACAGCAAATGCGTTGGCGTGCAGAAGAACAACAGAGACCAGTGGCTCCCCCGGTGCAAGTCATCTACATTCGCTCAGTTCGCTCCGGAAGATAGCAGAAGGAATATTCATAGCATACTTTCCGGCCATTTCCACTCGCATTTCTTCTTGCCAACTAACGACAACTGCTGCGGTTGCACCTGCTGCAATGCTAATTACCATCTCCCCTACTGATGAACTCAAGGATCTGTTAAGGTTGGGCAATAATCTCGGACCATTAAGAAGGGTTCATTCCCCGATGGGAATGCAGGAAACTAAGAAGAGAGTTCAATACACGGACACAGACAGAGAAGAAGACCTTATCCACCACATTGGAGGATAGTGCCCCTCGGGCACTCTACACATTTGCATATTACGTATACGGCACGTGAACGTGCCCAGGGAGCCAGAGAGCTGCTGTCACTGAGGCATTAAGGCTGCTTAATTAAATCTTTTGCGTAATTTGTTTAGTTATCCTCCACAGTACGGTATCCACTTGAAAATTGAACGGGAGCTTGTGTATGTGTGGCAAACAAAGGCGGCTTAAGACTTCGGTTAAGTGCGACTGACGAGCGTTCATAATTGAATTGCGGCTAAATGCTAACTAAATGCAATGCCAGCAGTATAGACACAATCATGCCATAATTATTGCCCACCAAGGATTGTAAACTGTTTTCACCGACGACCGAAACGAAATCAAATTACTGCCACAAGGAAACCTAATTACATTTTCGGCTCGTAGATAGACAACACCGACCGAAAAGAAACCAACCAATTCCAAAGAATGGGCAATTAGTTTTGGCCGAAGAGTTGCTCCTTTTGGATGTTTTTGTTATTCTTATGCGTGCGTAAGCACAATATGTTGCCATGTTTGGCTAGGCGGATTAATTTCCAGGCCAATATGCGTCAAAGTCAGGCCTCGATGCTGTCGTGCGTTAATATGTTTGTTCAAGGGGTTGCCACTAGGAAGGGTCTCTCATCCCCACTTGGGTAATCAGTTTTCAATAAGGCTTCTGTGTTGGGGTATTTAACAGCTTAGGTTAGAGTAACTATCATGTTTGCAAGTAATCCGAAAGGATATCGTAAGGAAATTCCAATTTGATAGCTTATTATTGCACACGCAACATGAATTTTAATATGACGAGGCGACAGCATATGCTAGAAATAACTTTTATTCGATTTTAACTCGATGGAAATGTAGCGGGTTTAAATAGCTAAGTGAATGAAGTTTAAAAGAGATCTAGTTTTGTGTTTAAAATATCTAATAAAGCATTATGTGAATGTAAAATAAACCTCCTCAATATACAAACTAGCTTCAACTTTGGCATTAAATGGGAATGCCTCCAATTAGGAACCTACAAAATTTTCCCATTTATGCCCATAAGGCATAAAAAGTCTTAATTTGCCAAAGCATAAACTAGTTAGAATCGTGCACATTTTGCAATTTTGGTAAATAAAACTCACACAGAAATAACATAAAGCCACAGAATATTTGATGAATTTTGGGTGTATTCCTTTTGGTGCTGCTTCACAAGTGCCACAACAATTTTGGAGATCTAATTTGGTCTGGCAGCCGCACTGCCAAAGCATCCTAATTAATTTTGTGCGCAGAGCTGAATTCAATGGCGAATGGCAAATATTTTCCAAAAATTGCAATGCAAAATGATGAATTTCTGTTTGCCAGGCGACAATGAATTGCAAATTGCCGTAGTGTCAGGAGTGGTAAATACATTTTTGTTCAATCGAACAGGGAGGGTGTTCAGAGAGTGTGTGTGTGTTAGCCGAAAACTAATCGAGCAGAATTGTGGCACAAAAATGTGTTATTTACTCGGCAAAAGAGCACAAATAAATACAGGGTGTGACGTGGCATGTTGCCTCAAGATTTAGGGCTTTAATGCGATACACGAAGAGAAATTTATGTTCTCCCTGTATTTCCTTTTTATTGAGAAACAAGGCTTTATCGAGGTTATAATTTAAACTTTATTTGAGTTAAACCTTAAGAAAAATCTGCCTTCTTTGTTATTTTAAACTTTCCAAAATGAACTTTTGTCAAGGTGAAAAGGTCTGTGAAAAACCATCAGACAGCAGGGAAAAAATTTAGCTTTCTGGCCATTACTTTTAGCACTCAATTATGTGCATAAATGCAGCAAAAAAAATATAATACACAGGGAAAAAAAAGAAAAGAAAACAAGCAAAACAAAGCCTGCAGCCATACACACACACCCACCCACACACACACACACAAATAACAAAACATACACTCAACGCAGAAAGTTTTCACCCTCCGCAGTTGACTTAATACTTAATGGCATTTAGGGGGCACGGTGGAAATTATTTTAAATTGCAAAGCCAGAACTCAGAGGACGTCCTTGTAGCTGTCGCTGATGTTGAGTTATTGTCCTTTGTTGGCGGGCAAAAGACATTACAAATTATGTCATTACACGGTCTTCTCTTATATATTTTTTTATTTTTTTCATAAATTCACTTTCTTGCTGTTTCATTTAAGTTGCCTGCAGTTATTTAAAATCACTTAAAATTGGCAACAAGCTCAAGTTTCTCCATTGCCCTCTCTACGCAGCTTTCACTTCTACTTATAACTTTTGATTTGCGTTCCAGGCGAAATTATAAGCCAGAAATTTCCATAAGTTTCAAGTGAAATTTTATGCAGAGCTAAAGAAAAATCAACCAGTTCTCCTCAAGTGGCCAAAGTTGATGCAGAAAATACTGCATTGAGTTGGAAAATAGCTGCAGGGGTGTCTGCGATTGGAACCAATTTCCAACAAATTGTTTTCCTTTCATAAAACTTATTGAACTGCATAATAAGGGCACAGTTTCCGCGATGACCTAAATATATACTTGAAGGGCGCTTAAGACAAAGCAAAAAATAAACAAGCTACCTTGACGTGCAGCTTATTGGTAAGAAGATCAAGTTCGAGTATTTCTGTCTTCTAATTACGTGAAAAAGTTATAAATATATTAAGGTCATGCAGTTTATTTTTAAAACCTGATTTATGTTTGGCCAAACAAAAGCAAAAAGCTCAAGGTATTATCCTTTTATAAAACCAATTCAGTCCTACTCAGTTTGAGCATTTTCAATACAATTCGATTGTTGTCCTTTTCTCTGCAATTTTCATACAATGGAAAGCCTTTTCATACAATGTTTGTGTATCTTTAATGCAAGGGAAATAGCACGCTTTAAATTAAATCATAAATAAAATACGTTTTAATATTTTCATCACAAAACAAAAATCACAGAAAATCAAAATGAGTTTATTAATCATTTAATTGACTGCTAAAAATTTATAATCTAAAAATCATAGCACACACAAGGTCATTCGAATTGCCCTTCACACTTCATGAAAATTTTCCATATGTCTGTGCGAGCATTAAATTCACTTGAATTTCCTCGAATAATCACAATTTAATTAGTTGCGAACATTTTTATGGCCGCACAGCACTTGACTCGTAGCCTGAGAGTACTTTTTAATTAGTTACGTTTATGGTTAGAACTTTAATGCATTTTGACAGCTAAAATCAAAGGACAAAGTCAAAATACCAAGTAAAAAGCTCTTTGCAAAGTTGAAACATTTTGAATGTGGTTTTCAGGGTTTTCCAGAGTAGTATTCCCCGCTCCATCCTCCCACCTCCCTGCAACCCAATACGAGTTGTTCACTCACCTGAAATGACCAGGTATGCCGCACGGATCACAATGCAAAACCAAGACCGCCGAGCTGTGGCAAATAAAAAATACATTTTCACTTTTATGACTGCCGTGTAAAAGAGTTTGAATTTAAAATACTTTTTTTTCAGAAGAAAATTTAACTTGCCTTTCAAATTGCTTGCTAGATTTATTGATATTTTTTCGGATTAAAACTACTTTTCTTGGTCATTAAAAATATGAGGTAAAATTTTCACTACTAACTAAGCAGTTTTTATCTGTTTTTTAATATAATAAGCTTTTTATTTCTCATGTTTAAGAACAAGGCACATATTAATTGGCTTTCCTTTCACTTAGCTATGAAAAATAAAAACGCTTCGAAGTTTAGCTTAGATAAGATTAAAATCAATTTCACATTTTGAACAGCAAAGAAAAATTATTTAAAAATGTAAACTCTTTCCGAATTTGATACATAATTTTTTGTTATGTTTCTATTTTCACTGCTCTTTGAGACTTCCACTGTTATTTGGCTTGGTTTGGTTTTAAAAACCTTTAAAAAGTCAGTTTGTTTGTTCTTCATACAAAAATCATTTCCATCGAAAACTATTCGAAATGAAAATTCTCTTGAATGCTTATTTCTACACAGAAATTATTATTTCCAAAAGAAATTTTCAAGTCAAATAGTTTTTTTCCATTGAAGGATTAAAGTAAAAGTGTCCTTGCTTAAAAATACTTCAAAAATCACTACTCTTTGAGTCTAAGCAAATACTTGGTAAAACCAAAACCACAAATTTAATTCCCTAGAATAGAGTTATATCAATTAGTTTCCATATAAAATTCAGCTTAAAAATCCGAAAAGGAAAATCTTTTTAATTTGGTTTACCATTTCCTTTGGAAACATTCAAAAGTTCTCAAAGCAAAACTTGTGAAATCAATTCAGCGTTTTTTAGCACTTGATAATCGCGGAAACGGAAAATGAATGGCACATTTAACGGTTAACGGTTAACGGCTAACGGCTAACGGTTATGCGATTCTGAAAGCGAGTACTAAGTACTGAGTACAAAGAAAAAAAAAACTACCATCGCCGACGACGACGACACTTTCACATTAATTAAACGCGTTTATATGCAGCACGCACACACACACACACACACACACACACACAGACACGTAGACACATACAGGATGCGAGTGCTTTACCTGAGTGAAATTCTTGTATGTGTATGTGTATATACGCTGACCGTTGCGTATCCGCACCGTTGGCTCTTTGAAAATCACTATAGTACTGTGTTAGCGACCTTAGATCGTACGCTGCCACACGTTCGCACGCCGTAAAGTCCCCAAACAGACTGAATCTGCGACTCCGCCGGAGGAAAGTCGAATGCTCCGAATGCCGCGAAGCAACAGCTCGAAAAAGTCCCAATCCAAACCAAAGAACAAAAATGGCCCAAACTGTTGCGCAAAGTTGGAGAAATTCCCTCCAATGTGTACTAAACAAAAAAAGGGATATGATTGTTGCACATGCGCGGATTGGAGGGGAACTTGTACAGGTACTAAAACAGCTGAGAAGCAACAGTTTGTTGCCGAGGGGGGCGGTGGAGAAGTGGGTGAAGGACGGCCCGCCGGTTCCCAGAAGTGGGTCTCTCAGTCAATGTCACACATTCGAGGAGTTTTTCTTGCTTGGCTATGTAAATTATGAGTTGGCTGGTACTGGTACTGGTACTTTCTTGGCAGCTGATTTCCCTGACTTTCATGCTTGTTGCTCTGCTCCCAGAAAAAGAAAATAAGAAAAGCAATTATTAAGTCGGAATATTCGGGTCGCGGGTCTACTGCAATTAGTATGCCCAGCAAGAACATTGACGCCTTTTTATTTGCACATTAAACAGGTGACCCCAACACGGCCAACTGTGTCCACCTGGCCAGACATCGTCGCGCACGTGACGCCCATATATAGCAACTGTATTTAATTAGTTGGCAATTTTTATGCCACACATGAACTGGCCGCGCCCTTGGTCAGGTTTATATATCCCTCAGCTGCTTTTGGGTCCTGTCTCCTGTCTTCAATATCCTGCCTTCTGTGTCGCCAAAGTTTACTGCCATTGTTTGATATTCCCCGTGAACGGCATTAGTCAGCACTGATTACAGTCTGCCCTTTGATTTCGATGACAAAGCGTCGGCTAAAAATACGCGATCAATGGGTCAGTGGGAAATCGATACCTCTGAATGGCATTCTATTTAAGTCGTTTTGATTTTTCTTTTTCATCTGGCTAGGTGAACCTTTTCCAAGTATATAAATATGGTTTCTGTATTTATTATTAGGTATTTCGCGGTGCCGCAGAGGTATCTAACAGAAAAATGTCAGCCAAAAGTCATTAAAAATTGTATTCAAATTTATTGATTCCATTTTTGCCCTTTTTAATATCAGAAAAGAAAAGTAGAAGGACCCTTCAACCTAATCACTTATTCTGTAACTTCATTTCCTCCGTTTGTATTTAGTTTTCCTGCAGCCTGGAGCAATTTTAAGTGAGTTGACCTCCAAGTTTATGATTTTATAATGAATCGGTAACTTGAACAACCTTGTGGCAGCAGGTAGGTCATAATCGAAACTGATAATTGAGCGAACTATTAATAAATATTTCTTCAATTAGCAAAGTACTCGGAGATGCACTAAAACGAATGACAAGGCTAAATGCTAAGGTCATCAAAAGAGTCAGACGACAAGCTGCTAAAATCACTTGCCCTTTCCCCTTTAAATATATCTACATCTAGCTACATCTGACTACATCCTTGCTGCAGTTTATTTCGCTTCTTTATAAATAACGACGGCAAAGTATGCTGGATAAAATGTGAGATCTCTGGGGGGTCGGAAAATTTAAGGGATGGAGTGGAAACATTTGTTTATTCACAGGGCCAGGATCCGAAAAGAATCTGCCACATGCACATGCGAACATAAATGAATATATTTTTCCAGGTAAATCCGAGATTGCAATTTCGAATCGCGTTGGTTAATAGTTTGCATGCTCCACCAGATGGTATCATGCCATGGAAAACAAAATCTTACCACCGATTGTTTCGAATCACAGGTTCGAATGCCAGCTCAGGTTTAATTTTGCGGCCACACCGATGCAGCTGTGCGAATATTTGATGACCGGCTAGCCCACACACAAATTCAGAAATATTTAAAATAACTAAAATACGGAAATCAAAACTGAAAGTTCGAGAGTGTGTGTCGACAACCAACCACATGACAGAAAAACGAACAACAAATCATATCCGGTTCCGTTTTTGCCTATAAAAACAAGTCGAGCCTGAAATATTTCAATAATATTTTGTCTGTGTAGGCCAAAAAGAAAAAATGCCAAACTGAAATTGTAATCCCCGAAGTTGCGAAAATTCATGACAGCCATGTTATTTCATTTTCACAAAAATACAAAGTTATTTAACAGTCACTTGTTTTTCAAATGGCTGCGCAATTTTCCACATTTATGCACAGCTCTCGTTATTGATAATACCAAATAGTTTAGAGGTCAAAAGGTGAGTTTATGGGAATGCGCAAGTTAAAACAATTTTTTAGTGGAATGAATATTTTGATTTTGTAGTGGCTCAATTTGCATGAAATGGTAGATGATTTGGTTAGAGAAAATTCTAAAAAAAAAGTAATGAAAATGTGTAAATCTGTTAATACATTCCTTTAGGTTGACTGACTAGCTTAAATCCTTGTTTAAATTTATATTGGTCAGCTTGCTAACCAAGCTCAAATATGAAGTAAACAGTATTATCCCATTTTGGCCCGAGGTGCATTGCTTTGTTCGCCAAACAATTTGAAAATTTTAGTTAATTTCTCCGCTCGTACACAGGCCTAATTGACCGAACGTCGGTCGCACATTTGTGGGGACAGACAATTAGGTTTTGGACATGGTTTCCAACGACAATAAGGGCCAACCGCAGAAGCCAAACTATGTATGACTATGGCCTAATAACAATCAGCAGTATGGTTAGATGGTAGCCTATTTGGTTGGTTAGTAGACTGCCTGGCTTTCTGGCAGCAGCAGCAGCAGCAGCAACAACACTTTAGACCAGCCTACACGGACCCGGCTAATACAAACATGAAAGTTAATTAAACCGAAAGTAGACTGACATGAATTTATATGGTCTAATAATATGCCTCCAGCTGTAAGGGGAAAAACCAACAGCATCCCCCCTTTCGTGGCATTACGCTTCGCTTAATGGCAAACAATAATTAAAAGTGACAAGTAAATTAGTTTCAGCCGTCAGCTGATTGGGCAAAAGACCTGCGAAGAGATGTTGTTTGACTAATTTTTTATTAGTAGCCAACGGAAGCGATATGGCTAAGAACTTCCGGTTTCTTGTGCAGATTATTTACACCTTCACTAGCTTTGAGCTTTCATTCTTTTGGTTGATGTTTTATTCATGCGACTATTAACCGATTTTATCACGCTACAAATATGCACTACAGGGCGTATGCATAATAAATTCCAGACTTGAGGCATTGTTTGCCGGGTTTTTACTGCAACGCCAGCTGCTCTCTCGCAGAACGAATCTGTGCCACCGTTTTGTGGCAATCTTTCGAGCGTTTTTATATGCCAACGCCGCTTTTATGACCTTGTTTATCCTTGTCACATGGCCCAAAGTCTTTAAAAACCAGCCACAACTTTGATGAACTCGTAAAAAAGAATAACGAATAAGTGGAAATGAATTAGTGCTTAGGGTCGAACAGTAGTTACCCAGTAATTGCAGGGATAAATTGCAAGGGCAGTTGTTAGGAGAGGAAAAATCAATATTAAGGATTACATTTTGATTATCCATTCGACCACTTAAGAAAGGCTTAGAAAGATAATACTTATAAGTTGTAATAAATTCTAGAAAATCCTCAAAAAACTGTTTCCTCCCCCGGAAGTAGGCACATCCACGCACCTTACGCGGCCACACAAGAAGTCTGTTCCTGATGGCTCTTCATGAATGAGTGAATAAATTCCAAAATGGTTGTCAAAAAAGCGTCACAGGGAAATTAATGATGACTTTTATACGCGAGTAATTCATGGCATTTTCATAATAAATCCACACACACACACACACACACAGAGACGAACACATGGGATACCTTGAATTTGATTTCTAAGAAAAGGAAAAATGTGAAAAATATTTATATTTATGAACGCACGAAGGGAAAACAGACAGAGACAAAGAGAGAAGGAAAAGCAGGGAAAGTGCCCAAAATATATACCTACGTCTGCTTATCCTTGTGACTTGGCGACTTTTTTTAAAAAGCTTTTTTATGCTCGTTTGCATACACACACAGACTCTGATTTTGATAGCATTCAAAGTCAGTTTAACAGTCGTCATGCGATTTATAACGCATAATAAGACAATCAGGGGGGAACGAAGGAATATGGCGCCCACGTGCAAGAAAAGGCCACAAAAGAAAAGCCCACAAATAAATACTATACATATAATTTTGCGGTCTCAGGTCTTCTATAAGGCGATAAAGCAAATTGACAATTTCCACCCTTCCAACCGACGACCGCTCTCAGATTTTCCAGCCAGCTTGTCAGCTTCTTATGGCGGTCAGCAAAAGTTGTCAAAGTATTTGCGGTACGAAACAAGTTTTTCTCTCTTAGTTCTTATTTTAAAACTAAAAACCAAACTAAACAAGCCAAGGATTCCATAGAAAGAAGGTGGGTTAAAGTTGGCAAACATTCGGATCGGTGAGAAAATCCTTTCTGAGAAAATTCAATACAATTGTCCAGCTGGGACCTGATTTTGCCTTATTAGGGGGAGAATGCTTTTTGTTTTCCAGTTCAACAGATTTCCTGGGGTATAAAAATAGGAAAGGTTTTTGCTAGCATTAATTACAAAGTATTTTGCAATTAACCTAATTAATTTGATATTTATTGGCATGAAAAGAGATGAACTATTAATTCATTTCCCAAAGTCATTTTAAAGGGCAGTTAATCTATGACTTTTATTACCAAGTAAAGCTTAATCTAAATGGGATCTACTGATTTCCGACTCAATCGAAACTCAGCTCCAATCAAGGACAATCAGTACATATAAAGCCACTTAACCTGATTATATTAACAACTTTTGTTTTGGCTGACAGAGTATTGAAAAGGATTGTGAAAGGGACCCTTTTTTTTCCAGTTTTTCCCTTTTCCCTTCTGTATATTGGCCGACCTTGTGGCGAGTGCAATCAATTGCAAATTGAAAATTCAATTTACGTTAATCGGCTTAAGCTAACCTTATGGCATACCTCTCCGCCTTTCATAATTTAACTTTTTTTTCCCGCTGCCACAACCACATGGAAATATGTATGCAGAAGTTCGTGTGTGGCAGCGTCGAAACTTTCGGTTGCCATGACGAGGTTTTTGTGGTTGTCGTCGTCGCTGCAGCTGCAAAAATGTTCAACTTCAGCTGGTTCTGCAGCAAACCAAACCAAACACCAGCGCATTGTTTTTCATATTTGTTGTCCATTGCCCAGAAAATTAAAAAACCGTTGTTAAAATCTTATCTGCAGCTACAAAATAAAGAATTTAATACAAAAATTTCATACAAAACGAATTCAATTTAATTTCAAGTTTGGTGCCTTGAGAAACCGTCTGGAGACCTTCAATATCTTAGGTAGTCTGAACTTTTAATTAGTTCACTGGGTGAACAACAGACCGGAAATTAAACCAGTGAACATTTTGTGGGTGTGGATGTGTGTGTTTTGGCCATGTTTTTCCACACACACACACACACTTACATCCACTCACGGATGGACTAAACCGAGCCAAACGGAGCCAAACCCATCCACCGATGTCCTTTTCATGCAGGAAACACTTTAATAAAGGACTCGGTGACCGTCGGAGCGTCGGGAGCAGAATGCCCAGCGACAGGACCTCGACCAAGGCTCAAAAAGGACCACTCTTCATTTGGATGAGTGCATGGCTAGGGCGCGGTTCTGAGTTCCCTCCCCCTCCATTTAAGCTGCATATGTGCCACGCCCAACGAGACGTGAACCGACCATTAATTAGCCTTTGTTTTAAAGCACGGCACATAATTGAAATGCATTTTTCACGTCACATTTCCCCCACCCCGGAGGCCAAATGGATGTTTATCCCCTGAAAAATGCATAAAAGCGTGCAGAGTGCATGCAAATGCCGTTGCATCCAGTTGCAGTTGCACTTGTAACTGCAGCAGCCAACAACCAGGTAATTCGATTCACTCGACATCGTGATGCGGTGTAATGTAATGCTAGTTTTTTTTCTGGCTTTGCTTTCCTTTATCCCAGCCATTTGCAGGGATTAACAGAAAAAGTAGTAGAAACAAATTCAGAACACAATCAATCTTTGTTTACTAAAAGCTTACATTTTTTTCGTGCTGGTCTTTAAAGTTTTTAGGTAGTAAAAATTGGGAAAAGGTAAAGCTAAAGGTTAATTCACTTATTATTAGTGAAATATATTCTTTTTATAAGTTAGTTCAATTATTTTGCATCATTTCAGAGCTTAAAATATATTTTTAAAAATCATCACCTAATATGTATTCCTCCCAAAGTTCTTAAAGTCGACTTAGTTCAAGTTAAACAACATAAATTTAGTAAATATTTAGTACCAACTATTTCCACTCACAAATACGCAAGGCAGTTGACAGAACAGACTGCAACTGGGTATGCAACATGCAACCGAATATAGCCCGCGATTCCCAGGTGCAACGAGTGTAAGAGCAATAACAACAATATGCATATTTCATGGCTGGCAACTGGGCCAAAAAGAAGGCAGCACAAGAAAAAACAGGTAAGGTAAATATGGAGGCAGTACAGCGAAAGTGGAGAGAAATTGAGAGCAAAATAATATTAAAAAAAAAAAAGAAAGGAAAGAGGGCGAACGTAATCGCAGTTTGAGCTGCACTCGAGCTACATTTTCGGGTTGTTTCGGTCACGTCGTTAGTTTCGTTAGTTTCGCACTTGGCTGTTGGCCACATGGGGTTCATCCGGTGTGTTTCCCTTGTGAGCATCCGTGTGATGTCCTGACGTACATATACATGTACAGAGACATCGCGTGGGTGTGCAGCCAACAACTGCATTATTTACAAACTTGCAACGGCAACGAAGCTTCGCGGAGGCGGTAGTAAAAACTTCAATGCGCAATATGCGGAGTATCCATGCAGGTTGGAGCTTTTGCCCGCCCACAAAATCCTGCAGATGTTTTTCTCGCTTTTCCATTGGATGATTTTCCATCCATTTCCCCCATAACCCGCTGTGGTCCACCTTGACTCTAATTAGACACACGCACTGCGTCTTTTGGGAATTTTATCCTGCGGGCTAACTCGATTTCCGGTTCGATGCGCTCTTGTTTGTGTCGGTGACCGGAAATTAGTTTCGTTTATTCTTTGCCTCTCAATTCACACCATTATTTGCGATCCGGTTCTTTTTGTTTTTTTCATTTGCAGCCAGATTTCTTATTTGATTTGGTCCAATAGTTCGACGTGTTTGCATTTGCATCTACGAGTTGGACTACAAATTTGTTTGCCCAACTTGCAATCAACTTTGTTTACAGATGGAAAAATTGTTCGTTTTTATTTAACATTCGCCGCAAAAAATATGTTTAATATGTCTTTAAATGCAAATATCAATAGAGTTTTTATTATATTTTTGCTAATAGCCATTAATTTACTCAAATAAATTATTAAAATGAAAATGAAAAAATAAAAATGGTTTATTTCCATAGTTTTAAAGTCTAAACTAAAGAAACTTTTAATAACATCCCATTTAGGAATTTTTAAAAAATTAATCAAAAACATTCTTCCCTTTGTGCTTGATCTGAAAACCCAAATCGAAGCCACTTTTGGCCAACCGAGATGTGACCAATGGCCGGAACGGCTGCTCATATTTCATTGGCCAACTACAGAGCACTTAGGGTAATGAAAATCACACAGAGGCCAACAAAATGTAGAAACTCTGTTTGCTAAAACATTTTCACATAGCCAGTAGTTGGCTGTAACATGCGTAGCCAAAAATATTCAGCAAAAGTCAACATGCAATTTAATTTGAGTGTTGCTACTCAGGTTGCAACTTGAGGCAAGACCCTTGAAAAATTTCGAATTTCTTATTTGAAAGTCGAGCGGCAGAGGCAGCGGCAGCACCATCCAGAGTGTGTCAAAATTTGCATTGGCATTTCGACTTCTTCTTGAAAACTCGAGAAGACTCGAGAGAGCTTCGAGTCTCGAGCATTGGCAATTTGCGTCAAACCTCAATAACACGAGATGCCGGGGAGATGAAAAGAGATTGGGGAAAGATTTCACATTAGCCCCATGACATCTCTCAATCCGACGCACACTGGCAAACAATGGGACACAATGAGAGGGAGATGGAGGGATACGGAGTCCACGTAAATGGAGGACCGAGATTGGGTTTTTGGGTTGTTAAAGTAGAAATAACAATTCCTAGAATTACAATAAAAGCGGCAACAGCAACAGGCTAAGTATAGGCATTACCCTTTGGAGTCCTGTGCCACGGTTGACTTCCACTTGAGGCACTTTAAGTCCCAGTTCGAGTTCGAGTTCCAGTTCCCCCTTTCTCGCTCTCTCTCTCTCTACCCTGCTCTTTTTCGGATCCCTCCGTGTCGTGTGGCGTCCGTGTCGAGCTGCTGCCCCACACTACCTCTAATACAGCGAGATTAAATGTCCTGTCGCAGCGGGCTTAAGCATTAAGCCTGGGTCGATTCGCCTCCTTGCGGCACTGCCTCGCCTCCTTTATGGGTCTTGGTGTTGGTTTTGGTGTTGGTGTTGGTTTTTGTGGTGCTCCTGTGTTTGTATACGATTTTGGTGGAAAACATTTTACTGGCTGGCAAGTGAAAAACTGCACTGACTCAAAAATCAGAATATAAAATCATGTTAAAGTTTCGTGTTTCTGTTTTGGTTTTCTTATTATTTAAGCAAACTTTATTTTAGTTTTAAAAACTTAGAAAGTGAAAAGATTATTGCTCTAACTTTAGACTTTATTATACAAACTTTCTTTCCGTGTATTTCGATGTGTGCGATTCAGAATAAACATTGCTTTTTGGTAGCTGTCCTATTGCTGCTTATTGTGGCAGCAAACTCGCTCACTTCCTTGCCAAAGCAAACCCACAATCGGGTCGAGTGTTGACGTCTGCACTTATTACCCCAACCCTTGGGCCAAAAGCAGCCCCCTTACCCCTTCTGTCTGCTTGGCTTTTGTGACCAGCTGTCAAGTGGGCTTACACCGCTCTAACCCCCCTTTCTTTGTTTGTCTTTATATGCAATTCAATTTATTTTTGTGTCGCTCATATTTACAAAAGACTTACACTGGCAGAAAAAGTTAATTTAACTAACTCATTAGAACTCATTTTTATAGATTTTTAGGGGATATGCCTTAGAGATATCGTTTTTTCTATCTCTTGATTAACCAGAAAGGGTTATCTCTTGAGACAAAATGTTAAAAGCGTTTCTAAATCTCAACTCAAATGAATAACATATCAAACATACTTAAGTAAACCTCAAAAGGTTTATTAACTATCATTAAAAAGTCATAAAATTTTTAATATTTAACTTAATAAATCCATTAGTCTAAAGTAAATAATAAACATAATTCTTTATTATCTTCATAAAAAAAACGAACATTAAATATAATATTTTCTAGCATACATTTTCGAACACCAAAGGCTTAATGATTCCCATTTAGTATTTTTCTCTGTACACATGCTGACAGAAGGACTTTCGCAGTGAGCCTCTTTAAATTCTATTAAAGTCCTTGGAGCGCCCAAGGTGCTAAGGTTACATAATTAAATTGCAGCCCTGGCCTGGCAATTAATTAAATGCCTCATTTATTAACGCTTTGTTAGGCAATATTTTCACAAATGACTACAAAAACAAAAGAAGAAGAAGCCTCGAAAAATTAAAGCAAAGACACAGCACCAGCAGCAGTGCCATAAAAGCCACCACCCAAAAAAGTAAATATATATATAGAGATACGCGCGGCAGACAGCGGCATATAAATTTACGCATTACGCATACGCCGTGTGGTGGTCGGGCACTGATTTATTTTTAACCTCAAAGCGTCATTCACAATAAAGATATTTTACGTTTATGACCCACAAAAATGGAAACTTTTACGTTGGCAGGCAAACGCTAACGCTAACGCTGCCAACATGGCGTATGCGCAACAATTTCCAATGGGGGCGTTCACTTGTTGCGGTTGACCGGGCTTAAACTCTAGGGGCCACAGACAAAACCACCTGCCATAGCCCCAAGTTGACACACACTACTACTACTACTACACCAACGCCACCTAATCGAGCCATTTTTGTGGGCCGTAATTTAATATGCGGTCGCTAACTTTAACATGCCCGACACGTCGCCTTCGAGTTCGCGCCTGTTTATCCAGCTATCCCAACAGACACACACACACAGTTTTTATATGAAAATGCAAAATTCTCGTACACAAAAAAAAGGTGAAACAACAATTCTTTAAAGCCACTCGCTTTGGCATTCGATTCATTTGATTTCGCCGCTCGGCTGGCTTATGCAAACAGGCAACAGCCACTCGAGCAGCCAAAGCCTTTCAATGCGCGTCAACAATTTACATTGCCATTGCCCTCTCGATTTGTATACGCATACACAGACACAATTTACACCGCCATCCTCTCGCTCTAAGGTCCTTTAGATATCCCATATATATATGTACGTGTATATATAGAGGAAGCACAAAGAAGGCGGACAATAAAGGGAAATCGAAATTACAGTGACTGAAAGGTTGTCACAATGCCGGATTGGGCCATAAAATAAAAATCCCCAAACGAGCTAAGGGCAAATAAGATTGATTTTAGTACAACCTGCCTTGTGGTTTAAAAATTTAATAGCTTAATAGTAATGTTGGCTGGCGATTGGATTAACATTGTGGGAAAATTTTATAGTTTCCAAAGAAATGATAGGGAGGAGGAGGTAAGGCTTTATAAGATGAAGATTCTGATAATAAGGTAAAATATATATTAATAAAACATTAAAGAAAATGCCTCTGCTTAGGTTGGAGTTTTTTCCCAAAGCAAATTTAAATTTGATTTCCCCTTCTTAACCAATGTGCAATTGCTGTGCGTTTTCCTTTCCTTTTCTCTCGCTCTACTTCCTCTGGTCTTTGGTCCTCTTTTTTTTTAGAGCTCCTCCCTGACGCAATCAATCAACGCGTCAAGGGTCCACTGAAGAGCTTCCCCCGACTGAAACTGTTGGAGTCCGGATCCGGGTACGGACCCCGTCCAGGAGCATTTGCTTTGTTGTCCTGCGCCTTGTTGCTCGAACACCCTCACTCACCCACACACACATACACTTGCTCATACAATAAATGCAAAGTAAAGGTGTTTGGCCCTCTCGTTACGTTACGTAGCCGCCTAGTGGGCCAAAGGACAATGGCAGAGTTCACACTGCGATGAAGCCCATTTGGGTGACGGTCGAGAGGGCAAGGGTTCAGGCACCGGCGACCTGCATAATATTACCACAAATGCTCAAAACTTTTTCAATAAGCAACAACTTTTCAATGCACTATATACAGAGAGGAATATATAATGACAACAGCGGTCAAATTAATAGCAGTGGAATCTAAAAAGTAACCATTGAAAATGCTAATCAATGATTCTTAAACTTTAAACCCAAATAAAACTGCTACCAAAATATTATTACCTTATGAACAAAAGGGGTTCAACTTTTAGGTAACTTTTCTTTTCATTTTCTTATTTTAATTTTTCTATATAGACACTATAAGTTTGAACACAACCTTTCTGTATATAAAAACACGTAACAATTTGCATAGTTGTCAGTGGCGAGTGGAACTCAATGTTGAAAAATTCATAGTCACATTGGAGGAGGGGCAGCATAAATAATCTGTTAGCTCGCCACTCGTATGAATATGATGTATGTAATTTGCACACAGTTTAGGCCGACACTAGCTATACACTCTGTAGTATATATACGAGATATATATATATATATATATCCACCGGAAATAGCGGCACAGCTGCAGGGATGTCAATCAAAAATGGCGTTGGCAGTCATCACGCGGATATACCACTCATAAAATCCCCTTCTCCCCCTCGCTGTTCATCTGTCAGTTGGTATCTTTGTCACACTCCAACTGTCGACAGTGCAACTAAAATGATTTGTCAACGCTGAGCTGTACAGAGACTGTCCACTGACGATTATCTCTTTACCAAGCGGGAAAAATACAGACTTCTGTTATAAAAAAAAAACGGGAATAAAAGTATGAACTTTACTAGTTAGTAGTTGCATTAAGTTGAAATTAATTAACGAAGGTACTTGTTCAACCGAAAGTAGCAGGAACTCTGCCAAAATCCGCCAACTATTTTAAATGGCTTATAAAAGTTTTCAGCTGAATTTCATATTTTCCGCTGCTGTAAATGGATTTTTTCGTAATTTTATAAAAGTTAGCAAGGTAGGAAAAATGTTTAAAATTTGTATTCTTGCCATAATTCAAGTTTTTTAAATCCAAAAATCGAACAAGCAAAAATCAGAATGCATTTTTGTTGAAACAATGTGGCAGATTTATGCATGCCAACGCTGGCAATTAAGTGTATTAACCGGAATCTTATTTGCCTTAATTGTGGAAAAAGCGAGCTTTAATCCGGCGATGGGCTGTGATTTCGTTCGTCATCTGGCTGATAATTGCAATTGATGGGCCATTTTCCATGGCCCTGGCTGCTTGCGAATGACACTGACTGCCATTTGCTGACGATGACGATGACATTATTAAATTGAAGATGTTGATCATTTATAAGGCAGCACGTTTGCATATTTTATAATAAATGAAACGTGTGACAGCATGCTTAACTTTCGCAGCCAAGGAGTCGTTTCTCCCCAACAGCCCGATTTTCCTCATTTCCCACCCTACCATCCTCCCACCCAACCATCCATCCGTCCATCCCTTCATCCCATGTGGAAACCCAATGCATTTTCCTGTCTCACAGACACTTTTACTTATACGAACGCATTATTTAAATGGAACATTGCAACAGGCACACACAGCTATATAGCCTTCATATTCCAACTCAGCTGGCTTGTGTCTGCCGACTCGGTATATATAATTGTACGATATGCTCGGATGTCTCGCATATCTGGGGGTTAACATCACAGTCGACTGTTGTTATTGTTTCGAATATTCACTGCCTCCCAGAAGACTTCCTTTGGCTTGGTCTCTTAATGATTTTAACCGAAAGAGCCCAAGGGCAATGCAAGGAAAACTGTTTATTTATACAGGAAGCTTGGCAGAAAAATGAAATTTACAATTTATTGGGTACTCAAATGTTGGGCTTCTGTTGGCAACAAGGCATATTCGGGTTTAAAATTGTTTTTTTTAATATTATTTAGAATGTGTTAGCAAGGTTAAGCTTACTATTTGTATAAAAAAACTAATTACATAAACTCACAATTTCTCCCTAACTTTATATGTCAAACAAACGAAATTGTAACATAACTTTTCTCTAGTCTATAAAGAAGGACAAAAGTTTTATATTCCAGAAAGTGGGTTTCCAAACCCACATGTATAAAGTATTATGGTAATCTATTCCACTCGACATTTCCGCACAGAGACAAGAAGTGTCGGACGTGTCTCCACTCAAACCCATTTTTCCCCAACAACAATTTTCTCAACCCTTTTCCACAAGCCCCTTTTCCGCCCCTTGATTAGGGTGCAGTGATGAGCGGCGACCTGCAGATACTCGGTCAATTTCGCCCGCGTTGCACATGGTCATTGGTTATGATACGACACAGATAGTATAGTATGTCCTCCAGACACTTCTCACAACTTTTCCTCCACCCGCACCTTGGGATTTTCCTTACTCTTCAGCTGAAAGATGAATGAAGTCATAAAAGGCATTGGCCTGTGTAAAAGGATACAATCCGTAGACACACTCACACACACACAAACACCGAAAACAAATAAAAAGGACTCGGAATCGTGGCCATATAATCAGAACGGGTAGATCAAAGCGAATGCCAGCGGCCAAGACTGAAACATCTGGCCGCCAAAAGCGGGCGGAAAAAAAATCAGGCGACATCCATAACGATGTAAACGATGATAACGATAATGCCCATAATGACGGGCAGCCGTAATTAGGCTATCGCCTGTCGGCAAACGAGTTTAAGCCAAGAACCAGACAAGCCGGCAACTAGTGGAACTTTAAAGCCAAGTTGCTAAAGCCACGGCAAAAAAGAAGGGAAGGTGATGGATGCACTTAAAAAAAATAACAAAGATAACAAGGATATATTATAAAATAAAGTTTAAAATATTAAAAATGAAGCTACATATTTTAGTCCAAATTTTAAAAGCATATTTAGTAAAAAATATTCGTTTTTTTTGTTATTTAAAACTTGTTTTAACATATTTTGCATCTTACAGATTTGATTACTTAACTTGAAGTCACACATTTTCTTCCAAGTGTATTGCTTCGGAAAAGTTTTAATCAGGCAGAGAGATCCCGCGGCCAGTACTGTCTGTCAGCCAGGTTAAAACCCGAGGCCTTGGCGCCGTGACGAACTTTTTTAATGAGCAACGTTTTGCGGCTAATAAACATTTGCGTGCTGGCCGTTAGCAGTTGATGTTGCCATGACGCCATGTTTTTAATTGGCAGCCCAAGTCTGGTCATTTGCGTTCCATTGGGGGAAACGATGGATGCTACACACACACCGTCCAAAAGTCAATTGAATATTTTATTAAATTGCCACACAGACAACCACACACACACACAGACACACACACACACACCTATAGCAACAACAATGGCCACATTATATTGTGACAACAATTCATTATAAAATGGCGCCAAGGACAACCAAGGGCCATTGCCAAAAAAAAAGTTATGAAAAGCATTGCGACCCATTTGACATGACGTATACGCCACGTTGGCCGCCAAACAAACAACAAACTTTTTCGGCTGGCCTTATACATATTTATATTAATATCTGCTTATATATTTATAAGCCCTTGTTTGGTAAGGTACTACGGGATTAGCCGGGCTTTCAAACTACCAATTCTGACACTTTGAATCTTTAAATTCTTTGGAATTAAGAGTGTTGCCATTTTAAAAAGCATTTATATTAATTAAAGTTTAAATATTCATAGAAATTATTAATATAAAAAAATGTATTAGATTTATTAGGGTTTTTTTTTCATAAATATTAAACAGCAAAGGAGTTGGAATTAGTTTTGGGACATAGAAAAATGTTAAAAAAATAATAAAGTAAATTTATCATTTTTCCTTTTCCATAAAACATATGTAGACTTTTGATATAGCACCTGGTCTTGTTTACATAAAATTGAGACCTTTGATAGATAAAACTTTTTATTTATTGAACGAATTTACAAAGTTCAGTCGCCTAAAAGTCCCAAAAATTGATTAATATAATATCGCTCTTGAAGGGCATCGGCAGCCTGAAGTAAAAAAGAAACTGAATTTTCTTTTTGCCGATGCTGTTGACTGAAACAAGTTTTCGACATTCAAATTTACTTGGCAAAGTTTTCGCTTATTTTTTTGTCTCATTTTTTCCCTTTTTTTTTCGGGACGCGCCTTGGTGAGTGGAACTTTTTGTTAGCAATTCTTTGCCCTTTTTTATTTTATTTTGATTTCGCCGGCATGGCCGTTGTTTTTGTTGCTATTATGATTATTATTGTTACTGTTAGCAGACAGCAAATCAACAAAATTATGATAAACAGCTGCAGGTATAAGACCGTTAAACGAGAACGACCCGAAAACGAAGGTCCTGAAAGCAGAAGCAACAGGAAAGGCAGTCAGGACGAAAAGAAAAAAAAAAATGACAGCACGGTTGGCCGCCTGTCCTTTTTTTGCGGAGATCCCAGGTTCTTTCTTTTTTTTTTTTTTTGTTTAGACCCTTAACTTCCGCGCAACTCTCCCTTTTCGCCTGTCTGTGTTTTTGGCATTAAGGGACTTTTCGGGCTCATCTCCATCGAATACAATATTATTATATATATATTTTTTTTGTTATTATTTTGGGCCCCGGAATGGCAGGGAAATAAGATGAAAATAAAGAATAAAATCAACTGAAATATTTGCACATGCTTACGGTGGCGCGTTAAAGCTTTTGATCTTTTCGTTCGTTCCTCACTTGCTGACTGCGTTAATAACGCAGCCCATATAGAGAGGTGTTTCCTTGAGCTTTTGGTCGATGGATGGAGTACCAATGTGTTCCCGGTTCCAAGGTGACAGCTATTCCCCAGGCCGACTGTAGCAACGGTAGCGTGCCTTTAGAGATTTTGCATATTGCCAGGCAAATCGAGACCGAAAAAGAGACCGAGGCCGAGACCATCACCATAACCACCACCCATCCCGAAATCCCAGTGGCACATCAAATTTTCCAACGCTTCAGTTCAGTTAAGCATTTTCGCAGAGGAGGGCGAACGAATTTCAGGTGGCAGCCTCGCAAATATTTGCATATTTGATATTTATGTAGCAACAACTTTATACATCATGTAGAGTTTCCATATCGATTTTGCCGCCGTCGCTCAGTTGCCATATTTTTTAGTTATTTTTCACTCAGGCACGTGGAGAAAACCAGGATTTACTATATTTTTTAAATTATAGTTTACAAACAGATTTGAATTTGTGTATTTTAGAATTCGTGATTATCATTTCAACAACTTTAACAAATATTTTCCATGTTTCCTTTAAGATCTTTGAGGGGCTAGAATATCCAGAAGGCTTTCTTTCTTAAAATATTTCTCTCAGTGCTCTCCCCACACGTACACTTGTTGGCAATGTTTGCCCTCCACTCGAACCCAAAAACAAAGGCGGGGGCGTTCCGCCGGAGTAAGTGGTGCAAAGTATCCGCTGTCACCATGTTTGCAGAAACCATGACTGCAGAAACCAAAAAAAAAAAGCGAGTACCACGGCACACAATGTCCACATGGATGATGCGGGGGTTTACTGTTTCTATTTTTAACCAAATGTTGCAGATGGCCAGCGCTAATGAATTCAATGGAAACCATTTTGAAATCGAATTGTGAAAAATAATATATATAATATAAGGAAAATCTGCACTAAGAACTTGTCGACGTACCAATAATAAATTTCCAATGCCCATAGGCAAGTGTCAGTTCGTTGTAGAATTTTGCAGACAAACAAACAATTTATTGTTATTCTTTCACGGTTTACACAAGTCAGCATTGGGAAAGCCAAAGAAGAAGGAATAAACAAGAATATATTCTATTTATTTGCCATTAGAATGTCATGATAAATGGTTCTGGCCGAATTGTGTAAACAGATATTTACCTCAATGTTTGCCGCAGCTGCAACCCATTCCCTTGGGTATTATTTGGCCTGAAATAAATACGCTTTTGCCCATCTTAGAAATATTGATTTAACCACAAGCCACTGTCATCTCTCATCTATCTAAGATTTAAAAGGCCAATTTATATTTTGAATGTGCTTTTTAGTCCCCCTTTGGATCATTTATAATTGTAAGCCAAAGGGATTTGCTATAGATTTCAGTTTGGTTTTAATCTAAAATATGGCAAATAAACATTTAAGTCAATTAACAGAAATCAATCAAAGTGTCAGTTTTCTTAACCTTACAACATTTTAATTATATTTAACACTTCGGGGAATTTTACTGAATTTGCCTATTGTTTATTTTCTTAAACTGCAAACTTTTATAAATTTTTGCATGAATTTTTTCAGAAGTCGATTTTATGCGCCGCAAAGGAAATATTCACTACTCCATAAAATTCATGAATTTTCCGAAATTACCAATTCCGTTTTTTTGGTAGGCAGCCAAATGGAATCTTTAATTTTATTCTGTCAATCAATTTGGTTTTTCTTCTTTTTCCTGAATGGCAGCCAACTGGGACTTCCAAGAGCTTAAAATGACGAAATTTAAACAAGCCAATATGTGAAATGATTGATAGTGTAAATTTGTTTATTAAATATTAAGCACAATTCAAATTTATGAAATAAATTTACTACCTTAACTACCTTCAAAGCAACTCCTTTGATCCCTCTGTTTTCCTCTTGTTAAACAAGGTAGAATGATAGGAGCTACACAACAGAAAATTAATTAAGTCAAAAGCCATTAAGCTTTTGTTTCCATTTTTTCCCCTCTTCTCTGCAGATGCAATTCAAATTTGTGTTTCACTAGCTCGTAATATTTAATGCAAGAAACGCATAAAAAGAAGCGATTAAAAATGCCAGCAGTCTCATCTGGATATTGTGCCATTGCCATTTCCAATTATTTCGAGTATCCCTTTCACTTTCCAAACACACCTGGAGCTCCCTCACTCTCTCTCTCTCTCTCTCTGTCGCCAGAGAATGCACTTTTTCCTCCGGATAACTTCGAATTGTTCAAAAATTGTGAATTTGCACATTTTGTCAGCTTGTGTTGATTGTGTCGTCTGCCGGCTGCCGTCTGCCATTCAGATTCCATTTAAATTTCTACCCCAACTGCCGAGATGAACTACTACTCTTCTAGGGAATGGCTGACCTTTTACTGGATCAGCTAGAAAGTAATGCACTATATATGTGACTGTGCAGAGCAAAATAAGTTATAGAAAAAAATAGAAAATAAGTGTATGCAGTGGAGCATCTTTTGCGCATGCAAATGGGCTGGGGATTCGAGCTGGGATTGGTCCTGAAAGAATTCTAAAAGGTACCAGCTTACCCACACTAAGACGGGCACACAACATACACGGCAAAGAAGTATATGCAGTTTAATATTGAAACCCTAAAAATCAAAGTTTAACAAAGAAATATATTTATATATTTTACAGAAATTCAACTCTGTAATCTTAAAAAGTTCTAGCAAATCCTTTTCGTTTTCTTTCCAATAGAATGATTTTTAGTAGAGAAAGTTTCAGATTAAATCATTATAAAAAAATCATCACAACCGCTTTTTAAAGAATTTATGATCCATAAAACTAATAGAAAATAATTAAAAATTCTTATTTCCCATGAATTTAAATCGAAACTTCAACTTTTCCCGCCCAGTGTACACACACGCACTCCTTTGGAAATGTAAGCGTTGTACACATATTGAATCCATAAATAAATCCTTAAGCAAAAATTGTAAATGTCGGATTAAGTGTATCACAAGAACCCGCACACACACATACACGTGGCAGTGTGAGTGGTGTGCGTAGGTGTGTGTGTGTGTGTGTGTGCCAGCGCATAAATAAATATGGAAGAAGAGGAAAAAGAAGTGCGGGCAAACACTAAAAACTAAATGGCGAAAACAGTTTATACCCCACTTCCCTGCACCGCCCACTTCCGTTTCCGCTTTTTCTCCAACACTTGTCAAACGTGGTTAGATCGAAACAAAGTTAATTCCCTGCAGCAGGTTTATGGTGAGCAAACAACAAAAACACACACAGACACCGATAATAATTACTTGAAACATTGTAATCCTCTTAGCGCCGAGATTTACACGTTAAAGCATAACGTTCATTTTGCCATGATAATAGATTGTCATACCACATATATATATATTTATCTATATATATATATATACAATTTTTTTTTACTTACGAAACTTCGCCGAAAAATATGATGTATGGTGGGGATTGTGTGAGGCACCTTTAGCTATAGTACAAATATAAACCGAAAACACCTTGCGTTAGACACGTGCACACGCTGCCAAGTCCCCAAGAAGACTGGAGGAGCATTTTGTGGAGCCACTCAGGAGCAGAGGAGTTCGGCGCCACAGCACGAAGTTGGCTTTAATGACAAAAGTGGTTAGGTTTCGTACGGTTTGGTTTGGTTCAGTTCAGTTTGGTTTCGGTGTGCTAGCCAGTAAACTGTCTGAAAAAGACTGTTGCGCGCAGGGGAAAATCCCATATAAAATGCCTTGTGTCGGCTTGTCGATGTAAATGTCTCCTTAACTGGGGAAAAAAATTCCCCGGCATGTTCTAAAGCCCGAGCAACAGTTTGTTGGCCATCAGGGTCATCCTTCTCTCAACCAGTCGCGCGTATCAATAGCCAAAAATATTTACATACGCCGCGCGTTGAATCCACCGAACTGAAAAGCAGCCCTCCCCCTTCCTCCCGTTACTTTGTCAATGTCAAATGTACTGGTGGGTAAGTGGGTGGATGGGTTACATTGGCCATGGCCAATGGGTTGAGTTGGCTGTGTGGGTTGAATGGGCGGAAGGCAACTAGTGGTTCTCATATTTCCACAGTAACAAATTTGTTTACGCTTAATTGGTCTACGCTTACATCGGATCAGGAGAACACAGGCATCAGGAAAAGTTCCCTTAAGTGTGGACAACACAAAGTTGCGCTTTGTTCGGAAATTGAATCACTGCTGCCCCCAAAAAGTATGCTACAGAACTGATTTTGGGGTGCTCGCTCTTGGGATTCATACGGGCTAGCCTGATAGCTTTCAAGTGTGCGTTCTACTAAGTTTGGAGTTATCAGTGGTCAAGATAAATCAAATCTATTGTTCACCTAAGAAGTTTATAATATATATTTACTTTCATAATAGCTCACAGCTGTTATAAGTCTAATTTAAAAATAACACATAAAGTTCGGGTAGCCGAGAAAAACGTGATTTATCTTTGAGTTAGACTTATTGATTTCCCCTAAATGTGTTATCTTCCATATCAAATTAAGTAATATTCAGGATAGTATTTCATACGTACATGAAAGTTCTTCTCCATTCCAATGGTTAAGCTGATTAATGTTCCTGCCTTGAATATCTTTCTAACGAGATGCTTCATCGATTGTCAGGATAGCATTGTTCAGTTGATATGATATATATTTGCATGATTTACTTGCGGCATTTCCATTAGGATTCCGGTCGAGTCCGGATCAGGCTGTAAAAATGGTCCACAGAGATTTGTGGAGCTCACATGCGAATGTCATATTCGGCCATGTGTGTGTGTGTGTGTGTTGGGTTGTAAATCAGACTGGAGGCGGGGGCGGATGAAAGGCAGACAATGGCCAGGGCCATTTGGCATTCACTAAACAGCACAAAGGTGAGCATCTCGACGGTGTCATAAAAAACAGTTTACACATGGGTTCTGGCCCATTTCGCTGGCAATTTTTATAAGGCCACTGACGGCAATTCATTGAGCGCAACATAAAATCCATATATATAAAGCTGGTTTCCCTGCGAAGGTGAAGCAGCAGTAGCAGTGAAAGTCAATTAATCTAATTGCAGGAGGACACTTACGCACACGAGGACATCATCCTACAGCTATAGCTATAGCCAACCAAAAGACGAAAGGTCAGGCGAATCCAATTCGATGCAATTAAATTAAATCTCTAAATGTGAGCTAATGAGGACCACTTGAGGTGTGGTCAAAAGGACCAGGGGGGTTGTGTGTGGGTGCTAATTAAAAGCGCAGTCCAACTGATTGACCAACTGCAGTTCCATCGTTATATATCTCCCTACATATAACCCATGGATATATATCTCAGCCAATCGGTGGCTAATCAAGGGGATTTCATTATCACGGCTCACACTTCAAATCGAGACCAAATTATTTATAGCAAATGCTCAGTGTAATGGCAACCGGAAGGTGGCAACACAGGAAGATGGCAGACGACAGCGCAACTCCTAACAAGCTAACACACACACACTCGCATGACCCCCAGGACGATTTACCGTTGTATGTGTAAACGCGCTTCCCTTTCCGCTTCTGTATTGGTGTGTGTGTGTGCTTAAGGACTTCTCGAATCAAGGCGAATTGTTGCTTTCTATACGGTATACCCTCACTGGCAAGATCCACAACTTCTGAGTCGTTCTTTAAGGCAAAGAGCTTTTACATAGTCATCGCAGCTGAAATAAAATATTTCATATACATCTAGGACATAAAACATAACACCATAAAAGATACATAAAATAAAGATATATTTTGTAATTTGCTAGCGACAAAAGCAATAAACTGCACTTCAATTCATGACAGTTTTATAATAAACTGTTTTTTATTAGCTTTCCAGAATGAAAAAGATGTAAAGACTTTGTGGTTTCAGACTTTGAGATTTATGACTGCTATAGCAAAACTGTGAAATAAATTTGAAAAACAGATAGATAGAAGTTTATAAAGCATTTATTTTACCCAAAACTTTATTTACCTCTTTAAAATTATATTTTGTTGACCTTTTCATAACCCATATTGAAGAGTTCGCAATTAAAACTGGCATCAAAAACCCCATGAAGTGCACTTGGCCATTTAGCAGACCTACTTTCACATGTTTAAACCCAAAAGGAAACATTTTTCAAGGATATGGCCGGGCTTTGGCCAAACAGGATTCGGTTCCAGTAGTTGCTGCTGCAGCAGCCAGTCAAGTTTGGTATTTGCCCATCCTCCGCCCATAGACAAACTCATTACGAAAAATGAGCGTCCTGCGGCGCTCAAACAAAGCAAGGACCAAACCTGTAAACGGCCCCCCGGTCTGCTTTAAGTGTGTGTGTGTGTGTGTGTGTGTGTCTGTTTATGGGGTGTGTGTCCTGTGTGTGTGCCCTGCTTGTTGCTTGTTTATGCCAAAAATTATATACACCGCCCACATATCGATTTTGTTTGATGTTTAGGCAGGACTATATGCCCCGGACCATACCATATAGCTGTGGATATACGGTGTGGATAGTCCTGGCTGAAGGCCCTCGGGCACCCACAAAGCACCAAAAACAAAGGCATACACACACCTCATCATTATTTCCGTTTGTGTACTCGTTTCCGTACCTACCAACATTACCGACGTCGCGTCGCGTATTTTAAATATTTAAAGAGCATAAATGCCATAAACTTTTGGCCAACCTCCCTCAGACATTTTTAGAGGGTGCCGCAGGAAGTGGTATTAGATGGGAGCACAATATTTCAGAGGAAATCGGTATTAGTGGATAATGATACAGAAGGAATTGAACTTCCGTTTCCCGGCTGATTTTTCTCTGGAAATAAATATTTACTGAGCAAATACGAATGTCTAAATTCAGAATTCGTTAACAGATTTTAAAGAGATTGGACTTTAAAAGGTGTTCTAAAATTTGTTAATATAAAAATAAAATAATAATTTAGACAACAACCAAATTTATGGCTTGAGAGCTCAATTAAAGTTCCTTCAGAAAACAAAACAGAATAAAATTAGGATCAACATTTTTGTTTTTAATTATTTTACAGCCTATTACTCTTGAAAATAAACTAATAACCACTTTTCAACCAGTTAAGGGACTTTAATTACACACCCAGTTATGCCCAAAAAGCTTTAAGCCATTCGTTTAACGACTACGATAATTTGGCCAACAGACCTTACACCCTGTTTTGTGGCATTTCGAGAGCTTCCACTTTAAGCCAGTGTTTTTGATACAGTTTTTTTACGAGCTGTTTGCTCGTTTTTTATGCCGAAACAATTGAGTTTGTTTGCAGAGGGAAAATCGGGTTCGCAGTTTCGCTTGACCCGCTTATTGTGATGTTGGCCAGGTCCTGATTGTTGGCCTTTGTGCGTTCGCCGGGAAATTGTATTCGCGGCCAGTTAATTAGCTGCCAGGGATCGTCCCTCTCGCGGGACTTCATCAAGCGACAGCGGCAGGAAAAAAACCGGGGCATATTTTTCAAATTACTTTTGGAAAATGAAAAAAACCGGACAGGGAGATAGCCTACATTGCTCACTTCTACTTTAACAATAACACTCTTAGAAATAATTCACTTTTTTATATATATTTTAACATATTTGATTTAATACAGAATTTTGTCTCTAAATCATTTTTAATTTTATTTACTGATTTTAACGGCAGTCCCCACTTAAATATATCCTTTTTAAATTTATCTTCCCTTTTTGAAAGCCTTCTATTGAACAGCTTCTAAAGTTTCAACAATATTTACAAAACAATTGCATTTTGAATTGAATATAAATATAAATTGATCTCCGAAATGCATCCAAATTGTTTTTCGGTGCACCCATGCAGGACTAGCTTTTGTGTCTGCTCACTTTTATTTCAAACAGCAATTGCATTGTGCCATTCCCAATCCGCTTATGGCTTCTGCCACGCCCCGCCCTGCGGACGACCAACTCGAACGCCCCTGGCGGTAAACAATGCACTCAGCAGCAAACAAGAGCAGCAACACCAGAATGTCTGTCCCTTTCCCTTTTGCCATGGGTAAGTGCTCTGCGTATGATAAAAGCTTGTGTCATATTTTCATTTTTCTACTAGTTCTTCTTCCTTTTTTTTTTTTTGCATTTGTTGTGTGGGAGATTTTCCATCTGAAGAGAAGTTTTCCATCCATGCTGGCTGTGCTCACTTAATGCCAGCACTCGAGGACGCTAACCCGTGCTTACTTATAAAAAGCAGAGTACTTTCATTAGCTTACCGCCAACGGACCTTCCCGCCAAACAAGGTCGACTTCAGATCCAGTTTATTTTTGAAACCCCCAAGTAACACACCTAGTCCACCTGCCAACTCCAACCACCGTCTTAACTTCCTTCTTGGGGTAAAAAGCTTGGCAGAAATCCGCATTGAAGTTGGTCTAAAAACTAGGGGAAGTTTCCCCTGCAAAAAGCTTTCCAAACGGACTTGGCCTTGGCATAGGAATTGACGCAGCATTCACCTTGTGTAATGAACTCAAATAATATTTAAAACTAATTAATTACAACAAACGATAGTTTGACATAGAAGTGCTGCCTTTGTGTTTCTATTAAACTAATTATTTTTCTCTTTATTCATACATATATTAATATATTTTTGCCTGTTCGTTGGATTTTCTTGTTATGCTTTATACAGTAGTTTTTGCCATTAACAATATTTTTGCATTTTCACAAATTTATATTCGCACGTAAATATAAACAGAAAATAGCTCTTCGGATAGTTACAGTTTTATCTAGCTGATCGATTGTGTTTTCTTTTCGGATTCAGATCTTGTCTTTTTTCCTAAACGCTACGAGTATTTGTTTGTCCGCTTTAAGTATAATACTTGGACAGAGCTTCTTCGCTTGCTTTTATCAATTTTTCTGGGGTATCTCATCCTTAAACTTACTCGCTAAACACATTGTATGCCAAAAACAATAGCGTTGCTGTTAACAATTAAAGTCAAAGTGAACCGAAAATGGGGGACTTATCTTAGGTGGTATACTCTTAAATCGTACTAAGGCATGTTATATGTTGGGCTCGAAACGACAACATCAACTATTGTGTAATTGATAATATCGCAAATGGTTTATACAAAGTCAAGTTAGCTCAAATAAATAAAGAGGCAGCAAAGAAGCTAAATTATTGCTAACAGTAACATTAAAGTAACGTAACGTAAACGTAAAGCCAACTGAACAGTTTTCCCGCCCTTGGTGATTGCGGATGGGGGTTTAAGGATGTGGCTTTGTCTGAGGTGACTCCCATCACTCGGCATCCAGCGAGAGGCAAGGCAGTCCGGCTAGTGCCGGATGTGTGGACTGCTGGGCGGAGCGATGCCGCTGCGGCATGGGCTGGCCATTCTCGCGGTACGTCTTTAGCTTCGTCTCCATGGCCTATAAGAAGTACAAAAACGGCAAGGGATTAGGAAAAAGCAGGCTAATCAAAAGCAATCAATGGTAAATTTATGTAGAATAGGAATTGAAATGAATATTTTTGCAACTTTTTTATGGATAGTTTCATTGCAGTAGAATAAAAATCGATTGAAATATCCTCTTAAGCTTTATGATGATATAGTGTACAATAATAATGTAAAAAAATGTTAATGATTTTGTTAAGAACTTTGTGTCTCAAATGTGTAAGCTTTTTTGGAAAGGTTTTACGAACAAATTTTTGTCTTGAACTGTACGTAATCAGCCTACTCATAATTTTGAAAATGTGATTACATAAGGATGTGTGCCATTACAAGATACAAGTGCTCAATAAACAAAAACAAAGAATGCAAAATAAGGTACAAATAAATTTTGTATTTATTAACCAATGCAATTAATAAATGCAAACGGAGGGCAACTAAAATTAGGCTTATATATTGAAGCACATTGTCAGGGCGGGAGACTTGAGTCCGGCGAGTTGCGCATGCGCTCGGCGAAGCGCTTGAATATGTTTGAGCCAGTATTAAGGCTGCCGTAGGAACTGCAATCGCTGACAGGCGTGGACTGGGCGCTACTGGTAGCCACTGAGCTGCTGCTGCCGCCAAAGGCACGGCGAAAGAGACTTGTCTCGCTGGCCGTTGACGGCGGCTGCAGTGTCGCCGGTCGCTCGCAAACGCAGCGAAACTTTTCGCATTCGGGACATAACAGGGCCTTGTCCCACTAAAAACATACGGAAAAACACATAAGCTGGAGGTGGGAGTGTTTGGGTACAGGGATAACAAAAAATTATAGAGAAAACATGGGAGTGTGGGAGATTGGCATGCTGGGGCGAACATAGTTTTTCGGAGGGACTTACGTTTAGTTTTCTTAAAATGTCGGCCACAATGTTGAGCGCCGTTGTGCGGGAGCTGGGGTTCAAGGAATTGCCATTGATTTGGTTGTCGGGATCTGCAAGAGGAAGCACACATACACAGCTGGTTAGTCGAGAGGTTAGTTGGTCAACTACTAGCTACTAGACGCACACAAAACGCAAACAATTTGCCTACAAGAAATGTCGCAAACTCTCTGATCACATTGTGGACTCTTAATTTTAATAATATACAATATAATTACAAATAAAAAGGATCTTAAGCCTGCTAACTTTTTGACAAAAAAGTAAAAAAAAAGAAAAACAAATGATAAACAATTTTAAATGCAAGGCTTGAACGTTTGCCGATTCGATTTGGAAATTTTTAGCACGTGTTTGGTTTTCTTGAGGGAACTGAGTATCTTACTTTTAAGCGAAAGCTGCTGGTTATATTCGTTTCTATTAACTAAACTACCATTGAGGGCGGTCACGCTGACGCTGGTGGCTCTTGTGGCGACGGTATTGTCGTGGTTCGCCAGTTCGCCGTTAGCCACAATACCATTTGGCAGCGAGGCGGACGAGTTCATGGAGCTGTTGGTGTTGCTGGCCGTGGGAATGCTCGTTCCATTTACCACTGGGGTATAGCGTGACTTGACGTTCAGCTCCTGCTTAAGATCTGCAATAAATTAAGAAAATAAAATAAAATTAGGACTACGAAGATGACCAGCAATTACTCACCTCTTGTCTCATCCATCAGCCGCTGCAGCTTTTCCTGCAGCATTCCCTTTTCATCCACTTCCAGCTCTAGGAGGGCGTTTTTTTCGTAGGCCTGATCGAGCATCTTTTCGAAGTTTTCTATGCTTTCGTTTAGTATGCGGTGGGCACGCTCCAGATCGTCGTTCTTCTGCTCCAGCTGCCTCAAATACACCTTCATGGTGTCGCGGTCTTTCTTAACTGCATCCAACTGTTTCTCCATGTTTGACATTTCAATGCCATGCGAGTCTAGCTTGAGCTGAGATTGATATCAAATGTTAATGAGTTTCAGAATGGGATTTAAAAAACAATATTCACACAATCTCTATTCTCTTTGATTATCAATGATATACAAGTGTAAAATTTATAGAAAGTATACCCACCTTGAGGGACTCATTTTCCCGCTCAAACATTGTGAGCTTGGCTGTGAGATCTTTGATTATACTCTGCTTCTGGTCCAGAGTGGCGTCCATTTCGATTTCCATTTCGCGTGACTGCTCCACGAACTCGTCGTACTCCTGTTTAACGTCTGTCCATCTGGTAAATAAAATCAGATGTGG
Source organism: Drosophila eugracilis (assembly GCF_018153835.1). Lineage (NCBI taxonomy): Eukaryota > Metazoa > Arthropoda > Insecta > Diptera > Drosophilidae > Drosophila > Drosophila eugracilis. The sequence goes on along the minus strand of NW_024573038.1, from coordinate 5,992,347 downwards.
TTAATATAAATAAATAAATAAAATAAATTTAATCTTATATATTTTAGGTACTTACTCTTTGTGGTACTGCTTGGATCGTTCCTTCCAATATCTACACTCATCTTCGACACTGTTAAACATCGGTGGCGACTCCATTTTCAAGTTCTCTTGATTTCTAACTTTTGTTTTCTTGTGTACTAATCGGTGGTCAAACTGGGTTTGAAATTTCGTTCGTTCGAATTGATTAACTTTTATTTCTACTCAATAATAGGTACTACGGTTGGTCTATTTCTGCATGTGTGGCTTCAACTTTTTCCGTGTTGTGTTTTCTAGCTTATCTTATTTTTAATTGCTGCGATTAAAAATGCCAAAACACAGTTGTTCTTCAAGTCGAAATTATGTTTGAATAGTCTATAGAGCGGCGGAAAATGCGAAAAATCAATTAGGAACAGGTGTTTGCCCTGCTTTTGTAATTGTTGTTATTTGTTGTTCTCTTTCGATGCCCTAAAATAGCAGGCGGTTTTGACTATATAAAAAAAGGTAAATAAAATCAAACTAAATAAACGCTGTTTTTGTGACGCAGCAGCAGCGGCAGGAACAACAACAACAGCAACAAAGGGATGATGAGCAACAGCAACAACAGAGCCAAGCTACGACGAAGTTCCCATACAACAACGCGCTGCATGAAAATGAAATCATCATCGATTTTCACTTGAAATTCCATTGGCTATTGCTGCAGTTCTATGTTCCACACCTGTCCACGTGTCCTACTTACACTTTGCACTTAAATTTCCTACGCTTTGTTTGTTTTATTTACATAAAATCAGTGTAAATAGTTATGCTCGTAAAAATTTACCACTACTCCAAAAATGCAATAGCCAACCCTGGTTTTTGTTTCCAGTGTTGGATAATTTCTGCCTTTTTGGCTTTTGACAGCCCTCGTCAACAGTTGTAGTTTGAAATTGTCATTCTATATACAAAGTTTTATTTGTTTTGTACTTTCGTTTACGTAGTTTTCTTATAAATTTCAAATCGGGCTTTTCTAATGCACGTGCTGTAAAAGTTATGGGCTTGTTGGCCGGCTCATCATTGCTAGTATCGTTTGAAATATGAAATTCCGAATCGGAACTATCCTCGATTATCTGCGCAGAGTTTAGTGTTATATCTCGAGAAGAGCTTGGAATATCGACTATTTTGACGGAATTATCGCCAACTATACGCATGGGCAACGCTTGATAATGAAACGACACATTTCGATCGCATTTACGACGTAATTTGTGTTTTCTTCTGTACTCAAAATCACTGGAACTTGTTGATGTGTTACTATCGTCGTTCTGTGTGTTCTCAGTGTCCTGATAATCGTTTATATTGGAATTCTTTAACTGTTTAGACATATTTCGTATTAACTGCGTTGAGATTGTTTTGATTCCAAAATGAGCACTGGTTTACTGTAAACTTTAAACTGGTTCTTTGTAAAAAAATAAACCAAGTGGCAAGTCTCTACCAGAGCTGGTCTCACACCTAACACTACCTGGCCAAACGTTGCCAGAAAGTCTGACACAGTGTGGCCAGATCGCAGTCACGGCAGTGCATTTTCAACAAAAATAAGGTAAATTATAGCACAAATATGGCCAGCAATTGTTAAACAATTAACTAAATTGCAAGATATGCAACCAAGTGCCAGTTGTGTAAGTGCAAGGAGGGAGTCTTCGTGGGCGTTGCACATGCAGCGGCATAAAATTGATTAATTGCGGCGCATGCCGAAAAGGGAAAAAAGGGAGGATGTGTTTCAATAAACGAGAGTGAAAACCGCGACGAACAAGTGACTGCGGCGACAATCGGGAACAAAGAACTGATCAAAAATATGTGCCACAGCAATTAAAATTTTTGGTTTTCCACCACATTTTCCAGTTGAAGATTATAGCGTTGCAGCCGCAGCAACAGCAACCAACAACAAAGGCAGCTTAAAGTGCAACCTAACGGGAGTTGCTCCTACGTATATATATATATAGCCAATCCAAACCGGGGAGATAATCCATTATGGCTGATCCAGAGCGACAGAGCCTGATCAACAAGGACGACGGCAATAACTACAACGCTGTAGAGGAAGGAGCCGATAATCCCGGGAGCAGCTCATCAGTGGCTACCAACGAAGATGGTGCGTATTGTTAGTATAAAGCCGGGCATTCAACCCGCATCCAATCAACCGGACGCACTGGTTGGCATTGGAAACCCAACAAGTGTGCGGGCGCTCTACTTATCCACAGCCGTGATTCCAAGTTGTCTGCTTGTCTCACTTGGCATTTTCACACTTCACCCAACTGAGTCATTGTGGGGGTGAAGCACAAAAAGAAAAACTGATATGACTATGTAGGGGGGTCCAAAACTTATCTAATAATGCTCTAAGTTTATGCTCTTAGTTAGTCAAAGTTAGTTTCTAGATACATTTGAGGTTAGTATAAGCCCAAGTTAATAAATTTTGGCATTTAATACTTGTTTAAAAAAGATAGAAGAATCTCCGTATTATTGTAGTTTCTAAAACAGCTTTGTAAATATGAATGATCTTTCGGTCAATTTTACTAATTTAAAATATAATATTTTATTAAGAAGTGATCTTTCATGGTAAGCTAAAATCAGCCTCTAAGCAGAGACAAAAAATACCACTCCTAGTCTCTTCTTATATGACAGATAAAGAATTCAAAAGCGAATTATCTAGTAAGATATTGTAACGCTTGGACTAGATATCACTTTGATTTTATAATTTAGCTTACAACTTCTCTGATTATTATCTACATGTCATCATTTTTTTTTTTTTTTGTTAATATTATTTACTTTAATTTTGCTTCGATCAATATTTTTCTCTGTTTATGCGATTTTAGTTAACCGATGCCGGTATCGTCGTATTTACAAATTCCCTTTGTTTTTGTTTATGGTAGGACGCCTTAATCAAGGTAAAAAAGCGTTCCCCACAGCTGTTTAATCAACATCGATTTGGCGGTGCTGATAAAGTGGTGGCAGAGCGGGGCAGCCAAGTTTATGAGTCATCGTGTGATTTGCTGCCTTATCGCAGCCCAGGCGAATATGCAGGCACAGAGGGTCTCCGTTTTCATTGTTTACCAAGGAACCTGATCTTCAACTCAGGGAAAGCTCAGCCATATCTTTAATATACACTTTAAGAGTTACAATGGGTTTGAGTCTTAACGACAGATGTTCCCAATACAGTTTTTTTTCGTATAACTAGGCAAAATTTTGCAATGCCAAATAGGTAGATAGGTCTGAAAATAACGCAGTTGATAAAGTAAAAATTAGTGTTTACTCTTCTCTTTAGTTTTCTATTTAAAGAACTGATAACCATTTTTCTGCGTTCTGTGTTTAAGAAACATTGACATTAAAATTACAAATTCGTTACTCAGTCAATGGGTTTTTTCATAAAACTGTAAGATGTCATACAATCTATTTACAGAACAAAAATGCAAACGATATATAACTCAATTACTCAATTACATTTGTCATTTTAAAAATGAATAACATTGAAGACTTGTTTGCTAAAGTAAAACTGAACCTAACCTTTCATGGTTCTTTTTTAAGTAGACGTAAAAAAGTTTATTGTCAGCAAAATGATCCCCAAACTTCATAAGATCTTCATGGAAAGTGTAGGCCAACGAGGCCTTTGTTTGTCTTCATCTCCCGGTTTGTTTATATTTATACATAAACTTCTTGCACAAAGTTCGAACTTGTTTTGCTCGAGAGTCGAGAACCACAACTGCGGTCTAGCTGCACTAGTTTATTGCCAAGACAGGAACACTGCATTCATAGAGCCAAAACATTGACCCATTTGGCTTTATCGCAGCTTCTCCAACCCACACACTATCAGAAAATGCAGTTTTCATTCTCTCTGCGAGGCAATCTCCACCAGATGAGCAGTGTTGTTGAGGGAACACTGCTGGCGAGATGTATTTATTCTACACCAAAGGTTCATACATTGCAGGGCAGAAGGTTAACCTCTTCATCTTCTTGATATTTTTCGTTCTTTAATGGAATTGCAGGCAATGGAGCACCAACAGCAGTGCCATGCATTGGGCCTGATGAACTGCCGCCGCCGTATCATCAGAGCTCTAACACCGGAGGCGTGCCCATGGTCACCTGTCGGGTATGTCAGCAAATGATTGACATCACCACGAAGCGGGAGCAGCACGTGGTCAAGTGCACCCATTGCAATGAGGCTACTGTGAGTCTTACACTTTACTACATACTTTGAGTTAAAACTCACGCACCCTTTCACTATCCACAGCCCATTCGAAATGCTCCCCCGGGCAAGAAGTATGTTCGCTGCCCATGCAACTGTTTGTTAATCTGCAAGAGCTCCTCGCAGCGTATCGCTTGTCCAAGGCCGAATTGCAAGAGGATCATCAACCTGGCCCCAAGTCCCGTCACCCCGCCCGTGCCCACCATGCCGGGCATGTGCCGCGTCACCTGTGGACATTGTTCCGACACGTTTTTGGTAAGCTTTATTTTAATATTTGCCCCTAAAGAATGAACCTTCTAATGGCTGTCATTGCAGTTCAACACGTATCACAACGCCTTGGCCCGGTGTCCACACTGCAGAAAGGTCTCATCGGTGGGCTCTCGGTTTGCCAATAGTCGCGGCGTAATGTTTGCAATTGTGGCATTGGTGTTCCTCATCACAGGCATCGGCGTAACCATTGGCACATACTCGATTGCTTCGGTAAGCAATATTTTGAAGATTAAGTTAACGACTTTCTAAAACTTTTTGTTTTCTTAATTTTGTAGACTCACGGTGGCATGTACTTCCTCTATGTGGCACTGTTTGTGATTGCGGGGTGCATGCTGGCCCGCTCCGCCTACTATTTCCGCCTTAAAGTGAGCGCCATCGATGGGCCAATGTAAAGCTAAGCCACGGGGTCAGCAGTAAAGGAAGTGCATTGTTTTATTTTTATATATATATATTATTCATATATATCATTCCTTTTGATATTAAATTTAACTAAACACAAGCAGCCAATTTGCAGACGGAACATATGAACATTTCTCCAGAAGTCCAGCTAAAAAATTCCCAATTTTGAGCAAAAAACAAAAATAGAAAACCTAGCTAAATTTAATGAAAGAGGGGTCCCCGTTTAAAGTGATTTTGAAAAGCATAATTAGGATGTTAAGGCCGTAACTAACTAAAACACTATACTAAAAGCAAATATTTTGGGAGTCGCAAGAAAAGCTACCATTAAAGTGCTAAAAAGAGAAACGGAGAACTGTAGGCAGTCATTAGTTATTAGATCAGCGACCGATCAATTCACTTGCAACTCATATATAGAATCTTCAGGAGCCATTTTAAAATATTTGTACAGTTTTGTTAAGTGTCCGACTTGTTATCCGTTTGTGCCTGTCCTGCAGTTATTTGGGTATTTATTCTTTACGTATTCGTTGATGCGCTTTGAATTTTTTTTGTTGCTAAGAATTTATTCAATGCACTCTTCTCAGTTCCCGCCAAAAGCAGATGCGAGCGTTTTGTTTTTTGGCGTTAGCAATAATTTAAAGGGTATGCTAATAGTGCTAAATGAAGGTACATACATACGCGCATATATACCATACATACATAATTATAATGAAAATTAAATTAAAACCAACACTTCTTGAACAACAGAGAACAAGCAACGCTCATGCAGAAGAAAACAATTTAGACAGCAACTGCTAAACTGCGAAATTATAAATATATATATGATTAAAAGGAACGGTTTACTTTTGAAATATATATATATATACAACATTTATATTTAGTACATTATAAATTAGCATACATACACTGTAAATAAAAAGAAATAAAACCACATGGCATAACCGATTTTTTTTTCGGCGAATACATATCGAAGCTATAGAAAACGGAGAGTGCCTTGGCATTGACATTGGAAATCGGACATTCGGTTGACATATCCCATTTGATTTTCAGTATTTATATCTTATCCTAGATAGTGAGTTTCACAAAATGTCTTGTTTGGCTCCTTGCTTCACCGTGGGCTCAATAGTCCGATGCAAAACTTGTTTTGGCGATAATATTTCGGGAGAGGTAAAAATATTTTATAAAATTATATGGTAATTAATAGATTTCCTTAGGTTTTGGCCTTTGATCTTGGTGTTAAAATGCTGATAATGAAGTGTCCACCCAGCAAAGGCGGTGGCGACGAACAGACCCTTTGCAACCTGACTATTGTGAATCTTTCACTATGCATAGACATTGAAATTGTCAAGGAGATGCTGCCATTGGAGAATGTTCAGCCCCCTGAACCGATCAATGTCGGGGTGGTAAATTTATTTATATTTATCTTTAAATCCAGTGTTTTTGTAATTACATTTATTATAGCTTCAAGAGAGGTTTCGATTGGCTACGGAAAATCGTACTTTTCATTGTCAAAGCTATCATCCAAATGCCTCGCCCTTTGGTCAAGCCCTGTTCAGACTGATGGTCAGACGTTTCGGTGATCCCGCGGTCAAATGGCATGACCAAGGCGACAAAGTAGCCATTATGATACTACAGCAAGTGATCATAGAAGCCCCGTATTCTGTGTCAAATATCAAATGTAGTGGGTGGGACCCCAAGTTGGCGGTATACATCCAGGGCATCGTTGAGGACTTTAACAAAAACAATAATCAGACGACGCCTGTGCCCATGGCAACAGACTTATAGATAGCTCATTGTTTATCAACAATACAATTCGAAATACATATAGCCCCTATACACCCACGTAGAATACTTCTCTTTATCTGCCAAAAAGCACAATTTTAATTTGTACACAATCGGTTTTATGAACTGCTAAACAAAAATTTTAACCATGGCCGATGATGAAGATAAACCAAAGAAACACACATTGGACACCCTGTTTATGGTGTACGCCAACTATCAGGTATGACTAATCAGTTAATTAAGATTATTATCAGTCATTATACTATGACAGGTTATACCCACGGATATCGAGAACGAGGTATTCGACAGTATACTCCTTTCCCAACTAGATGCCTGGCTTGAGCAGGCGAAGCTCATGCCAAATCCCATTACTCGGACACAAACGGGTCTTATCTATATGAGATACAAGTAAGTAAAACATTTAAACTACATTAATCTTAAAATAACCTTCGATCAAACACTCTAGAAAGTGGCGCTTGGAATATGAAGACTTTCTGGAGGTTCTTAACAATTTAGCCTCTGATAACGACCTACAAATAGATGAAATGAAGCAAACAATGGTCGATGCTGGAATCCCAAGCGGTGCCGATATCACCGTAGTCGTCAAATAGATGTCTTGTCGCATCAATGCAGTTTATTTATTTACATAAAAAAATAGACATACAAGAATTAAAATTTTGATTGTAACTATTACATAAAGATAAACCATTTTGATTAGTTAAATTGTTCACAAAAATTATATAGTATAGTGTAAAAGCATTCAACAAAAAGCCTCTTATCCCAATTGGTTAATTTTAGTTAGAAAACACTTAATTTGACATAGAAGGGTGCTTAGGGTAAACTTTGAGATTGCTGATCAAAACACTGAATACAAATTATATGGGATTACTAATTTGTATTTATCAATAAATTTATTGATATTTGCATATCCTGATAAAGCTTACAAATAGTCGATGCGTGATAAGGTCTGTTCGTTTCGCTTTCATTTCCTGATAACAATAACAACTTTTGTTTGGACAACAGAGTCCGGTCGGATTTAGTTCTAGCACCTGATTCAATGTGTATGGTGGCGGTTCAGAGATTACAATGTAACAAAAATACATGCTTATTCATTTCGTATATCTAATAAATATTGATGATGCGTATTAATGGCTTCTCGAGTGGCTCGTAGCAAATGTAAGGTAATAATGCACTGTTCAGTTTGTACTAGCAAATATCCAGCAGATTTTCCAATGATGCTCACTCTTAGTCATCATCCCTCCAGTGGCTCTATATAGTATAAAATCTATACTGTAGATTGTATAAATTGTTTATGCAGGTTTTTATATATCGTTTATCGCGTATAGCAACCTCGTGCCATACCAAGGCCACTCCAATTTCGCCACATGATTTTGTATTTCCGGATTTGGTCATCCGATAAGATTCTCTTGTTGGCTGAATGAGTGTATCTCCGGGCTGTAATGTCATGGATCTGTGTGTTGCTTTGCTCATAGCATGCATGAATAATATAATGCACAGGTAGATTAAGTAGTTGTGGCACTTAGGATTAGATTAGTATCAATTGCAGGTAATTTAAGAGTAAATTGTTCGCTCCAGCCAATCGTCCAGATTGAAGAACGCCGTGTCCGAGTGGTCCGTGTCCCGTTCGCGGAACATTTCGATGAATGTCCTCACCTTGATGGCGCACATCAAGAAGTCGTCAAATGGTATTTGGCCCTCCCGCGAGCCATAGCGATGGGCCAGGGCGTTCAAGAGACGGTTGTTCAGATGGTAGCCAGCCGAATTGAGCGCTCCGCGCAGATGGAAACCGTCAATACTGCCAGTGCGTCGAGTGTCGTATAGTTTAAAGACAGCCCGCCACTTGGCAATATCGGTAAGCAAAGCCTCGAATTCCTCGAAGCCCAGGCGACCGGAGCGATCCTTGTCCAGCATGGCCACCATCGAACGCACGGCATCCTTAGAGAAGCCATCAGTGCCTACCATAACATCACGCATGGAGTGGTCAAGAATGCGCTTCAACTCCTGCCAGTCAACCTCCTCATCGCTGCCGGCAACACTATCAAACAGACGACGAAGGGCAATGCGCTGCGGATCATCCTCCTCCTTTGGAGTTGGTGGCGGCAAAGCCGGAGCAATGCGATCATCTGTCTCACCAAAGCCTACCTCGTCGTCGTTCTCCTCCATGTTGTTCATCGTCTCCGAGAAGACGCGAATGATAAACTCACCCTCTTCATTCGGATCGAAAGTTGAGGGAACTATCAAGTAGTGACCAGGCGGCAACTTAAACCTAGCGCAAACCTCGCGCGTGTTGATGAAATGCGGCGAGCGAGCCACCGATGCTCGGTACTTGAAGAAGTTCAGACCCTGGGGTTTCACCTGCATGTCCCTATCCGTCAAATGATATATGGCAAATCCTATGGTCAGGCAGTCGATGCCCACATTGCGCTTGCTACGTCGGTTCTTTTGCATAAGGGCCACAATAGCTGTGCACTTGCCATCATCATCCTCGTCATCGGGATCCTCCAACGATATAATATACTGCGGGTTGTGCCAGAAAGTCTCCAGGAAGTTTCGGCAACCTCCGGCCGTTACGCCCGATGTCCACTCACCCTCAAACATAGACATTTCCCACTTGCGGCGAGAGCTCTGCTGCTGATCCTCAGTCAGCGAGTCGGGCGACAAGTTACAGATTTCCACGCGATCAAAGTGGTTGAGGAAGTCCTGGAATGACATCCAGAACTCTCCATCCCGATCAAAATTCAGGCCAATCTCCTCCTTAGTGTGCTCCGGAATGAAGCGCCACTCGGGAGAGCTGTCACTCCATGGACCGCTCCATTCGGCATCATTGCCCCAGGGATTACGCATTCGGATCATGGGCAGCTTTCCCTGGCGATTTGGTGTCGAGATATCCATGAGGCACACCTTGGTTATGGAGTAGGCATGGCCACGAATCAGACCCTGAGGTGTCTCTGCCTCCAGAACATGTGGATCAGGTTCTAGGGAGCAGCCCATCATTGAACCACGTTCGGCGGCCTTCATCATGATGCTGAATAGATTTGGAGGAGCCTCCTTAATGTCATACCACTCGGTGACGCCTCCAGTAAAGTCCTCCATGGCCTCGCAAGTGGTACCGCCTAAATGTAAAAAGAGGAAGTGGTTAATCAAACTTATTTTGAGTTTTCAAAACACAACTTCTTTGATTGCAAAAAGTTGCGGATAAGTTAAAGGAAAACCCTAGTAAAATTCCAGATCTCAACAACAAAATTTCAACCACAGAATGGCCCACATCAGCATAAGTTTGAATGAAGAACCAATGATAAGCATTTTATATTTTTAGAAAGCAACTTGAAAAAATTGTTTGTATACCGTAATGTGTTTTCTACAATTCTTAGGAATGTTGATAATGATTTCGTGTATCTTTTAAACCGATTCTTACCCTTAAGAGCTTCATAGGATCCATGGAGTTTTGCGTATGCCTTCTCCAGCAGGGCGCTCCAGAACTCATTTTTCTCCGTGGAGTGCATATAAATTAGCTCGCCATTATAAGTAGGAAGACGATCATCGATGACCACTTCCACCCATTTGCCATACTGCCAGAACTTGAAATGAAAGATTCCAGCGTAGTTCTCCTGGAAGTCCTGATCCGGCGGGATGACACGGAAGAACAATTTCGAGTCCTGTGTGAGATTGGCCGCTGCAGCTAGGAGCCAGCTGTAAGGGGTTTTTGATAGATTAAAATCTCCTTCTACTTTAAAAAAGTTAGATTGGGTCTTACCAATCGCCCAGTTCTCCTTGCTGGACATCGAATCGTGAGTATCCCTCGACAAAGAACTGCGGATCGTCCACAATATCTCCAGGACGCAGCCATTCGTAATAGCGATCTGGTCGCCGGGAGTACATCAGCGAGGCATTGGTGGCCGGAAAGTCGGGATCCTCGAACATGGTTCCATTAGCCACGCAGCTGTCGCGAAGCGAGGCAAAATCTCCCTTACTGACGCTATTCTGCCGGGCACTGGTGGCCTTTCTACCCATCCAGAACATGTTCTGGTTCTCGGGCACCTTGACGCTGGTAAAGCTCAGCTCGGCAATGCCCACGGAAGGTTCTTCCTCCTGAGTTGGAGCACTAGCCGGCGGTGGAGCAGTGGGATATGGCAGAGCTGGGAATCCTCCACCATGCTGGGGAGCCGGGCTCGTTGGCAATGGTGCATATGGCATTGGCATGCCAGGCAATCCGGGCATTGCTGATGGATATGGGGCTAGCGGAGCAGCCGGATAGGGAAGATTGGGTTGCGGCATTCCAGTTGGGTAGGGCATTCCGGTTGGATAAGGCGCCAAAGGCGCAGAGGGATACGGCAGCGACGATGAATTAGCTGAAGGCAGACTGGGATAAAGACCTGCTCCTGGGTAGGGCGCAGCACTTGGATAGGGTGCTGGTGCAGATGGGGCTCCTGGCACTGGCATTCCCATGCCCATTCCAGGTCCCGGGTACGAGGCATTCTGGGCGTGAGTCGTCTGCTTCACCACATATGGCATTCCGCCCACGGATTCCGATGACGGATAGGGCAGCGAGGGGTAGAGACCCGCTTTGGGCTTGGGGGCTCCTCCTTCATTCCCGCCGCTGACTTCATTCTTGCTGTAGCCCAAGGCCGCCAAATTGACAAGGCCAATGCCACTGGCATGATAATTCTTGGGGTAATTATCAATGCCGTACATTTTCACTGGATTTTCTCAGTGGTATTCCTCTTCCACGCACGGGGTTTTCCTAATTCTACGTACAAATGGCGTTGCAAATCGTGTAAAACTACAGAGACTAGATGTATCCAGATGTTGATTAACTCGCTGCCGTGATAAAACTGCTGACTCGCTGGGAATTGTACGTTTTAAATGGAGAAGAATCCAAATTTAACTTTCTCGGTAAATGATTCATAATCTTTAACCTTTGTGTGGAGTGGTTTTTTTTCGCTTTTTATATGAAAAGGGTTAACATTTAACATTTTAATGTATACAAGTTAATTAATTATAAAATATATATATATTTTTTTTAATAATACTATTATTAAATTAATTTTTTAATTATATGAAATTCTTACTACTATATACTAAACTAAGAAATTTGTTTGCGCTCCTCATTTTAAAAAAAGTTAAAGCGATTACTTATTTCTTGAAACAAATTTTATAAATTTAAAGAAACTTCGGTATTTCAATAACAATTTTTAAATACATACCTAATTTGTATTTAATAATATAAATCGAACCAGAGCACCTGCACCGTATAATGGTTAAACTATGATTGCAGGGCTGCATCATCAAGTAGAGTTGCCAATACACGCAAGGTATTTTTGGTATTTTTTAGCCTTGTCGGCATTCTCAAAAAGAAGAAGAAGAAGTTAAACAGTGCTCTTGTTTTTCGATTGCAAATGCATATTTAGAAAAAAATCTGGAGAACAACCGGCAATTAAGCGATGGAAACACAACCTGAGGTGCCCGAGGTGCCGCTGCGTCCATTTAAATTATAAGTATTCCCCCGTTCCTTCAAATAAACTAAAGTAATTAGTTTTCTCTTTCCATCAGCACGGCGCATCAGGTTGTGAGTCTCACAGGCATCAGTTTCGAGCGGAAGAGCATAATCGTAAGCATAAGTCTTATTAACATGTGATATATGTTAAAACCTCCCTCTTTTAGGGCGTGGTTGAGCTAACCATTGTTCCGAACAGCGAGAACCTTCGCCTCATCCGCCTAAATGCCAAGCAGCTCCAGATCTACAGTGTCGTTCTAAATGATGTCTGCCAGGCGACATTTTTGTACTTCGATCCCTTCAGGGACATTATGCACAAGGATCCTAAAAGCCGCGTATTGGAGGTCTACTCGAAATTCCATCTGGACGCGGCTCAAATCACTGATCCTGATGTAAATAATGGAGAGCTGTTGATAGAGGTTCCGCCTGAGGGGTACTCGATGATCCAGGAGGGGCAAGGTCTTCGTATCCGTATCGAATTCTCCCTGGAGAATCCTAAGGGCGGTGTCCATTTCGTCATACCACCTACATCAACAGAAGACGAAAATCAGATTAACTGCTCACATATGTTCACCAACTGCTATGAGAATTCCACTCGTTTATGGTTTCCTTGTGTGGACAGCTTCGCAGATCCGTGCACCTGGCGGTTGGAGTTCACTGTGGACAAAAACCTGACGGCAGTATCTTGCGGTGAACTTGTGGAAGTTATTATGACGCCCGATCTGCGAAAGAAAACTTTTCACTATTCGGTAACCACTCCCGTATGTGCGCCAAATATTGCTCTGGCTGTCGGTCAGTTCGAGATCTACGTAGACCCGCACATGCACGAGGTTACCCATTTTTGTCTGCCCGGAATGCTGCCTCTGCTTAAGAACACGGTTCGCTACCTGCACGAGGCCTTTGAATTCTTCGAGGAGACTCTATCTACGCGCTATCCATTTTCGTGCTACAAACAGGTGTTTGTAGATGAACTTGATACGGACATAAGTGCCTATGCTACAATGAGCATTGCCTCGGTGAACCTATTGCATTCCATAGCAATCATCGATCAGACCTATGTATCCCGAACCTTTATGTCACGGGCTGTGGCAGAGCAATTCTTTGGGTGCTTCATAACATCACATCATTGGTCGGACACCTGGCTGGCCAAGGGAATTGCCGAGTACCTGTGTGGACTGTATTCGAGAAAGTGTTTCGGCAACAACGAGTACCGCGCTTGGGTGCAATCAGAACTGGCGCGGGTGGTACGCTATGAGGAGCAGTATGGCGGTATTATCCTCGATTGCAGTCAGCCTCCAGCTCCGTTACCTGTTTCAAGTACAAATCCATCGGCTGCTGCCAGCAAACAGCAGGAAATTGTGCACTATTTTCCTATTAAGAGTTTACACACCGTTTCGCCCAAGTATGTGGAGGCGATGAGAAGGAAGGCCCATTTGGTTATTAGAATGCTGGAACATCGCATCGGCCAGGAACTGCTCATTCAGGTGTTCAACAAGCAGTTGGCTTTGGCCACTAATGCGGCAACTACAAAGATTGGTGCTGGACTCTGGTCTCAACTGCTCATCTCGACCAACATTTTTATTAAGGCCATCTTTACGGTAACGGGCAAGGATATGTCCGTTTTCATGGATCAGTGGGTGCGGACTGGAGGTCATGCAAAGTTCTCACTCACCTCTGTGTTTAATCGCAAGCGGAACACCATTGAACTGGAGATCCGCCAGGACTTTGTTAACCAACGAGGAGTTAGGAAGTACAACGGCCCTTTGCTAGTTCAGCTACAGGAGTTGGATGGTACTTTCAAGCACACACTGCAGATTGAGAACACCTTGGTGAAGGCGGATATTACCTGCCACTCAAAGAGCAGGCGTAACAAAAAGAAAAAGATTCCTTTGTGCACAGGCGAGGAGGTGGATATGGATTTAACAGCCATGGAGTAAGTTTTTTATGAAATATGTTGATAAACAATCCACTTAATATCTTTTCTTTTTAGTGACTCACCTGTGCTTTGGATCCGTCTTGACCCGGAGATGATTCTGCTGCGAGACCTGATTATCGAGCAACCCGACTTCCAGTGGCAGTATCAGCTTCGGCATGAGCGCGATGTTACCGCCCAATTCCAGGCCATTCAAGCCCTGCAAAAATACCCAACAAATGCCACAAGGCTGGCTTTGACCGACACTATAGAGAGCGAACGTTGTTTCTACCAAGTGCGCTGCGAGGCGGCGCACAGTCTGACCAAAGTAGCCAACCAGATGGTGGCCTCCTGGAGCGGCCCACCCGCAATGCTAAACATATTCAGGAAGTTTTTTGGATCATTTAGTGCTCCGCACATCATCAAGCTGAACAACTTCTCAAATTTCCAGCTGTACTATCTGCAGAAGGCAATTCCCGTGGCAATGGCGGGTAAGAAAAAAACTATCTAGGAGTTCATGAGTAAGTCATTAAATTATTTTTATTGCAGGATTGCGCACATCCCACGGTATCTGCCCGCCGGAAGTGATGCGTTTCCTCTTCGATCTCTTTAAGTACAATGAAAATTCGCGTAACCATTACACGGATGCCTACTACAGAGCGGCTTTGGTGGAAGCACTAGGCGAAACACTAACACCTGTGGTTTCGGTGGCTATACATGGAACACAAATTACCACGGACAGTCTATCAACAGATGCAAAGTAAGTTTGTAACAGAAAAGTGAAAGGCATATATCAATTTCCGTTTCTCAGACTGGTGTTAGATGAAGTGACTCGCCTTCTTAACATGGAGAAGCACCTCCCTTCGTACAAGTACATGGTGTCCGTGTCCTGCCTAAAGGTTATCCGAAAGCTGCAGAAATTTGGTCACCTGCCCTCACTGCCACACATTTACCGCAGCTATGCGGAGTATGGAATATATTTGGATCTCCGTATTGCAGCTATGGAATGCTTGGTAGACTTTGTAAAAGTAGATGGTCGAAGTGAGGATCTGGAGCATTTGATCACGCTGCTGGAAACCGATCCCGATCCTGCTGCCCGCCATGCGTTGGCTCAATTGTTGATCAACAATACGCCCTTTACTCGCGAATCTCGCAGTCGTCTGGATAAACCCAATCTAGTGGATCGTCTGTGGCTTAGTATCAACACGCTGGCAAATGACACCAAACTGCGTTGCGATATCGTCGATCTGTACTATGCTCTGTACGGAAGCAAGCGTCCGAATTGTTTACAGGCCGGTGAGAACCAGAGTTTCTACAAGGACTTCATGAAAGATAATAGTGGCAGTACTGGCAGTGTTACCGGCAGTTTTAAGAAGACCAGCGATTCTAAGCCACCGCCGCAAACAATGTTGGACGTCTTAGACAATGATCCGCAGGAGCGACATAAGCCTGCTTTGGTCACAATAAAAAGAACAGCCACGGAAGCCTTTGAGGTGGGAGATGAGATTATCAAACTGGAACGAAGCGAGGAGATCACCGTGCTGGATGAGCCAGTCAACGTTCAGGCTTATGACAGTGAGACCAAAGTGAATATCCTGCCGAGAGATGACGATGCACCCGAATCGCATCAGGCTGTTAAGCGCCTTAAAACCGAAATCTATGCCGAGGATGATAACTCTTCTGTAATGCTTGACGTGGGCGACTCCACCAAATATGAGAGCAGCTACGAGGAGGGAAAGCTTAAGTCTGGTGATGGCCTGATGAAGAAGAAAAAGAAAAAGGAAAAGAAGAAACACAAACATAAACACAAGCATAAGCACAACAAGGACAAGGACAAAGATAAGGATAAGGACCGTGAACGCAAGGATAAGGACAAGCGAGATCCGCAGATATCTCGTTTGCAGGCCCGAGAGACTGCCACTCCAGACACGCTTAGCTCAGCGGACAGTAGCAACAGTAACAGCCTTCCGCCCATGAACCTTAACTAAGTGAGGGTTCTAATGGGCGGAAAAAACCGTTATCTTTTTGTGAAGGGGAAAGGTGGCAAAATAAACGGAAAATAAGTTTTAGCCAAGGAGCTGTTGTAATTTCTTGGAAAACTCTAATAGATCACCAAGGTATCTAAAAATGCTTAAAAAGGTTAACTATTTTTGTTAGTTTTTTATATTTTTATTTGTCGGTTTATAATTTAACATTAAGGAAGTGCTGAAACATTTTTACAATACTTACAAACTAGGCAAGGACATTTTAACTAAAACAGGAAGCGGGTTTACTGCACCTTCTCCTTCGCAGGCTCTGCTTCTGGAGCCGCCGCCTTGGGCTCACTACCAGCCACGGCAGTGTCTTGTTCATCACGCGGCCTCCTCTTCTGCAGCGCATGGACATGGGCCAGGGTATGGGGATGGGATTGACCCTCAATGGGTTGCAAATACGTAATACTACCGCCACCGATGCCAGTCGCTGTTTGCTGATGCAGCTCTCCAGCCGACGGAGTAGACAAGATCTTGACCGACGGCTCCGAGGGAGCAGCCAGTGATCTGTGTTGCTGATGAGCAGCCAATTGCCGTGTGGCCAAGCGCATGATATGAGCGTAATCTACAGGCGGGTGATTACGGTACTCCGGATGATCCTTTACGTACTGCTCATACGGAACGGGAACTGGTACAGGGACTGCCTTTACCGGATATCCAGCATCTACGAGAGCTTGGAATTCAGCCTGGGTAAGGGGTTTGCCATTGGGAGGCGGCAGGTTAAGTTGCTTCACTTCATCCAGAGTTCGGAGCTTCTGAATCGGAGCTGTAGTAGGTGTGGGTCGGGATGGGGTAGCAATTCCAGTTCCCTGCGACACATAGATACTAGATTGTGAAGGAGAGGGCGAGGGATATTCAGCATGCAGTGGCAGAGCTGTAGGTGTTACGGCCAGATTTCTCTGGGCATGCTTTATCGGATCCGGCGGACTGGGATAGAAGTTGGATGGTGGTGGCGGAGAAGGCGAGCCCTGACGATCATAGTCTGCATAAAGCAGAGCTTTCGTGGGTGATGCCAATTTATAGTGTTTCGATCGGTGATATTGCTTGGGTATGGGGCTTGGTTTGGGAGCACCTGTGGGTGTAGCCTCCTGGTAGTAATACTGCGACGGCTGCGGCTGATTAGCCTGCTGAGTGGGATAGACCACGGGACCCAATCGCTTGGGTTCCGGGGTTGGATAAATGGGCGTCGGTTGCTGGAAGTTGCTAAACTTAAAGAGTGAAGGAACAAACGGCTGGTTATTGGCATCCAGCAGGGAGTTAGGTGTACTGGCCAGATATGCTTTGGGTTGCCTCAAGGCTGGATGAGAGGTGGGTGCCGGTGGGTGTTGAGGAGGAGGCTGACGTACTGCAACCTGTTCATTGCTGCTGTCCACATAGGCCAAAGATTGTCCTGGTTTATTGGCTGCAAGCAATTTCTCAATTTCGCTTTCAAGAGAGGACTTGGCCAGAGGATGGTTGGGCAGGGTTTTGT
The DNA here is from genome assembly GCF_018153835.1 of Drosophila eugracilis. NCBI lineage: Eukaryota > Metazoa > Arthropoda > Insecta > Diptera > Drosophilidae > Drosophila > Drosophila eugracilis. The sequence goes on along the minus strand of NW_024573038.1, from coordinate 5,974,746 downwards.
AACTGATCTGTGGTTGGTAGTAGGCAATCTGTGGTGGCAATCCGTGGATCAGTTGCTGGCCAGGATGAGGTATGGGCTTATGAAGCTGTACACGTTGAGGTTGCTGCTGCTGAGGCTCTTCGTCATCTTGGAGTTGCTGTGACTGCGGCAGAGGAAGGTACTTGGGACCGCCACGAGGATGAGAGTAAGTGGGAGTGACCAGTTCCTGATCGGCCACAAAACGCTCACGATAGCCACCTAACCCTAGAGAGGGATCCGCTTGCTGCAGCACCTTGTGGGTGGCAGCTGTACTGTGGATGGGCAGTGGCTTAGGTTGAGGTGGCACATGCTGTTGCTGCTGCTGTTGATGATGTTGTTGCTGCTGCTGCTGATGTTGCTGTTGCTGACGAAGTTGCTCGTGGTAGGCCCTAGCCTGGAGCTCCTCCTCCAGAAGTTTCAGGAACTGCTCTTCGGGAATTACTTGATAGGGCTTTGGGAAATTAGGGATTAGGTAGAGGAAAAACGAAATTGCTTCTTATAGATGACCCACCTGCTGATGTTGCTGCTGCTGCTGGGGATTAACCGACTGATGCTGTGGAGCAGGCAAAGGCAATGGGAGTTGATAGGGACCAACTCCCTGATACTGACGCGGACGTGGTTGCTGGGGCTGTGGCTGCGGCTGAATGGACACCGCATAACGCTGCTCCGCCTCCTGTTCCTGCTCCTCCTCGGCCACCGGAGTCGATGTCTTCTTGGGCGTACTGGCCGCACCCTTGCCTTGACCTGCGGCCACCAGGGCCTTGGGCTGATGATGGCGCATTATATCTTGCAGATAGACATAGTGCTGCACCTTCGAGATACGGATGGGAAAAAGTGAGTGGGGGCGAATAATTATGGTGGGTGTGTGAACTACCAACATTCAGCCGGCGGCCAATGTCAGCAGCCGTTTAAAATGGAGCCACATGACCAACACCATCACCATTATTTAAAGGAAAAAACACAACAAAACTTAGCAAAAACCACAGAGGCAACAACTGGTTGCAGGTGCTTCAAAGCAGAAAACGCTGTGAGAATGGCGTGGCATCTAAAAAATGAGTTTATATAACACTTGTGGCAAACTTTGGCAACGCCAACACCAACAACAATGTCTTTGGCTCTTCGATGTTGCAACATAAACAACAAACATTACACTGTGCAACAAGGCTTCGCCTTAAAAGGAACCGTCTGTGGGAGGCCTTATAAAGAGATCAATGGAGAGAGCGAAACTTAAGGAACTTATAAAACTTAATTTATTAATACTAAAACTTCGGTTTTTTAAATATTCTATATTCTATATTCTACTTTTTGGTATTCGAATTCAATACTATTCTACAAAAAATATATTGGAAAAATCAAAACATATGACATAGAAACCCTTCAATTCTACCGAAACCCTGCTGACTAGTGTTGCATCAGCATCGGTGGTTCACATTATTATGGCAAATAAAGCCGCCGGCGAGTCAAGGCGCCATCAAGCGACACAAAGCTGACAGACCAAAAGTGGGGTGATTATAACATTATGTCAACTTTCTTCCCACGACAAGCGCCATTGTTTTTCCACGGTGTTCCGATGTCTTGCATTATTTCGAGACCAAATGTTGGTGGAACCAGAGAGGGGGTAAGAAAATGAAGAAGCCATTGGCGAATACGAATGGTGGAAATTCGAGTTGAATTGGAAGGTGGAAATTGTTGTGTTGACGCGTAATAAGACAAATAATAATTGTGCAATTATGCATTTGTTGCTGTCGCCGCCGCCGTCGCCGTTGCTGTCATGTCGTGACTTAGTTTTGCCAATTGCATTTATAATAAAAAAATATTATTATTATAAACTTTTTGCCGGCTCTATTAATTTCTATACATTTTGCAACATAAACATTGTCTTTGGCTAATTGCAATTGCCATTGTCTGTGCCTATTTGCAATTTGTTCCGAAGATATAAAGCCGTCAAGCAATTTGAGAGAGATATTGGTCAAGGTTTCTTGGCCTCGGCGAAAGGGAGAATTTGACAAAATTCGTCTGGGATTTGGGATTGGGCCTTTTGGCTTTTGCCTTTTATGTCTGTTGGACGCCGAGATGTTTACATCCGGCATTTTGCAAAGAATCGTGTGGCTGCCGCCGATGCCAAGTCACGATCCCCAGGTCGTCCGATGTCCAATGTCCGATGTCTGATGGCCGCGGGGCCAAGTCAAAACCTTAGACAACACAGCCGCTATGTTGATGAAACGCCCCCTGATTGGCACAAAACAAACAGACACTGCAATCCCTCAAAGGCAAAGGTAATCTGTCAGTTGGCCACTCGATCAATAGATCACCCACACCCTGTGAGGCAAACAGGGATTTGGATGGAGTTTAATGGGTCAACTTCGAAAAAAGTTCTTAAATGCTTTCTTAGTCCAGGTAACCTTTAGGTAATATTTTAAGATTTCATCATCTATATATCTTCATAAACTTTAAAATTGCTTTGGGCTGTTACTAAGAGTAACCTTATAAATATCTCTTGGACTCACCTCCTGGCTCTGCTCGAGAAGTTGCGCTGCATGAGGTCGGGAATTGCCAGCCGCAAAGTTCCTCAACTGCGGTTCCTGATGTGATTCGTGTTGCTGGTGTTGATGCGGGGCAATGGGACGGATGATGAACTGATTTGGCTTGGCTCCATAGATAGTCTCCTGTCCATCTTCGGGATCATCACTGCCAGATGGCGATGCCTCCGAACTACGATGGTTGGGGTACAGAGACGTCTCCTTGGAGCTCACCTGTCGCTTGTCTTTGGTCGCCTCCGTTTCCAGCGGTGTGGAGGCGGAGCTCTTGCTGTCTTCCGCCGCTCGAATGCTGCTGCTGTCTTTACTGCTCTTGGCCTCCGCATCCACGGCCTGGGCGCAGACGAGGCCTGTGTAGGAGGATAGGTGCAGGTGTCAGAAATAACAGTGTTTAAGATTTAAGATAATGGGAAATAATGCAGTAATCGTGCACATTAAGATTTAGTTTAATGTTTAAAATTTTAAAGAGGGTAATAAATGTTGTTACCATTTTTTTAAATGAGTATTTTAGTAGTTGTTTTTTAAAATGTTCACTATTTTAATTCAGTAGCTGTATATTTTAGTTTAATCATCAGCAAAGATAGTAAACTATACATTTACATTTATATACATTTTAAAATCTATTAATTTCTAAATAAATTTAAACTGTAGGATGTTCATAGGGTAAAGAGGATATTAAAATTCTCGTTTAATACTATTATTATTCCAAACTTTTTACACATACTCTTAGAAAATAATACAATAATTGTTGTTACAAACTTTACGGAATGGCGATGTCCTGATTAATATAAAATATTTGATGTAAGCCAAATGATGAATAAAATGAATTTAAAGCACATTTTTACGTTTCCTTTCTTTTTAAGGACCAACAAATTATCAAAAACTTACAAAAAAAAAACTAACAATCTCCAACACTTTTTTTATTGCAAATCCCGATGTCTACTCACCCAGCACGAGTGTCAGGACCAAGATTTGGATTCTCATTGTGTAGCGGCGACAAGGCACCAGCAGACTAGTAAGAGTAATTGAATATCTGAATCTGTGCCTCACCGTTCGTTACTTTCACAGTCACTTGGGTTATTTGTTTCCCAGTCGTTTTTATTTTTGTTTTATTTTTCTCGTTTTCCTTGTCAGGCGGTTGGGATTACGATGGCCGCATCTGCTGCATCTGCATCGAGCATTGCCGGCTGCAACAAACTAAACCAAAGAAGCACACAACACGATGCGATTATTACTGCCGTTATGCAATTGAAGATTCGACACAATCTGAAACCGAATTTGCGAATTGTGAATTGCGAAATGCAAAACCGAAACTAAATCAAACTCTGAGTGGGCAACTCAGCTTGGAGTTCGTATCCCGTATTCCTTGATTTGTCTTTGGCGCGAAATTCGTAACGCTTCAAATTGGTTATGAGATGAACTGATTGCTTTACCGTCTTCTGCTTTCCTGATTTTGTACTCTTTTTTTTTTTTGGATTTTTAGCCAGGAGCTAAAGCTCCGTTTCGGATGTGAATTTTTTTTTAGGATCGAATTTATTAGATCGCGCGCGCTGCTGCACGTTCAGCCAACGAATCTTTGGTTTAATGCGGCCAACACTTGTATTTATAAATCCCGTGGCCAAAACAGACGAGTCTCGGCCGAGAGCCGAGCTTCGATCCCCGAGTTCCGAGCTTAAGCCATAGCCACTATAGCCACTAAAAGACGACCTTTGCGGCTCGTCGTGCCAGCCAGGCACCAACACAAAGAGAAAGGTCTGTCTGCGACCGCTTCTCCGCCTCGATTCTTCAGCTCTACAGAGGGAAAAAGAGATTCATTTGGATCTAATAAGATGAGGTCAAAATATCACTTATTTTCTGTACACAATTATTAAAAATTCTAGCTATTTTTGGATTTTTTAGACCCGTTTAATATATGTGTACAGATCCGAAGATATTTATTTCATTTTCTTACTAAAAGTTCTTAAAATTGCATTTTTAAAGTTAATATTAAAGTATTGTATGCCTATAAAAGTTATATAATAGAAATTGCATCAAAAACAGAATTTGTAAATTCTTACAGAATAAAATACCTAAACCTAATTTTCATCTTTGAAATGGTAACGCAATCACTTTTTAGGCCAAGATCTGTAGCTTTATGTTTATGTAAAATATTAAATTACATAGCCCAAAAAATAAAATTAATATTTTCTAGCTTTCATATTTGTCAAGGTTATTTTGGTTAAAGAAAAATACTAGGTAATCTTAATTTGAATGAAAACTCCCAAAATCCCAAAACAAAAACGAAGTTTTTTCTACGTGAACCCATGTTCGTTTCCAGGGGGCCAATTGAACGTTGACGGCCCTGTCGGTGGCTAACCGCTAGTTAAGTTAAGGCTAATGGTACGGCCCGGGCATTTGCCTGCCGCCTGGAAGCGCCCCGAAAATGCTAACGTGACACTAAATTGGCCGTCCGCCCTCACCCAAAACGGAGACGGGAAAACACGGAGTTGGCTCAGGGAGAGGGATATCTGGCTGCCGGCCATGGCTATTTGGGCTGGTCGAGGCTAAAGGGCACTTTTGTTTTGGTTTTTCTCTCTCTGTTGTTATTTTTATTTTTTTGGGGAGGAGGTAGGTTTAAACCTTTTTTGTATCTTTGCAAATTGGGCACATTACTTTTAACAAGCGTTTTCGATTCGGATGCGGGCCTCTCCATTTGCGTTTCCATTTTCATTTGCATTAGCAATGCATATTTAATATGCCCAAGCCCAGTACGAGTACTCACACCAGCTAGCTAGCTAACTAAAAAAGAAAAACTCCACCCCTGCTAGCAAGCTGGCTGCTTTAGTCTTTCGTTTGACATTTGCAATTGCCTAGGCACAGTGGGTTCAATATGTGTTCTTGGTGAAATGTTCATATGAAATGATTTATATTTGTGATGTAAAAATAGGAAGTGGACGGAAGTGAACCAATTTAAATAGTATTACAATTATAGTATAACCATTACATTATAAGCCTTTAGAATTTGTTAAGTTTAATTAATAAAAAGCCCATAGGTCTGCTAGATCCTAACTTTGAAATATTGATAAGTCATTTTATTCGCTTTTAATCGATGTCCTAAATTTGTTTTAGGTGTGTTCTATTCTAATAATAAAATCACTTTAAAATATTTTATAAAATAAATTTCATTCATAAAAATAACAATTCAGTTCTTAACCACTAAAGAACTCCGAAAACTCTGAATTCCGAATTACCATAAACTTTGCCCAACTGTGCCCTGTGCCTTCTGTTTTGTCGGAGGATTGGAAATTAACATTTCAGCGCATGCGTGGGCAGCTACAGTTAGGAGTTAGCGTTAACCCCTGCTGGCAGCATCACTTATTGCGAACTCCGGCTGACGGACGGAGTCAAGTCGGTGGCCAATTTGGGCAATTGCAATTGCCGTGCTGGTTAATTGAGCCCGCTTACCTAATGCTAATGCCAGGCTAAGTCCGACGATTTTTGGTCTACGATTTTCGGGGCTTTGCGTTGGTGGTGTCAAAGTTAACACGGTAGCTGTGAAATTTGGCGCTGGGGAAATCCGTGGAAATTGCCGACTGATGCAAGCTGCCATTTCCTCATCCTTAGCAAATTGATTAGGACAGTTTGGCGGCAAAACTAACCAAATAAATAAGTTTATAATTAAGTGGAAGATTTGCGGCAGCAGCTTTTGTTTTTCTCCTTGTTTTTTTTTTTTGCGCAACTCTTGATCGGACTTACTTATTATAAATTCTCCTACAGCTATGTTGTTGCTATTTTGTTCACATTGTCATTTAGTTGTCTGCGTGTTGCTTGTGAAATTGTTGCATTGCATGCAGCAGCAGCAGCAGCAGCAGTAGTAGCAACAACAACAACAACTGCAGCAGCAACATCAGCCGACGACGACGATGCGATCTACAGTGGCAACATCTTCTTTTCTTTAACTACTATTTATTATTGTATTAGTTTCTATGCTATGGATGGATATTTTGTTTTTGTTGCTTTGCTTTTAATTTCAAGTGCTTTTTGCTGGTTTTTTTCTTGAATTTTTTTGTGGTGCAGCAACAACCAGAAATGCAACAGTTTCGACTCCACTTAAATCAATGATGATCATGACGGCGATGACGATGATGATGATGATGATGCTGTAGCTGGCAGTTCACATTTTGGCATTTGCATTCAGCAATTCACATTCGCTGTGGATTTGATATTTTTCTTGCAGCCAAGCGACAGTTTTATGCTCCAAATTTTATGTGTATCAATTTATCAGACGAAGACCGGAGTCAACCTTAACATTTAGTATATGCTTTTTGATATACTCGGACTGAAAACATTTGCCGAGATCTTAATTGGCAACTTCGTGGATGTATTTTGACGTTTTTCTACTATTTTTCTTATTTCCTTTTTGCTTGCTTACCAACGGATTGTTAATGAAAAGTGGTTTTACAATGAAATTGCACAATCACTATTGTGGCCAGCAATGACCTGCGAAGATACCATAACACGTCGAAAGGAAAATGTGTATCGCCAAGTTGTTGCCACGAAGAGTTAGCCCCCATATGACAGGGTAAATGTTAATAGCAGTACTACGAATAAATAATGTGTAATTTAGCAACGGCAAGTGACAATTAAAATGCCATTCGGCGAACTACTGTTATGCAGTGGACTAACTCACTGACAAATGCCTCAAATGCTTCCCCAACTGGTTAACATTTTCGGTCACTCGGAACCGAGATGGCATTGCCAATAATATATGTACAAACCTAATGGCAGTTGGTCAATAATATGCGGCTAATTGGCCGGGGTGTTCTTGGTATGTTAAAACTGTTGCAAGAAAATAGTAAAGAGTGAGTGGGTAGATCGTGATCTTCAATGATGATGTAAAGGCAATAGATCCAAATGGTAGACCAGAAATACAACAACATCTATGTCCTTCAATGGGTTATAAGAATAATAAAGACAGTAGCTATAACTTTTATTACGTGCTCATGATGTATATTATATCACCCAGTTAAGATTTCCCATATAAAAATATAGATTACAACTTTTCTAATTAATAATAAGTTTAATTTATGCGCTACAAAAATAATTGATTTAATAAAATCCTATTACAATTATATTATCTGTAAGCAACAACAAATTAATAAGCTCGTAAAGTTAACAACAACTTAATAAGCTTTTCTTGTGGGAAAAAAAAGAATAGCCATTTTTGGGTAAAACATAAATTGAACAACCATTGAATTTCCTTAGCCCCGGTAATAACTCCATAATCTGAACTGTGCTCGGGCCCAACTTGGTGCATAAACAACCTCCAATCTCCAGCTGAGTTAGCCTATCGCCATCTGACTAGACCATATCCAAGATATCCATCTGCAGCGCTCAATTATGTTAACAAAACAGCAAACCGACTATAAAACGTCACCGGAGACAATTTATGAATCATAAAACCAAGTCGGCCGGGCTAAGAGCGAAAAAGTGCATTCTAATTCATTTAAATACAATTAAAATGATCCAAACGGTATGGAGAATGCTTAAGGTATTACTCAAGCGAAGGCCTCACATTTCGTGATCCAAACGGGCGACAATCCGTGTCCGTCTTTCGCCCCCAAAGTCCGGGATTGGACGCCCAACTCCAATGAAGCGTGGCTGCAACACAGAAAGAAAACTAAATCAAAATCAAAGTAAAGTAGTAAAGTTTTATAATAATTTCTGTAATTAGTAATAAAAAATGGTTATTAATATTTGATTATAAATTTGTAAAAGTTTAATATAAAACTTCAAGGAATCAATTTACGTTTCATTTTTTATGTCCTCAATTCTTAAGATATTGAAACCAAGATATAAGATAGATTAAAAATCTCATATTAAGTTGTAAAATAGTAAAGTAATTATGTTATGATTAGCATTAAACGTACTACTTTATGAAAAAATGAGCATATAAATTTAAGCTGTAAAACCAATTTAATTAACTAAGCATATTAAATGTTACATATACACATAAATTTTAATTTACCAAAAGCAATTTGTTTACAAATTTAGATTATTAAATATTTTTATAGAAAAATTTAATACTACAGCTTATGTAAAAATTAAAAAAATATATATACAAAAATATTCATTTGGGAAGGCTTTCAAAATGTCCTTTTTTCTACAAAAAAAAAAACTTTATAAAATTTAAATAATCCTTAAGAAATCCTTAAAACTACCATCACCTACAATCGAATCGATCATCTCCAGATTTATTTAGATTTCTTCCAATGCACATGCACGACCACCAAAGTAATTTGCTAATGAGCCCAGGAAAGGAGCAGCCATCCGTGGCTTTACATGCTGGAGTTCGGATGGGGGAAAACGGAATCTTTGGCTTGGTTTTTCTTTTTGTTTTTTTGGCTGACTTTTGACTTGCATTGTTATATGATTTGCGAGGCCTTTTCCTGGTTTTTTAATTTCGGATTGCGGCCACAAGTGTTTTGTATAATCGAGGCAAATACCTGGGCAGCGTTTAATGACGGGCCTAAGCACTCCGTGTTGATTTTCTCCGTCATTTGGACCAAAATATATGGACTGTGGATCGGGCTAAGTCCATGCATCTGCGATAATGCCCACTGCCCCGCTGTGATGGCAGTGCAATAATTTAATGCCTTCCATTCACGCCAGCCCAGAGATCCGATAATGAGTCGGGGGGGCCGGCCGGGACAATTGATATATAGCATAATGGGGCATCTACCAAGTGGCCGACCTTGCTGTGTGTTATTTATAGAGTATCTATCTGGATGATGGTTGCCAACGGTGAAAAGAAAGAAAAGATTATTACGCACTAATCAGATGGTTAGGTTATTGTTTATTATTTATACTTCTTCTTCTTTTTATCTTTTCACTACATACCGATTGCACCATAAATCGCTGACTTTAATGGACGAAATCGGGAAAGCGTTGCAGTCATCAGCAAAAATACAAAGTAGCCAACGAACAATGACAGAGCCCCAAATGAATGAATGAATGAATATGTTGAAAAAAATATATATATCCATAAAATAGTTAAAAAACTAAGAAGAAACAAGATTTTCACACTACTAGTCGCAGGCAGGCAACCAGGCGTGTAAACTCGTCGGCATTAGCTAATGCTAAGAGAGACCCCTGCCTTAAGACCCTCGATCCCCGATCTCCACGACTCCAACTCCGACTGCGACTCCCCCTGACACACCCGGATAACTTCATTTACATTTTGGGCGTGAGAAGAATGGCGGGTGCAGAAACACACAGAAGATCTGCCTCATCGGTTTGGCTTAATTAGATTATAACTACTAGTGTTTGGTATGTGGGGTATCTGCTCCCAGATTTGAATTGCGTGCCAAAGATGGTTAGTATAAGGGGGGACGAGATTGCATAATGAGGGCGAGGCGGAAAACCATGCCCGTCATCCATAAAGCGCACTCGCCATAAAGTGCATTTGCCTACTGTCCCAATTAGCTGCCTGGCCATGGTTAACTTCGGCCACAAGCGAAGCAATTAACTTGTCTCGTAAGCGCCTGTGGTTTTCAAAGAGAACGCTGTGCGAAATGTTCACACATCTCAAGGAACTATCGGGGGTTTCGGAAAACTCTTAGAAATATTGTTGGGTTGAGCTCTGTGAAAACCACTTAAGATAATACCAATGTGAATCTCTTAGTGTTAGAGTTAAATCGAAATTAAATTAAATGTACATTTTCCAAATTAAAAACTCGCTTAACTTTAATAATACACAATAATTTTAAAAGTAGCTTGTTTTGTTTTTATAAACACTAAAGATAGAATTACCCTCTTAAAGCCTCTCCTTAAATAACAGCTTTCTTTTCATATCCTGTAAAACCACATCTAAACCTTGGTCTGATTTCTTACACCAATAGATAATTTTACGACAAAATTTATTTGAGAAAACTAAACTCCTAAATGATTGCCTTTTGGTTTATTTTAATGTGCAAATTAAAAAACAACAGGAGAGTCGCAAAACTAACCCAATAAAATAATGAGCTCTTGGTTCGAAGATTTTTTACAATACTTATTACAAAATTATACGATAATTATAAGCTTGTTTCCTCATAACAAAAGCACTTAAACAAAACATAGTTGCTAAAAATAAGTTTTTTATAAATTAAGCCTATATCAGATGCAGCTTAAAAGACAACAAAATCAAACGGTTAATGTTAATGTTGACAATGTTGTAACTTTTGGGTTGCTAACTTTTTATAAAATCCTAAGACAATGACAGATCGGAGATTACAAATGCCCACAATCAAATCATTACCAACATTTTTCTCTAATCTCAACGCTTTTGTAAACGTATGCAAATTCCTGGCCTTTGAGTGCCAAGGTTTTTTACAAGAAAAAAACACCAGCAATAATCCCTTGGGGAATGAATTCAACAAAAACAAACACATCATATTGTTAACGATGTGAAAACATGTACAACAAAGCATTTGGCCAAAAAGCGGCAATTAGCCACGCACCCGCACAGTGAGATGGCCCTGGGCCATGGCTGTGGATCCACAAAGATCTAAAGACATCCAGTGGCCATAGTAAACCAACTGACATTTCAATACGATCGTCGAACGATTCCATTTAACACAATTTATGAGTGGCGATTCGGCTTCTGATTCTTGGGTTCCACGGATACCATGTCCGAGTGCCAGTGACTGGCATTAAGCGATCTGTGGGTCCCCCCGCTGATGATGATAACTGGATTCGCCGAGTCCCAGCGGCAAGCTCACCACCTTGGCATTTAAATCGTAGCATGTGCAAAAAGTGGCCGAGCAACAGGAAGATGGCAGCACTCGCAGCTCACAAAAAATATATAGCTTACACTTTAAGATTATATAAAAAAGTTGCTGAAAATTGGTCACAAAATATCAAGAAAATTGCTCTCATAAGCCTTTAGCAAATATATTTTTTTTTAGCTTTTTAAAGTCATTTCTTGGTCATTCAATTATGTGTCACTTTCATCTTCAATAAATTACAGGAACCAAAGATTATTTTTAAATGTAAGCTAAAGAAAACTTGAGGCTGTCTTAAAATATTCTATTTAATTTAAAATAATAAATATCAATAAATGGTTAGTTAACTAGCTAAAATGCAAATCAAAAGATATAAGGAAGGATCTGTTATATTGCAGAAGTTTATAGAATTTTCAATTGACCAAAATTGACCATTAAATTATTTTCACTGCACTGACACCGTTGAAATTTCTTAATAGAAGCACCAAAACCACAAAAACAAATAAAAAACGTAACTAAAAAGCAGTCACAGCATAGAGTTGGAATCGCAAATTAAATGTTAATAGTAATACCTGGCCACAATGGAGCGGCGGCGCTTGAGACAAAAACCGGATTTGTGGCAGCCACCGACAGAACAATGTGCGCATAAATCTAGCGTCAAAACATGAATGCAATTTAAGCAAACTGAATGAGCGATTGCCAGGGATTAACCATCCACATGTTGGAGGGGGAACTTGGTGAACAAAAACCCGAAAACCTGCTGGCGCAGTGATCAAATCAAAACTTGACATTGTCTGACAGAGCCCCACTTAAAGTGGCGTAGAAAGGAAGCTGGAACGGATCGGATCGGATTGTATCGGCGGAAGGTGAGAAAGGCCTACCGACGATGATATTACCTGGCGAGCAACAACAACACGCATATCAAGTGACAGATTGCATAACAGCCGAATACGAATGCGAAGACGCCACAACATCCATCCTATGTGGCGTGTGGTGAAAGTTAATTTGCCAGAAATATGTAGAAAAATTATGAAATGTATTTTCCTTTCGGTTGCCACTGCATCGGCATTGTTTTGTGGCAACAACATCAACCGCCGACCGCCAAATGGCAAGTATCAAGCGGAAACAGAAACAAGCAAACGGTGCCACATGTAGCCACTTGTGCCGCCCAATAGGTTAATAAATTCATTTCGAATGGAAGCAGGAAGAGCTGACAGCATCACGCTAAGTGATACAAACAGATAAGCCGGGTTATTCTCTTTGACCCCTCTATATGGAGTTCCTTTGGGTTATCAAAAATGTGTTACAAAACCCGTCTTAATAAGGTTTAAAAATTTTCAAGGTTTTAACGAACTTTAGCTAACTCTAAAATCAAAAATAAGGATATTAACAACACTGTTTCCTGAAATATTTATAAAATAGTGTCCTATACTCCATATCAGTGAAAGTAAAAACTGGTTCACTTCCCATAATACATCTCCATTTGCTTGAATTGTTTTCTTATCCCCAACCTTATGATATCAAGGCCTGTCTGCGCCTTTTAATCTCATTTAGCATGCGCCAATTCATGCTTGTGAATATTACAGCTGACAATTACATGCGAGCACCTTGAAGGGGCCAACAAATTGGCGACCAACAGGCATTTCTCTGCCATTGTTTGGGCCAGGTGGCCAAAGCAGAGCCTTGTCCATTTTAGAAAGGCCGAACTCAAAGCGCTCTGGTGTCATGGCGAAAGGTACAAGAAAGGTACTCTCAAACTCCACATGCACATTCGCCAACAACGATACGACAAACAGGGTACTACAGCAGGTTGGTTTAGTTAGGTCTAGACATTTATTAAGCTTGCTGGACTCGGTGGCCTGATGACAGAGCAGCTCGGGTTGGGCATTGGTGTGCACTTTTTTTTTTTTGAGCACATTATAGTTATGTTATATATTTGAAATATGTTTGTAGCAACCCATTCACTGGGTTTGGTTGTTGCCATTACTAATATATTAGTGCTGCTTGAATGTCGCTCACTTGGAGTCGGATGCCGCGTTGTTCGTGGACTTGGTGGCAGCTTTTATGGCGGCCGCCGAAGTACGCTTCACACTGACCAAGACATTGCGCTTCGTTGAAGCTGGACCAGGTTTGGCGGCTTTGCCAGCTGGCTTAGGCGTTGTCTTTTTGACCGACTGCTTAGCGGTGCTCTTGGCCGTTGGTGTGGCTGGCGAGGAAGCGGGCTTTTTCTCCGGCGATTTTGCCGCCGGCTCGTTGTCTGTATTTTCTCCCTCATCGCCATCGCCGTTCGCTTCCTCCTTGGCATCTTTAAGCTTGTTTTTCTCACTGTAAGTTGATACTCATTACATAACATACATATAATGGTTAATTCACTAAGTTTCACATACCTTGCAATGTCAATGTTAAGCACGGACTCGTCCTCATCCTCCTCATCTTCTTCCTGTCCCAGAGGTTCAACTTCCGCCAGCAGGTCGCCCAGATCCTTGTCGACCTCCTCCCATAACTTTTCGTCATGGGTTTCATCACCATCTTCTCCATCTCGATCTCCGAAGTTTTCATCGTCATCTTCGTTCGACTTGTCATCGATGTCCTCATCACCTTCCGCATCATCATCATCGGCCTTCTTGTCCTTATCATTGTCATCGTCATCAGCCTCTGTCTTATTCTTCTTCTCAGTTTCCTCCTTTTTGCGCAGGAAAGCCTTAACGTGGGAATGCTGCAAGCAATGCTTCTTAGTGTAGTCCTCTAGTGAAACGTCATCAGTCTTGGCAGAATAGTGGTTGCATAATCCGCAGTAGAAAGCCTCGATAGTCTTCACATTGTCGGGACCAATTAGAGCGCGCTTACGCGTCTCTTCATCCTCGCTTTTTAATGCGGCTTCTGCCTCGGTCACCATGGCATCCACATCAGCATCAATCATATCTACATCGATCTCGCCTACGGAGTCCACGGTGTGAAATTTATTCAAATCAATCTCGCGCTCATCCACGCTATCATCAGATCCAGACTCATCGTTGCGGGCCTTGTTCTGCAAACAAAAATTATAAAGATTAAGGAGTAATGGAGTATGCTTTATCGGTGCAAGTAATAACAACTCACCCTAATGTGATCGAGGGAGCAACGATGATTCTCGTAAAGCATGGCATTCTTAAAGGCCAAATGGCAAGAGCCACAATACGGCATCAAGAACTTCTTAATGGTCTTGTGATGCTCGGAAGCCTGGTGAAGATTCTTGGGCTGGCGATAGGCCAAACGGCAGAGTCGGCAATAGCGGGATTCGTGCTCTTCCTTGCTGTTCTCCTCGATCTCACGTTGCGTGGTGCGTTGGCGGGTACGCATCCGCTGCAGATCAGCTCGCTGATTTAAAGCCACCTGGCGCATGGAGTTCTTGTGAGAGCGAGAGTTCAGATGGTAGTTGTACTCCTGCGGATCAAGAAGAATATGTGACTATGCAGAAAAAATAGAGGATAGGATCGTCCTACCTTAAAAGTCACACACTTGATGCGGCAGTGGACGCAAATGAGCTTGATGAAGCTGCGCTTGCGATTGTTGTGGTCGTCATCCCGATGACGAGAGCTACGACGATCGTCGTCCGAGTCGTCCTTGTCCTTACGCGACGATCGCTCCTTCTTGCTAGACTTCTTCGACTTGGAGTCCTTCGAGTCATCCTTGTCCTTTTTCTTACCTGACTTCTCTGCCGACGACTTGGCCTTTTCGTCCGACTTGTCACCATCGCCGGTCTCATCTTCGCCCTTTGCCTTGACATCGTCGTCATCGGAGGCGTCATCGGCCTTGGCGCTTTTGGACTCATTCAGGTCCTTATCATCATCGTCATCGCCGTCACCGTGCTCATCGTCGTCTTCGTGGCCATCGGCGTCGCTCTTGTCATCGTTGCCCGACTTGCTGCTGCGCTTTTTACCAGACGACGACTTCTTGCTCTTGTCGTCCTTCTCATCATCGTCATCATCGTCATGATCATCATCAGAGTCAGAGTTATCCCCTCCATCTCCGTCCTTGTCCTTGCTTTTCTTCTTCTTGCTTTTCTCAGCATCATCGCCGTCCTTGTCTTCATTGCCGCTGGAATCGCCGCTGGAATTCCCGCCCTGGCGTTGTCGTCGCAACGAGCTACATTTGGGTGGAATGAATTCGAATGTGAAGTCATGTGGCAGGATGGTTTTTTTTTTGTTTGTTTGGTGGAAGGCAAGTTCAAATTTTTGTGTTTTTTTTCTATTACATAAGAAGAAGCTGGGTAAACTAACAAAGTACGTTCTTGTCATAGAGTGTCGAGTGTTTTTTTTTATATATCAGGACATTTCAATTCGTTATACTTAGTTACACAACAATATACACACGGATTATACTTGGTGCTATTAGAGAATGGAGTTTCTCTGGAGGCTGCTTAGTTATTCTGGCACCAAGTGCTCTCCCCCTCCATCTCGCATTCAGGTTATATATTTCTTACTGAATCTCCTCACATATAACATTCCCGTTATCATCAATCTTACAGATTGCTTTCATAGTTCTCTGTATCCTCAATTTTGTACACAATTGCGTAACTCTGATTTTTGTATTTTCATTTGGGTTTGTTTTTTTTTTTTTTTTTTTTTTTGGTCTATTTACCTTTTCAGCTGCTGAATTTTAAGCAGGCGGGCCCGGTCTTTCTGCTGTGCATAGAGCAGTTGGCGACGCATTGTGCGCAGGTCATTCGATTCGTTGACCCGGGTGCGCACAACGCGCATTCCTCCCACCCGCATCCCAGTGCGCATCATGCCGCCTCTCATCGACATTGTGCCGCGGGGTCGGGATATATAGCTGGTGCCGGCCACGCTGCGCATCATCCGCTTTGGTGGACCCATCGATCCGTCCCGCTGATGCCGGCTTCCGCTGGTGGAATCATCCCGAGGCCGGTAGGAGCTTGAGCTACCGCCACCGCTATTGCCAGTGCCGCCGGTGCTGCTACGCTGATGATAGTTCGACGACGAGGAGCCAATATTCTGCGATGAGGACGAGGGTCGATCGCTGCGATCATTCGATGAGGTCGTACGACGGTAATCCTATTGACGATTGATGAGTAGGAAGGTGTGTAGGAGCTTTGTTTTGGTTGATTTGGTTTTGATTTTTTGAATCAATTATCAAATATATAGGTGGTAGATTTATATTTATATAAAACATATATAGACTTGTTGTATGAAAAGAATTGCTATATAGCTACAGACTGATATTGATTCTGATCTGATCGGATTGGTTGTGGGTGGTTATATTATCGCAATATGCTGTTATTATTATTATTATTGTTATTATATCCTGCAGCGTGTTTAATGTGTGGTCGCATGATGGAGAAACCTCATATACGCTTATAGCTTAGCTACTTAGATTTGGATCGATATATAATGCATATGCGGATGTACACACTGATAGATTTCTATATTCTCAGTTCGGATTGATAACCGACCTTCGACATTCGGTATGGGAAAAAATTTGACAGATATACAAGAGTTTTACAGATCAAAATCGGCTTCAATCGCTTCAATATTTCAATAGTTCTCTACAGAAGTTTTTGCTTTCTCATATATTTGCGGTTCAGTTCGGATTGAATCGGATCGGATCATATCGATCGATCGTATGCTGGCAAAATCATTATCTATACGGTGCCGCGCCGCTGTCGATGCTATGGACAATACACAGATTTATATAGATTTATGGTCAGACGGTGCTCCAAAGTGCTTGTCTGGCAACTTTGAGTCCGCGCGCTGTTTGGTCTTTTTGGGACATGTTATGCTTTAACGCTCGATAAGCTCAACTCAGTCCCGCGTTTAAGCCTCACAAACAGTGCTATAAATATTTGGAAAGTCATTAACATTACACAGTACAGGTCGATTAGCTTAATGCATAATTAATATATGTATAGACCTTTGGTATATCGTGCGTTTAGCATTGGAATTAGGGCAAAGTACTACTTACGTCTTGGCGCGGTCGTTTTCGGTCGTCGCTGCGATCGCGAGATGAGTCCTAGACACACATTAAACAAAAATAGATGGCATTATTAATATAAATACAAATGGATTTGTGTAATAAATCACTCATTTGCTACAAAACCGCCAGAAAACTATAAATATAATTAAATCTCTATATATCTTCTGCAGAAGATCTGGCACAATAATTACTCATATTCATCTGTGACAAACAGGTGATTTGTTTTATCTCATAGTTGTGGTCAAACTAATGGGTACTTTCTGTACTTAATATATTTCGTATTATATCTATGTTAAGAACTATCTCCTACTGCATAAGATAGATAATAATTTCAAATATAAAATATTTCAAAATTCATATAAATTCGTTTTTAAGCTGCCATTTATTATTTTGTATTTAAAGTAAATAATGTGGAAAACATATTTTTACCACGCCTGTATTTTCTGAATACTATATTTATATCTATATATATATATATATATATATATATATATTCCACGAAAACAAGTGTGCTATGAATAAGCAAAAGTTTGTTTATAGAATGAAGGTTCTTAAGGTTAAATCAAATTGAAAAAATATTTCTCTTTTCGTTTCGCGAAGAAGCATGAAGATGCCAGAAAAATGCACATTTCCAGTTTGCAGACTAAAAGGAAGTAGAAGATATGCTAGAGAAGCTTAAACTTGTTTTCTATGAGAAAACTAGTGTGTGTGTGTGTGTGTGTGTGTATAACATGAAAAATCTTATTGCATTTCCCACAATTATCTAACAGGTAACTGACCCCAGAAGAATGGCAGATACCGCAAGGACTTAGCTGTAAATCAGAAATAACTATTTAATGTTCATTAACTACAGATTTGCGCTTGAGAGTTATAGCATTGTTTACCGCATTATCTTCAAATTATATAGATTATTATAGTTCTTATCTCATTAGAAGTAACAACAGTTTTGCCTTATCCCACTGTGACGTGATTTTATTTATTTGAATTTAATAATCCATATCAGTTATTTACTCCCTGATGCCCAAACTCACTATTTATTTGGTAACTATTTACTTTTCCTTATCTCTTTCATGGATAAAATTGAGCTATAAGATAAATTTCGGATTTAGATATACTAATTTTATAATTTATCAACGCTATCTATCGTTTCTTGTAGTAAATCAGCTATTTATTAAATTAAAGCTTACTTATGAAATAATAGTATGGAACTTACATAGCTGCGCTTGTGCCCCGATGAACTGGATTCGTAGCGCCCGCTGCTCGAATTGTGATGGTTGAACTTGTCCCTGCTCCGGTTATCATAGTGGCTATTTCCTCCTCCGCTATTGTTGTAACGATTGTTGTTGTTGTGGTAGTTATTCTCATACCGGCCATTATTGGGGCGATAATTGCCCTGGGTGCGAGTATTAACATAATTGCTTGAATTACGATTATTGTAGTAGCCGCCGCGAGTGGTGCCACTACCACGTGGAATGAAGCCGCCGCGTCCTCGCATCTTTTTTTTACTTTTCCTTTATATTCTGTTCAAAAAAAAAGGTAGTAAAGATGTCAGAAAGAGATATATCCGATAGGATTAGGAGCGTGTATGTGTATGTGCGCGAAAAAAACGCAGTCCATTGGCAGCGAAGCACCCCATTTTAAACTTTTTTTTTCCTCAGGAAATGTCGTTGTCACCGGTAGCGTCGCTCGATGCGAGAAAAAAATCGATATGCCACCGGCACGAGTTTTTTACAGGTTATTTTCACACGGATTTACGTCACTTACCTCCTTTGTAACACTCTTTACTGATCGGTAACAGTAAGCGCAAAGGTTCAGTTAATCGATTGCTTAAAATTGCACGGTCCTCTTTCTATTTATTAGGATTTTCACCAATCTTTTTCGCTTCCAAAGAATGTGTCTAGCAATGGCGAATAACTCGCAGACTGACCAGAGGTGAAGAAGACATTTATGCTTAAATTTATCGATTATTTCTAACTTACGGCAACACTGAGCGAACCGGGTTACCCGGTAACCGTACAACTTTAAAATGGTTGTAAACCCTGCTAACAAGTCACGAATTATCGCCAAACGTATCTTCCTTAGAAAAAAAAGCTGCATAAACCAGCTCAGATGTTATTTTGTGTTGCGAGTGATTGGAAGTGAATAAAAGTGATATTGTGCGATAAGAAAACCTAAAAGCAGAGCAGTAATATGTTCAATGGTCAGCCATTACAAGTGTCTATCAATATACAAACAAAACATGTGTTGGCATAAATATTCCGCTAAATTACGCATCATAGTTATCAAGCCATATTTTAAGAAACTGACCCACAGAACAATCATCTTTTCATGACAGTCATGTTATTGATTTTGAATAAAAACGAAAAAGGGGAAGAACAAAAAATGAAGGAAGATTACAGCATGGGCGCACAATCGGGTGATCTGTTCACTTCCGATTGGCCAAAGATGTGTACTATTGATTTCTTGGCAGCCCAACCAAACCACTCGCCTGTCCTCACCCACACCCATGTAACTAACAAACTGGCCATTATTTCTCTGTCAGGTTCACCGCATTCACATTAGCCAGCTCATCTGATTTGATTTGCCGAGTACAAAGTTCGCGTTCAGCATCCACAGCCGCACATTCCGCAATCTTTAGTCATGTCGTGGATGGCCTTTGGAGCCCTGGCCTCTGGTTTTGGTATTCTCCTCATGTTTCCATGTCGTGTCGTTGTTTAGTAGACTATCTAAGAATGTATTTGTCCTATGATTAACCCTTCTGCAAACTCTTATCTAATGACTACATATGTGTGTTTTATTTTATGAACACAGTTCTTCAGCGCCTGCTGGGCGGCGATCAGCCGGCCAATAAGGTCTTGGAAGTCAAGAGCGAATCACTGGGAACACTTCAAGTCCTAGCCCGCGATGACGCGATGCTCCTCTTTGCACCGCCCTTTAACAGCAATGAAAAGCGTGCCGTCTATGAGATCATTCTGCAGCGCCCAACCTCGGATTCGAGTACCACATCCTTTAGTCTGTACCGGTCGCCGGTTCAGCAGGAAGCCGAGGAACGCTTTAACGCTTTTCTTCAAAGGCTCCCCGTCTTCGTCAGCATTGTGAAAGAGGTTCTAGAGAGGTTTGCAAACAAATAGAACTATTTCAAATATTATATATTTTAGTATTACAATGTAAATGGGCTGCAAAAGGTCTGCGATGCACTGGCGGAGAATCCTTCCTGGACACTGTCCCATTTAATTGCATACTTCAACTTGGTGGATTATATCAGCAATCCGAAGATGCTACAGTGCGTAGACTATGCGGATCACACCTCCCTAATGTCGCCCTTTCAGCTGGCCATTAAACAGGGCCACATAGAGATGGTGAAGGTTTTACTACCACTGAGCAAGCTGGAACACTTGGATATCAACAGCAATTCTGTGTTTCACTATGCCGCCAGCACCACCAAAGATATTATAAATGTGAGCAAACATTCTATATATATTTCAACCATATGATAAAGATTATAATCTTAGCTTATCACGGACAAAAGTACGGTGAATCTAAACCACCTTAACTCGGATGGATATACTCCACTTCATGTGGCTTGCCTTGCCGATAAGCCGGAGAATGTAAATGCACTGCTATTGGCTGGCGCCGACGTCAACCAAAATGCGAAGAACATCAGCAAGCTGTACAAGACATCCGCACCCACCTCGGTATCCTCGTTTCTCCGCACCAATGTGGGCAAGCTGTACAAACAAGACATGAAATACGGCGGCACTCCTTTGCATTGGTGTTCCTCTCGTGAAACTTTACACGCCCTCATAATGGAGGGATGTGATGTAAACGCCACGAACTTTGAGGGACGCACCGCTCTGCACGTGATGGTGGCCAGAAATCGATTTGAGTGCGTAGTCACTTTGTTGGCCCACGATGCGGATATTGATGTGCTGGATAATGAGGGAAACGCAGCGCTACATATCGCCATAGAGAAGAAGTTAGTTCCGATAGTCCAGTGTCTTGTTGTCTTTGGGTGTGACATCAACCTGAAGAACAAGGATGGCAAAAGCCCGCGTCACATGGTGGGCAATGATGCCAGTGGCAATAAGGAGGACGAAATACTCTACATCCTTCACTCAGTGGGGGCTAAACGCTGCAAAGAGTCCGGTTCTAAGTGCCCACCAGGATGCAATGCAAAGGGCAACTACAATGGCATACCACCAGAGGCACCAGAATCCGTGGAACAGCGCGAGCATATAGAAACCATGCTGGCTACCACCAGTCGTCAAGTGATGGGCGGTTTCCTGGGAGCGGCGGCCAATGGAATATTGGAGAAGCCACCACCAGCACAGTAAGATAATGTCTAGATCTACAAAAAAAAATATAGTAACCGTTTTCTCTGCGTATTCCAGAAAACCAGTTGTCGTCGACACGGAGAAAGAATTGAAAGGCCAAAGCATTATGGATGCCCTGCTGGGCATGTTTACCACCAAAGTAAATGCTGACGAGATGAAGAAAGACACCTCTTCGAATAGTTTGGCTAGTGGCTCTGCAACACCTGCTTCAGGCGCCGTTAGCCCGGATCAGCTGCCATCGCCCATTGCCGCTGAAATAGGCGATAAACCCTACGGTCGTGGACGTTTGCTATGCCTTGATGGTGGTGGGATTCGTGGCCTGGTCCTGGTACAAATGCTGCTCGAAATCGAGAAGCTTTCGCGCACTCCCATTATCCACATGTTTGATTGGATTGCCGGCACCAGCACGGGAGGAATTCTGGCTTTGGCATTGGGCTGCGGTAAGACGATGCGTCAGTGCATGGGCCTCTATTTGCGCATGAAGGAGCAGTGTTTCGTAGGCTCAAGGCCCTACAACAGTGAATTTTTTGAGTCGATTCTGAAGGATAATCTGGGCGAGTTCAACGTGATGACTGATATCAAGCACCCAAAGATCATGGTCACCGGTGTAATGGCGGACCGCAAGCCCGTTGATCTCCATTTATTCCGCAACTACACAAGTGCGAGTGACATCTTAGGCATTGTGACTTCTATAAGTGAGTAGAATAATCAATATGATCAATGAATGTGACTTTAAGTGATGTTTTATTTTTTTAGACAATCGTAGGATTCCTCCACCGCCGCCACAAGAGCAATTGGTTTGGCGTGCTGCCCGCGCTACTGGAGCGGCTCCTTCGTATTTCCGCGCTTTTGGTCGCTTCCTAGATGGCGGCTTGATAGCCAACAACCCAACGCTGGACGCCATGACCGAGATCCACGAGTATAATATGGCTCTGCGCAGTGCAGGTCGCGAGGCAGAGGCCATACCCGTGTCCGTGGTGATGTCCCTGGGTACAGGACACATTCCGGTGACTGAGCTAAAGGATATTGATGTCTTCCGTCCGGAAAGCATTTGGGACACGCCCAAATTTGCCTATGGCATCTCCACCATTGGTAAAGCCTCTATACTATTCTTATTTGAATACTTCTATAAAAATATTTATGATTTCTAGGCAACCTGCTGGTGGACCAGGCCACCTGCTCCGATGGAAGAGTGGTTGACAGAGCCCGTGCCTGGTGCAGTACCATTGGCATACCCTACTTCAGGTTCAATCCCCAGCTGAGCGAGGACATTGCCATGGATGAAAAGGACGACCAAAAACTAATCAACATGCTGTGGCACACCAAGGCGTATATGCACGCAAATCGAAACAAGATCATTGAAACGATCAACTTCTTGAAATAGCATGCAAGACGGATTTAGACCGCATTTGCTGTAATGATCTCTCGCTAGAGGGATCCTTTCGACTCTTGTCTGTGTACTTTAGCTTCGTTTTACCCTGTTCGTTTACGTTAAGCACCATTTCTGCGGTCTAAATCAGCCCACACTCTGGGACGTCTCCTTCCCAATAACACCGAAGTCCTCCACCTAGAATCTGTATTTTTATACACCCAAACTGAAAGCGTTATTCTTTACGTTCTTTTATTTTTCTTACTTCCGAGGCTTAATCTGCAGGATTACCAAACGAATTACGCTTTATATGTTGTGTTATTGGATTTAAGAAGATAGCATATTGTCATCCTTTCAAAATTCGTTTATTTTATGTATTAACGCTGATGTATTGTATTTAACCCTCCAATTGTATTGAGAATTAATAGGATGATGGATAACAAACATTCCGTGCCGCTTTGTTAGAAAATGAATATATGTATGTAGTTGAGCACGAATTTTGAATAAAACTTTATAGGTGTTTAAACAAGTTTTTAATAAAAATACCCAGGTTTACGGATGGAATTCTTTAAATATCCAACGGAACTACAGAACTTTAACTGAACGGTTTCTCTATACAGTTTTATATACATAGGACGAAACTATACAGTTATATTATTTTGTTAACGTTTAATTACTTTTTATTACAAAACTTAATAAAATTAAATGTTAAAATTTAAAATTTAATTTTTAAACTCGGGGGAGTACCCAATTGGAAATGTTTGATATGTTTTAATTGTATAATAATAAAAAGGTCTCGTAAAAGGACAGATGGAAAATATTTAATAATTTTAAAAATTTAAAAATTTTTTTTCAAGATGTAAAAAAGCTGAATCTTTTTCTATCAGGGCTGGATACCACAAATCCCGATAGTCTTTACACCATTATCGTGAACAGCATATCGATACCTAGGATATGAGTCATATCGATAGGGCCAAAACAAATACAAACAATACAGACGAGGGGGCCACAAATTTTTGCTCTTGGTCGCAACTTATCAAAAATCGAAAACCAGGTGGGTCAAACCGATTTAAAATGATGAGTTATTAAACCATATGTGCTTTCTAACATTTTCAGATAAAGATAAATAGATTCGGAGACGGCAGGGTCACACCAGTAGCTGGTGGTCAGAGTGACCAAAGTAGACAGGAAAATAAGCAAAAATAAACAAACAATACAGACAGGAAAATAAGCAGCGCGTGCCTGGAAAGACTTTTTCGCCGCAGGACAAAAAACTGGAACCAGAAATACAGACGCACTGCATCGCTGGTAGCGGGGGACGCAATCCGAGTAAGAGTGAGATATGGCTGCGGCCACCAACAACGATTCCTCCGGTGTGGAGGCGGCCAAAGAGGAGGTGGAGATGACGATGCCGCAGTCACCCATGTCGATGGCCATGGTCCTGGCCAGATCGACGCCAATGCCCATGCCCACCAGCGCATCCAAGGGGATCATGATAACGCCGCCTCCACCGGCAATGCCGCCCACGCCCACCTCTTCGCCCAACACACACGGCGAGTGGCCCCACATGAACATCAACCTCAACCTGAACCTTAACTTGAACATGAGTTCAAATCCCAGCACGAATTCATCATTCCAGCTGAGCAGAGATCGGGGCGAGCACTTTGCCCTGCCGCATCTGCCGCCCCTGCCGCTGAATCCCAATGCCCCCAATGCCGAGTATCTGCCCAGTCTGATTCATCCGAGCACTTTGCCATCGGGTAGCAAGAGCTTCAAGATGCGTCCTCGAATGCACCGGCTGAAGCACTCCTACAGCTACAGCAACATAATTGTCCAGTCAAATGGCCGCAAACTGCGCACCGCCGCCTCCACCTGCAACATCGAGCTGCTAAACCGCATCCTGGAGGGTGGGGCCAATCCCAATGCCGCCGATGAGTACAATCGCAGTCCCCTGCATTTGGCCGCTTGTCGTGGCTACATACCCATTGTCCAGCAGCTCCTAAAGTACGGAGCTAATCCCAATGTGGTCGATTCGCTGGGAAATACACCCCTCCATCTGGCTGTGATCTCGGCCAGCTCCAATAACTTTAACGTTGTGGTGGGCGTGCTGCTACAGGGCGGCGCCAGTGTCCATATGTATGATCGAAGCAATAAGTCACCGCTAGAGTTGGCTGAGGCCAAGCTTAGGTTGCTGCGCAATCGCTATGACCATCCCACGCCGGAGACGGCAAAGATTCTCGAGGACATGTGCATGCTAACCACGCTGATCTTGCGATACATGGTGAAACAGCAGCGCGAGCTGGAGGATCTTTCGGCACTGGAGAAGCGCCTACAGAACTTGAGCACCAGCGATGACCAGGAGCAGGTTGTATCCCAGACCGCAGACGAACTGCTCGCCAGTGTCGAGCGGCTGTCCATAAACAACAAGTAGGCACGCTGGACGCCATGGGAACCCATCCGCTGGCGGGCCCAAATTGCGTTCGATGAGTTGAGAAAAAAAAGTGAGTACTCCTTATATATTATATATAAATTAAACAGATATAAATTACACAACAGAAAAACAAGTTGTGGCCGGAATTATTAAATATTTAAAGCATGTGACGTCTTATTTGTCATAAGACTTTCAACAAACTATTTGCGATTTTAGTGACTCAGAAGATTATATTATTTTAATCTTTTGAAGGGTAATAAAATTTTAAAGAGAAGTTTGTAACGCTTTAATACATTATGTATTCACACGAGTCAATAGAAGTAGAGTCTATAAAATGAAAATAAAATGGTAATGAAAGATATATTATAACACAGGATTTTATAGGTTGCCTTTAAGTCCAGAGACATTAGAGAGATTATATAAATCCACTAATGTTATATGGTAATAAATATTATTTTCTCCTTGTTGCAGTTTGTTTATCGTTTCCTAATTTGGCTGCCGTTGAGCTGGAGTTGGCATCGTGACAAGCAGTGGGTTGAGGAAGAGGTCCTGATTCCGATCCTGATCCTTGATTTCAATCAAGCTGCCAAATACGACCAACGCTCTCACACACACAAGCACACACACCCACACAAACAAAAGAAAACACACATTGTTTCATGCGATCTTTTATTAAGTATTTCATTTAAGGTTTATTGTTTATGCAAACAATCAACAAATATGATTAAATTTTAAGCTTTACGTTTAGCGCGCCAAAAAAAGAAGTAATCAAGTTATGTAATAATGATGCAATCGCAACTCAAGAGGACACCTAACAATTTGCTACATTACATTTAACTAAATGACTACATTACATGGAAATCGTTAAGTGTCTATTGTATACTACAGAAAAACCAACCATATGCGTGTAAACACTCTCTGAACAATAAACGAAAAACCAAACGGCCATTTGACTTAATCCGCAGATAAAGCCGAAATCTGTAACTATATAACTGAGCGGACTTGTGAGTAATTCTGGTTTGTGGTGGACACTTGTGATAAGGATTACTGATGGTGAGTAATAAGATTTTAAAGGGTAAGGTATTAAAAAAAGGTTTCATATAAATAAAATTACTTAACATCTAACTCAAAAAACCCAGTTAAAGCCGAATCAATAAAAATATCAGATATACTAATTGCCCATCATTAGTATAATTTAAAAAATGCATAAACTCAATAAAATATCGGAACATGAAAGTCATCTATAAATCTATTTAACAGCTTTTTCCTCTTAACGGGTAAATGTATTCAAAATGCGATTAAGGGAACCCACGTTAAGAGTTTTTATGAGTATTTATGTGTAAACTTCCCATTAACAAGCGGTGGATAACAAAAGTTAAACATTTTCAAAAAGTTGCCCACGACGAAAATACTAACCGAAGCTTACGAACCCATATTGACGTTCAAAGCAAGTTAATACGAAATAAATGTTGTAAATTAGCTAGATCAAAAAAAGTCCAATCATAAAGAAATAATAACGGAAGCTAGACAAATGACCAAAACACTTTCCCGGACGTAAATATAAATGTGTTATGGGTGGGGGTTATAAACAGGCCGAAAACCCGAAACTGAAACCCGTAAATTCATTCAAACGAATGAAACCGCCACAAAATACTATTTTTATCACATGTGCACCTTGCTCCAAAATTCGTGGGAGGAGAAAATGGAAAGGGAGGGGGTCGAGCGGAGAGCTGGTCAGGAAAATAGAAGAAAAGCCGTGTCTCTTCTTCCCACGTCGGTTACGTTTCGATGAGCGAAATGATCAACATATTCAAATTGTCGTTACGCACCACGATGCAC
Organism: Drosophila eugracilis; assembly: GCF_018153835.1. Lineage (NCBI taxonomy): Eukaryota > Metazoa > Arthropoda > Insecta > Diptera > Drosophilidae > Drosophila > Drosophila eugracilis. Next base: position 5,947,501 of record NW_024573038.1, on the reverse strand, counting down.
AGAAAATATCGTAATATACCTTCTTAATAAATATTAGCCTACACTCAAAATTAATCACACAATTTTAAAGTTAAAAACGAATTGGGTATTCATTTATTACTTATGATATTTATAACGAATTGAAGTTAAGTTGAAATGATACATGATTATAGTTAAATTATCATTCTCTCATGGCAACGAATTCGAGAAAGAAACAAAATATAATTGAAAATTGAAAACTTTTATTCCATCTAAATTTCCTTCAGTGCATTTCAAGTAAGGTGGTCGCAGATGATATCAGATGCAGGGCATACGGAAACAATGAAACCGAGCAGAAGGAACCCGTACTACATACTTATTTCAAATGTTGACCCAACCGCTTCCACTTATTGGCGGCAGTTGTGATAAGAGCTGCACCGTCTCACTTTTTGATCTCCCTTGCTGTTGTTGTGATGCATGTGGTTTCCAGAAGAAGATGAAGGAGGAGCAACATATGCGTTAAAAAAAAACATGAGCGTCGTTGCTGTCCGGATGCCGTGTGAATTTCACGTTTCGCTGTCTCATTTCTGTATTTTTGTGTATTTTAAATGTATGTACATTTTGTAGTTTGGCTGCTTCCTCTGCACTGTCTGGGAGCCAGAACGCCCACGTAATGTGCGCTACACTATTATGAACTAGGCATTTTCGTGCCACTGACTTAGATATGTTACGTATATATAAAAATAGTCTTTTCACAACAGATCTAGAAACAGAAATCCTTTTGCTGCTTTACAATTGTATTACAAATGTACTCGAATAACACAATTTAAAAAAAGATAAAAAAATATATAAAGTGTCAGTGAGAAACATAATTATATTATATTTTATATTATTATGTATGTATATCCAAAAGTACACTTTTAGGTAGCGCACTTTAAGGTCGCATATGCCCAGGACTTTCTCTGCAGGCGATCTTGGTTTTCGGTTCGCTGCTTCCGCTGTCGCTGGCGCCGGTGCAACATGTGTTTGTTCAAGTGTAGGTGACCATTTCTGTATGTGTTCGTTTCATTCACAAAATTTTGGTGGTGCGTACACTTGCTTCTTCAAAATTTGAATTCAGTGATATTCCGGCGGCGCTGCAACACGTTTCTTTTACGGAGAGCGTTTCCTTTCGTATAAATAGTAACCAATTATATGTAATGAAAGCATAAAATAAACATAAATGAAAGTAAATATAACATAACATCAGTTCATAAAGAAGATAAACTTTTAAAATTTATAACTGTTTATAAAAGTTAGTTAAAGTGATCGATTTGCACCTAGAAAGTTTTTTCACAACTGAGATCAGTTTACGAATGCACAGTTCATTTAAGATTTGAATTGGTTTTTTATAAAAGCCATACACTTATTAATAACAATTGTAGTAATATATTGATATTTTGTTATGGACGTGCGACGGTCTCACGAAAATACAAGCATTGTACTCAGCGAGCTCGGCACGGTCACTCTGAGTTTTGATTTCGTTCGGGAAGGTTGTGTCTCGGAGACGTGGAACTTCGCGGAGCCGATAAACTCTGAGAAATCAAGTTTTTGCGAGTCCAAACAATAAACCTTAAATTTTCTAATACTTCGATATTTAATCCAATATGTTTTGATTGCGTGACATAAACAGTTTATACTAAAAACCAACAAAAGTTTGATTTCGCTGAGCTGAAGCAACAGGAAAAGTGCATTTCGTGAGCGGCAAATCGACTCATATTTCCGTCACCTTAGCTCGAAAGTAAAATGCAACGCTGCAGTTTGAGTTGAAATTACAAAGTTTAATAACCATTCAATAAAACATCGAACGAATTTACTGTGTGAATTTAACAAGTGAATTTACGTGAAAAGGGGAAAACAAATTACAATTTCCCAACGCGTGTGTTGCAAGTTCCAACTGCAGGTGGCCGACACAAAGCTGCCGGCTATAGAACGGGCGCACACAATGCTGCTGAAGAAGAAGCGCTATATGTTCGACGAGCGAGACGTCAATATTATTAACTCGCTCCTCGCCGTCGAGCCAAGCAGCAACAACAACAAAATGGCCGATACACGCGAAGTGCGCATTGAAGAGCAATTAAAAGTGAAAATTGGTATGTAAATCAAGTGCGAAATGGTTTAAAAATACTACATAAATATAGAAGAACATGCCGGACATAAACGTTGAGTGAAATTCGGAACGAAACATTCGTTTTTCATGGTGCAAAGTGTGCTGGAATGTTGACAGCGTCGCCGTTTCCCCCGCGGAGTCTCTTCTGTGCAGAAAACAACATTAAAACTGAAGAAAATACTAAAAAGTCACTCAATGAAGAGTGCAATAATGTGGCAAATCCAAATTTGTGTGGTTTAAAACCAAAGAAACCTATAAATTCAGCAAACCAATGTGTTTTTGTTCTAGAAATGCATTTTGTGTTCAAGTGTATAAACATGCTGTCTCGCTCTCACTCGCGTGTTGATGTGCGTGTGTGTGTGTTTCTTTTGCTTTTTCCCTAATGTTTTTTTTATTCGTGCAGCAGCAGTGCATTTGCATTTGTTGTTGCTGCTGGAAAAGTAATGGATGACCAGGCTGAATGTTACGGCATTCGGTTCACCCTTACCCCCGAGCCCCTTCTCCTACCAATGCGCCCCCCGCCGTTTTGAATGCGCCCCTTTTTGTGAATGAATCGGAAATCAAGCATGTATGTGTGACGCTCCAGCGCATGCTCACACACACACAGTCGAGAGATCCCAGCAACAATGTGTGGGTTTTTTCATGAATGGAATTTTCGGATTCGGTGTACTTTTCTCAATACGAAGGTGTCTGTTTTATGAATGATTATCAAAGCAACAAGCGAAAAGAGCAGAACAAGAGCATCGATTAATAGCTTACTATACATATATTGGCAAAAAGGTCAAATGAATGAATGACACTCTCTCATTTTCTCTATTCTGCCATCTATTTCGTTCTGGAGGGAGAGAGCGAATAAGACTGCAAAAGATAGACTAAAAAACTTGCGGTTGTTTTTGTTGGTTTTACATTTCCTGTCAAAAAAAAATACGGTATGTAAAGCAGATTTATGAATAACCACAGTCGAGGTAACAGGGGTAAGGAAGGGTTCCCGTGATCTCAATTTCACACCTGCACACGCATTTATTTTTACCTCTTCTTCTTCTTACAATTTCAATCTCACAACTCATAAGCAGCTTTTGCTACGCTTTTGCAACGTAAATTATATGCAAAGCTGCAAAAGCAACAACAACAATGTTGCCGCTTTTGATTTCCGTTTCCCATCGCCTAAGTTTCCCTTCGTGTGATGCGGTTTTGTGTTCTTTTTCTTTAGCCATAAAACTCTTGCTTTTTCTCTTGTTTTCCCCTTTCCAACTGCTTTTTTTGCACGCTTCAATTGTTTTCGCATGCGCCTCTGTCTCAGTCGGGGTCTCCTCTTTGCTCCCCTCCTGCTCCTCTCACCACTTCCTTTGAGTCCCTTTCTTCCATCTTCCAGATGTCTTAACCCCTTTTCGCCCTTTTTGGGTTCTGTGAAGAAGATGGTTCATATTATTGGTTAAAAATGAATTAAAACACGTTTCTCTGATGATTAAAGAACGAAAGTTATGCACTTCCTCCGATTATCGGATCGTTATGGCACATTAGCTGACACCTTTTTACCTCAATTTCCTTTGCGGTCGAAAAACGTAAAAACTTGCATGAGATTCCTTGATATTATTATTGAAAATGTAGAATTGACTATGCAACAAAGTTTCATAAAAGTAATATCTTTATTCGCTCCTTTAAAATCTCTGTAGATTTGAATAAATATATAATTATTTATAACTTATCTATGCTTGTAAGCTTTTCTTTACCGAAGATGGCATAAAATATTTTGAAACGGCATAGAAACACGTTTTCCGACGATTGGAGAATGAAAGTTATTCATTTCCTATAATCATCATTGATTATCGCATCATTATAGCACATTAGCTCTGTCACCTATTTACCCCCTACCAATCGGTTTCGTTCCCATCCGGCATATAACGTTATAAGCACTATATATATATATGTATACTCCCTGCATTCTTCTACCGAGTTTCATATTTCCACTCCATTGTGCTTTGCATGCTTAATAATAATACTTCCACATCGTGCTCAGTTTCAATTACAGACGGAGTTTCGCTTTTGTTGTTGGGAGCGGGAGCTTTCCATTTTGTTGGTCGTTGCGATTTCTACACGAAACCTCCGCCCCGACCGAAATTGGCGTAATACTTTTCCACTTAATTAAAATGTTTAGCGCATAACCTAAATTTCGTTTTCTACGAGACCAAAAATAAAGAGGTGTTGGAGTGTGGGTGCATGACTCACTTCACCGATCTCCCTCTGCATATCAATGTTGCTTACTGGGGAGAATTACTCACTATTCAGACCACACGCAATTGAGATTTCGTTGAACTTGAAGACCCAGAACAGAGATATCTAGTTAACATGGACTCGACTTTGTTCTTTTTAGTTCTGCAACAACAATAAATAGTTTGGCCAAAAAAGGTAATTAATTAAAAGCCGGTTGTGTTGTCTTGTTCTCCAGTTTGTTGCCAAGTTTTCCACCTCACTTCCCGCCCTCTCCACGCTCCACTACTCGACCATCGGTCCAAAAACTGGTTGCAATTGAACGAGCCAAAGATCGCTTGGAACTTTTCTAGCTTGTTCGTTCTCGTTGTCTTTGGAAGCCTAAGCGATGTTGACAATTAGTTCCTCGGTTCGTCGTGTCTTTAAATCATTTTTCTAATACACATACTGGTGTATTTTTTCAGCTTGAGCCACAATTAAAGCGGAATATTTTCATTTGAAAATATGGCCGGGGAACAATTTTAATTAGCCTAAAGGCCGGAGGCTTTATTGGCCAAGCGAGGTTTGTCCCAACAACTTTGTTTGCCGCTTCCAAGGAACCAGTGTTTTTATATAATTAGCGCATTCTAAAATACTCTTTATTCAGGTCGAAGTCAAGCCTTCTTGTGGTTTTCAGGTACAGAAAGAAATGAGATCGTTTTGAAAATGATCATCATCCATGTTTAAAAATCATAAGTTTGGGTTCCTACTTTCAAATCGAATCATATATTTTTGATATCAAAGGTCAACCATTACTCATGTTTCTTTAGCTTAAATTATCAAGTGGGAAATATATTTTCTTCCCGTGTATAAGTAGAGAAAAGGGGAACCACAATCGCAATGACAACGATGACGTTGATGACTCTGCCTGCGATGATTAACATTTATCTCTGGCTTTTCACAATGAGGCAGCAGCATGTTATAATGTTATACATACTCGCATTTCCCCATTTCCCCTACTCTTTTTTGTTTTTAGGGGGCCCTTTTTATGACTTAACGCTTGACCTCCTCGCATTTACTTTGATGTTGTTGACTTTAGGCAGGGGTCAGAGGCATCTGTGGAACCCCCGGTCGGTCAGTTGTCGTCCGGACCTCCACCTCCCAAGGCTTTGAACTTCATGCTGTTTCTCTGTTTTTATTGTGGCGCTTCTTTGGAGCTGAGCTGCTCGGTTCCATCTCACAATCAGTCTCTTGTAATTTGTAATTAAAATGAATTCTGTTTTTATTTCACTTTTTCGGGTTGTGTTATTAATTTTGAGGCACAATTTGTTCGCTTCGCTGGCTCGTTTCAAGTGTCGTTTGTTATTCTGGCCTGTGTGGTTGTTTCTCAAAGGTAACACAACAGCGGAAATGTCAGGGGCCAAGAATTGTCTAAGGCTGGGGACAAGTTTTTCTTTTTTTAATGGGAAAAGAGGGATCGTTTGGAGTCGTTAGATGCGCCTAAACAACTCGAGTTGAAGAGTTTTAGGGAGGGGTTAAACCATAACCACGTGGAATAATGATGGGGTTAAGTGTTCTTATATATACTTATATTAATGTAACCTTCTATTTGGTCGGAAATTGTGTGTTCTCATTGCCAGAAATGGATTCTTGGATTTTTAGTGATAGTAAAGCACTAAAAAGCACACTATTTTTCTATTTTCCTAAAAAATTAATTTATGATTGATTTCATTCATTGGATCCATCAAATCAATAATATGGTTAAAATGAACCCTACCTGATATTCCAATAATACAAACTTTTTAATTGCATAATGTTGTTTGTTCCCACAAAACTTTGTCAACCACTGATCCTTGGCTCATATATATATTTCACATATCGTCTCATAGAAAACCACTTTTGGCCAAGGCCAATTTGGCTTGGTTGCTTCGCAGCTGACTGCCAAATTGTGTGGGCGCCTTACAAAGCGTATTTATCATTATTAAATTTTTATGGCACACAGTCAGGCGAGTTTTTGTGTCGTCGCCAGTTGACTTGCCTCTAATAAGCAACGTTTGTAGTTTTCGTTTTTTTTTTTTAAGTAATAGGCGTCTGCCCAATTTGGCCATTTCGAAATGGAAGTCGTGCGTTCGCGTCGCTCACATTGAGTGATGTTTGCAATTGAAGGTTAATAGTGCCAAAAAGGTAAATTGGCAACACGAAAATTTAAGCCAAAGAAAGCTATGAATTGGAATTAAATTCCGAGTGTCGAAAGGAATGTCAATCGCAAGGGGAATTACTCATCTGATATGGAAAATAGATATATATTAAAAAGACTATATATACTATAGACTTGTATACAGCGAGAATTGTTAATAAACACAGTCCAGATCGATGACGTTCATGAAAAGCCAATGAACATACAGAAGGCAGAAGCCAAACAAAGTTGGCCACAACAGAAGGAGATCGTGAGATGATCATGAGAAGCGTAATCAGACCGGAAATCGATCAGCACGTACAGGCAAATATAGAGGAGGAGGAGAGATGAAGGCAATAAACTGGTTTCATATCTCTCTGTTTCTCTATATAAATACAATGCACACTAGTAATATATTTAATAGAATTTGTAATCCTATAAACTATAACAAAAACTTTGATGTTTATAGAAGTTTTGAAAATCTAATTGATATTAAAGTATCAGTTCCGAACTGATCTACTTCTGTCTGTGTGTTAAGCAGGGATTGGTTAATGTTAACTAACCTGTTTGCCCCCACAATCTGGCTAATTGCCCGACACGTTAGGAGAGCCCTTTCTGGTTTTATGGCTAAAGGAAGTGGCAGCGGAAAAGGAAGTGCACTTAAAGGGATATAATGTGCCCTAGCTATAGAATCGAGTGCAGGGAAATGCAACAGAAGCCAAGGGCTTTTTTCCCACCTTTCCGCCAAAAGTGCAAACAATCATTTTGGCCGCAGGAAGCTGGCGTTTAAACAAACAGCCAGCCAGACAGACAGACACAAAGATCTGTCTGTGTAAATCTCCCATCCGCTGGCAAAGCAGCTGAAAAAAAAGAAAAACACAAGAATTTATCTCTATTTCCGTTCCTTTGCATAAATGTCTGCTTCTGGGCTGGCTGGTTTTTGTTTCATTTGCTTTTTTAGAATTTATTACAGCGCTGTCTGCTTCCTTCTTTATATTTTTTCTGTACTTTTTCTTCATTTTTTTGCAGCAGCACTCGCGGAGTAATCGCCTCATTAATTCGCGCGCGTTTCATGCTGCACTGAATCAATTTGCATATTGTGCAGAAAAAGCAAAAAGGGAGAAAAAAAAAAGGAAATCTACTTACAAAGTCTTTAAATTTAATTTTCCGTCTGCAAGGGAAATCATGGAAATTTCAGGCATTTAATGAGACCCTGTCCCGACCCAATACATAATGATGGGTGTGGAAATGAGATCGTGTTGTAATTTTCCCTGCCGCCCCTCAACAAGCATCCCCAAGGCAAATGTCAATGTTGTGGAGAGGAAAAGCAATTTCCAGCGGTCCTGACTTTAAAAGTTTTCGATTTTTATTTCGGGGCTGTGGCATATAACCATGCCATGCCACATGGCAGGATGATTCTATTTTTGGTGACCCCTGAAAATGTTGAAAGAAACATGCCGCATGTTTATCATGCTGTTTGCAGAGGGATTATATTGGATCTCGTTAAATGTCAGATCACCCACATTAGGCGGGGTAAACAATATTTGATAATGGATTTTTAAAAACCTCCTCTATAAACCTCCTATATATATGTATGTTTCCCCAACGAAGATGCGAAAAACTCAAAACTTGCATAATCCTAAAATATAAATATTTCCCAATAGGAAAGGAATGTTTGTTGTAATATAAAGAAATCGTACCACTTCCGTTCTCATGGAAGTGCAAAAAAGAATTCCAAAATGATCCTCTACCCCCCAAAAAAAAGAAGAAGAAGCGATGAGCCAACTTCCGCTTGACTTTATCCATGCATAAACCTTCTGGATTTTCCCAGTTCATCGAGCTCTGGTTCCGTTTATCGTGTTTGGCATATGTAAGATGATACATACATATATATGCACAACCGATCACCCGATGTGGTGAGTTTCTCAATGCATCTGAAGGTCGGTTATCGGACTACGGTCTACGACCGATGGACGTTACCCAGAATACACATTCATTTTATATCTAAACGATATGGATTTGAATATATGATTTCGCCATTCGCTGTGGGGGCTCGTTCGACTCATGGCATTCATTGGGAAATTTCCCCTTTATCGCTGCTCTTTCATTCTTGCCTTCCTTCTGCTTGTGAGTAAGCAAAAAATCTATAGAAATTCCGTCGATTATGTCATTAAATTTAGAAAACTTTCGTTGTCTGTCTGGCCATTTTGCATGGAAGTCTACCAAAAGTCAGGAAAGAAAGATAAGTTAATCAAGTCGAAATGTATATACCCTTTAGATTATCGATAAAAAATATGCGAAATAAGATTGATTATGTTTTTAGTTGGTAAGAATTAAAATTAGCTATTAAAAAGTAGTTTTACATAGCCGTAAAGAATCTATCTTATGTTACACGTTTGCAGTCAAAGCTTAAGTACCTTATTAAAGGGTATTAAAAACGAAAACGAATCGAATAAAAAACATTCAGTGGGGCAGTCCAATGACAAGGCAAAGCCATAAAAAACACACATAAATAAATTAAAAAAACGTCACAGAAATGCAAAAATTTCAACACTTTTGTGCCGGGTATCCCCCCCCCTTTCTCTCTTCCTCTTTCTACCATACTTTTACTACCACTATAATTTTATGAATGAAATTTACTGTTTTGCTTTTCTCCTTCGATCAAAATACAACAACAAAAACAATACTCTTGTTTTTCGTCATTTGGCGTTTTGTGTTTGTTTTCTGTTTTCTGTCTTTTGCCGATTGCCTTGCTTTACTCTACTTTGCTTTACTTTGCATATAAAATGAAATGTGCTTCTGTTTGCGGGGATTTTCATTCATGAAAGGAAAAAACACACAATCACACACACACACACGCACACTGTTGGAAAAAGAAAACGAATGCTTTGTTATCGCGGGTTTCTTGTTTCTACAACAACATAAAAAAAAAAAACGTCAGGCGAGAGTGTGAGAGCATGCGATTGTGATTGTGAAAAATGCCGTTGTTTTGCCAACACACAAACACACTACTTATAACCCCATTGATAGTCGCGAGGTGATAGCTAAATATACACACATATAGAAAAAAACGAAGCTATAGCTCACCTCCAACACATATTGCCCACCGCCCAGCTGTGTCAATAGGGGCGGAAAACAAGGCGGGGCAATCGAGTCTCAATGGAAAACAAACTACAGTTCAATTTCCATGACTCTTAGCTTCCAAAGCGTAGGCTTTTGCTACTCTATCATCTATCTTTACCCAATCAGTTAATAACTTAAATTTCCTTAGGAAAATGTTTAAATTAAAACCAACTTCTTAAACAATTGGGATAGGTTCGTGTTTATGAGATTAAAATGGACTTTTGCTTTGCTGTTGCCAACCAGCCGTTAATCAGGTTAAGCGGAAATCCGCTCTTAACATAAACTTTACGAACCACTTGCCAAAAATCTAGTTTATACGATTAGGACAGTAGCCTAGTAGTATTTATGTAACTCTGTAATAAATAACAATTTGATTAGTAAGTTTCTTTTTAACCAAGCAACTAACTAGAGCCATTCATAAGGTGCTTGTCATGGAAGTTTGACTGTAGAAGTGTGGGCAAAACCTAAATTTGCCATATGAACACAGATACAAATGCCGGCAAACACACACAGATACGGCACACGCACAACTGCCCAAGTATGTGTGCACTTATTATATTTCCGCTCGACTGCCGCTAATTTCTTTCATTGAGCAACTTTATAGTGCTTGCCTTGTGGGCCAGCGCCTTCACCCTTTGCGCTTATCAAGGCCTGCCGTTTATTAGTAACGTTAACAGTCTAGCCAAGCGCCAGCCATTGCGAATGTGGCGCTGCTGCTGCTGCCCCCCTTGTTGTTTTGTATTTGTTGTGCCCCAGGTGGCGGAGCATCCATAATAGATTGCCACAATACAATGTATACGTAGGTATCGACGATGCATTCGCACAGGAAGTCACGTCCGCTATCCATTTTCGGAAATCAAAAGAGCCCGCTGGTATATAAGGTGTAATGGATATAGTGTGTCCTTTTTTTTTTACAATGTTTACAGCAGCAGTTGGCAGGTGTCAAGGCCGAACATCACCTGATACTAAAAAGGGCGAATAGTGATATATTAATTTATGTTAATCAACTAGTAATAGCTGCTAATAATTCTTTCCGGTTGGGAGAAAGTATGTGTGCTTAGTCCACGAGCCACTCTTTAATTAAGGCTTTTAGTTTTCATAGTTTCCTGAGCTATTAATAGTCTGGTTGTTATCTTAAGTAGTCTTCAAGTTACTATTAATTATAGGAGCTTATCATTTCCTTTACCTATTAAATTTAGTACAAGGCTATTACTGCTTTTCAGTTTCAATCGGGAAAACTTATCAATTGGCATAGAGTAAACTTAAACTTAAACTTAAACAATAATATTGCACTTATGATAATCAGTTAATCAACGAAACCACGCAGTAACTAAAAAAAATCTTTTAAAACTCAAAAGATTTTTATTAAAAATTTATGTAATATCAACTTGATTACAAATTCATATCTATTTTTTGCTTATTCCAGGTGAGGCTAAGAATCTGAGCAGTCGAAATGCGGCGAACACAAGCTGCAGCACACAGGGCACACGCGATGTCTACTGCACAATTGCGCTGGACCAGGAGGAGATCTTCCGCACACCCACCATCGAACGCACACTGACGCCGTTCTTCGGCGAGGAGCACCAGTTCAAGATCCCGCGTCGTTTCCGCTACCTGTCCATTTACCTGTGGGATCGGGACATGAAGCAGGACAAGACGATTGGAAAGATAGCGATCAAACGGGAGGAGTTGCACATGTACAATCACAAAGATCATTGGTTCTCGCTGAGACCAGTTGATCAAGACTCTGAAGTTCAGGGCATGGTCAATGTGGAGGTGTCATTTGCAGAGGCCCAACAAACCCAGTCTCTTTCGGAGACCATTGAGCTGGGCCAGCACACATTGTCGCACACACAACAGTTCCTGCAACACCACAATCACACAGCCCACCAGCATCGGGCGCTCTTGAACGACTACAAGGAGAACAGCGAACTGAGCAATATCCAGCGGGCGGCAGCAGCTGCAGCGGCATCTTCTTCCGCTGCCATGACGTTAAAAACACGAGCCGCTGGTTTATTTGGTCACGTCCATCATCCTCCATCGCAGACACAGCACTTTCCGACCATCAATACCACATCCACATCGTCGGATCAGTTGGCCAATTGGAAGTCGCATGGGAGATTCGTTGGCGTGACCATCAAAGTACCAGCTTGCGTGGATCTTGCCAAGAAGCAGGGAACCTGTGATCCCTTTGTGGTCTGCACAGCTCACTATAGCAATAAACATCAGGTGACGAGAAGAACAAAACAGCGCAAGAAGACTGTGGATCCGGAGTTTGACGAGGCCATGTACTTTGATCTCCACATCGATGCGGAAGCGGGCAGCACAAACACCACTGGGAGTAATAAGAGTGCCATATACCCGTTGGGTGGAGCGGATCTGGTGGAGATTGTGGTGAGCCTTTGGCATGATGCCCATGGCGCCATGTCCGATAAGATTTTTCTCGGTGAAGTGCGACTGCCAATGCTCAACAAGCAGGAGCAGCAGGCAATTTCTCCATCGGCTTGGTATTATCTGCAACCCCGCTCCATGACGCACAGTTGTCGCTCGCTAAATGCAACACCCCGCTCATGTGCCACTCCTCCGGGTACGAGATTAAGCGTGGATTCAACCATTGGATCACTCCGTCTGAATCTGAACTACACCGCCGACCACGTCTTCCCCCTGGCCACCTACGATGATCTGTTAAACCTGCTCCTGGAGTCAGTGGATCAGCGACCTATTACCGTCTCGGCTGTCTCGATATTGGGCGAGCTGGTCTCTGGCAAGACGGAGGTGGCTCAGCCGCTGGTGCGACTCTTCACACATACGGAACGCATTGCACCTATCATTAAGGCGTTGGCAGATCACGAGATCTCTCATTTGACGGATCCCACCACTATCTTCCGGGGAAACACATTGGTATCTAAGATGATGGACGAGGCGATGCGGTTGTCTGGTCTGCATTACCTACATCAGACTTTGCGTCCCGTCTTGTCGCAGATTGTTGCGGAAAAGAAACCATGTGAGATCGATCCTAGCAAGATTAAGGATCGCTCTGCGGTGGACACGAATCTGCACAATCTGCAGGATTATGTAGAACGTATCTTTGAGGCGATTACGAAAAGTGCTGATCGTTGCCCGAAGGTTCTATGTCAGATCTTTCACGACCTGCGGGAGTGTGCGGGAAAGCATTTCCCCAGCAATCGAGAGGTGCGCTACTCCGTGGTTTCCGGCTTCATCTTCCTGCGCTTCTTTGCTCCGGCCATACTGGGACCGAAACTCTTCGATCTGACCACTGAGCGTCTGGTAAGTAGATTCTTTTAAACTGAGATTTATTCAAAAGTTTTGAGTAATTCAGTTTAATTTCAAGCTCAGTCATTGAGCAATACGTACTGCTTATCGCGAAAACCGTAATGACTAAACTTAATTCATGAATTCTTTAAAATTTTAGGATGCCCAGACGAGTCGTACGCTGACCCTGATCTCCAAAACGATCCAATCGTTGGGAAACTTGGTTAGCTCCCGATCATCGCAACAGACTTGCAAGGAGGAGTTCACCGTCGAGCTATACAAAAAGTTCTGCACGGAGCAGCACGTGGATGCGGTAAAGCACTTTCTGGAGGTGATCTCGACGCCCACCCAGGCGAGCAGCGTTCATTCAGTGGCGGCGGCGGCATCAACACCACTGGAACCAGTATTACTTAAAGAGGGGTAAGTTAAGAGTTTTTTTTACTATTCCTCTTTGAGATCCCCTTGATTGGGCAGGGAAAACCTGCCCGATCAGAGGTGGTTCACTGTAGCCTCTAGAGAATATCGATTGGTGGATTGTGCAATGCTCCCTCTATATACCCTATTCTATAGATTTGGCATATCCCACCCAAGACATTTGGTTAATTACGCTTCGTTTTATTCTAATACCAAAACTTTCTTTGTCTTTCTCTTCTTTTCCGCGCGCTGCTTTTACCAAAAAAAAAAAAAAAAAAAATCAATAATAAATCAAAATCAATCCATCACGCCAAACACACACAATCACCATCCCATCACACAAAAATCACACACTTACTCATCACACATTAAATCTATACTAACGTCTAGCGAGGGGTAAGAGAAATTGCTTGTAATTTGTTGAAGAATCCTAGCTCTGTTTTTGTTTCGATCGCGACGTATTGCGTGCATGCGTCTGGGACAAGAACAGAGTTATCTGAGTGCGAGATCTCGAAGGGCAGTTGCTAAGACCCCGCTTTCTTTGCTCTCCTTCCCGGCAGCATGATGACCAAGTATCCCACATCCCGGAAACGCTTCGGTCGGCAGTACAAACAGCGCTACTTCCGCCTCACCACCCACTCATTCAGCTACGCCAAGTCGAAGGGCAAACAACCCATCTGTGATATACCGCTCCAGGAGATCGCCAGCGTGGATCAGCTGAAGGACAGGAGCTTCAAGATGCAGAATTGCTTTAAGGTGAGCAGTGAATGTACTTCGATTTCGATTTGGTATCTGGGATTTGCATGCACCGCTTGTTGCAACAAATAATGTACACGATCAGTTTGCCGGAAACGCGTGATCCACGTCACATCTATAAATAGACAGTAAAAGCCCACTCACCGCCGGGCAGTGATGATAGTTTAGCTGTTTTTACATGCCATGTGGTTACTTGCAAACATGTAAAGCGGGAAAAATTTGAGGTTCTTTGCATTCAGGTGCTTACTTAAATCAGTCAACTTAATCAATCCCTATAATAGGCCACGCGTATAGGTCACTAGATAATCTCATATGCTAAAAAGTAAAATCACAGCTACTCATTTTATTATCCCGATTTGGTCTGCTTTAATTAGCTTTCGTTTAGTTCTCAGCCAATTAAAATTACTGCTGAAAAACTGCCATCACTGCCTCCGGCAGACTCATGGCTGAGACATGTGGCTGTGTGGGCGTAAAGCAGTTTCTGCTAATCGATGGCACAGCCATCCATCGGTGGCAGCGGCAGCAGGCCCATCCTATGTGATAGTGAAAACCGAACCTCAGTTGCCCAAGTAACTTTCACTAATCACTCACACAGTTTTTTTTGTGTGTTGCAAATGACAAGTTGCGGCAATTAAAAATAATTAGCATTATTATGCAGATGAGCTGCTGGCAGAGCTCTGCTTTGCGTACGCTATTGTTATTGCCAGTCGAGGTGGTAGTAAGACAAAAAAGGGAAATTCCAAAACCTTAGAATCATCTGCAGCCGACGCAAAAGAGAATAGTCATATCGTGGGTGCGATTTCTTGGCGTTACGTTTTTTGTATCATCCGAGTTGGTGGGAATTATCTCAGACAGTGCGATTTCACTTGGGCGCGATTGTTTTGCAATTGTGCGCCGCGCACAGAATTTATGTTAATTGCACAAAGATGAGACTAAGACTTACTTTCCCCTCTTCTCCCACAGATTCTGCACAACGATCGCTCGCTAATTGTACAGACAACGAATTGCGTGGAGGAGCGCGAGTGGTATGACTTGCTGCACAAGATTTGTCTGATGAACTCTATCCGGATGCAGTACTTCCATCCCTCGGCCTTTGTTAACGGCTTTTATAGCTGTTGTGGGCGTTCGGATGAGAATTCACCTGGTTGTAAGAATGTGTCGAAAAAGGAGATGGACTATTTTCAGATGGATTTGGTAACGGCCCTGGATCCACCGCTTGATCTGCAGCGCATCCACACGCTGATCATGTCCAACATGAGTGTGCTGGAGTCCCTGCTTGATCCTCTCACCTATCACCAGCATCTGCCCCAGACGCAACACCAACAGCATAATCCTCTGGTACCACTGGCCACCGATCTGCAGAAGCATTCACCACAGGCCTTTGCGGAATTCAAGCGAACTATTGAGAAGTTAAGAGAGAAGGCGTACGCCATTGATCGGGATCATCGGGATTACAAGCAGGGCATTACGAGGCAGCTGAAGTATGGCAGCAGACAGGCGCCGATTGGCGATGACAACTATTGGCAAATGATGCGAGCAGCCGGCCAATTAAATCAGCAGCACCATCAGCAGCAACAACACCAACAGCAGCAGCAGCAACTCCAGCAGTTCCAGCCGCAGCCAGTGCTGCCGCAAATGCAGAATGTTCGGGCGTATCCCTATCAGCCAACTACGAGTAACATGAACGCCTACTATCTGCACAACTTGCAGCATCAGCAGCAGAGATTGCAGTTCCAACAGCAGCATCAGCAGCAGCAACATCAACCGCTGCAGCAGCAACAACAATCGCAGTTTCAGCCCCTGCGAAGCCATCAACTCCAGCGTCACAACAATAACTTGAACAACAACAACTGCGGCAATGCCTCGTCATCCAGTCCGTCGTCGACGACCTCAAGTGTGGTGGCTGCACCGCCAAGCACCACGTCGTCATCGCAGCCGGCTCCGCCGATTTATTAGCGTTCAAGGCTATGCGTATTCGCCTTGCCGCGGGCCATAATCACGACCAGGTGAAGAAATACGCATCATGGTGGCAGCTTGAAACACCGAGGAGAGATGCCCCCAACCCACAGGATGCTGCTGTACAAACAGTTTTATGTGCTAATTTCTAGGCTCTTTTTTTTTTGTATAATTTTTACGAGTTTAACGTTGTAAAGGTCTAGACTAAGTTTATTAATTAACAGATTTTTATACACCAGATTTTTACGGTACCGCCTACACCAGCAACAACTACAACAATAAGAAGCAGATGAAAACAAACAAGAAAGCGAAATCTAAATATTTATAAGCCTATTTATTTTTTGTATGTGCTAACATTATTTATACACGCAAAACGAAACACCCAATATGAGAAGAGCATTTCTACTCTTTTGTGAGGGCAGAGAACCACTGAAAACTGATAACTTTTAAAGCCCAAACTACTAAAAACTCAAAAATTGCTAAGATTTTTTAAAGCCTAGCCTAAGTTCAATACCAGCGCAATGATGAGTAGTGAAATGAAAAAAATGTAAATAGCAGATACATGCGTATATATATAATTATATGTATATGTACAAGTGTAATATTAACTACATTATACCAGTTATTTTAGGCGTAGCGAAAATTTTTAAAAAAAATAAACTAAAACTAACTAAATTAGGCGTGTTGCCCAGAGGCGATACAAACAAAAAAGCAAATAATTCTAACAAAATGTGAACGCGATATACAAGAAACAAAAACTGCGAAAAGCATAAAAAAACATACATCTACATGTATATTTACTTTATATAACTGTCATACAGCTAATGTTAAACACACGATACGTATTCGGCAAATTGTAGGATACTAAAACAAAAAGCATTGTTAAGAACAAATTTACTTCCATTTTGCATATACAACATACACATAAACACCTACATACATACATACAAGCACACATATATTTATTAAATGCATTTAATTTCATGTTAAACTTAAACGATAAACAAGTAAATTGTTAACGCAAACACGATTTGGTTAGCTTCGACTTACTTCCACCGATTTGTTTCCAAAGCTCTTCCAATATTAATTACACATTTAGAACTTATGTTAAATAATCTTATTTTTGCCATATTTAGTTCATTGTTTTATCAATCGCATTGAAAAGTGTCTTCCTCCGCCGCGTTTATTCATATTGCTATTTGTTTGCATTCCAATTATTTGTGCATTTCTTAATTACAATATCTGCATAATGTACATAGAGATACGAAACGGAGAAAAACAAAAACGACGAGATGTTGCTATGAATTTAATTTGTTTGCAGTTACCCACTTGGTTCATTTACAATTTCAGTTGCATTTTAAGAACATAATATTAGTTTATTTTTACCATGCCTAGCTAATAAGTTGTTGGTACAAAGAAACGAAAATATATATATCTAAATATATTTTCTAGCGAAAAATAAAGCGTATCGCCAATGGAGATTATCATTTTGTTTTCTTTTGAGTTGCTTTTTGGTTTGGTTACGTTTTTATATACTTATACTACTTATCCCCTCCCAGTGTAGTACCTCATTCTTGTGCTTTAGAAATATCTGGCATACTGTTGTTGTGATATCTAACGATATGGTAATTGAATTAGTCGTGTGTGTTAGTCGTATTTACGATACATTTATAGTAAGTTAAAGCTGTTGAATATTTTTATTCGTATTGTGACAATTAACCGAGAAGCAATTTTTCAAAAACAAACGAAACAATGAATCGATCTGATGAGTACTTTATATTTTTGTTTTTCCCAAATGCTAACTAAATTATTCTCACAAATCCTAAGGATGAAAAAAGTCAGACCCGTGTTGGTTTCAAATGTAACAGATTGATGAAAAGGATTCCCTATTTTTTTTAAAACGAAAACCTTTTGAAGTCGACTTTTATGTATAAATAAATATATAGTTGAATATTTTGGAATGTATTTTCTATGGGCCTGTCAAAGGAAACGTTTTTTAAATCAAACTAATATGATGGGAACCACATCATGCTAAATTAATTGCATTTATTTTTTAAGTGCTACTACTTAGACCCCACGGTATTTTCGTCTTAAGGCTTTTATTCAAATTTTAAAATTTCTACCTTAATTACAGAAGCGAGGTAGATGTTATCGTGAAAATGTTTAAGTCTTCAGCCCTGGACAACGATTGGTTGTCTGTTATCGGCAGTCGAACAGCTGACTGGCGGCATCTGAATTTATAAACAATTTGTGAGTTTTGCAAAATTTTCAGGAAAAATGGATTACGATTTCAAAATGAAAACGCAAATTGAGCGTACAAAAGTGGAAGACCTCTTTAACTACGAGGGCTGTAAGGTGGGGCGTGGAACCTATGGACACGTATACAAGGCCAAGTGGAAGGAGACAAGGTAAGCTTGTCGTATGATGCTGAAAATACATTTTAATATGACCCCTTATATTTAATTTTGCAGCGATGGTAAGGAGTATGCCTTGAAGCAGATCGACGGCACTGGTTTGTCCATGTCCGCTTGTCGCGAAATAGCATTGCTGCGGGAACTGAAGCATCAGAATGTAATAACGCTCATCCGGGTGTTCCTGTCTCACAACGATCGTAAGGTGTTTCTGTTGATCGACTACGCGGAGCATGATCTTTGGCACATTATCAAGTTTCATCGAGCCGCCAAGGCCACCAAAAAGCAGGTCGTTGTTCCACGGGGCATGGTGAAAAGTCTGCTGTACCAGATCCTGGATGGTATTCATTATCTGCACAGTAATTGGGTGTTGCATCGTGATCTGAAACCTGCCAATATCCTGGTGATGGGCGATGGCAACGAGAGGGGTCGTGTTAAGATCGCCGACATGGGTTTCGCTCGTCTCTTTAATGCCCCTCTGAAACCTCTAGCAGATCTGGATCCCGTGGTGGTCACATTCTGGTATCGCGCACCAGAACTGCTACTTGGAGCTCGACATTACACCAAGGCAATCGACATCTGGGCTATTGGCTGTATTTTCGCCGAGCTACTCACTTCGGAACCTATATTTCACTGCCGCCAAGAGGATATTAAGACCAGCAACCCGTATCATCATGATCAACTAGACCGCATTTTCAATGTGATGGGTTTCCCACAGGACAAGGACTGGGAGGATATCAAAAAGATGCCGGAACACCATACGCTGACCAAGGACTTTAAGCGCTCCACCTACTCCACCTGCTCGCTGGCGAAATACATGGAAAGGCACAAAATCAAACCAGACAGCAAGGCCTTCCATCTTCTGCAGAAACTGTTGCTGATGGATCCCAACAAACGCATCACGTCCGAACAAGCCATGCAGGATCAGTACTTCCAAGAGGAGCCACTGCCCACGCAGGACGTATTTGCCGGATGTCCAATACCGTATCCCAAGCGCGAGTTCCTTACCGACGATGACCAGGAGGATAAGTCGGACAATAAGCGGCAGCAGCAACAACAACAGCAGCAGCAACAACAACAACAACAGCAGCAACAGCAACAGCAAATGAATGCCGAGCCGAATGCCAAGAGAGTAAGATTGTCTGGAGCTGGTAACCAGCAAGACTTCCACCACCAACAGCAGCAGGCCCAGCAGCAGCAACAACAGCAGCAGCAGCAACAGATGATGTTCAATCAGCAGCAGAACTTCCAGCAGCGCTTCAACTGAGAGACTGATAAATGCAGCATTTTTTCTTCTACTACTTCTCCCTAGCTTTCTAAGTATTTAGGACTTTAGCACATAAGAAATACAACCAAGTAAAGTGTATCATACAGAACATAGTTTGTTTGCTATCAAAAATCCAAATCGCTTTCATTAAGGATTTTTTTTTGGCTGTTTGAATCTCGCTCTCTTATGACTAATAAACTATTTCCAAAACTACTGTTTAACTGGTTCGAGTCTGTGCTAATAAAGAAAAGGTTCCTTTCCATCTGAAATTGGTTCCAATAAATAATCGATACTTAATCGATAGAGCCATTGCTGTTTTGCCAGCTCTAGTTCTATTAGAACATTTTATTTTTACCGGATGCCATTTGTTTGCAATAGAAAATATAAGTTAGAACAGCGGATAGTAATTCAGCAAGAGCCAAATTCAACGTTACCAAAATTGTGAGGAACGCCGCCTGATCTTCGACTTGTCGTTGTGATAGTAGCTCTCGCCCAAAAACCAGCTGGCTGCCAAATTAAAGATTGTGGCGTAAATTGCACTCCACGAAATTGCAGTTGCAATTTTAGTTAACAGGCGAAATACACAAGTAAGTGGGATTTTAATGAAGTTGGAAGTGAAGACGCAGGCGGAGGAGGTTGCCGTGGGATCGTCAGATGGCCAACTGGGCGTTGCTGGGGGATTGGCGGCCATGCTGGCCACCCACTGGGTGGCACTGGCGACCACACCAAGGGCACGAGGTCTTGCCGCGACCTGTGCCATTACAATTTGGCGAACGTCGCGATTTCAATGTCTGTTCGGCTACTGCCGCCGTGATTCACGATTGTCCAGCAACAGCAACAATATCAACAGTGACTCCCAACCGCCTGACGTAATTATGCGCGTGCACTGACCGCAACTAAATCAAATTCTGGTCTTTGCTGGTCTTACAGGTAAAACAGAACCCTAGAATGCAGAACAATCCCAGCCCACAGCTACCCTGTAAGGGTATCCTCAAGACTTCACGCAGCTTTGACAAGTCGGGAGCCAGGTGAGGTCATCTTATAACACCAATTAAAAAACCCCTCTTAACAGCCTCCTTTCCTCCCACCACTTCAAGTTTTCGCAAAAGTGCCAAGTTCGATGAGCTGAATGTGATGCAGACCTTCCATCCGGCCGACAAGGACTACGGACATATGAAAATCGATGAGCCCAAAACGCCATACAACTATACGGAGGCCTACGAAGATAACAGGGACGAACTGGACACGGAGCTGCTTGTGGAGAAGTATGAGAAGCAAATTGTTTACTTACTAAAATACTGTCGGCAGGTTCGACAAGTGACGACATAACGCAAACAAAGTGATTAGGTCCCAAACACAATTTCAACGAAATGCGTCTTTAGTTCTGAGTTGTCATATTTTGTTTTTTGAGAACGTAATTGTTTAATGTCCTATCATTCAAAGATTAATCAATCGTTGATAGTGACATCTGTACTGAACGTATACCGACCAATATTAAAGAAATTCAAAATATACCTTCCGTATATTTGTAAGAAACTAAAAAATATAAAATTACATTATACATATTAATCTTTTGCAGACTCCGCATTGCGGCTAACACACAACCGTCGACAGAAAGCATCGAGGATGATGGTTCCTCCGGCGACGACCAACCCCTCAGCGAGGAGGAGCGACGTAAGTGCCATGAACCACTCAGATTCCAAACATTTCTCATGTTATTGGTTTGCAGAACGACGGCGCGAATTTGAGCGACGTCGCAAAGCCCACTATCGTGAGTTCGAGGCCGTCAAGCTGGCACGGAAGCTGATCCAAGAGGAGGACGATGACGACGATGACGAGGACAAGGGCTCGGATAGCCGGCCCTCGGGCTCGGCACAAGGCGCTTCCACCTCCGGCCGCTTTGCGAAAAAGTCGAGCGGCAAAGTCGACTCAGCAACATCCTCGTCTACCAGCGCCAGCCATAATATGGACCTGGAGCCATCGAACAACTAGAAGCAATATCAACCCATCAATCAATCACTAATGTTTACCTAGCCGACGACAATGGACGATTCTGAGGGCAGCTCATCCAAACAATGAACTAACGAAATTATATATTATATCAAGTGCTGTGGGAGCGCGGAGTGAGAAGTGGATGCTGATTAGCAGAGTGGCGAGGAGCACTTGTGATTAATTGAAATTACCCAACTAAACACGAAAAACAAATTGTCGCCGAGGAGGTTTTGTCATCGATTAGTGAGCAGTACCCGATAAGCGAAGGTGTTACTTGTTGCAAATTGATTTTACAACACAAACTGTGCATCTGGGCAGAGAACATGATTGTACGACAGGAAATATAAATATCGTATGCGTCTCGCCTTAGTGTACTGTGGCAAATGTAGTTAATACAAATGTCTTTTAAATTGATACCGATATGGAAACCCATTGTATTTTAGTCCAAGTCTCCCGTTCGCAGCTCCGTTTGCATTTAATTTGATTGGATGCCCAGTGCCACAGATGGGATTACTTGTTGTAACTAGCGTTGAAGTTGATTTGGCCTTACTTTTAGTTATTTATTAATACGATACTATTATGATTACTATTAAGTTTTAGCCATCGAAAGCGAACGTTTCAATAAAGAGAGCCCAAAACCCAATTGAAAAGTCTCTGGAAATAGATCTTTTCGTCGCGAGTATTCAAAACTTGCCGTTTATTTAGATTCTCATTTCATATTAGTTATACATCGTATTGTAGTTGTGTAATAGACATTGCTGGTCATAGTAATTGGTAAAGTCTGAGAGTGTTTGGTCTATCCTCGACTCCGCTCCGGCCACATCCCCGCCCCATACACATCAAGATCTAGGCACTGAGTTCGCGGCTGCTCTTCCAGCAGGCAACGGCATCCTCATATTATTGCCCGGGGTCAGCTGGCGAACTAAAGTGCCGACCTTGAGTGTATGGGAGGGGTTGATTGGGCGTTATGGGGGGTCAGAATGGGCTCGTTGATTTTTATATCCTTGAATGGCATTTTTCTCAACTCACAGATATGTTTCGTCCTAATCGCCTTTAGTTTCTTGCATAACTTACTTAGCGGGATAATTGACGGTTTTTTATAATTTGCAGTTTAACAATGTCGAAATAAATATATGTATATATATGTGCATATAGTATAGATATAAGCAAAAAGCATGCAAACTCAAACAATAAACATTGAGAATCCTGTGCGTGCTGCTCCAAAGGATGTAGATCCCAGAACTCATCATATTCGAATTTACAATTAGTGAATGGTTCCGAACGGGATTCCTTGAGCCAAATGTGGCCCCACAGGATCTGCGTTAAATAGAATATGCTCACAATAAATAGTTTAGTAGTGCTCTTACATCTAAGACAAGGTTCAATCTCATTATCAGTTTCCGTCTTGGGTCGCATCGTATCCATTTCATTTGCTAGTTAACATTTTTAACAATCATCTTAGAAGCTATCGCTATATGGTTTAATATATAGTTCTGGTCTCCTATCTTAGCCATACTATATGCACATGCTCCAAATATGTGTATATAGTATGGGTACATAGAGAATATCGTTATCCATCGCCCCGTTTGGGCATCCGGATCAGGGAGTTCCATATCCACGAGTCATCATCTGTATCATCCTTAATCGATTGATGCTTTCTGTTCAAAAGATTAGTAAGCATCCAATTGTATATGAAAATACCGAAGATGATTCATGGAATGGAGTCACACCTGGTGTAGTATTGCATTCACCTATCATGGGTTCGTTTCGTAACATATGTATATATATGGCGTCGTTAGTGGTCATTTAAGATTAGTATAACAATTGTATATATCCTATATATAGTTTGGTTCGTTAGTGATTCGTTTTAGTAACATATACATGATCGTTTTCAGTATTATTATGAAGTGGGTTCCATTGAATTTCTATTGTTCTGCTGTTGTTCTTTGTATCTTATTGATTCCCTTTCCAAACTTAGCCGAAAATGTGCTGGGTGCCGGGTGGCACCTTGTAGCTGGGATAGCCATTGTTCAATTGGTGCTTGGCAAAGAAAGGTGTGTAGTCCTGGGGATAAATATATATTATTAATATCAAATGGATCCGGAGGGAAAGGCACGTCCTACCCTATTGATTCTTCTGGGACGGCAAACGGGGCCCAACGCCAGCTGGCGTCGCTCCTCGTTCTCACGAGCCGCGGCCTCCTTGTACTCTGGTGGTGGCCATTTCAAATCTCCGCGCAATTTGCTGCCTCCTGAAATTCGAAAAGATGGCTTAGAATGAGTTTTGAGAAAGAGGTGGAGCATCTTAAATTTAGCTAACCCACACTCCATAAACTTTACCTCCTTAAGAAACTACTTTACTTACCCTGATAGCTGACGGCGGCAGGCTGCGAAGTGTAGACTGGCGCAGGCTGCTGGCTCACTGGGGCCTCCTTGCGCAGGGTGATGATACCGGGACTGGCGCCCCGGTAGCTATCCTGACCAGCGAAGGCTCCAGGATGCTGCTCCTGCAGATCGGTCTGATCCTGCGAGTAGGGCAACTGGGGCTGCGAATAAGAATTGTATTGGGGTTGAGCATAGGTCGAGCCACCGTTTTGCTGTGTGTAATAGGAAGGCTGCTGCTGTTGTTGTTGTTGCGGCTGTTGCTGCTGCTGGTACGGTGAAGTCTGGTACGATGGCTGCTGCTGCTGTTGCGGTTGCTGCTGCTGTTGGTTCCACTGTTGCGGCTGATACGGAGCCTGAGCCTGAGGCTGAGGCTGATATTGCTGCTGTGGAACCTGTTGCTGTTGCCATGGTGCTGCAGGTTGCTGCGGTTGCTGCTGTTGACTACCGTAAGACGGAGCACCGTACTGCTGCTGCTGTTGCTATTCAATCGGTGGTGCATTGGTGGTGTTCGGTGGTGCCAACATGCATGTTTGTCATGGGTTTCGATCACAGGTTATGGTTTGATTTCATTGATGGATGGTGTTTTGTTGGTTGGAAGGTTTATACGACACATTCACATTGGATGTAGATAGACAGAGAGAATATGTTGGAAATAGAGATAGACAATAGACCTTAGTTAGAGGATGGGAGGTTTAAGTTTTGGGTAAGTTTTATGCGCAGTTTACAGCTGAAAGTCGCAGAGAAGCAAAAGCAAAGTTAAGCTAGAGGTTAAGTCAGTTTTTGGCATATTAACAGCGATTAGTAAAGACTTTGTCATGCAAAAGCAAGTCTTGTACTTATATTTTTTATAGATCAATGTTATCAAACTGTTATATTTATGATACATGTTGGTTAAGAGTTATAGTTTAGTAAGCGTCCAATATTGTGGTTATGGAATAGGTGTTTAATGTTAAGTATATGTCAGAAAAGAATGTTTAGTAAGTGTCTAAGAAGAAAGTTTAGAAAGAGTCTACAATAGAAAGTAGCAAAGCATCTAAGATAGAAGGAGATCAACGATGGCAGGAGACAGAGACGATCACAGCCGCAGTGCAATAGATAGCTTCCATTCGCTTAGACAAAAGCCAGGAATCCAAACCGATCAAGACGGTACCTGCGGCTGCTGATAGTAAGGCTGCTGCTGCTGTTGGGGCTGCTGTGAGGATCCCTGGAATGGAGGATACGATCCTCCTCCGGCGGTATAATCACTGCGCGACTTAGGCAGCGGGGCACCAATATGTTTCCAGCCACCACCCACATTGTTCACGGCCTGGAGCTGCTCCTGCGGATAGTTTGACTGATAGTTCGGATAGGCATAATCATTGGGATCGGACGCGGGTGCGGGAGCTGGAGATGGAGCTGGAACCTGAACGGGTTCCCTCGAGCGTTGCCGATTGAACTGGGCCTGTGTATACTGAACAGGTTGCTGCTGCTCCTGCTGCGTATAGCTATCTGATGGGAACTGGGTGTTGGTATAGCTGTTGGAGGTGGGTTGTGGTGCTTGGGCGTAGACATTTTGTGGTGGTTGGGTGGTGCGTGGCTGGACGTTGTTATAAATGGGACCCTGCAAGTTGTCAGTGTGGTTAGGTTGGGAGAGGTGATGGGTTTCTGGGTTGTCCAAATGCTATGTACATGTGCTTTCTGCCTCACCGGATGAGATACAAATTGTGGCAGTGGCGGATACAATTATATTTACACTCGACATACACGAATACTTGACTATATATATATATCTATATATACTATGTTGTATGTACAATTCATCGGTTAAACTGGGTTGAGACTTAGGGGGCTTTTGGGGAAAATTACCTGAGGTGGGGCAGCAGCTGCGGTGGGTGCGTGGGCCTGAGGATAGTAGCCTCCAGAGCCCGGGGCCGGGCTCTGGGTTTGCGGCTGGGGGGTGAACTCCCGGATGATCCGCTCCTCCGAGGCCGGTGGCCAGGCCACACGCTTGTAGCCTGAATCAAAGAGAAAGAGACCAGAAAGGTAACGATAAATACTCGGAATTCTTTTTTACGGCCAAAAACTGGTGCTGTTGCAGCTGCTGAATGCAGCTGCCGTGCAAAAACATTCAACAAAATGCGGCCAAAACGTGGGCGTCACAATAACCTTGGATGCGGCACTGCACTGCCCAGTGCTAGCTAAACAATTTGAAAATGATTTAAGCCAATTAAAATTATAGCCATCGGAATAGCAATGTGCGAACAAAGGTGGCGGCGGATTCCGAGGATTGGGAGGAATGGCGGGGTCGATTCTGCAAATCATACACGGCTGTCATTGCTTCTAAATTTAGACGATGAGAACGAGTCGAAAGCTAAGAATTTGACATTACTCATGGGGTGATGAGGATGTCGTCGTGGTACGTGCAACGCGGCAACATGTTGCCGCTGCATTAGCAACATTGTTCTATTAAAAAGGGGTTGACTTTTGGCCATACTATGATTATAGATTATATAGAGCGTGAAAATATTATATATAGAGTGTGAGTGTGTGTTTACCCTCCAGATTTTTGTAGTTCGCATTGATGATCTTCCACTGAGCCACCATGGTTATAAATTGTTCACTCTCTCGTGCTTTTCTTTTTGGTATCTCTAGATATCTATCTATCTATCTATCTATCTGGCCGATCGGGCCTTTGCGTAAGAATAAAAATATTCTCGTATAGATATCAAAAATAACAAATACACTTATATACCAAGATCCAAGATGTATATGTTTGTTTTTTTGCGGCTATTTTTTGACTTGTCCGCTCGCAGAAAGTCGAGAAGAGCGTTATATAACCTCCGAGGTGCAATCAATTCAATTCGATATTTGGAGAGACTGCTGATGGTAACACCACGGTATTTCGGAATTCGATTTCTCTGATTTATGGCTCTGTATATCTATATATATTTTTTAGGCTATATTTCGCAGATCGGAGCGCGTTTCGTTTATCCTTCGGATCGATATCGTTGAAAAATTAGAAATAAAAAAGATTCGGGAAGCACAGCGATTCGTTTTTTGTTTTCTGTTTCTTTTTTTTTTACTTTGTTTTTTTGTTAATTATATTGTGTAGGTACAATAAAATTGAATTCGATTCGATTCGCGTGCGTTTGGCCAATTTAATTTCTATTTTCTATTATAGCTATTGGCTATTTCTATTTGCTAATTCGTTGATCGTTCGCGCTGCGATATGTTTGCCTTCGATGTATGCTACTAAGTGAGGAGCCAGAGAAATGCAGAGGAAATTATTGTTAGCCAGCCGCCAAGATGTAGAAACATTGGCACTCGTGTGGGTTCCAACCCACACATTCGGCTGTAGACTTTCGTATCTGCGAGATACGCCGCTGCTGCGACTAAGTAAAGACTTCTCCGAGAGAGGCACTGAGATATATGCAAAAGTGTGTATATCCCCCCCGAGAGGGTTTGCTAAGTATGCTGATCTTGATTTGGTTACCTCAACTCCTGCACCACCACCTACCCCATGGGTGGTAGCCAACTCCTGGCATTGTTTACACCTTCGATTTTTGTGATTTGTGGGCCCCACCTTGAAATACTGATCATGCCCACTCCCTCACTCGCGGCAGCCGATCTCAAGGTGTCTGCCGCAGCTATCTCTCTCTCTCTCTCTCTATATATATATATATATATAAATCTTGATGATACAGTCGCATATTTGTGGCTGTTTATCCCAGATCTATATAGGATTCCCAAGTAGGTTGACTACACCGATTGTGTTTATTGTTATGGCGATTTGTTATGCCCGAGCGGCAAATCAAGTGGGCGCACACCCATCTATCTTGCGGATATAGTCCTGATCCCAGCCAACTAACTATCTATCATTTATCTTAAGAGTGTGTATATGTGTGTGGGCCATAGCCATAGCCATAGCAGATATAAGTAGTTTTGTGACTCAAAGGCCAGCGGCATCGTTGGCTAAATTTAAACGGCTGTCATCTTGGGCGAACTAAAACAAATCTGTTTTTAAACGTATTCACACAGGTGTACGACAAAAGTTGGCTCATTAAAATTATTAGCAAAATTGTAACTCATATGTCGGCAATATGTATACCCGCCCTATCATCATACTCATATATATATATGTACATCCCCTATAAACGCCCATGTATAAAGACAATTATTTGATATAATAAGAATGGTTTGCTCGTTAGCCACGCAACAAAATTGCTTTGTTGACCGCCAAACGTCACAGATAAATACAACAAGAAATATTTTGGTTTTACATTGTCTAGTTGGCCCGCAGTTTGCTCATGCTTAAGACCATTAGTTTACGTTTTGGCTACAAATGAGTTTCTTGTTTAAATGTAATAATAAAGAATTTTGAAAGGAATACTTATTACAAAAAAACATTTACCAGGTAGCCATGCAAAAAACATAACAAATGTGGGTTTAAAAATGGTTTTGCCTATCTGATCTAAGATAAACCCTCTTTCTATGTCAGCCAAAAATCTATATCATTTAATAATCCATTCTGGCGGATTTCTGTGACATAAGTCCGCCAATAATGTGAGCCATAAAATTTTAAAATAGAAGCTTGTGATCTAACCATTAAGCGACAATGAGAAATGAGTATGAAAAGAAATTTTTGAAAAATATATCGTAGAATAAAAAAGTGATTGTTCATGAACCATTGCTTTAATCCACTAATTACTTTTATAATCTAAAAATCCAGCACACTTAAGATATATTTTCTCAAAGAATAAACTCGAAAATGCTTATGATTCAAAGTCCACTGAGTCACACACAGAATATTGGGATTAACACATATAGAATCGTGAGAAGGAACACCTTGAACACACACTTGATGGGGATTACAGAAATCGGTGGGCTGATCACGAACCTTCAATTCCCAGATATGGTCGTGGTGATACATTATCGAAGGATCGGTTAACGCTGAAGTCCCTTTGTACCTCGTCGAAGGAAGCCAGGGAACGGAACTTGTCCGGCTCCATCGACTCGAGACTTGGGAAGTCAAAGGGTGAAGGCTGTGCCGCGGAACGAGGCGTTGCTGGCGGCGTGGCAGCCAGCATTGAGGAGGATGCCGACATGCTCTGCTGCAGTGGCTCTGTGGCGGTTTTCACCAGGAGTCCAATATTATGGCCCTCCAGCTGTGGCACATGCGAGAATTTTGGCTGGAGGACAGGCGATGGTGTGGCTTTCGCCTGGACAGGATTCAGACCATATGGAGAACTGGAACGCTGTGGAGCTTCTATAAGTGGAGCAGGATACTTGCGAGATGGCAGCGGACTGGGCGAGCGGCTCCTCTCCCAAGTTATTTCTGTTTCCGGTTCCTGTAGGCTGATTAGCTTCGGTGGCGGAGGCGGTGGCGGTGGCGATGGTGGCGGAGAATCTGGAGCTGGTGTGGTCACAATCTCCACGAAACTTCGCTGGCGCTGCAGCTTCTCGGGTGGAGTATTCTCTTTGACCGACTGGGTATCCTCCCAGGAGATCTGACGTGAGATATAGGGGCTTCTAATCTCATAGGTGGCCTTATAGTTCTTCAAGGGTTCATTATGCAGGTTGGCGATGCGCCACTGATCGGCCTTATTGAGTTTGCCCCAGTTGTTGGGGGAGCAGCGCAGTTCATCACAAACAGGACAGTAAGTTGAGTGATCCTCATGGATGCAGGATCTATCTTTCTCCTCTAATTCTTTACTTTGTGGAGGCTCTGATGTGGGTTTCTTTGTAACTAAATCCTTATTACTTTCCTGCAAAACTTGTTTGACTACTGGCTCCTCCTTTCTGGGCACTTTGTTGGCCAGTGATTCCTCATTTGAGTCCTGTATCTCATCATTTTTAGGCACTTTGGGTAATAGTTCCTTTTTTACTTCCTCTGGAATTACCTTTTTACCTTCTCTCGACCCTTTTTTGGCCAGCTGCTCCTCTATAGCTTTTCTTAACTCGGTTTTCGGTGGTACATCCTTTACCTCTCCTAGCTCCCTCTTGCCCACCTGTTCCTCTTTCCACTCCTCGAACTCCTTTTTGGCCAACTGCTCATAGTTGGCAATTACATCCGATACGTGTCTGTACTCCAAGTCCTCATTCTCGGTGTCGTCCTCGTCCTTGATGACTACGTGCTCAGCTTCAATGACAGCTGGCGTTGTCCGAAGTTCTACGTGCATGTGTTCCACGGTCTCCGGTTTTTGCTCTAGAGCCACTGCAATCTTGTGGAGATCCTCTAGTGCCCGCTCCACAATGGGCACGTTTTCGGTAAGCGATGCCTCCTCCTCCTCAGCTGGGGTTGCCTCCTTAATCTCTTTTGAAAGCCTCGTGGGTACTCCAGCTGCCCGGGTGTAAATCTGCCGGAGTATTGCCTGCAGTGGACTTTCCGCGGCCAAAATGGGTGACTGGCGATGGGCAAAGATGTCCCAGGATTCGTTGGATCCCGAACTAATGGGTCTTACAGGTCGAGCTGGTGGTGGAGGCGGTGGTGGCGGTGGCGTTGGCGGTGTGGGAGTGGGAACCGGTGTGGTCTGGGCACTTCTCTGCAGCGCCTGCTTGGCATTCTCCATATAAGCATCGATCTGGAGGAGATGCTCGGCTATGGACTGCTGGATGTGGGCATATTTCGCCTCCAATTGGGCGATCTCCACATGGGCCTCATGCTGTTTCTCCGCATCCGTTTCTAGGGTGTAAATACCACCCTGCCTTCTCGTTTGCTTATCCTTCGCCTGCGAATCCTGGGTAGATTTGGAACGCATTACTGGAGGTGGAGGTGGTGTTGGAATCGGAGTAGTTGGCGTACTGCTTGACTGCCGCTGGAGCAACTTTATCCCACTGGTGGCACTCACGTAGGTGGGACTCTCTGGTCGGGCATCCTCCTCCATATCCTGGTGATCCTGCAGATACGAGCAGGCGTCGTCGTAGATCTGCTGGGCACTCAGCTTGACCGGATCCGACGAGGCTTCCACGCGAATAGGCACAATGCGAGTGTTGGCCAACGGATTCGGCTGGCTAATGCTCCCATTTGTGGCCAAAGCCAGAGCCATCTGCTGCTGCTGCTTAACTGCCAGGTTGTCAATTACCATTCGTCCCGCTGTCTTCGCTTGATTGAGATTCGCGGCAGCTGGTGTCGGTGGCAGCGGCAAGGTCTCCAAGTCCACATCTTGCCCAGAATTGGGTTCATCTTCGCTGTCGCCGTCGTGGCCATAAGAGATCTTCACCTCGGTGGCCATTTTGATGCATCTCCGTTGGACTTTTGGCTTGGATGTTCTGGGCTTGGGTGGCGGTAGTTCCGGAGCACCCACAGTCCGCTTGCGGCAACGTCCGCGGTCCAGAGAGTATGCCTGTCTCTTATATCTGGGCCGATATGGAGTAACTGGAGTGGGTAATGTTGGAGTGGTGGGTCTTTTGTGGGCCAGCTGTTCGTAGTATTCACATCGTGGCGCCACCAAACCCAAGTCCACATCGGCTGCCTTGGTTTCTGGAGCGGAAAAGCCCTTCGATATGGGAGTCTGATGGAAAACCTCAGCCATGTCGCGTTCTCCGGAAACTCTTTGAGGGGTCTTAGATCTCTCCTTGGAACCACCTTCTCGCTTTCGCTGTTCCCTAACTTCCTTAGCCGTTGGTTCCACAATCATAGTGGGACTCTGGAATTTCTCCCTTAGAGCCTCAATACTGTGCGATGGATTGCAGGCGATCTGATGACTCTGATCGGGATTTAAAACCATATCCTGCTCTGCTGGAGGCCAGCTGTGATCCCGCTTAAGCATATGCCTTTTGTTGGCCAGTCGGTTGATTTTCAGCACCGTATCGCGGTCAATGGTGATGTCCTGCTGGTGACTGAGATAGTCCGTTTTGATCTGGTCCAGCAGCTGTTGGTGTAGCGTGTGATGCAGGGCTTCCACCTCGCCACGCTGTCGCCGACGGCTCTGTCTTTCAGTGGGGTAAAAATCTTTGCCGGGGTAAGCCCCATGATTTACTTAAATTTATCTGAAATTATTACACGAACATCGGACGAGCACTGGGACTTGTAGTGGCTATTTTGTTGAATGTTTTCACACTGTTTCTTTATGTTTCGACAACATTTAATGACAAATCATTAACATTTAACTAATATCTTACCAGATTTGGCTTGTTGTTCCTCCTCCTCGACGGCGCGCAGAACGGCCGAGTTGGCCAGGTTCAAAGGCTTCGTGATTTGGTCGTCGACTTCAATCCTAGAAAGATTTTTAAATAACAAAGCTATTAGTAAAATGTTTAACAGTTTTAAAGGCACTTTGAATATTGTGGTGACCACTGCTTTTTTATTTGCTTATGTGCTGAACTGCTTGCACTGCTTTTGCACACTGTAGTTTAAAGCAGTTGGCGCCGTTTTTGAATTTGCATTTTCGTTTAAATAAAAGAAAGTCCAAAGAAAAGTGTGTCAATGTGAAATGTTTTAATTTAAAATTTAAGCATTTATTTATATGTTTCTTAAATTTAAAAACGGAATAAACATATTTTTCATTAAAAAAAATTATATACCTGCTAGGACTTCGTTTTTTTTACTTTACGTAACTTAAATCTTTGATAATAATATGTTAATGCTTATGTTTTGGTTATAACTTTAATAAGGATAAGCCAATTTAATTTATTAAAAAGAAAAGCCTTGCTAGGAAGAGACTGATTAACGGTTTATAGGTTTATAAGTTTGTCTTATTATTATTTATGAAGTCCTCCACCCCTTGGCGCAGCCTTCTAAAGAAGACTTTTATGCTAAGCCATAGGCATAAATTAAGGATAGTATCCTTCGCGGTTCTGGCATTGAAAATTAGCAAGCACCCACGCTGACCCCAAAAGGCTAATACAATGTGACAAGTGTGAAGTACGCCGGCGGATATAAAAATGGCTGAGAGCACCGGAAAGTGCATCACATCCTTTCTAGCAACACATCCAGCAAGACCATGATGTTCCGTACAGTTCTTCCGTTGCTCCTGATCCTGATCCCGCTCCTGAAATCCGCCGAGGGCGTTAACAGGATCCAGGTTTGTGGTCCAGCTCTGCTCGATTTGGTGGAGATGATGTGCCCGCAGGGATTCAATGGAATGTTTCAAAAGCGAGACTCCTGTGAGTATTTGTGGTTGTTTTGTTTTTCTTTTTTTTTTTGTTTTGTTTTGCAATTTGAAAATCGACACGAGTTGACTTTTGACCACCTATCATTTGCAGTGGGACTATTTGATTATGTGGACAATTTGGGGAATGAGGATAACTCCGATATGGACACCAAATCCCACAGTTCCCGGCTGAACTCACTGACGGGCATGCGGCGTGATTTCCGAGGCATTGTGGACGACTGCTGCCGCAAGCCGTGCTCCACATCAACGATGAAGTCATATTGCCGGCAGTAAACCCAACCAATTGTTATGATTCTACCCATCAATTCCTATATGAGATATTACGTTTGGTTTATGATAACAGAGTATATGCACGCATTTGAAAAATATTGAAATAAAACTTATAAGCGCAATTTGAAGAAGAAGAATCTTTAATTATTTTAACATTTCATTTTAAGCCCAATTTCATTATCTTTAACTCGAAAGCATATGGATAATACGCTTCTTTGAGTGCAAGGAAATACGAATTTTGATTTAAATCGCAGCAAGTTGGGTGGAAATTTCGCACAAACAAAAATATGCATTACGCTTGCCTGGCGATTTTCCTTAAGCTGGCAAAAAGAGTTTTTAACTTTAATTATAATTTGCTTGAAATGTTTTTGCCACTCAACGCAACGCAACGCAACGCATCGTCTTAATCTGGCTGAAATGTTTTGCCTTCCTCAAAGATAACAAACAGAAATATTTAAGCTAAGAAAATGCGCCTGCCTAGATAAGACCTTAAAGTATTTATGGACAACAAAGTCCAGAGATAATCGCCAAGCTTTAAGCTTTGTCAGACCATTTTAAAGTAAATGAAAATCATCATACCTCACTGGCTCTTGACATTGACCTCTTTTGTCGTCCCTTCTCAAAAGAAAATCACTCTCACACACACATCTCTCTCAGCAATTCAACTTTAATTAGTTGATTAATTTCTAGCTTTGGCAAACATTGCGACAGCCTGATTGGCCGCAAGCAAATATTTGCTGAAACATAAAAGGGGAATTTAATTGATTGAAAATCGCATTGAGGTTAAGTGAAAAATTTGAACAAATATTTGGTTAGCAGATCATATGTTAATGCATTTTCTTTTCAATCGGTTCATTGGTTAACTGTGCGCCTTTCCCAGTGATTCACCGATGGGCAGCAAGTCAAGAGATGCCTCACAACTTTTGGCTAGACGCCTGCCGTTTGTTTGTTGACATTGTTTTAGTTGTTCTTCTCTTTTTTTTTTTTAGTCGACTCAATTGCATTAAATCAGTGCACTATTGCTGCCGAGTGATGAGTCACACCTGCTGACGTCTTGAATTATTTTTAATTACTTTACACACGCAGAAATTAAGGGGTGATTAAGGTAGTTTTTAGTAGATTTAATATGTGAGATCACTTTATTATTTCTCTATATAGTTTGTTAAACTAATTCACTTTGTCATAGATATTAATCACTCGAATTAGTTAGCCCATGAAATCAGGTTGGGTAAGCAAAATATTTGTAATATTTACTATATTTTCTGGCATTTTCTGTTATTATTCATTTAAAACTTAAAAATCTACTCTTTTTTGTTTTATTTATTAAATTTAAACCTATAGAGATAGACCCTTCTTGCTCACTTTTAAAAGATTTTTAAATCAGAGTCCTTTCTTAGACATTTTGATTAGCTCTACAAAGTTAAACTTCCTTAAGCCTCGAACAATCATTAATCTTAAACATTAATTTTTAAGATCCCTCCAAACACCCCAAGATCGAGTTATAATTCCTCCTTCTTGTTCACTTGTTCTTGACTGGCGTTATATAAAAAGTATCTTTCGGGATGTTCCCGCTCTACACGTACATTTTATTTTCGAAGTTTAAAGTTGAGAGAAAAGCCTTGGCTCAGCTGTTTTTGGAAAAGTTGCTCCCTAATACGGGAAAACACGTTACGCACACTCACGCGCGAATATACGAATTGAAAGTTTCACGTTTTTAGTTTTCAGTTTTCAATTTTCCGTTTTGAGTTTTTGGCCTTTCAGTTTTTGGTGTTTGGTAATTAAATTTAAAGAC
The DNA here is from genome assembly GCF_018153835.1 of Drosophila eugracilis. Lineage (NCBI taxonomy): Eukaryota > Metazoa > Arthropoda > Insecta > Diptera > Drosophilidae > Drosophila > Drosophila eugracilis. The sequence goes on along the minus strand of NW_024573038.1, from coordinate 5,912,301 downwards.
TCCGTTGCAGTTGAACACGTTTTGTCGCACGCATAGTCACCGAATAACTGAAAGCCACTTAAAGTTTTTGCTCACCAGAGCAGATCACCACTATATCTATACCTATCTGGCAGATCGGTTTGGTTAGGTGAGGTGAGGTGAGCTGTAGCCGGTTTATTCAAACAACAATTGCAAACAACAATGGCTAAGATATATATACATTAATATATATATAGAGCTGGCGACAGCATTAGCTGCAAATAAATTCAAGTCGAAAAAGCGTCGCCGTGTGTCGCTTATAAAGCTTTTTGGTAATTACAATTAAACGTCAAAGCATTTAATGGTAGAGCTTGTTTTTGAGTATCTCTCTCTCTCTATCTGTGTTTGTGCCACAACAAATTGGCAGCAGTTGCAGTTGCAGTTGCAGTCGCAGTCGCTGCTTCAGTCGACGCTGCCGTTGCGCTGCACTGCACAAAGTGTGAGGGGCATCCGCCCCTTTTAATCTACCCCCCTTTCCGCCCACTAATTAATGTGTTTTGTGCACCTGTTTTGTGGCAGCGGATTTTGTATCTGTCAAAATAGAACAAGCAGCGAGATGGAGGCATTTGGCGGTGTTTGCATTGCCAACGCACCTCCAGCAAGGTTCTTAACTTATATAGTTGGTTTGAAATAAAAAATAAACAACAAATTAGTGAGTAAGGTTGGTAAAAATACAAAATGTAAGATAGAAATATAATATCCTTATAATTTCACTGTTAATGCGGTGTAATTGTAATCAAATATTGTCTAAAAAATGCGAAAATTTCAACTTTTAAAGGGAAAACTCTAACGAGGTAAATGATAATGTTATTGCTTGTTTAATTCGGTTATTAAATTACCTAAAAAATTATATAAATATTTGTTATTGCTTGAGCAATAGTACAGGTAAAAGTGCACTAAAAACTTGGATCATTTAAAAACTTCTAATATTTAGACTTTACTACCTAAATATTAACATGTAGCTTTGCCTTAATACATGACAGCAATTAAATCATTTGTTTAACTATGCACAGTCACTAAACATGTTTAATTCCCTGAGAATCGCTCTCAAGTGACTTGGAAAATCAACTATGCAATTATATATCTTCACTAAGCGGAAGGCAAAGGCAAAGGCCCCTCTCAACCACCGAACCTTCAACGAGCACTCTTCCCCAGCTGGCTGCTTTCATCTATTTTATGAAATTATGCATTTAAATGTATGATAATCATTTCGCTTGGGCACACAGGGAAGCATTATATATATATATATATATATATCTATTTTTTTTCTTTATATTTTTTAATTTTATTCGATGTTACTCACCCCTCGCCGCCGAAGGCTTTCAGTTCGCGGTTCAAGGTGGCCTTCACGTTCTCCTGGGAATAGAGGCCCATGGGCGAGTTGAACTGCTTGTGCACCAGCTTCCGTTGTAGGGCGGCCATTATATATATATATATATTTGAGATATATATATCAAGAACTGCTTCTTCCTGCCGATTCAAGTTGCTCCTTTCAAATGCTTTACTTCGTTTACTCCTTGGCTGACTTTTGTTTGCCTCGCAGCTCACTTCGGATGTCTTCGAAAGTTTTTTCAAAAAGAAATATTGTTGATAAAAAATATTTTTGAAAATTTCCAACTCGTCTTAGTTCCGCTTATCGGTGTTCTTTTGCTTGTTCTTGCTGGCGGTATATGTGGGTTGGTGTTTTGCAAAAAAGAATCCTAAGCACTTTCCCCTACTTCAGTTGGTCTTAATGTTAATCGTTAATTGTCGGTCGTTGTTCGTTCTGTAAATGAAATGCATAACAAAACTGAATGAGATAATGGGGAAATTGAGGGTTTAATTTGAGAAGTAGCGATTGAGAATAATGCGATTAAGTTTCACAGGCAGGCTTTTATGATTCTTTGCCTTGCTAGTGTAAGCTAGTCAAGAGGGAAATTAGTAATTAACTTAAGTTCTCTCCTAATGAAATTAGGCTAGTAATGGCTACTTAAAAGCTTGTTATTGTTTGCTATAGAAACTATTTTGGCAATAAGGGTTGGTTTTTTCAGGTTCTTATAAAGTTTTAAAAATGTTTTCATCTTTAAAACGCTTTTTTTAATGTAATAATAAAATGATATTAAATCATTTCCCTTCCTTTTTTAACCAATCACAATCACGATTCACACATTTTCCATTAACAGGAATATTGATTAACATTTTAACACCTAATTAAAAACCTGCATGTGTAATTTCCCATTACAAATGGCTTATAAAATGATTTGCTTTTATACAGGGATCACATTTTATTGGATATTTCTGTTAGCCTTGTATAACATATCGCTATATTCCTCAGATATATATTTATATATATATATAGAAATCTAAATATAAAGACTAAACAAAAACTGGGAGACTCGTAAAAGTTTTCAAACAAGAGCCAAATAATTTAAGAAATTTTTCCAGCAGCCCGAAACATGCGAAACACTTCAATGTCAACGATCTATATATAACACTTTCTGGCCATCGAAATCAAACTATAGATATGTACATATAGACTTTTTGTATATTATTTTATAAGACTTTCAATTGATTCAGTTAGAATGCACAGCTGTTGGTAACAAATTATATCGTGGATATAGTATTTATTTTTCCAATTTCCTGAGACACTCACTCACTACTGTCACATTTAGAAATGTATCTCAAACTAATTTGAGCACTGGCTGGCTGGGCAAAACAAAAAGAAAGATAAATAATATATATAGAAAAAAATGTTCAGACGATTTTGTTTGTCTTGCTATTTGTGCGTTTGGCCTAAAAATAGTGCCAAAGACAGCGGCAAAATATTGAAATGTGCTCAATTTTTGTATTTTCGCCACACTCATATTTTCCACACACACACACTGAGACTCTCACAATGTCTCTATTTTGAAATTCCCGCCTTGTGTGTCACCTCAAATAAAATTAGCAGCTGTGAGGAAAAGATACTATTATTTAGATTTGCGTCATTTCATGAAGAAATTCAAAAAAAAAAAGAAATGAGAAAAACTTATGAAAATCTGTTGGGGGGGTATTGGTATGGGTAAATGGAAAATGCAATAAAAGATACTTGAAATAATCGTAATGAAGTATTTTTGTGTTTGCTCGCATTTAATTGCTGCCGTGCTGCTGCGGCTGCTGTTGCTGCTACTGTTGCTGTTGCTGCTGCTGCTGCTACTGTTGCTGCTGTGCAGCTGCCACAGCTGCTGCCCCCGTAAGCACGCAATATTCTGACTGGGCCAACGGAAGCGGACCAAGAATCGCACAAATTAATCAACATTTAATAAAATATTATGCAAATTGCACACAAAAGGCAGGAAGGCAGAGGCATATAGAGAGCCAGCAGCAACAAGAGCTTGCCACTTGATGTCCCAATTAAAGTTTAACACACAAAACTCATACAAGCACATACCTACACCCTCATACAGTAGCACAAAAACACACACACCCACACACATAGATACATACAAACAGGTGCGTGCTGCACTGTGTGTACTTAGCACACGAATTGTAAGGGAATTTGCATAAAAAATTCTCGCAAAAATAATGTTTCAAAAAAAAAAGAGCAAAATGAGCGTGAATGAAACGAGAAAGAGAGAGAGAGAATGGGTGGGTGTATGGGTGGATGGGTGTAACCATACCATAAACATAACCCATACGCCATGTGGCAGCAACTCTTTCAATACTCTTTCCCTTCGAAACAAATTACCAGCCCCGAGGACATGTGTACATTCAAATTAAAACAGAGTTGCAAAGTCAAGAGTTTTCCACTTCATTTGTTTTAACAATTTGTTTCGTGCTTTCGCCATGGCAGAGGGAAAATCTGTATAAAAAAAATATATATATATGCTCAATGTTTATTTTAAAAATCATTTTTTACCTTAGCAACAACAGTCAATCAACCAATATGTCACCCAGCATCGCCTTGAGCCAAATTTCAAAATAATATTTCTCTGCAATTACTCAATATGTTTTGGTTCTTAACAAAAATATTTCAAAGAGACATCTCTGTCAGCTTTGGGCAGCAGGTGAAATATTAGATTTAAATTAAGTTATAAATCATTTTTATTGTCTTGATTTTGCAAAGAGAAATTAGGCATTTTATATGCATTTTATTACACGTCTTATCTAGCATGTAAGGAAATTTACTTTTTCTACTTTATTTGGATTTTATTTTTAGTTTCTAAGGAATTTTAATGTTTACCTAAGCTTTTAGGTTAGTTAGTAACAACTTTAGCTCTACAAAACTGTAAGTTTAAAGAGAACTTTCATTCAGTTTATTTTACTGATTAATTCCTGGCAATACATCTCCTATATACCATCCATTTCTTCTCCCCAGAGTTCTCCGAAAAGCCATTAAATACTATATTTAAATGTATATGGTCAGGTGAGAGTATGACGTCTTCCCCATAACCTAATTAACATTTCTCCTCTGTTCATTTTTCAGTGTCTTTATTTTGGCATCGACATCATTATCATCGCTGGCATAGCCATCGGTTCGACTCCATGGCATGTGTGTGTGTGGGTGGGTGTGTCTTTTTCACAGTGCTATATAAACTATAATCGTGGCTAAGTGTGCAAGAGTGTGTGTACGATTATGTAGGTGTATATATATGTATGTATGTGATGCTTTTTGGCACACACACACACACACATATGCATTGGAATCAGGTGCAAATATTGTTAGATTTGCGTAGAGACGAGTCGAGACGAGGCATTTCAGAAATCTGGGTGTCGACGCATATGCGGATCTCATGGATTGCGCATCCCAAAAACCAGAAACTAGATGAAAGCAGTTGATTTTGCCAGCCATGTTTTTGCTGATTTAATTATTAAAATTCAGCATTGTGCAATGGCAGCTCTCGTTTTTGTGTTGAATTGCTTGAATATTTCATTTTGGCCACTACACAAAAACAAAAATATTTAATTAAACGATGTGCCATTTTAGGCAGCTAAAATTGAATAGCTAAGGAATTTGATCAAGCGGAAAGAGTGTTTAGTAATTGAATGGGGGAAAAAACTGATTTGTATTTTAAAATTTCAAACTAAATTTTTGAGAAGAAAAGAGCCTTGTTAAGGGGTAACTTATTGTAGAAGAATTCTTCTATAATTTATTCCTTGTTTATCACATTTCTCAAAATCCCACATCTTTGTGTATAATTATATCAAAAACACATTATTTTATATATTTTTAAAGAAATATTTCTGTTTTTTTAACACATATTCATCAAAAGCAATAAATCAAAATTTATTTTAAGCGAACATTAAAATCTGAATCTTGGCCAACATAGCGAATGTTCCTGCATAAATTAGCTTAAAAACTTGATGGAAATTCGGGCTAATTTGTTTTCGGTGCAAGCCACTTGTTTTCGGTTTAGAAAGTGGGTGATGGGCGTTGCACTTAAGCACACTAATATTCACCAAATAAACACACACACGCACACACTGTGTGGCTTAAGTATAAACACACACACGGACACACATTTGTACACTTAGGGAAAATACGTATTTATTTGTTTTAATGTGGGTGCTTACCGTCTGTTACAATTTGGCGCTGCTTAATCCAAAAATAACGCCAACCAATTGCGAAAGTTCTGCTCCAGAATGCTGCCTCACCCCATCACGCCCCCTTTTGACCGAGCCCCCTCCTCACCCAGCTGCACTCTTTCTTATTGCACTTTCACCACCCTCCACCCATCGCCTAACACTCCTCTTTCTTTCAAAATGGGAGTATGTGTGGGTGAGTATGAGTGTGAGTATGGGGGGGATTTCGGGGGATTTTGGTTTTTGAAGGAGCGCGAAAGCGAACGCGTCCGCCGAGAACCGGCGTTTTGTAAGCGCACCATCGGCCAACTGAAACTGAAAATGAAAATGAAACACCAAATAGCAGCAAATAGCAAACAGAAGCGAAGCAGCGGCACAAACGCTAAACTTTACGCAATGATCATCGGCGGTGGCGGCGCCTTTTGCTTTTGTTTTTGTTTTTATTGTATTTCGTTTCATCAGTCTACATTTTCACATCTTTGGCACCGCCGTGGAAGAGGAAGACAGCGGGCAGCAGCAGTAGCAGTAGCAGCAGCAGCAGCAGCGGATCGCAGGAATGTATCTGTATCTGCGGGCAAACGAATGCGTGGTCTCAGATAGAATATGCCACACTGGCGGGCATTAAAAAGTGCAATGCAAAGGGATATCTGATTTTTGAGTTAGAACAAGAAAGTAAGTAAGTGTTTTGTGAGAGCAATGAGTTATGTGTGGGATATCTCCCAGTAAGTTCGAAGAAATATAAGGCAAGCTTTTTATCAAAAATGTTTCACTAAAACAAATGCATTTGTAAATTTGTATAAAGAGAACATGATTTATTCAGACAAAAAGAATTATAAGAACAGCTAAATAAAGTCAATAATTTCTAGACAAAAAACAGCAAAACTCTGCAGACTTATTGATACATTTTGCAGGCAGAAAACGAGAGTTCAATTAATTAAAATGATTTATATGCAAAAGACGAACCGCTTACGCACTTGCACATATTGGATGAGTGACTTTTATTACCTAATTAACAAGAACGATGGCATTAAATTAAAATACATTGAAGAGCATTTGGCAGGTATTCAAAAACGAAAGCAGAATCATCGCCTTGATGGGCAAATCATTGACTTGAATTCAAAATTCAAGAGTGCAGGCAAAGCGGATTAAAATGTTCAAAAGCAAGGCAATGGAATGATGAATATTGTGTCTGAAACACCCACATTTCCTAAGGAGTGATTCACGGGGTGGGACTATTTATCGACCCGCCACTGTTAGTTTGCCACATATTTAGACGGATTTTCCTTCCTTTGCCCCCACCCCACTGAACCGCTAGCAAGAACAACAAATACATCGACGAGTAGTTTCAGAAGAAAAGAGAGCAGCAGCAGTAGGAATAAAAAATTAGGAATTATATATAAAAAATATTCGGTTGCCGTCGATGAGCGACAAGATGGAGACAGCGGCAGCGAAAGATGGATAGATACTTTTGTATCTATAGATATAGATTGTATATGCAGGTCTTATGGCTATGGCTATGGCCCGACTATTACAGCACTTTTACTGCCGCTCCCCAGCACGTCTCTAATATTCTATTTTTGAGTGTAGTTCTTGGTTTTTATTTTTTTTTTTTTAATTTTATTTATTTGATTTTCTTTTTTGGCTTTCCACATCCTAGCCATCGATGTCACACACACACACACGCACAACAATTTTCCCCTTGGCTTTTCATTTGGGAAGCAATTTTCCCCCGCACGAAAATAGCAGCAAAAGAGTCCATATAGAAATCGACGGGAAAATCGGGAAGAAATACGCTTAAAATGTCATTTAATTGTTTCACTTGCAGTTAAATGTTTTTTCAGTTTTTCTGCGTTTTTTATTTATATTTTTTTTATTTGCAGTTTTTCAGTTTTCAGTTTTTGGTTTTGGGCTTTTTGGCTTTTTGGTTTCCTCGCGGTTGAAGTTGATTTCGTTTGCCAGCCGTAAAGGCTTCACTTTTTAATTGTGCTTTAAATGCTAATTAGCTTTTGTGTGTGCTGGATGCAAACTCTACACGCGAACACACAAATATATATAATATATATATATATATTTAAGTATATATATTTATCGGTTGGTTTTCCTTTAATGCATTTTATTTAATTAATTTTTGATGGCTCGCTTTCGCGGCTGGGAGTTTTTCATATATTTTTGTTGCCACTATTTGCTGGTGACACATTTTCTGGCATTTATTTTTGGTTTTTGGTGGCGCCTCGCGTGTGTGCAGTCCACAAATTACACTATGCCCCCCAAAACACATATCGAAATGCACCTGTCGCTGATGCACTGGTGTACTGGTGTACTGGTGATGCACCGTGTTTTTTTTTTTGGAACTAGGGTACTCAGAACTCGGAGCTCTCGGCTGGCTGATGTGGTGACCACGTTCGCGACCACGGTGCGAATTATTATTGTTACTCGCCGCTCAACGAAAGTCGATGAGGCTGCTGCTGCTGCTGCTGTCCGACGACGGAAAAGTTCGCGAAAGCAGCAAAAGTTGCTCTTGCTCTAGTTGCTTTTTTATATTTCCATGGAAAATGTGTGATGATGACACCCCCTCGAGCATGTGTATGTGGTCTACCTTACCCTCCCCCTTTAAAAAAAAAAAACAAAAATTTACACCCACTCATAGCTGATTATAAATTAGCCTCGGCCACTGGGCTAATCACATTTTCCTCTGTTCTACTCTCTAATACCCCAAAAAACAAGAACCACTTCAAGCCAAGAAGCTCGAAAAGCGATAAATATTCAGCACATACACACACACGCTGGTCTGTGTGCTAAACCACCTAATTAACAAGACAACAACGATTCGATATATGTACTATATTTCTCCACCTATTCCAACACACACCCATACGTATGAATATATATAGAGGTATTCCATTTTTATATGCATGTTTTTCTAAATATTGAACATTTATTTTTGGATTTTTGGAAAGCCATTGAAAACAGTTCTTATGCCCTGCCAAAACAACAGGTCATACTGGCTAGTCGCAATTTTTGGTTATTTAAGCTTCGCATTTTTTCATAGCATACTTTTGGCAGCACAAGCTGGGCTTAGATTGGATTTCTATTTGCAGTTGATTGAAGCAAAACCACACACAATTGAAATTTCCTACATGGAAAGAAAAGTCTAAGGTAATGATTTCGAATTTTAGAAATAAAATCATGTTTTTTATGATTTTTAGACTTTTACTACTAACCAAATCAGGCAATATATAGGATTTATATGAGATCTGTGGTTTAAGACATTTCTTATTTCAATATTAATCATATTTTGAATTAATTTTAAATTTAATATGATAACTAGAAGTTCTCATCAGTTATTACTCAGCAATTAATACATTTTCCCTAAGTGTGATATTCGAGTATGGCATTAGACAGGCGTCTATGTCTATTGGCACACGTTTCGATATTTGTTCGTTATCCCGCCCATTGTTTGCGGTTCGAGTATTTTTAGTTTTCATCTGCTTATATTTTTGGAAAATTCGTTTTGCCATCAGGAACAGAATCAACAACTTAGCGCTGTTATTTTGTTGTGCACTTTGCAAATTCACAAGTTCATGTGCTTTCGGTTCGCTCAAGCACAACAATTAGTGCATTCAATGTATTCTCGCCATCGCTCAACTGCGCTCTCACCTGTCCCTCCCCTCAGACCCTTGTTAACCTACTCTGCAACCTGTCAGCGAAATTTAACCCATGCACAAAAAGCTCCGCTGCAGAGCACCTGACAGGCAACTAAGCTGCCTGTATTTCACGCTAGAAAGCCAACAAAAAATAATATGTTTAATGTTTGTGAATGATTAATGGCACATTAGAATTGAAATTGTTTTTGGCCGCGGCAGCACTACCAGCAGCGGCAGAGGAATCCGATTCTGAATCCGAATCCGAATCCGTATCCAAACCCGAGCGAATCCAAAGCGCAGCGAAGCAGTGTATACATTGCTATAATGTGCAAATATTTATATCCCCCTCCTATATGGTATGTGCTCTTGGCTGCTGCTGCTACTGCTGCTACCTGAGTGGAACAGGTGAGTGTTTATAATGTATCGCATATGCATGGCCAAGTGCGGAAAAGAGGCAAAAACCATACAGAAGATACACAGAAAAGCGAGTGAGTATGTGCCCATATAATATAGTGCCTATACACAGAGAACAAAATTAATATTCATTAATCATATTAACTAAAAAGTATACAATTTTTCCCTGAGAAATACTAACTGCTTCCTTAAGAGGCTATCTGAAACGATGCTAAAGCCCACAAGAAGAATGTCCCCTTATCGCCTTTTAAAATGTTATTTCTATATTGTTTAGCAGTCTCTTCAAATCGTATACAAAATATCGTTTTATTTAAGAAAGCTTTATATTATTCGCATGCCATTTATTATAGGTCTTTTGGGATTTGAGTTTTGTTTGGTGTACCCAGTGAACCATACCTTGTGATACCATTTTCCCATGTATTTGCTTAGTCGTGTGTATTATTTCGGCTGCCAAGTTCCGTGCGGCTGTGTATGTCCTTGGGGGCACCCGATGCGTTATGATGGAAGATGGAAGATGGAAGAGCAGTCCCCCAGCCGTTGCTGGCAAACCCCAATTCAAGTTAAAATCCAAACGAACTTTGCCAAATTGCAAAAGCCACAAAACCAAAACATTTCGTCGCCTGCTGTTGAAGTTCCTTCGAGTTGCCTCTAAGAGTGGCAAGAATGGCAAAGGAGGACTAGGAGATGCCTCAAGAAAGGCACAAAGATATACCCCCGATATACATCCCCGGACGCCCCTTCCAAAACACACACACACATACACTCAAACTGGCTTCCCAAAAAGAGTTGGCAGAATTTCTTAATAAACTTTAATGACTGCGGGTGTCCCGGCATGTGTTTGTCACTTTGGCTCAGGGTGCAAGTGCAACTTTGATGGACTCCGGTTACCTGTGGACTTGCTCCGCCACTGCCATCGTCTCATTGTTGCCAGCTTGGGTCTTTTCTAGCCACAACTGGCTGCTCTCCAGGGTCGAAACAACAAACTGTTTAATTTGGCAGCTGCCTGAGGTATGCTGATGTATTCCAAAGTACTTATATTAGCTACACTTTTAGGAAAAAGGTTCAAGGGACTTGATTTACTGTTGAAAGAGAAAGAAGGAAAAATGAAAATTATATTTCATGAAATATTCCTAAATATTATCTTTAGCTATTTAACAAATATCAAATAAAATAACTGCCAATAAATTTTCATAATTTGCGGCTTAACCCTTTGTAAATAAAATGCCAACTACATCACATTATTTATTAGCAAATATTCCCTTTATCCCCATATAAACGCATTTAATTCGCATGAAAATAAATAAGAAAAGCTGCGTTTGATATTGTCATAAATCCAATAAATAGTTAAGTGCTTTAGCCTGTTTCAGACCTGACCTGAGTCGGTTTTAGATACTTTTGCTTGCCATATTATCGCAACAATTAAGAAATATTAAACATGAGAGATAAATGTGGGGTTGTTAGATGCAATAATTATACATCTGAGATAAATTTAAAAGTGATTAATATCTTTCCATTTAATTTCTGTTGTAGAATTAAAAGTTAAGCTAAGTGTAAGCAAAAGGTAAAAAAGGTAAGGCCTTCCCTTAACATAGATATTTAATATATATCTGTTTTAGGCCAATTAATGTGATTTTATAAATAACTCCAATTATTTCGAAATATCCGTTTGCAGGTGGCACCACTCTAGGACCCATCCGGTGGCACCTCGAATTCTGCAACGACTTGTCGACCGACTACTTTAGCCTCCCTGCGGACGTTTGGGAAAACTTGAGAAACTGCCAAGCCAAGTGCCGCTTCCTCGAAGATGGCCGTTTCAATTTCGCCTATAATTTACTTGACCATCACGTACCGAGGTGGGTGGTTAGAGTGTAGGGGGTTGTATTCCGGTTGGTAAGACCATGCAACTAGCTAGTGGAGGTCGTTGGGGTGGCGGCCGCTCATGCATTACTTATGAAACGACTATGGTCCGATACAAGGTATCTTAGTTGCCATTGGCGGCATGTTCTCAGATACCAAATTGGAAACATCCCAATCAAATTCAAATCAGAAAGGCATTCATTTGCATGCGGATTGACTTTCGAGATAGATATGCCTATCTATTATGCATATAATTGCACTGGGATATCCATCTTTCGACGCCAAATGGGAAAACTAAGTTGGTTACCAAGAGTGAAAATCGCCGTGGGAGAGCTGCTTAAATTTTCTTTAACGACTTTGCTATGCACCTTTATGGAACTTTTGGGAACTATGTGACCTGCCCAAACTTTGTAAATGGCGTGGAAATGTTTGAATGTAAGCTGCCTTTTGACTTTAGCAGTTGTTTTCCGTTACGAGTTGAGATATTAAGATTTCCAATAACAATAAACAATACAGGAAGGAGCTTTACAGCCTTCAGTCAATATGATAGTACATCTACTTTGAAAAAATTACAAAACTTAAGAAGAAAAAACTCTGCAAGTTATGGAAAAGTATTTCTGCTTAGAAACTATGCAAAACTAATGTCAAGCCTGAACTTGTCATTGGGATTTTAGCCCAAAAATGAATTTTCACGATAGTAAACTTAAAAATCGATCTGCAAAAATATGAAAATAAATCATTTTATTGCTTAAAAATTATTTAACATCGTAATTTGCATATCTTCTTATGGTTCTTCCACTAACTTACCACTTTTGTTTCCAATAAATCAATTTGCAACTCAAAAAGCTTTCAACAACCCATTCTTTCTGGGAAATCAATTTATCCACCATAAATACTTGATGATTTCCGGTGAATTTACGGCGAAATGGCATTTTGGAATACCCCTGGAACAGCTTCTCTCATCCATATGCATGCTGGCTCCACCATAGTGAGACAAACATCCATGACTCCTTCGACTTGGCCAGGCCATTGGCAATGACTTTTTTATACGACTGCGATGCGGTTTTCGTCGTTTAATGGTCTGGGCCATAAAAAAGGAAGCCGGAACCTTTCTTACATACAACCCCTCCACCTTAGCAGCATCTGCAATCGTTTTTATTTAACTGCTGACTTGTTTGCGCAAATTAACACATTTATTTACACCACAATTTGTTGCTTAAATATTTATTGAAAGCGGTGACGAAACGGAGACGAAGCGGAGACGAAGTGGAGACTTAGTGGAGACATAGCGGAGACGAAGCGGAGACGTAGCGGATACGTAGCGGCTACGTATCGGAAACGTAGCGGAGACGAAGCAGACACCATTGGAAAACAAATTGACCAAGGGCAGTAACGTTAAGATTAACATTAAAAATTTTTCGTTTATTTCATATACAATAAGTACATCCAGATAAACATATACATATACATATACATATCCAAGTCCATACAATACACATATACATTAAGGGCATATACACATATATCCGTGAATACACATGCAGAGACGATTCTTTGTAATCATATCACACACATAAACGATATGGCACGCATACTGGCCCATATGCAGCATAATTGAGAGTAAATTAGCGCTATACTTGTATATAGGAATTGCTCAGCCCGCACGGCTTTCTCTTTGCTTGTTTTTTCGCTCTCACATTCCTATTTCCATTACTATCTAGTAGCCCATCGCTACACTCAGAGAAATTATACTGAACTTACAAAAAATAATATATTAAAAATTATTTGTAATATTATTATCATATTCTAAATCTATTATCGGTAAGGATTAAAAATGGAAAAAAATTAAAAAAAATAAAAATTTGTAAATTATTTTAAAATTTTGTAGTGTAGTCTGAAAAGCTTAGTAATCAGATTACAGTTAATATCTTCTTAAAATTTCAACAAAAAAGATGTTCTTTTAAAATCCAACCCCATTCGAGCTAACGGTATTCTGTAATTTCCTTATAATTTCCGACTCCTTTATTTTTCTGAGTGCCTGCGGAGCCTGGGGCTCATCCCCACATTGATATGGTTCCGCTTAAGCGAGAACGCTTAAATTCGCTGGATGTGGCAATTGTTGCATCGCCCGGCCTCGAACCACCACCACCACCGCGGCCCCGTGAGCAGGCCATAAAAAACGCCAAGCACGCCGAGCAGCCAGCTCCAGGATGTGGGCAAACGGTTAGCGGGGGCGTGTCCGTGCATCGCCAGCTGCTCCTTCTCCAGGCAGAGCCGGAACTCATCGTAGTCCAGGCGCGTGATGGCGCAGTAATGATTGAGCATGCAGAGGCCGGGGCACTCTGACCCGGAATGATATCGCACAGCGTTGGCTCGGTGGTACCTAAAGGGGGAAAACGTGGAAAAACCATGAAAAAAATAGCACTGAGTTGAGAGTATGGGTGTCATTTGGAATCCCTGTTTGCTTTAGCCTGTATCGCCGGCCAGTCGGGCTTTCATAAATGCTCTTAGCCGGCCCGCTATCTCCCATTTTGATTTACATATTGCAACACCTCTTGGTTTGGGTTGAAAGCGTTCGACGATGGCCTGATTGAAGGAGACTACCTGTGGCCATCCTCTTAAATTCTACTCTAAAAAACGAATTCCCAGTTAAGCTCTTCAGTCCTGTGGATTGCTTATAAGTTCGATGATTGAGAGCGTTTATACTCCACGGGAATGTGAAAGGTTCATTGAAATTAATTTATTGAAAGTTACTTTCAGTTTGAAGCTTTTCCTTTTACAATCACTTTGTTGTATTTTTCTTTGCGTTTAAAGTTAATCCTTTAAACTTAATCCAAACGTTTGCCTAGCGGATACATACTGTACAATGTTCGTTCATATAAATTAAAAACAGAAATTACTTTAATCATTTCTTAAATTGCAAAAAAAACAGAAACTCAATCAACTTCCTAGATAAAAAGAAATTTCATTTAAAAAGCAGTTTCTCTTTGTTCTTATGTAAGGAAAGAAAATCCGGGAAATTAACAATGAAATGCCCAATTAGTTGTGATGAAAATTATAAATGGATTCGCAATCGTTAAGTTTTTCATCGGATTTTCAATTTTTCAAACGGATTTATCGAATAGCACAGCTGGCTAAGGAAAAAAGTGGGAACACTTTTTGCCAGTGGGCCTTGTAAAGTGAGAACTGGACTTTAAAGGGGTAAAGGGTTACGAAAAAATACAAAAGAGGTTAACGTTTTTTAAAGACATAAAAACGGCCTAAAGGCTTTATGGAAATTAAATGATTTTTATGATTTAAATAAATATTTTTTCTGCCATAATAATAAAAATAATAAAAAATGCATTTCAAGACCGCAAAGGAAGGTCGTTTTCAGTATTGTTAATTAAATGAAAACTGATTAAAGACAAGTAAAAATGCATTCCCCTTTATTCCTTAAAAGTTGTGTGTGTTTAAAAGATATAAAGATTTTAAGCCCGTAGCTAACATTACGCACTGCAAACATTATTCCCCAACATAAATGTCTTTTTCACAAGAAAACCTATCTGTGGGGTCCAAGGATTACCGGTTAGATCCATCAACATGGACATAATTCGCCCCTAACCATTTACCTGATGAACGATGAAGGGTCGGTGCCCGTGAAGCGTTCAGCGAAATTGTGCAGAGCTCCGGCGGATATCTCCGTGAGGGCATAGTAGTGCGTCAGGTTGTACTCCGATTGCCAGGTGGGCTCGTTGGCCCGGTTGGCCAATGGCAGATCTAGCCAGAACTGTGTGTAGTCCAGCACCTGGCCACTTCCCGTGTCGAACTTATAGAGCCGCAGGGCGGGATTATTCGATGAGCCGATTCCCGCCTTGCGGGGCACTATCGATGGGGCAATCATCAGCCATGAAATGGGATTGCCTGCCAGCGGAAATAAATGTTAGTTGTATACAAAATTTAAGGCACAACTTTTTCTCCATCGGCCAAAAACAACTGTGATTTTTCCGAATACGAGAAAATGTTTGTTTTTAACAGTGAATGAAAAATTTCTTTAAAAATGTATAAAAGAAAAGGGAATAAGGAAAGTTAGATGGCTGGCAAAATTACTTGTAAAGAAGATGAGAGGATAATACTAAACCTTTGGCATCGTAGATGAGACGGAAGGTGTCCGAGTGAAGGTGTCCAAAGAACTGACCCTGGATTACCGGAGCAAATCGACGGACCATCTCCAGATAACGCTGGTTGTTGCGTTCGGTGAATGTCAACTGATTATGCTGAGAGCCCAGATGACGTTCATCAACGCCCGGCGGCATGTGACCCACAATATAGACCTGGGGACAAGAGTCAACAGAGATTCGGTTCATTTAATCCAACTGGTGAATAAAATGAAATCAATTCCTGCCTGCTGGAAATTAAATATTATAATTAATCAAAAAGGGCAGCCTGCTATCCGATTGGCTTTCCGCTGGCATGTGATAGCCGCCGGTAGGTAAGGAAATAAAAATATTCAATATTTGCATATGAAAAATCCGTTTTAATATCTCGTTAATTTCAGGAAAATGTTGTTGGCTTTGCCAGAGCAGCAAACATTAAGTTATTGTTTAATATTTTTGAATAAAATTTAATTAATAGATGCAAAGTTAAATACCGCAATTTACTTTGTAATTGAGTTAAGTTGCAATATTCGTAATAATAATCAATGTCGGAAACGGACTTTAAAAAGAAAAATAAGTAATATGATTAATTATAATGATTTCTGTTTTAAAATATATCAATAATAATTTTTGTAACTTTTCCTACCGTTTCCTGTTTCTCCTTGGACTTGGTTAGCACCTCCTCCAGCCAGAGCCACTGTTGCTCCGCCAGCAGTTCATCCTCGGCAGAAATGGAGCTGACCGATGCCTTCGGCTCTGCGAAGTAGTCCGCTGGCCATCTCAAACTCAACGATGCCCTGGGATCCGGATCGGGATCGAGTCGCATAAAATTCGTGTTTAGAGCTACGATTCGCAGACGACTCTTGGTCTGCTCGATGGAGTAGTAACCACCCTGATCAAAGGTCACCAAGGCCTCTGAAGGTAGCCAATGACGCCACAATTCCCCCAATCTGCGATAGCTGCCACTGCCATCTTCGTGGCCCAAAACTGGAAATATAAACTGCGATGAGAAGCTGCGTCCTAGCAGTTCTGTGATATTTCGCAGGATCTCGTGTTGCTTTTGCTCGGAAAAGGGTTGGGCGGAATGTGAGAGGGCATCTCCTGTCCACAGGACAAACTCCACATTGTCGCCTTGCTTGGCCTTCATGGCCTTCACTGCGGATTCGATGAGGCTCCATGGACTATCGCAGTTGTAGTGGCCAAAGGGCCCAGGCGCCTCTGTTGCCGCATTATTGGCGTTGGAACTGGAAACCGATCGAGCCAACTCCCAACAGCTTCTGTAGATGTCGCCCTGCGTGGAGTACAAAGTGTCCAGGTGTAGGTCACTGATGTGCCAGAAATAGCCTGTAACGGGAGTGAGTTTGATGTTATGTAATAAACTTTAAGAGATATATCTTTCTATTGATAATCATAATATACCAGAAAGATGAATAATTTTATTTACAAAAATACCAAACAGCTAGCCAATTTTGTGTGTATTTCTCTTTCGTGAAGTAAGGATCTGAGATTAGATTTTAACTTTGGCTAAGTCGGGCAATTCCTGGCCGGGAAAGGCCATTCCCCCGGCATTTGCCCGCCGGCTGTCCGAGCGACAAGAATAAGAAAAACCTGGTAGTCTGTCAGATTTCCCTGCAGCTGAATGGTTGACTGACCTAAAGTCAGCTTCTTCTGCTGTCTACCTGGCCAAGTCGCAAAGAACGTCACTCAATTAGCGAGGCAACATTTTAAGCGCTGGCCAGTGTCAGAAATCAGTTTCATTTGGCATGCCCATCGATCGGTTTGCCAAGATCAAGCGCAGGAGAAGTTCGAAATAGGATCTAATACCAGAAATATTGGCGGCATACCTTTTATGCCCGGTGAGAGCACGGACGGAGGAGTTAAAGATCGAGCAGGATGAGCCTGATCAAATTGGGTCTGGCCCTGCTGCTCCTGGTAGTCACCGTGTCGCAGTTGCTGCAGCCAGTCCAGGCACGCAGCAGGGTGTGCGGCGAGTCCTTGATTAGGGAACTGGAATCGATTTGTCGTAATGGCTTTGCACGCAGGCTCAGGCGGAGCACTGGTAAGTGGAAAGTTCTTAACCTCATTTTGGTGGACACCTAACACCCTTTTTTGTCCAAAGTGCCGAAGGATAGAGTGCGAACCCTTCTCCGTAAGCTCCAGCGACCTGAAGAGGATTCGGAAACGGAAAGGGAAAGGGAAACGGAAATGGCTAAGAAGCCACCGGTTGAGGGAAGAGGACGCAGGTTGAAACGTCATCGGCGCCGCATTGCCCACGAGTGTTGCAAGGAGGGCTGCACCTATGAGGATATGTTGGACTACTGCGCCTGATGACCAGATACTAGAGACCAATTACCAGATCCCAGATGATGATCCGACATGGCTGAGTTTTTGTGGCGGCAGGGGGCAGATTGGCACGATTGGACAATACCCAGAGGCACCCGAAAGGCAGGCTTTTTGCAATTCATTTTCCTACACTTAACCCTAACTATAAACGTAATCGTACTCCCAAATATTTCATTGTAAAATTCCTAGTGGAAGCAAATAAAGTTAATCTCCAAGCAGCAGCAGCAACAAAAAATAAAAAGATTCTTGCCTCTTTTTTTGGCCCGTCGGGATTCCAGCTGTGCGGCTCGGGAAATCCCCGACCCATCAGCACCCCAAAAGAAGAAACCACCAAACACCCACAGGCAGCTGCCTGCCATTCAGCACCTTCAGTGCGGTGCCCTTGTTTTCCGAGAACAATAATGAAAATTATGAATTTTTAATTAGATGACGTTCTGATTTTAATAAGCAAAACAAAGGTGCGAGCAGAACGAACGGGGAATACCCTCAGTTTTCAGTTTCATTTTTGCCCTTTTTTCATTATCGAAAGTTAAAAACAAGCAAACAACTTCCAATCAGCAGCGGGGGTTTTTCCCACTGATAAGATACAATTTAACCAAAGATTTGCAGTGATAATAATTCAGGGATTACAGGTAAAATTCTACCTGGTTTTGCCGGCTCAAGTCGGCTTATCACATTCAGAGGGACTTTGGAAAGCCATAAAGTAGCCAGGACAATGAGATAACTGAAGCGGCGTTTGAATTGTTTTCCAGTCAAAAGCAATTGAATAAGTTAGCTCTTGTTTTCATTTAAATGGGAAAATGCGAAAATGCGAGAATGACGACTCACTTTCAGTGGCCGTAAAAGTGGTTATTAAAATGAGACAGTTTTGGTTTTTATTTCACGATTTTAAGCCATTTCCAATGTACCATAATTCTGAATATATTTTGTAATTACATTTTTAATTACAAAAGGAAGTACAATTATTTAAATATTTTCATGCTGGAAAACATGTAGAAAGTTTCTCTGCTTATTGAATTTTTGTCGTTGGCTTTTCTGACAAACATTTTGTGAAGTTTGAATATTTGTTTTTAGGAAATGTTAATCAAACTTTAAGGACCACAAATTGCCAAGTTTACATTTTAATATTCATAAACCCAGTTAAGCCACTGAAATTGAACTTTATGAGGTTTTTTGTGCTTAAAGTTTCTCAACTCAAGATGATTTACTGGCTCGGCGAGCCAAAAATTGCTGAACACCCTGGTCATGCCGAAGGGAACTCGATGCACGTCATCTTGTTTTCCAGCAATCAAGATTCCTGCGTTACTTCTTGGCTGGGAACGTAAACAAACGTCAGCTGATATGCGTGAAACCCTCTGACCCTCCCGGGCTGAACCTGTCCCACAGCCACAGACATGCCTGCACGCCGGGATAAATAACAACTCACACTCAACCGAGACCTGGACGAGAAACTAGACCAGACCATAACTGGAACTATGCTGCTAACTGACATTATGGCTAACGCATTTTGACAGTGCTCAGACGTTGGACACGAGCAGCTGACATTCAACTCGGTTCCACATACCATCATATATAAAACCCACTGCCGATGGCTGGGATTCAAACAGTCGTAGCCAGGCCACTTGGCAGACATCTTCTCCAGGTTACACTATCCGCTAAACACTCACTCACTCACTCATGGCCAATGGAATGATGTGTTATCGGAGTGGGAGGATCCTGCTGCTTGGCTTGGTGTTGGTTATCCTCATGATCGGCAGTGTGCGTGGCACCATGAAGTTGTGCGGCAGCAAGCTACCCGAAGCTCTGTCCAGGCTGTGCCTTTATGGCTTCAATACAATGACCAAGCGGACCTTGGGTAGGTATTTGGTTTATTATAAGCAAACTCTTACTCTCTTGAAACACCCTTAGATCCCATGAACTACAACCTAATCGAGGGCAACGCACTCAACCTAGGCTTCGATGAGCGTTCCCTACTGGACCGAATATTAAGTGACAGTTCCGTTCAGCTGCTGAAGACTCGACGAATCCGGGAAGGAATCTTCGACGAGTGCTGCCTTAACTCGTGCACCATGGAAGAGCTGCTATCATATTGTGCACCCAAACCCAAAACGTAAACCCCTTTTATTAACCCTCTGACGACACCTTAGATTACAGAATCACTGAAACGACCCCGGAATGTGAAAAGCACTCATGTATTCGTAGTTGTTAAGTTCGTAGTGAAGCCAACTCAATTCCAGTTTTGGGCTATAATATACGAGTATATATATATATGCACATGTAAGTGGGATGTATGCGCATAATTTATGATCGGAAATCAGAGACAGACACGCGAAATGAATCGGAACACGGGATGTTATGGATGTAGATATGATGGTAGAGGGCCTCTGAATGCATCGCCTGGGTATAAATTATCAAATAAATTATGTATTCAAACTGCTGCAGATTGGCCAACTTGATTGGTAATTAAACGTGCATTACATTGATTTTTCATTGCCAGTTAATTATTTATTGGCCCATCAGCCGGATTTCTGTTGAAAAGGAAGCCAACTCTGCAGGCTATAAACTGAAAGAGTTTTTAAATTTAAAAAATCTAAATGAACTCCATTATTCAGGAGGATAAATGAAACTTTTTAAGTCAGTACCTGGGAGCGTCATAATTGCTTTTTAATTTTGGAATTCGCTAGAAGCTGAAACAAAGAGCAAACATAAATTGGTTTCATCATCATGATTGAGCGATTAATTTATAAAAATAACATTTTAGGCTTAATTACCATGACATTTCAACAATTTTTAGCAATTACATTATCTAATTACCATCTGCCATAAATGACATTAACAACATTAAAAGGTTTTAATGCTTTAGTTTTAGTTTATTTTTGACATTCAAAGCTCCATCATGTCTGCCAATATTAAAAGATTTTTCCTTCTCATTACCTTTTTATTGCTGGTCAACGAGGTATGACTTTCCCTAATCTGGTTCATTAATAAGAGTAATTCAAACTTACAGATCGTTACGAAGTTTGAGTTTACGAATATTAAATGCACTTCCCTGGACACAGAGTTCGATGACTTTGAGCATTGCTACCTCAAGTCGGTAAATCGTACATATAAGTACATGTATATAAAAGTCAACTTGTTCCAGACTCCGGTTACCAAAGTGAAAGTAGGTTTAGCCCAACAGCTCTATGTAATTACAAATAATCTTTATACTTCTTCGATTTGAAGGTAAACTTATCGTTGAAAAAACGTTTTAGTGGATACAAACCCTTTCTCTATAATGTTACCGTAGATGCCTGTAAGTTCCTGGAAAATCCAACTGCTAATAAAATCGTTAATTATTTTTATGGATTCCTAACAACCCACACAAACATAAACCACACCTGTCCCTTTGATGTAAGTAAGATACTTATCTTGGAGCCAGATTTTATCTTTCTTGCTCTTTCTTTTAGACCGATCTCATCTTCGATAAAATAAGCAGCGAGTTTATTAACCACAGGTTTACGAACATTTTGCCCTTTCCCGAAGGCGACTATCTTTTGGAAAGCAATTGGATTGCCTATGACAAAAATCGAGCTGTTATAAAGATTTTCGGCACTCTATCCTGAAGGTTGGCGCCCCGCACCCAAAGATAAAACTATTATAGAATTTTAGCAACCTTTGCTAATGTTTGTCAAAGCCAAAAGCAGAATAAATATAATCTTCATAAATTTTAACATGCAACAAGCTATTAAAAACATGGCTAGTAGTATATATGCACATGGTTGGTCTGAAACCGGATACAGAGGCAATTGGTTAAAGTGGAACAGTTGTCAGGACGTGTTTTCGTGTCGAATCTGGAGTTTTAGTTTCTGGGAACAGCGCAGTACTCCAGGAGGACCGAGATGTGACATTTATTTCTGCAGCATCTATCCACAATGCCCATCCGTTGACGAGTTCGCCGCTGAGTTTCAGTCAGGGAATTGAGAACGCTCCCCAAACTATTGCCACGGAAGATTCTGTTTTGCAGTGGTTCTGAAATAGAGTTATCCTCCACCTCCTCCTCAAACTCCTGAATGAATTCTAGTGGAGACAAGGCAATCGAATCATCGCCGCCTGTGAAAATTGGGACATTTAAAGTAACTCGAAGCTAAGGATCACCTTGTAGAAACTTACGCATGGAGCGTTTATTTTCGGTTATAGTATTGAATTCTTCACAAACCATGCCCATCATTTCGTTCAGCTTTTCACTGCACAAGATTCTTTGTTGCATTGTTGCCGATGAGCTGGCCAGGTGAATCACAGCCAGCATCGAGATGAGTAACAAAGACTTGTGCATGGTTCTAAGTTATTAGCGCTGTGACTTTACGATCGAACGGATTAAGTTGGGTCGAGCCAGGTCAAAGGCAAACTGATGCTGTTTAGCCCAAAAGTACCTGGCTTATATACAGTTTGTAAGGATTCGAGGTCGGGGTCTTGGTCTGGAACATGAGCACTCCGCATGTGTTATCCTCAAAAGTCAGAGTGTCAAATTGTGTTAGTCTACGATGAGCGCATTTCGGAGATCCCCTTCATCTTATGGGGGCCTCTAAACGCCTGGCTAAACTCGTTCAATGTCAAAGCTGACTTATGCAAATAGCTATTGGAAAACTGTGGGTGGGTTGGGTGATGTTGCTGTTGCTGTTGCTGAGTTGGGTGGTCCTGCGGGCGTTCTGCTGTCAGCCAATTAAACAATTTATGTATAAACAGCCAGGCCGTGCTAAGCCCTGCATTTATGAATACCAAATGAGTCCTTGGTCTTAAAGTCCCCCCAACACTTCCCTTACCTTTGTACCATGTACGAGTATACTTACCAATACGCGCCTGGGCCTGGCTGGAGTAGGCCAAAAGCCAGAGCCAGCTGAAAAGACCCAGCAGCATCCTGGCAACGATTTACGCCTCTTTAGAACTTTTCCTTTGACTGTTGTCTTTGCCGTTCACACAAATTCTCGTCTCTCTTTTTTTTGCACTGTCTACTTTTATTCATTAGTCAAAGTTGGTGCTGCATAAATAAGTGATTACGAATCGGATTACGAATGTATGTATGTTGCTATATGTATACATGCTGGGTAATGGGTTCTGAGTGGGTTAAGTATTCTATTTGGGCAGACAGTAGGCGGCTAGCTCCTCGTAAGTGCACGACTTGACGCAGCACTCGTCGTAGACGCCGCTGGGCAAGTGTCTTCTGTGGCGACGCGTCTTGATCAGGACCTCGGATCCGTACAAGTTGGTCAACAGTGGACTAAAGTAGTAGCCTGCAGTTGCCAGCGATTGCCACACATTATCCTCAAGCTGCAACTCGTTAGCCGTTAGGACCCCGCGTTTCTGTGGCAACGAATTGTAGCCATGGGCACACACCACATCCATGGCATCGGACAGGTCAGGACCGCACAACTTGTGGTTCCCACTGGGCAACTGATGACCACTGGCCGGAGTGGCTATCACCAACGTGGTAGTCACGATGGCGATTAGCAAAGGTAGAAGCCGAAGGCCATGAACTGCACCGTTGTCCTTGCAAAACATCTTCAGTCTGTACTGATGGCTGTGACCTGCAACTGGTATTTATACTCGTACCACTGGAATTGTTGGTAACCAGTTGCAGTTCAACGGCCTCTTGGATTTCAACATTGCAACGTTGCATACATAGTCCCCAAAGGCTTACTATCTGTTAGCAGCTATAGCTTAGACATGGGTTGATCTAAAAATGCCAACTTCTATTCTTAGCTTTCCACTTAATTCCGATGGAAAGCAAGCATGCACTGTTATGGAAGTTTTTGGGTTATTGAGATCCCAAAAATGATCTTAAATAATAATGAAAAATCTTTTAAAAATATATAAACAATAAGAAAAAACCTTTTGTTGATATTTTGGCTGCTAAATAATACTAAAAATGGCCAAATGAGGTAAATTTTTGTTAGGAAAGTCGGCTTGTAAACCATTTATATGAAAATCCTGTATAATTTATCTCCAACATCTACCGGAACCTTACTGTTAAGGCAATTAACATGTTTAAGTGTAATCACCGCCAAAAATTCCACCCACTCGATAACCCTTTTCGCCCAACCTGTTACTTTGCCGCTAAGAGGCTCTGACTGCTGTCGATTGCGATTACGATTACGTCCCCCCCGTTTTCCATGGTAGCTTCCCAATGGAGCGGGAAGCTCGATGGCTGACAGAGTGGCAGCCTCATTAGCATGTCGTGGCCAGGTGGAAAGTATGCTTCGATGGTGCTCTCCTCTAAACGGCACACAGTGTGCGAAATCGCTTCGATCTCGCTGCTCGATTGTTGAGTTGCACGGCGATGCCAACAGTTGGTTGCCAGCGCTGCACTCGAAACGTATTTTCCGCCCGACCACAAAGCTCCGGAAAAGCACAAACACAAATCAAAGAAAAAGAAAGAGTCGCGAAGGGAATCGGGATAAAAAAATCGGAATAAATCAAAAAGGAAACATGGTGGTGGACATTAAGATGTGCCGTTTTGATAATGTGCCCTGGGGCTTTCGACTCGTGGGCGGGGCCGACTATGACTATCCGCTGACGGTGGTTAAGGTTAGGCCCGATTTCTGAAAAGACCGAGATCTATATATGCCAGTGCAGCATCTCTTCATCTCCTCATCTCTGTGTCACCTGGGCAAAGCATCCACCTGTGTGGTTGGTTTTTACATTTATGGTTTGGAGAAAATGCGACTAAATCTCATTGCCAGGCAGATTAATTCAGTGTTTTTCGATATACCTATTTTTTTTTTCTGGTTGCAATTACGTAACGCGGCGCGTTTGTCCGTTCCGATTTGCTGCATTGGCAAATTAGTTAATTAAAGTAATTCCTCGCAGGCCAGTGGTCTTTTGTTTATCTAATCGAAAGGGCCATGCATTTGGCCGCTAATGAGCCGCATAATGGCAGCGGCAATAAACTTATTCAAATTTTAATTGTGTTTCAGTTGCAATCGGGCATGGTTCTTGTTGCTGTTGTTGTTGTTGTTGCTGTTTTGGTGGTGCATAAATTGCATTTGGCATTTTCGCATTTTCGTAACATTGTGTTGACAATATAGGCAGCAACAAAGGGGAGCCAAAACATCGGGGTAAATCCGAAACAAATGCAGTTTTTAATTGGCAAAATGTAAAAAGGCCAAAATGCGAGGGTCGCTAAAAAGTCCTTTCCACTCGATTTCAATAAATCAATTTAAGCTGCCGCCGCACATTAAAAACAGTCAAGGGGAAAGGTCATAATTTTGTGTGATTTTTCTCAACAAATTTTGTTTACTTTGGGTAAACAATTTTGTGCTAAATTCACATTTTAAATGCAGTTCAAATTGCAGTTTACAATTTGCATTTTGCTTTTGTTTATAATATTTAATATGTAAATTAGCCAGGAAACTTAGTAGAAATCAAAAGCAAATTCGGTGTATTAGATTAAATTATTAATTAAATGATAAAATCATTTTAAAAATAATCTAGAAAAATCTAGAAAAACCAATGATTGTTGAATGGAAATTAATAACCAATGTTCGATGTGATATCAAAGTAATTATTTTCCTTCCCTTTTAATGTCTTTTTAGTTTACTGAGAGACTCAGCTTTCTGACTTACAAAAACTTAAGCTGTACAGAACCTAAAAAGCACATATTCCTTCTTGATTCCCTATGGAAGTTTATGGAATGGGCAAACAAACACCTCCACATATATTGGCTGTGCAAACACTAAACAATCCTTGGTAATCTTTTGAAAAACCTCTGTTTATTCAGCCACTCTTCAGTGTGCTGCTGCTTCTTCGCATACAGTCTGGTACATACACATATATAGCCAAGCTAAGCCCTAAGCCTGTGTTCTATAAATATTCGCAACCTCCGTTGATGTCGAGTGTTTGCCTTGTGAATTCACCGCTGGAAATTGACTCCGCCATAAGTGAAATGCAAGAGGCCCCTGGGAAGAAGGAGCGCCTTGGTTGTTTTGGTTGGGGTGAAAATGGAAAACCCCCACTGCCATTGCCAGCCATTTTCTCCGTTTTGCGGCTGCTCACTTGCAGTATTTGCATTACTAAGCCCTCTTGGCAGCCAGTGTCGTGACTTTCTGGTTATGAGCCCGGCTTTCACATAACGGAAACGACAACAATCACCGCGAAAAACAATGGCGTTTATTTGCTTATGAAAGTGTTACAAGACCACCTGAATTATACAATAAAAACTTCTAAGAGGTCCCTTAAAGGTATTCGCTTTTCCAATTTCATTCATAACTTCCTCCTGGCCTGTCGTAATCGCTCATATATAGTGGCTATTTTTATACCTTTGAATTATCAAATGAATACCTACAATTTATATGCTCAATTTGGGGCCATTTGTCTGTAGTTTATTACCCGAAAAAGCCATAAAGCTTAAATTGTATTTAGTTGTTATTGTTATTGTATTGTTCTCACAACTTTTCGACATCACGTGGGTTTCACTTTGATTTATAGTTGGGAAAATAAATGTGCCAAAATGGAAATTTGAAATGCAGTTTGTTTTTACATGAGCTGCAAGATAGGTTTCCCATTTTAAAATAAAATACATTTTTATATGGTAAACTTTCAATTAAGAAGATATTATGTTAGCTGTAACCAATACTATATCCCTGGTAAACCTTTCCCTTCTTTGACTTGCCTGAATTTCTAGACAATAACGCCATCTATTGTCTAGAAATTCAACTATTTCCATTCATAATAACAATCCTATAATTGCATTGTTAGGCATGGATAATTCCACTTGATTCACTTAACTGAAGAGTCGTTAATGAGTTGCCACTTCTTCTCGAGCAGCCCTCGTTCTCAGATCTTGGGCCTCCCCGAAACGGAACCCACCTCTTAGGCATTGTCTTCGGTTCGCTTGCGTGTTCGTGATTGTGTGTGTTTGAGTGTGTGTTGGGGTCTGGGTCTTCTGGTCTTTGTTTTGTTGACATTTGGCGCGCGTTTTATTTTTATGCACTTAGCACGCGACGTCGCCGTCGTCGGCTAATAGAAATTCTCCCATTATCGCATCTATTGTGCGAATATCTCGGCCTCGCACTCATTCATCGCATGGCATCCGCATCTGAATCGCTTTTGGTATCCGCATCTACATCCACATCTAATCATGTCCACATGCCTCAACGATAGGTCACCGAAGGCAGCATTGCTGACGAGGCTGGACTGCGGGTCGAGGACATCATTGTGCGCATCAATGACACGGCTGCCACGCCCCTTACCCACGATGAGGCCCACCGCCTTATTATGAACAGCGGCAGCGTCTTCTATTTCGGCGTCTACCGGTGAGCTTCCTTTCTTGGTCGTAGCCGTCGTCCTCGTCCTGGTCTCAACCTTCCTTACTTTCCTTTGTATCCCATCCAGCTGAGGACCATTTATCACAGCTGAGCGGGCTAACAACCCAAGAACGTTTCCTTATACCCTTGCCAACAGTGCTCTAAGATTTTAAGACCATCATAAAGGACAAAAACTTAGAAGGTCTTGCTACATGGACATTTTAATTAACATTTCTTAGATTAATTTACTTTTCATTACCAATTTAATGATAAAAATTAGATAGGCAAAAGTTAAAAAAGCTTTTAAATTGAAAAATAAAAACTACATTTCTCGCTAAGCTACTTCAGTCCTGTCATATATATAACCTTTTAGAGATTTGTTCCTAAGAACTCTGTATAACGAATAACCTTAACCCTTCAACTAACCAATCTTAGAGTGTCCCCAAACCTATACTCCCCCAAAAGGTATTCCAAGCTCAATCTACTCTCTATTTCATAAATTCTGCCCATTTTTTCGGCTACACTGATCCACTTGCAGGGACAACGAGGAGGACGCTTACGAGGTCCTGAAGAAGTTTCCCACGAGCGAGGGTTCGTTGACCATGTCACCAACGCAATATATTTCTCCGTCACCGACTCCTCCAATGCTGTCCCAGCTGACGGAAGCCACAAATGCCCGAGCTCCGGAACCGGAGCCATTCGTCCCGCCTGCCCGGGAATTCGTTCCTATTACGGTGCCCACTGTGGACGTGGACGTACTGGAGGAATGTCGCCAAGCCGTGTCGGAAGTGCATTCGGAAGACAATCGCGGGGATGTATATGCAGCAGGACCAGGACCAGGACCCGGACCAGCTGAGGCAGAAGAAGTCGTTCCCGTCGTCGACGGTCTGTACTTGCCCGATTTGCCCGATCGCCCGTGCTCGGCGCTGTCCGAAAGGCAGGAAATTAAGCTGGTGGAGGAGGAAATTGCAGCCGTGCTGTCTGGCGAGTCGGAGGTGCTCAAGGAGCACAATGTCCTCGGGTGCGTAGCAATTCAATTTCACTCATTTCCAACCTCCTCCGCCCCCATTGGGCCCATCTAGCGAGTGGTTTCACAATTTACTGGCATGCCATTGGCGAGTTCTTTTAACCACTTCCATATGATAGCGTCAATTTCTATAGGATCTTCCCCAAGCCGGGCGTCTGCATGTCCAGCGATGTCCTCCGCTCCCTCAACGAGGAGGTGACCAAGACGAAACTGGAGAAGGACAAGGAGAACCGTCAATGGTCCACCTTCCTCCAACGTCCCAATCGACCAGTTCCCAAGAGCAAGCAATCGCTGGAGGCGGAACGGCATGCGGCAAATGCCTACAAGGTGACGATAGTCAAGTCGGCGCCACGGGAAAAATCACCCATGGTGAGTGGGTTCAGCTTGTGCTTAAATACACTCTCAGTAAAATCTTCCAAAAAGGGAAAATATTTGTTTAAAAAAACTCTTTTTCCCAAGAGTAAAGCTTAAAGCACTAAAAGAGAAATCGTCCTCATTTTATATACTATATATCCCTGAACTATATCCGAAACTATGAGACGATTTCTCTTACTGTATTGTTTGCTGTCGGGATCAGAAGTTAATTTGTGTTTACGTGTGACAGCCGGAAGCTAAACCGGCGCCAAAGGAAACCACACCACCCAAAGAAGAGGTAAAGCAGGAGGAACCAGTGCCGGAGGAGCAGCAGCAGCAGCAGCCCGAACCAGAGCCCGAGAAGGAAGATGAACCATTGCCCACGGACAGCGAAGTGCCAAATTTGGAGCAACTCCCTGAGAGCGAAGTGCCAGACGAACAGCCGGAGAAATCCGATGAGCCCAAGGAGGTGTGCGATGCGGAAGTGGTCCCATCAGAGACGGGCTCACCCGGCGGGCCCGAAGCCACCGAGGTTCCTGCAGCAATAACTCCTCCAGCTGAGCCCGGTACTCCACCCAAAACCGACGAGGAATTGGCCCTGGAACGCCAGTTGGCAGATGTGCAAAGACAGCTGGCTGCCCTCTCGTCACTGCCCTCCACCATACAGTCCACCCTGGATGCGGTGACCAAGCAGCTGGCCGAATTGCTGCCCACCTTTAAGCTGCAGCAGGAGAAGCAGTTGCTGCCACAAATCGATGAAAACCATGGCAACGGGGAGGGCGAGGAAACCACTACCAACACCGCAGGCGAAACGGAGGATGCAGGTGCAAAAAACTATGCCCAGGTCGACAGTAATTAAATTTTTCTAATGGCGCACTTTTGCGTATATCCTTTCCACGAAAAACCTTTCCCCCTCTGCGTCCCGACCCCTTTGTGAATATCCTGTAGGCAAGGACATATCCATATCTGGGACTGACAACCCACTGGGGCCATGTGAGAATAATGAGGATAGATGCGATGCCAATGACCGGGAAGTGGCGGAAATATCGCGCTCCACTGACGACAATCGCCTGGCCAAGGACAAGAATAAGGACGTAGAGAATGGGCAGGTACGGCAGGAGCAGGAGAAGGAGCAGGAGCCGTTGTCCGAGGAGCAAAGCTTCAAGAAGCAGAAGGTGAGTACAACTTACCCAACTGGCCTTGGGAGCCATGGCGAAATGAAATCCCTGGCAGGGCAGTTAATGTAATTAGGCTGTCATGAGTTGGGTCTAGCAGGTTTTAATGGCATTAGAGCCCGGGTCTGTCCGTTTTCTCTACCTGGTTTGGACTCGGACTTGGTCTTGGTCTCGTGCTAAACTATTTAGAGCAACAGGATTAGGCGGCCTGCTTTATGGCAAAGGTCTCATTGTCAGAGTGATGAGGCAGAAAAATATCCTATTTACCACCTCGTTCATAGTGGATTTTTATTTAGTCTTTACCTTGATGAGTTGCTAAAGGATTTGCCAGGTCCTGATTAAATATTAATACTTGTTGATGGAATTTATATTAGTAAAGTTGAAGAAGGTGGAAAAGAGAAAATAAAATAAATATTTATTTCTGAATAATAATACTTTTTAATGGAATTTATAGCGGCAAAGTTAAAGAAGGTGGGAAATATCAAAGTAAGTTGTGAAAGTAAAGAAGTGTTGATAGAATTTGTAAAAGATAAGTTTAGGGAGGTTGAAAAATGAGACTAGTATTTAGTAAACTAAAGGAATGTTGAATAATTAATTAAGTATCAAAGATATTAAGGCTGAGATTTATAAGCAGATATCAATAACTTTTGGCATGAATAATATATAAAGTATTACGAAAGGATTTCTCTAAAAAATCAATCAATAATTAAGAAATATAATATTTAAAATTTTAAAGAGTTTTTTAACTCCAAAAGCACTTCCCCATCAGTCAGCTGTCTTTTTAGAGCAACTTTTAGAGCAACCAAAAAAATGCAACTTCCTGATTTATTTCTTTTGAGATAGCAGCTTAACTTTATATAAAGAGTCCTTTCAGCCAGAGACTAGAAAAAAAAGAGAGTTGGACTTTCTGCAAGGCATCAAACTATTCGGTTGAGTTCCGAAGTCAGTTTTTATCCCGAGAAGCTTTGAGCCATATTATCCAGCTGCGGGCAGCTGGACCTTCTCTCTTGGAGCTTTCTCCGTGTCCACAAATCAAATTAACTAAAATGCCATTTGGTTTTTGTCTTTTTCTACTTGCAGCATAATGTGCGCTTCCAAACGTAGTTAGTTAGCTTTAATCGAGTTTAAATTTTGATAAATTGCCAACAGCAAAATATTTGTAGCGTTGTGCCCAAGACGGTTCTACTAGTTTTGAATAAAGCCCTGACAGCGGCAGGGGGAAAAATGCAGAAACCAAAAGACAATTAGTAGGCACCAAGTGGAAAGCCCTTCAACATTGTTTCATCTACTTTTTTTCTTCCTTTTTCCCCATGGCCCTCACAATTTTCTTTTTTTTTTTTGCCTTTCACCCCGTGGGTGTGTGCGTGTGTGTGTTTGTGCACTTTCCGCCCGTCTGTTTGGTTTTGCTAGAGACACGATGTCATTGAGGAACTCGAGGAGCATTTGGTGCGCAAAAACAATCCCCGGCGGTCGAAGCGGGCCTTTGGGCCATTGGTCCCATCCTCGGAACGCCCGTTGGTCCTACCCGGCGGTCGGCGTTGGTACCGTCCCAAGGATGCCTACAACGATGAGTTCATTGCCGAGACCCTGAGCGCCCAGGCGGAGCTCATCACGGGCAGCACTCTCGGGTGGGTAAAGTCACTCCCCCGCCCCCCCTCTAGTAACCACTACTATCCCATCATACTGCATCCCCCTGCTTATTGCGGCTAGTTGGCAATGTTTGACCATGTTTGCCGTGTCCAGGGTTGGCCGTCGCCTCACATCTCATCTCATGTCAACGCTTTGCCCACAAAAAGCAAACACTCGCACTGAGGAAAAATACCCCAAAAATATGAATCAAAGATTACTTTTTCCCTCTCAAAAAATATTTCCATCTCTGGAGATTGGAAAAGCTTGAAATTTTTGTATGCTAAGACAAGCGAGCTTCTGGGCTTCTGGGCAATACCCTAATAAGAGTATTGTTTTTCATTTTGTAAAGATTTCTGTGGTAGGCAGAAATAACAAAAAGAAAGTTTTTCCGAAAAATAGAGAAATGCCTTCTCTAAAAACAACTTGTAAATTAAAGGAAAAATTGATTTTAAATTGGCTGAAAAAATACAGAAAATTTATCATAGTAATCTCAGTGTATGGAAATATTTTTTGATATGAATTTTCCTCCAGTGCCCGCCCTTTGGTTGACACTTCACCAAAAACCATAACGCTAGCTCATCCCAGGCATTCATTTTCTTCACTTCTTCACTTTTCCATGGCCACTCGCCTCGCCTCAACTCTTCACATCGTCCATTGCACCATAAATTTGCGCATTAGCAGCTGTCCATATGAGAGTCCGTTGCTGGGCTACGATTCCAGGTAGTGTTTCATTTGGTTGACGGAGCTGATGAAGTGCTCCGGATGCTATGTACCCGTAACCCTATATATACGTAGCCACCTAGCACTCTCATTACGATTATCGTTGGCATTATCGTTAGCATTACGAGACCCATTGTGCATTCGCATTCGCATTCGCATACGTATACGTATACGGATTCGCATTTTCCATCCATCTGTGTGTGTCCTGTCACAAGGCCTGCAGTTGATTTGACTTTCCTTTCTCCGTTCTGGTTGAGTTCTTTATGCATGCCGCCTTTTGCTCCATGGATATCTTTTCTCCTCGCTCTCTGCCTTTTGATTTTCATTGTAGATTGCATTTTGGAATCGTTTGTTCAATGGCGAGCATATAACACGCCAGCGCTTCAGGTAAGTTTTTCATTTTTCACTTTTTTTTTTCGCCCAACCCAAACCAAGGGTTCCGTTTGCCCTGAACTTTTCCTCCCACATTTCCCTCACTTCTCGACTCTTTAATGAGGCTAACAACTTCTCTTTGCTTTTGCTCTGTTTCTGTGTGTGCGTGTGCGTGTATTTGCCCGCCCTTGTCTTGTACTTAACCAATGGGGGAAAAACGGACTGCTCTGGCTCAACTCGGGTCTCAATTCGCCCAGGGAGCTGCAGGGTCTCGGCCTGACCATGCAAAAGTAAGTTGTCACATTGGACGTTTTCTTATGTTCTCCGGTTCATTGCATGCATATGTACGCTGCATCTCGGTCCCGGGAGCACCGCACGGCACGGCACTGCACTGCACTGCACTGCATTCCATTCCATTCCCCAGTTTGTACCACTTGCAATTCCAATTTAACGTTTGGCTCCTTGGCCATCCGCCATTCGCAGGGTCAACTTCATGAAGTACCAGAAGCCGGAGCGCAAAATCGATCTGAATCGCAGCGAGGTGTACAAGTATCTCAATCCGCATCTGGACAGGGCGCCCGTGCGTGGCATTGAGGTGCGTGCTCCTCTGGTGGCCGCCGAGTCCGACATTCGCCAGTCATTGCAATCGTAGGAATGATGTACCACCCGGAATGTTCAACAACAACGCCCCCAATCTCAAGCCAATCCCATAATTACACAGGGGGAAAAAACTATAACATTAAGATAGTTGATGGCAAAAGTTCTAAGATTTGGCAGAGGAGTGTTTAACGTTTTGATAAGTTTGTGCAACCTTACAAGAAGCAAATCCTTATTTTAATCAATGAGTTTTGGTTTCATTACTTTAAGTGTATTTTGTGGAAGCCAATTTCTGTATTATTTGCTCAAATCAAGATTTTTTTGCCATGAATTAATAGCCAATCAATCATCACTTAAGAAGCGGCTATAAATAATAAATGAGATAAGTGCATGGCAGACGTAAACGGAGAACAATATTTGTGTGCCTTTAATATTATCCCAGCTTAATGTTGAGGCCAAATTTAAAAACATTTTATCTTCATTTAAATAAACTTGAAAACGCTTCTCTGCTAAGTTTTAGTTTGCCAAATAAACGACATAGCCCAGAGTAGAGAAATACATTTCTGTTAAAATATATATAAAACCATATATTAAGAAAACTTCAGTTTGTTTTGGAGAGGTTCATGTCCCGATTGAACTGCTTTGATTGGAATATTGCAGTTCCCGTCCAGAACTTGTGTGCTCATTGAACTTTGAAGATGGGGAATATATTATTAGTTATACTGAAATTGGCTTCAGCCAGTGCATTCGATTATCGCTTAAGAAGCTCAACGCGGGTATAACCATCAATATGCCAACAGAAGACGAGTGCGCTGCCATTGTCGAGAGCGGGGTCGCCTAATGCGATATTACATAATTTGTGTGCAACAAGGCGTATGTGTAATGTGTCGTGCATTTCTGTAGCATATCCTCAGGCGCTGGCTGGCTGTTGCAATTTTCTTTCTCCCAGCGCTGCCTTTGTATGTGCGCGTGTTTGCGTTGTGTTTGTCCTTATCCTTATGTGTGTGTATGTTTTTGTGTGTGTGTGAGTGTGGGTGTGGGTGACAAGCTCTTCGAATTTGCATATATTATGGCAAATGAATTGGGTGGCAACAAACAAACAGAAAAAAAGTGGCAAATGACATGGCAAAATGGCAAAATGGCAGCAGCAGAGCCACAATAAACCCGTATTTAGTTACGGCACAAACACTCGCGCCACTGGCAAATCAAAATTGTTGTCACGTTATGATGGAAAACCGGGACGAGCGGATGAGATGCGCACATTTCACTTGCCCCAACAACCGAAGGAACAGCCGGAATGATGAGACACTTTTCTTTTCTTTTCTTTTGCCTTAGCAATAAAAACGCGCCAACGGTTCACGGACTTATTCGTCAAAGGCGCGTATTTTGGCGAGCATCTAAGCAAATCCGTAAAGTCGTAATCCGTAAAGGAGTTGGAGTGCGCTCCTCATGGACGCTCGTCTTGGACTGTCACAAGCGACTTGGTCTTATCATTGCACTAACCACAGGCTGCGTTTTGAGTCGAATTCGTGGTGATTTTTGGGACAGCTTTTGAGTGAGGCCAAACAGCTTTTGAGTTAGTTTTTCCGAGAGTTTTCTCTGTTACGAGCTTTGAGCGGAATAAGTCCCATATGAGCCGTATAAGTCCGACTGCTAGAATGGGGGCAAATCACTCTTGGTTGGGGCAGGCCAGGTCCTTTCAGGTCGCGAAAAGGTGAAAATGCCGGGAATGTCGGAAATAAAATTAAGATTTGTTCAACTTGTTGGCTAAAAGTTTGACTCGGCTAATTTGTATGCTTAATTGCCAAGCGCCATTTACACTAAGCTACGCGCAACGCTTTGAAGTCGCTAATTCAATTGGAACGGTTTAAAGGGGGTTCAGTTTGCCTTTTAATTGGATAACATTTGTAATTCCCCTGGCATAAAATTAGACGCTAACTGTCATTAAAAAATTTATGAAGAGCAAGAAGGGGAAAGTTTCTTTATGCATTTTAGGCTTACATTTATAGATGATCTCCACACTTAAAACTTGAACTAAGTCCGAAGACAGATTGCTAACCCATAGATTACCAATTTCGAAGTTTCTGTCTTAGGGAGATATTTCGCAGTAGGCTGTTAAAAACCCAGCCAGAAAGATCAAACATTTATTTAGGTTTTTAAATTTTTATTTGAATTTGAATAAACAATACTAGACAACAACTACTTAGAAGTAAGTACAAGTTCATACATACAAGTTACATAAAAATAGTTTGGGTTAGGCTCTCAGCTCGAGGCTGCTCCGAACGAATAATCTTTGAAACGTACTATATAGTATATGTATGGTGTATATATAACATAGTCATGTACAAGTACAATGTGTGTGTTTCATTTTTGTGTGTGTGTGTGTGGGTGTTTCAATAACCTGACTACAATTACAAAGAAGGCAAACTTACAGCGGCCACTTCACACGCAGAGCATTCACTTTAAAAGAGAGCTCCGGCTGAAGTTCAAACATCGATTTAGTTATAAACAATTGTTGTTCGTTCGATTTTAGGAGGAGGGGGATTAAGTTTTGTGTGTGTTTGACACTAATTATCACTACGCCAGTTGAAGTTTAAATATAGTTTATGGGCTTCTCATAGTTTTCCACGCTGGGATTGCTTCGATTTGATAAGGTCTAAGCCAAGTTCTCTAATAGTTTTTGTGTATATATGCAAATGCAATTATTGCTAATAATACATGCGATTTATCCAACTGAATAAATAACTTCATCCTCCAGTTGGTTTCCTTTTGTGTGTTTGTGATGCAAATTTGTGACTCTCCTTTCCGTGGGAAGGATATTTGTCTAGTCCTGACAAGTCAGAGGTAACGATTTCCAAATTTGATAAACCATCAACCCATTTTTGGTTTTGGCCTCAAAAATATGCTTTTGCTCTCTCTGCCCCCAAGACATCCTGGTTAATAATCTAATTCTTGATTTCAGTTGCAATTTAGGTACACGTTTCCGCCTTCTTCTGCAGCTCCAAACCTCTTACAATCACAAGGTGCAAACACCCCGCCTATATATCTATATATATTATACAAATATGTATATCTGTATATATATGTATATACGCGATGGGGTGGTTCAGGTGTGTGTAGTGTATGTATGTGGCTTGTCTCTAAATACTAATTGCAGGTAGTTCGTTAACGCTTTCACACCAGAATTTCGCAACAAATATATATCGTATTTGTATTTTGTATTGTTTTAGTTTTGTTTTTGCTTTGCTTTTGCTATGATTTGATTTTTGTGTTTTTGTTTTTGTGTTTTTGTTTTTGGGTGCCAGCGTAAAACGTGGCTTGGCTTTAATACTTTCAATCTAACACTAATTAAGTTCCAAGCAAACCAATCCTAGGCTGGTATGTTGGTTTGTTCATAGAAATCGGGCTCATCGTCATCGTTCTTCTTCATCTCGCTGCCATCCAACTGAAATACAAATTACAATCCATTAATTCATGTTTATGTAATCAAAATTATAAATTCAAATATTTTACCGCTTGCATTTCCTCTGGCTTGTAAAGCGCCGTCAAGTTCTGGCGTATGGGCACCATCATGATCAGGAAGAAGGGGAAGGCCAGCGAGAACTGGGACGACTTCACGGTCCACAGGAGCACGAGGCACAGCACCTGGATGGTGGTAAACAAATGCAACTTCCAAGGACGCAGACGCTTCACATATGGCGTGGGTGGATAATGCTTGACTGGCATGAAATACAGTCTTATTCTGTAATATAAAACAAATTTACGTTTATAAATAAATTAATTACTAAGTTAATGATCCAAACTCTTACCGCTCGAACAACTGCACTCCGCTCATGGAGGCCACACCCATGTACAGGAAGACTCCGAAGAGCACGGCCATGGGAATCAGTCGCAGAAGCGGAGCCATCAGCACTGAGAGACCAATCATCAGGCACACAAAGAATCCAGACAGACGCTGCTCCTTCACATCAACGATCCTGGGTGATTCTCCAGGAGCATGGGTGCTGTTCAAAGGAAAATTAAGTTAATATATAAAATTTTTATAAGGAAACCCTCCCATCTGCACTTACCGTGACATAATGGTGACGGAGGACACATGGGTCACCGATCTTACAGTGGCAGCACAATGCCAAGGCATGCCAAACAGTCCACAGGCGCAGTTAAGCAGGCACAGCAGAACAATGTCCCAATGCAGGCCAGAACCCTTCTTTAGACCACGATCGGGCTTATCCACAATCAACTCGGAGATCTGCGATTCCATGAAGATAAGGATATAGACCAGCAGGGCGGGCACTACGCAGGCAAATGGTATCCACGTGGAGGAGGTATCGAAGCCGATGTACCAGCCACGCTTGGAGGGATCGCTGGGCGACAAACCCTCCGGAACCACCAGCTTCTCCGTGTACACAGCAGGCACCAGGTAATCCACCAGCACGAAGATGGCAATGGAAATGGGCACACCGAAGTCTCCGAGGGCACGACGAGCATTGCGACCCAAGAAGTGAGAATTACGGAAGAGCTTCAGGTAGTAGGCGACCACAAAAGTGGCCAACGTAAGGATGGTGCAGAAGAGTGCAGTGTTCGGCTGATTCTTGGGCAACGGTGGTGGACCAATCGGCATGGCCGTCGTGGAGATATTCATCACCATCTGAGTAATATTTGCTGTCACACCGGCGGTTGCATTGAAAAGACTTCTATTGGTGGCATGGTCATGGGCAACCAGCGTCGGCGGCGGGAGATTGTAGTCCGGCAGCAGGGGATTCTCTTTGTAGATCGAAACCAGTTTCATAAACGTTTCCACAATATAGATGAGCGTGATCAGTGCCGAGAATATCTCCTGGGTGAATCTCGTCAAGAGGCGCACATAGACACTGCCCTCGAAAGCAGAGACCGTCAGGGATATTATGATCAACCAAACACCGACGTAAACTCTCAAGGATAGGAAATCAAATTCATGTTTCGTACAGAAAACCATTAGAGCTTCATCGAAGAGCAGCAGCGGTCCAGTCGTTCCGATGATCACAAGCGGTTGGCAGGAGAGACAATGGAAGACGATGCCCACCAGGGAGCAAGAGATCAGCGTCTCCGAGATACCAATCCAGCTGTTGGTCTTGGCAGAAACGAGACCTCCGAAAGTGATGGCGGTCGAAAGGCAAGCGAAGTACATAAAGATGGTGGCCGCCAGGGTTTCCGTGTTCAGGCCATCCAGAATATCACTCTTGTACATGGGCATCCTTCGTTTCAGATCGTTCCTTAGACCACCCCACAAACGGCCAGTCTTCTCCAGCGGACTGGGCTTCTTCTTCTTTCCGCCATCTTCGTCATCCGATCCGCCATCACCTCCTCCATCGCCACCGCCAATCGTAAATCCGATAGCTCCCAGCGTTTGCTTCTCTAGCAATGCCTTCTCCTCATCCTTGCCAATCTTGATCATCTCACTGTCCCGCTTCACCTGCAGCGCCTTGATCTTACGCGTGCGGATCCAATCCTTCTTGGCCTTCAACTCCTCGAAGGGCAGCAGATCGTGACGATCCCAATTACCGGGCGGCAGGACAATGGAATCATCCAGGAACTCATTGATGGCCGATAGCAAATCCTTGCGATCATCAGCCTTATAGGCAATGGAGTGGAAGTGCTCGTTGGCCATCAGCGTGGAGATGGAACGACCCACTTCATGGTAGTCCAAGTCAAAGTTACGCGGTCCCAAAAGCACAAACATGAATCTCACGGGGACAGGAACCTCTGTTAAGGTGGGCATCAGGACACCCTCCGACAGACGGACAAAGGCAATGGTGGGCTGCTCCAGAAACTCCACGGCACCAACCTTTAGGGATATTAAAAACAATCATTAATAAGGAACTAGGTCTGAATACTTAATACAACTTACCAAGACAGTGGTGGCTTCAGCTCCTGCTGGAATTCTCTTGAGGATCGTGTCATTCTGCAGCTTCTTGAGATCCTCCTGCGACGAGGAGTACATATCATCCTTCATGTCGATCTTAAGCTCATTGCTGCGTTTACTGCCGCCAATCTCGTTGGCCGGCATGATCTTGATCTTCTTGTCATCCGTGCCACCAGACAAATTCTGTGGAGCATTCGA
Source organism: Drosophila eugracilis (assembly GCF_018153835.1). Classification (NCBI taxonomy): domain Eukaryota; kingdom Metazoa; phylum Arthropoda; class Insecta; order Diptera; family Drosophilidae; genus Drosophila; species Drosophila eugracilis. The sequence continues at coordinate 5,873,093 of NW_024573038.1, read as the reverse complement.
TTAAAAATTTTAATAACTTGGCTAATAAGAAGTTGTTCTTTTTTCTTTGGGGAAACATCAAGCAAGCTTCACATGCAAAGTTGGTGCTAGAACACTGAACCCAAATCATATGGTAAAGTCGTGCAACTGAACAAAATCGGAGGTATATAAGTAGAACAGAGTGCGGTCTAGAGGGCAGCAGTAGAGTTTAGAATAGCAAGTGGAAGGGATCTAAGGTACTTAAACAACACAGTCACAGTCACAATTGAGAACTTGCCAATCGTGGAGGTGGAGGTGGAGAGCACACATAAAAACAGTGGTTCTAAGGGGGGAGAAGGGCTACGGAACTTGGCTAAAACGTGATGGGGCTAAAAAGAAACATCGCGAGTTCTATAAGCGCATTTCGGCTGCTTTTCACTCCCAACTATCGCCAAGGAATGAAACTTTCTTAAATTTTTACAGATTTTTTAAGATATTTTCAAAAAATATTTATATTAATTTTGACTTTTGTGATAACTAACGTCCCCAAAATGACTTTTCAGTAAATAGGATCCATTCCTCTTCATATTCACCCTCAGGATAGCCCACCCCTACTTCTTCGTTTCATTCCCTGGCTCAAGGAGTGGATAACAAGGGGATGGATTTCTTAGGGGGTTCTAGTTCATTACACCCAGGTAGGACATCGTGGAGTGGCGTCGGTGATCAATCGCTGCCGCTGCAGCGGTGGCAGTTGCCACATTCAGCATCGCCGCCGTGGGCGGGGCACTGGAGGTTACGCAGATGCTTCTCCGGGCCTTGGCCAAATTGCGAGGTGGCTGTTGGGCCTGCTGTTGTTGTTGGTATTGCTGGTGGGAGGAGTCGGCACCCATCCAAAGAAACTTTTGTTTTTTGGAGTGCAAAAGGTTTTCATGTTTTGTTTTTCGTTTTTTGTGTAGAAAAAAATTAAGTAAACGCACAAGAAAAAAACAAGAAAGTTGAAGAGATACACAAACGTTTGGAAAAAGCGGCGTTTTATAAGTTATCTGAACGATCATGTCTATATACACAATTTAGCTATTCATTACCGATTTGGGTATAAGTTGCTGTTGTTGTTGTTGTTATAGATGATGTTGTAGTTGTTATTATAATAGTCGGTGTACGAGTTGTGAGTCATGAGATGGCAGAAATAGACAAGAGAATAATGACCACGATCATGGGAATTAACAAACTTTTGTCAACATTTTCACTGAAAGCCAATTATTTATAGCGAACAGGCACGATGATAAATGGTTGGGTGATAATTCGATATTAGAATGACAAGAAGAAGGCACAATGGTGTTAGGGAAACCAATATGGATGAGCTAAATGCCCAGGAGATGAGCTAACCTGCAGGCTGGTGTAGCTGTTGTACTTCCGCTTGGTGAAGGGCAGCACACCCTGGTGTTCGTTGACATGGCGATGGCGCAGGAGCAGCGAACGCATCACCGAGGGCTTGTCATTGATGTCGATCAGGTCCTCGATCACCATCTAAAAAGGTTGGATCAAGTAGTTATTAATTAAAGTTTATTATAAAATATAAGGAAACTTACCTGCTCTACGACGCGATAGGCCACGGCGGGCAGATCCTTCTCGTTGAGATCGAGCAGGACAACGCCCGTTTCCAGGCAGCGACGCAAATTGAGCAGCGAGTGGAAGGAGAGGGAGGCAACATGGGGCTTGCCCCAGCGATCAGAGCCCTCCTCCACATCTTCCTCATACTTGATCCAGCGGGCCGTCTCCTTCCATTCGCGATCCTCGCCCACGCCCGTAAGCTCGTCCAATTGCACAAAGACCTGCGTACAAAAAAGATTAAAAAATATGTAGAAATAAGGAAATGTTATAAAGAGACCCCTTTACGTACCTCATGAGGACTATGGTCCACCTCGGGCTTCTTGTTGGTGAAAGGGGAAATCGTAATCTGTGGCAGCTCGCGCAACTTGATGGATGAGTGATGAATCTTATGTCGGCGCAAGGCACGCGGGTCGTCCGAACGATGTGATCTCAGCTCGTTGAGATCAGCCTCCTATAATGGGGTAAAAATAAGATATTAAATCTAGAACTTTAAGCTTCATTGAGGATCTATTATATTGGGGCTAAGGGCACGGCCAAGGATAAGATGGTCAACCTGTTTAGCCGGCATTTGGCCATTTGTCTACAGGTGAGTCCGTATGTTTTGTGGGTTAGCAATGAGAGTTGGAGAGACACAATAGCTGGTTTAGTAAGATGATCTTAGCTAAGGTTAGTTGTGGGGGTAGGGTAGTTACTATATAGGCTGAATAGGCTAATAGGCAAAGTGTTCAGGGGGGCCCTACCTCCAATGCCGTGTCCTCAGGCTGCACAGAGATGCGACGCGCACCTGCATCACCGTTTTCCTCGAGCTTATTTTTGGGTTCCACGCTGTCCTGATGTGAGAATTTACGTTGTCTATAATACTGATGGCGGCTGTAAAGAGAATTTTATTTAAGTTATTTTATTATATAGGCCTTGTTTATTAAGTGATTAAGCTGTAAAGTAAATAAGCTACGTGATGTCGCCTTGCTGGCTGGAACATATCACGCATACGCAGTGTTATCTGTGAGACTCATTTCCCTTTATTACGCAAGCGTTGTATGCTCTTTGATAACAAGTGAAATTACCTTCTTCTGCGTTTACGTTCGTGCGATTGGTCCGTGGGCTGTTCATCATAACTCAAACTGGGCGGGGTGACGACGATCTTCTTCTTGCCGCCAAACTGGACGTGCTTCTCGTCCACCGAGTTGTCCGAGTGATCACCGTGTCCAGCTCTCTCCGAGACTAAGGGGAAGTCCTCGGGGATGTCATCGTAGTTTTGTGCATTGTTCAAAGGCTCCGTTTGGCTCTCGTACTCCGAGTCCTCCTCTATATTCAGATCGTTTGTGCGGACTACAAATTTTATTAAATTAGATTTTAAATCACAAATTAGTTAAGGAGACCACCTACTGCTATTCTTTTTGCGGGATCCAATGGGCAGCTGGGTGTTGTCCTGGAAGGTGTTTACATCGAACTTATCTTTGCGCGAACTGGTGCCGGCAAAGACCTTGTCCATTTCCGAGTCCAGCAGAACCTCGTCGGGATCCTCATTGCCGGACTGCAAAGAAAAATAGATATATAATATATAGAAATTGTCGTTACTCAATTGTTTTCATGCGTTTTGGTCACGTTGTGTATGAGTCAAGTCGTCGCAAATACTTTTCAATTAAGAATCTATAGGGAAAAACAAAGTCAGACAAGTCATGTGACTGGCGCAGCATTATTGTTTGTCGTCACGAGTCTTGTCTTTCGACATGTCTTGACGATCTACAGAAAACACTTAGAGGGGCCCCCAAGAAGAATGGGAAAACGAACGTCTCTGCTCTGCGGACATTAATCATCCATACCAGCAAGTGCTAACGTACGCATTTAGAACCTTTTGAAAACTTGACATTCCACTAGAGTATCCCAGCCTTACGATGATGATCAGAATCGAAATGGATTCACTGGGCGTCGTTCTTAATTGATTTTAATCGATCTCAATTGATTTTCATAGTGACGAAGGCATTGATTGCGCACTTCTTCTCAATCATCATCATAATTAACAGCAATATCAACATCATCTGGCCAAAGGGAAATATATTTATAAAATATTTCCTTGCCTCAAGTGGGAAACAAGTAAACCCAATTATTCCCAATTGTTGGCTGGCTATCAGATTACAAATATAGGAAAAATCTGAAATTGTTTATTGAAAATCACTGGGAAGGTTGCAGGGAATTCAATTTTCCCCCTTACGTTTAATTGGGACTGTATATTGCAAAACTTGTTTTTTTACACACATTTCTATATATGAAATCATCAAATTTTCCCTTCTTAATACCTTCTAATGATAATATGTTAAGCCCTAACTTTCTAGTTAATTTGGTGTTAAATCCACAATAATAAACACCTCAACTTCGTTCACACTTCACGCACACATCCTGGGCAAGTTAGTCAACATATTTTCCGGGATATTGCCAACTTTAATGGTACGTCTTGCTCTATTTTGCTAAAGTGTTTTCCCCGTTTTGTTTACTACGTCAACCTGAAAATTATCGTACGCTTAGATGTGTTGGTACATAAATGCAAATGGAATTAACGAAATGCGATTTGGGCCCTCGGGCAACCGAAGGACTGTCTAACGTTTTCCGGTCAGGTTTTGCAGCTGATGAATATTTGATATATCAACTTTAATACACTGGACGGACTGGCGTATCCTTGACAATTACATTCACTTCCTGATAAGCCCGAGGGCAGATAAGGGCGGATACAACAAAGGCAAACAGAGTTTCAGTTTGAGTTTATAAATAGACAAAATTTAATAACGCTGAGAGCCTGCACGTGGGAACGTCAATGTGTCCACCGACGGCACAAAAGCAAAAACAAAAAAAACTAGAAGGAGGACGACCAACGACCAAGTGTCTGTGTGTGACCCCAGTGGCTAGGTTTTGTGGTTGATGATTGTGGGTGGTGTTGTTTTGTTTGTGTGGGTGATGTGTTTTGCATGTGATAAGCTGGAGCGTAACGCGCCATGTTACGTTAATTAATCGATAAACACTAAGTTGTCCCATAATGACTTTAATACTAATGCCCTGCTCTTTTTTTATGATCATTACGATGTTGTTGGCATTGCTGATTTACAGATACCAACTGCCGTCGCAGGCAGTAAATGTATTTTCTGTCATTTAGCCATTAGCTTGATGCCCATCATAATGTGGCTACAAGAGTCAGCTACATAATTCCCCCCCAAAAACCACCCACTTTTCAGGTAACCCACGTTCTAACAGACCCTCGCACTTTATGCACCATGTCAGCAGTGCGGTGCGGTGCTTATCACAAATAATCGATGGTAGGTTCAAGCCCCCCAAAACACCAACCCAACCCATTCAAACTTCCACGCCCACTGTTCCCGCCCACCTGCTGTCTGAGCTGTCAATTTTCGTTGTTGTTTGTTTAGCGTTCGGAGCGGAGCTAAATGAGTATGCACGGGTCATACTCCTATCCTCAAAAATGCACACAGTAGCTGGCCAATAAAATAGAAACCTATTAGGTCATCTCGAATGGGTATTTGGTGGAGAATTTGTAGATTTAACAGAGGCACAACTCTACCTTAATAATACTATTTAAAATATGAGGGAATTTGAAGATTCAAAGCGAGCTTAAAAGTAACATCTTTTCCTAATACAACCAAAAATGCCTTCCGCTTTCTGACTTTTACAGTATTTCCCTTTCAATTTGCATAATACGTTTCTGGTTCCTCAAGCAGATGTGTGCTGACATTTCCTTTTTATGTCTCAAAAAAATAAACCAAAAATAAACCAAAGAAATGCTCACCAAAGAAGTCACTGCACCTATTCGTTTGACAAGCGGTGTGTGCAATCGCAGTCACAGTTATGGCATAAGTTCGCCCCATGAAGCTGGGCGTGCATGTAAGCAGCTCAGGAACCCGCTTTCAAGTTGGCCCAACAACAAGAACAACAACAACAGCCATAAGTTGAGCTGAGTTCGCGGAGTGTTTCTGATGTGATTTGACATCTGGAAGAGCAGTGGCAAGCGAGCGGTGGCACGTGACTTACAAGTCATAAGCAAGTTAGGTGCCGCCGCTCGTGGCCTAAACAACTTTTTGTCCAACTTGCCAAATTGAATCAAATTGCGGCTAAAGCGAAACTTGTTAAGATTTTGCCAGTTGCCAACTGTTGTTGTCATCGCCGGCGAATAAGTTTTTTTTTTCTTTGTTTTTTCATATGACTTTGCCCCGCTCACAGCAGATTAAAAGTTGGTCCTCTGCCGACGTATCGCGTATAACTTTGTATTTATTGGAAAACTGTTTGAGTTGCCAAAAAGAAAGTCGGTGGGGAGATATGGTTAAGTGAGTGGTGAAAACTGGAGATGGCTAAAGTATATATTTTCTTTAAAAATAAGTCAAAATATATTACAAATCTATGTATCTAACTTTACAATATAATAAATATATGCTTAAATTCTAAGCAAAAGTAATTACTGAAAAGTTCACAAACTGCTAAGAAAAAATCAAAGGTCAACTGTTTGTAATTTTATGGCAAAAATTCTTAACACATTTTTTAATGGTAGTCCAGCATTTGGCCGTAACTAACATGACCATAAAAGTGTGCAATTCTTTTGAAAAACAGAAACAGAAAAAGAAACAGAAACCGTTTAACTTTACATTTAACTTCTGACTTTGAGTTGGATATATTTATGCATGTATACACAAAACTTTTTATTTGTTTGCAGCTGTCGAATTTTTTCCACGGCCTGTGCATAATTTGGTTGATTTTTGTTGGCTCGCACTCGCTACGCAGTTGGGTTATTCAATTTTTTATACCGTTTTGTGTTTTTGTTTGCACAAATTAACGATGCTTCTATAACGCTCTTGTGTCTGACTGTCAGCCCAGTAGTGACTATGTGTGTGTGTATCTGTGTTAATTTAATGTGAATTCCGCAGCGGAAATGCTCGCACAAGCACAAGAGTGACGGGGGAGAAAAGGCGGAGAAGTGTGGATACAGGACATCGACGGGTCAGGGGGCGCAGCGAGACGCAGCGGACACGTGCGAAAGGTTAAACTGGTCATTGGGCGGAGGCAAAGGCAAAGGCAAAGGCCCAGGCATAGGCGTTAAACCATCGTAAACGTAATCTAGTGATGGGAAATCATGCTGACAATGCCGCTCAACCTCTGAACATCTACATACATATTCACACACCATAGCTTGGCACAATGGAAAAGTGTTGCATACTTCAAGGTCAGTCGATTGGCATTGTTTAGGTGTGTGGGTGATAGTAGGGTAGTGTAAGTATGTGTGTGTGATAGCATTCAGCAATAAATAGCTGAGGCCTCCTACATTTATTAACCTGCGGCCGGAACTGAATAGAAAATATTCCAGGAAATGAAAGGAATTTTATGGGAATTTCACATTTAATGGGTTTTCTTGTAAAGTGAAAACTTTAATAACAGCGTTGGAAGAATTCTAAGAAAGGGGCTGGGCAAGGTTATTTTAAGAATCTATTTTTATTATTCTTAGGAAGGAATGAAGTTTAAAGTAAATATTTATTACATATTACATAGAACTTGTCTCTAATGGATTTCCTTTCCCACTGAAAACTTTAACAGCTTATAACTAAACATCAAGTTCTAAACATTTTGTATTTAAAAGGAATCCCTATGAATTAAATACCCCAGCACTAAGCTTCTTATATAACTTTTAATATAGGGAACTTGTACAAAACTTAAATTAAAACCCCACCCAACTTTCCAAACTCGAAGAAAACTTAAGCAAAGTGAAAACCTCTGTTTTTCCATTCAGGTGTGTGAAAGTATAAATAATGCATGGCCTGCTAAATAATTCAGAGCGTTTTTATAATGCAGACAAATTGGAAACACGATACCGCAAAATCCCATTCAAACAGTCAATCATCCATCAATCCGGCAAACCGAAATGAAATTCGGTTATTATTGGTAATTTTTAAGATGCCATACACAAAAGACACCTTTAAGGAGATATATATACACGTTTATGTACAGATATATATATATATATATATGGGAGACCGCAGACACACGTGTGTGCAGGTAGGTTGACTCCTGTCGCTTGGGGTAACATTTTGGGTAACATTTCTGTGTTTTTCACTGCCACTGAGCCGTTTTATTGCCCCAAAAAGTATGCAACACCCAGAAACGAATTTTCCCCTGGAATATATGTGTGTGTATATTTGTAAGTATATATGTATGCATGCTTATACCAGGGATCTCAGAGTTTTGCTTGCCTTCGGCACATAAAAGACCAACTCACTTGTTGTGCCCAGCTGCCAACTTTTCGACTATAATTTTACAAAAAAAAAAACAAGAAAAGGACAAAATTTCTATATGTAAAGGCTTTTCCCACATTATCCTCGTACCGATGTGTCTGTGTGTGCATGGGCTCTTTTGAAACAATTTTCAAGGTTGTGTGCTCTTGAAAAGTTTGTGTGTTAGCCAACTTTCCGTGCGTTTTTGATTAACATTATAGATCAAACAAGTTAAACTAGTTTTTCGCTTTACCTTGAGGGCTCCCAGTTTTTGTTTGTGCAATTTTCCTTTTGCTTGTAAAACTTTCAATCACGTTAGAAATAGTTTGATAACGGTATCTCTTTCGATAAAAAAAAACCTTTTTGCCTGTTGCACTTTGACCCGCGAATTATGGTAAAATTTTATTGTTTTTGGGCGGGGAAAACGCTTAGCCTGTTCCGTTGTCTGGGAAGGCTGCCCAGCAAATGTGGGGCCACGGCTAGTGGCTGTTGGTTCTGCTGCCTGCTGCCTTCTTGGTTTTACCTGAATTTTCTGGCACTGCGCAGGCGTGGGTTAAAGCGCGCGTATAACGGTAGAACAGGCCGCTCGCTCAGCTGGCAGTGCTGCAGCGTTTCGGCCACGCTCAGCTGATTCTCAGGGCCATAACGGCGGGCGGGCTTTACTACTACCACCATCAGCCCCCCAGGACGCGTTGCTGCTGACGTAAATCGGAATGCAGTTTTCGCCAAAAAGCTTTTAAGCAGGCCAAAAGCTTCATTCGCTCGGAATTTTTTCTCCCTACTGCCCACTCCCCCTCCTACTAGTGCATAATTAATGGCAAAGCTTTTTCGCTCACAGGACCTCCTTTGATGATGGTCAAGGCCGCTCAAGGCCAACACTTGGTGTTTTGTGTATGACCAACGATTATGGCTAGGAGAGTGTGTGTGTGTGTGTGTGTGTGTGGTGTGCTAGTGTGTGCAAAAAAGCTTTTTTGCCATGCACAAAAATCTATTCACTTGATGGCACTTTGAACGGCAAGCCAGTACATTAAGGCTCATTAGCTGCTCTCCCATACCTATATATATATATATATATTGGTACATATGTTTGTATTTTGGGTAATTAGCGATAACAGTCGAGTTGTAATGGCTAATTGAGTTATACGCCTGTGTACAGTGCAGCTCAAGATGATAGGTCAGCCTGAGGGAACCAGAATTATGTAAGACCATTAACACTAAATGGGTTGGATGGATGACATGAACAGTAATTGATTGATTGTTGCAATGTGTAATAAATATTTAACAACCAGAGCGTATCCTTTGATGACTGCCAAATATTATGAGAGCTATAAATCAATCATTTGTCTCACTGGTTAATATGATAGACAAAATTTGGCTAATAGTCAGCATCATAAAAGGTTTCATCATAATTATTCCTAAAACAGTACTTGAATAATCATAAATCAATCATAAATTGAGCATATTTTATTAATACTCATATTCGTAGACTCAATTTATTTATACATTTTGAATCTAAGTAGAGTTTTGCCTTCCAACCCAAGCCATTGGTAAACCTTTTCTGATGCAATTAACTTAATTGAGGTTGCTGCTCCCACGGCAAATGCAACTTGATGCTTTCACCCGGCCAGGTGTCAATGAATTGATTACGCTTACAATTCCCCTGTACTATTACTTTTCATTGTCAATGTCAGAGTGAGTGCCACAGCATTGGCCTTGACCACGAATATCGATTTCCTGTTCTGTGCTGAGTTGAGTGCGCTTCATTTGAATGCTAAATGTCTAACTAGCTTCCTGTTACCGTTATTGCACAATTAAAATGCGTTTAGTTCGATGCTTTTAAGTGTTTAGCCTTTAGGCTGACAACTTGTTGTCGCCCTCCAGAGCACAACGTCGCGTATACGCAACGTTGGCAAAAATGCTAGCACAATAGCGAGTCACTTTCGCATGAATGAATGCATGATTAGGCACTGTGATCTACTGCTGAGTACTCGCACACGAAACCCAATCTGAAATCGAAATCGAAATTGAAATTGAAACCGAAATCGAATCGATTTAGCTGGAAACTGGTTTCTAAATTGTGTCACTTGGTAGCTGGCGGGCATATGCCGGTGTTAGCGGAAATGTGTAGAAAAGTAAACAACTACAAAAAATAACAGAAATCCAACACACAACTACAAAAAAATCAATAACAATTACTTGACATTACCGTGCGGGCTTGCGAATGAATTATTCACAAATTGGCAATAGCAAAATACGAAATACGAAAAATAGAAAAAAAAAAAATACATTTAAAAAGTGATTTATTTAATGGAAAACTACCAACGTCCGCTCATTATATTCACTTTTTGACATATGTTTGTTTGCATTACCAAACGAAATATAGTTTGGAGAGAACCTTGACTGGATAGGCAAAAGTATCGTATCGGGATCATCATCAGCCGTAGTATGAGCTCATTCCCGCATTTGCCTAATTAATTTCCCAGCCAAAAGCCAATACATTAGGTGCGATTATTTATAGTTAATCTATCTACCTACACACGGGAAATGCAGCCAAGAAATGTCTAAATTGATTAAGTTAAGTTATATATAAGACGTTTTATGATCTTTAATACAAATTTGTTTCATTAGGAGATGGTTTTCATGGCTTAAAGGCTTTTGCCTATGTCTTTGTTTTCTTAATGCATTTTTTTTCGGCAAAAGTTAGATAATCTCTTTCTGTATAGCTAACTCACCTTCTTTTTGGTATTAAAGCCCAGGAAGGATAATTTGCGGACATTATTCTCCCTGCCGCTGGCCGAACTGAAGCTCATCTTGAGTGTTTTTGTATAGTTTTTGGTTTAATTTAAGTCCAATCCGAGGATCTAGGGATATTTAAAGCTGCCTATTTGATGATCAGGATATGTAATGGCATCGAGGTGCTGGTGTGCTTGGTAACTTGCTGGGGCCACTGTGGATGCTCCAAGAATCTCGGCATTCGGGGCAGCGAATTCAACGCCCTAAAATAAAAAAACACAACAAAAAATTAAAGATATATAGAAAAAAATGAATACAAAAACAGAAGCAAGTTGAGAACGCAATTTCATTAATAACAATTTCGACTGTTGTCTTTTTTTTTGTGACTGCTAAGGAGGGCAATTGATGGCGATGCCGCACAGAAATATATATATGAGTACCGAGCGCCATAAAAACCAGTCGACGCGAATCAATTAAAGTTAAATGGCAGCCACACGCATAGTTAGGGCGGTATAGAGGGGGCGGGGCCGATGAAGCACGCGACTTTCGTTGACGGCTCGTGATCAATTTGCGTTATTTGAACACTCAATTATTATTCGGAACTGGACTCGGGGGCAATGAATGTGGCAATCGACGCCCCAAGGCGGTGTTCTTTGCTGCTCAAATGGATCACTTAACGATCTGCATTTCCATTGCTAGAGGAATGATTATACACACAGGAAAATTTTGATATCTTCTGGCTTCTAAAAGATTAAAATTATAATATATTTTCTGTCAGCACTTAAACTTTGCTTTGTCAAACTGAAAAATTTAATTTTCTGTTGCTATCTCAGTTATGTTTTATCAATAAAATAATTATTAAATCGAGCTGAAGGCTATCAAAATTCTATATAGAAATGATACCCCCATGAATAATACTTTTTGGAGAGGATAATAATAGACTTTCCATTTTTAAGCTGTCATGGCATGGATCACTTTCCTAAATTTAGTAGAAATTATTGCGATATGGTTAATTGCCTTCTTATCGTTTTAAGCTTTAAATAGGCGAGCAAAATATACTTAGAAAAATGGTCAGTGATGTATGGTTTTTCAACTTTTTAATTCATTGTTGACTTCATTCACTTTTATTTCCATTTCTAAGAAAATTCATACACTGCTACCCTAAGTTGTCCTCGTAAAAATATTATTAAATGTTATTCAATAATTTATTCAACGTTAATGCCTTTTAATTAACAAACTTCACAGAACACTTCTAACTAGTTAAAAAGAAATAAATTTGTATTTTTATATATATATTTCCTGTGTAGCAGCGCCGATCTCCTTAACAGTTTCGTAACTTATTGTGACAGCTGTCTGATATTTAAACCAAAATTTATGTTAATACTGGGCAACGCCTACTCATATAACGTGGCGATAGCCAGCCCCTCCGATATTCAGAAGGGGCGTGGCAAGCGTTGAACCTAAACGGCAATCAAGCGAAACAAACACAAACACAGCAGTGAACACAGACAAAGGCTAGCAGGAGGCCAGTGTTGAATGTTACGTGTCCGCAGGTCCTTAATAATTCAGTAAGCACCTTTAATGGCTAGGATAGTAGTAGTAGGTTAGAACCAATAGACTGGCAGGACAACAACTGAATGACCGAAACACAAAAAAACCGAAACACAAATTCAATTAGGCACCGCTGGCCATTGGTTTGCACGTCGGTTAAAAATCGCGAATTAGAGGCGTATACGCGATATTCAGGACACCGACGAAGCTTCCACCGGGGCGAACGAATGCCGTGTGAACCTGTTGCGGCTGCGAATGCGCTGATTTATGTGAGCCGTCTTTCTGCCGTCAAGAACGCTTGAAAAGTGAGCCGCCGCCACCCGAAGTATCTGCGAACTGCGAAAAACCTTTAATGTCGCTGTATAGGTATTATCTTGATATGTATTTGTGTGTATCTGTGTGTTTGAGGAGCAGCGCTTCGTTTCGTATCGTATATCGCGTAGACAATCCAACATGAGTCTCGTGCTTAGACACAGCGCCTTAACTTAGCCCGTCCCATTAACTGTTTTTTTTCGTATTTTTTGCGCTACCCACAAATTTTCACTTGGTCGCGTTGATTATATAAGAAAATGTGACTCGTCTTTGGATAGGGGCGGGTTCCAGTTCTCCATGTGCCTTGGATATTCCGTCTTGTTTGCCATATGTTCTTCGATAAAAAAACAACAAAAACTAAAGGAAAGAAAACTGATGGGTCTCCTCTGTCTGACCATGGATTAAAGTTAAGTTGGTGAGCAAACAAAACTTTTGGCTTTTGGCAACCTTGATATTGCCTCGCGTCTGGTGGGGCGGTGGGTGGCATATGTTAACGGTAAACGTTATTAACTAATAAAAGGATTTCAAAGTTGATCAATGGCTGAACGAGGGCGGAAGCTCTTCCAAGGTTGCCGAATAAATATTTGTACAACCATTCCATCATTTTGCTGCCCCAGGGAAATGCTTGGCAAATCCCTAAATTGCTTCGTTTATTATTGCTACTTATATTTGCTTTTCAGCGTTTTTATTTTTACTTATATAAGTTATGGTTTAGGTAATTCAGCTGAGTTTCTGTAAGTAAGAAAGTAAGTTAAGTAACAGGTGCTTTAAGCCAAGCAAGTATCATTTAAAATAAAGAATTGATTCTAGGGAAAAACTTGACATTTTTATTAAACCAAAAAGGGCTTAAATACTTAAACAGCAATCTTACTTTTTACTAATAAATAACTTTTGTTTATTGCTATACAAAAATTACTTATTGAACTTCAATAAAAGTCTGTTCAGTAGAAGACTGTTTGAGCAAATACTATACAATCCAATAAAAGTTTACCCAAAAACCACCAAAGTTAAAGATCAATCTAGAGCTATTTCTGTTTAGACCAACTCAGCTGATTTTTCCATATATTTTTTGATTTGTTTTAGACCATCGATCGGGGATCGCGTGACTCTAACCGAATTCGATACGATAAAGTGCACGTAGCTCTGGGAAAACAAATAAATTTACACATTTTATGGCCTACACAAGGGAAGCAGACGGATGGCAGTCAGTTGCATGTTATCAAAATTAGTGGTAACTTAAAACCCATAATCACAGACATATATATACATTCAAGACACTTGAAGGCAAACAGAGCGGTGTGGCTGGAGGTTCCCATAAAATCCAAAGGTGTTACAATTTAAACCTCCTCCAAAAAGATGGGACGACAGGGGCTTGGGTGGGACAGGGTGTTGGTTAAAAATTAACGTGGTGATCAATTTTATGGGTTCATTAGCGTGTGCTAACGAAATGACGCCAAACGATCGATCGTACGACGGTCTGACTTAATTTTGATTTAAATTATTTGTTTGTATATACGTATGAGCTGTATAAAAAAAAAGAAGAACGTTGGTGGGTATCAAGAAAGTACCGCCTACACCTTCAAACGTTCTTATCTCGGCACTGGGCTAGCCATTCATTTCGATTTCGATAGCGATTTTCAGATTTTGTTCTAATTTATTAAAACAATTGACAGTAATGTATGAGATTTACCATTTTCTGGGCTTCATAAATTATCAAATTGTCTATTACGCGTCGTGTTCCGAAATTGATTTGATTTAACCAGCGCAAGACACGTCAATTAGCCGCCTTCTGATAGATGATAAATGGCCCAGAGGGCTTTAAATAGCCCAAAGTTGGTTATGTAATCAATTGAAAACGTCTGAGCTTTATCAATGCCCAGTCTCGTGCAACGTCTCCTTATCAATATGATGTTTCTTTCCACACCCAAGTCGAAGAAAACTAACCAGAGTCAACCGGTTTCCGTCAGTCAGCTGCTTACTGGAAATCCTACCTCTGCTTAAATGCCACATAAATTTACATTCACGTGCTGCCCGAACAAGTTGTAAACCGGTTTTTTCGGTCTTCGAAATTGCAACAAATGCAACTGGGCAAAAAGGCAGCTGCAACTGGTAATGCAATTGCAACCACTGCAGCTGACATTGAACTTGAAAGCACTCAAGCGCCTCGAACTCACTTCTCTACTCCACCGGAAAGGGGTTAAATGCCTCTCCCTCACACTCACCGATTTCCACAACCACTCGAACGTATAAATGTCAGTTTAAAAACCACTCGAGATATATATTTGTAAAGTATACCGGCAGCTCTACCTGCTAAAATGTCGCGTTGACGACGCCGGTAATTATACAGAAGTGTGCCCATATACCATTTTCGAATATATGAGAGCATTAAAATATTTGATAATTGGAAAAGTATTGTTTAAGTGCCACCATATATCATCGCTGGCCATAAATATTTGTTTTCAACAATCCCCCCAGACTGATTAACAAATCCCCCGACGTGCGATTCATTACTATAAACCATACACTCTAAAAACTATACTTACTTACTATACTTAGCACACAAATAGCTAGTTCAAGTGCACTTATTGGAATAGGTTAGTAATCAGATAATTACAGTTTACTATTGAATTGTATAGCTATAGCTATAGCTTGAATTACCATTCAGACTTCTGTTTAAAAGTATAGTATTATCAAGTAGTGTCGGTTACAGTAGCTAAACGACCGAATAATTGCGGTTATCGCATATGCTTTTTCACTGGATTAACAATGCCCTTACATTGATATAAGTTATATCATAATAACCATAAAAGTGATACAAAAACAGCAATTAGCTTTAATTAATTGAATGAAAAACCAACACAATATGCTAACAAACCTCACTTTGCTTGTAATTTATTACAAAGGCAAACTCAGTTAGCATAAACAAACATTGCACTGGAACCTTTTGTAAAAGTTCGGGTTTTTTTTTTAGACATTCACTTTGATTTACACTTTCGTTAGGCAGCGTACTTCCACTTTCCACTTGAGTGACAATATTGTCTGACCTTGAAGGATTTATGATCGACAGTTTTCGCCCGTTCAAAGGTTCAAAGCACTTCAAATCAATTGCATTCGAAACACGAAACACGACATTTCAAACGGAATGAACATTTTTTGGCAACGCTCCACCGCACACACAAAGCCACAAACATACAGAGCTGTGGAAAACCAATTGCAAATACAGAACTAAACTTTAATTAGCCAGTTATTGCAGCTCTAATAATGACTAACCGAATGACTTATGTATATATCAATTATATATACATATATAAAGCCATAAAACCCAGTCAATACTTTTTCCCAGCAATTTAATTTTAGTTTCTTTACCGATAACCATTATCCGTCAGCTGTTTTAGAAATACGAGCTGTTTTCCCTAGAGTCATATATATATGTGGTATATGGTTTTTGTCAGAAATCGCCACAGATGGTAGCGTCGGTTCTTAACCGAAACCTAGTCAGCAGATATTTATTTTCTTTTGTTTTTTGTTTTTTTTTTTGTAAATCACTCCGTGAGAATGCCTATATCAATAGCAGACATGGCCGTTGCAAAAGGGGATCTGGGTATCTTTTTTTACATATCCAGAACGAAACGACTGATTAGCCCTTCCGCTCTGTTGGCGGTGATTTTGTTTTGATGATTCAAAAGCATTTTCTAAGCGTGACGAAATGCGATACCTTATCTAAAGGGTGTCGAACCGTATGAATAAGTTGGAAGCTTAAACTAACTATTGTGTAAGAGTTTGCTTATAGATTTTATGTTCTTGTTGTTAAAGTTAACAGAATATTAAGTGGTCATGCCTGACTATTTGTAGGTCTATTGATTTTAATAAATATATATTAATTTAGAATATAAAACAGAAACATTCAAATACAGTTCCCCGAAATCTATCATGGCAACCTCATGATCTATTTATTTAATGTTTATAAATCAACTTAACTTTACAACCTAACCATTTTTATTTTGTTTAATACAATCCTTGTCAAAATTCAAAAGAAATTGGAAGTGCGAAAAAGTTTATTTTTATATTGAATTACTCATGGATCGCCTTACACCCTTTGTCTACGTCTGTGCCTTTCACCCGCGGTACTTCCTCCATATCGACTATTGTTATTTAATACATACTTCAATTTGCTGGCCACTGCAAATTCTGTGTATCGTTCGCAGGAACAATAAATAGTACTTGCGAAAAGCTCAAAATTACAACAACAACTACTCGCCGCAAGTTGTTTAAACAAAAGTGCAAAGCAACAATTACAGAAGCGGCAATAACAATAAAACCCAACTTTAAGCGTCATGATACATTTTGGTTAAATATCAGACAAGAACAATACGAAGAAAAAAAAAGAAAAACAAAAAAAAAATAACCACCCGAGTTGAGATAAACAAATTCTAGTTAACATTGTGTGTTTATCGTGTGCGGGTCGCGACTGCAGCATAGATGTTGCACAAAGGGGGTAGGAACGGGGGAAAGCCAAATTATTGAGCCATTACTCACCAGTTGAAACCTTGGGGGCGTGGCAAGCAGGGGGCGGTTAGAGAGAGGGAAGAACAAATATTTTCCACACTGTTACAAAATATATCATCGAAATTGGTCATTTATTGCGTAGTTTTACGATACCGATAAAGCCTTTATCAGAGACTTTTGCAACATCAAAGTAACACAGTATGAAATGATGTTAAACATTTATATTTATACAATATAAGATTCTGTAAAATTATGATTAATTTTTTTTTCAGTGCAGTCGAGAAAGTGCAAGCAGCAATTCACGTGCTGTGCGAAAAGCGAAGAGGCGGTGTGCGGAGGGGGATTTAAATGGGGGTCCAACGGGGGACTTTGAGCACACTCCAATGCTGATAGCAGAAATTCCCCCAAAGTAGAGTTTCGGTGCTTTTTGCCCCATGTTGTTTTACTTGTTGTTTCTCGAAATTTGCATAAAAAGCAGACAAACTTAGCATAAAGCGCCGCGGGGAATGGAAGACAAACAGGGCGGAGTATGGGCAGTGGAGAAAGGGGGCGAGAAAACAGAAGAAAGGGGGACAAAAGGAGGCAACAAGGCAGATGGAGAAACGTGGCACTACGTGCCGGGTACAACTGAAACTGTGTTAGCTTGTCGAACAAACACAAAAACACCAACAAATAATTGAAAAAAAATCGAAACAAAAACAAAACAAAAGGCAAAAAATCAAGAACTCAAAAATAACAAAAAAAAATAACCTACACCGCCCCTGGCCAGAAATCCAAAATAGAACCAGTTTCCAGAGTTTCAGTTCAGAGTCACATGCTGCAGTTGCTCTCGGACCTGACTTGATTTATCTCTTTCGGCTGCTTAATAATTTGTCCGACAGCAATTGAAAATCGAGGCCAAAAAGTTCTTAGCCAACTTAGCAAGCTAGCGAAGAACTTTTATTTAACAATATTTAGTTCCGTAATTGTTTTTGCCGCCGAGTAAATTTCGCATTTTCTTTGACACTTTTCCAACTGCGAAAAAGCTCAGTAAATGTTTATTCTTACACAGTGAGAAATCACTTGGAGTTTTGGTATGTTACATAATGATATGGCAACTTTATACATTAACATACTGTTATACAACTTATTGTTACAAAAGTCAGAATTAAAATATTTATAATAAATCCTCTGCCCTTAAATTTTATTTTCCATTTTGTATAATAAAGCGTTTAAAAAAGTTATAAACTTGTCAATGGTCTAAAAACTAGTTCTTTATTAGACTCATTAATCAACGATTTCTAAAATAGCCAACTCATTTTTTAAGGTAATTTTCGCAATTAGTTGATATTTTTCGCTGTGTAGAGGGAAATGCGACAAAAAGGCAAAAATTTCCACAATTTAAAGATCTTTCGCACGAAAATAGCCGCAGACACAACAACAGAAAAGAACGTCAGACCAAAATGAATTTTATAATTGACACGTACTTGAAAGTATTCTTTTAATTTTTTACCTTTTACTTGGCCACGGGCGCCAACAACAACAAGAATAATAATAGCGACCACTGATGACGTCGCCGCTTGGCGAAATTCGGAAATTTTCCACTGTGCTTTAGACACAGCTCATTGATTAGCATAAAGGGTTTTTTACTGTTTTAAATCTTGATCTTGCGGGGCAAATTTTTATGTTTCTTATATTTTATTTTGCGCGGGGATAACAACAAACGAATCGAACGGTGGAAGAGCGAGGGAGAAAGGTATATAGGTTTGGGGGGACGAATCACACTCACACACGCACTGGCTGGAGAAGAGAAAGAACGCGAGAACGAACGCGTCGATAAAAACAACAGACGATAAAGGAAAAGGCAAAAGCGCACACGAAAATTGGCAGGAAAGAGCAACAATAACAAAATGCTGTTGCTGTTGCGTGCGCGCGGTGGTGAAACCTTTGTATTTTGTACTTATTCTTTTTTTTTTTTTATTTTTTTACGTTTTACGACTTTTTGTGTTTCGGACAAACTTGAACTTGGCAAGCTCTATATTCCGCTTTTATCCGTAGTTTCTGTTTTTTCTGTGCGAGCAGCAGCACGTTTCCGAGCGTAATGATTTACAGTTCCTGCCGCAGCACGTTTTTAACCGGAGCGATCGAATCGAAAACGCAAACGCGAATGTCGCACCGCCGAGAGAGAGGAAAAGAGACGCCAACGGCCAACAGCTGGGCTCGAAATAGAGAGAGCCAAGAGCCCACCCTCACCATCGATCGCTCTCTCAAGTACAGTGGAATTAATCCCTATATATACATATATGGTTTTACATAAATCACAAGAACCTTTATATTATTATGCCATTTTTGGTTTCTTAAAGATCTAGAGAAATATTTTCATTCACAAAAAGATGACTTTATAATTTTTAATAACAGGTTCTTTGCGGAATTTCAAAAACATGCGGTGTTCTATCGGTCTGCTATCCGAATTTAATAGTCTCTTAATGTCACATGACCGAACTGCATAGTTATCCAATCATAAGTTTAATCAATATATAACAACAATTAGTATATAATTAGAGCAAGGGGCCGCACAAAACGTTTGTTGGGCAGTAAAAATAAATGTTAAACCAAACAGAGTACTCAATATTTAAACGTGTCTTATAAATTCATAGGACGCATTTTTATTCATATTATTTTTTTTAGTTTCTGAATATATAAAATGAGAGCATAATTTATTCCACTGTGCCGTACTACCCTACTTTACATAGATCGCTCTCTCTCCCTATTTCTCTCTTTCTGGCAGGCTCCGTTGCGTTTAACCCTTCGCAGGGATACGGTTTGGAACCCCCTGCTAGATGGTTGCCTTATCTATTAATATCATTGCGTTTGATTTTTTATCTAAAAATAAATAGCACTGGCTGGAAATGCCAATATTTGGCTAGCAATTCACGCAATGCAAATTAACGGGCTCCGACGCTCTAATTGATTGATTTGCATTTGAAATGAGAGACGACAATTGATCGGTTAAGAACTGTTCGACACTCGTTGAGAGCTAATCGGGATGGCCATAATTTTTACCAACGTCTACATGTCGAATAATTTTGATTGCGGGTTTATACTTGAAAATTTATGACGTACAATTGTGCCAAATAATGATTAAAACCAGTCAGAACATATGGGTGTGTTTTTTTTGTGGGGTGGGGTAAAACTGATAAGAGCGAAACGAGAAAGCTTTCCAGCGAGACCAGGACTTTCCAATGGGGCATTTTCCGATAGCTGCCTACGTCAGAGTTCCATTAGTTAAGAAAATATTAATTTTTCTCTTATTGATTGTCACAATTCACAAGCACTTGATAATTGATCCCAAAAGTGGTGTGAAATTTTTGTCATTTTAATAAATCAATTATGGTCTATTGAACACAGAGCTATTTTGATCGAGTGGCAATAGGAAAATTTATGGTTAAAGCCGCAGGGCTTTGCTAAAGAAGGGGTATAAATAAAAAGTCAAGAGCCGCACGTCACCCTTTCTTGCTATTCGCACAATTAAATGTCCATTAGTTGATAAGCGAAAATAAAATTACTCATTCTTCGTGTGGTGGAGCAGAGGCTACTAGACACATCTAAAGGTTAAGCTAAGCCTGAAAGCAGGGTATAATGATGGTGAGACTTAAAGTGAGAGCCTGAAAGTAGGCAACACTGAACGATATCAAGCGTGTTAACCTTGCAAGCGGAAACATGTAAACAACAAGGCTAACTCACTCAAAATTGAGTGCATTTGAGGCGCAGGCGTCGCTGTCGTGGTGAAAAGCTGTCCTCCTTTTGAGTTGTCCCAAAACTGTTGCTATCAGCTGTTGTTGTTACTATTGTTGTTGCTGTTGTTGTTGTTATTGTTGCATTACTGGACTTTGGACTACATCTTCATTTTATCATTTGATTTACCTGCAAAACTTTAACAATGCTCACTTCCGTCGCCCAAAAGCGAAATAGCGGAATGCTCACCTGCAAGCTCGGCGCCTTTGTGTGTGTTTGTATTTGAGTTTGATTGAGGGTAGGTGCAGGGAGGATGTAGGTGGATAGGAGGTTCTGGGGCAAATGCCCAAGGGTTTATGTGAAACTATCTTTTTTCAATTTCCCCCCCTCGACTACTGCCCTCTTCTACTCCTGCGAACACTGCCCACATAAAGCGGAAATGGAAGTTTTGTAAATGTTTTCTTTTGTATTTCTTTGCAGTTACCCATATGCCCGCTGTCATGCACTGGGAGGAAATTTAGCAGTTCTAATTGATTGGGTTAGGATGAGGAATTTAATTTAAACTACTATTTAAAAGCCAAAATACATTTTTAAAATAATGATGATTAATTAATTAGTATGATTTCATATGAAGTTCGTTTATCCAAACCTGTATTAAGAGCAGTTTCTCCCTATATATTCCGAATTCAATAACACCAACAAGGCTCCCTCATCGTTTTGATAGTACGACTTTTTTAACTGATAGGTATTAAAATATTTTTTCTGCCTGCAGGCGCTATACAAATACAAACGCAACACGGCGCCTTTGAAAGATGAGCGAAAATGGATCTAGTAGTGGTAATAGGAGAGTGTGGTGAACGGTGAATGGGGCAGTGAATTGGGGGGTTGGTGAGCTTTGTGGATGTTGGGTTGACTTGTCTGAAGGTTGGGGCGGAGAAAGTTGACTGGAAAGGTGGTTGGTGTGTGAAGAACCACATGGCCGGGCAACTCGTGCACTTTAGTTTTTGGCTTGCAAGTGTTGTTCCTATTTTTTTATGACACTTGACGCTCAGCCAAGCCATTCGTTTGGGCGGTTGGGTGACGTCTCCTATTCTGTTTAGTGGGTGCCTCAAAGGAAGGAAGGGGGGGAGGGGAAGGCTTCTGAACTCCTGAGCTGCTGGTTGGCAACGTTTTCCGTCATTGTTCGTTTTCCTTTGCACCTTCGCCTGCATGGGGCTTCATTCGGTTTGCCTTTTCCTGCATTGATAAGAAAGTGCTTTTTAATAGCCCTACACTCTGGGATATTTGTACACAAAGGGAAAAGGTTGCAGAAAGCGGTGTCAAAGGGCGGATTTGATTGAATTTGATTGTGCATATTGAATGGTAACCGAAATGCATTGTTCATTGACTGTAAAACTCGAATTTTTAATTAAAATGGAAAGATTGCATTTAGCTTGGTTACTTTTAAAAGAAAGTTGCATATTATGATTGACATGTTTGGAATGAATATTTTTTATGGCTTTGTATGCCTATGAACTTTGACTTAACAATATTTAGCAGAAAATTGCAAGCCAAGGAATCAACCCTAATTTATTTGCTGTGTATTAAAGCCATTCCTTTTTGCTTGCACTGTAAATTGCTGAACAAACTGCACGCAATTGACACTCATAAGCAAATCCCCCTATCAGCTGTGAATCAACAAGCATTCTCTTTTGTTTTCTCTTAATACCAGTAATCGTAGCTCCAAAAGCCCAAAGGTATTTGTTGTTAGTAGAAAGAGCGAGCTTTTCTAATGCTCCGATCGTAGCTTTGTAGATTCTTGGGTGCTCGGGTCTCGAGTCTCCAGTCTCATGCGTAGCCCGCAGTCAGTTGCTTTCGACGCTTTTGGCTATTAATAATAAAAGCAAATATGACGCGACTCTCTTGACTCAAAACTTAACTTATGGCAAAAACAGTAAAAAACTGATCGCTAAATTCAAGGTCGCCCTGTGAAGTAACAAAGAAAAGCAGCAGGTTGAAGTGTAGAAAAATTTACAGTGCTTAAGTGTCAAATCAAGTGCCACCCGAAAAATACAACGAGTACTTAAGAATTTCAAATTAATTACGGCAAATACGAGTACAAACGTACGTATGTGCTCAGTGATAAGATAAGCCAAAGGTGGGTCTGAAAGGTGGAAAATGGGAATTTGCATGCCGAGACAAATCTGTGGCTGAAACTGAAACCCTAACTAACCCAAAAACTCAAAGCGAAACCAAAGCAACAGCCGCAAGAGTGTCGATGTCGTCGTTACACGAAGTACACTGAGGAAAAATACAAGGAAGCATATGGAAATCTTTATTTTTCTTTAACATTTATTAGCACTTAATGTTATTTAAATTTAAGTTTTGTAAGTAATGCAGTCTTAAAGTATTTCTATTACTTTATAGCAACTTGTTTTAGGGATAAAGATTGAATTTTAATGGATTAACATCTGTGAAAAATAAGGCCCAAAAAAGAGGTATGAGGTCATTCTAAAATGGTCACAGCTATAAAAAAGTATTCCTTATTGATAAAATACCTTAGGTTTGACCCATTTGGTTGGCTTTTTCCATCGTGCACTAGTCACTATTCACTTGACGCGTTAACTTTCGTTTCCCTGAATGCCATGCATATTAGATATCTGGTACAGGTAGTGGATCACCACACCCCCTCCCCCACATATACCCGACATTTGCTTGTTGTTTGGCTTGCTGTAGTAGAGAGAGGGCGCCAAATACAATGAGCGGGGTAATTGTTTAAACAAGAACGACGGGCGAAATGCTGCCGGGCATACAAATCGATTGCCATGGCAAATATCACTCATACGCACTGGAGACCCATTGCGCGTGCTTCCTGCTAATGCTGAAATGTGTGCAAAACGAATATAATATATAATTAAAACTAATTTGATGACACACTCGACTCGGGCGAAAGACGAACTCAGCCAGGCCAAATAATAAAGCCAGAGAGAGAGAGGGTTTGAAGGGGGAGTCGTGAGGAAAGGGGATTCCTGCCAATTGCGTAATTATTATGTGCACAACACATATGGCTCGTTACACTAACAACGAGTTGTGTGTATGCGTGTGTGTCTGTGCGTCGTCTCCATCGTCGGTCCGTGTTTATATAAAAGAATTTTTTAAGTACGCAAATTGACAAACAAACGCAGGCAGAAGACGATGGCAACACTTTGCAATTACCGGGCCTCGAAATAAAGCCCATTTGAGCCCCCCAAAAACAACGACAGCAACAACAATAACAACAATATCCATGAAATCCAAACTGCACGCTCTGTTGATGGCTTTAATCGGGAGCGAGAGGCCAGCAAAAGCTGTGAGCCATGTTAATAAAGACTAAGTAATAATTAAGTGGCAAGCATTATGGTTGCCTTGGAAACGAGACGAAATTGTCGGAATACCCATGAATACCAGACTGCATTTACTATATGACCTGGTCACTTAATCACAGCATGCAAATAAGCTCTTGGAGCAGTTCCATTCGGACTTATCCTTTCCCCCGCACACTTCATAATCCCACCCAAAAACTTCAACCTATCCCAGCAACGACCTTGCCACATCACTTAAAGGCTTAAATCTTTGGCTTTTCACATTCACTTCACGTATCGCTTGACTTTGTTGGGACTCCGTTGTTCGCCTGCAGGTGACTGCTACAAATTTGCTCGAATAATTTTCGGTGAATATTAAATATAAAATTTCAGTAGTCAGCCAGTGTCTGGTAATCAGTCTGAAATCTTAGAGCATAAAATCATATGCATATTAGAGCCGAGCTAATAATTACTATACTTGCAGGCAATTTTCGAATGTGCAGAGAATTTAATTAATTTAAAACGTGAGGCCTTTCAGCTGTTTGCTCTTAAGAAACATTCTGCAATAATACTTAATGATGGGTAACTGATTGGGATAAGTTTTAGTAAGAGCTTGGACTGTACTATTTGGATTTTACAATTTGAATTCAATAAAGTCTAGAACTGAAATCAAATCACTTGTAAACCGATAATCAAACTGAAATTAGTACACAAAATATCACCTGGAATATCAATTTTCTTTTCCAATTCCCTTTTTCTTTTTAAAACTGTTTTAGCAATTCAGTTCGCTTGAGAACATGAGCTGTTTGCTTGTAAACATATATTTTCATTAATTTTTTTTCAATAGCAAACCAAATACGGATTGGATCAATTCAAAGAAGTCAAGCCCTCAGAGAAAACTAGGATAATTGAGCCTCCCCCCCTGGTTGATTCTTTGTCATTAGTCCTTTTGGGAGTAGAGGCCTCAGGACCAATCAATGTCAATTTCGTCTGCTGTCATCAGGTACATAGAGGTTCAATAAATGCACCCGGTGATTTCACTCATCTATGCAAAACAATCTTGTGCATGCAATTCATGCCGCCAAAGCCAGACGCTTTCATTCAGGCCGCTTTCAAAGGCCAAAACCAGGCTAGAAACGGGGAGAGGGATGAAAAACTCTGAAGGGGGCAAAGATCTGGGCGGGCTGTAATTCATTCATATGCATTCACTATATGGCACTCATCAACATTCGGTTCACACATGTTGGGGAATATGGGCTTCCGGCCAGCCGCCCCAGATGTTTCCTAGCGTTTCTCTTTCCCTTTCTCCACCGGAAAATTTTTCGAATCAGAAGCTGCTGCATTGCGCATACGCCGCGTGTGCTGCACAGAGGTTTTCAAAATTCCCACAGGGAAGTGGAGGGCAAGGGTGCCTTTTGCGCCCCCCTTCCTATTAATGTGCTCATTTCCCCACTTGCCGAACTATGGATTCTATGCTTCTTTTGGCAAGTTTTGCATCGCAAAACGCTTCCTTCGCCCAAACTCCTGTTGCATTCGCTACGAAAATAATATTAAAATTTATGATGACAAACTTTCAACGCCAGCTGCAAAGATTTGCAAAGCCAGAAAAAATAAAATAACGACAGGCGATAGCATAAAAAATGCCAGAGCTTCTAGGATGCCCAAAAAATGCTAGGACCAAACACACATTTTTTATTAATATATAGATATATTGATATATATACATATATGAGTTATATATAGAGATGTATGCATGCATGCATATATTTTGTACGTTTGACAATTCATGGGAGAGTATCGGTTTATATCGAGGCAAGCGGACGACGCTTTCAATATTCGCCCAGCTTTGAGCTTACTTTTTCCATTTCCCAGTGTCATTTTTGAAAAATTGATTTATGGCCAATAGTGTATGGGGAGCGGGTCGAAAAAGGAGTTGGAGAGGTGGAAAGGGGGTGAGGAGTATGGGGAGTCGCAAAAAACCTATCAAGTGTCTACAGCCGCTATCTGTTTTTGGCCCACCGCTTCTCCTCTGCTGCTGTGTTTGGTTTTGGTTTTGGCCATACATTTTTCCGCTGAAGGCTTTGAGCCATCGACAGCCACAGCCAAAGTTGCTCAATAACCAAGCATATAGATCAGTTTTTAACAATCCACTGTCCCCTGGTATTGCTTTAAGTCATTTTCACTGGTTTTTTCCTTTGTTTTCTGTCATTTTCCCGGACGTCGCTCTTTAACCGATAAATTGCTGAATTGTTTCGACTGCCGAATAAAAGGGGTGTCGTAGCAATTTTTTCACTGCCTGTTAAACGTAATTAAGAAATGTGTTTTTGTGAGGTAAAAATATAGGAAAAACCAATTAAAATTTTAAATTTGGAAAAATTTGCTAACTGCTTTAATACTGTGTTTATTAAGTCTTGAAATAATATTTAAAGCATACTTTATGACACACTTTTTAATGATTTTAAATCGGGGAAAAATGAAGGATATCACGTATAAATTTTAGTGAACTTTTTCAGCAGCGTCTACGCTCCTGTTTTCCAATGGAATTTCTGCCGCAAGACAAAATGAGCCGTCAATTAAATTGTTTCAAACAAAAAACCAACAAAAACACCAGTGGGTGGTGCAAAAATAAAAAAAAACGAAAAAACGGGTTGAAATCCAGGCAGAAAATGGTTGAAAAGAATTGCTCATTTTTGCGCATTTCGAATGGAAATTATTTCGCTTTCGTTGAATGGAAAATGCCGGCTGGATTTTCACTCAATGCCGCAGACAGTTATGGTGTTTTACTGTAGTGCATTGTAATTAAGCGTTGACTTGTTCAATTACCAAAATGCAATTGCTTTCGGCGGCAGAAAAGCCGCAAATGTCCGCGTGAATTGCCAGAAGTTTTCCACCAACGGGCCAACGAAAAGCTCTGGCCAAAAAAATGGAAACTACCTGAACGGATCTGGCACCTGTAGCGACTTGTATCCGCGTCAATTTGCATTAATGGTGTGGAAGAGGGGGGGTAGTGGGGCGGAACTGGCTGGCATGAATAAAAAAAAAAGAAAAAAGAACGTTGCATGCTAAAATAAGTTGGCCTTCTTCTTGTTTGCCGCTGTCAGCGTTCCAAAGAAGCGAAAAGGAAGTTTTTGTTTGCATTAAAATTGTCAGCGGTGGCAACTTTGGTGAGGTTTCGTTTTAATCATGGCACAAAACTTTGGCCCCCGACAGCCCGAACTTACTGGATAGACCCTCCGGTGTCCCTTTGCCCCCATTTGCGACGCATGTGGCGGCATACCAATTCCAACTCCTTTTACACACTCTGCCAAATTGGGCTTAAAGGGCGCCCACAAACAAAGAACATTTAGCGAAGGGAAATTGTTTAATTCTTTGAATTGCCTTAAACATCAATCAGCATTTGATTGGGGCTTTGATAAGGAATTTTTATATCTTTTACTTTTTTAATTAAAAAAGATATAAAATCTTTTGATATTTCCATAAAAACACTTTCGTAAAGAGAAAGAAACATCCTTTTCTCCTAAACTAACATTTGAAGCCACAAAAAGGAGTTTACTTTCCCCTTTTTTTGGGTGCACAAATTCCGCTCTATATATATATTTTTTTTGGCGGGGTTGCACAATTAAAATGCATGGACCATGGCAATCCGAAGTGTTGTAAGCGAGCAGCTGTTGCATGCCACATCGATTCGAAATGGGCAATGGTTATGCTTATGCATGAGCCAGCGCCAGCGCCAGCGTTCGGGGGAGAACCAATTGAGAACATCCGCAGGATATCCTGGCAAGCCATAAAGGAACACCACCCATTTGACCAATCTTGGGCATTACTTGAGTCTCGCGCCACAGTCTCTTGGCCAGCAATCGGAGTTATTTATGCACATAATTACCTGCGCTGCAGCAGCCATTTGCATATGCGACCAATATCCGAGGATCTGAGCGGGATTTATCCTCGGCGCATACAAAATGTGGCATTAGGGCCGAATACATAGAGTTACAAGCTTACAGCACCTTTGCTTGTGCTCCTGCCACTGCTACTGCTCCTGCTTCAGCTTCTGCCTTTGGCTTTGGCTTTGGCTTATTAAATGGAAGAGTAACAAGTGAAAACTCGCGCAAAACAAACTGCAAAATTGCCTCATTATGTGAAAAGGCAGCAAATAAAAGTTGGCAGTTAGTACAAAAGAGCCACGTAGCTTTCAGTGGGCGATGGGCGGATGTTTTGGGGAAGGGAGGTGTAGCGCTGCATGGGTGTGGGGGCGTACCACTGAAAATTTATGCAGCACAAAGCCGCGGCAAATGTAAGTAAGCCAAACGACATAAGCAGGCATAAACACAGCCGGATTGAAGGAAAATGTTCGTGAGAGCAGCAAACCAAATACTCTGCAAGCTGAGAAGCTGCAGAAATTTTTTCTTTAAGTCGAAGGATTATATATACATTGTGCTTATGGAGCTTGCATTTAAATAAACTGATTAACTAAATCTATTTATAAATGGTTTCTTAATACAAACAGTTCTCCCATTATTGTTAGGTAATAACAACCCATTAGCAATTTGTAGAGTAAACCAATTACACAATCAACCTCAATAAAAGTACACACATCCAAGGATACTTAATCAAGTTGCTTGTTTTGGTAATAGATTCCTTCAGCACCTACTTTCACCTCCAAGCCATAAACTAAAGTCAATCCGCACTTGAGGTATATATGTATCTACGAGAATATTTACCTGCCGAATAAGCCAAGTCACTCAACTGGCTTTGGCAAAATGCATTTCCTGCTTAAATTCATTATTGAACAAATTCTGTTATCGAGTAGTGGCGAAACCTGCGACCTAGTGGATATGGCTCGATCCGCTGGAGCAAAGGACCTACGGCACAAAGGGCAGACCCATTGAGTGCACCGACGCGTCGACGGCTCCCGGTGGGTGTAAATTTTGTTATGCGGCAAATACGCCATAAAGCTACGTAGCAGGAACAGGAGCTGTACGTTGAGGATGAGGATGAGCATGGGGTAATGGGAATGAGGATAACCAGGGAGGGGGGAAAAAACCCGAGGTTGCATCCCAGGGTCTTCAGCTCTCTCCCAAAGGCTACTTGCATTTGCGTGAATATATATGCCTTTTCCTCTGTGTTAGCCGTCCCTCTGTTTTCTTTTTTTTACTCTGCTCTCCCCCCTTTCGTTCAGTGCAATCGGAGGTATGAAAGAAGTTTGGTTCCGTATCCGGAACCCCGGGTCCGTTGTGCATGTGCGGCACTCTAATAAAATTTAATAAAAAACGTGCAGCGCGGCATAATGCAATGGCAATGGACTGGCCCAGAACGGGGTTGGGGTTCGGCGCTTTTTTTTACCAGGCCAGTTTGAGGGGTGTTTGGTGGTTTTTGCGGGACAGGTGTATCATTACCTGCACGCCAACCGCAAGTCAGACGAGCTCCCAGCATATCAATGTGCCGTGCGAGGAGGATCTTATGACCAACCTGCTCATTTCAATCTTCCGATGAATTCATTTCTACATCGTAAAAAACAAACTTCTTATGACAAAATGACAGAAATATGAATCGAAAACTAAGTGGAAGCCAATGATAGGTTAAACTAGTTATTAACTATAGTTAAGTATATACTTATTTCCGAATAAAAACCTTTAAAAATGATGAAGTATATCGAAATATATATTCGAAGTTTTTCATATTTACAAGCTATACCTTAAGTTGTTTCGCTTTGCTTCCATTTGATTAACATTTAAAATACACTTTTGACCCACTTAAATATAATCTATTGTTTATCATTATTCAAATGTCAATTTGATAAGGAAACGACAGAAGCTATTTCGCTTTGAGGTATTCTCAAAACACTGAAGTATATTTTGTTTCTATTTTTTAAGGACAAGAAAGAAGGGAGCAGACTTACAAAGAAAAACATAAGAAGACAGAGTACGTTACCACAGAACTCCAGTTGATGTAAGATGCCATGGGCAAGTGTGTCTCCAGGCAGTCGCCTCCGCTTCAACAGTTCGCGTCCCCAGACGCTGAGCATCATCAATCTGTATTGACAATCGCAGTATCCCACGAAGATTTGGCTCAGGCACACAAAATCTGGCAACAGTTGACAGCGAGTAATGAATACATAGCAGCTAGCAGCCAAACATCAGACCAGCAGGAGGAACCCTTTTATTACACCATAACCCATAGACGGAAGCCATCGGAGCAGGCAGTGTTGCACATTGAATCCCTTTACAATGATGTTGCCCCAGCGGAACCACTGGCATCAACCATTGGCCCAGAGTACTCCACTTGCCAGGAATTCCTGCTGCACGAACTCTTGCAGGCCATCGAAACTGCCGAGGAGCAGGCATCCTCCAATCACATCCTGAACCAGGCCAGAATAAGGCCAGAACCTCAATTACCAGTCGAGAACAACGGCTGGCTGGCGGTGAGTAATATTGATAAATGTTTACAACTCACTTGAGGCTTCTGGCGAAGCTCTATTGATAAGTTGCGAGTTCTGGTCGGGAAAGTTTGCGTCTGGCGAAAATGTGGTGTCACCGTTTATGGGTCAACAATCTATTCTTTCGCCAGACTATTGTCCATTGTTTCTAGCAGAAAGTTAAATACTAATGCTGGGGGGTTAAACAAAGGATACATAACCTATGAAAGGGCACTTTAAGTTTAATATTAAGTTAAAAACATAAAAAAATTGCAATTAAACAACCCTGAAGAAAATTTTGGGTAAATAACCCAAGGGGCTGAGATTCTTTTTCCATGAACACTTACCAGCCTTTCCTTTAAAAGTTTGAGCTTGCATATTCATATTCCTTTTCTCCTAAGGCTTATTACAAGCTAATTTTGTATAAACATTGTGGTCGGGGAAAGTCAGGAAAGGCTGTCAAAAACGGCCCCCTCGCCACATATCATCTTTCATACTTAAACGAAGCACTTTATCCCTCCCTTCCCCACTCAGCAATTGACCTTAACCAAATTTTATTTTACTCGGATAATGTCTCAGAGGGCTTATTACACCTGAATTTTACATGAATCACTGAGTGTGCAAGAAAGGAAAATCAACCTTGTTTTACATCCGAAATCCTTGATTTATTGAAGAATTAAGGCTTTTCTTTAAAAATGTTTTACAGTAGGTCATGAAAATTCTCATATTCATACAAATTCAATTTAATTTGGTATAAAATCTCGTTTATTTAAGTACCTTATATCATAAAAAGTGCGACTATTTAAAAGTTACTTTATTAAAATAATAATAAATAACAAAAAAAAGTTATATTTTTATATACCAAATAGTCTACAAACTAACTAAAATCGCTTTTACTTACAAAAATACATAAGTCTCCATACATTTGTCTTCTGCCATGGTTCATATCCCAACTAAGCACCACCAAAACCGCTAGATGGCGCCAGACTAAGCCACCCCCGACTTTAGACCATTTTCTGCGGAACAGCCACTTGTTTTCCCTTTTTTGCGCATGAGCAAACACCGGGAAACTCTCATTCTCTCTCCGTTTATTTTTCATTTTCTCCCCTTGTGGTCAAGCAAAAGAGACTGTAACGACCAGACCCACCACAAGAAGACATTCGCTCCGTGAGAATTTTCAGCACGCCATTCAATTTTCCGTTGCCGTGCTTTCACAAGTGAAAAATCGTCGCCACTCTGTCGCAGCAGAAAAAAACTGAGCAAAACTATAAAAAACAACAAAAAACTAACAACAAATACCAAAAAAAAGAAAACCAGGAAGACAATTTAAACTAAGATTGTGAGAAAATTTTGTAAAGGAAAAAGTTTGCATAACGTGAGGCGTGAAAAGTGCGAGCAGATTGCAAAGGATTTTTCCAGCAAGCCGTTAGATTTTCAAGGACCCCCGTGTGGGTGTACTGGCAGGTACTCGCTGTGTATCTGTGTGCGGCTCAAGTGCAATTATAAATGGCGTAATTTGTGCGCCTTGGCGGCCGTGTCATGAACATAGCCATACTGCATCCTAAAGTGGATATATTCGACTCCAAAATCAAGACGACTCCCCGGGGAGATAGCAAACGGACGGAGGCTCGCCGGAATAGCGAGTTCCTCTGCCTCTGTCGACGACCTGCAAAATGGATGAATGCGACAACCCCGTCGTCGTTTCTTTAGAAAAATTCGCATCACACCAGCTTAACGAGGAGGGGGTCGCCGAACCGAGTGCGGAAAATTCCGATCAGGAGCAACAAATAAGTCACAAAGAGCCGAAGAACATCGATGATAAGGATACGCTCCTAGACCAGGAACTTCAGCAATCATCAGTTGAGGAGGACGCAGCAAACGACGCGGAAGTCGAGGCAGTCATCATGGTACCATCACATAAATATATACATCTTATGGACATTTTCCTTTGTTGAATAAAATAGTATTGGCTTTTAGATAAATATGAACATCAGTTACATATGTATCATAGATAGTACATTATCAAAGGTTGTTCCGGATTTCACATTTACACTTTTTCATAAAGTTAACGCAATTTGCATCTAAAGTGAAAACCGGAACATCCCAGAAAAAGTGTTTTCCGCGGACCATTAAAACATATCGCGTATATTCGCTTTCATATTGATAGTTATCATGATTCCATAAAAAGTATCTCGCAAATAGTTATTGTTCGTAGGACGAAGTGACTCATGTAGTTAGCTAACAGCTATGTATTCTATTGTGTTTTGTCTCTTGTTAGGGAAGTCCTCGAGGCTCCTTTGTTTTCGTGCGCCTCTCATCTGTGCTGACCCGATTTGTAAATGTGTTTCGCTTTCATCCTAATCGCTTTTCACCCTTTTCCCTATCCGGTTTTCTCCATTTTAGGGACAGGCGGAGAGCAAGAAACAGGGC
Source organism: Drosophila eugracilis (assembly GCF_018153835.1). Classification (NCBI taxonomy): domain Eukaryota; kingdom Metazoa; phylum Arthropoda; class Insecta; order Diptera; family Drosophilidae; genus Drosophila; species Drosophila eugracilis. Next base: position 5,840,289 of record NW_024573038.1, on the reverse strand, counting down.
AGCAAGTCAAGTCGCCGCAACCACAATGGCAACGGAAATAGTAATGGCAATCCCTCAGAGGCGATGGATCAGAATCAGACGGTGCACACCAAAGGCACAGCCATGTCGTTTGGTTTCCGCAAAAAGCTCAATGGGACGCCCAAGAAGTTCAAGAAACTCCTGGAAGGTGGGGACAAAAGTGCAAATCGCACAGACACAAAGGACGACAACGGGAATGCAGGTGAGTCGAGTAAATTGAGTATTTTGGGGGAGGTAAGAATGTAGTTATGGTTGCTTAGAAAGTTGTCAAAAAGGGTGGTCTATAGTGAAGCTACTACTACTTCAACTCAAAAATGTTTTGTTTACGCTCTTATGTTTGTTTAAAAGGAAGTAAAGTTTCAATTCGCTTTGTAAAGTAGCTTTATCCTTTGAAAAATGGCAATAGCTGACCAAGTGTTATGGCTTTTTAATTTGGCGACAATTTGGCCAATTTAACAATGACTTGACATGCCAACATTTCATTGGTTTCGTCCCTTTCTCTCCCCCCGACAGCTGTTCCCGTTCACTTTGAGAAAGTAGGCGCCGCCGCTGTCCAGAAGACCGGCACTTTGGCGACAGGTGCGGCTGGCGGTGGACGTTTTGGCTATCGTGGGGCGGTGCCACGCCCCGCATCTGCGGGCCTAACTGCGCCCAGCGAAGAATCTGAAACGGAATCGACAGTCCAAAATGCCCAGAACAACAACAATAATAATAGTAGCGGAACGGGAAGTGGTCCGGTGTTGGTGAGCAATTGTGAGTGTCGATGCCGCAAAAATAAACCAAAACTTTTCCATTTTCACATCCAATAAAACTTCTTTCGATTTTTCCCGCAGTGAAACGACGCTCCAAGAGCGCACACGCCGGACGATCCGGCGATGGGGAGCCGAAAATAGCCCAACCTAAAACTCTGACGTTCAACCTGAATCAGAACACCACCATCGAGTATCAGAGGCGGCAGTTCTTTGGTGAGATAGCGGACGAAACGTCGGGTTCGGGATCCGGATTCGGGTCGGGATCGAGAGCAATGCAGCCGAGATATAACTACAACAATCTGGCCAGCATGCATGCCAATGTCATGTGAGTAACCCAAATCTGGAATAAAAAATATATATTATATCAAAAAATAAAAACATTAAGGAGAAATATTATTATAAATATCAAACTTAAACCATTTCTTTGAACTTTTACAGAGTTCGCCCCACACCGCGACCCACTCCAGCGAGTTATGCGAAGTTCACATTGCAGACAGTGAGCCTGCCTAGGCCAGAGTACCCGGTGGCCATCAGTTTGACAGCCACGACACCGACCACGCCTAGCAGCAGTGTACAGTCACCGGTGCCTGCCCATTCGACCGGTGCAAGGGCCAAGGACATCTCTACCAGCTCACGACAGCATCCTCTGACCTCAGTGCATGTCCAACCACAGTCAAGACATCTTGACCAGAAGAGCGTTAAGCAGCTGACGAATAACTCCACACGTCGAGGATTCTCAGGAAGTCGAGAGATTAGTGCAGATTCCGGAATAGCTAGCATGGACATGGCATTAGACAGCAGTTCGGGCAGCTCAGTGGGTTCCAAGAGAAGTCGCAGCCGGCCCAGAAACCTCAAGATGGTGATGAGTGGACGACACACTTTCGAGGTTCGCGATGCCGATGATCCGCCCTCCAGTGAATCAAATTCTTTTGTGGAACCACTGGCACTTCCAAAACTACCCACTGATGGAAGTCAGAGTATTCCTCTTCCATTATTGGGTTTGGTACGATCCAATACGGTGTTGAGTCGGGAAAGTTACGAAAGACGTCAAGCGGAAACCCCTGGAGCCCAGGATCAACAGGATCAGGAACCAGAGAAACCCAAGATAAGTGGCTCCGACGAGAGCGAGAGTGTGGACGAGGAAAAGCTTTATCTGGATTCGTCCACCTCCGAGAAGAGTGCCAAACATCAGAGCCAGTCCTCGGTGGCCTCCACTTGGCGCCTGCAGGCTGGAGAATCTCTGGCAGCTCAGGATTGCAGCAGCATGAGCATGAGCATCAGTAGTGATACCCAGGCTCCTGAGAATCCCAGGGATAATGAGAAGGAGGAGGACATGTCCTTGGGTTTGGATGAGATCAGCCTGATCAACACCGATATGCAGTTTAGTACAATCTGTAAGTGTTATTTTAGATTTCCCAATGAGTTATTTTATTTCACGTAATCCTTTCCAGCTTCAATGACGGAAACTCCACCCAAACTGGGTCAGGAGCCTATGCTCAATCTTCATCTGGTGGACAATCGGGAGGCAGGCACCTCGCGTCCCCGTTCCTTCAACAATGCTCTCAATGAATCCAAATTTGCCGAGCTGGCTTTGGCCAGTAGTAGTTGCCTCCTGTTGGATGATGAGACTTCTCCCACAGATAGTTTGGTCAGCAGCACCGAAGATTCCGAAGAGGCAGGTGGCAAGCTGCAAAAGCACAAGTTAAATGAGGAACGGCAACAGAAAGATATTGATGACATCGATATAGATGATATTTCGCCGGTTCTTGAACTGGATTTAGATCCTCCAGGCAGTCGCAGCCCCATATCACCTGGCACTCCAACTCACGCCTCACATTCACTTTCCTTGGGCTCGGATTGTGGAAATCTCATAGATGATGAGATCGCAGATCAGCCAGCTTTGCTGTGCAATAGCGAAGCCCATGAGGTGGCAACGGATACACCTACTTTAATGGAAACGCTGACCCACACCCAAACAGGATCTCTGCGATCCTTAAAGAGTCAGTCCAAGGCTCGCACCGCGCTTCAACAGGCCATTGAGTTGAGTTTGAGAACTCCGGCAGCGGTGCGAAAGGCAGTCATGGATCGAGCTGAATCTTTGGATACTCTTTCCCCCTGTGAATCCATTTGCTCTGATGATCTAATGATGGATTTCGATATGAACAGCAGTGTGGACTCTATCGATCATATGACAAATGCCACGGGACGCAGTCGCAGTGGTTCCGATCTTCACAGGATTGGCAGTGGTGGGCAGGATATTGATCCTATACAGGCGGAGACCGAGGCGGAACTTCTCTCGGAGTTGGAGCGCAAAGGAAGCGATGTGATGAAGGAGCTCAATACTTTGTTGCGTGGAAGAAGGCAGCGTGGAGGACCAAGGGAGAGAATAAGGTGAGTTTTTAACATGTTTATAATTAATTAATACTTTGCCGAATAAGAAATTTAAAAAGATGACTTACCCAAAAACCAATTTGAAATATGTTTAAAACAATTAATTCCTGTAAAAGTAGATAAATAGGTCAAAAGTTAATGGTATACGTACTTGATTGGCCTCTCGTAACTCGGAATCTCAATGACCAATCTATTTGAAAATGTGGTTTTACGCCCTCGAAAATAAAACCTGCCATTCCCTAAAATTTTATCTGTTAAAAGTTATCTCCGTTTTTTGATTCGAATAATTTCGATTCCCCCTTACCTAGGCAAAGCTAATTGAATTGCTTGCATCGGGTCAGAAAACGCGGTGGCGGTGGCTCTTTGAATCGCCTTTGATTTGGTTTTATTAGCTCTGCACTTGGCAGGTAGCCAGCCAGCGACTGTTGGAATATTATTAAGTGCATTTTCCCGGCACTTTTCCTCCTGCTGCTCCCCGGCAACCCAATTCCACTTGAGGTGCTGCAAATCAATCAGCAGCCTCTCCCCCTTTTTAGCGCAGCCTTCCTCTCTCTTTGGCTGCTAGACAAATTTCAGCCGGCCGGTAAGAGATTACTCAAGTTAGCCCTAGAAAGGCGGAGATTTATGACCAGTTTCGGGTTAATACATAACTCAAAGCGAAAAGTAATGCTGTAACTTGAGTTGAAGAAAAGCAACTTGACGAAGCTGGAACTACAATACTGCTAAATATATGGCAACTTTGTGTAAGAAACCGTACACTGGATTTTTTTTTAGAAAATAATCAGTATTTTTTCGATAACAAAGCCGAAAATGGTCCGAATATTGAATGGCACACGTAGTTGAGCCTGTAATTTAATTTTTTATCGATTGGCACATGGAAAAGAACATTTGGTCAATCCTGTTAATTTTTCCCAAAAGCACAGTATTTTCTTCATTGCATAAACAATCATAACATGTAATTTTAAACCTCGTTGAGTTCGTTATTTAATTTCCCGTCAAAGTAAATACCAATCTCAAAAAGTACATTTCTTAATGAATTGCATTAAAACCTTTAGAGGTACAATTTTGATTTAAATTGTAAATATTAATAGTTTCTTAATAAAACCCCTTTATGCCTTCTAGTATTAATGTAAATTGCTCATGCAGGAGTATTCATCAATTGATTTAGCTACCAAAACAAACAGCCAGAGTGAATCTCACGTGTTTGCTCGTTTGTTTGTTTGTCTGTTTCTGTTTGCCAAAAGGGCGCTCTGGGGTTAATCAAATGCAATTTACTTTGGCCAGCTCACAGCTTTGGCATGGCACGCCCTTCCCCTTTTATTTTAAGGGTAAATGGAAATGGAAATTGAAATTAGCCCAAAATTAGACAGACATCAGTGGGACAGGCCAGGACAGGGACAGGTTGGTACTCACAGGTTTTGCCTTTTATATTTGTTGCCAGTTGCCAAAGGTTACTCCATCGGCGAACCCATCCATTGGCGTCTCCATCCATCCGACATTCCCAATTCAGTTCCCGTTGTCGGTCCCAATTGCCATGTTTTAGCGCCGGCTACTAGAAAGAGAAGGGGATAGCTATTGGGGCATGTTTATGGGCCAAAATGCTGCAGCCAACAACAACAACAACTCTGTGTGGGCCTTGTGCATTCTGGGCGAAGCCAAAGCCAAAGACGCGACCAACGGCAACGGCACTTGGCATTTCCAATTGTCTATGCCTCCCACCACCATCTCTCTTTTTCTTTCTTTTTCCACAGAAAATAAAAAATTATGATTTTTTAAAATTTTAAGATCACTTAAATATACTCTTGAGACTTCAATTTTTTCCAACTTATATATTTCTGCATTTCAATCTTCTTCAAATAGTTCACACTTCAATTTACAAGATTTAATTATCTTTTATCTATTAGTTGTTTTGTAAAAAATGTTCCAAATTCTTAAACCAAAAAATATATATTGTTAACCTTTTTGTTCTCTGTGTGGCATTCCCGTCTCCATCTATGGGAGCTCCAGACTGGGTCTTGGCTTTTTGGCCAAATCGTGGCCGTAGTTAAGATAACATTTTGACTTTGGCCGGAGACTTGATGGCGAGTGCCGCATTCTTTTGTCATGGCAACGAACTAGCAGCAACAGTCACAACAGCAACACTAGCACCACCAGCAACACCAGCAACAACAACCGGCAACGGCACGACATCAACATCGATGGAGTCGTTTCTGGCTCCAGCCAAAAGTTGAGAAAAACTTTATTGCTAGGAAAAATCAATTGTCTGGTGAATATATGTGAACCTGTTTCGCAGCCAACAGCCAAATAACTGCAAAATGCCGCTGGCTATGGCTAAATGTGTTGTTGCGGTTTAACCTGTCACTCGATGGATCCAATAGATGCGCCTGCGTCGGGACATTGGCTTTCCTTTTTTAGGTTTCTTTTTGGCCAAACATAGCCAACATTAGAAGGCCAATCTGGAAACCAGCCAGCTGCAGATACTTCAAAAAAACCACCAGTCACATGCTAAACCGCACTTGTGGATTAACCTTGAGACTGGCTTACCCGCTTGGCCAGTGAATGAATCATACATAATGGCCAGGTTCCCTTTCCTCTCTATCTACCTCTCCTCGTCATCATCATCGTCAGAAAGTACTGAATAAGCCCACTCAATCTGAGTTATGATTGCCTCTCAGTTGAAACGCTCACGCGGATGCAACAAAAGCAGCATTGTGATCCCCAGTCTCGGCATTCCGGGTGCATAAATATTATGGCTATTGCCGTTGCTGTTCTCGTCCCCAAGCAAGAGATCTGGCTTTCTTTCTTTCTAACGGCTGTGCCACACACTCTGAGAACGTTAACAAAAGCGGCCCAGACCCACACGACCACATCTCTTTCGACCCACCAGCAACATTCTTACCGCTGCCAGCCGTTCATGTTGCTCGTGTAAGCGGTGCGGCTGCTGATGTTGCTGTTGCTGAAAGGAACGCTGGGAAAACGAAACATTGGTAACAACAGCAACCAATTACAGTGGGAAAACTTGACGATTTTCAAGCGATTTTTGGAATTTTAAATCATAAAATTATAATTATATTTAAGTATATAATGTATTTTTGATCTGTGAACATATTTCCTGTGTTAAAACATATTTTGATTTTGGATTTATCCCGCTAAAAAGTTATCCAACTCCACTGTGTTGTTCCATTGCCATATCATACCACTCCATTACCACTTGAGCCGTGGCTCCAACTTCGATTTCGGCTCCAGTATTAAACAAGATCTCAAAGCACGCGGTTCGGTTTGTGAGTTCAGTGCGGTTAGCTATGCGAAATAATAAATTATATTCGTAATCCAATATCATTCCATCAGCAATATCGGTTTGAAGAGCGCTGCCAATAAAGGCAATTGTAGATTGGTGAATTGTGTAAGAGCCGCGGTTCGAAAAGCGCGTGGGAGTTATTGCGTAGTCCTAAATTGCGTTGTTAATAACCGAAACAAAACAATAAAAAAAATATACAGATAATAATAATAGCCAAAAGCAAAGAGCCAGTGACCGCAGGCAGTAGTCGCCTCCAGTGATACGCACTGGTGCCTCTTCCATGCCACAGATACAGATACAGATGCTACCTGCCCATCCAAAGCTTCAGATTCAGATACAGATACAAACGTGTATATAGGCGGTTTAACGCCGACGCCATCGAACGATCAGCATTCATAACAAAAGACACGCCGCGGGCACAAGTGTCAATGAAACGAGCGTTTTGCCTGGGATACATTTCGCATTTGGCCTAGACCCGCAGTTTCAAGTGAGTAGAAGAAGTACGGTTGGGCTTCCACAAGTACAACATTCATAATCAAAAGTTCTTGAGCAAAAAGAAAAAGCGTTGATGATATTATACGAGTATATATACAATCCATCTTAAAAAAATTAAAATTTTTACTACCAATAACTTTTATTACTGTGTTTAACCTAATGAATTTCCACTGTAGTTGAGAACTGCTGTACATTGCGTATATTTACGAAACGAATTGTCGGCACAATCTGGAGGGTTAACAAAACGGCATATACAGAAGCTACCGAAAGCCCAGAAACCTTAGCCAAGTGGTAGCCAAAGTGGGTGATGATTTCCGCTCTTAGCTTTGCGTAATTCGATATGCAACCGAGGGGCAAAAAAACAAAAACAAAAAGAAAGGGAGAAGGGAGAAGGGGTAGGCCTAACACACAATGGGCTAAAATGTGTGTCACATGCAAATGCAGGCAACGTTTGGAAAATCTTTTGGAATTTGATGCAATAAACGTAACAATTACAGAGATATCAGGCACATAAAGAAAGAAAGGGGGCAAGCTGGAGGGGGGTTGAGGTGCCCCCTTTTATGGCTTTTCAGCCACTTCAAGTTCAGTTGCATTTGCGACGCGTTCAGGTTTTGGTTACGGATACGGGTACGGGTTGTTCCCATCTCCATCTCCATCGCCATGCATAATTCAACAGAATGTTTGCCACACAAACTACGAACATACCATCGAGTGCAAATACAGATACAGATAACTGCTGCTGCCTCTGCTGCCTACCTTCCTATCTACCTGTCTGCCACGAAAGTGCTCCCCAACTTCAAATTCCCCAGCCCCAAACACAGTCTCTGGGCATACGTATATCCCCATCTTAACCATCGTTGATCATCATCCTCACTTTACACACTTCAAGAAAATGCGCTTTTATGTTGGCAATTAAAGAGAGAGTAAGGTTCTTTAAATTGAAATCATTTTTAACATCCGGAAGTTGATAAAGAATATAAAAAGTGATCTCAAATAATTCATTAAAAATGATATCAAAGGAAATCTCAACCTCAAAGATATAGTTAGATTCATGATCTTTAGATCTAGTTTTTCTCGGCGTGGAGAACAGAGAACTCTGGACCTGTGAGATACACACCGGATTCTCATCAGAGGCGGCCGTGTGAGAATGTTGGTTATTTCTTTATTTTTTTATGGCCATTGCCATTACTTGCGTGGCTTGCAGCCTGCTCCCCCTTCCCGGGATCTCTAATGAAGCTGCCTTTCCATTTCCACTTCCCCTTCCTATATATACTATATATACAGATGGGTACCTCCTATACAATATCATATATGTTTGTATTTATGTGTTTGCCCCAAAGGTCTCCGACTCTATGACAAATGACGTTTTGCCGCACAAATTGATAAGTACCGTTGGGAAGTGAAGTTCGAGTAGTGTATGTCAACGCCTCTGCACCGTGGATCGCTATATGATTATGATTACTTGTCATTGTTGCATGTTGACTGTTAACTGTTGCACCAAACCGAGTGAGCCAAGTTTGTGTTGCCGAGACAGTTGCCGTTGGCAGTGGCGCGTGTGCAGTCACAAATGAGACACATTCGTACTAAATGTGTAGAAAGGTAGCTGCAAAGCAGGTGCGTAGCCAAGGGGCAATTTCCAGGGGGCTTTTACTGCCACAGTTTTTGGAAAACCTTATCATCAGAGAATATAATTATGTGCTTAAACGCTCATCACGTAGCAAAATAAAACTCGCATACGAAATGCTTTTACTTGCCTTATCTAGATTTTACTACTAAATTTTGGGGTAAATAGGTTTCTCTGAGTTTATTATAAAGTAGTTTAAGAGAGATTTAAGATGTTATTAGATGGGAATGTATAATAAATTTATTTGGGTTATAGCTAAAATATAAATCACCCTTAATTTCACTATAATAATTACCCATAGGTCTTTAAAATATCCCCCTTTTCTACACCCCTGCTAATATTGCCTTTCATATATAGATATATGAATCCATTTTCTGCACTTGTTGCAATGACAGACATTTTGTCGTCTGACAGTCGGTTTGTTTTTTGTTTAGAGTACGAAATATCCGGCACTGCCGCCTGCTGAGTTTCGCTGAATTGAGTTGTGCAAAGTACTGACTTACTCGTATTGTTTTGATTTCGGTGGATCTCTTTGGGGCCCGATTTCTGCATTCATATTCATAGTACAAAAACCGCATAAAGTTGGCGTGCGAAATTCACAAGCATGTGGAATTTTGCTAGCTCAGTGGTTGTGTGTGGGATTTGGGAAAGTGTATTTTGTGTTTTATGGTTTGGACATAATGTACACTTTAATTGCTTTATGTTTGGAAACACTCGAGTGGGTCCATTTGAACTTTTGGCTTTGCCTTTGTTGTTTCATAAATTACAAAAATCTATCCATTAGAATTTTACAATAGTTACCGGTTTTATGATTATCAGCAAAAAAAGTTATGTTTACTTGAAAGTTAAGTAATAAAATTTAATTGAAGTATAAATAATTGTAAGCTATGTTTCCTTTTAATTAGCAAACCTAATTGGAAATTAAACGAATAAATCAACATTACACCGCAAATAAATCAAACATGATCAGCTTGTCCGATCTTTCCCTTCCCAAATGCAATCAAAACCATCTCAGCAGGGAATTTAATTTTAATTGAAATGAAAGATTGCTGAGAACCTTTATGGCGCCGACAAGCCCAGCCTAACGGTGAAAATAGAAGGGGTCTTTGGAACAATAAAAGATGTATATTCCTACTTTCATCGCCGCTCCAGATGAGCTGAAAATTGTTCACAGTCCATTTCGTGCAATTCGCGATCATCTTAATGCAGCCATCAACAAAGTTCGCAGATTCAAATATTCAAATTGCCGCTGTGCCAGTTCCCTGGGGGCCAAATTACTCATGGAACTTAACTTGACTGAGCTCGGTTAATTAGTAACTGAAGGAAAGTCTCTTCGTGAGATACATTTCGTTGTCGTAATGAATCCACTAACCGAAATATCGTTATAATTGCGGGTATTATGATAGGATCCAAAATCCATTAGCCATTAACCTTTTCGTTACAACCGTGAATAATCGAATGAGCTAACTATTTTTGAATGATTTTCCCTTTTGTTTGCTCTTTTTATACGATTTTCAACAGTTTGTTTAAATTATGCCGTAAAATTTTTGAACAACTGCGCATGTGTAAGATATACAATCATCTCCCTCCTCCCCTCTCCCTGCATTTTGGGTGACTGCAACACGCAACAGTTGACTTTCACCATTCAGCTGAAAGGCAGCCGCGTCTGTGGATTTATTTCCAGCATTCATGTCGTGCAGGTTACCAGACTCGCTGCCACCTGACCTCCACCTCCTTCTCTCCCTCCATCATTCTGCTCACCCATCTTAATTGCCCATTGACAACTGCCGACTGGTGGCTCCTTTGGCCAGCCCTAATCAATGGCATTTCACTTTCATTGCGACCACGTTAATTGAAAAAATAATTGTAAAACTCACCCCTACACTACAACAATAACATTGAAAATAGTTACCCACTTTTTGAGTTCTTAAGATGTTTAAATTCCTAGTTTACTATTTCAATAAAGTTATTAAAGATAAAGCTTCTACTGAACTACAAACTGCGGCTCAGTTTCTGCTAAATAAGTACTTTGTATGGTTAACAATACCACATTTTTCCTCAGTGCACTGAGGTCGCACAATATTTTTCTACAAAGTCTCCACACAGCTGTTGGTGGTCTGCGCATGACGCGATTGTGTCATTGCCGCAAAGCAACAACATGGAGCATTAAAGTCCAAGTAGCGACCTAAAGAAATTCGATTTGTCAGCTTGGACAATGTCGGAGGCGAGTTCGGCCAGCAAATCTTCGCCCAGTGGAGTGCGTAGGGTCAGGACAGATCTGAAGACATCGGAAAATAGATTCCTGGGAAGTCATCAACGGACCAGCTCACCAATGACCATCAAACAGCGGCATATCCACTACCACTATGCCACATTTATGGCCAGCAGTGCGCCACAGGCCAACGAAACATATCACAGGCACTCTCGGTTATTTCTTTTTTAATGATTAATATTATTCGGAATTTTACTTAATCACTTAATTATTAATAATTCAATTACTCTTTTTTTACAGCGCCCAGTTGCCAGCCCGTGCCACCAGATTGCTGAACCGGTCGCGTCTTCAGGACCAACATCTCACCGGGAACGATTCGGATAATAGCTTGAGGTCCACCCACAGCGGCGGAGCTTCGGCGGCCGCTGCTGCCCGAAAAAGAAGCACGGCCAACTCAAGGACATCGTCCGGCTCCACGGCCAGTCTGCCTCGTCAGCGTCATCTGCAGCAGCAGCACCTTGGCTTGGGTGGCAGCTCTGGAGGAGGAGGAACTGCATCCGGAGCATCCGGCAATAGGTGTGGAGGCGAGCTGCACAGCTCGTCGGACGATCTAATGTTATATGACAAGTCCTTCCGCAATGCCATGATCCAGGATGTGCTGCAGTTTAAGAAGCAGCTGCTCCGACTGCGGCGAATACTCCAGGAGGTTAGTGTTGGCTAAATTTAAATAATATTTTTAGGTCTCATTTAATGTCCCTCATCACTTTTTGAAATTATGTATAATCATAGTTTGTTAGTTACTTTTTGGCTTACAAATAATATATAACTTATGGTTGTTGTGGTTAAGTTACTTTCTTTAAGTACACTCATAATTTTCCTTTCAAATTGACTTTTCTTTCCATACATTTCCAATGGCACACCCATCACTCACACTCCCCATTCACTTGCACAACTCCTAGGAGCCAGATTTTGATTTGATGCGGGTACGTTGCTGTCCTCGGTTTGAATTTATTTATTTGTGCCCGCGGCAATTTCTGGAGCAGAAGTGATGAATGGAAAGTAACTTACTGGTTTTCGTATTACCTTTCCACAGACGGAAACACTCAATCCTTTCGAGAACGACAACGTTCAGCTGTTTGCCGCCTGCGGATTGGATAGCAAACAGCTGAATGACATCGATCTGGCCAGTCTAACCTCGTCCACAACGGAGGACCCGCTCCAGGAGCTATCGGATCTACGTAGACAGGTGGTTTACCTTCAGGTATTTGCACGTTTTTTGCATTTCGTTTGCTCGTTAAGCTGGGAGAACACAAAAAAAAACTGGGTATCACAAACCGAATTATTCGGAGCAGGACGAAACTTTTCTATCGCATTTTTTACTCTCGCTGTTGTTCCTTAATGTTTCTTAGATACATAGAATCTTAATCTATGTAGCATGTAATATATCCAATCATAAATCTATTTATCAAGAGAACATAAACATTTTATATAAATACTGACATAGCGATGTGTTGATATCAGAAGTTCATTTTGCACTTTGACTTGCCACAGAACACAAATCATACAACAATCCCTTGAACCGATAAAGATATTTATGACTATGAATTAAAGGAGCAGATAAAAGTCTTTCAAAAATATATATACTTTTAAGTTCTTATTTATAATATACGTTAACATTTTATCTGCACCTTTGATTACCAATTTTTACACACCAAAGCGATCAATATATACACTCCTTTCATACAATTATAAATAGTTAAAAGAGTTGCTTAGCTGTTGTGTATAAAATATGCTATAAAAATATGCTTTAATTGAGAAAAAGAATTGGCTTCTTAATTTAGTAACTCAAAAGAAGAGAAGCACTTATAAAGAAATTAAAGCATGACTGTCTTGAAAAGGCAAAAACTAAGCCAAGATAGCGTTTTACCTATATAGATATGATTTTCACACTCTATGGCTTAGATATCTATATATAACCACTAGTGACCTTTCATGGCTCGCTCCACAAGAGTGAACTGACATTTACTGATCTTTGGTTTTACCTCCCAAACCCCTTCTCATCCAGGGTCAAGTGGACGATCGTGATCGCACCATTCGCCTGCAGCGTGATCTCATCGAGCAATTGGAGGCCGAGAAGAGGCAGAAGGCTTCGAATGGATCTGGTGGAGAACCGGGCAAGGAGCTCATCAGCATGGCCACCCAAACGGAGCGGGTATGTTCGGCCTTCGGGTCATTTGTATATATAAATATATATAGATATATATATTTCTTGCCGATCATATGTGTTTGCACAACATTGACTAACCGAAAGCTATCGACAATTTCAATTCCGATTCCACTTTCACAGACACGACCACTTGCCATTGGTGCGGAGGGTTTGTCCAGGTAGGCAAACTTTCATGTTTGTTTCAATTTTTCCTATTTTTTTTTGTTGTTGTCTTACTGCATTATTTATCTGTATTTTGTTTCTGCATTTTTTTTATGTTTCGGTAATTTTGTGTAATACTTGTAATTTTTGGGGGCTTTTCATCAACCGCAGCTGCGCGGCCGCAAACTAAACAAAACTAATACAAAACGATGCCGCCTGTTGCTGCCTGTTATTGCTTATACACTGAGGAGTTTTTTATACATATTATTCAATATAAATGATTAATTATTAAAACTGCTTTTATATTAACAATAACTATAACTACTATATTGGAGTCAATAACCTAATAATAACATACTGGAAAAGAAAGTTATGGGAAGACATTTGCATTAACAAAAAAAATATTATATTCCGCTGATTTATTAAATTCCATTAATACACATTTTAAATATATTTTGTCACATTTTCTGTTAATTTGCATTATATAATTTGAGTAGTGTTGTTGCAATTGGCCAGTTGGTGTTGCAAGTTTCTAGCTGCAAGTTGCTAGCTGCTGCTGCTGGAATCGGTTTCAGCTGGCTTCACGCTTCGCTGGCATGCAAATCAGTTGGCCACTTTTTGCCGGCTCTTGACGTTAATGGCAGCAAATTGCAATTGGAGCAGTCTAATTAGGGCCGATTCTGCAGTAGCTAGAGCTGAAAGCTGCAAATCTGCAACCTCAGCTTTGGCAGCAGCAACAGCAGGAGGCGGACATTCCATCTTTTTTTTCTTTTTTTTGTTTAAATCGACTAACAATAGACCAGATTTTGCCCCGATTAACCCATACGAATTTCTTTCTTCCACACTCGCCTCTAAAATGCTCCCATGGACTATACACACACACACCGCTCTTTTCTATCTCTAACAATCTGACATTTAGACTACAATTTGGGGAGCAACAGGTACTATTTTGTGATTTCATCCTAGCCATCATTGTGCTCTGTGCCATCAATCTTATATGTATACTACACCTAAGCTATAACTGTATGGATAATTGTAACTCTTGCACTTGAGAAACTAAGTTCCCAAAGGCATTTACTAACCACTAACTAAATGAAAACTATATAAGCTTTAATATATCTAAGATATCTAACTACTAATCTTATGCATTAAGAACGTTACCTATTTGTCACTGAAAATTTAACACTGTTTGTGAAACGTTTTAATTGCATGCGGCAATTAAATAGAGTCCCAAGGTAATGCAAACTAAAAAAATAACCCAGAACACGTCGAGAAGATGGGATGGGTCAAAAGTTAAATAAAAACTTGATGATTCATTAAACATTCGCACTAAGCTAGCTTAGAACTCTTCGAGTTCTTGGAAATTGTATTTTAATTCACTTTTTGAGGATTTGTTGAATATCTTAAAGACCTTTAAGATTCATCTCATCTTCTCAGTAAAACTAATCCTTATAGCATGGTCAAAGCTTATGGTTCCTTAATAGAAAATTTTACAATTTCCTGGAGCATCCAACTAATCCTAATCTCTCTGTTCGCAGAAGTAAGCCCGAATATACCAGTTATACCACGCACTTTCCGACGCTCCACTTGCACGACTCTACGCTGGCAGCCACCACGATCATTCGCCACCACCAGAGCAACCACAACCAGCAGCAACAGCAGCAGGAGAAATCCTGCCCAGCTCTCAGCCAGACCCGCCGGCATACTATCATCTCAACAACGCTGACCAACTATAATCAACAGCTGGCGGCGGCAGCTTTTCCTGATACCCCCAGACGCTCATCCATTGGATGGGATACGACTCCGACTACGCCCAATGGCAACGCCTATAAGCCCGTGAGGATTACGCTAATCGGGGAGGCACTGCCCCTGCAGAATAAGTCATCAACCGGATCGCTATCTTCGTCATCGTCCTCCTCCTCATCAACATCGTCGTTAACCCAAAATCCAAATGTGGTCAAAATGCGGTATCCCAATGGCTGTCAGAGTGTTAAGAACGGATCGAGTGCCCATTATCAGCCGTTGTACAACAGCAACAAGATGACAAACCCAACCGTAACTATAGTCTGATTTAGATACCAGTTTTCAGTTAAACAAACCATCTAATTTGCCGTCGCAAGTCTTCTGGGAAATGCTCTAAAATAGAACAAAAATTAAACAGAATCCACAATTGTGAAAATAGACCTAGTACAAGATCTTAATGTAATGTAAGCGATTTACTTATATTTGCATCTTAGCCAAGAGCTCTTGATAAAACCGTTTAGTAAAATATTTGCATGTAAGGAATGTACTTTAAATATCTCAATAAATATATATGTATATCCATTGCTTCAATATAATGTTTAACTAAATTTATGCGTCTTTTTCTGGCTTAGTTTTGGCTTCCAAATAATATTTTGTTAGCCAGATATATAATATCCGCCAATCTGAACATCTTCAAGAGCCTCCAAAATGAATTACCCATTAGCACAGGAGTTATATACTCCTCATAAATGTATAATCTAATATTAGATTCTAGATAATTTTTGATTGTTACTTGTTTTTTCGCCTAAGTTTTAGTCTAAGTTAGTGAGTTTTTCTTGGTTTAATTTGTAATCCTGTAATTTGTATAATATGAGCTATGATAACTATCTTAAACCACTTTCGCTGAACGAGGAATCAATACAAGCAAACATAATATTTTTTCTCCAAGAGCACAATAATTGTCAAGTAATTATCCAATATTATATAACGTATACTATATGTAAACCACTATTAAAGAGTTATAGAAAGTACCTATCAATAGAGAAAGATAAACAAGTGTGTGTTTGATTTGGAGACATTTCACAGCTGTTTAGTGGCCAGCCCCTTGGCAAGATCCCATCAATGACGCCCCAAACCGGCTTGGATAGTGCGGCATGTACAAGTACATCCCCCCGATGACTCTTCTCTTTCCAAACTGGATTTGCATTTTCATTCGCATTCTGTGGTTGCGCGCGGATCATCAGTTGTGGCCGAACTGTGGAACAGGAATGTTGCTGACTGCCAAGTGGGTTCTGCCGCTTTTGCTATGGCTCTCTCTTGGGGGATTTCCCTTGTTAAACGGCGTCGATCTCTGCCAGCCCATCGGTTGGCGGAATTTCCAGTGCAACGAGGTCGCATCTCTGCAGGATCTGGTAGATTTGGGAGCTGAAAACTGGCATACCCTCTCTATAAGTAATGCGCAAACAGAATTGGAGGTGGGCTCAGGTGAGGCCAGATAAATGGGCAAGGTTTAATATATAGTTAAACATGCAGTGCAATGTCGCGGGATACAAACTAAAACTTTTCCAGGCGAAAATGCCGATCATTTGGCCAACTTAGTCGAGCTGGACTTAACTGCAGCAGCCCCAATAAACCTTCATACCAGCGGCTTTTCTATTCTACCCAATCTGCGGTACCTAAACCTCAGTGGCTGTGGTCTCGCTGATATCCAGGGTAACCACTTTGCGGTTGACTCATCACTTCAGCGGCTTGATTTTAGCCACAATCAAATGGATCATCTGGACCGGGACTTTTTTGGCAATCTGAGAAAACTGATTTATGCGAATTTTTCGTATAATGCCCTAAGGCAATGCGATCTGCCCCATATGCCGCTGCTCAATCGCCTGGAACTGAGCCACAATCGCTTGGTAAATGCCACTTTTGGGGTCTGTCCACAGCTGCAGGAATTGATTTTGAATAACAATCAACTGGCACAGGTGAGGTAAAAAATATATTTAAATTGAGACATTGCTAAGGTATTGCCACTTGACCGCAACGAACTTCAATAGCTACTGATTGCTTAGACGGATTTACAATTTGTTAAATTGGTCGTGGTGATCTATAGCTTTTAGACGGGTTGTAAAATAAAAGTTGGATAAATCTTGTTTACTAATGAAGGCTGAAAATTTTAATTGAAAAACCATATTTGAGAGAGTATGAGAGAATTAATTCTAATTATAAAGCTGATCAAAATATTTGCAAACAACTTAGTCCCATACTATGTAGTTTTGTAAACAACTTTATGAAAGTGCATCTGGGATATCTAGTGATATAAACTCTATAAAATTAAAATACGAATAAAACGACTGATTTTAAAAAAGGAATTATAAAATTAATAATAATAAATTCTATATTTAATTTTTAGTTGGACCTGAACGCCTTTCGCGGACTCCATGGTCTGCTAAACCTCCAGCTCAGCGGTAACAGGTTAAACACCATTGGCCAGGAAACCTTTGAGCCACTTTCCCAACTGCGAATACTAAACCTCTCACAGAACGCTCTTGATGCACTCCGTCCGAATGTATTTGGAGCGGTGCAAAACTTTGTACTGCATTTGCAGCAGCTAGATCTGTCAGGTAATCGGATACGCCTTCTGTTTGACAATCAATTTCGTGTGCTGGCCAGATTACAGATGCTAGATGTGTCCAGGAACAGTATTGCCAGCCTAAGTCCCGGTCATTTTGTGGGATTGGGTTCTTTACGAAAGCTATATATGCAGTATAATGCTATCCTAGAAATCAAATCGGGAACCTTTGCCGCCCTGTTGAACCTCGACACATTGGACTTGTCGTACAATAACCTAGAATTCCTGGAAGAGCAAATCTTTGGAAGCAACACCTTGTTACGAATGCGACGGCTAAATCTGAATGGAAATCGTATGAAGTACCTACATCCTCTGGCTTTCTCATCGCTGCCATTTCTGGAATACCTAAGGTTGGGTCACAACGAACTAAAATCCTTAGATGTGCGGATGTTTGCACCCATGCGGCGTCTTCAGAAGCTTCATTTGGGCCACAATCTACTGGAAGAGATCAACCTGGATGTGCTGGAAAGCCTTAGTAGCGTACAAGAGATCTTGGTGGATAACAATCGCCTTACCTTTCTGGCAAAGGTGAATGTGAGCTTCCCAAACCTGAAACGCGTATCCATTGAGGGCAATCCTTGGCAGTGTCCTTGTTTTGTGAAACTACAACAATGGTTAGCCACCAGGGATGTTGTTTATCTACGGGAAAATACGGGCTACTATAAGGGTGAACGACCCCTTTGCATTGTGACTAATGTGGATTACTGTATTCAAAATCTGCAAGCAGTTCGAAGACTTGGAATTTTAGGAGATTTCCAGGGGGAACAGGTAGAGGCAGATGCCTTTGACGACGATGCCAGTGCAGCACAAGACTGATTGCTTTTAAAAACTTATGGAATTCTATTAGAATACATTTTTAAAGTTCATGATAATCATATTACCCTATAGGATTTAATAAAAACCCTAAGAAAGCAAATTATCTTGTTAGTCCACCTTATTAGCCCTAGGATAAGCTAAACCTTCACTTCACAAAACTTTCATTCAATATCACACCAAGTGATCGACACAAAACTCTCTTAAAATCAAACAAAAACATTTTAAATATAAAGCAAAATTGCACAAAAGGATCTTTTCAGACACGGACATTTTGAAGATATATTAGATCGATTAATCATCTTGCGGGTATATTCATAGGTCCAGCGTCTCGAATGGGTTTTAATTTACAATTAAACAACTAAAACTCGAATCGTTTAGGCAGACTTGACGCGCAGGGCCAAAGCGCTCAGATCGGCGATGCACTTGTTGAGGGTCTCCTTCTCCTGCTGGGGCGAGATGCTGGCCAACACGTTGGTGGTGATCCAGTTGACCATGTGCTTCTGGCTGAGACGACGCTCGACGTGGCGGCACTCCACCTGGTAGTCGAGACGGCGCTTCACTTCCGAGTAGACATTCATGGCACGCTCACGGAATGCGGCCTCAAGCTGCAAAGCAATGTTCTCCTTCTTGGCCTCCATCAGCAGCAGGGCACCATCGGCGCGCCACTGCTCCTTCTTCTCAGCCTCGATGGCATCGGACAAGACCTTCAGTTCGGCCTCGCGACCCTCCTTCCACTCAGATTCGATTTTCTGGAATATGGATTGGACCAATTAATGATTGTTATTAAGGTTTTTTAAAACTAAAAAATATGTTAATATAAAATTCTAGTACAAAGTTTTTATAATTAGGCAAAAAAGGTCCCACAGCTTTTTTTAGGCATAGACCGAAGATCAAATTCTAATCTTAATGGAAAATCAAATTTTCAAAAATCCTCGTTTCATGGTTTTAGAATTCAGTTCGGTTGTTTCTTAAAAATATTTTTGTTGTACTTACATCGATCTCACCATCAGCCCACTTGGAGATGAGTGGTCCAAGTTTCTTGACGGCGATGACAGCCATGATACCGAGCGACAGGCCGCTGTAGTACTCGTGCTCCATGACGTAGATTTCCTTGGAGCAGAGATAAGTGATCAAACCCACGCCGAAGGTGTAGGGTCCAGTAACACCGGTCTTGTTGTAGAAGAACTGGAACCACTCTTCGGGCAGGAATCCCAATCGGACCTTGCCGGGATTCTCGGGGCGCTGGCGGCGCTCAATGGCTCCACTGGGAGCGGCGGCAGAGGCGGCCGTCCGGGTGGCGGCCACGGCCAAGGGGCGCTGGGCTGTAAATGCAGTTCCCAATTAGTTTAACTCCATTTGTATTCGCGAAAATTATGCTTTTTGACGTATCCATTGCGAATGGGTGATTACATAAACCACGATGTCCGACGACTTTGCAATGCCGTAACATTTTTCACGGTCATTTGCGTGAGGAATTTCACTTGTCCATTGTCACATTTATGATAACATATTAATTGTCAATGTTTTTTGCACAGTTTTACGGGATTACCTGTAAGAAGAGCGGCTCTCGAGAACATTTTGCAGGCAGTTGCGACGAATTTATGCTACTAAATTGACCCGAAATCGCCAGTTCACAATAGTGACAGGTTAGGAGAGAGTTGCCAGATCAACTGGAAGCTTAGCGCTATGCCACACTGTTTTGCAACACTGACAAAGGGCTCAACTTTTGAATTTCTAAAATAAAAACTTAAACAAAAAGTATGCTTTATAACATTTATTTTTATCTTTAACTTTCGGTTTTTTAAACAATTTTATTTTGAAATATTCTTGGGGGCTTAGCACGTAAGATTGTGTTTATAAATAATCAAATTTTTGTCTGTTTTATTATTTTTACAAAAAAAATGTAATACAAAAAATTGTAATACAAAATTCTAAAGTAAAATTCTTAAAATTTATAATGACCGTTGAATTTCAATTGACTTAATATAAATTTGTAATCATTATAAATTTCTTAAAAATAAAAACAAAATAAAACCTCGTCTTAACTTCACAAGTTTTTATTTTTAAAAATATTACAATTTGCTAGATAAATTGTGCCTAAAGTAATCAGAATTAGCTGCGAAACAATATGCATTAAAATACTTTTACAAAATACTATAGAAACAGCGAACAGAGTTTGATTTCAAATGTTTATCTTTTTAGTGGTTGGTATTGGGTATTGGGTATTCAATTTAACTGGTTTTGCCATATAACATTAATTGGTTTCTCAGTTCAAAGCTATTTACGTGCAGATTTCATAAATTAAGCATTAAAGCATGAGCATCTTTGTTGTTAGTTGTCGCTAAACTAAATGACTGTCTTGTGCGTAGAACTTAAAACATAAGAAAAAAACATACACACGGTCTAAACAGGGGACTGCATTCAAAAGAAAGGGGTTATTCCAAATCACTCGGTTACAGCATTTCAAACAAAAAACATCGCAAGACTATTTACAGCAGTGAACAGATAGATATCTTTTAAAACGTAATAATACCCTTATCGAAATATGTTACAACTTTCAACTTATGCCTTTGATGTTGTTCTTTGCTAGATCTCTTTCTCATTTTTTTTTTTTTCGTATAAAAACGTAATGATTCTGCGGAGGTGTGTTGCCTAACATTTATAATGAAGGTGTGTGTCTATGTGTGGTGATTGGTTGCAAGTGTACATATAAATGTGTTTTTGTTTATGCTTGACGACGGGATGACATAATGCGGTGGACACACACTCATCATCGCCAACGAAGTGTTTGTTTCTCGGAAGGATGCGGATGCTTGGCCAGTTGTGCTGTTGTCCTCCTCGAATCGTTTCACTCGATGAAGTTAAAGCGGGTCAGCAGCTTGTGATAGAACCACCGCAACACCTGCTGGACTCGACCGGCCAACCAGGCACACAGACTGCTGGTGTGCCGCACCTTCGACGCATAGTGCTTGATGTGATCTGTGCAGTAGAGAGTTAAGAGGGCAACCAAAAGTACAAAGAAATCATAAAAAGAAGAACAAGACAAGCTAGACAGTAAACGTATTTTTGAAAAGGATATAATAGTGTCCAGGGTGGATGGCCGCCGTTTATGTAGTTCACATAAGTGAATCCGTCCTTGCCCTTACCCCGAATATTGTAGTAGTAGGGAAGGAATGAGTGAAGCGTGAATCTGAAAGCAACAAATGGGACTCTCGATTAATAGACCAAGGACACGCAAAGGGAAACCCCGCCCCAGATACCTTCTCTTTTCGTAGAAAAATATGGCAGGTTGGTTGGTGGTCAGCGTGTGCAGGAAGATCGCCTTTACCGAATGTCGCTCGGCCGTTGTCAGATGGTTCATTAGCGCGTCCAGAAGCAGCGATCCAATACCATTGCGTCTATGCGATCGATGAACGCCCAGCGACAGTAT
The DNA here is from genome assembly GCF_018153835.1 of Drosophila eugracilis. Classification (NCBI taxonomy): domain Eukaryota; kingdom Metazoa; phylum Arthropoda; class Insecta; order Diptera; family Drosophilidae; genus Drosophila; species Drosophila eugracilis. The sequence goes on along the minus strand of NW_024573038.1, from coordinate 5,818,519 downwards.
ATATCCGACATCAGCGGAACGGCCCATCGAGTCCGGCAGGATGCCCTTGTCCTGCATTGGAAAACCGCTCAGCCTGGTGTACAACTCATCACTATCACTCATATTGGCTATTACCTCCTTGTTGACATTTCGATAGGGTTTGATTTCGGCAACGATTAAACCAATTATGGCCAGATTATATACAGCCGCCAGCGCAAAGAAGCGCGTGCTTGAGGTAATATCCTCATACCATGATAGTGGATAGTCGATTGGAAACCATTCTTGGCACAGCTGGCGCACCTGTTTAGGGTCATCACATGTAGATGCAAAATGGGAAGATTATCTGGATTAACTGGTTGATCTACTTACCTCCGTCAAATCATCGGGTACCAGAAATCGTAGCTGCACGTCGTTAATGGAGCACAGCGGTACGTGTTCACAGTCCACGCGCGTACTGTCGCTATTTGGCGGCGAACTGTGTTTGTTGTAGCTGTAATGCTCGCAATGATATGATAATGTTTCATGATCTATATGTATTAAGTCCCCAAACCCCAAACACCGAATTCACTTGCATAATACCGCAAAGCGGCGTCAATAGATAAACAAAAGCTTCCAATGACAAGGGTCCGCAAAAGCAGGAAATCCATGTGGTGCAGCGCAACCGACTGATAACCAAAAAGATATATATACTCACAGTGTGAATTGTGCCATCCTATTGTCCGGGGGGCTGCTGGTGCCGATGCTCCTCCGATCCCACTGACGTTCCCACTGCCACTGCTGCTGCTGCTGCTCTGTCCAATTAGAGCAATTATGTCCATTTATTGCACCACCACCACCGTTGCTGTCGCCTGAACAGATTAAGCGCGGTATCTTGTCCAAGAGAGGCTTCTCCGAATGAGTATTTTAGTTTGATTACGGCTTCGTTTTTGGTTTGGTGCGTGTTTTCGGGTGTGCGCTCAATTGGCTTCAATTAAAATTTACATTTAGGTGGAGCAGAGGGGGGAAGGTGTCGGGGAAGGTGTAGGAACCACTTGCTCTCGGCTGCGGGTGCTCCGCTGCTTTTGGTTTTAGGTATCGGTATCAGGTGGTATCCGTGGCTTTACAGGGATGCCCTTACAACGCTGGCCAGGTGGTGCTGCTCCGCTGGTGTAGGTGTCGCATGCTTCTGCTGCTGCCCGCTGGTCACAATACGCATCGTCCGCAAAGATGCCTCATTTGTCCTAATTTATTCGCCAAGCCAAAAAGAAATAATGAAAACAAATCAGCATTAGTGAGACCGTAGCCGGACCTTTATAATATACTAAACGATTGTATCGATATATCGCCTGCGAGTAGGATTAGGATGAACTATTCCAATTGGGATTAAAAATTTCAAAATTAATTTTAATTGAAATGTTAATTTTCATTTTTTAATAAAACTTAACTGATATTTTTTATAAACATTTAAGTTTTATGTCCGTATCCCTACAGATTTATTTGTTAATTAACATTATTATTTAAACAAATTTACGATTTTAAGGCTATGGCTATGGTTTAAAACCTCCTCGTCTGTCCAACCGCTTGGGAAGTGCTTGGCGCTGGCGCGCCCTGCTTGGTGGGATCCTCCAGCACCCGTACCATCATTGACGACTTTGGCCCAGTACACCAGGTGATTCCGTTCTCGTCTACCACAAATGTTTCCAACGTCACCTGGAAGTGCCCGCCACTTGAGATAGGCAGCAGGAAGCTGCCAGAAAGGAAATCGCGCTGCGGCTTCACAATTTGATTAAGGGTCACATTGTCGTTGGCACCCGGTTTGGGCATATCTTGTGAGGATCGGGGTGGTGGCGTGATCAACTGCGATGTGAGGCTTAATTGAACAGACTCCACGCGTCGGAAGTGCTTTTTCTGCTTGCTAAAATGTTGCAGAACACCTTCCACCTTGATCACCAGGTTACTGCCCGACTGGACATTCACCGGTTCGGTTGCGCTTCTTGGCTGCGGACTCACTGATAGCTTGATCTGTGTGGACTGGAGGATCTGGAAGAAGTACCGTGGCAGGCATAGCGGTGTTAACGTTATGATCTCGATCTGCGCTATAATAACATCCAAATGACGGTTGCTAATAGTCTTGGCATTTGCCGGCTCCTGGGGAAGGTTTTTCTGCATCTGCTCCATGCGCTGGCAGCTCGCAGCAAAGTAGCGCGTTTCCGGGTGATCTCCTGTAGTAAGAAAAACAGGTGGTTCCGGCGGGGTGGCATAGGAAATCGACTCAATGATGTGAGCGAATAGAGCACATTGGAATTCAGCCACCTCAAGGAACTCCAGCGTTACATGATCCGCATCGAAAGAGGACTTGTAGAGTCTGGCATAAGTCTCCTCACAGGCTTTAAGTGATTTAACCAGCTTACGCAGCTGATTTGTTACATGACCAAACTTCTGGAGATAATCCCGTGAGTTTTGAGCCAAACTTCCAGCTATAGCCGGTGGTGGCACAATCACCTGAGCATTCTTAACGGTCACTGCCAGGTGGAGAGTCTGCAGAAACTGTGCCCGAATCTTTAAATACTCGAGTTGAAAGCTACAAGGATGCTGGGGTGAGGAACAAGCTCGCAAGCTTGCAAGCGCTTGCTGGTAGAGATTACTGGCCATCTCCAAACGTTTCATCAGGGGCATCAGAGGTTCTGGTGCCACTTTTGGTGCATAATTATCTCGCATGTAAGCGTAGTCCAAGCCATAGTTGAGAATGCACTCCGCCTGAGAAATCTGTGACAGGGCCACCAGGAAATAATGCATATGATCGCTAATCACAATCTGGGAGACCTTTGTGTATATATGAGCAGCCACATAGTGGTGACCATAGCGACTAGCGGTTCGCGCAATCCTGTAAAGAGTCCAGCAATTAAGCCTGCATAGACACTTTTCAAAACACTGCACAACTTTTAAGGGAAGATAGCAGCCCATGGTGGTCTGAAGCACCAAAGCACTCAAGATCTCCACGGTACGCAACTGCTGCTCGCAATTTTCTTGGTCGATAATGGTGTTTAGCTTGTGGAGGATAAGCGGTAATCGGGCCAGCATGGGATTAACCTATCATTAAAATGTATAAGTTCGCATTCAAAAAGTTTTTAAAGATATAATTACCTTAGGTGGAGGAGGTTCGTCGGTGTCCATGGCGTTATCATCTCCTATTAGTTCTTCTGTAGTTGAGAACGCATATTTCCTTAACTGGAAGTGCTCACAGAGACCCACCAGTGCCTCGCACATGAGTTCCGCATTGGCCGGCGGATAGACCACCTTATCACCTAAAGTGTTTGTCACGATTTCAATGAACGAGGTTCCAAATTCAGCATTTGCCTGAGTAATTCGTATGCCGTATGTAAGCACCCTTCTCAGATCCCGAGTGCTCTCCGCCCGCTTGGCCGTGCTGAGGAGCAAGCCCTCCATGTGAAGATTAACTATGTGAAGAATGTCCTCCACCTGCTCACTGTTGCCCTCCTTTTTCAAACCGAACGCCACTAAAACAGATAGAACAGCCATGGCCTGAGTGGCGGTTGTGTAGTCGTCCAGCTTGCTAATGCACTGTACGCACAAACGAAGCAGAGCCACTCGATGCTCACGAAGAAGTTGCTGGCAGGTTAGCGGACATTTGCTGAGCTTGAGCAGGATTGATAGAAATAGAAACTGCTCCTGGGAGTTGGTACATGACTCAAATCGACCAATCAGTGCTTCAATAGCCGGTTTGGGCCAAGCATGAACACTTTGCCGACCTGCAAGCTCATTGAAGGAGCGCAGTACCTGGATGCGCACGGGAGTCCTTAAGTCCTGCATGAAATCCAGTAAAACATCTAGCTGTCCGGGAACACCCACCAATGTTCGGGAGGACAACTGGGTAAGTGTGTCTATAATGGCCACAACGAAGCTCTGGGCTGGATACTTTGGCAGAAGATCCATGCACAGCCTGCTGACCAGCGAAGCTGTGGTGGCCTCGTGATGCATATGCCGCAGCACAGGTATCAGGAGCAGCTTCATCGGCACAGGCACCTGCAGCGATTCGATCATATCCGAGATCTTGGCGCACATGCTGATAGCAAACGAACTGGACTGGGCGGCAAAGCAGCTGCTGGCGTAGATAGCTGCCTCCACTTCTACGGTGTCGTGGCTATCCAGAGCACGGCGAATGGCATGGTGGACCTGTTGCTTCTCGGGAATCACCCGAGAAACGGCTCCCAAGGTTCGCAGAAGGAGAGCACGCGCCACTGGATCATTGGAGTGCATCACCATGAAGATGCGGCGCACAAAATTGTCGATGTTAAGGATCTTGTCAAGATGATTCTCGCTTTGTTGACAAACACGAAGCACCCAGAATCGCAGGAGATTCGATCCGCTGACAAAGAACTCGGCCAATTTGATGAACGATGAGTTGATAAGAATGGGAAAGGGATACTTTTCGAAGAGTCGCGGAAAACGGACGATCGCCTCGCACTGGATTCCCTGCTTGGCGCTCCGCAACCCCTTGTCCAGTTCCATGAGCACCGCATTCGAATCGTGCTCATTTTCGTTCAGGAAGCTTTCGTTAAAAGTGCTCACGCGGGTGCCGGTCAGGTGAGCCATGATTATAAGTATCCTTATTCACATTTACCAGGGCGACGTTAAATAAAAACTATTCTGTTTTTGTTTTTAAAGAAACAATACACTAACCGGCGACCAATGCTTCTTCTTAATAGTTTGGCCATTCAAAGGGAACTACGATATTTTACTGCATCGATAGTTAACCGCCTTAAAATTGGGGAACTCCACATTATTTTAAATTACTGAAGCTTAGAGCCTCACTTGAGTTTTGATCCTGATTATTACCTAGTTCCATTTTCTTCTAAATGGAATAGTGTGTTTAACCCGTTATTAATTTCCTAATTTATTAATCATTCGATTCAAAAATAATTTTGTTTGTTTAAATTTTGTTTCCTTTTAGTATGCTAAGGTCACATTAATTTAATTTATGTTATTGGTTTTTTTGTTGTGAAATTATGTTTGTTTTAACTAAAGGCGAGTAAACTGTCTAAAACCTTAGTTATTTACTAACTTATAATAACTTTAAACAGATGAGGAAAAGTTTGTTTTGTTGCCAGTTAAAAAGATCTACACCGTTGGTCGCCTTGCCACGGATTTGATTGTTTCGCAGGATCTCAGTATAAGTCGCAATCATGTGCAACTTGTTCTCCCGGGAGATGGGGACGATGACACACTGCAAATGGAGGACCTTGGATCCAGATATGGGACCTTCATTTTCAACAGGAACTCAACAAGACCACGGAAAGTTAATTCCAAAACGATGACTCCATTGCCTGTGGGAATTCGCGTAAGATTTGGCGCAAACTTAAGCGTTTGGCAAGTGACCCGTCTAAAGTTGGTCACTAGTGTGTCCGCTCTGACGCGACATGAGATAGAGGAGCTGGCGGAGATGGTCAAGCCCATGAGTGGAATTATAAGTTCAAACTGGACCAGTGAATGCTCTCATCTCACTATGAACGAAGCCTCGGTAACCGTGAAACTCCTGCACGCTATGTTGGATAACAAACCGATCGTGACCTTTGCTTACTGGAAAAAGTTGCTCCAGGCTGCACAAAGCATACATGTCAAAGAGGGATGGCCACAGCCAGAGGATTACCAGCCGACCAATATGGATGTCACCTGGCGTCCCGAACGGACCCGACTCTTTGCCGGCAAGATTTTCATTTTCATGAATCGGAAACATTTTGAAATGTACGGATCAGTTGTACAGAAAGCTGGCGCATCTTGTAAGGATATAAATTCAGGTGTGCGCAAAACATTCCTCACCAAGAGTGACGTGATAGTTATTCAGTATGTTCCTTCAACTCAGTCTCAGGCCACTGAATCGATCAATAGCATTCAAGGTAGGTTTTTGAATAATATTCAAATCTCTAAAATTCATTCATTTAAATTCATTACTTAGATGTTTTGGAGCAAAGTGGTCGGCGCATTATTCAAGAGTACGAGATTGGCATGGCCTTGATACATTGCTCCATCAAAGAGTTCTGCAACCCAGCGCACAAATTCATAATCTCCGATTCAATGCCTACCACGGAATCTGTAACTTCCTCAATGGCCTTTAATTCATCGATCATTGTGCCCAACACTGAGCGTAGTTCCGCCCAATCCAGTGGTCCAGTCATTTCAGAACTAGTAGTGCCCGAGTCGGAAGCGTGCGATGTGGCACAAGAGGTTTCCAAACACATTTCAGAACCTCAAACATCTACAAATTCTGTGCGTAAGCGAGGCCATGCCATAATAGTTGACTCCTCGGATGAGGACCAGAATGCAGCTTCGTCAAAGAGATCCAAACCGGTAAGCACCGCCAAGGAAGTTAATAAAAATGCCAAGAGCTCCACATTGATGGATTCATCTGAAAAAGAAGAAGCTGTAAAACCACCAGCTCCAGTTCCTGGTTCGAATCAACGTATCACAAGGCGAAGCAAGGTCATCTGTGATGAGAAAACCGTAGAACCAACTGTTCTAGCTCCAAATAAGCACAAGGCAGAGACGGTCAAGCCCGTCTATTGCATAGATTCTTCAGATGAGGAAAACAAAAATTCCGAAGAGCCAAAGGAAGCAAAAGCTCCTGTTATCAATATCCCTTCCAAAAAGAATCCAGAAGTGTCAGGTGTCACCAGGATATCACCACGTCTCAATACTAAATCTGTAGCTACAAATATTACTAACAAACCGACGGAAAAGATGTCAATACCAGCCAAAGGTCCTGTTCTACCTGTGGCTGTAGATGACGAAGATGATAATGAGGATTTGTTCCAGTTCCGGAAAACTCCAAAAAAGTCATCGGAGGCGGCTGTGACGCAATCAGTTGGCAAGGAAAAACTGTCAGCCAGAATAAGTGTAATAAACTTTCTGGAAAAATCCCAGCCGCAGGAGCCAACCCCCCCAGTATCGTCCCAATCCCAAACGCAACCTCGTAAACGTTTGCATCTGGAAGTCCTTAGCGAAAGTGACAGTGACGACTGTGAAAATCCTTTTAACTTTGCTGACAGTAAAAGAAAAAAGAAGGAACAGAATATGGAAGATTCCACCGATGGCCTGTTTAACTTTAACTCGGAAAGACCAAGTAGTGCCGTTGACCAAGACTCCGTGCTCACTGAACCCTTTCTACCGGAATTGGACAAGAAAAATAAATCAAAATACATAGTGGTGCAGCGGAAGGAGCTGCCCAAAAAAGTGGATATCAGTGGTTGGTTATCTTGTAGCAGGCTACATGATGATGTCAAGCACGAGGCATATTCAGATCGGCAAGTTAAGCTGGAATCCTCAATTAAAGCAGATCCCGACGAAGAGAAGTGGCTAGCCGCCATGCAAGACAACATTCAGGTGCGCATGTGCCAGATGAATATTGTCAATCGCACTGAAAAGGATCTGGACGCTTCACTTCAGGATTCTGTGAGCAAGTACGGAGGGCGTAAGAACTTTAAGAAGTTTGTCAAGGTAAGTATTACATGAAAATTCAATTTCGTAAGTTCCAACAAATATGTATCTCCCCTTAGACGAACAATCCTCATCCCCAGAAGCGAATTGTAGCTCTCAAGAGTTTGAAGCTGGTTGATGGTATGGTAACCTGCTTATAATTTTAGTCATCAAGATGTATATCTAAACGTTATCATGTCTTATCCAAGTTATGTGAAGTTACTTTATTTTGCTTACAATAAATTTGCGAAATATACTTAATGCCTTTGCTGGATCCTTCGACATCTTTCGCTGGAACAGAGTTTGCGCGGCTAACCACTCGTGCTTTGGTATTTTCTTGGTCAAGCAACTCTCCGAATTCTGCTTTCTGGCTTCGGATTCGCGGGAAATGAATTTCTGAGCTTCGACGACAGTGGCTAAAACATCTTCATTAAATTTCGTTTTAGTTACAACTTGAGTGTGTATTTCTTTTCTGGCTATTACAGTGCCAACATCAGCTTTGGCTTCCAGCTTGGCTTTTTCTACTTTGGTCACAACCTTTGTGGGTTTCAAGACTAGATCCTGTGCCTTGACTGCCTTTTCTTGGTCAAGTGGTCTTTTCAGAAGTTCTAGTTTAGCTGGAAGCTGTTGATTATCCGCCAGAAACTTGTGCTTATTCACCTGCGGAAAGTTTGTTATTTGTGGGCGCAGCTTGTTATATAGAATGACGCTCTTGTTGCTTTGTAATGAACTTAGTTTGTTGATCTTGGCAATAGCGGCGATTAGCAGCGTGGTAAAGTCCATGAAAAAGTTGTTTCGCAGTAGTTGCGTGAAATATGTGGCTGCTGCGAGACAGCATTCCCTGATTCGCTCGTGGAGATGATAAAAACCCAAGATCCGCACCAATATAAATTTAAAGCTGCTCTGCGTGGGCATGGCTCCGCCCAAATCTTCATCGCACACATCTGGCAAAGCACCTCGAAACTGTTCTAGATCCCTCGCCAAGTCCAAACGGAGCAGGCGGCACACTGCGGAATTTAGTTTACAGACAGCCCGAAATCCTGGCATATTTCGGAAAGAATTCTTTCTGCGCGCCTTCAACCTTCCAATCAACGCTGCCGTCTCCTCGAAATCCTTCGCATCCGGTTCGGACAATTGTTGCAGGAACCTGTTGATGGCCACATACACGTCCTTGGCTGGTAGATGTACATAAAGGATTGTTAAAGTACTTAACATTCGTGACAACGGCTGCAACTTACCAAAGCCCGTGTCCTCTATTTGCAGGGTCACCAAAGGAGGTTGTTTCAATTCAAATTCATTCCAAAAATATGTATTTTCCTTTTCCATGTTGCGGTTACAAAAAAGTAAATAAAAGAAAATTTTATAGTGGTGCTTCTTTTTGTAGCCACATTGGCAACACCGATTCTGGCTACAAAATTTGCATCATACATTTCTCAAAGTCATGATCTGGTCACACTGCAGTATACACGTGCAAACTGAATTTTAAAAGAAAACAATATAATTATCCGCTATAACATGAAGAAAAAACAGGTGGAAAGTGCATCCGAGGAAGAGGAATTGCTGACAGGGGACTCCGAAGCTTCAGAAGAGGAAGAATTGCAGGAAGAAGACTCTGACAAAGAGGAACTGCAGGCGGACGACTCGGAAGACGAGGAGTTCGATGGATCCGAATTGGATCTCGATGCCAGTTCCACCGAGTCCGATGATGATGACGAGGATGAAGTCAAGCCCGAGCCAAAAAGTCGTGCCGAGATTATCGACCACCAGATTCACACCAAGTACGAGCAACTGAAAGGCACTCGACTGTACGTCCGTTTTCCCCAGAAACTGCCCCTAGACTTGGAGGAATTCAATGCCAAGGTGAAGGCTCTGCATCCACTTGTATTAAAATCGACAAAGCCTCGCCAGAAGCACGCCCGCTTCTGCCTGGTGGACTTCAAGTCCAAGGAAGATCGCGACCAGGGCTTTAAGGACATCAAAGCATCCATCGAAAAGGATGAAAAATACAAGGGAATATTTGTATCCCTGCCCAAGACCGATTCCGATGATTTCGTTAATGAGCTAGTGTCCCGCAAACAGACATCGGTGGAGAAAAAACGCACAAAGACCCTGATGAAACGAGCTACAAAGAAGGTGCTGGCCAAGGGAAACTTTACATCGTCGGTGGTCATTACCAATCTACCGAAGACCAGTTCGGTGGCTCAGGTGCGCCAGCTGTTCCAGGAGGCGGTGGACATTCAAATACGTCCGGGTAAGGGAAAATTCCGTGACTACAGTGCTGCGACCGTAACCCTGCCAACAACCCACGATGCACGCAAGGTCATCAAACAAAAGTTCAGTCTAGCGGGCACGCCACTGCAACTGCGTTTCAACACTCAAAAAAAAAAGCGGACAACGAAAGATAAGCTGAAGTTTAAGGCGGAGAATGGGAAATCCCCCGAAAAAACTGCCCAGAAGCAAAAACAAAATGATAATGAAAAGTCAAAAACGGTTAAAGGGGATACCCTTAAAATTAAGAAACCAGAAATAAAGACTCAGCAGAAGCAGAAAGAAAATCTGAAGAGGAAGGCGCCCAAGGAAAAGATCCCTAACATTAAGACACCGAAAAAGTTAAAGAAACTAAGTGAACAATAGAACATCGTTAACGTTAATTTAAATAAAATTTTCCAATTTTGACAATTACTTAGGTCTTAAACCAAACATATGTATATTACATATATTGAGTTTTATTTTGTTCCGGAAAAAAAAGAGGTTCAGAGAAACTGGCTGCCCATTTTAATTAATATTAAAACTGTCCAATTTAAATTTTTAAAATATTTATTATCGTACACGATATACAGACATAGATATATTTATATATATATATATTTTTAGTAAGCCGGCTGAGTGATTTACTGGATATACATTGATTGGTTACTTTAGCTTATATACTTATGAGATTTTCATGTGCAAAGAGTGTTCATTCGCGAAAACTTGACGGGTTCATGTGATCGATTTGTAGCTTCAAAAGTGTATTTATTTAACAGTAAGCGCGGGTAGGTAAAAGTATTTCATATGTATAGTTTCAATCCTTGTACAAAATATTCAACATTTGCGTATATGCATTAACATGGGTCTACCTCAGGTTGCAATCTACTCCAGCTTTATATTTATATATATACGTTTATATTGCATACAAACGCATATTAACCGTACACCGCAAATCGTAATCCTGTTGCTGTGCATCGTGAGTCGCTTTATTGATTTTTTTGCAATACTATAAACCGCAGGGTTAGTGGGGTGAGGTGAATCAATATATAGATAAAGTGGGCGAGGACCAGGAAAAACGCAGCAAATGTTAGTTTAATGAAGGAACAAACAAAAAAAGAAGAAATGCACATTAAATGGAGATATTGAAACGCGTTTCCATTTTGTATAGCTCAGTTTAAGGTAGTAAATATTCTTAGTTCCTAGAATGAATTAATTTTTGTTATTCAAAATTGTGTAAATATAATCAAAATTTATATTTCCTTTCGTAGCTCTATGAATTCCAGAAACAAAGCCGTCGCCAGCCGCTTTCCATTTTCTGTTCTGTTCACTTTCTCGCTATCAAGCAGTCTCACATATTTGCTGTTATTTGTTCTTACTCCTCTCGTTTCGTTACGATCTCATTTCTCTGTTCATGGTCACCCTTGGAAGCCCTGTGACAGGCTCCGAGGGCTCCTCTATAAGGCGTTGAACATCCGCTCAATTTGCTGATAAAATAATGTTTGCAAAAACGTACTCTTACTTATGGATGCAATGCATAAAAAGACAAATATTTGTTGTTTTTTCAGAGTGGGTGAATGTGTGGCGTGGGTCATGTGGCTGATAAGGAAAGTATTCAAGAGTGTAGAGCCTGCTCCTGCTAATCTGAGCCCACAATAAATCCGCTCTGGGGGTTATCGTTTGAATTTAAGAACTGACTTTACTTGACTGTTTTCTGTGTGTGTGTGTATGTATTGTTGGGAACCGGGGATCTCTTTGGATAGCAGTTATTTTGGGTAATATTGAATGTGTTCCCGGCGTTTAAATTACGTGTTTAACAGCCGATCCCGGGCCGATGGCGAACAGTTTTGTGGAGCTGCCGCCGCACCGCCCCCACTGCCACCCATTTGGTTAGGTGGCGGTGGCGGCGGCTGCGCCGGCGGCGACCTTAGCGGTATCGAAGGTTGGACGAACCGCACGCGCTCCGCATCTGTTGATGCGGCACTGCTGCTGGCCGCCGCCGCTCCGGCTGCCGCGTTGAAGGCCGACGTAAAGGCTGTGGCGGCTCAAAGGGTGTGGTAGTTGCGATCGTTGCGAGCCTTGTAGAACTTGTAGGCCACCAATCCGATGGCCAGAAGGCCCAGGGTCAGAACGATCCCGCCGATGAACGACGATCCATCGAAATGACCGCACGGCACAGGTTTTGGCGCCGGAGTGGTCGATGTATGTGGCGGCGGCGTAGTTGTGGTCGAGTTTGTAGGCGGAGTGGTCGAAGTACCAGGAGTTGTGGTCGTAGCCTGGGTGGTGGTGGTGGTTGTAGTAGTTGTGGTGCTGGCCGGAGTGGTTGTCGTAGCAGGCGTAGTTGTTGTTGCCGGAGTTGTTGTAGATGCCGGTGTCGTAGTTGTCTTCTCAGTTGTAGTGGTCGGCGGCGGTGTAGTCGTAGGTGTGGTAGTTTCCGGGGGCGCAGTAGTGGTGATCTTGGAATCAGGCGTGCTGTTCGGAGCCGGTGTAGTTACTGCCGCTAAAGATACAAATCAAAGGAAACCGTAAATATAAGAGTATGTATGCTCGGGGTCATTATATTGACAAGATTTTTCCAAGGGAAGTGTATTAAATGTTTTTATATCTGTACGTAACTAAGCAACTAGTGTGGTAGTAGTAAATATTATTATAAACTAACAAGTGACATGGTAGCCCTTTTAAATTAAAATGTTAAAACGAACTGGCATTGATTAATTGGGCTTGATAATGAGTTCCATACTTCCTACAAAATTATTTTGTGATACAAGTGGAAATGATTTCATAAATAGCAAACAATGATTTCATTTTTATATTTTTTTTCGGAATGAAGGTACATGGTATATGGTATATGGTTCAATGAACAATATACCCTTTGGATTCAAGACTGGGCTTGATATAGTTATTATCAACGATAAATAAATATTTCTTATGCGTCATCGAAAAATAAAAAAAAATGTTCACATACGATAAGGGCACCACAAATGTCATTATTCAATTTGTAAGATTACAAAGAAAAATATATTATATTTATGGTTAACGAAAATATGATCAAATGAACAGAAATAGTGTTAAAATTATTAAAACATTATAAACAAAGAAAGAAAAATGAGCAATATTAAAAAAATATTTGTCACAGAAATTAGGTTAAAACACTGTTATTGGGTAAAGATAGACAGATAACTAATAGAAAATTAGTGGAATTTATAGCCCCTGAACTTCGAAATATTTAAGTTTGGGAAAGTTTATAATTGTTATATTCAAACGAGAACATTACCCCCAATCGGGGTAAGAGAAAATGGCCGGAGAATGATATTCAATATAGGAATTGGCATTTAAAAACCCCACACCCACACACACATATTCCAACACAGAAGTGTTTGCGCACACGTACGCACATGCACATGCAGTCGTATGTGTATGTATGTGTGTATGTGAGTGCATAATTGAAGAAATAAATGTTCCGTGTTTTCAATTTAATATCAATTCAATTTAATTTGATCCAAGACTCACCTTCGTCGCACAGATTTGCGGAGAAGAGACCCACAAACAGGCACAAGACTAGGAATTTCGCCTGGAAATTCATTGTGGTCGTTAAAAATATACTCGAATACACTTAAACGGCAAAGTAAAGAAGTATCTGCAAGTTTGAAGCCGAAAAGAGTGTTTTTCCAAGTAGAGGGGGATTTACAGATACCGCTGGAATGGTATTGCACAACTGGCGATGTCGCCGAGCTCCGTTTTTTGCTCAACAAATTAAAGCAACGCGCAATTAAGGAATGAATAACACGACACGAAGACCAGATTTTTTTATGCCAACTCGATACTTTGATGCATTTCGATACATCGCCAGCTGAGCCGAGTTTTGTAGCCCTGGGGTTTTCTTCTATTTGGTAGGGGAATTCCTATCAATAATTTTAGTGGCCGATCGTTTGAGTAACTGTAAATCTTATAAATAATGTTTAGTAAAAATGATTTAGTTTAGGAAAATCAAAGTACAAGCCAAAAGTTGATAATTAATGTAAAAATTTTAATTCAACTGTCGTAAAAGTGTTAAAGGGAAACCCTTTTAAAGTTCCAGCTTTGTTATTGCCATACGCAGACGTCAGTTTCAGTATATTTTCGTAGTTGTAGGCGCGGTCACACTCCGCCTTTGGTGATTCAGTGGTTACTTTTTTTGTCTGTTTATGGCCTCTGTAAACACGGGATTCGAATTCGCCTAAAAGGAACGGAACGGAACGACCAGGAGGAGATCAAAATGACCTCGTACGTGCGCGCAATGTACGACTTTAGTGGGGAACCGGGGTCCTCGGAGCTTTCGATAGCGACGGGCGATGTACTCTCGGTGACGCGGAGCGACGTGGGTGAAGGTTGGTGGGAGGGAAAGAACGCCCGGGGCCAGATTGGCCTCTTCCCGGCGGCCTACGTGGAGGTGATGTCGGCGGCAGAGGCCCAGAAATTGAGTGCCAGTGGAGCTACCTCAGTGCCACAGGTTCCGGATCCGTTTGCCTCGCCCCCACTGCCTCGTTACGATCAAACGGCCGATGACGATGGAAGCAATTGGGATGACGAGGACGATTGGAGCGATGACAACGAAACGTACTCAGAGATTGGTCCCGGTGGCCAAAAGTCCACTGGGCAGTCGGCACGCGCTGGAGGATTGTCGCATTCCACCAGCGATTACGATAACAAACACCTACCTATCGCACCCAGTGACGACACCCAATCATTAGCCTCCGTGGCTGGTGGAACTGGTGCGGCCGGGACCGTAAAAAAGGGCATGTTCGCCAAGAGTTCCGATTCCTATATACTCGGTTTGTCCAGTCCCAAGGAGAAGATACCAGAATGCGAGATGGCCTACATCACACAAGTGGAGGACTCTATCTACCAATGGACGCAGAATCATTCGCCCTATTCCGTTATAGTAGCCAGCCCCAAAAAAGAGTCAAAATTCAAGGGAATGAAGACGTTCATTGCATATCAACTGACTCCTAGCTTCAACAATATATCCGTAAGTTGCCTCCGCTGATATCACTGTGATTAACAACACAATACGATAAAGCTCCCGGACCGTATAAGTGTGTAACTACGGGTGCAATTTTTTGTTGATAATATTTGTGTTCTCTACCCTCTGCCAAGGGTAATTCGCGCTGGTTTATGTACTTTCGGGAAGACAATGCGTTGACGGAATGAAAGAAAGGCCAATCCTTTGTTTAATGAAACTCCGCACTAATTGCCGGCCAACATTTCCCAACTGAATTGACCCTAAAATGACCTTTCTGTACATCGAATTCAAATGAGGAGTATATATATTTTTGACTCTACTTTGCACTTCTTCAGTAAAAACTTCGTTTAAAATATTATATTATATTATTTAATTTTATAATTTTCTTTTTAAATCATAAAAAAAACTTAGAAATTTCTCATATTTTAAAGTACAAAATAATATAAAAACAAAAATCTCGAAGCTTTATGAAATGCCAAGTTTTCCAATTTTTCAAGAGGTACAGAACCAAGTAGGGCATTACAGAGTCGTAAAAACACTTAATATTCTTCTTTGTTGGGGCAATTCTGACCAACTAGCAGCCAACGGCAATGCGATGATTGCTTCTGTTTTTGAACCGCCGCAGGGAATGAGTCAGCACCAACCGTTGACCCCCCACTCCGAGTTCCACTTTCCATGTCACATTTCACAATTAATTGGTCATATCTAATCTGGGTTTCCCTTTCGTTAGGTGTCGCGTCGTTACAAGCATTTCGACTGGCTGCACGAGCGTTTGGTGGACAAGTTCTGTTTGATTCCCGTGCCACCGTTGCCGGACAAGCAGATATCCGGACGTTATGAAGAGCAATTCGTGGAGCATCGACGGGTTCAGCTGCAGGAGTTCGTCGACTGGGTGTGCCGCCATCCGGTGATTTCCAAGTGCGAGGTATGGTACCATTTCTTGACCTGCCGCGATGAAAAGATTTGGAAGTCCGGCAAGCGTAAAGCGGAGCGCGATCCCTACATGGGAGTTAACTATTGTTTGGCAATCTCGCCGCCGGACAAGAATCTACTGCACTCGAAGGTGGACTCCCAGTTGGAGCTTGGTACGCAGTTCATCCATAGCATGGATGTGGCCGTACGCAACCTGAACAATATTTCCAACGACATGGCCAAGCGTTCAATGACGCAGAGTAAAAAGGAATTCCAGCGCATCGGTGACGGCCTTTCTGACCTGGCCAAGGCATTGGCCATCGACGAGCGTCGTGCACCCACCCGGAACGCGGTACCGCTTTCCGAGAGCGTCGGTCGCATCGGTGGCATCTTTATTGGTATTGGCCAGGGCTTTGGCGACCAACCAAAACATGATTGGATCCCTCTCTCTGATCGACTACACATCTACAGGTGAGTCGATGTCTTAAAAAGCTATGAGAATACTACATTTTTAGAAATGTTTCGAACTTTCCTTAAGTCGTATTTGTACTTAGGGTGTGACATGACTAATTTTTAAATAGGAAACCTATAGACAATTAGTAGAATTGCTCAGAATTAGTCACAATTGAAAATCTATGGCTCAATATATAATTTTTTAAATACCCTTAAAATAACTCTTGTTTTAGGGCATATAAAAAACTGAATTTTATTTATTAATTAACCAAATGAAAGTGTTTACTTTTAGGTAGTAAACAATTATATAGAATACACCTGGTTGATCAAACCTATACTTTCTCAAGAAAAATCAATTAGTTGCCAATAGTTTATTTTAGACTCTTTTCGTTTCGATTGCTGACCTTTAATGTGCAATCGAATATAAATCTTCTTGAAAATGTAGTAACTTCTGCACTATTTGTATATAGAATGATCTAGAACACTTATCTAATTTGATTTTTTGTTTTTCCCGTAAAGGGGCGTTCTCAATTGCTTTCCGGATATATTCTCCACGCACAAGGGTGCCATTCAGAAGCGTAAGGACTGCGAACGATTGGCCGGAGAGGGTAAGATGAATAATCCCCAACTGCACGACGTAAACCGGCGCACGGATGTTGTCTCGTACACGGTTCTTGCTGAGCTGACCCACTTTAAGAGCGAGCGGGATACGCATTTGAAGCACACGCTTAAGAATTTCATTGCCGAACAGATTAAGTTCTACCAGGGCGTGGTGGCGCGCCTGCAGGAGGCCAGCCGTCAGATCGAGTAGATTGACCATTCGACGTCTTATCGCTGGAGATCGGCTGGGAGCACAAAGAAACAAAGAAACCATACCGAGCACACACTTCCACTGAGAAACACACAGATTTACATAGCTGAAAACATTCGCACGCGCGCATTTCAAATGCCTTAGAAAGGAACTCTTACTTTAAGCGTGGTTCTAACTATTTAAATGTTTAACAAACAAAAAAAAAGAAGAAAAACAAAACAAAAAATACATTATGTAATGTTGTTTGTAAGTGAAAAGTTGCGTATTTATACAGAAATTAACTTTTATATGCCTATTATACACTGAACTTGAAAAGCAAATATAATTATATTTATACAAAAGCATTTCTGTATACCAATTCCACTGAAACCCTCTTCATTGGTGAAAAAGTAAAAGTCGGTTGAGATATTTGCTATTCTGTTGCCTTTATCAGCGAAATTCTCTAAAAGGGGTTTCTTTATTTTTCCATTTTCATGTTTCATGCTTTTTGCTTTGCCATTTTCGCGTTAATAAGTTTTGTGATTCTTGTGTTTGGTTTTTGTATCTAGAACATAAATGTTAGATTGCACATGTGTTGGGGATTTCCATTTTCATTTCCATCGTGTTCATAAATAATCATCGTAATAACTAGTACAAAAAACAAAAAAGAAAACATTTCGGAATGAATACAAAATTGGTTTGCCTTTTAGCGCTGCGGTTTTTGTTTGTTTTGTTTTCTTTTGGTAAGGATCAAAGGTCAAGGGTCCGAGGATTGTCCTGGCGATAAGGAGGATAGAGAGGAGCGGGATTTTAGGATGAAGAAGGGGATCACTAAGTGTAATACATCTAGATAAAAACGCTATATACAGACACACGAGTTAATAATAATAATATAACGCAGCTTGAGATAATAATAATAATAGATTTTGGTTAACAATAATACAATAATTAGGTTTTTTCTTTTGCCGTTCGCTTTCTCGTCGCTCTACTACATTATTTTTTGTTTACTTTTCATGTTTTTTTTTCTCGTTTTCACTTTAGTTTTTTTTTAGCTTTTTCATTTTTGTTAACAAACTACCAATAACAAATTTTTACTAATTCAATTTAAGTTTTTTGTTTTGTTTTCTTGTTTTCATCCTTGTTTGTTGTTTATAAATTATTGTTGTTGCTTTTCGGTTACCTTGTTGTTGCTGTTCCTGTGTATTAAATTAAAGGAAAATCGTGGTTTATCCTTTACCAATTCCTGGCGGTAAAACGGCCTATACGATGCCTCTAAATATATAGTTATTATTACACATACATGTTATATATGCCTATATGTTTATGTTAATTTGCAAGTGCTTTTGATCCGGTTGGATCATCCGTTAACCCAGTGGACACTAGCCGTAGTCCCCCGCAAAGCGTCCGTGCTTATTGCTCCCGTTGCTGTTTTGGACCGCCGCCGCTGCTGCCGCCGCCTGTGCGGCTTTCTCCGCTAGCAACGCCGCCTTTTGTTGCATGTAGGGATTAAAGTGTTGCATGTACATAGATGCAGCTGCTGCCGCTGCATAGTTGTTGGCATAATTGTTGCTCCTTTGGTTATTGCTGCCGTTGTTCCCACTCCATTGTTGATGTTGTTGCTGCTGCTGGAGTTGCTTATGTTGCTGCTGCTGTTGTTGTTGCTGATGTTGATGTTGTTGCTGGTGTTGCTGTTGTTGTTGCTGCTGCTGTTGATGTTGTTGATGTTGCTGCTGTTGGTGTTGCTGTTGCTGGTGCCAGTAGCTCTGCTCTGACATGTAGTTGTTGCCATCGCCCTCTTTCTGATATAGATAAGAATTTAGCAGCGATTCACGGGCGGCGGCGGCGGCCGCCATCTGATTATTTTGGAACATATTCTCCATGGCCGCCGCCGTAGGATAACAAAATTTATTGCTACTATTGTTGCTGTGGTTTTGATTGTTGGCTGCTGGAAGTTGTGGTTGCTGTTGCTGCTGATGCTTAGCAGTGGCATGATAGTTGCTGTAGTCCTGCTGTTGCTGCTCCTCGTAGCTGGCCGTCCTTGTTCCTGTTCCAGGTCCTGGCTCCTTTTGAGCCCGGCTTGACTGTCATTCACCAGAGGCTGTCACGGTGGTCCACTGCCATGGGCTATTGTAGCCCTGTTTTGGATTGCTGGAAAAGAAAGGGTATGGGTTAATATGGATTTTCATTCAAGAAATTTGTTACTTACCTTCCGAAAAGTGGATGCCACAGCGCTGAGTTGGCATCCATTCCAGCTGCCGCCGCCGCATCCGCGAGATGTTGCTGCTGCTGAACATCCTGGGCAAGCATATTACCCCGCTTCCTTTGCTGCTGGACTCCAGATGCTTGGTGCATTTGCTGCTTCGCCTGCTCGATAGGATTGTAAGTCACGCAGGCTTTGCTAGAGCGTAGTGTGCGTCCGGTTCCCACGTCACCTTTGGTCGGATCGGGAACCGCTTTGTGCATGGGAGGACGCCCTCGAATTCCATCGAAGGGCACATTGAGCAGAGGTACCACGTTTGCCTCCGGTTCCAGCAAATTCGAGAGCGATTTGATGGTCAGTCTGGGTTTGTGCTCCGCCGGTGCTGGAGCCGAAGGCGCTGTTGTGGCTACCGGTGCAGAGGCAGCGGTGGATGAAGTAGATGTACTTGGAGTAGCGGATGGCGGCTTTGATTTGGTGAAGGTACTAACGGCCTCGGTTTCGGTTTCTCTTCTTGGTCGCTTTAGCTCTTGATGATGATGATGTGTGGAAGAAGCGGCGGAGGGTAAGGATGATGATGCCTCCTTAGCTGCCTCCCAGTTAAGGAACTGAGGCAATTGCGGCTGCAGCAGCTTCTGCATGAGGGCTAGCTCCACCGGATTGGTGAAGCCATTAAAAGCATTCGATCCTGTAACCGTACTCTGGGAAGAAGGAGGAGCTGCTGCTGTTGGAGGCACTGGAGTGGGCACTTTTGGCTGTTGCTGCTCCTCTGCTGGTTTTTGTTTCATACATTGCTTGTACAACTCGTCCAGATGCTGCAGACCAAACTGACTGTTGTACAAGGGCAGCAGATTGCTCATGAACTTCCTTTGGAGTCCCAGTGGATCTTTAATAGTCTTAAAGAACTCCTGCGACAACTGGCCGAAGTAAGGTAGCCAAAGCATCTGTTGAAGCAACGCCAGCGTTGTTGCATTCAGATCCGTTGAGAGACTGGAATCCGCCGGCGAAGGTGGTGCTGGCGCAACCGGTGCAGCTGCTGGCGGTTTCTGGGGTTGGGCAAGCACAGGTTTTGGCTGTGTTTGCTTTGGACTGGGACTTCTCGTTTTGCTTGGCACCACGATCACTGGATCGGGGTCTTTTGTTGCTTTGGCCGCCTGTTCCGATTCCGTTTTTAAAATTGCCTCCAGCTGCTCCATGGTCACCACCAGAATATTGGGATTCTGGATGATCTCTGGATAGGCAAATGCCTCGGGAAGACGCAATTCCGGCCTAGTAGTGAGCAGCAATGGAATCTCTCGGGCCGGAGAGGCTAACACCGCTCCGAGGCGATCCTTTGGCACGAGTATTGGGTCTGGAACCTTCCATTGCGGATTGTTTATCAGCATCTTCAGTTGGGTGAGTGCGTCTGGATCCTTATCCATCTTAATGCTGGCCTTGGGTCGTTTCTTTAGCGGCTGACTGGACTCTTCTTCCTCCTCGTCATCAATTACGACCGTTTCGAGTTTTCCATCGCGCCCAGCCTTTCCCAGATCCATTGGTTCCGCCTGTTGAGGATTGTTGTTCAGCTTAAGGAACTGCTCTAGAATGAGATTTTTAATGGTTTCCGAGGTGGTCTCCACTTCGGCAGGTATGGAGTTGACCGGCAACTGGAGATCCCGATCCGGGGACTTGAGTATATCCGAACTGGAAGTCACCGCACACTGACTGCGCGATTCTGATGGTGGACACACTTCCTCCCTCTTCTTGTAGCTCAAGTCCTTGGGCGCCTCGTCGACTCCGGGTGATTTTTCTTTTTCTTTTTCCGGCGTCGTTGTGGGCGTTGGGGTTTGGGTCAGTTCCACGGTGGCAGGAGTGGGCGGTTGGGGCTCCGGTTCGGTAGCCACAGCTTCCTGTTGTTTCTCAAAGGCCTCGATTCCCAAGAAGAGCTCTCCATTCAAGCCCTCGATCTCACCCGCCTCATTAAAGGACAAACACTTGGGTGCATCGTCGTTGTCCATATTGAGAATGCTGGGCAGGTCTTTGTCGAGATCGGGCACACAGAAGGAACTTAGTTCGTCGCCGGAGGATGAAGAGTGCTGCGGATTGCTCCCACTGCCAGTGCTTGCCTCCTGGACAAGATTATCTTCGCAGCTACGCTTGACCAGCGAATCGAGCAGATCCGCTCCATTGCTTCCGTTATCACTGGTACAATTCTGTAGAAGATCATCGGCATCGTCCAGCAGATCCTTTAGATTCTTGGTATTTGAATCGAAACAGTCCACAGGCTCGTTTCCAGTCAGTGGCTTGTCCTCTTCCTCCTCCTGCACAACATCTTCTTCAGGGAGCTGAACCAGGGCAAGATCTCCTTTAGGCAAAAACAGACCCGTCTTCGGGCACAGCTGCATTTGCAGCGGCGACGGCGTTGAGCTCTGATATGTGGGCGTATTGGTCTTGGTGGCCTTAGTGGACGCATTGGTCTCCTCACTGTCCAGAAGTCCATCGAAACAAGGCGTGGGTGCTGTTTCCGGCTCTAGGGCAGGTGGCAGCACCACTACATCTTCGAGCACAGTGGTCAAGTGGCCATTTTGTTGCTCTGCAGGATCACTTTCCTGCCTCTCTTCTTCATCTTCAATCTCGTCTGGTAATTGCGTGGCACTGTCATCCCAATCGTTCAACAGAGTCTGTCCAATGGACGGCAACTGCTGCTCCGCATGATCCTGGTCTTGCTCGTGCTCCTCTGCCTGGTCCAGCTCCTGGTGGTGTTGCTCTTCCTCCTCCAGGCGCTGCAGATGCTGCTCACGCTTGACCTTCATCAGTGGGGCGGCGGAGCCATGGAAGAATTTGACTATCCTAGTTGAGGAAGCATCTGTTCGTGGCATAGAACGCCATCCATTCGTCGTCTTGGTTAGACGTATCCTATTTCGCTTGTCGTAATCTTCGCAGCGCACCTCCACAATGCGGGTATCGTCTTGTTTGACCCACAGGAAGATGGGATTGACGCTGGGCGTCGTGGGTGTGGTGGCGGGTGCGGAAACGGGCTGAGGAATTGTTGGTGAGCCAGGAGTTGCTGTTGACACCTCCTTCTCTTCCTGCACAACAGGTGGAGCCTTCGGCTTGGGACTGATTCGCTTGGATACCGCCACATTAGATGCAGCGGCTATGGATGCGACAGTTGTTTTGGTTTCCAATTTCACGGCTGCCGTTCGCGGCAAAGATTTGGGTGGCGTCTGCTCCTCAGGCAGGACAGATTCAGGCGGGGTTATTTGAGAAGGAATTAAGGGATTCAGTGCGGGAATGGGTGTAATAGGTTGGGCAGCAGCCGGGGCAACTGCTTCCGGGCTGCACTTTGGTTCCGTTTTGATTTCGCGCAGCACATTCTTATTGATGCGCGGCGTATTAGCTACCTTTAGGTGTCCAAACTTTTGTTTAGCCCTTGTGGTCTTGCCCCGTGCTCCCTTCCCCCGTCGCCGGGTGGTCTGCTCTTCGAAAACCAAAAAGATATCACGGGCCACTCTCCGGCGCTCCGATTTCCTGTGGCAAACCGGCGGAGCTGCCTCTAGTTCCTGTTTTATGATACCCTCGTTATTATTATTATTGTTGTTGTTATTATTTGCTTTCGCCTCCGGTTCATCCTGGATAGCAGCGCATTCACTTGGCCTGCAAGTGTTCCGGGGCATTTTACGGCCTTATCCCACTAGTGATCCGTGGTCCGAAATCTCAGATCCCTGGTCATTTTTCCATCATTGCATGCTATTCCACACACTCGTCGATTGTTTGTTTTTTTTCAGCTTTTTGCCACTGTTTCCCGTATCCGGATTTTTCGCTCTTTCCACCCCCGCCCCCTTTGCAAGTTCTGATTGGGAGCAGCGTTCTGATTGGACAGTGGCCCAGGTAAAAGCCTTCGCTTCAGGGCTTTTTTCTTCAGACCGTTCGCATTGCCGCCGAACTTTTGCCGCTCCAGCGTTTCTAATTCAGTTAACTGTGCTATTTAACCAGCATACAGATTTAACTGCTCTGCTGCACTGTGTGTTTTACGTTGACAAAATCAATGAATTTTTGTATGTATATGTTTGCTTTCGATATGTTTTCATTATTTCTGCGATATCGATTGCTCTTCTCGTCTGTCGATGTTAGGCCTTTTGAAGTCGATTCTCAATTTACTAGAATGGTGCCAGCTTACAGAAATGAATTGTTATCGAGTAGCCGCGGTTTTTAAAATACACGTGAACGAAGTTATAACAATCGCCCTTCAATTATTAAAGTTACTTATTTTTTTAGACTAACTAAAAATATATTTTAACTCATTTATGCGTATAAGTAGAAATATATTCTACAGAGAAACTTGTTAAATTGATTTTCAGTTTGAATATAATTTCGGGGCTCTATTAATATTTAATTTTATGATTCTGAATATAATTAAAAGTTATTTTGCGACTTTATTATTATTTTGTTGAGCTGATTTTCATTGTATTTTGAAAAATCAATTATTGTTGCTAGTTGCATTGTTTTTTAGTTCACTGCACTGTTGCTGAGAGCAACGGACAAATTAATCGATATCGTTGGATTCCCATTGATTTGTGGACTGGCCAGGATGCAGAACTCAGCTTCCGACGACGGAGCCTCTGCTAGCCACCAGCCGGAGGAGTCTCCATCGGCTCCCTCCAAGAAATCCAACGATTCGGCAAATGGCGCTGAGTTTCAAATCAGTTTGAACGAATTTCTAGAGTTTTTGAAACTATCCTGTCATGTGAATGACATGATAGCAAAGTCCGATATGGGAAAACCACACACCAGGGAACCGGTGCCGCCGATGGAGGGCAGTGCTGTCACAGCCAAGCGAAATTCCAAACAGGACGAATTCGATTTTGCTCAATTAGCGGACAATCCGTTGGTAAACGAACTTCTCGGTCTACGTCGTCCATCCCGGAGTTCCAGTATTCGGCAACCAGACGAGAGTCGTTCCAGTTTGCTCCAGGAGGCAAAATCCAGTGTACTGCGCTCGGGACACAGCCACCAAAGTCGATCATCCCGTCCAGAGTCCACCTACCGGGGATTACATCCCAAGCTGGGCGAGCAATTGGATGCTGCTATTAATGAGGGTGTCCTCGACTCTGTGTTGTCCTTCATTTGCCCCGTTCCTTTACCCCCACAGCTCCAAAATGGCAAAAATAAGCACAAGCAGTTACTGCCACCAAAAGAGGTAATCACCCAGACATCGCCGACGCCGACTCTGAATCCTGTTCCCCCGGCAGCTTCACTTCCCTCTGGAGCATCTAAATCTTTAATAGAGATAGGCCACTCGCATGGTACTATTCCTGCAGCTAGTCCATCGGCTCCTTGTCTGCAACAGGCGCATCATGGAGGAGATGCACTGCATCCGGAACAGATCACAAACAGCATGGTGAGAGCAATGATTAAGGAACCGATTTCGAAGCCAGTTGGAATGAACGCCGGAAGACGCAAATCGCTGTTGCTGGTTAAGGACAGCAAGCATGCCAGACAGGAGCGAAAGGAGTATGTACCATATTTATAGGGAATTTATTATCAATCTTGTTTTTTTGTAGACCCGAAGTAGTGATCCACGTCTGCGATGAGGTGAAAAACACCTCAAAGGACTTCTCTTGCCCGCAACACCTGCTGGTGACCAAAATGGGCTATTTTGCTGACGTGACTGCGGGTCAGCGATTGGAAGAAATGGACATATCTGTGCATTGCGATATCCTGATCTTTGACTGGCTTATGAAGTGGATCAAGCACAGTGCACAAAGCCAGGATCATCCAGCTGCCACTCAAAGCACCGGTCCCCAGTTGGACGGTAATAATGTGGTTCCCATTTTAGTGTCGGCCAGCTTTTTACAGATGGAGCCTCTACTGCTGGAGTGCCTGACCTTTTGTCATGCCCATCTTAGTGAAGTGGTCCGGACATCAACGAATCTCTCGTGTTTAAATGATGCCTTGGTCACCCGTCTGGCGGCCATGTTCACAAATTTGGAACTGGAGATGGTGAGAGACAAAAAAGAACGTGTAACACCTCGCCTATGGACCAAGTTAATACAGTCGCTCTGCGAACCTGATCCTGAGGCACTGAGAGGACATTTCTATAGCATGTCCGGATTATTTCGATGCTCCCGTTGCTTTAATTGCTTGACCAACACGATGAAATCTTATGTGAGCTGTGTGCCTAGTAATATCCGTCTAAACCGCTGGGGTCAACTGATGAGCCACCATGTGCGGGATACCAACTGGGATCTAAATGTCTATATAGTTCAGCTGTTCAAGGAACTGAAGTCATGGCGTAAGGTGTATTGGAAATTGTGGGGTCACTGCCATTATCTGTATTGCTGCACTTGCGAGGCACACTTTCCGGTATACCAGATGCACTGGTGCCGCTTCCATCCGGAATCACCCAATTTTCTAGGACCCGTTGGCAATGCCGGACCAGCGGGCCGTTTTTCCTGCTGCGGTCAGCAGGCTTTTCGCTATGAGACGCTTCCAGGACCAAACGTTTGTATTTATTTTATTATTATTAAATTTCTAATCTATCGTTCTCTACCTTTATAGGGTTGCCAGTTCCGTGAGCACAGTGTCTTGGTTGAAACGGATCGTGAGCGTGCCATTTTGGCCATTGCTCAATTGGTTGCCGAAAACTATGCTTTGTGTGAGCAACCACCGTTGAAGATCCAGGAATTAGCAACCGCCGGCGAGATCTGTCCTAGCTGGCAAGGAATCTCTCTGACTCCCCAAAGATGCCGTCAAGGCCTTCTGCCCCAGCTTTGCATGGATAGTGTGCTGAAGAGAGGTGTGTAATCTTCATATAACATCTAATCCTTCCTAACTTTGGCTTCACAGTGACCAACCACCGGGTAAGTCGTCGAATGCGAGGATCTCGCTACCAAATAGACACCAGCACCGATTCCGAGACTACGTCCACCAGTGAAGATGATGCTCGATGCCTACGTCCTCGCATGCGCAATGTTCACGATGACGATGATGAGTACAGCACTAGCAGTGACGGATGCGAATCAGAGCATCGTCCTCCGCCCAGGAAAACGCGTGGAAAAAAGTCACGAAAGCGGTAAGATTTGGTATATAAATGTATACATTTCTAATAACTCAACTATATAATCCAGTCCCACTGATGTGTCGGGTCGCTTTTGGTCTGGTGAGCTGTCGGCTCGAAGCAATCAAGATCATCAGCGAGACTTCGAAGAGAAGATTATGAAGCAAGTGGCCAATTATGTGACCAAAAAGACCGGAACGGATCAGTGCCTAGTACAGAATGCCCAACCGCTAGGTGGCTCCTATGTGCGGCTTGAGTCCGAGTGGAAGGAGATGCTAAAGCAGCGCCACAGCCATCACAATTTCCAGGGAGCAAACACCACTGGGGTCTCATTACCCCAAAGCAGCAACACCTGCCTGGGATCCGCAATGGCAACTGGTGGATCCTCCGTATCCGTCATATCCAAGCAAAAGCATAAGTAGAAGTTCTTTATCGAGTAGAAGTCAAAAGTTCAAAAGCCATGAACGTAGACCAAATATTTAGTCACAGATTACTAGACAAATGGTTAGCGCAAATATGAAAATGTAGAAAAAAAATTATTCATTGAAAATGTAGACAAATATAGAAGTTATTAAAATGCAACTTTACATAGAGTTTCAATTTTAAGGTACAACTCCTTCGATTTAATATTATCTAAAAAGATTCCGATTTGCAATTCGTTATTTAAAAGTATTCAACATATTTTATACTTTCTAAACTCGATTAAATTACTTTACATCGATCACAACTTAACTATTGTTATTCGAAAATGGCTAGAAGAAATCGGTAATTATGATAGCTTTGCTGCAACCCTGTCTTCCAGTTTGGCAATTCTCTTTTGTACCTCGTAACGGCGCTTTTCCAGAATCTTTCGAACCACCAAAGAAAGAGTTGCACTTTTCGCGTGGCGAGGCCAACAAAATAATATCTTAATAAGCCCTCTACAAGATCCTCTTACACAACCTCATTAAAATGGTAAGATCAAAAATGGTTATAAAGACATCTAAAGTGAAAAAATTAAGAATGAAATTATCAAACATTGATCTCTGAAGTGGAAAGTGAAAATGAATAAAAGTAAAAAATGTAAAGGTATATTGGTGAATAATTTTTTATTTTTGCCTAACTGGGTCTTGGTAAAGCAAATGAATGGAATATATATTACCGATCTTAAGACTACATAATCATAATAATTTTTGTTTCATTAATTTAATTAATCATTTTATATAATTCTTTTGGCTTAGGCAGATTTTCTGCGTAAACTAACAATAATCCAAAATATATTGCTAAAAAATATATTAAAAATTGTGATATACTTATTTGGTATAAATATGATTTAAAAATGTTGCCTAACTAAAAATATTTTTTTTTACCAAAATGCAACCTAACCTAAACTAGAACAATGGCGCCTTCTTACTAACTCCCGTTTATTTACGTATCTTTATATATCTGCACTTTACTTTCCTTTCAGCGTGAAGTGGTTTCCATCCAGATTGGCCAGTGCGGCATCCAGATCGGAAACGCCTGCTGGGAGCTATATCTTTTGGAGCACGGAATCAACCTGGACGGCAGCTTGAAGAGCAAGGAGGAGCTTTTGGCGAGCGGAAGCAGTGCCAGTGTGGGTCACGACACAACCGCCAACGATGCTCGGACCTTTTTCACGGAAACCGGGAATGGCAAACAGGTGCCCCGCTCGATTTTCGTCGATTTGGAACCGTCGGTCATTGATGATGTGCGGAATGGTTGCATGAAAGATCTGTATCATCCGGAGCAAATGATTTCTGGAAAAGAGGATGCGGCCAATAATTACGCCCGAGGAAGGTACTCCATCGGCAAGGAGGTCATTGATAAGGTAACATCAAGAATGCAAAAAATCGCCGAGCAGTGCGATAGCTTGCAGGGATTCCTCATCTTTCATTCGTTGGGCGGTGGAACTGGATCGGGATTCACCTCTCTGTTGGTGGAACGAATATCTACCGAATATAGTAAAAAGTGCAAGCTGGATTTTGCCGTTTATCCATCGCCCAAGGTCTCTACTGCTGTGGTGGAACCATATAATGCCCTGCTGACCACACACTCCACCATGGAGCACTCGGACTGTGTGTTTATGGTGGACAATGAGGCTATTTACGATATATGTAATAATAGTTTGGGTGTAGATAGGCCTGCTTACAGGAACCTAAATCGGTTGATCGCCCAAATAGTCAGTTCTACAACGGCCTCGCTGCGTTTCAGTGGATCGATGAATGTGGATCTCAATGAATTCCAGACGAATTTGGTGCCCTTCCCTAGAATCCATTTCCCATTGGTGGCATATGCTCCGCTGATGTCCGCTGAGAGGTCATCCCATGAACAGCATGCAATAACCACTTTAACCAATGCCTGTTTTGAGTCATCCAATATGATGGTTAAGTGTGATCCTCGTGCGGGTAAATTTATGGCCTGTTGCATGCTTTACAGGGGAGATGTGGTTCCCAAGGATGTAAATGCTGCAGTTTCGGCTATCAAGTCCAAGCGGCACATCCAATTTGTAGATTGGTGTCCCACCGGTTTTAAAATTGGCATAAACTATGAAAAGCCAGCCTTTGTCCCGGATGGAGATTTGGCCAGGACTTCCAAGGCCTGCTGCATGCTGTCCAATACCACCGCCATCTCTGTTGCCTTCTCGAATCTATCCTACAAATTCGATCTGATGTTCAAGAAGCGAGCCTTCGTGCATTGGTATGTGGGTGAGGGTATGGAGGAAGGCGAGTTCACAGAGGCGCGAGAGAACATCGCCGTTTTGGAACGCGACTTTGAGGAGGTCGGTCTGGACAATGCCGAGGAGGGCGAGGGCGATGAGGAGTTCGATGAGTTTTGAGCTTGGCTCAGTCACTTTTATATGCATTAAAATATGTACATAATAAAACAAACATGCTTTTAAAAAAAACTATTTTAACTTTGTAAGGGATAAAGTTTATTAAACACAAGCTAAGATATCACCTAATTCCTATCCAGAATAAAACCAGAACCAGTGAAAAATAAAAAAAACACACTTTCCCATTAGTTTTCTGTAATATTTTTTTATTATTTTTTTTTTTAGTTTTTGTTGTTGTTTGTTTTTTTGTTGTTTATTTTTTAACGCCTATTCGCTATGTTCTTTTCAATTGTATTTGTTTTTACTTAATTTTACTAGATTTGTTTTTGAACTTGCAAGTATTTTGTGTTTTTCTTTTGTTTTGAACTTACAATAAAGAATCATCAAAAAGTTTTTGCACAGTGTAAAATTACAATATTTATGTTGGGTGTAAGTGTATGTGTGTAGTTGTTTTAGGTGTGTGAGTGTGTGTGGGAGGTGTGAGTGTTTTGGGTGTAGGTTTATATCTTCTACGGTGTTAATCTATAAATCTAAATTTCTCTCTAAGAGCAGGCCAATGTTTACACCAATTAACTGGGAATTATCGTTTGTTTTAAAATCAGAAAAAATCAAAAAAAAAAAAATATATTTTAAACAAAGATCCTACTATACAAAGGAAAGGCATTGCAGTTGTGTACTTTTATATACGGTTTTTGTTTTTTGTTATTAGATGTTATCTTTTGGTTCCTATTTAGTATAATTACATAATGACGATTTCCCATCTACTGAGTTTGCATTTGCTTTAATTACAATAGTTAATCCATAAAAAATATATAACGATGATGATGGCAAAATGTGTTGTTGTTTCAAATTGTTGTGGTTCTTGTTTTTGCATTACAAATTTCTGTTGGAGTTGTGTTTGCGGTAGCTTGCTAACGGTGTTCTGGTTGCTGTTTTTTTTTTTTGTAAACGTTTTGCTGGTTTAACTGACATTTCGTTTAGTATGGAACATTTGAGAAGAGATACGAGACACTCTCGCCGTTGTGTGTCCGTCTCACGGCCTCGGCGAACATCATCGAGACATCAATGCACTGCGAGAAAGAAAAACCAAAACCATTAGTATAAGCACTTAGACGCGTAGTCCTATAGAAACCAACCTGGATTTTGGGACAATCACGCATGTGTCCATCCTGTGGTATGGTATTGGTCACCACCACTGCCTCAAAGCAGGCATTGTTGATCCGCGAAATCGCGGGACCCGAGAAAATGCCATGCGTCAGAATGGCATAAACCTAAAAACAAAAAAAATTAATTTTAAACTTAGAACAACTAATAAGAAGTCAACCGAACCCACCTTGGTGGCTCCAGCTTCCACCAAGCGATCGGCGGCATGCACAATTGTGCCGCACGTGTCGGCCATATCGTCGACCAGGATGGCAATCTTGTCCTTGACATCGCCCACCAGAACCATGGAGGCCACTTCATTGGCCTTCTTGCGCTCCTTATGAATCAGGGCGAACTCCACATTCAAACGATCCGCAATCGAGGTGACACTAATAAAGGAACATACAAATTAACTTATTGAATTATAATTACGAAAACAAACTTACCGCTTGGCTCCGCCAGCATCAGGAGACACAATGATCGAGTTCTTCCACTCGGGAATGTTCTCCTTGATCCACTTGAGTACCGCTGGCTCGGCATAGAGATTATCAACTGGTATATCGAAGAAACCCTGTGAATGAAAATAATTTAAACATCAAGTAGTCGGTGCAAACTCTAAGACAACTGTCAGGCATTAACAATCAGTTTCTTTCACATTATAGTTTCGAATACAGAACGAATCCAATCTCTCTAAAATAAATTTAAAACAAAAATCAAAAAGCAGGTAAAATCTTCAAACAAAAAATTTTTCTACAAAAATGTCCCACCCAAATATGGAGCAGAGTTCGGATCTGGAACAATGGCTTAAGGAGCAGCGCATTATCCTGGACTTGCGTACTCGTCGCTTTTTCTCTGATGTTTTACCAACTGCGAAGATTATCAAGCAGTGTTATCCACGTCTCGTCGATCTGCACAATTATATGCCCAAGAGCAGTGTGGTGCTGAAGCTCAAGAGCTGGGAAATCTTCAACCACAAGGTTCTAAGGAAGCTGGGCATCCATGTGCCACATTCTAGACTTGAGAAACTGGCTTCAGCCGCACCAGGAGCAATTGAAATGCTGTTCAAGGATCTAATTTCAGTGACCAAGTGCGGTAGCCCTCGGCCATGCCCCATGGATGACACGCGTTCCCTAAAAAGCGACATGTACAAACCGGTGACTAAAATGGATTCTCCTAAACGCAGTCTTAATCGATCCCTCACTCAAATAATCGAGCGCTCTTCCTCTGGTAATAACCAACCAAAGGTACATACCATTGACGTGGATGTGGCTCTTTTAAACGGACATGTCAAGAAGGTGACCAAGAAAGTAGTCGATTACGAACACTACACTAAAGTTTTAAGAGAGAGTTCCGAGAAGTCCGGCTACATTAACTCCATCATCGAAAAGACAGACTATCTGGAAAGTGTGATTGCCGAAAGAGAGGAGCGTATATCTGAGCTAATGGACGAACTAAGCAAGCTAACAGTGAGCATTCTCTCAATGCGACCAATGCTCGAACTTAGCGATGACAATACTAAAATCAGTTTAAATTCCCATAACGATATTACTAACGCTTCGGAGCCCAACTTCTAACTCACAAACTAACCAAAGATAGTCTGTAACCGAGGATCGAAGCTCTCGTTTGATCCCGCCTTCTGTACAACAAATTTTCACTGAAAAGTTTACCGCTTGTTATTGGATATACCCTGACATATATATATTTTGTACTTTAATTTGCTTTCTATAAATACTTTCTTTGGTTTTACTTCCAATAAAAAAAGTCGAAATTGTTACGTCGTTCAGAAGGCAAATCACATTTTTTTTATCGTAATTGGTTGGCTGATAGGAAAACGATTTATAGGCTTTACAAATTTAACGATATCAAAGATAACTATATAATGGTTTCACTGAAAGTTATAGTAAGCAATTCATTTAAAGAAATATGTGCAAAGAATGTAAAGTATGAAAATCTTAATTTCACACTGAAGTTTTACATTCTTAAACCAACTTATATTGCATTTACAGTGATTGGATCTCTAACAGCTAGACAAACTTGTTAATGTAGTTGCTATAACTTTAACTTAAGTTCAAACTTACCTGAATCTGTGAGGCGTGTAGATCCATGGTTATGATGTGATCAGCTCCAGCCACGGACAGCATGTTGGCCACCAATTTGGCCGAGATGGGCGCACGACTCTGTGCATTGGCCAGCGTAGAAAGAAATGCAACGAAAGGTTTTCCATTAGCGCAACTAGTAGTTAAATTATTGAATTCTAGTCTTATGGGCTAGGTATTATGGGAATTAAATCATGGAAATCAAAAATCGAACATGGACACACAAAAAATATGTATATAGACAGAAATCAACAAAGAGGTTAACGTTTCAATAGATTGCATAAGGAAAATACTTAATTCATAAGACAGAAAAGAGTTTCGGTTGCGAGAAAACACAAAGGACAAATGTGATTTGGTGCAGCACCCCAGATATAATGAATTGAGATCGCCAAAGGCCGATAATGAGATATATGTATATAGTAATACCCAAATGATAGAGTGCAACGCCAGTTAGAGATAAACATATACAGATAGATCGGTTAATACGCAAACAAGTGCAAAGAAAATCGAACAATTTTGGTCTTAAAATTTCCTTTTTTCTTTCTCATTTGATTAGGGATTGCATTTTAATGGTTTATTGGATTCCAAACCGATGGGATAACAAATGCATGCAAAACATCGGTCTGATTTAGAAAGGTGTATATAACTTGGATAGAGGGGAAAGATCATTGTCTGGTTTCATCAACTCAAAAGAAAACGTTAAAGAACGCAACAAAGCAAAATACTTAAGACAAAAATATTCTAAGGCAAATTTTCTTTTTTTTAGTCCCGCAAATAGCATTAAAAATTATAATGCCTGGGATACAGGAACTAACCGAACTACTCACAGTATATTGTTTGGCTGAAAACTCCTAAGTTCAACAACAGAGATTTCGAATTTTGTTTGTTTTGTTTTTTTTTTTAGGTAAAGTGATGCAATAGAGAGACAAAGAGTATAAAAAGAAAAAGAAGAAAACACAAAAAGTTCAGAATGATTGAGAGTTTTCAAATTAAAATGTGTATTCTTAAGTTCAAGTTAACAAAGTTGGTAATCCGTATATCAAAAGAAGGCGTGTTAGTCACGTGGAAAAGGAGGGGGGAGTGTTCTCAATCCAAATCAGGTTGCAGTGCCAATTCAAGTACAATTTTAAATAATAATAATAATACTATATGTTTCCCTTCCATTTCAGCTGATTATCTTGAATGTCAAGAAACGCATTTACAGATTACAGAAATGAAAAATATTTGTGCAATTTGCGCGTTTGACCCATAAAGTTCATCGTCTATATATATGTACATATATATATATACCCCCCATTGCCGATCCGATCGTCTGACGTCACAAGGGGATTATCTAGCAACGGAAAAACTTAATCAAGTGGAATGGAAAACATTTTTCAAGCCCCGAAACGGAGGCTGTTGTCAGGGTCCCATAAGACAATAACAAAAGTGCAAGATCACAACAATCAACACAAACAAACATCAGTCTAAACAACACAAACAATAATATTTATTAAAGGTTCATTATAATTAAATATAGATTATTTTATGTAATTTTTTTTATAATATTTGCAATGAAGAGCCGCCGAAACAAAACACAAACAGAGGCAACGAAAATATGTGGAAAATTTATTTCTTTACAAATTTGTATTACCAATAGTCATTATCATTGCATTTTAACCAAATTTCGTGTGATGGTTAACCAAGAAGTACTTTATTAGTTAATGAGC
This sequence comes from Drosophila eugracilis, assembly GCF_018153835.1. Lineage (NCBI taxonomy): Eukaryota > Metazoa > Arthropoda > Insecta > Diptera > Drosophilidae > Drosophila > Drosophila eugracilis. The sequence goes on along the minus strand of NW_024573038.1, from coordinate 5,784,649 downwards.
GGGGTAGGAGGGAGGTAGGGAACGACATGCAAAAAAGACAAAAAGCGGCTTTTCTCTAGAGGAACGAGAAACTTGTTAAGCCAGACGCCAAAAATTTCCTTCGTGATTTATGAGTTTCTGAAGATGAGGTTTCCATTCTGATATTCCCTTCCAGGTTTTAAGTGTTTTTTTTTCGGATTGAAAGAAAATTAATAAAGATTTCCCATTATAAAGATATATATATATATAGAACATAAAGTGTGAATTGGGTGAGAGTTTAGTAGTTGAAAAGGTATAAGGTAAATACCCTAAATTTCCAATCGTAGTTTTTCTTGGCTAGTTTCTTGCTTTCCGCATTATCCTCACTGCCTGCCAACTTCACCGAGAAAGAGAGACAGAGATCGATAGCGAAACGGAGAAAGAGAGAGAAATACACCAAGGCACACACACATACAAGGACGCGAGCGCGTGTAGAGGGATATAGTAGCAGGAGGGCGAGAAAGAGAGAGCGAGCATGGTATGGGAATAAAAAATAATTAAAGTTTTCAATTACAAACGGCATAAAAATTAAGAAAAAAAAACGTATAGCTAAATCATCGAGTTATTTATATAAATTTTCCACATTTTCCAATTACGTGCGTTTACAAATTTGATTTTGTTTTTTCTCCAGCTTAGCTTCGTTGCAAACAGTATTTTTGTTTTTTTTTTTGAAAAAGGAAATCAAATTTAACTGGATTAACAAAATGCATTAGAAACACACAGACACACACATAAAAAGAGAAGTAGATATAATATATAGGATAAATGAATTGATTATATAGCAATTAACAATCGAGCTTAACGTTGGGGAAAAACATTCGGGGGAAAAGTTTACTTTTGCGCGTTTTTCTTTTTAATTTCCACTTTTCCCCAATTAAACAGAGTGTGTGGGCTTTTTGAGTTGGACTAATTAGTCGTATTATCAAAAATAAATTGTATACATTGCTTTTCTTTGCACATAAGTCGGAACCAGGAACCGAAAAGGGATCCGAATCGATTATACCGTGTAATATTCAGCGGCCGGATCGTGTTGAGGCAAACCTACCTTATCTTTTTTGTCTTGGCGGGCATATGGAAAGCAAGGAATCACAGCTGTAACACGAGAGGCTGACGCGATTTTGCAAGCATTGATCATGATCAGCAGCTCCATCAGGTTATCGTTGATCTCGCCGGATCCCGACTGCACGATGTACACATCCTCGCCACGCACCGATTCCCCAATTTCCACACTGTAAAGACAGAGAGCGGGGGTCAGTTGAAAGGCTGGATGGGGAGTGCCCTGTAGGAGAATATCAGCAAGTTTTCGCCATAAATTATATAATTTTCCAAACAAAAATAACTTTAATTTTTATTATACGAGGTGTGTTCAAAAAGTAAGGTGACTTTTCAAATTTCGCGGGCAACATATTTTCGATTATCGTTTTTTTTGTTTTGTTATATTGGTACACTCTTCCCTAACATCTGTACCAAGTTTCAATGGAACATCCTCTTTTGTTTGGTTGTGAGAGGCGTAAAGTTACAAGTTATTTTGCGAGCTCGGCGATTTTTTGCTTTTTTCGGTCTTGGCTCGTCTGGGCTCTTCCATTGGGACGATTGGGCTTTGGTTTCGATATCATAACCATATACCCATGATTCGTCACCAGTTATGACCCTTTTGAGTAAATCTGGGTCGTCGTTGACGTCATTCAACAGCTCTTGAGCGATGCTCATGCGACGGTTCTTTTGCTCAAAATTCAGCAATTTCGGAACAAACTTCGCTGACACACGACTCATACCCAAAACGTTTGAAAAAATTTCATGGCACGAGCCAAGCGATATACCGACATCTTCAGCAACTTCTCTGATAGTGATTCGACGATTTTCCAAAACAATTTTCGTCACTGCTTGAACGTTTTCATCAGTTGTTGACGTGCTTGGGCGTCCAGAGCGAGGCTGGTCATTGGCATCTTCCCGGCCATCTTGGAAGAGTTTGTACCACTTGTACACATTTTTTTTACTCAGAACAGTTTCACCGTATGCCACTGTCAACATTTCAAGTGTTTCAGAGCACTTAATTTTATTTTTTACACAAAATTTGATGCAAATCCTTTGATCCATATTTTTCGATAGCAAAAAATCGCCGAGCTCGCAAAACAACTTGTAACTTTACGCCTCTCACAACCAAACAAAAGAGGATGTTCCATTGAAACTTGGTACAGATGTTAGGGAAGAGTGTACCAATATAACAAAACAAAAAAAACGATAATCGAAAATATGTTGCCCGCGAAATTTGAAAAGTCACCTTACTTTTTGAACACACCTCGTATTCCCTTAAGACTTCAAGCATTCAGGAAATATTTAAGTATCAATGCAATCCATCATAAATCATAATCTAATTTACTGATTAAAACATTTACTTGGCTCTTGGAAACGTTTTTATAATCATTTTTAAATGGGTAAAGACATTCGAATATTCCTACAAACATATATAGTATAGGTAAAACAAACAAGCAAACAATAAACTTTTCCTTGAATGAGTCTATTATAAGATTCATTTCATGGGGGAAATTTCCATTGTTTGTGTCCAGCTCGCATGTCTTAGCAACCCTTCTCAAAGTATCCAATTCGCCACATCTACTCTCTCCACCCTAAATTATTGATAATCTTAACAAAACACTTCCTTCGACGGCGCCCAAAAGAAACTGCAAGCCAATGCAATCTAATCGAAAGCTTCTCTAATTCTCTCGTTCACACACTCGCCCACATGGCGTATGCGCAATATTTAAACTAACAACCGACGACGACGACAGTGCTTCGTTTATTATTTTGTTTACTTTTTGTTTTGTTTTGGTTTCGAGTTGGTAACTTATACTATAGAAAACCTATACCCTTGATGCAGGAAAGGCGGGTTTAATCAGCAGTTTAAATGCGGAAATACTGAAAAAACCCAATATTGTTTTCGTTTCAGATTTTTACGAATGTTAAATTTCTCAAACAAAAGGTCAACCCTTAACTTATAAAATATGTTAAGTAGAAGAAGCTAAAACGTTTCTCTGTTCTTAGCTTACATTTCGTAAAGCAATCAATTTCACTCAATATAACACGCTTTCAACTAATTTTCACTTTGTACAGACCTTCTTTTTTGCATTCTCATGGTTATTTCGGTTTTTGTTTTTCCATTGAAGGTTAATTCAATTACATGGCGTTTCGAGCATCAGCCCTCAACCAGCCATCGATTGGAACGCGACCTGTGCGCCAAATGTGGCCAGTAATTAATTTGTCCAATATTTCGGGGTTATCTTTGCCATATACAAATTGTAGTCGCCAATCGCGTGACACGTTTTTGTAGTTATAGTATAACCTATTTCTGCACACGCTTATCAAAGTACATTCTATCGACCGGCATTTATTGGTTTGGAGCCTTTCAGGAGGCGTATATTCTTTATCTCGACTGCGGTCAAGAAGATCATCAACAAGACCAGAATTGCAGATATTTCATCAACATCCTTGGCCGGATGCATTTTGGCATTAAATCATGCATTTCTGAAGAAGATTGCTGAGGCTGCAAAAACACTTTCACCGTTAGCCACCATGACATTGTTCGAATGCCGGGAAATCTTGGGTAAATTGAAGGGAAGCCCGGGGTGAACGAAGGGGAAAAGGTGTGCCTGGGTGTGTACGGAAAACTGGCGACAGTTGGCATTTGGCCAGAAACAGCCACATTGCCAACAACTAGCAACAGTTCAGCAGCTGTTTCTTTGGCCGACCGTCAAATAGAATTTCAGCTTGAAATTCATTTCGTTTTCTTTTGTTTTTTTTCCGGTTTTTTTTTTTACGTATTTTTATCTTATTCCTCGTTCGCAGTTCTGTCTGCACATGTGATAATGTAAACGAAAGAACGTAAAAAAATAACAGAACGAAAACGAAAAACAGTTCATCTTCTCTAATTGAAATCACCAGTTTCACACTTCTTTTTGTATTTTGTTTGTGTTTTTTTATAATCTAGTATTGATCAGATTCATTCATCTCCTCTTCCAAACTTGTACTGATCAATTTTAAAGGTTTTGAAGAAAAAGTTTTAACTTTATGGCTGTTCAAGATATAGCAGTCTTACTGTAAACAGTCCAAGCGGTTGCTATTGTCATCCACTAAGCTTATCTCAGTCTAGCGGAATCTAAATCGCTTTCGCTTAGTTTCTGTTGATTTAAACGCTTCTTTTCAACATTAACTCGGGCCCCTTTCAAAAGCTCGTTGATACCCAACGACCTCAAGACGAGCACGCAAATTCCTTATCGATCAAACTTTTGAGTCTAGGAAACGAAAAACGCTTAGTAATTGGGCTTTTTTGTGGGTGGTGTGCTAGTTTATAGACGGGGGGTGTCAAAAACAGTTTAGAATTGCGTGTGGCAAACCTTCGAAATTGGAATATTAAGCCCACTTTGAGGTTATTGAAAAACTATTATGCATTACCAACGGAAACGGACTTGGGCTCTGGTAAAGGTCATTTGTGGGTTTCCTTAGCCATGCAGTCATAAAAATCTGAAATTTTTTTTCCCTTTTTATTAGGTAGTTAATTGATTTATGCTTGCAATATTTATATAGTATTTTATGTTAGAGTAACTATCGTAGGAAATGCTACTACTATAATGGTTATTTAAATATATTTACCCAATTAAATCACGTGTGACCAAAAAAAAACCTGAAAAACTAGTTTCCATTCTTTTTCAATCTTCTATTTTTGCCATGCTCTTATCTTCCATTATCACCAAATTGTGTCAGTCTTAATACCAGTATTCAGTCGTTTAATATTTTGTGATGTCATCTGGGCGCCCTTCAATTGAGTATAATCTTGACTAAAACTTGATCTCTAGCCCAGACGCCCCACCAACAAAAACAACAACAGAATCATTATCGCCATCGCCTTTCGTTCGCTATTATCAGCAAAAGCAATCAAAAGACAAACTAAGAAAAGAAATATATATGTACGTAAAGGTTGACCCGTTACACCAGCCACAACAATAATAACAACAACATCTAGTGTAAATTGGAGCAAAAGGAGCGCATTTAACTGTCAATATGATTTTCTGGCTGCTGTTCGAGAGAATACGAGAAAAAGCTAGAGGGAGACAGAGGCGACCAACAAAAACAAAGTCGACAAGTGCAAACAGAAATGTAGCAACAACAAAAACCAGAGTGGAGCAACAACCACTATGCACACGTGGGGGTCTGACGTTTATTGAGAGAGAGAGTACATAAAAGAGAGCTTCAAAGAGAATCCCAATGCACAATATGCGGGGGCGTCGCTGTCGCAGTCGACGTCGACGTCACAACGTCTGCCGACTCTTGATGTGGAGCTCGCGCTTCATTCTCACCTAAAGAGAGCGTTCTCAGGCAGCAAATGAAAAACGTGACAGAGACGTGTTGTGGTTCTCTACTCGAAGGCATATTAACACCCTACAATCAAGTATGTTGGTGTTTAAAAGGAGTTCAGAACTAAGTTCTCAAATGAATACGTACTTTGTTTTCGTTGATTTTAAAGAAAGAATTGATTTTAAGCAAAGAAAAAACAGTTTTTTGAAAGTTCTTGGTAAGGTATACTGAAACAATATATTTTAAATTTATTTCAAATAAATTTTCATTTAACGCCAAAGTCCTAGGGTATCTACTCATTGATCAGCCTTAACCTTTTCTCTTTCCGCTGCTTCGTACCTTAGTGTACGTGCGAGTGAGTGCGAGCATAACAAAACACACGCACACCGACGAGGCGCGTATCATGTCAAAAAGCTTAGCGCGTATTATAACCTCTATTTTCGTTTGGTTTCTTCCGTTTGCCTCGTTTCTTTCACCTTTTCACCGCCTCTAATTGCTGTCTAATGTGGCTTTTGTTTAATTTTATTTAAAAAGAAAATAAGAAGAGGAAAAGAAAAGTTGATAACGAAATACTGGAATGGGTGGGCGAAAAACCATGGGCGCCTTTATTTATTATTTGTTGTTGTTGTTGCATCAGCAGCTGACTGGATGGTTTTGCGCGTGTGTAAGTGCGCCGCACGAGAGAGGGAAGCAGAAAGCGTGCAAGCCGCAAGTCTAGACATACACACGCACACACACTGATATACAGCTGCTAATTTAATTAAAAATATAAAATGAAAATAATGTTCATTCTTTTCTGGATCACCTAAAATATTTAGATTTTTTTAAATTAAATTAAAATTAGTTAAATATCGCACGCGACATTGGCCGAACTTTGCGTGTACAAGTATGTGTGTATGTGTATGTTACTCTCACTCATACCAGCATACCAGCACTAAACACACACACAAACGCACGGCTGTAGCGACAAAGACGGTGTACAGTCCACTTGTTAAATCAATAAAAATAAAAAGAAATCAAGCCAAAGAAAGGCAGGCCACAAAATTCGGGAAAATCATTCAGTTTTAGGCAATCAAAATTCTCACTGATTGCGGACACCGAAACGCCAGCAACCTTCAACGAATGTCAAGGACCTTTTGAGCACATGTGTTTGAACAAACAACACTATTTGAAAATTTAATTAGCACACATTGAATTAAAAATACACCACGATTATTAACACTTGTTGGTCGCAAGGGACTCTCTCGCAGGACCTATTGTACATAGGCTTACTTACCAAGTCTCCAAATTGCTAAACTTCTTCGTAACCACCTTGCCGAGATCGATTCCCAGGCGATCGACGATCCGCTGGGCCAAATCCGGATGCGAGGTGCCCGAAAACACTTTGATGTTCGGCATTCTGGAGTGGATTAAATTTAGACAACCAGCCTGTTTCTCCAAATTGTCTCGGATCAAACTTCTAGCGCGTATTGGATTAGCAGAGCGAACTGGCATCACACAATCTACGAGTAGAAGTTTTTATTATAAATTTTTTTCGCCAAAACGCGGGCAGCGACGTCGCCGTCTTATCGGTGTGTCGGGAGAGCGTGCCGTTCGCTCTTTAAGAGAGCTTTGCTGTCTCTTTTACAACCACAGCTGTGAGAATTATAAATAGTGAAAGAATGCTGTAAGGGCTAGTTTGTTAAGCTGATGATTTTTAGTCCAAACACAAAAAAATTACATTTTTCTCAGGCAATGCATCGATTTTCTAACAGATATCTTAAGATACAATGATTTTCTAACAGTGCTCTTTAAAAGAGCTTGGTACGCGCATTTCGCTCTTTCAATCGCTCTTCGGTAAAAGCCACCCCAATCTCAGACCATGTGATTTTTCTACGCCAACTGGAAAATCTATCGATGTCGATTTCGGTCTTATGCAGCTGTTCGATAGGCCTTTATAATTTTGAATATTTATTCTAAATATTATATTTAATTTTATTTTAAAAGTAAGCTGTTAATGTGTAATGATTAGAGAAAACGATTTTTCGTAAAATGTCGTTGTATTGTTCTTGAAAAGATTGCAATATAAATTAGCAATTTGGAATTTAATATAAAATGATTTTCTTGTGAACCATTTAAAAAATTAATTTTATTGTTAAAGTCAAAAAGTATTTTTTTTATAAAAGTTTTCCTAAGTCTCCATATCTATTACCTTTTTTTCTATTTATTTTAACCCAAGCAATTTTTCTGACATTTTCCACTAATTCCCTTTAAAAGATAAACAACTGCAACCTATAATTTCGGTTTTAGCATAAAAAAAATATGCTGGCATGCCAACAGGCGCGCGCCAAAAGAAAAGCTTTTTAGGCGAGACAAACAGCTGTTCCACGGATGTCCCAAGTTGGCCATGAAAATCGAACACACACACAAACACACATATGAATTGTAGGATATAATCTACACACCATTCTGCTCGTTCTCGGTGCATTTCTTATCTGGCATTATTCACAACTCAACTGCCGAGATCAAGGTGGTGCGACAGGTAAGCGGCGACTAAAAAATGAGTTTATTTTTTAGGTAGACCGTTTAACAACAAGTCGCACTCACAGCTGTTTTTCTTTACAGCAGATTAACTGAAAAGTGCACTGTTTTAGCGACAATTGGAGATTGAGATTAGCAGCGGCAGAGGGCCGCATCTGGCGAAATTGAGCGAGCGATTGGAACTGAGTGTCGTACAACATGGCGTATGCGTCTATTACACATACGCACTGGTTGCACACATACATCTATAGTTCTTGTGAGAATAAAAGGAAAAGAGCGGAAAAGAGAGAGAAAAGGATGATGCGCAATCGATGCCACAAAAGAAAGCTTTTGCAATGCCACAACGATAGTGCTTTCTCTCTCTATGCGGCATCAGCTGTTTTGAGGAGGCAATTTTCATTGAATTTGCAGTACGTCACATTGCTATTTTAGAAATTTAAAAGCCTATTGACTGCCACACAAAACGAAAATTCGAAATCAATATTTTATAGTTATAGTAGGAAAGTTACATCCATAAAAAATTTGTATTATATATAAATCCTCATCTTTCTTTAAAATAACAACAAAATTAAACCAGATTTACATTTCAAATTGATTTTCTAGGTTATTTTATTTTATCTTAGTTCGTGATATTGAATTTTTAGAAATTCATAAATTTATTAACTGCTACAAAAAAAAACTAACATGAGTTTTTTTTTAAATGTTTATGTTTTTTCTTTGTCATTGCAAATAGTTGTCGTTAAAGATGCAATGCAATCACGTTATTCATACTTTAATATTTATATGGGAATTAATTAGGTTTCAATTTCTTTCTGTGTATCCCTGCATTGTACGAATTTCAATTGGTTCTGGAATAATTGTTGCTCAGCCAGCTTTTCTATAGCGGCTATACATATGTACATACATATCTGAGCAAGAATGTTTGTTTTTCCACACAGGGGTACAGTTTTTATTTTCATTTTAAGGGGGCTTGTCTTTGCTTTTCTTGCCACTGAATATTTTCTTGTTGTTTGTGCAACTGTACCTGAGATGCTGAACAAAAGAACGTCGCTAAAAACACTGCGATTTGTTAAATTGTTTTTGCGTGACCAAGGCTAAATATAAATGAACTAATGCCAAATGCTGACGTACTCTTCTCCGTGTTTTATCCTCAAAAAACAAACTGACGCAAATGGCGTTGCAAGGGGACCGTACATAGGAAAAGAATAAATGTAGAGATCTTGCGGGGTGGTGAAGCGAAAACCACGTGCCGAATGCGACGCACGTTTTAAGTCAGGAAATCGAAGACCGGGAATTATACGAAACTTACTTGACACATGTGCAGCAGAAAAGTGTCGCAATTACTTTTAAACTATTAACTATATTAAACACTTGATGATGCGATTTGGACACGTTGGTCAAAAAAAATATTGACCGCTGTAGTTTTCGAATCCGTTTCTCAGAAAATGCAAAAGCTGAATGAATCAGAATGCTTTCGATTTGAATTTGAGCGAGGCGAGGGAAGTTGCGTTTCTGGAGTTGTGGTGTGGCGAGAGCATGAGATAACGAGAAGTAAAGCCTACAGCCACGATACGAATATTAAATACCCTTAAGTAAATGCATACATATGCATCTCATCCTATTTTACCAGATTTATGGAAGTGTTACTTTTCCAATTTTAATGAATTCTAACTTGTAAAGTACTTAGGAATATAATAAAATTAAATGTTAAATATATTAAATGTAAATAAAACATTTTTAAACATATGCTTTTGAAAAGAATTTCAAGATGCAACACAGTTTAAATAAAATGCTTATACTCCTTACAAGGGTATATCAAGGAGAACAAGAGAGTCGAAGAGCGGAAGAGTATTACAGAGAGAGAGCCGGCATTTTTTGTTTGTATCGGTTACTCGTTTTGTGTTGGAGGCCAAAGAGCGGCGCTCAAAGGGGAGCACAAACACGTGTGAAATATAGGCAAAAGCAAAAGAGTTCGAGAATTTCGAAACTCTTCTATTTTAATATGCATCCAAGAATGTTTGTTGGGTTGTTTTCCTTATACGAAAATTGTTGTTGCATTGGTTTCAAAACTTCGCCACACGCTTTTGCTTACACGTTTTTTCGCCATTTGTGTGCTAAGCAAAACGTGAATTTCGGCAATAAAAGAGAATGACAAGCTTTAGAATTTTTAACGTCGAATATACCCTAGAAAAATATTGTTAAAATATATTGTTAGATTTATTTTTGATTTGATTTTTGCTTCAAGAATTCTTATACGTTATAAACTTTTTATTTTTAACAATGTCAAAAAATGGACAGAATATTTATTATTACGAGTTAATATTAAGTAAAACGCAGTTTATGAAATGAGTCATATACCCGCTTTTTGCAGAAGTACCCATTATCAATACAAAATTGTAAGTCGCATAATAAATTGTTGTCTATATTTTCGACTGTTGCCAAGAGAGGCCTACGCTTTAGAAGAACTAGCTTCTTGTTTTTGTTCGTTAGGAGCAGAACAATTTTCAAATTTGTGACCGCAGACAAGGCAGGTAAGCGTAATGGAACCATATTACTAAGGTCAAAAGATCTTCGATCAATATAAATTACACACATATGTACATATGTATGTATTCTGTGATCAAGATCCGAATAAGAATCAGCAATGGAAAATAACCTTAGCACTTTGTCAATGAAAATCTGCGGCAAATTATTGCGTATTGTTGGTATATGGGTTTCGGGTTTATCCGATATCAAAAACAGGGTTAAAAAGAAAACTAAAATATTTACCATAACTTCTGATTGTTATATTATACATATTCTTTTATATTTTGGTTGACTCTTGGTCTTAGGATCTGGAATATAGAAAATATCTGGACATTAATTTAGGCTCTATGGCGGTACCTTTTCCCTTGGGCTGTGATCCAGTTTCCCAGAGAAAGCCCTCAGAGGAGGATATCAATTGTCCCAAAGTTGTTGATGTAGACGGAATTCCATTGCCAGAAACCCTCAAAGGTAATCCGGTGGATCCTCCTGATGGACCTCAACCAAGTGTAGGAGATCCGCCAGGCCTTCTACCCATAGTAAATCAACCTAGATTATCTAAGGACTGGGCGGGTGTAATTCCAAACTGCCTACGAGGATTGGAGTACTTAAAGGCCATCGACCAACTTCTGGTTAAGCAGAAGGTTGAAATTTTCGAGGCCATCACTGGATTTGAGACCAACAACCGATACTCCATTCAAAATGCTTTGGGGCAAAAAGTATTCTATGCTGTGGAGGAAACCGACTGCTGCACACGTAATTGCTGTCCCGAGAGACCATTTCATATCAGGATTTTCGAAAAATATTTCGAGGAAGAGGTCATCCATCTTCACCGTCCTCTGGGGTGCTCCTCTACTTGTTTTCCCTGCTGTCTGCATAGCATCGAAATATCCGCACCACCCGGAAACGTGATCGGTCGCATCCAGGAGGAGTGGTCCATTTGCCGACCCTGCTTCCGTATCCTTAACCAAAGTGGAGATGTCGTGCTGCGTATTAAAGGACAAGTTTGTTTTTGCCATATATGCGGAAGCATTGACTTTAATGTGGGCTTTCTACTCCATATATATAAATATTTATATGATTCTAAATATAACCCATATTTTTTCCAGATTATAAATCTCACTGGTGAAAAGGTGGGCAAGATCTCGAAACAGTGGTCAGGACTTGGCCGCGAGTTGTATACGGATGCAGATATCTTCAGAATCACCTTTCCTATGGATATGGATGTTAACCTTAAAGCGGTTTTATTGGGGGCAACATTCCTAATTGATTTTATGTTCTTTGAAAAGTCATGCGAATTTTTAAAGTATTGCATATGTTGCTTAGATACCTAAAAACTTACAAGAAAAACTTTCGAAGAGTGAAATATGAATTCACGTTATTAGTGTCCTTTGTTTATTTCCAAATAATTATTTTCGAGATGGCAGAAAATTTAATGTATTAAAGTATTTTTGTTGTTAATCTATTTTTGTTATTATGTTCGTCATTTTTCCAAAAGAAATAATTAAAATGGCATAATAAAATAAAGTGAAAAAGAAGAACTTATTGAATATTAATTACTACCCTTTCCTAAAAATGTAACTATTTAAAATTTTTATGTAAACTTGCAGTATACAACAATATTTTAAGTGTTAGAATGAAAATCTTCTAATCTCTGAATATTCTAATATTTGAATACTGAAATTTGAAAATCAACTTCTAAAATCGTCTTTAGTTTCCTGTGGCGTTTATTTCCAGAACCTTTATCGATATGGCAATCGATAGAAGAGCTTTCAGAATTTTTGGCATGCGTTGCGGCGGTCACACTTAAAAAACAAAAAAAAATAGCACAGGCAAAATAGACGTGCTTAGAGCTGTAAAAGTCAGTTTTTGATAAAATTGAGATATTGAGTTTGTTTGTTTATTGTGTTCGGGTCGAGCTTGTTGCTTCGACAATCCCGAGGATCGATCGCGGGGAACGATCTTAGTGACCACCATCCAGGCGTAATTTACGCAACGCACTACAAAATCGGCAACATTTGGGCAACAACAAAAACAGACGAAGAACAGTGAACACAGAAGATTGAAGAGAAGAGAAGAGGAGAGGAGCGGAGAAAGGAGAACAGAGAAGAGAGCCTAAGAAACGGAAGAAACATCATGGCGAACATGGCTGTATCGCGGATCAAAAGGGAGTTCAAGGAGGTGATGCGAAGCGAGGAGGTGAGTTTCGAAGGGCCAAGGACGAAGGACACTTACCCGCTCCTTTTGCATCGCCAGCTGCACCAACACCACCACTACCACCACCCTTAATTTCGATGCGGGGGGTGGGGTCCGAATGCGCGGACTTTGGTTCCATTTTTTAATGTTTTTTTGGCTCGCTTCTTGATTCCGTGTAATTAGATATATATATATAGTGAGAGAAATGTAAACACAGCTCGCACTGATTTTGTATTACTTTGTTTTTAAATTCATGACAGATTGTCCAGTGTTCCATCAAAATCGAACTGGTCAACGATAGTTGGACGGAGTTACGCGGCGAGATCGCCGGTCCACCCGATACGCCTTATGAGGGCGGCAAGTTTGTTTTAGAGATCAAGGTGCCCGAGACATATCCCTTCAATCCGCCAAAGGTTAGTAAATGCTCCTTTTCGGCATAAGATTCAAGATATATATGTAAAACAGACGCTATATTTATATCAAGATATTATCTAAAAGGATAATATTTAAATTATTACAAATCTAAGCTCTAATTTAGACTCTTCAAAGTCGATAAAGCACTTAAAAACTTGTAACTCCATTTCAGGTGCGATTTATAACCCGCATCTGGCACCCGAATATTTCATCGGTGACTGGCGCCATTTGCCTAGACATCCTCAAGGACAACTGGGCTGCGGCAATGACACTGCGCACCGTGTTGCTATCCCTGCAGGCCCTCCTTGCCGCCGCCGAGCCTGATGATCCACAGGACGCCGTGGTGGCATATCAGTTCAAGGACAAGTACGATCTATTCCTGCTGACTGCCAAGCACTGGACAAATGCATATGCGGGTGGTCCGCACACCTTTCCCGATTGTGATTCAAAGATTCAACGTCTCAAGGATATGGGCATTGACGAGCATGATGCCCGCGCCGTGCTCTCGAAGGAAAACTGGAACCTGGAAAAAGCCACGGAGGGTCTGTTCAGTTAGCTTGCCCCAGAAACAATATCATCTGTACCATTCACGGCGTCGGCAACACCAAGAATACCAGCAACCCTAGCATCAAACCATTCAAATTGGCAATCACGCTAAATTCTAGTACACACATCCACAAAATAATTCGTAATTGGTCAATTTTGTTCACGAAATCGCATTGCCCTGTAGTTACACCAATTCTTTCTGTGTTGTTTTAATTCTTTTATTTTAATTATCAAGCACCCTTTGCCGCTGGGTGGGTGACCAAAAGGTTGAGCCTAAGGCAATGCCAACTTCCCATCAAGCATGTGCTATGCAATTGAACCCAGGGTTCCATTTCATTTCCTTGCATGCAGTCGCATTTATTTGCAGGCTCTTTCTAAAATAATGCTGTTTTTCCATTTCAACCTTAATTTATAATGCATAAAAAAATTTAAACGAAAATTAAATGTGAAAATGAGAAAGTGTATAACAAATCGAAGTCTTTGTAAATTGCGTTAAGTTAATAAATAAATAAACAATTATTAAGAAATGCTTAATTAGAAGTTATTATTTAATCTGGTGGTGTTAAATGTGCAGTAAAGTTAATTATAAAACAAGCAAGTTGATAGGTTGAGCCAGAGCAGTTGATTAGCTGGAGCTGTTGATACGGTGAAGAGTTATCAGTGAAGTCTGCAATATAAAGTGTAAGTGTCAAACATAGATGGCGCTTATAGTATTCCACATTCACTACTTTTCACATAGTCTTCTAAAGTTTTTTATTACCTTTCGTGAAATTACTTAATAAAAACGAAGAGTTATACACAAAATATAAACAACTTTTTAAAGTGAGTGATTCAAAATTATTATTGAATTTCTAGGACTCATAAATATTGGCACAAAAACAGTGGTTTGGGTGTCTGTAATTATTTTTAATTATACAAAATAATATTTCATATTTTGATGTTTGACAATTGTGTTATAGAAACATCTCTAGATTGGTATATGATAGTGCCTTAACTCTACCTAAATAAATATGGCACCATAACGGTATGGTTTTTATTCTCTAGAGAGGGATTGTTTATTGAGACATCTATACTATTTCTCAAGACACCTACATTTGTGCATTTTAAATCTCTGAAGGCAACCTTAACCTATCTTAAACTAAAAGTGGGACAAAAGTAAATTCATTTAACTGGCAACAATAAATATCAATGTAGGCATGCTAGTCCTTGCGGAAGCCTGGTGGTAGCGTCACATCGAAAACTATAGGGGCATTGTTGGGTAGGTAATTGATGTCACAAGTGGATGCATTCACGAAAATAATCCTGCCATCGCTGGTGATGCCATAGCCTTCGTGAACATGTCCGAAAACATGATATTTTGGGCGCACCCGTTGCTGAACTGTGCTGAGTAGCTCCACACATCCTGCCCTCACTCCGGAACAGCAAAGATCTCCATGTCCAACAGGTGGCGTGTGGGTCACCAGAATATCGATGCCTTCTGGCACTTGGTTCCACTTTTCCAGACAGGCTTGTCCTCGTGGGACATTAAAGGCCCAGCGACAGAACTCAGGCTGCCATGGTGATCCATAAATACGAATACCCCATATTTCTAGTAGTTCATCCTCCAGATATCTACAGTTGGTCAGAACATCTCGGACATTCTGGGTCTGCACAGCGCTCTCTAAATTCTCCTTGGCATTTCCCAAAGTAGGCAGATCATCAAGAATCGACATTCCAGTGTGTTTACTGCTCGAAGCATGTCCCTTAGCCTGATTCTTCTGAAAAGGATGAGTGAAAGTTCTGTCGAAACTGAGTTCATGATTGCCAGCAATCACGATCTTGTGGCGATGAGGAAGGGCCCCAATCCAATTATTAAATTCTTCAACTTCCTCGAGCTGGCCGCACTTGGTGAAATCCCCAGCATGAATGAATATATCGCCATCCGGTATGTCAAACTTAATGTAGGGAGTCAAGGAGTGTGTGTCCGACATGCAAACTACTCGGGCCTTATTGGGAGCCACTGTTGTGGTGGGTGACTTCATGGTCACCTTAATCACCCGCTGCGTTTTGCTGATATCCCTCCAAGCGGCCGTGGGATCTTGGCTCAGCGGATGTACTGGTACCTCCATTTTAATATCTGCAATTGTAGATTGTTTGAGTAATGAATAATAACCAAAAGGTGAATGTCAAATTAAATTAACTGTAGAGTAAACTTAGCCAAAAAGTATTTAATTCCTATAGGGCTGACCTAGGCCTTATCTTTGCTTCTTAAATAGCTTAAAATATCCTTCTTCAACATTCTCTATTAATTCTCTATTTGAAGAAATAACAACAATTGAATGGAATTTTGGCGGAGAAATCAGTTCTTCTAAGAAAGTAATAGCAAGGTGGCTATAAACGTTATCGTATTACGGTAGTTAAATGATAACGTCGTTTTTTTTACTTCTTGAGTAACAAAAATACAAAAAGAGTTTATTTTATAACATTTAAATTACATTTTCCTCTTACTTACTATTTTTAAGTCGTTTAGTTTTGTTACCGCCTTGTTCGTTTTTACTTTGTCTATTCCATTGTCTTAGGCCTTTAACCATTCATTGCTATCGCCGGCGACATTGTCGAGCTCTGATAAGAACGCATTTATTTATGTTTAGTCAAGTATTAACAGTTAAATGCCTTAATAATTCAATAAAACCAATCAAATGCAAGAAAGTGACTGTCGATAAGTGACGTCATTGCCGGGGAAACAGCTGAGCGCCGATAACATAACGTAAGGACTTGCAACGTAACGTTACGAGAATTGCTTATCGATAGGCAAAGTTAAAACGTAGCCCTGGTCAAAACAAAAATCAGCTGGTTTGCTATATAATTTTTGCTTTTTCACTACGCGTAAATTTTTGTTTCTTTCAACATTTGCAATAAAAGCCGTCTTAAAATTGCATAAATCAATTTGTGAATAGTAGTTTTATAGTGTGCAAGTGTATTACACAATCAGAAGATTAATTTTTCGGTGTTTAAAGACCAGAAAAGTGGTTACTTGGTTAAATTCCACGCATGGATAGCAAAAAGATGGCCGCAGCTGCAACTTTTGCAGACGCGTATTGTTTCTAGCCATATTATTTGAAATCGTTAATTGGAATTAAGTGTAATGGATCAATTGGAGCTGCAGGACGATTTGTTTGCCTTGGAGGGAGGTGCTACAGGTAAGTTATTTTCGGTAGTGCGTTTTCCTTTTCTCAGCTGCCTAAGAGGCTATTTTTGGGACTTCTAACTGGGAGCAGCTTTTGCAAAAAAGTGCAGTTTTGTTTATTGACAATTGCTTACGCCCTCTAAATACCTGTTTGTGTGGGTGTGTGTTATCTCTTCTGCACTCGTTTCTTTAACACCCCCTCTCTTTCCACACACACCTTCATCACTTTTACATCTGTTTTCCCGTTTATTTGTTTGTTTGCCTTGTCTTTCTCATTTGTGTTAAGTGATGATTCACTTTGATTGCCGGCCATCTACAAGCACATGCACACATACAAAATCTCACCGTCTCTCCCGCTCTCTTTCGCTCTTCCTCTCTTACTCATACTTGCATGGTTAATAAAATCAAACAATTTATGGTTTTGATTCACTGTACCACTACAGTGGAGCCAGTTCCTATTGAACAGGAAACGATTTGTTTACTTTAGGCAACTCCAAACATAAGAGCCCTAATTGTTTTTATATATCTTCACAAAGAGTCGCCGGCTCCTTTTGTGTGTTGTTGAATTGCTTTTCCCGATTTAGATTTTCAATGAAATAACATCGTTTTTTTATAAGCTTTAATATAGAAAGTGTTCAAACATTTAACGGGTTAGGATTTTAATAGAACTCATAAGTCTTATACTAAGTGTGAATTTTGATTGACCAACAGATAGCTGGTTTAATGGTTTAATAGAAGGCGTATTATACTTGCGGCACTCGATTATAAAGATACATTTTTTTCTTATTCTGAGATTGATTTACCGCCGTGTTAAGTCGAGACGCGAACCGTTGGGCCCTATCTCAACAACTGCCTGAAGCACACCCCCAAACAATCCACCCACTCATTTGTACGCTTTTCATTCACAATCCAATCAAACAAAAAAAGAAAACAAAAAAGGGCGGGAAAAAGAGTGCCAAATAAACCTTGATAATGACATTCAGCATTGAAAGAGGAAGCAGAGCAGCGTAGAAAAACAAAACAAACGTCTGGCGTCAATAGGTGGATTGGATTTTTGCTGTGTTTTCGTTTTTTTTTTTTTCCTTTTTTGTATTTTGGGCTGGCTTGCCACCACAACCTGGCAGTTATCCAACGGATTTTGTAGCGCAGTGTGGCAAAATTAGAAAATTCCGCCAGCCATCCAAAGTCAAATGTCGAGTCGTCGTTACCATCACCTGTGCGCGAAATTGCATAAGTTCGGGCTCCAAACGCTCGTACATCAGCCCATTTTCATTCTCATTTGTTTGGCCGCCGTTGAGCCACAAAGTACCTAGAGATAAAGAAAAAAAAACGAAAAATCGGCGGAGAAAAGTGTATATAGCCCACTTAAGAATACAAAAATCAAGTGCGTTCCCAAGTGTTTTTAGCGGGTGTAAAGTGCGTTCCGGTCGCGTGTTTACCTTTTCGAATCATCGCGTGCCAATTCACCATTTAGTACTAGCAACTTATAGTTATGCGGTGGGCGTGATGTAATTTGCAATAAAAGCAGTTAACTAATTCACTGTACTAATATTGTACCAATGGAAAGTGCCAAGTGCTAATTTTTCGTACTTGCATTGCAAACAACCTGGACGCGTTCATAATCAATTTAACTGTTTGTCGTTACAAAATGCCTCTTGGTATTGTTTTTTATTTGTTTGTTTATTCTATGTGTTGGCGAAATCAATTTGCACCAAACATTTATAAGAAATTCGACAAGGCAGTGGGGCACTTCTATATATGGTCAGGAAACGAAATTATATATAGTCTCACCTTGGTGCCTCTCATTTTTCCAGCTCTTTTGTTAGTTTCCGAAAAGTGTTATCTAATTTTCGTTTTAAAATTACGGTTTTATGTATTTAAGAAGTTTTAGAAGTTCTATTACATATTAAAATCCTATTTTCGATTACCTTCTATTAAAAAGAAAGCACTTGCCATGAATTGAATTTCCGCGGTCTATCAGCACACGGAATTCGGGTTAAGGACGTCCTTTGAAAAGTTGTAGTTGGTTGTGGCTTAGCTCCAGCCTTGGCTTCTCAGCGGGTCTTCCACGGCTAGGAGAGCGGAATGTTTTCCACTTAGCACTGCTCTGCGGGAATGCTCTTCTGGGGTTCAGGCTCCAACGTAAATTGAAGCTAATGTGACAGATATATAAGCACTACCCGTGCTAATCAACTAGAATTCACTGAAGAGAGAACGCAAATAAGTAAACAAACAAATGGTTTTAATCATCTCGAATCTCTCGTATTTCGTATCTTTTCGTACAACGCGGCGTATGGGTGTTATTTTGAAAACAACTCAGCTGATTTTCATTTCGCCGCAGAAGAAAAACAGCTGTTCCGTTGACTTTGCTCTCTCTCTCTCTCTTTGTATCGCTCTCTCGCAATTGTTAATCATAATTTTAAATAGACAATAATCGTTTGTTTTGATTTCGAGCTTCCAATTTGCGAGCGTGCGCGAGTTGCTCATTTTTTGTTGTTGATTTTTATTCGATTTTTTTTTGTTTTGTATTCTGCTGCCATTGACGTCGCTCGCTGAGCGGCCCGTCCGTCCGTTTTTTTTCGGTTCGTTTTCGCCGCAGTCGAAATTCGTCGTCGTTGCCGCCGTTTGCCTCGCATTTTGCACTTTAGCGGTCCGCTCGAAATTTTTATTTTGGATTTAACGTGTGTGCTACTCGTCTATATATACCACTATATATAATATCCGTCTATATGTAAGACCATATCGAAATCGGTTCTATCGGTCCCACACAAATAATTATATTCAAATTGCCAACGTAATTTGACATCGCCCAATAAATAAACAAATAAAAACGCCGTACAAGTTTCGTTTTGGATTTCAAAATGCTGAGCTCATTATTTCTACCTAATTAGCATAAAAATCGTAAAAGCTCTAAAAGCAGCTGTAAATAATCATAAAAAAAAAACAAAATAATATGTTTGTATCATAGAAAAATGAGTGTTATTCGATTATCAGTGGTCCCCTAGTAATTTCTAGTGAAATAAACCTGAATAGTGACCCAGTGACACATTTGCAATCACCTTATCATCAGCAGCCCTCGTTTTCAATCGAATCTAATACAATCTCTAACAGTGCTCTAAACAATTGGGACTAACAATTAATAAATAAATAATTTGTGGATTGTGTGGGAGCATTGAATCACGTGCCTCTAATTGTTCGCGTTAATTATCGTTAAATACAGTCGCTTGCTATCGCATTTAGTTTTTACTAGTCGGGCAGTACAATTGTAAATCTGCCCGAATATCATTTTCCCAGCTGTGATTCCTTTACAAATTTATGCTCCACTTTCATGTTATGGAATTTTCAATGGACTCCAAAAAAACTAAAAGGTTTGTTTTGCTTTTTTGTTCTGTTAAAGATTACGACTAAAAACTTTACAAAACTTATAAGTACTGAGAAAACGATAAAATAAAATGGGGTGACAAAAAAATGTATGCAGGAAATGTTTGGTTTACATACGATAAAAATAAAATGTGATAAACAATTCGAAGGTTTCGACTGTTTGTCGAAGTTCAAGTTTATATTAAGGGAATGAAGAATCACGAAAGCTTACATGGTTCTGCCATATAGTGTTATCTTATCAGTAAGATTACGAAATTCTTATAATTTTCATTGTTTTCGATGTCACTTGCTGGGCGAAAAGAAGAGAAAACAAACTACATATGAGTTCAAGGGCGTAATTTGATGGATTAATGGCTTAGATAAGATAATACATTTTATAATCAATAACAAGTTGATTTGTATTTTCAATTACTTGATTACAGATGTTGCGATTTTTAAAAACCTTCGGACTGCTTTCTTAAGTTCTTTAAAGACTTTCATTTATTTTGACTTTTTGCCAACTCATTGTTATAATCATCATTTTTGTTATCATTCAGAATTGTTTTTAGAGAAAGTGTAATTTCCTAATAATTAATCACAAATCATCGATTTAGTTGAATGAGTTTTGTTCAATCATTTTCCTTCACATTTTTCTGATTTTCCCATAAATAACAAACACATTTTTTAAAGGCGAAGCAAACACAAGCAAAAATGTATGGCATTCTTAAAATATTCAGCAGAGACATAAAAAAGCTCCTAAAATATTTTCATCTGCCAAAATTAACTTTTTCCAACGAAATTGAATTTGTTAATCGAATAAGAAAAACAAATCAGGCTATAAATTGTATGTTTTACTTTCTGATTTGAAAAACTGCAAGAGTATACCTTTAACATCGGAAACTCTCTACTCTCTATCATAAAAAGTCTGAAAAAAGGGTATAGGGTATCTGAGAGTCGAATCTCTCTAAATTGGCTTACTTTTCCTGCCCCTGTTGCAGTTTTTAAATAAAAGTATTTTGGATTTGAGATGGTGGCCCAGTGCGATGGATTAGTATTAATCGGTTGGCAGAGAGATATTTGTTCGGGTTCGTCGAACATCTTATATGTGGCGTGGAATCGTGTTGTTTGCGTTTCTTTTTTGCTGTTGTTATATGACACATCCAGAAGAGAGCTTTTATAAGATGTACGTTTCGTTTTAGGAAGACGATTCGGTGATTCGGGTGAGCGTGTTAATACAGTATTAATAATACGGTCGTATATGTGCATACACGTATATACATATGTTTTCGCATTTTGTTTGAGTTTTCATTGTGAATTTTTTCGATTTTCTTCACACACATGTGTTTAGTGAAATGTCAAACATTTCCCAAAACCATTATTTATTCTGCCACTGATTATACACGACATTTATTTGCCTGGACTTTGCTGTCTTT
Organism: Drosophila eugracilis; assembly: GCF_018153835.1. Lineage (NCBI taxonomy): Eukaryota > Metazoa > Arthropoda > Insecta > Diptera > Drosophilidae > Drosophila > Drosophila eugracilis. The sequence continues at coordinate 5,763,124 of NW_024573038.1, read as the reverse complement.
AAGCTTAGTTCCATTGAGGAGATTTCACGGCTATTGCTACAACTTTTTTTTTGGGATCAACCTTTGCTGTCCCCTTGAGCCTCCTAAAAATGCCTTGTACTTCAACTATATCAATTATTCACGGATAGCGGCGATGGAAACCTTTACCCTGAACTTAAAGAGACCTTCGGCCGGAGCTCAAACAGCTGACTACGACGGTGCATGACACATGGCATATCGCTTGGATTACGTTTGGTAGCAACATCTATTATTTACCAGTCACATACAATAGTACTTGACTTGGTCATAAAGGACACTAGCAATCGTGTCTTGGTCTATTGATTGAATTCGATTTTAAAAGAAATTCTGGCCTGAACGGTTGGCCAAGACTAAGTCATGATAATTGTTTTGAACTATAGATTGAGAATTTATGGCTATCCAATAGATGGGTAATCTTTCATTGTTGTGAGGGTAATCAGTAATCGATTTTTTAAATTTGAACTTTAATATGTTCAATGTAAAGCCTCTAAACATTAAAGAGTCAAAAATATATATTAAATAAATAGTCTTTCTTTTTCATCATAAAACTGAATTTATTAAATGTGACATCATCGAATGTTTCCAATTTAAATAGAGTTAGTTTTCGTGGAAGCTCAATTCTGCAGAACTTTCATTACGCACTCCTGTTGACTACTTTGGATGGAATGGGGTCTCTGTTCTTATCATGATGCCAATAAACCGATATGATAGGGTGGCGGAATGAAAACAAAATCATCAATTGTGATTATTATTTTGCATATTCTGCAGATGGTGTATGTTTTTGACAGAAGGTTCATAGCAATCCATCCATCAGGCCATGTGGCTTTAATAAGTTTACAGTTATTTCCTGGCAATTAAGATATAAAATGAGCTTATTGAATGATAACTCGACACGATACAGCCCTGAAGTCCAGAATTGGGCCTCATAAAGGGAGTTCGTTTGGGTTTCTCTTCCTAATTTGAGTTTTTGGGGCGTGTTCTTGCCACACCCCCGAACACACTTGATGATGATTAAATTGTTGATGGTTTCTGATGATAATTTCTATTTACAGATTTCGCTTTATAGGCGTGTCCTAGAACCAAGGTTGGGTAAACAAATAAAACAACAGATCACTAATCAAAAATTCATACATATATTGCTCATACGCAGTTTTTAGAAAGCCAAAACAATTAATAAATGTCATGGCAAACATATATAATTTAAAGCAAACATATATCTTTATTCCATAGAATATCTAGCTTGACTTTTTAAATTTTTATTTGAAAAGTTGGCACGTGTTAATATTCGTTCTATGGAAAGATAAAAGAACATAATTTTAGGAAACATAAATACATTCCAATCTGTCATATGTTTAGATTGGGCTTTTTAACACATTTTTCTTGTTTCGAAAAGTAAAAATCCATAATTTGGGAATACTCGTATAATGTTTGGACTATCATTTATTTTATACATTGGCTATGTTTATGTATAATTTCTGCCCATACTGAATCATTTTTGGGACTCGTCCAGCTATCTGAACATGTAATTCCGAGCCTATAAATAACTGATAAGTGTAATCCGTTTAATCATAAAACCGATAATGATAATGCTTTTTGTTCTTTTTTTAAACAAGGCACAAATCAAAACCCAAATGAGCAGCACCTGAACGATCCGGCTGGCTCGCCCTCCACCGCCAGTCCCAACAACAGCAACACCGCAACCGCCGCAACAGCAGCAGCAGCAGCAACAACAGCAACTGGGACTGCTGCGATTGGAGGAGCGAGCGGAGGCGTAGTGGGTGTGGGCGTGGTGACACCAACAAAGAGCCCCCAGCGTAACGCTTTCCAGGAAGATGCTTATCAAGCAAACTTGGCTGGCGGCGATAGCGTCGATAACGTGGAATCAGCTCAATTGGAAGGCAATCCGAGTGGTGGATCGCCCGGCCAGCGTCACTCGATAAACTCAGCGGAGTATACATCCACGCCGAAGACCACTCGGAATGGTCCGAGTAGCACAACAGCCAGTGGGACAACATCGCCTATTAATTACCAGCTGCCCGGCGATGACTACCCGTATGGGATAGAGTATGAGTCACAGCAACTGCAATACCAACAGCAGCAGCAACTACAGCCCCAACAGCAGCACCATTTGCCAGTAAGCGGCGGAGTGGAGCAATCGCCAGCGATTACCTACCAAAGTTTGCCGGCCAGTCGCCAGAGTTACGCTTCACCGCCAGCTTTGGTCATTCCACAGCGGCAATCACTGCTTCCCTGGGGTGCTCATTCAAGAAGTTCGATTATCAACGTCTTGCCCAGTTACACACAGGCCGAGATGCATGCCTTGGCCGCCAGCATGGCCAGTGTAGAGATCTCAGCTCCACGGCCTGGAGAGATTGTGATGCGAAACCTTTTCAGTGATTTTACCGCACAGGCTGAGAAAAAGATTGAACTGGTGATGTTGGAGAGTGCCGACAAGAATCTATCGAAGCTGCTGCAGCGTGGTGAGGATCAGCAATTTGATCAGTTGCTATCAGCTTTGGGTTCTGTTGCCGAGCACTGCCTGCCATCGTTGCTGCACACTTTACTAGCCTGGCATCGGCGACAGTTGTCCGACATGGAGATCAAAAACGATCTGAAGAAACCGGCTCCGAGTGGCAGTAGCAACTCGCAGGCGGGTAGCAACAAACCCACAGTGGATCTTGACTTTCAGCTACAGCGACGGGAAGCAGCTGTGGAGTTTATTTTCTGTTTGGCACTCATTGAGATACTCAAGCAGCTGCCCTATCATCCGGGACACGAGGATCTGGTGCGCAGCATCGAGAATCTGGCTTTCAAGCACTTTAAGTATAAGGATGGCTTGCAAAATAATCCAAATGCGATTAATATCCACATGATTGCCGACCTGTACGCAGAGGTCATTGGCGTATTGGCTCAAAGCCGATTTTCCTCGGTACGCAAGCGCTTCATGAGCGAACTGAAGGAGCTGCGCGGCAAGGAGGTATCGCCCACAACCACCCAAAGCATCATCAGTCTGCTGATGGGCATGAAATTCTTTAGGGTCAAGATGGTGCCCATTGAGGAGTTTGAGGCCTCCTTTCAGTTTATGCACGAGTGTGGTCAGTATTTCTTGGAGGTGAAGGATAAGGATATCAAGCATGCATTGGCTGGACTTTTTGTGGAGATCCTGGTGCCTGTGGCAGCGGTAAGTTATAACAGTATCCACTTTGTCCACAAATAGTAATACACAAAACTATTCCCTTGTAGGCCGTCAAAAACGAGGTAAATGTTCCTTGCGTAAAGAACTTTGTGGAGCTGCTTTATGTGCAGACATTGGACGCCTCAACAAAGTCAAAACATCGTTTGGCTCTGTTCCCGCTGGTCACCTGCTTGCTCTGCGTCTCGCAGAAAACATTCTTCCTGACAAACTGGCACTACTTCCTGGCCATGTGTCTGAGTAATCTGAAAAACCGCGATGCCAAAATGAGTCGCGTGGCCTTGGAGTCCCTGTTCCGCCTACTTTGGGTCTACATGATCCGCATTAAGTGCGAGTCTAACTCAGCCACACACTCCCGCCTACAGAGTATTGTGAATTCCTTATTCCCCAAGTAAGTACACAAACTTGGCTTATCGAATTCTTTGTTTTACTTTTTCTAATTTCTATCAATTATTCTCCTAGGGGTTCCAAAGGAGTTGTTCCCCGCGACACGCCGCTGAACATTTTTGTAAAGATCATCCAGTTCATCGCTCAAGAGCGGCTGGACTTTGCCATGCGCGAAATCGTCTACGATCTGCTGTGCGTAGGACGTTCGATCAAGCTGATCCTCAACCCAGAACGCATGAGCATCGGACTGCGAGCCTTCTTGGTCGTTGCCGACTCGCTGCAGCAAAAGGCCGGCGAACCTCCGATGCCCAGGACAGTTCCCGCCCTGCCATCGGGTAACACCCTCCGCGTAAAGAAGACGTACATCAACAAGATGTTAACGGATGACACCGCCAGAAGTATAGGAATGTCTACGTACTTTCCTCATGTCCGTAGGGTTTTTGTGGACATTTTGAGAGCATTGGATGTTCACTATGGTCGTCCACTGATGATGACAAACACACAGAACCAGAACAAGGAGCCAGATGAGATGCTTTCTGGTGAAAGGAAGCCACGCATAGATCTCTTCCGAACATGCGTTGCCGCAGTGCCACGACTGATACCCGATACAATGACCGCTCACGAGCTTGTAGACTTGCTCTCCAGATTGTCCGTTCATATGGACGAGGAGCTGCGAATTCTAACCCACCAGTCGCTTACGACTTTGGTCATAGATTTCCCGGATTGGCGTCAGGATGTCGTGCACGGTTATACTCAGTTTCTGGTGCGCGACGTTACTGACACCTATCCTCAGCTGCTGGAGAACTGCACTCGCATCCTATTTAATTTCCTGAATATCTGGCGGTGTGCAATTAACGTAAATGGTATTAATACCACAAGTGCTCCGACTGGAGGATCAAATGTGACTAATGCTGCCCAACCTAAAGTCACTACCGTTACGGCCACAGCCACAGTGGTACAGGCTACTGTCGTGCAGGTTACAACTGCCCCAGCCAGGGATACCGCCAACAGTCAGTTGTCCAAGCAGCAGCACCTGAATACGGCCAGCAGTGCTGCCTCAAGCATCACGACCTCAAGCGAAATGTCAAGCATCACCCAGCACACTGTGCTTAACATGGCTAGCGATGTGACCAAGAAGAACGAGACACCGCTGGCCACCACTCTTCATTTCGTTGAGGGTTTTGCTTTGGTGCTACTCTGCAACTATCGGCCATATCTGCGCAAGTTGGCCGCCATGATTCTCAAGGAGGTGAAGAACCTAATGCGGGCTTTGGGCATCCCAGAAACGGAGCCCCCACTCATCGATGTCATGGATCGCTGTGTGCCGACCATAATTGAGAAGTGCTTGCCACTGCTGCCGCAGGCAGAGAAAACCGCGATTCTCAACGCCAATTGCATAGACCTACAATGGATTGCAGAAAGATCTAGTGGTGTGTGGCTGGCAGGGTTAACAGATGGTAGGAAATCTACTTATAATATCCAGAAATTCAATAATTTTATGTTTTTCCTTGCAGACAATTCGAAGTCCTCCACCTCTACGCTCAACCTATCGCAGTCAAGTTCAACGGCGAATGCTTCGGCCACGGTGGCCACCACTCCACAACCTCCATTCGATCCCTGGGCCACCTGTTTGTTTGGTTTGTTGGAACGGCATCGCATCCTGCAGCAGTGTCCATCGGCAGTGGCACAGGCCTGGCCAATTTGTTTCACCCGTCTGAATGCACTGCACAGCGTCATAGATCCCACGTAAGTTAAAAGGAGATTAAACATGTTGCAATATTTTACTTAATTAATTAAATATTTTCAATTATGCAGCCCCGTGAGTGACAATCGAGCTTCATTGCTGCGAAGCTCGGCGCCCACCAAAAAAGTGCCCACCGAGAGCCAGAAGGATTCGTACTTGCGTCTTTGGAGGAATCAGGTGGCCTGTGCCATGCGATTGGTTCCTCAAATCCCAAGCGTAGCCGTTCGTTGTGCCTCTCCAGATTTGAGTTTGAGGTGAGTGGAGAAAATCAAAGCTGTTAATCATCCTCACACAGACGAACATATAACTTCCAAATTGTCATTAAACCTGTTTTTATAACAAGGTATAGTGAAGTAATATCCTGATTGATGGCCTTTTGAGTGTTATTTTTTCTGTGCATCCATTGTGTCGTTTCACTAACACCACCCCAAAACTCAAAACAAACAAGACACTTCATTACTTCTATTTGACTAACGCTGTGCATTCAATTAAATTCGGCACGAATTCATGTGTAATGTGTAATAGTTGTTCTGTGCTTTGTTATTAAAAATATGTGTAAAGATTGAAAATCAAATTTCAAATTCAAATTTTGTTATATTTTTTGTTGTTTTTTAAGTTCAATAAACTTTTTCTCTTTGAGAAAGAGGGCTTGTTTTTTGTTTTTAGTTGGTTTCACTTTTATAATTTTAGATAACGGAACACAATACATTTATATATCTATTTTGATATTTGAAAATATGTTTTTGTCGTTCTTCATTTGCATTTTAATATAGTGAAGCTTTATCAGCTTAAATTTGTCATTATCTGTGATTGCCACATCTGCGTAACTCACACGCACGTTGTGTATGTTTAGCTGGATTGTTTTACATGCATGCACTCGATTGGATTCTGCAGAAATCACCCGTAAATTTATATATAACTTAGCATATGGAAAATTATGTCGTACTCGTACATCAACCTGCACAAACATAAACATTAAGGCACTTTTGTCAATATTGGTTCCCCTCCCTCAAGGGACGTTTATTAGTCTGTTTATTATTTTAGGGAAAAAGGTTAAAGGGTGGGATTTAATTTAAAAGCTTGGGATTTATGCTGTTGAATGCTGTTCAAAATAAATTGAAAGTAAACTGTGCTAAATATACAATTGTAACTCAATTTAAGCTGCTCAAGCGAACTTAATATCGGTTAATTAGTATAACATTTAACCATAGCTAAACTAGAGTTTTTCAGAAACATTTCAGTCCCTTAAAAAAGTTAATAAGCTAGTTCTTATACATGCATTTACTTTCAATTTGATAGCTTTTATGTTGGTAACTCAACGTTGAAACCATATACTTCAGTAGAGCATTTAATTTCATTAAACATAAGTTTTTGTTGGCTTTTCATATTTATTATTAACAGAAATAAATGTAAAAACGTTTATATGATTGGTTTCCTCAGAACTATTTTTTGATGAATGATAATTAATTTTCATATTTCGAACAGTTTTTTGTAGTAAATCCTAGTAAATCATAGTTAATCTACTTTTGGGGCTGCGTTAAGAATTTAACTAGATTTACCTGAATTATAATGCGAAATATTGCAACCCACGATACACATGCAAAAACTCACTCGAAACCTTTCCATCACATCACTGTGTAAATGTTGGCCAACGTGGAAAATGTCAATAAAAATGTGGATTTCACCAAAAAAAAAAAGGGCACACCAACTACCGCCAACATACCACCCACCCATCACTTTGCATCCATGCCTCTGTGAAGGTTAAAGTCCGTGTCGTCCACACCAACAGAACACATCCAATGTGTCCTCGACACAAAGAATTGGTTAACTATTTGCCAAGATGGGGTATCTGTCCAAATGCGAACATAAAATATTGATCATATAAATCGAAATCGTTTCATCACAAGTCGTTGAAAAAAAAAAAACAAAACCCATAAACCTTATTGTTTATCAATATCTATATATGGATTGTAATTTATAGTTTACAAGATCAGTCGGACTCGCGTTCGCTGTCCGATTCCCTGGACAATATACCATCCAATGTGTTTGGGCCCGAGGGAATCGTCACGCGTTTCACGCTGCCACTCTCCTATGGACGCAAAGAGGCACGCCAAAAGCGACTTGGGTAAAGCAAATAAAAACTAAAACCTAAAACCAAAAACCAAAAACCAATACCAAAGCCAAACAATAATGCAACAAAGTACCAGCAATAACTCTTACTTTGTACAAATACCTATGACTATATCCTTAACGCAAAAACTAGTTTATTTCTGTGTTTAATTATGTTGCGTGTTTGTGTTGTTGTGCGTGTAGCTTTGGCATGTAATTAAAATTATTTTGATTTAGCTTGAAAATTGCTTAAATAACTTTGCATAAATAAGAGTTTTAAACTTGTTCTTTTAGATTTTACTTTGTTTCTAAGAATTTCTTGGTTATACCTCCTTTTCCTGTTGCTTTAAAGTTCCTAATTTTCATTTTATTACCTTGCAAGTAATATATACGTTTGCAAACTACTTTTTTAAATGAAATATTTTAAATTACACACTAAAACCCAACAAATCAAATAGACTTTGAGTAGATTCTGCCAGTCAACATGTTTTTCCAAGTAAAATTTAGGTAAATATCAGTTTTCATTTCCCACTGAATTGGAACTTATTTGACTTTGATTTTCAAATATATTTTCCCATTTCCATTGGCCAGGCTTTTATTTATGTTCTTGCCGTTTAATTTGGCAAACAGTTTGCTTGTCTTCTTCTATCTATCATTTTTTTTGTGCAACACGCCTTCGAATGGGCCACGCCTCCCTTGTTTGCAGTGTGCTGAAAATAATTTTAAGACAAGATTGTTTATTTTTCATATAGCGCATGTCAGCCAGTTCCCCACAATTCCCAAAGAACATCCCAATTTCAGCTGCCCAAACCCGCAAAAGCTTGATTTGGCTTCGTGTTTCGCTTTTCCGCAACCAAAAAAAAATAAAACAGAAAAGTGTATATAAAATTGTTATTTGCTTGCTGTCATTTATTATTATTCGTTCTGACCACCCCTCGAAAAGGGAGAGCGAAATTCAGGACGACAACAACAAATGGGTTTTAATTGAAAGATGGTTTCGAATTTAAAATTCATAACGTTTATCGTTGCACCGCAGAAAGAAAGGGACTGGCACAAGGGTGCTCTGTGACCCTGTATACTATATTTAAATACTGAATTACTGTCTGGAATTTGAAGCATGACAAGTCAGCAAATTTTTACAGATCAGTTTAAATCGCAGTAAACTTTATGGACTTTCGTTAAATGATGAACTTGCCAAGGTTGCACAAACACAGCTGCCACAGCCGACAGAAAGCAACATTAACAGAAATTACTACCCTGGAGCGTTCACTGTTTGACACTAAAATCCATGGCCATAAATTTATTTTACAGCTCATCGCCGGACTCCCTTAACGCCGATCGTAGTGACAAATCAGCGATGGGCAGCGCCTCGCCACATGCCCTCTACAAACTGGTTGTGCCCCTGCTACGGTGCGAGGTTGTGGATGTGCGAGATGCCGCCGTGAATGCCCTGGGCCTTATAAACCACGATGCGCTCAAGTAAGTCTCTAAGCTATATCCAACTTGATGTATCCCTTCTGACAGAGTGCGTGTGTATTTCTGGCAGGGATTTGATGGAGGAGCTGGTGGTGTACATCCGTGAGGCGGTGGATCGCAAGCAGGAAAACATGCGCAGGAGGCGGAGACGGGATGCTTTGCGCCTGCAGGTTGTTCGAGTGCTGGAAAAGATTGCCGAAAACGGTACCTTCGGTGTGAGGTAAGGAATTGCTAACTCGTTAGCACCATCTAAATTTTGTATAATGTTTTCTTCATCCATTTTCAGCACCTGTGTGCTGGAACGCGACACTATGTCGTTGCATCCCACATTCGTGGAGTACATCGAGGGCGCCATGGCCTATCTAACGTCAGAGACGGACAAGGATAATCTGAGTATTCGCGAGGTGAAGGCGCACTTTTGCAATTTCATACGAAAGATGATTAAGAACTTCTCACGTAAGTCCTCGAAGGGCTGTCATAGCCACAACTTTGGCGGGATATCCATCTGCTACAACTGATTGCCTGTTCATTTCTCTTAGTCGAAGCCTGTGCCACGCTGCTGTCTCGGGTCCTCAAGCGTAATCTTTTCAATTTGTTTGCCGCATGGTGTGGCAGCTTCTCCAAGCCACTAGGCATAACCGTACAGATTGGCCAGACTCTCGAGGAAGAAAAGCTGCAGTTCAGCGCCCTGCAGGTAAGTAAAAGAACAAAGAAGGATAAGACTTATTAAAGTTTCAAACTATGCAAAATATTGAACTATTTTTGTATAACTTATTTAGTTAATATATTGTGTTTATAAAATATTTAAAGTTCCTGGTTTCCCCTCTTTAGGCCATGTCCGCCCTACTCTGCTGCGGTCACATCTTCTATACACCTCATCTGCAAGATGAAGGCATCATATACAAGTGGCTGGATCTGCTGCTGACCTCCAAGGACGAAAAGGTAAGGCATCACGCACTTGTCCCTTTACTTGAACCGCATTTAATGCTGAAGTGCCTTTCACAGATTTACCAACTGGCTCGGGATACAGTGGTGTTGCTGCTAGAATCAAATCCGGATATGGGACAACTTCTGGAGTGGGTCATAGATCGGTGCTATACGTCGACACCTCGTGAGGCAGACGCCTGTTTCCTGGCTCTGGCCTCGATCTTCAGCGCCAAGTAAGTTGAAAAAAGATGACAATTTAAGCATGAGCACGAGTGGCGCTTAATACGTAATCGCCTTACGTTGTTCTCTTTTAATTTATTTAAACTTGTTCGACAGCCAAGTACGTTACCCTCCATTCTCCGCTTCGGGCCGTAATCACTTGGCCTATATATAATATGAACAGGGCAAGGTTGGGGGGATAAATATCCTGAATCCCGCTTACTGTGGTCCTCTTAAGTAGCACTTCACGTGTCTACCCATTGTTGGGTACTCTTTAAATTTACGTACACACATGAACGGATGACAGCCTATTTGTTCAGGCCAAGCACGTTTTTTATTTCCGTTTCCTGTTCCTTTCTTTTTTGGTTTGGCCATAATGGCAGCGAGCTGCAGCGTTTCCTGTATATATTGCTAGATAAACAGTTGGGGACGTGAACCAAACGATGCATGGCTCATTGCCTTTAATGCAACTAGAGTCGGGAGACAAATGTGTCACGGGCGATTTCATTATAAAGTTTATGAGTGATTAATTAACGTAAACGAGTACTTCAAAAAATAATTTATTAAGTTGGAAGCTTTAAACATTAATTACGTATCCTATTTTCGTTGAAATTCCATCACTTTTGATGTCATTCTCATAATTATTCCATATTTACATAGCAGACAGCTGGCTAATGTGAAAAGCAGACGTGCAACAACAACGTTGTTAGTTTGTTTGCACAATTCTAATGGAAACTAATTAACTATTCCAAAAACCAAACCGTCGTCTGTCTCACCACAGTTTAAGCTCTCAGTTTGCAATTTGTCGACATTTGTCGATGTCGAAGGGATTTTATCCTGCAGCTATAGTAACGAAAGCACATCGGATTGCGGTTCATCCTAGGTGGGTATGTGATTTTGTGGTTTTTTCCCGAAAACCGAAGGTCACATCCACAGTGGAAGTAACTTAACCACTTGACACGACCAACCGCGTGCAAATTACTTGTCGGCTGGACATTGTGGGAGAGGCTATCTATTTTTGATACCCTGTAATTGTTGAAAGACAATATATATGGTTATGTATGAGAAAGAAAATTTGAATTCTTGACGGCCATTTAACATTTTTACCTTTTTTGGGAAATGTAATTTTGTAAATCACTTAGGAATTTAGGAAATTATTTAATGATATTTTTATATAATATTTATTGTTATTAGATAGCAAATTGTAAACAAGATGCAAGTACAGGTCATATGAAAGCACAGTCCACCTTTGTTTTTTTTCTGGAGAAGCTCAGCCACATGCAGCATCTGGCCAGCGCGTGGCATTCTCAACTTTATTTTCCTTTATTTTCCGCTTGTCCTGATTTTTTGTGGCAGGTGGCGTTGGCGTGCTGTTGGCACATCGAAGCGAATACCATTTTCATTTTAATGGGCAGTATGATAAATTCTTTAAATTGCAGTCCACACTTAAAGGCATTGAGAAAGCGAAGTAGCTATCAAAGCAACTTGGCCAAGAATTGATTGATTGTCTATCTAAACGGATTTAGGGTCTACTGTTGTTTATCGCAGCCAATTTGCACCCTGGAAATCGCATTATTTGAATAGGCAGCCATTTTCCCTTGAACTTTAATCTTTACAACCGGCCAAAGCTCTAAGAAATACATAAAACATTCTGAACTTTTTGTTTTCATTCTTTTAAACTACTTCTCATATAAGGAGGAAGAAAAAATGAAAACCACAGCATACTTTGTAGCGCTGAAGGCTTGTGTTTGCGGGGATGCAAAGCGAAAATCGATTTGCGTAAATTATTCAATTCGATGCAAGCGTGAACCTAAGGTAAAGTGGGTGGTTCTACGGCTGGCGTATCTCTTGTCCGAAAGTGTTATTCCGCCACCCAAAATGGGGTGAACATTTTGCTTGGATGCATGTGTCTGTGTATGCAAACAAGGAATTGAAAGTGGGCAACGACATTTTAATGGATCTGTCGGGCTTTGGATGGGGTGATGGCTTTTCTGGGGTTTTTCCATCAGGTAGGTGAAGCAACAACTGTTGATTGTTGGCACGTTTGGCTTGTGTTTGTTCCGGCGCGGTATGTTCTACACACAGAACCGCATAACCACAAGCCAACAACCTCATTAGGTTACTTTGTAAGCTTTTTAGACTTGGCTCAATACAGAATCAGAATTAAAGCCTTCGGTTTTCTTGTTTTTTAATTACAGAGAATACCCGTGCGACCATTATACATCCGTGATAACCGTGACCCTGCTGATGACGGGGTGTCCCCGAGTAGAGGTGCATGCAACGGCTTTGCAACTGTTGCAGATCCTGGACAAGCGATTCTTTGGCAGCGTGGTTGGCACACTTCACAGCGACAACGAGAAAGGTATGAGTTTTTCCTACTGACACGACAACTAACCTGGGGTGATGGCAATAAAATGAAAATTAAGTGACAAGGAGATATTTTCAGTGGAATGGGTAGACTCTCCATGCCAGGGACTCTTATACCAGTTATGTAATAGCTTGGAGAGCAGTTTCCTGTGCTAGGATTTATAGATCTAGGAAAAAATACCTTGTTAGTTGTTTAAATGGAATTTCGATTCCTATTTTGTAAACTATAAATGGTTAATCAGACCACTGCTTGCACAGATTGCACAGAAAACGTTAAGGAAAACATTCGCAAATATAATTTTTAAAGATTTAACAACCTACCTTCTAAAGAAAATATAATAAAATTTTGCCTAAGTGCCTAATCGCTATTGTTCTTAAAATCTCTCATATCCTGAGATACTTATAAAAGAACGAAAATATGCTTGCACCCACTCCATTAAGGAAAATTCTTTCCTCACCTCTCGGCATGAATTCTCCGAGGTGAAACCACTTTCATTCGCTAAATTTCCCAATGTGGCAAGTGTTGTTTATTCTCCAGCTTTGTTGCTGCTGCTTGAACTTTGCATTTTAATTTCATATATGTATGTAAGTACCATCCTGTTATGGTTGTACTTTGGGTGTGGCTATAGAGTTTTTATTGGATTACATAAGAAGCTTTAACAAGCTTTGTATGCCCGAATATCTCGCATATTCGATGTTTTTCGATTGTTGTGTTTGTTTGCTTATATTTAATGTTGGAAAATTGGAAATCTGCCTGTCTGTGTTTTCCTTTTTAATACTATATAGATACTCTTGGCTAATCTTCGAAGGTATTTTTATGCAAAATGAAATCTGTAATATTGTTGCGTACTTCCGAGAAGGTCTTTGGCAGGCGGCTACTCTACTATCTTCGTAATTAGCTCAATTTCAATGCTTGCACTTGAACTTTTTCGTTTACCTTTTGCAATTTCAAGCTTAAAAGAACTTCATGCTGTTTACCCAAAAATGTTGACCTTTTTTCGGCCCTCAGCACTAAGCCGATGAAGCTTGGGTGGCCTTTTGTCCAGGATGCTGCAATATAAGCTTAGCGTTCTGTAAAGTTAAAAAGATAATAATAAATCCATGACATTGGGTCATCAGCAATGAATGAGATTTGCTGAGCTCTGGATGTATCCTTTATTGCGTACATTCACTTGGTTTAACATCCCAAATTGTGGTATTTAATAAGCTGTATTCCGCAATTTAAAGTTGATTTAACCAAATTACCTTATCAGGTTAAGTCAATTGGAAAATGTTTTAAATACTTGTTGTTGTGGGTCGCAATTGGGAATCCAATCAAAACTCACTCTGGGCGGCTTTTCATTTAACGAAATTAACATTTATTACATGAATACATTTTCGTGTCGGTTGGTTAGACTGTAATAAGTTTTTTATTAATTTAATCTATTGGGTTTTACGTTTGACGTTTTCAAATTCTGTGGTTCGATTTTCAATTAGGTTAGCGTGCGGATTTTAATTGGTTTGAGGTTTATTTAACAGCTGTTTGAATATGCGTACAACTTTCGGAAGCAAATCAAAATCGAATTAATACATTACTATATGGTTAGTTAAACACCTAAATAAATATTTTTCTGTGTATACAATACATTCCTTCTTTTGATTTCAGTTTTTTTTTTCGAATTTCATTTTGCTCGGCCTTCGCAAGCAAATGAATTCCGCTTTTATTTCTCAATTCTGTGAACTAATGTTTACTTTTTTTGTCCTTTGTCCTCTTATATTATGTTTGCTGAAATCTAATTAAAAACGAAATTCCTGCTTATCCCGCGGCGTATTTCGCGAATTCACATCTTTCAATGGCCTTTGGGGCCGCTAAGTTCTTTTTTTCCTGTTCACTTGAGTGGATGCAACTCATGCATTTCGTTCCAGCAATGTTGCGTCATCATCCGGCGTCGCGTGGATGTGCCAGTATTACGACAATATTCCGAAACTAAAAAGAAAAACCAAACAAAGTTAGGTTAACGTGTGAAAATGTATGGAAAATTCTGCGGAAAATTAGGTTTGCAAACATGTGCATGTTAATATAATCTAGCTTTGAGGCCTTTGAATTGCCATGGCGAATAGTCATTAAGTTGACTCTTAGATATATGTAATGCGAAAGGTAACTAATGAAACATAATCACAAACTTCAAGGCTTCTCTAAGTTCCGTGTTAAGAAAGAATATTTATAATTATGGTTAATTGGCTTTTTGCCAATTTTATCCTTCAAGATTTTTCATTAAACTTGACTCTATAAATACATCTGTTGTTATTCCTAGACATTCTATTTTAATAAAAGGAATTACAAAATCCTAATGGGATAAAGTGCCTGAAAACAACAAATCTGAAGTCAAAAATAAATAGCCATCACTTTACTAGACCAATGCTTTTTTTGGCAATCATGCTGACAAAATAGCCCATTTATTGTTTTAATTCTTATTTGTTTATGCTTATTAAACTCATTTCGAAGCACTCTGGATGTTCTTTTATTTACCTGGAAATGTCAAAGCTGCGATTTACTTTGTCACTCGTAGTCAGTAGTCAGTATGAAAATCCCAGCAGGGCGCAAAAAAGTATACTATAAATTCGGTACTTTGGGGTTTTCAATGGCTGTGCAACTGGCTTTTGGGCTTATTTGTGGCCCAATTTATTGGTGTACCGTTAGAAGCAAATGTAAGAACTCGAATACTGAACAAATCGGATTTAAAGCCACCCAAAAACCCAACGAGTCGTCAGCATTTATTGGGTTTTTGTTAGCTAATTTAACAGAGTACAACAGCAGGATATTCATTTTGTTTGGTTTCATATTTTTCTCTCTCTCAAAATATTGTGTTTCATGGAAATCTGAGCTAATCAATCATTCGTGTTCAAAAGCACACAAAGCCAGAACGAAAGTGCCAATAAATTGAGACCAGCGGCCTTTTCCAATAAACACAATGTTTGCCTGTCGTGTTTGCATTTGTACTCTTATGATCTTTGTACTGGGTAATTATGGTTATTCTTCAAACTCAATTTTCGGAACTCATTCAGATTCACCTCAAAAATTTAACTTTTATTCATCAGCCTGACTTTCGACACACTTTGTTTCGTTTTAATTATTTTAAATGTCTCTCCGGCAAGTCAACAAAAGAAGATGTATAAATAGCATTTCGCCACTTCAGTTGTTCGAGTAAGATTCCACCCACCGCTCCTTGGCTTTTCCAGCAAAATTTTTGTTGATTGCCATGTGTGGATATTTGTGGCCTGGCAAGATTAATGATGACGTTCTTCGACTGTCCTTGAGGCGTGCTTGATGCTTCCTCCGCTTTTGTGTGGAGCTTTTTTTTATTTGTATTTTCTTGCTTTTACAGTAAGTTATTAAATAAATTATACAGTCAAGCACAAAGGAACAGACTTCTCGCGTCATCCCCAAGTCTTCCTTAGCGCCATTTTCCAACGGAAGCCATCGAAATCTAAAGTGAATTATTGTGTTGAATCTCTGTCAATGAATAGCATAGCTATCTGAATGGCTTGCCTAAATTTGTAAGTTTGCTTATATTTTAAGGCCTTCGCATCTATAAAGCTGCAGCTATTGCCCAGCCACTTGATATTCCTAGCACAATCATTTCCTGGCCAAACTCATGATTCATTTGAGAGATAAATCGTTATAAGTGAGTCCATTAAACACGATGCTTACTACAGTGAAAGGTCAAGTTTAGATAATAGTCGTTAGTTTTTCTAGCAAAATATATTTGGATAATTGTACTTCAAACAGCGGTTTCCTCTTTAAGAATGTAGAGCGTTATGCATCATAGAAATTAAATTGTCTACCCGCTAACCAATCCTCAAATCTGAATCCAAACTGGGCAATAGCAGAAACCTTTCTTGAATAGGAAATGTTAGCGAATGACACTGTGTTCTCCAGAGAGAAGCACTGATTGACTCGCCAAGGAAGTGGCCGCAGGGTACAGAGCCTGGCTCCAACCAAGAGGCATCCTGAGGGCTGCGTGACTGGATGGGTGGTTGGTTGGTAATTTATGGCCAATAAGCAACACCGTAATGAGGCAGCGGGCGAATCCCGAGGGGCGCGTCAATTGCCAGTGCATTCAGCACACGTACCACGTTGCGTATGAGTAATGCCGCGTGAAAAAAGGAAAATGTATTTTCCAAAACTAAAACCTTCGCACTTTCCGCAGGCCGTGATTAGGCGCGGATTGGTGGGAAATCCAAAGTGCGAACGTAACGCTTTTCTCATTAACATCCCTTGTTTGACTTTCGGATTATCCTGGCTGGTTTTCCAATCCATCGAGAAAGTATTATGAAAATTGAAGTTGTGGAATTTTTTCGTATTCTTTGGTTGGTTAGTGAATGAAGAGAGAGATTGATAATTGAAACAGTGAAAGATGGTACTCGACCTTCTTAGTAAGGTAAGTAAGGAGCTAGCTGGAGGCTATTGTCTCTGAGAAAAAAGCCAGGAAGTGCAAACAACAAATAGTAATAATTTTTGTAAATCTCTTCCATTGCGACTGTGTTGAGTGTAATTTCAATTGCTGGAAATGTTAAAGTCCTTCCTCTCGTGTTTTCCCTTACCAGGCACGCAAACAAAACAAGGACACCTCGGGTATTTGCATGGTGTCAATATTTGCATGGAGCAAACTCCTTCATCCCGTTTGATCCTTTTTGGCTGGCAGCTTCTACCAAGGAATCCTTGACGTCAGCTAAAGCTTTCGCGTTGTTCCTTTTACATTTCCCTCCAATTTTTATTTTAATTTACATTTGAATTTTTTTTTTTTTATTTTTTGCTCTGACATGTTGATGGGATTTTCGTGGCGTAGTTCTTCAAGCGGGCTTAAACTTTTTTCAGTTACTCTATTTCCCGCTTTTAACGAATTGGCAAACACTTTTAATGAACAAGTGGAAAACCATACTGTAAAATAAATATGCTCCTTGACATTTTTATGGCTTCCAATATGCCACCAGAGAGCCGAAGAAAAATAGCTGTTCAAAAATGCTCTTGGCTTTAGTAAGAAATTAAAAATTTATGCGCCCCAAAGGTATGCCGGAAAATCGTAAAACTAAATTTTACGGCAGGTGAATGATGGTTGACCGAGAGGAGGGAGATCCTTGCTGTCTGCTCTTGGACCCAGTGGAAAACCCAACTGAAGTCATAAAAGAATGAATTTGAATTTATATTGAATCCATATCAAGCCGAACTACATTCTTGGCAAAGTTAGCATCATTCAAAATTAATAGCTATTGTAAACTAATATTCATGAATAATATGCAAAGTTGATTTGATTAAATCGAAGGTGAATTTTGAGTAAACAGATTTGTCCTAGTCTAACTTAATTTGTACATAAACATATTAAATAGTAGCCTTAAGCTTGTTAACCAGAAAACATCTGCTGGGTGATGGTTTCGTTGAATGGACGAAGAACTTCGAAGAAAACCCTGAAGCGTAATGGGAAATCATTTAACACTCGATTAGCATTTGCCCCAGTTTACTCTCGTGTCCTTGGCTGCAAAATTGCATACTCCGATTGCCTTTGCCTCCTATTCAAAACCAAAGTGAGCAACTAAAGTACGATTTGCATTCATAACATCGAGTTGACCAAGGACTGGCCTGCAATGGCTTTGTTATTTAATTAGCATTCTTTTATTTGAAATCAGTAAAGGGAAAAGGGTTTTAGTCAACTATTTCGTTACTTGGCTACCTGAAATTCATATATAAATTAAAATCATAGCTGAAATCATTTTTAAAAGTACATTTTTTTCCCTGTGCATCTAATAAACCTTTTCCATTCCCGATTAGCGCTTACATCCGGCTTCACTTGGCCCACCCGCTGGTTTTCCCTCCGGTGACATTGCTCACCGCTTTTCATTAACAGAAAACGCGGCGTTAGATGCTGATTTGTTTGTCTCCACTGTCAGAGCGTTTATAGGAAAAGTTTTTCCCTCTTCTCTTGACCAACAGCAAAAGAAACAAAACAACAATTAGTGTTCCGGCTTCTGGCAGAGGGAAAATTGCAGTGCCTGGGCAGGGATTTAATTCCCAAGTAGAAAGTTGAGTGGTCGCTTTAATCCTTACAAATCTCTGCTACAGACATCTGTTTCTGTCGGTTTGTGTTGAGTTTATCTAGGTTTTTGTTCAGCCTGAAGAGTCAGCCGGAAAATTCAAGTGTAAAAAAATGTTTATTCTGCATTTGCATAACGGAGTCTCAAAGCTTCTCTAATCAGCAAGGTGTCCATTCTAATCGAGCCATCATCTCTTCAAACAAACTGAGCTCTCTTTTGGAGAATTATTACAAAATTTATGGTGAATTAGCATAGAAATTTTGTGAAGTGTAAATGTCAAGTGCAGCAATATAAACCGCAGCTGGGTTGGCATTTTGTACACGATTTAACCAGCTTTAACTATGCGCTAAAGTTTATTTAAGACCAGTCCAGTCTTGCCTTTTGTGTTAGTTGAAGTTGCAGAGTTTTTTCTGTAATCTTCTGGCAGAAAATTTGTTCTTTATCTGAAGGAAAAAGTTTCCTTTCCCCTTATTTTTATTGAAAATTTAAAACCAACTCATGCTTGGCCAATTTGATGAAACTAAATCGAAATTTAATGGTTTTGTTTATTTGATCTCATTTGAAATTTTAATCTCAACTAAGTCTTAAATAATTGGCCACTAAACTCTTTTGTCTCGATTTATTTAAAGTGTTTAAATAGAGTTTTACGTTTCTTATAAAGGATTAAGTTGAATAGCAGATTAGATTCTGCTTTCTCTGAAAATATTTAAAAATATTTTTAGAGATTAAATAATTTTGAAACTCATCCTATTCACAAAGTTTATGATTATTAAATATGTCAAGCAGCTTTTCCAAGACAACAAATTACATTTTCAAGCTTTTTGAGCACATAAAATCGCATTTGTCATATGAAAATTTCTTATTTCTTATTCGGCTTTTGAATGCATGATGTGCCTTTATTATTGGAGAAAAAACCCCTCAAACTCACCCGTGACTTGGGTGTTTCCCGCCTCTCGTTGAGCGGATGAAACCCTCCGGAAAATGCTCAATACGGCCTTGCTGTGAATTCGAGAGAAAAGAAATCAGATTTTAATGGTTGAAGTAATGTATTTAAATGTTGATAAAAGTCAGTCATATATAAACATGCGTTATTGGGCTAATTTGCGGAAGATTACTTACCGGAAATTCTGTCCGCTGACGCAGTAAAGCACAAAATTGATGCCAAAATTTGTGATGAAGAAAGCGTGAAAAATATATTGCAAGGCAATTGTTGAGTTCTCGTTTCTGGCCGACTCCGTCTGCAAATGAGCAAATAACAATAATAAAAAAATACGGAAATAACATTAAAACGAATTTTGTCTACCAATTAGGAAATTCTTCGTTGCTGTGGAAACTCTTAATACTAACAGCTTGCCCTTAGACCTTTGAGATCCTTAATAGGGATATCGATACTATTGTTGCAATATCTTACATAACTCGTTAATGGCAAAATCAACTTTTAGGGTTAAATACATGTGTAACGTGGCACGTGTCGTTTTGGTTGTTGACCTGTTGATTTTGAAAGAAGGCGAAAAAAAGGAATAATAATTCAGCCTTCTTTTTCCACTCAATTAATTTTGTGTCGCAATCAATTTTTGATTTCACCGCATTTCTAAGTTGACATGTGAATTTGGGTGTAAAACTCAATTTTTATGCCCTAACTTTATGGTTATATAAAATAAGAGTTAGTATTTGATAAAGGCATTAAAAGAAGGATGAGTTTTAAGTAAGTCAAGTAAGTGAAAAGAACAAAAATGTTTCTATACGAATTATTAAATATCAAAAATATTTCTTTTCATATTTTGTTTCCGAAACTCTTTAGTCGGTGTTTTCTTTGGCTTCTATAAAATCTATGAAATTATATGCCAGCCTCTGACGATTCGTTTTGCATACGAAAAATAAACGTCAAATCCCCTGTAATTTATAATGCCAGGACTTTGTCGAAAGCTTTGAAATTATAGAAAACCAAATTGCAAAATCAAAAACGAAATAGTAATCTACAGTCGACAGCCGCATTATTGAAAGCAAACTGAAAAGTGCTTGTGGATAAATGTAAAATTTAATTAACATATTTGCATTCCGAAAGGGCTTAAGTTGTTCATCCTGAAAGTTCATGTCATTTTCAGATTACAACTTAATTAACTGTCATTAAATTTAATTTGCAATCAGTAAAATCATTATCCCTCGAAGGAATGTTATTTTGCGATAATCATGAGTATGATATACGTTGCATTCAGCACCTGCACCTGGTGTATTTATTGTAACACGAAACTGATTTTATTTTTACGACTTGCCTCCAAAGTGCACAAACTAATTAAAGCCTAATTAACACCTATGTGCGTCTTTCACCATGGAAACCCCAGTCTGTGTTCACATTGGCGAGCACATTAAAATGTTTTGCCTTTTGATGTTTGTAATTCTTGGGTTTAACACGAAAGTTCAGCTAAGTGGGTGAAAATGCAAGGGATTTAAATTGGAAACAGAAAGTGGGCCACAAAAGCAAAAACATATGGTTTAGTTTATGTTGTCATGACAACTTTATGGGCCTTGTTTTGGCCAGTTCGGATATGATATGGCCAGGGTCAGATATTGAGCTGAACTTTACCGCCCTCTCTCGTATTTGTGGGCAGATAATTAGTAGCTAGCAGCTGACGACCAAGTTATAGGAGTACTTATTCTCTATTGTTTTGGCAGAGGCATTAGGAAAACCTGCACTGACAAAAGGGCACTATAAAAATCTATTGGTTTGAATATAAAAATAATTGAAGGCGTTGAAGTTTCTCTTTCTGACATAAATAAGTAAAAATAATCATTCCTATTTATTTTAAATCTCTTTAACTTAACCTCATATTTTTTCGGTGTACATATCCTCATGTTTACTCTTACTCCAACGCACTAAATTTAGAAGCTGGCCAACGGCTGCTGATATAATTAGTTGCTTCAAGCCAAAGTAGAATCCCATCATTGTCGTGGCATAACAATGTGTACTGTCTTTGTGCCACGGCTCATAATAGAAGAGGCTTCAACTTGACTGATTGGCTGAGAAGAGCGGTCATTATGCTTGCATCACTTACCTCCCAATAAGCCTCGATGCGTAGCAGGCAGCTGGGCAAATTCAAGCAGACAAAAACCGTTGAGACAATTAGCAGCATTTTGGTAACCTTGATCTGCGATGAGTTTTGTACCTTACGACGAGCTAAAAGGGGAAAAAAAAAGATAATACAACAACCAGCAAAGCAGTTAAACAGGAACACACTTTCCACCTTCCCGCAGACTTCTTAATTAGTTGGAAATTATACGTAATAGTTGGGAAATTGTTTGAAAATTTGTCAATGTCGCAAACTTGGCAAAAGCCTGCAGATGTCAGAAAGTTTTTCATACATTTTTCCCTACTGCTTTCATCATCATCTTTTGTTTTGTCATTTTTAATGTCAGACGCCGTTGCAAAATGGCTGCAAACAAATTCACAAAATCGCAAGTAAACTTAAATGGCTTAAGAAAAAGTTGTAGCCTCTTGCCAAGTTTCTAGCAAATGTCAGCAGAACGAACGAGGAGTTCCTTAGTGAGAATGTCAGGTAACCGAAGCAGTGACATTTTCCGAATGAAAAGCAATGCCAGGTGCTTAGGATCTCTCACCTGGTTTCTGTGTAATCTCGCAATGGTGTTGGCAATTGTTTATTTGATGCTGCTGCTGTTGCTGCTGCTGCGGTTGTGACTGTTGTTGTTCCTGCTCATCCGGCTGCCTGATGGCTACATTATGCTGTCCGCTTGGATGCGTTCCCGTTGACTTCTGCCGTTTCAGGGATGTCGAAATGCGATACGAGGTCACTGCAGACGTTCCTCCGGATGAGTTAGACGAGTTCGATGGCATGCTGTTCGTTTGGGGTTTCCTGGTTAACGAAAGGGAACATCAAAGTAGAAAAGATGAAGTAACATACTTGATATGCGGCTTCTACTAAGTCTACTGCTAGTGCATGAAAAACATGGCAGACATTCAAATACTAAGTTCTTTCATGAACCCTTTGAATATCTTCAAGTAAATGTCTCAGAAAACCAGATGCAAATTAGTTAGTAGACAGCCAAAACTACCTTAAAAGTAAACTTAACTTTCCTTATAGGTTTCTTCCATTATACAAATTGGATCTGCTTATTAAAATTTACGATTGAAATTAAAATGAATTTATAGATTGAAAAGAAACCCATTTGATGCGTCTGAAAGCGACTTCACGGCTACTTAAATTTACAAAGGATTCTCATTAAAATCCATACTTTACTGTCAAGTGTAATAATTGTAATGTAATCCGAAAACCACTGAGACCAAAAATGAAATGAAGATTTTCCCATGGACGTGTCATTTGGATTGCCGTAGTGGGTTTTCATGTCAAAGGTGAATGAGTCGGATAGCGATTAACCTGTGGTCTGGTACTCACATTTTGTGCATGGTCAGCGTGCGGCGAACGGTGGCAAATTTCCAAACCGTGCAACCTGTACAAGTATTTAGGACGGCGATGGTGGTGAAGGGCACCGCGTAGACGACAATCGAGTCCCAGTAGTTGAAGAGGGCCAGTTGTTCCTGCGAATAAGAGGGACGTGTTGTGTGTGTTTGGTTGTTTTATATTTTATTATCATTGCGCTCGTTGCAATTCAATTGATTTTTGTGGCTAAGCCAACGTGGCGTATACGCAAACAGTGTTATCAATTGAGTATACGCCCGGTAAACGTAATTTGACCTTGCAAAACCAACTAGCTTTAATCTTGTTTGGACAAAATTCAATTTGGTTGGGTTTTTGTCTAATACCGTTGCCAAAAACTCTTTGCCGAAAGTAATTAGATTCTAAACAAAATGGAGGAAAAAGTATTTTTAATCCATTTGCATGTCACGCAGAGCGCCTGGGAATTTAGTTGTCGACTACTCGTGTATGTTTCAAATTGAAATAAACTTCATTTTTCTAAAAAAAAATAAACTTAAAACCTCATTTCCCCTGATAATGCTTTCTATGGTTTAGCCAGACGAGCGGTAGAATCCTGTTTTAATTTGCATAATTCGCATGAAAAGGAAATTTAATGAAATTATTTCAAGCTGAACCGATAAGTTTACGCTCTCAACAACAACAGCTGACCTTCTCGGCTGTTATCCTTAATCTCGGCATACTTCTTGGCATTTTCTGCTCGGCCAAACTCTTTTCCCTCCCTAGGGGGGACTCTTTGAAGGGGTAAACTATTTTCACATCGTCTTGTGCATTTATTTTTCACTTTCCCCTTGGGCTAAGAGCTTTCAAGCATACAAATTCCTGGTTGCCTGCATATTTTCATGTCCGAAATGTTCAATCTGAAATGTTCCAGGACGCTCGAATTAATCTCACCAAACAGATGTGGGTGGCCGTTTGGCCTGGCTAATTTTTGGCCAAAAACAATCCCATTTGTTTCAATCACAATTAACCAAAAATAAGAGCATTATCATCCATTAAGAGCCATCCAACTGTATGCCCGTATTTCTCTAGTCAAACCATCTGGCCGTGTTAGAATTTAAGTTCAAATAATTTAAAGGACGAGTGTAATTCTGTAATTCCCCCTCTAGATATGCAATCATCATCAGTGGGTTTTGTCGTAATTTCTATCGGCTGCTTTCAATTTACATAATTTGAAGTGTCGGCTTTCATCAAAATGTGTATTACACAACCATTGAAATTATGTTAATCACCTACTGGCAAAATCAAAATTGTTCGTCAAGTAATTCAGTGCTCCAGACTGACTGACTATACAGATTCTGTGCCCAAAAATATTTCCGAAAATATATTTAAATAATTCGCCATCGGCGCACACTTTTCGCCCACATTGAATTAAGTGTTTTGATTACATTTTTGTTTATCAAATTTTTACCGCTCTTCCCCCTAGCCTAAGGGTTTTAGTGTTTTCCAAAATATAATTGTTATATAAATTGTATTATTATTACATATTTTATGCCAGCCTAAGACGTAAGCCGAATGTCTAATCTATTGATTGGACATTCTATTTGTCGACTGGCCACTTGAGTTTGGGCCTTCTGGCCAGTAAACACCTTGGGAGGCGCCCTGGAAAATCCCCCCAAATGGTCGTCATAACCGTAAAAGCTGACCTGCTTGACCAAACCATTCAATTTATTTGCTTTTTGCTATTTACTTTCTATGTCCCACCCAATTTTTTCATAGGTTTTTGGCGCCTGTGTGTGTGTCAAGTGGATCAAAGTGTAATAGCTCGTAAATTTTCAATCAACAGACGATGATGATGTCTGCCCTTTGATGCTTTTAATACACGAAATTGCCATGAAAGTATAATTAATTCTTCCGGAAATGTAATTCCTGTTCGTTGTTATCCTTTAAAAGGCACTAAAGAGTTTTCAGCTATTTTCGTATTATATGTATTAAATTAGGTTACGAGTAAGAAGGCTTTGACTAGTTTTACATTGATTTTTGGAAAATCATAAATGTTTCTTTATAGTCAAGGCAAAACTTATGCAACATAAAGGATTTTCCCCATGAAAAGATATAAACTTTGTACAAATCCAATTTAAATTCGAACCGAGAATAATGTTAGATTCTTAAAGTTTTGCAACTGCCAAGGGAAAATGCAAAGCCTCTGGCTAAATCTATTTCCATGCATATGCTATTTGTACTTTACTATTCCTTGGACACTTCCTGTTGCCACATACTGTTGCGAGTAGATTTTCATGAGCTTAGTCGATTTCAATTTGTCTTCACATCTGCTGCCTAGTTACATCAAAGGGAGTCTTCTTTATTGATGACTCCCGGCAATAATATCGAACTTAATTAATTATAAAGAAGATCTTAACATCTTGAATATCATTTCGTTAAAAGTCTTTGGCTGGGGTTTCATTTCCAGAGAATGCTAAATTTTAGTTAATACTTCTTCAGTAATTTGTCTATTCATTAAGAGTCTACTCTGCCAGTACTTGCGGAGCTTCGCGAGGAGCATCTGTTCTTGAGGGCGCCTGCTCCTGGCTCTCCTTCTACATGGCTATTACACAATGATTTGTTTCTTTCAATATGCCAACCGCCCAGTGCAAAATGTCTATTTACAGCTTAGAGCCGATGTCTGTTTCAAAATTTATGTGGTCTTCCCCCCTCGAAACGCGATGTCTGTTACCATTTCGCAATATTGTTCACCGCACGTTGCAGCTTCCATTCCCCCGCTAACCTCACTCTCCCCTTCTAAATCATTTGGCTTTCCGGCGCATGGCTGCCATCGGAATTCATGCATATTTTCCTGGCCGTCCGCCTTGTGCCATCTGTTGACTGGCACCGTTGTCGTGGTTCTCATCGCTCAAACGAAATTGTTGTCAAACGAAATTGTTGACAATTCACAGGTACACTTAGGAGAAAGTTGTAAAGTTTTTAAAATATCGAGAGGATATAGTTGAAGGTTTAATCAAGGATATTCCATTACAAAAGATAAATTCTTAGTTTTTTTTTAAACCTTTATAGAAGGATAAACTTTCTTTTTAAGAAACTAACTTTGTAAAGTAAAGCGTATCATCTTTCGTTTTTGAAAACCTCTTTTCATATTTTCCCTTAGTGTAAGCTCTGCTGATTGAAAGCGTTTTTCACCGTTTGAGTCTCGAAGAGCATCGTCCGCTCAACTCATCCATCATTCTACCAATCGAATCGAGAAATGCACGTAGGCGCGACACTTAACGCTTCATTGGGGCCAATTTGGCTAATAGGCTGGCTGACTGTGCCAGCTTTCCACAGCTGAGTTTCACATATTGGCTTAATTCACCTGGCATTCTGTTTGCATTGCATTGCGTCCGCCCGCACATAATGAAAAATTAGCATTGAATTTCAGGCCCAAAAAGCGTCTACCGCTGAGCAAAGGTAAACAGTTGAAAAAAGCAAGTGAAATTTGAGATTTATTGGAGGCAGGGAATTGGAATTGTCATCCTTGAGACGCACGGGACACACCCAGTCAGTCCACGTGCCTGGCGGTGGGTTCGATGATTTTTTTAGGGCCACTGTTTGTCCTGCGGTCGCAGAGTAAATATTTGCCCTGGCTTACGAGACGACAGGGTCCTTTTGTTTTTTAGTCATCACTGTTTACCCAAGGTTTGAAAAGTGTATGTCACCTTAAATTTTTGCTACGCAGTTAAGGGGCTATGGATTTCACAAATAATCAGAAAATCAATCAAGCGAAAGTAATCCTCAGGACTTATGTGTAAAAAATCCAAATTATTTAAAAAAAAAAATTATATTTTCCAATTACAATTTCCTATATACTTTCTCAACAAGAGCATTGGATTCTTCGACTTTCAAATGTTTTACATTTTCTTCCTTCTTAACTGGTTACCTTTGTTGCTATTTCTGGTTTTGTTTTGTCTTTTTTTTTGGGGCAATTTTTTGACCCATTCGTTACCCAATTTGTGGTGGCCTTTTCTCGTCTTAGCCAATAATTGCTTAATTTGCACGGTTAACCCACACAGCGGTTGGCTATCCGTCATTCGGGACCCAATTAATAGACTAATTGCTCTAGTTCTGGCCAAATTAGTGGCTGCTTCGTCTTTTGGACCGGCGCATGATCGGCATATCTTGGCGGTATTTATTGGGCTTAATTGACAGAGTGTCAGTATCAAGTCAAGCAAGAGTGACGAAGGATTCGGGAACTCAAGAGCTGTCAAGTCAAAGTTTACTTGGAAAAGCAGCTGTAAATGCCGGTGACAGATTCTTCATATCCTCGTGAGTTTCTTTTTTTCAACGCATCCCTTTTGAAAATTTCTCACCGAAACCATATGCTTTAAACATTTTTTTTTTTTTTTTTTTTTAATATTTGACAACAATGTTGCTGGCCATTTGGCAAGGCAAACATACAATGCCATTCAAATTCCAATAACAATACTAATGGCAGACAAAAATTCACAAATGCCAGCACTTCCACGTGTGGGTTACCTTTTGAAAAACCGAATCTAGGTGCGGGAACTGGTAAATACATTTTCGTTTTGTCGCCGGTTACCACTGGTAACCCAAATGAAAAACTCGAGGCACTAGAAAAATGCGTTTGATGAAGTTGGATTTTGATGTGTGAACGGGGATGAGACTGTTACGTATAGATGGAGGAACTCAAGTAGTTTGCCATTTAAGGCGAACACCTAAAACATTTTCTAAAATTCACTGAATAGTAGTGGTAATAAAGAATTTTCTCTGTTATTCATACCACCTTAGCCCACCTCTTGTTTGCGTATTTTCTGGTAAATGCCGAGAGTTTTCTCACAACTTGTTATTTCTAACTGCTGCTTTGTTGTATTTATATATTAATTTAAACACAATTTGCATAAAAGTTGCTTGGTAATTTAAAGGGAAATGTTTTAATTAAAATATTTTCAAACAGTTTAAAAACGAGGTATTTATTTGGTATGATTAGTGATTTGAATTGCTAATTTGAGATGTGGAATTATTTTAACGGCTATTATTTAATTGGTATTTCTTGTTATATTATTTATACATAGTTTGAGAGTCATTAAATATTTTGCAGATTTTTTGAATTTGTGTATCAACAAACAGATTTTCATTCATATTTCGATCATTTCATTCTAGAAAATATGTGCTTGAAAGCTCATTAAGAACAAAAAGTATTTGTTTACATTTTCCTTTGTTGCGCGATTTTAAAGTCCAATATAAATTTCGAAATGATTATTTTTGAGCATACTCACTTTGTATTCCGAGTTGAGATCGCAGATGGTTGCATTCAGTTTCGGCATAAATACCGGCTTGGCAATTAGTATATAGGGCAAACAGTGCAGACAGCCCACGAGAGTGAGGCAAAAGAGCACAATCTTGGCCCGGCGCACGGTGCACATGGTCTGGCGTTTCAGTGGATAAATGACTGCTATAAAACGCTCCACGGTGAAGGCCACCACAAACCAAACGGAGCAAAAGCTGGCCAAATAGCTGAAGAAGGTGAAGAACTGGCAGAAGTAGTTCCTATTGTAGATATCCACATTGAGAAAGTTCAGCCATTGGGCAAAGAGTCCAGCCAAGAAGCAGGTATCGCTGACGGCCAGAGCGGCCAGGTAAAAGCTTGAGGATAGCTTCCTTAACTTGGTTTTGAAGAAAACAAACACGGATAGGATATTTCCAATGCTGCCCGTGCAACAGAGTACGGGAATGTAGTATTGATGTACGAAATCCCCTATAAAGAAAGCTATCCTCAGCATCTCCTCATCCTCGTTAGCTGATTCATTCGTATCCATTTCTGTGGCATCCGTGACATTGGGTTCACCTATAGTCTGTCCAAATTCCGCTTCCGTAGTAGCTGATATGTTGCCACTAGTGCTGGCCGTATACTCCATATCCATGTTCGTACTGGCTATAGTCATTTATAATTGATTTTATTTCAAAAAACTTGCAACACACTTTAACTTTTAACTTTTGGTTTTACGCATCCATTGCTGCACTTTACTTTAACTTTTTTTGTCAAACACTATTTTAATTGATTTGGTTCAAAGGCCAGAATTAATTGCTCATCTTTGGGCAGATATTTGTCCATTTGAATGGAATGTTAAAAAGTCCCAAAACTATTTCATTCGGCACATGTCAGCCATCTAAAGTTTCGATTGGTTGGTGAATTTTTCACACGAATCCCCGTTTCCGCTTAACCAAATCTTAATTAAGAATTTTTTTTAAACTTCTTTGGAAAGTTTTTCTTTCGGCAAACTTATTGAAACTCCCGATTGCTGTTCACTTTGAGTTCATTATCGTCGAGATATATTTTTTGCCCACAATTCGTAATGATGTAAACAAAGAAGGAACGCCAGGTAAATTTAAAAACTTTTGCCACACATAAAAAGTTTTTTCCTCAAAACTTCTGAGAGTTCTTGTTTTCACAAAGCTCAATATATTTTTGCGGCATAGTTTTGTTTTTAATTTCGTTTTCTTTTTTCTTCTTTTCAAAAGCCAAAAAACTTCTGTAAGTGGAGGCAATATTTTTTCGATTAATTGCTAATTCCCGGAATAGAATTCGTTTGTTTACTGCAAGAGGTGCTAATACAATTGATTAAGAAAGAATAATTTTTGTTAACTTTCCCGCCGGTTTTCAAATGCTCTGCTGCTTAGCTTGTCGGCTGATTGAGTTTTTGATTTCTTGGCCAGTTCGTCCAACCATCAGGACAATGAGCGCGCAACTAAGCCGAGACAATGGACGTGGCAGCCTTTTAAACCACTTTCTATTGACTCTTGGAAGGCGCCAAGTGAAAGCTTTCACTCGGCCATTGCGCCGGCGCCGTTTCATTCATAAAATCAACAGGTGACAAGGTCAGGGTTGGCAGGAGCAGCAACAAGTGGTAGTTTTGCCCGTCAAGGGATTAGCCCAGCAGGATTCGCAGAAGGAGAACAACGACACTGGATTATAGACAATGGACCGCTAAACAGCCATGCTCTCGCGCGATATTGTGGCGGTCACATTGTCATTGGGCAGTAATGAAAACAATAACAAACCACCGCGCGCTTTTCCAGTTGTCGGAAAAGCTCTTTCCTATTTGGCATTGGAAAGGCCAACGCCATGGGCGAAGGTTACACTTTATTCACAGTCGCCTTTGGGCCTTGCTCGAGTTCAGTGCTAGTGAAATGTGTTCGGAGCTTGGGGCAGTGCACCCTGGTTGGGCCTTGAATATTGCGTAAAGTCGCAACGAGTAATTTTATTTAATTTTCTTTGTTTTCTTTTTTATTTCCAGAGGATGACAAGGTCGGCACCTTGGATGTCTTGCTTAGCAGTGCTTACTGCCGATCCCAGCGCTTCCTGTCCAAGCAATTGGCTCAGCTGCGACCCGAGCTTACCATGTCCATCTTTTCGGGTGAGTAACTTATTTCTTTACTCCCATATATAGTACGGATTTTATTGAAATGTATTTCCTTTTTTTTCCAATTTAAGAAATCACCCATCGCTTCCAAAGCGCCCGGGAGGATGTGCGAGCTCTGCTGCTGCAGTGCCTCCTGCCCTGGCTGCAGAACATGGAACTGGTGGCAACCAGTGTGCCGCCCGCCACCCCATTGTCCTACATTATGGTAAGCGATGCATGAAATAGCCTTCCATTTTATTTCGGAGATGGTGACGGATTAAAACCTTTGCTCGCTTCCGCAGTATTTTCCGGATTCGGGGACACGAGGTCGACGAGAGGGAACCGGTTCGACAGAGGCAACGGAAATGATTCTGAACAATCTTTTCTACATCACAGCCAAGGTATAGGGAATACACTCATCGCTGCACAGCGGAAGGATTTCCATCTTTAATCTTTAATTGTTTCCACTGCAGTTCTCGGATGCTCATCCCCGGGACATCGAAGAGTTGTGGGGCACACTCTGTCAGTTTTGGCCCAATAACCTGAAGGTTATCCTGCGCTACTTGGTTATCATGAGTGGCATGGCTCCCACTGAACTGCTGCCCTATGTAAGTGGTGGATTATTGTGGTTATCTGATGTAGTATAACGTCTTTCTGCGATTCCCTTTTAATTAGGCCAAGCGGGTGGCTCTTTATCTGGTAAGGAGCTGTCCGGATCGATTACTAGATGAGCTCATGGCTGAACTCCAGACTGTGGAGACGCTCAATTGTCTGATTGAGCGCACGGAAACGCCACCTTTTTATCGATTGACCAGCATGCGGAAGGCGTCCAGTCACAGTGCCGATGGTAGGTTGAATGTGAATTCATTAACAATTTTTTTTTAAAGATTTTATTAATTATTTTGTTACAGGGCAAGCTGTGGGTGGCATTAATGACTCCAGGATTCAGGACCTGGCTGTCGAAAAGGGAACCATTCACACGAAGCGGCATAGCGGCGAGGATCCTATTAAAATTGGGTAATTCCATCAGTTCACATCTGAAAAAGCTGTTATTACCTTTTCTATTCTACCCAAAGAACCTGCAAATCGGACAGCGGTATTCGAGCCTATACCCAAGCAGCAGCTGCTGCTGCCGCGGCTGCAGTTACTCCAGGATCGGGTGGCAATCGTCCTCCTCGTGGAGCCGATAAGATTCGGGCCGCCTCAGGACCTTCCGTACTGCCACGTCCAGAGGATATACTGATCAACGACCCGGAGCTAAGGCAGGAGGAAAATGTTGAGCTACGCGGAACATCGGATGGTCTGCCGAATGCCCATCCGCATCCACTGCCAATGCCTGAGTATGGAGGCTACTTTGCACCACTGACTGAGTTTTTACCCGATGTTAGTTTGCCGATCAGCGGATTCCACAGGTGAGTTTTTCTTTACCCTTTCTGTAAGAATAAACTTTCTTCAAATCCAATAATGTTGGGTCGCTAGCAGAAATCTTCCTTAAGAAGTCAATGAGTTGCAGTTTTCAAATCAATTTATTTAAGAGAACAGAGACTATGTAGAAGAAACCTTCACATTGCCATTCGCTGGTCCTCAAGAATTTAGTAGGAAATGCCAGTGTGGTCGCGGATCCATCCCAGGTAGTCGGAGACGCGGGTGTAGCCGGAGGGACCGTTGTGGCAGCCGACGGAGGCAAAGGTGATGACACCAACGAGACGAGCGTTGTCATGTGTGACCAGGGGGCCACCGGAGTCTCCGCCGCACACAGACTTTCCATCAGCATGGCGGGTGCACATGTCAGTACCGGCGACCGAGCCGTAGGCCTGCTCGCACTCGCTGTTGCTAATGATCTGGACGTCAGCGCACTGTAGCCAATCAGCCAGGTTTCCGTTGTCCATGCCACCCCATCCGCAGGCAACGCACCAGGTATCTTGGTAGCGATCGTTTTGCTCGTTCATGCTTGGCAGAGGAATCTTGTTGATCAGAGCATTGAAGTCCACATGGGGAGTGTGGATCAAACCGATGTCCGTGCCGCCCTGGGAAGGCCAGTCGGAGTGGCTGATGAAGTTGTCACGGCGGACAGTTTGCTTGAAGGCACCGTTCCATCCCCAGTTAGAACCGTAGTGAATCTCCACGTAGTCACCAGTCAGGCAATGAGCAGCGGTCAGGATCCAGTCGTTGGCGATGATAGAACCAGCACAAACAGCGCCACTGCTGCTTCCATCATTGCGAATGAAGAGACCCACAATGTAGGGAGCCTTGCCCTCCGGAGCTGGGTAGCCGTTGACGATGCGACCCTCGGGGCCGGTCGGAGAGCCGGCGACCAAGGCCGCGGCCACAGAGAGAGTTAGCAGAAACAGTTTCATGGCTGGGAATAAACTTAGTGTTATGGCCGTAGCGATCTGCTTTTATACTACTTTCCAGTTGATTATGATTGATAATCAATCAACGATCAACTCGTATCGCACAGCTACGTGCTAAAATCATTTAGGCTTTGTACTTTAAATCGCTGTCCCCCTTTCTAATCACTACTTGTAGAATTTGCATCTCAGAGGGGATTGGGCCACTTCACATCCTTATTATCGGTCTGAGTCAGAAATGCAAAATATATTGAGGGCCATGGGGCCTCATAAATCTATTCTACCTCTTGAGTCCTAGGTGTAGATAAGACGCAAGAGGTAGAACTCACTGTCAGCTCACTTAAATGATGTAGATAACTTTCCCTAAACAAAAAGCTAGCAACAACATATGAAAACAAGCCATATATATTACTTTATTTTGATTAAATATGTGAGTTATCTGGAGGTTAGGTATCTTATACTGTAAATATATTAATGGGTTTTTACCACTTAGTCTTATAATTATTAATTTATTTAATTAAGAAAGTGCTTCACTTTAAAGTGCAACAGGAAGTGCACTTCAGGGCGCGTGAATAATATTATAACAAATAAGAGTGTATATCGAAAACATTTGGAAAGTAGGTGTTCCTACAGTATTATAGGTTTTACAAAAGTGATAGGAAATAGTTAGTTTAAATAGTTACTTTGTATGTATAGCAAATAAATACATTTATTAAACGTCAATCAACATTAAGAAATATTTATACCTAAATAACTAGAGATTAATAGTCGTAAGTCTGAATTACTGTTTTAGGACTCGAGTAACTTGGCGTCCTCTTACCCAGAGATCGGCAGGTTACCTTCGCTTTAGACGTCTTTTGAACTCTTTGTACTTTCATGACGTTAGAGTCTAAAGCCATGCCCCATAAATGGATGCAGTACTACATGGAGGGCACCACAATTGATTAAAACATTAGCACTTTGATTGTGGGCTTCTTTAACGTCGAGAAAGATAGCATAGCATAGCATAGATATTGCTTATTCTCAAAGGCATTTAAAATTTGGTGCACATCTCGAAGGACTGGCTAGACGTCCCATGTTGATGCCTAAACCCAAACTGGTGGTCGAGAATGGCGACCTGAATGGTTCTTACTCCATAATTCCACTAAGAAATATTGTCTCGAATATTTTTATTTGTTTGCATGAACCGACAAGGTTGTCCGGTTTCCTTGCTTTTGGTATCATCGTTTTCATAGCACAATTCCATTAGGAGAGGAATACGTAAAATTGAGTTGAGGAGAACAAGGAACAGAAGTCTCTTTTTGAGGAAAGCCTTAGAAACCCTGCTATCAATGCACTAGATTCCCAGTACCTTTTTACTAGAGTGCAGCTTTTGGATGAAGGCTAACCTCATTTGAATTTATGTGCTGACTGCATATGAAGAAGGGCCCTGAGGAAGGCCAGTGTATCTGCGACATCCTCAGGGCTCGCGACGTTAAACGGCTCAAAGCGTTTTTCTAGCTCGTCAGCAAACGAAATCTTTGCTAGCCGCTTCTGTTCAAATGCAATCTTCAATCGCTCCAGTTGTTCACAGTAGAGGTCAGAATTGATGGTTTGGCCATAGGGCAACACTTCATAATGGATAATTCCTCTGATATCTCACCATACACTCAGCAACACCTTCTGAGCCGTCAGTCTTGGCTTTGCCACCGTTTGAGACGACTCACCGTGCTTCCACCAGGATCATTTACGCTTTATGTTGTCATATGTGATCCATTTTTCATCACCAGTGACTAACCGATCCAGAAATGAGTCGAGTTTATTACGGTGCAACAAAGATTTGCCGATTGATTCACGGCCAAAAATGTTTTTTTGGGATAACTCAGCTTTTTTGTTACATTTTTCGACTTTAAATGCCTATGGACGGTTTCCGTGCTTAGTTGCAACTCCTCTGCGATGGTTCTAATAGTCACATGACGATCTCGATCCACTATTTCCACGATTTTATCCGTATCAACGGTAACTGGTCGTCCGGAAGGCTTGGGTGTTTCGGTATCAATATTGCGACTTCGGAATCGCCTAAACCACTGTTCGGCGGTTTGAATCGAAAGGTTGTTATCTCGTAAGACAGCAATAATTTGTCTGCGAGATTCCGCAGCAGTTTTTCCCTCTGCGAAATAAAATTTCAAAATTGCCCGAATGTCTGCGTTTGTGAACTCCATTTTAATCGTTTGTAATTTTTTAAAGTGGAAGCTCATATAAATAAAATGTCATTTTAAAGGTGATGCCAATACCTTTTGAAACGATATACAGCATTACCAGATACGATTATATTTGACTTCACATATAATATTGATCAGTACCAATAGCGAAGTCGATTAAGCCACGCCCGTCTGTCTGTCAGTCTGTTAAGCAGGATTCTTGAGGTATTTACGCAGCGCAAGTTTATTTCAGCAACTTTCCACGCCCACAAACCGCGGAAAACTGTGGCGACCATAATATTATAGTGTATGTTTTCGTTTGACCTTGTTTAACATATTTTTGTCAATATCTATCGGTTTACCAAGATGTTTCAAATCTGAACATTTTTTCGCTATTTATGAAGAAATTTAAGTTATTAGGCCTCACATGGGCAGTGATCAGTTTCGAAACATGCTTAATCTGACAATAGGTGGCGCTTTGTTTACTTCAACTAACAAAATTAATATTTTAAAATTGTGTAAAACAGTAACGGGTGTCTTATAGTCGCGGCACTCGACTGTAGCGTTTCCTCTTGTGTTTTAACTAAAAAAAATGAACTAGAAGAAAAGAATGATAGAAATTTTGTGTTCCCTTTGGCCAGGCTTATATAGATTTCCGATCGATCAATCAGGGTAGCCGATTGCCAAAGAATAAGTTTACACCTTGGTTTAAAAATTGCATTTTGTTTATTATGAAAGGAAATGTTCCTCAGTTTTAGTAGGAGATACCGGTATGGTCGCGGATCCATTCCAGGTAGTCGGAGACGCGGGTGTAGCCGGAGGGACCGTTGTGGCAGCTGACGGAGGCAAAGGTGATGACACCAACAAGACGAGCGTTGTCGTGTGTGACCAGGGGGCCACCGGAGTCACCGCCGCACACAGACCTTCCATCGGCATGGCGGGTGCACATGTCAGTACCGGCGACCGAGCCGTAGGCCTGCTCGCACTCGCTGTTGCTAATGATTTGAACGTCGACGCACTGCAGCCAGTCAGCAAGGTTTCCGTCGTCCATACCACCCCATCCGCAAGCCACGCACCAAGTGTCTTGGTAGCGATCGTTTTGCTCGTTCATGCTTGGCAGAGGGATCTTGTTGATCAGTCCATTGAAGTCCACATGAGGAGTGCGGATCAAACCGATGTCCGTGCCGCCCTGGGAAGGCCAGCCGGAGTGGCTGATGAAGTTGTCACGGCGGACGGTTTGCTTGAAGGCACCGTTCCATCCCCAGTTAGAACCGTAGTGAATCTCCACGTAGTCACCAGTCAGGCAATGAGCAGCGGTCAAGATCCAGTCGTTTGCGATGATCGTACCAGCACCAACAGCGCCACTGCTGCTTCCATCATTGCGGATGAAGAGACCCACAATGTAGGGAGCCTTGCCCTCGGGAGCTGGGTAGCCGTTGACGATGCGGCCCTCGGGACCCTGGGACAACAGGCTAGTACGGTTAAGGCCGGTCGGGGAGCCGGCGACCAAGGCCGCGGCCACGGAGAGAGTTAACAGAAACAGTTTCATGGCTAGGAAGAAACTTACTTTTCTGGAAGTGGCGACCTGCTTTTATACCATTTCCAGGCTGATAATGACTGATAAAGCTTCTCTACTTACAATCTACAATCAAATCATATCGCACATATACGTGCAAAAACTGTTTAGGCCTTGTACTTGAAATCGCTTTTCCCCCTTCTAATCATTGCCTGTGGAATTAGCATCTCAGGGGGGATTGGGCCACTTCACGTCCCTGTTATCGGTCTGAGTCGGAAATGCAAAATATACTGGGGGCCATAGGGCCTCATAAATCTGTTATACCTCTTGAGTCCTAGGTGTAGATAAGACGCAAGTAGCTACTCAATAAATAAGAACCCA
This sequence comes from Drosophila eugracilis, assembly GCF_018153835.1. Taxonomy (NCBI): domain Eukaryota; kingdom Metazoa; phylum Arthropoda; class Insecta; order Diptera; family Drosophilidae; genus Drosophila; species Drosophila eugracilis. The sequence continues at coordinate 5,726,387 of NW_024573038.1, read as the reverse complement.
CTGTCAGCTCACTTAAATGATGTAGATAACTTTCCCTAAACAAGATGCTAGCAACAACATATGAAAACAAGTCATATATTTCCCTTTATTTTGATTAAACGTGTCAGTATGTTAGGGTTTTATTAGTTATAGTATTATAAATACATTAATGGGTAACTGGGCCACAGCTATCTCGATTTTTCTTACCACTCTCAGTCTTATAATTATTAATTTATTTAATTAAGCAAGTACTTCACTTTAAGTGCAACAGGAATTGTACTTCAGGGCGCGTGCAGAAATCTTAAAGATATGGTACGAGTATGCATATTTTAATAAATACGAGTGTATCTCGAAAACATTTTGGAAAGTAGGTGTTTCGACAGTAGTATAGGTTCTACAGAAGTGATATGAAATGCCTTTTAAATAGTAACTTTGTATAACCTAGAAGAATTATGCAACCGACTCCGTTAATCATAAGTCGGCAAAAGTTGAAATAGCTGAACATTTTTTTGCTTTTCATTTGTGAAATATATATTTCTTCAACTAAAACTATTAATAATCTCACATTAACAGAAATTTTGTTTCCCCTTGGGCAGATTTATATCGATTTCCGGGCATACACACACATATATATATATATATATATTAATGCATCAATCTGTGTAGTTCCAATAGTTAAAGAATAAGTTTAAAAATATTGCATTTTGTTTATTAGGAAAAGAAATTTTCCTCAGTTTTAGTAGGAGACACCGGTATGGTCGCGAATCCATTCGAGGTAATCGGAGACGCGGGTGTAACCGGAGGGACCGCTGTGGCAGCCTGCGGATGAAAAGGTGATCACACCAACGAGACGAGCGTTGTCGTGTGTGACCAGGGGGCCACCGGAGTCACCGCCGCACACAGACCTTCCATCGGCATGGCGGGTGCACATGTCAGTACCGGCGACCGAGCCATAGGCCTGCTCGCACTCGCTGTTACTAATGATCTGGACGTCGATGCACTGCATCCAATCAGCCAAGTTTCCGTTGTCCATGCCACCCCATCCGCAGGCAACGCACCAGGTGTCTTGGTAACGTTCGTTTTGCTCGTTCATACTTGGCAGAGCGATCTTGTTGACCAGACCATTAAAGTCTACATGGGGAGTGCGGATCAGACCGATGTCCTTGCCGCCCTGGGCAGGCCAGTCGGGGTGACTGATGAAGTTTTCGCGGCGGACGTTTTGCCTGAAGGCACCATTCCAGGCCCAGTTGGAACCGTAGTGAATTTCCGCGTAGTCACCAGACAGGCAATGGGCAGCGGTCAGGATCCAGTCGCTGGCGATGATCGATCCACCACAAACAGAGCCGGTGTTGGTTCCATCGTTGCGGAGGAAAAGACCCACGAGGTAGGGAGCTTTGCCCTCGGGAGCTGGGTAGCCGTTGACGATGCGACCCTCTGGACCCTGAGACAACAAGCTAGTGCGGTTTAGACCGGTCGGGGAGCCGGCGACTAAGGCCGCGGCCACGGAGAGAGTTAACAGGAACAGTTTCATGACTAGGAAGAATCTTAGTGTTCTGGTGGTGGCGACCTTCTTTTATACTATTTGCAAGCCGATATTAATTGATAAGGATAAATCACAAATCTTTATATGTCTTGAGCATTAGGTGTAGATAAGATAGAAGTAGCTGCTCTATAAATAAGTACCCACTGTAAAACCATTTAAGTGATAGGAGGTACTTTCCCCTAAATAAGAAGCCACCTAAAACAAATTAAATTTATAAGTCTGCGAAGCCAACAGTTGAAGAAAAGTTGAAACTTTGTTTAAAAATGATGCTTTTTATTTAGTAAGAAAAGGAATATATTCCTCAGTTTTAGTAAGAGATACCAGTATGGTCGCGGATCCATTCCAGGTAGTCGGAGACGCGGGTGTAGCCAGAGGGACCGTTGTGGCAAGTAACAGACCCGAAGGTGATCACTCCTACCAGACGGGGGTTGTCAAGGGTAACCAGGGGACCACCAGAGTCGCCACCACAAGAAGATTTGCCATCGGTCATCCGGGTGCACATGTCAGTGCTGGCCACCGTGCCATAGGCCTGCTCGCACTCGCTGTTGCTAATGATCTGGACGTCGATGCACTGCAGCCAATCAGCCAGGTTTCCGTTGTCCATGCCACCCCATCCGCAGGCAACGCACCAGGTATCTTGGTAGCGATCGTTTTGCTCGTTCATGCTTGGCAGAGGGATCTTGTTGATCAGAGCATTGAAGTCCACATGAGGAGTTCGGATCAGTCCGATGTCACGACCGCCCTGGGCGGGCCAGTCGGGGTGGCTGATGAAGTTATCGCGACGCACTGTTTGCCTGAAGGCACCGTTCCAGCCCAAGTTGGATCCGTAGTGGATTTCCACATAATCTGTGGTCAAGCAATGTGCGGCGGTCAAGATCCAGTCGTTAGCGATAATGGTACCAGCTCCAACAGCTAAGCCGTTGCTGCCATCGGTTCCGATGAGCAGACCCACAATATAGGGGGCCTTTCCTTCGGAAGCTGGGTAGCCGTTGACAATGCGACCTTCAGGACCCTCAGACAGAGTTACCTGGGGCAGAAGGTTGGTGCGGTTAAGACCAGTCGGGGAGCCGGCCACCAGGGCTAAAGCCACGGAGAGAGTTAGCAGGAATAGTTTCATGGCTCTGAAGTTACTGAGCCTCCTTGCCGAGCCGATTTGCTTTTAAGCGTTTTGGGAGCCCATTGATTAGAAATCTGTTTACACTTGGGAAGGAAACCTTATCGCTATCACGTCAAGCCTTTTACGAAAGTATTGACAACTCTCATTTTGATATAAATGAATTCATATTAATGCCATAAACACGGAGACTTTTCATGTCAAGAGCCAATATAAATAAGTGTGGTACTAACTAATGAAATTTTTAATTAAAGAACCTCGGTCCCAATAAAAGTTCGTTTGTTTGCAGCTTATTGTGGGTATATATTTACATAAGTAGATGATTTAATATATTGATTAGTTTATCAGTAATCAATCAGTTGGTTCCCATTCAGCCATAGTCGATTTTCAAGTTAGTAGTAGGCGATTCCCGACTTCTCCCGGATCCAGTCTAAGTGATCGCTGACACGGGTATAGCCCGATGGTCCCGACTTGCAGCCGATGGAAGCGAAGGCGATCACACCTACTTGAATGGGATTGTCGTGTGTGACCAATGCACCGCCAGAATCGCCGCCGCATACCGACTTTCCATCGGAGGCACGGGTGCACATATCCGTGTCGGCTACGGAACCATATGACCTGGCGCATTCGCTGTTGCTGATGACCTGCACGTCCATGCACTGCAGCCAGTTGGCCAGGTTGCCATTGGCCATTCCTCCCCAGCCGCAGGCAACGCACCACCAGTTCTCGAAACGTTCTCTTTGCTGGCTAAACTTGGGCAGCGCGACCTTGTTGATTAGGTTAGTAAAACCAACGTAAGGGGTGCGAATTAGTCCGATGTCATGACCAGCGGTGCTTGGATACCCGGGGTGCCGGAAGAAGTTATCCTTGTTTACCGTATGCTGAATCTGACCATTCCAGGCCCGATTCGATCCATAGTGGATAGTCACTGAGTCGGTGGTCAAACAGTGAGCAGCGGTTAGAACCCAAGTGTTGCCCACTACGGAGCCTCCACCCACGGCTCCATTGTTCATACGGAGACCCACGGCATACGGTGCTTTGCCTTCGTAGGCTGGATACCCGTTAACAATTATGTCCTTGAGCTTGTCGACATGAGTTCGATTCCCATGTTTATGGGCACAGGCTGTGGCCACAAGAAAACTCAACAGCAAAAGCTTCATGGTCAGAATGGATATTGAATGTAATTCGCGGTGATCCCCAGTTTTTATAGTCAAATTGCTTACTACAGTAATTAGTCGTTCAGGTTTGGATAATTATCAGACTTTAGGAAACTTAATGGGTGTCGCTATTAGCAAGTATTCTTTCGTGTTTTTTTTCTGGGTTAGTAATTAAGCAGAGAAGAGGCGCTTTTATTTATTTTTAACACCTTAAAGGACAGATTTCTAAACCTATTTCACTTACAACTTTTTTACATTTAATTTTTATTATTTAAGATGGTAAATTTTCTAGTTCTTAGTAAGCGATTCCAGACTTTTCGCGGATCCAATCCAAATGATCAGAGACGCGAGTATAGCCGGATGGCAGTGCTTTGCAGCCTTTGGAAGCGAAGACTATCACACCCACTTGAATAGGGTTGTCGTGTGTGACTAGGGCCCCGCCAGAGTCGCCTCCGCACGCAGACTTCGAATCAGTCGAGCGGGTGCACATATTTGTGTCGGCTACGGAACCATATGTCCTGGCGCATTCGCCATTGCTTATGATCTGCACGTCCATGCACTGCAGCCAGTCGGCGAGCTTGCCATTGGCCATTCCTCCCCAGCCGCAGGCAACGGACCACCAGTTCTCGAAACGCTCACCTTGCTGGCTGAGCTTGGGCAGGGGAATCTTATTGATCAGATTGGTGAAGCTTACGTACGGGGTGCGTATCAGGCCGATATCATGGCCAGCACTGTTTGGAAACCCAGGGTGACGGAAGAAGCTATCCTTGTTCACAGTATGCTGGATCTGACCATTCCAGGCCCGATTTGAGCCGTAATGGATGGTCACTGAGTCGGTGGTCAAACAGTGGGCAGCGGTAAGGACCCAAGTGTTGCCAATTATGGAACCAGCGCCAACGGCTCCATTGTTCATACGGAGACCCACGGCGTACGGGGCTTTGCCTTCGTAGGCCGGGTAACCATTCGTTATTTTCGCCTGGATCTCCTTTGTCAGGACTCGATTCCTTTGAGCACAGGTCGTTGCCAAGAAAAGGAGCAACAATGCAAGCTTTGTGGTCATGTTGGAAATATTATCTATATCGCCTTGGTTTTCCGTTTTATAGGAGAAATTCTGTCTTATCGGGTTTATTGCTGGGGGTAATAAAAATCGCAACTCTGAAGAATTATCATTGTTACAAACATTTAATGAGTGTGATTATTGCCTAAGTTAATATTGAAAAGAAATAAAGCGAATAAATATTGAGTCATAGAGGGGAGCAGCAGAATGAATTATTCTCCTAATGGGACTGAGAAATATAGCAAGCAGGATACTTTATCTAAGTTAACGTATAAAGATACCTAATACCCTTTATACCTAATATCATTTACTGCAGATGCAATGTGGCCGTGATGCTCCTTACGGACATTGTAGTAGACGGCATTCCGGGCATCGACTGGACCCTGCACTTACCACTGATGCTGCACATCCTATTCCTTGGACTGGATCACACACGCATCATTGTGCGGGAACATTGCAAACAGCTGTGCGTCAATCTGCTGATTGTGCTGGCGGAACACAACGACCACCTAACGGTTGCCCGAATCCTGCTGAACAGCGAGACCAGCAAGCTGGATCTAGGACTAACAGTTCCTGCTCTGCCCGTAATCGATAATAATTTTACTGAGCTGCATCAGCAATTTGATAGTTATCTACTGCACGTCAGTCCCCAGGCAGCCGCCTATGCTCTGCAGCACAACCTCTCCAGTTCCACGATCATAGCGGCGCATCAGCAGAATTTGTCACAAACGCCGCAAAATCAGCAACAAGCGGGGTCCCAGACAGGACAGAATACGACGCCCCCTGGCTTGACAGCAACTCCGGCTGCCCTGCAAATAAATCCAAATAACTCGGAGAATTCTGAGGTGCCGCTCATCCACCCTGATGAGCATGCGCCTCCTCAGCCAGGTCCTAGTATGCCCATTGCCCATGTGATCAAGAGCTTGTTGAAGTTCCTCGCCCAGGATACGTGCCAGCCACTTTGGAACTATGAGGATATTACGGCCAAGGTGTGGGCCGTTAAATCGGCCGAGCAACTTAGTTGCTTTCTGAAGCACATGGTCAAGGTTTTCGCAGACAGTTATCCCCAAGCTCGCATAGCCGAGCGTTGGGCACAAACGGCTCTTCAGTTAGGATTATCCTGCTCATCCCGACATTATGCAGGCCGCTGTCTGCAGATCTTCCGAGCCTTGAATGTTCCCATCAATTCTAGGATGCTATCAGATATACTCTCCAGATTGGTGGAAACAGTAGCCGAGCAGGGTGAGGACATGCAGGGATATGTCACGGAACTGCTGCTTACTTTAGAAGCTGCTGTGGATAGCTTGGACTCGGACTTCCGACCCCTAGATGTGATGAAGGATATATTCAAGAGTACGCCGAATCTGAATAACAAGGATGGGGGACCCAACTCAATATTGCCTGGCAAGAAATCACCTTCGGGAATGACCCCACAATCCTCAAACTATTCTATACCCAGTCATGGGAGAAGCACGAGCTACTCGGTGTCTTACTGTGGCCGCAAGGCCAACAATTCACCTTGTGACAAGCAGGTTGAGCTGAGAAACCGATCCTCGGGAATCGATCTGGAGCGAAGTGCCGTCTCTAAGTTCGGTGTCGGCGGTGGTGGAGTGGGAGCTGGATCAGCGCTTTCCCGTTCCCGAAGCGCCCAAAGCCTAAAGATGCTGGGTGATACAGCTACGCAGGATGACAAGATGACTATACTGGCGCAACTCTTCTGGCTTTCCGTTTCTCTGCTGGAATCGGACTATGAACATGAATTTATGCTGGCCCTGCGACTGCTGACGAGGGTTTTGCACCGTCTGCCTCTAGATCGACCAGATGCACGGGACAAGGTGGAGAAGTTGCAGCAGCAGCTGAAGTGGACAGCCTATCCGGGAGTGCATGCCCTCCTCCTGAAGGTAAGTTTCTGAAGTCTAAACTAATATTTTAAGATTTATTTATAATTTCCTACTCCTACTTTCAGGGCTGCACCCACAGTGCCACATATGAACCAACTATAACCCTGCTTTCCCAGTTTGCACCTCTGCTGACTCTGCCTGTTTGTGATCCCACCCAGAGCTGCGCCTTTCCCATGAATGTCATCGCTCTGTTGCCTTACATGTTATTGCACTACGAGGATGCCAACGAGATCTGCATTCGCAGTGCAGAAAACATTGCTCAGGTTTCTACGGAACTGGGTGCCAAGTTAGAAAACTTGGGCACAGTAATGACACTCTATAGTCGAAAGACCTTCTGCAAGGAGTCATTCCAGTGGACCAAGTGTGTGGTCAAATATCTCCATGACACCTATGCTCACATGGGACTCCATATGGTGGCGTTCCTCATCGAGGTTCTGGAGAAGGGACCGCAGCAGGTGCAGGTGCCTGTGTTGAATGTGATTCACTGCATGCTGCACTACGTGGATTTGTCAGCTCCGCAGGCTCAAACTATCAACGCGGACTTGTTGAGGGCCATTGGGAAGTACTTGGATGTAAGTTTACGAAAAATCAAAGAAGACAAAGTTTGACAGACCGGTTTCTTTCTCAAGTACTATTAAAAGTCCGTCTAAAAATGTTAGCCCCTCACTTGTGAAAATTTAAACCGGTTTTGGTATAATGTAATATATCTGTCAATAGAACGATTAAGTTAATTTGTTTGTTTTTATAATAATTGAATTACTTTAGTCATTCTGCCTTAGTGGGCTTAAATCTAATCTAAATACGCCCCGAATTTAGATTATATTTAAGGTAATAAAAAAATTAGTTTTCTTTTCTTTTTTATTAAACGATCTTTAATCTAGGTTAATACTAGTTCAGACTAGCAACCAAATACAAATAGAAATAATGTATTTTGTCTTTTCGTAGACTGTGAACTGGAAGGACTCGCTAAAGATCCTAAAGCTGATCGTAACCCGGAGCTCGTCCCTGCAAGTGGTACCACCCAGCGACGGCAGCAGCGCCGGCTTATCGTTCTCTTTCTATGGTGCATATCCGGATTCGGATATGTTCTGTAAAAAGGAACTGGCCGGACGCACTATGGAGTTTACCTTTGACGTTTCCCAAACGCCTCTGATCGGTCGTCGAATTCTTTTAAAGACAGAGGAACCGGTGGCTACCGGTCCCGCCTCTACCACGGGCAGCTCATCATTAAACTCCACACTAACGAATGCCACCACAGTGACGGTGGCAGCCAGTGCTGTGCAACAGCAAACTAATGCTCAGCTGCAACAGCAGCGTGCCCACAGCAATGTGGCGGCCAAGGCAGCCGCAGCAGCTGCCCAACATCAACAGCAGCAACATGCCATTGGAACAGGCAGTAGCGTGGTCGGAACACCAAACTCGCCGCGTCGGAGTGCCAGTCTCTCGCCGGCGGATACGGTGCCATTGAGTGGGTGGAAACGACCCTGGATGTCGCAGTGTCGTGTGCGTGAGTGCTTGGTTAATCTGCTGACCACCTGCGGACAGCGTGTTGGCCTGCCCAAATCTCCATCGGTAAGTGTTGCCCAAGATGCTCCCAGCCGGCCGCTTGTACATAGCCAGGTGCATGCCTTAGGCTCCCCTAGAGCTCCCCTCTTCTCATGCATTTTTGCAATTATTTACCTCTAACTCTTTTTCTTTCATGTAAACAATACCAAATACCAATCCAAATCCAATACCAAACAAAAAACTAACACGCATTATCATCATTAACCAATCAATCCGATACCAAAATCGAAACATATCTAGGACGATTTCATAAACTCAATTTGCTCAAAGGTAAAGGACACGTTTCTATGTGCCGCGTCTAATTTTGCTTTTGTGTGATTTAGTTTTCCGCATGTAGTAGCTTTACTGAACAAATTTAATCATTTTGAACTTGACTCGTGTTTTGTCGAGTTCTTTTTGATATGCAAATTGTTATGATCATTGATCATCATTTTTAGTTGGCCAACTTTCCGTTCCACACATTCCAGTCACACAGAAATACTGCCATATGCTTTCCTGTTCCTTTGTTCCGTTTGCATGTTGCATGTTTTGTTTCAAACTGTACTTTTCGTTTATACTCTTTATCTAAACACATTTAGTCGTTGAGCACGTCACTACTAACCGGATCGATTGCGACCAGACAAAGCGTAAGCTTTATCTCTATTACTCTTCTATATTAATCATCTGAATGTTTATCATTAATTTTTATCAATTTAACTAATGTCTTAATATGTAACCACCAATAGGTGATCTTCAGTCAGTCCTCGGATCTGATGGAGCGCCAATCCTCGGCCGCTTCTTCTACAGAAGAGACCTCGGGTCCTCAGGGCGACCTGAGCAGCGGTTCGAGACGCGACGATGGCCAGCCCGATTTCACCGTTTTCAAGGACTTCGATTTCCTGGAGTACGAGGACAGTATTGCCGGTGAATCAACAGACAACTTTAATTGGGGTGTTCGTCGTCATCAGCTCTTCGAGGGCGATGAAGACCGTTTGAATTGTGGCAGTGGCATTGGTGGCTCCATCAAGGGAGGTCACTCATCAGCCTTGGAGGACAGCTTCAGTGATAAGACTCCAATTTTGAGCAAGAGAAAGCGGCAGATTGCAGACGATTCATCTGATGAGGAGGCTGAATCTGAGTCGCCTTTGGATGAGGATCATCGTCAGTCGTTCTTGAAGTCTGGCTATAGTGCAGTGCCTCCAACTTCCTTAAGTCTTCGGGAGCGTAGGCGTCGGAACTCAGTTTCGCGAAGCGATACAAGTGGTTCCAGTGCTGGAGATTTGGGTGACCTAACACCCTGCAATGCCTCGCCACATCTGCCCGGCATCATTCGATTTGCCGCAATTCGTGATGAGGCAGAGGAAAATTGGCGTCGTCAGTTGCAGGCCATGTTAGTTAATCAGCCCTCTGCCCACACCTCGGAGCTGCTACAGCAGCTTTACAGGCTAATCAAGGAGCTGACCTTTAAAACTATCAACATTTCCAAGGAGGCGAAGAAATTCTTCACCGGCATTGGATCACAGCTGGGTAATAGGATCTCCCTTTTCACAGATCTACTGAGTTCTCGGGCGGACCCTCCCCAGGTTTGGTGCAGCGAGCTGCAAGCAACCACTCCCAAGCTCTTTGAAACGCTACGTTTCAATGTACTGGAAGTACAGGAACATCTGGAGACTTTCTTCGATCGCAAGGATCAGGTTTTAGAGGTACAGTGAATGGCTCATGTAAAATAATACATTTTTGAAATGCTTATGTTTTACTTTTAGTGCTTGGATGCAGTGAAAACCAGTTGTAAACTGTCGCTTTTTAACGAGGCGGATGTGGCTGCTTCTGGCCTTGAGTTACCAAGCTCTTCCAGCATTGCCTACATGCCTTTCGATCCAGCCTCCACCGAGGTTGTCCTAGACTTGGGACGCTCTCTTTACAAGCTGATGTTCCAACTTTTACTTCTTATCGAATCGAATCACAAGATATCCTCGAATGTGGTAAATCATTTCCGTATCAACGAAGACGTGAGTAAAGACATTATATTTCAGTTTGAATCAGTTAATCCAATGAAAACTTTTGCAGATGCATGACATATCCGATCTCTATGCCCTTGTTCGCGATGCCCTTGTGAGGTACACCAGTGAAGCCGAACTTGATTGCCTGGAATCCTCCACATCAACAGAGGGCGAGCATACTCCCACACCTTCTCCGGGATTGCCGATGACCCACGAGGAGTTTGAGGCTGGCCTGGCCGAGCACATCGATCTACAACGCTGGCCAAGCGCTATAGCTCATGTGCGTCAGTACCGACGGATTTCGACGCTTAACGCCAGCGGCGATCAAAACCTGACCATATTTAGCTATAGCAGCCTTGACAGCCGCCAGAAGTGCGATGAGATGTCCGTGATACTAAATGCATATGCTCATGGTATAATGAAGGATCGCACAGGTATGTCGTTAAGGAAATAATATACGCGATTTAGGATTCATGGATATCTACTCTTTCAGCAGAAGCCTTCATAGTATCCAAATCAGACTCGGAGCTATTCGAGATTTATGCCATTCTCTCGGAGAACTTGTATCACGTATCCAGCGCATTGACTAACATGGAAATCAGCATGAAGAGCTACACGGCAGGCAGTGCATCGGGCAATTTGCATCGCAGCGAACAGGACATTGTGACAAATCTTTAAAGTAACCGATAGACTAAGTTATTCACAGCAGATATAAGATCCATTTTTATATGTAATCTTTTTGAGTGTAAGCTGCATACTAGGCACTACGGTCTACGTAAGCGATCATTATTCATGTGCGAACAAATGTGAGTTAGGTACGATCCAATATATTTATCAATTACAGCACAATAAGTCCAGTCTTTTACTTTACCTTTTTTGTGGTAAACCACTGACTGTTGGTAAAACAACAACATTTATTAATAAGTATTTACATTCAAAGATGCCATTCAGGTCCGCGATAAACTAATAACGATATAAGAAAATGTTGACTGGCTGCCAGCTAGGCAAAAAGATTTTTAAGCGCATTTCGTTGCTGTCGGTTGTATTGGGCCAGAAGCTGCTTGGTGCTGTTCAGTTCGTTTAATATTTGCTTGTTCTCCGGAAGGAGATTGTGGGCTTTTTTCAAATCGTTTATGGCCTCCTCGTAGTTACGCAAACCACGCTGTGCCTGGCCACGTCGGTAATAAGCTTTACTGCATTTGGGATCCAGACGAATGGCCTCGGAACATTCGGTTCTGGCACTCATGTAGTTGCCCAGCTTCAGATCCACGGCGGCTGAGTTTATGTTGTTTACTACCGAGAAGCCATCAACCTTGAGAAGATCCGTATCAACGAGGTGTTTTTTCAACGGATTTAGTTGCTGCCAACCGAACTGTTTGCTCAGGCAATGATAGTATCGATTCGCCTTGCGATATTTGGCTCGAGCTTCGTGATAGCGTCCGAGCTGATAGAAGTGATTGCCCGATTGGCGAATGCCCGTTAGCAGCTCCACCGCCGCATCAGCCTATAGTAGAGTTAGTGAAATTGGGTCAATGATAGTTCTGATGAAAAGTGTTATTTACTCACTGTAAACTTGTCGTACTTGCGAGTCCAGTCTTGCGGATAGGCTGGCAGCTTGTCCGCCGTCTCATCGCTGCACTCCACACCCCAATCTTCACCAGGAGCAATCTCGCCACAGTCCCGTATCACGATCCTAGCCGTTGGATCGCCCTCGTCATTACAGTTTTTTTCCATCTCCTCTACTATACCTAAGCCGCGTAGAACCCGACCTACGACTACATTTGTTCCATTTAGATTCTCACAGCCGACGGCCGAGATGAAAAACTGAGAATTGTTTGAGTTGGGCTTTCCATAATTGGCCATGCTGACTACCCCCTCTTCATTATGCTACGAATAGATTAATCAGGTTATTACAGGTATGTAAGGGTACCTACAAGATGATACCTACTGTGAGTTCAAAGTTCTCGTCCTCGAATACTGGCCCGTAGATGGATTCGCCGCTGGTTCCATCATTCTTGACAACATCCCCGCTTTGGACGGCGAAGACACGTTTAATCTTATGGAATTTGGTACCCTTGTAGTGGAGCGGTTTCCCCATGGTTCCAATGCCACATTCACCCGTGCAGAGGGCACGGAAATTTTCCGCTGTTTTCGGCACAACATCCTTGCGCAGTTCAATTATCATGCGACCCGCTGAGAGATTATGTAGAAGGTTTAGCTGGTTGGCATGGCAATGGCCTCGATCTCGGGCAGATTCTACTCACCATCCTCCTTGCCAATGGAAATGTCCAGGTAGACAATCGGATTTGTTGCTTTAACTGCTCGGAGCAGCTTGCGTTCCTCCATTTTACCCCTTAAGGGCGGGCTATGATTTTTGTGACTTATCACTGCCCGCCAACTTGACCAGGCAAGTACAAATTATCACCCGATTTCTAACTTGCGAATAATATTGTTTATGAATTATTTTTCAATGATAACAGCGGAGAGGGTGGGGTGGGTGAAGGGAAAGTAGTGGTGGCAATGGAGCAAAGTGGCGTTGCCAGATGGTAACGAATCGTTTTCAGCAAAAATATTATTGCAGCCCTGAATGTAGATATTTTTACACGCCTTTACTGTATAATTGTACAAATTATGTGGGAAATTAAAAAAAGGCGCCACTTTTTCAATTTATTATTTTATTCTCTCTAGCTAAGGATTTCATTGTAGAACATTCTAGGATCTAGGCTTATAACCACAAATCTTCAATATAATCTTTCCGCCATAAAAAGTCTTACATCTATTAGACTTGACAACCTTTTTTGAAATACAACTTATGGTTCATCAACCTTAGAACTTATTTATAGGCAAAATACCCATAATAAATTGGGTTATTACTACGAAAAGCAACAACTTTTAGAGTAACGTTAGTTTTTCAATGTTTTTATATTTTATATTTGATATAATCAAAAATTCATGAAGTAATTGAAGTTCAGACCATTTATCAATAGAAGTCAAGGTGATGCTTCCCTTTCCTGTTATGGCTAACACTCCTTCCCATGAAGTCTGACTTGAATTTCATTAGAAGGTTTTATTGTGGCTTTTGTAGCTACACACCTTCGATGAGTTTTAAATTTTTAATGCTTTTTAGAAACGCCCATCCAATTTTGATAATTATTTGTGTCCTCTATTGAGTTGCACAATAACCAGGCCTTATAGCAAATTATTCTAAAGGAACCATATAATTTGGGGCCAGTAATTGAGACCAGGAAGCCATTGCAAATGAAATTTAAGCGCAGGATATAGGTTCTCTATAAACAGTCTGGATAAAAACTCTAAGGAATGCAGGACCTACTGGATCAAGAGCTCGAGCGCATCGACAGGCTGCCCAAACTAGGGCTTCTATGGGTGGAATACAGTGCCTATGCGCTGGGTGTTAATATTGCACCCAGGAAGCGCAGCTCCAAGTACTGTCAGTTGTAAGGAATTCCCTATTACACCCAAATCTTTCTTTTTGATTTTAACTCATAGTAATCTAGAACGCGCATTCTGGTCTTAATAATTAACGTGAGTATCATCTATAGTCTAGTGGCTTTCATAATGGAAAACTATATGATCTCCTTTGAGACCTACGTAGAGGTATGCATGAGTAAACTTATTTAATTAATATTTACTTAATAATCTTTATATAATCTATTAGGCGGTTCTACTTACCTTCCAACTTAGCGTTGGTGTGGTTAAGATGTTTCACTTTCAGAGTAAGGTGGAATCCTGTTCTCAGTTGGTGTTTTCTACAGAGACAGGAAAGGTTTTAAAATCTTTGGGGCTCTTTGACTTGGGTAAGGCTATAAAAAAATGATGTTTTAATTTTTCATCGAAATTCTGACAGATATGCCAAAGAAAAGGGAGCTCCTACGATCTGTGAGCTTGATATTGCTCAACAATTGGCTGATCATTGACCAACAAGTCATGTTCTTCTTTAAAATAGTTTGCATGCCTGTGGTATACTACACAATGCGACCTTATTTTCAATACATCTTTGATTGCTATATTAAGGATCAGGATACCTGTGAAATGACACTGAGTATGGAAATTGTAGAACATAGTTTTGTTTTCCTGTTTCACTTATGCTTAGCATTGCAGCTTACCCAGCTATTGTTCCTTATGTGCAACTGGGAAAGTATGAATTTCCCTCATATGTGATTCGTTTCTTTCTACTACAATCAGGCCCCCTTTGGTGCTTTTTTGGTAGGTGCTTAAATTAGAAAATATTAAAATTTGTCATTAATTTAAGATTTCCTTTTAAAAGCTGTTTTTGGATTTAACAGCCTGTTTGTGGTTCTTACTCGATATGAGTCTGGTTTAATAAAAGTCTTACGGTTTCTGGTTCAAAATTCAACCTCGGATATACTGGTTCCCAAAAATCAGAGAGATAAATATCTTCAATGTTGCGTTAGGCTTTTTGCCCGCATATCAAGGTGAGCAATAGTTTTCTTTCAAAGAACCTTTGTTAACCACCTTTCATTTAGCCATCATAATCAAATTGAAAATCTTTTTAAGTACATTATCCTCGTTCAGTGCTCTGTAAGCAGCATTTTGATTTGCATGCTGCTTTACAAAATCAGCACAGTGTTGGTAAGATGTTTAGATTGATTATAAAATTATTGAATCTTATTTTAAAATCTCTTATTAGGAAGTTGGCTGGGTGTGGATGGGTATGATAATGGTATACTTTGTGACTATAGCTTTGGAGATCAGTCTGTACAACGTGAGTGCTCAGAAAGTGGAGACCCAGGTGAGGTTTAAAATCTTACAATTATTTTTCTTCAATTAAAATATCATATTTCAGAGTGAGCTACTATTTTATGATTGGTACAACTGCAGTTGGTATAATGAGTCCAAGGAATTCAAGTTTATGATCAAAATGATGTTGCTTTTTTCTCGTCGAACTTTTGTACTTAGCGTGGGAGGATTTACTAGTCTCTCCCATAAATTTCTAGTGCAGGTATTTCCGTAGAATTTATTTTTTACTTCATGTACTAAATATTTGATCCACTTTCAGGTCTTTCGGTTGAGTGCAAACTTTTTCCTGCTACTCCGGAACATGAACAACAAATAAATCAATCTTGGTTTTTACAAAATTACAACGTTGGAAAAGTTATATTTTGAAGGGAAACTCTTTAAGCGACTTATAGACAAAGATACATGGTAATTGTATTGGCACATTAAACGTAGATGACAAATATGTTAATATATAAGTGTTTAGAATAGACTTCAGGTGGAGCTACGGCAGAGATATAGATATGCGATTGGATTATCGGATTGCAGGAGTACAAGGTCTTGTGTTTTATTTTCGATTAGTGTTTCTTTAACATATAATACAGTCCGTGGCTGGCTTGAAACTGGTGAAGCACAGTTGGCAGTTGATTCTCGATGTGGGCATCCCCTTGTATCATTATAGTATATGGCATACAATATGAAATCGATGATGCTTTAAAGCTTAACGTTGCTCAGTTGATCTCTTTTGTGGAACCTTGTCTGGGTCACTAAACAAAATATTTCGGCTAAGGCACTAAAATTACGTAATTTCATTCAACGGCTACGTTCTATCATAAATCTGATTTGTTCGTCTTGTTCTGATCTTCGTTTTCGTACTTAGTGTTAATTGAAGTAGTTGTTATTGGAAGTGGGATGGTGGAGTTCTAGGGTTCCAGGCGATTGCGGCTAAAGCAACTGTCCGGCAGAGCCTTGGAAATAAGGCCAATATTCTGCACCTCATCTTTGAGCTCCCTCAACTCAGCGTCGTATTTATCGATCAGATTCTTTTGAATTGTCCGCTGTTCCCGGTACTTTTCGATTCGTCCCGTCAGATTGACACGGTTGATCTCACCCTCAACAATGGCCAAACGATTCTCTGTGGGATGGGTTAGAGTACTTATAAGTTCAGTTCATCAAGTTTAAGATTATTGATCTTACCCAACTTATCCAAATCGCCTGTGTTGATGTCCTTTAGATTCTCAAGCTCGTCCTTGATGGCCGTTAGTTCGGCATTGGCCTTCTCGATCTGCTTCTGGGCCTCTTGGGTATCGGCCTTGGCCTGACCCACCTTTCGCTTTGCATCATCAACCAGGTTATCGTCTTTGGTCGAACTCTCCTCCAGCTTGAAGATGTCCATTTCGGTGAGCTTCACCCGGTGATTGAGTTGGTCAGCTTCATCACGCAGATTGCGGGCAGCCACCTTGGTTTCGTTGGCCTTGCGGCGGATCAGCTCGGCATCCTGTCATAAAATATAAACCAATTTCAGGATAACTTAATTTTAACATTGTGCGGAATGCCTTACCTTGGAAGCCTGTTCGGCATACTTCAATTGCGCCTCCTGGGCGTTCTTCTTGGCCTCGTTGGCATTCTTATTGGCACCGTCCAAAGCCTCCTCCGCCTGGCTGATCAGGCTCTCTGCATTTTGGATCTCCTTCTCGATGTTGGGCACAGCCTGCAGGGCTTTGTCTGCACTCTCCGAAGAGCGCTGGACATCCGACTGGAAGCCGGCCAACTTTTCGTAAGTATTATTGGCCTCCTTGAGGGTATTGTCACCCTGTTCCACTGCCTTTGTGGCTCTATCATGGGCGGCCTTGGCGCGCTCCAGCAACTCGATGTCATCCTGCTGCTGCTGTTCAGCTCTAAAAGTTAATATGTAGTTAATGTTATTAATCTATCTAATCAAAAATAAATTTAGGATAACCCACCTCTTTAGCAGGGCTTCTGTCAGTTCCTGCTCTGATTCGAAGTCCGAGAAGAGTTCGCCGTTGCTATTAGATAACTCAGTGATTTGCTTGAGAAGTTCATCTGCTCGATCGTTGGCTGCTACTGCGTCCTTCTTCAGCTGACTGATATCGATATCCGGCTGAGTCTGACGGTTTACGTCATTCAACAGGGTCATTGCGGTATCGTAAACTTCGTTGGCCTTGCGCAGAGCCTCCTTGGAGGTCTGGACTACGGTGCCTAGGGACTGCTTGACGTGGCTCAGTTCCAAGCCCACCTCGGAACGCAGCTCAGTACCGATCTTCTCCTGCAGCTCGATGGCACTCTTGGCCAGTTGGTGAGCCTTCTCGACAGCATCCTTAGCATCCTTGGCGTTCTTAAGATCAAATTGTGCCTCCGACTCGAGTTTGTCTGCTAGGGCACGTGCCTCGCGCGAGATGTCCGAAATCTGTTCCGATTGTTGGCCAAACTCCACGGACTTCTCCTTCGCTCGTGCCAAAGCCTGGGCACCCTCGTCATTAAGGAGGTCGAGTGCCTGCTGGAGTTCCTTCTGGGCATTCTCAGTTATCTGGTACAGAACGGTGTAGTTCTGGCGCGCCTTTTCGATCTCTGCATCGGCATCCGACTGGTACTTATCAGCACTCTGCAGGTGCTCCCTCACGTTGTTCAAATGCTTGTAAAGATCATCGATGACCTCCGCGTAGGTCTGACCACCTTCACCCGAGTTATCGCGAGCATCCTGGGCCAAGACAGCCACCTTCTCTTGTACCGCTTTTAGCTTAGCTTCGAACTCATCGTCATTGGTCACCGGAGTGCGGGCAATCTCGTCCAGAGTTTGACTGAGGTTATACAACTTAGCCCGATGCAAATCGGCAGCATCTTGTACGAGGTTATAGCAATCAGGACAATCGATACAGCCCCGGTGTCTGTCGTACTTGTTCTCCTTGCACCGATCGCATCGTCGTCCTTCGACATTATCGTTACAAGGGCATTGGCCATTCTGGTCGCACTGGAATCCCTTAGAGCCGCTCTGGTCACATTCGCATGGCTTACAGCCCTCACTAGAGAATCCATAGAAGTAGTTCTCGCACTGATCACAGCGCTGACCCATCACACCTGGTCGGCAGTGACACTGGCCGGAGTACCGATCACAGGTAGCGTTGTAACTACCAACTGGGTCGCATAGGCAGTTCTCGCAACCATTGCCCGATCGGATATTGAAGTATCCGGGTTGGCACTCTCCACAATCCCTACCAATTACATTGGGTTTGCAGTGGCATTGACCGGTAACTTGATCGCAGCGCGTGATGCTCTGTGCATCCTGCTCGGTTCCAGCCTCATAACAACTGCAGCGATCGCAACGTCCATGTGGCAGAGCCAATGGATCTCCAAAGTGTCCCGACAAACACTGATCACAGTGCTCTCCGGCCGTATTGTGGATGCACTTCAAACACTCGCCCGTTGTCCGGTTGCAATTGCCCACGGCATTGGGATCAACATTGCCATTACAATCGCAACTCTTGCAGGTTTGCACGGCGCCCAAGAGTCCCGTTGGGTCGCCGAAGAAGCCATCGCTACACTGTTCGCAACGTGATCCGAAATAACCCTTTGGACACTCTGTACATATGACCGTATCCTCGTTGATCTGCAGACAGGCACCATCATTGGGACAAGGACACCGCTTGCAGTCGTTGGGAGTTCCGCCCAGGGCATTTCCGTAGAAGCCCTTGGCACACTGATCGCAGTTATCCCCATGGGTATTGTGCTGACAAATACACCTGCCAGTCTCTGAATCACAAATGTCCGCATGGCCATGACAGTCGCAGGGAATGCAAGGCATAAAAGGACCTCCGCGGGCGGGACTGTGACGATAGCCAGGGGCACAAGACTCACAGAACTGACCAAGATAACCCTCTGGACAGGTACACTGTTCAATCCAGGTGGCCGGATGTCCGGCAGCTCCACGGTGAGCTGTCTGCAGTTCCACGTCATCCAGGATAGCCTCACCCTGCACAGAGTACGTGGCCCTTATCTTAATAGCCGTCAGGTTTGATAATATCGACAGGAATCCGCGAGACGACTGGCTAGGTTGCCATTGGTAATCATGATGTTCGTGTAAACGGAATGTGTACTCTTTGACTCCCTGATCGGGAATTCCATTGCCCTGGGCGAAGATTGGCAGCGAGATGCGGCTGCCAGCTCCCTCCAAGATCACATCACTGACACCAGTATTGGCCACCTGGCCAACCAGTTGCAGTTTGAACTTCAAATCCCTGTTGTAGGAGGCACGCTGATCGCCGAGGAATCGATCTGGTGCCTGGAAGTACACGTGCTCATTGCCCTGGGCAGTCGTTCCAATACTGCGACTGTACTGATTGTACTTGATGTCCACTTCGCGGTTGTTCAAATCAGCGGCTGTCCAGCGTTCCTTGAATTTGTTGAAGTTTGAAGTAACTGAGACAATTGAATAGCTTGGTGCAGTCGTACACTCCGAAGTATGGCCATAACAGAAACAGGGGGTGCATCCAAATCGATTGGTCTTGTCCAGGTTGAAGAATCCGGGCTTGCATCTAGATTAGAAAAGATGTGATATTAAAGGTGAATAATAATTTAACTTAAATTGCCATTGATTTGTAGAACTCACTCATTGCAGCGTCTGCCTTCGACGTTCTCCTTGCAGAAACAGATTCCGGTATCGGCATCACAGGCGGGAGTGTTCTCATGGGATCCGCGACTATCGCATCCGCACTGCTGACATCCATGGGGTCCGAATTGATAGTAGTTATTGTCGCAGCGGTCGCACTTGTCACCTGTCACTCCCGGCTTGCACTGGCACTTGCCGTGGCTGTTGCACTGTAGCGATCTGGAGCCCACGGGATCGCAGGCACAGTTCACACAATATCCGTCGTCGCGCATATAGAAGTTCTCCTTGCAGTGTTCGCAGTTGGGTCCATCACGATTCTCACGGCAGTCCATGCAGTGACCACCATGACCAGTCCGATTGAACAAAGCTGCATCGAAGAAGCACTTGTCGGCCAGTCCATTGCAGTTACAGGCTGTGGAGAAAGGATATTTTTCACTGGGTTTCCTTTGTCTAAGACAAAATTATATATACAGTTAATCATGTACCAGTTCGGCACACCTGGCCCTATAAGATTCGTTTCCAAACTATATTCATTGGACCAGCCTTGGGCCAAGCCCAGCTGTAAAAAGACCACAGGCAAGCAAAGCACAAACATGACTGATGGGCTGCCATCGCTTCTTTCAACTAACACTGACTCTAACGGCAAAGTGGTCTATCCTTATATAGAACTTATAGACTGGACATTGCGTCCAGCTGATTAAAAACCTGTAAACTCATATCTTCTTCCTATGAAAACTACAGTTACGAAAAACAAGTTCAGGCAAGTGTTGATAAGTGTTTCAAAAAGTGAAGTTTTTTAGAGTTGCTAGAGAATACATTTTTCTTAATTGATGGCAGCATTCTGACAGTCTATTTGAAGTGGCATCCCATAAACTTTGAGTAATTAAGCAAATACTTTATCAATAATGTTTAATACACCTACCTTTGCACTCGTTTACTTCCGTTGAGGTGGACCTCTTCCACTTCAGGTCGTTATAGAGGGGCAGACAACGGTCACAATCCGGTCCATCGGTGTTATGACGGCACTCGCAGACCAGAGTCCTCTCACCATGCATTCCTGTACTCGAGACACACTTGCTGGCATGTCCGTTGCACTTGCAACGTGCACCCACGGCAATGTCACTGATGGCATAGAAGTATGACTTGAGTACCTGAGGATCTCCAAAGACTTCATCACCGAATGTGTTCAGACGATCTAAGGTAATTCTGATATCCGTAGCCGTGACCCAATCCTGCAGCTCGGCACTGCGCTCGAAATTGATACCACTGGGACGACCCTCCAGCGTGGAGAAGGCAATTTCACCGTCTCTCAATGGCGAGATATCACTGTACTCGCTGGTACAAAGGGCATGAGCCTCGCCCTCCCCCTTTCGAATGTCTCGTGAATCGGGCAGGGAGTAAGTGTCTCGACAGGTGGCACTGTAGTACTGGTAGGGAATCCAGGGACCATTCTCCGAGGTCCTCTTGTAAATCGTAAAGGATTCAGGACGCGGCGAACGGAACAGAATGCGAACGTACGTGATGTCGTAGGATTTTCCTGGTATTATTTGAAAAATATAATCAAAATAATATTCTCTAAGCTCATCTGTTGTACTTACCGAGATGTAAAGTCAGATTCACGTAGTTTGTGTGCTGGATACCCTCGTACATGGTTTCCGACTGCCACCAAGTTGGGTTCTGCGGATCATGCAAATCCGTCAGGAATGAAGGATCGTGATCATTGTATCTGTTTAAAATATGTTTTTAGTTATTAACTAGAGGAAAGTAAATTAGAATTCTTTACTTACTTGCAAAACTCGCAGTTTTTGTGATTCTGATTCATGGTTTGTATGCAGAAGTGATTGTCATTCTGCTCACCACAGGTATTAGTTGACTCGATTCGTAGTTGGTAGGCAGCATTAATAAATTCTGGCAGACATTTCTAAAAAGGAATAATATTTGGTAAAATGTAAAATGTTTGTATAAATCATATAACATTCTGATGCCCAAAATCAACAACATTTAATATTGCTTGGTGAGTTGTAAATTAATTTCATAATATTATTAAAGTCGTAAATGAGAAATTCCCAGAAAATTTGTTTCATTCTCCCATATTGTCGCTTTATTACTCAATTAGTTTGCATCTCTCACTCGAATTGACTCAACCCAAAAGCTGAATGCCCAACCACTAATTCTCAATTCTCTTCAATTGGTTTGTGGACAAACAAAATGGGTAAACAGTGGTTCCTCCCCCTTACCTGTGGTCTGCCATATGGCTCGTAGCACTCCAGGGCCGGCATAAAGGTGGTTCCGCGCAGCTCGTGACCTCCGGCGGAATTGATAGGTGGACGCTGGGCGCCTAGGATAACGGTGGAACTGCAGGCAATGAGGGCTCCGATCAGCAGGAGATGCGCCGTGGAGGAGCCATTGTGGCTCCACCGGCTGCGCTTCATGGTGGGTTTAGTTGGGTGACTTTTTAGCTATAGGTGGGTGTGTCACTAGGATTTGTATCAGTTCTAAGACTATTTGGTTTTCTGGGTGGGTTTCCTTCAAGGTTGTCCTTTGGTGTTGCTCCTCAATTCATAACGAAATATTTCCTATTATTGGTGCCTGAGCGACTTCATATGCTGGAAAATGCATGAGATTATGAATCAGTTTAGATACCAAATCCAGTAACATGTGTGGAACACATTGTGGAGGAGAGTGGAAGGAAGACCATGTTCCGGGCCGAATTTTTAATTAGTTCGCCGAGCAAATCGCTCGAAAAATAAACTTTACTGGCCGGGCCGGCAATGAGTTGATTTGCTTTTGGGTAAACAAAAGCGAAAAGTCGAAAGGCAAAAACTGCAAATGAAAATCTTAAACAACAAGCAACCGAACCGTGTGTGCGCAAAGACATAAATAAACTCTCGAGCATGAGTTCCAGCGGCAGTAGAGTTGAGTATATGTGGTTGTACTGCCCACAAGCATGTGTTTTTGCTATTTGGGAACTTGAAGTAATTCTATGCGATGATTTCATCTACTCCTCTATTCATTCCCATTCCCATTCTCAATTTCAAACTGCAATCGCCGCAATTACGGCGGCTGGCTTTTAATAATGAGGATTTTTTAGGTCTTACTATATTATACATTGCACTAAATGCAAGGTTGGATTAATTTAGATTTTCGTAGATCCAAGATCCAAGTCTGGTATTTTTTATGAATTCAGTTAAGTAGAGGTTCTAATTAGCAAATATTTGCTTGGATATTGCGGGAAGATGATATCACATCCTCTGAAATGGAATGCAATGTGAAAGAAAACTCAAAGCTTCCCCTTGAAAACAAGACAATACCAGTTCTCGTGGGTAAGATGCGGAATTCAAGATCGAATTAAGCTGAAAGTGCTTGGTAAGAAATATTCCTGTGGAATTTAGTTCAGTGAAACCAATATTATAGGCTCTTATTCCGAATTTGAATTCCTAGAAGACTCGTTCTATTCCAAAGCTGCTTGCAATCACAATCCGGATCAGGGTTTCATTATATTTTTAAACACACAATCACCACCGAGATTTTTCGTCTATTAATTGTTTGCACATAAATTATATATACTTTGTTTTTATCAATGGCACCCATTTATTTCCTTTCTCGGGATCCCGTTCACTGTCTTGGCTGTCTTATCAGCTGTTTAAGTTCTAAAGCATACGGCTCAAAACTATACGAAATCTGTTGTCAGGCCGCCCGACTTACAGATGAACCCTTTGCGCAGAGTTCAGGCGAGGCCAAGACACAGCCCACATAACACTGATACTGGAACTACACACTCCGCACTCACACATACTATATGTAATATGTATATAGTCGGAACGAACATCCGCTCCATTCAGATTTGAGATTCATATTGCATATATGGTAGTATATAGACTGGGTCTTGAGCTGGGACGAGATACGAGACTATGAAAACGAACACGAGTTCCTTCGACATAGCGATAAGAATTTGGGACTACGAACTAGCTGATATCACACTCTATATAAAGACTTTAGCTCTATGTCGAGAACGGTTTTTTTTTGGTATTTGTTTGTTTTTTTTTTAGGTTAAACTGCGTTTTTGTTTGCACCTTTTGAGCTGTATCTTTATTGCGGGGTTTGTTTTTATCCACTGGTTCAGATGCACGCACACTCACAAAACAGCAGGTAGAGGGAAATCGAAGGAAAGCACTCAAAAATCACTCAGATACTTTTACGAACTCCGTTTCGTATCTTTTCGTATCTCACAGATGCACACAGGGCGCAGCAACTGCGTTATTTTCGTTTATTTATCGGCTATATTTATATACATATATGGTAGATACATTTTCCGCTGCAACCGTTTGTAGGACAACACATGGCACTTTTTTCGGCGATTTCCAAAATATTTTCTTACTATTATTATTAAGGAGAACTGTTACTTGGCTGTGGATAGACTGCAGTTTTGCTCACTTGTGTGCACACTTTTCTGCCCAGTTGCATTTCTGCTGACTGGCGTTTTGAACTGGGAATTTTGTTGCCTCGTTTTCATGTAATTGTATCGGCAACTCGAAGGCAAGAACCTCACGGGTAAACACTCTGTCACATGAAAGATACTCTTTTTATCTAGCTGAGGCTTTTCTTTACCGACTGAGCTGGCCAACAACAAGTCGAAAAACAAAAAATATAAAAGGTGACCCGAGAAAACTTGAGACCACACAATGCAGCACACCCGAGTGGATTTGGTTCCACTACTTGGATGTAGTAGCTCCACCACTTACTTCGTCGCTCAGAAGACGCAGGCAACCGCTAACGAGGACGTCCAATGCTCAACTGACTCTCGAGGAATGCCAGGCCGAACGATTCGATCGCTCGATCTTCGCTCGTTGAGTGAAACTCTCTACTCTGCGCTCAGTATCTGTATCTGCTGGTGTACGAGTATATTTTATGTTGTATCTGAAACATTATGAGAGAGCAAACGGATCTGGTTGGAGTATTTATGCCTTGGAGTTGGACTAAACAAAGCTTTCCAGTTGCGATGATCTTCCTCATTGAAGTATTGCGGCTTAATTGCCTCTCTCATATTTTCGTACGAATTCCATTAATTGCTCATTTGGGCGGGCAAATATTTGACCAGCAGTCGTCTCATAAGATTCGTCTCGAAATAAATGCTTTGGAAGCTGCTCTACTTTTGGCTTACTTTGTAGTTATTAGAGCTAGCGGGTTATCGCTGGCACTGCTGATAAGAAGGTTAATGTACCACAAACGCCGGCGCACTTTCAGTTTCATTGAAGAAACCATAATAGAGCAGTGAAATTTTGGAATATGATAGTTTTTTAACCTTTGGATCGTTTTATTTAAATCAAATTTAATATTTTCTATAAATACACAGACAAAATCTGAATAATAGTAACTTATGTAAATGCTGATAAAAAAAACTGTATAAGTATTTACTGTTGTCTACAGAATCTTTTTGGTAAACTCAACGAAAACTCAAGCACACATTTCCGGCTTGAAACTTTTAACTGTGGAACATATTGGTTTATGAATTGTATGGCTTAAAATCTTAAAATATGGATTACGTGCAGAAGACAAGGCTTACAAGGTTAAGAATCTGAGTTTTTAAAAACTATGTTCTGGTTTTCTTACCTTTTTATATTCTTTGAAATGCAATTTAAATCTGGGTGGCGCCACAAAAGTTCGGCCGTTTTAGAAACTTGAAATTAACTGCTTGCACTGCTTGCAAAAACGTTACCCAACACTAAAGTTGCGCGCGTTTTTTAAATTGAAGAAACTTAGTATCATATCTGAGTATTATGATTTAAGGCAATTTATATATTTATTTTAGTTAGTTAAAAAAATGGTCTAAGTAAAAATCCATTTAAATTCTGTGCAATATAGAGTGGTTTATTTTAATTTCTTTTGGAAATAAACAAGCAGATGAAATTTCATTTTCCAAAATGCTGAAGAACAAGATTGAAGCTAAATGGTTAGTAGAGTAGGAAGAATGCTAATTTCTTTAATTAAGAAGACAATCTGGCGTTAAAGGCACTTAACCAGCAGGGTTATTATTTCTCCTGCTCGTTCTCAATGTCAATCTTTATGATGTTGACCGTTGGCCCCGGGGAAGTACTTCGCGATTCGGGCAGTCCATTTTGATGTGCAGCTGCATCCACAATGCACTCATCGCTGCCGGTGGTGCTAATCGTAATGGTGGGTATATTATCCGACCAAATCGAACTCTGCGAGTCCTGGCGCATGGTGCGGCGTCGATGGGAATCGCTACGTTTGGGGAATGTAATTGGACCGGCCATGTCCAGTTCCTCTAGATCATCCATCGTGGCCGTAGGAGCAGTGGTTGATGTGGGAACAACTGGAGGCTTTGGTGGCTTTGTGGGGGGACGAGAGGAAGTGCTACTGCCAAAATGCAATGGTGCACTGGGCGTGGGAGATTCCGGTTCTGGAGTGGGTGGCATTTCCAGAGCTGTAGAGCTGGACACGCTGGACAATACTGATGGTGGTGGTGGTGGAGTGTAGGCTAAATAAGTGGGCGTCGTGGGACCTGGCGACTCATCCGAACCTTGTTGCTCGACATCATCCTTTTTGAGATTCACTGCCTCGCGAACCAGGGCCAACAAGTTGCCGATCTTTTTCCGGCCCTGACGCGAAAGGACAGACAATTGCCGCTGATGGTGACCCTGACCTTGGCTGGGAGTAGGTGAGGGCAGACTTTTTTCCTGTTCTTCCCCGCCGCCTAGCTCACTGTTCAGGTGCTGTTCCGTAGCAGGAGTGGCTACGTCCGTGTTCTTTTCCACACTCCGCTCGTCGAACTTGAACACTTCGGGCTCCGGCTTTGTAACCGCATTATTTGACTTGAATTTGTGCTTACGGAACTTGAACTTTCCCAAACTACCGCCGCCGCTACCTCCGTTACTACCCTTGGTTGTCGGCAAGGGTTTATCTTCGACCTCCTGCGGCGGTTTTTTTTCATCAACTATGTGGAATTTGCTTTTGGCCAGCGTAGGAGTTTCTGGTGTGGATTCCTCCGGAGTCTGTTCCACAGGCTCAACTGGCACGGTGGGTGTTTGCGGTGGTTCTGGGGTGGTAGGTGTTTCATCTTCCTCTCCACCCTGCGCCTTGTGGCGCCTCAGCAAACTGGCGCGGCGTTCGCTGACAATCCTTGAATTTGTATCCGGATCATGTTCATTGTCCTTGGGCGATTCATTGGGCGGCGGCTGCTGCTTGTGTTTGGTATCCTTTTTCTCTTTCACGCTTCCTCTGTCCTTGCGCTCGTGTTTCTCGACTTTGAATCGGCTCTTGGGATGGGTCTCCTTTACCGGAAAATTGCCAGTACCCGTAGAGCTAGTCCCAGCCACAATGGATCCTGCCCGTGCCCGCTCCTGCTTGGCAATCTGCACGATGTCCACGAGAGATGGTTTGCGGGTTCGCCGGATTTGCTGCAATCGCGACAGGCCGAACCTCTTGTCTTTGGCCTCCTCGTCGTGAGGCAAAGAATCCTGGTGCTCGGTGTCCGTGTCATCGTCATCCCGCCGCACAAACGAGTCCTCATCCGAGGTGGCAGAGCCCTTGCGCAGCGCCTTCTTCATGATGCGTGAGATTAGCTCTGAATGGGGGAAACGAAACAAATGACTTGTGAACTCAAATCTCTCTTCACTTGGCTTACCTTTCCGGGCTTGATTTTTGTACTCCTCCGTATCGAAATCTGGCGGTTGGGTAGGTGTAACTGGAGAGCTGGCCTCCAGGACTTTGCGCCACCGATTTGTTAGGGTGGTGGCAGTAGGTTCCGCCTGCTTGACCTCCGGCACCTTAAAGATCTTCTTGCGCTCCTCCTCGCGTTCCTTTTGGAGCTGGGTGCGCAAATCCTGATTAGCTTCTCGAAGAGCACCGGTCAGGGAAACCAGGTAATATATAATAAGGATGAGCAGGAGCAGCAATGGAATCACAGTGCTCGAGGAGGTTAGATAGTCCAGGGGCTCGTGGAGTTGTCTGGAAAGTTTCAATCGTGATAACATACCTTACCATTTATTCTAACAACTTACTTTGGAAGAGCATTTCTGGTGGTGTTCGTGATAAACTCAGCTATTCTGTTGTACTCCGAGAAGGGTCCACAATGCCAGGAGGGTCGCAGCCACACAATGGCATATCCCACTGGCAGAACGCAAAGGAACAACATGGTCAACAGCAGCGATAGGTAGAAATTGTTCGATTTCGAAGCTCTGAATGGATTACGGATTACAACGAGCTCCAATCACCAGATAAGACCACTTACTTGAACACCACCTCGTGCGGCACATTGCAGGTGAGCACTATCCAAGAACGGAAGTACATCATGATCATCAATTTGACCAGGTTGATGAGCACCAGGCCCGGCGAGAAGAATATGCCCATCCACACTTGGCCCTGGTTATTAATCAACGTCAGGATGTTCTCGGCTATCTTGAAGTCGCCGTACTGCGGTTCAAAACGAAAAACAAAGACAAAGCCTCGCATTAGTCACGTCGGACAAGCCGAAACCGGATGGGGTCCTCGGCTCACCTGGGGAAAGGTCTTCTCCATGTCCCAGCACCAGTTTTGATTGACATACCGCACGAAGAGGGCGCGCAGAAAGTCAATGCACAGTGGCGCCACAATGGACATCAGCTATATTGGGATGAGATAGGGATCAGAAATGTATGGCATGGAGTTTAATAAGCGCTTTGTAATGAACTTGGGTGGCGCTTAAAAGTTGCCACACGTAACCCGTGTCGTTGCATCTCCGTTGTTGTCCCATCTACAATTCTAGTTTATGGCTCATTTTGCCTTCTCGATTCTGTGGTCGAAATTCATGCACGAACACGTGCCCCAAGTTTGAATCGAAAACCGAACGAGATGGAGATGCGGACGGGAATACAGGTTGCAAACCCAAACCGCACATGACCAAACTCAATTCCCCATCGCCGCAGCATTTTGTTATGCGTAAAGCATAAATGCGTTTAAGCCCCGGCCCGTAACTTGCCTAATTTATGTGCTTAAATCGTTTAATAGAGATTATGTACGCCATGTCGGGGGAGCATAATCAAATCGGGCTCGAGACCCATGTCTTTATTTTTTCAGGGACTCTTTTTTGCTTGGACCGGAGGCCTACGCTCAGTTTACACAAATGTCGGACAAATGTTAAGTACGAAATAAAAGGGCAAGTAATCCCTGGATTGAGATGCCTTTGAAAAGTCTGAGCTAAGCTTGTCTACGACCAATAGGGTTATTGACTTGGCAGGATATGTACACCGAGTCCTTATCTCAGAAATAGCCAAAAGTGTCTGACTGACCTTGAAAACTTTAGCAATTCCATGAATTTGTTTACGATTAGACTGAAAGTTCACAGCCCAATGGGATGCCAATCGACACTCGACGTGGCAAATGGCCAAATAAAAGTTGGCATTCGAGGGCCAAAGTTCACAATCATGCTTATGGCTTATGTAAATTTTTTGACTGGAAATCGAAGAGCGCGCCCCAAGTTCCTGTTCCTGTTCCGGCTACCAGCTGCGATTCCCATCAGAGGAAAAGGACTCCCGAGAGCGATTATTTATGATAAAATGCTATTCGTTTTGCTTCCATTTTTGCCTTTTCTTTTTTTTTCAAATCTTTTGGCCTTTTAAGTCAAGTGGATTTTCGGTTTTGTTAGACGAGTGCAAAAAATTTGATTTTCAAAATTCTCATGACCCCGCCAAAAGATAGAACTGGGAGGAAAAAAAATAAACGAAAACAAAGAGTCCTCAAGTGCAGAAGCGGAAGACAAATTTTGCGTTAAATTTTCCGGACAATTTAGCTAAACGGGCTTTCACGCCCAGACAGCTCACTGTTACTCCCTTTTGAGTTCAATCATATTTAAGGCTAAATAGATTTTGATACAGAAGCAGTAGCTTCCGAGCTGGAAGCCCAGGGAAATTGATAGCAGCTCATGGTGATAAATTTGGTTTTAAACTGCGGCAAAAGGAGCACCCTCAACCCCACTCACCCCGTCAAAGACGATAACTTTCGAGAGCTCCTGGCCCAAGGATGTCTCCCAGCACATGGTAGTCAGATTGGTTTGTATTTGCTTAATCGCCAGCTGCACTTCCTTCAGACGCTTTTGCTTTCGCTCCAACGGAGTGAGTTTCACAGTGGTTAACTGTTTGGAGTCGCTACTCTGGGTTGTGCTATCCGAACTTTCAGTGGTGCTGCCGAAGATTTCGTCGCCCTCGGGGCATATGGTAATCACACAGTCCTCCAGAAACTCGCTGTCTCTATCATAATAGGTGGTACTCCCCTTCTCAGAGAAATTCACAATACCAACGTAATAAGGGGACTTTGGTCCTTCCGTGGTGGTGTACTCATCTTCTTCGGTGGTTGTGAAGCCACTACTACTACTATCATACGCGTTAGTGCTGCTCTCTGGACTTGTCGATTCAGTGGAACTCTCCGTTGTGGATGATTCCTCCTCGGTGGTGCTTGTCAGCTCTGTAGTCGTGGTTCGATATCTTCTTCTAGGCTTTGCAGTCGTTGTTGTAGTAGTACTTGTGGATGTGGTTTGCCTATATCGAAGGCGTTTAAGATTTTCCCATTCCTCTTTTGAAAGAATACCGCTCGGAGTTCTCTTTGTTGTAGTGGTGCTCGGTGTGGTTTGTCTGAAGGGTGGCCAATTGATGGGCCACCGATTGGGTGTGGCATTTCCCGCCTCGGTGGTTTCTCTCAGTTGGCCTCCAGTGACTGCGGAATCGTTACGATGTCGCCTGCTATATTTGCTGGCAAAGAAAGGTGAATCACTCAATGCCCTCTTACTGCGATTCTTCGGCTCTTCCTCATCAATTTGTTCTAACACTTTAGCCAGCGGATCATCTGCCTGATCAGTGTTTTCCTGATCATCGAAATCATCAATTTCTGGCGGTTCCGACGAGTAATCTGTAATATCGGAGTAGCTATAATTTTCCGGTGCATCTGATGTTGCATCTGAAGCGGAAGCTATGGGTTCATCGCTGCCATAATCGTAGGAGCCGTCATCATCGCCAGTGGTGTAGAAGAAGTTGTCATCTGTCTGGGACTTTTCAGTGGTGGTTGTGGTTGTAGTGGGTTTTATGGTGCTACTGGGAGGTGAAGCAGTAGTCTTAACAGTCGTTGCTGCTGTGCTCAATGTGGCAATATTGATAGTTGAGTTTGCGATTTCACTATTAGTTGGTGATGGCTTGCTAGTGGAAGCTGCTGTTGTGTTATCAATTTTGGTAGAGGTGGTTAATAATGTGGTTGTTGTTAGTGCTCCTGTAGAGGTTCTTTCAGTCGTGGTGGTTGCCTCGGTTGTTGTTGGCGGGAGCGTTGAAGTTGTCGACGGCGGTAAAGTTGTGGAGGGAGGGAAAGTTGTCGGGGGTGGTAAAGTGGTCCAAGGTGATGTTGTTGTCGTCGTAGTTGCCTCTGTGGTTGTCCAAGTACTCAATGTCGTGGGTGGTATGGTGGGCAATGTTGTGGGCAATGTTGGTGGGACCATGGCTGGCGTTGTCAGGTTGAGAACCATCAAAGTAGTAGCCAAGTTCTTGGCACTGATGATGTTGCGTCCTGGTTTTGAGCATTTAACTGTCTTGTTGTAGCACTTAAGACGTTGCAATGTGGTGGAGATTAAAGCGGCAGCAGCTGTGGTCGAAAAGGAGCTGCCATTATCGTCACCCCAAGATGCACTTGAGGTGGAGTCATCAAAAAGGCCATCTGATGTACTCTCACTATACAGCGAAGTCGTGGGGGTCATGGCCCGCAGAGCTTCAATCGAACTTAGCAGATTCTTCAGCTCCATGGTATTTGTTTCATTCTCCAATTTTAACATCTGCAGCGGTTTCTCTTTGCTGTTTATCTTGTAGATGAAGGAGAACATCAGAGAGTACAAATTCAACATGTTCAGGATCATAATTCTGAAACGTAAAAGCTATTTAGATATACAGTTCCATCTCAATTAGCATTTTATTTTTACCGTGCCAATTGCAATCGCAGCTGCTGCCTGGGATGCCAGTTCTCAAACAAGCCCAGAGCCTCGAATATCATGGGCAGGAAAAAGGAGAGCAGAGTCATGGTCACGTTCACTGCATTGCGACTCAGCCAGTTGTCGTGCTTGGCCAAATCCTCAGAGCTGTAAATAAAGGGAATTACACAGAGAGGAATACATTAAGAAAAGGAAAATTCCTGCTTGTATGTTCCAATTTCCTTTACGTGAAACTTTATAATTAAACAATTTTAAAAATAAAGGAAAACCAATGATAACTATCAATGATTATTATTAAAAGTAAATAAGAATTTTTTGAGCTTTCTTTTTCCATTTCCCCAATCCACTTACTGATTGACCAACAGCACCACCGTGGCCCCCGACAAGGCCAGCAGTCCCATTACCAGGATATTGACCAGTATTCTCTGGAGTATCACCCGCCAGCTGAAAGGACACGGCGCATCGATTATGGTAAGTAAATAGCTTCAGTTGGCCGCGACTTACTTGCGATTATCCTTCTTCTTCTCAGCCTCCTCCAGTAGGGCCTCCTTGAAGCCAACCACCACGGATGCGATGCGATTGTGGGCCGTCTCCGCGTGTCCTATGGGAGATGGAGATGCAAAAGTTGTGTCGTTAGAGAACTGGCCTGGCCACTTACCAATCATAAAGTCCCAGCCGGTGAAGAGCTTCCACGAGAAGACGCATTCGTCGTCCTTCGAGGAAAGTTTCGAGTTGCGCGAGTTTTCCGCCATCCTGTCGACAGATCGAGAAAAAGTTTAAGCCTTATTTTCCGCCTCTGTTTAACAACAAGACATAATTTGTGCTCAAATCCCGACAATCCCCGTTTTGAATCCCGGATAGCATTTGCAGATTGGAATAATTCACGCACGCCGAGCACGTGCTCCGTAAAAGTGGCGGAAAGGTCAGTGCCGGCTGTTCACTGTTGACATTGCTACTTTGTTCAATTACGAAATCAACATAATGCCGACAAAGCCATTAAAGCGAGTCAGACGCCCAACGGTCAAAATGGCGTTTTGCCATTTCCGTTTCCTCCGCCCCCGCCCGCATTTGCACGTGTCTGGTCGTGTGCGTGCGTAAATCATAATGGCCAATGCTTTTGCGCTCCTTTTTCCTTTGCCATTCGAAGGGGCACGAAAAGTTTATCTGGACACCCCCAAAAACACGCCTTATGCCCAAGATTTGTATTATTTAATCAGCGCTTCAGTTTTGTTTAATTAATTAACGAGCATTCCGACAGTTAGTTTGCTTTTTGCGGCTTCGATGACCAGGGATTTAATGAAGTGCCTACCCAACACTGGGGCCCCACATTCCCTTGACCCCTTGTCACTATGCCCCACTCATACTCACTTCCTCAGCGTGGCCACAAAGCTGTAGATATAGACCAGAACGGCGGTAAGGAAATATGCTAAGGGCAGCTTATATCCGGACGTGCTAATGCCGGATGTGCTTGAATAGTAGCTGGGAGAAAGACAATGAGAATAGAGATGATATAAGATGATATGGCCAGCAATTAATAGACTAATTGAATTCATAACCAAAATAAAATAACCAAATGCTTATCTTGAAGATTTTATATAGGTTTTCTAGGTCTCTGAGTACGTCTTATAAGTAGCCACATCGTCTTACCCATAAAACATCGGTGAATATTTCAGGTATCCCTCGAATTCCCAGAATGTAAAAAGGTTGCCGGCAACCCGAGCCTCCGGATCGGACATCATTTTCCTCGGATCCGTTTCGCCGTGTTTCGTGGCAAAGTACTGAAGTAAAGCCAAGCGGAAATATGAATGTGTAAAACGAATTGGCTACTTTTTCAGGACACTCACCTCGGGGCCAATGACAAAGGCGACCAGCGGAATGGCAATCATGATATTGACCCACATAAGCCAGCGCAGAAATGTAAAGTAGGAGGCTACGCCGGAGCCGAAGTGCGATTCGATTTCCTTGATGCGCAGCTCCCAGGGTATGAGGACGGTAAGAAAACTGGTCGTCTCTCGTTTCCAGTGCCGCCATCTCTGAGGATAACAGTAAGGGAAAAGGATTTATGTCTCGGAGGAATTGCAGGCTGCAAGTTCGTATTTTAATTGGTTTTCCAGCGAGAATGCAGAGCAACCAAGCACACATAACTCCGTGAATTATGCGAGTGCGGATTTATTGAATGTCCGTCCCGGGCCGGAAAGTGGCCCATAAATTGTGTAAACATAAATATTTTTTGCATGGCTTGGTGCCTTGAGCTCGCCTTGGGCGCCGTTGCATTCCGCATTCTGCAGGCGTTTCCGGCCGGGGGGTGGGGTGGAAAAAAAAGGCGTACAAAATCACTTACTGCCGCCATTAAAATTTTAAACCTCGCCCACAAGTCCCTGGTGCTGCGTGACATGGCGAATCGCTCCTGGAGCGCGCCTTCGTGGCGTGCCACATATGTTTTGGCCTGTCAACACATCCAAGGGCGGCCAGATCCGAAAGTCCAAACATCATTAAAAATGCCAGGGTGGAGCGAAAGATGGGAGATAAAGAGCGGTGTGTTGAAATCGAAAAGTTTGGCTCAGCTTTTGATGAGTGTTCCGGGAGGATTGTCAGGATGGCGAGGGGAGGTCGTAACATTCTCAACGACCTGACAAGCGGCGTGAAAATGAACGCGCCCAGTTTTTGGGACCAAACATCCCCCATCCAAACAAATCCTCCCCAAATCCACGCCCATCTTAAAGCCAATAATGGCTTTAGCACCCACCTGCCGAACCAACTTGAGCTTCTTGCGGATGGGCCATGGCTGTAGCTTCACCGACTGTATGACCTCCTTGTGCAGGCGGATGTTCTCAAAGATTTGCTCTTGTGTGGACTCCTGATTGGTGCCCTCCTCTGCAAAGTGAAACGAAAGGCACTGCCAAAGTTAAAGCAAAGCAAACAGATTACACATACGCCCAGTATGCCGCCACGCCATCAAAACAGGCCGCACGTAGCATGAAAAATTACAGAAAACTGGCCCCCAGACGTTGATTAGCAGCCACTGGAGGACCGAGTACCGAAAACCGAATACCAAGGCACCGCCTCCATCTCGTCTGCTCGTTAACTAAGCGAAATCTGTTTTGGACACTTATGGGGGCTGGCACTTGCCTGAACTTGTCGTATAGACACTGGAGCGTCGCCGCTCCACACTATCCAGGACGTGATCCATTGGACTGGATGCTCGTCGCGAACTCCGGCTGCCACGTTTGCCCCGATAGCCGCGCACACTGGCACGTCTCTGCATTATTGCCGATACGGAAATTGTGTAGCTCTCCTCATCGTCAATGTCGCAGCCGCCGCCATCCTCGATTCCGATTCCTGGTGGATACTGGCCAAACTGGGGCTCGTGGTGGCTGCTTTCGGCGTCGCTGCTCTGGTTTTGCAATGGAAAATCTGTACGCGTATAGAGGAGGACATTAAGGTGGCTATTTTATATTTTATGCTTGCTGCAAGTTTAATTTGGATTTGGGCAAACTTCGATTTAAAACAAACTGATTTATAGTTATAAAGAAAATATAAATTGTTTTTTATATTACATACCGTTCAGTTCGTAGGATCTATGGTCCTCCTGTGATGCAGCTCTTTAATATGAATTAAAAATACAGAGAGCCAGATAGAGTCCACAGACTAACATTATCCCAGCAACTAGAGCACTCACCTTCTGCCTCTCTGTCCTTTGTAGAATTCCCTCTTGGCATCGGCGCTGCTCTGCATTTGCCAGCCACCTCTATCCAAGTCGCATGGCGGTGCCCAGGTCACAGATAATTGATGGGGCGAAGTGACTCCCGAGTTGTTCTACGAATTGATGGTGGAAAGCTTAGCTCAACTTATTTTCAAGTGCTGTTCCGGGACAGCTAATTACTCAAATCACACCGTCCGTCGTTCTTTGCGTGTAGAGAAACTTTCACTCTTAATTGCTTATTTATGAATTTCACTTCTAAGTAATCTATGGGTAACTTCTAGTTAGATCTCTTTTCATGCTCTCCAGGTAAATCCTTTTAAGTCAGCAATTTGTGCTTCTGATTTAGCTAGTTAACCACCGTAGCGCTTTGGAGCAGCCTTGTGCGCAGACTGAACGGCTTAGCTGGCTGACCAGGCCAGCAAGGCGCAAAAGACCATCATCCTAAAGGGGACAGCGACCAACACTATCGCCAAGGACCTCACACAGACAGGTGGAACGAGCGAACCAGCAAGCTAAAGTTAAATTTTTTCTAATAATGAATGAATATGAATGAAGAAGCGGACAGAAGGGACAAAACACCCGCCCCGCCCGATGGGCAACTTATCAAAGCCAAAACGTGCCCAAAACCCACACAAACACTCTGAGCGGCGCCATGGAATTTACATGGACATGGGCCTGAAGGGGTCGAAGCGGGGATGGCAGGGCGAGTGGCTGACTTCCTCGCCCAGTTGGAACGAAGACGAATGAGTGTAAAAATCGCTAGCGGCATGTGATAACAACGCCGTATCCGGGCGTAACCAGCTAGGACTTCGAATGTCCATTTAGATGGTGTCGTGGGCGTTTCAATGAGTGTGTGTGTGAATGTGTGTGTGGGTATGCTAGTGTAACGGTGCTTGATATTGAGTCACCTTGTATTCTTGGCCCGGGCCATGTAAATGAAAATCAAACATGCAAGGGTTGATAAAAGAAAATCGCGAAATTCTACGGTTTTCCCCGGTCTTATCCTCTTTTTCTTTTTTTTTTTTGCTTTCTATTCTGTATTTGTGTTTTTGTGATTCAGGGGAGCGCCCACTATTGAAATACTAGTATATGTTTTGGCGGTCTCCGTTGTGTTTTGTGTTTCGCTTTCACTTTCTCTGATTTCACTTTCGTCCCTTTTAATTAAATGGATTTCTCGGCTGGCTTTAATTAACATCAAATTTATCTCTACGCCCACCGCGCACGTGTAGCATAATGTTTGGCGATTATGGGTTCATTACCCGCTGTGCCAGTGGCCTAGTCCTAAATCTGAGAATGTTCCAGGTTCAGGTAAACTTGAGCCAAAGAAGTTCAATGCCGCCAATGGACCCGATGACCTAGTAAAATAAATATCCACTCCTTTTTGTAGGCCTAAGTGGGTTTCCATGTTCGACTGCAGTTTTCGCGATTTCGCCATAAATCTTAGGGCCCTAACATGGCCGAAGGCGTTGGTCGCGGAATGTGGGTCAACTATACAGAATATATATATTAATTTATAGTGACATACAAAGTAGAACCGAAAGTAACAAAAATCGAGGGATGCACATTCATCAGTTGATGCGGCACACGTTGCTCTCGCTCTTCGATCGCCTCCATTTGTTGCGGAACTCACGGCGACGCAACCTCATGGCCTGAACCTCCGAGGACATGGTGTCCGTGGTGCTGCCCAAGTGGAGACGTTCGGAACCGAAGCTATCCATGCTGCAAGAGCGACGGCATATGTGCGCTTTCGGCATATATTGCTTTCGGCGGCAACCAGCGTTCTCTTGATTATTTTCGATTATCTCACGTGCGAATCGAGCCATCACCTTCTGCTTGTGGTGACGTCCCCACAGTGGTCCATGGGCACAGTTCTCCCGCGTCCAGCGACGAGCCTCACGACATCCCACATATATACTCTGCATGCCGTTGGGCCTCCTATCTACCATGAAGCCATGATTGCCCAGTTGACCGAAACCCAGATCGAAAACATTACGACCCATGGCAAAGGGATTGGGTCCGTCTTTGTTCTTAAACTTTTTCGGGCCGACGGCCTCCATGGGCTCTTTGGTTTCCTGATAGAAGCGACGATCCTCCGATGTACAATATAACCAGGATTCGAAACGTGGCGGGCCACTATCATTCATCTCAAATTCCAGAGGCAGAGAATCATTGAAGTGAATTTCATCAATCGAGGTCAGTCTACCGTGTCTATGCGTCACTTGGTAGGTAAGGCCAGAAGGATCCGGCATTTGAATGGTGCCTCTTCCGTGGAAGCGATTATTCAGAAACTCTCCCGTATAGCGAGTTCCATCGGGAAAAAAGTAGACACCCAAGTCCTGCATGCCCAACTCATTCATGGGGCCAATATATTTGGATCCACTCATTAGTATTTCGACCTGATTGGTGGCAGAGCTTTTCATCTTTTGCTCCATTTTCACTTTTACAACTTTAGTGTTTTGGGTACCGAAATGAAAATATTGCCTATTCTTTAAAAATTTTGAAAGTTGAGTGATTATTCAACGAACTGTTGGTTGATAAGTACAAGTTGCAAACTACTTTTTTATAAATTTATCCAAATAATTACAACTCTCAAGATAAGAAAACAAATTATGCAAATGGCCAACTAAACTTAGCTTAATTACCCACCCGAGGGAATTACTATATAAACCACATAGCAATAACCAGAAAGTAACAAACTTTCCAAAAATCATGAAGCTGTTGGTAGTGGTCTTGGCCCTGGCTGCCATCTCCTTAGGAACTGCTAAGAAACTACCCGATGATCCTGATCATATTATCACCAATGGAAATCAAGCCTATGATGGGCAAGCGCCCTATGTAGTGGGCATGGCCTTTGGGCAGAGCAACATCTGGTGCAGTGGAACAATAATCGGCGATACTTGGATCCTAACGTCATCTCAATGCTTAACTGGCAGTTCCGGAGTAACCATCTATTTTGGAGCCACCCGGCTGAGCCAGGCCCAGTATACGGTGACAGTGGGCACCAGCGAGTACGTTACCGGAAATCAGCATCTCGCCCTGGTTCGTATTCCGCGTATTGGCTTTAGCAACCGTGTTAACCGGGTTGCTCTGCCATCGCTAAGGGATCGATCCCAGCTTTACGAAAACTGGTGGGCCAGCGTCTGCGGATGGGGAGTTACTACCTTTAACAATGGCCTAACCGATGCACTGCAGTGCGTCGATCTCCAGATTATGCCCAACAACGAGTGCTCGGCTGTCTACGGATCTACTACGGTTTCTGATCAGATTCTCTGCACCCGCACTCCCAACGGCAGGTCCACTTGCTTTGGAGATGCTGGCAGTCCCCTGGTCACCAAGCAAGGATCCACCGTTGTGGGGATTTCAGCTTTCGTGGCTTCCAACGGTTGCACCTTGGGATTGCCTGCTGGCTTTGCCAGGGTCACAGCTGCACTGGATTGGATCCGTCAAAGGACCGGAATCTATAACTAAAGGCTCAAGTAATAGCAGAATAAAGTATGAAATCTCTAAAACTGCACATCAAATTTGTTTCAAACTTTTTTTTTTCAAAAAAATTTACATTTTTAAAGGAATAATAATGAGGATTTACCGAATTTATTACGAAAATATTTATATTATATTTTTACCATTTTTGGCCTTGTTATGGCATAGCCATGCTATGTTAACTTACTGTTAACTGCAATATCGCACTTTGGGGTACCTGTAAGTCCCAACTGGCTTTAGCTCTTTACTACACGACTAGGGCTCTGGTGACCATCCCTAAATCAGGTTAAGTCATTCTATGATGAGTGTGATTCTGTAAGTGAAGTGTTTGGAAGTGATATGATGGAACCTCAACACATTGCTGGTACCTGGACTCCACGAGGATGCAGTGTTCATGGATTTTTTCAGAAATACATATTCTGACATACATATAAAGTAAAATTTGGTAAGTGACAAATTTATAATATTTATTTCATAAGCAGAGCTTCAATAGTCTAAGGCTTAGTTAAGAACACCCTGCTGTGATCACTCCCAGTCACGCGTTTGTTTTTTTTTTATCTTTTTTAGACTACAGCCACTGGGAATTTATGGAGTTTATGGACCACCCACACGGAGATGCTTCGCTACTCCCCATTTCTACGCTGCAAAGCGCTGGAATCCGAATTCTCATCGGTGGTCATCAAGCTTATCTCTTTGCCAGCTGAGTACATAGCTTAGACATTACCTATTACTGAAATTGTTCATATATTTTAAAATTTTATTTGTTATCTTACAAATAATTTTAATTCACTCCAGAGACTGGTGTTAACTATAATTTGAAATTTAAAAACATATATGTACATACATAAACACATCAATCTACAGGTCTATCTATAACTCAAATATTGAACGCGTCATGTCCAAGTAACTATTGTGGCGAATAAGATTCGACTGGACGACGTTTACGTTGTCCGCCGCCCGCTTTTGCATCATGGTGACGGCCGAACGATAGGTTTCTGTTAAGTTAAGGGGTAGTTCATCCTCTCCGAAGCTATTCGACTGGCAGCTGGAGGCACCTCCCGATTCCGGATTGCGCACATCCGAGGTGCTAGTCCACTCACGGGGTTCTTCTACCTTCATCATTTTGGCACAAGGATGAAGCTTCCTGTATTCCTTCTGATCCTGCTGTTTCTTATGTAGCATCTTTGCGTAGGCTCGAACGCACATTTCAGTTTCCCATGCGGGATCATCGGCGGGAACGTGATGCCTCCTAGGCGTTTCCAATGGCTCTTTTGAATGGCTACGCGTCTTGGTTAGCTTATGGAAGTAGCGTCCCCTATCCACCTGGCCATTTGGCGCATAAATGTCCGTTTTTCGTAACTGGGACTGTTCTGTGGCCAAATTGTTGGCGATAATGCGGCGACAAAAACTAGATGGTGGTTCATCTATATGAGCGGTTCTAGCCTTTCGGCAATGACGCTTGATGAAATCCTTATCCTTTTGACAACCCACGTACATGGCACCGTGAAATGGACCAGGTCGGTCCGTCATCCAGTTTGTCTTACTGTTGTAGATACCCTCCTCGACATCGTAACAGTCCTTGGGGATTTCTCTTGGCAGCATTTTTGTCGTAATGAAGGCAGTGGGTCCCACTGGCTGTTGGCCATAACGACGCTCGACGTGATAACGTCTATCGCTGGGCGTAAGGTAGTCCCATTCATCACAGTCAAGCTTCGTGCCAGTAAACCTGCCTGCAACATGTAGACCGTCGGAGAACCACATGTCCTCCACTGTCACCAATCGGCCATTTTCGAATACACCTTTGACCGTAAAGCGGTACGGCTGAGCCAGTCGCAAATGGCCAAACCCGTGGAACTGTCCCTGCTGGAATCTTCCGCGATACTCACTGCCATCAGGATAGCGATAGCTTCCGAATCCGTCCATCACACTCACAACCTTGTCCCAGGCACCCTCATAACTGCTGCGCGTGATGAAGTGCCTCTGTTGGGGCTCCGCATATTGCTGCGACATTTTTTTTGGAGCTCCTGATTTTTGGTTAGAGGAATTTTGTGTGTAGTCGAAGCAACCAAACCAACTCGAACTGACAAACTCCTGACCTACTCGGCCTAGCCTGGCTTGTTGGCTTGTTGAGATTACGCATCAGCTTTATGACTAAATAAATGTTTGCCTCCACGCCACACACTTGACCCCTTCCCTCTCCCTTAACCCACCGGTCGAGTGGTCGAGGGTGTCCAGGGTGTGTCCACCGCATCCACTCGGTTTTAGCCATTGTCGCATGTCTGGCCTAATGAACATTGGGTTACCCTTGTGCCCTGCAGCAGAGTGGGGTCCCTCGAAGTTTGTGATTTGCAGCTACCTGCTGCTTGAATTGCCGAGTGGTTTAACTTGTTTATTAACACCCATAAAGTAGAAACCTCCTGTGATCTGAGATTTTGCATGCTTATTTTAAGGGTAACTAGTTGGGCGTATTTGCAAAATTATTCTAATTAAGTTGAAGTTTAGCTAGGAAAACCACTTGATTTAAGTTTGGTTAATTAGGAATTCTTACGACTAACAACCAAGGCTTGGCAGACATTGCTCACAGATCGTATAACAAAGCACGCCATAGCAATGCAGACTTTAAGTCCGGTTAATACAGATTTTTAAGTGAGCATGTTTTGAATGAATTGAACTTTTGGCTTAACTTGTTTTTTTTTATGATAGCGTTTTATGGCCCCTACTGTTTTATCCTTCTAGTCCTAAGATACCAGTCTACTGACGGGTGTAAAAAATGATTTTAACAGCCAACTGGGTCTCACTGCATTGCTTGACCTGACCAAAAGCGAAAGCCAGTTAAGTGCGATTTGAGTTTATGGCTATTGGCAATGGCAGCACTTGCTGCAGCCATATGCTGTCCTGCCCCGTCCTCTGTCCAGTGCACATTTCTTGGATATAGCCATTCCATAGAACGTTGTCGTTGACCAGGCCAAATCGTAAGCACTCCCGGGTGGGCCGTAAATCATGCTCACTTACCTCACTGTTGGCGCCAGTGGCCATGTTGCTGTTGTGGCCATTACTGCTGCTGCTGCCCACGCAGCGGAAATCGACGGAACCACCTGATGAGCGTCGCGGCTTGCCAATGTCCAGGCGGAGAATTCCCGGCTTGGGTCGCCGGGGAGCCGCGGACGGTGGGCTTTGTATGGAGTCCGAGTTACCACCAAGCCCCGGAGCTCCAGCTCCAGATGGTTCCTCGTCGTTCTGCATGGCCAAAGGTAGCTGTGGAAAAATGCCAACCGAACAAACGCACACACATGCACACAGACACACACACGTAGGAAACGCGATTATCTACCGCGCACACGTCCGCCGTGCAGCGCCAACTCGAACTGACTACATCCGTGTCCTGGCCAGGACTTTGAAGCAACAATTACGCGCGCAGCCACGGGCACTGGAAATAAAATGTGAATTAAGCGCGCCACCCACGCGATAAGTGTCAATGAATGTGCCATATGTAAGAGTGTGTGTGTGTCCATTTGCCCCGTGTCCTGTGAGGATGACGTTGGACAGGACACGCGGCAATTTCAACTGCTTCTCCTGACTGTCACCAACTGGTCTCACATGACACAAAGTGAACTTCCTGCTTTCAGGGTCACCGCGGCCTACCTCTGTGTAATTATGTCTGCCGCGGCCCCAAAAAGTGTCAACAGCTCGACCCCAAAAAAAAAAGCACAAAATATCGCATGTCGCATTCGCCATGTGAAAAAGCGCCATTTTTCATTTTCACTTTTCATTTTTATATTTTGCGCCTTCCATTAGTGCGTTGGCTTGTGTCCTTAATTATGAGCGCACAAAAGGTGCCTTCACTTTGTTTTCTAATTGTGATATCCAGCACTGAGGGGGTGGATACGTTTTATGATTGAAAACTATTCAATATATTTTTTATTTTTTAATAGTCTTAAAAACTTACCTTCCTACATAACAGCCAACTGCTATAAATACTTTTACCCAGATAGCCAACATTCCATAGAGCTCCCACATAAATACTGACGAGAGCTGAAAATATATGTGCCTCCCCAGTGGGGGGTATTACCAAGTCGATCCAATTCCGGCTGCGTAGATGATATCTCTCCTCTACGACGCTCCCACTTGGCCAGAATGCGCTTGTTAAATGGCAGAGCCATAGCATACGAGCCAAGCCCACCTGCTGGGCTGTGCTCCTCCGGCACGATGTCCTCGCATATCCGTGTCCTGCCCCTGCTGATATGCAATGCCTTTCTATTACATGCAAAGCGCGTTAAATTAATTGAACTGTAAAGTGTCAGCAGCAGCAGCAGCAGCAGCAGCAGAAGCGCTGGCTGTGGCAATGGCAGGAGCTGGATAAGGACATGTAGCCCAGCATGTTGCATTTAATTTTTATTATTTTCACTTTATTCTATTGCGTTGAACCAGAGCAACTAATATTAATTCAACTTGGGTATGCTAGGCTAAAGTAGCTTATAAAAAAGTTTTCCTATTTGTCGTAGTGTATGTGTGGTAATGCTTGGATGTGTGAGTGTTTTTGTTTGTGTATGCGATGTATTCACGTGTGTGGGTATGCGTGTCCTGGTTTATGCTTAGTACAAATTTCAGTTTCAGTCTCAAAAATCGTTTGCATAAATTAACTAAAACCATTTTACGTAAATTAATTTGTGTTTCTCTTGGATCTATAAATTTCGTACCTAAATTGCAAAATGTCATAAAATCGTTAGGAAAATCGTCTTTTCATTGTGATGCCCGGGCGGTAAACGGAAGAGCTAGCAAATAATGCAATAAAAACTCGTCGGAGTTTGATGATGATTGAAAACCATTTGGATGGCTTTAACTTCACTCAAATTTGAATTGCAAAATTTCCCTTACCCCCTATGATTGTCACAGTGTTTCGCAGATGTATCCGCAAATTTAACTAACCTTAACTTATCTGGTTTTACTATCTGTAACTTAACCCATCAAATTTGAAGTACAATCTGTTGGCTGTACA
This sequence comes from Drosophila eugracilis, assembly GCF_018153835.1. Classification (NCBI taxonomy): domain Eukaryota; kingdom Metazoa; phylum Arthropoda; class Insecta; order Diptera; family Drosophilidae; genus Drosophila; species Drosophila eugracilis. The sequence goes on along the minus strand of NW_024573038.1, from coordinate 5,682,574 downwards.
ACACCTTCGTTGCTATCTAACTAGTATGTATCTAGTATCCTAGCTACCTTACGAACCCTCCTTTTTTATAGCCAACAAATCCTCATAAATTTCCAGTAAATCGCTTATACGCCACGTATGCCGCAAGTTCGGTTTGCACTTCCCAGCAGCAGCTGACTTAAATTTATAGAGTTACCCCAATGAAAAAAGAAAAAACAGGAAAGGAAAGGGACTGCCAAGCGTAAAAGTAGAATCGATTTATGCATAAAAACGGTGAAGCTGGCAAAAATTTATGAATATCAAACATTTGATCTTTTTGGCTTTTCCTGGCTGCAGGAAAAGCTCCTTCCTGCGTTTCCTGCTTTTCCCCAGCTTTTTCTGTTGTCTCTGCTGCTGGGGCACTTTCCCCTGTTTGCTTAGCTTAATAACCAGTTTTTCTCATACACGAAAAGTTGGTCAAGTTAAGCAGTAAATGCTCTTTTGGCTTCTGGCAGTAGGTGCTGTAGTAGGGGGGCTACGTGGCGTATGATTAATGTGCGTGGTTTGTTCGCTTAATGAATTTGGCTCTCACTATGGGCTTACTGGCCAAAATACTACCATTCAGTTAATACTTAAATACACATTGAGCTTACGTTTTATGCTCGCTAATTGACTTATGTCCTATGCCTGTTGCATGGCATCTCAATGAGCATGTCGTTCGTTCCACTTCGTTTGGGTTAATTTGGTCCTTTAGTCTATTGGTTTTCGTACTAGCTAGAGTATGCCTATGGAAATATATCAAAAAGAACCTACACTTAGGGCTATGCTAAAAACTCACTTAACAGCTAATAAACGCACACATTACGCAAATGCGAGGGCTGACCTCAGAACGTTGTCACTTTGCCCAGACGCATGCCGAGCAATTTACGACGCTTTTTGGCGCTCAGCTTTGTCCAAATGGTGCTGCTGCCCTCCACCAGCAGAAATTCATCGCATAAATCATCCGTCTCCTTGGCGATGCCGCCGTAGAAATGATCCTCCTGATACTTCTCCGAACGGGAATCGCCGGAAACGAAACCGCTCTCCGGACGGGACAAGGAGGCGGTGTGCCAGGGAAGCTGCTGGAACCATCGTGCCACTTTCGCCGTCGACGATAACTGTGGGAAACGGAAAATCGGTGGGTGTGGTAAAGCATAAAGCGGGGCGAATAAGTAAAGTCAGTGTGTAAATTTATGCAAATGAGTTATGTGCGCAAATTGCTGCCCACCAGCGAAATCCGTAGGCAACAGGGAGTACAAAAAAAAACATCGGAAAAAAACGAAAAACCAACTACCGAGTAGAGTGAAAAATGGCGACACTTGTTTTTGCTGCTGTTTCTTATGCCACGGCATCGTTTTTCATTTATCCAGGGTGGGAAATTCATATACTGACCGTCCCAAGGGGCGGATGCTTAATGCGCTTAAAAGTATGCTGCATGTTTTTGTCGGAAAAGTCATTAGGGAAATTGCTCAGCCTGGCGTTAACTTTCAATTATTAACGATATCACGAGTACATGAGTGTGTGTATAAGCGTATAGAAAGAGTCGCCAAAGGTTTTTTTACATTATTATGCGATTTTTATTATTATTTCTGTTGTCTGCCGTTCATTTTTGCCGCCTGCATTCCATATTCAACTGAATATTTGAAATTGTAATTTACATAAACCTCTTGCCGGGCAACTAATTAATGCATTTCACATGATTATTGCATTTTTGCTGGTATAGCCCATGCGGGTCACGCATAAATTGAATTAAAATACAACAATTTACAAAAATAACAGTATCGAACTTAATCAGTTTAGACTAGACTCATTAGCTTAAACACTAGGTGTATGGATATAGATTTCATTTAGGGGAGACAAAATACTTTCAAACGATTATTGTGAACTTGAGTAAGTTACTTCGTTGCTGATATGCTAAGATTATGTTTCACAAATACTTTTACTTAAGGTTTCGCTGCTGGCCCGGAAAATTAACCAAACTCCAAAAGGGTTATTAACTTTGACTTTGGCACACTTTGAGCTAGAAGATAATGCTAAATAGATACGATATATATATATATAATATTTATATATTTTACACTTAGTTAGACGTTGAGCTGGGCAAATAATTGGCACATTAAACGCTCTGCTAGGACACCTAAAATGCAAAACTAAAGTAGGGTTTTTCTCCTAAATTAATACTGTTACACCCATCATTCACTCGATCCTCATGCTCTCTTTCTTTCTTTCTCTCTGATTCGTTTAACCTATGACCTGGTCCATATGGAGTTTTCTCCTATTTGGTGGTATGCCTGGCCCAAGTGGTCCTCTGCACCTGGCTCATCATCTGGCTACGATTGGGTACCTTCTCGCTGGTACTTCTGGTTATAAAGCTAGGCGTGGCCGAAAGCTTCCTTTGGTGACCCGCCTCGTCGGTGACCCTCAACAAAACCGTATTGAATCGTGTATCCCGACTGCTGCTACTGTTGCTATTGCTATTATTGTTGTGGTTCTGGTTGCCATTGCTGCTACCAGGACTTATGTTGTTATTGCTGCTCCTCAAACGTGGTGAGGAAGGCGAGTCCAGGGTTGAGGAACTGCGACTGGTATCTCGGGTGCTAGTCGATCCTCCGCAGGCCAGACCAGCCAAATTGCCATTGGATACCGCCGCCTTAAGTTGTTCCTCCAAATTATTCAGATTCTGCTCGATGCTCATGCGTATATCCTCATTTAAGGACGAGCTCCCGGCAAACGAGTTCCGATTCATGGTACCCAAAGGGGAGGGCGTCAGAGTTCCGGTGGCCGCCGGTGAGGTGAGGAAATTGAAACCTCCAGCTCCGCCAGCATTGTTATTCGGCGTGGCCGGTGTGCAGGACAAGGGGTTCACGTAGAAATATGAGTTGTGCCCGGAAGCCGCAGGCGTTTGCTGGCTCTGTCCTGGATTCGCGTTTAAATTCAAGGCCTGCAGGCGATTCAATAGCTCCTGATTAACCTGGAACAGATCCTTGGACAAGGCATCCTGTTGCTGTTGCTGCTGCTGCTGTTGCAACTGATTGCTGATGCTCTGCAGGGCGCTCATCGAGGGATACGGGCTGCTGGCCCCAGCAACGGGCGGCGGCGTGGCCGGGGTCGGTAACGCTGCTGCAGATTGTTGTTGCTGCTGCTGCTGTTGCTGCAAATTCTGGAGGTGCTGGCTCTGTTGATTTAGACCACTCAGCTGGTGACTCAGCGAGGTCAGCTGCTGATTAATGCTGCCCAAATTGCTGATCTGCTGATTGATCGTGGCCAAATTGTTGTTGTTGCTGGTGGCCTGCAGCAGCAATTGCAGCTGCGATTGCTAATCGAGGGGTGAAAGGTCATAGGTCATTAACTACCACAACTCTCTCTCAGTCAATACAACAATAACGAGAACGAACGCACAACGAAATGGAGGCAACAATAAACACTCGTGCAAAAACAAACGGCAGCCAAGAAAAACAGAAAAAACAGAAATCATGCAAAAGGGAGGGGCACAGCTTGGAAAAAACTCGAACTGAGCGCAAATTTACGATCGCATAACTCAAAAGCTTATAGAGCATATATATTATAGAGCATAATCCTCACCTGCGGCGCCATTCCGATATTGGCCGACGTGAGTCCGGCACTCTGCTGCTCGTTGTAGGCCCCCAAGGAAGCCAGGTGCTCCAGAAGCTCCCGGTTCTGCTGCAGCAATTGTTGGGTGCGCGCCTGGAATATAATAATTTTGGAATAGTTAGTACTCTATCCCATTAAGGTGTGTGGGGATCTCCCCTTGGGCACCCACCTGCGCCTCGATGCGCGCATTGGTCTCCGAGATGAGCTGCTCCCGCACCAACATCAGCTGGCCAAGAGCCTGGCGTGTTTGCAGAGCCTGTGCCTCCAGCTGATCCTTCAGTTGGGTAATCTCAGAACGCGGCGAGGAAGGTGAACCTGGGGACTTGTCGTCCACATCGCACTAGAAGAGGAAAAACAAGATTTGAGGTAAGGTCAAATGCTCAATTAAATTCGCATGTTTTCTGAGATAACAAAGATGGTTCAAAGAAAATGTGTTGTTCAAAGTATAATAAACATTTTTATATATTCTAATTATTTATGATCCCAAACTTTCAATTAATAGCCTCGTTTCACTGTGTCATTTCTGAAGCCATTAAAAGAATTCATACTTTTCCCATAAAAATGTTTCATTTGAAAAAATACTATTAAATTGACATATTTAGTTATAAATTTGGCCCATTTTCGCTTTTATAACTAAGATTCCTTTCTTTTATACACCTTTCAGCCTTGACAGTTCTCAGGGGCAACGAAAAGTTATTGAATCTGAAATATTATTGTTTTCCCAGCTTGTTTACCCTCTCCTGACCGCGTTCGTAAGGTAAACAAATGGGAAATATTATTTTATACATTATGACCTAAACAGAAACGCCAGCAATGGGCCACATTGTATTTGATTTCATTTTCAGAGATTTCGGCTCATTAAAATTCACCAGCGCCGGCATTTTAATTGCCCTGCCAGGATATGGCTATGATTTCGGTTATTATTGGCGCGCCATTGGCCAGAATGATTATGATGGACATAAGTTACTCACCAGCAGGCTATTCGATTTGCGTAGGCTCGAATGCGATGGCATTAGCTCCAAGTGGTTAGGTCGCTGCGGCTGCGTGTGGTTCAGATCGGGCGTTATGGCCAAGTGCTCTAAAAATAGTAAATAGAATTGGATTAGCGAATTAAGTGGCTGGCTGGTTGGCTGGCTGGCTGGTTGGTTTAACAAGTGTGCTGTGTAAGGCCAGCCCCGACCGTCCTCCAATTTGTCAAGGTCGCGGGACACCCACGCAGCCCACCTGGTGGTGTAGTGCCCCACGATCTGCTCTGGCGGCCACTTTCGCGCTTAATTTACCATTAATTACAGCGTCTAGAGTTCAATATTTGTTTTGATTATTCTCGTACTGTCTGTCCAATAAATAATGAAACAATTATTCAGATCCTCGCGCCATCGCTAAGGAGATAATGATCATTGATAATGAGAATGGAACGAGCGAAGCTCACTTCTGTTTTTGATTTGTTGGAAAATATTTAAGAAATTTCTTCCAAGAACTTGGATATCTCGCGGATTAAATATACACATATAAAGGTGCATGTGTATATGCGGTGAACATTTTTACGGATTGGTTTCGTTTCGCACCTGGGGCACGTGTTAATTGCCGATGAATTGCTACAAGCGTTGTAAAAATCCTTCACAGCATGTAAATTAATTTGCCGATTCAGATGGTTTTTCATTGGCAATGTTTTTGGCAAATAATTATTGGAATTATAGCTAGTTTATTCCCTGAAAACGTACACTAAGGGTTCCATCAAACACATGTTTCGTTATCTAAATTTAGCCAACATCTTTTGTATAATTTTTACAGCCCAAATGACCCATTTCGAAGAACACATCATACTCAATTAGATAGCCCCACAAAACAGCTGCAAATAGCTATTCCTTGACATGGAACAACAATTAGTAATCCAAATGTTGAACATTTACTTATAGCCAATCTATATTATATTTTGTCTTTGGGTATATTTTGCAAATAGCCGTGCCAAAGACAATATATAAGATGCTGATTAACGTAATGGCGTGCTTATTACATATACGACACGTGGTACCAGCAGTGCCAAAACAATAAACAAACTTTGTATTCTATTTTGATTGCTTTTATGGTTTATAACTAGCTTGCTCTGATTTTAAATTCATTAGAACTGTTAGTTTAACAAAAGTTTGAGTGTGTGAAAGAGAAAAACTAGTTCTGAACTCTAAAATCAACTTCAAGTCCTTAAGGAATTCTCAAACTTATTCTAATAGTGAAATTCCTGTAGTCTTACAAATTGCAGCACACTTCAAGGCGCAGACTAGGCTATTGAACTTTGAACTTGGCTGATCTAATCTTCCCTAGTCTCAACGGAATGTCGCCCAGACATAGACAAACAGCCGTGTTCATAATTCATTATTCCAATGTCGAGTCGCTTTGGTTTGGCTACTTAAAAGTCAGCCAGCGCAGGCGGGAAATTACTATATAGCGAAAATTACAAGACCTCAGAGCGGGGAGGATGAGTTATTGAAATAAATAAATTATTTTTGGCACACGACTTCAGGGCACGCCCACACATTTCTTGTTGGCCACCACGTGAGTGTTTCGTGGTCTCGAATGTCGCCTGGTAACAAATTCGGTTTCAGTTTTCCCGAATCCAATGACTCGATGATGCCATGGTTATGATGAAGGTATCAGCAAATAATCCATCTCCGATAAGTAGCTACCTTGCCATCCCCCCGGCTACCCAATTTTCCCTCTTTTCCACTTGGCCGTTATTTATATTTATATTCTCAGAATTTCTTGCGAATGATGTCGCTGGTTGGTTTTAGACAAAAGATTGCAAAAAGAATTGCTTTTCTCGTGAGTTTTTCAATATTATTATATTTTGTTCATCTTATTTTTGGCAGCAGCAACGCGTTGATGACGTCAAACTGCGCCTTGTCTGTGTAAGAGTGTTGGAGGGGTTGGGTGTTAAGGCGCTGAGGAGGGGGCTGGTTGGCAAGATGGAAACCGCACGAAGATTATTGAAAATTGAAAGCAATATGTGGAAATTGCTTAACAGCGTCGAAGTGTATGTCGAAAGCTTCTGCCTCAGTTCTCGGTACTTTTATTTTTATATTTTATATTATTTTTTTTAATATTTTCTTATGCGCAGTCATCTTTTATATTGTACTTTTTACTTGGGAAAGGGGTATTGCAGATGTGTATACCCGAATGTATATACAGATTATATCTTGTCTGCAGTTGCATTTTGTATATTTACGGAAATAAAGAGAAGAAAACACTGTAAAATGTTAAACAAAATAAACAAGATAATGTGCGAACCGAAATTCACCCTCCTTTTCGAAATATTAAACTATAACTTTATAAACTCATACTGCTGATGGGAATTCCACTTTAGTATGTTTCGTAATTTGGTTAATTTTAAAGACTTAACCATGAAAATCGCTGCTTCACCTTTACAAACTCCCCGGGGAATGAAATGCAATTTAAATGCAAATGACACGCTCGCCGGCATCGAACTGAATTCGAAATTAAAGAGCAGACATTTGCATGGGAATGCAAAAATGAATAGGAAACTAATGCGACCAGCGTCCAGGCTCCAGAGATTCACCCAGGAAGCAGCTGGCGGCGGCAGCGACGACGACAGCCAGAGCTTTTCATTTATTTATTGGCCAGGCAGTCAGGCAGCCAGGCAATGAACCATTTTCCCCATTTTTCACCCAACCATATTCCCCAGAATGAATTTTACCCGACACTCACCTTTCTTGGGCGTTTCGTTGTCGCCGCCACCGCGTTCGCCATCCTCGCTGAGCTGCTGCTCGCTGATTTGCTCCACGTCCAGCAGCTCCGATGAGGATATGTCGGAGCGTTCGTCATTGGGTTCCAGGGAATTCTTATGAAGATTAAATTTGTGGCACACTTCAAAGGCTTGTCCCACGGTGCGAACGATGCGCATGGCCTGAGACTGCAACAGACGGAGAGTAAAGGGGATTAATATAATTGCATTATGGGTAGCACACAGCGGCCCCATTAAGATATAAAACCCCCCATTTTGCACATCCTCTTCTTCCATACCCCAATACCATTGACAGCAATTAAGCCACCACTGGAAGGAGCAAACGCGCATTACGCATACGCCCCGTTGTTGCATTGAACCCACCTCTGGATCGCTCGTCGCACAGCCGCAGGAAATTGCATCCTTTGTGCGATTATTGCATAAATTATCACAGTCCGCTCCCGTTAAACCCCCTCTGGTTCGCTCTAAGGGGGAGCTGCGACGCCTCTGTCGCGCCTGACGCTGTTCATTGAGAATGAGTGGCAGCACTTGGTCTCCGGCTATTATGGGTTCCCGGAAGGATAGCTTCTTGCGAGGTTTGTCGGTCTTGGGACGCTCCAGCATAGTGCTACCATTACCACTACCTCCACCACCACCACCACCACTACTCAGGCTGGAGCTGCTCTGCTGATCGCTGAGACTCTTGCGGCGCTGCAGCTGATGGCGCTGCTCGGTTCGCTGGTGGAGGAGATGTGCTCGTCGCAGTGCCTCCGGCGAGGCCTCATAATGATCACCGGGTAAGCGCTTAAACTTTAATCTGGCCTTCAGAACATCTCCATTGGTTTGGGCAGCGGATGCCGAGGAATTGCTAGCCTTGTGACTGGACTTGGCCACAGGTTGCTCTTTCTTTATAATATACACCGTATTCTCATCATCATTAAAGAGTATGTGCTTGGGCTTGTGGTCTATGTAGGTGTCATCTATGAAACGAGGTGGCTGACTTATAGAAGCTCCTCCCGTAATGGGCACCATTTCGCGCTCCACACATCCTATGAGCTCCCGGATATCTAAGCTCTTGTTCCGCGACAAGTGCTTCTGTTTCTTTTTGTGCGATGGAACTGGAGATTGTGGCGGCTTATCCTTCAGTTGAAGATTTTTATCGCCTACCAGGATATCCCGGATCAGGCCACCGCCACTACGGAAGATGTTCTTGTGATAGTGAACATCCGAGGACTGCTTTTCGGGAGAAGTGGGTGCTGAGGAAACAGATGCCTGCTGTTCCACCGACTGATTCTTGGCTTCCTGGGCCTTGGCCATGTTCACCTTGCTGCGACTCCGCGACCATGGCAGGAAGTCAAAGGCCTTCGTTATGGGACTACGAGGAACGTGGGCGGTGCTATCCGTGAGATGTGGATGGCGCTGCTTGTGCGGAGCAGCCATGGCGAGGGTCTTCTCGTGCTTCATGGCCACGCTAACAGCTGGACAGAGAGTTCGGTGATCTGCGAAAAGTATCCGCAATCCACAAGGTCGTTAGCTCGCCAATTTGTCACTGCTCACTGTTTTAAGTTCAATGCTGTTCAAATGCTGTTTTCAATCGGCCAATTAGTTGGCTATCAATTTCATAATTGCTTAGGGTTCCGTGGGTTGCTCCCTTGATCCAGGTTGTTCACACACCACCGATGCGCCATTTTTCACACCTCTGAGGTGCTATGTATATGTATATATATATTGTTTATGTTTCTCATTCGGCCCCGGGCTGTTGTTTTTGATTCTGTTTCTTTTGCGTGTTCATTTATTTGTATATTGAATTATTTGCAACTTTTCATGTTGCCTACATATCGGAAAAATATATTTTTTCGATTATTTTCCGAATATTTCTGCCGCGTGCATGCCCGAAATTTCTCGCTTTCAGCCGACCCCCAAAAACCCCTCCAAAAATACAAAAAGAAAAACTGTCAATCTGATGTGGGTATTGTTATGGTTAGCCAGCAGGCGAAATTTATGTCAATCAGCAAGCGAATGATTTGCATCGGCTATCTGTCAGTGAATCAGTGCAGTTTCGTGAGCTATGAGACTTCGAAGGTCTCTCATTTATAAATATTTTTAAACGATTAGGAGTTGAAAAACAATATCCTACCCCAAACATTTTTGACATCATGCTGAATAAAATGCTATTGACGAGTCCCAAAATCTGCTCAGCACTTTACTATTACTAATTAAGGCTGAGCTGTGCCGGATAACTTTGTGGTTTCCCCTTTCAGGAGATTCTCGAGCAGAACTTGGCCACCATTCAAGCACTTTGAAGGGCTACTTCAGTGGCGGCAGGTTGAGCACTCAGTTGAACGACATTAACAGCACATCAATTTGAATTATTTTGACAAGCAGTGACAGCACTTGTTGCGCAAGTTGGCAAACAAAATGGGCAGTGCAGGAGGGGAAAGCAGGCTTACAACACACATTCAATATTTGAGCATATTCTGGGAAACCAAACTAAATCAACCATTTAACAGTTCTTTCGAGGTGCTCTTACAAGAGGCGTCGAATCGTCTCATTCAGCTGTTTTATCAATCCGTTCAATGTTCTGGTGTTGCGCATACGCCACGTGCGCCCAGAAAAATCCATCTTAACGAAGGTGCCAACTGATTGTCTATCTCGACCGAAAGCACACACATATATTCCTCTTGTGGCTTGTGCAATTTCGCATAAATCAAATTGAAAACTATAAAAAGTAAGCGGATAAAGTGTGTGGCAATTTACATTCGTTACAGCAAAGCCGAAATGAAAACTTAAATAAATAAGAATGGGAGAACGGGAAAAGAAAATTGCGTGGCATTTTGTGGAAAACTACTTGAAAATTTATGGCGTTAAGAATGACTTTGTTAGCTTTGTTTTATGTATTTATTTGAATTTTAATTTCCATTTCACTCTGCAGAGCAATCAAAGCTGGCAGTTTGTTTGTTTTTCCCGCGCTGCCTGTCATAAGGGAAAATTTTTACAGAAAAATCTTTGTGTCTTGTGTCTGGCTTTTTAGCACCGTTTTAATGGCATTGCCATTGCCCCTGGCCCATGCCACACGCCCCTGCCCCATGCCGCACATCTCCTGCCATCTGGCCGGTGTTTACTGTGGCCATAAGTCGTCGGTGGTGGTCACGATGCTACAGCAACAGTCGCTGGCCACCGCAGATGCCACTTCCGCAGCTGCAGTTTACCACAGTTCGCCACTGTTTACCACAGGGAAAACTGCAGCTCGTAAATTCTGCACATTGTCACGTGGTCAGGATGGGTGGTCTTATGTTGCCCCTGCCCCTGCCCCCTGCCCCCTATGCTAATGAAGTTGTCATTAGTCATGCAGGCGTCGGCGTCGGCACTTGAAAATTAAATTTACATTTTCGCCAAAGAACACACACCCCGAAGGTATACCAGAATATACCCGAAACGAATATAAACTTAAGTATTTATAATTCGGTTCTCGGACAAAGCGAAACACCTGCCCGCACTACCTGCGTCTTTTTCCGCTGCCTTTGCTTGTTCGATTTTAGAAATACTTTAAAGTAGGCTATTAAAATAATGGATCTATTTTGGCTTGAAATGCAAGAAAAAAAGTAAAGCACAGACGAAGCAAAACAAAGCGAAACGAATGTCGATGAGGGCAGCCATTTTTGGGAATATGAAAATGGCAAGGAGAGGGGGAGGAAAAACACGAACAAGGCACGTTGCGGTTTTCCCCGAGGCATTGGCTTTTGCCAATTCCATAGACAGCACAGGTAAATTAGAAATATTTCACCCTCCTTATATTATTCTATGAACTATTCGCCAAAACTTGAGAGCAAAGTTATGTTCATGAAAATTCTTATATTCCAATGTTTATTTGGGATTTTTTCAGCTGTCAAATTTAGTTTAGCTTGTTTATTGTACCAATACGAAATATAGATATAAATAAATAAGCTAAGCAGAAGAGAATCGTAAATATTTCAGCCATAATATCACGTGTGCGTTCGAATTATTGACCATAATTCCGTTTATTTATCCCAGCCTCCTCATTTCCGTGGACTACCTGTAGTGCGGTTGGCTCATTAACAACTAATATGCATAAACAGTAGGTCTTTTTTTTTCGGTAAGAAGTACGTCACTGAACTAAGTTTGGCTAACAATGAATGAATTTACTTTGCTCAAAGCCCCAAGCAAGAAGTAATTATTTTCTTTCAGTAAAAAGTACACTTGAATTTGGGTTTTTTCGTTTTACTACAGTCGTATTACTGTCCGCACTTTGCAAACTTTTTTCAAGTGGCTTGTGCTGCGGCTTTTCTCTGGTAATTAATTTTCCAGTCAATTTTCCGCTCTCGTGGATCATTATTCAATCCTTAGTATTGTTTAAAAGTATTACGGCTGTTCTTTTATTCTGGCCACAGGCACTTAATGGCGTCAGCAGCAGTCCAAACGGCTGAACGAAAATCGAATGACAAAACACTTTTGGGACTTGATTCCTAGGAACGATTATTTTCTTTCACATTTTCAAACATTTCATTTATCGCCTCACTGATGATGCTGATCTATGGTTGTTTTTAAATATTTTCCCTAACGCTGTGACATGCCATTGCCTGAGTTTATTAATTTGGCTGATATCAGATGATGTTGAGTTTTATTTATTGGAGGTGAAGGTCTTGCAGGTGGCAGAAATATCGGTTTAAAATCGTTTTCTTTTATTGTATTATTATTATTTTTTAGATTCACTTCACTTCACGGACACTCACACACTAGTTGCATAATTTTTGGATATTAGATATGGGATTAAACGTTTTTCAATCGCCGCACGTCTGCAGAGGAGCGCCGTCTAGAACGCACTGGACAAAGGCCGAAATGAGAGAGGGAATGGTCCGATCGATAGATCGTCTCGTAGCCGGCTAAATGGAAAAGCTTTTCCCAGAGCTTTTCCGCTCAGCTGTTGGCACGATCTTCGGACTACATGCTGAGTTTGTTTTGGTTTTTCTTGCCATTTCAACGAAGATATACTCTTATATATATAAAAATATATAGAAACCCCCTGAGGCCGGTCCAACTTGGCGTATGCATGGTTGCAGCAGCTACTGCTGTGACGTCATTGCTTTGTGTTTCGCGGAAGTAAACAAAGAAGCTCCTTTCGCTTGTTTCGGCCATTTTCCCCCTTGCTTAGCCATTAATCATATATCTTTCATCGCTTTGTCTGCTCGGTTTGTGTTCATTCGGCTTCCAAATTGCGTTGCATTTGTAGTTTAACTAATGCCTGGATGTAACTTGTATATGTTATGCCTCAGGTGCAACGAAGCCTTCTACTGACGCACACGGCGTATGCGCGATTTCCAACACGTGCAGTCGTCGTGTGGTAGATAATGCCCCCCCTTTGACTACCACCACTGGCCTTAATTTCTTGTGTCACTTGTCAGGCATTTCGACAGCCCAAAAACATCGACTGCCTTCTGATGTATTGGAATTTTTTCGCCAGAACAACGCTTGTTAATTAGAAAGGAAAAAATAGAAATGCCAACTTGACATTGTCTACCGACTGAAGTTGAAGGCCAGACGATTATACCAAGAAAATTTTATTTGCGTGCTTTAGCGCTCTTTAAAAATAAATTTGGAACATCTTTCAGACTTGGAATTAATCAAAAACCGCATTCGTTTCGAAATCAAAGCAAATGCATTTCCCCCAGGCGATCACAATGTTGAAACTGATTTATTTATTTGTCTAATCCCGGCAATAGCTTAATGGCTGGGCAATGTCGCCTCGCAAATTGGGAGAATCTCTGCCCATCCACTGGTATTCACATATAACACGGAAATGGATGTGCCGGTGCCGGCTGGCCGTCCAACTGATGGACAGTTGCGCCTTACTTTTCGCCGGGTTTGTTTAGATCCCGATGCGCTGTAATGGCCAATGAAAAATTGGTCTAGACTCAGAGGAATTGACAATGAAAAATAAGTATGGAGTCATTGGTTCAATAAATAGAAAACGAATGGAAGAAATGATGGGGAAAGTGACTCAGCTGTAAGTACTAAAATTATATTTTTTTTTTACAATTTTAATTTGCTTCTAAATATGCTAAGCTGTTAGTTAGTTTAACAGCTAGTTCCACCCACTTTTAGTCACTACTAATTAATGGGAACTAGAACAAATAGATCGCAATTTTGGCACATCTAATAAACTGCACTTCGCTCTTTATAGCACAAATACGTTTCTTTTTGTTTATTTGCTAGTTGTTTTCGTTTCGGTTTTCCAATGCTGGATTCTAGCCAAAATTATGCATACAAGTAGACATTTTGCACAAGACCAGAGTTCTTATTTTTAGAGATTCCATGGGCGGCAGTTGGAGGGGTTCCCGATGCACGGGAATGGGTAATGTCAAGTAAGTCACATGCAGACTGCATTATGCGAATTGCGGTCATAAACATTTCATTGGCCAAAAGTAAAAATGAAAAGCCCAAAACAAACATTCGATTCTTACCTTTTTGTGACTTTTGAAGACGGAACACTTGAAAGTGTCCGTGCTGGCATCGCGCGCTATGTAGCTGAATATCTTGAGATCGCTGCTGTCGTGGGACACGTAGAATATTCTATAGATGGGATGATTGAGCAACTCGATTTCCTCGGGGTCATTGGTCCAGTTCTTTTTCTAAATATTAAAACAAATAAGCTATTTGAAGTAAAGAAACCTCGACATTGACTTACTTTTCGACGACGTTTTTTGAGCACAACGCGTACGCCATTAACCGATATGTGGATGGTGACCTTTCGCTTCTTCAGATTCTGCACTTTGCACTCGTACTGTGGAAATACAAAAGGAGGGCAAATATCTATATAAGTTTTCTGCGATATGTTCAAGCTATATGGGGGCCACGTAATTCCAGAATTTTCAATTAACATTTGACTGCCTGTGACGGCTTGCCTAATGGCAAAGACATGACAATAACAAGCGCCAAATTTACCACGTCTCCACATCCCCATCGACTGACTGGCTGGCTGGGGCTGGCTGACAGACAGGGCTAATACACAATAACCCATATACTGGCATACCCCCAAGTCAACTGGGCTAACACGGTTTAAGCCAGGGCACGCACGACTTCTTGGAATGGAGGGCAGAAAAAAAGAGGGGAAAGAATAAACAAGCCTCGTTACTTTTTATGCTACTAGAATGGTTTTTCTTTTTAGCCAGCTTCCTTTGCCTTTTGGCCATACATATATGTAACTGTAATCAAAGTATGTGACGCTGGCAAACAGAGAGCGAGAGAGTGTTGCCAGCTTTTCAGGGATGGTGGGACATTTCGAGGTTCGGAAATTTAAAACCGCCTTCAGCCCGGACAAAAGTTTCTTTAATTGGCAGCCGGAGATGTGAATATCCTACGCTATGGTATGTGGGCGAGGAAATCTGTTAACTTTTCAACACGCCAGGACTCAAAATTCATTTGCCTGCCACGCTGCGTATACTTGATACTTACCCTTATACGTCGCATGGCCTGAACAATTTCAGCTCGAGTGTTGGGTCGTGGCACCTCCTCCCAGCCAACAAACTGCAATGAAAAAATATAAGAGTGGTTATTCGTTATTGTTGATTGCTCAAGCAAAGGCCACAAAAGGGTTTTCAAGTTTTCCCAACAGACTTTAAATTAAACAAACTAGTTGCAGGCAAAATTTTGCCTATGAAAAATTCACCAAAATATATGGCAATATTTTCTGCAATGAAATAAAATTAGATATTGTAACCACAAGTGATTCTGTTGCCAACAGCCTCGACATAGTAAGCTGCATTTCTATTTATAGTTGGTTTTATTTTCTAAATTTAAGCGGCGATCTGCCCTTTGCCGAGTTCTTCAAGGGGAATGATCCATCATCGCTGCTAAACTCAAACACATTTTTCATTTCGCTGTCAGTCAAACTATATACATATATAAACTTAGTGGATTTGTGAAAATTTATGGCCAAATATGAATGCAAAGTGCGGCGACAGCAATTGTTTGAAAATAAAAATTGCAATTTTAATGCAACAGAATTTGTGTGTTGCTTGTATTTGTTTTACGGCGAATGCAGCTCAAGGATAACAAATGCGTAGATATGGACCTAGATTTGCGAATTTTATTACAGTGACAACAACAATTTAAATACGAAATGACATGACAACAACCACAATAAACCGAAAGCGAAAGAGACGCTGATGATGCCATCGTCGACTGACAGTGACAAAATGTGCATGAGATAGCAGTCACGCCCCCATCGCCTCCCATTCCACCACATATACACGCACATATATATGAGAATTTTCATCTTCACACACACACTTTACACTTCTCCGAACAATACAAAAAAATATATAGCAAAGAGGGTTCATTTTTCGTTTGAAAAGCCTTTCGCCTCGCCGAATATCCTTATGGAGAAAAACTTTTCAAACATTTCGGGGGGTATTTTTGGGGGGTAGTAGCTATTTATAAAACCCAGCATATGTCTATTCTCTATGATCTATGTCAAGTTATCATAAACAAATCGAATATTTTTGCGCCACATTGCGATGAATTTCTGCGAATGCTAATTTGTAGGATGATTAATGTTCTGGTTTTTGGATATAAGGGATATGGCGTGTGCCGAATCCATATTTTTCCAGACTAAGCCAAAAATAGCTCAAGTCAAATGTGGAAAATTCAGCAGAAAATAGATTTTTGCACATTAATTGGTGAAATTATTAAAAAGGAAAAGAAGAAACTGAGGTAATGGCAGCGCTAATTGATTTCCACCTACACCATAACGAATGCCATGTGCCCTAAAAGTCTGGAAGGCAGTTCATTAGTCAGAAAGGCAAATGTTTACTTCTCCAGAATACACTTATGATTATGCAGATGTTAAATATTTTTAAAATACTCGCTGGCTGAAGTATGTGTTCAACCCTCTGTCAGGACATATAAATAGATATTTGCATGCCATTACCATTCAAAAGGTTATGGAACGAAGCTTTAAATTCCCCACAAAAGCCATCCGGCAGTAAGCCCATAAAAAGCCATTTACAAAGCGGAAAGCAGACGAAGATGGAGCAGAAAGTAAGGAATAAAGAAGGGGACGGAGGAGATGGAAAAAGAAGGAAGGAAAAACGGCAGAAGCGAAACTCTCACTCTCGCCCACAAATATTTGGATTGCATTAAATTCATGCAAACACAAAGGATAAAGGATACACAGAGCGCTTATCCTCTCCAGCTAGACAAATCCCCGCGCAAATAAAATAAAGAAAACCAACTTCAGACTCGCTCTGAGCTGGCAAAACGTTTCGCTCACTCTTTTTCCCTTGCTTTTCCTATTGCTTTTACACACCAAACCATTTTTCCCCGCCCCCCCATTTCCATTCGCATCCTTTTTTTCACTTAAAAACCATTTCAGTGCGACGGCTCTATGCAAATAGCCGCTGGACTTTGTTCGTCGCTTCGTTTAAATTCATTTACTTTGATTAAAACCCTGGCCAAGAGCGGACCCTTCCATCCTGTCGGAGTAGTAAACTTTTATATATCTTTTCGCTGGGGCCTAGACGCCTTTACTCACAGCCGAGTTAATATTTTATTTTAAGCCATAACTTTACCTTTGTACACAACAAAATGTATGGATTTATTTTAAAAGTCTCCACTGCTACAAGTTTTCTACTAAGTCTATGAAGTTCTCTTTACTCGCCATAAAAAACATGCCCTAAATATTGGTATAAACTTTCATGATAATTTCTACTTTTTTCTTATTTAATATAGTATAAACACACTCCAGTTTATTGCATTGGTTTTTTGAAGAACAAATAATGAAATTGTTTTCTTTATAAACAAATAACCAATTGTTTAAGACATTTTATCTTTCTGTGTATACGTTTTAAGGCTTCAAAGGTTTATGACCCGCATTAAGTTTATTGGTAAATGTTGGAGATTCTGTTTTGATTATGAGTTTTATAAAACAACTCACGTTTTTTCTCCCACTTTCCTGGTCGTTTTTACCTTCGATTAATTGCGAGCATTGAAATCGATTTTCCCCACTTTCAGTTCTATTTTCATACATTTGTTTATTTATACTTGATCGTTCGGGCGAAAGACAAGTGAAAAGTCAAAAGCTGGCCACGTTTGTTTTCACTCCCCGTGTGACGTCAGTGCGAAGCACTCTGAATGCTCAAGGTGGCTGTCCTGAGATATTACCTGCCATTTGTCCTGGCAAAAAGCAATTAAGCTTCATTTCAAGTCATACCCTAAATCCCGACTAAGATCATCAAAAAATTGAATGTTGAATTAAAAGATTCAAAGGGGGTGCAAAAAAGTTGTGAGAGATAGGTTTTAAAATGGGTTGTAGACCACGTTTAGCCGACGGCCAACGACAAACAGATTAGAACAGCTTAGTTGGCTGGCTTAAACACGAAAAAAAGAATATGAAAAAAATGAATAAAAGAAAGCCCCTTGGCACAACATAAAAAATCTGAAAAAGGATTTGGTTTTTGGCTCGCCTTTCAGCCTTTCGCCATCGCTTCGGTTTCGGCCATGGCTAATGGCGCTTCAGGCTGGACCAGCTTTCATGTTCAGCTCCCATTGCCCCTTTTGCTCTTTTGGATTTGCCTTTCAACAATGCGAAACATTTGTTTGTACAGCTTTTTCCAGCAAACGGCGGCCCAAGCGTTGAAAACATAATTTTTCTTGGTTTATTTACAAAAAAAACGAAAATACATTTGTGTGTACACGTGACCCCTGACCCTGCCGGCGCATAACTGCCACAGTTTTTGTCGCAATGCTGCTGGGTATTACAATTTGTACTTTGCCTTGTTTTTGGATAAATCCACGGAAGGGAAATCAGATTTCGATGGGAAAGAGAACGTTCTACTTTTAATGTAATTCGTTTTGATGTACTACATATGTAAGATTATTCAAATTTTATGTTTCATTATTATTTGATTTTATATTTAATTTATAAACTGATTTTGAAGTCTTTTACTCATCGCCATAACACCAAAACGATATTTACTTTACACTTTACATTACTTCACTGTACATTTTCCCGATTTATAAAGCCTACTTTCAGGCTGCCAATGCCATTAAAAGCTTTTGGAAAGCCCATAAGTAACGCCACTGTATTGTGGGAATATTTAATGCAATGAATTATAGAATGCGAAAAGTGCAATTCAGTAACTCGTGCTATTCATCCACATTCTCCCTTTCATGTTCAACATTTGCAAATACACATGTTTAAAAGTACAAAACAATTGCATAGTTTTCAGGGCAGATAAACAAGTGAAAAAAGGGCGAAAAATGCGAGAAAATATGAAAAGTGTGGAAAAGCTCTTCATTTTTCCTCGAATCTCTACGGACAGTAGTTTAACATGTGTAAGAAATATAAAAATTAATTAGAAAAAATAGAACGAACAATTTTAAAGCGAAATGAAATGATGAAAAGACTCAACGAAAATAGATGAAGTCGTTCCGTATTTATAAGCAGTAAATTGACGCTGTTTATTGAAACATTTAATTGGCCACTTTGAGAACTCTTCAATGGAAATTCGTTTTAAAATTGTTGATTGAGAATTTGATGTCTTTTTTTGTTTATCGATGCGGCATGGGTAAAAAGCATGTGTGTATAGGAAATTTCCTGACGAACATTGTTCATTTTGAGAGCAGGCTGTTTTCTGTTTTGGTAATATCTACATACTTCCTTGTATAAAGTATAAACCTAAAAGAATATTGAATAAAATATTTACCTATCCAATTAGTAGTTAGGCAATTAAAGCGTGTAAGAAGTTTTACTCGGTAAAGTCATTTCTTACTGCCTGAGAAATATACTTGTACCGACTTAAAGAAAAGCTTGGGGAAAACATTTAAAAAAGGAAACTCAACAGGGCAAAGTTAAACGTGAAACTGCAGAAACGAAAAGGGGAAGGCAGCCCCGAGAATTTTCGCTAATAATGTTAATTCCATTGCCACCTACCCCACCTACTCCACCTTCTCCAACAACAAGCAGCCACCACCTACTTCACCAAACTCCCACGAAACCACCGCAGATAATCAGCATCTCTGTGCTGTTCTGCACTTCCTCTTGCCTTTTGTTTTGCTTTCATCTCGGGTTTTAGTTTTGTGCTGTCTCGGCCATCCTGTCTTCCTTCCTTCCTTTCCTTGCTGTTGCGCAACTTAACTTCCTTTTTGGTTTTCCCGACCAACAACCAACACCCATCACCCAACCACCCATCAGCCCTCTTTTCAGGCCATTTCATTAGCATCATCCAGCCAGGAGCCAACTTAATGAGATGGTGGGCAAAACTTTCAGCTGTCTTTCTGGTTACTCTGCTATGCATAACTTTGGGCATTTGGCTTGTGCTTAATTTAAAACAATTATTTGACGAGCTGTAAGTGGCCAAGGCCGCAGGCCAACTTAGCTCAAACCAAATCAAAGGTTGACCCAAGCCTGAAAATAACCAAAAGGAAAACGATGTACAACGGGATGCAATGAGATTTTCACCATCATCTCCAAATTGCAGTTGGCCAAAATGCAAATCGTTTGGCCAATAGCACACGCCCATCCCTATTATATCTCAAGTATGATAATTTGCTGGCCGTTAAGCGAAGGAAAATGCGCAGCTCAAATGCAAACTGCAAACAAATGAGTTTTGTCTGGTCGAATAAATCATGTCGTGGGATTTGGGGTTAGAAGTGCGCCCTCCTTTGTTCCCCGCAAATGTCTACTTTATCAGCTACTCTAAAGTAAAGTGCAAAGTCAGGCTGCCTAAGTGGCGTGAAGTGAAATGCTTTCTTTTGGCCAACACTCGCGGCAACAAGTTAAGTGCAAGTTAAATCAACATCTGAATTTCCACCTTGCTAAAAACACTGAAAAGCAGAAGCAGCTCCAGGAGGTGCAAATGAAATGAGCAAAAACGAATGCACTGGGGAAAAGCCTTCTCTGGATCCGAAGTAATAAACTTTCTGCCAATTTGGCAATGCGGACATCTATAAAATGTCTCATAAACCCTAATATTAATTATCGAAATTTTCCCATTTTCTTCATAAAATGGTAAGCCATTCTCGGACTTTCTTGAAATAAAATTTAAAACTTCAGTTAAGTTTTCTCTCTGTAGAGAGTTCTAGCCTTTTTCCTCGATTTGCCTATAAGTCTGCGTGTGTGAGCTGCCTCCAGACAGCTAATAAAAAAAAACCAAAAGACTTGCTTTCTTTGGCTCAGCATTTGCATAAGCCGGGAATCGACGCTTTGATTGGCCTCTGCCAAAGTCTGTGATTGGATATGTGGGCATTACTCACCTAATCCATCAATGCCTAGACCAGGTAATTGTCAGTTTCCGGTGAAAAACGCATACAAATTATGTTTTCTGCTTTGTAAACTTCACACTCCGAAGGCATAAGACCTAAGCTAATAATAAACGATGTGAAAGAAATGGAAAAAGCAAAGAAACCCAGGAAAAACGATAAACTATTATCTGGGGGGAGATAATAAAAAAAGTATGACTTGAGTTGCATTCTTTGTTTGTTCTTTGTTACGACTTTCGCCCCACTTCATTAACTCCCCTCGCTCAATTGTGGGGTGTCAAGTTTTATTGGCCCCATAGTTCAGTTCATTCCAGTTCATATCGGACCTATGGAAAAGTAAAAGTTTCTGTTGGCTGCTGTCCAGCGTTGACCCATATATATATCTAGATGCATATATATATTGTTGAATCCCACAGATATTTGGGTTCTTTTTAAACAAAGCGATTCGAAACGAAATGCATTATGCAAATGCAGCTGCCACACCGCAGCATGCAAGAGAGAGGAATGCATCATGATGCGAGTATTTATATTATGATGAGGCAACCATGTCGGGATATACATATCTGACCCCCATCCCGATCCCTCTGGAACTATGTGTGGGTGTTGTGGGTAAGTGAAATGTTTTGCTCGAGCATAGGGGAATACACAACCGAATATACGAGCACAGACAATGGACATGCCTTGTTCTTCACATGTAATTGCAAATCAAATGAGCTGAGATTAGACAAGCGTATCGTGTGGAGATACAAAACATCTCCATCATGATTTATAAGTATGTGCTGTGGCTTTTGGCTTTGGCTCAGTTCGGCTGGAATAACATCTCCGTAGAAGTTTCCAACTCTTCTCGAAAGTTTCCGTTCAGTTTTCGGTAAAGGAAGAGCTGGGACCACAGTGGCGGCAAAGTTTCCGAGTCAAAGGTAAAATCAATAAACAAGTTACCGTTTGGGCAGTGAACACGGTACCCCATTCCACCCCAGTGTTAGCAACAACCCTCGGACTTGGCCATAAACAATTGTGAGTACGAGTACTGAGGGCGACAAAGCGTATACAAGTGGAACAATAATAACAAAGCACAAAATCAATTGGAAGTACTTAAGCAAACAATGGACCAAAGTAATGAAAGAACAGCCCTGGCTGATTCTGTTAGCCAAAAAAAGGAAAACAATAAAGGCCTCTTCTCCATTCCTTTTTACTTTTATTTTGCAAGTGCCGTCTAATTTAGCACAAGGCGATTATTGCAATATCAGCATTAGGGCTAAAGTAGCATGGGCAACATCTGTAATTACCACTGTACCGGGGTAAAGAATAAAGTATACACAAATTTTGTCTTTAAATCGATATTTTTAAAGGTATTTCTTCAAAGTATCAAAGCTTATTAACTTATTTAATTTAAAAAAAAATAGTTAACATTTCCATCTTTAACAAGAAGTGTTTTTTTTGTCATAGATCCCCAATAAGTGTATAAGCTCTGGTAGAGAAAAATAAAGCCAAAGCGCAAAAAGAAATTAAAATAAATAAATTGCGTGCCCCACACGAACGAAGAGGCGAAATGGGCGAAGAGCACGGGGCGTATGAGTAATGCGTCACAGCAACTAAACGAGCGGAAGCGTTTAATTAGCAGCTTTAATAATTCAATCAGCGTTATGCGGTCCCTCTCTTAATCCCCCCGCTGCTGTGCGTGTATGCTGACCGCTAATTTTTATACAGCAATTTAACCATGTTATTATTATTATTATTTGTGTTTCTTCTCTTCTCCGCTGGTTGATTTTTTTATTCGGCGGGTGTAAATTTCACAAACAAGTGCTAAACAGACTTAAACGCTTGGCGCCTTCCAATTATTCGCATCTCCATTTCCATGGATTTACTCTGTGACTGCGGGTCACACATTTTTATTGAACGACCACCTTATTATTGATGGGGGGATGTGGGTGGGTGGGCGTTTGTTGGTTGGGGTTTTGTATGGTTGGTTGCTTAGTTGGGGACTTGCGGCTGCCTTTGAAATAAATCGTGTGGCTTTTTGGGGGTGGCTTTCTAGCCATTTGGGGCTGTTTAGCTGTTGGTTTCTGTTTTGCCACCTGCTGGGGTTGCCAGGGCTTGAGCACTCTGGCCACTCTGGGGTTAATGAACTTCGGCTAATTAGGTTAGCAGTTAACTCAACCAAAAATACTACTTATAAAATGCAAATTAGTCAGTACATTATTGGTTTTTATGTCTTCTCACACCTAAGCCAGTGAAATCGCTTTGGTCCTGTTGCTGTCGTTTCTTAAAGCGTCAGAATTGCAAATACCCGTCGCACGTATAAGGCAAAAATTGCATCGCAATAAATTTTGCTATGACCACGGCAATGGCAATGGCCAGCTGGATGACCAGCAGCCGGAGGAACGGCGCCGAGAGTGTTTGCCGCGACTTGCTTAATGAAAAAGTAGCCAGGGCAGCCAGCAAAAACGGGCAAAGGCAAGGCAAGGCCTGGACAATTGCCATTGATGTTCGAGAACAGACAAACATATAGCTAGATAGAGAGCTACACTTAAAGAAACAAAGGCAAGGTAATAAAAATAGACTCTTGAATCTGAAAATGGCACTAAATATGAATGATTCACATATGTATCATCAAACCCAATATATTCGAAATCAATATTAAATGTCTTGCCTAAAGGAAACATCATCGAATTTTCCTCCTGTGTTGGCAAATACAGTCTGGAAAGCCAAACAAGACAGACAGTCAGAAATAGCTAGACGAAGTCGCAGTTGGAGGCTGTGTAAAAAACCATCAAAGCCAGCGCCAAATGTTGGCTTAAGCCAGCCAACATGGCCATGTCCAATGTGCGTGCATCTTGGCTTTTTCTACCTGCAACTGACTGACTCTCCTTGCCCACTCCATGCCCCACTCCTAAGCCATTCAATCCATGGCCAAATCGACGCTGCAGCTGAGCTTTGATTTGATGACCGTGTGTCCCATGTTCGCTTTCTGTTTCTCCACCATCCCCCATTTTCATTTCCATCTCCATTTCCATCGAGCATTTCACTTTGTGTCGCCTGCGATCGAGTGAAATCCAGAAACTTGGCCTCCCGTGTCTGGGCAATCGGTGGATCAGCCTAAATGATTGCATCCGCCGTGTGAGAGAAGAATCTGCTATGAAGTAATTTCATGCCATTTCAGATAGCTAAACCAAACTGGACCGCAATTATAATCAATTCTAGACTGGGATTACACAAAGAAAAACACTGCGGCTATTGCCTATTACAGTTTAGTGTCCAGTTCCATAAAAAAGTATGACCCAATGTACAAGCATAAACGTTTTTGTTCTAGTGTTTCCTCGTCAAAGCAAGCCTGGATTGTAGTGTAAAACTAATTTCAGCAATGATGCCGAAATGATAGCAAACAAAACACACACACAGCACCGATTCGGATCCAGTTTCGTTATTGTTCCGAGTCAGAAGCGTCAATTGCCTAACTAGAACAAAAGCATCTGTGGTGCATCAGGCACAGAAGCTCTCGTGCAGTCGCCTTTCCCATTAGCAGAGCAAATATAATTACTAAGGCTAACTGGGGCAACAAAAATGCTAGGAAAAGCCCGGAAAAGCCAGGCCGGGTCCAAGTCGAGCCAGCCGGAGCGCATAAATGCATGTTAAAGTCAATTTATGCAGGCCAGACAATGCAGCTTTGGATCCTCTTGGCATCCACTTTTGTGCCAGGTACAGATTGCCCACAAACACGTCGTTGGCTAACACATACACATACACACAAACACATACCATCGTCTACAAATGGCATTCCCAAGGGGCCAGGACACGTGCTTGTTAGCGTAATATGAACACCCTATATTTCGTCCCGTTTCCGTACCTCCGCCAACAGATTGCCCGTTTGAATATGTTAAGTGGCAGACGGGATGATGACAATGCGTATGAGCGATATATGCATTCCAACAGCTCACAATGGAATGCAATTTGCCATATCCCAACCTGGCAATTAATTTTGGCTTTGGGCCCCTCTGCTGCAACGAAAGAAAGTCGGCGGAGCGAACCGAAAAATCTATGACAAATGGCCCAAACTTGGATACATATATATATATATATCCACTCCCAGAAAGACAGAAGTTGCAAGACGAATGTGCAGCTTTTTCTCAAATTTGACAGCTGCCGACATGTGAAGGCAAGTCTGGAGGCACTGTTCAATTTTCCATCAAACATTGGGCTCAATGGTGTGAAGAAAAGCGTTTTTCAGCGGGAAAGTTTGGGAACGAAACAACATTTTCCACTTCATTTGCCAGTCCCTCGAACTTTAATTTAACTAATACAAAAATGTAGACAAAAATCAATATGCCTAACGTGTGGCCGCCGGCGGAAATGTTTCAAGTCATAAAAAAAACTATTAAAATGAATAATATTTTACTTCTTTTTTTTTGGGGACAATGCCTAATGACACGCAACATAGGAGTTATGAAGCCAGGTTGAAAAAGGGTGTGGTCGAAAAAGAACTGGAAAACATTGGACAAAGTTGGGTGAACAACCCAAAGTAAAAACGAAGGAAAATGTAGCCGCGATATCTGCCTCCCTGTAGCGATCTGTTAATGATACTTTCCCGGTGAAAATCGCGAGAAAAATGGCAAAGAAACGAACTCGAAACGAGGACACGCACATTATATAGCAATTTGTGAGCTCTAGGAAAACACAAAAACAAAAACACAAGTAAACTTCGCCCGACTTTCGCGACTGAAAGGCAAAAAGTTAAAAGCAATTTGGATTTTGGATTGGGGGCCAGTTTCTAGCCACCTCACGCAACTTGAATTCCCCCATAAGGACATTGCAACAATTGCTTTTCATCCAGTTGTTCGTGAGAAAAGCCAATGTCAAGGTGTACGGAACGATTTTCTATTAATACCTGTCGACGCGCTATTTATTTTCGATTTAGTTTCCGAATGCTGGCATTGTGCATTTCGATTGCCGTCTCGATTGTTTACTACTCATTAATAATTTATAAGACATGCCTCGACGGAATGTGCAATGATTCACCATCGCAATGGCTAACACTTTTGCTGCTCCCTCAAAGTTCCTCGCTAATTCGATTGTTCTGTAATATGAACTAAATTGTTTGAAAGCTCAACGAATGTTCTCTCAATTTTTTAATTAAATTTTTGTCAACCTTTGGTCGGGCCAGCCTTGCCAACTGCAAACATTTCGAAATGTCTGTCCCTTCTTTTTAATTGACAAAATTGATTAAAATGTTGCTTAACATTTTGCACCAAAACTGACATTTATCTTAATTGCTGGGGGGGAAATGTCGTTGGGAAAATAGAAAAAGCCCAAAAACGAGGACCAATGAAATGGGACACAGTTCCGAAAGATGGAGCTCTTAATTAGATAATGGTTGTCAGGGCAGTTTGTAAATTGAATTTGCTGGAGATAAATGGAACAGAGATGTCTGAGTGGAAAAATTGCATTTACGCCTGCCGATAGTGGAGTACATGGAGTGTGTAAATGAAATTGATGTTCCAAATATGTGATATAAACTCAATTTATTCAGCTTAAATGCAAAAGTTTAATACTCTTGTTTCCATTTTTGTTCTGTTTTCATTTTGATGAACTGGCCCACCCGGAATACGTAATCTCTTTCCCAACATTTTCATGGCATTTCGAACATTACGCATACGCACCATTGACCATTGGGTTTCAGTGGCCAACGCTTTATTTTTATCATCACGAAATTCAAAGATTTTTGTGGCAATGCCAACAAAAAAATATGATTTAGTTCTGTATTTATTTATGTTCCTCGGCTGCCATTGAGCGACTGCTGACACGCCATCCACGCCCATTCGATATGTAGGTGTCATTTGTTTATAATGTTCCTTGACTGCGTGTATATAAATATATATATTTATCTCTTAAATATTTCATTTGCCGCACATTAAAGCTTTGTTAAGAATTTATGAGCTGGGCTGGCCGGGCAATATGTGTGGCAACTACTTCCGCTGGATGTCAAGCATGTGGCAGACAAATGTTCCTCTCGACCAATAGTCTTTTGCCCCATTGGGCTCCACTGCATTGCACTTGACACGTTTCCAAGGAGCATTCTTAAGGACTTTGGACACTTTCCAAGGAAACGACGGAAAGAACGGAAAAAAAAAACAAAATCGGTTGCGATAAACTGTGCTAAGAGAACCCAGAGAGATTGTCGAGAGTGTGACTGGCATTTTTATAGGCTGCAGTTGAATTATCGACACATTTTCTATTTCACTTTCTGGCCAAGGAGTCTTGGCCGCCGCTATTGACTTTTCCAATGCCGATTGCCAGTCGCCGCAACCGCACTCATTTAACTAATCAAAAGTAATTTTAATCAAAGGAAAACCTTCGCCGCAGGCTACGCAGGGCACAGATAACGGAGGCCAGGCGGAGCGAAAGCAATTAAAGCCACGTGCAAAGTTTGCCAAAGGTTCCCGGAAAACTTATTCTAGGCTCCAAGGTGGGTGACTTCAAGAAGGATTGCTGTTCCATTTTTTTCTTTTTTTTGCTTTTTGTTTTACGTATTTGTCTTGGCAAAGATCAGAGGGAAAAGTCCTGGCCTTTGCTAAAGTGGCCTGGGGACTTGAATTGGCAATCCTTGGGATTGGAATGGTGTGGGGATGTTGGGTTAAGCAAACTTAATTAATAAAGGAAGACGCAGCTGAAAGGCAGCTGATTGAAGGCGGCACAGGAAGAAAAAGTAACTTCAAATAACCATGTTTGTCCTTAAATAGAAAGCAAACTATCGATAAGTTAGCATAAACAACATTTATAGAGCAAAATACTAAAAATAAACTAATTGATATAGAAAAAGGTATTAAACTTTTCTCTCAGTGCACCTCAATCTTGTGTGTGTGTGTTAGACTCTGTCCTGTGTCGTGCAATGAATCGAAACTCATTAAAAACTTTCGCTGTGGTTTCATTAAAGCCAGCAGCTGCCACGCCCCCGCACGCACTCACGCCCACTTTGCTGGCTCATTGTCTCCTATTAATATGTCAAGGTCTGGGCAAAAACGCACACATTGTGCCGACAAATAAATTTGAATAATTAAAAGGCCCACAAAGGAAAACACACAAGCAAGTAGGTGTGTAAGGGAAGCTGAAATAGATGCGGAACAGATGTCCTTTTATTTTTCGGCAAATGCCAGGACAAGCTGTTGGCTCTTTCTCCTGAGAAACATGGCAGTTGGGGATGGGATTCCTTGATTATTTAGAAAGGGGAGAAGGATGAAAGGAGAAAGCCATTCGTCGCACAGACAAATAAAACAGAGATAATCGGGGCCGGCAAAGTGCACCACCCACGCACAATAGACCAAAGCGACAGCTTTACAAACTAATAACAAAAGCCCAGCCGGCTGACAAACGCACTCGACTGGCCGAGGGCAAAAAGAGCTGGCCAAGATCCCAGCTGCCAGATACCCCAGTTACCCGTAGCCCCAGAGAGACCCAGATCCCCAGATGCCCAGGAAAAGTACTCCATAGCCCCAGGGCTTTCGGTTAGCTCATTAAAAATGAGAGCCACTGTTTTCGTATGCCAACAAGTGCCAAAGTCACAATTTTAATTTACCCTAGACAAGGACGAAGGGAAATCCCCGACTGTTTGTCATGGTCAGGAGTGAGTTAGTAATGCTGCTTCTACTGCTGCTGCTGTCCTATGTTTCTCTGTGTTTGCATAATCTCACTCAAGTGCCATACTCATCCATCCAAGCAGCTTCTTGCCGGGGACACCCACATTACCAGCCAATTATGAGGCGGCTTACGGCCTCAGAAAGTTCCCAACTTTAAGCGACAGCTGACAAAATGTATTTTAATTAAAATTCAAAGAAAAAACCGAGTCCCCGAAGTTCTGGCAAAACGCGAATTTAATTGAGCGCGTCCAGGACAAGACAGGAAACATTTCCTTCACGCCCTATAAACTCGCAAATAAGCAGATTCCATTCTGGTTCCTAGACATATTTCAGAGTCTAACCAGTAGGCCAACAAATTCTTAAAGATCAAAAAGGGAGCCGAAGAACAAAAGTTATATTAAGTATTTTGTAATGAAGGCAAATAAATTGGTGAAAAATAGATTCCTTTTAAGTTTATTAATAGCAATAAAAAACATAACTAAGCTTCTTTAAAATAGTTCGTTCTGAAGGAGACTACCAAATATTGTCATAAATCATAGAAACTCTTATGGCTTCAGTAAGTCAAAAACTATTTGCAAAAATAAACTCAAACTCAAATCGATAATCCTTTAAAATTCCAGATTGCTCAAACTATTAACTGGCAAAGCTATTTAAAAGTTTCAAAAAGATCAAAAAAATCGAAGAAATCTTTTTAAGTATTTTGTGGGAAATAATTTTCGACGAAAAATGCAAATGAATTGGTGGCTAATTGAAAAAGCTTTCAGCACGCGCGCTTCGTTCGCCGAAAAGGTCAAAAGAGCGCAGCGTTGAAGAATACACAAACATTGCGTATACGCGGTGTGGGTCGCACGCCTTTTCCTATTTGCAACAATTAGGCGCCAATCGCGGGCAATTATTAATTTGGCTTGGCTTTCAATTAA
The DNA here is from genome assembly GCF_018153835.1 of Drosophila eugracilis. Taxonomy (NCBI): domain Eukaryota; kingdom Metazoa; phylum Arthropoda; class Insecta; order Diptera; family Drosophilidae; genus Drosophila; species Drosophila eugracilis. The sequence goes on along the minus strand of NW_024573038.1, from coordinate 5,653,403 downwards.
GCAATTTGGAGCCACACCCTCTCACCCTCTAAAAATCCCCCTTTCACCCACTAAAATGTTGATTGTTCCGCAAGTTGATTTTTGGGTAGCGAAAAACATTGTTGTTTTTTTCCCTTTTTTTTCTTTTTTTTTCTGGTTAGAGAAAAGTTGGCGGAACAAAAGGCGGAAGGCGCAATGAAAATTGGTCCATTTATGGTGCCGTGTGTGTGCAATTCCTTACATTTTACGATTGGCAGGCGGCAAGAGCCAAAAATGCCAAAGTGCTGCCACCCAACCTCCCCATCTTGCCGCGAAAACTTTTATGCTAATTTCCACCCACCGAAGTTGAGCGATGCTGTATCCAGCATCAAGTGGAAAACTTTCACAGTATCCAACGTCGACACAGTGTCGAAGAAATGTTTGTTTAGAATTTGGCAGAGCGTTATTTATGGCCCAATAACTTTTAACTTCACATGCGGCCCCCTTGGCTGGAAATGCAAATTAGTTGCCATTTGGCCAAGACTCACGTAGAGCCGAAGCGCACAATGGGGCCAAATAAATTTAATTGAAAAGCCTGGCAGTCGGTCGGTCAAGGGGGTTCTGTATTCCAGCTGGCCAGCTGGGCAGGTAAAAACGCCAGGACACCATCCAACCAGGACAATTCCGCCATCCTCTATCCTTGAAGAATGTCAATCGAATCGATCGACCACAGGCAGGAGGACCTGCCAGTCAAAGTGTTCAATTAATGCCTAAATAATTGACAGCAGCAGCATTTTCATTAATGTAAAAAGCACCCCTCTGACTTGTCTTTCCTCTCAAATGACCAATCTGAAGGTTAAGGTCAGGCCCACGCAGTCTGTCGTAGATTTTCTTAGCTGTCTTTTGGTTTTTAGGGTGGAAAATTAATTTCTTTAAATGTATTTTGGAACATCTATATTCTGGCATTTCAAAAGATTTTTTCTTACCACAAAGGCGATACTTGTTCATTGCCCTATCCATTATAATAATTATAATATATTTTTAAAATAAACACAAAGGCAGTTCTGGGAAACATTTTGCCAAGAAATGTTTTTTTAAAACTTGTTCTGGTTGGCAAATATTAATGTTACAGCCAGGAAAGCACAGGCATTGTATATTTTAAGACATGAACTAGAAATGAACTAAAAATCTAAATAAATAAAACTTTCTGTTCGAAATTCTTCTGAAATTTAAAAGAATAAACCTCTTTGACTTGTTTTTTTGTCCCAAAACCTAAATCAGAAGCTCCCTTTTTTTTAACCCAAACACAATGCTGGTTCGCCAAAGCTAATTATTGGCCATAAAGTTGATTTAAGCAGTTGACTGGCTTGCCACAAAAAAGCCATTCAGCGGTGCCCTTCTGCCGTTCTCTTTGAGTCCGCAATCCTCAATCGCAGCACTCGAATCTCTGCCCCTGTCGCCAGTCTCTTTGTGTGTCTATGGCGGCAATGTCAAAGGTCGCTGTGAATGGTGGCACATAATTGCACTTGACAGCAAAACGACAGCAAAAGCAGTGGCAGTAGCAGTAGCAGTATCTGCTGCAGTCGCTTGTCGACAGTCGCTGAGATAACGAAAAAGTCAAAGCCCAGGGAAAACTGTGAAAGATCGCATAGCGAAATGAATTCAATTGCAGTTTTTCCGATGGCTGCAGCTCTCGTTGCTTGTCACTGATTAGACTCCGAGAAGAGCTGCAGCTTCGGCTTCAGCTCCCGGCGCTTTTGATGCAATGGCATAGATAATTTTCCATCTTTTTTTCTTCCCCCAAGAATGCATGAAACGTGAGCGGCGGTAGTTAACGAGGCTCTGGTGGAACCCTTTTGGATTTGCTTTTGTCTCGAATTGGAAAATTGGCAGAAAATGATCAGAGATCGCTTGTCATTACCAAAATAAAAACAGGAAGTATTGAAAATGGGGAGTTTCGTGAACGTGGGATTCCCTGTTATTAGTTATAATGGAACTTTTTAAAGAAAAACAACAAACTTATAAATGTCTGAATGAGAATGTTTGTAACTTATAACTCTCTTTCATACTCCATCACTCACCCAATATACCCTTCATTTCCTAGGGTACGAAGCATCAAAATATTGAACCCAAGCTGCATTTTGCTGCTTCATTTGGTTTGTTTGGGCCAGGGCCAAGCCCAGTTGGCCAGCGAACAGCTGTCAGCACAGCCTGGGAAAGGGTTATAGTTGTTATGGGCCTGGTTTAGAAAACGCTACCAAAGAGCGTGCCACGGCAGCTGGCGTTGCAACTTCCGCCATTGAGCGCTTCGCTAGGCACCCACAATAACACCGCCAACAAAAACAACACCCAAATAGCTGACCAGGCCAAAACTTCGCACATTTGCGTGTGCTGCCAATTTTGGCCAAAAACAGGGATGGCTGCCTAGTTTTTTTTTTCCGTAAGAGGGAGTGGGTGAGAAAGCATTTTCCTCGGCTGTTTCGAGAGCCTGCATGCCAGCCTGCCTGACTCATTGGAACTCGTTTGCCTCAGCTGCGCCAGGTGTAATTGCAAAATGTAAGCCAATTTGCAACAGAAAATTGTGTAATAGATAATAAATGAGCTGAGTGGAGTAGAGGATGTACTGCATTCATGACCCAATGATCAGCGATGTCGATTGCCCAGCATGGAATGAGTCATCAATGAGCTGGCAAGCGACACCCTAGATAAGCTAAAGCAAAGTCCGTAAGTCCGGGATAAAGTAATAGCCACTTAATCCTTGACGACCAGCATTAATGTGCCACTTGACACACATTAAACGCGAATACAGCCGAGAATTATGGCCAAAAAGAAGCTCAAGTAGGTGGCCACTAATGTCCCTATCTACTGTTTTAGCAAAGCCAAGAGAGGAATAACCTAAGCCAAGAATAGCTGTGCTGGGAGAAACAAGAAAAATCGATTAGCCCAGCCAGGCAATCAGCCAGAAATGAGCGGAATGAATCTGTAATAATCAAACCGAATTGAAAGAGGAATTGGTTGATGAAAGAAACGAGCGGAGTGCCTCCGACTTGGACCCCTGCACTTCACCACTACAGCGAATTCAAATGATTCCCCTCCAGTCAATCGTGGCCACCAAATGGAAACCATTTCCGTTCACACACACACACACACACACATGCACACAAATCGATGAATATCCTTTTAGGGAGAACCGGAATCAAGCCATAAAAGCATTTAGCCGATAATTTGCAATGAATATGATAACCCCAAAAGCCATTTATTGGGGTTCGCGCACTACCAAAGGAAAATTACATTTTCCCCATTGGCCTTTATTATTTTTATAACACTTTTAAGTAACTGCAAAATATTGAATTTTATTATTGGATTTCAGCCGCAGCAAAAGGCGATGATGGCAACAGGGGATACCATTAAATATTTATTATACTTTATACAGTACACAGTATACCGTATGCATAAAGTCTGATATCAATGGTGACGGCTTGTTTGTTTGCGTTATGCCGATGTTATAGCCACCGCCGAATGCATTTTGCCACCACAAGAATAATCAAAACTCGATGAGGAGTGGGTAGGGGAAACCTGATGCAATTGGTCCCGTTGCCATGCCATGCCATGTCCCGCAGATGAGCTGCAAATTGAGCAAAGTGCTGGCCATAAAACCCGGGCAGCGGTGAGGCGTGTTAATTATCTCATGTAAACCCCGAACAACGCACATGCACGCAAGGAGGATCTTTTCATTTTCAATGGCGCACTGCCAACTGGAGGCAAATCCAGCTAGAACAAATGTTTATCAAGATATTAACGGCCAAATTGAACTTTACACAAAAGGTTAAGCAAACACGAGAATGAAAATGGCAAAGCAAAAAGGAGGGAAAAAAAAAAGGAAAATCTCGGAAAAAGAACACTTTAAGAAAGCACATAAAACGCAATTTTCAAGCGGAAAGGACTCTCGAGTTTTATTTGCATTTTATGACTCATTTTTCACGCCTCCTTCACGAAATGCGCCTGCTGGTGTCAGTTGCGGCTGATAAAAGCCAGGACGAAACAGAAAAGGACCCAAGTTAAATTGCAGGCCACATAATCCTTTTCGGGGCCGTCCCTTTTGTCGTTCCCAATAATTTATATATAGCAGCAAAATGCTTTTGAAATGCTCTCAGCCTCAACGGAAATGCCAGATAATTGAAATTGATATATGACGAGGCCAGGCCCAGAAGTTGTCCTCTTGCCGTACTTCTAAAAACAACAAACGAGGTCTGCCTCCGCAGATAAACAAAGCGGCAGGAACAGCGGGATGTTGCAGGGTGTCTACTATATTGCGTATACGCCAGCGTCGCAGCCTGAACAGCATTCATAATTTTGCGTACACATGGAAAATGGGTAAACACAACAGAGCCAAAGAAACACTGAGGAAACTCAATGAAACACACACACACACACACACACTAGTGTAGCACGTGGACCACAGGCATGTGTGGCCGTCTCCATTTTATTTGTTTTTTAATATTTTTATATGCCATGGGGGACATGGTCTTGCTAGTATTTTCCTTTTCTTTCGATTTATTTTTCGCCTCGATATTCTTTCGGCTTCGGCTGTGTGGAAAATTGGAACATATGCGTTTCACCTTCGCCTTAATTAATATTATTTTGTAAATAATAATTAATTTTACCTCGAGCGTAGAAATTTTCAATCCAAAAATAAATATTTCTTTCATATTGAAAACAAAAAAAGGCCGAGATGAAAATGATTTTATAATTTATTTGTGAGAGACCAGCGGGCGGTGAGCGAAAAGGTAATTAACATATATTTCTATATAGGCCGGAAATTGGTTTTTCTGGAATGAAAACCGAAACGGTTTATACTACTGTTCTTATTTTAAGCGGCTCAAAAGGAAATGTCAGTTGGCTGCCACCCAACTAAGTAAATAAACTTTTTAACCCTCTGGATTCTGATCCAAACCATCAGCGGCATTCCACTTGGCTCAAATAATTGATGAACCGAAAGGGTCATAAATTCCCCATACGCATGTCGGAAGTTGTTAAGCCCAAATAAATCGACTTGAATCGGATGCAATCGCATAAATATTTGATAGAGCAGCGTATCCTGGAATAGTAGGATTGCCAAAAATCACGGGGCGAAAACCAGTGTTAAGCATACGCCGTGTTGCCAAGCGCCAAAAAAAAGCAAAAAAAAAAAACAAAAACAAAAAAAGCGGCGCACAAAAGTGCGAAGAAAATATTTTTCGGCGCCAGGCGTTGTGCGTGAGCAAATAATTTATACACCTTTTGAAAGATTTATGCGGCATGGCTTTTGGGGCCCCGGCAATTCGCGAAATCAAAGCGTGAAATTCAATTAATCTAAGCAGTAAAGTCGATGGCTAAAGCCCAGGCTCTTCGAGGGCTTCAGGACGCTCTGGTTAGTTGTTGGTGTTATGGCTCTTGGTGATTCATAACTCGCATAATTCCAACTGGACACTCTGACAGATGAATCAGATGAAGTTTCAGTGCTGACACAGCAGAAAATATCGGTTTTTTTTTTGGTTTCTGGAAACTGCAGTGGGTTGGGCTTGTTGGGTTGTTCATCTTATTTGGGTTAGCCGTGGAATATACATATATATGTATATATGGGAAATCGGTAACGGTACGGGTATTCACCGTTTGGCCAAAAGCGAGACCCCAGCCAAAAGCCAAAACAAACAAATAAACAAACAAACGGCGTTGCCAAAACAGAAACTGAAGCTGCAGCTGAAGCAAAAGCAAAAGCACAAACAAAGCGAAAACTGCAAAAGCATAACAAAGTGCAAAACTTTTTTCCATTCGTTTTGTTTTGCTTATGGAAAAATGCAAATAATAGTAAAGTTGCCTTTGGAGGAGGGCTGCAGGCTTAGAGGGGGGAAACAAAGAGCACGTGCATGAAAATAGCAAGAAAACCTCTTCTACACAAGGAAAATATTACCAGAATTTATGGTGCTAGATAATTTTCCAAAAAGTTACTCAAATTATTAAACTTAAGTAATAACATTAAAGTGGCATTAGCTTTTAAAAATCTTTAAAAAAGAATTTAAAAAAAACCAACACAATTTCATATTTTCCCTGTGTAGCACTTCAACGGTTGTCAAATCAGAAATGTTTGCTGTTTTTCAGCTCCCTCCACAATTCGACATGGAAAATTGAGTGGATTTAATTGGCATTGCAACTGCAACAGCAACAGCCTCGTGCAACAAAAACAAAACTTCAAGTGCAATGTCTTACCACAGAAACAAAATTATGCAAAATGCTGGAGACTCTGTTGGGAGTCTAATATCGAGACAATGTCGGTGGGGAGGATACGTGAGAATGATGCGACTAATGTTCAAATGATTTGCATACAAAGTTGGCCGGCAGATGGGCAAAGTCAATGGCCAGGCAAAAAGCAGTCATGAACTTGATAGCCTGCCGACATGGTTGAAACATGGCTTTCCCTGGGCGACGACTATCAACCCTTTCTCTGGCCGCCCACAACGAAGCTCATCAATCTTGCAGGCAAAATTAATTGAAATTTTGGTCAACCGCATGTAACTGATCGAATCAAAATCAAAAGAACAATAACAATAACAATAACAACAACAGTAGCAGCCGGGAACGCAAACAATTTCCACACATTGAACAAAAATAATAAACAAAAGCAGAAACCAAAACATCGAAGGCAAACACACAGAACGGCAGAGAAAAAACGCACACAAAACTAAACAAATGCTCAAAATGCGATGCTGAATAATTGAACACGATACAGAAATGGAAATTTTGTTTACAATTTTCAAAACTCCCCCTTTTTTATATATATTTATATCTGCATATATATATATACATATGAGCATATAAAACAGCAAACAGTCAGCCGGTAATTGTGACAGTTGACTAACTCTTTTGCTTGCCGCCTGTTAACGTTGAAAACTCTTTATTTTTCGCTTCCGTCAACCGCAGCAGCAGCAGCAATCAAAATGAATTCAAATAACAACCCCAGAGCAGTTGCAACATTGGCTAGCCATTGGCTGCCAAATGTGGCAAACACATTTAATTGCATTTACAAATTGTTTAGAACAGTTTATTCACCCAAGTACCACAACCATAAAATCATAAATCCGATATGGTTTGAAGTTTTCTTTTTCACCAAAAACAATGACAAATAGTGAAACGTGAAATGTTTGAATATTTATTTGCCAAATTCCGATAACTAATGCAGCGGAGATTCCAGTTTACACAGATGAGTATTTCATGGAAGAATGTAAACAATTCTGCGGAAGAATATTCCAGGCATTTTTGTTTTGAAATCTAATATATGGCGAAAGCTTTTAATTAAATTTGAAAAATAATAAAAGGCTTTTGTATAAAAATAAGTAGCAACTTTACTGTCTCTGCCAGCTTGAAACTGCTTATTCTTTAAATACGACAAATTAAAAGAGAAGTTAAACGGAAACTAAACAAAAAGTTGACTAATGGAAATTAATGCCTACCATCCTTACTAACGTTTTCGTTAATTACAAATAAGTGGACCAATTAACACAAAACTTTCACAAAATCTGTAAGGCAAAACTTGTAACTACTGATATGAAAATAAATTAAATATTTTATTAATCTACTTCTCTGCTAAAATAAACAAGATTTCCAAGCAAGTACTTTTCCAACTTTCTTTAGTGAACTCTTGTGAAATAAACAATAAATGTTATTTCCTTCTTAAAATTTATTTTAAAAGTTATTGACCTTGCTTTAATTTCTGTAGAACAGCTAGGAATGATGACTGCTTTAATATTTAAAAGAAAATTCGAGTGTTGGCAAGCTGTCAGTGGTTGCCATTAAATCAATCCATTGAAATATTTTATTGTTAATTTATTGGAGCATAAAAACACAATTAACAGAGATGGATCTCTGAAGGAATGCCCGCGAGATGAACACAAAGATAAAGAAGAACTTGCCCACTCCTCTTAAAATACATAGATTATCGAGAATATTCCCAGAATATGGACTCACCTTGGCCTGAAATGTGATGCCATGGAAGAAGGCCTGCTCGGCGTGGAGAGGCACCCGCAGATCCTGGTCATCCTGGACCAGATCGTACGGCGTCGACGGCATTCTTAGATAGTTCAATAGCACCGATTCGGACCACTTGTAGTATCATGAAATGGTTTTCATCTTCCTCGTGCTACGCTTGTGCAGCTGATGGCGCAATTGCCATAAAACGCCACTTGGCCGACGCTTTGGCTGCTGATTTTGGCTAGTATGATGATGGCTCTGTATTTGAATCTGTGTCGGCCGAGTTGGATTTTGATTTTGCTGGCTACTGCTTTCCAGTTGGCTCATGCAAATTGTGGTTGGGGCGACGAGCGCTCGGTGATTGATTTTCTATTGCTATTGCTATTGCTGTTGGCCAAAACCCTCACGACTCTCTTGGCCACGTTGAGCTCTTGCTTAATCTCAATTTATGAGCTTGCGGTTACCAATGCTGCTGCTCCCACTGCTGCGATGCTGGGAAATTGAATTGCGTCAGTTTCAGATTCTTTAACCGTACTGCTTTTACGTTTTATTATGAAATCGGCCCATTCACTGCCAATTTGCGCTGTATCTGCGGTGTATCTGCAAGTGGAAAGAAAACAGAGAAATCATCGATGAGAAGAGTAGAAAAGTAGAAAGGCAATACTTGAGCTCGACTCGGCTTGGTTTATTCTGTAATCAAACGTCGCCTAATCGCTGTGACTCCCCCCGTTCCATCGATTCCATCGATCTGTCTATTAAAGTGAGTCATTAACTGAATGATTTTGAGTCAGCTTTTGGGTTTCGCTGGAAAGCATCTAGCTAATCACGGGCTTTAATTGACTCACCAACGACTAGACAAGCTCGTGGTGCGATGACACCGTTCGCGGAATCGAATTTTGAATTGGTTTCTCGATTCGCATTGGAACTTGGACTCTAGACCACCTACACACACGTGTCGCAGTCGAGTTTTGAATTCGTAATTCGATTTGTTGTTTCGAAAGTGTCTGCGCTTTAATAGAACTCGATTGATAAAGCACGAAAATGTTTATTTTCACATGGCTATTGCTGCTGATCAATAAGTTTATAAACAGAAAACTCCATTGAGAAGCTCAAAGTATGAAATTAATATCAAAACATTAAGATTAATATTGATTTTTGTCTACACTTATTTCTAAGCATATTAAACTACATTATTTTAGTATTACATTTGCATCGTTTACTGTACTGAATGCTTACTGTAAGCTGGCACAGCCAAACTTTAAGCTCATTTATTCACTATTTTGTCATTCTTGTTTCTTTGTTCGTCTCTTCATTTTGAATTAATAATTTATGGACAGTCTGCACTTTAATTAAGCTCAACTTTAGATATTTAAATAAGAGATGACTTATTTTCTGTGCCACTTTGTTACTCTCTTTGTTAACCTTTTACATAAACAATTGCCCGGGAATTGGCGGTTCAATCCTGCATTTATTATTCAGGATTGTCTGGCCTTTGCCTATTAAATATTTTATGGTTAAGCTGTTTAACAAGTTTTAAGTTTATAAATCTTAACCAAACTAAAGCAGTTGCTCAGCATTTAACTCTTTGGTTATGTCTTTGTTTCTGTTCTCATGCTTCTGGCGAATGATATTATAATTTGTTCCATTAATTTGCTTCGCAGTGACCCCATAAATTATGCACAGATTTGAGTTTTTTGATTGGGCGATTTTAAAGATTTAAGCTGATATAGATATTAAATTTCAAAATAATAGAAATTTATGGTTTATCTGAGGGTAATAAATAAGTATGAAAAATCAATATGTTATTTTGTTTTATTAAAATTAAATTTCTATGAAAATGACTCTCGGTTGACGTTTCTGTCCATTAATATTGAATATTGTGAATTTTCTCATGCTCCGGCTGAGCTGCTTAACAAGTTGATAAAGCCCAAAACAAAAGTTTGAACTTAACGTCAACAGCTGGTTAGCGTCCCTATCTCTTTCTCGCTGCCTCTCCCCTTCTCTCTTTCCTTCGCTGCTCTTTAGCTCTTTGTGCTGTCTTTGTCTTTTGGGGGAGAGCCTCCGAGTTGGCGGAGTCAGTTGAAAGCCAGGCCAGAGGGTCACGGACGTTTACGCGTGTAAATGACAAGGCAGCCAAAGCGCAGCTCCAATAACAACAACAACAAAAGCTACAACAACCAAAAATAGCAACAAAAAAAAACATGGTCCAGAGATGACTTTAGTTGCTGCCTCGTTTGTTTATCTGCCTCCGTTTGCTTTTTTTTATTTGTTGCCTTTTGCAAAGGCTCGAATTGCTTGGCACTGTCTCCCCAGTGAATAAATATGCTGCCGAGCCAACTTTTGAAACCCACTCCCTTCACCCATCTCTTTCACTTTGCACATTGCCTCTTTGTCTCGCATTAAGTTATCAATTTGGGTGTCGATTGAGTTCAAATTGCCAGCAGCTGATACCGCTGAAATATCCCCTCGACATCGACATCGACATCGACATCCACTCCGCTTGGATTGGATTCCGGAATGGAGGGCATTGGGTTGAGGTTGGCGGCCAGTTGACACTTTTCGAGGAGCGACATAAATCAGCTTTGTTTTGAGGTCAGCCTGCATTCAAACGGGGATTAGGGAGGTGCCGAGCTTGACCCGAGAAGTTTAACCTAATGGCCGCTTCTATTGGGAAATTGTTTGGCCTTAAATTGCCATTAGCAGGGGGATATTTATGAAAACTTAAAAGACACTTTATATGTATTAAAAAGAAGTCTGTATATTTACTTTGCTCACTATTTGTTTTCTAGTAATTCCTTAAGAGTTCTAAGAAAATCTGTAAAATTTTTACAAATTTCCCTTAAACATTTTCACCTCAATTAAGTTTTCTTTAATTTTAGCCCTTTGCCTTGCTCTATATATTTCCTAGCTTCCCGGAACAGAGTTCAATGTTCTTTCGCCCACAAACATATATCATCGCGTTAGGAGCTATAGCTACCTTACCTCCGACGCCATTTTGTGGCCACACACATACTCTCATATGGACAATAAGGTTCAAGTACCTCAAGAAAGCAGGCTGCACATGCGTCGTACTAGACAAAAAGCCAGCCAGCGAACGGAAAGAGACGGCACTTCAGTTGCCCAGCACTTAACACCCACCTCCAGCTGCCACTCCCCTTCCGCCTACTGCGGTGGTGCAACTACTAAACTCGTACCTTCATGCTACGCACGTCGCTTTTTCGGATTCTTCTATCTTCTGGCTTACGAGCAACTATCGGTTTCGCATTGCTCGGCGACTCGTGCTTCTTTCCACTGCACTTTTAAAAATCTTAACGTAGTTTTTTTAGTCATTAAATATTTTTTAAAAATATAATAAGTCATAATTTGTTGAAACGACAGTTCCAGATTAGAATAAAAACTCTTTAATTATAAGTTTAAGTTATGTTAACTTCCTTAGTGACTTTCCCAAAACTTTTTGTCCACTGCAAGTTCTCTCAACTCCGTTTTGTTCTTGCGCCCGCGCTTAATGGCAGCAGCAACAACAACAACAGAGACTGCAACTGCAACATGTACTGCCACTGCAACTGCAACGCGACTGCGCGGCCAGCAGCAATAAAAAAACAAAAACTCGAATCGGCTGCAAGTGAATGACTTGGCGTGCTTCTTGGAAAAGAAGCATTTGGAGAGAAAACCGGTTTCTGGGACTGGGAGTCGTATTCCGATTCGGAGTCAAAGTCTTGGTAACTTACACGCTCACTTCCTTTCCGGTTCTTGGATATATATATATATTTATATATAAGCTGATATGTATATTGGCCAAAGGCGAGTGGAAGCGGGATGGCCACAAAACAAAGCTCAACTGCAGTCAGCTGCAATTTGTGGCTCGTATCTGTTGGCCGTTTTTCAAGTTTTGCACTCGAACTTGCAATTACGTAGCGAATGAAGCGAATCGCTTGGCAGCTTTTGTCATGCTCGAAGCCAATAAAACAAAAACAAAAAGGAAAAAAATATTTACTGCGCAGTCGCAGCCTCCGCGGTTGCAGTTGCACTTGCCGCAAGCTGTTGCCGTGTAGATTATGCAAGAAAAAACGAAACTGGTCGCGAACTGATTGGTATTTTGAGTATTTTTCGGGAAAAATAACTCACTGAGCCTTCATGCGGGAAAACTTGAAAGGAAAAATTGCCAAGGCGGCTTCCCTGTATTTTATTTTTGTGTGTGCTCCTCCCCTCTCCGCCTAATAAACAGACGAACAACAGCAATTAAACAGATACCAATGGCTAACAAAAGGCAGGCGGAGCAGCTGCGTATGTTGTCTCCTTTTTGGCCAAGAAAGTCCGGTTGTGTGGCATCAATCTTGTTTTCGATTTCACAGAAACTAACTGCCTGTATAGGTAAAAAGGCAACTTGCTTCTCGCCTTAGAAGTTCGGGGAGATGTTATGGCCAGAAGATCCCGATCTGCCAACTGGGTTCTGTGTCTCGCCATTGTCGTTTGGATATATATATATATATATATATACACATATATTTATGAGGCAGACAACCCAGACATATCGCAGAGAACAAGAAGAAGAAGAAGAAGAAAGGACGGCTGGGCGATGCAAAAACTTTTGCCTGTGTATCTATAAGATACATTTTGTTCAAAGAGCGAACGAATGTGTGTATGTTTGTTGAGCGCCTATAAATAGCAGCGGGCGGCCACTCAGCCTGTTTCTGCTCAACTAAACCAACCCCTTCCCCGAACGCACCTCAACAGAATTTTTGGTCTAAACCGAAAAAAAAATGTAAAAAAAAAACCAAACACACAAACATAAATCTATTGGGCAAAACAGTGATTGCCAAATCAACTGGGGAAGGGAAGGGGGGTTAGCATTGATTTTTACTTTTCTTTTGGACGGGAAATCTCCCGAAACATTCATTCATTTGGGGGATCATTAGTTAAGCGTTTTAAGTCCCAAGATGCCATAAATATGAGATCTAGACTTTAGAGACTAACCTTGAATGTGAACTTTTCCACCGACTTTTCATACATAGTTCGTATATTAAACTGAAAGATATTAACGATCGAAGTGTGAGAGAGGGGAGAAGGCTGAATCGAGAATCGAAATGCTGGTGGGTCAGTTATCAGCAATTTTGTCATTGCCCTGAAATTTATCGTTTATTATGGGTCTGTCTCGCCGGTTTCCGTGTCAGTCTGCAATCGTGTGTATCTTGCAGATGCATTTCACCAGAATGCTGCGATGTAAACGGCAATCAAACAGTTCTCGCTTCCAAATCATATATATATCATATGTACTATATATATATATACATATATATTTGTGTTATTGTTGGGCAATAAATTATAAAAATAATAAACACGGCGATGGCCGTATTTCTCGTCTCATTTTGGCACACATTCAACTAATATCTCGCCAGATCCGCACTGCAATCCGAAGAAAAAGAGACCCAAAAATGTATCTAGAACGCGTCGCGTAATCAGTTTTTTAGCTGCGATCTGCAGAAATTCTTTTCTTCACTAAAAGTTTTTTGTTCTCAGAGTCTAAGCAAAAACTTTCCATTTCTATGTCCGCGTGGGTGGTTTGAATAGTTCTCGAATGTCATTGGGAAAGTGGGGACTCACCAGATTCGTTCTTAGCTTTTTCTTTCTTAACTTTTGGGTATATAGTTTCACAGTTATCACACACACACACACACATACACAACACCTACGGGTATTTAACAGGTCTCAGTTCGTCTTCGGTTCTTTTATTCTTTTTACTTAATCTCCAAGCGAACCCCTAGCTTGGTCGGAGGTGATTTCGAAAAATTAACTGCCAATTCTCGGAAGACGAGACTTTTCTACCTATCCAAAGCTCTCAGCTGAATGTTAATAAACACAGCGTTGTTTGAGTTTGGATTTGGTTTCGGTTCTTTTTTTTTGTCTGTTAGCGCCGACTTGTTGCTATGTTTGTCTGTGGAAGGTTTTTTCCTGTGTCTACCACGGGTATGAATATTAAATAACTCTTTTTTTTGTTTGCCAGTTCTGCTTTTTGCGGCTTTATTTGCAAATCACCGTTTATTTTCCTTTCCTTACTTTCGAAACGGAAATGCTTAGATTAGGATCGGGCAGAACTTCACTTTCGTCACGAACATAATAAATGCCAAGTGCAGAATTGATTGGGAATGTCGTAAAACCCGTTTTCGAGAATGCAGCACACGACAAATGTGAATATAAGAATACCAATATGTAGTACCTTATATGACTTTTGGTTGTTGTAGTGGGGGTGGATGGTTTGTTATGTTGCTGGATTTTAAATTTTAACGGAAAATGACTCGAATTACGTGCGTGTTGCAACGACGAAACCGATATACGACCGTTATGTATTTTTTTTATGTTTTGTTTTTGGGATATGCAACCGGTATTCAGAACTTTTTCGCTTTTCGAAGCGACGCCAGACGAACGATGACGTTGCGTATACGTATACGCCAGTGTCTGACCACAAAGAACGCCGAACAACAACTGCGGCAGCTCGACTCTGTTTCGTTTAGCAGAAAATCACTCTGGCGTTACAGGGTGCTTTTCTTGGTTCGGAAAACCAGTTTTCGTTTCGCTCTCTTAACCAAGCTCTCTTACGTTTATGTAGAGACGTTCGGAAATGTTCGCTCTCTGTGGCAACGAAAAGCGAAAGCCGTTGGCCAATCAAATCAACCCAAATACACGTGCTCGATGATGATTTTCCTTGGTGTGGGCCAAAAGGGGGGCTAGAAGGGGCCATCAACCAGCTTTCTGGCCAAGTTTCTCTGTTTTGGTTTTTGTGTGCGGCGAGAGGCTGGGACTCTCTCTTCAAGTCGCCAGAAGATGTGCCCACAGCCACAGGGTAAACATGGTCAAACATTGTCAAACATTGTCCAGTAAGAAAAGGGGTTTTTATTGAAAAACCTTGTTTGCCAAACATGGGGAAAAAGGCTAAAAATTAAGTTTCACCAATTTTACAAAATCTAATTACAATTTGTTTCAATTTCACATTTAAATTGCTTAACACATGTTAAGATTAAACTAAGCAGTAATTTTATAATATTTGCTAAGGAAACGAAATATATTGTATAAAAAACTATGTCGTTTACAGCCTCGTTACCCACTTTAGAGCAAGCTTATAGAACTATTTATATATATATATATAAATATATATTATATAAATTAACATAGTATAATATATTATGATATGACTCAACTTTTAAGAATGATTAAAGATTCCATATCCATGCTAATATCCCTCCCATAAATTAGCATTCTTAACATAGACGTTTATCAGCCATTCTTCAGAAGCCCCTCTAAATTGTCCGGAATCAAGGTTGACAACTAAATTCTCGGCATACCGAAAGTAACCAAAATGTATGGGCGGTTTTTGAGACAGCCACAACCTGAGCTTGTTGACAACTCAGTTCGCATATCTGCAAATATTCACGCATAATTCGTCCTTTTTCTTCAGCGGATCCTGCGTATGTATGCAAAAATGGTATTCATGGGAAATATGCAAAAGCATGAAGCCGCAATCATATGAAGGGCACAAGCTGGAGGAACCGCAAAAAGGATGACAAACAAGCGCAAACTCGAAAAGGCCTGGTTGTCAGGCAAACGACACGGAACGCAGACAAATGACGGCAGAATGCCCTCATACTCGTACTCCTTTCAGTTAGCCGCATTAGATGCCAGGATACGGATACGGGGATATGGAACGCGGTCAAGGATTCAAGCGCGACTTACAGAATTGGATGAGAAGAAGGAGGGGAGCTGGGGAAATGCATTCGAACTGGGCAAATATTTGCAGTATTTTAATTACTTTTTTGTCTAGAGTTTTTGCAACAGTGGCACAGGAATAGAGATTGGAAATTAAAAGCGGCAAAGGAACAAGTTCAAATGGCTGTCGCCATTTCCCTCTCCTTTCGGTTGGCCACTTTTTTAATTAAAAAAGCGCACAACTGAAAATGGCGCCCGCAAAATGGCGAACAATTTCACAGCTTAACATGGCCAACTTTTGCGAGCTGACAAACTTTAAATACTTCCGAGATACAGGTCCTTTAAAGCCCTGTTTGAAATGCGTTCAATCATGGCAACTTTTCCCCTTTGGCACTTAACACATTGTCGAAAAATCTTAAGCAACCCTACTTAGGCAATCCCATCAACAGGGATTCGGCTTCAGGTTTCAAGTGGTTGGGCCAAAAAAAGAAGAAGAAGAAAAGAACTTTTCCATTTTCCCGCCCACCTTAGGCAGAACTTTTCAAGGATGAACCATTGAGTCAGCAGCTTTAAAGTCGAATCAATTAATAACTTCTCCCCACAAGCACTCACCCCAACACACAGGTTTTCCCATTCGAGCGGCGCCTAAAAGCACGCTCATTATTTTCTGCATAAATTATATTACGATATGGAGGCGAAACCCATTTGACATAAAAATTTACTGCACATGTTGTGCGACGAGATGAACAGAGGGAAGCCAACTTGATAAGCTTCAGGATAAAACCAATAAATTTATTGTCGCTTAAGTCGGCAGTCGGACGGAGTCTGGGCTTGCCAGCTGCTTTTTGGGGCTCGTCGTCCTTTGTGTTAACGCTTCGTTAAGTCTGCGTTAATTTATGTGGGCGTGGCTGCCTCTAGGCCAGGAGCCAAATGACTTTGATAAACCAAATTGTCTTGTCTTCCCTTGGTTATTTTTGGGAAAACTTTGTGCAGCCGTTAAATCCGTCTCAGCCGGGGAAATCAATCAGCAAAGCAAATAAATACAATTAATGTTACATTAAGCATACGCCGTGTTGCACAGCCAGAGAAAAATACTGTCCTTACAGCCATAATTTATGCAACGCAACAATTTTTTGCAATTTTATGCATGTCAACGCTGAAGATGAGATGAAAATGGAAATGAAAATGAAAAAAGCCCGTCTCGACTTTATGCAAGAACACGAAATAAGAGCAGACGACAGAAATATGAATAAAAAAGGGAAAATCAAATATGCACTCGCGTGAAAATTAATGCGACACGCTCTGCAAGCAGCTCGCACTTGACTCATTCAGCATTTCTCGCACTCCTTTGGCCCATTTAACTTGCTTAATTGAAGGAGCAGCAAAGGGGCAAAATGAAAGAGAGCTAGGAAGCGGAAGTGGTAAAAACTTGTTGAAAACTTGATGAGCAGTTTAAAGTTATGGCTTGCGGTTTTTTGGCTCAAGTTAAAACAATACATAATTGAAGGCAAAGCAATTAGTATTTCTGCCCAAGCAGAAGTCTCAATGGATATCAATCTGCAAATGAAATATATATTTTGATTACAAATAAACCGAAAACTGAAAACCGAAACCGAGATAAAATCAATTTGCAAACAAGCTTAATGGAGTCAAAAGGATATTCAAGGTGTATGCAAATTTGACGAAAAACATTGAAAGCAATTTGCCCAGGCAATTAGAATCGTTTAAATATTCAACTCAAGACACAAATCATTCTGAAATATATATTCAACCGGAGATGGAAATAACTCTGCCATGCCATACTTCCAACCCCCATTTTACCTCAACTTATAATGGAGCCAGTTAAAGGACGCACATTTAAGTCGTAAAACTTAATGCTAATGACGCCCATTTTTTAATGCCCTGCAATCCGTAGACCATTAGCGAGCCCTCAAATCATTTGTAACCTCCGCTAATTAGCGTTTATTTGAGAGATAATGTGGGTATTAAATTGGGTTTTCTAACATTCCGCCTCGGTATGTGGCCGCTACTGGTTCCAGTTTTTCTGCTCTTCAACGAGACAAGTTGGCTAAATCCAATCCTGATCAGCATCTACAAGGATAAGCCGCACGAAACAGTTCTTCTGCTCAGACACAGCCAACAGAGTAATGCATCTGGCTTGGAAAGATTTCCCTGGCCGGTTTTTAATTTCAATGAACAGATGGACTTCTATGTGCGAGGCAGTTTCAACAACGAAGTGCTGGTCATGATCTGGCTAACAGGAAATTCGGACTTGGACTCTGACTTGTGGCAGGCACTCGACCGAAGTCTCTTGAATATGCGAAAGGTACGGGTATTACTATTGAGAAAATGGGAAAAAACCCCAACGGTTGACACTGCCAACACAGTCGAGCGTCTACGTTTCCTTCACGTCGCCGTAATTGGACAGGGAAATAGGATATATCGTCTGCAGCCCTATGCTCCAGAGAGATGGTTGGAAATAAATCCAAAGCATTCACCCATCTTTAGCAAAGTTCGAAACTACTACGGCAGATATATACTTACCCTGCCGGATCAATTTGCACCCCGTTCGATTGTCTATCGAAATCCGAAAACAGGAGAGCTTGAATTGACAGGTTACGTTTACAAGTTTCTTGTGGAATTCACTCAAAGGTACAACTTTACTTTTCGCTGGCAAAGACCAATCAAGGAAGGTGAGCGATTGAATCTGATTCTCCTTCGAAATATGACACTCAATGGAACCATTAACATGCCCATCAGCCTATGTGGCTTTGAATTGCCCACTGAATTTGGTGTGTTCTCGAATATATTTGATATGGAGAACTGGTACATCATGGTTCCCCGAGCCCAGGAAATACCCACAGCCGATGTTTATGTGGTGATGTGTAGTGGAAATTTCCTGATCGTTCTGCTGATATTCTACTGTATATTTACAATCCTGGATACTTGCTTTGGACCTTTGCTGCTCAAGAAACGTGTGGATTGGACGAACTTGGTTCTCAACGAACGCATGATATCAGGAATCATGGGACAGTCCTTCAATATGTGTGCCAGGCATACAATCAGCTCCAGGGTGACAAATGCCACTTTATTTCTACTTGGATTGGTTCTGAGTACCCTATATGCAGCACATCTGAAGACCTTACTTACCAAACGACCCACTTCGAGCCAGATTACCACTTTTGAGCAGCTCCGAGATTCACCTGTTAACGTTTTCTTCGAAGAAGCTGAACGATTTTACCTAAAGGAGTTCATGTGGCAGCGGCCAATTCGGGCCATTAAGGATCAGTTGCATTTTGCGGGAACCGGGGAATATTTTGCCTTAAGAAGTGGCTTAAACAGATCTAACGCTTTCTCAATTCTGACATCCGAATGGCAAATTGTGGCCAAGAGACAGGAGCTTTTCAAGCAACCGGTTTTCACTGTACGCCCTCAACTAAGGGTCATCAGTACAAGTGTCCTTCTGTCGCTGGTCATGCAATCGAACTCCATCTATGAACACCACATAAATGATCTTATCCGTCGGTCCCAAAGTGCCGGAATCGTGGAATATTGGAAGCAGCAAACTCTCCGAGAGATGATTACCATGGGCATGATCTCCCAAAAGGATCCTTTTCCGTACGTCACTTTCCGAGAGTTTAAGGTGAGCGATCTGCTCTGGATATGGATTCTATTAGCCATCTTCTTGACGTTGTCCTGCTTCATATTCCTTTGTGAGCTTTTGGTTAATTGGTTCATTAAGAAACCCCAATTAAGGACCTTCATTAAGTGGCTGACTCGTTTCAAATTATAATTCATTTTATCCAGGCGTTTGATTAATTATAAGTACATGACCTGGAACTAATTGCTTTATTGGATTTTAATGGCAACAAACTAATTAGTTTATTCGAAACACTGAAATGAGATATATATTATCAGCGGAATAAATTAAGCACTTAAAAATATTGTAAAACAAAAACAAATACAAAGTTTATGATGCAATCAATAAATGCGGGTAAAATCATCCAGATTAGAAAGACTAAAACTTTTCGTGACGGTTAAACAATCCAAACTCTACACTCATGACCCGCATTTTCCCAGACTAACTAACAATCTGCAGACCTTTCCTCACGTTGACATAAATCAAAGATTTCCCAGGGATTACTTTCAAAAAATGTCACTCCCAATGGCTGCGTTGTTGGCGTTGACGAGGCTTAAGCGTTTGCTTAGTTTTTGCTTTCGACAACCGCCCTCCGTCATTCAATCATCCGGGTTTTCGGTTACGGGAAGTACGCCCCCATAATTGACGTTTACGTCGGTTTATCTTTAAGGGAATATGCCCCAGTCCAGACGGGCGAACAAGCTTATTGGCGCATTATGTGAGCAGACAGGATGTTTATGGTAAAATCAATAATGCAAAGGCTTTAAGGATACAAGTTTTGGCATGGAAATTTACAAAATAATGTTACCACTTGCAGGGGCTAAAACAATCGAATTATTGATGCACTGCAAGCGGCGTAAAATTTTTAATTAAGCCGGACAACATTGTACGCCGTAAACTGATTTCATGCCAAACCATCCAGTAAACCCCATTCAGCAATGCCTGTGACTAGTTGGAAATTTTCCTGTAATGCAATATGCAAATTAGCGGCTAGTGGTCTCCGGACCACGCCCACCATACTACCGCCCCGGGGCCGTCCACTCCCCTAATTGAACCGCATTTCGGGGCTAATTGCAACAACGTCAACAGGGACAACAGTCGAATTTCGAAGTACGCAGATTTTGTTGCTATTCGCAACGTCCACTTTGGAATCAAGGGAAATCGAGGGACCGGCATTTGTGCATTTCATTTTCAAAGTGGGCACTGTCAAAAATCTCAACCAGGGGAAATACGAATCGGACATCCATTTACAGTTGCCATTGTGGGTTTTAAATTTTGGATTTTTAAAGTCTAATTTAGCTAACTAGCAACTACAGTGCGAACTATGTTTTGTAAATAAGTTAAGTTGTGAATATCAAATTGAATTTTTGAGTTAATAAGTTGATTTTGCACTAAAATTAAAGTTCAAAAACTGATTTAAAATCTGTTAGGCATGCGTGGTATATCCTTATATCCTCTTAACCAAAACATTACATTTCAATTAATTATGCTTGATGCTTGCGAAAGAGGAAAAAACAATTGTTAATTGTAATTATTTAAGCCACAAATTGGCCAGTGCGTTAAATTACTTCGGTTTCCATCCGACAATGTCCAGTGAAACGCATTAAAGTGTTAACCAAATCGATGTGGAACAGGCCACATGGCACACATTAATCGAACTCGACCTGTGGAATATTTTAAATAATTTAAATTGTGATGCAAGTGATTATCACAAGCAATTTAATTTCGGTAACAAAAAACATGTATTCTGCCATATTTATTTTTAAAGTTTGTTTCTTTCTTTCGTATTCCCTTTTTGTATTTTGTTTAAAAATTCAACATGAAATGTTGTCCAAAAAGTTCCTCGACATTGTTGCATCCGAGTGCGGCATCAGAATAAATGCTGAATGCTTTCTGCATGGCCAAAGTTGAATAGCTAAAGTTTTACTGAACAGCAGGTGGGCGTGGCAGGCGTTGATTTAGCATTCGTTTGCATTTGTTTATGCAAATCGCGACGGCATCAAAGAAAAAACTGTCAGGCGTCACAAAAATTGTATACGAGTACCAACATAAATTAATGCCAAATACTTTGTGTTTCCATTTAACTTTCAAGCTAATTAGTCGTGAATTTTAACGCGCACTGTCATTTGCATATATTTACAAAATATTTGAATATTTGGCTGTGAAAAGGTCCTGCGGTCGAAAAGGGAAAATTCGTTACATTCATTTGCATTTGTTCTAATTATGAGCTCAAGCAATTAGCTGGCTAAAAACTTTCCCGAGGCAGCTGAGCAACTAACAATAAACGGAAAATCAAAACAAGCTTAGTGCAGACACCTTTTTTAGGGGTTGGATAGGGGCAAGGGGGAATCCCTCAGAGAAACTGTCAAAAACTCAATCAGAAAACTTTCATCTAAGCCGGTTGGAAAAGTTGTTGCTTCTTCTGAGTGGGGTGGGTGGGATATTTGGGGTCGGTATTTTCCCATTATCCATCCCACCTGGGCTGGCATTGGCATTATTAACAAGTTTTCTATATGCAAATCAGCTACAGCAGAGAACTTTCAATGGAAGCAAAACAAAGCAAAGGAGTAGACAATGTTTACCCACCCAAGGCCATTGAGTTTTTGCTCCACCTCACCAGTTGGTTTTCCTTTCGGCTGGCAGTTTTCCATCAAAATGCGAAAGTAAGTGAAATTGATGAATGCTCTGGTGACAATGGAGTGCTTCGGTTGTCAGTTCGTCTAATAAATGGATGCGAGTTGGTTGGCGACCAGCACTGAGTTGGCGACATTTATCAAGCAACTTCAATTTAAAGCAGCAAAAAGATATTTCTTCATAAGTTCTTGCCCATAATCCCGAGACGAAGCTCATCTTTGTGACCTCTAAAGCTGGCCATTGATTTGTCAATGCCTGGTCTTAAGTCCTGGCTGCTCTTCCTGATCCATCCTCTTTGGCCATAAATCAATCCATGGAGAATTTTGAAAGCATTAAAAGCATTACAGGGAGCGCCATTTCGTGGTGGGTGTATTTCTAGCGTGCTGCTGTCGCTGTCATGTCTTTGTCATGTTGAACAAAAGCCGCCATAGCGGCAGAAGCATTACGTATACGCCCTGTGGCCCTGTAGCACAGATATAAGGACTCACACATGCAAAGCGACATTTCCAGGCAACCGAATGAATGCGAGAATGAATGACTGAACAAATGGTCGAGGGTTGGAGTGCATGGGAAACCTTAGGCCATCTTTTGTCTGCCTGCTTTTCCGCTTTTCCTTAGGCGGCTGTGTTCTTTTCACCAGCCATTTGATTGTTTTCCATGTATCTCCTTGATATCAGCTAGATGCACTGAAACAAGTTTAGAAGTACAAATTCTTTATCCTCTCTGCTTCTAGAAATATATACTTAGTTCGGACTAACTTTATTTCTTAATGAAAAGAAATCAAGAAATTTCTATATGCAAGTGGGCTAGCAGAAACCGCAACATTTTCTTACCCCCTTAATGGTATACATTTTTCCCACACTTCATCGGTTGTTTTCCCAACAATATCTAAGTATGGGTACTTTATTGACAAGCTAAATATTGAATATGACATTAAACAGGTTCTATTTTCGTCCTGAAATCCATGTAACAAGAATACATTTTTATACTAAGTACTTAATAACACCAAACAGCTTTTACTGATACATCGTTTGAATAGCGCAAAAGAACTTATATGACATGCCAAGAAACTGTTAAGAGATAGTAAAAACCAATTAAAAATCACGTTCAATCCTTAATACTCACGGTACTCATAGTCGCAATGGATAGATCCAAGACTATGGTAGCTTTTAGACACTCTGGCTTCTGGGCCCGCAAACATATAAATAATAACATTTTTCGACATTTCGTATCGAGTTGGATCCAATCCATATGGTAGGCAGCAGAGCTGACATCTGCACTCTAAAAAATAGCTTTATAGATCGGTAGAGGATAGGCAGGATCATACTTATCTTACCGCATCGATCACCATCTGGCTGAAGGAGCAGAGTAGATATATTTCCACCAACGCTGAGGATAGGAGCAGCACCTGTTTGAAAAAATACTCAGGGCTAAATTCGACGGTTAACTGAAAGCCCACTAGGCACACCAGAAGCGAAGAGGCCATAAAGTTTAACAGCAAAGGAACGCCAAAGACGTCGTTTACCACGTCGGTAAGCCTGAATAGAGTTCTGCCTTGGTATATGGATTGCTAAATAAATCCATTAACAAACCTGAGTATATCAATATGGTTGGCGACTAAGGACTGCAGCACCTGCATATCATGATAGGCTCCATTGGGTTCTGTATGATTTCGAACCTTATACTCCCTTAGAACCTTGGCCAATCTTTCGTAGTGCATGATAACCTGGAAAACCACCGCAAAGATCATAATATCACAGGAAATCGATCCGCATGTAGCCGTATAACCCGCAATCGACTGATGTAAGTAGGTCAGATAGAACTTCCAACCGCCGTGCCAATCCCAAGGCGCCAGCTCATAGAAAGGCAGATATTGCTTGGTATCTGGCGATCGAAGCACGTAGGTCTCAACTAGATATAAACTTATTGGGATAAGGAAATGAGCAAAACACATAATTGTAAGAAGACCGCCAAAGCCTTTTGTGAAAATGTTGCATCGTTTCAGGTAGGTCTTGACATCATACTCCTCTTGATCCTTTTCGCTCGATGACGGGAAGCAGGACTCCAACTGTCGAACCAAGATAGTCACCTTTTGTTTTCGAATCGAACCAGTAAATAACTTTAGCACGCCGACGAACACAAAAGACACGTAGCCCACTACAATGCAGCTCTCAAGGAAATTTTCATCATCTCGGAATAAGATCACCATAAAGGCTAACTCTGTGATGAAAGCTATCGCCATATTTATCATATTCAGCGTATAAAATACTTTAAACGCCAGACTGGGTTTCTTGACAGATTCATATGGCTCTATACCCACGATGTTGAAAAATAACACTGGTATACAAAGAAAATCATCGACAATATGATAACCTCTCTGAGGGTTTTCCCCGACATTAAACACTCGGTCGATAAGATTCTTTTTTAAGAAGTTTATATTCATTTCGGATTATAGTTGATAACACAATGAAACGCAAGCCGAAGAGCTTGGGTTTTTATAGGTCAAAGGTTGTGCAGAAACCGCAAGATTTCCAAGTCCATTAAACCAGTTACTTTCTTAATAATAAATATTTTGCTTACGCGTGCCTAGTTTATTGGCAACACAGAAACCGCAATTATTGGAAGACCAAAAGCCTAAGTTACGTATATAAAAAGCACGTGTTCTCTTCTCCCTTTAATATTTTATAATTTCTTGAACAGCTGCTACTTGTCGATTTTTCTCAGTGCACTGTGACAACGGAAGCGAGCTCGTGTCAGACATCCTTGAGGCTCTTTTGCTCATTTATATGCATTCGGTTCGGAGGACACAAAATCGTTAGATATTTGCTTAAGACTGTAACATTATCGTTTCCTATCCGTAAGGTCAGCAAATGTCGTTGGCTAAGATTGGATTGCACATGTGGCATACAACATGTACCACATGTACCACAGGAGGCATCAAGAACAGAACCGAAACAAGAGCTTAATTTCGGTTTCGTTGGCGGGCAAAACAAGTTTGACAGCTCTCGGGCAACTGGGCAACTGGCAACTGATAGATACAGATAAAGTAAGTTGAGGTTCTCGACTGCATCCCGAAGAAGTTCATTGCCATCATGATGGGAGAAGCAGCATCAGCAATGTAAGAGGGAAATCCGAGATATACATACATTCATAGGGGATACGATGGTGGAGCATTGAAAGTGAAGACGCAAATTGCTGTCACTATCAGCGGGCTTGAACTTGCTGAACAAGTTTTTGGTTCTATTCACTCGGATAAAAGTAAAACTTAAAAGTGCATAGATAGATAGATGCTGGTCCCACACAAAAAGATGAACACAGAACTTTTCAAATGCATAAATCGAATGCAGTCGTGCGAATTAAATAAAATGCCAGCTGCCATTATCCCATATCGTAGCCACATAAATTGATGGCTGATGCTGCATCGTCACAAATAAAACATTCATTGGATTGACATTTTAAAATGCTTTCCATGCACACACGGGCTGCCATAGAAACGGATTGAAGGCGAAATGAAAATGGGAATGGAAAAATCGAAAAAATGCTCGAAAATATGACAATGGAAAATGTATCTTTGCCATTTGAAATGGCATTGAGTGACCGCTAGCACGGCGATCTAGCGAATATAAAATTTATTTAAAACCATTGGTATACGCTTCCTGGTGGGGGATTATCAAATGTTAATTACCCAAATGATGTTTTCAATTCATTTGCGGAAGTGGTGAGCGGTACTGAATGTGGCAAATGATTTCACATCGTATATTGGCAGGAAAAATGTTTCCATTTATTACTTTTCAAATATTTATGCTGTTAGTTTGTCGAGGATTTATAATAGCTCGATCCTATTGGTACATTTTTACCCTATAGATTACGTTGGTTTCCAACTGCATTCGAATGGGACTGATTTAAATTTTATAACATCAATTTAGTTTAAGTTTTTCTGCCCTTCGCTTCCATGAGTGTATACAATTTTAATAGAGTCAATTATTTTCCAATTGCTGTGGTGGTATATTTTTTAATCAATATGTTTTCAAAAACATTAGCTTATTATTTCTTTGTTTTAGTTTTTGTTCAAAAATGCAGTTAAAAGTTAAAAGCCGCAAGGACACCTTAGAATATGAACATTCATAAGATATCCTTTTGATTAGATACCAAACCCTTTGACAATTTCCCACCACATTAAGCGCTTCATTACGCTCACATTCATCGTCCGACGTGACATTTCAATTGGCCTGAACTGAGGGGGGGGAGGTTCAAAAAGACTACATAAATCCTCGGTGCTTAAACCCAGTCAGATATCGTGGCTCCCTCACCTTAAATGCTTAACCCCCTGGAAACTACAATGCGCATTCATATTCGCACTCTACATTCACAGTCACATCCTTGCTCACATTCACTGGCAAAGTCGTAATGCATTGCACGTACGGAAACCTCGCCGTAAAATGACGGCGAACTAGGAGCGCTAAAAAGTGTAAGAAAATCAGCAACTAAATGGCGGGAAATTCGGTGGGCGAGGAGATCCTGGGTGACCTGGCACATTTCGCTACTTAAAGCCACAAAAGCCACACGCACACACTGAGAAGATGAGGCGACGTCTTTAGCACCGCCATTGTTGTTAATTTTGCAAGGCTGCCAGGCAACTTTGCGCCGGAAACGGAAACTAGGAGCACTTGGCTCGTCCCAGCTAATGTATCCGTATGTGTGCTTCTGTTTGTGTGTGTGTGTGTGTGTGTGTGCGAGGATGTGGGCACGTTGGTATGTGAGCATTTACAGTTGAGTTATGGGCGCACATAAATAAAATGTCAGCGACAAAATGGCTGCCAAAGTTTCTGCGGAAATTACCTGAACTACGTCGTTGACACAAAATTGAGCCAGCAGCACTTTGACATTTTATTTGGCTTTGTTTTGCGTATCGCAGATCACGTAATTCCCTGCACTTTTCAATTGAATTAAATGTGTTGCCTAAGCCACTGAGCAGGGTTTGATGAACCGCTAAGCTGCCTGGAATTTCACAATACCCATTCACCATGCCGTGGAGCTGACAACAACATGGTGTGAGCCCATTAGCCCTGTCAAAATCAGGTTAAAAAAGGTCCAAACAAAGGTCACAACCGCAGGCAAGCCAAAAAAAAGGGTTCACTCTCATTCGGAACTTATCTATAAAATATTTACATTTTATTGCAACTTTTCGAGTGTTTCTCTGGCTATATTTAAATTTTACATTAATCCCTTAAAGCTTTTTTTTTTGGTATTTTTTGAAAGGGTGAATATTTAACCCACCAACCCCAATTTGTATCACTTTCAGACCCTTTTTCTGGCGAAAGAAAATTGATTTCTGGCTTTTGTGTGCGGGAAATTTGTTTTTGATTTGAATAAAAATGCAAACGTCTAGACAGAGCCGCTGGTCTGGGGCAAATATTTATGCTAAAGGGTATTTTAAAGCGATGCCGCAGAAGCAGCTTTGAGCACTCAACCGAAATGTGCTCCTTCTGGACCATGTAATGCAATTGTTTGGCCTTTGTTTTACGCTGCACTGGCCAGGCCATAAAAAAGGGCAAAACGAAAAAAATATAAGGAAAACTGGGCAACATTCTTTGATATTTATTTGCTTTCTTTTTGCCCACTTTGCCATTTTCAATTTACGTTAACAATAATTCAGCAAAACGTTCAAATGGCGTGCAATAAATTCGCAACATCACGAAATAGGGGAATGGATGAAGGAATGGCACTACCAACGATTTACCCTCACATACAATATTTATACATAAAATGTAAACTGCAGTTTTACTTTATTTTATTTGCACTTTATTGCACATACAATGGCAATTTATGTTACGCCATTGCCAACTAGGACGTATAAAGTGTATATAAAATGTAGGTACGTAACTCCTGGGGTCATATGCTGGTCAGTGTAAAACAAATGCTGACAAGTGCAATTATCCCGGGCGGAGTGGGGTGGCAAGTTCTGCCCTCGTAATGAATGTAATGCCAGTAAATGGCAGTGTAAGTGCGGTATATACCACTCCGGAATCAGAGTGTGTTCAGCTTGCCAAATGGTCAGTGGTTTTCGGTGGCAGAAGCGGTTCGTCCGGAGGTGGTAAGAGGTTCTGATTCCAGTTAAGACCCACGCGACATTTTGGGTAACTGGCAGAGCTTTAAGATTAAAGTGCTCGACGCTGGCTGTTCTGTGTGTGGCTTTATGACAGTTTATTGCACTCAACCGATTTACTTGGATGACAGTTAAGAAGCGATAATACTGGAATCAATCAATGAATAAAAAAAAACGTGCAAAAAATAAGTACAATTTAAGAGGGCATCTTAAGGATAAATGAAACTGTCTAAAAGTATGCAATGAAAATAAACCTTCGCGGCTTACAGATAAAAAAAATATCATTACACACTTTCAGTCCTCTTTATAATTTCTATGGTACCCTTAGTTACTCTAAAAATCATATTTTATATAAAAACAAAAAGTTACTTTATCTCTGCCAAAAAGAGCATTACCATTATTCTTTTCACCTAAACCTCACAGGCACTTTAATGCCAACCTTGTCACCTGTCACTCCCAAAAGCCGAGACTTATCATCGCCCACTAGTTGCCTGGCAATACTTAAACGTTAGCATCCATAAAAGTTGGCTTCCGTTTTAGCGCCTGTCCTAAATGAATTTATGTCACCGGCACTTCATTTAAAGGCCCAAAACAAAAAGAAAACAAGGAAAAAGTAGAATAAACTCCTCAGTCACTCCCCAGTCTAATATTCCTACCGATGCAGGCCACAACCCGGCAAGTTTGCGTCTTGTGTCTGACATTAAATTAATTTGTTGCCTACAACTTTGCCAGCAGCAAATAGTGCCCATGGGTGGCCTTGCTCCATCTCAGTAGAGCTGTAGCTCCGGTTCAGGCTCCAGTTTCCAGGCTCCCGGAAAACTTGTTAAAGACGAAAATAACAAGAAAACTTTTAAATCATTCGACAGTGCCAATGTCGCAAAAGTTCGGCCCAAAAAAGGGAGCAGTCGGAAGAACAAAAACTAAAACGAATTCGGGAATGGGAAATGAGAATGGGAATGGATGGAATATAGAAACTTGAATGAAAGAAAGGCGTGTATGTTATGGGTGTTGTAACTGCTAGTCTAGGCATTACCCATAACATTCTAGAAGGCGTGTCAAGGTTGTGTGGGTAACGATATATACAGATATATGTTTATGTATATACACCCAGTCCAGCTGACAGAATTATGGCGGAAATACAACCAGCATACACAAACCGGGGGAATCATTCGACTACTAAATCTTTGCCTTAATAGTCAACGCTTGGGGAAATGTTTATTGCTGTTTGTACTTAGCCAGTAACCCAAATTGATAACAAAAATAAACTTTGCCAGCTGTCCTTGGGCAGTGTTGCATTTGACTGTACTCGGAAAGCATCTTTGGTGAATTATATTTGCTTGTGGTTATCTGGTAAGCCATCGGATTAGTAAAGTTTCTATTGATTCACTTAATTTGGCTTAGAAATCACTGATTTGTTTATTATTTTTATTTACTTTCAATTTAAAGTGTAATTTCTAGTCATATATTCCCAGTTTTTAAGTAATTACAAAATGGTTTGTGACTTTCATCATCAGCGTCACGCATCATTGACAAACTTGACCCAAAACAGAGGCACTATTTGTGTCACTGCCAGCATATGGCACGCTACTATCACATCTTTCTCAGTTTCACTTTGGGCTGCCACACATTTCTAAGCCATTAGCTGCAAGTCGACCAATTTGTTGATCGTTTGGCTGCGCTCTTCAACTTTTTTTTCATCTTGGTTTTTCTCACACTCTGCCGCACACACGCACCTATACCCACTCGCTTTTTCCATCCATTTTTCCGCCAGTTTTTCCTGTCCCGGGAACAACTTCATTAAAAGCTCGACACTGCAGCGGAGTAAACCAATTACAAGTTCGAAGGGGGTGCACACACAAAATGTGATTAGAGTGCAATGCCGGGGCGGAAACAGCAGCTGCTTCTCCAGCGGAAAGGCACTAGGAGCACCAGAGCAGGACCGAGACCAGAACCAACAGCAGGATGCAGCGGCGCCACTCATTGCAGACACATAAACAATTTTACGAGCAAAATTTTATAAGCAACAAACGAGGATGGAAGCTTGTTAAATGATTTAGGGGGCAGTCCACCAGTCCACGGGTCCAATGTCTATGCAATGTCCTAGCAGGGTCCAAGCATCTGCAATATGCTGCGACATGCACTTAAATCAATTTACTTCTGCCATTTGGTCGTGAGGAATCCCTTTTTCAACTGCACATGAAAGTTGGCCAAGGAAACCATTAAATCGTGCGCATCACCATGTCCTGTGCTCCTCTTGTCTTCCCTGCCTGGTGGGTAGTAAATTAAATTTTACCCATAATAGAGTACTAACATCATGGTGGCCGTAGTGAAAGCAGTGAAGAAGTTGCAGGAACTGGCCAAAGTTGTGCATATTTTTAGAGACATTCACCAAGACACTTTCCCTTCGGTTGTTCTCCCATATCCCTTATAGTTTCTTCGCCCGACTGAAACATTGTTGTCTTTGCCACGAACTACGAGTATATGCAGACTATAGTTCCTCCTTGCGGCAGCTTGTGGGGCATGCAGGCACATAGGTCTTTTGTTCTGCATGGCGGGTCATCGTGCAACAGCAGAAATTACCCAGCTTTCAGTAGCCATCTCCCTATCACCCTCTTATTTACTCTTTTGTTCCGATTCCCCCTGTATATCCTGCCGCTTCCTCTACCACTAGCTGTCATGTGTTTTTCCATTACCAACTGCAACACTTCCTGCGCCATTGTGGGATGACTTTTGTATGGCTCACATGACGACGCCTGTTTTCCGGCTCCTCTCTTTGTTTCCTCAGCCTCGAAGCTCTTCGTAACCGCATTTTCCTGCACATTTTACACATTTTCCCATGCACATTTAATTATGAAAGCAATTTTCATTTGCATGTTGGCCCAGTCACAGATTTCGGTCTTTCACACATGGAATAATTTCAAATTTAATATGATTTCAGGATTTCTTATTGTTCACTCTTAAATTTAAAAAATACAAAATAAAAATTTGAACAATTTGATAAGAGATATGTACCTTTGGAGTAAGGTAAACCTTTCTTGAAATTTTCTTTCACTGCACACATTCTGCTCTCTTATCCTTAATTTCCATAGAAAGCTGAATCGGGTGTTAATTTAATCAGCCGGATGCGTTTAGTCATTTAAGGACGATTAGTGTCATTGAACCTGTGTGAAAAGGAAGTGAAGTGTAAGGAACAGCAGAGTGGGTGGGTCTTTCGCACATCTGATTAATTACCGGTCCCGCGCATCTCATTGGACGCACATTACGCATACGCACTTGGCTGCAAGATTGATGACACGGGTCCAAACGGCACCGCCCCGCCCCCTTTTTGATTGATTGTGTTCCCGCAGCAGTTTGTCCTGTTACAGTATCCACCCGTCATCATCCATGCAAGTCGCACATCCTTCAGCTATTCATCAACAGCTGCCCTCCTAATCATGGCCAGAATGTTTTTATTCTCGTTCTCTCTCTCTCGGGGTTTTCTCTTTCATTGTTTTTTTAATTTGCCATTTTCCGCTGTTTGTCGGGCATCGCATATGTTTTTCTCGATTTTCCTTTTTTTCCTTTCACCAAATTCAGTTCACTTGGCTTTCCGGGCACGTCGCTCTAAACAATTGCGCTGCCTCGAAACATTTTTGGCATTTGCCGCAACTATTTGTGACAGCCTGACGCCTGTGGCTGTTTTAGCAAGCTAATGCACTTAAAGCTGACGAATTTCACGCTCAAAATGAGCTTTTTTAAGTACCCGACTCCTAATTAGCATGCAAACTTCAGCCAAAACTTGAGACGACAGAGAAAATAATGGATAATCCGCGACAGCAGTGTGCATGTTCTTGGTGTATATAGTATGTGTATTCCTGGCACGCGACGCCTTTCAAACTTGGCATTAAATTTCAAATTAAATTGCTGCCTGCAATGCGATACACGCACACAGGGACAGTGACGGAGACACAAGGACTGCCACAAGGATGCTGGCACAGGACATGTGTTAAAAATCAGCGTCGGCAGCATTCGTCCCCATCACGTATACGTCACGTATGTTGCCGTAACAGCAGCAACAAGAACTACACGCCAACTTGTCGATTGGATTTCAGCTTAAAGCTTAGAGTTAAAGCCGCACGCAACATGAAATTACGCATACGCCACGTGCTGCACATGTTGCGTTATAAAAATAAACTTGAAACATTCATTTGTGCACAGAGAAAAAAGAAAGAAAACGTAAAAGCTTCTTCGAGTATTATGAGTATTATTATATGAAAAAACACAACTTGAATGATTTTCTTTTCAAACTTTTTGAACATTTCGTTCCGGAATCTTGACTACGGCAGGTTTTGTTATCAACGTTTTCATGTGTAAATAAGGAGACAGGATGCTCATGCATAAATCTCTTTTAACTAATCAGCAGCCTTCTGGGGTTAGCCAAAAGCAACTGCCATAAAGTGAAAAGTTTAAACAGCACTCGAACTTCATAAAGTGCACACAAAAACTGGGTAGCATTCGCTGAGGATAACGGCCTTATACGGTGGCTGTCAAAATAAATATAATAAAGCGAGAAAACGTTGTCAGCATTTTGAAGGGAAAACTTGTTGGAAATAAGAGATGGGATGGGCCAAGAAAAAAAAAAACGAACACACACCCAGGAAGAGGGAAATGTCAAAATATTTAACAACAAGCCCATCATCATCATCATCAGCATCAGCATTGAAATGCCTGCCAAGGTGCAAATTCAATAAAGATAAAAAGTTGTTGGGCCAAAGTCTTTTGGGGGGGATAACCTTATCGAGTCCTTGTCACGCCTGTCCCTCGAACATTTGCGTACTGCGGGAATTATTAAAAATTTGGCCTTTGTGGGGCATAAAATTCTGAAATTGTTGCCGCACAGCCAAAAACGAATCGTTGAGACGGAGATGGTTTTCCAGTTCAGTGACAGCTTTTCATTTGTTTCTTTTTTCACTTTGTTTTGTCCCTGGCCCTAAACATTATGACAATCGTACGCACACTACGCCATCATAGGAGAAACAAATGGGATCCGGGTCAGATGTGGAGGACAGAGAATAAGTCGACACAAGTTTTATCTTTACGCTTGCCTGCGTTTTTGCGGTGCGACGTCCCAAGTCGGAAACAAAGGGCCAACAAAGTAAATTCCACGGCAATGAAGTGTAAAAATAACAAAAGCTGCTTTCTGCCAGCCCCCCCTAAAAAAGATTCTACCTGGTCCTTCTGGCTCCTGGTCTGTCGTCCTGCACACTTTCTCCCACATAGTTGGAATTTAATTTCACAACAATAGCTTTTAAGCCCTATCCTACGGGCATGTCTCCATGATTTTTTGCCCCCGCAAGTTGACCAAAAGTTTTGGTTTAAACATTTCCTTTAAAGTCATTCCACTCGAAGGTTGCCTTTTAACGCACATTAAGCCCGAATGTGTCCTCTGTTTCTTCTTGGCATTTCCCGTCGAGTTCCTTTGCCGGCCATTTCTTATGGCCATTTGGCTTTTTATTGACTCCGCAGCGCGACTCCTTTTTTGGGGGACACTTTTTGTTCTGTTGCTACATCCTGTTGTTGTCCTGCTAGTCACGTGGCCAGATGTTCAACTTACAAGGAACAGTCAAGATTGGCAGGGTTCTCTCTCACTCTTTTCTTCTTTTTTGTGATTATTATTCTAGTTCCCTAATTGGAGGCAACGCTGTACGTGTGCTCGTGGCAATTAAAATTGCTCACATCCTGCACGTTCGTCCTTAAAGGCAATTAAACGGTTTTAATTAGTTTTAACGACAAGTATTTTGCACTCTCATTTGTCACTGGTCAGAGGGTCCATTAGTGGAATGAGAGGTACTTAAGATGGAGATAAGTAAAGTGTGGCAAAGGTTGCGGTTAAGGTTCTTCAAACTAATTGGAAAGAAAAGCTTTGGTTAAGCAAAGAAAAGTACTTGATTTCGGTTTTCTGTTATAAGAATTGTATTTCTATATGTGAAATATAGTTGTTGCTAGTTAAACTTACTTTCACTTTAGCTATATATCGCTTATTATGCCTATTACTTAAGTAGGGAAGATGCACACATCAACATATAACACCAAACCCAACCAGTTTTTAATGATTTGTAGGCCATTAAAGAGCTACCTTAATATGCATATTGACTTGGCATGTCTTCACCGAAACCTGAAGATGTCTTTGCAAGCTAAAAAGTGAATGGAATTTTAAGCGTGCATATAGCGGCTCAATGGTCTAGGGGTATGATTCTCGCTTTGGGTGCGAGAGGTCCCGGGTTCAAATCCCGGTTGAGCCCGTACATATTTTATTTTAATTTTTGATCAGATTTTATTACGCTTAGATAAATATGAATTTAATAAATAATATTTGGCTTAGCCACTAGCTGACTTTAATAAGCTTAAATCAAGTTGGGCTCTGACTGTTATTGGTTCGCTCAACATGCAGCTGAGGCAGGACGAGCACAAGGATCCAATTGTTTAGACTGAGAAAGCCAATCCCTCAGCCAATACTCCAAGCAATGATGAGCAATTGAATTCAATATATTGAGAGTCAATTTCTAATGTTGCCATGTTGCCTCCCCACCCACTTAATCCGTCTGGAACAACCTCATCTTCTATATTTTATGGTTCCTTCCCCACACTCCAAAGACTGACTGTCATGTTTGTTTGCCCGTTGTCAAGTGTTTCATATGCTTGTCAAATATATATCTATATATATATATATATATATATATATTGGCAACACTTGCCTCAGCTGCTGCTCAACCTCTTTGCCCTATTCGTCTGGATATAGAGGCCCCTTCAGAAAAACATGTCAAGACACTTGTTGTCAATGAAAGATGTTCGAGTACTCGAGTGTCGCTTTCATATTTTCCATTGCCTCTCGATAGCTACTTGAAAGTCAACCGAAAAATTACCGAGTTCAATTCCTCTTGATAGTAAATTAATGTTTATTGCATTTTATTAGCCACATCTAAATGGGAATCTGGTTGATTTTTTATGGCCCCCTCTAATCACCATCAAAAATGCCTCAATTAACATGCTCAGACGAGCATATATACTCAAGGACTCTCCATGGCAAATATGGATATAAGAGCCCGAAAAAAATAATTGTTCAGGCAGTAAAAAAAAAAAAGAGGGAAAAAAACAATAAAGGACCACATGTTAGGCTGCCAGGACAACGAACCGCACGTTTTCGTGTGGGTCAGGAACACGTTTAAGTGGCCCAGAGAACAACAATAGAGGCTAAAACGAGAGAGCCTGCAAAACAAATTAACAAAGTTAAGAGGAGGGAAAAAAATATACACACACCACGCTTCATAGGGATCACGGTTAGGGAAGGTGGACTTCGTTCAGATACACTTTTATCAATATTCATCTCCTGCAGCGTCAGGACTAGTACATGGCAATTCAATCAGCGGAAACCCCACAACAGACAGCCGCCAAAAAAATCCCCACAAACATATTTGCCAAATCAAAAATTGCACTCAGCCATACAACACATCCCCCCAAAGAGCTCCACTCAACTACAATAAATTCGATTTTATAACTCGCTGCACGTCCCCTCTATGTATTGACCCCCCCATGTGAAAATGCAAATGGTTACGAAACTTTTAGAAAAACACACAAAAAAAAGGAAGCTGAAGACTCAAACGTATCAACAACAAAATTGTCCAGTGACTTTTTCCAGAGAAAAAAAATTGAAAAACGGGGAAAAAATATCAAATCAAAATATCAAACCAAATCGAACCGAAAAACCAGTGCCAAAAAAGAGTGAAAACTTGTTCAAGGCAAATATTGTGCCAACAGCAATATGGAGCAGTTCCATTCCAATAAGATTGATGGCGGCAGCCGCAACTAAGGCAAAACTAAATGGACAGTGTGTTGGGCAAAAGGCAACTGGCGAGTGCTTTCAAATAAACGAAATTGCCTCTACAATTCCTGCTCGGACACTTGACCATGACCTTAGGCGCATTTTCACACGACCAGCAACACATACTCAAACAAATAGAAAAAAACCAACGGAAAATTTGAGCCTCCCAAGACGAACTTATGGGAAAAAGACTACTCAACCCGTCTATACCCTATACATTTGTTATATATTGTATATATTGTATATATATATTGTTTTATTGCACAATATAATATATTTGTTAATACTTAAATGCTGTTTTTATAGAAAACAAAAATATATGCTTGTATCCGATCGCCTTAAAAGTTTTAAAACCCCCATCCCAAAAGTATACAACTCTTTCTTGCTAACAATTCCCTTTGATAAGCCGTGTCGTGTCTTGCCAAAAAAGCAAGATGGAAAAGGGCCCATAGAGTAGTGAGCACAGTCTCGTGTTAGCCGCACATAACTTCATCAAGACTCGCCCAACTCAGTGGCTCAGATACAAAAACTACCTCGGGCCTCCAAAGAAATGATGGAACAGAAAACAAGAAAACCAAACGCCACACATGATACTCATAAAGTAGAGAAGAAATTTTTCGTGGCATGCCCCAAAAACACACACACACTCAAACTCTAGGGCATTATTACATTTTTCACGCCAATAAAAACAAATACAAACAGCAAAAGGGAAAACTTTGCCATGATGATCAACTGCCTAAGCTTTTGAATGTCAGAGGTTGGCCTGGTTTTTCTCTTTCCTTTTCCTTTTTTACTTTCTTTCTTTTTTTTAGCAATTTCCTCTTTTGGGCAACGGCATCCGGATGAGAGTTTGACTTGGTCACTCACGAAAATTACTGAAATTGTATATCCGTTTCCGGTTTGAAGTTGGGTCCCGGCCATCCTGCTTTGTGCCCAATTTTTGACAGGCATATCGAGTTATTTATTGAAAACCTTTGACCCTGGCCACCAGCAAAAATAGTTGGAACATAATTTATGGCACATCGCGCATACGCCGCATTGCACACATGTGTCTGTGTAAAAGAGATGGCCGAATGAGAAACAGTTTCGAATCTATTGACGCGGGCATTTTTCATTCGATACATGTCCCAGCCCTCTTGTAATCCCTTAAGCCTACACAAGTCAATTTGCAGGCATCGAGCATCGAACTTGTAGAACAATTGCCCAAGCAATCAGCAGGCAAATTGTCAAAGCAACAAATCTCTGCCGCAGGATTGATACACTGGAAAAAACTAAGAATTTTGTCATAACACTTTGAATTTTTGCAAATGGATTCTCTTCTGAAACTTATTAATATAATACTATTAAAACAAAATATGTTAAACTAGTTAAAGATATTTAAATGTTTTGCTGTTGTCTTTATTCTTTTTTCTAAAAATGTTTAACTTTTATTTTAATTTTAATTATTAAAATAACACAATAATTTAATATAACATTTTTTTCCTCTGTGACTCGAAGTTATTACCAAAATGGTTACCCATTCGAACCGAATGCATCACTTGTCCGTCCAAAGGCCAAAAGAGCAGTTAAGTGGCAACTTTTCTTCCGGAGAACTGGGTTGGGATGGTACTGGGGATTGCCGTAATCATTACGACAAATTGCCAGGCCACCGGCAATAATGATTAATAATGAGTCAGCCGTTGCAGTTGCTCTGCCGCCGGAAAATGGCCAAAGTTTGTACTGCCGCTTGTGGCTTTATTAAAATAAATAACTTAGGTTAAGGCAGTTAAGGTGAAGGTAATCGCGACGCGACCCTTGCTGCTACTTGCCGCTTCCGTTATGAATAATAAACTTGCCACCGTTCAAAGTTTACCGATGCCCGGGGCAAAGTTATAATTTGTCTAATTAAAAGTTTTCCTGATTAACCTGCCGGCTAACAGGGTCAGTTGGTGAGTGCAACAAAGCGTTCTTACCCCAACAAGACAACGCAACAAATCAACGAGCAATGAAAATCTGTGGCTACTCTGAGGGTTACATTCTCACCTAACATGGACGGGGAAAATTGTAGCAGTTTAGCAACTTTGGTTGTGGTCCCAGAAATTGACCCACAACCTAAGGCCACGTGACTCGTGTGGCACATATCAACCTAATGCACATTGTTTTGCAGCTTCCTCGTTTTGTTGTGCCACTCTACTTGCATTTTATTGCAAAACTTTTTTCCGGTCATGTCCTGCGGAGTTGTCATGTGCGGTAGACCAAGGAAATTGTTGCCAACTTCTGCAACTAAGAAAAGACAAAATATATGGGAGAAAAACCGAGGGTTCGGGAAAGTCGGAAAATATTTTAAAATTATTTTAACACCAAGATACAGAGCCATGGTCATGAAAAGTTCACTTAATGCTAAATTCACTTGTTCATTCAAGTAAGAGAAAACACATTTACAGGTTAGAATTGAAGAATATATAAAAAGCAAATATTATTATTTTAAATACAAAGAATTATAAATTTGTGCCCGCAAAAGTAATTTAATGTAAAAGATAATAAAGAAGATAACTAATTCATTTTTCATCTATTTTTTCAATTGAATAGCTTTGAAAATAGTTTTTTGATTGCTTTAACAAATTTCTGTAGTATAATTAAGGCCTCATACGAAAGTAGCACGGGCACATGGATAGAGCTATAGTCATTGGAATTTGGTGGACTTTAGTCGGGCCCTTAATAGTGAATGGAGATTTTCGGTTGCAAAATGTGATTTGCGAGTCCTTCGACACTTCAATATCAAATTTTAGTCGTTGCGAGATGAAGGTTGTTCGACGGGGGGTGTCAGCCTTCAGTATGGTTTGGAAACTGTACAAAAAGCCCATCAATAATGTGGATATCAATGTGTCACTGTACAAGAAATCAAATGGCTATCGACCATTTCTCTTCAATCAGACATTGGATTTTTGTTACTACATGAGGAATCCGCGGGCGCATCCATTAATTTTTATGATGCACAATGTGTTTTTATCGGAGTCTAACATAAATCATTCATGTCCCTATGATGTAAGTAAATATTATTACTTAAAAAAAAGTAATTTATTATATTTCATTACAGCACGATTTAATAATGAAGGACTTTACCTACAAGAAGAACGACATGAACGATCTACCCATACCAAATGGGGAATATATGATAAGAGTAAAAGTAGCAACTGAAAAAGTGTATTTTGTATCCATAAAGATTTATATGAAAAGAAGTGATTAAACGCAGATCCAAATTTATATGAGAAACATTCGTATTAATAACGTACTTAACTTCCTGACTGGCTCATGAGTACATTTTTTTGAAAAAGAAAGCATGAAAATTATAATAATCTAATAATTAAATATTTAAGCCCAGTGTTTGTACTGAAATCCCAAACAAATGAATCCCAAATGTATTCCATTTCAAGTAATCGCATTTTAATTTCTAAATGATGTTTTGGGGTTGACTAGCTTCGAAAATAGCTAATAATTACGACTGAAATTTCAACTGTAAAATAAAGTAACACAAATACAGATAATAATAAATCTTGTAAATGGGGTTTTTTTTTAGTGAAACGTTTGACCATTCAATGCTTATACTTAAAATATATTAACTGCATATTATGACACTTTTAAAAAAACATTTAAAAAAGATAAATAAAATTTTTTAAACATTGTAAATTGGTACGGAAAAGAAAGTGACAAATCCACGACAAATAACGATTTTTTTTCAAAGGGTAACTTTTAGCGATCACTGTGGGATACACAATAAATGTGTTTATTTTCGACAAATTTCTCAGTCAGCTTGATTTAGTTATAATGTCAGTGAATTACTCATCCGAAATGAAATCAAACTGTCGCCAAAACCGCAACAAACAACATGAAGTTTCTGTCCATTACCAACCTGATTTTGACTGTGGGCCTGTTTTCCAGCCTAGAAGGATCGCATTTTCGGTTTACAAACTTTCATTGCAATAGTCTGGATCCAGATTTTGTGGAGGTCAAAGAGTGCTTCCTGAAAATGGTGCGCCGAAATGTCGTGGGCATGAATTTTCATCTGGCAATTAAACACAATCAACCAATCAACAAAATTAAGTTCAACCTGAGCATTTTTCGAAAGTCAAATGTTTACAGATTGTTTTTGATAAATCACACAATTGACTTTTGCTATTATATGCGTACACCACAGCAATATCCGATTTTCTATATGTTCCATGAATCCTTAATGGCTGCCACCAATGCTAATCACACGTGCCCATATTCCGTATGTATATTCAAATTTGTATATGTTTTTATAAATCATATTTTGTATACCAACAGGAGAAGGATATTTATGTGAAGAAAATGATATTCAATGAGCAGACAGTTAAGGACCTTCTTTCTTTCTTACCTGAAGGCGAATACAAGCTGGTAGTATCTGTTAGTGCTTTTGGAGTCTGGCGATTACAGGTCAACGTCTACGGCGTGCGTGATTAATTTTGCAATTATTATAATAACTAACCAAACAGTTTAAAATAAGATATACCGAAGATAATAAGAATCAATTTTAATCAATCAAAACAATCCAGCCGTTAAATAGAGTATAAACAAAGCCAGACAAGCTAATAGTTTAATATTTTCCATCGATGACACAACATGAAAGATCGGCTATTGAGTTTAGTACTCCGCATACTAATCATATTAGATTGGAGCGAGGGGAAAGTTTTTAAAGTCACCAAAATGGAGTGCAGAACCTTGGATCCTTCGTTTACATATTTTAGATCTTGTAAAGTGGTTCACAGGGAAAATGGTCGAGCAGCACTTTATATAAATGAAGTCTTTCTCTATAAAGATCCCATTGATGACATAATTGTAAGTTGGATAGCAAAGTGTTCCATTACTTAATATTAAATAATTATTTTTTAGCTTAACCTTGGAATTTTTAAGATAGCCAGAAATCGACGCTTTCAGTTCCTAAATGAGACTTTGGACTACTGCCTCTTTAGTCGGCAGTTTTTGGCCAGTGGATTTTTTGGATTTCTAATGACTCCATTATTGAGAATATCGAATGTGAACGGTAGCTGCCCCTTGCAGGTTAGTATCTATGGGATTTTAGTTAGTTAATCGTTTACTTACAAAAAAAAATTCAGCAAAATATAATTATCAATGGCTTCCCCGTCAATGAAGACACTATTAAGGAGATTCCAATCCCAAACGGTGTTTATATGTTCAATTTGCGAACATCAATGAAGAAAAAATGGAGAACAGACGTGAAAGTCTACGCCACAAGAGTCGATAATTATTCCAAATAACTTTAAAGATAATAAAAATTATTCACTTATCTTTATTGTAAGTGAAATTCCAATAACAATGTCCTAAAAAGGTTTTTGAGTATAAAATAATAGAAATCACATTTACATGGTAACTACATCTCCAATGTAATAAACACAAATTACATTCGACACTACATGTTCCCAATTCTGCAGATGGTGGCGCCACTTTCACATTGTACGCTAAAAGCCGACGCAAAAGCCGTCGGCATTTCGATCGGGCAAATTTCATCTCAGTGGTCATTTTTTCGTTATCATTTGTTTACAATATTTCATCAAAACAAACATAAGCCAAGCCAAGCCGAAGAAACATTTTTCTGACTCAGTAAAATCTGGTTGTCTACAAAGGATTTTTTTAGAAGAAAACTTTTAGTCTGGGTAGATACGTATGTTTTTATTAAAACACTGCAAAATCGAATAAAATACAAAAATGCTTCTGGTACATATGAAGCTTTAGTTTAAAAAAGGGTATAAATGATTACTTTTGATTAAAAAGCTTGTTCAACTCAGAGCCGTTGTTGCTGTTATAGTATATACGTAATTTATGGTGAATATCTCTGGCATTTCTGCGACAATTGTCTAGTTCTCTTGAATTCAAGCGATCGAAGATGTTGTGCCCATTGGCCAAAAAGAAATCCAATCTGCCAACATCAAGGCGTTCCACCAATCGGCCCCACATCTCCACCAACAGAGGACCCTCGTCCCGACTCCAGTTAACCCTTCTTAGTTCGCCAAGGAGAACCGTTTTCAGCATGTAGCTGGACAAGTGCGGCAAATCCCTAGAATTTCCATCGCGTAATCCCTTCATGAGGCGCAAAACGTTCTTCAGATTGTCTGAGTTCTTGATCACTTCACGTTCCCAATGAGGAGCACAGACCATAAAGGTGCGATCGTCAGAGCTTCCCGATTTTTTTTGAGGTATAGCGAACCAGGGATATTGTAAACGGACTTGGTGAGGAACCGGTGGATCAGTCAATGGCCATTGAGACCCATTAAACTCGAATGCCGGCACCATATCAAAGGATATGGTGCGATTTCCGCACACGGCTTCGATGGAGTGGGCGCACGCATATCCCTCATTTGTGTAAGTAACAGAATAAGAATGGCCACTTCGGTTACACTCCAAACTTAAAGTTGAATAAAACACCTTCTTGAAGATATTGCGCAACCAGTATTGGAGCTCTTTGCGACGAATATAGCCATCGTTGTAACATCCCGATAGTGAATTTCTTCCTCCAGTTGTGTATAAGTAGACAAATCCATTTTCGTCATTTAATGGTTTGATTTCAAACGGAAACTTGAGTTTCATGTGCAAATCAAATTCATCGGGAGTCCTCAACTTTACGCCATCCAAGTAACTTCCTAATACGAAAAAGAACCTAATAAAATTACACTATTTGGCATTTAAAGTTAACTTACCACCCAGACTCAACCCATCATAGGCATTGCGAAAAGTTGCGTCCTGCTTTTTTAACTCTTCAATAACATAATTTTGGATAGCAATAGCATCTTCAGTATATTCGCAGCGATCATTGTCAGAAATTTGCAAATGTTTCAATATATCCTTTAACTTGCTCATGGTTTTACGGAAATGATTTCTTTGAAATTCAAGTTAAACTTTGCTCGACAAGCTCTATCTATACTCTAAAATGTAATGAACTTATTGTGGGCTTCCCAGTTTTACAATAACTCAGTCAGTTACGATAACACTATCGAATGATGATGCTCTGTTACTAACAGTCTGTTGACTAGCAGTTCAAGATATGTAGCTCGAAATAAAAAAGCTAATAATTATTTATTACCTAGTTTATTTTCAAGACATTTCAATGCCTACATATGTGCATATCAGTATCTAATTTAGTTTTTGCAAAATGATCTGCTTATAAACATAGTTCATACATTTAGTAGTCCGATGTAATCGATATTAATCGACAAGCAGGTATGATTTAGACTATTTCGCTTAAATTAGCTGGTCACACCACTGGTTTCCTCTTTTTCTCTCTTTCCTTTTCTAATCGTGAGCAAAACCGTAAGTAAAAAATGTGTGCTCCGCAAAAAGTTTTGAAATTTAAATTTTTGGATGCAACAGTAAATATAAATTTGCTTGCCAGAGGCTAAATAAGCCGCTGGCAATCAAAAGATCCAAAGTTTTCCGAAAACTTTAAAGATTTCTGTGAATAATGAGATTCCAAAAACTAACCTAACTTTTCCCTTGCAGTGCTCGATTGAATTGTCGGAACCATGGTAAACGGCCGCATACCCTCGGTCTTCTCGAAGACCTACGTGACTCCTCGTCGCCCCTATGAGAAGGCGCGTCTGGACCAGGAGTTAAAGATCATCGGCGAGTATGGTCTGCGCAACAAGCGCGAAGTGTGGCGCGTCAAGTACGCCCTGGCCAAGATCCGTAAGGCCGCCCGTGAGCTGCTGACCCTCGACGAGAAGGACGAGAAAC
The DNA here is from genome assembly GCF_018153835.1 of Drosophila eugracilis. NCBI lineage: Eukaryota > Metazoa > Arthropoda > Insecta > Diptera > Drosophilidae > Drosophila > Drosophila eugracilis. Next base: position 5,609,759 of record NW_024573038.1, on the reverse strand, counting down.
GTCTGTTCCAGGGTAAGTGAACTTGGTGCTTGGTAGAGTCAAACATCCCTAATGGAGACAATAGCAAATATGCGCACACCTTATTGGTTCTACTTTGCACGTGTTTTAAAAAATATTATTTTCTATCAATTAAAGGATAGTTTATTTATTTAGCTTAAACAAATATAATATTTCTGATTTAATTTTTAAAAATTTATATTACCTTTGTGAATATTTGCTATTTTTATTTGGAAAGTTTGACTGTTTAACCAATCAAAACTTGACATGATGAACTGTATTAAAAAATTTATTCTGACACTTCTTGTCTGAAAAAATATTTGACGTTAACAAATACACACTGAAGACAATTCCATGTCCAAGCTTATGATGCCCCTTTGCAAGCTTTATTAAATATATTTATTTCCACACCAAAGGTAACGCTCTTCTGCGTCGTCTGGTCCGTATCGGTGTCTTGGACGAGTCCCGCATGAAGCTCGATTACGTGTTGGGTCTGAAGATCGAGGACTTCTTGGAGCGTCGTTTGCAGACTCAAGTGTTCAAGTTGGGATTAGCCAAGTCGATCCATCACGCCCGCGTCCTGATCCGCCAGCGTCACATTCGGTAAATATCGCTTGGATAGGTGACGAAAACGTCACCAGGCTATCTCAGATTCAACTCTGTCTTGTTCAGTAAGACCACTTGGGAGTCGAACAAGATCCAATGCTTGCACCGGCTCTCAACGTCTTGAGATTGCGTATGTGACTCCATTCACTCCAATCGAAAAAGCAAAATGCCCGCATAGCGTAAGTTGCACTGAACGTTTATTAGCCTGAATCCTGCAGCCTGACCTTTTCCACTGATTATTACCTAAAACAATCTTAATTTTTTTTGTTTCCGCAGTGTGCGCAAGCAGGTGGTAAACATCCCGTCGTTCGTGGTGCGCCTGGACTCTCAGAAGCACATCGACTTCTCCCTGAAGTCGCCCTTCGGCGGCGGCCGTCCCGGTCGCGTCAAGAGGAAGAACCTGAAGAAGAACCAGGGCGGTGGTGGCGGAGCTGCCGAAGAGGAGGAGGACTAAGCAGCGGTAGCCAGCTGCAGCCAAAAAAAAATACATGGCGCAGACTTTTGATAAAAATCATTTTGTTTTACAAAAATAAATGTAAAATGACCATCTAAAATTTCCTTCTGGATTTAAATAATAGATATGATATATGGGACTTATCAAATAGATGCTTTTAATAGTTTTTGATAAATAAAAAAAAGAAGCGTTAAAGTTAATTAAGTAGAAACAAAAATGCATAAATAGGAATTTATGTCGATTATGAAAAGTATTTTTTTGGTATGTAAATAGTGAGAAAGTAAAACAAAAAAGATAATTTTATCAAATTCTTATTTTTGAACATCCGACCAGGGATGAAATTCTAAGATATCGATAATAGGCAAACAGCTGTTCTTTGTTTACATTTAAGTTGTTTATTAAAATGTCTTCGAAAAGAGTTCGAGGGAAAAACTTTTCTGAGCAAGAAAAGCATGCCCTCATTGATTTAGTGCTATTAAACAAGGATATTCTGCAGGACAAGAAGAAGGATGCCGCAACTTGGCGGCGAAAAGCAGAAACGTGGAAGCGTCTAACCATAGAATTTAGGGCCCAAACGGGGACCGATCGATCATGCGCTGCGCTTCGGGAGAAATACGATAATATGAAGAAAAATTTCCGGAATAAATACAGAGGAGTTAAAAACTGGGACAAGGAAAAGGAGCCCAATAGTGCTGGAAATTCGTGGTGTTCCATGTCGTCGACATCGGAAAACAATGGTAAATATAATCGAGAAATCGCCGCCACACCGCTGGAAACCCAGTTTGACAGTAATGGTAACTAGTCCTACAACATTGAGTTTTTAGATTAAAACAATTACTAGAAATAACCAATTAGAGTACCTGGTATTTAATAAACCATCCCTAAAACTCCCACTTAGTTCAAGAAGGAATTTAATATTAAAAGCAACTAGAGTTGCTCATATTAATATACTGTATGTATAAAATATAACTTTTTGCTTGCAGGAAATTTTCAGTTATTAAATGTTGCCAAAGAAAAAAATCGTTCAATTAGTTCGAAAAATTCTGACATGTCCCTTTTACAACAAGTGAGTTTAAAATGTTTCTCTAAATATTTTTACTTTAATCCCAGAATTTTTTCAAGGAAAATATGGACGACATTGGGGAACCCGAAATAGACAGCTTGGAGTCTTTACAAGATTGGGCGACAAACGAATTCCGGGAATTCGGTTTCTCAAGTTTGCAGGAAAGTGTTGAGCAGGAGCAGTTGAAATTTCTTAAATTACAACAGCAATATTTTAGAGACCAAAATTCGAGAGCTGCTGAGAAACATAAATACGAAGTAGAGAAACACACTGCTGAACTACAAATTGCACAATTAAATAAGCAATTAATTGAATTGGAAATTGAACTGAAACGTGATGAACTGTCTAGAATTAAGACAAGAACTTTAAGTTAGTCTAACTTCTCTTATAGGTTAATATATTCCGATCACTTCACTTTGATTGTTTTTACGTACTAAAATTTAAGTAGTTTAAATATATCATTTAATAACTATACATTTTAATTAAAAACTGCCATTTTTTTCATTTTCTCCTTTCACATAAAATATTTTCAAAATAAATCAATGTAGTCATAAGAGGTTAAAGAGATCAAATAAGCTTAAAGAGCAGAAAAAATAAAAAATAATAATAAGCAATTCTTGAAACGGTTTTTTAAAAAACTAGTTATCAAGCTTAAAAAGTCAGTAGTAGGTCCTGAGCTTTAAAAATACTGCCGTTACCGACATATGATATGGTATTTTTCAAGCTTTTGACGATTACCTCACCAAGACTGATTGCCATTCTCACAAAACTGACTTTTGAAAATCACTTGAGATTCGAGTAAACACAAACTTGGAAGAAAAACAACAGCTGGAACTTAAAAGGAAATTGTCGATAAATAAATATCGCCAAAAATGCCGAAGCCCGGTGACAAGGCGAAGGTTAAGGTCAACGTGAAGGAGCGAGTAGTGGACGAGTCCTGCGACTTGAGCCTTTCCGAATTGAGTGAAATACCGGTGCGGGAGATTGTAAGTATTATTAATGAATACCAATTCAAGGTGTCTCTTTATCTGCATTATCCCCAACTCTTGCTCCCTATTTGGGGGCCACGTCTGTTGTCTGGCGAATGTCTAGTCACAGTCTATCTCACTCTCGCAAATATTGTTATGGAGAGGGGGTGGTGGATGATGTTGGCTGGAAGAAAGAGAGACATTCACTTATTTTTCCCATATGTTGTTGCTGTTGTTGTTCTGCCGGCTGGCTTGCAATTAACGCTGACGTTGACTTCATCTTCCACTCTCTCCCTTCCGCCCATTCATTTAACCCTTATGTGGTTGAAAATGCAGTTGAATTTGCTTGAGAGGGTTGATTTTTGGTCTTTGCCACCCCTCAGAAGGTTGCCAAAAAAAAAATTGAAATACGAGTATGGAAATAGGGCTGAGTGTCCCGTTTTTAGAATACCTCGTACTTCATTTTTCAATTTTTCTTTTAGCTACTCCTTGCCATTTTGTTTTTCTGAATACTTAAATAAGCACCTATTTTTACTAAGACTACTGTCTTAACACAGTGCCATGTTTCTTAAACATTTTTTTATATATAAAGTTTTATATTTTAAATAGATTTTCATTATTCTCGACATTATTCTCATTATTTGCGTAATGATAAAAAAATTAAATTTGATAACGACAAATTTTCTAAATAAAACCATGAATTTGCTGATCTCAAACATACCCTCTTTATGCTTGACGAATAAGGGGTGCAAAATAAAAGAAAGGGATTTTTAAAGCAGTTACATTTTTCGGGGTTTTTTTTCGGTCATATTTTGGTACTGTTTCCCAGCTCAGTTTGTCCTTGTCCTTTGCAGGCTTCGTTCAAGCGCGTCACTGTATTGGATCTATCCAGTAATCGGCTGGTCAACCTGGGAGTAAGTATGAGCTACTCTGAGGATCATCTAATCACACATCCTAATTTCACTTATCAACCCAAAAAAAAACCGTTTGCGTTAGAAAAACTTTTCGATTCTCACACGTTTGGTGCGACTGGATCTGAGCAAGAACCAAATTACATTCCTGCCCGAGGACTTTGGCCAGCTAGAGCAGCTGCGTCACTTGGACCTGTACAACAACTGCTTGGAGCACTTGCCCATTAGCTTCGGTCAGCTTCGTCGTTTGCGCTACTTGGATCTGAAGGGGAATCCCCTAACGCCCGCCTGGGTAAAGATTGTGGGTTGCTGCTCTACGCAAAAGGACTGCCAGCAGGCGGCCAAGAATACAGTAAGTGGTTCTCGACTTGAGTGGCCCTTGAGTGGCACAGCTTTGAACCTATTTTTTTTTTTCATTTAATTTTATTTCGCTTTCCTTTATTTTTCAGGTCAGTATCTGCGCCAACTACAAGCCAGAATTCATTGAACGCGAACGTTTGGCCGCCCAGGAGATGCAGAAAATGGCCGGAGCCGGAGACTCTAATGCCAACTCAAATCAGACGAATGGCGGAGCTGTTGGTGGAAAAAAGTCCACAAAGCCCAATAATAAGAAAGCGAAAACCAAAAAACTCGCCGGAGGGGGAGATAATGAGCTGACAATCAAAGCAGTGAATACAGGAGGATCATCAGGGAGTGGAACTGTATCGGGAGCTAAGTCAAATCAGAAGAACAATCAAAAGAAAAAGAACACCAATAGTGGATCCTGGCTAAATCTTTTATCAAGGGCAGCATTATCATCACTTATGACATTCCTTGTTCTTTTCATTATCAACCTGTTGATTATCTATATGATCATGTTCAAGAACCCGGACATCGCCGACAAGCTTGTTGAGTATATACCACACCAGTATCGTGATTGGATTCTAACCAAAACTGAGATCTTTCGGCTGCGTGTCACCGATTGGATCTCGGAGTTCCGAACACCGCCGGAGGAACACTGACGGTTCATTTATTTGAAGCCATAAAGCGCTGGGCTTCAAATAGAATGAATCGCTTAACAAAACTCGGATAAATAGCGCGTGTGTGGAAGGAGATATACAATTTTGGATACGTGTTGACCACCTGAACGAGTTATACGACTGCTACTTTGATATACCATTAACTGTAATTTACTGCCATTTAATTTGATAGATATTAAGTCAGAACGTCCATTGACAGGAGATTTTAACAGGAAGACCACACGCACTCCGCAACTGAAGAGGCCACTTAAAAGACACCAAACTACACTCAATCACTCAACTTAATCGAACTCAAGATGAATCCACAGCAAAGCTAATCATAGCTCAAGCTCAACGCAATAGTAACTGAATACCGGTTTAAAACTGGCCAACGCATAGAAACTACAGACACAGTCAGACCAGCCACCCTCGTAATATCCACATCGATCAGATCGGATCGAATCAGCAACAAATGATATACTTTAATCAATTTTAAGAATATCCTGTGCAATTCCATTTTAATTAAAAGTCAAGCTCAAATTGTATTCACGTTAGCTTGACCATTTTATATTTGTAGATTTCAAATCTCATAGGACTCATCGAAATACGCAAAAGAAATGTTTATTACCATTGATTGGATTTCCAGAAAATCAAAACGAACTTCCAGAGGTTTCATATGATTTCAAAATTATAATATTGTAACAAAAGATTTGCAAAGATTTTTGGAATAAAATTTTACATATTAAAACTTAATGAAAATTATCTTATCAATGGCTCTATTTTTAGTCAAATACTTCAGAGTAGAACTCATGTGATATGAGAATATTTTTGGAATAAAATGTGTATCATTGATATATTGGTAACGTAAATCGATCAACTAAAGCTAGTTTTATTTCCCAGGAAATTGTCAATAAAACTAATTTCAATTAAGATTATTTCAAATTCAGGCTTATCTATTGATTTTGTCATGTTATCTTATATTTATAGCCCCCCAATGGGCACGCGAGTCTTTATCAACCTTTGTTTTTTTTTATTAAATATAAATATTGAACGATTCGCAATCTATTTTTTTTTTTTGCCTTTTTTCGCCATTTGTGTTTTCTTTCTGAATATAATAAATCACAATCCAGAAACTTTCCCAGAAGTATGCTCTCTTATATTGATAAGCATCACATAACACCCAATGAGAGTATAAGTACTTGTTAAATTTACACTCATATGATGAAGTGTTTAAAAAAAAAATTTTTATAAAATGAGAACATAGGATCGGATTTGGTAAAAAATACTAACATTTCATCGATAAAAAGTTAAAATTATATTTTAGATAATTTAATATTGAAAAGCGTACAATTATTATCCTTGCAAATCATCCTGATATTATTCCGTAAAATGGTATTTATTAATATAACGTTTGAATCTTCATTCCTCTATTTATTCGGTAGCTCAACCTAATCATTTCATTCGCATATCACAAATAATTGATAAATGACTTGCGAAACTAAACCTGTTCCATGCCAAAGTGAATTTCATCAATAGAAAGTTGTAGAACGATGACGTACTTTTGAGCGGGAGTTAATTATAATTGAATATAGTGAGTGAGCAATAATTTGGATAAACATTTATGTTCATGCGTATGTTCTGTTCCCAGAATAGAAATTGTACTCTATATTGAATGGCTGATGCAATGCTCTTTATCAATTTCTTTTCAAAGGATCTCACCGCTCTACCCGCACTCCAACTTTAAAGTTTCGTGTTTCCACCAAATTTGAAATTATAGAATTTGCCACGCTTATGAAAAGCACGACTTAGATTTCATCATCCAATAATGATGGAAAGGCCCTTGCCCTTTAGGAGTTGTTCTCTGTCTTCATCTCTATCTTTCTCTTTTTATGTCTTAATACTCATATCTCGCTCCCTCTCCATTAATTCAGCGTATCCTTGCTGATTTGGTCTTTCCTTTTTTCTCTTTATCTCTTTTTTGCTGCTTAGCTACAACTGGTAGCAACTAATGCCGGTTTTGCTTACTCTCTTGTTCTCTTTTCTCTTTTTCATAGTCATAAATTTCTTTAGCGGAAAAAGGTCAAATCAGCTTTTTATAAAAATTATAAAATATAAAATTCAACAAAATCAAACGTCAATAATTATTAGACTTTATAACAAAATGAATATGAAAAGTGTTATATCGTATAACATTCAATTTGAGTTTTATAAAGAAAGGTTTTACCGTATATATTTGACTACTTCAGCTAACAATTAAATAGCTATTTTGCCACAGCTATACGAAGCCGGCTGCGTTTTTGGCGGGCTCTCGCAAACGGCTCTCTCGCTAAGTATTTAAACAGGCAACTGCCAAACGCTCTTTGCAGTTGCTCAGTGGTCGTCGCGTGGGAGGTACCTCCGAATTTTTGGTAGCCAGCAGTGCTACGGTTGAAGTGTTGGCATTATTAAAACGATTTTTCGGTCAAAAAAAGAAGAGATAGTGTTTGATTTACGCGGCGTTTCGTATACCTTCAGCACTCCAAAAGAAGAGGAACAAAATACTTAAAGTAAGCCTTTACGAAAAACCAGAATTTCTAAATTGTACAGTCGACGGATAAGGGAACGGAAACAAAAAGAGGGCGACATGTGAAGCACATGGCAGAAACAGAAAAATTGGGTTTGTCTGAAAATAGCAAAGGCAGAGTGCAACTGTCACACACATGTGTTATGTATTCGAAAAACATTCGAATGGAAGCCACGAAAAAGTACATATATGTATTATCAATTGACATTGTCAAAAAACTGAAAAGTGTAGTGTAGGTGAGAACCCTTAACGAAAAACGTATTAACGTGTCGCAGTGATAATTATAACCACAATTAAAACTGAAATCTTTTTAAAAATCCGACAATTTCAACCATCAAAAAAATAAAAGGGAAGACACGCGTGCATTTGCTACGTCGACATAAATGATATACATATACGAAAAAATTACCACGTTGCACCTGTCCCATTATTTGCATTCTACCAATTAATTTTAGGAAGTTTTTTTTAAAATAATTTTCTTTTCCTGAGGCATGAATGGAATATTAGCATTTTCTTGAGTGCCCGCGCTTTCCACTTTAATTTAGTGTTGTTTGTGAATGCGATAGTTCAATGGCTGCGAATAGGTTTTCCCATTTGACTTGCTGATGTTCCACGTTTCTTGCTAAATTTCAATACGTAATTTAGCTGTAATTGAGCACTTAGCCAAGGGAAAGTTTAAGTTCCCCCAATGCCAGCGGACCAAAAGAAAGAAAAACAGTGGTAGAAAAGCAAAGGGAAAAAATTGGACTACTATCATAGCTATCTGCACACGTCAATGCAATTACCTCACCTATACGGAGTGGTGCACCCACCCATTTTCAGACCGATCCAAACTGACTCATCAAGGACACAGCCAAAAGAAATCCAGGCCGAAATGGGATGGGTGCACTGAAATAAATCTAAGATTCTTGTCATAGTTTTCACATCAAAGTCAGTTTTTTTTTTTTAATATTTAAAAATTTATCAGTATAGTTCGCTTATTAAAAATAAAAGCTCGTCTTAAAACTGCATGGGTTATTTTGTTCACATATTCCATTGTATAATGATTAATATAGAATTTCTTAAAAAGAAACATTCCTAATAATGATTCACAAGAGAATTATTAAAAGATTAAGTTCTTGAAAATATCAAAAAGTACTTTAAAATGAATAAAAATTCGTTTTACTTTATTCGTATAAATTTCTTTTTATAAAAATTAAAGAAAAATATAAATATTTTCTGTGTTCCGTAACTTTTAATACCAAGGTGTGTGCTTGTTTTGGCCATATCTTTACGACGTAACCATTTCCCTCTTTACGCGGCCGTATTGTAGTTGTGTTATTGATTTTGGTGCTGTTGTCGTTGTTGGTAATTAGCATAACAGAAATTTACAAGCAAAAGTCAAAGACGCAGTAAAACTGTGACGTCAGAGACTGGAGTCCAACTGGGTGAAAATATAGTACCAACATCAGGGAAAGAGAGAGAGAGCGTGGTTGCAGACAGACAGGGAGGGAGCAAATGTGGGTGCAACATGTTGATTGCGTAGGCGGCCTTCGAGCCATTTGACATATCCCAAGAATAGATATATTTTACATACATCCGATTTTGAGATTAGGAATTTGAAATAATGTTTTGAGTTATAACAAAAGACTTGTTCAAACTTAGAAAAAAAAGATACTCTAATTGAATAAGATATATGCATGTGGGGCTTATAACACACGTAAAACATGTTTTAGATTTATGAACTTGGTATTACTATTATTTTTGTCACCATTGTATTAGAATAGAGCATTTAGCTCTAGGTCTTTGCCCTATACTTACCCTTTGTTGTTTACTGTTATTCTTGCTGTCCATCTACTGCCTCCGTCAATCGCCTCCGCTATTTGCCATTTTGCCATTTGCGCAATTTGCCAGCAGACATTACACTTGACCGCCTTCCTTCCTTCTTGCCTCGCTCAACTGACCGGACAGAAAGTGATTTATTTTTAGACGCAACTAATTTCCGTAACACACCTGAGAAGGTCGTTTTGTTATCAGGCTGCCATTTTACCCCCCAAATCGATTGGACCATTGAACGTCAGTTCGATAAACACTTTCCAATAAAAAGTGCCGCATAAAAGCAATTATCAAAAAAGAAACATTAAAGCCATATATTCATATAGCTAGGCAAATTATCTAAAGCGATAATGTGACCTTTGTGGCCGTGTTCGTGTGTTGTTATCAGGATTGGCATTATGCAACAACCGCATGCAAACTCTCCAATTGCTGTTAATTATTTTAAACACCTTGAAAAGCCAGGAAAATTGCATTTGTTTTCTAAAGCTACTGTAGATAACACGAAGGGGAAGATAGATACTGCAGTTTTTGAATCGTGTCTTCGTTTTGATAAGAAGACTTTGTAGAAGTCCATTTGGGGTGCTCTATTTGATCAGCAGTTTCTCATTGAAATTACATCGGACTACTATTCATATGCATATGGAGGCTAAAACCTCTTTCTAATGACGTAAATGACAGACAGATCGGAGATTGATCTTTGAGCTCATTAAAACGTTAGAAGACAGCTGTTTAAATATTTTTCGAGATTTATAGATTCATAAAAGGGGATCTAAAAAATGACCTACGCCAGAACAGGAATACTTAGAAATCTATTAGAAACATCGAAAACAATGACCTAAAAAAAAGTGTTGGGTAATAGTACTCCTCTCCATTAATATAGTTCTTGTATTCTTATCACACCTTCCGCAGACATGTCGAGTGTCATAACCTTGTTTGCTTCCAAGAATCATGTTCTACTATCTCTGAAATTCCTTGCAAACCCAACAGCAAAGTAAAAAAAAACGATAAACTGGCAATTCATTTCAGCATGAGTCCCCAAAATAAACATGCATACGTAACCCTCAAATGGGGGGAAATCAAATGTCCACTTTTTTGTTGACCACCAGATAAGGAGCGTCAACCTAACCATTCCAAAAGTGCGGCAAATGCATTATTTAAGGAGAAACCAAATCTTAAACTTTTGGCTGATGAAATGTTAGGAAAGCTTTGCAACACGTTGCTGAGTGTTGAACTTGAGGCTAAAAATAAACAGATTTTGCTAAGAATAAGAGTATCGTATTATGCTAACGCAGAACGCACATGGATATTTCGACGAGGGGAGGAAAGGGTTGGGTTTCCCATGATTACACACTCCTTAACCGTTTCCGTTTTCCTACTATAATGAGTCAAACATAACGATATCTTGCTAATGGGTGCGATAAAAATATAAATTATTAAGAAAGTCTGAACTCTTTTAAAGGTTCATGCGAAATGACTTTATGTCTGGTACGACTAGCTATATAACACGTGGTTGCCATTTTAGTCTGAAGGGGCTCGACCGGGTGGGTTTTTCTCTAAAGTGTTTTCTCTCAACAGCTTGGGATGCTGCTGAATTAAGTAGAGAACCCCCGAGCGGAGTGTAAGAGAAAACCAGACAGTCGTGCAAAATATAAAGAGTTTGAATTTATGGCAGATGCGATGTGCCGTTGCAATAACATATTTTTTTCAAAGAATTCTCACGCTAGCTTGCCATAAACAAGATTCTTTGTTTTCAATCAGCATGACTTAGTTCAGCATTACTTTCCTTAGATTCTCGAAATACTTTGCATTGGGCAGATTTTTGATATTCAAGGTTCTAATGTGGTCTTTAGCGATCTGTCACGTTTGGCAGCCAGGTGGTAATTGGCTGAGATTAAATATAGAAAAGTATTCAAAACAATATTATTGCCCAAAAGATGTGCATCTCAGCAAAGTGACAATTTGTGTTTTTCGAGGACAATACATTGTAAAATTTGCCAAGCAAATTAGAGTAATCATAATCTCCGATAAAGTGTTAAGCTACAGTAAAATAATCAACTGAACTTTAAAAAATGTTAGCCTATCATGTGATATACCCAAAAGTTTAACCTTTTAGTCAATTATCACTTATAAAATAAGTAAATAGGTAAATAGTTAATAAAGCTGGCAACAAACTATTGATCGTGTAAAAGTAAAAGAAAAAGTAAACGCACATTTACAGCTAAAAAATATCAATTGAAATGATGCAATCGAGTAATTTTTCGGCAATTCCCTTGCCCCGTAATTGCTCCCAATTTCGGATCGGTTTGTATATGTTTTGGTTCGATTTTAGCCGTGTCATGCTATTTGCTCACGCAACCGAAATAAATGATAATGCCGAGACGAGCACGTATATATCTATACGTATCTATATCTTCCGATAAATCGAACGAACCAGTTCGCACTGGTTTTTGGGGAATAAAATAGTGAAAACTATGTATGCGATAAGAGCAAACATTTGGCATGACAAACGCCAAGCACCTACAACTATAAATACATAGAAAAAACTAAAACAAAACACTCTTAAATGTGTGCCAAATTTTGTTTTTATTTTTTGTTGGTCTTCACTGGGTGAAGGTTCTTTCACTAGTCTATGTTGCCAAAATATTGTGTGTGCCTCACGCAGATATTGCGTTCTCTAAAAATTTGATTCATTCATTGAGCGATAATGCTGTTCGATGTTGTGATCCTATATCTTATCGGTTGTATTGAGTGCCATGTGCGTGATTTCGCTGTGACGCTTTAGTTAGATAACATAATATATATGAACCGATTCCAATTGCCTTTGGCTACCTTGCATTGGTTGTAAATGGCTGTAAAAGTCAACTAAATCGTCTACCCCTACCCCACAAGTGGGGGTTCGTGCTCTTCAGAGGGCTTATCTCTGGCATTCCCCTGGGACCCTTGAGCAAAGGTCAAGTCAAGTCAAGTGGGGGGTCATTCAACCTTGTTGCGAAATAAGTCAAATATGCGGCGAAACATGGCCAAAACAAACGTCCAAAAGACAAAACTCCGAAGACATCTGAAAACCCAAAACTGTCTACGCAGCGTCTGAAAGCTGGAAATTGATATGCAAAATAAAAAGTTGGTAAAGGGAGAAGACAAATATATGCACATAAATATATCATTTGTCGGAGTCAACCTCAAGACGCAATATAACCCCCAAGTTTAAAAAGAGAACAAACCAATATACCCTAGCGAAAGATATGGCTAACGAAGTGAAGCTCATTTGGGGGCCAGTCCAAAGTACCAGAACTCACCCACTCAGCACATATTTGACATATTTACTATGTGAAATACGGCACATGTGACTGGGATTTAAGGGATTAATAATAGAACTGGTACTCGAAAGACCGAAACGCAAAAGGAAAAACCAATTAACCGAAATATGCCATCGAGAGAACACAATATACTTGCGACATTCACGGACTAAAAATAAATCTTATTAGAGCAGGTTTTAAATGAATGAATTATGTTCAATTTGCATAGAAATTGTCCGAAAAATGCTTTCACATTTTTTATATGAATTTATTAGCATAAATTAAAAGCAAAGCCAAACCTCGTATCAAATTGAAAGTGAGTCGCACAAAACAATTAACGGGCAATTGAACTTTTGCATATGCGAATATTTCCGACACAAATCGCAGACAATCAAATCAAATCAAGAGATGTTTCGTCGTTGTTCGTTTACTTAATAAACGGGGATCCTATTAGTTGGGTTTCTGGAAATAGCCAGTTCGAAGATATTAAAGTGTCTGGGCGCCGCCACAATCTCAATTAAAATTCATTATTAAATCAATTGAGGAATGTTTGCTCTACACAGAACGAAATATGATCATAAATGGTGATCAATTGCCAATTAATTCAGTTTGATCTTTTCATGCTTTACTATAAATGGTTGATACTCCATGCATGGATTTGTCAAGAAACTAAAAATGTTTGCTTTTCTGATCTATTTGCAGAGTTTACACTTAGAAAAAGGAAACAGCGGCTTTCAATATGGTTAACATTGTGGTGAGCATTTCTTAGAAACTCAATTGAGCAATTACCTTTATTAATCGTTGGAATTACTTTTGGAATTTTTAGGATAGCGGCTCCAAGCATGCGCCCCAGGAAATGGAGCAGTTCCTGCCCGGCGAAGGAAAAGTCATGTGAGTAGAATTCATCATCGTCTGGTCAATGTGCTAAAAATATGTGCCGACTAAATTGCTAGTGTGGCATGTTTGCCAATTAAGTTTACGAGTAGATTAGTGTCTCGATGTCGCTAATTGGCCTTTGATGTGGCGACGACATAAATTGAGACTAGAAAATGCTTTGTAAGACTCTAAAGCCAGGCACTCTGACACGGGCAGTTCAGATTGATTACAGTTATCAATTAGAATGCCAGAGTGGGGATCTGCAGAGAGTTATTAAAATATTAATTTTTGTCTGGCAACTCGAGAGCAGGCTTAATAGTTAGGTTAAACCCTCCCCGAGATAAATAACTGTATAATCAAGCAGGCTCTTGCCTTCTAATAAGCGCTAATCACGTAAGCGTCTATCAAGTCGAGGGGCACCTAATACAAATTCCTAACTTATAGAACGCAATTGAAATAAATCAAGAAACCGAACACAAATCCGGTTACGTACATCTAAGCGCTTTTGTTAATCAATATTGTGAGTTATCTCCCAAGTTCAAGGCAGCTTTGGCAGGCTTTCAAAATATTTATGCATCCATCAGCTGACGTTCAACAAATATCGATTTTCCCGATCTGCTTTAAGATGCAAATATTATTGTTAAGGAAAATGGGCCTGAAAATTACATATGTAAAGTAGTTCGTGCGAATGGAAAAGGCGTGAAATAATTTAGTAGATTTTATGGCAAATATCAGTGGGAACACGTGTAGGCCTTTCCGCAGATGACTTTCAATTTATACACTTTGAGCCCTAGTAATTCAAAATATTATTAAAAAAATGATTTCGCTTTGCTGTTGCTTTAAAAACTTATTTTGATGACGCTGCAATACAATAAAGATCGAATCAATGAACCAAAGCTGATAACCTTAGTTTTGTTCTAAGACTGATAGGAATGTATTTAATGGAAAAATAATCACATATTTTTAATAGAGTACAAAAGTTTATATTCCGGCGGTCTTTTTACCGGAAAACTACTTTGCAAAGAGGTTTTATATATCAGCAATTACCAGTACTATAGTGTAGTATCTGTTAGCTAAAAAACACGCTGCTATTTAAATGAGTTACATCCGGCACTTATTAAAATTAGTACTTTTAAAATGACAAATAATACTAGTGGGGTTATTAAAGGTTTCAGTTAGCGAAAACTGTCAGCATCAATTCTAAATGATGTAAAGTTTTTCTTTTCAAAATAAATTATTAAGTTATGTATTAACAATCAGGAATAATAATAAAATTAATATATTATTATAAAATTATTAAAAATAACATATATTTTCTAAACAAAAATTCCGATAACCTCAGGGTCTTCCAAACCTGTAGCCTACTTTGGGGAGCTTTTATAATCGGTGTCTGGGAAATCTTTCCAGCATAATGCCAGGCTTATTTGCACATTTGACGTGTGCAGTTTTCTTTTATGGCTGATGCAACTGAATCGGAAAATCGAGTCAGTTACTCTGGAATGGATACTCAGTCCATAGATACCTTCAATTGGCCAGACCAGGCCAATCAGAAACGGCCTGACCAAATTCGGCGGGCAAATGCCACCGACGGCAGCAGCAGTTTTTGTTTTCTTTCCTTTTCTCTCGATCGACATTAAATTACAAGTGTAGTATTTGAGCCGACGGTGGCACCGACATGTGTAATTGCAGATGCAGCAATTCCGTGGCAAGGGAATTTCACTGTCAGCATATAAGAAACCGCTGCAATTCCGTGGCGAGTTTCAGTTTTATAGAGACGATCGGACTGAATAGCATGACAATGGGCGACTTAGAACCCACCAATGTGGAATTGAGGTGGCCATTGATGATTACTCTAACAAGTAAAGGAATTCCTTAAATAATCGTTTCAATTTATTCTCAACTTCTAGGTACAAAATCCAACCCCGTAAGTCAGATACCGAACAGGCCTTGGCTGGAAACGACTTCGATCCGTTTGCCCTGCGAGATAATGAACATCCCACAACGTAAGTTATACAGTTTACTTAAAATTTATAAATTATTAACTGTTTACCCTTTTTTAATTTAGTGATAATGAAACTCTTACGCATTTGCTTAAGGCTTCCTTGGGCACTGGCATCCTGGGCATGCCCTTTGCCTTTATGTGCTCCGGTATCGTCATGGGAATCTTCTCCACCATTTTCACCGCCTTTATTTGCACGCACTGCAGTTATATTCTGGTAAGTAGAAGCAATACAATATAATAATTTTAATTCTAATAAGTTATTTTGCTCTTTTCCCGCCAGGTTAAATGCGGTCACAAGCTGTACTACAGGACACGTCGGACCAAGATGACCTTTGCCGAAATCGCCGAAGCTGCTTTCCAGAAGGGACCAAAATGGAGCCGTGGCTTCGCACCGGTGGCCAAGTTCTCCATTCTTTTTGGTCTGTTCCTAACATACTTCGGCACCTGCTCAGTTTACACGGTGATTGTGGCCTCAAACTTTGAGCAGTTGATTGCTCACTGGACGGGAACAGCGGTGTCGCTACGTATGCTCATTTGCATAATGCTTGTTCCTTTGATCCTGATCGCATGGGTTCCCAATCTAAAGTACCTGGCGCCCGTTTCGATGGTGGCCAATGCTTTCATGGCCCTGGGACTAGGTATTACATTCTACTATCTGGTTCAGGATCTGCCCCCGGTGCAGGATCGCGAATATGTGTCTTGGGGCACCTTGCCGCAGTTCTTCTCGATCACCATCTTTGCGATGGAGGCTATTGGTGTGGTTATGCCGTTGGAGAATAACATGAAGACACCTCAAAGTTTCCTCGGAATCTGCGGAGTGCTCAGCCAGGGTATGTCTGGTGTGACCCTCATCTACATGCTGCTGGGATTCCTTGGCTATCTGCGCTATGGTTCTAGAACCGAGGAAAGCATCACCCTAAATCTGCCCATCGAAGAGTGGCCCGCCCAGGCGGTGAAGGTTCTGATTTCGCTGGCCGTCTATTGCACATTTGGACTGCAGTTCTTTGTGTGCCTGGAGATCATGTGGGATGGTATTAAGGAGAA
The DNA here is from genome assembly GCF_018153835.1 of Drosophila eugracilis. NCBI lineage: Eukaryota > Metazoa > Arthropoda > Insecta > Diptera > Drosophilidae > Drosophila > Drosophila eugracilis. The sequence continues at coordinate 5,593,166 of NW_024573038.1, read as the reverse complement.
GTGCAAGAAGCGCCCGACTTTGGTCAACTATGTGCTGCGCACTGTTATGGTGACTGCTGCCGTTGTTTTGGCCGTTGCTGTTCCTAAAATTGGCCCATTCATGGGTCTCATCGGTGCTTTCTGCTTCTCCATCCTGGGATTGATCTTCCCGGTAAGTAAAATAAATCATATAGACAATAAAACCATCAACTATCTTATTTTCCATTTAATTTATAGGTTGTTATTGAGCTTATTGTTCATTGGGAGACTGGTTTTGGAAAGTACAACTGGATACTGTGGAAGAACGTCCTTATAACCTTCTGCGGAATCGGTGCTTTGATCTTTGGCACCCAGGCGGCCATCAAGGATATTGTGAAAGCCTACTCTGATAATGGAAACGTTGGAGAATAGAAAGCCATAGTTTTAGGAGAGAGGCTCCGCTACCTAGAAATAATCTAACTTTTGTTAGATGTAAAACTGCGCCCACATTTTGTACATTTTGTCTGTTGCTTAGTGTGTCTGTTTTGAGAACCGAAAGGGATTTATTAAGAAATTTCACTAAGCGAGTGCCTACTATATTTAGCACACTCTTAAGCACCACTATGCCGTTTTAGCACGTTTTAGTACACTTGCAATTATATAAAGTAGAGAGTAAGCTAGTTGATAGCCGTTGAGAACACTTTTTAGAGCAGATTCCCAAACACGATTCCAGCGGCATTCAAACTGGAACTGTACTAAGTGCACTTCATTCGTTTCCTATTGATTTTAGTACGATCTAGTACAGAGCTATGATAAAAGACTTATGTAGCACCCGGCCAAAAACTAGCTGCACTTCCCCTTAAAACCACCCTAAACCCTAACCCTTTCTCTCTGTTCTAAAAGAGTATTACTAAAAGCAAAAACCAAAACTGAAGTCATCTTTTCATACCTGTTTTCCCCACAATTTTATTTTGTTCCGTAGCAATTGATTTGCCTACGTTATTTAACTTTTTAGCATGTTTAGTTAGTAAGCGTAAAAAGCGTAAAAGAAAAGATTGCGAAAAAGCTTTTGCAGTCAATCAGTTCCAAATAAGATGAGCTAAATTACTCAACAAATACCATTTTTTATACGAAATCTAGCCGAGTAATAAGTTACATTGAATTGCCCCGATATTCACTATATGTAAACATATTTTTTTGTTGCATACATATTTTTGTATTTTAATTATAGCTATTATAAAGAAATACTTAGCGAAACTCTAAAGTAAATAAAACAAGAAACACAAGTTAAATGATACATATATATATATTTTATTTTGCATTTAAAATCCTGTGCAGACAACGAAACAGATTTATTTGTAAAATGAAGCAAAGAGGTTTACCCCGCAGACTTATCTGTCAGCTGTACATATGTATATTGATATGATAGCAACGAGTTCTAAGTATATCTGCCCAGAAAAGTATTTAGAGTTGTCCATATTACATATTCAGAAGAACAAAGATTGATATGAATGTTTACTTTTTTGAAAAATGTTTAATATGTAAACCAAACAAAAAAAAAAGAAACTAAAGAAGATATACATATACACAAGAAATTAAAATATGTGAAAGTAAAATGAAAGAACGTCTTTTTATTGGTTTTAAACTTTAATTTGTACTCCTAACAAGTTGTAGATCTTAATAGTCCCTGAACTTTTATTGCCATTTATAGCCTGCGGGTTCAACGCGTGGCACTTGCTCCGATCATTTCGGAATATCCATCCACTGAATGGCCAAAAACCTGACCGAGCAACTTCAATTACCAACTGAGTGAATAGTCATTTGTTAATTGGTAACAAGTGCACAATGGGCAAGGGGCGAAGCGAATTTGTTTCGTTGATGGTATTTTCACCAAATTGCTTGTTCGATCCCACACAAAAAAAAAACCCACATTCCCTTGTAGGCAAGGGGCAAGTTCAAACATTATGGGCAATTGAACTCGTCTTTTGGCCAATTAGGTAACCTCCACGTCAAAGATGTGGACCACTGACGGGCCACGATCACTATTTGGAAGACGATCGAGACAATGTCAGATCGTGGTCGTGGTATTGGCCTGTCATCTTTTGTGACAAGATGCAAATTGGAAAGGCCTGGGAATGATTTGAGGCAGAAGAGCCAACTTATCCTTGACATCGAGTTTTGGACCATTTGTGATGGGGTTCCGACAAGCGAGCCCCTCCAGGAAGCTTCCATCTTGGCCAATTAGCGACCGCAACAATTTGGCTTAGGCCAACAATTGAAAAGCAGACCCGAACAAATAGTTCGACAAAAGTTTTGAACAGGCCTGGGTTCCACAAGGTTAGTGATGATTTAAAATAATTAATCTCTGGTTGGGTCTTGTTGCATCTTGATTGAGCCAAGGTCTGATTTTTACAATCTACTACAAAACTGCAGAAGCTGACTCGTTTTTTGGGTCTTATTTGTGTTTCTTTTGTGGTTTTCGCTGCCCTGTCTATTGTAATTGGTAATGTAAAACCTTTTTTGGAGCCGATTGTGCAATCGGAATTACTATGGGCTTTTTTCTGTGTTTGGCATTTCAATTGATCTGTTCGTAGGTGTTCTTATCGCCATCCTCTATCTTTGCTTCGGAAATACTTTCTCCAAGTTTTGCATTAAATATTTATGTTGGGTATCATTTTTACGCGCTTGTTTCATATGAATTGTTACAATTTAAATGACATTTGCCCCTGGAATTTTAAGCATTTGAAGGCGGAAGCGTGGGAATAGTGCATTTTATTTGACATTTATGAGTTTAGTTTTATAACATTGACTTTTTCAATAAATAGGTATTAAGCCTAACATAAAGCTTTAATCTCTAAACAAATCACCTTGTACAACGTTTATATTTGATTAATGAGTTTTAAATATTTTTCTTTATAAATATAACATGCATAATTATGAATGTTGCATGTTGAATTTGATAAGTTAAATGCTTACATGTAGTCTGATGAGTTTTCAATGCCTAGAAAATATTTTTAAATGTTAAAAATACCTTCGATTAATAAAGAGATAAAATGATCTTAATTCAATTTTAAATCACCTGAATTTGTGATTAATCCTTTCAAAACGGCGCGTGCCTTGGCTATACTTGAACAAGGCATTATAAACCCAATTATCCTCCAAGAAAGGTCTTTCAAGCATTCACCCAGCGCCACTTCACTTTCACAATACCTTCAAGGCCCAATATCCAAACCAATCGCCAATAAACCGCAGTATTTACACAAACCCAACTTTTCTGACATGAAAAGAAAACATCAAAGCCCTCTTGAGACAAATAAGCAATACAACCAGCAAGTGGCAAGGAGAAAAAAAACTGCACAAATATTTAAAATAATAACGAAAACAATCAATAAATATGAAACGTTTATGAAAAGTGTTGACTTGAGGGCGCAATCAACAACAACTGAAAATGGGCAAAAACAAAAGGTTTAGGATCGGAGCAATCCGAAGCAATCCAATTCAGCCATTCACTTTCGAGACAAGAAAAAGGTTGTAGTGGAACCATTAAAAATTGCCATGTCCAAGAAACCAGCGTAATTATGTATAACAAAGATGTACGAACGAACCAGCTCACCAAGGGATCCACTGAAGACTTTCAAGTCAAGTAGCCGACCCATCATCCCACTATGGACTGTTCGTTGGCATGATGGTTGCAGGGGCATAGAGATTAATTGAGGCAATTCGGCTAAAATGATTTTACTGCCACTTCCAGTTAAAAACCGCAAATAAAACTAACTACAGCGAGAAGTTGGCAATACTAAGTGTCGTTTTTTTTTGTTTTGGGTTTGAAAACCAAGGAAAAGCAATGGGAAATCATTCAGGGTTCAGCTTAGACAGGCAGAGCCTAAAAATAAAACGGCTTCTGCTGCCTTTGCTTTTCACGATGATAATAATAATAATGATGATGATGAGCGCGCCGGCAGAAGACGTCGGCAGAGGGCACCCGCTAGTGGAGATCGGTTTTATGCATTTGCATTCATTATGTTTGGCACCGTCGTCGCGTTCACAACGTAACTCCAAGATCGGATCGAAATCGGAGATTTCAGATAGTATAACCACTTATATCAGGTAGCTTTGGCAACCGTCGTCACGTGATCGTGTCGCGATCGTTCTTTCTGCTCGTCATTCATCTGTCGTATAGACTTGTCTTGTGCAATTACCTGTCGAATGTCGAAGAATGTCTCGCATCTGGATTTGTGTACCGAGCTCTTAACGTTTGTCTGCAGAAGTCAGTGACTACAGCTCCGCGAGTGCCTGTCGATCAACTTGACCTTTTAAGATCTCAGATCAGGAAATTGTTGAAATTCCTCCATGAACATGTCTTCCCCATATGTGATCTTGCTGATCGCCTTACTATATCTTTGTCTGAGTTCATCGATAATTGCCCAAGATTCTGAGTTTGCGGAACGCAACCACAAGGTGTGTAAAAGCCAAAACTTCGCCCATTAAATACGATCATAAATAATTCTGTCAAATAAAAAAAACAAATTTCAAGAAACGCCAAATCTATCGGGAACAAGTATTGCCACATGCGGGTGGTAAGATCCCCGACACCGCCTTCGAGACGGACCGATTGTTCTTGAATCGCCTGCAAAAGGAGGGCATTGCTGTGCCAGATGGTATAGTGCCCGAGCAGCGGAATCCTCAGGTAACTATCAGCGGGAGTCCTGGCTTAGATCCTTTTTTGGGAAAAGGCTTAGGATAATGATCAGCATATCTTCTGTTCAGTATTCAGAAAAGAATATCCATCGTCAGATCCTTAAACCTTTACTTTTATTGAAAACTAATTTTATAGTTCAAGAAAAGGTAAAGGAAAATCTATCTTGTGTATTCCAACAAATGTTAACGGAAATAGGTTGTTTTTTTAGATATTCTTTGTAAACATCAATTCTCTTACGATCTGTGTTCAAAGTAAGCAAATTAAGGACAGATCAATTAATCATTTAGTAACTAATTTTTTATAAATTTAAACATTTTAGTGCGATCATTTATCAAGTTTAGATATACAGTTATGACAACATAAGCCAAATTTAGCACAGTATTAAAAACTTCGCCCATTAAATACGATCATAAATAATTCTGTCAAATAAAAAAAACAAATTTCAAGAAACGCCAAATCTATCGGGAACAAGTATTGCCACATGCGGGTGGTAAGATCCCCGACACCGCCTTCGAGACGGACCGATTGTTCTTGAATCGCCTGCAAAAGGAGGGCATTGCTGTGCCAGATGGTATAGTGCCCGAGCAGCGGAATCCTCAGGTAACTATCAGCGGGAGTCCTGGCTTAGATCCTTTTTTGGGAAAAGGCTTAGGATAATGATCAGCATATCTTCTGTTCAGTATTCAGAAAAGAATATCCATCGTCAGATCCTTAAACCTTTACTTTTATTGAAAACTAATTTTATAGTTCAAGAAAAGGTAAAGGAAAATCTATCTTGTGTATTCCAACAAATGTTAACGGAAATAGGTTGTTTTTTTAGATATTCTTTGTAAACATCAATTCTCTTACGATCTGTGTTCAAAGTAAGCAAATTAAGGACAGATCAATTAATCATTTAGTAACTAATTTTTTATAAATTTAAACATTTTAGTGCGATCATTTATCAAGTTTAGATATACAGTTATGACAACATAAGCCAAATTTAGCACAGTATTAAAAATAAATGGCGCTTAACACTATCTTAAAAGCAACGCAAATATGTAGAAGAATTTAATGTCTTTTTTATAGCTATTCCACTAATTCAAAATTTAACTACAGTATTTTACATTATAAAATAAACAAGCATTGAATCTTTATATATATATAGTAGTTTTTACATGCCACGATGCTATAAAAATTAATTTATTATCAATTGTAAAAATGTAGGAGGTACAGTAAGTTAACTAATAATCAATAGGCTAAAAAGCTAAACTCCCTTGAAGATTCAGAGATTTGCAGACTGAAAACTCGTTATTTTTCTAACAGGTGTATCAGTACTACAACAAACCCATGCGCACAGTCTTCCACATCGCCCTGAGTTCGGATGGAAGGTTTACTCCGCGAGAGGGACGCTACCACTTTCGCCAGGTGCCCACAGTGGAGACGACATACCTATATCCGCAGGCAGTGGGTCGTCAGCACGTGCTGGTACCACCCAAGCACGCCCTGCCAATCTACAGGCAACTTCAGTTACACAACCCTTTACTAAACCAGGTCAAGTTGCAGCCCAAGAAGAGTGAGTAGGGAGATTAGATATTGGGAATGGAAGTGCACCCAATGGTTTAACTTCCGCCTTTTTAGTGCCTAATTTTCTGGAACTAGCGCCAACGGTGGGCAAGAGTCAGTCGAATCCATTGGCCGGATCGGCCAAGGCGCAGTCTTATCAGAATGTGAATCTCCTGCATGGTCACAGTCCGGTGCTGTCGGCATTTAAGAAAACCCCCAGGGGCAGCAAGACCTATGTGGACAGCTATGGCACAACCCATGTGAGTCGGCGGGACGTCTAGTCATCCATCTTCAGCCATGGTTTGATGTAATACTTGTGTTGTTTCTTTTTTTCACTTAGCTCTTCAGCGAGTTTGACGATCTGCTGAACAAACTCGACCTGCAGCAAAAAGCCCGAAAGAATTATTAGTTTTAGAGCTTTAAATACCCAAACTTAGTAGAATTTATGGATATGGCAATTATGTTCATCTCTAGCCAAGAGTTATGTTTACAAGTGGTTCGCAACTATTATCTAACCGTGTGCATATCATTTCAAAACTTTTGCCATACGCCCGCTCACCGATTAGTGCATTCCCATTCCCATTCCCATTCCAATTCCCATGTTTGCAAACCATTCATGTCCAGCCCATACACAGCGATGAAATATTCAGCTTCATAGAACAATATGTTATTGCTAAAAGTTTTAGTAGCATTTATTGTTTTAAAACCTATTACTTAATAATAATAATAATAAGTTTTCTAGAACGAAAAAAATGCAGAAAAATGTCTATAAATTTTGTTCTGTGTATCCAGTTGCATCCACCCATCGCTTGCCAACCCATCCAACCACGTATTATAGCCTAAGTCTAAGCCAGGCCAAGCGCAATGGGAATTCATCGCTTTTAGCTAGTTTAGCGTACACAATTTGTATCTTGCAAAATAAACCCAGCCCGTGCTGCATTGTACTTTCCCACATCAGTCATATATCATAATTATATGGGGACGAGGGAGCATTAAGCTCCAAGCGGTTCGTTTACTTTGGCAATAATTGAAGCAGAGCTAAGTAATTTGCCAATTTTTGGGTGGAAGGAAAAAAGCTTAAGCCGACAGCTTCCAATGCGAAAATCGAAACCGTTATAAGAAATCGGATCGGTACCCTTGAAAGCTCCATGCTCAAGTGGTTGCCGCTGGAAAACTGCAGCTCAGTGTGTTTTTCAAACCCAACTCGGACGGTTGTCTTTCCGACTTCAAACTACCAGCTTCAACGTAGGCGGAAAAGTTTATTATATATATACAAGTATATTCGACATAATGATGATAAAGCTGGGCTGTTTCTCGTTTTGGCTAATGGTCGTGATCGGAGCCGCTGTGGCCATTGAAGTTCAGGTGAGGATTGAGGATCGGGTCTCGAGTGTATAATTATGCTGAGGAATCAATTAAGAGGAGCGTGCGCCCCCCCAATTGACAAAGCTATGGGTGTCTTAGCCACGTTCACTTTTGACCCAAAAATTGTAACATGCAATATATGTACATATGTACGTACCTACGAGTATGGTTATAATGAGACAGTGCCACGCGGGGATTGGGGTATGAAAACCAAACCGGATTGGGGCACGAGCTCTGGTTTGTCTTATGCAATGAAAACATTTGATATGTTTACAGAAATTCGGGTATCTATTTAATCCACCGCAACCGGAACACTCGCAGCATCATCACGAGGAGAAGCAAGATCTCAACAAGATACCTGGTGTTCCGGGCGTGGACTATCCAATTTACCATGAGGTTCCGCACACTCACTTTAGTTGCCACAACGTTCCGGCCACTCCAGGAATGTATGCCAATTTGGAGACTGGATGCCAGGCCTATCACGTGTGTCACGATGGACGTGAAGGTGAACAGGGTGCCAAGTTCCTCTGCACCAATGGTACCATCTTCAATCAGAAGGAGTTCGCATGCGATTGGTGGTACAATGTTAAGTGCGAGGAGGCCACCAATTTTTACCAGTACGTTATGGCTTTTATTAATTTTTGCTCCTGTTTCTAACATTTTCACTCTTCTTAGTTTGAATGCCGATCCCGAGCACAATCCTTACTTTCCCAAGAAGAAGCCTGAGCTGGAACCTTATGCTAATGATATTCATGATGCTAACAAGTTTTTGATACAAGCTTAATTTTATTTCATTTTCATTTTGTTGATGTTGCTCCCCATATTGTAAATAAAACCATAATAATTTAGCTTACTTAAATATGAACATTTTTAAAAACAACCGAAAATTTTTGAAAGATAAAAATACAAAGCATACTTTCTGGATGCACGTCCTTTTTGTAGACGTGGAAATTTTTATAGGTATTTATATTAATAACTGTTTCCTTCAAAGTTTTCCTTTTTTTGGGCGGACAACGAGAGGTTTATAATTATTTTTCATTCCTACATTTAGTTCTTATAAACTCATTTAAAACTAAATAAAATAACGTCATCCGATCTACCAGATTTCTTATAGTATATTTCTGTTCCGTAAACTGTGGTATTTTATGGAAATGCAATTTTTTGGTCATTTTAGACAGCTACCCTCACTGCCTTATTAAAAACAATAGCAATATTCTCGAATAAAATCGTACATCTCTCGAAAATAGAATTAAGTAAAAATGAATCTGTTAGACCTGCCGCAGACGATTATTCAGGATATTTTGGAAATGCTGCCCTACGACGAAGTAGCGAAAAAACGTGAGGTAAGCTGTGTGACCTTAAGAGTCCATGAGTCTACGATCCGTGACTAAAACTAGACGTTTCCAACTAGGTGTGCGGTCTTTTCAACTACCTCGGCCAGCAAATTTTAAATAAGGGATTCAATAAGATAATTTTGGCCCATGCTAAGAACTTTAAGCGCATCAAATCCATGCTGCCACGACGAGAATCGGAACGCAGGTGAGTTGACAATCATTTGGGATTCATCGAGATGGTTCTGATGACTGATCGTGTCATTCCCCTTATAGGAACCACATTCTATCCCGACACTCGGACATACTCACTTCCATTGAGACACGGATATCGATGCTGACCATGACGTATTCCAAGTTCATTGACCTTAACATCTGCTGCTTCATACCAGGGCGAGTTCTAGACGAAATTAACAGCATCCTGCGCATTTTAAGTACTTCCACCAAACAACTGCGACCGCACGAGGTATTGCAGGAGTTGCGTGACATCTCGTCCATGGCCATTGAACATTTTGATGAGAAGATTGCAGTGAATTTCAAAATGGAACACCGGAAACAATTGGCTGAATCAACCGCGGCCGGAACTCGTTTGGTGGTTTGCAGTGCCCTTGGTGACATAAGCTTTAGCGGTGTTAGGAGAACTGGGATCAGTCGACCTGTGGATCACGGCCTTGTACAACAAACCATCGTTCAGTTGGCCCCAATCTCAACCAGTAAATCATCACAGCCAGAATTTTCCCAAAGAGATCGCGTCTCCAAGCACCTGCTCAGGCAGTATCATCTGCACAGGTCACTAGCACAAAAGGTTCGCAGCCTGGAGTTGTCGCGAAAGGTGCAGGATCGTCGCTTGCAAGAAGCTCTCTCCAGCATCACAGAACTGACAACCCAGGTGTCCGAACTAAAACGTCAAATGGAAGATGTCGTAGCCAATATGCCCAGTTGTGCCGTTAAACGACAGGCGGTGGCAAGTGCGGACTGCTTACCACCGGCTCTGAAAAAACCGAAGGTCTAGTAAAGGATTAGGATAACTAAATAGCTTATAAAAACAACTCCCCTCCATAAAATTGTAGCTATTAGTTGGAGAACGTAGCATAAACTAAACAGTGCATCTTCGATACATCGCGTTAAGATTTATTGTTGCACTTGTTACTTAAATATTGTATTACTACTATATAAATACATTGAACATCTAGTGAAAAGTTCTCATTTATGCAATTGCAATCGCCTGTCCTTGATGGATTTCGTCTATATCGTTTTTGGTTGAATGAACAGTGTGGTTTGGGATATCCCACTTCACAACTGCAGTCATCGATAGTAACTCTGGCTTTTGTTTAGTTCGTTAGTTGGCGGAGAACCATCCAGGAACGGTCTCTTGCTATTGTTAGTGTTAAAACTACCGCTCTATTGTGGTCGATATCTGGGCTGTGAAGGTTCTATGATACTATCGTAATTACTCGTTATCTTAGCGTATAAAAGGAAGTAGAAATTGCAACACGTTAGCATGGTTTCTTTGAGGGTCTCTGACTTAATCCGTAAGCTAACTACGTACATACACTATGCTCTCTATATACAATAACACAAGTACGGGTTAATAACATTTTCGGGGAGGGGTACATATTGCATAACAAAAAAACCAAATGGAAAACAAAAATCATTGCAAACTCCTTATTGTTAAAATGTATAAACTAGTCAAAATTGAAAGCATTGCCACGTTGAAATGTAATCTTTTACATCTCTATATCCGTTCCTACGCTCTTATCATACAGTTAGTATAGTGTCAGTTAATCAACTGGGAGATAAACGTTGCATAAATATAAATGTTTGTGAGTCGCTGCGTCCCATGGCTCCATAAATACGTCCAAATCGAAGTCATTACTACATTTCACCCAATTATCAATTAGCAGCTTACTAGAGATGGCGAATCACATACGTATACACATTTTTATATGTACATCAGCGCGGAGTTCCTAATCCATATTCTTATCCGTATCTGTGGCTGTATCTTACTTGCGCCGCCGATTAGTAACGACGCCGACGATGCTACTTTTTCTTCACCGCCGCCTTGTGGTTGATCTTCTCCTGCAGTTGGCGTATAAGCTGTTGTATATCATCCACGTTGTACGCATAGATTAGCTTGCATTGCTTGGCCTGAATGTTGCCGTTGTTGAGGTTTTTCAGCGCATGCTGCAGGCAATAGATGTTTCCATCCTCGGTGCGCACCATCGATATATACAAGTTGGCGCGGCACAGGTCGCATTCGCTTTCGATGGACTTGTATGGCGGTTGCTGTTGCTTCTTGGCCTTTTGGCCCTTTTCCGCCTGCACTTTCTCAGTAGATGTCACGCCAGCAGCCTGAAATATTTCAGTATACATAATTTAATAAGAAATCTAAATTTTATTAGCTTGGATAGATCGAAAATTTCAAAAAATTTCGAAAAGAAATATTATTTTGTTGCTAACTCACCCTAAGCTGTTCTCTGGCTGCGGATTCCTTTTCGCAAACATCATTAAGCATTGGCAACATTTGATGCAGAGCATCGGAGTTGACACGCTGGTCATAGCCCAAGGCAAACAGTAGTTGCTCCAGCGAGAACATTGCTGGCTCGCAGCTTTCATGGATGTCCTGAAGATATTTGTGAGTTAGTTAAATTCACATATAAAGCTGATAAACTTACCCTGAAATCATCTTTGGCTAAATCCAGCCATGACATTGTGGCGAAATAAACGCTCTCTGAGACTACATAACCCGTGGCCAAGCTCGAGGTATAAGCCCGTGGGAATACAACAATAAACTCGCCTGGCTTCTGCTCAATGCGGCACAGAGAAACTCCTCGATCCGTCAGCATGTGCGGTGGCACCATTACAGTATCACAGGGCAACCAAATAGTCTTGTTCTGGCAGTGCGTCGGGATCAGCGACGTCAAGGCTGATCGGAAATTCGCGCTCTGATCATCCGGTATACCGTACCACAACTTGGAGGCACCAGTGTGAAGGTACTCAATCCAGGACAGACCATGGGGATCTCTGTACCAGCAGCAAGCAGAAAAGAGCATGCCCACATGAAGTGTGGGAACGGTGACGCCCATGACCGGACCCAAGGAACGCAGCACGGAACCAGAATTGTTGGTCAATACCTTTAGATTCCATGGATGCCTGGCATAGTTAGAACCTTTTCCTTTGGGACCCGGACTAGGAAAACCATAGCCCCAGCCCGAGCTGTCGATAGATCCCGAATGTACGCACACATGGCTATCACGCACGGCCACATGACGCCAGAACTCTGCTTCTACCTCGTTAACTGTGGGATCAGTGCTTTTGAACCACAATGCCATCGTGTTACGAGCAATCCTGTAGAACTGGCTGAGAGGCATACTCCTACCCTTCACAATGCATTCCATTGACACACCGTCGATTTCCTCCTCAGACTCTTCGTCCTCATCGCTGCTTAAATCATCCTCCTCGTTGGACACGCTCTCCGTGTTAACGAAACGATCAGCATTCCGACGTGCTCGTGCCTCCCGTTTTGCCCAGTCCGCCTCGACCTCGTCAAAGAGCTTCTGGCGCTCTGCCGGCGACAACGTATCGTAGGGTAACAGGTACTTGCAGTATATGTCATCCAGCTTGGTCACCCTATCTTGAGCCAGCTTGGGTATGCACATTTCCTCTGCCACGCGAGCCCACTTCTTCTTTTCGATTACTTCCTTAAGGCCTCCCAGCTCCTGGACCGTATGATACAATCGTGGCAGATCCACCTCCATTCCACCAATCCAAGGAGGATGATTCATTACAATGCTCTGAGTAGCTAGGTATTTCTTAATTGCACTCAGCTCCTTAGCACTCGGTCCCCAGCGGTGGAGCATCTTGTGCACATACTGATTGTAGGCGGTGAACCGCATTTCATCTGAGATCCGGCACTCTGGCTTAAAGCTAGCTGGCGGAATGATCTTACAAATGCCAAACCTTGCCGCTATTGGTGTGATCCGCTCGATGAACTCAATAGGATCGGCAAACTCCTTCTCTGTGGGTCGGAATATAGGCGCTTCCACCATTTGAGTTGGATCATCGTGTCGTGGAAAAGCTGTATTATTTGCCATTTTAATGGGTGTATCATCCTTATACTTTTTGGCCACGGCTGCTGCTGTGGAACTTGTCTGGGCAGCTGTACGGGATTTAGCCGATCCAGAGAAAAGCGAGGAGTTCGAGTTTACACGCACTAGACTGGATGCACCAGCCCCAGTTCCTGCTCCGGCTGCTGCTGAAGTACTCGCCTTGGGCAAGCTTTTGAGGCTTGTCGTGGTTGAGGCCGCATCATTGCTGGCCGCATGAAGCAAAGTCTTTACCAGCTCGTTGGTATTGAGCGACTCTGGCAGCGGTTTTGAGTTGGTATCCATCTGTGCCTTGGTCACCAAAGTGGCCTGCATCACCACCTTTTGATTGGGACCATCGGGACCCTCTCTTCCAAGTTTTACTGCAACTCCTTGGATACCGCCATCACCGCTGCCTCCCACACCAGCTCCTTGAAGGGGTATGTAAAAGGTAGCGCCCTCAGCATCGGAATCCCCGCTGGCTTCAACAGGTGCTGCTGGCGGAGCCGAAGCTTGCTGTTGTTGCTTTTTGGCTCCTCTTCCAGTTGCCACCTTCGGTTTGCTTTCGATCTTACAGTTCTCCGTTGGACTCAGTGTTAGTTGAACAGCAGTGGCTGCCGCAGCTGCTGCTGCTCTTTTTTTGGTTGGAGATCGCTCACTGATCGCATTTGGCACTGTAGCTGGTGCAGGCGCTGGACTGGGATCTGCGCGTCGACGATTGCCCGGCTTGGTGCCAGCCTCTTCCTCCTTGCCAAAGGCATATACCGATTCCTTTTTAGCTCCTGCTGCGCTAGGACTGCTGTTAACTGCTGTCTTGGTTTCCACCTGTTGTTGCTGTCCCTTGGCGTTCTTTTGATTGTAAACAGGAGTTCGCTTGGGATTTGGTGGAGTTGGTGCAGCGGGCGGAGAAGCTATAGCAGCCGCACCTCCTCCGGAATTGGCATTTCTCTTTCCCTTCTCCGGTTTTTGCTTAATGGCTGGAGGCGGAGTGGGACTGCTCTTAGATGGAGTGAGAGATGCAGGAGTGGGTGTAGAAGAAATTGGTGTTGGAGGAGTAGCAGCAGCACTTCTTGGCTGTGTTGCAGCTTTGGATGCAGGACCCTTGACCGAATCTTTTCCCTTCCGATCGTTAATCTTCTTCTCAAGAGCCGCTGAATCATTGGATGCATTCTTCTGCGTAAGATTAACAGGTGTTGAGGATTTGTCGTAGTCCAAAGCGTCGCAGTCCTTGCTTTCCGACTGCTCTAACTGCTCCTTGCGACTGGGCGGTGTGACCAGCACAGGCGTGGCTTTCAGAGATGGTCCTTTGGCCGACCAAGCACTCTCACTCTTGCCAAGATCACCGCGCGTATTTTTCGATGATGAACTGAAGCTTGCACTTAGTTCCTTATCATCTCTCGTTGGGGGCGGAGTAGTAGATTGTTGAGGCCTTAAACTATCATCGAAATCATCGTCCAAATCATCTTGAATTTCATCAGGATTAGATGAGCATTCAATGAGCCACTTCTGGATCTGCTCGTGCGTCATGTTCACCTTCGCCTTGCGCCGCTCCTTACTGGACAACTGGTCGCCGAAGTAGCCCTCCGTGGGCACGACTGGTCCCAACACAGGCTTATGAATGGATCCACACTTGCCCAAGGTGCACTTTGTGTTGTCTGGTCCGGAACTCTGGGCCAAACTCACGCTCGCAATTCCGAAGATCTTGCCCGATTCCTCCTTGCTGGGCATCAGAGTGGCCTGCGCCAGGATACTCCCAATCTCTTCCTTTAAAGGATCGGAATTTGCACCAGCTCCTCCTCCCGCTCCTGCACTATTGCTGTGCGCCGGTGGTGGCGTAGACGTAGCTGTTACTGTGACTCCAACTGACGCCTGATGGGCCGCTGATGTTGACGTGGAAGCCACGGCCATTGGTGCTGCATTAACTGTAGCTGCTATACTCATACTAAGATTCAAGCTGGATGTTTGGATCACAACTTGGCTAACTGGCGGAGATGGTGGCGGTGGTGCCAAAGGGCTCTTAGTGGCAGACGAGGGTGTGCCTATGGTGGTCGCAGTGGTTCCCGATGTAGGTAGAAACTTTACTGGCGATGGGCTTGGAAAGCTGCTGGTCGATGATCTAGGCAGTGGGCTTCGCTCATACTTGGGCGTCAGAAAGTTTGGATTAATCTTGGGGCACTGATATGCCTCAATGGGTGGCGGATATGTGGTGGGTGGCGTCTGATACTTTAACGGCGAAGTGCCCTGCGCAGGAGTTTTACTCCCAGAAGGTGCTCCACCACCAAACTGATGGGTGGGGGTCGGTGGTGGGCGCACATAGCCGGAATGGTAGTGTGGAGAAGCCTGCGGCAAATACGAGGAAGTCTTCTGGAAGCTTACAGCTCCACTGGTACTTCCCGGAAGCGCATATGTGGCGGGTACGTTCAGAATCTTGGACGTGGGCACCGGCGGCTTTTTTTCCATGGTTTTGAGCGGTGAATAACTTGCCATGCTGGGAAACATCGGGATAGTACCCAGAGTTGGAGTAGCTTTAGCTGTCAAAGGGAGCATGGTCAGCTGGGTGGTGCTGGTTGTGACCGGTGGTATACTGGGCACGGTCAGCGCAGGAGCAACCGAAACCAACGGCGTGGGAACAGAAATGGGCGATGGAATCGCTACCAATTTGGGCGGTGGACTGGGCATTTTCGGTGGCGATACTTCTTTCTCTTTGGCCGCAACCACCGGCACTTTAATGGCCAGCGGTTCATCGTCGGAGTCACTGAAGCTCTTCTCCAACTTGCGTTTTGTTTCGTTTAATTCCTCGTTGATGAGAAAGTCCTCCTCCTCGTCGGAGTCGACTTTTGAATGTTCGGACTTGGCTTTGGGCTTGACCTGTTGCTCAGAAATCTTGGCCAGGGAGCCCTTCTTTACCAGCATTCCCTCGATGGGTGGTTTGGGAAGTGGGGCGGCCGGTGCCTTGCTTTGCTTAGGCGGACGTCCACGTCGAGCTGGGGGCGGTGGTTTCTCCTCCTCGGCTTCTGGTGGGGAGGGGGACTCATCACGGGAAGCTTCTATCGGAGCAGTTGCTGGGGAATCCTTGGGTCTGGGCGACGGCT
The DNA here is from genome assembly GCF_018153835.1 of Drosophila eugracilis. NCBI lineage: Eukaryota > Metazoa > Arthropoda > Insecta > Diptera > Drosophilidae > Drosophila > Drosophila eugracilis. The sequence continues at coordinate 5,577,091 of NW_024573038.1, read as the reverse complement.
TACGGGATGATTTGCCTGCCGAAGGCACCGTCGTGGCCTCCGGCACGTTTAACTTTCCCGCCGCATTACGTTTGATCTCGTTCTCCATTTTCTCCATCTCCTTAACATTGGGTATGTCAGGAAAACTGCTCATTGACAGGTCATCCTCCTCGTCATCAGCTAGCTGCAGTTTGTGACCAATGATGCCCATGTAGATGGCCGCGGCTTCCTTAGTTTTGCGTGAGGGGCGCTGCGATCGCTGAGGCTCTAATTCTACCGAGTCCTCCGAAGCCTTGCTTTTTTTTTGCTTGCGGGCATTAATGGCAACTTTCTTTGAGGAGGGTGGCGCCAACTCCTGCTCATCGGTTGGAGCATCTTCTGCTTTCTTTTTACCAGCTTTCCCTCTTTTTCCGCCACTGGGTGGCTCTTCTACTTTGCTTTCAGGGACTGGCTCCTTTTCCTTCTCCTTCTCTTTGTCCCTTTTTTCCTTTGCTTTTTCTTTTTCTATTTCCTTTTCCTTTTTTTCTTTTTCCAGCTTCTCCTTTTCAAGTTCCTTTTCCTTCTCTAGCTTTCTTGCTGCCGCCTTGCGATTTCTAGCCGCAGGTGGAGCTGCAGCAACCGAACCTTTTTTGGGACTTGCCCCTTTGCCGCCCTTTTTTAACTTTATGGACTTGGCCAGCGGCTGCTCATCATCTGAACTGAAATCGAAGACATTTAGACTTTTCTTGCCCTTGGCTCCGGCATCATGCTGACTGTCTCCATTTTCCAGCTGCTGCTTGGCTTCTTTGGCATAAATACTGGAATTCGTTTTCTCCTTGGCTTCCTTTATCTGCTTAGCAGGCTCCTTCTCCCTTTCCGGTTTGTTTGGTGGCGGTTCAGGTTCTTTTTTGGGCTCATCTTTTGGCGGCTCCTGGGTTGTAGGTTCCTCCTGGTGCGGCGGAACCTTGACGGGCTCAAAAAAAGCCCGCTGTCTTGTCATGCGGCCAGAAGACTCTGGCGAGGGGATAAAAATAGGTGACTCCCGTTGTCTAACACGCTTTACGGGAGCCTTGTCCTTTAAAACTGTCTGGGATTCAGGTGTCTGCTCGGCGGCTTTCTTCCCACCCAAGGGTCGCCCCCGCTTTGTTGGTTCTACTTTCACGGGACTGTCTACCTTGACCTCCTCGCCATTACGTGAGGATGCATCGTGAGCGGAAAAGAACTCATCTTCATCATCGTCTGCTTCGTGTTCTTCGAGATCGTCTGAATGGTCATCATCAATAATAGGTTTACTTTCCTTAGTGCTGGCGCGGTTAGAACGGCGCTTGTTGTCGTTGGATGATCCCGATGCTACCATCTTTTCCGGAGTAACACCTGCACTGGCTGGACCCCTGCCTCTTGCTCCTCGTCGGTTACCATCGGTGACAATCTCCGCTCGTTTTCGCACCGCTCCTGGCAGCACAGGAATAGGCGTTGACGAAGGAGTTTCTGGCAATCCTGTTGCAATGAGATTGATTTTATCACTGGCTGCTTTATTTGCTGTTGAGGGCTTCTCAGTGGGATCGGGTACTGGGTCCACCGCTTCCACTTTCTTTGCTGTTCCTTTGGCAGGACGTCCCCGCTTCTTTTTGTTGGCTGTCAAGCCAGGTCTACTGTTGTTGGCCTTTTTGGCATTATTATTATTGTTGGCTCCCGTTGAAGTTGCCTCCGCATCTTTGGACTTGCCCTGGTTGAGGAAATCCAAGTGAGCGGGCAGCGCCGACGTGCCACGAAAACAGAGAAAGGTGAGAAAATCCTGAGCCTTGGGACACTTGTTGGGCAGGATTTCGATAGGCGGCTGGGAGTTATCCGCTCCTGATGTGCTGGGACCGGATCCGGAACCAGCTGCCGCTGCTGCTGCGCTGTAGGCAATGCTCGAGGAGCTACTTGGCGCACTCTGACCCTGGGCGAACTTGCGTTGTGCCTGCACCTTCGTTCTGGAAACGGAGGATAAAAAAAAGCGGTGTGAGAGATTTTTAATTGGGAACAAGGTAACTTGATACAAATTGGAAAATTCGATATTAATTTAAGATCATAATAAAAGCAATACAGCTTCGAATTACGAGTCAGCATCAAAAACAGTGGGTATTCCATAAAAAGTGAAGCAAAAAATGAGCAAAAACTAATAAAATAAAATGCAATTACAATTTTACTCTTTTTGTTTTGTAAACCATTTAAAACCCATAATTAAACTATTTTCTTAAAATAAAACACAATGTTCTTATAAAATTAAAAAAAATAACAAGAAATGTAGATGCAGTATTAAATATTTTCAATTGTTAACTTATTTTATGACCATGAAAGTCACAACGTCTGCGTAAGTATATGCGACGTAGTTTTATAAATAACGTAGATAAACATTGCCTAATTATCTGAGCCGAATATTCAGCTTAGTGACTAACCACTGTATATACCCACCTGCTCAGGGGAAGGGGAGAATTCCCTTTGCTTCGTTCCCCCCAAAACGGCGGATGCGAAACACCCCTTCGTCGAGGAAAACAACAACGCCACGACACGCTGTTGACGCTAGCTTATACAACAACTGAGTGTTCCCCTCACCAACAGTTACTCCCCCCTGATGACCCCACTCCCACCCCTTCCTTGTCAGTACCATTTTCATTTCAATCACCCAACGCTGCGACGTCATCTCTATAGTGCCACACACGTATGTATTATTGGATAAACCCTATAAACAATATCCAGGGGCATATTTCGACTCACCTCTTAGGCATTTCGGGGGACGACTCGATGGCCGCCACCGCCGATGGTGGAGCCAATGTGGAGGCAGTGGGCGGGACGGGAGGTGGCGGTGGAGGCGTCTCCGTCTCCTTACGGCGACGCTTGTTGTTGTCTTTGGAGACAACCATTTTGTTGCGAACTTTTCGCGCCTCTTTTTCAGTCGTCTCTTTTCTTTCGCTCGCGCGCCTTCGTACTTTGAATTAATTATTATTATTTATTATTATCGCGCACCCAATTCTCTGCCGGAGACTTCTTTATTATGTATAGATTTGCATATATATAAATATATACATATGTACATCTACAACAAATAGCGTTTTTGTTGCTGCCTCTGCTGCAGCTCGCAATTTTCGTATTTTCGCTTCATCTTTATGGCGATTTAGTGGTTGTTTTAGATCTCGAAATAAACACTAAAATGCTGATTATTGTCTTATTATTGCTTAGTGAACTCTGGGTTCACATTTCACACACGACAAGTGCTGCAAATTTCATTTTATTTTGCGAGATTTGCTTGCACATATTTTTTTCGTCTTCTGCTTCTTCTTACACCGCTTTTGCTTTGTGTCATGGCGGACCATAACGCTGCCAGACTTTATTACCAGGGCAGCGAAAACGATTTGCCAGATCGGTTGATTTTATTCATATCTGGCAGGCCTGGTCTCTTCTGTGAGTTGACAAAAAATCTTGTGCTGTGCAGTAAAAGCAGAAAATTTGTGCTTAAATCTACAGACGGAAAACAATTAAGTGATTCAAATTGAAATGGCCGACGGTGCTGGAAATTGGTGTCTCATTGAATCCGATCCCGGAGTGTTCACAGAGCTTATTCGCGAATTCGGTGAGTTATTGGCGCGCTTTAACCAGCGACGCCGGCAATTGGGACTGCAAATGTTGCTAAATCTCTGTATATTCGGCCAGGCTGCGATGGTGCACAAGTAGAGGAGATATGGAGCCTGGGTAGCGAGTCCTTCAAAAATTTAGAGCCCATCCACGGCCTGATTTTCCTGTTCAAGTGGGTTCAGGAGGATGAGCCCGCCGGCAAAGTGGTCTTGGATCGGGAGAACATCTTCTTTGCCAAGCAGGTTATCAACAATGCTTGTGCCACCCAGGCAATTTTAAGTCTTCTAATGAACCTTGATCACGAGGACATTAAACTGGGCGAGACGCTCACCAACTTCAAGGAGTTCTGCCAGTGCTTTGATCCTTACAACAAGGGATTGACCCTGAGCAACGCCAGTCAAATTCGCACTGTGCACAATTCCTTTGCTCGCCAGACACTCTTTGAGCTGGACATGAAGAACCAGAACAAGGACGAAGATGTCTACCACTTTGTGGGTTATATGCCCATTGGAGGAAGACTGTACGAACTGGATGGTCTAAGGGAGGGCCCCATTGATCTGGGTGAAATCAAGCCAGAGCAGAACTGGATCGATGTGGTGCGCCCAATTATAGAGAAGCGCATGCAACGCTACAGCGACGGGGAGATCCACTTTAACTTGATGGCCCTAATTTCGGACAGACAGCGCATCTATGAGCAACAGATTGACAAACTGCTCAATCCGGCTCCCGACGCAATGGACACAGAGGAGGACCGTCAGGCGGAGATCAGTAGCTTGCGCACCTACATTCAGTACGAGATCCAGAAGAAGAAGCGTTACAAGGTAGAAAATGTGCGACGCAAGCACAACTACTTGCCCTTCATAGTGGAGCTTCTGAAAATGCTGGGCGAGACTGGACAGTTGATGCCCATCTATGAGAAGGCCAAGCAAAGGGCGCTGGATCGCGAACAGGCGCATCGCAAGAAGGATATCAACTAGGCATTTTCAGTATATATATTTTCCATTGGGCAATTCCAAATTGCTGCGATTTCAAATAAACTAGAAAGAAAAGATCAGAGATAGAATCGTGGAGAGCCAGTTAATATCGCTCTTTAGTAGTTAGGTGAAACTGCCTTTGTACTGTACTCTAGTTTTTATATTCAATATCCTGCTCTCTGCCAGTTAATCAAACGCATTTCTGCGTGTTAAGCTAAATATACCTAATACCTATAGAGAAAAATTTAAATAGAATGCAAAAATAAACAGTTTCGGCAACATCAAGAAAACGACTGAATTGGTTTTGGTTTTGGTTTTGCCTTTGCTCGTATAGAATATATTTGGTATATATCATTTACAATTGCTATGTTTTGGTTGTATTTCTGTCTCTGCATTTGATTTTTGCGTATATTCACTTTGAATTTGATGCTGCTTGTTGTATATAATATGTATATTGTATATAGGAATATTTAGTTTGTTAATCGTCTGTGCCGCTCGCCAGTTCTATGCTAAAAATTTGTCTCTCGTCTTAACAACTAGGCTCTACAAGTTACTTAGTATGCGTATTTAGGGAACTTTCATTGGGAGGTCTTTGATTTAGTTTTCTCAATTTTGGTGTTTTCACTTACTAACTAGAGGCTACTACTAATGCGGCTCAAGGGAGTTGGGGAAATTAGGGTTTTTTGGGGGGATATGGCTGGAAGGAAACCGAAGCTAATATGTTTGTATAGTTCTGGCCAGAAATTTGGCCATGTGGAAGTGTGCTGCACCCTAAGCGCTATGGCAACTACAGAAATATATTTATGTGTATATATACTCGTAATATGTATATGTTGTATATGGTTACCTTGCGTATAAATATCTGTTTTTGGCTTAAACTATTCTTTCTCCTGCCTGTTGCGTGTTGATTTTTGGTTGGCTTAATTGAATTTCATTCGATTTAAGTTTAATTTTGTTAACATTTAGGCTAATTTTACTAGTGTCTGGTATTTTCCATCTGGGGACCTCTGATTATCCCATCTTTTAATTTAGCACTTAGTTTTCAATGATTTCGCTCTCTGCGATTAAATTACTTTCATTTTTATGTTTCGAAGACACAACAGTTACTGGTCCAGTTCCAGGAAGAAGTATATGTATGTATATGTATAAGGGTGTCTCATCTGATGACGAGGATTGCAGTTTTTTGATGGGGCTGTGGTAAGGCCAGTTTTTACCGGGGTCCCGCGAAGCTATACTGCAAGCCCGTGTGCGTCAATTCGTTGCATACTTCGCTGCGCTGGGTCACCGCATTTAGGGCGGCGAAGGCGTGATGGGGGCGTGGCGTGTTATGCTGGTGTGCTTGGGTGTTATGCTGGGCCGATTCATAGGCAGTTAAATCAATGCTAGGTGCTGTAAAATTAATTATATATATATTACCAATACACCTCCAACCTCGAAATCTGAAATCTTTACCAGCGGCATGCATTCGATTATAAAGATTTTTCGTTTCTTTTTTTAATAGCGTGTCCAAATTATATCCCTCCATGCTAGCTCTGTAAGAAAAAGAATTAAATGAACAATCTCTTTATAATATTATACATCTGAAGGACTCACTTTTCGGGCCTTCCATTGCCCAGCAGCTCCTTGAAGGCCACATAGATCTTGTTTAGCGTCAGATTGGATAGCCCCTGGCCCAGATATCGTACAAATTTAAGTTGTTCACATTTGGATAAAGCGCTCTCGTGGAAGTCCAAAAAGGGTCGATGATCGGATATCTGATATTCCTACAGAAATTAACAAATTCACAAAAACAAATACGGAAATGGAAGAGAAATAGTAAAAGACGTTAGGACCATTTTACTTTTGAGGACGGGCAAGAGTTTTGTTCATAGCTCTGAAATTATTGATGAGGATGCAATTTGGATATCTACATAGATGGAGTGCCAATGTTTCGAACGCCAATTGGGGGGCCAAAGAACAAAGCTCCGCTAGACTACAGTGGTGCCTCCTGATATTCTTCTTTCGATACACTTTTGCTCACATTGCAAAACTTGATGAAGTTTTCGATGAGTATGTACTTTTCATAATTGCTCAGACAATGCTGACTACTACTCTGTATACCGAACTGTTTCAATAGCTCCTGCTTCTTGGGCGGCAGGCGGCTAATGTGTGTGCAAACCCCATCCTCAATCCGGTGCGTTTCGTGCACGTCAAAGTTCTCGTAGATGATTAGTTGCTCCAGGGATCTAGGTGGTGGTCCCAATGCTGGAATTGGCGGAGGTGGCAAAAGTGCCGGTGGAGCACCACATCCGTAACGAGGATCCATGGCCATTTGGTGTTGTTGTTGCGCCGCCGATGATGTCACATAACCCGCTGACATGGCCACGCTATTAGAATTTATCACTGATCCTGCCACCGCATTGCTACTTCCACTGCTGCTGTTACTGTTGCTTCCGATGTTCGTGTTGCTGCTGCTTGTGTTGCTGTTGCTGCTGCTTCCTCCGCTGCTGCTAGCAAACTCCAGGGAGCCATCATTGGCCGCCGCCATGTTCTTGAGGTCTACAAGAGAGAATCGTAATGCCAACACACTCAGGAAGTCAAACTCCAAGGATGTGTGAATGTCGCCTTTTTTGGATACCGCCCTTGGGTTTAGAATAAATATAGAATTTAAATAAAATATTTAAAATAAAAATCCCCTTGAAACCTTAATTGTTGGTAACGAAATTACAAAAAAAATTAGAAGACTTTGGAAAAGACTAAAATCAAAATGTATTTTCAATCGTTACCAAAGCATTTTCTATATCTTTAGTAAAGTTATTTTAAATTCCGATCAAATGCGATTTTAAAGTTGTTCTTGGCTGGAAATGATCGGTGATTAAATTGCCCCCAGGTAAAGGAAAACTATAACCAAACAATGCAACAACAATGACTTTTCAATTGGAAAACCGACGAAATGGAAAGTTTCCTCTTTGTTAATTGTCTTAGCGCAAATGCAGAGGCGCGACGCAGGCAATAAATCTCAAGTAAAAACAACAATCAAATCGATTTTTTCTCAATCGCTTCTTGCTAGCTGTGTATATATATTTTCTGGGTTCGCAAACAATTTCCATATATATCGTATGTTGTGTTTAGTTAGGATTGGTTTTACATTAACATACATATCATTTGTTCTTGGCTTACTAAAATATATATTTATATATTACCATATTAAATAGCATTAGCATGATTCTCTATACTCGTGTGTTCGTGTTAGTGAGTGTGTAAATGTGTGATGTGTGTGTGTGTATATGTAATAATCTCTTTTCAAGGAATAACATTGCATAGTTTTGGAGTAATGATCGATCGTTGTCCAACAATTTCATTTTATCGTCGTCAAACGTAATACAAAATTTGCATAGTTTTATAAAAATTTGGCAAAAAGCTTGTGTAAAATTAGTCTAAAATAAACGAAACATAAACTAAAAACGAGGAGCACATTTAAAATATAATATGACAATGCACATCAACGGAAAACTATAATCTAGGACAGGATTTGAGGATGATGGGGGATGAGCTGAAATCCTTAATCCTTTGCCATGTCCTTCTGCATCAGCCTATGCCTGTCAACAGGTGGCGCCACCACCGCTGTCCTTGGCGCCACGCCGACCCCAATCTCACATGGCCGTGGGCGGTAACCCGCCTCCTCCTGCGGATCCCACGCCTCCTGTTGCCCCAGACCCTCCAGCACTAATACCTCCACCTCCTACTCCTCCAGCTGCCTGCTGTGCGCTTTGTGGTGGTCCCGGATATCCCATGGCCGCCATATGTTGAACATGCGCGTGCGGATGCGGATAATAGTGCGGATGATGCTGCTGCGGATGCGGATGACCATGGCCATAGGCAAAGTGATGGGCATGTGGATGACCATGATGCCCTGCCTGATGGTGCGGATGTGAATGTGGCGAAGGTGGATAGTGATGAGGATGAGACAGCTGGGGATGCGTACTGCGCGTTGGGGTTCCAGGCTGCAAATGGTGTGGATGTGTGTTGTGTGGTAGCGTGTGCGGATGCGAATGCTGGGCATGCGGATGCGGGTGCGTGTGCGGATGCTGCAACATAAGCTGTTGTTGATGTTGCTGTTGCTGTTGATGATGGAGTTGCTGTTGCAGGTGTTGTTGTTGTGGGGTAGTGGGCGTTAATGCTCCTGCTCCTGTTGGCATTGTGGGCGTAGAGGGCCTTGTGCGTGGCACTGTCTGTGTCGGCGTTACTGCTCCCGCTGCCGATGTTGCTGCTGTTGGTGTTGCTGTAGCTGCTGCCGTCGCTGATACTGCTGCAAGTTTCGGTGTTGCAGGTGAGTTGGGTGCCAGCAGTTCCTGCTCGGATTGCTGCTGCTGAAGTGGTTGTTGTTGTGGTGTCTGTTTGACCGGTGTGGATGTTGTTGTTGTACTGGTGTTGTTGTTGGTCTTGTTACTGGTGTTGTTGGTGATGTTATTGTTGGGATTGTCGCCTAGTGATTGAAAGCGTATGCGTTGGAAAAAGAAGAAGAAAGAGGAAACACAAACAAATTGAAGTCAAAAATTAAAATTGTTTTCTTTTTGTTTTTTATTTTTGAGCGCTAGCGCAGACAAAATTGATTATTTTACAAAATTTTGCAAAAATAGGCAGGCCAAATTGTAGGTAGTTCTCTGATTCTTATAAAGACAGAAAAAAACGGAAAGTGCACGAAATAGAAATAGAAATGAGAAGTGCAAAGTAGAAAATAATCATAAAAATGAATGTAAGCACTTCTAGTTTCGAGTGTATTTTTAAAATTTAGCACATTCGCCTCTCGGCTTTCATGTCTCGCTTTTTTATGAATTTTCCTCTGCCTGAATACTTTTTTGGTTGATGATGCCTGCTGCTGCATTTGCACTACACGGAATTGGGGGTTGGCGGAGTCGGTGGGTATAGGGGGATATATTCTACATCTATATTTAGATATAGCTTCCACTTACCAGCTGTTGTGTTGGCCAGGAAGCGCTTGGTTTTGTCGAGTATATAAGGCAGATTGTAGCCATCCTTCGTGTAGCTACAAAAAGGACATTCATCAATTATAATAGCATGCTTTTAGGCTACTCTAAGTTCGGCAGGACATTCAATTATCGGGAGAGAGCCTGGATGATACTCACATTTCTGTGCGTTTGGTGCAGAACAGATTCTTAAAATTGCTATAAATGCAGAAGAGCGTGAACGTCGGCAGCCCCTGGCCCAGATATCGAGCGAATTTGATCTGCTCGGGCTTATTTAGACCGCACTGGTTCAGCGACAGCCATGGCCTGTGGTCCTTGATATCGTATTCCTGTTGATTATAGGTCATAAAAGGTTATATTTAGTATATAGCATATTTTGATTTGTTTCCCCAATAACTTCCTAAACTCTTTTCAGTCTTTGCTGCAAGATAAACTTCCGATTAGTTTTACCAAATCAGAAAATGTGAAACTATGGTGATAGCATGGCTTATAATTTTGTTGATTTTCCAGTTACACACCATGTTAGTTTAATTTAAAATTCCATTAAAAATAAATTTTAGACGACGAGGTGGGAATGCAATTTAATTAAGTAAAAATGAAATTAGAAATTCAACTCTAGTTGAAAAGTAATTTTCCAGACATACCGGTTTTACTGGTTGGCAACACCCCTTCCCTAACCACCCTTTCATTAGTTTTAAACCAGCTTACACCTTTTCATGTTAGAACCCATCCCCCATTCCACTACTTTTTAGCATAATTTTCTCGACTTTTAGGCTGTTTTTCCACGTAAACGTGTGTATGTATATTCATTGACGTCAAATTCTATGACTGCACATATGTATTGGCATTACATAAAGTAGTATATATGTTCAGGAAAAACCCAAAACCCAACGACCCACCCACCCCCAAAAAACCCATACACATGCGAGCGCAAAACTTTGCCCACTACTAATCAAAACTTATAATTCGTGTACAACGCAAAAGTTTAAAACGAAAATTTTACACAAAAGCCAAAAACTTGCAAAGGACGATGGGTGGATTGGGGTGGCAAAAAAGGGGTGGCGGCGGTAGCGGCGGGTGGCAAATGGGTCTGAATAACATGCCAAAGCAAAAGCTCCACAGACACATACATATATATAGACACTAACACACATACTCACACCCTTACAATGTATATTTTATAGTGTAAAAATATAGAATAGGGCGAAGCGAAAAAGGAAGCAGAAAAGGCAGCAAAGCAAACCCAAATAGAAAAGCAAACAACATTTTCAATGAAGCCATTTTCCCCCAAAAGGAAGGGGGTTGGGGGTTATTTGCAGAGGCCCCCTTTTTCAAAGGGTTACCATGAAAGCCTCTGTGTTTGTGTATGTGAGTGTCTGAATTTTGTGTGTATGTGTGTTTGTGTGTTATAGCTAGATGGTAGGCTTAATGGACGTCTGTGTGAGTGCGAGTCTTCGGCCGAGCAGAGAGTTCAGTTCCGTTCGTCGTCGGAACTTATCAACATCCTCATAATCAGGGTTTCCACCAACACACCCAGGGTTGCCACCCACACCCACCCCCAAAAAGGGTCTCTCACACATGCGAATTGCTGACTGAGCTCCTGTATGTCTCCAAAAGTGTGTGTGTGTGTGCATACATTTTGGGTTTTGATTATGTTAAAAATCAATAGAGCAAAAAGGAGTGACGTGCCATCTTGTTTTTGGGGAATAGTAAGCGGGAACTTTAAACTGCTGTCAAAAAAAGGCACAGGGACACACTGGCTGACAGCTACTCCACACTCCCTTATTTTTCTTCTCTTTTTTCCAGCGTTGACAGGCGGCCGACACCTGGCCACTTCTCCAGGTGTCTCATTAACAAGCAACTATGCGGGGTCGTTGGGGTTTAAGGGGATGTGGCGTACATGGCGGTTTTTCGGGGGCCAGTGCCGCACTGTTGCTGCTGTCAAGCTGGTGGGCCAAGTGGTGCGTCCCCATACCCACGCCCATCATAGCCACTCAACTGTTTCACATTCAAAAAGCACACAAAAACTGGCAATCATTTAAGTTTTCCGAACTATGAGATACCCTTTATTTGATTTAATGAAAGGGTAAAGATTACAAATGGTTAATTGACCACCAAATTTCGTACATTTTCTACTACTTTTACAATATAAACATTCTTATTTCAAAACAGCAAATAAATATCTTTTTTATACTTTTTTTTATATTTTATGTATAAGTTAAATTACTATTTCTTGAAAACACTGTTCTTTTTATTGCCTACTTTTTAGGGTAAACTTAAAGGATAATTAATACCTAAAGGGAGGTTTGATTAGAACCGATATTTGTTAGTTGACTTCTAGAAGACGTAACTAAGTTAATGTTGATCTTTTAATTACAGCTCATAAAAGAGTTTTAAAAACCAAAATAATTAAAAGGATTTTAGTTAAAAAGATAATTTTGGACCCTTTATCTTTCCAAATTGCAATATACCCTAGTTAACTACACCCAACGGGCACAAATATGTAAAAAAAAAAAAGAAAACAAATAGAACCAGGAAAATAAGAATAAAAGCAGTGGCAATGTGTTGCGGTATTTTGTTCTTGCTTTTGCTGCTGTTTTCCGTTTCTGTTTTCATTGCGTCTCCTTGTGTTTGCTTGTTGTTTTCTGTTTTTTTGTTTGTTTCTTTTTTTTCTTTTTTTTGCAAACTTATTGGCAGACATGGTTTGTGTTTGTGCGTGACGTAGTGTACGGGAATGTGAATGTGCGGGTGTCTGCGAGTGTTTCGGGCTTTTGTGTTTGTGTGTGTGGCGGGATTGCGGTTGTTGTCTGTGGTGTGATGCGGTTTGTTGTTGTTTGTATTGAGACAAGTGTGAATTGTTTTCCTTTCTTGTTGTTTTTGTTGTTGTGGGTGTTGCTTGTGCGTGCCGAGAAACAACAAGAGCAACAAAAGCAGAATGTTTGGCTGTTGCTGCCATGATTTTTTGATTCCTTTTGGCGAGGGTTGCCTGTGCGTTAACGTGCGAGTGTGTGTCGTTTGTGTGTAAGTGGGGGAAATTTTCACACTTTCACTCTTTGGTGCGTGTGTTGCTCGTTTAACAGGTTTTTAAAGGGTTAAGGGTTACAACTTTCACCACCCCCATTTTGTTTTTCCCACTCCCTACACGTTTTTCCGCCTTTTTCATTAGGCAACTAATTTGGGATTTTTTTTAATTAAGGTAAACCTGTTCTAAATGCGCTCTAAATTCCAGAAAAAAGACCCCGTGCCACACGAATTTAATGTGGTGTATGTGTGTCCCCAAAAGGCGACAAAACGTTGCACAAAAGCTAAATATTTGATGTGTGCGTTAGAATTATACAAACATACATATGTGCGCCTGCATGTACGTAGGTACAATATATTACATACATACATGTCTAAATTCCTGTATATAACCATCATATACGGCAAGTACAGTTATATTGGTATGTTCCCGCATACATATGTATAATTTAAAATTATAATCAATGCCCCATATGTGCGCCTGCTTTTATACGTATGTGTGCGCGTAAATTGTGCGAAGCCGAGACATTGTACCTGCCCAAGCCCCATCCCCTTACTCGCCCAACTACCCACATCTCCCCACCGCAACCGTTTCTCATTCTCCCATCTACTAAGCTGTCCTTTACACACACACAGAGGGCCACAAAGTTGGGCAAAAGCGAGTGCACTTGTGTGGGTGAGCTGACTGCATGCGCACTTAGTAGCCTTCAACGCTGCCGCTGGGCGACACACACACATCCACAGCCTCACTTACAGTTCAACTTCTGTAACTACAAACTTCGAAAAGTATTTTCAGCTCTTCAAGAAAGTCTTCGCTCGTTCATAAACATTCTTTAAAATTATATATAATTTCAAGTTCTAGAAAAATAACTACTCTAATTCCATCATAAACTTATATATCGTTATATGACGTTTTTCTGTTTATTTTGGCGCTGAACTTCCTCAAAAGCAGAACCTTAACATTGACATTTAGGAGTTTTTAATGCAAATTCGAAAGTTATTTTGAATTTCAAAATAAAGGTATAGCTTTTTAGGGAAATAGTCTATAGTTGGAAATATACATATTACTCTTTGATAATGTACCAGGTAAATATGTTTACTTATGAAGCTTATATCAATTGTGGTTTTACGCACGCTCTACTGTACTAATGGTCGCTCCGATAGAGACATGTATAAAATGTGTTGATAAAATACAGACACACACATACATACAGCGAAATTGAGAGAGTCGGAAAAGGACATGCCCAAGTAGCTAGCGGACAGTCCAACGTCTCCCCATTTCCCTTGAACCATTTTGCACCAACCCCCTCCAAGTAACTTGATGATTGTATGTATGAAAGCAAGGAGTGGAAGCCAAAGAATCCAAGGGAGATGAAGAAGAAGACGAAGGACGAGCAGAAGAAGTAGATGGAGGAGGTAGTGGGGGACGATATACAATTACTCAATAGCAAGCTTTTGGGGGTTGCCTAACACCCACATCTCAACCTCACAGACACATAACTACACACACTTTGGTAGTTCAGCCTTCAAGTAAGTTTTGAATTAAGGAAGAAGAGAGGAAGAGAACTGGTAGAGAGAAAGTGGGAGCCAGGAGAGAGCAGCTACCGCAGAAACGAGAGAGCGCAACAATTTTGAGTTAGGGAGCCAAGTAGGTAAAAGAGAGCGTCTTAGAACTAAAATGTTGTAATAGCGGGGGGGTTTTTTGGATTCCTTTCTGTTTCGCTTCCTTCGTAATTTCCCCCCAGTAGTAGTTGTTGTTTTTGCTTTTGTTGTATTATGCCATCAATGCCATTTTGTACATAGTTTTGGTTGAGTGTGTGTGTGAGTGAGTTTAAGAGAGGTGGAGGACGGGGGGGGTGCGATGGGTGGGCAACAAATCAAGATGTGACTCTGTCTGTGTGTGTGTGTGATAAAGCGGAGCGTAATGAGCGTGGTGAGTGTTTGGGGTTGACTGCCATAGTGTTGAAAAGGGCGCCAAACGTGTCTGCCAGTGTGTGTGTGTGTGTTCGTGCGGGTGGGGATTTAACCCCCCAAATGTATAGGTGTTTAGAACCCACACACATACATACATTGAGCACACATGATTACAGTTGTATGCTGAATTTGTGGTTGGCTGCAGCCGACGTCGACTTCGGCGCCGGCATCACTGCTCCTGTTATTACAATTTATAATGACATTTGTGTGAGTGGGGGGCAAACGGAATCCTAAATGCGTATGTGAGTGGATGGAAATGCGCCAGTGTGTGTGATATAGGATATAGATAGGGTGCATGTTTATATTATGAATATAGCATATCCCAATTTGTATGTACTATATACTTATATAGGAGGAGAGTGCACCTAAAAAGTATGACATTTTAATTTAGGGATACATAATTAATAGATTTTCTGATTTTTGTAAAACAAACTAATATTAATATCCACGAAAAATTAATTTCCAATTCATCTATTGTTTAGCCTAACACGATGGTTAAAATATAAAAGTTTTGCCCAAAAATATACTTCTTGTCTCTTAATCATCAAGGCTAAGTTAAATAGTATCTGTTAGATAAGAACTAATGATAAATTGACCTTTAATTCAGGCCTTTTATTGACTGTCTTATCAGTAGTTTGTTGTTATCGAATCAGATTATATTGACCTGAATTTTGTAACATTTATTAATATCTTTTACGTGCTTTAAAAGGTTTTAGATTAATAACATTTTCTTATAGAAAATATAACGAATTATTAAGAAAGAAGGCGTCTACTACTTATTTGGAAATTAGAAAATATTTTCCCAGAACTGAAAGCGCCTGATGTCCATGCATTCTAAAAGCGGAAGGGTAATATCCATGGCCACCCCTAATTACCCCCATCCAGCACTGTTCCCGACCATCATTACAAATAAATACGTAATAGGTACATATGTGCAAATATTTAAATTGCATATGGAAATGGGCAGCAAGCGGAGAGGACTGTAATATTCGCACACACTCAGGCAAGAGAAATTCGACTCGCTTACACCCCGAAAACCTCCTTGAAAGCCCAACCCTTTTTATTTTAGGAAGCGTAACTCACCTCGCAGAACTTAATAAAGTTCTCCACCACAATCGATTTGTCCGTCAGCGTCATCTGGCCCGTGAATCTGACTCCCAGTTGCTTCAGCGTATCCTTTTTCTTTGAGGGCAGCTTGTTCATATGCTGGAAGATGCCCTCCTCCACTTTATGCGATGGATGCACCTCAAAGTTCTCCTTGATCACAAAACTTCCGAGGAGTTTTGGGGCATGCGAGGATGAGGAAGCTGTGGAAGAGGAACAACTGGCGCCGGTTAGCAAGCCACCAAACTCCCCCGCACTTCCACAGGCAGCTCCTTCGGATGAGGTGTTCGAATTGGAGGCATTAAGGTGCGAATTGGGAAATGCTAGCATCTCCAACGAGGATTCATTCGAATTCGAGGATCCATTTGAGGCCATGTGCTGCAGATCAAAGATCGTCTGCTTTGAATCGTGATCAAAAACATCCAAAGCGGAAGTGCTGGTATCCACCAGACTATTGGAAGCTCGCGAAACGGAAGACAATAATGCCGCCACTTTGCGGGAGGCCGAGCGAGATTTCTGCGAGGTGCTGGTATCCAAATCGATTAGACCACTGGCCACGGGAGATTGGGCAGGCGGTGGTGGTGTGGTACCTGCGGGGATTCCCGGTTTTCCATTTCCCGTCTTTTCCGGGCAGGAGCTAGTTTCGCTGGCGCTGCTCGCTGTACTGGGTGTAAAATCCGTGGAGTGACGCAGATACTTAATAAACTCAAAGGATCCATCAAAATGCTGGGGCACAGAACCAGGAGCAGAGGCGGTGCCTTGATGACCATTGGGCGTGGCCACCGCTGTGGGCCAACGATTGCTCGGAGGGGTGGCGGTAAGGGGGGTTGATCCTGCTGCTCCTGCGCCAGGATTCGACGTCGGCGCTGCTGCTACGCTGGCTTCGATGTTAGCAGAGGCTGAGGCAGCGCCAGAAGCATAGTGTGCGGGATTAACAGAGCTACCTGAGTTGACGGAGGATGTGCTTTCCCGCTGCGACGTCGTCGTTACCTCGTAATTGGGAAAATCCGTTGCTGATGCTGCTGCGCTGCCATTGGGTAAATGTGTGTGGGAATACTGCTGATGTTGTTGTTGTTGCTGCTGCTGCTGCTGTTGCGTCGGCGCGCCTGCCCCGCAGCCAAACACTTGAAATTCTTCGAAATTGGTACATTTCAGCTCGCCATTGCTCAAGTACTTGGAAAACTCTGAAGGATCGTTGAGCGAATTGAGGAAGAAGGAGCTAAAGTTGCTCGATATGCAGGACATTTTGTTTAATTGTTTTTATATATATATAGTTTTGAGTAATACTGTACGTTTTAATTTATTTAAAGCTTAAAATGGCACATGCGATATTTCGAAATTTTCTCTCGTTTTTCTCGTTTTGCCGCTGCTTCTGCGGTTCATATTTTATTACAATTTTCCACACACTCGCAGCGAGGGAAAACACATGTGTATATGTGTGTGGGCCTCTCCCGCTAGTGTGTATGTATGTACGTAAAAATTTTTCTTATTATAGCAAAGTGTAATTTATTATTCTTATTGCTCGCTCGCGCACTGCCTTTCGCTCCTTGAAAAAAGGCCTTTTCCACCGTATGTGGTCGCTTCTAGTTGTTGTTTTTGTAGCCGCTCATACACGTACATATACACATGAATCAAAGAGCCTGGAAATAGGCGCTTTTTGAAACTGGTCTGGTCTCTTTTGGGCCTGTCTTTTTGCCTATTTTATTATTATTATTATTACTTGGCCTTTTTGCACTATTTTCACTTCCTTTTTGGGCCTTACGTTCGCGCCCACTTACACACAGACAGGCGGTATGCTCACAGCCTCATACACATATAAAATACACAACATACACATATACTTAGAGCGAGGCGCGGTCGGCAGCGGCGTTGCTTTTTCCGTCTTCCTCTGTTTTATATTTTCGTTTTTCTCGCTCGCCTTTTCTTTACTTTCAAAACAAATGCCGCTAGTGCTTCTGCTTCCATACGGGAAAACGGAAAATCTTATCGTTGCTACTGATGTTGTTACAGTTGTTGCAGAGCGTTTTCACCGCCGCGAGAAAACACGACATTGCCGCAACGCACACGAAAGAAAAATGAGCGAAAAGCATGCAAGCGAGCGCTGCGACAGCGAATTATTCTCTCTCGCTGCCTCTGCCGGCGTCGCTGCTCTCTTTAGCTGTCTCTCTCTCTATTTAGAGTGTTTATGGGACGTCCTTTCGGTCAACTTATTTCGTAAGCACCTGTGTTTTAAGTCGCATGTATTTAAGAAGTATTAACATATTCATAATTTACGAATTAGGCTTCTATTTAAAATTAATTTTAATAAAATATTTAGTTATTAAGGTAATATATTTAGTTAGTTTTACTCCATTGGGCCTGTACTTTTGTAGGTAAAAGTTGATAATCACGAACTGTCTCGCATAAACACGGCTTTTCTCGTTCTCTCTCTCGTTTTCCTACTTGTGTGAGTGTAAACAGTTGTAGGTGTTTGTTGTTGTTGTTTCTGCGCTAGGAATCGTGTATTTCTTCCTGCGCCATGCTAACCCTTTCCATATAAACCTGATTTAATCTTTGATTATTGTGCTCTCGCTGGGGATTATGGCTGCAGCCGTTGTTGCTGTCTTTGCTATTTTTGAAAATTCCACTAAATTATCCGTTGTGCTTCCCGCTCTCTCTTTCTCGCTTCTGTACTTGTTGTTATTGTGCGTTTCGGGCAGGTAAAACAGTTCATTTGCCTAGGGTTGCCACACCGTTGAGCATTTCACAGGACCACCTGGAATGCGCATAAATGTTAAGTTATATTGCCGTTTTTACAGTTCTTCCAGGTTTTAATGACTTTTTCGGGTCGTAAATCTCTTGACAGGTAGTGATCTTCTCAAGGCCACATCTGTGATTGAGGATGGCAACTCTGGCGGTCAGGAGACTTTTAAATTTCCATCGGAAATTTTTATCCAAAAGATTTTAAGTCGTTTTGTTTGAATAAATAAATATGTTAACACATGTATGTACGTACATACATACATACATATGTATGTATTATTATTGCCTCGGCAGACACTGTTAATTATAAAAATAACAGCGGCCGCAAGGAAGTCATCAATTCAAAAAGCTGTCTCTGCATTATTGTTATTCTAATTACCTCTTACATTGCGCATGTTTTTGGCACAATTTCGTTTTTAAATTTAAAGCAATTTGAAGGCAGCTTGTAATACATAACATGGCAGCGCACATGCGAATGTATGTACATATGTGAGTAATTTTTCAATTAATTTTAATTATAAACTTAATTAGGAAATCAATGAGCGACGCGAACGGAACGAATCATACATACACGCATACATTCTACCGCTGTGCAAGGGAGATAGCAAACATCCGATTCCATACATACAGCAAAAACAATGACAATACCAACAATTGCCATCAAGTGCGCTGCGCATGCAACATAAAATCTGCCGCTCAACGCTAGTGGAGCTCTATAACCGAACAAGCCCCCAAAAGCGAACACGCTGAAAAGTCGGAATCAACTGAGCCGTAGGGAAAACAAAAACACGAACGAGGAGAACAAAGGCGCCAACAAGCAAAAGGTTGCCAGATAATTTTTACCGCAAAGCTTTTATTCTTACATTTCGGGTAGCTAGTTCTACCATATTTGAAACTGTAAAAGCTTGTATAATTTACATCTAGCTTAAAACTTGAAATATAGTTTATTTTAATATTCATCTAGTATATTCCAGGTTTAAATGTTTTTTCGACAAATTTTTCGGAGATACTTATTTTTTGTCGATGGTTATGTAAATTGTATTATATCGTGAATTTATTTCTAATCGATAGCGTCATCGAAGATCGGACTAATGGCTTTAGTTATACCACCAATCATATGAAGTGTAGAAAAACTTTTTTTTAATTTAAGCTTATTCTAGCTAACTTTTTTTAAAAATCTAGCTTATACGGCGCTCATCACCTGACAACACTGACCAGGGTTTGCATGTACTACTCTATAGCAGCGAGATTCTTAAAAATATTGTTCTGCTCTTGCTACCGCTCTCACTTTGACGGGAGCCGGAGAAGAACCGTAGCTCAAAAACGAAAAATTATGTATCTGCTCTGCTCTGCTTGGAGCTTCGATAAGTTTCGAGCTATTACAGCTGGAAAACAATGGATGGTACTATCGATACGTCTATTGTATATAGCTCATAACTAGTGCTGTAATCATTTATTTTTTTTGTGAATCGATTCTTTTTGATTCAATTCTGGAAAATATCGATTAAATCGATTGGAATCGAAAACGAAAAAATTTAAAAACAAAATAAAAAAGGCATATTATGCTTAAAACGTGGGAAGGAAGGCTCATCAAAAACGATCGATCAAATCGATTTTAAAATCGAGTTGTGTACAATTCTACTCGAAACTTGTCGAAGCTCCGAGCAGAGCAGAGCAGATCATTTTTCGTTTTTCTGCTAGGGCTCTGCTCCGGGTCTAGTCAAAATGAGAGCGGTAGCAATGGCAAAACAAAATACTACGGGAGTAGCGTAGCTTTTCAAACGCTGGTTAAAGGCATTTGCGGGGGCACAAATGGTTGCCTCAATTGTGTGACAACGAGATACAAATGCACAGAATTTTATCTCTTGCCTCAATTCGGCAGAAGCTGCCGAGCAAACAGCACGCCAAATCTATTCAAAGTGCACGTAATTTCTAATTGAGTGTCAAGTTTAAAGATGATCAAAATGAAAATATTTTTATTTGTATCTTTGCTGCAGTCAATTTTTTTGATTGGCTCCCTGGAAGGTGAGCGTATGAACTATTAAAACGAATATATTACGTATAAACACGGTTAATTGAACCTAATTTATTTATAATAATTGAACTTATCATTCGGCTTAGGACACATCGTTTTTAGAATTTGATTTCTGATTTTAATTTACATTTTATTTAGGGGTTTAGTGAAAATGAAATCCCACCCAAAAGTAATCGCCTTTGAATCTGCAATTAGAATCCCATTTTTTCTAGCTGGTTGTCCTGTATACCTCACCATTTCACTGACTGGCAAGACCCTGCAGGACACATTTCTCGAGATTAATTGGGGTCCCAACTGCTATGGGCCGCCCCAGTGGGTGGGCATCTACAGCCAGGATCCAACCATTTCTAACTTCGAACCTGATCTACGTATTAATGGCATTGCCAATAGAACGGGCAAGATGATAACGTCCATAAAGTTGGGAAAACTTAATTTTCCTGGTGGCTGGAATAAGCAGGATGGTAATGAACAGCCTCCTTCGCAATATCCCAAAGGCAAGTGCTTGCCACATTATGTAGCCAGTTACAATGGCACTGAGCTGCTTACTATGGATTGCCTTAAAATCCAACCCAACTGGATGGCCAAGATTAAGGACGTCAATCAGATGCCACTGAAGAATATCTTGCTGCCTGGGACACATGCCTCGGGTGCCTTTATGGGAAGCTCCAGTAAATCAAATTCCATATTGGTCAGGGATTATTTGGTGGCCCAGCAATTCGATGTTTGGACTCAGTTGGTCTTTGGCATTCGTTATTTGGATTTTAGCATAGGGTGAGTAATATAATAATATTAGTATATATTTCCAATTTGTACTCATTTAACCACCAGCTACAAGAACATGAACACTGCGAATGAGGCGGATAATTTCTGGATAGCTAACGAGAACATGCTCATAACCCCACTAGTTGGAATTCTTCGTGATGTTCGTCACTTTATCAAGCGATCTGGGGAGATGATTGTGCTAGACTTTAGTAGCTTTCCCATTGGATTCTACAAGCATCCGGAAATCTACAGTTCACTCTTCCGTATTCTTCGACAGGAACTTGGCGATGAGGCTTATCGACGTAATGTTAGCAACGAGGAGCACTGTGCTAATCGTAATTTTCGAGATCTACTGCAGCAGGACAAACACCTGATGATACTGTTTCCCTCCCAGGAATTGCCATATCCAGAGAATGGTGAGCTGGCATGTTAATAGATATATAAAAAGTAACTAGTATCTAGGTTAGAGAATGTATTCCATAGAAGATTTATAGATAACTATTTTTAAACAACATTATCAATAAGGTAAGTGATCCATTAAGTATCTTACAATTACTCTAGTAAATTGTGTATAATATTCTCTATTTTAATATATTATTTTTTATCCCTACCAGAATCAAATCTGATCTGCCAACCATGGCGTCGCTTCAGCACTAGTTTCATGAACATTTCCCAGACCTTGGACTACATGCGTCTGCTGTTTAGCAAGAAGCCGGATTCGCCGGTTCGGGATGATGGCTGGATATTCACAGCTGTAAGGAGCATGGAGCAGACATTGAACACACATCAATTGCAAACTGCCAAGGAGAGAGCAGCGGTCCTTAATCCCAAAGTTAATCAGTGGCTAAATGGACCCTGGGGCAATAATGCCAATGTCGTCGCCATGGACTATTTCAGCAATACCAATATTGTGGATCTGGCTATACACGTAAATGCCCAAAAGGCATTTATCATGGCCAACAAGGATTTTGTAAACTTGAATATATTGAATTTATATTGAAAAATAATAATAATAAAAAATTAATAATTCAAATATTTTATTTGAATAGTACGCATTTAAAGAGTAAATTATGAATTTATTCCTTTATTGTTAACCATATTTTTTAAATTTATTTATTCAACTAATTCTTTTAAGAATTTTTTGCAAAAAGTTACTAACCACTTTAAACCGAACGAAAATTCACTTAGTGAAGTAATTAACAGTTTCTTAGTCTGTTCACAAACTAGTAGGCCCAAAATATAGTATGAACATAAGCCAATGCCAGAACCAAATAACATGAACACCAGGTCTAAACGCAAGTGAATAACCGAACCGGCAAAGCTAAAGCCAATAGTGTCACCGCATTTGGGTTTTGGTTTGAGGTACCACGAAGCAATGCGCCGTGCCCATCACTGATTTCTCTTTTATATGCAAGGACAGCCTGCTCTCAATGCCGAAAATTAGGCTCATTCTAGAATCACATTAAAGAAAAAATAAAAAACCAAGTCCGGCCTTATCTCAAAGAAAAGACCGAGGACATTTTAACCATAGATCACCTCCTGGTCACCTGCAGTCGACCACAGAGAAATATATCTTCATTATGATTTAATTAAACCAAAACTAACAAGTTTGGCAACAATTATATTCCTTAGTATATTATAGTATCTTATAATATATTCAATTTTGTTAAATAAACATAAACCAAGTTCACAAACTATGTCTATTAATAATAAAAATAATTAATACACTTAATGTTTAATAATAATCCAACCCGGTGGTAAGTTAACACTGTTAACCTTTAAATTTACTTTTTTGTTTGGCGTCCAACGTATTGATATACTGCTTGACGAAATGGCACTGACTCAGCAATAAGGCGTGCTGTTCCCAGGGATCGTCGTTGGCGTCCCAACCATGGAAACATCCGCCGCAACTGAAGCAACGGACGCGATCTTGACGGCCCGTATAGAAGAAACCCGCCATGGCCAGCTGGCGGGGCTTTTGCTTTAGGTTTCTTGGCCACCCTTTGAAGGTGCGCAGGCGCGACGATTTTAAGGCATACTCGGGATACTCATGAGACTCGGAAAAATAATTGCAACTTGCGGTTGGTGCACTATACGTTTCCGGCTGGACATCCGCATTCGCCTTGGGGGCAGGCAATACTCGGTTGGCGATGAAGTTGTCGTAGCTGATAGGCGGCAGGACGCGATCCAATGCTTCGTCATTGATCGGTACATTGTTGGTTGTGCGTCGGCACAACAGCGGGCAATTAGGCGACCATCGTTGATGTTCCTGCACAGGTTGATCCTCCGGCTCCCACCGTCCGATTTCCACACCGCAACAAAAACACTTTACTATGTCGTGAACTTGTGTATAATATAGGCCAGTCTGGGCCAGTTTATGTTTATCTAACCACTCCAGTGGCCAGTTCTCAAAGGTCTTAAGGCGCAATTCCTCCTCGTTCATATTGTAGATGTTGCAGGTATTAATTTTAATCGGTCGTGTTTGTTTTGTTATCCAGCTGATCTTGTACTATAAAGCTGGGAAAAAGTCGATTCAAGCATCGATATTATCGATTTTTGGTGCAAGCATCGATTCTCGTTTTTGGAATAGATGTTTGACTGCAGGCAATTGAAATATAATTACCAACTTATATTTTTTAACGCTTACTGAAAAGTTTTCAAGTGTTAGGAATAAAATGTAATTTTAAATAAATTTGAGCATTAGCCAATGCCAGAACCAAAACCTTTATAAATAAGTTATAAAAATATTTAATAACCGAACCATGAAAGCATCATGCTAATAATTTTTTCGAAACCCGTTTTTTTTATCCAATAAACTAACCATATGTAAGCTGTTTATTTTGCATTTATAGAGAATTGTTTAATTTTTAACGTTTTGTAATGTATTGGTTGAAAAGTAGCCGAGTCGATGTAACAACAGATGTCGCCACACGGCCTCAAATTCCGTTTTTAATTCTATTGAATTTGGTTAACAGAGTAACGGGTATCTGACACTCGCGTCACTCAGATATACATACATAACATTTTTTGGTTTAATTTAAATTCATCAAATTTATTTGAGTGTGGATAGTAGTTTCCCACACAAGTTGAAGGCAATTTGAAAAGGGGCCTTCGCCAGCTAATTGAAAACCTCACGCAATCTAAGGTCAATAAGAATCTAGATCACTTATTTGCATAATATAGACTGTCAAATGCCATTCCAGTTATGAAGTGTAATATTTGCAGCTTACTAGCAAATTACTATTTCACTTACTGTGACATTTTTTTACCAGTTCTCAGAACTGATGACTCAGGTAAATGTTTCATTCATTCAGGTATTTCGTAAAAATAAATTTCAATGAGGCTGCTATCTAGGCACGTGTGCAGTTGGATTGCAAATCCATATGCATATAGGGTGAGGCAAACAATAACTTGTACTTTCCAGCTTACAGGGTATGCTGCATTTCTCACCTTGGCTAATCCGAAACCGGATCTCTCCGATCGCACTGAACTAATTGAAATGCACTGCAAGCTTATCTGATGAAGTTGAAAACGCTTGAATCCGAATCTGAACTCCCAATAAAAAAAAGCTCAAAAGCCCCATCATCCGAAACCTGAAATTTGAGCATCCTTATAGCTTGATAAACGAAACAAAGAACCGAGATTTGTCACCGCAATGCAGTTTTAATTGCAGTTGAATGCACTTTGTTTAGGCGTGGGCAAATGATTAACTGCTCGCCCTTTATAAGTCCAACGACTGATAAGACAGTACAATCCGGATTATTTTAAACTGATAAATACCTGAACTGTTAAAACTTACAATGGCAATTTATATTTGCCGTATCTTTTATTAAAGCAATAGAATGGCTTAGCAATGGCGTTTTAAATTTTCTCTTTGTTGATATTTTAATCGTACAGACTTTTCGATGAAAGTTCTTTAATTTTTCTTATTTTTTTTAGTTCTGATATCATGCATAGCAGAATATGGATTTCTTAATAAATATGTGTCATAAAAATAATCTACAGCGAATAATGTTTAATTCCAGAAAGCCAATCCATCCGTATGTGTGCTCTTGAAATCCAATCAGCATTTGTAATTCCCCTTGATGATACTCTGTGCCTGGTTGTGAGCTCATCGACGCGGAACTGTCGTCGACGCTTTTCTGTAATTAATCCCTCACACACCCAATATGACAAACGACATTGGCTTTTCGTTAATATGTTAGTTTTATTATAAATAACGCATAAGTGCAGATCTAAACTAATATTATATTGGAGTCTTAACATATCTACCAGGCTACATGATCTTGCTAAAGACAACGGCCAGCTGCCAGGTTGCCCAACAGCTGGCCGTTTCAATCGCCGGCCGCCCCATTCTTTCTTACACTTTTGATTAACACATTTGATAATTAATTTTGTCATGTTTATATTTATCTTGTGGACTTTGGTCCACGTTATAGTTCTTAAGAAAAATATACACGCATCACATCGGTAAAGGGTTTCCGGCACAGCGGACATTTGGTCACGGAGGAGGCGCACTTGGCGCAGGCCACCACATGACCGCAGGGCAGGAATGCCGTATTGTACTCGGCACCGTAGCAGATCTTGCATAGTTTCTCTTCGGGTATGGAAGAGCTGTTGTTCGTTAACGGAACCGCCGCTGCTGTCTCCTGAATCTTGTCGAAGATGCGGGTGGCCGCCGTGGGAATCACAGACGGGGGCACATCCCCCGAACTGGTCGCCTCTGATCCTTCCTCTTCCGCTATCTGACCGCTGACAACATCGACTACTGCCGAACTCTCCTTCTCTTTGGCTGGCTCTGGTTTGGCGGCCACCGTATCGATATACAGTTGACCCTTTATCAGTTTGACGAAACGGCACTGATTTAGCCACAAGGCGTGCTGTTCCCAGGGCTCGTCGTTGTCGTCCCAATCCTTGAGACCACCACCGCAACTGAAGCAGCGGACGCGATCTCCAACGCCCGTATAAAAGAAACCCGCCTCGGCCAGCTGGTGGGGCTTTTGCTTTAGATTTCTTGGCCACGCCTCGAAGGTGCGCAGTCGCGCTGATTCCAAGGTATACTCGGGGTACTCGGGATAATAATTGCCAGCTCCGTGATAACACGATTCCGGCTGGACATCGCCATTGGCCTGGGTGGCTGTCGATGTACGGGTGGCGGTGGAGCTTATTGGCGGGGATGTTTCGGCAACAGTGGCTGCCGCACTCGCTGTATTGACGCCTATCGACTGGATCAACTGCGACCTTGGGATGCGTCCTTCTGCGTAGGCATTCTCTCTTAGCTCCACAGTCGTTGTCGAGTCGTTGGCACCGCAGATATCGTAGCTTATAGGCGGCAGGACGCGATCCAATGCTTCGCCATTGATCGGTACATTGCTGGTTGTGCGTCGGCGCAACAGCGGGCAATTGGGCGACCATCGTTGATGTTCTGGCACAGGTTGATCCTCCGGCTCCCACCGTCCGATTTCCACACCGCAAAAAAAACATTTTACTTTGTCGTCCTGTTGGGTAAAGTATAAGCCAGTCTGGGCCAGCTGATGTTTATCTAGCCAGTCCAGTGGCCAGTGTTCAAAGGTCTTTAGGCGCGCCTCCTCGTGGTTCATGTTGTAGATGTTGCAGATATTATTTTTAAATAGTCGCGTCGCGTTTGTGTTGTTATCCACCTGATCATTAACTAGATCGTAACCGCTAGGTCCATAAGACGGATGCTCAGATACTATAGAAACCATTTTGAGTTCAGCGTTTTGTTATATCCTCTAGATGGCTGATTCTTAAATGCTTCTCCGGTCGTTTCCCTCTGAATTCCAAACTGAAATTAAGTAAAGAAAGAAAAGGTCTATAAATATAAAGTCTTTATAGAACGTCCAGATAGGCGCTATCATATTGATAAAAGGAATCTCGTGGAAGGCTCATGAACAACTGGTTTACCTCCCCGACTTGAGTTTAAGCAATTAATGATAAGGTTGCGAGATAAGTTATCGTTTCACTGAGACTAAAAACAGTGGAACAACCACATAGTTTTAAAAACAAAAATATAATTAAGATTACAAAACTAAATTAACTTTTTTTTTACTTTTTTTTACGACTTATATTATGAAATACAAAAGGTATTATGAATTACAAAGGTAAGAACTTGAGTAATACCCTTTCCTGGAAAATAATATTAGTATTATTTAATCAGAAAGGCGAAACTTGTTTTGACATTTTTTCTTATCAACAAAATAGTAATAAAGTGAAACCAATCAATTTTTCCAGTATAAAATTTCCATAGAACATACATACGTAAACGAAATATAGACACTTCGCAAAACCTATTCTATGAGCACATTTAATCGTGGCGATTGTTTAATATACGAAGAATTTTAACTGGTTATCAATGTCCTTATCGATCTAAAAATTTGTTCAATCACTTTATAACTTTATTAATACCTTTGTTTTGATATCTAAAATATTTGTTCTTTTAACACGATAGACACTTTGGTCGCACATCTACGTTTTTCAGAATGTGTATGTACACTGCTAGGAAAAACTGAAACGCAGTTCAAGAAACTGGAGATGCAGCATCAACGAACTTTAAGAGCCCTTAGCTGATGGAAAACAGCAGTTGTCCCGCTCGCACTCGAGTCAAGGGTGGTTTTTCCTTTTCAAGGAAAACTCCCGAGTTGCAATCGAAAAAAATATACGTAGTTTATAGAGTACGCAATGTTACAACCGCTCGTTTTCGCAGTGCGCCGAATCTCAGTTAGCAAAAAACGAGTGCTTGTGTGGGTGGCTTTTTCGTGGAACAGTGGATGGTTGTGGTGGTGGTGGCGCCTGTCCATTGCCCGATAACGATTCTCGATCTGACTCATCAAGACCATAATTTCAATAAGAATTGCGAAAAGGCGTCTATGATTTGATTGCACCCTTAGAGTAAGATTATAAAAGCTTTTGTAGTTCCCAAGTAAATTTATCGGGTGTTGGCAATCGGAGTATTGAAATCATTGGTAATAAATCGATAACCAAAAAGTATGCAATAAAGAATCCTTGACCAAAAACATATTTTGTGAAAAGTTAAGAGATAAAATGTAAACTATTTTTTGACAGATGCCTCTGTCGATGTTTTCCTTTTCAATGAGGAAACAATACGCCAAAAACTTTTCTTTCTATCGATAACCTCTCTTTGGTGGCAATCGACTGTTGCCTGGGGACTTAAACTGCATCTGCGGTGGTCTCCTCAAAAGATATTGTACAGACGCTTTTCGACATTTACCCGCCTGGGCCACCAGCAAACAGCAAAAACTCAGCACGACCGCTGAGTTGGGCACCGTGTTCAAAGTCCAAATTTCAACCACAAACCAGCCAAACTCGCCAAACAATTGCAACGTATCGAGCGGTTTGGGGCTATGGTGGTGCTAGAGGGCAAGGGGGCCATCGGGCAGTGCCAGTGCACTGTGGAGCACTCCAAGCTAGCCGACTGTGAGAAAGTTTTAATGGAATGCAGTCAAACCACTTTGGCGACGGCGCACTCGTCGACTCCAGCACACCACCACCATGAAGGAGCTCGACTTGCAGCATAAAGCGCAGCATAAACTGCATATTGGAAGCCTTCTGGTGCAAGCGAGACAGCCATCTGATGCAAAGATGAAACCATCAATGGGAAAAACAACTAACCACAGGGAAAAACAGAGTGCAGCACAGAGCGCAGTGAGAAAGAAAAAAGTACACATAAAGTGCAGCAAAAACAAAAGCAATTGTAAATTACAAATGCGGACTTCTGGATCTGGGGATATATACGGAGGAGCTTCATGATGCTTTTGATCGGGGGATGCTATAGGTGGGGGTCTGTTTCTGTGCAGAGATTGCGCATTGTTTTTGAAGTGGAGCAGCCAGCTCGAGATGCTGTCTGCGATTGTAATTACAATTTGTCTACCCTGATATAGGGTATGGCAAATTTTCAGAATCTTAAACTCAATCCATTTAATTTACAGTGTAATGCTTTCAAGATAAATGCTCTTTTAATAAAAATTCCAAACCGATTAACAATTGTAATGAAAACCGACTATTGATATTTCCACCAGGGCTATCAGGAAATTCCGTAAAAAGTTCAAAAGCCAGACAATTGCATTTACTGAATTATGCAGGGTACTTTAGCACTTACCAGTGTCGTTCAAAATACAACAAACTCGCTGAACTTTAAAATGAATTTTAATCAAATTTAAGTTAACTTTTGCGATGAAAACAGGAAACTACTATAATATATACTATGTACGCGATGGATAAACCGTGAGTAGCGCCTTCACCCAACACCAACCGAAGACCGACTGAAAAGACAAGGCCTCCTGGGCGGCACATGAATGGCATGGAAGCACAACAACAACGCTCGGTCCCACAAAACCAGAAGAAAATACCTCGCCGCTGCAAAGAAAATCATAATCAAAGGCCAAAGCAAAAGGCTAGGCCCAGGAGGCAAGGCAAGGCAACAAACAGAAAACAGAAGAACAAACGAACACGAAAGACAAGACCAAAAACGAACCTACAATGGAATGCTGTCAGGCAACTTTTCTACAAAACTTCGCCACATAAAAATCAAACTGGAGTTGGAGTTGGATTGGAGCTGAGTTGGAGCTACCTTTCGGGTTTTCTGATTGGAATAAGCAAGCCAGCAAGCAGCCAGCCAGCCAGCCAACCAGCCAAGCCAGGCCAGTTCATTCCGTTCCCAGTCTGTAAGTAGTAAAGCTGGGCAGAAGTGATTGGAGTTTTTATGTTGCTATTATCGTTGGAGTAAGTGAAGGTAACCGCAGAGGTCCAAAGCCGTGGTAAAGGTCTGTGTTCTGTAACTACAGACGAGGGCAAAATAAGAGAACGAGTAGTTAACTTTAAGAATTAACATTTTTTTAGTTGGTAAATAGTTCAAATATAAAATGGAGAATCCTGGAATATTATCTTGAATATTTCTAATCATGTTCCGTTACAGTAAAACCCCAATTATAATTATTAAACCTAAAAAAATTTTTTTAATTTTAATTTTCAATTATAAGTAAATATTATTTGAAAGGGAATAGATTTACTTGCTTACTGATATAATAAGTTTATTAAACCAATTTTAAAACTATGCTAATGACCACAGCTGTTTTGATTGTACCTTGGGAGCCCCGGAGACATGAGCTCGACTGTGGGAAACTATTATAAACACTTTACCATTCTTTTTGTTGTTGTCTTCGTTAAAAAAAAAGCAGAGATTGGAATGCTGTGATACCAGATATGACAACAACAACAAAAACAACACCAAGCTAGGGTTAAAAGAGGAGATCGCAGAACGAGAGAGAAGGTACCCCTGCTCCTTTTGCATGAGTCGTCATCGTGCTCAAGATGAAGAGGAAGAATTCGAAGTGGAAGAATCCGAAGACGAAGATGAGGAAGAGGCATATACGGGAGGATGCAGAAAAATAAATAAATGCAACACACACAAAGAACATTCCTCCATGATTCTTTATGTGCGTATGTACGTGCATACGTATGTATGTACGTGCGTACGTATATATGTACTATATGAAAATGTGTGCGTGCGTGCTGTGGCCTTCCAAGAAATGCAGCAACAAAACGACCGCCGACGTCGATAATACGAGAAGAAAACAGAGATGAAACAACAACAACAACAATTCTGGGATGCTGGCCAACAAAGGGCAATATTGTAATCATAATAAATGCGCCCCGATCCGAGCTGCTAAAGAATGCATTAAGATCGGCTCGAACCCATACCATATACATATTTCCCTCTCTTTCTTCTCTTCCCAAGCTATTCTCCTCTCCTCTTTCCTATTGAACATTGATCGATTGTCCAAAAAACTAACGGCGGCGTGGTTCAAAGCCATAGAACCTCCGACGCCGCCGCCAGCGTTTTTCCTAGAAAAACCAACCAGGAAAAAGAATTTTCTCAAACCCAAAGTCAAGTCGTGTGCGATAGAGATGGCAAGACATTTATCATAGCAGCATCTCTATGGGACTTGGAATGTGGGTACGATCTCAGGGAAAAGTGAGATGAAGATCAGGGGAGGAGAGATGCCTCGTTAGTGGAAATAATGGCTGAAAGGTCGTTTTTCACGCGGCGCAGGCTCAAAGGTCGTGGGGGCGACGAGATGATTCAGCTTGGCATCCAGCAACGTTCATCGAGAATTCTGGGAATTCCGAAATATAATTTTCTTCATCTTATGCCTAGTCTGGTTCGGGATCGTCTTCTGCATCTCCATCTCCTCTTTCAAGGGCCGCCTTGGTCCATTTCCATTCATGTACTGATTGCAGTCGCGTCTGCTGCCGATAACGAATGGAACTCAGTAGAGGACAGGACAGACAATAGGCTCTATTCTCATTTCGGGAAAATTCTACTCCCAGCATTTACGTGAGAACTGTTTGTTGTTTATTAAGCACCTTATCTATCGTTTTATAAACGAATTGTCTCGACTGGACTCGAAACTCGATTCGTGGGAGTGGAAAATGTGGGCGCAGGGACCACCGTCGATGGTGTGTGGGTGCGGCGAAGATAATGGATAAAGTTGTGGCAACGTAGCCAGCGAAAAATACGGGCCATAACCCAGATACCCTATAAGGAATATCCTTAAGAGTATTAATAAATTAAGTCTTTATATTACGATTAATACGGTTCCGTAATTTCAAAGATAAAAATAATATTGAATAACAAGTTTAATTCAGTATTTTTATAGTTATTTTATAGTTATCTATAATATAGTTGTTATTTTTGCAGAATGTTCCGATAATTGAGTTTGAGCTATGGAAGTTAAACTGTATTCAGCTGTAAATTGAAGCTCGGCTCCGTGGAGTTGAGAAAATGAGAGACTGGCGAGACTTTCTCTTTGTTTGGCAGCGCAAAAGTTCAAAGCAATGAAGCATAAAAAGCGGCACAGTGCGCAAAAAATAAACTGCACTCGGCGCGAATAAAGAGCATAGTGAAAATCGGCAACAGCTCAAACGGTTTTTTGTTTTTGAGCTCGTCTCTGTGGCAATGGTTTCTCAACATTTTACCATTATACTTGGACTCTTTTTCTCTCCATTTCTGTAGAGTGGAAAACACGCATGAGTGCACCACTTCCGTTGGCGGATGTGTCAGACAAAGAGCTAATGCCCCATAGACCGGAATCGGTGGTGGTGGTGGGTTGGTACGGATTATGGGACTCAGTGTGTGCGTAAAAGAGGAAGTGCCTTACACATAGTGTAATCGTATATCGTATGGAGTAAAGTACATATGTGTATATACCCAGAGAACTGACGCGTCATCTGTTTATTCAGATGCACGGAAGAAATGCTTTAGCTGTATAGCCCATGTAAATTGGAAAAATCAAAATATATAAAAAGTATAGACTTTAGGAAGGTTTTTTTGAGTCATATTGTTTGTCCCAGTTTAATTAATTATAGACAACTTTAAGCCATCATATGACGATAAAAATAGGTCCCAATTGGTTTTCCGTGTCGAAACCAATTTAACTTATTTGGAACATGACGGAGTTCTCTACTAATGATTGGATGACACATAAAATGACCTTCGAATCTGCTAAAAACTGGGTAAACTGAAATATTTTAGATATTGCAGTCATCGCCGAATTTAAACAGTAGATGTATACAGTATATTGCGTAGTCCGAATTTCGGATGAATACAAAATTAATGGCATTGTATGGTACAATAACCGCCCCTTATTCTTCTCCATCTACATTATGCCCAATTGAGAATGTTGTTTTTAAAAAGAGTTGTGATGATCGAAGGGGAAGTGCGGGGAATGGAATTTTGTATGAAATCACTCGATGTGGAAAGAGGGTTACCATATGGCGGAAAGTTTCACATTTCGACAGCATGAACAGCAATGCAAATAATGATGTGTCATTTTAAGTTTTTTTTTAATAAAACAAAAAATGTTTGCAAAATTTGCTGTTTAAACAAAATTGATTAAATTTGTAAATAATTTAGAGTAAAACAACACTGCCCGTATTTAGCAACTCTACGGTCGCCATCTTTTCATGAAACAATCTCTCGCTGTAGTCGTCGGAGAGCGAGCGAGAAAGGGAGAACGAAACGGGAACACAAACAACGGCAGCACCAGCCGACGAAAATTAAGAAATCGATTTTAATTTATTTAACAAAATAAAAAGTGCCTTGACCGATGCTGAATATTAAGTTTTGTAATCCTATGTTTACTTTTTATCACTAACCAATATAGGCCTTAAAATGTAAACAACTTTTTGTTTACAATAAAATCGGATGCGACAAATTTGTCTTGTGGACACTTTTATGCTTGTATGCGCGGTTTTTTTCCCCAGATAATGTATTGTACATCTATGTATGTGTGCCTTTGAGTGTGTACGAGAGAAGCAAATAAAAATATAAGTTAACTTTTGGTGCTGCCGTCTGATGTCACGTTTCCATTACATGTTTTTGGGGTTAAATACGATTTCGGTTCACAAAATTGTACTCTATGGACTTCAGCTTACCTTGAAGGCTTTTCTCTTTTTCGTGAAAAACTCAAGTTTTCTTTATAATTTTCCTCTGCTTTGAGATTCGATTGTGCGCTTTCACAGTTACAATTGACTTTAACAAGCACACGTTCTCCGATATATTTTTAAGTTCTGTTGCCGTTGACTATTCCAAAGCCAACTATCACAATTGAGTCCGTAAATAATTTGTTTTTGTACTTTATTCTAGCTTTAAATGCATAAATTTTTATTTAGAGAGCAAACAGCTAATCCATCCCGTCTGTACGTGTTGAGTTGCGACTCCGAACTGAAACGACCTAACCAGACGAACAAACCCGAAGCCACTTTACGATAGCAGCTGCTCTGCCTGGCGGGAAAATAGCTAAAATATCTTTTTTTGGCTCGTTTTGGTTCCGTGTAATTCTTACTTCTTACTTTGAAAATATTTTATATATTTATTAATAAAGCTCAACTATATTTAGAGATACATTTTATAAAAAAAAAATAAAGAGAGGAACTTATAAAATTCCGAAATCTCGGTTCTGAGTCGTAAAAAAATCTCGACCAAACAAATTTTAAAGCCTTCCCTATGTTTAAAATATTATTTAAAAACGCAACAAAGCTAATATTTGTGAT
Organism: Drosophila eugracilis; assembly: GCF_018153835.1. Taxonomy (NCBI): domain Eukaryota; kingdom Metazoa; phylum Arthropoda; class Insecta; order Diptera; family Drosophilidae; genus Drosophila; species Drosophila eugracilis. Next base: position 5,542,847 of record NW_024573038.1, on the reverse strand, counting down.
TTTACTAAATTTTTTTTTTTTTTTTTAACTTTATCTAACCAATTTTGTATGGTCATTCATCAACACTGCCAGTATCTGAAAGGACATGCATATGAGCGTGAACGAGAGGGAGAGTTTTGAATGCAGTTGCTCATTCAGCCTATACCATGCTGTAATTTTGGAAAAACCTTCACGACCTGTAAATTTCCTTGGTTGGCTTTATATAAAACCAAAAAGTATATTATATTTTAAAAGTTAATTATTTATCTGAGTAATAAGAATCGCATAGTGTTGTTGTACTACGACTAGTATTAGTACGCAAGCCGTAATAACCGTAAAAAAGTTGGCGTTATGGTTATCTCTATCGCACTCGTTAAAGCAGACCAGGATCATTGATTTTTACACTACACAACGAGAGCGCAGAGCATGCGCCACAACATCAAAGTGGCGCGTGTCAATGCACTGCATTTTTTGGGCTCTCGTCTCAGTTTCTCTCTCGGTAGAAATGGTTCCTTCCAGACGCAGCGAGAGGGAAGGAGAGAGAGACAAAAGACAGCAGCTGCATTTTTATGTGTTTTCAGTGAAAACTTTTCACCCCGTTCCCTCACCATCTCACTCTCTCATTTACCTGTCTTGTCTTCCATAGGGCACCTGGAAATATCCTGACGTTTCTTATCACGAAAGGCAGAAGAATAAACTCGAAGATGCTCTCCTGCTCAAAAAATTTTTTTATCGGAATATTTTTAAACTTTATTCATTAGTTTTCCATTATTTTTTTAAGAAGAATTTAAAACTTTTGAGTAGGATCCTAATTTTACATATTTATTGAAAACTCCCCAAAAATTTTTTTTTTCCTTAGTAGAATTCGCTTACTCTTTTACAAATTACAAAATAGATACCTACATACGTAGGTAAAACCAGAAATATATCTTGCTCTGATTTTTAATCTATTGCGGTGGTATCTTATCGTAATATTTTAGTGTCACGCTTTCTAAGCATACATATATGTATTTTTGTCGGATAATATTTTGTTTCAAAAGTATAACAATGAACAAGATTGTTCAAAAAAGGTTTAAAAATATAAATTCAAACTTTAAAAAACTTTAAAGAACTTTAAAAATATAAAATGAATCATTATTTTTAAGTCTGTTTTCAGTATCTAGTCTCTGGGGCATTTTTTCTTATCAATACTATAGTATTTCTAAGGAATTGTCTGTTTAGATGTCCTATGACACATTTCTATGAGCTAATAGAAAAGTTTTTATTTGTTAAACAAGGAAAATTTTATCGTTCAAGCGAAGATATTACAGTCGTTTGTAAAACAAATAGAGTTGTACTATGACAAGCTTTGTTTCTGCTTTCTAAGATAGCATTTTTACGCTTACGTGTATTTCCTAAATAAGTTCTATTTTAACAGATAAGAAAAGATTGTTAATCTAAGTCCTACATGCTTTTCTAATTAAGCACCCATGACTCGGCAGTCATATATATTTTAGTAATAATGGCGCAAAGGAAATTCCGACACGTTCGAGGACTGAAATACAAAAGATTGCCAAGTTTGAATCATTTTATGGAAAGTACTATGTCGACAGTGCGCGACGTGTGCATATGGCAACCGCCCGCAAACGGGTTGAACTTTTTGGATGTTATAAATACATGCTGCTAAATTTACCACGAAGATGTCGCGACGCATTTGAGAAATTTGCCTATAAATGCAGAGTCTAGACGACTTTGACATGTTGCAAGGCGACACTATCGCAGGCGGTCTTCTGGTAAAAATTAAATGAAAATGTGGCGGCGATATATAGTCTATTTACGGATGGATAATGCGGCAGAGTGCCTCTGGCAACTCAGTTTATTTAGCTGTTTCATAAGATCACTCCGCTGACCACACAGAGTTTGGATCTCAAGTCGCCGGACAAGTTTAAGCTTAAAATCCCTGGCTGAGAGCCGAACGGCCTTGCAAGGCCTTTTAAAGTTGTTGCACTCGCTCCGTTCTTGCCGCAGCTTGCTGCTGCTTATTGTGATTTTGATTGCTCACCCATACACTTTATTTTAAGAACAGTATATATTCGCTGCAGTGAAATGTAAATGTTAATAGTAACTTGATAACTGTATGTTGATTTATATTTAGATATTTATATTTTCTAGTTATGCCTTGAATGCACCATTTCAATAATATATTTTCACCATTCGATGTCTTTTTTAAAGTTATTATTAAAAACCTAAAAATTTTTTGTTATAGTTTCAGTACAAAAACAATAAAAAAAAAAAAAATAAAAGTATACTTTTAGACATTTTTCATTTCAGATATAAAATCTGCATAAATATTGTGATATTTACAATTTTACAATTCTCAATTTGTATTATCCACAAGATCAAATGATGGACGTTCTACTGTAATTTACTTACTAGCTTTTGCTTAGTTTGTCTGTGGTTTGTTAATTGACAGCCAAATGGAGCCAGCGGCCTGAAAACCTGTTTTGCCTTTTTTTCATTCTCTTCTTTTGCGCGGCAATTGGCAAAAGGTGTCATAACAACGAGTTGGGCACGATTCGATCGGATTGCCTATTACCTATTACAACATGTGCTGGCGTTGCCTGTCGGTCCCTTTTCAGCCACCATATAATTACCTGCCACAATCAGGGCTAGAAACCAAAAACGGGATCGACAATTGCGGACGTGTGCCGGCAGCTGCAAGCGAGCCATTCCACAATAAACCGATCAGAGGATCTCCCAAAAACAGAACCAGCAACATCTGCTCCTCGGGCAGGCCCTTATCCTTATTGTGTTTGTTTCCAGTGAAAGGATCGCACGGCACATGACGTTGCCAGCTGCCGTTGATCCTTTGTCAGGATCTTTTGGGGATGTGTGGAAGAATCCAATAATGAGTCTACTGAACTGAGGTATCCTGCGGATATGTTTATTTCAAATGCAGGATCTATACTTATGTACATATATCCAAAGCAATTAATTTGAATCAAAAGATGTCTTTGCTAAATGTGTAGATGACCGAATGGAGCTTAAGTCATAAATTCCATCGACAATGCATCACAGACTTTAAAACACGTTTCTACGATTGGCAAACAGATTTATTATGAATCCCCAAATGGAAAGTCGTTTATTTTAACTGACAAATCATTTTGTCCCTGACTTTCTAATCGCTTAAATAAATGAAAATGTTTTTTTTTTTAATAAAATAAAGTATGAAGCCTAACTATGCTTGCTAACTTTGTACGCCATAGAAAAAAAAAACAAAATCTAAAAGGGTCTACGGAGGAAAACTTAATAAAATATAAGTTTTTACTGAAAAAAGTCAAGGGGCGCCTATCTTTTTATATAAAAAAAAACTCATCAAAACAATCATATAACTTGTAAACGTGTTTTATAAAGTTCTTCTACTATAAAACTTGTACTACTTGCCTTGAAGTTACATAATGGGTATTACATAACCAGAAATTTGGTTAACACTTATGCATATAACCGCTTCTGGGCGTATCTCTTATTTATACAATTTATTATAAGTCAGGGGGACCCCAACTTATCAGTAGACTTCATTTTTAAATGAAAATCATTTTTATTACTAATAAATATCAAACATTGAAGCTAGCCAGCCAGTCACAATTACTAGGTAAAGATTAAAAGTAGAATGTTATGACAATTGTTTAAAAAAAACATCTGGCTCACACTCAAGTTCTAATCGTTCAGATAGCCCTTGGCGCCATAAGAACCGGAAGTTGTTAGAAAAATTTAATTTTTATTTTATTTACTCAATGTTGGCGGTAACTAGTGAAGGGGGGAATCTAAGAAAATTAGTGAGGTAAGCAGTCGAGATTATAAGCGAAAAACACATCAATCTTTAAAACCTACGCTGTGATGTAAATGGAAATGACATTGAACAATAATTAAAAGTAGGAAAATTCTAGTATCGTTCTATGAGTGGGTGGGTGGGTTTATGGCGAAATAGGGTGGGGGTATTTTCATCATGAATGAAATGTAATGCGAATGAGTTGAGCGTCGGCAAAGTAGAAATAAAGCAATCTAGACTATATAAAAGATAATATCCCTATGTAACCCCATTTGTGTCAGAGTAGGATGGATAGATTTCAGGTGGGGTGGTTTGGGTGGTAGAGATAAAGAGAGGGATGCTTCTAGATTGCATACAGTTTTGAAATGACTGGATAATTCTAGAGAGGGATATAGAAATAGAGAGAGAGAGAGAGAGAGGTGTGTTTTGTGTGTGCATTTTTAAAGGAGTGATTATGTGTGTGTGAGGACATGAATGAAGAGAAACAAAACAAAAGTGTTGCAAGAAGAAATACAATAAAAGGAGTGCTAGACGGAGAAAGGGAGTCCGGCAGCGCCTATCTGTATGCTGTATATAAAATCACACCCTACGAGAGCCTTTTAAATTTTAATTCCAAAACAAATCAAATTACTTCATTTAGTACTAAAAAATAAAAAATAAAAAAAAACAAAAGAAAAAAACACTTACCGTTGACATTTTAATCCTAGATAACGTATCAATTTAACATTAGTTGTTTTCTTTTGTTTTTTTGACCTCGAAAGCGTATTTTGTTTACTTTATTTTTAAAGCCACACGATAAGATTGCAAAGTAAACGTTGAAGCTTTTTACTGTCCAAATTTTCAAGAATGCAAAGATAAAACTTATTTCACTCTAGATTGTGCACACACCGACCGGTGCCTTTGAGCTTTATGCAGCGACTACGCAAAAACTGTGTATTTCATAGAGTCGCCTAGCCTACTTTCCTATAGGTATTTGGTTGTACGTTCTCATTTGTTTTGTTTTGCTTCAATATCTATAGGGGAAGGGGAGGGTCGGGCGGACAGGGGAAAGAGAGAGAATCAGCGGGGCGGAACGGTCCAAATAGTTTTTGCCGCCCAAGCAATGCGCAATTATTTTAGAGGGTGGGTTATCTGTTCTCTCATTTTCTATCTATATTTCTCTCATTCAAATAAATTGAATTTCTCTATTTTTAGCTTTTGAAACTAATCAGTAATGTATTTTGTAATAGTTTACTTTAAACTTTGCGCTTTTTATTACTATCGTAAAACTATCGTTGTAAGCTGGGTGTAAAGGCATTAGGCCGGAAAAATATTGCATTCTGGTCGAAGCTGCCATCCTTGTATTAATAGGCAAAATTTACAAAATATTGTATATACAAAATAAAAATAAAAACAACTTTTCAACGCTTTAAGATAATAAACATTTTAAATTTCAAAGTAATGTTTGTAACGGTAACAAGTTGTTACTAACAACTGTAAGCCTTAGCCCTGGTTCTAAATAATTTCCCTTCTTAGGGTTACACAGTTCTCAAGATTCTATATCGATAGGCGGTAACGAAAAAAAGTTCAACGAGATCGATTCTATGTATCATTAGGTTCTGGTCTGCGATACTTCTATAGCAAGGCTACAAACCTTATAAAACTGTTATAACCTTTCTACACTTGTTATTAAGCAAAGTTTTAAAATTGTGATTAATATAAGTACTGTTGGTGAGGTAATCAATTGTAAAATTCTAGATTAGTAGAAGTGGATGTACCGTTTTTGTTTGTGTTCTTAAGTTCTTACTTCTGAAATTTTTAAAAATTCTAAAAACTCAGGAACTTGTTTCGAACTTTAAATATACCGCCCATATTTTATCGATTGAAATGTTCGATATCTTATAGAGCTTTTATAGATGGCGTGTTAAAATTTGTTTAAAAATGTTGTTAGACTTCGATGCGCTATCTTCAATTTTGTTTCAAGTCAAAGATAAAAATCCTATTGAAAGCCAACAAGTCATTCGAATCATATACATAGCAGCAATGCGTGCTTTTAAAATTATCGATATAAATAACAGAAATGTTAATCAACATGCCCCTGCTAAGAAGCAAAGAAAACAGTGTGACCAGCCAAGAAATATGGAAAATATACCGCGCAATACCTTTCGATTCATATCGTCAAAAATTTTTGGTCTGTGAACTTCGTGCGGATGAAATTCGATTTGAACGCGAAGAAAAATATGCAAAATAAAGTGAAATACCAGTGCCTCGCGGACGAGGAGCGCTTTACTGAAGCGTCCCGCAGCCAATAAATCGAAAAAGAGCCGCCTGAAATCTGTAAATTAAGCGGGAAAGGTGCGTTTTTCGTTTGGCGTTTTTCGGTGTGTGTGAAAAGTTTCTACTGCAATCCATTTTTCTCTACGTGCGTGTGCGGCATACGTGTATCAATGTATGTGTGTGTTCGAGGCGAGTGTTGCTATGTGTGTGTGTGTACGAGGCGAATGTTGCTGTGTGTGTGGAGTGGGGCGATGTAAAAATGCCTTTACATAATTACATAGGCAATTGCGAGGACTTTAATGCATACCGCTAACTAGCATCATTACATAAAAATCAACGCGATTTTGGTGCGTAAAAAAGAATACGCGGCTTCCATTTTCGTTCTATTTACTCGCGACGTCAGCGTCGCGGCTGTTGAATTTATGTCAAATTGGTAACACACACACACGCTGCTATTCGCGCTCTCTGTATGCAAGCCCTAACTGCATGAGTGTGTGTCAGTGCGCAAGAGAGAGGCAGCTAAAGGGAGAATGATAAACAAAGTGAAAAAAGACAAGCGGCTGTAAAAATGCCCGCAAGTGTTTTGAATTGATATGAAAATAAAGTTCGTTTAACATTGTAATTTACGAATTGTAAAATACAGAAGTAGGCAGATTAAAAATTTTCTTATTTTGCAATAATAATTATTTATCTTCCTTATATCTCCCTCTTTTTCGCATTTAATATGTGTAAATTCTATTGAATGCAACAACAAAGGTGCGCGTTAAACAACAACAAATATCATTGTTTTGTGATAGGGAGAGAGAGGAGGCGCTCCAGATTGCCCGTGTGTGAGTAAGTGGGAAAGAAAACGCCAAGAAGTTGGCTGATAAAGCAATCTCACACTCGTACACACACCCCGCACACAAAAACACACGCATGGAAAATAGAAAAATCGAAAAATAATAATAATCAGCAAGCAGGAAAAGAAGAAGCAGCAGCAGTAGTAGTACAAACAGCAAAAGTGTAGTTGTGATCGAAAATCGAAAGTGTGAAGCATTTTCTATAAATAGTAGTGCAAAATCAAAATTAAAATCAAAACCAAATTCCCCAGTGCAAACAAAAACGCAATAAAAACAAACAAAATAACAAATATCAAGATATAGCGAACAATAAATAACAACGATATACATATCTGGTGTGGTCGATCGAACTTACGGAGCGCGTGCTCTGCACCAAATAGCAGGATTATCTGAAGGATCGTCTAAGAAAAGGATCTTCCAAGATGTCCTCGCTGGACGCGCGCAACAATTCGGCGATGATGAAGCGGGCGGAGCAACTGAAGCGGTGGGATGAGTCCGATACCAACCGCGCTGCGCCCACCCCTCGTCACGAGCATGGACGTAGGATTAAGTTTAGCTCCGGCTGCGTCTTCCTAGCTGCCTGCCTCTCCGGCGATAAGGACGAGGTTGTCCAACTGCTCGACCAAGGCGCCGATATCAACACGGCCAACGTTGATGGTCTCACTGCCCTGCATCAGGTGAGTCAATCGAAAGTCATTTCACTTATACCATTCTATTAAGGCTCTAGGCTTTAGGTGGGAAATATTCTTTCTAGTGTCAAATCAATAAACACAAAAAGTATTAAAAACCAAACAATTATTCAAAATCCAAAACGCTGACATTTAAACTAAAGCATGTTGCATATTTAAAGAAACTAAACTAACACTTTTTACCTTTGTCAAAACTCAAACTTACAATCAATGCTATTACGTTTTAAGTTTTTAATTAAGATTTTGACTATTAAAAATTAACATAATATTCAACATTCATATTAATAATGTCCTTGATGAACAACTAGGAAATTTAGTAATTAACTAAAGAACGTTTAACTACATTTAATTAAACCATAAATATGAATTTAAAATAGATTGTTCAATATAGAGCTATGATTTTTCAACTTAAAATTGCTGTTCTCTTTTTGTCGACCTCTTTTTTTTTTTTTTTTTTTAGAAAAAGGGTAACTTTTTCTATGAAAGGGGTTCATCTATGTACACCAGGTGCATTGTCCACATTATCAATTATGAATACATTCATTTTGCATCCCCTTTTAGCCAGGGATCGATTTCCTTGTAGAAGGGGAGCTAAAGCGTTGCGTCAGTCTGCTGCAATTGCGATCACGCGACCGGGCGAGGGGTTAGTGGGTGTTGGAATGGGCGCAGGGGGCTGCAGTTTCGACACTGTTGCGTTGCGCCCAACTGTGGTGTGACGTGGGTCGCACTGTGGGTGGAATTCTAGGGCCCACTGATCAGATTATTGGAATTCTGTAGCAAGAATATCTAAAGAACCAGCGGAAATCTTCAAGTAATCTAGTTCAATACAATATTAGAGTTAAAAATACAATTCTATTTGATTTTATTATATAAAAATCTAAAATTAAATTAGTTGTTTTAAAACAACCAATAATATCTTCCTGAAATTAATCAAGGTCAAGAAGCGATCTTCTTTTTAGGCCCACTGTGCGGAGCCGTTCGCTAGACGCTCGACCATTGTTTTTGTTGCGTATTTCGTGCTCTTTCTGTGGTTTCAACACCGCCGCCGCAACAACAATTCGAATTTCGAATACTAACAAATACAACAACAAATATATGGTTAATGCAAGCCGACGATTTACAAGTCGAATGGCCAGAACCAAATTAACAACAACAGCACAAGCTAAAGGCAAACGGCCAAAAGCATTAAATAAGAAAAATACAAAATGTTCTATTTTTAACAACCAAGAAAAACATACACATGAAAGCGAGTTTACATATCGAAAGCCCAAAAAGATTTTCGCAAAATCATTTTCCGTTTTTCCTCTCATTTGTTTGACTCGTTTTTGTACTATATCGAAAATTTAATGATACTTTTGCTCGGCAAGGAATTATGATATAAATCCAAACATTTTCTCATAAATTTAGATAACTTATATTCGCGATGAAACTTTTCTGAATTGCACTTAAATTTAAACTTTTTTAGATTAAAAAAAGTATTTCATACAAAAAAGAAGATATGTGGAAGTTTCTCTTCTCCACATGCACCATTTGTCTGCCACACCCAATTTCTTCTGTTTGGTTTAATTGATTTTAATTATGATAGAACTTGAATGAAAACTTTAAAGTTTAAAAATCTAGGTTAAGAAATAAATGTATACTTGAGAAAATTATTTTCAGAATTATCACTTTTTTATTCAAGATTCTATAACGAATTCTTGAAAGAAAAAGACAGGTTCTTCTTGATATAATATTAAAAAGTTCTGGCCTGCTTATACCCATCTTCAGTCACTGTGACTTTACATTCAATATTAACATTCTGGTAGAATAGGAAATAAATAAAAATACTAATTTAATTGATAAAGTTAATAATATCCTCAAAATTACCACTGCAACTTAGTCCAAAATATATATATATTAAATATTGAAAGAAACATAAAGAATCTTTCTTTATTTTTCCGCCTGTCCACACCCATCTTGCACTCACTGTGTGCTCCAATTCAATATAATTGATTCTAATTATGCTGCGCCAGCAAAGAGTCGTAGATTTTCACCGTTTAACCGCGGCGCACTTGTTAACCAGATGCTAATTTGCTCAGAGCGGGCAACGCGGGGTGGGGTTCACTGTGTCTGCGAGTGCACTGTAATTACAGAAACAACAACTACAACTACAACACAATAATAAACATTAATAATAACAATGGGAACACCGGGCAAACGTTTTGAATTACCTGCCACATTGTTTGCGGTGCAAGTGCGGTCGCAACCTGCGGCTATTTGCTTCACTTGCTGTTGTCGTTTTTGCTAAACCGCAAAAGCAGAATTTCGATTGCATTTATTAAAATAATTATCTTATCGCCTGCACTTACAAGTCCTCTAATGGCTTGCAAAATTCCACCCCCGCACTTTCTTTGTAAGTGGCTTTCCTTTGGCCTATGCCGCACCAATTTCACATTCATACATGTATATTTATATGTATATATGTATATAGTATATATATTCAATGTATGGGCCTTCCATTCATAAAGCATTGACAACGACAGCACCACACCTGCACCACATTTTCAATGGCATGCGACACGACTTCTGCAGACGGGATAGGCCACAGTGGTTTAAAAGAGTCAGTATGAATGCGCTTTTAAATTTATTAAAAAAATTTACTCAAATTCTCTCTCCAATTAGGAAGTTTTTCAGAAATTTAATTTTTATTTTTTTTTATTACATGTTAAATATTTTATCAATGTTAAAAATACTTAATACTTTTTAGAAACCTGAATAATAGTTCTGTAAATAAATACAAAGAAAGGTTTTAAGAAATGTTTTTTGTCACAACTGTTATGTTAGGATGATGTAGCTAAGATTTAATTTTATTTTCATCCCGATTTCAACAAACTTAAAACCAAATACCAAGGAAAATGCCAACGGATTTGTAAATGTTCCGTTTTTAACACAACCCCCTATAAATAATTAAAGTAATTATTTCAAAAATAAAAAGAAAATAACCCTAAAAGCGATTTAAAACTGTGTTTTTACCCAAGAGTAACATTAAAATGAGCAAAGACTTTGAACTTAGTGTGAGTAATCAACTAATTCTGATAAGAAATGTTTATTATGCTCGTAATTTGATGATAAAATATAAACTAGGGAAACAAACTGCAAAGACTGACTAAGACCTCCTAAAAACGAAAATGAAAAACAGGAGATTTTTAGTTCCACTGTGTATCGCAGCTACCTTGGACTTTATATGAATGATGTTGACTGATGGAGAGGAAGATAGAAAACGGAGGATGGCGGAGGCAGTTGTTGCAAGTGACCGTGTATCCATGCCGCTGGCTGACTTTGATTTTTCATATGGCCTACAACAGGCTGGCTGCGTGCATTGACGTTCAAACTCGCTGGGGGACAAGTGGGAAATTATCAAAGAAATGGCAATAAATTACCTCTGTTTACAAGCGTTCAGATTCAGATATATATTTACATTTAAATACAGTTCAAGGATAATGTGAGGTTTTCTTTATTTTTGAAAATATCTTTTATAGAACAATATTTCATGGTCTATACATTTTTCACATGAATTAGTTATGAGTGTTAAAATTAGAAAAGTTTTTGGAAATGCGTGGGCTTTGCGGTATATTTTATTCAGTATGCCACATGGAAATATTGGCTAATTATAATCAAATGAATCATTTTGTAACTTTCAAGTTAAACTATTAGGTTGAGATAAATGTTCTGGCCTTTCCCAAAGTCAAATTTATTATAAGTTTGAGCAATTTAGTTATTTTATTTAAATAATGATGGGTTTCTTCTGTGACTACTAATAACGTCTTTGCTTAATTTAGCCATTTGTATAGACTTTCAGCTATCGAAATCTGGTTTTTTGGTCCCCTGAGTGCGAATCTGTGTTTCTTCATTAATCAGGCTCTTTCAATGATTTGCTCAAATTAAGAATTGATTTATATACATACATTTCTGCCAATTAGCAATTGATATATTTCGATTTTTATAGAGAGGGGGGAAGCTGGCGCCGCATAAATTAAGAAATTATTCTGTCAAGACTTCTCTCAAATTGAGCTATAGTCAGTGTTGAGTGCATAATAATCGTAACAATTGCCGATCTATTGACATGACGATCAACGATCTATGATCGTGAGCTGTAGCTCGATGACGAGTCCTGATCTGGTCGTTTGGGGAGTTGGAAAAGCTGCGTGAGTTTTCCCAAATGAAAATACAAAAACAAATAAGTCTCAAGATTTGTTAGTAGATTTGTTGCTGTCGGCTAACGCGCTTTATTGACGTGTTTTCTAACCTTGGCCCGGTTCTCGACGGACTGACGGGACGGACAGCTGTTGAAACGCACATCTACAGACTATAAACTACAAACTACAAAATACAGAATACAGAATACAGAATACAGAACACAGACTCACAGATACATCGAATCGCATTGAATATCCTCAAGAATCAGCAGCAGCAGCACAAGCAGCGCGTGTATACGGAATGATCTCTCTGGATGTATCTGTTGTTGGGTTTTTGGTTTTTGTATATAAATGGTTGCGGTCGGTCGCTACACTTGATTTGATTTATTTCTCGTTTCGTGTTTTACACCCAAAAAATAACAAACGAATGCGAATGATCAAAATGAAAATTCGCTCTATGCCAGATACAATTTGATGTGATGTCTGCACTGGCAGTAGCAGTCTCTGTATCTGTATCTGATTTGTTGCATTGCATAATACCATTTCTAGCCATATAGACACAGCACACCCGAACCGAATGTATGCCATTAAAATGTGTGTTTTGCGTTTAAGACTTTTAGGCCTAAACAATCATTTTCTTTATTTCCTTTATTTCTTGTTGCCAATTCTAAGTCCGCCCCGCTGCCTCCACCGCCACCACCGCTGCCCGATTATAATTATTTTATACATTTAGCCTGCACGCGCCGAGCCGCTAAACATACACACAATTTGAAATCTGTTTGGTTTTATGGATAAACGAACTGAAACCAGCGGGAACTATACGAAAAATATTATACATTTTGCCAAACCATGACGACATGAGCTCAGAAATAGTTCATCGGAAATATATATATTAAATTCTAGACGTGTTTTATGGAATAATTGTTAGATGTGTTTATAGTTCGGGGAAAATAATTTGGTAATTGTTTAGATATTATAGATTTTTCAGATGGAATTTCATGGAATTTCCTTTTACTAATTTGTTTTACATATAAAAACTTTGTCATATATCTTAGGTCTATAAATTATATCAACTACAACTTCGTAGAACGTCTTAGGTGAAAGTTTAGAGTGTAGAAATAACGATTATCATATCAGCTTATTCACACTTGAAATCTAAAGTAAATAAACATTCAAAAGATAAGATTTTACTTTTAAGAGGATTTGTGCAAGCAAAAGGTTTGCACAATTTAAAGGTGTGCCTTCAATTCAGTTATTAAAAATTAGCTAACATTTCATATTGTAAATATAATTACGAAGTATTTTTAATCACAGAACATAAATCTTTAGGGTCGTAAGGAAATTGTCTGGATTTTTGTTTCCGTTTAGATTTTCTTTGAGTTTGTTTATTTTTCGTTTTGCAATCGCTCGCTTGTGTTCATTATTTTTCACACTTCTCTCCCTAGTCCAGCCAGATGTCTTGGCTCCACCTGGTCAAGTCAAAAAGAAAAGAAAATGTATATTAAAAATCGGAAACAATTTGGCTGGCCAAAAGCGCCTACTCAAACGGCGCTGTATAAATCGTTATACAATTTGGCAAAAATATGCCAAGCATTTTTAGTGGCACAAAGCTATTGAGATACATGAGAACTTTTCTTCAAGAAAATATATAAAAGAAGGAAAAGATACGCAAGAAATTGTTTGAAGGCTTTGCAATATGCTAGAAAATTTCACACAGAGCCAATGGTTGGATATAATAGGCATGTCTTCTAGATATATATATATATATATTTTCTGGTATATATGCTTGGGTATATATCATATGGTTTATGTAGATTCTTTGCACTTTTATCTTGTGGCGCTAATTCAAATTTGTAATTTATTGAACTCAAGCGGTTCGGGTCGTCTATTTCGGCATTTGGATTATATTATACATTTGGCTTCTTAAAAGTATAATACTAGGGTGGCAGCAGGTCAATGAGTGGCAAGAAATGTTTTTTTAAAACGTATTTTAAAGATACAATAAATTGCTTATTCTTTTTTGTATCTTAACAGCGGGGTTTTGGGAAAATAATTGTGCGGTGATGTATGATGAGAGGAAAGAATTTTAACAGGCATAGATTAATATACATTATTCTTATAAATTGAGATAATAAATTAAGAGATAAATACGTTTAAAAACGTTTATTATAGGGTTTACTGGGTTTAAGTGATATTTGTTGATAAAGCAAGTTTGACGACTCGAAGGAAAACCCAAAAATGTATGAACTTTAATAGAATTTTAAGGGTTATTTGTTTTACTTAATTATTCCCTTAATCGTGGATAAGGTTAATTAATATTCTGTTAATCTTTCTGAACTTCGTCTAAACGAATCAATTATGACTAGAATATTTAATGAGATTTAAGCAGAAGTGAAACCTCGAAGTGTGTACCTTCAAGGAGAGTTTTTCGCGGAACTCTTGTGCCCTGTAAAGGAGTCTTCATCAAAGGAATTATTCAGGCTATTGAGTTATAAGCCAGAATTATGTTGGTTAACAAAAGAGCGAAGGGGTGGACAAATGGAGCTTGGCGCCTAGCAAACTACCGCGTAATGAGCCACGTTAAGCTGGCGGCCCAGAGTCTGAAAGCCGTCTCAACAAGTCGCTGTTGCTGGCCTACGCGGCGTATACGTAATGCGGCGAGGTGAATAACATTTGGCGTGCAACGGCTGAAAATGCCGCTCAATGGCGTGCCAAAACAAAAGGCTAAACTTAGCATGCAGTTTTTCATTTTTTGCTTTTCGCTTTTCTATTTTTTTTTTTTGTATTTTTTTCACTGCTTTTCGGTGTTGGCAATGCAAATGGAAATAGCGTAGAATCCGTTGCTCTGACATTAAGGCCCAAAGACTTTTGGGGTATCGAGGGAATTTGCTGATGGAATAGCTCGTGTCAAAAATGTTTGCATACCACAAAGTCATTGGGCATTGTCGTCGACTCGATTTGTGGATGGTCACGCGTGGGCGTTGCCGCTTCTCTGTACTCTGCAAAAAAAAAAACCCCTTTTCCTGCCTGCCGTCGGTCAGTTTATCAAAATTGTTCATAATTAATTAATTGGCTGCGTTCCAGATTTACAAATTGTTTGGCCCACCCGCCGTCCTCTCTAGTCTTCTTTTTTTATGCGTTTTACTGCGAAATGGAAATTGCTTTTGGATTTTTTTAAAAAGCAACGGCAAAAAAAGTCACTTTGAAGAAGCTTAGACAGTAAAGAATTTGAATTAACATATGCCGAGGAAAGGCGAAGAAGAGAATGATAGAGAGACAGAGACAAGAGTCGGTCATTTGATTTTTATAATGCCCCACTCCTCAAACGTGCTCTGTTATCAAGGTGGTAGAGGAGGGGGAGAGAAAGGGAAATGCACAGGGAAAAATAAAGAACAGCAACGAAAGGGTTAAGAATAAAATAAAGAATCTTAGAAGGTTTGTTAAAGTTTATTTTGAACTTAAAAAATAAAGAATTATTCGTCTTAGTATGTGCATTTATTTCTTTAATAAAAAATATTACTTTAAATAATTAAATAGCATATGTAGGTATAATAAATAAAACAATCTTAAGTAATATCTTAAGATTAATTTTATTTCTTAAATTTTTGTGTTAGAATACAAAAGTTTTGCCATTTTTTTGTACTTTTTGTTACTAAATATCTTATAAATTTTTATTTTATTTGTTCTTTTTATCGATTGTAGTCTGTAATTAACAAATTTGATAAGCAAAATATGTTAATAGAGTGATTTTGGCAATTTGACAGTAGAAGAGAGCTTATGAATATCTCACAGATAAGAAGCTTTGAATATTAGAATGTGATATTTTTGTGCTGTGCATTGATAGAGTTGGCGCCTTTTGTTGTGGGCCTCTTCTTTTACTTTCTTTTCTTTGGTCTGAGCTGTTGCTTTTGCGCCAAAGAATGCTTATCGTCATTTCCAACTACGAGGCGTTGTCGTTGTCGTTGTCTCCATTCGAGGCGGTCCGACATTGTTGTGGGGTTGGATTAGACTGGGTTGGGTTGGGTTGTGTTCTGTACTGTGCTGTTCTTTGCCTGGTTCACAGATAGCAAAAGGCCCCAAAAGAAGCGCCGGAGTCGCGGGCGATGATATCATCAACGTTCAACTGGCTGGCGTGCATGTGCCATCGTGCCATCCAACCATCCACCCAGCCAACCAACCAACAACGAAGATGTCTAGGCGGGTTCAGCGGAAATCCGCATAAATAACCCAACCATGCTGAGATACTCTCTGCCTTGGCCTGTGTTTACTTTAACGTTTTAGCAAGATAAACACACGAATTTTAAAACATTTTACTAGCTCTTATAAAAGCCAAAACGAAACAAAACTCAAAACGAATCTCTTCTACGAAAGTTGATTCAACTTTTTGATGCACTGCATTTACGATTCCGTTCGGGAAATCAAATTGTTATTCTAGCCATAAAATGTTAAATAAATACATTTCATTTGGCAAAGTAGAACGGTTTCAAGGATTGATGTTTATGGTTTTGACCTTTCAATTGGGAATTACAATGGGGAAGGCAGGTCCGAAATTTGAAATATTTTCTGATTTATAAAGGCTGGCATATGGAGATAAAATGGACTTAGGCTCATTGACATTTGTTAAAGTCTATCAACTTTCTGTAAGCTTAACATTTTTGGGGCTGCAATTTAAATAATATTGATATTAGTTATATTTCCCTTACTTTGTACTAAATGGAGTATTTAAATTAATATTTTACAGGCCTGCATAGACGACAATCTGGATATGGTTGAGTTTCTGGTGGAGCGAGGTGCCGACATAAACCGACAGGATAACGAGGGCTGGACGCCCCTGCATGCCACTGCCTCCTGCGGGTAAGTATTAACTATAACTCAAGATAATTTCAATATTAATCTATATTCTAATCCAATTTATAGATTTGTGAGCATAGCTCGGTATTTGGTGGAAAATGGCGCTGACGTGGCCGCTGTGAACAGTGATGGCGATCTGGCCTTGGACCTGGCCATCGATGTCCAGCACATGGCCATGATCGACTACATGGAGAAGATGGTGCAGGAGCTGAACATAAATGTGGATGAGGCTCGAAAGGCGGAAGAGGTGGCGATGCTGAACGATGCCAAAAAATGGCTAAGAAGCGATGCCGCCGAGGTGGATAGACCGCATCCGAAAACGGGAGCCACAGCCCTGCACGTAGCCGCCGCCAAGGGTTATACGAAAGTTTTGGGCTTGCTCTTGGCTGGTCGTGGCAATGTGGATAGGCAGGATAATGATGGCTGGACGCCATTGCATGCGGCATCGCATTGGGGTCAAAGGGAAACGGCCGAGATGCTGGTGGAGTCATTGGCCGACATGGATATACGCAACTATGCTGGGCAGTCATGCATCGATGTGGCCGATCGCAAAATAGTCAAATTCCTGGAAGAACTGCGGGCCAACAAGCGCAACAAGCGGCGACCATCTAGTCAAATCAGGTGAAGAAAATCGATGTATAAAATGGAAAATCTTATATCCAAAATTATACATTAGCTTGCTTCAGACGATTTTATAATTTGATTAAATTTGTAGACCTCAGGGTTGGTTTTTTATTCACGTCAATCGTCTCCGTGATAATAAATAAAACATTTTGTTCAAACTCGATTGATTCATGTAAAACTAAATTTAATCTTAGAAACCTTTTTTGTTGATATTTAAAGTCAACTAAGGATGTTCGAAAAGACTTAAAAACAAATATTTTTTATGACAAAGCATTTGAGATGATTAATTCGAAATATTAAACGAATATACTTGAAGAATGATGAGTTCTTTTCGCAAGCCACACAAATTTGAAACTGAAATATGGAACTAAGAGATTTTTTAAACTTTTCTTGTTAGTTAAGTTAATGAATTTACAAAAATTAACTTCTATAATATTGCATATCTAAAGATATATATGTTTTTACCTAAAACCTATAACTAATCCATAAACTGTTAATCTGTTTCAGCAGAATCTCAGATGCGATTGAAAATCATGTGGACAAGACGCCCACCAAGCTGGTGCGCGTTGAAGTGAGAACTGATGCCACAAAGGATGGTGCGTATGCCTTGATGTAGTATGAAGTCCTTACTTTAGCTTGGCTACATAATATAAACGAAAAGATTTCTTTGATTTCTCGCACACACACACTCTTGTGTTTGTCCTGTTTATTATCCTGTTTAGGTTCTCATGCGCGATAGCCTTTTGTTGTTGGAGCATTTAATCGTCAAACATCTGCCACTGCCTCTCGTATTTTAGTCACTCAAGATCATGCGTTGTCCAGTATAATTTGCCTTCATCATGATCATGATCATCCATCAGTAGTGCCACCCACCTTTTTTTCTCTCTCTGTATCTCTGTATAGTGTCTATTTTTCTCTATCTCTCTGTATTTGTGTATTGTCTTTGCTTGTAAATCATGCACACTGCAGCTGCCAGTGGCTCAAGTGAAGCTGCCGAAGCTGAGGCTTCGATTCCTAATCCTGCTGCGGCTAATGTTGATAATGATGATGATGATGGTGAAGGTGTTGAAGGTGAAGGTGGAGAAGTGCTGGCCAGTGGCCAAAGCGATACAGAGGAGCTGAGTGATTCCACGGAAAGCTCACACTCGACCAGTCTTTCAGAAAACGAAGGTAGTCGGCATTTGTTTGTCGTCCTGATTGAGGAGTTTCCCTGTCTGTGATAAGCCCGCCTATAAGCCACTAACCCGCTCCTAGTTTAGAATTAGTTTGAGGTTTTATATTAATATTGGATTTTTATATTGCTTTTCCAGCTGAGAATGTCAAGCCCAATCAGCAGATCCACGCCGCCGAGCATCCAGTCGAGGAGGAGGCGCCTTGGCGACGCAAGCTGCCACGCACACCCAACGACAGTCCCACTAATAATCGTAAGTCTCGGTTTTGGGAGATCACGAAGTTTATGTAGGGTGTTTCAGAGGCTTTAGAAATGAGTTAGGAATTAATGATTTAAGGAAGTTAAATATATATTAAAAGAAAAATGGTTTAAAATCGAGTTTGCTGAGAATAAGTCTAAAAATTAAATAATATTTCTTATAAGAAGTAAATGAAAGTCGAAAGTATGCAATGTTCATGTTACTTGATAATGAGTTATATATTATCTGAAAGCTCTGAAACGCCTGTAATCGAATCAGATAGTTATAATCAATATAATAATCAAATTGCAGAAGTTCCTGATAGAGAGCTTAGCAGCAATAGCTCGGAGACCGCCAACGACGTCATTTTGCGACGCACGCAAAGCTTTGAGAACGATCAAAAGTGAGTTTAAGACCAAAGAAAATAAAACATTGCGTGCCGCTCACACACAAATATATATATATATACACACACACACAAGCGCATCACAGATTAACCCACATTCATATATATATTGATACTATATATATATACAAACATTGATCGGCCAAATTGCACCGAAAGGTCTTGATTTATTGGTTGATTTTGCAGTTCGCTTTTCACTTTTGCCAATTGCATTTGCTTATCATTATCGCACACACACGCTCACACTCACAGCCTTTCTCCGAACAAATACATATACTCGTTTATTGATTAACCAAATAAAAACAAATTGTATGGGTAATTGTTTAAATTTACCCCCGGTGGTATCATGATCTGGTAAAGCTTCTCCGAATTTCCATGAATCACAAGCTTTCCCATTAATGAGCTTTTTCCAAACCCAAAAAAACAAAAACCATTCGCATTTCGTGCAAAGTGAAGCGTTGACTGCAAAAGGCAACAAATAAGGGAAAACAAAGTGTTCTATTGATTTTAAAGTTTTTGTTTTGCTTTATTTTTTTCCCACCCTCTAAAAAAACATAAAAAATATATATAAAATAAAATAAAAAATTATATCACCAATGCACCACAACCAACAAAAAACAACCAACAAACAAACTCATCAAAACGCTTATCCCGAAATCTAACCTGCCCGCTCGCCCACCTGCTCGCTACGCCCGCCCACCTGTACCGCCCGCACGAACGTTCAACAATCCTCGAAAAAAAAAAAAAAAAAAATCGCCTCACAGATTTTATCAAAAGTACAATGAGCTGCGGGCACGCATAAAGGCCAATTCCTGTCCCATTTTGCCGGCGAATGCTAATGCGAACGCTAATGCCGCTGCTGCCAACAATAATTCCAATAACAATAATAATCTAAGTAGTAATAACAATCATAATAACAACTATAACAACAACAAAAGCGATCTGCTATTGGGATATGCTGCTGGCACAACAACAACATCCAGTACATTCAACAACACCCACTCGAACACCAACAACACTAGTACACCACCACCACCACAACAACAACAACCAGCAGCAGCAGCAGCATCGGCAACGAATCAGTTATATAGCGTACAAAGATCGGCCTCTCTCAAAGATAACTCAATGTATTACAGGTTTGTTTTGCATTCAACAAGTTCCAAAAAAACATAAACTAGATCAGATTTGTTAGTAATATTAAGTCAAATGATATGGTTTGATATGTAAGTTATAGCTTGGAAAATTGTTTAAAAGTATCGAAATGTTGTACGAAATGTTAGCTAGCTGCCTTTCAAAATCTTGAATTTTATTGACTTTGTTATTTGCTCAGATTTGTTAGTTATATTAAGTAAAAGTTGTGGAAATGTTGAAAGATAACCTTACTTTCTCTATATTATCATTTGATAAGTAATCTATAGCTTGGAAAACTAGTTAAAAGTATCAAAATGTTATAAGAACTGGTAAAATCCTTTAAAAAATCTCTGATATTACTGACTTTGTTCTTAAGTCCTGTATTACATTAATAGAGTTAATCAGTTAGTTAAGATAGAATTTAAAATATAAATGAAGACCAAACTTATATATCTAAAAACTCAACAAAAATCTTAATTAAATGTATTCTTTACTAGACAATTATAATCAATTTAAGATCCTATATCTTTATTTTTATATATATTTTTACCTTATTATTATTATTACTTTCCTATACCTAAAATCTGATCTAGTTTAAGGAACAATCACGCCTACTCATAGCTGTTAACCCAAAAAAAAAAAACTAATTTACTGTAACTATTAACCTAACTGTGCTTTTGCTTAGCTTCTTCTCGTCTACACCTTCAGAAACCAAAACTCATTGCACCAAACTATTTAACATATTTTCCTAGGCCACGCACCAATGTCGTCTACCCTCTCTTGGCTGTTTTCCTCTATAAACTGTGAACTCCCAACTAAAATCGTTTTTTTTCTTTATTAATTAACTTTAGGAAACCGACCGTTACGATTGCCACGCCTACAAGTGCAGCAGCTACTGCAAATACGGCGCTTAATTCTCCATCGACAACCGTACAGACCCCACCAATTCGCAGGTAAGTTTATTTTGATTATTCATTTTATGTAAAAAGTTTTGTTTTAAACCTTCGTTGTCGATCAATTAGCCAAGTTACAGCGAAACAGGCTGAAAAGAGCAATAATGGTGGCTCGTCCACGGCCAGTGTCAGCGATGTGGAGAGCTCTAAGCCGCCGGTCAAACAGTCCACCAGCAATATGATCAAAAACTTCTTCAAGTAATGAGAGATGATTTCTTTTTTATGTTTTCATTGACGTTGAGCTAACCCCGCTAGCTAAAAGCTAACCTGATTAAGCCTGCTACTCTTAAAGACTCTTTTTTTTGTGTAGCATGATGGTCGCCTAAATAATATAAATATAAGAAATACAGAAATGATAGCGTTTTTGCGTGAAAGGGATTCCTAGAAAATGTCATATATTTTGTTGTTAAAACTTAATACTTGAATGTACAAAAAGAAAGAAGAGAAGATCCATATTCTAGACTTTTCTGATAACTTTCCATAAACCAAAACTTGCTTTAATTAGAACTAAATGAACTTTGAAGTTCAAAAAGAACTAGACTTGATTCATAACTTTCCACTATTATAGATTAGGATTTGAGGTATTAAAAAACCTAATCAAAAGCAATATTTGTGAGGATTCCATTAACCAAATTTTTATAATGATAACTTAATGAACCAATAATAAAAGTTAACCTGCGTTAAGTTACAGTTTTTGTTCGTGTTTTACCGCTCGCTGTGTTGCTACTACCTTCTTAAGGAAAAACGTTTATACAGCCCTTTGTTTGATTAGTTTTCATGTGGTTAAAACTTTTCTAATGCTTCGTTTCTTATTTCAACCAACTTATAGATCCTTTGTGCCACCAGTGCGCGATGAGGAGAGTGAAACGCAGCGAAAGGCACATGCCAAGCGCGTGAGGGAGACTCGCCGCTCGACACAAGGCGTTACCCTGGACGAGATCAAGAGTGCCGAGGAGTTGGTTAAGAAGAAGAACATGGGCATGGCCAACAATAATAATAACAATAATATCAGCGCCACCACAACGAACACCATTAGTAACAGCGGCGTAAGTAGTCCAGTGTCCAAGTTGGATACTCCTAACCGAATCATCCACGCTATCACAACAAAAATCAAACCAAAACATTCACACCTAGAGGAAGCTCTCTCTTCATAGAATCATTTGGTAGTTCATCATGGCTGTAATCTTAGTTGGGATTACAGTGCTCCTCCATACACGATGTCCACATGCAGTTCACACCCACTGAAACGTTGAGCAAATACACACCAGATCAAAAACCAAAAAATATAAATGCTTATGGTTATGGTGTCCCTGTTACTTTTGGATATCCCTTTCTGTTTTATGTGTTCGATTATGTTCACTTACACAAACACTTTCATTAAGTTACAGATATTAATTAATTTGTTTGTGCGAGTGAGCGAAAAGTGTACTAAAATAGTGATTTGTAGCTTAGAAAATATCGTGTACTAAGCAGAATGCAAGAGGTTTTATAGCTTGCCCTTAAAAGTATGCTATAAATTTGATAGAATTTACTACAATATTAAAAATGAAACTAAAATCTAAATTATACAAAAAACTAAACACTAAAAGTTTAGAAATATTAAAAAAATATTATCATGTTATAAAATCAAGTTTCCCAACGGGTTGTTAACACCTTATAGTGATCTTGATTGATAAACTACACCACCTCAATGGTTATAATTCGAATCTGTTGCATTCTGTTGTCTCATCCCAATCAAAAAAGCAGCCCTAAGCTGCCATCATTTCAATCAGCGTCCCATCAATCAATCAGTTCTCATTTAGCGTACGTTGGCACCCGTTTGATTATTATTATTCGTTCGTGATCGATCGCAACGTCACACTTAACCAATCAAGTTGAATTCAGTTCCTGCGTTTTTCGCCTCCGCCTTATTAGCCTACGCCCAGCTCTGCTCTGCCCTGCCCAAGCCCTTTGGCCTTTAGCCTTTAGCCCCCGCCTCATCATTGTTATTAGCATAGCTTTATATATATATTTATGATTTCCAAAACATCATAGCATATCAGTATCAGTATCAGTATCAAGTAGCAGCTGCAGATCAGTGAACCATAGCGTAATTATCATTCCGATTTGTATTTATGTTTCAGTTTTTAAGTTATCTCTATGTTCAGTTCTGTACTACTTACTAGGCTCTATATATATATATATATATATTTATTTATATAGCAGTAAACTGTATGTCTATGGAATATGTTGATGATTATCATTTTGCATGTCCCATTTGCATGAGTAATCAAATCGGATCACAACTTAAGTATCATTGTATAGTATGCAAATTGATATTTCTCTTACCTATGTATAGTGAGATCCTTTTTTGATTTTTGTTTGAAAGAAGAAAAAAACACACTCGCGTCCATTGCCTTTAGGACAACTGTTTTTTATTTGTTCCGAACTAATATTATTAACAGAACGAAACAAGCTCAGCATCATCGGCATCATCAGCTCCAGCATCATCGATCCTCGACAGCAGCGGCAGCAGTAATGAGCAGCGGGACGAGTCGCAACCGCCACCACCGCCCACCACACCACCGCCAGCCATAATACCCACCACAACGACGGCCACCGATGAAACGGAGATCGAGGAGGTGGTGGTCACTAATCCTCCAGCTGGCCAAAGTCTGAATGATACCACTGCTAGTTTTACCCTATCCGCTCCGGTGCGAAGATCCCTTTCGGGTGAGGCTGATGCCAATAGTGATCCGGAGGGTGATCAAGATCAGACGGTTGTCAGTGCTAGCTATACGATAATGCCACGGCGGGATAGGCTACCTGAAAGCTCAGAGAATGTAGAGAGCAACACTCCAAGAACTCCCCAAAAGACTGACCCAGTTGCCAAAAGTTCCAGCGAAGAGAAGAAGGCCGATGAGCCAGTACATGCCGCTAGGCCCACGGATCTGCCATTGATACCAGCTCCTGCTGTTGCCAGCACAGAAGCTATAAAATCAACCTCGGCGGCCACCACGCCTGCTGCCCTCGAGAGTCCAGTGCGATTGCGGGACAAGCGGAGTCTGTGTACCAGTCAGGAATCGGAAACGAAGTCCGATACCGCATCGCCCGTGTCCTCACATCCGGATTTCAATGCCCGGGACTCATTACTAAGTCTATATGCCCGACGCACAACGGACGGGAACCCAGGGGGTGGTGGCGGTCCAAGTGGTACGAGTGGTGCTGCCTCATCTACTTCAACTTCTGCAGCAGAACGTCGTCCGTCTTGGCGCCTGAAATTCGATGCCGGCTCCAAGGTATGCCCACACTACCCACTTCTTCTGCCCTCTAAGCGATTCCAAACCGAGTTATCCTAATCCACAAGACTATTTTTCGATATTTTTGTTAATCTCTAAGTGTAGCATGAAAGTTACTTTGATTAGTGTCTGTATTAATAGAGAACTATGACTAGGCACAGTGGAAATTGCCCTTGCTTTGGTCGAATTCATAAAAGTAACCTACCTCATCGATTTTCTATTGCTTTTTGGACTTTAGTTTTAGGTCATTATTTTGATATCGACATATTTTGATTTCGCTGCCATATTAACGCCTAATCATATTTATTAATTGCTTTGCAGGGGTAATATTTTATATTACAGTGATACGCTTTTATGAATATGTATTTTACTATATTGTTTTATCGCCTGAATATATTTTAAGAACTATTTCGTTTAGTTGTATTTCTTCATGTTTTAATTTGCTCGTAACTTATGCCTGACCTGCTCAGAAACTAAGTAAATGCATCATTAGATAGATCATTATATATTATGTATTATTACATAGAATCATATATTTATTTTATTATTTTTCATACATATATATATATTCAATCACAGACTCTCTTTCATTGATGTACAAATCTTTACATACAAAAAATGCAAAAAGTGTTACTAATTTTGGCCCATCTTGCCTTAATGTTTCTTTACTCTTACTACTGAATGTTCAGAAGTTGCTTTTGACCAGAATCTTTATCAAAGTTAACAACAAATATTTGCATGTTTTATATATATTCTATCAACATCTACATTTATGTTTCAAATATAATAATCAAAATGGTTCAAGGAAATACAGAGATTGCTTAGCTTAGGTAATGGGTTGCGGGCTCTCTAACTGATGGATCCCAAATGGAAATGGTGTCTGATACTTGTTGATTACTACTAAATGTTTAGTATAAACTAACTTCCGCTGCATTCGAATGATTCAAGACACGGCATAGCTTCTTGTAAGAAAAACAAACACATTGCACACAACCCAGAAACAGAAACGACAATTATAGAGAAACATTTCAAAACATAAATTGATACTTAACAAATATGTATTTAACATTTAATTTAGCATATAGTAATAGTTTATATTCCCATGCAGTTCAAGTTGGAGGACATTACCAGCGGTGGCACATATCCCCCCAACAACAGCACCATCATACCAAGTGCTCCGGCGGTGATGGCAGCCGCCAATTTATCCACCACAACTGGTGTCCAGCGGCGCATCAGCAGTGGTCCCAATGCTCGTAAGTTAGCAGGGATTATCTTTATATTTTCTTAATATATATTTAACTATTTAATTTCTGCTTCTAGTTAATGCTTCCAATCAGTCGCTCAACTCTGTGGGTCGTCCTGTTTCCGCTCCTAGCGAGGCCACCAACAACAGTGCCTATGTCACGCCCTCAGCTCGCAAGTACGAGACGAATGCAACGCCAACGGGAGCAAATACAGCAACGGCCACGACTACTAACTCAACCTCCAATTCAGTGTCTGCAACCAGTGCCAATCATGCAGCAGCAACGGCAACTAATGCCACGTCAAATCATGACGATAAGGGTAAGGGCAAGTCGTGGAATTTTCGGGGATGATTAACTAAAATATGATATAAAAATATGATATTTGATTATTTAATGTCATAAGAAATTCAATTAAATTTGTAATAATGTTATGGAAAAATATGCATATGTAAGATTATCTTAAAATTCTGTCAAAAATCCCATTAATGTCAGAAACTTTGTACTTTAAATGTTGTAAAATACGCCATAATATGACAATTTTACAAGAACTGAGTTTTAGCTGTAAGTAAGTTTAAGTTGATTCTTTTTTCAATCAAGAAAAGAAGATATATTTGCCTTTTATTAACTACCCCTAACTAACTTTAATAATTTATAACTTTTTCTCCAATAGATAACGACAAGGAGAACGATAATCGCACACAGACCATCATTCAGAGGCGACGCAAACCGAAGCGCAGATCAACGGGCGTGGTGCACATGGATGTAAGTAGTATGGCAAGGAGATACATCATTTGTGTGCCTAATTGCCAGGCAGTTTGTCAGAATAAATGAGCCAGCGTACCAAGAGTCGTATGCCAACTATTCTTAGCCAAATTGCTAATTAGTTGGGAGATTAGAAGAATGCTAAATTGAATATCTTTTGTTTTTCTGCTACTGCAGGAACTGGATCCCGAGCGACAGAACGAATCTTCTAACAACGACAACGAGGAGAAGGAAAAGGAGGTGAGTCTTATGGATAATTAGTGCTTACCATATGTTAACTACCAACAACAACAACTATAACAAGTATAAATATTATTGAATATTTCACACCTTGCCAAGTAATTAGAATTATTGTGTCAGCTTTTCTTATTTCCCTGCTGCACCTGACAGAAATGTGTTCTTTCTACTTGACTTTGCCTTCGTCACACCTTGTCACATTTTTAGACCGCTCCGCGTCCTTCAAAGTAGCTTGAGAGTGCTGCCCCACAAGTTTCCACCGCCTCGCCCCCTTATCGTCAGCCAGTCTGTTCCAATTAGCGGGCGACCCAAAAACGAAATTATGATTTGCCACTTTCGGGGGAATAAGTGCGCACGTGGCATTGTGGGTTCGGTAAATTTTCGTGTGTGGGAATTTGAGTGTAAGTGCAAGGCAAAATTGTAAATCCTTTCATGGCCGAGGTCAGAACTATTAGTGCGCATCCAATTTGCGTCCAAGTCCAAAAAAATCACGAGTCTAAGATGCCCCGCACGAACCTGTTAACCATTTATCTGAGCAAGTGTCAGCGCCGGTGTCGCCTATTATTAAAAACTGACACAATTTCTGAGTGCATCTTGTCATTAACGTGCAATTTGCTTGTTTCTGCAAAATGTTTATTAATTGTTTTGCTGATTGGACGATTAAAGAAGACTCATAAATCGTCTATTCTGTTTAGCATTGATTAATAAGGAATCATTTGTTATAGTTTCATTAACTAGTTCAGGTCAGATTTGGTTTATTTAATGGGATTGGCTTAATGGGGTCGCATGTCGCCATAATATGTAGGAAGGATTTGTATGGAAATTTAATCACAAATGTACAAAATGAACTCCAAATTAAGGAAACTTAATGTTGAAACTGATTTTGTTTGTAATAAATGAATAGAAAAAGATTAAATGTGTGGGATTTAAGATTTAAATAGCTTATATAATATAGACTTTCTTTTTACTTAAAAATCAAACATAAAAGTTCTACAAAATCATATCAGAAATATTTCAACTTGAAAACTCTTTGTACCAGCAGCTAAAAGCGATACTTCTTTGTTTAAAATATTTAACAAAGCCGATCATACATCCTCATTGTAATTTTATTGCGCATTTTAGAAAAGCATTAAAAGTGAATTTTATTGTTAATTTCTTGTTTTGAAATTGCGCCGAATTATGTCTACATTTCCATGAAATGAAAAATGATGTAATAAGCGATGTCTAAATTTGTTTTATACCTGCAGAATGCCTTTAAAATTTGGAATTCCCTTTTTTTATGAACACTATTTTCCCAGAACTGGCTTTTTAAACTTTTGGTTTTTCGTATTTATTACCGTAAAGCAATAAATATTATGCAGTTTTCGGCATGTGGTTCCCCAAGCGATCCATCTAAAACGATGGCAGACCAACTGACGCTCTCTGATTGACGATGTCAAGTGTGCCATTGTGCATTATTCTACTTTTTTTTTTTTTGTTTAAGTTGTCAGTTTGCAAATGCATCTGGGGGGAAATCACTTTCACAATCTTTTCCTTTGTAGACAGAGTATGCATTTTATAATAAATTGGGTAATTACAGAGGCACGACCCAAAGCAAAAGGAAATCTAATAGAGAAAAGCTGGCACACGTACATTGAACTTTGCAAAAAAAAAAGCGAGAAAAGCGAGAAGAACTAAATTTATAACAGTTTGGGCTGCAAGGCATTCACTTCCTCATTCTCCCTGCGGCAAAAGGATCGTCATTCGGTATTTTTAGCCAGGGGTAAAAATGCATTCAACGAAAGTGTAAACTCTCTGTGGCTGGGCAAGGGGCAAGGGGAATGTTTTTGGCCCAGTTATAAAGGAGGGAAGGGAGGGAGGTAGAGAGTGATGTAAAGATGGCAGCAACTCCTCCTGTCGCGCACTTAACGCTAAATTTAAACCAAAACAAAAATAGTTTTTCCTAAGCTCGCAGAACTCTCTTTTTTCTTGTATACATTTTTTGAATTTTCTTTGAATTCACTGCAGTCATGTGTCAATGACTGTGCTTCGCCTTTTGGCCCAGTTTGCAGTGCTCTCTTTTATCTATGTATGTGGATGTGTGTCTGTGTTCCCCTGATTTTCTGACCCCAGCATAGTTAACAATCTTGCGTCTCGGACATTGGGCCAAATACGTGTGCGATTTACTAAATTTAGACTAGACCATCAGTGGTGGGCCCACCACCAGGTGAAAAACTCGGCCCACTGAATTTTTCGTGTGCGCAATTTCAAGTGAAAATTTGGCTCCTTTCCCTGCTCTTATTAATTTTCTTTTTCCTTGTTTTCATATTTGAGTTGAAAATATATATATCAGTATATATGTATTCTCAATGATTTGGTTTATTTTTCCGGCTTTTCCTCTCTTTATTCAGCTCTTAGTTCTCTTTCGGTGCTGCTCTTCTGTGTTTATTTCCGATCGTTCGCTTTCAAATAAAACATTTCAAATCGTCGGCGAGCAACACAGTTGAGTTTTGTGCGCCCAGCACAGCGGATCATCTCTCAGTTCGATTCAGTTCAGATCATCTCAAGCCAAGCTAAACCAATCAACCAAGTCTAAAACTCAATGTAAATCCCAATTAAACTCAAGAATTTAATACGTCAAGTGCAACCAGAGACCAAAAACCATAAGACCCAGCTGTCATCGAACGTGTCAAAGAAGATTGTTGAGATAAAAAATAATAAATTGCAATACGCTTAGATCAGTTTACCCCTGGGATCAGATCATCATCATGGGGCCAGAGGGGATTTTCCAAACCGAAGTTAAAGATTTGACTGCCAGCCACAGCAAGTTCGCTGGTTTTCAGTTGATGAAATCGCTCCGCGTTGCCTTTTTTGGCCAACTGCGCATAATTTTTGGACATTTCAAGTTGATGCTCTCTCGGCTGGCTTCTGGCTCAAATATGGTCAACTATTTTGATAAGTTTTTAATTTGATTTCGTGAACGTGCTAAGTTTATTTGATTTTTTTCGTGTTAGTAAATGTTAAAGTTCAGTTAGAGAAAATTGGAAACCAATATACACTGAAAGTTAAAAGGATTTTTAAGACATTTTGGTAAAGGTCTTTCTTAAAAATTATTAAAAATGCTAAAAATTTCTGAAATTCTGTAAAGTTTACTTTTTTTAGGAAAGGAAATTTTTAATTTTTAAGAAAGAAAACCTAACTACTTTTGAAGTATAAAGTTTAAAGTAATGTTTTTAAGATAAAGTAGTATTTTTTTGGTTAATCCAGTGGCCAAACAAATTTGTCTTCAATTATTTTAACATTTTATAATTTTTCCCAATTTATGTCTATTTCCTAATCCATTTAACGATGCCTCCATGACCCGGTCAGTTCATTTATCTTTAGGATGACACAACAGAAAATCTGTATTTTTAAAATGTTTCGTTTTTATGTTTTTTTATGAGAAATTTACCAAGCTAAACGTTTGAATTACCACAAAATAGAAGGTATAGACGAGGGAAATTGTTGCAAAACGACAAACATTTAAAAAGCCGCTCATTCATGGGGCGATTGTCCTATAGATAGACCGATTTATATAGAAGATACATAGAATGGATCTACTAGGAAACCGAAACTGCTTGAGATGAAAAACGTTTTCTGGTCTGACGGTCCGACGGTGTTTCATGTTTGTTGTTTCTTACGGCGTGGGCGGAGGATGAGAGGCATCAACTTAGAGAAACAAATAAATACCAGGCCGGCAATGGGATATTCGTAGCCATTTATCACGTTTTCTATGTGTTTTCAATCCCATGAAGAGCCTCCCGGCGAGATCCCCATACTCCCAGAACACGTCGAAATCCTAAATGAAAATTGTCAAAATTTATGCCTTGACGTCATTTTCGGTTTTCCCGGTGCACGGCCAAAACCGATTCCGCTCAACCACATGTCAATATTGCGTTCTCCATATCGAAATATCGCACGAGCGTATAGCCGATGGATATATAATATACACATGTGTAAACACAACCGAAAAGTTGTTTGTTTTCCTTTATTTTTGTTTATGTCGAATTCAAGAACATTTTGTGTTCGTTTTTGATTATAATTGTAATTGCCTTTTCTGTGTGTGCACTTCTAAAAATGGAACACAAATCTATCAGAATCGAAGTTCAAATGCCCTTCAACTGCGGATAATCCCCAGGGGGCTGTCGTTTGATTGAAATGCGTTCTTTATATAGAATCTTGGAATCGAAATCAAATTAAAGTTCAAAGAGACTTTCGAATGGCAGCTGTCGGTTTTCGTGAAAGCTTTTTCTTTTTAATTGAAGTAAAGTTAGATTTAATGGAAGATTAGAAATTAGTGGAATAAAGTGAATAATATATGTTTAAAAGATAAAAGTTTCTTGAGAAAAAACCTTTTTAATTTTCTGAAGAGTATTTCTATCTTACCAGGAGAAACGTCTATGAAATTTAAGATTTATTTAAATTAAACCATAAATAGCTTAAATGAACTGAGAAAGATTTCATTTAAACAATCTTAGACAATCTTTAAACATTTTCTCTGATATAAAATCAATGCAAACCTCTGGCCAAAATGGAAAATCCCTTCTTATAAGAAAGAGCGTACAAGTCATGTGGTTTTTGGTTGGATTATTTAAGCCAAATTGCACTTTGGCATTAACGATTGATATACGAAGTGCCAGGAGATAGATGGCAGCGAGCTAATGAGGCCAAAATTCTTATAGTTTCCATCAGCGCGATGTCCTTTCGGTCGAGATCACGAACCCAGGCGCCGCTGTCCAGCCGCCGGCGATCGCTGTCCTCCAGTTCACGGATGGCTCCCTCGGGTGGGGGAACCGGGGTGTATAACTACAATGGAAGTAGCTATAACAGTTCCGGCAGCACTGGTCGTCCCTTAAGCACAGGTTACTTCCCCAGCAGCAGTGGCACCTCCAGTTACCAGAGTCCCTATGCCAGTGTCTATAATTCACGTGAGAGTTTGTACGGCGGAGGAGCATCAGCTGGCGGACGGAGTGCTTATGGTAATGCAGGCAGTCGCTATGATTACGGGGCATCCAAATATCACCATCATCATCATCATCATCAGCAGTTCACCAGCACCAGCAACCACTATTCGAATCAGCATTCCCATCAGCCAACCGCAAGCAGTGGTGGCCCATCGTCGGCTGTAACCTCATCCGCCTCCACATGCCATGCCTCCACATCCATAGCTTCTGCGGCCAATGCCACGCCAGCAACTAAAACGCAATCGCACCAGGGCAATCGCTACTATCTGCAGCTGCAGCCAACCACCGCTTCATCAGCTTCGGGTTCGGTGGCCACCGGCGGAGGTCACCATTATAGCCACCTGGTGGTGGGCAAGCATATTAGCCAAACCCACAATTACGGCCAATCTAAAGCATCTGCTCTCTCCTCCTCTCTGTCCACCGTCTCATCCTCATCGTCGTCCACTACCTCGAATGGAACAGGCAGTGGTGGTGGCGGTGGCTACGACAGTTCAAGGTACAATCCCAGCTCTTACTCCTCGGCGGGATCTTCGTACTCCACCAGCGACCGTTATGTCAGTCCCTATTCGAGCAGTTATGATAAGGGCGTGACCACCGCCTCGCTCAGCTTCAAGTCGCCGAGTCTGAGTTCATCCAACTCATTCAAGGGTTCTCGTTTGCTGAAGACCAAATCCCTGTCGGCCTCTAATAGTAGCCTGAATGCAGCCTATGCTGGTGGAGTATCTTCCAGCTCAAATGGAGTAACCAGTGCTGGAGCCACAGTGGCGGCCATTGCAGCCACAAGAAGTAATTCGCTACGGGAACAGGAACGCAAGTCCCGTAATCGCACGCGTTCTAAGAGTGCAGCACAAAGGTCTATTAGTGCATCCTCGGAGAAGAGCGAGGGATATGAAGTAAGCAGGTGTTATGGCTAAGTTTGTATTTATTTAAATATTATGAGTGTTGTTGTTGTTGGTATAGAAATAAGCATTTTCTTATTTATGTATTTTAATATTTAAAAAGATTGGCTTTGCAAACATAGTTCTTAGCTCAAACTTCCAAAAGAAAAACTTTTGATTTGAATAGAAGCTACTGAAGCATAGATCTTAAGTCCTTAATTACTAAATTATATTTATTTTTCCTCCTTATAGAGCGGCAGTGAGCGGACATCTCGCTCCCGACTGGGCAGCACCGCGAGTACGGCCACCACTAGCGAGTCGAAGAGCTCCAGCAGCAATGATAAGACGGAGAACGGTGATGGCATTGACTACAAGGCGCTCTGGGAAGCGGCCAAGTGAGTATAAAGCCCCCTTCAAGAAGCCCGAAATATAACCACAATAATCGCTTATCCTATTTAGATTGGAGAATGATAAGCTGAAGCAAATGCTCAAGCAGAAGGACGATGAAGCCGTGCAGACACGTGCAACGCTCGAGAGATTCGCCAATGCCGTAAGTACAGCAACACATGCCCCTAACATGCCACGCCCACATAAGCCCACTATATAAACCAAAAGCCAAATATAAACAGAAACTGGCAGCAGTAACAAACAACAAAACAACACGCAACACCATAAACTTAGTTCAAGGATGCCACTAAAAAATATAAATCTTTTTATCACACATAAACCACCCACCTAGCTGCCTCTTTTTCCCCCTCATGTGAAGCTTACTGCTCGCGCTCTCTTTCGCTCTTTACACCCCGCTCTCGTATATGTATATTTTTTCGATCTTTGTTTAACAACAACAAACAAACAAACAAAAAAAAAACCCAAAAACAACACCACAAGACTGAACAACAGAAAACTATGACCCAAGATCCGAATCAAAATCGAAAAAGAAAATAGAAAAACAACCACATCTTGTTTCATTTCACATTCGCAGACAACGAAAAATTCACTATCTGAACTTGAGAAACGCGAAAGAAGAGCTATGGAACGCAAGCTTTCCGAGTTGGAAGAAGAGCTCAAGGTAATTACAAAAGTGTCCCTCTTTGCTAACTAAATAAGCGTTAAACGTTGCCGCCGCGCTGTTGCTGTTTTTGTGTTCTGAGAACAGGACTCGAAATTGATTGCTATTTTTGGTTATCCTCTTATAATTTCATGATATTTTCCCTCCCCCTTGAAAATCCCCCATTCTTGCATGACTGAAATTTTGATTTATTAACCCACCTTTTTGGATTAATTCATATTGAGATCTGTTCTGTTCTTATAACCCAAACAAAAAACAAAACCCCTTTGCACTGAGTTGGAGCAAACAACGTTTCTCACTCTCTCACCCTTAATAATATTTTAATCGAAGTTTTATTATTGCCTTATACCCTTATACTTTTTGGCCAGATGCGCTTTATACACCATATAGAACACCTAGTTGACTAGCTGTCTTCTGTGTGTGAATGCCATGGCACTTGATTTTATTTAAAATTGATTTACCTCAAGACCTGTGTATAGTATATTGTATATTTTTGTGCCACCCCCCGCTGTACAGTGAAGCGATCGCTTTGGTTTTCGTTGCCTATTTATTTTTGACTCCCCCCACCTTCGCTTCGTGATCAGATCATATATTTGTTTTCTATCGTTTTTTTTGTATTTTTTCTTCATATCACACAACAGCAACAACAGACATCAGACATGTTCTCATCTTCAGATCATTTTGTTTCTCTGTCATCAATATGTCATCTCAATTCATCACTCGCTCAATCAATATCTCGCTCTCTGTCATTCGTCACCTTTTATGATTTTTGGTCACTGTTGCTCCCATGCGTTTATATACGTTACACGTTTACCGTTATACGTCTACCGATCGCACTCACCACTTAATTGTTAAAAATTAAAAAAAAAAAAATACAAAAGCGCTCTCATTCAATACGCTCACTCAAATTTGATTTTCTTTTCTCTCTCTCTTCCCACGCGCCTCATCGATCGAACAAACAATCAATCGAACTATCGAAACAATCGATAATCGGCAATCGCTCAAATGAAAATATGCGTTCTTTCCACTTATTTTTCTTGCGTCGCTGCTGTTGTCCTTATTTTTTTTGTGTGATTTTAGCTATTGCAGAAGCTAAAGACTGAGAACGACCGTCTGCGAGCCGAGAATCGGGCCCTCACACGGGTCGTCTCCAAGCTGACCACCTCGGCTCAGAGTCAGCTGGCCAAGACCAAATAGGCGCAGATCAAAAGCATTTAGATTGCCCAGCACCAGCCCACATATGTTCACCCAAAAGAAAAAAATCTCTCACGCCCCCTTTGCTCACAAGCACAATGTCGCGAAGATCGTTATATCGTTTCTATTAGAGAACTGGAAAAACATCGATGTTCTTAAGCAGGTAAACATCGATAATCAAATAACAATCGATGTTTTTCCTGCTCTTATTTCTTTTAAACAATACTTAACACACTTCGATGTTGTTAAAAATATTATTATTGATATATAAGCATAACCGATTACACAATAACTAAATGTATCGTAGCTAAATTAAGTTCACATTGAGCTCATTGGCTTTGGACTGCTGGTCACTGGTAATATACACCTTAAACCTTACTACAATATACTATAACTCCTTGGGAGTTATTTATATACTACAAAACCTTTGATAATACCGCAAACTTGAAAAGTAGTTAATTTTTGAATAGAAAAATATTAATCTCACGGCTTGTTTTCGGAAAACCTAAAAATATGCGCGCTAGGTGAAAATGTTTGCGAATTTATAATGTAATTTATATCGGACTATATCATTATATGGGACCTACAGACCAACCCACTGTACGGTTGATAAGTACTTATAAATCAAAAGTTAGCCCACACACTCGAATCAAAGCAAAGCTCATCGAAACCAACGAGATCAATCATCAATGCCCCCACCACCAGCAAACAATAAAAATGAAATGAAAAACAGCATCAGCGGCCCAAGGATCTGGAGGGTAGATATACGAGTATATAGAGTATCCAGAAGTCGATCATCTGGGAGAGGCGAAGAAGTGGTCTTAGTTGGTGATGCTGGAAGCTTAACGGTAAATCCCCAACCACTGACACTGAATTGAGCCATTCTAAGAACCTGCGCCCCAAATATTATGAGCTGGCTGTTGTTTTGTTGTTATACACATACCACATAAAAAAGAATATAATAAAATATATTTTAGCTATAACTGTAACAAGGAGTGTTTCAAATTGTTGTTTAATTTCTGACAAAAAAGGAAACACTAAAGTGTATATGATTTGTTTACTGCTGAAAGATATTTTATGGCGCCTTAAAAGATTTCAAAAAAGATTTTCAAAAAGTTTTTAAAAATATTTAAATAGTGTTTTTAAAATTCGAAAATAACTGAATTAAGCATTCTGTCAACTCTATTAAACTTTTTGAAACACTCCCAATGTACATATAAAAAATACTTACTTAATACTCTACTATTTAAATAATGTCTATTAAACTATACTATGGATTTATACCTCTTGTTGTTAATATTGTTACCAGTTTTATCTGCAATTTTGTTTATCCTTTTGTGTGTTCTCGACCACAACACCATCGAACGATCTTGAGTTATACAGATATATATATATATTATATATAAACATATATGAAATAAACAAAACTTTTGCTCATTGTCGTTCTTATTCAACTTTTTGCTGTTTATTGTTTTGAATACGCCACATTGGGTGGGTGTACGTCCATGGAAGCACACTAGCATCAGGCATAAAAATTCATGAGATCCATTCGTCATTATACGATCGATCCGTCTATATAGCTCGCTTATCACAATCATAAAAAAATACACACGAGTCAGATTCCGCAGAGACTATTATCTAAGCGCCTATGTTTCAAGTTTCGAGTGTAGTTTGTGGTTAAGTGCATGTTAACTGGTTTTATTCTTGAGATTAGGGCGTCCAGATGAATTTTTTATTGTTTTCGTTTTAGGTAATTACTAATTGTTTGTTGTTGTTTCTGTTGTTGTTGCTGCTGTGGCTGCGGCTACCGCATCCTCAAATAGAATAACGAAGCATGCCCCATGCACATCTAACCTCAAGACTTGTGCTTCCCCTTGCCATAAACGTATAATGATTGCCGATATCTATATAATATGAACTAATTATATGTCATCTCATCCGTTTAATAGCAACTCGATGCCTACAAGTTGGATAATCATCGCCTGAAGGAGGAGAACGCAGCGTTGATTAGAGTAATTAGCAAATTAAGTAAATGAAATTATGTTCTATTTTTTCAGTGTATGTATGTCTGAGAACCTACCTATATATATATCATCGAGAAGCAACAATTTTACTTTATTTACCAGCTGGAAAAAGGCTGAAAAAGAAAGAAATAAGAGAATGTTAAAGCATAATGCGATGTAAGCAAAAGAGCGGGAAATTCGCGTGAAAATTTCAAAATTTGTTTATTATTTGTGTTAGGCCGTTAAGAATTAGGTGAAACCATGTTTCAAATATCGTTGAGAATTGTTTCGTTCGTTTTTATATAAAAAAAAAAAAGAAATGAAAAATTAAACTTATGTATTTGGTCAAATTTTATATACGAAATAGAGCAAATTATAAATAAACTTACACAAATCAAGCTTAACTATATATATATTTACATACATAAAACTTACGTGAAATGTATGACGATCAGAAGAGGATCGCAGGAAAATTAAAAACAAAAACCTTTACATACAAACTGAGAACATATTCATCAAATGAGCCCTAGTTACATTACAGATTAGTTTAACTACATGATACATATAAATATATATATATTTTTTCATATATAAATTATATATACACATTACATAATACACACATATATATATATATATAAATATATATATATATATATTTAAAGCAACAGAATCATAAGTTCAACATTTCAATGTAATATCATCAAGGATCCAGACCGCTAGTTCAGAGAGTCCGGAGATGTGTCGAAACCAGCCCACGCGTCAACTTACTAAGTGTAATCATTATCATTCAATTGTAATTGTGTTTAGTACTGCAGATATATATATTATATATTAATATATATAGATATATGGTGATTCCATCTAAAGCTATAGTTTGTGTACCCTTTAAACTGAGGAGTCTTTATATCAAAAGCTCCATGGCGCTATCCTATATATCAGAATGGGTATCATTGCAGATGCACTATTATTTCTATTATTTGAGTACCTTAATTTAAGCATACACTTTTAGTTCTCTCCTTCACTTCGAAACGTATTATATACATTTACATCGTACTATATTTTACTTTCGCTTATAACGATACAAATGATCATACGCATATTTCTGTTATTTATTAAATTCGCTTAAGAGATTTTGTGTTACTCATAAATGGAAACGATAATCAAGCATAAACAAATATAAAAACGTGAATTGTGTAATATGTAAAATTGTGTGAGAAAATATTTAAGAAAATTTGATTCAAATACGAAACTTAATAAATGTGATCGCAAGCAAATTCATTTGTTGTTTTTCTTCTTTATTGGCCTTGCCAAGGATGAGTGGGTCTTCTGGTGCTTCTCGGAATTTTTTTATTTCAGCCTAGATAACAACCTGTTCATTATTTTGACGTTGGTATCTCTTATTCAAGGTGTTTCTGAGTTTATTTTTTTATTGACAGCATTTCGTTTTTTATTATTTATTTCAAGATAAGAAATGTGAAAGAATGAATAGTTCAGATGAGAAATTCGCAGAAAACTTCTTTTTTACTTTTCCTTTGGGCTACTCATGGTTTTTATACCCGTTACTCGTAGAGTAAAAGGGTATACTAGATTCGTTGAAAAGTATGTAACAGATAGAAGAAAGCGTTTGCGACCCTATAAAGTATATATATTCTTGATCAGGATCAATAGCGAAGTCGATTGAGCCATGTCCGTCTGTCCGTCCGTCCGTCCGTCCGTATGAACGCTGAGATCTCAGGAACTATAACAGATACAAAGTTGGGATTAACCATGAAGATTCTTGAGGTCCCGGGACAGTTTATTACAGCATCCTGCCACGCCTACTCTAACGCCCACAAATCGAAAAAAACTAAAATTGCTGAAATCTCAGGAACTATTGGAACTAGAAAGTTGAAATTCAGAAAGTATAATCTCTAGATGCCAGCGCATCTTATAATGGTTCTACTATCCGGCCACACCCACCCATACGCCCACAAGGCTCAAAAGACGGTTTTCGGATTTTCTAGAAAAGCTTATATCTCGGTAACTATAAGAGATAGAAAGTTCGGATTAAGCATGTAGGTTTTTATGATGCCCCCAATGCGAATTGTTTTTTACCGATCAAGCCACACCCACTCTAACGCCCACAAAACCCGAATAACCAAAAATGCAAAAATCTCGAAAACTATAAAAGCTACAAAATTTTGCCTAAGAACACGTATTTAAGAGATGCGTTTACAACTTGCCAAGAAGTTGCATCTGGCCACGCCCACTCTAACGCCCACAAACCGCGGAAAACTGTGGCGTCTATAATATTGTTATGAGTGCCTTCGTTTGACCTTGTATTACTTATTTCTGTTAATATCTATCGATTTACCAAATCGAATTTTTCAAATCGGAACATTATTTCGCTATTTATAAAGAAATTAAGGTTAT
Source organism: Drosophila eugracilis (assembly GCF_018153835.1). Classification (NCBI taxonomy): domain Eukaryota; kingdom Metazoa; phylum Arthropoda; class Insecta; order Diptera; family Drosophilidae; genus Drosophila; species Drosophila eugracilis. The sequence continues at coordinate 5,503,662 of NW_024573038.1, read as the reverse complement.
AAGGCCTCACATGGGCAGTGACGTCATTATAAGCATACTCAACATACTTCCTCTGACAATAGGTAGGACAATAGTATCTTATAGTCGCGGAACTCGACTATAGCGTTTCCTCTTGTTTAATCTGTTTTCTATCAGTTTAAATGACAAGTTATTTTTTTAAAGTACAGAAAATAGTTTATTATATTAAAATTTTTTTTTAAAATTATAGCTTGCCTTGCTTACATATCCTCCCAAATTCTTATTAATTGGTTTGATTTTGATTTTGGGAAATTCCCTCAAAACAGCTTTAAAGTCAGTAAAGTAGGTGGTATTCCTTTGCTGACCTATATAATAAAAATAAACATAAATCTTAAGCATCTGCTTTCTTCATCACAAAAAGTATAGCTCATATAGTTTTCGATCCTGATCAAGAATATAAAATTGACTTCACACTCCAAATAAAACAATAATCTGCAAGTAAGGGATAACGATATTTGATCCTTTAAAGCAAACCACTTTGTTGTGTTTGCAGAATATATCCTATTCATATTTTGATCTTATAGGACCTTTGATCTATATTGTAAAAGAAATCTTCTAAAAAAAATAGAAATCTCAGTTAACCTTCAAAAAAGCCGCTTAGAAGTACCATTTGTAAACAGCAGTTCTACGTATAGAGTACATAAAATTAGCAAAAGCATGTTGGTGTCATTTGCTGATAGCCCTTACCTTTAGAATGCTTCAATATTACTTTATGATTGGCAGGCACAGACGGAACCAAATCTGACAAACAGTATTATCAAGCAAGGAACCATAAACAATTGAAGGTTGATGGCAAGCGAGCCCCTCTGCTATATAAGACGGGCAGATCAGAAGTTGTGATCATATCAGTTAATCATTCACATTGAGCAACATTACCTAGAAAAGTTTCACAGGAAGATGCAAAGGATAATCGCAATTGTGGCCATTATGGTATTCGGCATGTCCATCGTGGATGCCCAGACCTGCCAGGAGTGCCAGACGGATAACGATGTGTACTGCCTCACTCAGACCACATATCAGAATTGCATGAGTAAGCCATGGATATATAATCTTAATCCTTGGAATATTAGCATCCTAAAACCATAAGAAAATGCAGAACTATATAAGTACTGAAATCTTAAAAACTGTATAATACTTTCTGCCACAGAAAATGCACCAATTGGAGATGTTGTGACATGTCCAACAGGCACTGTTTGCTCCAATTCCGACGATGTGTGTGTTGATAGCTCGGAGGTGAACTCAACTATCCTTGATGTGTGCGGATCCTCCGACGGAAACGGTGCCCAGTGCGAAGTGTGTTCATCAGGTGCCAAATACGCCTGTGTCAGCGGCACCCAGTATGCCCGTTGCTCCTCCAGCGGTGGTCTACTCACCTCCAATGTCTACAGCTGCGATACCGATGAGATTTGTATCGTCGATGCTTTTTCAGCCTATCAAACTGTCTGTGTGCCTTCATGTGCCGCCGATTTTGTAAGTTTTGTTTGGCCATGGAATTCGGTCATCATTAATCGTTGATTCTTTTATAGCTGGATCTGACTGCCACATGCAGCAACAGTGCTTACGAGACAACAACAACAACGACCGCTGCCCCGACGACAACTCCCAGTGCTACTCAAAAAACTGATTACTGCGCAGCTGGCGAGCCTACTACCAATCCCGGATACTTCTTTACCAGGATCACTGATGACTCTACGTGCAATAGTTACCTATATTGCCAGAAATCGGGAACTAGCTGGATAGCCCTATACATGACCTGTGCCTCTTCGACCCCATACTTTGACTCAACCACCAGTTCCTGTGTGGCAACCGAGCCTGCCAGCTGCGCGACCACCACTACCACTCAATCTTCTACCAGTAGTGATTCTTCAACATCGGATTCTTCCTCCACGGAATCTTCTTCATCTTCTTCGTCGACGGCGTCTTCTACGGAATCATCTTCTACGGATTCTACCTCATCTTCTTCGGATGCATCCTCTACAGAATCTACCTCGACGACTGATTCTTCTTCGTCTAATAGTGAATCCTCTTAAACAGAGTATTCATTGTTCTTTTAGTAACACAAGTAATAGCTTTCTGATGGAAGTAGAAAGATGCCATTGAAAGTATAAAAACATTGTATTAGATTTGTAAACAATCTTTAATCATTTAATAAATCTGAGATAATATTTACGTTACGTTTATGAGTTAACTATTGCTGATTAGTCGTTATTGTGATCTTACGATTTTAAATATCACTAAAATCAAAGAAACGAACTTGGGCAGTTTAATAATCAGCTAATGGAACTCAATTGTTGGGGGTGTATGTAGTTTGAAAAAGCCTCGAGATGTTTAGCATTTTATATGCCATGAAATACCATAAGATTATTAGCCAAAACCCCATAAACGGAGAAATGAATATGTATGAATGTTGCGATAAAAACAGTTCGCGTCATATGTGTATGTATGTACAATCGGTTTACGCTAAAAGTAAAAGCATTTTCACAATTATTAAATATTCATGTTGAGGACAACTCGCAATACTAGAGACCTTGATTTTGTGTGTGCATGCTGTGGCTTCTATTTAGCTGAAATTAATGGGTTAAGTTCTGTACATTGATGGCCGTAAACACTTGGACATAAACACACAGATGCGCACACAAGTCAGCGCGTCTAAATATACAAACGGATACAAACATATGCCTCGAATATGATATTCCGAACCAACTCGCATGCCGCCGACTGATTTATCTAGCGCACCCGGTTCGTCGAGGGGAACAACATTCGAAATCTTATTTCATTGCTACTACTAGTACTGCACACATTACGATCTACGAGATTTTACAATAAAAGTTTCTCGCTTAATTATCTTAATATTTCGTCGAGTGAAAGCAGCATATACATAATTCTTCCCCGACTCCTCCGGCGCTTTTTGCTGCCATATGTCATTGGCAGCGATTGTCGCGGCAATTAAACATTAAATCAAATGAATTGCAGATGCAAAGCAGCAAGACCAGGAGCAGCCGGGTGATGGCTGGGGGCTGGGGCTAGTTGGCCAGCCCACATTTAAATGCGCAAATGGAAATTATGGCCATTGACGACGCACGATCGGCCCGGGACGCTGTACGTGGGCAGCGGCGAATGCACAAACTGCAAATATAAACACACAGCGAATTAGATATAGAATCAAAAAATGATGGATGTGTGTACGAACCTTTGGCACCCTCTGGTTGGTTGCCATGTAGCCGACACAGAACGACTGCGTCGTGTGGCTCCACATCACCTCACCGCTGCTTTGGCCCGGGTAATACAGTAGTGTGAGAGCTCCAGCATAGAGATCCTGCTGTCGTGGAAGCAGTGGAGAATCCAGGAACTTTTGCTTGAACGTCTTATGCAGACTGGTCACCGCACAATCACTGCTAAAGGCTCCGTGGCATATCTCTCTGGCCAACAGCGTTTTCATCAGGTACTCACCGTTTCCGGTTGTGCAGGTGGCAATAGCCAATTCGTCCGTATCGGTGGCCCAGCAACCGGCTCCATAAGTCGCCGCCTGGCCCACTCTGCCTGGCACTTTTAGAAGTATTCCACCAGAGCTGCAACCAGCTGCTGTGTTCCCAGCCCCATCCACACACACCGCACCCACGGTGTCCAAAGCGGCTGCCAATTCAACTTCGTTTCCTGGCTCCGGTACTGGTACGGATTCTTCAGAGGCCGCCTTGTTCAATCTGGTATTGACCACCATATCGTACTTGGTCTTATAGTGATTAAATTGGAATTTGGCTTTTGATGAGATCAGCACGGCGGGATCCACCATGGAACATCCCACCTCGTCTGCATAACGTTCCGCTCCAGTGCCGGCAAGTATCATTGGTGGAATGCGCTCCAGGAGCTGTGCACTTGACTGGGCATCACAGATGCGTCTTGCCAGTTGGATAGGATTTTTTACTCGACTGACATTAGTGCATGCTCCAAAGTTCAGAGTGGAGCCATCCATTATGGCCGCATCGCATTGCACTGACCCGTCCATACAAAGATTAGAGCCATAGCCGGCGTTTGTGTAACCGCAGTTCTCCAGCCGAACAATGGCCGCCTCGCATGCGTCTAGGGCGCTACCTCCGTTCCGTAGAATGTCCGTGGCCCGCAGACAGGCTTCTTTGATCACCCGCTGGTACTTGGTCTCGTCGATGCAATTCCCAGCCCCTGAGAACGGATGGCGATCATCAATCATCCGGCTGCCAGCCGTTTGCCCGGCGGATCGGAACCGCCTTGGCTAAATACGAACCTGTGTGCACCGCCACGAAGCCGGCCATGTTAGTATCGCTGTTTATGCTCGCGCCTTGTTGATGGCCCAACTGCAATCGGTGAGCTATACGGCGTAAACAAAATGAAAGTGTGACCGCTCTTGGTAGTTTTAAATATACCGCACTTTATAATGCTTTTTATTTACGTCAGCAGTATTGAAAAAGACCAACACTATACTAAGAAAAATTTGTAGTTTCTTGATTTAAAATAATAAACTGTCAAACATGGCAACTAAACATTTTATTTTAATGCAAATTTTGAAAATCTTAGTATTTTAAATTTAAATCAACTGCACTTGAGCGTAATACTTCACTTTATTTTTTGCCTGTTATCAAAAGTTCCCTAAAAATTATCCAAACAGTCGTATTACCAAACTTTTTAAACCACATTAATTCAATTTATTCAAAACAACTAATATTGTTAGAATTCTTCATATCTAACGATCGATACCCTATGTATGTTATCGAATAGTCTTACAATCGGCTCACGTCCGATACTTCTGACTTAGTATGTTATTGCCTATCCTTTTCTGGTCACACCGATTTTTGGCAAATAAAATATTCGCATACAAAAGTAAGCACTTTACCTATATAATGTGTAATATATAATCGATCAAATACCTGTTCGAGCCATCATAAATGCCAACGATATCAAGTTTACATCCGCGAACCCAGTGAAATGGAAAGAAAGTGATTGCTTATTCGCCCCACGAACAATTGTTTGTGTGTTTGTACTTAGTGACGTGCGCTCGCTGCGCTGCCACTGCGCTGCTACCGCGCTGTCTCTGCCCAACTGCAACGCAAAAGGGGAACCTAAAGTATTGGATATCTAGATCACGTAGGATCGTAGGATCGCAGGATGGAAAAGTTTCCGCTTAAGGGGAGCAGGGAAGCTGCCGCGGAAGGCAACAGCTACATAACCGCCTATCAAACGGTCATGAAAAAGGTTCGTGGTAAACCCATTGGGATTTCCTCTACACACATACACATCACATTGCGAACAAATAGAATATTCCGCTTAATTTTAGATAAAGGAAATTCTGGTTCATTCTCTATCTATCTGTTTCGAGGAAATATTTTTACATGTTTCCGTTCTCATTAAAAATAGTCATCTTAAAATTATTGTATTCTAGTAGACAATTACATTCATAGGTCATTGTTTTGGTTTAGAAAACGTTCGTTATTTCTTGATAAGTTGAATCTATTACGAATATATTTATACTTTGTCTCATTATTTGATGATTTTTTAAACTAATTCAATATATTACTAAGTTTCCAAGACCCTTCTAAAACACAAAAACTTAATAAGCTAAAATTAAATTGTAAATTACCTCAAAACCCAAACAGTTCATTTTGAAATTTGGTCAAAATGGGTTTGAGAAGCACTTTGGATAAGGGCTTATTGCGACACCCCTGATTTCAACAGTATTCTCCGGAACGATACAGAAACATCTGGCATAAAGGGGCGGAATTGCTACCTAACGTAATTCTACGTATACTTGTATGTTTATTATTCTATTTAACTTGCTTTGTCCGAGATCTTAATCTTATCAGAGTCTATGCGTAAACAAAGCGTTTGGTTACCTCTCCAAATTCACAAACCGTACCTTATAGCTTTTCGGGTTTTTCGCTTTTTTCAGTCGAACGGCCACACGAACGGAGCTGGCGGTGACGGCGACCTAGACGGATCTTTTCGTGATCACCCGCTAGCCCAGCACTCCAAACTGACCACCTCGCTGACGGCACCGGGCACCGACGACGAGGACATGATCGACATCACACCGCGCTCCAGTCCGGGAGACGTAATTGGCGGCGGCGGCGGAAGCAGCAGCGGCTATCATCGGGAAACGGCAACAGAATCGGACACCGAGCGAGATTTCGGACACTTAGGCGGCAGCGGTGGCAATCATCACAATCAGCGGACAATGCACCAGCATCACCACCAGCATGTGCCAACTCACAGTGCCTTCGGCGATCCCATGGACGGTGAGTTCAGAGGGATCCATTGCGTAAAGTACCACTGTCACTGTCTGTGGTGTTAATCAAGATCACGATCATATGAGTAACGCGACGCCAACTCGCCTCGTCGCCGGTACCCAGTTTTCGGTGGCGTGGCATACAGCTGTACTCGTTCTCTGAGCATTTCAATTAATACGTACGAAATTATTAGCATACAGACATGTGCATATTTGTGGAGACACTGGTTGGATACTAGATAAATTCATGATATATCATAGAAAATACCAATACATAGTAATAGTTGACACACGTGATGCTAATTTAGCAAAATAATCAGAGAGTTGTCTAAATCAACATCCAGCTGGCGTTTCCATTGATAATAATTTATTCGAATGACAATGGTTGGATTAAATTTGTTGGGTAAATACCAATACCGAATGTGATGACTATTAGAATCACTGGGCAATGATGATATTAACAATTCGATCAATATCCATAAAAATAATCAACTTTATTGTAGCGAAAAACTGAAATGTGTTTACAATGTCGTAAGCTGAAGCCGTGAATATAAAAAATCAGTTTTACAGCTTATTCATTTATATATGGCACTTATAAAGTGTTATAAAGATATATGTTTTTAGTGACACATATCAATAAAATATAAGTATACTATTGACTGGTCCTCTGTGGACTTTGACACCAAATCATTTGAATTAAAATGATGAATCTAAGCAATAGGATTCGAAGTTTACAGTGTCAAAACCAAAATGCTCATTATACTCATTTTTATTGCTGTAGGAGCACTATCCTTCTATGGTTCCTCGGATGTACAAGATGATATTCCTGGCATTGGACAGTACGAAGATTTCCACACCATCGATTGGCAGCGGGATATTGCCCGGGACCGAATGCGACATCGCTATATAGTCAAGAAGCGTCAAGACTCCTTGTGGGATCTAATAAAGGTAAATAACCTAATAGTGTTTAAACAAAAACTCTACTAAATCGATTATCTTCTTTCAGGGTTCGATTGATGCTGGATCTGGATGGCTATGCGTTTTGCTTGTCGGCATAGCTGCTGGTTGTGTGGCGGGTATGGTAGATATTGGAGCCAGTTGGATGTCGGATTTAAAGCATGGCATTTGCCCACCCGCATTTTGGTTTAATCGAGAACAATGCTGCTATCCGGCTAAGCAGTCTGTGTTTGAAGAAGGCAACTGTTCGACGGTGAGTAAAAATATATTTTTGTTTACAAAAAAGCCAGTAAATTAGCTTTTTTTCACAGTGGAAAACCTGGCCTGAGATCTTTGGCCTAGATCGTAATGGTACCGGACCATATATTGTCGCTTACATATGGTATGTGCTTTGGGCCTTGTTATTCGCATCGCTCAGCGCCTCCCTAGTGCGTATGTTTGCACCATATGCTTGTGGATCTGGTATTCCAGAGATAAAAACCATATTGTCTGGCTTCATTATACGCGGTTACCTAGGAAAATGGACGCTGCTAATCAAATCAGTGGGTCTGATGCTGTCCGTGTCTGCTGGACTCACTTTGGGCAAAGAAGGACCCATGGTCCACATTGCCAGTTGTATCGGCAACATATTCTCGCACGTTTTCCCTAAATATGGTCGTAATGAGGCCAAGAAGCGTGAGATTCTTTCGGCGGCAGCCGCGGCAGGTGTCTCTGTAGCCTTCGGAGCACCTATCGGTGGAGTCCTGTTTTCGCTGGAGGAAGTATCATACTACTTCCCTCTGAAGACGTTGTGGCGGTCCTTTTTTTGTGCGTTAATAGCTGCGTTCGTCCTGCGATCCCTGACTCCGTTTGGCAACGAGCACTCAGTGCTGTTTTTCGTGGAGTACAATAAGCCATGGATCTTCTTTGAACTCATTCCTTTTGTTTTCCTAGGTATTATGGGGGTAAGTTTTATATTATTTTAATGTTTGATACTTTATAAATACGGTTTAACTTATAGGGTGTAATTGGAACCTTCTTCATCAAAGCCAATCTATGGTGGTGCCGCTACAGGAAGTTCAGCAAGCTGGGCCAGTATCCCGTCATGGAAGTTCTCTTCGTCACCCTGGTCACTGGCATTATTTGCTACCCTAACCCATTTACGCGTATGAACATGAACGAGTTAATATTCCTATTGGTCAGCAAGTGTTCACCCGGCGATGTCACCAATCCTTTGTGGTGGGTTTTTAAAATACAAAGTTTTTGTTCTTAACAACTCAACCACATTTAAATGTCCTCTTCTAGTGAATACAAACGCATGAACATCACGATGGGCAACTCTATCATTGAGGTCACGGAGCCTGGTCCCGGCGTGTACAGCTCCATTTGGCTGTTAATGCTTACCTTTATCCTCAAACTGGCCCTGACTATCTTTACGTTTGGCATGAAAGTGCCGGCTGGATTGTTTATTCCGTCCCTACTCCTCGGCGCCATCATGGGCCGCATTGTGGGAATTGGCGTAGAGCAGTTTGCCTACAGCTATCCAAATATATGGTTCTTCACCGGTGAATGTGCGGACAGCAATCTCATTACGCCCGGATTGTATGCAGTGGTTGGAGCTGCAGCTGTACTTGGAGGTGTAACTCGCATGACTGTCTCTTTGGTAGTGATAATGTTTGAGCTGACGGGCGGTGTGAGGTATATTGTGCCCCTGATGGCAGCTGCCATGGCCTCAAAGTGGGTGGGTGACGCTCTAGGCAGGCAGGGCATCTACGATGCGCACATAGCACTGAATGGGTATCCGTTCCTAGACAGTAAGGAGGAGTTTGCGCACACAACGCTTGCCGCGGATGTTATGCAGCCAAAGTGAGTATATGCAAGGAGTTATGATTACATTTGAATAAATAATTTGTATTTTCTAGACGCAATGAAACTTTAAATGTTATCACCCAAGACTCCATGACGGTGGACGATGTGGAAAACCTGCTTAAAGAGACAGAACACAATGGGTATCCAGTGGTGGTGTCACGAGAGAATCAATATTTAGTAGGCTTTGTGCTGCGCAGGGATCTTAACTTGGCCATAGGTGAGCCGTCCTAAGCTTCAAGCTTTTTTTCCAATTTTCAATCTCTAATACCATATCATTCTTAGGTAATGCTAAGCGTCTGATCGAAGGCATCAGCAGCAGCTCTATAGTATTATTTACCTCGACCCAGCCCATTCAAAATCTGGGACCCCAGCCTCTGAAACTGAAAAAGATCCTGGACATGGCGCCGATCACAGTGACGGATCAAACGCCAATGGAAACGGTGGTGGATATGTTCCGCAAGCTTGGGCTGCGACAAACATTAGTGACACATAACGGGTAAGTTTTTAGACAGACATGGCTAAGCCAAAGATCTAATCTAAATTCCATTACAGTCGTCTACTCGGGGTGATTACCAAAAAAGATGTGTTGCGCCATGTGAAGCAGATGGATAACGAAGACCCTAATACCGTGCTCTTTAACTGAATTTATCAGCCAATCAGAAGCTGGGCGAGCGCTGCTTCTAGTTATTATTATGCGAACTATCGCAAACAACAATATTTGATATGTGCAAAATGCAGATTGCAATCTAAGCTTAAGTGAAAAGTTAAAAGTGTGGATGTAGAGTGGACTGAAGTGGATTAAAGTGGAATCGCGTGATTAGATCAGTTAGGATCGGACGTTCAAACGTGAGAGATTTAGCAAAATTGTGTGCAGTTCTATTATATATTTATATATCGCATATATCTCGTTAATGTTAATTGTATAATTTATTTTACTCTAGGCAAATGGTTATAAAGGATGTGTATTCATTTATCGCCATTTTGTAATTATGTCATTGTAACACTTTTTGTACACACCACATATTATTTTTATATGTTCACCTCGAGCCTGATTAAGAGTGTACACTATGGAACGATAAATAGTTGATAAATGGAAACTTTTATTTTGTGAATCGTACGTGAAAGACGCCGTTTTACCAAGATCCGAAGAGCAGTCTATAATTTTACGCAATAGTTTCGATATGGATATACGTTTTTTTGCATTTTGTTCAAAATTATACACAGAGAAATTCTTGTTTATAAAATATATAGTCTATATTTACATGTGGTATTTGTTAGAGATCTGAGAAATTTTAAAATAAACTCGTGTATATAGCAACCCTAAGAGAAAATGAAAACGTACATATTAACATAAGCAGTCATGCAAATACAAGCGATTATTTCAAAGCTAAGAAAAGAATCAAAAGTGTTTTTAATATTCGACGTAGAATATCTGAAACTCATCGGCATAGAGTCCTGCAACTAACCAGCGGCTGTAAGATAATTATTATGAGTAATTTTAATTTACCTATTTAATATGTAAATAGTATACCCATTGTCGCTGCAGCGGATAAGGCTTCCTTTGCCGCGTAATCCTCCCTTGACATGGGCGTGAGCTCCGTCACTCACCCTATAGTATTCCAGTGCTCCATCATCGGCTGGGCAGTAGATGACGTTTCCATCTCGACTGCAGGCAATGACGTTTTTAAATGGCAATGGAATCTGCACTATCAACTGGGCCAAGTCCTGTTTAGTATAGGAATATATTTGCCAAAGTCACACAATGAGTTGTTAATGTAATTACCTCATCCACAAGTCGCATATCGTGATAGAAAGCTTGGCCACTGAGATCGCAGCTCAGGACGAACTGATTGCCTCCCACTTCGGTTCGGAGCAGCGTGGAGACCATGAATCGATGTCGTCGTAGTGCTAACAATTGAATCTGCTTTGTGGCGGCTGTTTGACGACCGTTGTTCCAGCAGCGGTATACGCCACCATCGTTAGTGCCCAGTACAAAATCACATGGTCCAAGAGCCACCAAAGCTGTAGGCTCTGAGTTAATCGAGGCGGGAAGGGAGTACCTGGTAGTACAAAACGAGATAAATTATGGAGTACAAAAACTTCTTTCTGTAGTCTGATTAAAACATACTCCCAGTCTAGAGTCATCTGTCTACTCAAATCCCACTGAAGAACGCTGCCATTGGTATAGCAGGCCATTAGGAGCTTTTCACTGGTCCAGTCCAGAGCAACTGCGGCTCCCTGGGAGGACGATACACTGTAGAGCTGTTTTATGTCCACGCTAGTATCGGCACCCCTCGCCTGTTCATACAACCAGATGAAAAGCTCTCCATCCATGGTGGAACCAGCAAACATGTTCTTGTTAAATGGATTGGTGCATAAACTTCGAAGGCAGGATTTCAATGGGAGAGTTTTGGCCTCGTTGTAAATTACAAAGTTTCCATTGGCCATTCTTTGGGGAACGAAAAGCTTTAGCTGCTGATCCACGTGTTCGCACCAGTCATCATGTGGAGCCACCGTTGTGGCCACTAGAACAGGAGCATTATTGGTATGGACACACAGCCAGATGGCCAGACCTTGCGAGTTTTCTACCGCACCCATCGCCAACTTTTGATAGGTGTAAACTTGCAGTTCCTCCTCCAAGCGACATTGGCTCATCGTAAGGTCTTCCATCAGTGGAGTGGGATTCATTAGCTCCCGCTCCACCATTGGACATATTTTGTGTAACCACTTGACCAATGCCCTCTCATCATATTCGACGTCCTTGCTGCTAACTACTCGTTGTTCCGTTTGTGTGGCCACGTGCAGTTTTTCTTGTGTTCCCGTGGTTGCATCTTTGCTAGGAGGCGGCGAATCAGTGCCTGTGCAATTATCCACTAGAGCATACTGTCTTTCCAACGGCTGTGTTGCAGGAAATTCAATCACAGGTGAGCTGTAATGTGATAGTACGTCCATTTTCCACTAGCTTAAAAACCCAACTGTTTTGGTTCTACCACTCGATTATCGGTACCCATGGTAACCATTTAAGGCAACCCTCAGGCCTAATCAAGTAAATACCCCAACTGATGATCGATCATAGTCTGAACTACTCATATGTACTTTTAAATATTTTTTTTAAAAACATCCCAATTCAATTTTACGAAGCCTTAATTTTTTGAAGAACTTACTTTTAAGGTGTATTTATAACAAATTAATTTCTGTATTAGGTTAAAAATAGTTCAAGCTTTTAGTTTATACAATGAGCAAACTAAAAATTATTTTAAAAAAACATTTATGTATTATTAAAGCTGTTTTAAAACCATTTTAGGTGGCAACAATGTTTAAAAAATATAGGTGACAACCAATACAAAATACTCTAATCCAATTTTAGCCCTACATATCAGTAGGCTTATTCATCTGTCAAAAGACTGTCGTCATTATAAGCACAATTAATTTTCAGCAAAGACGTTTAAGAAGCAGAAGAAAAAAAACTAAAAAAAAATGTTGGTGTCATTGGTTAAAAAGGCCACTGGTAAGACTAAACTTATTTTATTAGCTAAGCCTTTTTTATAATAAAAACCAATGGAAGCTTGTGCAAGGATGGGCATGAAGATTGGGCAATTAAATGCAAATCAGGGGGGAGGCTACCTGGGTAATTCTGTGCAGTTTCCCAACCTTGCCCGCTCCCTTCACGCATCCTTGCCGCTTTGGGATGACAAAGACAAGACATTCGATGAATGCGAACCTGAGTTGAAGGACATTACCAAAACGGACCTTGAGATGGTAAAGAAGAAAGATGAACGTAAGTTAAAGGAGAAAGACGAATGTGAGGTTAAGGAGAAGGACGAATGTGAGGTTAAAGAAAAGGACGAATGTGAGGATGAGAAAATGGGCAAAGGAGACAAGGAATTAGAGAGCAAGGGCCGTAAGGGTGTCATCCATGCTGTCATTGGTCCCGTCATCGATGTCTACTTCGAGGAAGAAGTTCCAGAGGTGCTTAATGCTCTGAAAGTGCAGGATGCTCCCATTGATAACCTTGTACTGGAGGTAAGTATAGGGCGTAAGGGGTTTTCAAAATTATTTGTTACTAATACTAAAAAAAATATATATATATGAGCGAGCAATTTTAATGCAGGAAATTAGTAAAACTTTTAATATATATAAACTTACATATCTTACAAGCAACATCATTTTTGGAAGAAATTCTTAGGTCCTATGGGATTTTTATAAATATTACTAATACTAAGATACAAACTATACATATTGCCATAATGTGTAACTGAAGAGTGACTTTTATTCATAATATTAAAAAAAATATATGAAGGAAATTTAAATATATTTATAAATTATTTAAACATATATTTTACAAGAAAAAACATTTAAACATTAATTAATTAAAGGTTTTCCACCACTTGGGCAACAATATCGTCCGCTGCGTAGCCATGGACTCAACCGAGGGACTCAGGCGTGGTCAACCGGTCATCGACACGGGCTATCCAATCCGTGTTGCGGTGGGAAAGTCCGTCCTGGGTCGCATCCTTAATGTAGTGGGCGATCCCATTGACGATCGTGGTGAGATAAAGTCGGAGTTCTATTCATTTATCCACAATGAAGCCCCGGAGCTGAACGATCTAAGCGTAAAGCCGGAGATTCTGGTCACTGGTATTAAGGTGATCGATCTGCTGGCTCCATATGTAAAGGGCGGCAAGATTGGTCTATTTGGAGGCGCCGGAGTGGGCAAGACAGTGCTCATCATGGAACTTATCAACAACATAGCCAAATCCCATGGCGGATATTCTGTATTTGTGGGCGCAGGAGAGCGCACCCGCGAAGGGAATGATCTCTACCACGAGATGATTGAATCAAAGGTTATATCCTTGGAGGATGATACCTCGAAAGTGGTTTTGGTCTTTGGACAGATGAACGAGCCACCAGGCGCACGTTCCCGTGTTGTCCTCACAGGACTGACCATTGCCGAGTATTTCCGCGATGTTGATGGACAGGATGTACTGCTTTTTATTGATAATATTTTCCGTTTCACTCAGGCGGGATCTGAGGTTTCGGCCTTACTAGGACGCATTCCCTCGGCGGTGGGCTATCAGCCGACTCTGGGAACTGACATGGGCACCATGCAGGAACGGATTACTAGCACTCGCAACGGTTCCATCACATCCGTTCAGGCTGTCTACGTGCCTGCCGATGATCTCAGTGACCCCGCTCCGGCGGCTACATTTTCGCATTTAGATGCAACCACCGTACTTTCTCGTCCTATCGCTGAGTTGGGAATTTATCCGGCTGTGGATCCGTTGGATTCCTCGTCCCGCATTCTCGATCCCGATGTTGTGGGCGAAGAGCACTATAATGTGGCCCGAGCGGTTCAGAAAACCTTGCAGGCTTATAAGTCCTTGCAAGACATTATTGCCATCCTGGGAATGGATGAGCTTTCCGAGGATGATAAGCTGACAGTGGCCAGGGCCCGCAAGATGCAGCGCTTCCTCTCGCAGCCATTTCAAGTGGCTGAGATCTTCACTGGACATCCGGGCAAGTTGGTGCCCATCGAAAAGTGCGTGGAGGGTTTCAAGAGGCTGCTAAACGGTGAATACGATGACATCCCGGAGATTGCCTTCTACATGGTCGGGGATGCCGAGGAGGTCCTGGCAAAGGCCACCCAACTGGCCGCCAACATGTCTGGTGAGGCCGAGGGTGGGAAAGAGGAAGAGGCTAAAAAGGATGAAAAGGACAATAAAGAGGCCAAGCCCGAAGAGGGTAAGAAGGAAGAAGAACCCAAGGCTGATGCAAAGAAGGAAGAGAAGAATGACAAGCCAAAGAAAGACAAGTAAACTCGATTTTGTTCTCCAGAAATTGGAGATTTTAGTAAACATTGTATTTTAGTTATTGTTTGCTAAATATTTTTAAGAATTTTACGTTTGTAATTTTGCAAACCAAATTAAAATAAATGAAATATTCCATTATTATAATTCATTTTTTATTGTTTAAAAGAACCTAAATTTATTAACAAATTTCGAAACAAAAACATTTTTTTTAATTTTATTTGGGAAATAAAATTAACTCAACCGGGAACCAATGTCGGGGAACGGAAATTATTTGGATATTTTGTTTTAGAGTTTGTAATAGTATGAATATTAATATTTTAAGTAGAACTACAAATGACAACCGTATATCTTCCGTAAAATGGTTGGTGTTATTGGATTAAATATATGTCGCGTTCCTTTGCTTTTCCAGCATGTCCAAGAATTTTTTTAATTAAATAACTGCGAACTTACGATCCACATGTTTTGTGGTGTAAACGGTGCTTACATCCCACCTAATCATATGTTTTCCAAATAGCCGGTTAGCTGTTGTTACGTTTAATCTCTTCCTCATACTGATCATCAAAATGCTTGGGATTTTACAATTTCGCCTTGGAAATCGCTTATACTCTGTGAAAGCGGTCAAAAAAGACGCCAAAAAATACACAGACACAATCAACCTACCAAAGACCAAGTTTCCCAACCGTCTGACTGCAGCAAAACGCGAAGAACAGGAGCGTTTGGTTTTAGAGGCAAGTTCTTGCGTATGTGAAGTAACCAAACTTTTAATTGAACATAACATATTTCAGAAGAAAATCTCTTTTTCATATGAGTACCAGGAGCAGCAATTGGCGGATAAGGGACAGCCAACTTTTGTCCTTCATGATGGACCACCGTATGCCAATGGACAACTCCACATGGGTCATGCTGTAAACAAGATTCTAAAAGATATTACCGTACGCCAGCATGTGGCACATGGTCAGCAGGTCAATTACATTCCTGGGTGGGACTGTCATGGCTTGCCCATCGAACTAAAAGCCACTAGTACTGCTCAGGGTCAGAATGCTCTGGAAATCCGGCAGAAATGTGAGTTATCTTTCCTAATTCCTAATTCCTAATAAGGACAAAATTTCTTTCAGCTCGCTCCTTTGCTTTGGAGGCCATACAATCCCAGAAGGATGAGTTTAGCAGCTGGGGAATACTGGCCAACTGGCGAAAGGATGAAATATATATGACTTTCCAGCCGGAGTTTATAGCAAACCAATTGAAAATGTTCCACAATCTTTATGAAAGAGAACTGGTCTATCGCGATTTGAAACCGGTCTACTGGTCACCTTCATCCAGGTGAGTTTGGGAAACTCTTAAAAAATGATATAATGTTATATATCATTAGGACAGCCCTGGCTGAGGCGGAACTGGAATATGACCACAATCACATAAGTCCTTCAGTATATTTGAGGTTTGCCCTTAATCCAAATGACTTCGATATAGAAGATAAGCAGATATATGCCCTCGTATGGACCACAACACCTTGGACATTACCGAGTAATCAAGCAATTTGCTACAACTCCTCATTGGATTATGTATTAGTCAGATTGTCTAATCGTAGCCCAGATGAGCTATATCTCATAGGCTCAGCACTTTTGGAAGACTTTGAGGCCACTACACAGATCAAGTGTGAGCTAATCCAAAATGTGAGTTGTAAATCCCTGAGCAAGCAAAGCTACAAACATCCAATTGACACAGAACAATCGAGTCTGCCCTTTTTTGATGCTAGTCACGTGCAGGATAGCAAGGGCACAGGCTTGGTGCACACAGCTCCTGCCCATGGACCAGAAGATTTTCTAGTAAGCTTGACTAAGAAAATACCCGTAAAATGCTTCGTAAATGATGAGGGCATTTATACAAAGGAAGCTCCTGATTTTCTACGCGGATATTCGGTGTTGGAACAGGGCAATCCTTTAGTTCTTGAACGAATAGCAAACGATATAGTGCACTCCTCCAAGCTTGAACATTCCTATCCGATAGATTGGCGCACAAAGCAGCCGGTGATAATCCGTGCCAGCGAACAGTGGTTTATCAATACGGAGAAACTGAAGGCACCAGCTGCTAATGCCTTAGAGCTAGTGGAGATCTATCCCAGAACCAATGCCGAAGCCAGTAAGAAGGCATTGCTCACTCAGCTTCAGAAGAGACCATATTGGTGCATCTCCAGACAGAGGGCGTGGGGTGTTCCCATACCGGTTCTCTACAGTCGGGAGAGTGGAAAAGTGGTACTTAATTCCACTCTCATAGAACACTTTTGCAACCTATTGCGCCAGGAGGGATCAATAGACTTTTGGTGGGCCAATTCGGTTGAGGAACTTGTACCCGCTCAAATATTAAGTGAACTTGGATATAAAGCCGAAGATCTCGTTAAGGGTAGTGACATATTAGACATTTGGTTCGACTCTGGCAGCACATGGTCTGCTGTACTGAAGAACGATAAGGTAGCCGATCTGTATCTGGAGGGCTACGACCAATTCACCGGATGGTTTCAGTCTTCCCTGCTAATGAGTATTGCCGCCCGAGGATGTGCCCCCTACAAGTAAGTAAAGATCTGGAAAAACGTAATGAAAAATGTGGAATTATTAATCTTTTTAAGGGCGCTCTTTGTTCATGGATTTACCGTGGATGAGAAAGGCTATAAGATGTCCAAATCCCTAGGAAATGTCATCTCCCCTAAGCAGGTAACCAAAAAATACGGGACCGATGCTCTGCGTTGGTGGGTGGCCTCCCATGGAACCCAACACATGTCCATTACGGTCAGCGATAAAATGCTGCAGCAGGCAGCTGAGAGTCTTAGCAAGGTCCGTGGAACCCTGCGATATCTAAAAGGTGTCATTGGCGATAAACATTCGAAGGTGATAATTACAAATCCCGATTCAAGCTACTTAAACCGCTACTTGCTAAGTCAGTTGGTTGATTTTGAATCAGAGGTAAGATGATAAGACTTGTGTTTGTTCAATAAATAATTTTCATGATTTTAGGTAGAGAAGCTTTACGTTGCCTACGAGTATAATCGCGTAGTGGCCTGTGTCCAAAACTTTCTGGCCAATCAGGTGTCTGCCATCTATGTGCATCTTATCAAAGATCGGTTGTATTGCGGAGACGATCAAGAACTTCTTGCTATTCGTCAGACACTCACCCACTGCTACCAACAACTTTGCAAATGTTTATGGCCCATTGTTCCCTTTTTAGTAGAAGAAAGCTGGAGCTATTACGATACCACAGGCGCAGCCTTCCATGAGCAGAGTGTCAGAGCTAATCCAGAATGGCAGGACAAAAGAGCAACTGAGGTGGTTAACGCGGCGATAGATGTGAAACGTCTTATCAACCAGCAGGCTGGTGAGGTGAACACCTGGCACTTAGATGTGACTATCAAAGGAAAAAGAGGAAGCCAGCTGGATTTGCTACACGAACTACAGAGCACTCTTGGAGGAACTGTGAGAAATTCCGAACTGTGTGAGATACTCCAAGTGGGATCGGTTACTCTTTTAGAATCAAATAGTCCCGACTTGGAAATAACCCTAAATACAATTCATACATCGCTGTGTCCACGCTGTCGTCGCTACAGTCTAGAGAAAGAAAACGAGCAGGAAACCTGCCAACGATGCTCTAACGTAATGAATACTAAGAAATAAAATTTAAGATTTGTTGTTTTTTAGTTTTAAGGAATACATTTGTGTTTTTAAAAACTCTGTAAGCACTTCATGATGGTGTCCCTCAGCTTGAGACGAGTGGTTGGCTTTCCGCCACAGATTATATGCGTCTCGTTGTCCTCAAACTTAATCACTGTATCCTCATTGACAAGGTTGAGTGTCAGAGCACCGCCAGTGCGGTCTAACTTGACATTAGAGAACCCATCTTGTGTCAGTCGCTTCATCACAGCCTCCACATCGATGCTGCCATACTCATATTTTATGTTTTTGAGCACTTCCTCCTTTGTAGGAGCGGTGTTATTTGAGTTGGTCTCTTCTTTGATACTATCCGCACATGGCTGGATGCAATGGACCTTGTCCTTCACCTGCAGAACGCCCGTCAGTGTAGAGAAAGTCACGCCGGCAGCCACCTCTCGGGGCGATATCTTTTGGGCTAGCTCCGAGGTTATGTAAATACGATCCAGCTTCCGTTTCAACGGCAAACGTATGATCTCACCGCACTTGAACGTTATTATCTTTTTATCTGGCTGTTCTATGAACAGATTTGGAGCCGACGGATGTGGCTTTGTGTAAGCTTCAGGGATGACCAGCACGTTTGGCTTCAACTCCTTGATCAGCTTGTTGGCCTGCTGATAATTCAAGGATGTGTCGATGGGACAGTAGAATGCCTTCATGGCCAGCGGTTGGAACGGCGCTAATACTTGAAGATACGGAAAGTCTGGTTCTGTAAATATGATGGAGTTATTGGGATTATTACCCCACATCTCGATGAAATGCACGGCGTCACCGAAACGCAGACTTGGATGTCCACAGAAGACAACGCAGGGCTGTAAGGTACGGTATTTAGTTTAAATAAATTTATTCTGCAAATACATTTCTTAATAGAAACTTACCTGCCGGAAATCCTTGCTGAAGCCCTCAGAGAACACATGATTATAGTGCTTTAATTTGTTGTTGCGAAGGTAGAAGGCATGTGGGAAAGGATCGTCTGGAAGATAGACTTTATTTTGCTTGGCCGAACTGAGCCACTCAGCTAGGATGTTGGAGTAGGCTAATGAGCTATCTGCTACTGGTGAAATGAAGAACATGGGCACGTTGTTTAAACCGGCGTTTTCCAGATTCTGTGTGAGGCACTCAAAGAGGTCGTATACCACACCAGAGGGATAGCAGGGAATCAAAGCGGATCCATTATTTCGGATCGTCAATGCAACATTCATGCAAAGCTCTCCCAGCTTGGTGTCTGGATTGACCGTCGGAGCCTGTGTCAGTCCTGTCATGATGAGAACATCAGCGTGCTTCAACGCCGACTGATTAATTGGCCGCGGATGCGTGGTTAAAGTGGAGGAACCACTGACGTAGCAAATCTTCTCGTGGGCAGTGCTCAGTACCCAATTGCTTGAGCCCAAACAGTAGCCAGAACTCACAGGAGTGGCGATGAACGCGCCTAGAATGTCCAGCTTCTCATCGTAGCCCATGATGGTCACCTTGGAGAGACTGCCCTGGACATCTTTGAGGCTGAAAATAGTCCGCCACTTCTTAGCCCGAAATGCTTCGCTTAAAGGACTGGGCAGCAGATGGAGCTTCTCCTTCCACAGGCGTGCGGTGCAGGCTTTGGGAGAAACTTCGATGTAATCCACCAGCTCCTCCAAGAAGAACCTGCCAATTTGCAAAGTTGGCTCCGTGGCATAGACTTTGCCCTTGAATCCCGTGTTCTCGGTAATATACGGTAAAGCCAGCATATTAAGATAATTCGAGATAAGTATCACATCCACCTCGCTAAAGTCCAGCATTTTATCCATGGGCAAATTAAACTCCGGCGTGGAATCCACGAACACTCGGCCGCAGCAATCCTTCAGCTCGCCGTCCATCTGGGGATCGTGATCCCGGCTGGGAACAAAGTTGGGCAGATTGGACCATTTCAAAGACTGCACGAAAGGCAGCGGCAGGAAATTTAAAACTGTCTGCTCCGTCAGACCGCAGTCCAGCATTATCCTCAGGCCCTTGAAGGTAATGATGTAACATGGCTTTGCCAAATCGCCACTGAGACAATACTGCAAATAGTAGTGTCACATCCGCTGATAAAGGTGTCTTTTTAACGGCCAGATGACTTACCAAACGCATATTTAGAAACCGCCAATGGCAATGACAGCGCTTTTGATTAAACGCGCAACTTTGTTTATATTTTAGACCAGGAATGGAGAGCAACTTGTTTTCAAATGATTCACTTTTGAACCGGAACTAGTAGTTACAGATAAATTCGTAAACATAAGAATAACAAAGCTTTGTTAATTTCTGCTTATAAGCTAATCCTTTAAATTAATAATATTGGCCTTTAAGCTGAATATGCTACATTTATTTAATTCCAGATTAGTCAAAGTAAATTTTTAGTTTCTACTTCTGAGTCCTCATATCGTTTTCCATCCCTGGCCATTTCAATTGCGTTCTGATTTTTCTCCCGGCTTAAAAATGTCGGAATTTCGTGTAATACAATGCTTGAAATGCAAAATGTACCAGGTGAAAGAACGCATAACATGAATAAAATTCTCGTATTTAGTAAATACTTTTCCAATTATGCAGGTGGATTTTGTAAAGAAAACAAAAAAATGGCAGTGTAAAATTTGCCGGGAAAGGCAAGATTTTCTTAAAGAATTCTTTCGGGGTTCATCAGCCGAATGCCGAAATCAGGTGCAGCAAATGAATTTGGTGCGTGGAATAAGAGAGGAAAGGCGAATGGAAGATCTATTTATCACAGCGCGAGAAAAATTGGAGCATAGCAAGGAAAACTGCGAAAAACAGGAAAACACATTACCTAAGAAGGAAACAAATAAATGGGCCAGTTATGTGGATGAAACCACTAAAACAACTCCACAATCTCTGGGAATCGACAATAAGGAACTGCACGAAGGGCTCCTGATCAACTCGAATAAAAGAGTATCAAAACGCTATTTTAAAATTAAGCCAAAAGAGTGCAAAAAACTGTGCTCTGAATCAAAATGGAATGGTTTTTTGTAAAGATCTACATATGCACATATTAAAAAAATATTCCGAATATATCATATGTTTAGACGACAAATCCGTTTATAAAAAAAAATAATTTATTTATATTTATTTATATATTATATGATATTCAATTGGAATTGAATGCCAATTTAAATACCCAAATTTGTAATTTTTAAAATTAATCAATGTTATATACGTCGTTAAAAGTATGAGTTTTCAGACGAATTAAAATCTTTTAATAATTCAAAAATTTGATGATCAGGCCAATAAACCCTTTTTTATTTTTATAAAAATAATTTGATCGTTAAAGTTCTTTTATACGTTTTATTAAAATCCGCTTCGTTTTGGTAGTTTTATGTGTTTAAATCAAGGGAGGACCAAATGTTCACATATCTAAACTGAATACATTGTCATCCGTTGCACTAATGCTAGAAAAATACAAGTTGTATAGTCCGCTAATTATTGTAAGTTAAAGTTTGTGTATAGGGGGTTTACTAATAACCAATCGGGCAACATGTTGGACATGCATAGCTCCTTATGCCCCAATTGGTTTAAATACTCGTTTAGAGATAAGTGTGGGTTATAGTTAAGTGGCGCTTGGACAAGCGTTTATCTTGAGAGAAATTGTAATATTAGTAGCCGACTACGTGTATATAAACTATTTCCGCAGCTTAAGTGCTGCCCCCAGTGCCACCGGCGCCCTCCTTCTTGGCCACCTTTTCATCGGAGCCTGTCTCGTCGATGTCATTGGACTCTGTCTCCCCGCCGGGGGTACCACCCGCCTTTCCCGACGACCTGCGTCGCTTGCGGTTGACCCGCCACGGGCGCATTGGAAATTTCATGGCCGGAAGGGGCTCCATGCCGAGCACCTTGTAGATCTGGCGGAAGGCAATGTACCGCAGGAACAGCTGTGCCGACACAGTGAGATCCTCGCGTTCCTGTTTCGTCAATTCGAGTAGAGCGTCGGTAGGGTCTTTTTCGCATGGATCCAGCAGACCAGGTCCGTTGATCAAAAAGCCCGAAGATAAAGCCTCCATGATGCGTCGCATACAGTCCCCAGGCGAAATGGGGAAACCAGCCGACGAGATCACCTTCTCTACGAGGAGCTCCAAGGACCATTGAGGCAATGCCTGCCAGGAGGCCACGCGCTGGCACAGATCTCTGAGGATGCGAATCACCATAACGCATGACTGCAGTCCTGTAGCGCGAGCCTGGAACCACTTGGCATGTCGCAAGTCAGCCAAAGCCTGCAAATAATATTAATTTTTAGTTGTACCTTTTTGAAAAAATGTGAAAATGAGTTTATCATTATGTAATTATGGCTACTTACACGAAGGCACGGCTCACGAGCCAAGAATTCAGCATCGCCTTCGCCATCCTCGCTGGTGGAAACCTCTGCTGGATTGGTATCGCGCAGCAAAGGCGAAGTGAGGGTTATCTTAACCGAGACAGCCTCATCCAGTACAATAAGGGCAGCCTCTTCAGCGTTTACCTCTACACGATAATTTACCGGAATTTCGCCTGAAATCGAGAAAGCAAAGAAAGAATTTTTCACACGGGCGTCTTAAAAGGAGGATCAAAAAAATTGAAATACTAGATCGACTTGGAAAAAGAGACAAACATTGTGGGTGAAATAAAATTCCAGTGTAGGCCCGAAAAATGCACGTATGTATATACATTGTAAAATAGTGATTAGCAACAATTGTATTGTTCAAATGGGGACTTGATGCACGGTATGAATAGCACGAATAATGTTTGTTTCTTCCCACGTATCCTCGTATTCGCTCGGTTCCCAGCAAACAGGAGATTCGTTCGACTTGCGTGCTGGGATCGGTATCTCCGTTTGGGGTCTCGTAAACGGAATTGCAAGCTCGAGAATCGGACTCGGCGTCATCCACCCGTTGCAATTCCACTTAGAGCGCGCACTTCTGTATTTTATTGAATTTCGACTTGAATTATTTAATGGAATTATCTTTTTTCTTTGTTTGTTGGTTAGTTATTTGCATTAAAATATTGAACGAAATTTATGGCTGCGGTAAACGTTGAGCAGACGTCTCGTTCAGTATTCTCCATATTCACCGTGCGCAACGCAAATTTCGGTCTCAATTTTTTTTTGCATTTATATATATAGATAGATATATATATTTTATATATTGGACAATCAAGCTTGATACACACAATTCGGCCGCTTGGACATATATATGTATACGAGATTATTGAGTATAAATATATTTGCTTGGTTTCGAGTGAGAGATGAGGCGCCACATCGGCGCTGCAATTTTGGCTCAAGCACTTGCATTTGCATATGGCAATCGCGTCTCGTGTGTGGATCAACCGCATTGCTTCTTGGCGTGTTGTTGTGTTGTTCAACTTCTTGGCCAGGCCATCAAAGGACTTTATTTACACAAAGTTTAATTCGAGGGAATTTCGAATGGATTGCGCGCAAACTTTGTATAAATATATTCCTTTGGTTCAAATTTCAGTTGGTTAAGAGTTTTGATTGTTTCATCGAGGACACCACACCACATCAGACTGCAGGAGGCTGGACTTGTGGCACCGAGTCCGCGCTTGTTACCGTGACGATCCGCTGGCGGTGATTGGATTGGAGTGGAGCGGAGCAGCAGCAGCCGATCGGGAGGAGGAGCAACCTGGGAGGGCTGAGCTACAGCTACAGCTGGCTAACTGAACGACACACTCTAGACTCTAGACTCACAGAGCTTCTAGGCTAAGGCTCGAGGCTCGAAACTTATCCTGCAGAGAGAGAAGCTGAAAACGGCAAATACGTTTTTATTCGCAATTAGTTGCTATGTTGGCTGGGGCGTTGGGCGCGGTTTGGCTGGCGTGGCAATCTATATCCACCGCAACAACAGGGCTCAACTCAAGTTGTCCTAGTTTCTATGTACAATAATTTTATTTAATTAAATTTGATTTATTTTGCTGACTTTTTCCACACAAATTGCCCGTCGAATGTGAACGTAATGAATAGCGAATGTGAACGGATCGTGACTTGCGTTCATCTTGCATCTTCAGCGCTCCGAAATTCGTTCTTTTTTTTTTTTGTTTTTTAACGAGTTTTATTTAACTATCCGCTTCCAATTTGGCCAAATTCACCTGCACTGGTCAGTGTGAAATTGGCCAAGCTAAGAACGTGTTCATTTATTTTTGTTTTGATCATGATTCAGTGATGCTTTTAGCCGCATATATCACTCAAGCCATTTCTCTGGAAAAAGTTTTCATCTGTTCCTCTCAATAGGACAACCGAAATATCATTTAAGAATAGTGCTATGCAATAACTACTATGACAGCCGGTTAAACACACTTACCTGCCACCTCCTTGAGTTTGTCGGGCAGTACATTGGCCACGCGCTGCAACAGACCAGCCGTTGGCTTCTCCGCACAAAGGACGACCAGCTCGACGGCATTATCACCATGAAGTAGCAGCCCCTTGGCCAGGTAGCCCACACGCATAACTCCCTTGAGAATTCGAACTACGTTGCCACCATTGTCGGCATCCTTGTGGAACGAAAATATCTGGTTGTCACGTCCATCTTTTTCCGATGGCTTGTCGGTTTTATCCTTCTTATTAGCCGCTCCAGCATCGTTGGGCTGTTCGGCCAAGGCATCGGAGACCAATTTCAGAGCCCGCTCTGTGTGCGAGACAATCCGCTGAATGGTCTGTAGTTCCTCCTCTTTGGGATAGATCTCAGCATGACGAGCAATGGCATGTCGATCATCGGTGCTCTCCGGGCGGCGCACATTTCCACCGGGCATCATGCCAAAGTGCGGTGGCGGTCCATTTCCCATTCGACCAAAACGCTGGGCACCTGCAAAAATAATTTGAAAAATATTTGTGCTCAGAATAATCAACCATGATCCCATTTTATAGTCCAATTGCTATTAGGTATCTGGAATCAGCTGCAATAATACTTTCATAACAGATTTCATTATAGGTATAGGGCGTTTAAAAGTTTAACTGGATTTCATTTAGATGTACCTCCTTGTTATTATCTCTCAATTTGTGTGCACTTATTTCATTAATTATTTATGCTGCTTTTTAATTTTCTTCTTTTAAATTAACTTTTATATTACGCTTAGAATCCTGCAGTAGTGTTACGTAATTGAACGTGCTTGTGCCTAATAAATACTTGTGTTCACAAAGGGGTGGTTTTAAACTGGTGCACTGACCAACCCCAACATTGTGCATGAACTCACCTCCAAAGCTCCGCGACATCCAGTTGTTGTAGTCATACTCCTCGTTATACTGACGGTTGCGTTGCTCCTCCCAATAATTTCCTTCGTGATCTTCGCCGCCGCGATGAGAGGACATCATGGCCCGGTTTGCACGGGCCTCGGCCAAACGACGCTGGCGAGGAGTGGGCTTGAAATCTACTACCAGATCGGGCTGCACCTTGCGCTTGTACTGCAAGCGATGACGGCGGCCCTTCATGTGCATTTCTTTGGCATTGGGGTCGTTAAATTTGCAGTCGCATAGCTTGCAGTTGAAACTTAGTATCTTGCCCTCCTCGTCCTTGACCTCTTCGATATACTCGCCGCCAACCGGCTTTATGTTGTCCGTATTCTCTCCCAGCGAATCGTCCAGATTATCATCAAGATCTCCAGCTGCATCGCTCTCGGTCGCGCTGCCTTCGGTCTTGTTGGCACCAGCAGCTCCTGCAGATCCACCAGCGCCAGCAGCAGCGGGCACAAAATTAATCTTGCCCATCTTTTTGGGCTCCTCCGAGGGTATTGGTTTACCCAGCTTCTGATGCAGTTTCACAACTTTCTGATGCTTAGCTCCGCGCACATGGGCGGCATATGCATCCGTGCCGGTGCAGGTCACATCGCACAGCTCGCAGTGGTAGTTGTTTCCACGATTCTGTGTGGTGCTGGTGGCACTCGCGGACATCTTTAGTGAAGCCTCGCGTTTCTTATGCTTCTGTCCCTCAAGATGCTCACGATAGGTCTGAGGTCCGGCACAAGAGATCTTGCACACCTCGCAGTAGTGCAGCTGCTGCGGGCGTGGCGGTGCCTTGGGACGCATACCCCTTAAAGCTGGAGCCCCCGGAATGGCGGGTCCCATTTTACGCTGGTACCAGTTATTGGCACCACCATTTGGCTTTTGGTTTGGATTGCCCTGATGTTGCTGGGCAACATACATGCTGGCAGCATTGTAAAGGGCCGTATCGTAGCCGCTGTAATTGTTTCCTGCCGGAGGAGCCGAGCTGGGAGGTTTGGGACCACCATTCGATTTATCCATCTTGCCCTTAACCTGATTCTTGACTGGCGGAGCCGAGTAGTGCGTCTTACTGACCGAAGCTGTCGAACCGGAGGCGTTGTAGCTGGCTGACGATTGCTGATAGAATGTTTTGGTGGCATCGTACGATTGCATGGCACTCCGGTAGTCTCCGTAGCCACCGTAACCCCCCGCCCCTGGGCCCGAGGAGGCGCCCGCGCCCGCTCCGGCTGCTCCGCCGTAACCACCCTGTCCGGCAGCTACAGCAGCGTTTTGATAGGCGGCCGCATTCGCGTAGGTGGCATTGGTTACCGCCGGGTACGATACCTGGCCCGTATTGTACTGGGTGCCGCCGTAGTTGAACCCGGCGTAGTTGTTGTTGGCCATTGTCGTCGTCGGTGTGCTGCAATTACGAAAATCGAATTTGTTTGACAATCTGTTTGCGGTTTACCATTTGCATTTGCATTTTTGTTCTCCCCCACCACTTAGCGCTCCACTTACATTAGCTATAGACCGACTGTCAATATTTATGCGACTTCGAATGCGGATTTATTCGGGAATTTATATGTGCTTTCCGCGTAATAGCCTGTTTATAGCTGTAAAGGCAAAGTGGTCTTAGTCACGTCATGTTCAAAAGGAGCACCCCCTCCATTTTCCCGTCAATTTTTCTTTTGCTTTTCTATATCGATTTTTACCCTTCCACCTTGAACGCACTTTTCCCGTGCTTGGTCAACATGCATGTAAGCACGCGCGCTTAACCCGTTTCCAATGGCTCTTTTGGACCAAGTTGCACATGCTTAAAATACGGTTATTGTAATTTTAATTACCTCAATTCAGTCAAATGAAAATTTCCTTCTCTTCTATATGCGCCGGTAGAAACAATGTTACCAGACACTGTAACGACTGTAAAACCAAATTTTGTCGGCCAACCCTGAAACTTCACTAAATGTCTACTTTTTACACGAGATGAGCTAGAAGATCCTGAAAGGTTATCTCTTAAATTAACATGTTGTATATTTGTATTTTTGTTTTTATTCTTAAAATCGTACAGCACCTGAAGCTTTTCCGCGAACCTATACCTTGGATATATAATGAAGGTGCCAGAATTATTATCCATATATATTAAAACAAATATAATAAAAATCCAAAAAAAAAGTTTTTTTTTGTATTTGATAACCGCCAAATCAAAACAGGAGATATAATTTTACTAGTGCATATCGATAGTTTGTTTATATGATCCAGCTGTTAATATTGAAGAAATTTAATGCAATACATCGATAGTTTGTAATATCGGAAACCTAATTCAAAGTCACCGTTAATATTTTTAGTATATTTCTCGGTGTAACGCGTATAGGTCGGCCATATTCCTGATCCTCTTCAGAACGGTCACACTGCACACACACTCGTCCGAACCTCGGCGGTCCGTAAACAATATTTACTCGGTTTTCGGCAAAATCGCCAGAGAAACGCAACGGGAAATCGTTTAAAATGCGACCCAGTGCACCAAGTTTGAACGCAAAATGAATTGAAGTGAGTGCATAGGCCGAAGGCCCTTGAAAATTGCCCCCGACATATGCAGGCTGTACAAAACTGATACTGAAACACACACATACAGAAGAACATACACGGACGTGGTTTATGCCACCACCCGCTGGCCGCTAAAGTTGAAATTACTAATACTACGGTTGTCACGATGCTCCATATTGCCACTGGAGGCATGCAGTAGTCAAGTTTTTTTTTTGCTTAAATATTTTTCAGTGCCTAAGAAAATATTAACATTTTCAAGTAAAAAAAAATACTGGATATGGAGTTTCACTTTTTAGTTTAACTTTTTAAATTGCTGTATTAGCAAAAACTACGAACTAGTCGCCTGCATAAACGTTTAGTATTGCCAGATCATTGGTTACGTGTTTTTGCCCGCCATCTGGCAACACCTACATCCCTCGATTTTCGCTTTGCACGCGCATTCGTGAAAATGGCGGCGTTCTGGCACCGTCGCTGCCAAATTTTTTGTACATCAAAATAATCAAAATAAAGCATTCTTCCAGTGCTCAACAATCAGTCCGTGCGAGCGCGCGCGTGTGTGTGTGTGCGCAGGAAAAACCGCCGATCGAAAAAGTGTATAAAGGGGATAGAGAAGCAAACAAAAGGCAGCGAATTAGCAAGATAACACACACGCGACGACGGATGCGCCAGGAGAAAGGCGAAGGCGAGTGCGAGTGAGCCAGCGCAGCAGCACCAAGTCAGCGGAGCACCCGCTTGGCCAAGGTGAATTCTATTACCTGTGAGCCGAATCCAGGTGTTTCACGTCCAACACCTGGTTTATGGCTTATGTTTATCGGTTGTCATCAGGTAACCGGCGGACAGGTAGCAACAGCTCCTTCATCCGCCTACCTGGTTATCCACCACCCTCTCGACTCGATTATCGTATAAATACTTAAAGTGTCATCCCTTGCCTTGCAGTTCACTTCTGGAGCGCAAAGCATGCATAGACACCAACATTACCACAGGATGTGTGCAACTAGTTGATCGGAACAGGATCACTCGCCCACACCACACAGAAGTTAAAAGAACACACTCGCCAAAAACATAAACAAAACACTACATACAGCACGATGAACACCAGCCAGACAGCTGCCGGCAACCGCATCACGTTCACCAGCCAGCCCCTTCCCAATGGCACCATCAACATAGCCGGCAATCCCGGCGCCGTTATATCAACGGCCCAGTTGCCTAATACCACCACCATCAAGACCATCCAGGCGGGGATCGGTGGTCAGCATCAAGGACTGCAGCAAGTTCATCATGTACAGCAGCAGCAGGCGCAACAGCAACAGCAGACGCAATCCGTAGGTGCCACCCAAACACAAACCCTAGTTATTAAATCCAACCACCATGCTGTAACCCTGCCGGCGGGTCTAGTCTCAAGTGCACCAGCAGGAATCGTAACCATGACCAAGACCATCAATCAGGTATCCACATTAAAGCTAAACCCACTTCGGGCGCTAGGCGATCGCAAGTAGGGCGTATCACTCGTCCAATTCTGATCCTCATCCGAACATTCCTTAACTCCTCGCTCGAATCGGATAGTAGTGACCGCACACAATTTGGTTGTATCCTTTATTTTTTTACGCTTTCATTTATGGCTATCTCTGCTGTTTAAAAATCCCATATCCTTACCCAAATGGGGTGAAGCCCAAGCTTGATCATCAATCTCCCAATTTCAAAAACATTCTTATGTCAATACACATCCTCCCTAATACTTGATAATATCCTTGAAGTCTGAAATAACTTATACAGATTAGGTTCAAATTGAATTACCTATAATTTATTTTGAAAAATTCAAATGCTATTCAAAAAATAATAGTTCAAATATTATTTTGTGTATTATAAGAGCAACATCCTTATTTCCTAATTCCTAATCAAATCCTGTAAAACCATATTTTTTACGCAAGCACCAGACCAAATCTTAGCTTATTTTATAGAATAAAAACCAAACCATTATATTTGTAGAACTATTGCTTTTAATACTCGCTTCATAGAAAACAACTAGTAGATCACACACGATTTAAAATTTGGTCAGCACAACAAGAATCGGTTAAACAACTTAAGTTCACATTTTTTGGGGTCTTCCAAAGCGCGTTTAACGCCAACTGCTGCATGTTATACGCCAACTTAGAATCCCCCAACCCCTCTCATTACTTTCTCTGTTCCAAATAGACTTTGAATTGTATGATGAGATAAGCTAACGATCGATTGATTTACTAATGACAATCTTATGTATTTCTCAGGCCGGTCAGCCGATGCTAAACTCAATGCTGCCAGCGGGCGTGGTGGTGGGCATGCGTCACCAGGCGCCATCGCAGCAACAGCAGAAAAATGTGCCCACCAACCCGCTCAGTCGTGTGGTGATCAACTCCCACATGGCGGGCGTGAGACCACAGAGTCCATCGGTAAGTGTAAACGATATTTGGAAGCTATTACTATGGTTGTTGTGGTGGGTTCTTCTCTACTAACTCACAGAGCTCCTTAACCCAACCACACTTCTCACAAATGCGCATGTGCACAGTTCACCATTCACGTACACCATACACACCATGGTCCAGCAGATGAAAACCGAGTATCTCTGTCTT
Organism: Drosophila eugracilis; assembly: GCF_018153835.1. Taxonomy (NCBI): domain Eukaryota; kingdom Metazoa; phylum Arthropoda; class Insecta; order Diptera; family Drosophilidae; genus Drosophila; species Drosophila eugracilis. The sequence continues at coordinate 5,472,733 of NW_024573038.1, read as the reverse complement.
CTCTCTCTACTTTTAGATAACTTTAAGCTCACTTAACACGGGTCAGACCCCTGCATTGCTGGTCAAGACGGATAACGGATTCCAGCTGTTGCGCGTGGGCACGACGACGGGTCCGCCGACGGTTACACAGACCATAACCAACACCAGCAATAACAGCAACACGACAAGCACCACAAACCATCCCACAACCACACAGATCCGTCTGCAAACTGTGCCGGCTGCAGCTGTAAGTAGATACCAACAACAACAACAACATCAGCAGCAACAGCAACAACAACAACAGCAATCGCAACAGCAGCAACAGGCAACCAGCACTACCGCCAGCACTAGCATTGCACTGCGCAAAACGATTGTCCGTACTTCATCCACAGTCCCATCCAGCAATAATAATAATAATAGTAATATCAATGCCACCACCACCACCAACACCACCACCACTACCAACAACAACAACAAACCCGCTACTAACCAGCAACAGCAGCAACAGAAGCTCCAACAGCAGCAACATCTCAAGGCCCAGCAGCAACATAAACAGCAACAGGCATCCGCTGCGGCTGCTGCTGCAGCAGCTGCCGCCAATGTGGCAGCCACCATAAAGATCAAGCAAAACGTAAAGAGAAGCCAGCAGGATATACTCCTTTTTTTGCTCTTCTCTCCTCTGTTCTCCTTTGTCTGTTATGCATTTGGATTTGACCTTATTTATATATATATAACTATGCCTACGCTTCAGTTCCGTTTGGTTCGTCACATTCGAACACTTCATTTTGATTTATCCAGAATACTCTCATATTGATTGATTGCATATATAATATATATATATGCAAATGTACTGCATGCTGCGTTGTGTAACTGTCTGTATTTTCGATATTCCTTATTTCGATTCGATTTAGTTATATTTGCTGTCCACGAGTTGCTGTTCCAGGCCAGGTATCGGGTTGCCCCGGGCTAACCAACGATGTGTGCTGGGCTGTTGTATTATTCCTGAGAAACCCCTTCTTAAATAATATATTCCTAATCAAAATCCAGTGTATTATAACGCAGTAAACCGAGGCTTACTTAATAAACTCTAAGAGTTCCATCATTATCCGATCCAATTTTGCGAAATACTTTTTGGTCGCTATTAATATCTGAATTTCGTAAAAGGCCTAGTTCGATTGTATTAAGAATATATTTTTTAACAGAAATTTATCTTGGCTTTTAAATATACAAATTTAACTAAAAGTAACTGCTTAAATGGTAAATTAACTAATTGATTCAGTACAAAGTTTTTTTTTTTTAATTAAATCAACTTTGCTTCTTAGGGCATTTTACAAAAACTTTTCCAATTCATCTCATTATCCATGCCCCAACCATAGCCCTGCCCCCTGCACACATATTTGGAGACCAGGACCCTTAAACCCTCCCATCCTGAAAAAAAGAACCATCATCATCTTTATTCTGCTATACAATATTTTTAATAATTAATTCTAACGCTTTTTGGTCTTAATTTTGCACTACTATATATGATAATATTTTATTTAAACGTATCTATAACTAATTTATTATCTTCCGCTGCAGTCTATGACCAACACGACAGCAACCAGCAACATTATTGTCAATTCGGTGGCCAGCAGCTATGCGAACTCATCGCAGCCGCCGCATCTGACGCAATTGAATGCGCAGGCGCCGCACCTGCCACAGATTACGCAGATCCAAACGATACCGGCCCAGCAGTCTCAGCAACAAGCGAACAATGTAAGCTCCGGGGGAGGAGTGGCGACGGCTGTGAGCAGTACGACGGCAGCGACGACGACGCAGCAGGGCAATACCAAAGAAAAGTGTCGCAAGTTTCTAGCCAATTTAATCGAATTGTCGACACGGGAACCGAAACCGGTGGAAAAGAATGTGCGCACCCTCATCCAGGAGCTCGTCAATGCGAATGTGGAGCCCGAGGAGTTTTGTGACCGCCTGGAGCGCTTGCTCAACGCCAGCCCGCAGCCGTGTCTGATTGGATTCCTCAAAAAGAGTTTGCCCCTGCTTAGGCAAGCTCTCTATACCAAGGAGCTTGTAATTGAAGGCATCAAACCGCCACCACAGCACGTTCTCGGCCTGGCCGGACTCTCTCAACAGCTGCCTGTAAGTTTATACGAACGCCTTAAACGACGGAAGTACAATTTGTAACTATAATTTTGTTTTTCGTATAGAAAATCCAAGCGCAAATCCGTCCGATTGGTCCTAGCCAGACAACGACCATTGGACAGACGCAGGTGCGTATGATAACGCCAAATGCCTTGGGAGCACCTCGACCCACCATTGGCCACACAACGATATCAAAACAGCCGCCAAATATTCGGTTGCCCACGGCCCCGCGTCTTGTCAACACAGGAGGAATTCGCACCCAGATACCTTCGTTACAGGTGCCTGGACAGGCGGTAAGTTAATACTTTTATTGTCTTTGGAAATTTTTAATTTTACTCATTAACTTTATTGTTTAAATTACATTAATGGCCTCTTATATTTTCAATCAATTTTATGAGTTAAATAGAAATAGATTATTCTTAGCCTGTCTGCTCCTAGTTATCAGTCATGGGCTTTGTTCTCGGAGTTGGCAAAAATGACTGGATCGTTTTAAGTATCTTGGGGATAACTTGCAAATTCAAAATAAAATTTTCGTTATTCTTGAATTTTTAACTAAAACACGATTTCCTTACAGAATATTGTGCAAATTCGTGGCCCGCAGCACGCGCAGCTGCAGCGCACGGGAGCTGTGCAGATCCGGGCCACCACCCGTCCGCCGAACAGCGCGCCTACCGCGAACAAACTCACTGCCGTCAAGGTGGGTCAGACGCAGATTAAAGCGATTACGCCTAGCCTGCACCCACCCTCACTGGCTGCCATCTCTGGTGGACCACCGCCGACGCCCACGCTGTCCGTTTTATCCACGCTAAACTCCGCCTCGACCACATCGCTGCCGATACCGTCGCTACCCACGGTTCACCTTCCGCCAGAAGCTCTTCGAGCCCGTGAGCAGATGCAAAACTCGCTAAATCACAACAACAATCACTTCGAAGCGAAGCTGGTGGAGATCAAGGCGCCGTCGCTGCATCCGCCGCACATGGAACGGATCAATGCATCCCTCACACCGATTGGTGCCAAGACGATTGCGAGGCCTCCGCCTGCGATCAACAAGACGATTGGCAAAAAGAAACGTGACGCCATGGAAATGGACGCTAAGTTGAATTCTTTGAGCGGTGCAGCGGCATCAGCAGCCAACTCGTTTTTCCAGCAGAGCTCTATGTCCTCGATGTACGGCGACGACGATATCAACGATGTAGCCGCTATGGGCGGTGTTAACCTGGCGGAAGAGTCGCAGCGAATTCTCGGGTGCACGGAAAATATCGGCACGCAGATTCGATCCTGTAAAGATGAGGTGTTTCTCAATCTGCCCGCACTGCAAGCCCGGATACGGGCCATTACGTCAGAGGCGGGCCTTGACGAGCCGTCGCAGGATGTGGCCGTTCTGATATCGCACGCGTGCCAGGAGCGATTAAAGAACATTGTGGAGAAGTTGGCTGTGATAGCGGAGCACCGCATTGATGTCATCAAGGTTTGTTAAAATGTTATTTAAAAAAAAATAGTCATATAATTATTTTAAATGTCATAGTTGGATCCACGCTACGAGCCCGCCAAGGATGTTCGCGGTCAGATCAAGTTCCTCGAGGAGCTGGACAAGGCGGAGCAAAAGCGACACGAGGAGCTGGAACGAGAGATGCTGCTGCGAGCAGCCAAGTCACGATCGAGAGTAGAGGATCCGGAGCAGGCCAAGATGAAGGCGAGGGTAGGATCACAAACGCCCTTATCCGGAGCCATTTGCTTACGTCTTTCTCTTCTTGTCTAGGCCAAGGAGATGCAACGCGCCGAGATGGAGGAGTTGCGTCAACGAGATGCCAATTTGACGGCGTTGCAGGCGATTGGACCTCGGAAAAAGCTGAAACTGGATGGCGAAGCGGTCAGTGCAGGAGTGGTATGTACATTGCAATCATTATTAATTATTTAGAGAATAAGTCTGCCATAATCCCAGAATTGTTTAATAAGTCAGTTGTATTCTCTTAAAAAGGGTTCAAGTGGCGGCGGAGTGCTGAGCGGCTCGGGAACTGCGCCAACGACGTTACGGCCACGCATTAAGCGTGTCAACCTGCGCGATATGCTGTTCTACATGGAGCAAGAGCGAGAGTTCTGTCGCAGCTCCATGCTGTTCAAGACATACCTCAAGTGATCGCTGCTGTTGCCCATCATTCGCACCGTCTTCTTCTCGATGATCCTCCTACTCCGTGGACTGTTGTCGTCGTTGTGTTTTCAGCTTTACGATTTCATCCATTTGCAATATATTTTAGCCTCAAATTTAACTGCGTCGCGTCTCTCCATGTTATTGTTTCTATTTAGTTAGGCGGCCCTATTTAAATTCTATATTACATTTACAAACTTAAACCATAAATCCTAATCGTATTTGATTTTAAGCGTAATTTAAAGCTCGTTTATTTTTTCCCAATAAATTGTCTGTAAAACTTAAACCAAACCAATCCAAAAACAAAACCAGAGTAACGTAAAGTAAACGAAGAGAGTAAAATAATAGAGAGGAATATAAAAGTATAGAGAACGCGCAGTCAGCGGGCGTTTGATTTGTAATTTGTAACATAATGTTTGCATCAACTGCATTGACGGCCTTATCTAAACGATATAAACATAAATATTAATATTTAATTATTTAGCTTAGTTTGTTAAACGAAAACGAAGCATAATTCCTAGATTAAGTAAAAAGCGCGCGAAAACAAAAGAAATCGAAACCGAATTACAGATTATTGGTTTTTAAAACCACAAGATCGAAACACGTTCAGAAAAATCTAAAACAAAACACATCAAAAACAGAAGAACAGAAATTTATCCATTTAAACATATATTGAATTAGTTCTAGTTGTTTAAACAAAAAATGTAATTTTAATTACTTATATTGTATAAACGGAAACAAATCGTTAGGCAAGACCACAACAAACCCAACAAATTGTAAATATATGCTAGGCTACGATTTTTCTAATAGATAACTAGGTAAACGCAAACGTAATTAACGAATTCTCTCGATGGCTAGGTGCGATGGGAACGCAGACATCTTAGCACACCGAAATAAAAAAAATATATGTTTTTATTAGTGGCGCTCGTTCATCCATAATGAAACACGGTTTAAACACTAGGCTCCCTGAATATTTAACGACCCAATCCGACCCGGCCTACACACAAAATAGACAAATTTTATACAATTAGCCAGATAATTCTTGTAAAATACAATCCCAAAACAAAAATGATAACAAATAAATTGATAACAATTGATTGAACTCAGTATAACTAAGCAAAAAAGAACAATTCTAAACCAATTCTTTGTGTGTACATTAAATTAATATGATAAAAACAAAAACCAGGCAGACGCAACCGTAAACACAGCGCATAGTTTAGTAGGCATATAACTGAATATATATATTATTATTATTATGTTTTAACATTAAGTAACAACAAAAAATAAAAGAAAAAATTCAGAAAAATTTAACTGAGCACACAAATTCTTAGTGGGCAAAAATGCAGAATTTATTTAAGTGCGCAGTGTTTTCTTATACAAATTATTATTTTTATGACGGATGAAATATGTAACGGTATCTCAGTTATTTAGCTAGTTAAATCATTAAAATTTATGTAGTTGAATTAATTAATTTTATAGATATTTTTATATTCATTTATTATGTTAATTAATCTTCCTCCCATAGAATGAAAATCTAACACAAAATAAACAGAACCAAATTTACGTTTGGATTCAACCAGAAACACCAAAAAAATTGGCCACTTTTTAATATTTGTTCTGATTTCTCTCTTATATTTTTAATTGAACTCAGTAATTTTTATAGATAAAAAAACCTTTTTTGTCTTATTTCCATAATTCTAATCTTCGGCTTAGAAAATCATCTTAAGTTTTTGTGTTATATTTTGAGCAAAGTTAGGTCCAGAATAGAGAAATTCGTTTCTATTTAAGATTTATTAAGTAGTAATGTTCAAGGTAATAAAGATATTTAAAGATGGTTATCAGCCCAAGCGATTTAAACTTTGGCGCTAAAAATATCAAGATGCATGGCAATCCTATATAATCAGTTTAGTATGACCCCATTTCAGTACGTATTTTTGTCATATATCGAAATGTTCATACTAGTGCACAAGAACTCTGATTGGATTGCAAAAGGGAAAAAATGAAAACATACGTTTATGGAGTAAATTAGGGTAATTAAACTAGCTTTGTTTATTAAAGAAATATTTTTTATAAAATATAAGTTCTCTTCAAAATGACATTAATTGCACTTCCAGAGATCAAGAAAATGCACAATGACTGAGTTCCTGGATGAAAACAACGCCTGTGGCCAGAATCTGCTAAATATAGTGTCGGTGGGCAATTCTATAATAGCGGAGATCCTTCGCCTTAAGGACTACGTACCTAGTATTTATAGGTAAAACACATTAACTGCTTAAAAATATTGATTATTATGTTGACACTCCCATCGCAGACTGGACAACAAGGCAGATAAGGCAAAATATGGTGAGATTATTTTGGATTTTAGCTACTTTAAAGTGGCCGAGGATCATGAGAAAAAGATCGAACAGAGCCCGGTAAAGAGGAATTGTTATACTTGCCCAAACATTAGGTAAAATAACTTAATCTCTTCCAGGAACTGACCGAATTGGATGACGAGGCACGCGCCCAGCTTCCGCTTATCACCCGATTTTACCTAGCATTCCAGAGTATCCATCACTATGCGTCGGATTTAAAGCAATACATCGAAGAGCTAAACAGTGGCTACTATATACAGCAGACACTGGAGACGGTTCTCCAAGAGGAGGAAGGCAGGCAACTACTTTGTGAATCCCTTTACCTATTTGGTGTGATCCTCCTCCTGCTCGATTTCCATCTTCCGGGGGATGTGAGGGAACGCTTGCTAATCGCCTACTATCGCTATAGTGGTGGAGATGCTACACCCAGCGGAGATGAAAGTAATATACATGATGTATGCCTGCTTCTCCGGTCTACGGGCTATGTCCATCCCACGGAGGCCACTAAAGTGCTTAGTTTGGGTGGAAAACAAGCAGCTGCTGCGGCTGCCAGTCTCGTTGTTACCAGATATCCCGAGGCCTTCTTCGCTCGCTTCCCCTTCGATGAGAACTTTGTCGATCTGGTGGTGGCACGTCTTCGATGTGATGATATATACAATCAGCTGACCCTGTACCCACATCCTGCACATCGCTCAACGGCTCTGTCCACTCAAGCGGCCATGTTGTATGTTTGCTTGTATTTCTGCCCAAAAGTTCTCCATTCCCAAAGCTCCCAAATGCGTGAGATTGTGGACAAATTCTTCTGTGACAATTGGACTATATCTATGTACATGGGCATAACTGTTAATCTAGTGGATGCCTGGTTGGATTTTAAAGCCGCCAGATCTGCTATAGAAAACGTGATAAATCCCGCGGGAATAAAAGCTCTCTGTCAGCAGCAAAAGGAGCAGTTGGGAAAGACCTTGCAAAAGACCAAGGAGATTTCCCGAGAAGGAGTCCTGAATGATAACTTTGTTCTAGAGCACGCCAACAAAATTATTCTGATGATGAGGCAATCCAATGTCTTGCTGCGCTGGTTTTGCCTGCACACTTCGAAAGAGGTTTTCGTCTTTGCTCATACTGCTACCCTACCGGAACAAATACAAAAAATGGTGCTCCAGGAACTGCAATTCGATCGGAACATGCTTTACCACCTGTTGCTTAATTGCAGCCAAATGGAATTGAGTGTTAGGGAATATCTGACGGAGATTCAGCAGTCTAAAGAGAATCGCTGGACGAAAAGTAGGGAGGAAACAATGCAAAGGCTGAAGGAGCTTAGTGAAGCCTTTGCCGGCTCCAGACCTTTAACAAAAATCGATCCAAATCCTCAGTTGCAGCAGTGGTTTGGTGAAGTGGCCGGAAGGCTTCAGAAACTAGAGTTGAGCAGGCCTCAAAAGTCGGGAAGATTAATTATTCAGGTCATGCAGGCATTAGATGAAGTACAAGAGTATCACAATCTTCATTCCAACATGCTGGTTAAGCAGCAACTGCAGGAGACACGCGAAATGCTAAATAGGATGGCGCAGGTAAGGCAGTAAACTCGAGGTACTAACTGTACTTTTAATATATTAAATAATAATATAATTTTCTAGTTAATCAACCTGAAAGAAGACATCGAAATCCACATCCAGATGATCACCGATTTTAGCTACGCATGGCACCTTATGCAACGCGATTTCACGCCCCTCATGCAGGATCACATTAAACGACAGCCGCAGGCTGTAATTGGTATCCGTGCGGTGTTCCTCAAGTTAGCCAGCACACTGGAGGTGCCACTGATGCGGATCAATCAGGCCAGAAGCGAGGATCTGGCCTCCGTGTCTAACTACTATAGTACAGAGCTTGCTAACTTTCTGCGACGTGTCCTGCAAATCGTTCCGGAGACCATGTTTAACATTCTGGCAAGGATCATACATCTGTTGACAAATGTGATCAAAGAGTTTCCCACGCGAGTAGAAAAGGAGCGCCTTAAGGATTATGCCCAATTCGAAGAAAGAGCCAAGGTGGCTCAGCTTACTAATTCCATCGCCGTTTTCACTAAAGGAATCCTCATGATGAAAACAACTCTAGTGGGAGTGATCGAATTGGATCCCAAGCAATTACTAGAGGATGGGATTCGTAAGGAGCTAGTGAATCACCTGGCCAATGCCTATAATCTAGGTCTGATCTTTACGCCTGAAAAAGGCAAATCTCCTGTGCATCTTCTCCAACAGAAACTGCAAGCTCTTGCCAAAACGATAGAAGGATATCGTCGATCTTTTGAATATATTGAGGACTATTTGAGAGTTCAGGGACTTCGGATCTTGCTAGAGGAATCGCAGCGCATCATCAACTACAATGTGGAGAAGGAGTGCAACGCCTTCCTTCGCAACAAGGTGCACGAATTGCAATCGGAGCACCAGAGCCAGATCATTCCAATTCCTAACTTCCCACCGCTGCTGGGAGATCCCTCCAACAACTTTATTGGTCGCCTAGCCCACGAAATTCTGCGGTGCACAGATTCCAAACATACTATTTTCCTTGACTTAAAGAGCACCTGGTATGAAAAGAAAGCTCCACACCAAGAAGTCTTAGCAGGATCTGGATTCTTTCGGATACTTCGAGAAGCTTTGGCTCCTGCAGGAATGGTAGGATTGGAACGTCTGTATGCCCATATGTTGGCGGATGAGCTGAAGCGCAATTTGGAAAGGCTACAGCGAAACTTAACCTCTGACCGTATGTGGGTGGATACGTTAGCCAGTTTGACTCGAGAGCTAGAGGCTCGAGACTTTCCATCTCCGGAGGTGTCCAAACAGCCGTTGAAGTATTACCAAACGTACACCCAAAGGTGGCTTAAGGTTTGGCCAACGCTACTGGATTGGGTATTGTCCATTGGACAGAAGCAGCTACTCCGACGGGAAATCGCAGGGGAGCTGAGCTTTAGTAGCAAATGTGATGCTAAGCTGCTGGAGAACACGGCTGATACCCTAAATAAGTAAGTTTGATCAAAAGCCTTCGCAAGTTTTCTAATATTTTTTTTTTTACAAATTTCTTTCAACAGGGCTCTTCTGTTGGAACTATCTCTTAGCAAGGATCTCTGTGATGAACATGGCGTGGCCATGCTGACTGAGCTGCAGGAAACCCTGCTTTATACGGGAAACTTTGAACCTTTGGAGCAGGTGTTTCTGGCCACCAAGAACACTCACAATATGTCGCTGTTTCTTTTCCTATTCACCGTAGCCCATTTGGGCCGTTTGCAGCATTCCACGAATACAGATTGTCTGTTACCAAAATCAGCCAAAGATAACATTGATAATGTGCCTTTCATAGTGGGTCTGCTAACGATCCTACAACAGTTCCATAGGAACGTAAAGATGTTATACATATCCTATATGAGTCAGTACGTGGTGACAGTTTCTGAAGCTCAGTTAGTGTAAGTATACTTTTTTAAGACATTTAAATATTTTTATACTTAGGGTTGATTTGTTCTCTATTTTTAGGGATAAGGAAATACTGGGTCCCGAAGTTGTTACTACTCTCCACTTCCTCTTGGCCTTTATAAGAATTGCTCGATTGCCGCTGAGAGTTCTGGAGCAGCGTATTCCTAATATGATACTCAGCGAGTACGAGTATCTATCCACACCAGTAAAGTAAGGACTAACAGTTTGGGCTACACAAACTTTAATAAATCCGAAAACATAACAAGGAAATGCCTCGCTGAGGTACAAGTGGAGATTGTAGTTGGATGGGTTGGTAATCTCAGTGATCCTTTCGAGATAGGAACTATTTACGTGATGACGGTGGGTGCGTTGCGACCAGTGAACTTCGGCAGCTGAGAGATCTCCAGGGCGATGTCGATCAAGGGCTTAAGCATCACGCTAGCTTGACCCAAAACGTTCTCCTTCTCATAAGAGTCAATGTACAAACTGAAAAAAAGGTAGATTACTTAAAGCAATACTTTGAGTAAATCTAATCCTAGCTTACCGCACGGTGGCTCCCGAGCTTCCAGTTCCACTAAGACGCACCACAATGCGGCTCCCATCCTCAAAGACAATGCGCAGACCCTGTTTCGTCGCCACAGACTTGTCCACTGGATCCGTGTAGCTAAAGTTGTCGGCCTCCTTAACCTTGTACGTTTTTCCTCCACTGGAGTAGCTCTTTCCAACAAACTCCGGTGCAGTAATAGTCTTTTCCATGGTGGACACCATCTCGTTGCAAGGATCCGAGGCGCATTCTTCGTAATCGTAGCGGGTAAAGTAGTTGCGTCCATACACAGACCAGTGTTGCTTTAAGATGTCCTCGATGCCCTTTCCCGTGTGCTGCATCACGGAGATCCATGCCAGAACCGCCCAAATGCCATCCTTCTCACGGATGTGATTTGAGCCTGTGCCGAAACTCTCCTCTCCGCACAGGCACAACCTTCCGGCGTCCATGAGGTTGCCGAAGTACTTCCATCCAGTGGGAACCTCAAACACCTCCTTACCCAATTTCCTGCCTACCAAATCCACAGCGGATGCGGTAGGCATACTGCGGGCGAATCCTTGGACACCATTCTTCTGGAAGTATGGTATGGCCTCCAAGTAATGCGCAATGACTGCCAGCGAATCGCTGGGGGTCACAAAGAATGCCTTGCTGCCGATGATCATGTTGCGGTCACCATCTCCATCGAAGGCTGCTCCGATATCATAGTCACCATGAGCTACGGTATCTACCAAATCCTTGGCATACGTCAGATTCGGGTCAGGATGCAGACCACCGAAATCCGGCAGCGGAGTAGTGTGGACCACAGAGGATTCAGTGGCACCCAGGCGGTTCAAGAAGATCTCCCGCACATAGGAACCAGTAACTCCGTTCATCGCATCGATACGCATCTTTAGGGGCTTTCCAGTGGCCTTTCCACTCACAAAGTCCTTCAGCTTGGCAAAGTCGAAAATCTCCTCCATGTGACGAACGTAGTTTGCCACCGAATCGATCACTTCCACAGTAAAAGGTTTTCCGGAAATGTCGAAGGAAGTTACACCGACTTTAGAGATGTCAATCTGCAGATTGCGCACCAGCTTGTACTCCTTGATCTCGGTGGTGATCTTGTAAATGTGGTTAGTGAAAGCATCGGGGGCAGGTCCTCCGTTCTCACAGTTGAATTTTATACCAAAATCATTCTCGGGACCACCTGGGTTGTGGGACGCAGTCAGAACAATGCCACCTAAACCAATACAAAAGGTAAACATATATCAGTAAGCAAATAATCTGGTGTAATGGAAATAGTATAAGCTAAGTAAGTAACTTAATTTTATTAAAAACTATAAACCTTTAAAATTTAAGCTTAGTCCTAAGAATTTTCTTTTTAAACAACTTTTCACAAAATTTATTACACCCAGTCGAAACAATTACTTTTTTCAGATTATATAAGAAAATGAACTTATTTTTAATTTAATTACATTTTACAAATAATTTACCGTCACTGCAAAACTGCTCCCTTATTATGAAATTCGCAAAGCTTGTTTGATAGATAAGAATTTTTAAATGGCAACGACACATATCAGTAATTAGTTAGTTAATTGTTTAGTAAGATATTATGAAGTTAAAAACTAAAAACTGAAACTGAACATTAGACCATATTTTTATGTTTCAAATTTGATTTACTAAAAATACTAAGAATCTACCCTTCTCAAAGTCCTTCAAACGATTTTAACCGATTCAAACGAAGTCTCTGTTAACCGATTCAATTTGTAGTTATTATTCGACCTGAGGGACCTCTGTCACTTAACAGCTCGCAGTCCGTTGATTGTATAAAGATGCCTCTTATCAATTAAAATCTTTACGAGCACAGTGGAGGCTCTCTGTATTAAAACTCACCCAAGGCCTTGTTGTGACGGATCAGACTAGAGACAGCAGGGGTGGACAGGATACCGTTCTGACCCACAAGAAGTTTGGAGACCCCATTGGCAGCAGATAGACGAACAATCAGCTCGGCAGCCTCCTTACAGTAGAAACGTCCATCACCACCAACTACCAGTGTGGAGCCCACCAAAGCAGCTCCATTGGCCTCCAAAATGGCTTGAACAAAGTTTTCCGTGTAGTTCGGTTGGGTGAAAACTTTAACCTGCGTTTGGAAATTCATTTCACAAGTTAGAAGATGAAATTGGGAGCTCTTATATTTTTTAAGACCTCACCTTTTTGCGCAATCCACTGGTTCCTGGCTTTTGACCCTCGTAGGGCTTTGTGGCTACAATTTCCACCGTTAGCGACATTTCACTGGAGTTTTCCGGCTGCTGGCTGAATTCCAACTGGACGAATGAACCGCGTTTGCGTGCGATGAAAATTGAGTGTCAAACACAGCACAGCGAAATTCGCCTCCCACTGATAAGCCAAAGCGGTTCGGCCACAGCGATCGAGATAACCCCTATCTTCGTTGCGTGCCATTAGTCAGACAGAATTTGAACTTGGGGGTGTGTCTTTAAGCCCTCAAGAATCCATAAAGCCAGTTATCTTTGTATAGGCCTTTTGAATTTCCCTACTTCGTCATGATTTATCCCAATTTAACCGTAATGATTATCATTTGAATATGCCGAAAAGCTTGCGGTAGGGTACAATGTCATTCAAGGGCATTCCCTGGTACCGGCAAACAGCTGTTTTAAGCACAATATATGCCAAATTGAAAAACAAACTAAGATAAAAAGCATAAGTACGAAGCAGATGCTAGCTTAGATAAAAATTAGAGTCATGAAAACAAGAAATATAGTTTTGTTTACATTTTGTTTTTCGCTCATTAAACAACAACTGATGTTTTTTAACAGCGGGCTAACATAAGCAATGTACGTGTTAGGGCTGTGAGATACATTAACAAAATAGTGTTAAAATTTCTCACCATAAGTACAAAAATTAACAATTCATTTTATAATATAATTCTATTTTAGTAATTTTAATTATTTGATTTCGTTCTTATTTATATTACATATTTGATTAGTTATTATTTGAGGAAAACTAATAAAATACCAAAAGATAGTTGTTGGTTATTAATAAATACCACCGAAACGCATCCGATATATCGATAAATTGAAACACCTATTGCAACCCTGATGTACACGAAGTTTGACAGCTTATCCATTCCACGTCACGAACCAACGAGAAAGCGGCAGCCTGCTACGACTGCTGTTTAGTTGCACTGAAATACTCGCAAAAGAAAAAAACATCCAAGACAAGTAAGTAGTTAAATAATGAATTACAATGTCTATGCTGAAATGCAAAGTGTTCTTTCGGCACTTTTGTTTTGTAAATAGAGGAAAAATAATTGGAAAAAAGTGCTAGGCCTTTGGGCATTTTTCGGCGACCCTTCCACGTCAACAAAAAAGTGAAACGTGCAATTCAGATTTCTAATTATCTTTAATTTCAGAATGTTCAAGCACCTGCTGGCCATATTCGCTTTGTGCGCGTTATTTAGCACCTGCCTTTCCGAGGACGAAACCCGTGCCCGTCTCTTGGTCTCTAAGCAGATCTTGAACAAATACCTGGTGGAGAAGAGCGACCTGTTGGTGCGCTACACCATCTTCAATGTGGGCAGTGGAGCCGCCACCAAGGTGCGATTGGTAGACTCTGGCTTCCATCCAGAGGCCTTCGACGTGGTGGGTGGACAACCCACTGCCGTCGTTGACAGGATCGCTCCCCAAACCAACTTCACCCACGTCCTGGTTGTCAGGCCCAAGGCTTTCGGTTACTTCAACTTCACCGCCGCCGAGGTGTCCTACAAGGCTGTCGAGGAGTCTGAGACTGTAAGTTAGAGCTGGATGTACAGACGTCAAATAAAAATGTCTTCCATCATAAGCCTTATCTAATCTTTATGTTACAAAAATCTTTTCGTAAGCAAATTATAATCTTTAAGTTTTAATTACTTTCAATTCTTCATACTTGCAATCAGTACATAAATCAATATTTATTTTGACTAACAAAAGTATACATCTTTTTAGTCACATAATTTAACCCTAAGACCATCTATTCTTTCAGCTCCAACTTGCGACCAGCTCCGAGCCCGGTGAGGGTGGCATTGTCAACCTGAACGAGTACAACAAGCGCTTCTCCTCCCACTTCTTTGACTGGGTGGCCTTCGCCGTGATGACCCTGCCCTCTCTGGCTATTCCCTTGGGTCTGTGGCACCAGTCCAAGAGCAAGTATGAGCGCACCGGCAAGAACAAGAAGCACTAAGCTGCAAGACGGACGGTTTCCTCACCTCAAGAGATTTCTTAACGAACACCCATTTTATAAAATCCGTATAATTTTGTTGCTTTAGTTTCAAATTGATTCCATGCGTTGTTCATCCATTCAACCCACACATCTAATTTACTCCAGTCTGGGACTGTCGTCTGGAGACGGGCGTTAAATCGTTTTAGATTTGATTCGAGGACGCATCGAGTAAAGAGTGAATAAATAAATTTAAAGAAATGTGAACTGGAGAATGACTTCATAGTTTGGGATTTTGGTCAAAGGACAATAATATTGTATGGAAGCAAAATAATTATATGGATATGGATGATTCTTAATTCGACTGAAAATCGTGAGGATTTTTAAATTTAACTAAATCCAGTTTATATTACAACATTACTTATTAGCTATTTGTTCAACAAATTTAGGATAACAAATACTTTCGGCCAAAAATCTCAGACTTTTTCTCGAACATTTGAGATTTTATGGGTGTGTTAATCCGATAGAAAGCGTTCATGGAGTGTTTAATATACGTGTCATACATCTCGTTGAAGAAGTTCTTTATGCCCTCATCGTTTTTATTGTCATGGACGATGATAAATCTTATTTGGCTGGCTGTGATGAATGCGGACACGAACCACTGATTAAATCTATCAATCGATTTCAGTTGCATGTTGGCCGTTTTCCATTTGTGCTCGTCTACCAAATCTAAGGCGGCATGAGCAATAAACTGGCTTAGGTGCCTGTGGTCTTCTTTCTGTGGGTTGAAACAGAGTTAAGCGGATTTTATATGATGTTTACTTGGTTTACAGACCCTAAGTTCTTTGTTAACTGTGCTGAACTCCTTCTCGTAAATGGGATTATCATTATGTCCCACAATAACAAAATAATAGGTTGACATTTTCTCGAATAATTAAAAGTGTGGACGAATACGAAAAATTCACTACAAAATACCCAAATAAAAATACTGTTGTACAGTGGAGGTCGTTCAAATAATTCATGAAATTGCATTATACAATTTTAATAAGTTTACAATTATTTTATAAAGTATTTATAAAACTATTGGGCTGATTACTTTATAAGTCAATAACAAACAAATAGTTCAAAATGTATTACTTTTTTTTATTGGTTGTGCAGTTTGCAATTTGCAGATTAAAAAAATTAGCTAACGCTTGGCTCAACAGTGTTTAATAATACGCCTGTCGCCTAACTCTTTTCAACACTATTTCTTCGCGCCTTTTTTTTCTCCAGCACATCGTGCCAACAATTTTTGCATCAAACAACTCGGTTAAAATGAGTATAATCCCTTGAATTAGAATATCTGAAAGTATAAAACCATTGGTCCCCAACTGCTGTTAGATAGAGAAGCGCGACTAACGCGAGGCCAGCGCCATCGCGGCAGTGTGTGTGCGTGTGCGGGAGTGTAAAAAATACGAAAAATCGCTGCGAAGGTAGATCTCATTATTATTGTATTGTTGTCTTTTTTGCTTTACCCCCAATCTTTTGTTGCGATCTTATGAGTTTGGCTTTCGTAAAATCTGTAGATATCAATCGCTTGTTTTGATTTTATACAAAAAACACCATACACAAACACACGCACACACTAAGCAATATGCATTAAACACAAAAAGAAATCCAAAAAAAGAGACCCAAGAAAATGACCGATGTAAATTGTCTTACAAGTGAGCACATTGCAACTACAACCACCACTGCGAGTCCACCAGGAACTCCCACCAAAAATGCTGGCAAGGATCTCGTAGAGCCTACATCACCGTTTGTCTTGAGAGCTCCGCCCAGCGCCAAGTCCAAACTGATCCTCCAGAATATGGAAGAGGTTCTCCATTCTGTGAAGCAGAAGCACCGAGAGAAACACAAGCGTAAGAGGGAGGAGAAGCGAAGAGCGGCTCTCCTGGAGGACCAAAAGAAATCCACCAATGATGAAGAGTCAGAAGTTAAGGAGAAACCCCAGCCGTTGCGTGAGAAATCCTCTCAAGAAAATGGCCTCAAGAACGGTCGACGACGTTCCAGTCCATTGAAGTCCAGCACTCCGGTGGCCGACAACCATAGCATAATGAAACACTTCTCTAAAACGGGCAAGGCGGAGAATCAATCTAGTTCTCCGATCACCATCACCAAACCCAAGCCAGCTACAAATGTCTTCGAGTTTATGATGAATGCACGGAATCGATCTATAGGGGTCAACGAAGGTGGCGCAGAATCTCCGGCAGATCCAGAGGCTGTTAGTGAAACAGCAACTCCAACAACCAAGCGAAAATTACTTCTACAGGAGTGGAATGAACGCAAGGGTGGAGCCAAGAGGAGACTGGCGGACGAGTCTCGCGGAGAGTACATTGAACTACAGATGGAACAAAGAGCCAAAAGGTGAGTAAAATACAGTACAGGAGCTAGATTGGAACTTATAATAATCCATTTTATTTCATTCCCCTAGATTGAGGAAAATGCTAACAAAGACTGACCAGAAAGAAGTGACGGCTCCATCGTCAGCGCCCACAGAACCAGCAGTCAAGCGATCAAGAGGTCGTCCACGCTCCCGACGCCTTAGCTCCGTGGATACACAGCCTCAGGTCATAGAAAACAAATCCCAAGATCCCGAAACAGAGGATTTTCTTTCAAAACTGTCGTCACCCACAAAAAAGCGTGACAGTCTTCTGGGCTATTTTGCCAAGGTGGAATCGCCCAAAGAGCTGGCCGAAAAAGTAACCATTACAATAGAAACTCCACCTATGGAAACGCCCAAACGCAGAACGCAGCGCCGGAAGAGTCAGCAAGAGACTCCAATAATGCAATCTGAGTTTACTCCTTCGTCAAGACCTCGACGCTCGTGTGCGGGAAAAGCACGTTATGATTACGACCTGGACACGAGTCCCGCAAAGCAACAAAAGCCCAAGGGCCAAAAAGAAGATGAATCCGTAGAGATCATTGATCTGGACAACAGTAATCCCGTTGCCACGCCAAAGAAACTAGCACCGCTTTTTATCCGCCAAGTACCAAAACCCAGTCCGGATCCATCGGTATTAAGGGCTCGCCAGGCTTTTCTGCAATCCGGGGTGCCAGATAAGATTAGGCAGGAGCAGAACCGTCAAAAGAACTTCGAGCAGATGTATGAAGATAGCTATGAAGTGTTTCCCAGACTGGCGCATATAGGTTGCGAAAGCTTTGCATCTAAGGATGAACTTCTGGAGTTGCCTTTTGCTTTGAGGGCAGAAGAGGAATATTTAATAGCTACTAATACATTACCCAACAACAAAAGACGGTCTAAAACCAGTAGCATGACTAGCTGTGTGCCTGCGGACTTTGTTTCCAGTAAAAGTTTTAACAAGGCCAACTACGGAACTTTACCACCGTTGGAGAACAAACGCGGCTTTGTTAAGCTCTGGAAGAATGACTTCGATCGGTTTCCAACCTTTAAGTGCTACAATCAAATGAGGGAAAAGTATCGCCATTTTAGCGCCATTGACAGTGCGCAGGATACGCAGCAAATGGGTGAGTCCTTAGTGGTCACAAGGCGTACCCGCCGATCCATGGAACATAATATGGCTTCGACTGAGGAGGATGCAAAACCGCCACCTTCCGCTCCCAACGGAGAGCTGCTGTACACCGAAAAGTACAAACCGCTGCTGTTTGAGCAGGTTCTTGTGAATCTAACGCCGGTGCAAGAGCTTAGGGAATTTCTGTCCAGTTGGAGTGGCAATGGTGGCAGCAATCGCAACTCACAGGGCATAGACGATACCTTCGATATGAGTAACGATTCCGCATCAATGGGATCAAATAGCAACACAATGGTGCTGGTGGGACCTTCATCTAGTGGAAAGACCAATGCTGTTTTCACTTTAGCGAACGATATGAACTTTAATGTCTTGGAGATTAATGCAGGAATGAAACGAACTGGCAAAAAACTTATACAGGAACTCCAGGAGGCCACGCAATCGCATCAGATAAGAAAGGACAGTAAAACGGGAGGAGGATCCTCACAGCAGTTGCTCCAAAAGTTGCAAAAGAGTGGCTTAAAAGCGAAAGCTGCGGCGGTAGAGCCTCCGTCAGAAGTGCGGAAATCTCTGATCCTTATAGAAGACGCGGATATCCTTTTCGATAACATGGATGCTGGCTTTACGGATGCCATATATACATTAGCAGCCAGTTCAAAGCGACCGGTAATTGTAGTGGCCACCGATCCCAATTGCGCTCATCTGCAGCGCCTGATGCAGCAGAATATAATCCATTTCCAGCCCCCGAATGCTTTAAACATCTCCAGATTCCTAGCTGTCCTGTCGCTGATGGAAAACTGTCCCATTGAGCTAGACGAACTGGTATCCCTTTATCTGTACAATCAACAAAATCTGCGTAAGACTTTGATGGAAATGCAGTTTTTTATTCAGAGTGGTGGAGACCCAAGTGGTGGAAAGACCAAAGGCATTAAATCACCCACAAAATCTTCAAATAGCCGGCTGGCCACCGTCGATGGCAGTCGAATCCATCAGAGATTCTTTGAGTTCTTTACATGCCCGCAGAATGTTCAATATCGAATACCATTTCCCGTGGACTTTAGCCTACTGCGCTTGAATCTCCCCGAACTTATGGCTACTTCCGCGCTTTTAAAGGAACAGCAGACATTAGGGTGTGGAAGTAGAACCACTGCCAAGCGGAAGTCTCGCTCACCAAAAAAAGCCTGGCTGAGCAGCGCCACTGGGCAAAAAAACGAAGGCTGCGATTCATCACTCGCCTGCTTGGCCTCTTTTTATGACAACATTTCGTTAGCTGCTTTGATGGACTCCGATTGCAGTGATCGGTTGCAGTGCCACCTGTCCGAGGACATTGCGCACCTGTTGGTGGAGCAGGCTCTCCAAACTGGACTCGCGACCAAGGAGTGCCCCTACAACCTATTCGATAAACCCTCTCAAAGGTAAGTTCAATATTTTAGTTAATCTGTTTATTTATCATAAAGATCAAAGTGTAGTGATTCATTTTTGTAAATAATCATTATTTATTTTATTTAAATATTTATTTATTGAAGAATTTATCAAAAAAGAAAGATTTTAAATATGCTTTTTCCGATTCAAATGTAGACGGGCTTAAAAGATAATACCACGTCTTAAATTGCCTTGTCATTTAGTTGTCACAAAAGTAATCGATGGAATAAGGAAATCGGCATTTCTTATCGCCTGGCAATTATAATAACGACCAGTCACAAGATAAGTTTAGCATAGTACAGCTTAGTTTAATAGCCATGTCATAAACATGACCGATCGTATAGATTTCTTAAAAATACAATCATTAATAAAAATGTGCGTTTGCTAATCAGAAAAACCTAAATATGATTATCATTAGTTATATTGAGGAGCAGGTGACTTGAAAAGTTTTTTAAATGTTTAAAGAAAGATACTAGATCTTTTAGTTATAGGTGGTACATAGTACGTCTTTATTTCTCTAAATAACTTGCTTATAGATTGGATTATTCTAAAAATATATAACAATTTCCTCTTATTTTGACAGGGTAACGATTAGTGAACACTTGGGCAATGGACTCTTGCGTTCCGACTCCGTCAAATCACTGGACTTTGAGCCTACCCTGCGCTCCATCTGCCGCAGTGAAAAGGAGCGAGCCGGACTGGAACGGAAGTCAAGTAGATTCTATCACTATCTGCGTAACCACACGGTGAACGTGACCAGTTTTACGATGGAGTACTTCGACGCTGCATGTAGTACGTTCCAGGGTGGTACCAGCAGCGATCCACCGACGGAAATCGAATCAAAGGATTAGCTGTCTTTCTTAGTTTATTATTTTCAATACGGTGGAGCAGCTCCACCGGATTTTTTTGCAATTTATTCAAATCGTGGTTAGAGAAGAGTTGATCTTTTTAGGATAGTTCTGTGGGCACAATGATGATGCGTAGCTATTATGAGATAAACCTAGACCTAGTTACAAGTTAATTACGCTAAATTAATTACGACCTGATCCTATGTTAATAAATCAATTATATGACACGTAAGAAAACGATGACTAGCAGCAGCAGAAACCGGAAGAGCTCTTCTTCGCGGGTTCGGGATCTTCAGTTATTGTGTTTTCCGCTGGTTTTGTGGCAGCATTAGACGTTGGTTGCGTTTGAATGGGTGCAGCTGAATTGATTTCTCCGATTTTGAACTTCTTTAGATCCTTTTCGGCATCGGATGAGTGTCCTGCCTGCTTGAAGGCCTTGGTGGCATCCTTGCCGGCGTATTCGAGGAGTACTTCGCCACCGCCTGGATGTTCGCTCAGAAACTTGGTTACATCGTAGACGTTTCCCTTGATGATCAGCCAGCAAGGTTTGCCATTCTTGCCATTCTGCTGGGCCACCTCAGAGAGTTCGTACAATTGTGACATAATTGAATCGGTTTCCTAATTGCTTTCCGATGTAGACAAATGATTTTTATGACTGCTGTTTATCTTATTTTGTTGCTCTTTATTTGCTAATTTTAGGAGCTGTTAACCGTTGGACGGACTTGAAAACACTGGACGCGTGCCA
Organism: Drosophila eugracilis; assembly: GCF_018153835.1. Lineage (NCBI taxonomy): Eukaryota > Metazoa > Arthropoda > Insecta > Diptera > Drosophilidae > Drosophila > Drosophila eugracilis. The sequence goes on along the minus strand of NW_024573038.1, from coordinate 5,451,380 downwards.
ATGGCAAACCCTTTTCTTATGTTTAACATTTATCAATATGGCAAAATATCGCTTAGATCGCTTGTTTTCCCCTTTCGCCACCCTCAACGATCGATTACTATTCGCTGTTTTATTTCCACAATCTGTCTGACTTGCGGTTGATAAGAAATACGTGAGAATTTCATGGTCTTCCAAGGCGACCTACTAAGGCTGGCAGTGTCCAATAAGATTTCGTGGATTTGTGCAAATCATTAATGCAAATTGATTGAGCATGTTGGCATGGAGTGGTTTTCTATCTTTGCCTGAATCTAAACACAGTTCCTGAGTCACTAGATTCGCTGGTCTGGTCTGGTTTTTTTTTTTGGTTTTGTATTGATTTCTGGGTAGTTGATAAATTTATGGTGGGATTTTATTTGAGTCACATTAGTGCATTTACCTTTTCGATAAGGTTGATTTCATGTAATCAGTCAAACTTGAACTTTGATAAGGTCCTTTGCTTGTCAGTCAAAAGCAATATGATTTTCCCGTTAGTAACCACAAACTTTCCCACTTAAATTAAACAAAGTGTGTTTTTTTTTTTTTGATATTTTTGGCTTTCAAAGTTATATTCTATATATTTTGGAAATATATTTTAAATTTGCTTTCATTTCCCATTTCGTTTTAATGGTTTTTGGGTTTTTGTTTTTTTTTTTATATGAGACAACAACAATAATTGGTATTCATTTAATATATATGTATTCAGATATATATCGATTTTTATATAGATTTATGTATCTTAGACGATTTGCTTAATGCGTTTTAAAAATTTCGCTAGTATTGGGTGCAACTTTGCCTGCAGGGAATCAAAAATCAAATTCGATTTCTTGAGGGGATTAAGGAGATTTTTAGCTCGGATCGTTTTGAAAACTTTTGGGGACTGTTGGGAGTGGGGTTGGTTTACATTAACATAATGCTTATCGGCACATTGTCCTGTTGCATTCGGTGTATTTACAAATGAATCTCTTTATTTCCTTGTAATTTACTTTATTTATTTCTTTTTTTTTGTTATAAATATCAGTCGACGGTTTTGCATTTTCGAAACGCAGCTCGTGTGCGCTTTTATTTGTATTCTTGATCTAAATTTACAGATACAGATATCGTAATATATATATTTATATATACATATATATATCGTATATATAAAGTGTAAAATTAATTACTTGTCAATGATTGTTGATTTGTTGAATAAATCGATCTGCTTGAATTTTAAAAAATTGTAATTCAATCAATTAATTTACTATAATTTAATCGATTTGCTTTTTATTTGATTTTCTTAGTTTTCGTTTAGTTTTTTTTTTTGCTAAACATAATTCGTAGACTTGATCTTCGTTTAGAATTTAATTTTTTAATTTAAAAAACAGTTTTGGAGGTAGTTGAAATTAGGCCTGTTTACGTAAATTATATTTATGTATGTATATAATTATTTGTATAAATGTGTATATGTGTTGCTGATTCAACGATCGCTTCGATATTTTAGCTGGACTTAATTTGTTTATAACTAATTAATTCATTAATCTCTACGCGTTTAATTTAGTTATTCATTGTCTCCGGTTTCTCGCTTCGGTCTGTGATATTTCGGGCTATTTCCGGTTGCATTACTTTAAGTATTCTTTGATCCATAGACATCGAACTATAATCGTTATGTATGTATTTAAAATGTAGGCTTGTAGGACTTGTTGGCGTAGTAAAGTGTTTTCCATTATTTTTCATTTGTTATCATATTTTCCTAGTTTTTCGCATTCGATTTTCTTCATCTAAATTTTTGGTTAAATGTGGTTTAAATTTTATTTAATGGATCGTAAGTTCTTGAAACCATTTTTTGTTTTTCTTCTCTTTGATAATTTATATTGTTTGGGGCATTGTTTTGGATTTCTGGAAATGACACTTAGAATTTTTAAAATATTTTTTTGAAATCATATATAAATGAGGAAATGTACAAATTATTTAAATATATACCAAAATGTTCTAATTTTTTTATTTGTGCTTATAATATACATTGCAGTGGGATTATTCGTTAATTCTTTTATTTTTCTAAATTAAAGACAAAAGTAAAAGTTATTTTTGTTTTAAAAAAGGCGCGAAGATATAATTGTGTTGCCACACTTGGCAGCGATCGACCAGTGTTGTACTTCTACATGCACGATCGACCAAATTTGCCAGTAGTTATCGATAATATTTAAATTATCGATTATTTCATTATCAAATTTAAAATCCCGCTAAAAATCCATAATAACCGCAGCCAAATAAAAATAAAAACAAAAATTTCTCTACAATTTGGTTTACATAGATTTCATTTCATTTTTTGTTTTTTTTTTTTTCATTGTAATTCCGTTAGCAAATATACAAATACAAATTTCAATTGAACTAAAAATTGTTTGTGTGTGTTTTTCGTGTGTTCCAGCACATGGGCCTTGCGTACAATAATAATAAGGGGATATGGATAGGGGTAGGGATAGAGTATAGTTAAGAGTTGATTGGCTTCGATTTAAAACTAGAGCTATTCAAACTAAAGTGTATACAATATTCATTCATAAAATTACAATTACATATTCACTTATGTTTTGTTATTTACTTTTCTCTTTCCCTTCTTCAAGTTTTGTGGTATTGTGTCTGTCTCTTTCAAGTTTCTTGGTTTTCTTTTTTATTTCGTTTTTACAAAAAATTCTCGTTTTATTACTTTTATCAAAACGAATGGAAATGATGTTATAGAACTAAAAAAACCTTTTATGGTTTGTGGTGAGTGCTTAAAAGGCGGCAGCGCAGCTATATGTCTTCTCCATTTAACATTCTCTAACTTTCCTTCTCTCTTGTTACTCAAATTTACAAATTAAATTCTGACTAATAAACAGTCTTTTCGTACCAGCGTAAAAGTTGGCGACAGACCTACATAAAATAAATCTGTTAAACTTTAACATAATAGATAAACATAGGCTAACATAAAAAAAATATATCTGTATATATATGTAGATATATATATTAATATATATATATTTAGAGGTGCTGCACAAATCGCTGGAGATTCAACAACATTAGTGGGAAATCCTTTGAAAGTATTTCACATGCTCTTGCAATGTTTTACTTCACGAAAAGCTTTTTCATATGTTTTATCACGTTTAACAAGACCTAGGGTTTGCTTACATTTCTCGATAAAATATCTTTAAAAGTGGTTTTGTTTTTGTGAAGAGCAAATCATCTAGAGAACACTTAAAACATACATAACTAATGTTCGACAATCTCCAGTGGTTCCCGCACCACCCGATTTCTTTTACTGTAGTTAAACTTAACACGAGCTCAGTTATGAGTTGGCCGCACAGTGGCTGCAATTTCGGCTATTGCAGCTGCAGTGGTAGCTCATCATGCTAGAGTTGGAATTATTGCGGCTCATCGTGGTCAGCGGGAGATCCCCCGTCGCTCCGGCGGCAAAGGAAGACTGAGTGGTAGCTGTTGTTGTGATTGTCTCGACGGCGGGTAGACTGGCTGTACTGCTACTACTCCCGCTGCTGTTACTCCTCAGCGGCTGCAGGCCAGCTCCAATCGGCACGCATACGGACAGCGGTGGTGTGGGTATCCTTTCGGGGCTGCAATTTCCGCTTGTTCCTGTTCCCAGGCTAGTTAGCAGTTGTGCACTCGGTCCCAAACCCGCGTAGATATGCGTCCCACTGGGATTTGTCCCATAGCCGCAGGCCGTGCTTTTCAGCATGGATGCATTGGATACAGGCAGCGTGGGCAGGGGCACGGCAGCTAGCGAGGAAGCCGACGACGAGGTGGAGACACAGGCGGAGGAGGCTAACGAAGAGGCAGACGACGACATAGAGACGGAGCTTGGGGGGGAAGCGGAGGCGACCGAGGACATCGTACAGCTTGGCGGCGATTTTGGCGAACTGATCCGCGAGAAGAACTTTGTTATGGCATTCGGCTTGGACTTGCTGGACGATGATGAGGCCGACACTGTCACGCCTGCGGGAGAGTACGTGGAGGAGGCGGCCTGGAGCGTGGTGAGACGGTAGCTGGAGCTAGAGACGCCACAGCCGCCCGCTGAGATCTGCTCGGGCACATCCCGCACCGTTTTGTTGGGCGGCGGTTTAGTGTACGATCTGGTGATCTCCGATTGCTGTTTGGGATCAAAATCAAGTTATTAGTGCGTGAAATTTTTTATAAAGTTATTCGCGAAACCCACCTGATAGCTGCTCCTGATCTGCAGGTGTCGATCTTGTCCGTACTCGCTGTCCGGCAGTGGTACGTGATGGGGACAGCGGGGCGTCTGCTGCTGCTGCAGCTGGTACTGGTAATGTTGGTGGTGGTCGTTGCTGTGGCTTTGCAGCGAACTGCAAGAAGATCCGGATGAGGAGTTGCCGCAGTCGCCCTTATAGCAACCACTCCCGCTCCCGCTGCCCGTGTTGCCGTACTTTAGGGTGGTGGCTTCAATGCCACCTCGCGCCACATTACTGCTAATACTATTGTTGTTGTTACTGCTGCTGTTGGTCAGCTGGTGGTGGTCACCGCCTCCTCCTACTCCGCCGGAGTTGTGCGTGCTTGGAGTTGTCATGCGTTGTTGCTGGTGGTGGGAATGTTGTTGCTTGTTGCTGCTATTGCTGCTGTGATGGAGATGGTGTTGCTGGAGCTGATTGTTGCCGGCGCCACGAATCACAGTCTCGCCACGTACAGCCAGAAGCTCACGTGCCTGGAGCGCATCCACGCGCAATCTACATCTAAATTGATCCCTGAAAATCAAAAAAACATCGGTTAGAATGAATTTACATATATTTTCAGGAAGATTGAATACAGTTAAAAATTTGTGTAATGTTCTTTTACCTATCATCGGGTGGTGTGCTCAAAGATGTGCGGGTCGGAACGCCGAGCCGCTCCATTCCCGCGCAGCCGGCCGTCTGTACCGATAGCATCTGTAAGACAAGGATATCACAATTAATATTAACATTAACATATGTAACATTCTTAAAAGAGACCTAAAACTTCTGACCAGCATTCTCCCCTTGCTCATTCTAACATCCCAGAAGGCCTGCCATCATGACTCATGAATTCGGGATCAGGATCGAATTCTCGCCTTAGGTCGGCCATAAGAAGCATTCTGTGGACTTGGTCTCTTTTTTAAAGAGAGTGATTTGTTATTCCTCTTTCCAGGTACTGCGGTAAATTTCGAACAATGAAAAATGCTAATTATGCTCTCGAAGGAGAAATAAGGACTGAGCGAGAGGAAGCGAAGATAACAATTGAGAAGGTGGCGCAGAATACGATTGTGACGTCATTATTAATATTTGTTAAATTCAATTGGTCTCAAAGCGATAAAATCTTTGTATAACATGCTTATAATATTTAATAAAAAACATTTAAGGCGCGCTAAAGATCATAAATCGAAATAAGGAAAGGTTTTACCGCCTTAATTTTTTGACCCATTCTTTTACTAAGAACATTCATATTAATAGTGTGCCCAACTTTTTCTTAGTAGCATTGGAGCGTCGGGTTCTTAATAAAAAAACAGTTACAATTTTATGAATCTGTGTACATATTTTTGTACTGTTTAGTAATTACATAAATGTATGAACGCTCTACACCCTGAGTATGCATTCTCTACACAGGCGATTCGCATAACTCAACATGTTCCACATTCCGTTGGCCACCTTTTTCTAAGTTTTTTGTATTACTTATTTTTTGTGTGTGTCTTAACCCCCTATTGCCCCACCACACCACCTGGCGATTGATGTGTGCAAGCGAGCATGAAAGAAATGACAAATCTTTGCGCGAACAACAACAAATAATAGAGCACACGAATATTTTCGGCGACGTCGGCGGCCGCGGACTTTGTAAATTATACAAATATGCAAATGCAATTTTGTAAATTAAAAACTCATGAAACTATGTGGTCAGAGCTCTGTGAGTAAGCATGTTCCCTATAATTTGATTGTACAAGCCAATTTATTTAACTTGAATTTATTTCGCAATTTTACATCATTTTAATTCGAGGGCTTTTTATTTTACATTACTTTGAACTGCAAATACTCTATATTCGTGGTACGGAATTTAAGAGTTCACTACACTTTTTACTACGCCTAGTTTGCTGTTAAAAAACGTATTATTGTACCTTTTTTTGACTGGCGCGAAAGTCCCCAGCTTTAATGGAAAACTATTTTAAGGTGGGCTTTAAAGTTGGTATAAGTCAACCGAAATACTATGGAATACTATTTCCCCTTAATTAAAAATGATTACCATTTTAAGTCAATCTATTAACTTGGTGCGAACACTTGTACTTAAAAAACATAATGCGATAGTATATCTCTTGGTACAAAATTTGTTGACCATTTTATAAACCTCTCAAAACTGAAGTTTTCAGACAATTGAAGGCTCTGATCTTTATTAAACACATATTTTCGAAAACGTTTTTAGCTAGAAATCATAATACATCTGCTTTTCTTAAGTTTCAGTTGTACCATCAGATAAAAACCTGCATTTCCCAAATGATATCTGACCTTTTCGGGTTCTCTTAAGGAAAATCGTGATAAAGCATATGCGTAGTTTGCATTATGGACGTTAGACTGTTGTGCTCTTTTTGCAATCTTTTGCTTCTTTTTGGGTAATCTGAGGCACCAAAAAAATATCGCATCACATTGTCTGGGGCGTCTCCGTTCGCAAGCACATATATATGTATGTGTAGGTAAACAGCCCCCCCCTCCCGGTCTTGCTCCCATTGCAAAAAAATTAGGTTAAAATGTTTACTCGAGCATTGCAGACGGGATTGGCAATAACCTCATTTTCCGTTTGTGCACTTGTGTGTGTGTGTGTGGGCCAGACTCTCTGACGTAAGAGAAATGTCTGCCTTTGTTTTTGTTATTGTTATTGTTTTTGTTGGCCTAAGCCCAGCCATAAGTTAACATGCTTTTCCCGACTGCTCTGCATCTGTCGCTTTTTGTTGTTTATCTTTTGGTGTGTTTTTTTTTTCGTATTTTTTGTGAATAAAGTGACATAATATTGAGGGTAAACCCTTGTTTTTTGTTCTTTGCCCGCCTATGTTTGCCTTTGGCCTTGTTCGAATCCTTGAAAGTTTCCGACTTTCTCTGTGTTTGTTTAGGCCAGCTGAAAATTTTCCAACTAGCTGAGGCCTAGAGTGCGCTAGTTGATACTTAGTAAATAGCAAATGTCTACCAATTTGATTCAATTTTCGAAACTTTCTTTTAGTTTTTATTATATTTATATAAAATACTTTCTTTTATTTTTTATCTTTAGTAATGAATGACTTTTCCTATATTCTGGATATGCTCAAACCTACATATGCAGTAAGAACATTTCTAGACCGCCAAAAATTCCGAAACAGGAACAGCTGTATGTGTGTGTGCGTGCGTGTTTTGCGCGCTCTCTCTCTCGCCTCGCTGTATGTAATTGTAATTAATTTATGCACGTCTGCGTCTGGTGCGTGCGTCTGGCATAGATAACGGTTTTAATGAAAGCCCGCTCTGCTCTCACACATCCACATCCACATCCTAATGCTGCTAATGTTAACGCCTACAGAAATTCACACAGTTTAACACACGCGCACATGCGAGCGTACATTTTAATAATCAATTTGAATTATTCATTGGCTAACGGCGGCAAATAAAATTCGATTAAAACACAACGCCGCTGCTGGCGTCTCTGCCTTTTGCCGCTCTGCCTCTGCTTTTGATTCTGCTAAACGCCTTGGGTTATTAGCGGCAATTGTGTTTCACATTTCCCGCCAACAATCCCGCCCACGCACTTGGCCCCAACGTTTCCATATCCATAACCAAACCATAACCATTTCCACATTTCCATCCGCATCTTGGGCATCTAAATGGCTTTTGCCCACGTTTGAGGAGAGGGGGAATATGTTGAAGAAAAAACATTCATTTATTATGTTCTCACTACAGTAGAAACTCACGTAGCATTCTATTTCGGTTTTTACTATACGATAATTCTCATAAAACCTTTCGGTCTTATCATAATCTCTTTACAATCGCTTTCTAAATTTAGATTTTAATCATATGACTTTCATCTATAGAACAGGGCTGTAACAGAAATCTCTAACTGCTTAAACAACTTAATTAACGAATTCTACAAAAAGAAAAGGTTTTGTTGGTCATTCATCTTCACCCTTCTTTAAACCTTTAAACCTTTCGCTCTTATCATAATTTCTTTATAATCGCTTTCTAAATTTAGATGTTAATCATATGACTTTCAACTAAAGAACAGGGCTGTAACAGAATTCTCTAACTGCTTAAATAACGTAATTAACGAATTCTAAAAAAAGAAAGGGTTTTGTGGGTCATTCATCTTTAGTCTTCTTCAAGAACTTCATTAAAATATATCATATAAAGCATACTTTTATGCGCAAGAGGAAATGTATAAAAATTTCTACAAAACTTTAGCGAAGTTGTAAAAATTTTATTTCTTAAAGTGATTTTATCTTTATGAAGAAAATAGTATTTTCTAAACTAGTCAAAAACAAAAAATATATATATTTAATTTGATAGATTTTTGAATAAATTCTCTTGTATCACATTCCTCTTTATTAAGTCCCCACCGTACCTGATGTGTTTCATTCATAATGTTGATTTGGCGTGGGCAAATTAAACAAGAGAGGAAAAAATATGAAACAAGATTCTAGATGTGGAAGAAAAATGAGCAAATGCGCACTGGAAGATGTCAGCAAAGCGAGTAACAATTTGTCAAAGTTGCCGACTTTAATCTTTTGTAATGGGCGTCACACGGCACATCGGCACACCCCCACCGGCTCGGCTCCCATCGTAATGGGAAATCTTAAAACCACAATCTGAAAAGCCGCCTTAACAACTTTGGCCAATGAGCCCACAAACGAGAATCCACAAAATCCACACGTGTGTGGGCGTACTATATTTTTTATTTATTTTTTTTTTTTGAAGAGTTCCTTTTTGTGTCGTTGGAGTAAATCGCATGGCCTCAAGGTTAAAGCCGGCGTCTAGCGCAATATTCAATAAGCAAATGCGCAGATGAATAAAATATATAGACAAATGGAAAGCATTTAAAGTCGGGCAAATAGACAAAGTAAAGCGCTGATGGAGAAATTGAATTTGTCTTGTCCATTATAATAAAGACGTACACAAGTGCCAGACACAAAATGGAGCTCTCTTACCAAAAACCAAAAACAAAAATGAGAGAGAAAAGGACGTGCTGTGCATTCAACAAACATTGCATAACACTCCGGAATACACACGAAAAAATTTGCCAACTGGAATTGGAGTAGTGGATGTAGCCATAAAGGGAATAAATCGGTGTAGGCGCAGTTACATAAGACTTTTTTGCGTGGGCGGCGACGAAAGCAATTTAGGCATGTCTGCCACCCGCTACTCCCGACCGTTTACTCCCCCCTTTTCAAGGACTTTTACTGCATTGGCAGAGTGAGCGGAGAGCTCTCTCTTTCTCTGTTTGCCACCCACTTTTCCTCAGCCCTTTGCGTCTGCCACTGTCTCTCTGTTTCGCCCAAAAGGGAATGCATAAGATATTGGCAAGAGCGAAGGAAAATGCCAAGAGGCAGTGCAGGAAAAAAAAGGAAAAAAGAAAACTTTCAACACGTGTCTCCTTGCTTTTATGGCTATACTGGGAAAAAATTCGATTATTTATTTAAATTGGGTCAAAAAGGTTATTAGTAAGCATGTGCAACATAAAAAGCGCCAGCACGTAATAGCAATGAAAATATTTCCGCCTTTAATTGCGGTCTTATCGCTAAATTATTCGCTTGCTAATAAAAGTTACACAATTGTAAGATTGTCAACGGACTTTTGAAGTATAGAACACGAAGAAGAGGGGATTACTCAATGGAAAATACATTTTTACAGTTTACTTTACTGAGAATATATTTGAATTAATTTTAAGAACTATAATTAATCGTCTAAAAGCTGAAATCTCTTATAAGTTAACCCTGAAAGTCCTAAAATTCGTTATACAAATTTTGTTGCATACTTTTTGGTAAGCTTGAGGAAAGTTTGCAAATCTCTAATGTAGTAAAATCTTAAACCTTTCTAGACTTCCCCCATAATTTCGACAAGTGCATTTCCGAGACAGACATATCCACCCACTTTCCCGCCCATCGGCTGTTGCAAAACTTTTTCTTTTCTTTTTCTTTCCCGTATTTTCTTGTTTTCCTTTTTGTTTTCTATGTTTTGTATTTTGTTTTTGCGAAGGGTAAGTACTTACGGGTACAGAATGTTCCGGCTCGGTTGGCAAAAGTGTTGTTGTTTCTGTTGCTGCTGCTGCTGCTGTTGTCGATACTACTGTTGCTGCTGTTGTTGCTGCTGCTGCAGAGGCGGCGGCGGCGGCGGCTGCTATAGCTGTCTGATCCGCTACTGTGGAGCCCGATGTTGATGTTGTTGCTAGCGGCAGGGCCAGAGCCGTATTGGTTTCCAGACCAAGCCCGATCCCGTTGCCAATTCCAATCCCAGATGACAGCACCGCGTTGTTGTTGCTGCGCCGTCGTTGCGACGAGCGACGTTTGTGTCTTATCCTTCGCGTTGTTGCTGCCTCTAATGTTGCTCTTCCTGTCGATGATGATGATGATGTTGTTCTTGTTGCTGCTGCCGCTAAAGTTGCTGCTAATGTTGCTGTTGCGTTGGCAGAGCGGCGCAGGGCAATCGCGGCCACCAACACACTGCCACAGGCCAGGCACACGGATAAACTAATGGCGATTAGCAACAAGCGACCTAAAACGATTGCAAAGCGGAAAATAAATATTAGCTGTTGGTTTTTTATATGCATTTATCGGCTATATATATCTTTTGATTTCTATATACTTTTATTATATAAAGAAATTACTTTTTTGATGTTAAAGTAAGAACTTTCATTAAAATGGTTTGTAAATTTGCCTTTTCGATCACTTTTTCTTTATCTTTATTTTAAAGATCTTTTGTTTTAATTTATTCCACACTTTGGTCTAGGTTATCAGATACTTTTAAAGTACATTTTAAATTGATTTGTTCAAAGTTTAAACTTCAAAGTATTCACTGATAGGTGTCCGTCTGAAATGTACTTACAAAATCATCAAATAAATATTTGTTTCTCTTTTTAAATTATACCACAAAATAGCTTTACTTTTCCCAATGACATTTGCCTTTCACAAATATTTTCATAGAACGCACCTTCAATTGCATTTCCTTCAATTATTTTTGCAACATTTGATCTGCCATTCACTCAATTGTAACTACAATATTCGTTCTTAATTTTCGGCTTATTTGTTTGTACAATTTAAATTTGAATAACTTATTCCCACTCACGAACGCTTTTAATTACTATAAATAAACGAAACAAAACGAATGCGGCCCACAGCACCGCCCAAATAACAATGAAAGAGTACGAAAATTTACAAAAAAAAAAACACACACTCTCTGTCGTATTTCGTAGATACTCGCACGTATTTCTAGCCGTATCTACAAGGTGCGCGTCGTTCTCAGCGTTCTGTTCTCTCTTTTTCGATTTCGATGATTTTGCCCTGTAGAAAGACCCCGTGCAATGTCTACGTACGTCTACGGACGGATTGGCGACGGACATGGCGTACGGTTATATATATTTACACATACCTACATAGCATATATACGGGCGTCTGCGTCTAGACTAGATAGCAGACGACTTAAGTGATACAAGCACACATGCGCAATCGGGGCGCAGTAAGTGCGAGCGAGCCGGCACATGTAGGCGGACAGCGGTTCGATAAAAAAAAGCCCATTGAAGGGATTGATTGACACGTTGGGCTACCCTGTAAGTGGTAAAATGGGTGGGGTGTCTGGTAGTGATTGATTAGTGATGGGTTTGAGTAATCAGAAAGTCAATATTAAGTCAGTTTGAAGGGGAATATATCATGAAGTGTAATTACCAAAAGTAAACCACAAAACGCAAAAGAATAATTAAATTTTCCTTCTATTTTCTGCCAAATCACGCTTACAGCTACAAGCTTTTTTCAATAGAAGATCTATTTTGGTAACTCTACACGCTTTCACCCAAAAAAATCCCCTCTATTTTTAGATCCCCACTTATAGTACTTTACACATTACTAACATTCCGATACTAATTCCATTTCCTTAGCTTGCCCATTGTTCACCCTAAGTAAACCCCCTCGAAACCCACACATTACAATCCCAAAAATGCCTCAATTAGTAATGGGTATTATATAGACGATATGGCCGGGCCAGACGCTGCTGATAGAATGGCAGACAGACGGAGGCCACCCGTCGCGGTCGCAGACCCTGTAACAGAGCAAACTCACCGATACAAAGATACAGAGATACTTGGCCCGACTGAGATACAGATACAGATATACACGCGAAAAGCTTGCGCAACAAGATTTTACAAAAACAACGTATAGTGTGTATATATATCATGACGCTTTGTCTGATATACGGTTACAAAAACAAACAGCAACAACAACAACAACAACAACTACAAACGATCCGCAGCGCAATTTCATCAAGGCAAAAATGACGCAGCCATGTAAACGTTGCTATCTCTGTCTCTCGCTGCTAATCAACGATCGCTGTTGGCTGAATGAAAACATAAATATTTGGATTTTCATTAATTTATGATTTGTGATGCGGCTTGTTGGCTAAGTAAAAGAGAAAATGATGGAAAAACCCAAATGAAAAGCCAGACATGAACGGAATTGTTTAACAAATTCCAGACAGAAGTTAATCAACTTAAATTAAAATATATACTAAACTACGTAGTGAAAACTCAGCCAAGGCAAGCAATTAAAAAATGACAACAATTTCTATGACTCTTTCTCCGTTTGACTTCAAGCCAAGCGAGACAGCAAATAAAAAAAAAAAAAAAAACTAATATTAACAGGTAGGTACTACAACAACAACAACAGTAACACCAACAACTACAACAAGTGGCACTTTAGACTTTTGCGCATTCCCAGCCGCTGTCACTCGGATTCAACCGTCAACCGTCAACCATCAACCATCAACCGTCGACCGTCTCAGGTGACTCAACCTGGTGGGTTGTCATTTGCTTTCGGTCTGCCTTTTATGGCCTTTGTTTTCAGATAATTATTTTTGCCTGCTCAGCTACCCTGTACTGCGAACTGCAGAGCGTGACAATAGCTGATATCTACGGTATATAATGGCGTGGTTGGGACTTTAAATGCCTGCCTTTAAACCCAAATATCATCGTCAAGGTTAAAGATATAGGCTTTGATTATTATTTAAATGGTGTAATTAGTCATAGGTTTTCCATTTACAGAAATTTCCTATCATTTTTGTCAGTTAAATATTTAATATTTTTTATTTAAGTTTTACTATGTTTTCAAAAGAGTAGATTGGTTTTAATCATGAAGATTTTTGAGGATTTATGTTTTTCAAACTGTTACTAAGGGTAATCATATCTTCAAACATTACGAGTTTTGGAAATTTTCCACTTAAAGTTTGAAATATCTATTCCATTTAGATACTAAAAGATCATCAATGTGTTAAAACCAAATAATATCATCAGGGTTAGAGATAGGGTTTGGTTATTATTTACATACTGTATGACATATATCATAGGAAGTTTCCATTTATAGATTATAGGGTCTTAAAAATATGATATGGAAATGCTTTTGTCAAATCTAGAGATTTGGAGGTTTGATTAGTTGGTCATTATTTTGCTATTACAGAAGTTTACTATCTTTCAAGTCCTATAAACATAGAATATTTTGATTTTACTCTTTACTATATACAATATTTTAACGTTTTTAAAGTTTTTATTACCCCAACCTCCAATTTAACTATACCAGATTCATAACTCCCCAACAAGTCAGAGTTTTCAAAGCCTCCTTCATTAGTTTCCTAGGGTACTTGATCGCTTGATCATACCCCATTCAGATCGTTATTTTGTATTTTTTAATTGTGCCGCTCGTTTCAGCTTGTTGCAATTATTTTTATCGCAGGTGAAATGATTGAGCATGTCTGGGGACTTCGTTTACGTCTGGAGCCGCCGAACAAACATGCATATAAATATATACTATATATACATAGAGATAGATGTACATGTGCAGCTAGACAAATCACCTGATACCCTATAAAAACCGGGGCTATGAAAGAGAAAGGAATACCTGGCAACAGTTCAACTGTCCACCGTCCAACGTCCACCATCCAACGTCCACCATTCCCACCCGTTTTCTATTTGATTGAGACTGTGACGCACGTGTGCCCGGCCAACTATTATAAAAAGTGCTAAAATAATTGAGTGAATATACAGATAGATTCAATATTTGAATTGATCACACCAGACGCAAATCGCCGGCGAGTGCCAGCCAGCCAGCCAGCTAGCCAGCCTGCCAGACCTCAGATCTCGAACCAGCTAGACCAGACCAGCTAGACAGATCAGACAGTTGGCTAACACTTTCAGAGATCCATAGCCAGACGAGCAAAACGGCTTTCATGGTTACTTTTATAGGGGAACGGACATTGACTAGCTTACAAATCGTGAAGAAACTTGTTTCAATCTCTCTTTCCCTCTCTCTCACTCTATTAATTTTTAGCAAGTTCCTTGACCGACAGAGATAATGTCTCTATATAATCAAATCTCTGTCCTTATTTTTTTCGGGGTTGACAATTGCATTTGATTAAGTGCCGCGCTTCAAGACTCGCCCAGAAGATAACTTTCGATCAACTTTCCTTCTTGCTCTGCCGCACAACAAAAGTTATTAATTCAATGATTATGATCACCGCGCTAATGACAGTCAAGTGCAGTACTTTATATACCACCTCCCACTCAAAAAAAAAAAAAGAAGATAGAAAAAAAGCAGAGAAAAGCGTAAAAAACATTTGAAGGCAATGCCATTGACACCTTGATTGGATGTCAAGGTTGTGCGAGGATCGTCGCATTCTCGTTGGGTATATAAACTAACTAAAGGCATTATCATCAGTTTTAGCAATCATAATACATTGAGGTGACATTGAACTTGAAAATCCAGTTGAATTTCTATGGTTCTTTGTTGTTTGTGAAGTTTAGATTTTCTCGCCATTCTGTGTGATATTTTTTTATGCAATTTAAGTGCGATTTATAGCATTGGATTAAAGGTGTTTTTGCTTAGTTTTAAATATTATGATACTTAAAACTATAAATTAGTGCCGTAAATTAAGGAAATTCTATACTTTACTGATAAATAAATTAAAATAATCTCTGATCAAGTGGAAAGTTTTGTAGTTTGGCTCATATGTATTACCTTTTAAGAATGAAATCGTAAAAGTAGAACTGAAATCCAAACTGGTTTTAAAACCTATCTAAACGTAAACAAAAACATTATCATAAACTTTTGGTCTGGCTTTGAACTTGAAATAAGCAAATTAAGTTATAGATTTTCTTAAAAAATATCTTGGTTAGCCTTGAAAGAAATCGCTTTTCTATATCCCATATAGGAAGTGCATCTAACAGCATCAGCATCATCATCAGCTGACGTCAGCTTCGTCTGCATTTGGTTTTCTATTTATTTATATTTTTGCTGATTTCCTTTTTTTCTTCTTCTTTTTGGCAACAATTTTTGTCTAGTTTTTGCAAAAATATTACAATGTTGTCTGGCGCAGAAGATGAAAAGTCGGAATGCCCGCTCTTTAGCCACCTTCCGTCAGCATTTTTACCACCATTTTTTTTTTTCTGTTTCTGATTCCCCTGTGAGAGGCCAACCCTTTTTTTCCCAGCTAGACTGCGCACGGCAACAGACAGCAAAGAAGGCAGAAAAAAAACGAGGCAAAACGAGAGGCAGTGTGGCAGGGAATGCAAATGAATGAGCTGAAATGCAAAGAAGCAAACGCAGAGGGAAAAATTATAAAAAAAAAAAAATAAAACACAAACTGAAACAAACCGCAGACAGAGAAAACAGCGACGTCGACCTCGCCCAGGCAGCAGCGTTTTTCCCAGCAGCATGATGATGATGTTTGTGCTGATGATGAGGATGTCGTTTGACCTTTAAGCGAAGTGAGTGCATTCCACCAACAACAACCTGGCGCAGAGAATCCCATTTTGATTTTTTTTACTTTTCAGCCTGCTTCCTTTTTTGTCTGAGCAGCCTGCTCTTTAGTGTATTTTTACATTTATTTTTTCATATTTTGCAAACGCATTTAATTAATGGGAAATCACGTGGCAAATTGTGCAAACACCTCGTATGCGCAATAATTCAGCGGTTACGTATACGCAGCGTTTCTCATTTTCTTAGTGTGTTTGCGATTTCATCATCTTTTTCGTAGAGGCGACTTGATAATAGAGTAAGCAAATTCTTACTGCATTAGCAGTGCGCTTTTTAGAAAGGATTTTTTGAATTGTTTAAGTTGAAAAAGTTGCTAAACTAAGCTTAGATTTTTCGGGGAGTATGAGTAATGTACTGAAACTTTGCAGAATATTCTTTGAGCTACAATATTCCTGTTAGATTCCTTGAATTTCCATAAGTATATACCCACTTGATCCCACTTAAACAATTTACGCATTATTTTATATACCTTTATCCATGCTTTGCCCAAGTATCTAACCACACTCAACCTCCTGCACTTGGCGGCTCCTTTAGTCTGGTCTTGCCCCTGCCTCGAATGCAACATTGTGTCATACTTTTTGTTGATTCTGTCTTTCTGTTTATTTGCCGATTGGTTTTTTCCCCATTTGGACTTGATGTTAGCTTCGGATCCACTTCCGTCCACCCGTCCCTCTTCCCCTTCCACATTCCCCTAGAATTGATGTTGATGTAGACTTTTGTTCTGTTTGCCTGCGCCACTGCAGATGACGATGATGATGATGGTGGTCATGACGATGATGATGATGGCGCTTTGGCTTTGGCAAATATTGACAGAGGCTTCGAAATATTACGCAAAAAAGAATTGCCTTTGAGGGGAGATTCCACATGTTTAACTTGCCACGTTCTTGCCCCATTCCATTTGCTCGTTTTTATTCTTGTTCTTTTTTTTTTTTTTTGCACTATGGAATCCTCTATTTCCCCCTCCCGAGCTTTGCTTGCGGCCAATGACTCATTGACCTGGTTTAGGTTCCCTCTGTCTAGAATTTGTAGTTCTCCGCTGCTTACCCTATATAACTAGGTCAGTGATGGGCGTGTCGAAAAGGGGGCGGTAGATGGCTCTCAGACCGAAAAATCTAGTTCATATATGTTAGCTGAGAGAAGAGCAAAGAGGGGCTTTCCTACTTTTTTAGGCCCTTTTTCCCGAACAATAGAAGAAATATACCCTCAAGTAGCAAATTTTCCACAGCAAAGTGTGTCAACTGCTGGTGCTGCTGCTGTCTGCGCTCTAGTTTCTTCGGCTCGGATGATTTTCCGGCTCCGAATGATATATATTGCATGCTAAGCATGGCGTATACGTAATACCATCGATTACTCATACGCCACGGGTCACACAGCCCGAGGGGAATTGCGTTGTTGCATTATTTTCCTGCACTGTCTGCAGATAAGTGAAACCATTTCAATTAATTTCCTCATATTTATTACCCTTATCAGTAACTTAAAACTTTCTTTAGTATGCCAATCAATCAGTCATCGTCCTGTCATTGCCGTTTATTCGTTACTATTATTTATGATCCCTTTGCTGTTTTCCCATTTTCTATAGCTTTTATCTATCGGCTATCACAGAGTTGAGGCGTGCAAATTGATATCAGCGCGTGTGGCTAATTTATAATTTTGAACAATCGTACGTTTTATAAAGACAAAAACTGCTGGCTTAGTTTCCCATTCTGGGCAAACAAAATGATTAGTGAAAGCCTATTAATGGTTTTTAAATAATATTAATTGATTGATTATTCACAATTTTTCTCTGGGATCGAATATGTATATATATATCTTCAGATTATACACATACAAATGTCGGGCGTCAATCGGTGTGTGTATATATATATGGCAGATTAGTTGGCCACGAAACAATAAAGCTCATTAATCGCTGCTGTTAATCACCAGTTCTCGTCTGGAATGCTTTTAAAATTTAGTTTCGTTCGTCATGATTCAGCGGCAGACAGGGGTAAGATTAATTATATGTTTGCCCAAAATTCTCAACAATTACGCTGTCTGGTGGTGGGCATGGTTGTCCGCTACTGAATTTTTAAA
Source organism: Drosophila eugracilis (assembly GCF_018153835.1). Taxonomy (NCBI): domain Eukaryota; kingdom Metazoa; phylum Arthropoda; class Insecta; order Diptera; family Drosophilidae; genus Drosophila; species Drosophila eugracilis. The sequence goes on along the minus strand of NW_024573038.1, from coordinate 5,433,295 downwards.
ATATTTTCTTAATTCAAAAATAGTTTTTAAACTACAAATTTACATATTTAATTAGCTTGATTTTATGTTCTTTTAGAGTTATTCTCAGTAATCGATTTTTCTTACGAGTAAATAAACAAATGAGATAGACATAGTCTGGTTAAAAAGAGAAGGGGCGATGTGCAGGGAAAGAGAGACAGGGAGCCTTGCCGCGACAAGCGTCGGTGCCTCCACTTTGAAGTCACTCTCGCGCCATTGTAATCCAAGTCGTTTTGCCCAAACTCGGCAGCACTTCAAAGATGAAAGCCGAGAGGGGTGTGCACTACACAAAAAGAAATTTAATACGTTTTAAGTACTATTTTTTAGACATTTTTAAAGTTTTTTATAGGAAATTTTTTTGATAATTTAGGTTGATTTAAAGTAGGGAATATTTTACATTATCAATAACTCGAGGGATACCTAGTTTAGCTTAATATAAATATATATTTTCCTTGTTTTTAGTTCTTAACTAATATATTTTATCCTAATTTTGTTTTTCTGTCTTTTCAAGGGGCATGGATGGGCTTTTCCCTTAGCCAAAAGCCAGAAAGATCAAGACAATCAAGCCAGCGTCTCGGAATTTCGATCTATCTATGCTAATTGCATTTCATTGAAATTAATGTTGCCGCGTCCAACTTTGAGCAGGGTCAACTCATTTATAACCGAGCAGAGAGAGAGAGAGAGAGCGAGCGAGGCGGTTAGTTAATCTGTCCAAATGTTGCAAGACCATAAATTTCCTAGCCAAAAGAAAAGCAAAACAGACAACAGAAGTTAAAATGCCAGACGCCGACTTTCTGCAAATAAATGTACTTCTTATTGTTGCTTTGTTTTCTAATTGTTTTTATTTTTTTGTTTTTTGTTTTTAGTTGCTAGTTTCAATGCACAAGAAAAGAACAACAAAGGCATTTGACAATGTTTTCAAATTTATTTTTAAATGAATTTCTGTTTGGTTTGTTTTTTATTTCATTTGTTGTTTTTAGCATGACGCGACAATTTGTCTGTCTATTTTTAACAGGCTCTCTCTTTCTAGCTGCCTCACACTGCGGCGCGGTCAGAAAATTGTGTCCGACATTTCGGCTGAACAGAATAACATTTTTTATAAATACACCACCCCCTTTAACCTACCTCAGAGATCATTCATCTGCACAACAACAACAACAACAACAACAAACACAAACAACAAGAAATTGTTTTTCGAGGCCTATATGAGACAGCCAGACATAAAAATAAATTTTTGCGGAATTTTATTTTGATTTTTTATGAGCGGCAAAAAAAAAAAAAAGAGAAAGAAATTGCCGCCGCTTTTTGTTGTTCAATTTGAATTTCAAATTTCCACATTCGACTGCTGGTTTTGGGCTCTCCACACACAGCACGTGGAAATGTTCGGTGTGGCAAGGCCTGCGATCCCACTATTTCCCGCTCTCACCGCCCCCCTTTCGCCTGTCTGCAGGCATTATCAGCAGACATATAGTTTTTTTTTTTTCCGCCCATTCCGTTCCATTTGTAATCGCTCATTGATTCAGAATTCCGAGTTTCCACTGCACGTGTGCGTTTCCATTGCGATTCCATATCGATTCGCGATGGAACCAGACATTAAAACCCATTTAGTATATATGTATATATGTTATATGGCCGGGAGGTATTAACTGAACTATGACGCCATGGGGCGATTATAAATGGGTTTTTAGCGCTTTTGTGTCGGCGCTTTGAAGGGATTTCCTTTTTTCCAGAAAATTATGATGGGCCTTAATTGCTGTCTGCTGCTAAAAAACTAAAACTAAAACTGAAACTCATGTGCCGCCACCAGACAGAAAATAATCTTACGTAATATCAGGCGGAAGATAAATATTTGACCTACATTTTCACCCAAGAGGGAGGGGAGGGAGCTTAAATAAGGGTATATATATGTGTGAGTGTGTGTGTGTGTGTGTGCGAGGAACCGAAAACATTCAAGCAGGAAGTTTCAGCAGGACACAGACACACGCGAAACGCAAATAAATCATTGATGAAGTCCCCGCTCATACACAAACACACGCACACATTCGCACTTGGGGAGCTTCAAGTCATGGGTTCGTGCCTCGTGGAAATGTAGGCCACAGGCAGCCAGTTGCCCTAAGCTCAACTCGGGGGGCGTGGTCACAAGGCGGCGGTTGCCAAGCCAAAAAAATGAAACGTTCACGCAGAAAAAAGTTTGATGTGAAAAATTACGATTTTGTGGGAGTTTTCAGCATGAAATGTATAATGTTTAAGGTTTTTCTCTTTAATTTAACAATTTTACTATATCTTTAACTTATTTTAAAGGTTTTCTGACAAAAAAAGTAATGCGTTTACCTTAAAAAAGGTTTATATATCAAATACTTTAAGAATAACAACAAAATTCATAAAAATAAGAATATTTTATGACTAATAAACATATTTAAAAATTATTTTCCTTAAATATAACTTTTATAAGCCTCTAAAACCTTCTAAGAACTCCTTTAACTCACAAATATTATCAGATACTCAAGCTTCATAGAAATATTGAGCTAACCTAATGATAGTTTGCCTTACTTAATGACCAAAATGTGTTTTTCTTTCTGCTTCATTTTTTCTGACTGTGTGAGAAAACCAGGAATGTTGCTTAACTCTTGGGAGTCTGAGTCTGCTGATTGTCGAGACAAATTTCCAAGAAGCGAAAGAGTTTTTGTCGTTTTTCTCTGCTATCGCTGTGCTATTGTGTGGTAAATATAGTAAGCTATATAGTAAGAGGTGAAGGAGCAGTGGCCAAGAAGGGGGTATTAGTCAAGTGTCTGGGATATTGCTGCACTGGAAGGAAGATCGCCTCCATTCGCTGTATATGGCGATAGTAAGCTTCCGTTTCATTTCTAGGCCTCAACTTGCCGTTTTTTTATGGCCTTATCAGGTGGCCCTTGCCCCTCTACCCCCTCCTCCTTAGGCTACACCCCTTTGCAACCGGCATCCGCTGTTGTCTGGCTGACTGCTAGCTCTATATAATATATAGTATATAGACTATAGCCCATACTGACCACACACAAGCATATGGAGTGAGTGGCATGACGTGGCACAAGTCAATGTCGCTCCAAGTAATCGGATACTTCGGATGCCACAGGCGGCTGAGCAGACTCTTCGAGAAGGATATGAAGGTATGGTAGAAGGGGTGTTCCTTAAAAACTTTGGTTAATATTTAAATTTAAGAGGAAGATTTAAGTTAATTATAAACCTTTTATGGAGATTTAAGCTAGAACTAAGGAACATCTTAAACACATTCTTCATATTAAGAAAGTTTTTTTAGATATCAATAAAAAGTTTGTACTGAAAGATAAATACTTATCATAAAGGTAACCCTTTCTTAATATTTTATTCCCTTAGATATCAGATTAATTACTTAAACCCTAATAAAAACCCCTTTGATTACTCCTTTCCCTTTTTAGTTTGCAAAATCTAATAAATTTAAACAAAAACTAACATATTTCATCATAAAATATGTTTATGCTGGGCCTGGGAATCACCCTTATCAATATGCTAATTTCATTTTATAATCAGCAAAATACAATTTTCATGACTTATCTAAGCTGAGCATTTTTTGTCAATTTAGCTAATAGTCAGATTTTGCAAATCATTGTTAGGTCTACAAGTAGAGACTATATATTATGATTATATACATATTTATGTAATATATATATATATATATTAAAGATAGAAGTAAGAACATAAGAAGTGACTAGAGATATATATGGTTTTTATGGAATTTCTCAAATAAAGTATTTGGGAAACTCTAAAAATATGTTCTAAATAATATATCATAATAATTTATAATATATATTAAGTTGACTAATCTCAGTCTTTCTCTTTTTCTCTATCTGTAGCCCGGCGAATCTCCTAATCTCAATGTGAACTTTTCAGCTGGACTCTTGAGACGTCTTCAAACAATCAGGCAAAGACCGCATGTCAATCGATTAGCGATTTCGCCGCTTGTGTCTGTCCGGTTCGGAAATATCATATTTTTTGTATTATTTGTTGGAGTTGCTTTTGCTGTTGTTGTTCCCTGTGTAAATCTCTTGTTTTGTTGTATTTATTTGTTGAATGAACATAGCCTGATAAGCTAATGGGAAGGTGGTGTGTGTAGACTTTAGACAAAAGAAAAGACCCCGAATTCCAGATTCTTTCTTTTTTTTTGTGATATAAACTAACAGAAATTAGCATTTATTAGCCGACGGGGTTGGGTGAAAATGTATGCAAGGCTTGAAAGTCTCGCGTCTGGCGGATATACCAAAAAAAAGTAACGTTAAAAAAGCTAACGATAAGAGAAGAAACGCAGATCAAAATATACAAAAAAAAAAGACTGTAGAAAAGTCGCAGGCGAATAAAAAACAATGGAAAAGACGACAAATGGCGAAGAATCGAAAAAAAAAGAAGAAAAAGTAGTAACAACAATCGCAGAAACGAAATAAAACAGCAAATTTCAGACTTCGACCCAGACAACAGGCCGATTCCGATTGGAATGAACTGATGACTATATACATATATGTGTGTGTGCCTCACAGTCGCCGAGTGTGTCTGGGTGTGTGTGTGTGTGCGAGTAAACTTGATTATGAACTCTAATGATTCGCTCGGTTTATAGGGTATTGGTATTGGAGACCTATAGGTTGGGTATGCCCAACTCGTTATTGGATTATTTAAATGGGAATTATTTAATTATTGATTTAAAAACTGATTTATAGGGATTTAATCCTCGTATTTCCTATATACTATATAGCTTGTTATCTTGTCAGGCTTTTAATTAATTAAATAAGTATTGAATTTCACACGAAAAACACTTAAAAGAAATTAAATTTCAAAGAAAAAAAACTTCCAAGAACTTGGTCTAGCTTCAATTTTAATTATTAATATTTTAAACGTTCTTTCCCAGAATTCAGCGAGAATATTTCCCCAAGTCGAACTTTTTTCAGTAAACTTTTCAAACAATTAAAATATTTCTTATTTATAGCTCTCAATAAAACCACTCTTTCCCCTAACAATTAGTGTTTATTTATTAAGGAAGCGAGAGATTGGAAGCCATAATCATAATAACCCTACGATTATTTCACAAATTTTTTGGGGGTCAGTCAACGGGCAGGCGGGAATGTCGCCGCAACACGTGATTATCTGGCTGGTCATCTCGTTGCTTATCGAAGGAGCTGGGGTCCCTCAATCAGTCGCCAACTGGCTGCAGCGGGGGCTATCCCACTGCTCCGCCACCCTCCTCCCTTCGGCTGCTCGCCTACTGCAGCACTAATAATGACCTTGGGGAATGTTGTCGCTTGCCGTTCGTCAGTTGCTGTCCGTTCTCTAATCTCATGCTCAGTGGCTGTGTGTGTGTGTGTGGTGGTGTTATATGGTGTTGGTGTTGCACTTGGAGAAATTCTGGAAGGTCTAAAGGAGCTCGGCTTGTTGCTTAGAACCAGGATTGGCTTGAGGTTTTTAATGATCTTTTTGTAAAAAGGACCTCTAAGATTTCATGAAACCAGAGCTTAAAAAAGTACCATTTATAAACAAGCTTTATGATAAACTATTATTTAATCCTTCAATTTATAATCCCTTAAATAATGTTGTATCAAACAAAAATGTTAGAAAAGTCCCTCTATTTAGAAATCCGATTTTCAGTCATCGAAGTTTCTAAGAATTCCCCTAAAATAACAATCTACTTCTAATTCCGAGAGCTTTCTTCCGGAATTCCAGGGTGATATTTTTTCCAAAGTGTGTTCTCTGCTGCTCTAACGTTTAGTGTTGCTGATTTCGTAGTGTTGGTGTTGGTCATGTGGGTGGCGCGGGAAGTGTTGTTGACGTCGACGCCCGGTCGGACAGGTGCTCAAGTCCATGGGTATCTCTGTATTGTACGCTTGTGTTGATGTCTTTTATACAAAAAAAAAACAAAAAAAAGGAAGCAGAAAAACAGAAACAAAAACAAAATAGAGTAGAAGAGAATTCTGGTGATAAGACCGGCTGGCTGGTCTATACCTTTTCTCACTCCGTCCAGAAGCCAAAGAAGCGACGCAGAAGCAGGCAGAAGAACCAGACCAGACGCTTGATAAGCGGCCATGGGACGTATGAGCGATATCATGTGTGCGCGGGACAAGGACCGCACTATGGCAAAAACAAAAGACCTTGATTTTAGCCCTATATATGTGTGTGCCCATGTCGTCAGCTGTTTAATTAGCTTTCGATTAATTTTTCTGGTCAATCGAGATATTTCGTGATTTTCTCATGAACTTTTAATTAAACAACATTTTTTGTTTTTTTCCCGTTTTGGTTTTACGCGAAAATCTTTTCCTCTTTAACAAAATTTTTCTCATTTTTCGCATCGAAAGGCGGTGGAGGAGGTAACTTAAAAAAGAAAATAATAACCATTTTAATGGCCAGTCGTAAAGATGTTCGGAATTTGCCGGCCAAGTGAGTCAAATTTTCCATGACAGCGTACGAGGCGTATGCGTAACATTCTTATGCTTGCTCGGCGCGGGGGTTAATGGGAAATGGGGAAAACCTAGGTGGGAGGAGGCCAGGTGTATTTGTAAAGGTATGCCAAAGACGACAAAGCAATGAGAACTCTTCTACTTTTATGCGAGCCGGTGTGGGAATTACTAACAGTCGTGGGAAAAATAATAAAAGCTTTAAGTAATGTATTAGGAATTTAAACTTATTTAAACAGTTTTCTGCAACTGTTTATCCTTTTTGAAATAAAATATATTATGTTTTTATAAGTATTTTAAGTCTTTCTACTATTAACTGTGCTTCAAAATAATAAAACAAAATGAAAAAAAATTGAAATTTAAGACCTTATATCACCTTTTGTGACTATTTTCTTTACCTCATCTGTATGTAAAAAGCAAAGAGAAAAAAAGCTGAGACTGAGCCACATGTGTGTCTCTGTGTGCTCCTCTGTGTGTGTGTGTGTGTGTGTGGCATAGCCAAGAGGCAATAGCAATAGCATAGCAATGGCAAAGGAAAAGCAAAAGGCAAGAGCAAAAGCAAAAGAGCTGATGAAGAGCTGGCTTACGCATGGGTTCATTGAACGGAAGTGATTTGCCTACTGCTGTGCGAAAGAGATGGGGCTAAGCACCTACATAGAAAAAGAGAGAGGGGGAGACACTACACGCGACTTTGACTTGGTTTTGTTCTGGTTCCTCTATCAAAAAACTCCATGGTCTTCTGGGCCTTTGTTTTCATAGCCAAAGCCATAGCCATAGTCAAAGCCTAAGTGAAGGCAAAACCTTGTGGCTCCGATAGAGCAGAAAAGATAAAGCTCTTCTGGGAAGTTCTTAGCTTTTTTCTCAACCCAAAAGAGACTTTATAAGATTTAATCAAAGCTAAGCCAGGCACTTTATGTTTAAGGTGAGAAAATCACGATTTTATGGGGTTCTTTCTAATTAAACTTGTGTTTTTTTTCCTTTTATATATTGTCTGTAACAATGAGGGAAGTTGAGGGTTTCATTGCTTAAAAAGTGAAGGTAAGATGTTAAAAACATTAGAAATCTTAAATGGATTTGTGGCTAATATTAGCAGTTCTCTTTACTATGGAATTAAAAACCATACAAACTGCTCTATTTTGAACTCTTTATATATCAAAAAATATTAAGAAATATAATAAGAACTTTGCTTTTCCAATGCCTATAAATTTCATATAAAATCCTCTAAATTAAATCCCAATTTATTTGACTAAAAAATCAAAATTTTTCATATTTAAATCTTTTAATTAATTTTTGTTGAAAAGGCATTAAGTCGAAATCCTGAAAAGTCTGCCAAAGACACACCCCAAACCACATAAATAGATACATCTTTTCCATTTTTCTAATACCCCTGACCCCTAAAAATTTTATATTTTCCCGCTCTTGGCTTATTTATTACAAGATGCTTTATGACAGCCACAAAAAATATTAAAGGGTTTTAAAAAGCATTCAAAATTGTTTAAAACAAATTCTTTTATTTGTATAAAGACACTTTTTTTTGGTTTCCCTATCAGTGGAGAAGGCAATCGCCAGCGAGGGGGCGAAATAGCTGTCGTCTGGTGCGAACTAGTAAAAAATACCAGAGCTGATTTCAAAATTTATTGCATTTCTGTGGACAGTGGACAGTTTTTGACTGGATATTTGTGCTCTTTTTTACGAATTTTTTATTGTTTTTCATGTTTGGGTTTTTGTTTTGTGTCTGTCTGTGTGTTTGTGTTGACAGGAAGTCGCCGGAATGCGATTTACAGAGAGCAGATTTCGGTTAGAATATGAATAGCATATAATTAGATAGCGCCTACAGTGCGGCCACCGAATATTGGGCCAACTTATTGCAGCTCCAAAGTTCAATTACGTTGTACTTTGTATGGCAGATTGGCCTAAAAAGGTTTTTCCCCAATATAAAAGTGCTAAGCTCACCTTTTTTGCGACGTGTTTTTGGTTTTTATTTTTTTTTTATTAATTGTGTTTTGATTTTAACTAGATGTTTTATTTAGATTAAAATTGATTTAGGAATTGCGCTATGTTAAGGGCATATATTTCCTAAATTTGTTTAAACTTGATTTGATTTCTTTTAGACACTTTTTTGCGACACTTTTTGTTTAGGCGAATTTATCTAAGCAACACTTATATACATTGGCTTTAATTTTGGATTTAAACTTTTATTTTGCATTTGTTTATTTGTTATTTCTGCTGCTGTGCTTCTTGTTATTATTTATTTGTTATTATTTTTACGTTTTTTTGCGGCGATTAGGAATGCTTTTGAGTACAGGAACGCTGGCTATGTGTGTGTGTGTGAGTGTTGTGTATGTTGAAATTGTTGGTTTTTGTGTATTTATATATTTATTATTTGCTGCTATTATTAATTCACTTTTGTTTGTTGATGTTAACTGCTGTTTGTTGTTAATTTGCTTGGGGTTTCCTGCTGGTTTTCTAGGTGTATTTTTTCAGCTTAACTTTTATGAATTTTTAGCGCGCACGAAACGAACTAAACTGAAACGCACGCAAAGTTACAATGAGCGTGAATCGAAAAACACACGATTCCATATACGCGAATTCGCTTCCACTCCTACGCTCTCTCTCTCTCAGTTACTCTCGTTTCATGAACCAAAATGAGAGAGAGTGGCTGTAGACTCTTTCTTAAGCGTTCGCTTGCTCTCGCTCTCTCTGGCTTTCTTGCTCAACTTTTTCGCTCTCGCTCTCCCTCTCTCTTTTCGTTTTATTTTAATAATTATCGTTGGCGAAAAGCGCAAAACAATTGTTTTTCACTAGCATTGAAAGTATGCCAACGCAGCAACAACAACAATGGCGACAGCCATGACGTAACGCCGCCTTGTTGTTGCTATAGATTCTCCCATTTATTTTTATTTAGTTTCGAATCAATCATTTGATTTCAAATTAACTAAGGCACAAGCACACAAACATTATCCCGTTTTTGTTGTCGATCGCTGGCTTTTTGTTGTTGTTGCACTATTGACGGAGAGCGAAAAAACACACACGTCCGCAGCGTCGGAGATTTTCAGGCGTTTTGAGCGCTTTTTGAAGTGAGATGAGAGCGAAAAATGGAATCATGAACCACCTTTTTAACAGCGAGAGCCGTGCACTGATAAAAAAGAGCTACTAAGGGCAACGAAGATGTGCATTAATCTGTTGTATTATGTTAAAGAATTTATTTTATTCACGTAGGAACATAACTTGTGCACCAATGTTAAAACATTCAAGAAAACTATTATACATTTTATAAAGCTTTAGTTCTTTTTCGTCAGTACTAAGCTAAAAACGTAAGTTCCTTATTTAACTCTGATTCTTAAACAAAAGAATAAGGAAATGTGTAATGAAGTAAGATTTTCTTTCTGAGCTTATTTTCTGTTTTTTTTCTGCGTGTACTGTTAAAGCTCAAGAGAGAGAGAGAGAGAGAGAGAGAGAGAGAGAGAGCAGCGCACAGCTGTTAATGTTACTGTTAACAGAGGGGATGGGGTTGTGTTGTTGATAAAGGGGGAGGAAATGCAGTCAGAGAGTTGATGAGAGAATGAATGCAAGAGAGAGGGAGAGAGAAGGCGCAAAGTTAACTGGCAAATTGCAAATTCATTGCAAAATATTACTTGAACAACTTTTTTGTAACATTTTTAAAACAAAATAGTTTTTAGTTATATTTTTTTAGCATACAGTTACTGTTTTTGAAGTACTTCATGTTTTAGGAAAATGTTTTTGATTTAACTTTTTTTATTAAATCCCCAGTTTGTAATACTTTTAATGTTGCTTGTTTTTTGGTGTTTATGTTTACTTAATCAATTTTAAAGTCATTCGTAAAGAGATCTGAAAATCAGGTCAGTAAATGGTATTTTGTATAAAAACACATTTGAAATATATGTAAAGTTGATGTTGTTGAGCATATTAATATAATATTTTTGAAAAGATTAAATATTGCAAGCAGTCAATATAATATTTATCTTCATCTAATTGAAATTTAAGCTTAAGGGTATGTTCATAATTTTATATATACGAGTATTTAAATTAGTATAATATCCCTTAATAAATCCTGCAGATCCACAAATAAGAAGAGATAAGAGATTATATTTTGCAAATTTCATTTAAATTGATTTAAAAATTTCTGTCAAATTAAAATTAAAAAATTTATTAAAAGAATTCTTTAAGGCAGTAAAGTCAGGACCATTTCAATATTAGTCTTATATAAATATGCTTTCATGTTAGATTTTTAAATTTAAATTTAAGCTATGATATGTTTATTTTGTAATTGGTAAACAGAGTTACCTGTATTTGATTATCTTAGAGCGACTATAGCAATTTTTTTTAAGTACATATATAATTTTTGAATACTTTGTCATCTCTTAATAACTTTTCTTTCACTCTCTCTACTTTTTATAGCATTTCTTCTTTCTTACTCCACTTGCCACGCTTATATTTGCTTATAAATATTTATTTGACTCTTTTTTTTATTGCTGTTGTTAAGCTGAAATTCGGTTAGCTCATTGTCACTCGATTTTTTGCGGTTTTTTCTGTTTGCCGACTTGAGCCGCCGTGCAAAGTCCAAGAAATTAAAGTGTCAGACGGGCGATCGGGGTGGTGTGTTGCTGGGAGGGGGCAAGGGGGTTTACCGACAACCGCACGTTAATTAAATTTATTTATGCAGCTTTATTTCGCCTTTATTTTATTTTTTGTTTGGCTTTATTTTTAATGATATGATTCACATGTGACATTCTTTTGATGATACGCTGTCCGAATTAATGGGTAATTCTGGGGTATGCTGTACTTTACGTAGCCTATGTAAAGTATAGTAACCCAAATTAAATGAGAAATCTGATTGTGCTTGTAAATTTGCCATTTAATTGGGTGCCAGTGAAAGTTAAATCTATGCACAACCAAAAATTTGGCAAACATTCTGTGGAAGTGAAACTTTTTTACATCAATAAAATCTACTTATTCATCAAATTTCAATTGTGGGCCGATTGCGAAAGTCTTCCACTCCCACGCTTTGGTGATAAATAAATACTTGTGATCTTAATAAGTTTGCTAACCAAATGGGGAGTTTTTGATCTCAAAAAGTTTATGTTCCAAATATGGTTATCAAGATGGGTTTACCCTTTTTGGGAAACAACTTATAGAGATGAAAAGCATTTATTTAATAGCAAAAGGTTATTCATTTAATGAGCTGACTAATAGGAAGGGCTTCATTATTTATTTAAGATTTAATACAAATCTAATATTATATTTTCTTTTTGTCTTATAAATAAACTGTTTCCTTTCACGCTTAATCAGTCTTTTTACTCACAAATTAAACTAAAGTTAAGAAAGTTATTGTTGTAAGTATTAGATATACCTTTTCCCACCTCATAAAGATATACACTGGGTAACATATATTGTCTAGATCTGATAGTTGATTTCCATTTTTGTTTGCCAGACATTGTTGCTTTGTTTTAAAATAGAAACTTCGAATGTATTAGCATGTCTGCGGATTTGTTATTTTGTTGCTGGCTAGCCGGTTGTTGTTAATCGAATGTGTTGTGTGTCGCCTGGTCCACCTACCAACCCCTTCCCCTTCCCTCCTAAGTTCCGCCCCCGTAACGACAGCACCCCCGCTGCGCACTTTTAAGCCAACAGCTAACAGCGAACAGCCAACAGCCAACAGCCGACAGCCGACGACGGCAACAATTGAGACAACTTATCATGAAGTGCTAATTAACATTGTCTGGCCGGGGTCTCTCACGTATGCCAATGTCTGGCGACCTACCTGCGGTTACTAGGAGCACCACCACCACCACCCACCCGTTTGCACCCCAGCTCTCCCCACCGTGCACCACCACCCAGCAGCACCGTCACCGGCACCTCTAACCCACCCAAAAACAGAACGGAAAAAAAATAAATATAAACCGCAATTCACCCAAAACTGGCACTTGGTCGCGTCTCTCGTCTGTGTTTGCTTATTTTGGCATACAAAGAAGTACATTTTTTTTTACCATGAATATTCCCAAAAGTTGGGGAAAAATACAAAATAAAAAAAAGGGGAAAAATAATAATAATTGTGTACACACACGACGAGACGGAACATTTTTGTTTATGTTGATAATCTAATATGTGCTGACGTATCTCCTCTATTTTTCTTTATTTATCTTTTTACTTTTTTTTATGTGGGTCTGCAGGTTGAGTGCGGTGGCAATTTGTTTTGTCTTTTTGGCGGCGGCTGCTTTGAGCCACCTGGCCGGGGGATCGATTGATCGTATTGGATCGATCGGATATATATATATTGGATATATCAGTTCGATTCGATCAAGTGATCGTGCCAAGGCTGTGAGCTGTCTGTCTGCATTTATAAATAAATTGTGGCAATTAAATAAATAAAATAGTTGCATATGCATGCATTTTTAATTGTCAGCCGGTTCGACGGTGCACGTGTCGTATACGTAATATGTTCTAGAGTCTAGTATCACCCTTTAAACCGTTACCTCATCTGGAAATGGCAAGCGATTAAACTTTAAACCAAGGGGAATCGGCCAGTAAGAGTTCTTGATTTTGTAAGCAATGTGATACCGAATACTGTTGATTATTGTTTATTAATTTTATAATTAGAAATTATATACGAGTATATCCTTAGGGAAACCATTTATATTGATTTTCTATTGAAAAATTTCACTTTAAATGAATTTTAAATATTTTTATAAGTAGAATAAATGTTTTCTTTATTACTCTCAGTGCACAAAGACTTTTCTCTGGTAATAATACAACTTTCAACCATATTTTGTATTTATTTCTTTGATCCACTTTGCAGTTTTAATGAAATTTCTTAACTTTTATTGAAATCAATTTCCATTTTGAATATTATTTGATGTTTTTATTTCATTAAGTTTTTGTATATATTTTTATAATATTTATTTCTTTAATTTTTTTTTAAACATATATATTTTTTAAATATATATTTTACATTTTTCTTAGACTTTTTTGATACTTAGTCATCAAGACCAAGACTACTGAGTTACCTAATGTTAAAGTTTTACACCATTTTTTTGTTTAAACATATTAATTGTTTTTTTTTGTATAAATTATTTTATAATTAAGATAAGATCTTAAAATAAAACTTTAGAATTTCTTAGAATTTTTTGGAAAACTTACTACATAATAACTTTTTCACATCATAGAAAGAACTCTTCTATGTTATCTTTCATAACATTCACTTCACCTGACCACCCACCTGACCGCCTGCAGACTCTTTAATCACTGCTAGCCCTCGCTGCTTATCAATTTGGCCAACTAATAGGAAACTAAGAGATGCAACCTGGTCTCCTCGGCCTTTATATAGGGTAACGCCCACTTATGTGCATTAATCTGCATCCTAGAGTGTGTTAGTCATTAACTATTGGCTATTGTTGTAATGGCTGATGCAAAAAGAGTACTTTTGAGTCATTGTTGGCAGAGCGAGAAACCAACCTATGTATTCCGATTCCCATTGCGATCTTCCTCTGCCTTTTTGGCTGGCTGTGATTGTGATAAGCAGACTGTGGCGAGACAACAAAAGACATCGCAGACAAGTTTGCACTTACTTAACTTGCAGTACGTTGTACCGATGTTGTGATGTGATGCGATGCTGCTGCTTTTGATATTTTTAGACACCGCCAGTCAGCCTGCCGCGGCAAGTATATGTATGAAAGAAAAAAAAGTCAGAGGCAAAGGCAAATGGCGTTGGCACATCTCACACACAAATCGCAACGCCTCACATGCTGGCCAGACAATGAGTCTAGTCGGGCAACGGTTCAGATTCAGATACAGATACTGGTGCTGGTGGTGGTACTGATACAGATACAGATACAGATACAGATGCATATGCTGATTGCGAAACACACGAGTCTTCACCCAGTTCATTCAAAATTTGCCACAGTTGATGATGCATCGATGGGTTAAGCACACGCAGAAAAAATAGAGGTGACAAAATGTGTTCAAGTTTCTGAAGAAATTTCTCAGAGAAATACAAAAAAAAAATTAAAACGGATTTATTAAAAATGTATGTTTTTATTAACATTTTTTACTCAAATAACGTTTCTTATAAGCCATAAAAAAGTTTAGGAATTCCTTTGAAAACGTGTCCGATATATTGTCCTTTTCACATTTTTAATGGTAATATAGAAACGTGGATTTGTAAACTAAAAATATATATTTATATCTGTATGGGGAGGGGATACTTTGAAAAGTTTAAAATTTATTTTGAAAAATAAAAAAAGATTTTTGATTTTATATAGTTTTTTCCTTACTTTTGGCCCTCAGAAGTTTATGCCAAAAATATGTAAAATTTGTTACCTTTTTTTAATTTTTGTTCTTGGGCTTATTGTTACCTCTACCTGGGCATACTTATGGCTAAATTGTTATCTTAATAACACAGGATATAAAAGATAACAAAATTTGATTCGCTCCGTGCATAAGCTTCGATTTATCATAGATATGCAACAGGTACAACCGCATTGAATGGCACCCCAAAGATTCCTCTGCGCTAATGAATTTCCTGAAGCCTTTCTCCGTCTCCCCACAAAAGTCTGGCAGTCGGCTCATTAAGTCCTCCATTGACTGGCTAAAGATGGAACAATGGCCAATACAAAGACCCCGGGCCCGAATCATAACTCATTGAACTTTTGCCGGCAGCGGCAGTGGCAGCAGCCGTTGAAACATAAAAAGTGTCAATCAGTGACTCTGCTGTGGCAACGATAGCGACGCCTCCAAAGTCCCATTACAATGCCATTTTTATGGACACCGCTGGCGGGGATGTTGCTGCAGCAGCAGCAGCAGCAGCAGCTCTAGCTGGTGGGAAAAGAGAAGGAGAAGCTGGAGCAGCACCACCAGCAGCCACAGCAGACGGCAGGGTCGTAAATGTAGTAATAATAGTCGCCGAGGGCCAACGCCAACGTTTGCTAGTTGCGGTCGAGATTTTCTAGGGGTGGGCTGGCGCATCAAGCACTGAGCGAAAAAAAAGGTAAACTAAAGAGTGGTTTTTCAAGGTTATTAAGTTTTATCGTTCACAAATGTATAGTAAATATGAATATCCCTTAAAAATAAATCATCTCCCTCTCTAAAATGCTTTAAAAAAGGGTTTTGGAACATTTTTTATGTTTGTAAGTTTAAATTTTTACTAAAATATATATAAATTTACCTTATATAGCTATTTATTGCATTTATGTTGAAGATTTATCTGTAAGACTCAAAATTTCTTACAAAAGTTTTAAATATTGCGTATACGCCTAGTGTTACAGGTTATTAGGTTTTATATTTTTTTCCCTGAGAATTTAAAGACTTTCTTTTCAGTGCATTGAACGTTTACTTGGCCATTGGCTGGTGTCGAAAAGCAAGACATAAATGTCTAACATATGCTGGGGATGGCCTTTGGAGTTGCCCGGCGAGGCGACAGGTCTATTACCAAAAGCCTGCTTATGACGGGTTATGGCACGCCTTTCGTACCACAGACCACGATCTCTGGGAACACTTGACGGATATGGATATCCTTCAGTTAGATGGCTATATGACTATATGATTGATAAAAGGAACTTATATACTCACATTAATAGTATAAGCTTCTGAACTTGGAGGTTCTGATAAGGCAAAACTCTTTTAATACCATTGTAAAGCCTTTTTGAAAGAGAAATTTGTTTGTTTCTAAAAATTTTTAACTTGTAATTTCCCAAATTTACTTATCAACTTCTCTAAGATGAGAAACAATCATTATCTGACATTTTCCCTAATATTTTATTACCAGTTTTTATATTAACTTTTCAATGATCAAAAAAATAATCACAAAAGATCCTCCACAAATTGGAAACTAATATTGGTGGCAAACTGTGGTTTCCCATAGAATATCCAATCTATAGCCAAGAGGAAATCACCAGTGGGCAGTGGTAGTCGCATGACATCGGTGGTTAAATACATATCCTTTATAAAGATGTCACCCTTAGAAAGGATTTTTGAGTTACTAAACGATAACTTCCAGGATTTCGAATCTGAAAACTCACATACAACGGGCAGGTGTGATTGATGTTTGAGAAGTCCTTATAGATGCTAAAAAGTAAAATTGCAATGGCATCGTAAGGCTTTCGCAGATACCGACAGCCATCGATCCGGATATTAACCAGCCAAGGCTTATAGCCATTTTCCCTTTTAAACAATTGGTAGTGAACAATAATGTTCCTCGTGGGATGAAGAAAGGTTGCATTGAAGTTGAACACAGTCTTGTGGCGACTGATCGCCTTCAAGCGGCAATGATTGATCCTAATCCAGGTCTTGTTGTAACTACCGCAAATGGCATTTGTTAGTTTGAAAACCACCGAGTTCTGATTTAGATATATTAAGTTAGTAATTAGATAAAATATTTTAAAATCACAACCTACAGTTTGTTTAAAGTTTAATATATAGAATATGGCCAAAAGAGTGACCATCCTAAGAGCCGACTTCATGATCACAAAACTTTATGAAAACTACTGAGTTTCGGCCACCCATGTATATGATCTATTTATAGTTTTGTAGTTTAGCCAATGATTGATTTTTAATTTCTCTCTCAATTAGTTTTCAATTACCTCTGATTAGCAGTAATGATTTTTTAATATTTAGGAAAATTTTTGTACCAGAAAGCAACCTTTGGCTGGGACTTAGAAACGGCAGATTAGTTTGCGAATTTGAAATTATTGTAATGGTGATGGCAATGTGTTCCACGCATGTTCATTTTCACTTTGACGGGGCTTTTAATTCTACAATATATTAATATTAATCAAAACCCAAAAAAACTGAAAACTCATAGAAAACTATGAATTTCTCAAAACTTCAACATTTAACATAACAAATAATGAAACGCTTTACTCGAGCTATTGTTTACTTTTTAATAAAAATAAACAAGAAAAGTCAAAACATTGATTACAGCAGATCCTCGACATATTGAAAACTAACATTGGTTGTAAATTGCGGGTTTCGATAAAAAGTCCAAGTCATGGCCAGTAAATAGTCGCCAGTGGGAAATGGAAGTTGCCTCAGTTCTTCGATTTTGAGATACATATTCCTAATAAGTATTTCACCCTTACAAAAAGAGATAACGTTATCCAGATCCTGAAACTCTTTACGATGTTTATGACTTACATGCAGTGGGCAAGTGTGGTTAATGTTAGAAAAGTCCCTGTAAAATCTATAAATCATAACGCCGATGACATCATAGGGCTTACTTAAGAACCGACAACCATCGATTTTCATATTCAAAAGAAAGGGCTTATAGCCATTTTCCCTCTTAAAGAGTTGATACCTCACCACGATATCGCTGGTTGGATGTATAAATGTAGCATTGAAGTTGAAAAATATCTTGTTGCGACCAACAGCCTTCAATCGGCATTGATTGATCAGCACCCAAGACTTATTGTAGCTGCCGCAAACCACATTTGTCATTTTGAAAATGATACTTTCCTGGGAATGAAATTTAGGTAACTTTTTTGCTTTAAAATGTTTGAAAAATCCAACTCACACTTGTATAAAAAGTGAATATAAGTGTTAAAATGGCAACTTTTAAACAGCTCCACATAATGTTTGAACTTTGATTAAGCAAAATTACATTTATGTGGCAACATTTATAGGGCAAACATAAAATTTGTAATTAATTTGCCTTGTAATTTTACGCATGTTTGAGCCTTGCTATATTGTTAATTATTATTGTTGCGGTGATGAAAATTAAAAATAAATTAAATGTTTTTTACTTTCAGCAAATGTGATTTTAATTGATACTTTGGATCTGAGATCTGAAATGTATTTTTATGTTACTTACTTTATAAGTACTTCTACATTCTTCTTGAAGAATCTTAAGTTTATAAATTAACTTCTCATTATAAACTCTTAATTTGTAATACTTATAGTCTGATTATCTACCTCCCTCACCCTCTTAGTAATCTTTTATTAATTTCACTTTCAAATAGATTTAAATCACCTCAGGTGTGCAGGGTATAAAAATATTCCTGAAAATTCCCATACTTAAATTATAAAAGCAGAAATGCTAGAGCTGGAATATATGCTGTAAAGATAAATTATTAAATTTTAATAACTTCTAATAGATGAAAATACTCGACACAACTTAAATTTCAAATTTACTAACAACATTTTATTTTTAAATATAACAAAAACTTAGCTACATATCATTTATGAACACCTACATTATCACAACTTAAAAACATTTAACAACGCTTAATATTATTATTGACTAAAGCAGATCCTCGACATATTGAAAGCTTACATTGGTGGCAAATTGTGGTCTTCTAAAGAAACTCCAAGTCATGGCCATTAAATAATCGCCAGTGGGCCAGGGAAGTCGTCTTAGTTCTTCTATTTTCAGATACATGTTCTTTAAGATAATATCACCCTTACCAAAAGGACCATATCATTAATATTTATAAGGAAGTTGAAGAGGAATCTAAACAACTTACATACAGCGGGCAAGAGTGGTTGACGTTAGAAAAGTCCCTGTAAAATCTGTACACCATAACGCCGATGACATCGTAGGGTTTACTTAAGAACCGACAACAATCGATTTCCACCTTCAGAAGGAAAGGCTTATAGCCATTTTCCCTCTTAAAAAGTTGATACCTCACCACGATATCGTTGGTTGGATGTATAAAGGTAGCATTGAAGTTGAAAAATATCTTGTTGCGACCCACAGCCTTCAATCGGCATTGATTGATCCGCACCCAAGACTTATTGTAGCTGCCGCACACCACATTCGTCATTTTGAAAATTACACTCTCCTGGAAAATCATTTTTAATCACTTTTTTGCCTTAAAATGTTTTAGAAAACCAACTCACACTTATATAAAAAGTGATTAAAAGTGTTAGGAAACCAACTCTGATACAGTTCCCCATAATGCTTGAACTTCGAATAATCGGAATAGAAATTTATGGACAATATTTATAATTTTAATGGTCATTTGACGCATGTTTAAGCTTTTTATAAATTTTAATTTATATTTTATCGGTAATAAAAATTAAAAATAAATTAAAAGTTTTGAAATTTTTCAAGAAATGACAATTTAATTTATATTTTGTTCAGTGAAATCGAAAATTAATTATAAGGATTTTTATTTGTTAACAGAATTGATATTTTTTGGATATTTTTGTGCATATTTTTTCTTTTTAATGTCGTTTAGGGACTTTAGACCCATTAGACATATTATTCTTATAAAACTATAGCATATAGTTCAAGGATTAACAAACTTTATAAGCTTGATTAAGGGAGGCTCCATGGCCTAATGTTGCTAACCTTTAAACTGTATATTATAGCATCATAAACTTAATATGACAGATTTTCACCATTTTATTTTATATCACAACAAACATAATATTTAGCCAAAAGAAAACGGGTATTTCCCTTTATTTAATGAATATATTAATCAATTTATTTTCGATTACAATAAATCCTCAACAAATTGGAAACTAACATTTGTGTCAAACTGCGGTTTGCCAAAGAACTTCCATCTTAAGGAGAATAAATACTCGCCGGTGGGCCAAGGCAGACCCTTAAAAGGCTCCGTTGTAAGATACATGTTCTTAACAATAAGTTCATCCTTTAAATTCATTCAAATAATTAAATAAACAACAATAAGAAATAATAAAAACTTACATAGAGCGGACACGTGTGATTGGCATTTGTAAAGTTTCTGAAAAAATTATAAACCATTATGCCCACGGCATTATAGGGTTTCTTCAAGAACCTGCAGCTATCAATCTCGACATTGATGAGCCAGGGCTTGTAGCCGTTTTCCTTTTTAAAGAATCTGTAAGTCACTTTGATGTCAGGCGTGGGGTAGAATAAGGTGGCATTAAAATTAAAAACCACTTTGAAACGATTGATAGCCTTCAAGCGACACGTATTTATCCGCACCCACGATTTGTTATGACTTAAGCACTCGACATTTGTCATTTTGAAAATGACGGAGTCCTAAGTATGATTATTGATTCAAAATGATTTGGTTCTAGAAAAACAAGGATACTTACACTTATTTTTAAGTTTAATAAAAAGCTTAGAAAAGCAGCTAGTATTAGAGTGTTCCGCATGACTTTAGCAGAGGTTTTAAACTGCGAAATGAACTTCAAAGCCTAACCAATATTTATAGCTTTGTTTTAATTGGCTTTTCGATTAAACAAACATAATTGCTGTCTTTAAAATTTGTGAATATTTTTTTTGTGCTTCAAATTAAAGTTAATTGAAAAAACAAAGATGTGAAGATTAAAGTTCAATGGTAAACATAATTATGAAACATCATAAAAGTGTTATTAAAAAACATGGAAAAATATTAAACGGAAAAGCAATTATGGATAAAATATAAAGACGGAAAATACTAGATAATATTTTCCACAAATTGGTAGCTAACATTGGTCACAAACTGAACCTTCAGATGTAATAGCCAAATTATTTGCAGCATATAGTCGCCGGTGGGGTATGGAAGGGTAAACTTAGTGGTGAGATGCATGCCCCTGATCAACAGATCTCCCTTTAATAAGATAAAAAGGAAATCAAATTAAGAATATTAGCTAATAAAATACTTACATAAAGTGGGCAAGTATGATTGATATTGAAAACATCCTTGTAAATATTATATAAAAATCGATATAAAAATTATATAGAAATCGACAGCCATCGATCTTTTTCCGGTAATGGCTTAAAGCCATTTGCCCTTGTCGATAGTCCATTAGAATATCGTTGGTCGGCTGATGCAGGGTTGCATTAAAGTTGAAAATCGTTTTATCACGACTAATGGCCTTCTAGCAACACTCGTTGATCCTAACCCAAGATTGGTTTAGACTTTCACATTTGACATTAGTCAGTTTATAGGCCACACAGTCCGTGTAATTGGGTTTTACTTGATTGATTTTTAAGTTTTGTTTAGTAATTAAACTTACACTTGATTGTCGTGTGTGAAAAATAATGTTAGGAAACTGATTAATTGCAAAGCTTTTCTCAGGATTTTCAACTTTGAATGAATTATAATGAATGGTTTTCTCTTATAAAAACCCTGCAGGTAGGACATGTGCGCAAAATTAAATTTAATTACCTTTTAAATTATTTTTTAAAAGGTTAATTTTTTTTTATAAAACTTTTCGCTTTATGGAACAATTTATGTTGAAAGGAATCTTTTTTGGGCCAATTATTAAGCTTTCTGAATATTATTTCTGTGCTTCAAATTAAATTTAATTGAAAAACCAGGATGTAATGATTCAAGTGAAGTGAAAAACATCAAACGGAAAATCAATATTGGTTAAAATGATAAAGAACAGTAAGTATAGGTTTAGCCTTAACCATTTTTACAGTGAGATAAAATACTAAATAATATTTTCCACAAATTCATAGCTAATATTGGTCACAAACTGAACCTTCCGATAGAATAACCAATTTATTTGCAGCATATAGTCGCCGCTGGGGTAGGGAAGAGTAAGCTTGGTGGTAAGATGCATGCCCCTGACCAACAGATCTCCCTTTAATCAGATAAAAAGGAAATCAAAACAAGAAAATCAACATATAAGGTACTTACAGAATATGGACAAGTGTGATTGATATTCGAGAAGGGCCTATAGATATTGAAAAATAGTATGGTCAAGGCATCGTAGGGTTTTCTCATGAATTTGCAGCCATCGATTTTTTTCTTATACAACCATGGCTTATAGCCACTTGCCCTTTTCAGCAGTTGCCAGTCCATGACAATATCTTTGGTCGGCTGATGCAGGGATGCATTGAAATTGAAAATCGTTTTATCACGACTAATGGCTTTCAAGCGACACTCATTGATCGTAACCCAAGATTGGTTTAGACTTTCACATTTCACATTAGTTAGTTTATAGGTCACACAGTCCTATTAATTGGTTGTTAATTGATTGATTTTAAAGTTATGTTGACTAACTAGACTTACACTTGATCGCCATGCGAAAAAGAATGATAGTAAACCGATTATTTGCAACGCTTTCCTCATGACTTTTCAGAATGTTAGTAAACCGATTATTTGCAACGCTTTCCTCATGACTTTTCAGATTTGAATGAATAATAATGAATGGTTTTGCTCATAAAACCCTGCAGATAGGACATGTGCCCAAAATTACATTTAATTACATTTTAAAATTATTTTTTAATAGGCTAAGTTTGTTTTTGTTTAAAACTCTTGGACTGTTGGAACAATTTATGGTTAATGGTGGGTTAACCATTATTGAAATGGAAAATAATTAATAACCGTTTTGAGGGGTAACGGCAGAACAAAATTAATTCGTTGTGGGTTTTTAGAAATATAGGCATTGGATATTATAAATATATAGAAAGTATATATATATATATTAATAATAATAAAACTAATTTGATGTATATAGAACCATTCAAAAGCCTTAAAAGGCTCACTTATTACCTCAAAAGTGTTGCCTTAATTTTATAAATCCAATCATTTAAGTAAAGAAGTTTTCCTATCGGACTTAAGTTAATAAAAACTCGAGTTAAAAGTCTGAAATTAAAAACCCAAAAAAGAGGAGAATCGCCTTTATTGCTACAATAAAATCCAGATGCTTCCAGTCAGCGGACACAAAGAGGTGCTGAAAGTCAAAGGAGTTGTATGCCACATGCTCATTATACAAATTGCACAAGGAGACGAAAGATCCTGCCACAAACGGCAACGGCAAACAGAGAACAAGAACGAGAACGAGAACGCTAAGAAGTCAGTTCGCCTGGACAACACCTTGGGAAGCCGCAAAGAGGAGACATTGATGGAATGACTGACAGACTTGGCAAGTCCTACGAAAAGTCGCACTCGATTCAAATTCAAATTCAAATTCAAATGAACCCCCGGAGTCCGGGGACTCCAAGAGAAAAGAATCTATTAAGATATTATCCGAAGGGGTGAATCAGTGCACTGAATCCATGCAATTGTTGCAGACAATTTGGGTCGGGCTGTTTTTTAGCCGGCGAGGAGGCAGCCCACAATTGCGGCAGCCATTAGTGCGGATCGAGGGGCACGAACAGCGGTCGTCTGGCTTTCTGGATCTCTGAATCTCAGTCTCTGTCTCAGGATGGGAGAATGATTGGAGAGAGTTGAGTATATGAGGATGCCGCTGAGTAGGGTAGTCGATGCCAAAGCAACCCTTTTCCTTGTCTGGCCCCTTCGTGTGTGTGTTTTTTCGTTCGTTTTGTAGACATTTTTCGTATGACAACGACAAATATTTGCCGGATAATATGAATAACAAAGCAGAAGAAGGCTGTGAAGGCGAGAGAAGAGGCCACATCAGAGAGTGCAAGAAAGGGGGAGAGGTAGTGAGGTAGGCATGGCTTGCTTAGTGGGTGGTTGGGCCGTTCAGTGGGTGGTTGAGGGCCAAACACAGGGTGGTTAGCCAGCCAACCTACTTAAGCCGCAGCTAGACCCCCAGACTCTGTTGCCCAGTCTCTTCTTTTGATCTTGCACTAAGAAAAAATAGGATAGAAATTGTCAAAAAAGGAGTTTTGAAAAAGATTTTGTATGAGTTTTTGATCACCATTTATAATAATATATTTTAAAACTCATTCGAAATATGTAACGGCTTCGTGCGAAAACAGTCCTGATAAAAGCAGAAAGCAGTGGAGTTTTGTAATCTCTTATAAAGCTGCCTAAAAGTATGCAACTCACAATAAAAATATAATTTATATAGAAAATCAAGACAATAGCTATGGTTGGTTTCATTCCCTTTCAAATTTTTAGAGATTCAAAAATTATAATAATATTTATTATCTACAAACAAAGTTCTTTTTATGACTTTAACTTCATAATATATTCTTCTTTTCCCTCAGTGCATTCCTGTCCGGGGCCAGACGGCTACAACTTAAACTAAAAGGCTGCACCACGTTGTTGCTGTCGCCGATGTTGCCGCTGCAGTGTTGTTGTCGCCGGTGTCTGAGACGCAGACAACTTCAAAATGGAGCGGATCTGGAGCCGGAGAATAGCTCCGGTGGCCCTAGTCGTCGACGTCGTCGTCGGCTGGCTGGTTGGCTGGCTGGACTGGCTGACTGACACAAAAGTGCTTTTGTTGCAAAGTTTAATGAAGAAGAACACGATGATGAGGATGAGGGGGTGGGATTGGTTGCTGGAACAGATTTGCCAGGACAAATGAGACATGCAAAGCTTGGGTGAAAGTAATACATAGAAAGAGAATAATTAATGCTGTTGAACAGAATGGAACACTATAAAAAGCTATATGACTTGCAGACCTCGACTCCTTAAAAAAAATGTTTATAGAACAAAAAAAGGTCATAACGGGATTAAAGCTCAGTTTAAAAACTAAGAATGAAGTAAAATTGGATAGGAAGTGCTTAGAACGGATTGTATTTCCTTTAACTCCTTAACTTGAACGCACAAAAACATAAATTGGGCTTAAAGTAGATTAATTTAAAATAAGTTAAAAAATCATTTGATATTTTGGTATTTCATGTTTATCCTTAAAGCTTTGGAAAGCGAATTTAGTTAAAGTTTTAGACTATATCGTTCATCTCATTATATAAGATGAGGTTGGTACTTTGTAACTTTGAATAGTAGTTATATGGATTTCCTTTACCACGATCACATATTCCGGTAGCTTAAGAACTTTTCAATATCAATTAATTATATAGAGTTCTTATAGTAAGAGCAATCTTGCTGCTTTTTCACCAATAATAATATTATTTAATATAAAGTAAGTAATAGCCTTTTCTATGTAAATTGTCAACAAAAGTCCATTCCCAATGTCCCAGAAACTCTTTGAACTTAAAAAACGAACTTTCCGAAACTTTACCATCTTCATTACGATTTCCCAAACTAAAATAATTTTCAGAAAGTACTTTAAACTCCCCTGGTATACATTTCTTTTTGGGATCCTTAAAATGCAATAAACTAAAACCCATTCAAATCGCCTAGTTAGTCGCCATTTGCTGTGACACTAAGCTGACTGATGCGACGCCACAATGCCACAAAAGGCATTGGCCTCCAGTCAATAAGCCCATAACTCCGATCTTTTCTGGACACAAAAATTGCCCACTGTCTGGGCAGCAGGAACTAAAAACAAAAACGAAAACAACAAAAAACTTTAAAGGGTGAAAAAATAAAAACCAAAATCGAAAAAAAAAAATAAAAAACGAAGTGCAATGCAGCGACTACGAAAAAATTGCATGCTGAGCTTTGCTGTTGCTTCGTTTGGTGTTGTTGTTGTAGTTGCTGCTGCTGCTGCTGCTGTTGCTCCTGCTGTTGCTGTCGTAGCTGCTGCCGCTGCTTTTGCTGCTCTTACCTCTCCTGGCGATGCACTTCAGACGACGACGACGACTACGACGCTTTGTTGCAGCCCAATACAATCGACACACAGACAGGGGCGGTGTGAGGGGGATTGCGTTGCAAAAAAAAAAAAATGCAAGGGAAGGGAGTAGCAGAGAGTGGCGACGACAACAGACGGGGTCGCGAAGGGTTTTTCCAAAGGTGGGGTGCGGAGAAGGGCGGAGTTGGCAGCGGGACAAGAGGGGGGACAACTGCAGACCGTGGCAGACAAAACAATATGTTTGTTTGGATTATATCCTACATACACACATGCACCAAGCACACACACACACATATGCATAGTTGCAGCGATGCGACGAGGCTTCTTTGTATGCGCAAACAATTGGAGCAGGCGGAAGTTGCATGGCGGCGACGACGCTTGCCGTTCGTCGGTCGTCTGTTGTCCGGACAACCAGTGAGAGTGAGCGGTAGAGCAGGGCCAGAAAGAGATAGGGAATATAGAGGGAAAGAGAATGGACGAGTCACGACCGAACACCCCATGGTGCACCTTGAAAATGCGTTTTTTCTTCTTTTTTTTTAACTTTGCACGCTTGCAGCTTCACTTGGCCCTACGCCTTGATTAACTGTCAGTGACTGAAAAGTGATTTAATCAAGGCAATGTCCAATCAAACACACAGGAAAACAATAATGGGGAAGAGAAAACCTGAAAGTTAAGATGATTTGGAGGACTAGAAGGATACCCAAGGTACAAGGTATTAAGATACTAACTCACGCTAAGCTAATACTAATTTAAAAACATTTAAAATTTAAATTTTTAGACTTTCTTTTGGATGCTTATGCTTATGCTTATGTCGTGTCACATTTATTTTGTAATAACTTTATTATTATCAAAAATATATAAAAAAAAAATTAATTATTATTTTTCCTCGATAAGATTTGATATTCAAAGGAAATATACCCTTTCATTTTTAATGGGTAAAGGAAACCCAAAAGGCAGCAATAGCAGCAGCAACATGTGCTCCATCTGGGGCAGGGACGAAGACCTCGATTCGGATTGCGACTGAGACTCGGACTATGAATCTTACCCACAGCAGACAGACATGGACACGAACTCAGTACAGATCGCAGCTTTAACCAAGCTCAAGTCCAAGTCCAAGCTAAAGCCCAACCCAAAGTCCATGGGCCATTCCCCGGCAGCCAGACCACATCAATCAACTGCTGCCCGTCGTTTGCTGCTCCCTCAAGTGAGCATCCTTCAAGACGCAGCAGCTCTTAGCTGAAATCCACTTGCATCTCCGCTGATGTTGCAACGTAAGTTGTTGCTGCTGCGTCAACGTCGCCCATATTTGACATGGCCATAATTACAGTCAGTCGTCGTCGGCTGGACTCGCGACGTCGTCGTCTTGGTCTTGCAGCTGGACATGGACTTGGGATTGGTCTTGGGATCGGGTCTGTTGCTGGGGACTGGAATTGGGGACTTGCAGCTTGTTTTGAGCGCGCTTTTTTTCAACGTATTTGTTGTCGTTCCATCCTCTCAGCGAATGTAAAAAAATGATGCATAGTGGGATGAAAATGGTTGAAAATGTAAAACTTACTGTTTGGATTAACTTGAAATATTTTAAAGTTTCTTTAAATTCCTTACAATTTTAATGTATTGTATATATACTTAAGAAAAGTTATAAAAAAGTTTGCTTAATTTCTGAAAACTTGTTTTTATTAATTTTTTAAAATCTTTTATTATAATTCCCGCCCCACTGTGCAAGCAAACATCGGGGCACATCTGCAAGCAGCCTATCAATTTTTGACGAGACAATCTCAGAGTCCAAAGGGGGCAGTGCAAAAAAATGCAGTCGGAGCAATTGGCTGGCGGACCAGGGGTCGCTTGAGAGGTGAGCTTACTGTGGCCAGGGGCGTGGGGCAACCGTAAAGATGAAGGGGGTCAAAGAAGGGGAGGGGCCGGCACAGACGTCTGCGGTCTGTGCATAAAATTACGATAAGTGCAGGCGAGGCCACAGTCCAGAGGGCAGAGACTCACCTCACTTACCTAACCGCCGCCGCTCTGTCCTCCCCCAAAAAAAACTCCCAGATGAACTGTTGACTGTTGGGCTTCTTCGTCTTCTTCTTTATTTTTTATGTCCTCAACTCTCCGGAGTAACGTCATTGTCAACGGCTCCTCGCCGTGTATGTGTGTCCTTTTCTCCTTGCCTTACATAAGCCTATTTGCTTATTATCCTATTAAATGCCAGGCCGAAAAAAAAGTCACGAAAAATGTACACGGGGAGAAATTTTGAAGTGTTAATTAGAATGCCGCTATATTTAACACAAATCCTTAATAACAAGATTGTCACATAAAGTGGAAGTCCCAAGAACTTTTTACCGTAATTATAAAAAGTTCAGTATTATTTTTCAGCATTAAGTATTTTTAAAATGACTTTTTTTAAGACTATTCTTATGTTGGTATTTTTAGACCGTTTAATACTGTAGTTTCCTTTCATTCTTAGTGTACTTTGCTGTTAAATTACATTTTAATTTCATTCATTTTAAGGTACTTCATTACATTAATTTGTTTCTGGTTTTTGACCAAATGCTCTTAAATTTATGACATTATTCTTTAAAGTGTAATAAGGAAGAGCAGGCAAAGAAGACGAGAAAATAACCTGAGAAAAAGTCGAACAAAGCTTAAGAAAAGGACACTTGTATGTACCTTCTGTGCAAAGGATACACAAGTGTCTCATTAAAAGAAATAAAGGACAAGCCAAGCGCCGACGAAGTCCTTAAAGTCAACTCGAATCCCAGCCAGGACAAGGACAGCACGATGCTAAGGAGCAGTAATCAGAGCGAGAGAGATGGTGGGCAGACGGCATGGGGAAGGGCGATTGAAAGACAGTCGCAACGTGAGCGCCTTCAAGGACAACTACGGCCAACAACAACAGCAACAAGAACAAGTGCCAAAAAAATCAACGAAAATGCGCTATTAAGGCAATTTTTTCGGTTGGAATCCAACAAACCTCCGAACTTTACCATTCCCAAAGACTTCCTAAGGCTGCACAGGAAAAATGTTTTAATGATTTTTGAGTTTAAAAAGAAGTACCTTAAGATTAAAAAATCCTTTAATAGTGTTAAAATGGAAAAAGCTTTGATAAGAATATAAAGTTCAATATTCTTAAGATCACCTTCCTAAATCCTGTAGAGTTGCAAGCTAAATTAGAATATATATATTATGCTTCTTAATAATAACATATTATTCACATAAAAATCAGGATTTATTTTTTAGAAAAGCATTAAATTCCCAATTAAAAACGGGTCTTGAAGATTTTATATGGAATGATAAGAAGTTTCACTATATATATCTTTCAGCTTAAGTCCCCTCATCATAAACTCAAAACTAAACTCGTACAAAGTTTGACATGAAATATGCATCTCATAATATCAGATCCAAAGGGAATACTGACGTATGTACATATATATTTTTTCTGTGTGCCCACGATTACAGCCTCTCCGACAGACGCAAGAGACTAGCGATGTGAGGAGAATCCGTGGAAAGAGGGGAGAATCGGGGGACTGCAGACAGGAGACTGGAGACAGGAGACAGGCGACGGGTCGCAAAGTGGCTCAATGTCAGACACAGACACGGGTACAGACAGCGAGACACAGACACCAGACGCCTCAAAGTGATTCAAATGCTCTGCTCAGATACAGGCTCTCTTTACGCTCTCATCGATGCAACATATAACACACAAAATGCATGGACATTTTTGGAAAAAACATTTGGAGACTCGACTAGGAGGATACCTAAATTTTTAATTAAAGGAATCGAGTTTTATTGATAAATCAATAAGAGTTTAAAATGTGTTAACTTTCATATCAAATATATAATATAATTTTTATTTATCTTCAAGTTAATCTTTACTACCGTCTTATATAATATTCACATTTTAAAGCATCCGACAACCTTTGCACATTTTTATCTTTTTTATACCCAAAAAGTGATTAAGAAGAAAGTTGTACTTTAACCCAGAATTTTTATAGCCTCAATAAAAGATATCTCACTTTTCGCTGGACGGTTTAAACAAAAAATGTTTGGTTAAACTAAATAAAAGCTTGCTTAAAACAGATAATCTAGAGAGATTTTTATATCAAATTATATTGAGAAATAATAATTTCATTATTATAACATTCATATGGTAAAAAAAGTTTTAGGTCCTACATTAATGTATATTAAATGTTAATTTTGTTTTTTAAATAATTTGGATAAGTTTCAGGTAAGATATCCCCTTCTAACTGCCATATTACAGGGTATTTTAAAAGCTCTCTGCTTAAGCCAAAAAGGGATAGGGGTAGTCGCAGTCTGGCCTCATTCTCTTCCTCTCCCTCTGCATTTGTGGTGCTTATTTGTGTGTGTGTGTGTGTGTGTGTATGTGCAGCAGACGCATGAAACAAAATACCGAAATTCTATGCGTGACCTTGAAAAGTATTCCTCATCTGCAGACCGACAACAACAACAACAGCGTCAGCAAACCATAAAGTCTGCTGCTTCAGTCGGTGGTTGTTTGTGTTTGTATTTGTTTGCCTTTGCGTTTGCCTTTGTGTTTGTGCTTCGCTGTCGTCATCAGCGTCGCTTGCCGATATTTGCGTTTGGTTGTTGTTGCCGTCTGCATTTTCCTTGTTGTCTGCTTCGCACAATTTGTTGTTGCTTTTGCTGCCGCTGCTCTTGAGGACTTTTTTGGATATGTTTTTTTTTAGCGCATACACTTTTAACCCAAAGGGTTTCAGTATCAATTGTTGGGTATTTTTAAGAAGTATTTTTCTGAGCTCTTAAAACTAACATATTTAAAATGATATAATAAAATATTAAGAATGCTAATTGTAAACCTTTATCACAAGTTTTTTAGTTTGTACTTAGTATAAAAATTTCTATGTTTCGACAGCCAAAGATATCGTTGGCATTAGTACTGATTTATAAGAATGAATGCTTTGTTTAACTTTTCTTAAATTTTCGATTTTAATCTTTAGGGAATTTTAAATTCTCTTAGCCGCTAGCCAAAAATAATTTTTCCATTTTTTCGATTGTACTTTTTGATGTCGTACGTTTGAAGTTGGTTTTTATGCAAAAACCATTTTTTTGTTCAACGCGCCACAAAATTGCAAAGGCGACTCCAAGTTGGTTTTTCGTTTTCTTTCTCAATTCCCTAGTCCCTCACAGTCCCTCTTCTTTGCCGTCTGGCTTGCATTTTGACGTCAGACGCCTATTTTTGTTGCAGTGCAGAAGAAGAGGGGAGGTTTGAAGGGAAGGGAATCAGCCAGACATTCAAAAAAGCGAACTGAAAAAAAACCCAGAGGAATACAGTGAATTGAAAGTCAAAGGGCTGCACAGGCAGCAAGGGGTTAAGGGGGGAATTTCCAGTTTATATCGTGTAATTGCATTCGCCGGCAATCAATTGATAAACGTTCGAGAGACATTCCATTATGGTTAATAAATTTCCCAGAGAAGGTAGTTGTTATTCTAATTGGCCAGCGATTAAGAGTTATGAATTAAATGCCACAAAGTAACCTGTTTTTTCTTCTTCTTGTATTCCGTCCTTGGACGTAACGCCGCGCATGCCCAGTAGCCGACGGTGATGATGATGATGATGATGATGCCACCGCTTCTGTTGCCATTTTGGGGGGCAGCAGCTTGTTTATAATTAGCATCTTGCAGTTGATAAGGTCTGGCATTTCAGTGTGCCTCAAGATTTATAGTGCCCGGCAACAGGATATTGAAAGGCGCTCCCCCAAAAAGAGAATCGCAGACAGTAACATCCTGCAATCTAAACCTTGGCTAAAAAAAAACGCTCCACATGTTGCACGTTGCCAATGTTACAAATGCACATAAATTTCAATGTAATCACATTCACATGTCCAAGACTCCTTGGCTTCCGTTTGCCAGTTTGCTCTCTGTCTGTCTCTCCTTTTTCCATTTTTTTTTGCTCCTTTGGCCTGCTTCCTCTTTGGGTTTTCATTTTTGTTGTTGAAGGGTTCGGGCCACATTTCATTCAAGTTAAGACATAGCAAATGCAGCAGCTTGATTGTTTATCGTTGGGCAGTAAAAAAGTCAGGCCAAAAAGAGCTTTGTAGATGTTTATTTAGCGGAGGAAGAATTATGGTTTTAATTTTAGTTTAAATCGTTGTTTTATTCTACTTGTAACTTTGTAGGCTATTTTAGATTGTTTTAAGGAAAGATTCCTCAGCTTAAAATGTGTGATGAAATCACGTTTATACATTGCATAGTAAAATGTATTTATATATATACATTTTTGATAATAATTAGCTAACCTTAAGCCCCTAACAAATAGCTTCTAACAATCCCCCTACTTAGCGTTATGCAACTGCATTTTGTAAATACCCAAACCCACTGACCACAGTCCGAAAAACAAAAAAAAGCAGCAGAAAAAATTAGGGAAACTTTTCAATGCCAAAACCCAGACAGACAGGCAGACGGAAGTGGGTGGGGTTTTCGGTTTTCGGATGGGTTGAATACTTGGTCCAGCCTTTGAGGGGGTTGCTAACTGTCTGGGCCCAAGGTGGAATTCACTTTGGTATTTTTTCTCGCCTGTTATGTGTTCCTTTTTTTCCTACTATTTCTTTTTTTTTTTTGAAAATTTGATTTGGAAAATGTGTCTGGCCTGAGAGGCTGTTTGCGGGTTGCAGGTTGAAGGTCGTCGGGCGTCAGCGAATTAATCATGTTATTAACTACCCTATCTGTGAGCACAGGGGTTGTACCGGGTCTGCCTCTCATGTGGATGAGTTATGAGTCATTGCGGTACTTGAATTGAATTTCAATTGCTGGACCTGTTGCCCACTAGATAGATAAATACGTTGGCCATATGTTTAATGGGCAGCTAATTAGGCGAGATATGGTAGTGGCATTAGCAAGAGGGTCAGCGCGGGGGGCAGGAACTTTCTGTCTGTCTCTGATATTCTGGAGCACAATCAGAGCTGCTGATTATACACACAATAATGCCGAGCAGCAACAAGCACAAAAGGAAAGTAAAACAGACCAGACAGGGCCTCAAAAGCCAGACAGAGTTCCCATTCCCCAGGCATTGTCGCCGCCGCTCTTACCCAATCCCAAAATGTCTGCCGGCTGCTGCTGCTGCTGTCGAACTGCAAGCGAATTGAGACTACAAAACGCATGAAATGTTTCACCGCCCACACACAGGTTGTGGAACAGGGGATGGGGTATCAGGGGTGGGCTGCAGAGGTAGGACTTGGGAATCACTGGGAAATATAGTTTATACTTCATGCATTTGTATCTTATTTGGATCTTAAGAAGCTTTCAATGCAATTTATTGACCAAAATAGGAAAACTAAATAAAAGGAGTTTTGAAAACCCTTAAAAAGCCGTTGAAAAGTATGCAACAATATATTTTAACTGAGGAATTGCTCATATAATATACCAAAACTTGGGGTTTTGGATTAATAAGAGAACTTTGTAAATATATACATATATGATATATATTTTGAAAATGATTTTATTTTAATAATAATTCTTTTTACATTAAGATACTTTTTTAACATTACCTGATTGGCCATCTATTACCTTTAGTATACTTTCTCTTACCATTAAATTTCAGCTAATTTCTCTTAGTGTATCCTACATAAGAGACACTCGTCGCATGTGCATCTAGCGCTATCTCTTTTTAGCCCATTGCCATGTGCGTTGCGCCTTTGTGCAGGCAACAGAAAATAAAGTTTATGACTTTGACTGCCGACGGCAGCGACGAACGTTGAACGTTGGATGGCGAACGGTGAGCGGCGAACGAGGACGTCTGACGATGTCTGCACCGGCGTCTATTATTGCCGATTTTGCATTGTTGTTATTGTTGTCGACGTTGTTGTTGCTACTTGCCGGGGCAGCACTTGAGGCCTCAACTACAGTGGGATGCACACCGAAAAGGGGAATTTAAGAGCCATAATTTTAAGATGACTCGCTACGAAAGAGCTTTAAAAATTTTCAAGAGAATGCATTATGTTTTTTATGGGTCTACCATTAGACTCAGTGATATATCTGGTTAACTTTTTAGTTTTTTTCATCTCAAGGATTTAATATTTTAAAATATTAATTAATTAAGAAAATTACATATATATTCTAATATTTTTGATATTTTTCTCCAAGAATATTGAATGAATCTCTTCTAAAATGTTTTATTAATGTTAATTAAGTAAATATTACTCTTTCTGATTAAGGAAACAAGCTTATAAAAGTTATATTTTAAGAAAATTAATACAATCTCTTTTTAAAATAAAGACCATTACTACAGTAATGCATTTTAGCCAAATACCTTAAAAAGTTCTTCCCATCTCGATCGACTGTTTTTACTTTTACGTTTACTTTCATCAATCAATTTCGCACAATTTAGAACTTTGCAAGTAAACTAAAACTTTCCTTAAACTATTTGAACCGCCATTACTCTCTTTATTCCACCTACCTCTAAGGAACTCACCTACTAAATCACATTACCACATGTAAGTTGCACTCTGTGGGGGCAAATACAAGAACACCCTGAAAAATACAAAAATTTGAGACGACGACGTCGGCGACAATCTAAAATGCCGCAGGCTACTTCAAAAAAACCCAAAAACAAAAAATATATAAAATAAAAAAGTCAAAAAAAAAAAAGAAGAAAAACCCGAGGAGGACACGAGCGAGTGCAAACAAAGCCAGAAGGCGTTGCGAAACTTTGGCGCGTCATTCATCCTCATCCAGAGTCGAAAATATTGCACCCTCGAGCCTTCAAAACGCACACAGACAGCGGGGTTATAGACGCCGACACACATATATACTATATATACATATAAAAGTCGCACATTTATAGCCCGAAAATTAAGTGAAGCGTAAGCTGAAATGCACTCCCACTCAACGAGGCACCACCACCCCCTGAACTTCAGCTGAGCACGACCCATCACCCTACAACCCAAACTCTTTTTTGATTTCGTCTGGCTCGCCGTCTGCCACTTGGCGCTACTGCATTGGTATAGGTCCGTCTGTGTATCTCTGTGTGTGTGTGTGTGTGCTTAACCTTGAAAAACGAACGAGTCCAGTCGGACCCCAACTCCGCCCTACACCTTACATCCAGCCACCCTAAGTGCCCCAACTCCTGGGAAGTTGACAGGCCGGCGACGATTTTCATCCTCTCTCGGCAAGTCGAGTTGGTAAAATGAAATTTACGAAATATGGTACAGTGGTAATTGACTAGGTGTTATATCAAGTTTAGGGAATTTTTAAAATTTTTTAAATTATAAATTAAAAAGGCTATATTAACACATATAAATTATTATATTAATAAACTTTCAATTACATTCCGACTTTAAATATTTTTAATTTTGTAGATTTTTTCCAAATATACCCTTAATCTATTTTAAGTTTAATTTAAAATCACCTTGCACTCTAACCAGACCTCACTGTAATAATTTTCCTTTCTCTTTTCTTTTGCCATTATATTATTTTACTTATTTTTTGGCTCTTCATCATCGTCATCTTTTTGGGCATTTAAAGCGACAGAAGCTGCGGCTGAGTTTTCGGAATTGAATTCAATATTTTTGTGGTGTGCGGGAGATTTGAGATTGAGAGATTGGGGAATTGAGGAGACTACCGAAGAAGTGACTTTTGCACCCCTTTTAAGAGTTGCCTTGAAAGTCTGGCCAGACAGCCCAGACAAACAGGGTTGGCGGGGTAGGGTGAAAAGGGTTTCACATCCCCCCTTTCAGGGTCCCATAGCCCCTGTCCACATTTCGATTGAGAAATACTTTGCGGACCCCTTGGGCCAAGTTAAAATGAATTACAAACACTTTTTGTTTGTCGTTCCCACTGCCACTGCCACAGCCACTGCCGCCTCAAGTGACTTTGCTTACGGATTGATGTTCCAGGAAAATGAAAATGTCAAAGTTGAGCTTAGGCCGGGCCAAAAATGGAAACTTATTATCATTACGAAATTTTAGCCAAATTGAGATGAGTTTTTCGGGAATTGTCTTGGCGAGAAATTATTTGTCTGAGATGAAATGTGACAACGAGGGGCTTAATTATGTTTTCTTGGGTTTCTTTTTAGAGGGAAATCCTTTAGAAATTAAATTATTTTTTCTTCAAATGTATATTCTTCCCGTCTTACTAATTTTCACAATGAAATACTTTAACTGTTAGTTGGCAATCGTTCATGGGCCGCATCTTCTTTAGTTTTTTTCCCTTTCAATTTTTTCTTCAACTTTTGCTTTTTTTTTTTAGTCCATTCCCCTGGTTACGTTACGTGGCTTTATTTATGAGTTTGTCTGCTCCCTGACAGCCGTGCAGCTGCAGCGGACTAGCCCCATACTCCTCCCTTGCTCCTTCTGTCCAGGATCATCGAGTCCGCCACACGTCAACTTCAGTCGCCTCGTCGCTGCCATCGCTCTCATCGCTGTCAACGTCATCGCCAGTCGACGGCACTGTCGCCGCCGCTCGCCAAATGCATCAATAATGCTTCCAGCGGATCCAATTGTTGTTCCACCGCTGTTGCAGTGAGTTGCAATTGTTGTCTGGCCCTCAAGGGAGGGGTAGGGGGTGTTGAGGTTGAATGGTAGGTGAATGTGGCAAGAGAGGGGGCGTGACTACGACTGGTCCATCTGCTTGGCTCGGCGACGCCGCTCAAATTAATGAAAACTAATGCGACACTGAGAAATTGATGATTGCCGGCGTCGTCTGCAGAAAAGCGACCACCATTACACTTGAAGAAAATGTGTTGGTTAAATATGAAAGAAACTAAAAGGGAATCAAAGCGGAATTATGAATTGAATGGCCTGATGGAATCTGAAACTGGATTCTTAAGATAACTTTCTTTAAGCTAAATAATTCTTGCTTTATTTTCCTAACTTTAGTTCTAAGATGTCAAAATAGATAAATTGAATTTTAATCTTCAATTTTCCTTAATATCTATAAAAGGTCAACGTAATTTCTCAAAGTGTATCAAGTCTGCAATTCGCTCGTTTGCCTTTGCCACTCCACCTTCTTGTTTCTCCCTTTTTGCTTTTGGGGTCGAGACATTAAAAATGACTGCGACTGCGGCTGCTTTTCTGTGTCTGTGACTGTGTCTGTGTTTGTGAGTCTGTTGAGTCCGTCTGCCGCTGCACTTTGGATCGCTTTTGGGGCAACAAAAGGGACCAAAAGCCGACCAGACGTAGTCGGTATGGGGTTTGGGGTTGGCCAGAGGTCCGGGGACAGACGGTGAGGCGGAGACTGATTGATGCCGTCAAATAAAAATTTGTTGCGAGTGGCAAGCGGATCGGCTGGACTCACTGACCCAACTGCGATTTGTGAAGCCAGCCGTGGGACTGTACTTGGGTAAATAAGAATATTTAGTACTTAAGGATTAGGAAATATTATTATAGAAAAGTTAAAAAACTAACAAAAGATTTTTAAATTTATAAATTGAATTGGAACTTTGCACATCTTTTTTAGTTTATATAGAATATTTGAATTATTCAAACTAATATCAGAATTTTAAGGAATTCCATGTTTGTATGGAGATTTTAGTTAAAATATTTTAAATAAAAAAACTATCTTTTGATATTTCCTGAAGAATTATGAAAAAACTTATATAGGTTGGCACACGGAAGTTTTGCGTTTTAAAATCGCTATATTTGTTCTCTTTAATTATTCATTATTTTTCATAAAGTCGATATATATACATATTGATGCATATATAGTCTAGACTATCGTGTCTCCCATATAGCTTATAGCATATTTTCTATTTATCAATATCTACTCCCCCTTATAGATAATCAAACTGGCTTTATTTTAAGCAATTTATGAATGATAACATATACCTACAACAAACTATTCCCAGTTCTTATCTGCATATAAGTTCGCCCCCTGAAAAACTGCATCTTCGACTCGTTTAACTTCGATATTCCCCAGCAGCAACATCCCTCGACTATCAAGTTGTCAAACACAAGTCATGAGAACTTTACATTGTAAGCGAGGGTAAATGTAAATGGAACTCAGCTTCCGCTGCCTTTGCCACTGGCTAGACCGTAATCACCTGCTCCCACCCACCATACACCGACCACCTGCTGCCCCTCACCTGTCTGCTTATCTGGCCCACAATAATTTCGCGAGCAGCGGAAAATTGTGTGCGCGCCTATTCATTGGATGACTCCACCACTTCCGACACAGTTGTTGCCGCTGCGCTTTTTATTTGACTTATGACGGGACTTTGTTCGCTATCTGTATTATATTATTTCATTTTTTTTTTTTCGTATTTTTGCCAGCAACTGACTCTTGCTGGCACCAAAAAAAAATAAAAGGGTAAAAGGGGCGGGTGTATTTGCCCTGGTCCGTTGTCTCGCTTAACTTTTTTATTGCCAGACGAAGCGCAAACATTTGCGAGTATTAATTAACGCTTTGTTGAAGTTTGCGCTTCGATGTCGCCGTTGCCGTCTACGCTGCCGTCGTCCAGACATCGATGTAGACCTAGACGCTTGACGTAGACTTTGTCAAATGTAATGCCGGGCAAATATTACGTAGCCAACCCGTTGTGCCCCCTTTTTCGGTCCAGCAGATAAGGTGAGATTTTTTTTAAGGGAATCTTAGTAAGCTGGGGTGAAAATTGTTTATTTAGTTTTCTTATTTCACATATGGGTATGAAAATGTTTTATGATGAATTTGGAAATGTACTGAGTTGATTTCCAATTCTTTGATTATTTATGTACAATTTTAAGATTAAATTACCAGTAGGGTGAAATATTAAAAAAAAATCATATTTTTATAAATATTAATTTAATAAACCTACGTAAAATATATAGTAAAACTTTATTATATTGTGCCTAAATATTATTTCTGCATAACTTCTTTAACAATAACCTGCAACATCACCAAAATCTTGTTAACTTTTTGGAAAAATGCAAACATAACTCAAAAAACTGATCCATGTCTTTTACAAAAATAAACCTCAATATTTCATGGCCTAAATTTAACATTAAGACCACCTGAACTCTATATTCATACCCCCTTTTTAGGCTCTGATTCAGATTTAGATTGAGATACGGTTCGCTGTAGTCGCCGGCCCTGATGCTCACTCAATTATTCAGGCATAATAAGCAAATTGTTTTAATATGCATAAATATCTTGTACGCCATTTGGCAAACAAGTCAAAACTGCCAGACAAACTGGCAGGCAGTGGCGCAGACAGACAGTTGTGGAAGGGGTACAAAAAGGGTGGGTGACAACAGCAACAACAACAGCAACGGGCGACTGCATAATGCCCAAGGGATATACAAAAGGTGTGTTTACATATATTTAACCTTCAAGATCCGCAGACTAAATATGCCAGCAAACATTTTTGCCACACGAAAAGGATGGATAACATGAACTTTTTCAATGCCCTAATGTTGGTTTAGCAATTTATCTTTTTTTGACATTTTCAGAAATCTATTTGGCTTAGAAATATGTTCAGTTTTCATATTATTTTGGGCAAAAATGTGTTTTGTATATTGAAAATATTGAAAATCGTTTGCCAAAGAAATACATTATTTTAAAGTATCAATTTTGTTTACGAATTATGACAGACGTTTAGATATTATTTTGAGCTATCACTCAAAGTTTATCTTATTTAGAGGGAAATCTTAAGTATTTAAAATATGTAGATAATTATAGTAACTATAACTTAAAATACTTTCTATTACATTAATTCTTATGTTTACTTACCAATACAAATTAATTACTAATAAAGTAAAAAGTTCTCCTCTAACAGCCATTACAAGGCCAGGCATACCTTAACTGCCTAGCCGTATTTCATAATCCGAAACTTAGGTAGCGTGACTGAAATCTACCTTATTTTCCATGGAATTCCACAAAATTACATTACACCGGAGACTACAGTTTGTCCCAAACTCCCCGAAAAAGCTCCCCAACGCCACTCTGTGCCTCTCCAATTGTTTGTCTGTCTGTGTGTGCGTTGTGGCATCGGCATTTTGGAAGGACCAGACACAGCGAGTATGGGATTAACGAGGAGCAAGGAGCAAGAGTAGGAGCAAGGAGTAGAATCAGGAGAAGGAGCTGGAGCCCGGGTGGCACAATAAAATAAAAGCTTAGGCCACAAAAGCGGCAGACAACTAACTACGCATAAGCGAGGATGACGACGCAGGATATGCGCTTCAAACGCGTTAAGCTGGGCCTGCAAATAGACTGGGGGCGTTGTTGGAAAGAGGGTGAGGAGTGGAAAAACCGTTGGTAAAAGAGAAAGCCGCCGGCTCACAATTGAGAGCTGAACGCAGCTGATAAACTTGGAGTGCCTACAATGCGGAAAATGTGGGAAAGGTGCTGCTGGGAATGAATCTCAAGGACACAGCCGAGTTTGTATATATGTATATATGTGCGGCCTACGCATATTTGAGTGCTTTCTCTCTCTCTCTCTCTTTCTGACGTGCATCCCATTCTCTCTTCCGGTCTGGCACAGACGGTGGCGTATACGTAATGTGTTGGTTTGTGCTACCAACAAAATAAAGCATACGCAACGTGTTTCCCTCGTCGTCGTCGTAGCCGCTGTTGATGACGTTAAATTTTCGGGACTCAGGCGGAATTCATCGAAAGTTATGCCACAAAAAAATGCGTTCTTGTCTCCTAAACAAATACCACGTGGCCTCACTCGAAATAAAGGATCCTAGATAGGTTGTGCGTGTGTGTGTGTGTGTATTTTGAGCCTTGCTATTTATTTTAATATGCCCCAAAATAAGTGACAACATAAGAAATGTGTTTGATGACAGCTTCAGACATTTATGCGCATTTATGCTAAACTGTTTGATTTCAATTTCAAGGAAAATTTATTTTTTTTTGCAGAGGAGAAATATTTGTTTGGTTGAACTTTGACGTTTTTGGTGCTTTTAAAGGTATTACTAATGTACTGCCTATGTTTTTTTTAGGTTTTTATATGAAATATATAAATATTTGTAATATGAATAAAGTTTATTAAAGGATTCTAAGTCAGCAATTTGGGGCTTTTATACGTACTCCTTTTAAAACTAGGTGGATTCAAAGAGGAAGTTATTTGAAATTCTTCTTGATTACATTAAACAATGATTTTATATTTTATCGCTCTATTTTCTATTTAATTATTAAGGAAAATTAAGTATTCATATACATAGTTCATAAATTAATCATTGACTTTTTGAAAGAAACCTAACCTTGACATATTACTAGAACCTATGACAATAATTGTATTGCCATTCCGTACATTTTTTCAAACCACCTCAAAGTTGTTAAGCACTTTGAATATGGTTTAACATATAGTAGATATAATATATATAATAAAGTATTGTTAATCCAGACATTCGATTGCTGCAGCCGGCAGAAGCACAGCCACGGCAACAGCAGAAGCAGCAGGAAAACAAGGGCAAACAATAAAGTAAACAAACAAACAAACACGCAACGAGGCAGACGCACACATGACAGCCAGGACGGTCGATGGATATGGATGTGGATGTGGATGGTTGATCAGGGATGGGGAATCCAGGGGGATACAAGGGGAAGGCCTCTAGACAGCCAGACCTGCATTAAATAAATATGTGCGTAATAAAAGGCAAATAAAAAAGAAGGAAGGCAAAGCAGAAAAGCTGAAAAGAGCAAACCAATTGAAGTGTGTCGCGCCAATCGAGCCACAACAACCACACACACACACACACACTCACTCACACAACAATTGCAATTTGTATTAATTTTATTGGTTTATTATTATGAACGGCGACGTAGCCACCACGATTGATGCCATCAGACAGTGTTTAAACGTTGTTCGATTGAAAGCGAGTTAATTTCATTTACTGATTTGTGGGTAGCCTCCATTGGAGGGCAGGAGGCGGAAAGCAGAAGGAGATCACGCTCTGTAATCCAGATTGCCAGGCCCATTCATCGACTTTCTGGGTCGCAATCAGTGGTTCTCGTTCGATGAACTGCACTTGCCCTGCGTCTGCGATAACGCACTGTCACAGCCAAAATTTCAAATGCCAATCCGCACGTGTCGCCGCTTTTTTTCTGTATTCTTCCAGCAAAAGCCTTCGGAGTCATTCACTGATAGCTATGGTTTATCTTCAACAAGTTTTTTTGTTAATTCAAACTAAAGTGCAGTTAGCTGAGTAAGTAGCTGGGTTAGTCATGAGGTAACTGGCTAAAATGTAGTTAAATGACTTCGTTTTCTACTGTTACTATAAATGTGTTAAATTTGAGTGCTTTCACATCTTTTTTAAAAGCCTAAAGCGTTTGCTTTAAAATAAATTCCATTCAATAAAAACAATTTCATTCATTATTGAAAAAAAGATAAATATATATATATGTATATTGTAGGAGTTTTTGTTTCAATTAGGTACATAATATGAAAAATTGAAACCTTTTAACTTCAAACTTCGGGTAAAAAAAATATTTGTTCTGTTAAAATTATTATATGTATTTTCTTAGACATATTATGCTTAAAGTGAAGCACCAAATACTCCGAATTGCAATTGTAATTTAAAATAAAATTACTGAATTTTTACTCATTATCATATTTACCCTATTATCTGTAAGAAATCTTTGAAGTTCTTAGAAAGTCTCTGAAGTTAAACTTTATTAGCCTTGTTCTAAATTATAAAATTTAAAAGTGATAAATAAAAATGTTTTTAAATTAATATCGCATATTTTGAATAACAACTAACCACATAACATAATAAAATATGTTTTAGCAACTCGAATGACCCTGCTCCATATCGCTGCTATTCCCCTGATGATTTCACAAAAATGCCAACCGGCCAGTTATGATGATATGGCCAGACGATGCCAAGGGCGTGCGAATACATTCCCGCTGACTCAAGTTAGTCGCACCAGATCGACCGCCCCCATTACCCTCATTACACCCCCCCAGTGCACCCCCCTCCGAGGTCCGGCGTTATCGTCTGCCCATGCCCGATCGTTGCTCCGCTGCTGCGTTCATTGAACGCACTTTCGGCTCTCGACGCACGCGTCGTTAACAAAAAAAAACACAGAAAAAAAATTACAAAAAATTTAAAGAAAAATAAGGGAAAAGAAGCTCTGTCTCCGGATACTTGGCTGTGTATATACGCGTGCATAATACAATAATAATTTCGTTTTACAAAATGAACAAAAAATAAAAAAAAAAAACAAGAGAAGTACACAAAATAAGCGCAGCCAATGGCCGCGACAGAAAGGAGATGAAGGAGGAGGAGTAGGAGCTGGAGGAGCTAAAGAAACTTGCCCAGACAGCGATCCCAATCCCGATCAATGCACCTTTGCCAAAGGTGCAACGCCTCGAAAAGTCGGCTCTTTATATTCCAGTACATGGCATATAGCCATATGCGACTGTGTGAGTTGTCTGGGCATGCAGTGACGCACGAAACGCGATCACGTTCGCATTTATTAAAAGATGGTTGCTGTTGCACCGGCGATTCAATGGTATGGCATGGCTTGGTATATAAGATGGTGTGGTATGGGGGACTCTAGAGAGGTCTCGAACTTGAATTCGGACTGCAACTGAGACGGCTGCTGGAGACAGATGTGGGTAACATTTGCTGGGCTAGGCAACAAAACATGGGCACTCGAAAGAGGAAAACTATGTAGAGATTGGAAACGAACTTTTAGATACACTTTTAAGTCGTATTTTGAAGAATATTTTGGTTGAGATATGTAGTTAACCATACCTTTTATTATAAGTAGCACTTAGTCATATAAAGAAGTATTTTTTAAAAAAGAATTAGCTGGTTATAAGTTCAGATTTCTCAGATTTATTCTACATTCACACTTAAAAACTTCCTTAACATGTGTAGCTTTTAAAGCTAAAAATGTGTACAAAATAAATAAATTTTCTAAGTATTTAAAAAAAATCTTAATTAACCTTATTCCATATGAACTTTGGTAACCTCCCCATCAAGGGTATTAAAATCCGGGTAAGGGAGCAAAAAACTTGACCAACATGTGGTTCTGGTGGCTATTTTTAGACGCCTCGCTATCTGTGCGACTGACTGGCTGGCCATCTTCCTGCTGCACTCCAACCAGATGCAGACATACTCACTTCCCCCCAAACTGTATCCCATTTGGAGTTGGAAAGAAGATGAAGGCAGGACAGGGGCAATGGTCGGGGCCTTGGTTCATTAACTGGGACCGAGTTTTAATCAGATTTGTGCGTGAAGTTCGGCACTCACCCGCGGCCACTGGCAAGATGCAACAAGAAATGGGAGGGCTTTCTGCTGCACCAACCATCGCTCTGTTCTGCAACAATATTTTAATGGGAAAGTCTTACAAAACGTCTCTCGCCTGGAAAGGCAAAACAAAAACAAAAAAAAAAAGAGAAGTCTTTATGTTTTCGAACCAGTTCCAGACATCTGCGGAAGCGTGGCACTATAAACAATATTCTTTTAATTTCTGTTGCCTCGGCTTTCTGGTCTCGTCTCGAAGATTTCGCGGCAGACAAATTTATGAGCGTTAAGTGAAGGCCAATAAAATTCTTTTTGTCTGGAGTGTATTTTTGTGGCCGGGACTGCCACTTCTTCTGGCCAGTTTTATTTCCATTCCACCCCTTCCCTTCTTCTCCTTCTAAACTTCTCGGCCAGGCCTCACTTAAGTCATCTCTTCCGCGGGGCACATTAATTTCACGGATTCTCGTTCGTTTTTTGTCTGGTTTTTTCTCCTGTTTGTTTGTTTTATTTTTTATTTTGCAGAGGGAATATTAAAAAATATGTTAATTCAAAAATTTATTAGAAATATGTTTGGGATTTTTATATATAAGGAACATCCTTGAGAGCATCCACAAAGAAAT
Source organism: Drosophila eugracilis (assembly GCF_018153835.1). NCBI lineage: Eukaryota > Metazoa > Arthropoda > Insecta > Diptera > Drosophilidae > Drosophila > Drosophila eugracilis. The sequence continues at coordinate 5,388,742 of NW_024573038.1, read as the reverse complement.
CCAAATTTAAGGCACTAAATTTTTGTTTTTCAAATAAGAAAACCATTTATTTCTTAATTGCAATAATTTTAAGTATTTAAAGGTATTTAAAGTTAATGACAGCTATATCATTAGCATGTGTATAAGCCATGAAATTTGTTGATAACAACAATAAATACCACAAACATATGACATGTTTTAGTTCCTAAACTCTGCTAAGATGTGGATGTTCAAAGTGATATTAAGCTGCTTAGTGACTGTAGGACACATTCTATTATATATCATATAAAAATAAATATAATCATATAAAATTTTAATCTCTTAAAGTCTTCTTTAGCTCATGTGAGCTTTACCAATCTGAAGTGCGAATCGATCGACAGGGAGTTTGGAAATTTCGAAATCTGTCGGATCAAGGCTGTGAATCGCAGCCACAAGTATATAGATCTGGAATTCAAGATAACTAAACTTCCCCTTAATGAAATGGTGGTAAGTATAAGTCTACAAGACATAGTTTTTACAACTTAAAAACCGTTTTTGCCATAAAATACAGATCAAAGTAGAACCTATGCGTTATAATAATGGCTATAGACCTGTCCTTTCCACCATGAAGGTCGATTTTTGCAAGTACATGAAGAATCCAAATGCAAGATCTTCGTTTTTATTAAAGGAATTCCACGCGACTTTCATTAATTCTACAAACCTAAATCATACTTGTCCTTACAATGTGAGTTTATAGGAAATATATAAAAACTTATACTTACTATTATTCAAAATTTAGAATGATATTTCCATTAAAAAATTATGGACTGGCAATCTGGAAAAGGGCTTCTTACAATATCTTCCCGTACCGCATGGAGATTATGTCATTCATACAACTTGGTATTCCCGAAATATACGTCGTGTAAAAGTCAGTACATTCTTTAAAATAACATAATGATGTGTAATAACAAATATAATAAATATAATATATATAACATAATAATGAAGTTTTTATGGATATCATTTTTATGAGTAAAAAGTAATAAAGTAAAACTGATGGTAAACACCAAATGATGATGAAATAGAAATGAAATGTATATTAACTATTGTTGCAGGCGGTCACACTAGCATGTAAAGAAACAGTCACATTACTTTACACCTATACACACTTAGTTGTAAGCACAATGTATTTCCCTCCCTTACTTATGTTTAAAGCTTATAGTAGCAAACACTATATGTGTCCTGTTCGCACGACACCGAACATGTAGAAACTACACAGAATAGAACAGCTGGGCACAGGACAGAACGGAGCAGCACGTGATTGAGACGCCTACACTATATTTAACTCACTTTAACATATAATTTTATATATAGCGTTTTATAGCGTAAAACTTAATAAAAAGTTATTACTTTATCTAAAAATTTGAAGTTAAAAGAAGTTTTTTCTTGTGTATTCTAAACGAAATATTCTTTATGACCAAGCTAATTAGATCAAAAAACATTTCTAGATAAAAATCTACAAAAATGTTAATTTACCAAGCCATTAGTTATTAAAGAATTTTTGTATACATTCAAGTGAATAACATTATACATTGTTGGCTTTCGTTCGAAAAGGAACAGATCACCATGCGAATGGTTTTTTACATAATAACTATTCTGGGATGTATACCGGTAAAACTTTATTAATATTCCAGTATAGTAAAGTAACTCTCCTTTAACTACCTAGGCCATTCACAGCGATGTGATGTTCACCAATCTGAAATGCGGCATCATGGACAGAAAGTTTGCCAGCTTTAAAAAGTGCTACATAAAAGCGGTCAATCGTACCCATAAGTACATCGATGTACATGTAAATCTTTATCAAACACCAATAGATAATGTGACAGTAAGTTCAGAGCCAAAATCTAAAAAAGATTAAAATTTAACTTGACGGCAATTTACAGGTCCATGCCAAGCTTATGCGACATGATAATCATGGCTATAAGCCATTTTTCATAGATGTCACCTTCGATGGCTGTAAATTCCTGAAAAATCAACGTCAACCGATTGTGAAAATGCTGTACGAAATGTACAAGAATAGCTCTAACGTCAACCATACTTGCCCCTATGATGTAAGTGATTCGATCTAAGTAGATGCATAATCGTATAAATATATATCCTATATCTTAGCACGACATTATCTTGGACCACCTTTGGACTGGAAACATTGAAATGGATATTGCAAAATACATTCCCATGCTAAATGGTGATTATGCAGTCTTTTCCGAATGGTCTACATATAACATTGCCAGGGCGTTTTTTAATGTTTACATAAGAGTTTCCAATAGACAAAACTAGACTTGCAAGGTTGTCAATAAGAAATTGTAAAATTTAAAATAATTTGCTTTTAATAAAGAATCATTAAGCTGAATGAGCACACGAAACTGACAACGTTTTACCATGTAATTACAGGCCCTGAATATTGGAAATATTATTCAAATTTAATTTAATTTCTATATAAAAATATAAACTTTACGAGTTAAAGTACAATATCAGAACATCAAAACTTCATTTGCACATCAATTAAATAGTATTATTATTGATATTAGAAAGTCTTTTTTGTAATTTCACAATTTTTAGTAAATGGCCTTTCGTGGATATGCTTTACCTTGGAAAATTGAGAATTTTTTATCTTAAATTTTCACTTATGTTGATATTAACAACTTTTATAATTATTTAAAATAGCTTACTAATTTATTTTATTTTTCTTTAGAGCAAAATTTGTCACTGTTGTGCACTTTGCACTCCGTAATCCTAATGTGCGGATTGAAAAAACATAAACTTCAAAAAACCATTACACTTAAAGCATATTTTAAAGCATTTAAAAATCAATTAAAAATATTAACAGCCCTTCAAATTTAAAAAATAGCAACAGGTAATTACCCCTACCATTCTCAATAGTTCATTAGGCGAAACCACAGTGGGTAAAATCAGACAGTCAATAAATAGTATTATTATTCATAGCTTTGATTACGCCAGCGAGGGAGTACCATGCGGGTGTTTCTTCTAATTATAACTATTTTGACATATTTAACGGTAAAATATTAACAAAAATCAAGTATAGTTTGGTAAATCTATTCCTAATACCCAGACAATCCTCAGCCATGTGATGTTTACCAACCTAAAGTGCGGTACAAAGGACAAGAAGTACCTCGACTTTAAGAAATGCAACATCAAGGCGGTGAACCGTACCCATAAGTATATAGATGTTCATCTGAATCTTTATCAAAAACCTATAAATAATGTCACAGTGAGTTCAACAGAAATATTAAATAAGTATTGAGCTTGGACTTTCCCGCAATTTACAGGTCCACGCCAAGTTAATGCGGCATGATATTCATGGCTATAAACCATTTTTCGTAGATGTCACCTTCGATGGCTGTAAGTTCCTCAAAAATCAACGGCAACCCATTGTTAGAATGTTTTATAACATTTACAAGAACAGCTCTAACATCAATCACACTTGTCCATATGATGTAAGTAATGTGATCGAAAAAATTATACTTTCTAACAATCAAAATGTTCCAGCACGATATTATTTTGGATCATATGTGGACTGGAAATATTGAAACGGATTTTGTGAAATACGTTCCCATGATTAATGGCGACTATGCCATTTTTTCGGAATGGTCTACATATAATGTTGTTCGGTTTTTTTTGAATGTATACATAAGAATATCAAACAGCCGCAACTAGACCGTAAAACTGTAAAACTGTGAAGCTGTAAAACTGTATACATAAACTTGTATTTACTTGATTACTTTTATACTGCCAAAACCTTACGATTGGAGTTTTGCATTCACACTGGTACTTATTTACTCATAAGGGGTATAGTACAATCGTTGAAATATATGTTGTAGATAAAAGAAATTAAATCCGAACCCCTAAAATGTATATGTCCCGGTTGGGATTTGTACCGCGGTTTATTTCGTCTTTGTTTATGTTCGGATTCATAATAGTCTCTTTTCAAGAAATTACTATATACCAAAAAGGAAGTTCTCTTGAGGTTGCTCCTGGTGACTTCTGTTCTGAGTGACTGCCGAATGCTTTTTGTATGACCATGTCTTCATCTTCTATTCCTCCAAGTAATTCAGTTACACTGTCGCCATCCCTTTTACTCTCACTTACTAAGCAACTCAAGGTACAACATACAGCAATATACAGCATTGTCACTTACTCTTTTCATCTCGTTAAAACTATCTGCTCATACTCGTTCTAGAAAAACATGAGAAAGTACCGAATTGCGAACCAACTAGAAACGAAACAACTTATCTTCGTGTCACGTGCCATTTAATATAATGTTTAGAGTGGACCTTAATTTCAGAAGATGTTACGAGATAAGAAGCTTGGAAAGACTTAAATAATGTTTTTCTGCTTTAAGTTAACTCTCTCTCTTAAGTTACTCTCTACACCACCTGCTGGTCAAGCTACTATAAATGTGAAAAATCATTTAAATAAATGCACATTTCATAACGTTTAAAAATCGATCAAAAATATTAATAGTCTGGAATTGTAATTGTTTTTAAATTTTTTGTCTTCCGTAATTACCTATGCATTTATTCATAGGGTTGGTCATTACCAAAAAGCCTGTACCAAAATATTATAAACTTAAAACTCATCCGCGAAAGATCACAATGCGAATATTTCTTCTAATACTAAACATTTTTGGATATCTAACGGTAAAAATAGAGAAGGACATTTAAGTATAGCTATTAAACTCATTTCTACTGCCTAGCCAATCCTTACCCACGTGACATTTACTAACCTAAAGTGCGGTACAAAAGATAAGAACTACGCCGAATTCGGAAAGTGTAGCATAAAAGCTGTGAACCGTACCCATAAGTACATGGATATTCACGTTAATCTGTATCAAAAACCAGTACGTAATATCACAGTAAGTTAAGAAGTCAAAAATCTGAAAACCATTGAGCTGGTAGTAATTGAAGTTTTCCAGCTCCACGTCAAGTTAATGCGACGCGATCATGGCTATAAACTATTTTTCATGGATGTCAAAGTTGACATTTGCATGTTTCTGAAACAACAACGGCAACCATTTATTAAAATGATTTATGATATGTTCAAGAATAATTCCAACATTAACCACACTTGCCCCTATGATGTAAGTAACATAATTTGGAAGTTGAAAAACAGTTCCTAAAAATCTTATAATTAAGCACGACATTCTGGTGGACCATCTTTGGACTGGCAATCTGGAAACCAATGTCCTGAATTACATTCCCTTGATAAATGGCGACTATGCCCTCTTTTCCGAATGGTCTGCTTATAATGTTGTTCGTGCGTTTATAAATCTATATGTTAGGGTATCAGATACGCGGGAATGAAATAAATTAGTAAAAAATGCTGTAAAAGTATATTTTTGTTATATAACTACATTTTCTTATGCGTTTTCCAAGTCTTTTCATAAAAATCAGTACAATTGAGGACTAGTATGAGTCAAAAAGTTAAAAAAATAATAAATTGTGGTGAAACTAACAAAAATGTAAGTAAATAATCTGATGCTATCTTAGTATATAAGTATAGATAAAAGTCATGGTCATTGGTCATTTCGCGGTGCTACAAGCTCATGATACGATATATCACAAATGCTATAACATCATCAAAAACAAAAATATTAGAGATGAATAGTAATCAATGGAAAATCGAACAATGCGGAGGTTGTTGTATATAATAACCATTTTTGGATTTGCAATGGTAAAATTAGAAGGTTTCAGTGGTGATACTACTGGGTTCTATACTACATATTTTAACCCCCTAGGAGATAAGCAGCCATGTGACCTTCACAAACTTAAAATGCAGCGTAAGTGACAAGAAATTTATGAAATTTGAAAAATGCTACATCAAGGCGGTTAACCGCACGCATAAGTACATAGATGTTCATGCTAATCTTTATCAATTACCAGTAGACAATATAATGGTAAGTTTTGTGAAAACTTAAAAAGAAAAATCCTGTAACCAACTTCTTATAGATTAGATTAAGGATGATGCGCAATGACCACGGCTTTAAGCCATTCTTCATAGACATGTCCTTTGATGCGTGCAAGTTCATGAAAAATCAAAAGAATCCGATTCTGAATCTTTTTTATGGATTCTACAAGAAGTCTTCCAACATTAATCACACGTGCCCTTTTAATGTAAGTACTCACTAATCAATTCAGATTAATAACCATTCTAATATGTAAATATACTTAAGCATGACTTAATTGTGGATCATATGTGGACTGGAAACATGGAAACGGAAGTCATGAACTATCTTCCTATAAAGAATGGCGATTATGCTGTGTTTTCGGATTGGTCTACGAATAATGTTCTTCGTGCCTCCCTTCAATTGTATGTACGAGTAACGGAAAATTAAAACCAAATTAAAGATTTGATTTTATCAACTATTCCTGTAAATAGAAATAATAAATGTGAACTATGTATTTCCTTCTAAGTTTCTCCAATTTCTAGAAATTGCCTTAAAACGATTAAAACACGTGCAATACAAATAAATATTTAGAACAATTAAAAAGCCAAAAAGCTTATTTTTACGGTTGTTAGTTGAGTTAATGAGTTTTTGATTTTTAAAATGGTTCAGTTGCCAATGATCGAAAACAGTTCGATTCGAAATGTGGAAGTTGCTGCTGGTAAAATTATGGCTAACTCTGACAATGGTAACCGGATGGTATTATTAAAGCCAAGTATGGTTGATTTACTTGTTTAAACCAGATTTGTATGGGCCACGTAACTTTTACCAACTTGAACTGCAGTTCTTATAACTCGGATTACTTGACATTTCCCACGTGTCGTATTAAGGCGGTCAATCGAACTCATAAGTATATTAATATCTATGTGAAATTCCATGAACTGCCTATTATTAATAGTTGGGTGAGTTTTTAATGCAAGAAAATTACTAATCACTTTCTAAATTACTTAATTTTTGTTGCTTTTAGGTTATTGTCAAGTTCAGACGTTTTAATAATGGTTACAAGCAATTCTTTTTCGATCTTTCCTATGATGGCTGCAAGTTCTTGAAGCAACAGAAAAATATAATTGCCCAGGCCTTCTATAAGACATTTCAGGGCAGTTCCAATATAAATCATACGTGCCCTTATAATGTAAGTTAAGTTATTCTAAACTTGTTTATATGACTATAAAACCTAATTTTTTTAGCATGATATCATCGTAGATAAACTGTTTTCCGGTGATCTGGAGAAGGGTTTTGTGAAATTTTTTCCGATACCAAGTGGAGCATATGCCCTTTACACTGAATGGAGCACTAACAATGTTTCTCGAGCTTCGATTAAAATTTATGTAACAGTAACTGATAAGTAAATCTTATATAAATATGAATATAATTAAGTACTTCATTAACCAATCTACAAATATAAAGCTTTAGCTTTAAGTTCTTTCCATGACCTTAATGACCTTACATCAGGGGTATTCAAATTCGTCTTACGGCAGAGCATTTACTAACAAAAATACAAAAAATCATACACAAATTCAGTGACGCTTTGTGTTGCTTTGCAGCTGTGCACTGAGAGAAAGAAAAACTGTTTTTTTGCTAACCAATCTATCACTCAATTCAACACTCTCGTCGCAGGTCCACTGCGAAATGAACTCCAAAGTGAAAACAGAAGTTATAAGGAATAAATTCCAGTGCAAGTGTTCGAGGATGATCGAGGAAGAAGCAAAAACAAAATACATTGCAGTTGGTGACGGAATGAGGTGGAAAGAGGAAAACGAAAAATTGTTAGTGTAATAGCACAGCGAGAGCTCAAGGCGAGCAAATCGATATGCAGGGAACATTTACAAAAACAAATGAGAGCTCAGAGCATAGACGTTGAGCACCCCTGGTTTACATTATTTAGTTAATTTTTACTTTTGGAGGATATAAATAATAAATGTTTTTAGTCTATTTCCCGTTATATGTGTAAAAAATTTAATGAAAAACACAAATGTAAATCAAGTTCTTAAATTCTTTCCTGTAAATAACGTATTCCTTTTCTGCGCGACCTGTTCTCCCTTTAATTTAATTTAATTTCATTCCCATTTCCTTTTTTTTTTTGTTGGAAAACAAGGTATTTTCCTGGAACTTCTGAAAGCATCACACAAAATAATTCATCAAAAAAGGAACTGTGCGTAAGAGGAAGGTGGGTCCATCCATTAATAATAAATTAAACATATTCCCTGGCATGCTTCTGCCAGTCCCGGCGACACCAGCTCTCCTCTTCAGCCAGACTCTAGAGTTTCTGGAATGGTTATACCTCCATCTCCTCCTCGTTGTTGGGGTTTTTGTTCCCCTAATGACCTAGAATACAAATTCAGGCTACCTCCATTCCCTTACCCCAAAGTCACCGATTAGTGAAATCCCTGGGCTATCAAGGCTGCCAAGTCATCCACAGGCAGTCGCTGAAGCGGAAGCTAATCGCTTGACTAAGTTCCTTAGTTCCCATCCCTCAGACTGACCCAATCTTTAGCGGATTGCGTAATATATACAGGTGCGGTTAGTAGAATAAGAACACTTATCTCCTTGAATATTAAAGAAGTTTTTTAGGCATTTATCAGCTTGAGGATTTTCAAGGAAATATCAATTAAATTATTTAAAAAAATGTAACTTTCAAAAATAATTATTAATTTATAAATAGGGATTTATACAACAATATATATAATTTCTTAATCTTTTTATTAAAGCAACGCAATGAAGCATGTATTTTAGGAATAAATCCTAAGAAGACACTCATCCCTATCCTTCTGACCACAACTGTAAACATGTACATTGCAGATGTCGACGGTCAAGGTGGAAGCTTGTGGCTTCGACTGTTTGTCTGTCGGATTATAAATGATTTGCCATTAATTCTACACAAATGCCAGGGGCAGGCTGGCTGGCTAGCTGGCTGGGTGACTGGCTGGCAAAAAGCAGACAGAACCAGGAGAACATTAACATTTGGCATTGGGCAGGCAGGTAGTCGGGCAGTCAGACAGAAGTGAATAATCAATATCATTTGATTACATTGATAACGCTTTTTTGTGCCGCTTTTTTTTGTTTTTTTCCCCCACGATTGTGGCTTTGTTCTCGGGGTCTCACTTTATCGTACTGCGATTTCGATATCCAAATGCTTTCGTCACTGGCGGCATTGCCGAATGTCTAGACGATAGCTCCATAAATGTATTATTGCCTCATTTTGCCTTTGCTTTTGCTTTCTATACGCTACTCTTAGTCGAAAGCAAATATTGCGGGTATAACGCCTGGAGAATGCGAAATGGTTTACAATGTTGACAAAAGTCAGATATAAATAAACCAGATTCGGAGAATCTAGAAAGTTATTTTCTATCATTAGTGTTAACTAAGCTTTTAAGTACTAAAATAGTTGTTTTATCTTTGGATTTTATCTTACTAAAATCTAACTAACAGGATGATTGTAATGATAAGCTAATGATATAAATATCTAATTTATCATTTTACATAATATATAAAGCTAAAAGGTAGTTTAATCCTAAAATAATATATTAAACATTTTCCTTAAGGAGTGCCAGTTAAGATTTAACTCGATTAGCATTCCGAAAAAGATCGATATCAGATAAGCTCATTGTTAAAGAACGTTAGGTTTATCGACTTCGATTTTATATTTACATTTATAATATCGAAGAGCTATTATGGATGGAATGCTGCAATTATTGTTAATCTTCTTTCTTAATTTAACCTGAGAAGTTATGCATCAGTAAGAATTAACTTTAACGTGAAAACATAGCCTTAGTAGATACAGCAAGTTAACTGGCACTGCAAGAAACAGCATTATAAATACTTTCTATGAACAACACCAAATCAAAACTCTACCCTATAAAATCTCTACCATTCATTCCGTAAGAGTATCTCATCTTTGCTTTGTTAAAACCCTCAAAATCTTAGCATTGTTTTTGGCACAAGATTTTGTTTTTGTTTTTCGGCTGGTGATTTGAATATTATTGAACGTCTGGCTGACGTCGCGACGTCAGAGCTCTGACGTGGATGTGAACGTGAATCGATACGACTGCACCTCATACCCAATGACCAATACCCAATACCCAATACCCAATAGCCAAGATCCAAGACCAAAGGCGGGCCAAAACAATGCAGTCGATGTCTAAGGAAGCCGCAGATGATCAGAGGACTTGAAAGCCGCTGGCGACAGTTGCAGTCGATGCGAAAAAGAAGGGTGTGCATACCGCCAGTATGTGTGTGTGTGCGTGTGTCTCCTTTTTGCCCCTGCGATAATAAAGACAAACAATTTTTTGCTTTTCTGTTGCATATTAAACCGATGAAATGAAGCGCAAACTGATTGTGCTCGTTTTCCTATGGTGGTGGTGGGTTTATGGTCAAAACGATTTGCTGGACATGGCATTAAGGGGAGTTCCCTGGCTCCTGGCCCCCTTCTCTGGGATCAGAAGGATCCTCCCCGAGTCCATTCCCACCTTTCACATGTAAGTGCAGCTCAAGGCGGCAACTACAAAAGCCGGCGACCGACGACAGACGACGATGACGACGACAACGTTTTGAGTATCTGTATCTGCCGCTCCGCCACAGCCACTGATAACAACTGGAGCGGCAAATCAAGAGGGACGATTGTTTGACAAAGTCGAAGATTCCAATACACTATAAGCGAGTGTGTTAGAAAATAATTAAAGTTGTACAAATCAACTTTCAACAACAACGATTATCACTAGATTTTTAAGATTTTTGTAGGAATAAAAAGAACACCTAAAATCAAATTAAATTGAAAACATGAATGTTTGACATAACCTGTAATGTATCAAGGTGTTAAAGCTTAGAAACTTTTATCTTGGAAATTAAAAATTTACTCAAAGATTATCAATGTTTATCTTAACACGCTTTCACTTTTCAAACTTTTAATTTATTTAAGAAGTTTCTTACACCTACATTAAAAAAGTTAAAACAAAATTTCTTGGGCTTGTCTTATATTTATCGTTTATATAGGATTATATATCTAAATGGTATATATCTTAATTCAAAATACGCCTTTAAATACAAAACAATTAAAGAAAAATCACAGCTAAGAATAATATTATTCTAAGCGTTCTAAACTCACAAACTAAAAAGTTAAACATTAAACCCTTCCTTGCAAACCTCTCCATCATACCCTTTTAAAGGGCATGATGAAAACCTCACAAATGAGGTGGTGAAGGGTGGAGATGGGTATGGGAATGGGGATGAGCACCAGGTAACTGCAGCGGCGGCGGCGTCATCAAGAGATTGGCCCAGGGAACTGACACACGCACCGAATGTCGCCTTTCGGCTTTTGAAGTTGCTTATTTTGTTGCAGTTGTTGATTTTTTCCTCTCTTCTTTTTTTTTTTTTGGCTGAGAAGTTTCGGATTGCAAAAGAGCCAGGCAAATGAGATGGTCCTCCCTCCTTGTCAGCCGCCCGTCGGGCGTCTCAGGTGTGTGTTAATTGCATTAAAATGTTTGTAATTGCAATGCAGTCAGCGGCGGCGAGCGAGAATTGCCTGCCTTTCTCTTATCTGCGGGAATCTCTGGGATAGAGTCGGGGCATATAAACATATACCCGTGGATTTATATACATATATATATATGTGTGTAAGTAGGATCAGAGGGGCGTGCAATGCAGACATGCCAAGCTGTCGTCGGGCCAAAAATGCCATAGATGCCGCCAAAGTCGTGTAACTATAATTGCCATAATAACATAATATCTCGGGGCAGCAGCTGCAACAACAACAAAAGCACCGACCGAAAGGTGTCGAGAGACATATTCTCCTAGACATGTTCTCTTCTCCGGCCAAAAAAGGCATCAGAATGCCGGAATGACGAGCGGACAGCACCAGACAATTGTCCCTGTCCCTGTCTCGGTCCCAAAAGCCTCTCCCCCGGACATTATGCCTTGGACCCGAAGGCTGTGGAGGTGACATTTTTCTCATGCCCAACGAAGCGAACAGCCAAATGCAGTTGATGGAGCGCCGCCAGCAGAAGAGGTTACAAAGTGGACTCGGCACAGTGGTTAAGAGAAATAGTTTACTATGTTAGCTAGGTAAGTGTGAACTAATGTTGGTCTGATTTGAGTGGTTTGCTGGCAGAATACTTTTATATTTTAGCATGAAATAAAGAAAACAATTACCTAAGCAACTAAGCATTCATCACTAATATGAATATACTAAATCATTCTCAGAAAGGCAATCAAGAGAAGTAGTTTTAGGCTATAAAAGTACCCAAATAATTCGCTAAAATAACATCTTTATAAAATCAAACAAAAATAATAAGTATGCAATATAAGATTAAAAATAACGAATGCTCTAAGTAATCAAATAAAGTATAAAGGTTAACAGATTTTTAACATTTCTCAGATATTAGGCTAAAATTTTTTTAGATTTTTCTTATTTTAAAATCTACGCCTTGACAGGTAGTCAAACAACACTCTATAACATTTTGGATAACTATTTCTTAAAAATTATACTACATTCGAATGTCTTTGGGCCTTTAGTTAGTTAATGATCAATTTTTCAGTATTTTAACCACAAAATATTAAAAGTAAAAGCATAAAGTTTACTCTACTCTGGTCTCTGAAAGGCAGTTTAAAATGAAAACTTGGTTTGTGAGATTTTTGTTGTTTTGTTTGTTAATAACCTTCGTTTTGATTTTCTAAAAACAATAAATATCATATCTCAAAAACCATAACTTCTGCTTTTAATCAGTGATACATTATTTTCATCTTGTCTTAGTTTTCATGAAACTTCGATTGAATCACGGTAGAGAGCTTGTTTCTAGCTTGGCTGGCCTGACTTTTCCGCATGTTTGGCTCACAGCCTGACTTGCTTCCCTGTCTAGCCCCCTTGCGAAGTCCCCTTCTTAACCAAACCCCTTTTCACCAACTATCCCCCTCCGTCCGACTGACTGACTGTCTTTTGTGTCCATTTCGGTTGTGGCATTTAGCTGGAGTCTGTCATGCCTCGCTCACGTTCACTATCTCATTGTAGTCGTCGCCGTTTTGTCGTCTCACTCGGGCTCCTTGGAAAGCTTTTCCCCCTCCCCTTTAGCTTTTCCTCGCCCCTTTGGTCCGTCTGTCTTGTTTGTCAAACAGCAACAGAAAAACAGTTAAATGCCAGTTTACCAGTTAAAATCGGAATCAAAGCGAAAACAATGACACAGTAGCTTTAGCAGAGCATTTAGTAAGGGGAGTCAACCGAAGAGAGGCCGTAAAACGGAGAGAGATAGCTAGACGGACAGTGGAAAGAGATGGGGCTAAGGAGTGAGTGAGAGGGACAGATACTAGCCAGGTCGACAGCAAGTGAAGTAAGCAGCAGCAGCAGCAGCAGCAGCAGTAGCAAAGGCAGAAAAAAAATCGTCTAGACACAGACTAGACTCCATAAAAATAATTATTATCGGTTGCAATTTCTGTTGCTCAGACTGCTGCTGCTGTTGCTCCCCCCTCTGTAGCTCCACCCCTTAGCCACCATAACATACCAAAACTCTTTCTCCACCGTTCGACGCCTCCAAATGTCCATCCAGTCCCACTGACTGAAATTGTTCGTCTCGTTCGTTCGTTGGTCGCTGTCCGTTTCATCTGCTTCACATTACACCAGTTTTAGTTTCACAGTTCTACACTTAAATAGAATATTTAATTTTGTAATATTTAAGTTCTCTAAGTTTAAAAACATATCAGAAGATGTAAGAAATGGTTAGAATATCAGGGGTTTACCTCATCATTATATCATTTTCGACATTTCTCTTTCAAAAAACATATTTAACTATCTTTACTTTACTTTTACAATAAAGGAAAATATTTATTGAAGTAATTTATGATTGACTTTCAGAATATTTTTTATATTGAAGTCTTACTTCATTTTTTTAAGTGCCTTTGCATTTTTGCAACTCTTCTCAAATCTCTCCAATTCTTTTCGCCCATTCAAAAGTTTATTCTTTGTGTCCGTTCGGTTGTTTGTTTGTTAGAGAATGGCCACAGACTCGACCACTTGGCAGTTCTCTCGCTCCTCCAGTAGGAACTTAGGTCCCAGGTCTCCTGGATACGGCATCACCAGTATCAGCATCATCATCATCATCATCACCATGATGCCATCCATCCATTGCAATGGGAAACGAAATGAAACGAAGACGGAAACGCGATGCAAACGCAGACGTCCGCTGCAGACGGAATTGAATATTTAACACCAAATCCCCAGAATGTGGCAAATTGCCTTTGATATCCAATTGCACACTGGGAATAGGCAAGCCCAGGGGCATTGAGGGGGTAAATGGAGTCTAGGAGTCTGCCAGGACCTTTATTAAGTCACTTTAAGTCCTTAGAGATTGCCACAGATTAGTTGGTTGTGCAAAAGGGAGGAGGTATTTTAGGGAAATGTCTTTTTCTGGTTTTTAGATACCTAATTAGTAGGAGTACGAGGTGTGTTCAAAAAGTAAGGTGACTCTTCAAATTTCGCGAATTTCAAATTTTTCGATTATCGATTTTTTTGTTTTGTTATATTGGTACACTCTTCCCTAACATCTGTACCAAGTTTCAATGGAACATCCTCTTTTGTTTGGTTGTGAGAGGCGTAAAGTTACAAGTTGTTTTGCGAGCTCGGCGATTTTTTGCTATCGAAAAATATGGATCAAAGGATTTGGATTTTTTGGCCAAAAACAACACCACAATAATGCCTCAGCCACCATATTCACCGGATTTGGCCCCATGTGACTTTTTCTTGTTCCCAAAACTGAAGATAATCGAAAAATTTGAAAAATTTGAAATTTGAAAAGTCACCTTACTTTTTGAACACACCTCGTATAACTTCTAAAAGGTTTCGATAATCGAAAAATTTGAAATTCGCGAAATTTGAAGAGTCACCTTACTTTTTGAACACACCTCGTATATTCATGTTTATTCATCATTGATTGTAGACGTTTATTTAAGAATGATTACAAAAAGAAATAAATCAAAAATAAGGATGAAGTTGAAGCTAAAGTACCCTTTCATAGTAAATATATTAAAAAAAATTCAACATTGAACATTGTCATAGATATCAGTTTATAGCCATCTTATATTTTAACCACCCAATATTAAATATCATTATTATTATTTACCCATCATTAAAACAAATACTTTCTTATCTATACCTACAGAATATGGCACTTACCTCCACTTAAACTAATTTACCAGCCCTATCAGCTGAATCGAATCGGATTTGTTATTCATGGAGTCTCTTTTTTGTACTTTTCCACCCGCAATTATTAACCCCTTCCTGGGGAGTAACCCAATCCACAAATACTACCTCTAACTGCTTAGTTCACACACCATCCACTTACGGTCGCCTCACTTTGATAACCAATTTATTTTGCTGATTGCCGACAAAATCAATGCCCGAGAGCTAAACACAAATTGCAGGTGGTCAAGCCACAAGGCACCACCTTATGGATGGGAGCCCCAACGATTCCATTTCGACCATGTCCCAGACGAAGGGTGGGTATTTTTGAATACAATTCGAGACCATAATTACATTTATTGCAATACAAAAGCGCACTGCTAGCCGGAGTAGCGGAGGGGGATTGGATGTGGGGGGTTCAATGGTTAGAGGTGTCTAGGGGAAGTTTGCCAAACGGAACATGCATTGACAGATGGACAAAAGGGTGTGGGAGTGAAAGGGTTTGGGGGAGGTGCAGGGTTGAGGCGACATGTCGTCACGCATCGCTGGGCAGACATGCAGTGGACATCGGTCTCTATTCCATGGATATGGAGCAAGGCATATGGAAAAGTACACAGACAGAAAACACTGAAAGAAAATACTTTTATAGTTTTAGTGGAATAAGATCTTCACCCTAACTTATTTTTAGACGTCAGCAAACTCGTTTATTGAGACTAAAAATGTATTTTCAATTTTCCTATTTCCGAAATCATTAAGCAAACCCCCTTTCTTGCAGTGTATCTCCACGATAATTGCCACAATTTGCTTGTTGCGTGAATGGACAGACAGAAAAGTGCCGGCGATTACAAAAGGGGAAGGTTTCCCTCGACGACCAAAGGGTGCAAAAAGGACAACTTCCGTTTGCCGGACACGCGGACATTCCCTCTTGCATACAGATATAGCTTATACATATACATATGTACTAGTGTGTGTAGAGGGGTCTTTTTGTCTTATGTCCGCCTTGTGTCATATTTGAGGTGAGCATAAAGCCACTCAACGCCGCCATAAATCAACTGCACTCTGATCTAAGGCTGTCAGCGCGGAGGGACACCAGACAGCGCGACTGAGCGACAGATAGCGACCAAGAACAACCAAAGTAAGGGAAATTAATTGACTAATAAGTCGACTTATCAAATACCTATTAGATTTGATTTTAGCTTGATTTATTTACAACTTCAGTAAAGGGTTAAATCAGATACAGTTTATGGATTAGCAATCTTTCTTCAATTTGAACTTCTTGCAATCCCAAAATCCATACTGATGTAAAAATCTATCAATTATATGACATTGCCAAAGCTAATAACATAGTCCATATACCCTTTCGTACAAAACAATGACGGCGACAACTTTGTCCCATAACTTTCCAGACGACAAACAGACAACATCGCCGTTGTCGTTGATGTGAATGTCGATTGCGATGTCTGCTCTTTGGGTCTGGGCTCAGCTCTCACCTTTGGGCCATATAGCTTTGGCTATAGCTTCGACTTTGGCTTGGTCTCCTCTGGCTCTTGTTCTGGTTCTGGTTGCCAATTCTCGTTCCCATTTTCCGTTCTGGGTCTGTGTTTCTCACACGCGGAGGCTTTCCAGGTCGCTGATGCCTTTTTGTGGGAATGCACCTGAGCTTTGGGGTTCGCCTTGTTTTCTGCCGCGCTTTGTTGTTGTTGTTGATTTTTTTGTTGTGTTTCGTTCAGGTCTTCAGCCGAGTTCGACTTTGACTTGTGTCTAGACTGCAGACTGCAGACGGCAAAAAGGAAACAACAGGAAACGCCGGCAGACAACAGACGGGCAGACCTCTTTGACAGCTCAAACAACTGAAACGAGCCGACAGCAGCACCGACTTGCAACCTCAATTGCAGAGCTGCAACATTGCAGCAGCTCCAGCAGCAGCAGCAACAATGGGTCTTCACATCCACATTCACATCCAGAGCCAAGATATTGGGCAAACATTGCCAAACTGCGCGAACAATTCTCGGCTGTCAATATTGTCTGTCAAGACTGTCGCTTGGGCCATCTTTTCTTCCATTATTCTCAACTCTTTTGTTTCTTGTCAGCTTGACTCCTTTGTTCAGTTTCATTAGTTTTTCTAAAATATGTCACTTGTCTGGGTCTAAGATTAGTTTTATTTTGCCTTTGGGTCTAAGTTGGGTTCGAAAATGTGCCAAACTAACTGCTAGTCTAGAAACTTTTAGAGGAATACCATTGAAAATTGTGATTTTAATGGGTAAAACTTAAATGTCAACTATAAATGACATAAAAGCGCTATAAGTAATGGAGAAAATCATACCACAAGACATATCTATATCTAAATGATAATCAGTTTATGACATACATTTCCATAATTTCTTTATTAAAAACCCCCTCCTTCGGCCGCCAGCAAGTTGAGCATTCCCTCGTTTTATGACAACCTACTTTGCGCCCAGGCAACTGTAATTCGTTTTAGTGAATTAACCAGCTTAATTAGTTTAACTCGAGTCGAGACTGGAACGTGGAAATGGCGAGAGGCGAGATTCCCGGCCAGTGATTTAGCAGTTAGTTCAGGACATTGCATTCCTGTCTGTCTGGGGGCTTTCCCCCTTCATCTGGTATTTGGCCAGCAGTACACGAATACAAGTACAAGTACTTGTTGTATCCGCTGCTGGCAGCCATTTAGTCCGACTTGATGTCGTTGTCGTCGTTGTGTTTAATTATTCAAAACCATGTCATGTCTCTGTATAATTTTATGCATTGGCCAATCCAAGCGCCATGATGAAACTGATGATGATTACGAATGCTGATGATGATGATGACGCCTACACAGAGGCGCATGAGGTAGACGGCAGACAGCTGACACCGAAACTATAGCTACACGAGGAGAAAAATTCTTACCAAAATATTAATTTATATTTATAAGAATATTCCATATTTAAATCCTTTAAAGGATTTCGTCTAGACTAAACTTTTTTTTAATATTAATAATCAAAATTTTATGTGTGCCCCAAAAAGTATGCAATATTTATAAGAATTCAAATGCAGGTTATGAAAATTCTTAACAGAAGACACTCATATATGGAGTCTGATTAACTTTAGCTTTTATTTTTTACTTAATTTTTAATTTTAAGTCAAGAAATTCATTTATTTTATCGTAAACATAGAACTAAATATTCAAGAAAGTTATTTTTTCTAGTGTATAACTACAACTATCTTTCGACCAAGCCACATGTGGCAAAGGCAGCAACCGCAAAACAGACTGAGACGGGTAAAAGGGGAGGGAGCGAGACGGAGTAAGAGGTATAGAGAGCGAGAGAGAGAGCTGAGTGCACTGGCAAAGTGGCATACCAGACAGTCTGACGCTGTTGGAGCCCACGAATGGCCCCAGTTCCCTCGCTAACAAACCGCTACGCCCGCCAGGCCGCTCGACCCGCCCTGCCACACCCCTTGCCCCTTACCGCCCAACACCCTGATGGCCAGATCTTGCCGTCTGGACGAGTACAACGACAATAATAACAACAACAACGTCGACGACGACCACGACCACTGTCTGTGGCAGACCGAGACTATCGAAAACTCGAAATTTATTCGTTGGAAAAAGTTGATTTCTGTCGCCTTCTTTTTTTCTGCCCACTTTTTGTTTTATTATTTTTGTATGTGAGTGGTACGAATAGAATCGAGGGGTATATGGGTAATTAAATATTAATTTATTTTAATATTAACTATTAAAGCAAAAACAAAATTGGAGCCGCGAAATTCGTTCTCTTAAAGAAAATGTGAAAAAATGTCAAAAATATGGCAATGATTAGAATTTGGTTTCTTTCTTAACTCTATATTTGAGGTTTTTATATATATTTGATACAACTTAAGATCGAACTTAATATTTCAAGTTCTTT
Source organism: Drosophila eugracilis (assembly GCF_018153835.1). NCBI lineage: Eukaryota > Metazoa > Arthropoda > Insecta > Diptera > Drosophilidae > Drosophila > Drosophila eugracilis. The sequence continues at coordinate 5,369,700 of NW_024573038.1, read as the reverse complement.
CTTACAAATATAAATAACTAAAAAAGTAAGTGCAGAAGCTTAATAAAAAAAAAAAGCTTTGAATATAAACTGCCTCAATTTATCATTCAAGTTATTACCTTAATTACTGGATAGTCATTATGTCTATCACTTTCAGCACAGCAGCTGCATTCTTCTTTCTTCTTCTCCATAATCCCCACTGTCTCCCTCTTTTTCACTCTATTTCCCTCTGCCTCCGCCAGTCTGTTGTTTTTACCGTCGTTGTTCGCTTTATTTTCCATTGAATTACAGAAAAAGAATAAAAAAAGAAAGAGATGCCCACGAAAATTATGTTAACCAGCCAGCTGTGTTAAAAATCCCACACCATAGCCATACATACGAGTATTGCCCCTTTCTCTCCCCTTCATATTTTCCTCTTTCTCGTTGAGGACAAAAATGCCATATCGCATAAGGCATAAAATTGTTCAGATATGATGTCTGGTAGTGGAACATTTCAGGGCAATTGTTGCTGCGATTTGTTGTTTATTTTTAGTCCTTTTGTTTACTCTTTTTGTTTTACTTTTATTTACGATTTTTATAACAATTGTGACATGCAAATGGAGTGTGTTTTTTTGGCATTTGTATGCTTCGTTTATTTTTGAAAATTTCGGATGTTGTTTTTGACAGGTGAATGAACTAAGGAAAATGTTTTGATGTTGTGGAATCAGGTATCAGGGGTATCAGTGTGATTAAAATACTTTCTATGTACAGTAATGATAAAAATGTTTAAACATATTACAAATAAAATGTAGTGGAAGTTAAGATTTCTTAGTGATAAAATCAAAAAATGAATACAATTTCGATTGAATTCACTTTTTAACCTAAGAATATTTTGTGTTAAAGTAAACTTTGAATTTCTAATTTGTTGGAAACTCCTTAATCACGTTCATAAGTATATTAGTATTAGTATTAGAAACCCCATAAACAGTATATCAAAAGTAAGAGGAAAGCGAAAATAAGTTAAAGAGATTATAATAGCTTTTATACCCCTTCAAGCTAAACATAATTAATATGTTTTTTTAACAGTTTCGATTATAAACTTAATGATTTCTATCTTTTTCATATCATATAGTTATATATTACCTACTCACCGTATTTCTGCCAGAAGGATGCGCTGCTGCCCACGTTCGACTTTGAATGGGTTTCGCCTGGGGAAATCGAATCCTCCTCAACTTCATAAACTTCCGTGTAAAGTATGAACTCGAGTCGCGATCTCCGCGTGGTTGTTATTGTTGTTGTTGTTGTTGTGGATGATGTTGATGCTGCGACTGTTGGATATTGCTGCAGGGTCAAAGGTGATGCAGTGGTCGCTGTTAGGACCGTATCACGTTTGCGTTTAAAAATACGAGGCACGGTACGCAGAGATGCTGTTGTTGTTGTTGGTGGTGGTGCCCCGGGCACATGTGGCAATGTAGTTGATGTTGATGTTGCTTTTGCTGTTGCAGATTGCTGCAACAATGTAGCACGTTGATTAATTTGATATGGCAAGAGCATAGACGCGGGCGATGCGGATGCAGACTGCGGCGACGCGTCGCGACAACGACAACGACAGGGACATCGACAACGGCAACGGCAACGACAACCACGATGGCGATAATGATGATGATGCTGGCTATGACGATGACGATGACGATGGCTATGACGATGAAGATGACTATATGAACACGACGAACAAGGCGGACACGGCGGACCGAACGGGGATCGCGTTGGGCTTGTGGTTGTACGAATATTTGTCTCGGCACTTGGACTTAAGTGGCAATCCGCACTCGATGCTGGTAATTTATTTTGCAAATTTGTGCCAACAGCGTGATGCTCCCCTCGCTGCTTTTGCATTAGCTGCCTGCTCAGAATTAAATTTAACTTACTCGTATTATTTGCACTATTTACACTGCACAAAATTGCACTACCACTATATACAGCACTTTGCACCTGCACCTGCACCTGAACTTGCGCACTATCACTTCCGACGCCGCTTCCAGTTGCATTCGATATTGAATTGATTATGGCATCGCTTGTCTGGCATTTCAGACACTTGCCACCGCTTTTCCTTATCGTTTCTTTGGTTTGAGTTAGTTTAAATCTTTCTATGAGCAACGCCCATGGATGTGCCACATTTTCGTTGGAAGTCTGCTGATCCTGTTGCAAGATGTGAGTACGGGGTATCCCCAATCCCGGCATTGGCACCGCGAGGGCTGAGGCTGTCACCCGGTCGCCCGGCCGGAGGAGCGTCGTCAGGCTGATCACAACCAGAACCACTGTGCACCACGACCACAATGTGCAGCGGGCCCCCGCGGCGCCACTGGCTGCATGCGTGGGGGCCACAGCGTCGTCCGCCGCCGGCGATCGGATTGTTTACGCCGTGCTTTCGTCCGGAAATCCCACAAATCGTATGGTCAATTTGAGGTTCGAATATGCAATCAATTTAAGGTGATTATTGCTGGAAGAGAGCAAGTGGAAATGCAGTGATTAGATTTGTATTTGGTAAATATAAATGGAAATCAAGTATATATAGTTGCAAGTATACACTTATTCAGATTCTATTTAGGTTTTAATAAGATTTAACTTTAAACCCAGGAGAATTTTTATTAACGTTTCGAGATCTATCTCTTTACTATATAAAAAGGATTTTTTTTTTCCTACCTATCTGGATATTTGAGAAACCTTTAATTCCAATTAGCACTAATTTAAGCATAAGATCATCAACTTTTCTTTCAGTGCTTTTATGCTGTGTGGTCGCCCACTTCGCTCTGGTGTTTTGCTATTTTCTTTCCTTGTTGTCGCGTTTACTAGCTGCATTTGCTTTTGTTTTGTGCGCGGAGTCTGTCCCAAAGTCTGCGGCAAAGTATCCAACGTCCCACAATGATTCCTCCCGAACCCCCGACGAAAATACATAGTGACTCATTTGGGGGAAGGGAGTCGGTGAAAAGGGGGGGTAGGTGGAGAGGCGCGCGAATGGAGGAGACAGTCTGAGCATCGCCCTGTGGGCATAAATAACCCCAAGAAGTGCAACACGAACAACAATAATGTATGTATGTAAGTATGTGGCATTGTTGTTGTTGCACGTTGCGTATGCGTAATATTTTGCAGAAATTTATGTTGCACTTCTTTGCGACTTCGTTTTTATTATCGTCATCATCATCATTGTCGTCGTTGACTTCTATATTTAAAGCAGATCAACAGGAACACAAAGAAGGGTGGAACAGAGACGGCAACTCCATCGTTATGCTTTTCACTTTTACCCCAACATATTAAAAAACAAAAAACACACAAAAGAAAATGCTGAAAAATTACAAGCAAGTCAAGAAAAATAAGCTCTAAGATAAAAACATCAACAACATTAATTTTGCTAGTTAAGAAGCCAAAGGAATGGCAATTTTGGTGGAGTTGCTGAATTTCTTGCTGAAAATATAAATAAATTCCACAAAAAGCATTAAATTTTGGCAATACTTTCGAACTAAACTATAAAAAACAAAAAGATTTAAAAATATTTAAACATAAAAAGCAACAAAGTAAATTATTGACATTCAAAGCTAATTAAAGGTTTGTTCCTGCAAACTTTTAAAAGTCTTATCAAGAAAAAATCCATTTACGATCCTTTTAATTTTATTATATTCGTGATAGTGCAACAACAATGTTGCACCCCTCAATGTGTCAGAGACAGATTGATGCCACAGAGCAACAAAAGCATTAAGATGGATCGCATTGTGGAGACGAATCATCCTCATCAACATCAACAACATCGACCCCAACCCCAACCTCAGCCTCATCATCTCCGTCTGATTCTGTTGTTTTCGTATTTTTATTCGCTTTATTGAAATTCCTTTCAAGTGTCGGAGGCGATCGTCATCATCCTGCTATATCCTCCACACGATCATGATCACGATCATAATCATTAACAACCTTTGCTGTAGTGTTTGTGTTTGATCTGTTTTCGTTACCCAGACAGAAAAGACAGAACAGACAGACAGACAGACAGACAGACTGAGACGGCGGGACGGGCAGCTACTGTTTCCCCTTTTTGGAGTCCTCTTCAGCTGGAGCAATTTATTTGATTGCCTCTTCATTTTCCTTCCCTCACTTTTCGTTCCTGCTCCGACCTTAAGTCGAAATTTATGTTTGCCATAAAAACACGATCTCCGACTCGGAGTCATAATTAATAAAAAAAAGCAAAGGAAAAAAAGAACAAAAAAACAGAAGAAGACCAAATCCGAAATGCAAAAAGAGCCCAGCCAGAAATGTGGCCATAAAGTGCTGACAAGTGTTTTCTGCCTTCGAACTGCAGAGGCCAAACAAAAGGCTCGCGTGAGTCAAGATCATTTTGAGACAGAGTTTGTTTGGGCCTTTTTTTGTGCCACCATCAACCAACCAGCTGGACTGAATGAATGTGATGGGAATGAAAGGTATGAATGTGGGGCCTTATGAAAAGAAATTACCATACAAAGTAAACTCAGATCGCAGGAATGTGGCAGTTAAAATAAAATGTCTTCTTCATAAAAATAAATGGTTATTTGGTCTTTGTTAATGCTTAAAATATTCATAGCTTTAAAAAAGGTTATTTTTGGTATTTTAATTGATGATTTTAGATTACTTTAGTAAGTACTTTCAGTTACTTAACTCTTAATAAATGCATAAGGCTTTAACTTTCCATTACTATGACCGTACTTTCGTACTTTTCCGTTAAAATTTAACTTAAAAATTCGTGAAAAAAAAGCATTCACTTTACCAAAAAGCCATGAAACAACAATACCAATAAAAATAACCATATCAATACGGAAAAAACAAAAACAAGATCTCTCTAAGCATAAGCATTTTCATCTAATTCAAACACATTCCAGTTTATTTTTAAACAAAACGCTACATTCTTGTATTTATTTTTGTGCCGGCAAAAACAAAATCGAAGTCGTTTATTTTCAATTTCCAACATATCGAACAGATTGTTGAGAGAGAGTAGGAGGAGGAGGGAAAACAAGGGGGAAAACCCAGGAATTCGCAAGTAATCGACAGAAGCCGGCTGTTATCGATGAAAAACACCAAAAAGCGAGCATTGGCATTTGCCAGATAAGCGGGTAAATTCGTACTCGTACATACCAGAAAGTCGAACGCTCGATTTGACATTGAGCAAAAGCTAAATTCGAAGAATTCCGGCCCAGGAAAAGTTTTTTCTACTTTTTTTTCTCAACAGCGCAGAAGAAAATATCCACGATCTCGGCACTATTTTACTATTTCACGCACGACTTTCGAACCCGTGTCACGTCACGCGAATATCGAGCACACTAATCGAGGAATTTCACACATGACAACCAAGTATTTGGGCTTTCTCCCTCTCTTTCACTAGCTTTTTACCTTTCTCCTCTCTCACTTCAACTTATTCCTTTTGATAATAACTATTATTTTGTATAAATTTTCGTTTTTCGTACTTTTTAATGTTAGAAAAAAAGTGAAAAAAATGTAAATCACTTGATGTTGTTAATTTGCATTTACTGTTGAGATAGCGATAGCACGTTTATATCCGTAAATCCCAATAGCATATGGCCCTATATCTTTTTAACCGATCCGATCTAGCCGCCAACCTGCGCCGCACTGAACTAAATGCGATTTTTTTTCGCAGCTAACATAAAAACTGCCCGTTTGTCTCCAATATTTCACACATTTCGCACACTCAGGCCCCGGCGTCTATATAGACGATATATATCCCTGCATCGGCCGGGAATATAGAAGGGGGCTGGGCGGCCTGAGACTCCGACGCGGCGACAGGCGTGCCTTTTATTTTTACCGCTCATTTTGTTGTTGTTCGCCGGCACGGCAAATGAACAAAAAAAAACAACAAAAAATGACAAAAAAAGACAACTAGAAAATAGCAAAATTATTTTTGTACTTAAAAATAAATTGAAAAGCATTTTCTTCATCTGTTTTTGCAACAACGGCCGCAGGAAAATCAAGCGTGAAAAGTGCTGCCACTTCTCCCCACATCTTTTGCTCTCCACTTTAAAGTCTCCACTCTACAATCTTCTATCTCCAAAGGGCCACACAAGAAAATATATTTGACAATCTTTTAAAATTTTAAATTCAGTTTTTAGAACAGATGTAATATACGAAACCTAAAAAATGTGTATAAACTTATTTAAGATTTCTTTGATAATTATTAATTCCTGGGATCAAAACAGAGTTTGGATACTTTCGTGTCTCCTTTATTCCCTATATATTGCCCATTACACTTTATTTCTTTCTCTGTATTGTAATGTTTTTCTCTTCGAGGATCGGGAACTGTCTCTCTGCCTCCATCTCCCTCCACGCCTGTCTGGGCGTCTGTCCGACTGTCTGGCCCTGCTCATTATTTCGCTATCATCGGGGGGGACGGAGAATCGGCGACAAGAACAACAACCTAGTCCAAAAATACTCTCTAACAGTGGGGTAGAGTAGGCTGAACAACGCAGACACAAGCAGCATAATTTTTATTCAAATAGAGAATAAGAATGCTGCAAAATTGTTGCACAAATAAGCAGAGGGGCAGGAGCAGAGGTGGTGGCCAACAGGGCGAAAACAAAAATACAACATTCTAAAACAATGAGAACGAAGAGGCAAGTACACTTTGCTTTTTTAATATTATATTTTAATGAAAGAAAAAGCATTTTACCACTTAATTTAAATCGTATATCATCATCAACTTTATATTATTTGATCAGATAATCATCATGTTGTTTTTATACATATGAGCATTTGGTTAACTTATTAATCAACTTATACCCTGTAAATCCACTTTAATATATATATATTATATAAAAACTTCACCACGTGCTTGAACCCAACCCAAAGATCACTATAACCAGCAATAACTTCGAGAAAAACAAAAGCCGGCGAACGAAAATATCACAAATGATGGCAATATGAAGATGGAGGGAGTTAGGTATAATTCTCTATTCTCGAGGATAGGGTCGCCCAATGGGAGTCTATCTGTGGGGATTCTTGGGCTATTTTCAGACCCATCTGACTCACTAGCCCTCAACCCCAGCCGATCCTCCCGCTCCCTCTCGCTCTCTGTTTATCTCGTACTCCCCACGAAAAGAACAATGAGCCGGCAACCGCTGAAAATCTTCCACTTGCAGAACCGCACAAAAGTAACGCCTGGCCCAAAAAAAAAAAGAAAACGGAAAATTTTGCAATGTGAAAATTGCATGAATTAGAAAACAACAAAAAATAAAACGAGGCAAGAGGAAACTGCCGTTGATGATGATGATGATGATGATGACGGAACCGTGGAAGGAGCTGCCAGGCAAAAATCCACTCAGACGAAAGTCCTTAGACTTTGCATTTCGGCAAATATAATGCACTGCGGGTGGTCTAGGGAAAGGGGCGTGGCTGGGAAAATCAGGAAGTTGCCACTGCAAGATGCAGGCGCAGGAAACTGCCAGACGGCGACGTTGGCTGGCTAAGAACAATGCCAGGCCACACAAAAAAGTAAACCAAGAGAGAAAACTAAGCAAACTTGGTGATGTCGACAAAATACACTACGAAAAACAGGGTTACTTAAAGAAAAAGCAGGATAGTTTCTTTAACAACAACGAAGATACATCTTAGAGGGTTAGTTTTGATATTAGAAAATGTATTTATGTAAGTTTCTTATTTTTAAAAATATATTTTGCAGTGCAACAGCAGAACCAGCTATGTACATCCAGCCTCCGAACAACAATAATACATAATTACAATAAAGAACTGCACTTTATGCAACAGCACAACTGCAGCAACAACATTCACATCAACATTGACGTGGAAAATGCAATCAGCGAAACTAAAACTAAAGGAGCAGAATATCTCGACTGTCAAGGATCCCTGGAATCCATTGCCAGTAATTTGATGGTGTTGTTATTGTTCAGCGTAGCAGTATTGTGACGGAGGAGATGGTTATTCATCGCAATTTTTCTGGCAATTATTATTGCTAGATTGCTGTTGAGAGAAAGGCACCAAATCAAACCATGAATAGAGCTTTTTTCCAGTTGCATCGGTGCGTATACGTAATGTAAGTGTGTAAGGGAAGTTCTCATTATTGGGATTTATATTGCCTATTGTGATTGTGATTAAACTAGAAGGAGTTGCTGTAAAATCTATAGACATTTGTGCAATCGAATAAGTACCAAAGATCTTAAGTTCAATATATACCAAAACTATTTTAGGGAAGCATATATATATGAGCAAAAATTTATTAATTTATTAATTAAAAGGCAAGCATTTTTTAATGTTTCATTACTTTAATGTCCCTTATCTTTATAATATGTACAAGTGTACATCTCTTTCCTACGTCATCTCTTAAATATAGTTATACAAAATAGCGATATTGATTACTAGCTTACCACAAACTCAAACTTAGTTTTAACTTGTTTAAAACTGACCCTGACTTTAGCCGCAACTTTTCCTGGCTTTTTTTCTTCTCTCCCACCAGAAAATATAAACTTTAGAGAGAGTTAGAAAGATGGACAGAGACAGGAGAAGAGATGCAGGAACCTGAGAAGAACCCGTTGATGGTTGTACATCATTAGAGCTCTATCCTGGCGCCAGTTGACCAGACAGAGACTTCCTCTGCCCCCCTCTTTGGGGGCTATCTCTTTCCACCCCTCTTGCTGTGTCTCTATCTAAGTCTTATTTCCCATCTCTGTCTCGCTTTGGCGGCAGTTGCATCCTGTCGCGCTGTTGCAGTCTCGACTGGAAGTCACGTCATATTGATTGAAATTTAAAATGCAAATCACTTAAAGCGTTCAATTTAATCAAATTATTACAACAACAAGCTGGAGAGGCAGCAAAAAAAGAGATGGTAATAGGCGAAAAAAGGGGGCCAGAACCAACCACAACAACAAGAACACTAACAACAACGATAGGAAGACAACGACAAGTCATTTTCCGCATTTTCTGTTTGCGGTCACTCGAGGAGGCGCCGCCGAGTGGCTTTCCATAAAGGGGGTGAAGCCAGTGGGCAGGGGTAGGAAATGGTGGCCACATGAGAACGTGTCTATTAAAGCGATAGCCTGGTCAGGAGTTGGTCACTTCTGGACAAGACACACACCGAGAAAAAATATGACTTGTTTGTGATTATTTACAATTATTATACATTATTTACTATCTTGTAAAAATCTAATTTGTAGCCTAAACTGTAATTTAAGAATATTTATTTTTAGTAAAATGCAAATGTTTATAAAAAATAAATACGATTAAGCTTGATAATATTTTTTTTAACAGTGTCCTGAGCTAGAAAGTAAACACATTGCCCTGACATCAACAACATTGTTTCCAATGCTAATGTTGTCCAATCTACCGGACCGGCGTCCATCAGCCACGCCCCACCTCAACTCACCCCACCGCCTTCCTGGGCGGTTGCTGTTGGCTTAATTAAATTGTGGTTGCAACTTGCGAAGCGAAGCGCGTACACAAAAATCACACAACTGGGCCGAGAAGCGAGTGCGGTTGCCACTTTATGATTGCAATTGTTGTTCTAGCTGCGGTGGCTGTGGTTCGTTTTTAATAGGCACTTTGCAGCATTAAGCACCCTGTACTTCATGGTTGAACGAAAACATGATTCCGAGCTCAGGTGCTTATCATTAGATTTATTAGCAATTACCTTTCCAAAAACGCATTCGAAATTAAATCTCATGACAGAAGTACAAGGACTTGATAAGGCCTGATAGGAAAGTCTCGATAACCAAGGCCTCGGTGGCGCAGTTGGCAGCGCGTAAGTCTCATAATCTTAAGGTCGTGAGTTCGAGCCTCACCCGGGGCATGTAATATTTTTTCACTATGTACACATGTTTTATTTATTATTTTTACATTATTTATTGTTAGTGCTTGATTAAGTTCAAATTATCCATTAAAATAAAATTTAAAATAGTGAAAATGCCAAATTATTATCAAACTGTTCTATTAAAATATACAAGAATATATTAAATTAAAAATATATAAGTAAATTTTATAAATATTGTTTAATAAATTATTTCAAAGCGTTAAATAATCCAGCAAGCTCTCCAAATTTAAAAATAATCCTTTTTTTTAATTATTCCCTAAAACGACGACAAATAGACTTCTTTTGGTAAAATAATTTTAATTTTGTTTTTTCTGTAGTCCCTTTTTATCTATATATATTTTAAAAAAATATAACTAAAATGCAATGCACATATCATTAGCACCCGAAGAGTAACCTATAGTCGGCTTTTGTCACCTTTTGTGTTTTTCCCTCATTAAATCTGTAAACCGCAGAAATACCACATCTCGAAAAACCGCAACGAGGATGACAAAAACTTGGCTACCGTCATTATCAAGATTATGGCATTAGTCACATTATGCATACATTTTAAAACATAACCAACAATAACAACGACAACCATCCCAGTAACAGCTATTAAGTTAACTACGAAAAATAACAGTGTAAAGTGCCAGAGAAAAATGTTAGAGTTACTCTATTTAACAGAGAAGCTATCTGAAATTCATGGGGGAACACTTTAAGACTTAAGCCAAATCCAGCGGGAAACGAAATGCAATTTCCAAGGACTCTCCGACACCAACAAAGGCGAGGAAAAATTCTCTGGAGCTGCAAGCTCAACTCTCTTCATTTGCCGCCCCAAAAAGTATGCAATGAAAATCGAAGCAAACGAAGTGAAATGCTCGTAAATTGTAGTTGGCTGACAAGTTGACTCCTGGCTGGATTTACCAGGAACGGGTGGCGCCGCCAGTTGAGCGGTGGGTGATGGGCGGTTAGTTGGTTGGGTGGCCGCCAGGATGTGCGGGATGACATTGCACTCGACTCGACTCGCCGACGAGTGCAATGAAACTGCAAAACTTACTCCAGACGAGCCAGGAAGCGCCAGGCATATCAAATTGTTAGTGTTTGTGGGCAAATGGGACCTCAACTAAGCTGCTCACTACTTCTTATTTGCTCCTTGTGCACTCCCTGTTCAATGTATCTCTCTTTATTGTGCATTTGTCCTTTGGCAGCTCAGCGAAGGACAAAATTCAATGAACGTTTTCCTGTCTTCGCTGATGCACTACTAAAATATGCTTCCGGATTTTTGATATTATGAAATAGAAAACGTTTTAATTCTGGGCAAGGAATTATAATATTTTTTAGATCAATTATTATTATTATTTTAATATCTATTTATATTTCTGTGATTTCATTCTTATTTTTTAATTAAGACTGAATACTTTTTGATTAAAATATTATACCTTCACCCTTTAAATCTTATAATTTAAATCTTTTCTGTCTTTTTATAAAACACTATATAGATTTCCCCCTAGTGTATCGATTCGAGCGTCGATGAATGAAAATCATGACCGAAAATAGACAAGGAAAAATAAAATAAAAACGTTTTTGTACTCCAAATTCGGTCATAAAAAGGATTTTTATGAACCCTCTACCACTTGAGTTCGTCAGCTCCCTGTTGACCTTTCAGCCATGGACGGTCATCACCTGCACAGCTGCACTTTCATTAATATTGTGTTTTTGTTGCGGCTTCGCAAAGAGTTTTCTTTCAGACCAATTAAGTGCTGGCTTTCCACCATTGCCTTTTCTTCATTGTTGCTGGCGAGCATAAAATTCAATCAAGTTTTGTGTTGAGCCAAAAGTTACGATGCCTCAGACAAGAGCGCATTTACCCCTTGAGTCCTCCACCTTTCCCCATTTGAGCGCCCCCCGACGACTGGCAGACAGACAGGACACGTTTGTCCTTACATTGTCCTCTGGTCGGTTGCTGTTGCATCCCATGGATCCCTGTCTAGACTTGAGTTGGTTGCCCTCAACCCACTGCCATGACAACCGCATGCGATTTATGCTGATGCGAGCATTTACCCCCTTGGCCCGCCCATCCCTCAATTAGCACCCCCAGCACTCCTCCACGCGCTAATATTATTAAATGCAAATTAAGCTTTATCCCATTTCATTCATTAGCGGCTGTAATTCAGCCCGCAAGAGTCCTTGTTTATTAGCACCTCGAATCGGTTGGGGTTTCACACGAAAATAACAGGGATACAAACGGATTTATAATGAAATAAAATTTACAATAATTTTAAAACTTTGGTTAAGCTAATAGCTATTGAAACAGGAATTTTGGTTTTTGATATGATTATTTGGCTGTAATTTAGCATACAAGAATTTATCATATGGTTAATAAGGTGGGGATCAATAAAAGGATTGGCTTTGGTCCTTATTAATTGTTTTTGATTAATATAATGTTCCTTTTTGAAGTATTTTTTGGATATACTCATTTGTTTTTTATTATTAAAACTTATTAGTTTCCGATATTTTATTGCTTGCCTGTTTTAATGTTATTATTTCCTTGGATTATATTACGAAGTTTGTAATTTGGGAATAAAAAACTGGAAAATAAAACCGAACTCTATTCTCCATTTGAGTTTGCATCCCTGAACATGCGGTGGTGAATAGTGCAATTGAGGTGCAAATTCCAGTGCGAAGATTGCTTCTTTTGTTGCTTCATTTCTTGGCTAATTTGCAAACCAATTAAATGTCAATTTGAGGCATTGTTCCTTAACCTCTCGTTCTCTAACCACTCCTTCAATGTCTTTTAGTCCCATGTGGAATAACTTTTTTTCGCCACCGCCAAAGTTTCGCCCATTGCCTGTCTAGACTTCTTTGGCAGACTCTCACGACTTCTTCTTTCGACTGCAGCTCTACTTTTCCCCGTAGTTTGCATTGCGTAGTTTGCATAACTTTTTCCCCAACTTCTCTCCATTTTCGCCCAGCGCCTTTCAACGGCTAAGTGAGTTTTAATGCCGGCAAAAGCGCCCAAGGGTGGAGCAATGGGTTTGGGTTTGGGTTTTCCATCCAAATTGGCATACGTTGCGTATGCGTTATATGTTCATTTATAGTTTGTATGCTTAGTTTGAATATTTGACTCGATTCACTCATTATTCATGTCTGTTCGCCACTTGGTTTGCTATGCGAATACTGTCGTCCCACGAAAACGACACGCCCCCGCAACCGCAGTCAGCCAGTCGGTCGGTTATGGTCAGAATCGGGAAAAGTTACGGAACCGAGGGAAAGCGGAAAGAGTTTTTCATCCTGGTCAAAAAATGTTATGCAAAAAGGAAAAAAACAAAGGCTGAAATTGCACATTGCAATGCACATAACAAGATGGAAAAGGCTATGAAGCCGACTTTTGTATACTTTTTTAGGAATAATTTGTCATTTTATATACCAAACTCAAAATTAATATTATAATGGTAAATTTGTAAAACGTTTTGTCAAAATAAAAAATAATGAACAAATTAATACGAGTAATAACGCTTTCAAAGTTTTTTCACATTATCGCAAATCTGTTTTTAGTATTCGAAGAAAATCAAAATTAAATGATATATATTTTAGATTTAATAAACATCTGCCAGATCTTTCAAATTTATGTTAATACTTATTGTTCACTTCTTTTAATTCCAGCAATCTATCAGATGCGAAACTCTCTTCAGAGCTGGGAATGCAAAGTTTTAATCACCTTTCTGATCCCAAAGTGGTCATGTCCCAGCCCAAGTAGAAGCCTCTCCTGGCATTCGAATATGGCTGCGGGATACTCGGACTTTTTTGCCGAGAATCAGAATCAGAGCACCCACCCATTCAGCCACAATGGAGGAACGACGGCAGAACCAGCCGGCCAATGAGTTTTTGAGCTAAAAGTTGAATTGTGCATCGACGTCCCCCCAGGAGCCCCCCAAAAACCCTCGCACAACGCAACTGTGTGCGTGTGTTTTCGACTGTCTGTGTGGTATGCACTTGTCTAGACATTGGCTAGACAGTGTAAAACCAAAAAATAACAGCAACAACAATTACAGTAAATGCCGGCGACACAAAACGAAACGAAATGTTGCACAATCCACGTAGACCCCCTGAAAAAAATTGAGGGAATGGGATCAGGAGACATTGTCGTCGTCGACGAGACGGCGGAGACAAATTTTTGGCAATACATTTGACAAATTTCCGTGCGAACGCTGAGTGCGAGCCGTGCAAGGCTTCGAAAAATCCATTCCACCATTGTTTTCTACTTTTGATTTTATTTGGTAACTAAGTGGAAACTACTGGGTAAACCTAAGTGGAGACTCCACACATCACTCCACTGCACGTCATCCTCCTGCACTCCATTTACGAGGCAGCGAACTTCTTCCTCTGATACGGCGGCGGCAGCGGAGCCAACAGATTGTTTGTCGAAATGCTGACGTTGACAAGTTCGTTAGAGCTCAGCCGAGACACGTGCACCAGGTGCTGCAAAAAGAGAAAATTGAGGTGAGAATATGTTTGCAAATAATGGGTGGAATTTAGGATTTAGTGTAGCCATTGGCAGAAAACGTTAAAAATGGCTTCTGGTTCCTATTTTATATTTCAGTCCTCTCCGTTGTAGATTTACTGATCAGTTTTTAACTATCTACTTAATGTAAAACAATTTTAGAATTTAATAATATTCTTACCTGGCGAGGGAGCTGAGACTTTAGGTTTAGGCTCTTCGATTTGCTTGCAATTGAGGATCGGTTTCCATTTAACAACTTCTTCGACTTGGTATTAGCCACGGGATCCTTTGGTTCCAGATGCTCTACCCTCTCCAACACATATAAATGTGTTTCAGTGTAAGCCATAAAAATATTAGGATTCTTAGGATCCAAGCTGATACCACTGATGCAATGGTGCCTGGTGTCCGGTATCAGGTACTCTTCAGTTTCACAGGTAAATTGACGATTTACCAAATCGTACTCTACAAGTTTTCCATTAGCGTAGGCCACGACCACACGTGATAGATCCTCGTGCATGGATACAGCGGTGGTTCCTGCTCGATGTCTGGGTAGATTTAGCAGGTGTTTGTAACTTTTGTTATGTAGCTTCCAAACTGATATTAATTGATCAGAGGTACCAGCAACGATGTAATCTCCATCCGAAGAAAGCACAAGGTGGTTAATAGTACTCTTGCAATGATCACTCAAATCGACGCTGTTTAGAAAGATAACCTCATTTTCCTTTAAGTTAAACCAACTCAGAGTGTTGTTTTGGGGATTGAGCAGAACTAGTCTTCCTTGCTTTGTAAAAATTATGTGGCTGGATGGTTGGAGTTCCTCGGGAAGGTCCTCAACCAAACGCTCCACTTGCAGGGGAGCACTCTTCAAACGGCTTAAACGCAGTTCCTTTAAAGTAGAGTAGCAAATCCAGTTTGCATCTTGTGAAATGGCAGCAGCTTGTATGTAATTCTGCTCCTTAACATTCAGTTGAAGAAGTTTTTGGGGAGGTTGCTCCAAAAGTAGTTCCTCTGAGTGTCCAACTGGCTGTTTCCAAAGTGTTTTCTTCTCCTCGTCTTTTGGAGTCGAAGCACCCAAACGCCATAGATGTAGACTGTTTGGATATCTTAAGAGCAATAGTTTTTCACTGATGGCCAAAGATGCAACAGATCCCTTAAGGAAGGGAGCATGTTGTGACAGATGTGCCTGCATCCTTTCGCTGGAGGTTACAGTCAATATGCCATCTAAGCCTCCTGAAAAAATCTGACCGTCAATAACCAACAGGGATTTCACATAGTGCTTGTGGGCATCGCGTTGAAGGAACTTAATCCATCGCTCGCTGCTTGATTCCTCCCGCTTGATCTTTGTCTTGCTGAAAATCCGGATTAGTGGTGGCTGCATTCCACCGCAAACCAATCTATCCTCCTTTTCATTTACAGCCAATGCAAATACGTTTTTATCTAAAACACGAGTGGAATTAATCTGAGTGGCATTTTCAGCATTCCAAACAGTCACAAATCCCGCAGAGTCGCCAGCAATAATCGTATTATCCGATAGAACCTGCAGGGACCAAACAATCACATCCTCGGCCGAAAGTGTCATCGTATGAAGTGTGGTTCCGTTGAGGACATTCCAAATTCGAACAAATCCCTCAGTGCCGGTCACCAATTTCTTTCCTGTCTTATCAAACTTTATGCAGAGAACACGGCCTTTTTGTTTGTTAAAGAGGGATTTATAGGTGATTTCATCATTCTCGATGCTCAGAATGTTGATGTGTCCCTCCTCGGAACCCACCGCGATTTCTGTTTCGGCGGCGTTGACGTCCAGACTCCAAAGGGCATTTCCGGTTGGCGAGTGCTCGTATCGTGGCTTTAGATTAATCACGTCCCACTCTATCAGTTTGCCTGTAAGATCTACGGAAAATAGACGATTTCCCGCCCAAGCTAAAGACTCCGCAGGAGAATCTGGTGGCAGGTGAATAACACGATCCAAATAGGGGGTGTGCTCCAAGTTCCAAAGTTCTATGATGGAGGTTTCACTAAAAGGATGGTATTAATTAATAACATACTTGAACTTTTTTGTTTTCCACAATTTATTTTACCGACTCAAGGCGAGGCACTTGTTTGATTTACTGTATGCTAAACTGTTTATGCCACGCGGTTTTATCGTGTAGAAGCGGACGTTGTGCAACTGATGTTTGCCCCCACCTTGGGGTTCTTTTTTCGCAAGATTCTTCATATTATTTAGTTATACAAATTATTAAATCAAGCAGAAGTAATTAATAAAAACTGAAACAAAATTCCTCTGGAGTTGCACGTGTATGCCTAAGGGGTGCCAGATGGTCGAATACGCGAAGTAAACAAACTACACGAGCTGCCACATGGGAAAAAACATACTGTCTTAACCCTTATAATGTCATTGTTAAATACCAGATAGATAATTTTGTAAACAATATTTAGAGTCGCGATTGTACGTGGAATTTTAAGCTTAGCAAAGGGGAAACCTTTAAAAAGTATATTAAATGTTGGTTATTATGTATATTTTCACTAATATTGAGTATTTATAGACCACCAACATCTGGTCACTTTA
Organism: Drosophila eugracilis; assembly: GCF_018153835.1. Classification (NCBI taxonomy): domain Eukaryota; kingdom Metazoa; phylum Arthropoda; class Insecta; order Diptera; family Drosophilidae; genus Drosophila; species Drosophila eugracilis. Next base: position 5,352,852 of record NW_024573038.1, on the reverse strand, counting down.
AAGACTGTGATTGGGGTGGTTTTTGCAAATGTTTTCTTTTGTTGTTGCTGCGGTCCGAAGGAAAATATTTTCAATCTGAAAATTAAACCAGTCAGCTAATTAAATTAAGTTAAACGTCAATAAAAGATCATAAAGCATGATATAGCAAAAGGGCAGCGAAAAATTCACCCTTGTAACAATAAAAGAAAAGATGTCGCCAATCTCTATTTGGACTTTCGGCCTCCTGAGCGGTAAATAAATAAGGATAGGAAGGGAAAATCAAAGGATATACTTAATTATTAAACAAATCAACAGCTCTGCTTGTGACTTTGGGCTCAACAGCGATTTCCTCGAAGGTTCTGGAGCTTAGTGACCGCTTTATCGATGTGCGACACGAGGGACAGTGGTTAGTCATGTTCTATGCCCCATGGTGCGGGTACTGCAAGAAAACCGAGCCAATCTTCGCATTGGTGGCTCAAGCACTCCATGCCACAAATGTGCGCGTGGGCCGCCTGGATTGCACCAGGTATCCGGCGGCTGCAAAGGAGTTCAAGGTATGATAACGGGAATTACCCTCAAGAAACAAGAAAAATATATCTGCTAACATATAGGGCGTTTTTAAAAAATAATAAATACTACTACATTGATATCTTTTAGGTTCGTGGCTATCCCACAATCATGTTTATCAAGGGCAATATGGAGTTCACCTACAATGGTGATCGCGGTCGCGATGAACTAGTAGACTATGCATTGAGGATGTCTGGACCTCCAGTTCAGCTGGTCACGCGAACGGAGAGTGTTGACATGCTTAAAGGATCACACACGATCTTCTTCATTTTTGTGGGTCAGCAGGAAGGTGTGGTGTGGGATACATACTATGCTGCAGCTGAAGGTTACCAAGAGCATGGGTTCTTTTACGCCACTAGCGAGGATATTGCTGCTCAGCACTTTGACTTTGAAAAACTGCCAGCGGTTATAGTCTACAAGGAGGAGCAGCATCACTTTTATCCGCATGGGCACTTGGCCCACGAAATGGATCCCAATGAAGTGAATGAAACCGTTTTCCAGTGGGTGAACGTCGAGAGGTTCACTATGTTCCCTAAGGTCACTCGATTTAACATCCATCAGCTGTTGAAGACGAACAAGTATTTGGTACTAGCTGTGGTGCAAGAGGATAAACTCAATCAGATAGCCACCCATGAGCTGGAGTTCCGTGATATGGTAGAGGGGGTGATAAGAAAGCACAGGGCGCGATATCATGATAAGTTCCAATTCGGATGGGTAAGTTAACGCATAAAATATAATCCATACCAACTCATCAAACGCTTCCTTTTAGATCGGTGAGCCATCGATAGCACATTCCATCATTCTGGACCAGCTACCTACGCCGCATTTGATAGCGATTAATTCGAGCACCCAGCACCACTTTATACCCGATGATGATCCCATGCAGATGACGCCACAAGCACTGCATCTGTTCCTTGAATCCATTCGAAATGAGAGTGCAGTTGCCTATGGAGGAGATACGTACTTTGTGCGTTTAAATCGGGCACTATTCGAGGTGCGAAGAGCTCTAAAAGATATGTGGCTAGGAAATCCCGTTTTGACCACTGTTATCTTCGGCCTGCCACTTGGGTTCCTCTCGCTTATTATGTACTCTATTTTCTGCGGCGATTGTTTGGTGACCGAAGAAGATTCTGATGAAGATCACGAAAAGAAGGAGTAAGAAGATAACAAAGGATTATAACGTGGCGTATGAAAAAAAAAGAGAGTTCTGAGTGATCTCGAAGTGAATTTCCGAGTATAATCATACAACAAAGATTTGAATAAGGAAACTTGAGTATGAAGAAAGAAAACTAAAAGTTATACGAAATTAAGGAAACGCCATAAGCTGTCGTAGCAGATCCCACCCCTATCCCCTAGAGCAACTTTTCTACCGCATATAAATATAAGCCAAATCTAGTCCTACGTCAAAGTATCTCATCTCCGCTGGGCGAGACCTTCCAATCTGATTTAAGATCCGCGATTTGACACAAAGAAATCATACGTGCGTTTGGTTCTTTTTTTCGTTTTAAGTTAGTAAAAGTAATAAACATGATTTAGCGGATGCAAAGAGTGGGTGTAACTTAAATTAGAAGTTGGGCGGGATTTCTGATGGATCAGCAGCCGTAATCCTCATCATCGTCGCTGTCTATTGCTGCTCGTCGACGATCGTACTTTACAGAGGACTTGGCCTGCGGCATCTGGGCATTGACGCTTTCGAGAATGCTCACAAACTGGGCATCATCGAGTTTTCCACGCACCTGACCCATCTGGGCCATCCGGATGACCATGTTTTCAAACATTTGCGCCTTCTCAGGCTTGCTGACTTTCAGGGTGTTCACTGTAGTAGATTTAAAGTGATACATAAAATATTTTAAAGCTATATTAATGCACTCACGTCGTGCTCTGGCCTGCTGGTCAAGAACTTGAGATAATATAGAGTGTTTCATCTCTTCCTGAGCGCGCATCTGCTCTTGTTGGGCTTGTTGTTTTTCCGCATCGTTGCCACCGCCGCCGCCCTTTACAAGGAAAGGAGTGAAAGGTCATTTAAGGATAAGGCTTTAAAGGAACAGGTGTCTCAGAAAAACAAGATGACTCATAGGGCTAAATAGATATCTGCATTCTAAAATAAACTACTAATGCAAATTTTGTAGTTATGCATTTGCATAATAATTGTAATTAATTAATTAATTTATATCTTCTTATTCTCTCCATATTATTGCTATTTTTAGAATTTTCTTGAGGAATCTAGCCGGTTCGAACCTTATTAAAATAGTTTACTTACAAATTGCGACTGCATTTGGGACATGCGCTGGGCGCGTAAGGCATCTAAATCACCATCCGACATACTGATTTCTTAATTTTAGTTTATGTATGGCAGTAATTTAAGCAATTGTCAAGATTTTGCTTCTACAAAAATAATCACGCACTTTTCGACAAAAAAGTGTGGAGTTAATCAGTGTAACCCTACTACACAATAATTATCGATAAGTCCCATTACTCATAAGTGCGTTCTTAGGTAGCCCTGGTCACTCGGTGTTTTAGGAAGAAGAAGAGTGGGCGAGAAAAATAAAAATCACCAAGAAAATAAACAAATACGCTAAATAAAATAATCGAGACCGAATAAAACCATTTGAAAATGTCTGCTCCACTGGAAAACCTGGAGACCCAGTTGGAGATGTTCATCGAGAATGTGCGGCAGATCCGCATCATCGTCAGCGACTTTCAACCTCAGGGACAGAACGTACTCAACCAGAAAATGTAAGTAAAATATGAAATACATCTCATATACATAAATAAATAATATATATTCCCTTACAGTAACAGCTTGGTAACCGGCCTTCAGGAGATCGATAAGCTCCGTTCCCAAGTGCAAGACGTCTATGTGCCTTTTGAAGTATTTTTTGACTACATCGACCAGGACAAGAATCCCCAGCTGTACACCAAGGATTGCGTGGAGAAGGCACTGGCCAAAAATGAGGAAGTCAAGGGCAAGATCGAGAGTCTGAAAAAGTTCAAGTCGAATCTTTTGCTTGAACTATACAAAACCTTTCCCAACGAGATGAACAGCTATCGTGCTTATCGTAAGACTCCATGAGTCCATATATGCCAAGTATAAGCCACCTGAATCGTAGTTTTAAGCCACACGCTGGAATAAATTTATACAAATTTACATTAACCTTTGTGTTTTACAAGCATTGAGTGTGTTTATTTTCTGTTCCTAACTTATTTATTCGGGATAAAATTGTATAGTTTTATTTCTATAGATTTCTTTTGGTAATTTAGCTTGAAATAAATTGAATACTTAAAAAAAACTATAACTTCTAAAAATTAATCGTATATAATTAATGCCTTTAACATTTTAAGTTTTAAATAATATGCGAAATAATGATTTTTGTTTAATCGACTTAAAAAAATAAAAACTTTACAACCCTAATAAAAGCGTTGCCACACTACTCTTTATCAGCTGTTATTTGTTATTGTCAGCTTGTGTAATTTAAAAACTTTTGATTGTGGATAAAAATAGATAAATTTAGTTTTGAAATGCGGAGTGTAATTAATGGCTTTGCAACTGCAGTAAGGGCTAGCAATTTCACACCACTTTCCAGAAATGTTGTGCAGTTTGAACGTCTTCGTTTGTCCCAAGTACGAAATTTTTCAGTTGAATCCTCGCCGGTTTGTTGGAATTGCCTAAAGAAATCGGAATTAAAAAAGAAAATGATATGTTCGGATTGTGGACATTTGCAGGATGTTAATGCAGAAATAGTAAGTCTATATTCATAGCGCATTTAATTTATTAAATCCTAACATTTTTAGAATTACTTCGACTTGTTGAGCTTTCCCACTGAGTTTTCTTTGGAGTCCCAAAAGTTGACAAAAAGTTTTCGCCAATTGCAGACCATAGTACATCCTGATAAATATAGTAACAAGTGGGTATTTACTTATTTATTATAAAGTAAACTTAAATATAAAAATCCCTGAGTTTACAGAACTTCCCGTGAGCAAACCAACTCCGCGGATTGGAGTTCGCTGATCAATAAGGCTTATAAAACACTTGCGACTCCCATAGAACGTGGTCAGTACCTACTGCAATTGGCGGGAGAACAGATGCCTCAGGATAATAGCGCCTTGAATAAGGAGTTTCTAATGGCAATGATGGAACGAAATGAGGAGGTGGAAGAAGCGGAAGATACTAAAGCTCTAAATGAATTAAACACCCAACTTATAAAAGAACTCGATGAAATGGCCAAAAAGTTAAATTCTCTTTTTAAAAGCAAAGACCTCAAGGGAGTGAAAGAAACGCTGGTAGAGATGAAGTACCTACTGAGTATTCAGAACAGTATCAAACAGAAGCAGCAAAGTTTGCTGGGCAGCTGAAAATGTTTTAATCGATCTGGCAATCGGTTCTGATCGCTCACACACACATGTCCAGCTGTTGCTATCTATCAGCTTTTAAGTAAACAATAACACTGATTTCGTTTGTTTTATAATGTGAATAAAAATCGCGACACAGCAGTTATGGTCGATGCAATTTGTTAATTATCCATTATTGCCCGAATGGAACAGGTTTTATCCAACTCTCGATGGAAGCCGTAGGAGTTTTTCCCCTATGTTTATTTGGAAATAATATAATCAATTAATCGCGGTACTAACTGTTGAACCCATGTCGCTCGGGGGAGACCCTTTGAAGAACCCAGAAACGAATACATCGGCAAATAGTCAACTCATGCCCACTCACACATATGCTTAAGACATGTGTGCAGACGGAAAAATCGTCGCAGTTTATATAAATTTGAATTGCTCGCCGCTTAAGCGGACAGTTCTTGTTAACTGGTGACAGCGATTGGGTTTGCCTGCGGAACAGCCCCGACTTCTGGGAAATTCTTCTGGAAGCCGGAAAACTCTTGGATAAGTCCAGCGGCACTAAAGAAATACTTCTAGAATAACACAAACCTCTGCCTTAACTTGCCATAGAATAAATATTCTGAAATAATCAATACCCCTGATAAGGTAATATATGTGAAAACTAAGAAATTGCTTAAGAAGTGACTCTATATCAGCAAAGAAACACTAGAGAAAACCAATGATTTATTTTGGTAAAGATTGATAAGAAACTATTATGATAGACGCACAAAAAAAAACTAGAAACGAATTGTATTTATAATATTACAAAATATAAAAGCTCGAGTAAGAAAGACACGGTAACGTATTTGTTTTAATATTTTTATACATTATAAGGCCCTACCAAAATGCAGAAATTTTCGACAAGCCTGCTGATCTTGATCAGTTCTTTGATTGTGGTATCGGCGGACATCCCGTCACCCATCATAGGAGTTCTCACACAGGAGGTTTATACCGACGGATTGATCTCGCGACACTTTGATAACAAGACCAGTTATATAGCAGCTTCGTATGTGAAATATCTGGAAGGAGCTGGAGCTCGAGTTGTGCCGATATGGTGAGTAAGCAGACAGATACAAATAATAAAAGATCTTATCATTGCCAAGCTATTTCACCAAAGTACCGCAGATAAGGTTAAATATGATGGTATCAAATATTCTTACACGTGTGAAAATAGGACATAAATTAAAGCAAGGGTAAATGCAATTTGGTGTTGAAGCTTCGTTTTATAGATAAGATTGCCCAAAATCAATTAATAAACCATTTTCAAATACTCTCGACAGGATCGGCCGCAATCGGAGCTACTACGAAGATCTCATGCACAAGATAAATGGGTTGGTATAAATTTAAAATCAAGGAACTTCCCGCATCTAAATTTATTGCTGTTTTGACAGAGTTTTGTTGCCCGGCGGTGCTACTTGGTTCAATCAGTCCAATGGTTATGCCGATGCAGGCGAACACCTCATCCAGTTGGCCATTGAACAGAACGACCAGGGAATCTTTATGCCGATTTGGGGTACTTGTCTTGGCATGGAACTCTTGGTTTTTAAAATGGCCAATGAAACTGAGCATCGGATTAACTGCCAGGGAACAGGGATTGCACTGCCAATGGAATTTAAGGAAGGTATAGTATAGATATAAAAAAATTAAACTAGAAAATGTTAATTATATTAATTTTCACATAGGATACAACAAGAGCCGACTATTTGCCTCCATTAGTGATGATGTTGTGGCCATTATGGCGAAGGAAAATGTGACATATCATTGGCATCAGTTTTGTTATACTGAAAAGGACTTCGAACGGGATCTTCTAAACGAAACATGGCGGGTTATGTCCTTGAATCACGACTGGAATGGAATTGAGTTTATTTCCACAATGGAGCATATAAAGTACCCCTTCTATGGAGTTCAATTCCATCCGGAGAAGCCTTTGTATGAGTTTACCAAGACGAGCATTCCCCATACGGCAGCTGCTGTAATAAGTGGTCAATTCTTTGCTGATTTCTTTGTAAGTGAGGCTAGGAAAAGTAATCAGAGCTTCGCCAATACCACGGAGCAGGCCAGAAAGCTAATCTACAACTATAAGCCGGAGTACACTTCGATTCTGGGCTCCTCGTATATCCAGCAATATTTGTTTACCAATGACGAAATGGAAATTCCTGACGAGGGCGGCGATGGCGAGGGCGGCAACAGTGGGGGATACATTCCTATAATTGTTCCAGGCGATAGTAGCTCTACCATCTTACCGCTGCTCAGTAGTTTACTCTTAACCTTGCTGATCCTATCAATTAATTAATTGAGTAATTTTATGGCACGAACTTTGGTCAAGTAAACAAGATTTATCATGTCTTGAAATTAGATTTACGCACACAGTACTCACCGATTTAAGACTTCATGTTTTTTGATCGATTTTATATTGTTATCTTTGAAATTATCTATGTGATTGTTGATCAAATTATTTACGTCCCAGCAAAATATTAAAAAAGATTTTCCTTGTCGCCATGGGTGACTCGATTGGTAAATTAATGGTTCTTTAAATAGATTCACTTCACAAGAAGATAAGTGATTTAAGTGAATTCGACCCCACATTAGTGTAGATAAAATTATTTTTCGGGTAGCAAAGATATCTATATACGTTTATAATCAGGGGCCTGTCATCGAAACTTGGTAATAAAAACGCCAAAGAAAATGTCTACTCTCTTTTGAAGAATTATTTTTGGTATTCAGGGTTTTATGGGTGATGTTAATTTGATTAAGTGCTTATGATTGTTGGGTTCAGAAAACGATTAACTAATTAAACTTATTCAGAAGTAGTAGAAGTTATATAATAAACTGAATCTACTCGACCCTAGCTTCCAATTGTTTTTTGTTGATTTTGCTAAAAGGATATTATAATTTTATAAAAACACTTTCCGATATCCACATAACTAACTAATTACCCACTACCAGTCCTCTATGCCAAACATTATAATATTTTAATCAGACCTGAGTTCTTTAGGAGAAAGGTCAGAATTTTCATAAAATCCTTCCGTACTGTTAGATCAGAAACTACAGTCATTCTATCAGTTTATTTATACAATTTATCTGAAATGCCCCAAAGTAGACAAGCATTTCCCATATTCGTCTTAGAAATTGGAACGCTCGTGTCTGTTGAAATTCTGCCAAGTTGCGAATGTTACGGCTTGTTCGGTTTGTTTACGTTTGGTTTGCACTTGCACGGCCATTCAGTTGCCCGTAGTCAGAAATCGGAAGACGACGATGACGGAGAGCGCATGTCCCAGTGATGCGTCTGCATCTCTTAACCATATACCAACAATTGGCGTCCTGTGCATCGATATAGCCACCACATTGCAGGAGCACTTTGGTCGGGAGTTCCACAGCTATATAGCCGCTTCCTATGTCAAATTTCTGGAGGCATCTGGTGCCCATGTGCTGCCCATTTGGTAAGAAGTGCAGTGAGTGGACAAATCCATTAAATGCTTATATTTGGAATTGATAAAGATTAGGGTTCTTTTTAGTAGTTGGAACTACGATAAGAGTATTAAGCGACTATATACGAGGTGTGTTCAAAAAGTAAGGTGACTTTTCAAATTTCTCGGGCAACATATTTTCGATTATCGATTTTTTTGTTTTGTTATATTGGTACACTCTTCCCTAACATCTGTACCAAGTTTCAATGGAACATCCTCTTTTGTTTGGTTGTGAGAGGCGTAAAGTTACAAGTTGTTTTGCGAGCTCGGCGATTTTTTGCTATCGAAAAATATGGATCAAAGGATTTGCATCAAATTTTGTGTAAAAAATAAAATTAAGTGCTCTGAAACACTTGAAATGTTGACAGTGGCATACGGTGAAACTGTTCTGAGTAAAAAAAATGTGTACAAGTGGTACAAACTCTTCCAAGATGGCCGGGAAGATGCCAATGACCAGCCTCGCTCTGGACGCCCAAGCACGTCAACAACTGATGAAAACGTTCAAGCAGTGACGAAAATTGTTTTGGAAAATCGTCGAATCACTATCAGAGAAGTTGCTGAAGATGTCGGTATATCGCTTGGCTCGTGCCATGAAATTTTTTCAAACGTTTTGGGTATGAGTCGTGTGTCAGCGAAGTTTGTTCCGAAATTGCTGAATTTTGAGCAAAAGAACCGTCGCATGAGCATCGCTCAAGAGCTGTTGAATGACGTCAACGACGACCCAGATTTACTCAAAAGGGTCATAACTGGTGACGAATCATGGGTATATGGTTATGATATCGAAACCAAAGCCCAATCGTCCCAATGGAAGAGCCCAGGCGAGCCAAGACCGAAAAAAGCAAAAAATCGCCGAGCTCGCAAAACAACTTGTAACTTTACGCCTCTCACAACCAAACAAAAGAGGATGTTCCATTGAAACTTGGTACAGATGTTAGGGAAGAGTGTACCAATATAACAAAACAAAAAAATCGATAATCGAAAATATGTTGCCCGAGAAATTTGAAAAGTCACCTTACTTTTTGAACACACCTCGTATATGTAATGTATTCGCAAAACAAAGACAATTAGATTTATTACATTTGAGAAAGTCGTATTTATGTAGCTCATAGTGTCTCTTGCTCTTTCATATATGTATTTTGTTGTTAAAAAGGGAACGCAATAGTCACTGAAGGGTGCAGAATCAATTTATATGGTAATCGAATGGTTTAACGTGCGAATATATATTTTGTTAACCCATTGCATTCCAATCATTTCTCTTCGGAAGTCACGTATGTACTTAGTTACCTTTGTCTGCGCCGCAGCTTTATAATCGAAATGTAATAAAAAGTTTCGAAAGCTCTTGTTGCATTGCTGCCATGTGCATCGATAAGTCTCTGGGTCACAATTATGGCCAAGAATGAAATGTTATTTGCCTACCATCTGTGCCTTTTCCTGTGCACATCTGCTCAGTTGAGGAGCATCGCCAAAGCCAGATATGTAATAAACAAATGGCTCAAAAAACGAACTAAGTGGCAAGCGATCGGGTAGGTAAGAGAATTAATTACCTACCCGGGCATCGTGCCAAGAAAATCTGGCTGCATGCAATGCGATTAAGGAATGAGGCGAGAAAGTGTTCATATTTAATTTTTGAACAAATGTGTTTTCATTTTAAATTAGAAACTAATAGTCAAATTAATTTCAGGATCGGTCGCGAACGAGCATACTATGAGTTGATGATGGGACAGATAAATGGCATTCTTTTGCCAGGAGGAGCGGTCTTCATCGATCAGGCAGATATGGAAGCCCACCCGGAACTGACAAACGATTGTGTCCAGAGTGCCGAGTACATTTGCCAACTTGCCATGGAGCGGAATCAGCGGGCGAGAAAAAATAACGATGCCGGTGGATATTTTCCCATTTGGGGAACATGTCTTGGCTTTCAGTTTATCTTAATCCATGCTGCCGGGGAGGCCAAGACTCGCACCGATTGTCAGCCTATGAGAAACGCGATGCCAGTGAAACTAGTTAAGAACTACCAGAAATCACAGTTCTTTGAGAGTCTGTCGAATACTGTAGCTGAGGAGATGGAAAAGCATTCATTTGCGTGTCATCAACATCGCTTTTGCATAACCAAAGAAAGTTTGGAGTCGTATGGTCTAGCCAACGATTGGCAACCATTGGCCACACAGAAGGATTCTTCAGGATTGGAATTCATTACGATAGTCGAGCATCGACGTTTTCCCATCTTTGGCTGTCAGTTTCATCCTGAACGCGCTGCTTTTGAGCAGCTTTTTGTTAAGGGGGACCCCAACTACTTGGCACATTCTCATTTTGGGATCAAGTTATCCCAAATCTTTGGGAGTCGATTTGTTGAGGTGTGTCGCAGGAACTCAAATCGATTCCGTAGTTCCAGCCTAAAAGCACGCCATCTTATCTGGAACTGGCAGCCAGTTTTCTCTGGTAAATTCAAGGATTCCAACTGGCTGCAGTGCTATCTTTTTAAGAAGGATGCAGACTACCCAGAAGATGAGAACGATTCTGTGGAATGTACCTCAAACAGCGTTTTGTGATAAACAAGGACTTACAGTTAAGATCTGATTAGCAATCTATTTTGTACTTATATTTTTGTAATTCTTATATACCCACAAACTGATATAGAGATCAAATATTTCTTAATGCCCTCCGAAAATTAAAGACCTAACGGGGTCAAAGATGTCACTGCAAGTACTTAAAAATTCTTTCATTTAGACCTTAAACAATTAATTAATAATTTTATAAAATTAAATAATAAAAATAATAAAATAATTAATAATTAATAAAAAGGTGCTATTAATATTTTTGATTACTGGAAGTAAAGTTGTTATCTTTTTTGCTCGGAATTAAAACTTGCTCAGCCCTGAGAGATAAATGTACCTTTTTATTTAATTTTGAATTTAAAGAACGAAGCTATCTTCATTGTCAAAGATTTAATAGATTTCTTTGGCCTTTTTAAATTAGAACACAAAATTACTTCTTGACTTCTGCTCTTTTCCTTTGACTTTAACTTCCCGCAAAATTTTCCTACTCATCTTTTCCTGTTTCCCATTTCTTTTGCCCAACTCACGGACTAGTTGTGAGTACTTTTCCACATTTGTCTCATGCAAATTTCACGCTGTACTTTTCCGTTCAATTTTGGTGCGCGCTTTTCGTTTTTCTTGTCTTTTAGGGATTTTCAGTGGTGGAAAGCTATTTTCTGTTGCCTCCTGTTTTCCCATAAGGAAATGGAATATTTTTGTTCATTTTTATGGGTCTTCCTTTGGCAAGGGGTATGCATATTTTTAAGTGATGAGGGAATACAGAATTTGATTTTAGGCAATTTGTACTTAAAATAGTTCATAATACTATGACATGTACTAAAAAGCATTAAATAATGGCTTGGCAATGGTAATCATAGTAATTTTGACAAATTCGAATAAAATATATTTAAAATTATTCTTTGACTGAGATCGTTTTGTGTTAATTTCAAATGTATTCCGTATAGGGTACTTGGAGAACGAAGTTTTAAAATTTGTCAATTCATTGGGCGTGTTTCTTGGAAGGCCCATTTTCGTGCCTCGCCTCTTAAAATTTCCACTCGAGGGGCTCGTCAAAAGGTTGGCTGCTCATAATTAGCGCATGACAGAACGGAATTTTTCCTGTCGGGCTTATGGTTATTTGTAAATTCCTCGGCATATTCCATTAGGCGGACACTGGCTTGGTTATTTATTAAGGGTTTTTATTTTTCTCGCCAGGGTTAAAGTTCAGTCTGAGGTGTGAACACGAATTATTACTGTCGTTGGAGCGGTGGCTTGTTATGGCACATGTTTTTGTCTGATTCCCATTATTGTTTGTGGCTTCTCGGTATGTTGGTGGCACTCTCATTGTTATGTCCTGGTATCTCTCCGTCTGGGTCTCCGGCTTTTCCGCACTGTCTGGCTTCCTCCTATTCGCCCCTTAGCTTTTCCATCACCCCTCTATTGTGAGTAGTTTTTTCTACGATCTGAAATCACATGCTAATGAGTCTAGTGGAATGTCTAGCCTTTTCTTGACATTTTAATCTTTTTATCAAAGTTGCAACATGTGCTTTAATATTTCTCATTCATTATTTTATACATATTTTTTATTAAAAGCTCCTATATAGAAACGCAAATGGAAGTCTTAAGCAATTTTAATACTATTTTTATATTTTGTATTATTTTAAAATATTGTATCTTCTTAATAATTATTTGTCAATATGTTTGAATTTTATTTAACTTGAATTTAAATAAGTAATATCTATCTATTTTCTGGTGTAAATATTCTAAAGATTATTTCTTTGATTTATAAACATTTATAACCCAGTACCCTTATAGATTTTACTTATTTACCGAATATTTTAACATTCGCCTGCGTTTCTTTTGTTTATTTCTATGTGCACTTACGTTATTGTGTGATCCTGGCTGGGAAACAAAATTGTCAGCATAAATGCCGCATTAAATGCCCTTGTGCCCATTTTATAGACTCACTCATATAGATGAGTGTATTCACACTACCAGAGACACACACTCACACTTGGGCTGGTGCTTGGGGAAGTGGGTTAAAGAAAAGGGTTGAAAAAGCTGAGGAGGGATGTGGGGAAAATGGCGAGAGGTATGAAAATTGGGGTAGTCCGGGCCAAAGTCTAAAAGTAAAAGTTGGCATATTTTTGTTTTCTCAACTGAAAATTAAGCCGCCTTTTCACAAATACACCAACACACACTCAAATGCAGATGCCTCTGCCTCTTACCACCTTTCTCCTAGCCTGTACGTGTATGTGAGTGTGCTTGTGCGGCTTTCACAATGACGTCATAGGTATGCTGCTTATAGGGCCGGCCTTTTGCGTTTTTATAACCTACTTGCCGTGCATTGAACCGGCCTTCTTTCTCTCTCTCTCACTTTTTCTCTATTGGTTTCTCTCATGGCTACTTTCTGCCGCATCCTCCCACCTCCTTTTCCCACATCCTCCTTAAAACGTTCCTCTCTTACTAGCAATCTCTGGTTACTTTCTCTCGCAGGAGAGCGCAACTGCAGGCTGCAGCTCGGCGTTTTGGGCCAATGAACTCGCGCTGCAAGGACATTGCAGTTGCCGTCGGGTGGCATTATGAAAGGCAACAACAGCAAACAGGACAAAAGCAACAACAACCACAGCAGCTACAACAATTTGACAAATTCTGCAGAAGCCAAAGGTCCTTTGGACACCAGCCTCTCTTCAACCCCCTCAGTATCCCAGCAGCTGTGCGGTAAGCCCCCTCTAGACGAACAATTTACGCTGATTTGGCATTTAAACTGCAGTTGAAGGATACACACCCAGCTTTTATAAATGCCGTTGAGAGTGTATTTGTGAGTGTGTGACATTTGCGTACGTGTGCGTCTGACTCTGATAATCCTTTCAACTGACCGGACGAATGGGCGTGACTTAGGCGCTGTCTAATTGGACCAGATTTTGCATAGATTTTAATGTAGCATATACCGACCTGTATTATTTTTGAGTTTTAAGTTATACTTTCATGATTAAATCTCTGAAAATACTTTGAGTTTTAGTATAAGAATTTACTTAGGATAAGTGTTTTGGGTTTGGCCTTTCTTAAGCGTTTAATTACTTAATCAGTTTTATTGACAATGCGGTGCATTATTTTATGTTTAAAATCATTTTCAAACAACATATTGAAATCCGAATGGAAAAGAACACTTCTTACATGTATGCAAAAAGATTTTCTTACCAAAATGTAATGTCTGGAAAATGGAAAGCTATCTGCCAACAAAGATATAATCCTCACACTTTACTCATTTTATCTGCAAAGGACTTTGAAGACTATTCCCCAAGCAAGTATTCCTGTAATTATTTTTTATTTCCATTCTTTCGTATTCAATTTGAAATTTCGTCCATAACACTCAAAGTTCATATCGTTTTCGACTGCTGCCGCACCACCCGCAGCAAAGCTATTAACTATCTGCCCCTCGCAACCCCTCGAAACAATTAAAATTGCCATTTTCATTCGCTCATTTGTCAAACCGTGTTTTTGTTGGCCTCTGACTTCAACTGGGCCATAAACATTTGTCGTTCACTTTGGCCCATTTTCGTTGCCTACTTTCGGGAGCTCTTTCTGGTCTAATGAGGCGCGTGTGGTGCGGTAAGCCTCTTAAATGCTAAAGGCCCGAATGCCATATCGGCCCATTTTGGGTGCTGCCGATTTTGGTATTTTATTTTTACATTGCTCCGGCAATTATGGGCTGTCGCCTCTCGTTTTGGCTAAATTTAACCTGAAAGGCGGGGCGTGACATTCAGCAAGCCACCAAATCGGCTCTATATATATGATATATGCGCGTACGTGTGTGTGTGTGTGCTCTGCTTGTGACGTCATCCGCGCTCTTGCAATGTTCGAAGGCCAATCGACAGCGGGCACAACAACACAAAAGCTTCATTATTTGCAAACACACGAGTATTTGGGTTAAGTCCGCGCCCATATGCCATTCCTTCAAAGGGATTAGACCGAAGGATATGGGCCTCATCTTCATCATCAGTCATCTTGTTGAGGTAGCTCTAAGAAATTTAGTGGGTCAAGTGTCCTTAAGGATCCTTAGATTGTTTTCAGCCCTCTGACCTCTCTGGCTGAAGCGATCTCAGGACATCGAAAAGAAGAATCCTTGCCCTGTGGCCCACAATGCAAATTGTTGCAATTGTATTCAAAAGAGGCAGTGGTGATGATGGGCGCGTCTCAAGGTCGGTGCATTCAAATTAGCTGCAGTTTATTTATGTCTCGGCATCCAACTATCCGTTTTAGCCCGGTTTTTATGCAAGGCACAACGGGCCAGAATGACGCCTTTCGTTTTTTGGTTTATTAATAAGTGCGAAGGGGGGCGGTGACTGCTCAGCTGAATATGAACACTACGAGGGCCGAACGGGGGAGTGGCCTGCATATAAATAAACCAAAAAAAAAAAAAAAAAAAAATAAAAAAAAAGAGACCAGCAACCGCAGGAAGGAAACTGTACCAAATGCAGTTCCCGCGCCGGTGGCCTTATTCACAGCCGATTCAATTATGTGGCACAGATGAGGAGGCCACGTCCGAGCAAGCCTGATCACTTCTGCACTGGAAACATTTTTAAGCTGTCACATTATATTTTCATAATGGAATTGGTTAGGAAAAGATGACTGCAAACTACCTCCGATTAACTAATTTGATTTCAAAAGCCTTATTATTATATACATATACAGTTTAGGTATTAAAAATATCCTCAAAGAACTATATAAAAGCTCAAGTCACATAAACTTTTTAATATCTAATCATACAATACTTTAAGGTTAATATAATAGAAGAATAGATCAACTTTCGCCTAGGTCTTGTGACATGAAATATACAGTTTTTCATCTATAAAGTTTACTAAAGATATTAGATGATATTAGATCACTATTTTCCTTTATCTCCTGTGTGTGACGCTTCAAAGTTCCGGCTGAGGAAAAGGGGTTTTTTCGAATAGGTGTGGAAATGGCGGCGGAAAAACCGCAACCGACAAACGTCAACGACTCTAAGGACAACAACGACGGCGACGAGCAGTTAGCCCCTGACCCAGTTAAATAACTGAGAGATAGAGTGTGAGCAAAAGAGAAGGATAGACCGAGTCAAAGAGAGAGAGGGAGACACTGCCGACGTCACCATTTGGAGAACCTTCGTTAGGTGCACGGATGACGATGCTTAGCGCAGATGCCCTTGCCATTTGCCTTATCGCAGCGGTAACAGCGAAGATACTCCTCCAGAACCACCACCCCATATCTGCCCCTTCGCCAATTCAAGAGCACCCTTTGACCCCAGACCGCCATGCAAATGTCTACTTTCCGCTCCACTGGTCGTATACGCAATAAACTGATTATTATTGAGTTTTAAATTCAATTTGCGAAGAGCGCGTGGAATGCATAAAATGCCACAGCGCTGGAAAATGGAAGCTGCTAACGATTGAGATTCAGCTGAGATATGAAACCACTTCCTCGAGGAATCGATTGATTTTTTATGACTCTGCCATGCGTCACTTACTGCCCAGGATTCATATGCAGCACTCGGCGAGTCAGCTGCCCTTGCACTTTCTCTAATTAAAGGGGATTGCGTCAGTACAGATAAATTGGCGATAAGTGTGCTCAAAAGGGCACATTGATATGAGCGAAAATCGACAGATTTGCAATATTTCCATAAGTAAATACAGCTTCTTGTTCATATTTAGTTGGTAAGTAACACCTTAAGTTGAAGCTGCAACTTAAAACTAATGGCTGGGATTGCAATTAGTTTTTTAACACTATCGATACTTCATCGAAAGGGAATAGATTTTAGGACCTTCTTTTTACTCTAAGGAACTTAAGATTTTCCCTGTATAATATTTCTTAAACCCAGCACTAACTTTGTCCATTAGAAGGTAAATAGCGAACCTTTAATACTTACCCAATTACATTTGATTCATTCATAAGTTTTGTGGAGTTCGTTCGACGAGTGCCCTTGTGGCATCCACCTTTGCCAGAATATTCCCATTCCATCCAGACATTGACAGTTTCTCCCATGGACCTTGGCTCAATAAAATGCGAACTACTGGTAACCCAGTGAACCAGAGCGAAAAACGAAAATCGAATTAAATGCCAGGCGACGTGTGGAGCAATGAGGCAAACAAAGTTGCCAATTTGTACGTGGGGTTTCCCGAGGGCATCCCGAGAGTCTCAATATAAAAGTAGGTCGAGGACAGGATGCGTGATCCAGGAGGTCCGGCACTTGGACGGCTTCTTGCGGCAATTATGAATGAAATCCTTTCAGGAGCGAAATCCGTTCCACCGGCAGTCGCCCCAAGGTTGTTCCATCCTCTCTCTCCTCGTCACCCCGTTTTCGGATTCCTCGTTCTCTCTGGAGCCGCTCAAGGATTCCGGTCCCGGCTCAAACGAGCTCAGCTCGGTTCAGCTCCCGTTGCGGTAAACGTCATCGTCATCGGACGACCTCCACGGCAGGCGTTAACCTTCGACCGGCGATAGCGACGTCGACGACTGCATCACCATCATCCGATTTGTGAATGAAAACAGGGACAAAGATCCCACCTATTTCCCTCCAATAGAGTTTAAAACCCTCCTAATTAAAAATTGTACTAATTTAAATTGTAGTTTAAACACTAAATCGGTAAAGGCAAATGTTTAGTTTACGCACTTTTTTATTAATTATATTATTTTGACTCCCTTTAAAAACCCTTTATAACTCCAAATATTAATTTAGTAAAATAATAATTTTATTTATTTCTAAATTATTTAAATAACAGTAAAAGTTGAGCTCCAGATTAGTATTTGACTAAATTAGTACTAAAGTTACTGCACAAAACACCAGTTTTTGTGATTATATTATGTCTATGTGGGAGACTAATTAATATGGGACCACAACTTGGTCCACATTACGCTCCTTTAGGCCTTTTTTCGCCCTGACAAATGGTACGTGCATTGGCCCAGTTAGCTGTGCGGTCTATTACCTTCCCTTTGGCTGCTTGACTGCGTTAGGAATAAATGTTTTGTTTATTTTTTCTCTATTTCGGATTATTTCATTTGCCGGATGGTCCAGGCACGTAGTTTGCTTAGCTCGTTATACCCAAGAACTGACTGCAGATGTTAGCTTATGCATTCGTTTTGGGTCACTTCTTATAAATAATTAAAGCCCCCTGGGTACGAGCCTAAAGAGCCCGAGTACATGGCTAATTACTAAGGGGGAGTTGTAATTTATGTGCTTGGTTCGAGAGCCACTTCAAAAGGAGCAGCCCGAACTTAAAATGTCAGAGTATCCAAAAAAGATGTGCATAATTTATGCACTGCTGCCTCTGTGAAATTAGACATTTTGTATAATATTTCTTGAGGCCAGTAAGTGTTAGGTTTTTTTCATAGGAGACATGCAACTTTTAATTAAAGAAAACGTATACTAAATAATTTGTGTTTGGGATTGTTGTATCTTCCATTGTTCTCTCATCAATCAGCAAACAACCAGCCCGATTTCCGAGGCTCATCGAAGACTCCTTGTCATCTGTCTCAGTGAAATGTAGACATTTTGTTTGCATATTAAGTTCAATTACCGACACACGGGCTGCATATCTAATGAGAATCTGATCCAGATCTAGTTCAAGTGCCACTCTGTCCAATATCACACAGTATTTGGCAGGCTGCCACTTGATTGTTCTCACGTAGCTCGATATTTGGGTCAAAGTGCAAATTAGCATAAGTGAGATGCCTACAGAAAATCTCCCACGTTTTGTGGCATGTTTGGTAATAGCCAAAGATTTAATTCGAACTAAAAATAGCAAGACAGAGGACTCTTGAAAATTTCATTAAATTTTCCCCCACGTCTTGTACTGGGGAAATGAAATTACAGGACGAGTGCCATTAAGAAGCGGCAGAAACAACAAAGATAACAAGCAGGAAACATGAGCAATAAAAATACACAATAAAAAATGAGAACAAGCGTAAAAAGATGATGGGGGAAAGGCCATGCCGATGTTGATGATGAGATGGCAAAGGTAAACAAGATACAAGTAAATATTGACATGGAAGTCGGCAGTCATATAAGCAGGGTATGTAATGGAAATAAAAATGAAAATGATGCTGGGCTCCTTCTTCCTTCAACTTCCTGGCCAAAAGTGAAGGCCGCCACTAAAAGACAGTCAAAAAGTTGACAAAGTAGGCCGCAAGTTCAGATTGTTCTTCAAGTTGTCGCGTTTGAGTTGTGCCCTCAAATATTTTCTCACTCTCATGTGTGGCGAAGCCAAAAAGAAGATTAATTATTTTGCTACTGTTTGCCAACAGCGGTCTGAATTTTTACTATAAGTAGGCTAAAATAAGTAACAAAATAAACATTAAATAAACATATAGTAAATATATATATATACTGGATTTCTCCGTTACTTAACATTTTATTAATTACATTTGCATTTTTTTCTTTTTTTGTTCTTTGTTAATAAAGCTTAACAAAATATTTTAATTAGTTTAAAATCAGTTTTAATATTTTTAATAATAACTGCAATAAAATTCCGATTTTTCTTTAATTTTCTTTACGGTATTTCCCCAACTCAACAAATTTAAATCAGTTGAGTGGGGCAACAAGTTGACCACTTCCTTGATCCCCTCCACAGTCCTAACTTCTCGAGAACGGCGCGTGCAGCAAATTAACACGCCCTGCCTCATAAAGAGTCCCCATGCCGATGAATAAAATGGGGAACGGAACTGGGAGAAATGTGAAGAAACTCGCTGGCTGAGGGCCCAAACTCCCTGTGAGAAGTTAATGCCGCGTAACCTGTTAAAAGAAAGCCCGTATTCGATTCCCTCCGTGAAATCCTTACGTTACCTTGAGGGGCCCATAAAGCGAGCAACTGGAGACGCCACCGCAGAAACGAATGTAAAAATGACTTCCGTTTATTATTAATAAGCAGAAAGGAACTTTCGGCTCCCCCATACAAGCTCGTATAAGTTGATGAAACTTAAACCGAAAGATTGGGGTGGAATCGCAGGCGAAACCCGTATAGAAATAGCAAAGAAAATGCTAAAAATATTCACCCTAAGACGGGCACTTAATTAAATGCTTAAAAATAGCTATTCTCATGGTCGGAATAGACAGATGCCAGAGAATGGGATATTAAAGTCAGTGGAGCGCAGGAGAGGAATACTAGTCCTGAATGTTGTCAAAATGATTACGTGACTGCGGTTGCCGGCTGGAAATGCTCACTTTATTGTTACGAGCATTTGCAATTTCAACGGCGAACTGGGAAAATGAAATGGGAAGCAAAGAGCAGCCAACGGTTCGTATGAGCAACAATCACAGCTGTAAATATCACACATACGCCCCCTAGTCTCGTTCACAATTGGTTGCGTATCTTTTTATCTTACTTTAATGCCCCCACATTTGTCGACTGTCAACGAGAATTAGGTCAAAGGATATTTTTAGCCCTCAGAATAGTGAAAGCTTGCCAATTTCTGATTCTGATATGGGCGGTGTTGCCAAAATATTTAGATTCTGACATTTTTCATCAACTTTTCGGTCACGTCACGACGCCGCAGCCCCCAAAGTGATTGAGTATGTGAGTGTGGTGTAATTTGTTGTTGAGTTGCCACAGCAAATCAGCAGGAACATTGAGTGCGTGACTGTGTCGGCCATTTAGTGGTACAAATTTCGATGGCCCATTAAATCCGCAGGGGAGCTCCGAGAAACAAAACACAATCCCAGTTGCTGCCACTTTATGCTTAATATTTCTGCTAATTTCATTAATTTGATTTGCCAAACAGATGGATTTTTATGATGATTGTTTGGTTTCAATTTCCCCAGCGAGAGTTCGCTATTCATTCGAAATCTGTCGCTCAGCCACAAATCAATCAATGCAAAATACAAACCCATTCCCGATCCGATGTCAAATCAAACTGTCAGTTTGCTGCGGTTGTGTTAGTATGGTTATTCGATATTTATTGTCTGCCATTTCAGTTGGAATCGTATTAATCAAATGCCTTCAGACATCCTCAGACTCATTATAAATTCAGTATGAATCCCCCATCATGAGATACACATTCAGCGTCTTGACAACCGAACTCGAGTAGTAACGGAGCAACAGAGAAATCTTGATGGCAATTCAATCGTTGACCTACTTTCTTGGACATAACATATTATTCGCTTTAACGACGGGTTGTGGACAGGCTCGATATTAGGGCCATTATAGGAGGTTCACCCGAGCGACAGGCATTTTCCGTTCCATTCCAGACTCTTCTAATTGCAGTTTCCACATAATCATCATAATGTGTATGTGCCATTGATTTGTAGCTATTTTTGGCCAACTTTTTTATGGAAAAACTTTTCGATTGGTGTCACCAGAAGATGAAACCGAGATAAAGTAAACAATATATGGTGGGTGTAAGTTTTGTTCTTGGAAAAACGATAATAATGTTCGTTAAATGCTAAAGTTGGTATGGAAATTGAGATATTATGAAATGAGAGATGGAATTTGATAAACCCTGTTAGGTGGTATAAGCCCCAAGCCTAATTAAGACAAATTCGGGTTTGGTGTAAATTATTTCACTTTTATTGAACTCTCTTTGCTTTGTGGCTATTGGCCTTTCAGATGATTACAATTCTTGGCTGCTGTTGCTGCTGTTTAGGTAAATAGTTATTAATAAGTAGATGCTGCTGTATATATGTGTATATTAATGCTGATATTGTTCTGTATAATCCTTCAACTTTATTGCTTTGGCTTGCGATTCAATGCGTTTGCATTCATATATATTAACATATATATATCGTATAGTTAGGCCTTGGTTTGCATTTCATATATAATATTTCTCTCTATAAACTGTAAATGTGTATAACTGCTAAAGTAATGTTTATGTTGAATACTCTTAAGTCAGTTTCGCGGCATTTTTAGACTTGCTATATCATATATATCATCTACGTCTGAACTCTACTTACTGGAGTGCTGGGCTTGTTAAATCTTTGGAATGTGTTAATTCATTTTGGCAAATTAATTTTATTTTTTCTTGAATAAAAACTCTTAAGTTAATAATAATTTAAGTTTCCTAGGAGAGAGTTTTTGGCTGATTCAGTTAGGATTGCGGAACATAGATAAATGCCTGACAAATTTTGATCCCATTTAACGTTTAAAAAGGAAATTTACTTTAACTTATCTCATATATACTTCTTAAGTGTTTTCTCTTGGAACAAATGTTTATCATGCGAATCTTTGTGTTTGCTTTGACTTTTGATAAAGGCACGAATTGTATAAGAATTTATACAAAAAGGAAATCTATTGTGACTCTTCCAATCGATTCAATCAAACTTCTTAATTTCATCTCAATTTTGTTTCGCGTTACAGTCTTTGGTATGCGTGGAATGATCTTGATCTAGCATCAAAGCGGTGACAAATGTGTGTATATAGGCTCTATATCTGACAAATTCTACGCATCTACGATTTAATTTATATAAATATTTTAAGTGCAAAAGTTATTCAAATTTTTATAAAACTTTATCATGTAAGTTTGTTAGATCTTTACCAATTTTGCCGATGTTCTCTTTGAAGACTCTTGGATATGATGGACTTGGGGAGGAGGGTTTTGCTTGGAGGGGCAGGGACAGGGTAACGATTCTTGTATCACAGATTTTGAAATGAATTTCAGGGAGGAGGAGGGTGTTGGGAAGTTGAATGGAGGATGAAATTTCCAATTGATAAATCATTTTCTAATCGCCTGCAATGACAAGCAATTGCTTTTCCTTTAAGGGATTTTTGAGACTTACCTAAAGGGGTTTATGGATCTTAAAGTAATAGTATTTTGAAATGGACTACACTTGAATAAATGTTTTTATAAATAATTTAAAACGTTAGGAAGCTAAATTTGCAAATTGAGGATCTTGTTTTTGTGTTGCTTACAACTAAAATGGGAGTACATATTTTTAATATTTAAGATTGACTTTAAAAGAGCATAAAAGTAATGAAAATATTTTTGCAAAATTGTCAATTTAAGTTTGAACTCAAAAGAAAAATACCTTGTTAATAAGGAACACTCAAGATGATTGCTTAGTTAGCTGATTAGTGGTTCCTGATACTGTCTGCTGATTCTTCTTTTCTCAATACCTCATTATCCAGGCTATCTCGGATGGCTTGCATTCCAGTAGGAGATTCTTAGCGCCTGGCATACTGACAGCAGACGGAGCTGCGCGGCACTCGCTGCGTCGGCAGACCGGACATGCCTTTGAGATATGTGTAGGAGACGGGCTGCCGCAGGATTCTTTGCGGCGGCGGCTTCACCTTGCTCTTGGGTGCTGAACTGCAGGATGATGAGGATGACCTGCTCACAGACTGGTGATTGTGATGATGATGATGTTGCTGCTGCCTGTGAAGCTCCACATTCGAGGCAGATTTGAGAGCCGATTTTAGGGGTAAAGCAGTCGAGGGCTGTCCGTTGGTGGGTGGTGGCGGAGGCGGCGGCGGTGGCGGTGAAGGACCGCTGCAGGATAGTGAACGCGAAGTGAGCGAAAGGCTCTCGAAGGCACGACGCAACGAGGATGTAGAGCGTCGATGGAGGCGTGAGAAACTGGCCCGGCTAATCGGTTTCCGCTTCGATTGCATCTGTTGTTGCACTTGCTGAAGTTGCTCCTGCTGCTCCTCAATGTCCAGGGTGCTGCTCGTCTCACTGGAGGCACACGACATGGACATTAGCTCTAGTCGCGACTGGTGAGCATTGAGGCCACGCCCCGAGGAGCACGAGTCGGTCGATGAACTGTGCGCGTCCTCCTCCTGGAGCGTGACCCCGGCCACTCCTCCTGCACCGCCTCCTCTTGATGCTGCAACGGTGGCTGCGTCATCCGACTGAACTAGGTCATCCTGCGACCTCAGGCCGAAGCGGCGGCTCAGCTGCCGAAAGAAGCCCAGATTGCGTTCGTAGCGCGGTGTTGGCGAAACGCTGAGACTGCCGCCCGGCGATGGTGTTCCCGTGGTATTGTTGTAGCCCACATCCAGTTTGTTGTTGTTGTTGTTCAGGCTGCCATTACTGGCGGTCTTATGTTTTTGCAATTCCTGCGGCTGCTCATCGGCGAAGCAGACATGAGGAGTACCCATTTTGTCACTTATGCGGGGTTTAGCCTACCTCATCTACGGCCACGCTGGCGTATGAGTAATTTAGTTATTAGCAGACAGCTGCCAATCGTGCGTATGCGTAATTTCTTTATTAAGAGTGCAGTCAGTTAATTCCTAACTTCCCTTCTCATTCAGCCGTGCGTATGCGTAATTTCGCTGGCGCGTATGAGTAATTTCCTTGTTTTGAGGACACTGCAAATGGCTGCAATTCCGCTGCTCTTCCGCTTCCGGTGCAAATTCTCTTCACTTCCTTTGTTATCCCAACCGGTGCCTTTGTCTGTCACTGTTTACCTTTGCTGTTTCTTCTTTTTATTGTTTTTCCAGCGAGAGCGGGAGAGAACCGACTGGGCACGTTGTCCTGCCGCTTGTGAGTCGGCAAATCGGAAGCCGCTGGCTTTTATAGCCTCGCCCGGCACTCTGCAAAGAGGCCTTAGAGAGGGAGAAAGAGAGAGCCGTGATGTCAGAGAGAGAGAAGAACCTTTTGCGGCAGAGAGAAGGAATATCTCAGCAGAAAGGATATCCCCTCTACCCTTGCTCCTTGCCAACATCCTTTGTTCCTGCATTGTTGCCTAATAATAAAACGGGAAGCGAATTTTGTTTACCGCCGTTGGTTTGTTTTGTTTGTTTTTTGTTTGCACTTCCCCAGGAGCTTGCGCCGCTGGCCGCCAGGTGGTGTCATTGCACGCGGACGGTACTTGGGTTCCAGCAACTTCTGGATGGTCAGATACCTGGTACAATCAAGGTGATATAGTGCATTTCAGTATCTAAGGAAACATTAAAATCTCTTAGATATTTATAAAATGAATATACATATATTTATACTTTACTATATTTATTAGCTTATGTTAACCTGTGGTTTATTCAGCAAAACTTTTTAAGGCTCTAGTTTTTTGATGATAATTTAATTTTAATTTAATTCTATTAAAAAAGTAGTTATTGGTATTTATAAGAATTAAATTTATTTAGGTAATGCTTATTTACCTTTTAAGTAATCAGTTTTAGGCATCGATTATTCGAGACAGAATTCAAAGGAATTTTACTGCCTTTAATTGTTTTTCTTTTCTCTCCCCACAGAGCCATCAATTATTAATCAGCTAGACGTTTTCATTTCACTTTGTTCCGTTTGACTTTCTGGCTTGATTCAATTTGCCATTGTTGAAAATAGCACTGAGGGGCTTGTTGGTGCTTATTTTTGAGGGACCTGTGCCTGATTTGCCTAAAAATATCCTTGACGATGACAGTTTTCAAGGACTTTAAGCGGCGCCCTTAAGAAACCAAGTGCCATTTGGGCCAAGCAATATTTTATCAAAATTTCACCTCACTTAAGTTTGAGGGTCGAAAATAGATTCGGCCTGTCTTGTCCTTTGTTGTTATTGCTTTTTATTTAATTGCGCCCAAAATTGATTTTAATGCGCTATAAATAAAGCCGAATGCCAATTTTGTGAGAACGCATTTTAAGACAGGCTAAGACGGCGGCGGCTTAATGAAGTCCTTTGTTTTGACTTTTAGATAATGAAATGGGGGCGGGAGGGATGAAAACTCAAAAGATGGGGGAGCATTAAATGCTAGGAATCAGGAGGTGTCGACAGCGATAGGATTTTCCCATTCCGCCCACTGGAAAAACCATGAACATCTAATTAGAGGCGCAATTGTTGACACCCACTGACGTCAGAACGGGCAGTGATTTTGTTTTGGCCAAAATGACACAACTCGGCGAATTCAATTTGGCCAGTGAGATGTGATGGCTGGGAAGTTGGGGCTCCATTGTCGTCGACTTGTTAAGCGCTTGTCTCTTCCATTTAGCGGCGCATTAACTCAGTTCGACCTAATCAAGTTTGTCAACAGATTAATGAATAAGCTTAACTGTTTTTCCTGTCGGTGATTGAACCCGAATTGCGAAAGAACTTTGAAGGATTTTAAGTATATCTTTGGACAGACCATAAGGTAGTTGGCAAATGTACAATAAGGTAGGTAAATCAAAGAACAACTTTGAGAAACTGACTTTTGCTAAAAAAGGACATTTAAATGTTGTCTTAAATGGTGAATGGTGAATGGCGATTCTAGAAAATTTTCCACAAAAGACTTCCCGAGGCTATTTTAATTTTCTGCAATTGAAATTCCCATACTTCAGGATTCCTAGAACGGATGCATGTTTTCTTTGTCTCTAATAGCCTTTCATAGAATAACCAGAACCGAATGCAAAAACCACATATCTTTCCATTTCCTGGAACAAACTTATTAAAACTCAGTTTTCTGCCGAATAAAAACAGTCCATTCGTTTAACATTCATTTCCTAACTGCGTCATAAAACTATTTGGAAAAGAGGAAAATTGGTCTTCCTTTTGTTTACAGAAATTCGGGTTAAAGGCTTTTGTTTGTTTGCAGATAAATCATGCATTTTAATTTGATTTTTTAGGACAAACTGTGCCAAGGATTTCGCATCCTTTGAGGCTTGGGGCTTGTTTATTATGTGTTTGCTATTATAAGAAAGGGTTCAAAGATACAATGACCTCGAAATGATTACTTCAGCATGGACAAGTGGTAAGGCGCAAGGGGCAAGGGGCAAGGGGCAAGGGGCATGGGACACGGACATGGGCCATTCAATGTCCTCGACTTGAAGAACCATAATAATTGAGGTGTCATCAAATTTTAAACGCTTTCGCTTGCCACGCCCGCCAAGTGCAGCGGTGTCGATTAACGTCACACGGACATGATATGCGCCAGTCAAAACTATAAGGTCGAGTCCTTCGGCAACTTGATTTTGAGGACTTTGCCTACATCATCGCGGCAGCACCCAAGCCTCTGCTCTCTGTTCCCAGGGAACAGTTGGTTCCGCAGACTGTTACCCAAACAAAAGGAGGCCACGTGCAGGATGTGTTCTCTCTCGCAGAATACGCGCGCTCTCTCTCTCACTCTCTTTCATTATTCGGCTGGAGCTTTTGCCTACGTTAACGGTGTCCTTAAGCTTTCGCTTAACCGTTACAAATCGAAGCTCCTTGGCCAATGCAATTCGGTTCATTCCCTTTGTTTTCCCTTCACCTTGAATGCAATTAAAATCGAATGTTTTTTGATTTTTGTTTTATAGTCATGTATATTTTATTTTATTGACAGCTAGACTTAAGTGTTAGGTTATCTCTGTTCAGTTAGGATCTAAAAATATATAGGCTCTAAACATTTTTGCTAACTTTTCTCATTATCATCTACTATACCATTTACATTTCCTCATGATATTTCATTATTTAGAATAATTGGTTTTGTTTTAAAAAATTTTCGATTTATTTGGAATGTGAATTATTGTAAAATGTTCCTCTATTAGTGTGTGTTCTTAAAGAATTTAGTTTCTCTCTTTTTGTTTTCGTTTCGTATAAATTCGTAAAATTTTGTTTTTGTTTTCAATAGTCAGTGAAATCAGTGCAAAGTATACTTTAAACTAGTTCAAAAGTGCAAAAATCGTTTGGTTTCAAAGTAAACTTTTACGGTTCAAATTAGGGGCTCAAAATCGTATTTTTTAATAGCTACTTTAGAAGGATATGTGAGGGGCTTCTAAATAACAGTTTTGGTTTTACTTTAAGCTAAAGTTAATTTATTTCGGTTTGTAAACTTAAAGTCCCTAAATTAGCCGAAGACAATTAGATCATCTAAGGTGTATATCGTAGCACATAAATAGGTTTCTGTTTTTTGATTTTCGGGGCTTGTCTTTAGGTACACTTATTTTGGGCCCAGTTCGCAGGCTGTTTGCGAACTCAGCTTTGACACATTTATAAAATATGTTCGCTGCTCTTTATGTATTTTGTAAACCCCCATGTCTTCCTCCTCCTCTCTACTCAAATCTCGGTTTTTCAGGCACTACTCGTACATCACTAAAAATTCCTAAGTATATTGTTCAAGACCCCCAACCAGCTTGCAGCTTCCTCGAATATTTTCCCTTATTTTAAACATTTTTGGTATGATCGATTCTTAGTACATGTGCTGCAGGGTGTAGGGATAGCAGACCGCATAGCTGGGCACTCGGGAGTATAGCCCCGACATGCCCTTCATGTAGACATATTGGACTGGCGGTCGCAGGATGCTCTGCTGTTTCTTGTCCTTCTTGGAGGCAGGAGCACCGGAGGACTTGGAACTGGAGCCGGAGTGGCTGCTACTGCTGCTGCTGTTGGAATTGTTAGGCGACAGGGATTTCTTGGGCTGTCGCAATGGAGTGCTGCTGCAGGATAACGAGCGCATCGAGACATTTCCCGTGGGACTGGAGAAATGCTGCAGCATGCGGCTCACCGAGGAGGAGATGGAAATCCGGCTGAGATGCAGTCCCGGGGACTTGGCGGACGCGGCTGATGCAGATCGTGGCTTGCTGTTTTCGTTCTCATCATTGCCCAGCTCCACCTCATCCTCCGCCTCATTACTGCTGCCCTCCTCGCTGGTGTCCTCTTCGAAATGCAGCTGCGGATGCAGTTGCTCCATGGCACTGCCTGGTCTGTAGACAGCCTCCACATAAATATGTCCCTGCTGATCGTAGTAATCCAAGCCAGGCGAGTATCTGGAGCAAGCTGAGGCGCTCGACGTGCGAGAAGTGTGTTCCAGGTCCAGAGATGAACCATTGATGGGACACTCATGGCTGCCCCGTTCGTAGCTCAAACTGAAGGAATCCGTGGAGCTGCTTCTGATATCATCCTGACTGCTGTAGACCGTATCGTTGTGGTGATTCTGATGATGGAAATGCCTGCCCAAGTGTCTGCTGAGCAACTGCAGCAAACTCCGGGAGCGGGATAGCTTTTTGGGCCCATTCCTTGGATGACGATGCAGCTTCTCTTTCTGCTGCTGCTTGCCCAGATCCATTGAGGAACTGGCCGCCGAACTGCCGCTGGAGCTCGACTTGGAG
Source organism: Drosophila eugracilis (assembly GCF_018153835.1). Classification (NCBI taxonomy): domain Eukaryota; kingdom Metazoa; phylum Arthropoda; class Insecta; order Diptera; family Drosophilidae; genus Drosophila; species Drosophila eugracilis. The sequence goes on along the minus strand of NW_024573038.1, from coordinate 5,323,964 downwards.
CCGTTGTTGGGTGACAGAGTATCCATAATAAGAGTTTGTATTTTGATTTTTTCAAAATTTTATTAGTTCACTTTTGTTTTGCACAGACACAATATTTCAGTTCGAGTTCTGGCTTTCAGTTTTTAGTTATTTTCCAATTGGAGTTTTTAACTGGCTAACGCGCACCGCTGAAGTCTCGATGAAGACTACCAGTGGCAGGCGTTTGGCACTCGCTTTTATAGTGCTCCTCAATGTCGTGGCAGCTTCGCATCCTAACCTTCGCCCCCACGAGGACATTTCTATAGCTCGGCTACTGCTTCGGGTCGGCCGACGGGGACTCGCCTGCCATACTGACACACACCCGTCGGAAATCAGTGCCCTGTGTGCCGTCGAGAAGGACACTACACAACCTACTACACTGCACTACTCGACTCTGTACGATTCAACACCCGCAGGAGTTTCCCTACTTGTACGAAAACCTGTTGCTCGCCACGGGCTTTTCCACTCAACGTGACTGCTGATGCTTCCCCTTTTAACCAGGCCAACAAAGCCAGCTAACAACACTTTTGGCGTCGCTGGTTGCACTTTTGAGTTTTTAGTATTGTTGTGCGTGATTGGGAACGTGATCCGTGCACGTCATTCACCTGTGCTAGCAGCTTCTTGATGAACACTACAAGAAAACTTTAGGGAACTAGAAATAGGAGGTTTGAAAAGCCAACTGGGCATTAGAGGCATTAAACAAACATTCCGGTTTCCCTTTTTGGGTCTTAGAAATTTCAATCAATTAAAGAAAAGCAGTGCTTCCATTTGATTATAATATTTATTTACAGAGCCTCTTATAATTCAAATCTTCCCTTTCCCAATTTTATTCCCATTTCACTTTCTTTTTCTTTTGGTGTATCACGCTTAACACCTTACACCTTAGCTCACAAGAACAAGTTAGATGCACACTTTAATAGTAAGCTTTGGCCAAGGAAAGGCTTAAATTGCCACATGCCGCAACGTGCAAGTGTCGCATATCAAATTTATCCGCATGTGTCCGGAAATCACGAGTCGACCAGCAAAGTAAGAGGATGAGATGAAAGTTTGTAGTCACAGAGGCTCCTTTAATCCGTGATGGTTTCTTGAAATCATATGCTTCAGCCAACAGGTTGCATCTCTCCGAGACTCAAGCTGTGCCTGCACGTTTTCCGAACGCATTTTGGTTATGCATCGCTCCTCGAAGATACAAGGGCTATAAATAAATGAGACACCACCGAGGACATTAGCATAATCAGCTGGTCGGAAAGGTCGAATCCTAAAATACTCTGGGTGATTCATTTTGCAGGAAGGAAAAGTGTAACTAATATTCTTGGCATTGTGCTTAGCTTAATTAGCTTGAAAGGCCACTAAGCTGTCAATAATATAGTTATTTTCGACTTAATTCATCTAATTTAATGCATTTATTGACATTTTTTAAATTGAGTAGACCAATCCATGTTAATTCCTAACACAAATTACGCCTCCCACATCAATAAACTTCACATTGAGAGCTCCATGTCCAAATCAATCAAAGGGTTTTGTGACAGGAAATCGAAAATCCGGAAAATCAGTCACTGGGTCACCAGAGTACCCCGTGGATATGTCACGTACTCGAAGCCCACTTCCCATTTTATGTATCTGACCTGACCTGGACAGAAAAATAAGGCTTAGCAGTGCGTGCCGAGGAAAATAGTGAAAAGACTTTTGTATGATTTTCGCATCTATTTGCTGGGGCTTTTGGCTTTTACTCGAAACCATAGCGATTGGCATAGGGATAAGGGTAGCCATACGGTCCCGGACCGCTGTTGTAGTAGTTGCCTCCCTGATAAGGTCCACCGTAGTAATAAGGTCCAGGCTGGGGTCCCAGATAGGGCTGATGATAGCTGACACCGAAGGAGACCACCGGCTTGGCCTTGACGCACGCTGTGGTGGCGGCCACCACCAGGAGCACTGCTAACTGCAATTGGAGAAGGTGAGTGGTTCTGCTCTCTTGAGAAAGGAATTCGTTACCTACCCAAAGATAATTGCGCATTTTCTCAGTTAACCCTGCAAACTACGCCGTCCAGTGTCGTTTTCACTTTGAGCTCCTCTTTGCATTCCCAAAGACCTTTTATATCCAAGGTTGGTGGCCCGGGACCCAAAGCCTGTTTTCACATTGGGTAGGTAAACAACTTGCCGGGGATCCACTCCCTGCAGCTCGTTCTAAATTCTGTTCTGTGCCAGATGCACGACGAAAAAAGGAGAACCTCCTATTGAATGATTTTATATTTAAATTTAGAATTCCGGACTTTAATAAAGCATTTAAAAAACTGTTGTATTATGTTCGTTAGGAAATATCTAAGAACTGAATGGAGTCTTAAAACCAGTTTTTGACAACCCAATTAAATATATTTCTTAAGTTAGTCATACTTTCCTTAAGTTTATTTTAAGAAGACATTGAATAGTTACATTAAAATCTATATTAAATATTATTTTTAAGTGTATTTATTTTGTTCGGCAATGTAAGTTTGTTGCTCGCATAGATTTGCCTGCCTGGTCGACTGTGATTTCTTTAGCCATTAATTGGACATTGTAAAACCTTGAACTTCCCCATGGACCGAATCAGATGCCGATGCAGATGCTGATGCTTGAGCTCCTGCCCAGCTCCTTTAACATTAACAGGTTTTTCAGTCAGCCAGTTCTTTTCTACGAGAAGATGATGGGCTGTAGTAAACTGATATGGATGCCACCTTCCCTCAGCATTCCACCCAATCAGAGGTATCTGTTGACCAGAGGAGTTACTTCTAATTAGCTTTGCATAATGAACACGCGCTCAATCTGGTTTCGTAATCATCAATCACTGTCGTTGATGGACAGTTAAGTACTCTGTAATAACATAAAGTATTGTGAATTATTTTGAGTTGAAGGTACAATTTGAAAAACATTTTGCAGAACATTAGGGAATTTAACTTTGTAAGTAAAAAGTTAATAGAAATAGTTAGAAAACTAAAAATTTAAGCTTCTTAAGGGCTTCATTAGTATACATTCTTCTTAGGTATAAGGAAAATATCTGTCTCGAAAGAAGATTTCGTATGAAGATTACACTTTTTGAAAAATAGAAATTATTTATATTCTTGCATTTTATTAATTCATTTTTGGCGCATTGCCTAAAATAACAGTTTATTTTTAATTGGTAAGTACTTAAGGCAAATAAAACTAATTAATTGTTTATTTATAGTGGATAACAATGAGGATTAAATCAACTTCCAAGAGCAGCAAAGTTTTGGTAAATCTATAATGAAATATTAATTTATTGCCCCACGAAAAAGACGCCAAAGTATCAATATCCATCGAGCAATCAAATGTTAATTAATGTGAGCGATTCGATTAGCATTTGGTTTCCGTCCTAGTCATTTGCGTATGTCCCATAGGTGGATGCCATGTGACAGCCTCGGGTCACGTTCCTAAGGAGTTCTTTCCAGGATTTGCGAACCACGCACCTAGTGGCAAAAATCCAATTGTGGGGGAGCAACCTGTGGGGGTCACATTGCACTTTGCGATGGTTTTCTACGGTAGGGCTTCTTTTTTTCGCACCGGTGACGTACGGCAAGAGTCTTGATTTGTTGCCTCATTGCGGTTTTGTTAAATTTAGACAGGCCTCCGGGAACATAGGTGAATAACTGTAAACAAGGGCGAGGATTCGGGCGGGGTTATTCGATATAGCCAGCCATTGTCGGGGCTTTATAACTGAACAATAGGAGGCCGAGTTCAACAGACAGCGGGTGACCTAGGTCACTTGGTTTTGGGGGAAGTAGGAAAGTTGTTTTCACAGACAGTTCAATACAATAGCTGGGTTAACCAGAGTTATCACCTCCTTCGATGAGAAGTGGTCGAACTTTATTCAAATTTCACATGGTTACAATACACATGGTTCACGAGATATCCCTCCTCTCTGAGGCTTTGTTGCTCTCCAGCATCTAGTACAGATACTCATAGGTCAGGGGCTTGTAGTCACTGCGATATTGCTGCTGGAAGGAGTTCGGGGTCTGGACACTATGATAAAGATGAGATTCGGCGGCTGCCGGGGCAATCAGACGGGAATAGGCCAAGGGCAGGACAGCCGAGGTCCTGGCAAAAGTACTAGGATAATACCCATAGGTTGGGGTATAGTAATACACCTCATGGCCCAAAGCCAAGCCAAGCAAACAGGCGAAGATTAGCTGGTTAAGAAAAAGGGTTTAAACAAAATTAGATACAAATAGGTCCTGATCTCACCAGCTTCATTTTTCTCGTTGCAATTCCTTGGAGATCACCTAACCAACTGAATATCCACTCCTGACTGTTCCTGGCTTTTATAGTCGCCCTCTCACAATCGGACCTTCACTTTGGCCACCGGTGGCCAAGGTCAAAGGCATTTGCCCAGCAGGCGGCAAATGAAAGAACCCCTTAACTCACTTTGAATGGGCCAGTTGCAATTGCAATTGCCAGCGGAACTCGTTCCCTGCCACTCAGAATCCAGATGCGAATCGGATGGTCGTGAGTCCGCTGACAAGACATGGAAACCACAATGCTGCTTGGAATCTTGCCACAGAGCATTCTAGGTGCCCCCTTCTGTTTTGCACCTAAGCCTCCCATTCACTGGCAAAAGAAAAGTTCATCTACATCTAGATTTTTTCTCTTTAAATTGTTTTATAAAATGAATTGTATGAATAAAAATTTAAGAATATATTAGTAATAAATAATCCACTTACTGAAGGGAAACGTTTCTTAACTAGCTTTCTCTTAAAAATGGTGCCTTACAAATACTTTTATTTATACAGAAAAAAAGTAAATTGAAATTAAAGAAACTGCCAATTTAATAAACATTTAAGCCTATTAAGATTCTTCTCTGTGTATTTCCTACTCCTTGGTTTTCGCTAAGTCGCAAATGTTCTCTGCCGTTTGTTTACTTCCATCAATTTGGTTTGGGCCCTGCTCTTGGCCCCAAAACAAACAATTAAGTGCGTCCGGGATTGAGACGCGCTTCCGGTATTTTCCCGCCATCTTTCGGGACTCTTTCAAGGTCAGTGTGGGTGCTGTGGAAAAACTGGCCAAGTTTCCTTTTGTCTTGGAACCAATGAAAACAAACTCCCACGCCGAAATCAATTAAATGAGTTTATTGTTCGAACTGAATATAATTCTGTTGAATGTTTTCGTATTTTTGTAGGCTGCTGATTTGTTATTCGCTTGATAAAATTGCGCAGTTCTTGGCAGATTTTTGGATAGCTATTGCGGTGCGTAGTTGCCAATATCAAAAACGCATTTGTGTTGCAACTTTCAGTGGGTGGGTGGGCCAACTGCAAAACCGAAGTCAGTCAGTCAGTCACTCACCTGAGCCCGCCAGCTGGGAAATCTGAGCACTCCGCGTCCGCTAAGATTTCAAAGAGGCTTTTAGGGTTTTGTGTATCGGACCGAGGTCGAGCGATTGTTGGGGCTTCTTGCCTTCTGGCCTGCGTTATATAAAGCGGCATCGCATTCAAGCAGCCATCAAACCATCTTTTGGCAGCTTCTCAACGAGTTCCACTTCGAGTTTCGCGTTCAAGAAGTTCTTCAGTAATCAAAACCCACTCAAAATGTTCAAGCTGGTAAGGATTTCCCAACTTGGCCATGAAAAGGAGTTAATTAAGTTACCAACTCCCGCCCCTAGTTCGTTTTCCTTGCCTTCTGCCTGGCTTTGAGCTGTGCCGCTCCCGGTCTGCTGCATTCGTCGCCCATCATTACCAGCTCGTATCACAGTCTGCCTTCAGTGCGAGTGATCCAGCCCATTTGGACCACCTCGCACAGCGTTGTGCATCCCATCAGCTATGGAGGCTATGGCCATGGTCATGGACATGGATATGGCTGGATCTAGGTGGAGCCATCTCACAAATAGGCGTCCTCAAGCAGTCGATAGTTAACCTGTCGCCCACAGCTATTCCCTGAAGTTTAGCCACCTCTTTGACGGACATGCCTAAAATAAAGTTCTGAAATTGGTCTGGAATTTATGTGTCATAATTTGCTTCTTTGGGAGGAGGGAAGTACGTTAGTCCCAAGGGCTATTTAAGCCTTCGTTGGTGTCTTACCTTGGCTAAGTTATGAATCAGATTTTAAAGAGAGATGTTGGCTGTAAGTAAATTTACTTTTTGCCTCCAGTAGTATATAAATATTTCTACAGACACTGCTCTTACAACAATGTATCAGAATATGTTTAAAGTATTGTACTTTTTCAACAGTTTTTTTTTATTTGGTTACTTTTAATTGATGGGGACCCATGCCAACCGATGTATATCATTCTACCAACTCAAGTTCCCCGAAGCTTTGATTTAAGAGAAGAATCTTATTACCAGGAACCAATTGAAGGAATCGAATTCATTGATGACCCAGCCAAACTGTTTACAGTCAATGATTTCTTTGGAGAAGCCCAAAAATTCGTCATGGGAGTCCAAAAGTTCGTGCAGCATCCGTCGACTTCACTGTACAGTGCATTCAACCAGCTGCAGAGCAATGCCAAAAAGAACCACCAGAAACAGAAGCCAGTGAAGCACAGGGTGGTTCTTGACCCCTTCGGGAACATTTCATTCACCCTGAGCTGGTCAGCCAACCTGCAGGTGTTCAATAGCTTCGGTTTCAAAACTCGAAGTCTGGTCAACTACAATGCATGGCCTAAGGGTTAATACACACTGTTTGGCGAGATCAATAACCAAAATGGTAGCATACTTCTGGGCTGGTTTGTGGAATTATTTTTTGACTTCAACCTAATTTTATATAATAATCAAATAAAATATATGCAAAACTCTTTGGAAGAATTGGGTTGTTTCTGTTTGTGACTTGGCGCAGATTATGTATACGCCACGGCATCTAATTTTATACGTCGCACGTTGCATTGTCTAAACGCTGTGTGTTGTGTCCGGAATGGAAGCGCTGCACGCCCGGCAACATGTGGGCGGGCAACAGATAATTATCCTTAATTATTATTAGTTTGTGGACTCTTTTGTTACCATGCAAGGTATTGTGTCGTGCTTATAGTTAAACATGCTGTTTTCATAATTTTTATGTGGAAAAAGGTAAACATTTTTTTTATTTCATAGTAATATATGAAGCTGAAGGCTTAACATATTCGCAATCCTTAAACCGACCAATTGTCTTGTATATTTTAAAGGAAGTTTCATTTTTAAATCTCTTCTATATAGGCCAACTTATACCGATGACGCCTGGAAGCTTCCTTTGAACCCCCACCCAAATAAAAGAGAAATGTGTTCGTTTGTTTGCGGGTTTATTTCAGTATCATTGCTAGTGTCAATCTGCTATCCTCCGATGTTGGCCATCCTTCCGGAAACCTACTTCTTGAGCAGAAGAGGGGAGGTGTAGGCTGCGGCATAGGGAGCTGTGTAGGCGGCAGTGTAGGGAGCTGCGTAGGCGGCGGTGTAGGGGGCGGCATAGGCAGCGGTGTATGGGGCAGCAACATAGGGAGATGCCACATACGGAGACGCCACGTACGGCGAGGCCACGTACGGAGCAGAGTAGGCCAGAGGAGCGACGATTCCAGGCTTGGCGGCCACGCAGGCAAACAGAGCGAAGACAACGGCGGCGACGAACTTGAACATCTTGGATTGGTTTGTTTTTTTGGTTTTACTTGTCGGATTGAACAAATGCAACTGATGTCTAAAACAGACCAGAGCCGTGGCTTTTATAGCCCCACAACCGAATGCCTAACGACCTTGCAAGGTCTCCGGTCCAAAAACTAAATTATATTGCTTAGGCCAGTCACGTACTATGCGCAGTTGACTTTACCCAACGCATTAAGGTACGACATCGAGTACTTTAGCTAATTAAATGTTGGCCCAAGAAATATAACTACTAAACTTAAGTGCCAAGGCTAATTGTGGGTGGTCGGTTCGGTATAAAACGCCGTGCTCATCCAGCAGTTGTCATCAGTTTCGTTTGCCAGCAAATCAAAACAAACCAAATCCACCAAGATGTTCAAGTTCCTCGCCGTCGCCCTCTTCGCTCTGATTGCCTGCGTGGCTGCCAAGCCTGGAATCGTCGCTCCTCTGGCCTACTCTGCTCCTTTGGTGGCTGCTGCTCCGGCGTCTGCTGTTTACAGCCGGGAATACCACGGCAACTTCGCGGCTCCCTACGTGGCATCTCCCTATGTGGCATCTCCCTATGTGGCTTCTCCCTATGTGGCTTCTCCCTATGTGGCGTCTCCATATGTGGCATCTCCCTATGTTGCTGCTCCCTACACCGCTCCCCTTCTGCTGAAGAAGTAGGATGCTTGATCAAAACTACCGGACTCCTAGGAACTTCACAAACTGAAAAAGAAAAAATAATAAAAGAACTATAAAAACCGAATCAAATTTGCCTTTTTTATCCTTTTATTTTATTTCAGCAATTTTCTCGCTTACAAACTAACTTGTGGTTTCAGTAAAAAATGTTAAAAATTAGTAAAAATTTTTGCCAATATTTATTTTTTTTTAAATAAACTTAATGAATAAAAATGTATCTTGAAGGATGCATTTACTTATACATTGAAAGGAAATGTTTGATTTATGAAAAGGCGTTACAATTGATGATCTCTCGAGGTTTCAAGGTCTTAGCTCGAAGTTATCAGAACTCAATGGCACACAGGAAGCCACTTCTGTGGACTGCAAGGTCGTCTCAGATAAACCCGCAACTATTTCTCATCTTTCTCAATGACTTTTTATCAATTTTATTTCCGCATTTTACATTTCACATCTCAAGTTATGCCTACAACTTCTTATAGTCAAGATTATTATTGAAAAAAAAAATAAAAGTTTAATTAAAGATCTTTGTAAAAGCAATAACTTAATGAAATATATTAATAAAATATTTTGACTTATCCATTTTATTTTACCTCCTAAGTTACATATTAAAATTTATTCTTTTTTATATTTGTCATTATTTTACATTTTTTGAGTGTTTTAAAAGTCATTTGTGCGGAATTACTGAAGATCTTCACTGCCCAGGGTCAGATTAGCTTCCATTGTGGCGTTGGAGCGGAAGACTATGCTGCTGCGATCGTATCGACCGGATCGACGATTCTTCAGATGCCGGAGGACTATAAGCGCCACCATGCCCACCAGGACCATGCTGCCCAAAACGTAGGCAAAGACCTGCATGAAAACCAGGTGAAGTTCCAGATTCTTCGAGTGAATTCCCACAATGTCCAGCTGCTTTGACAAGGTGAGGATCTGAGTTTCGAGGCGGGACTCTTCGGCGGTGAAGGAGGCATTGACCAGCATTTGAGATTGACTGATGCAGGAGACATCCCGGATATGTGGGGTCTCCTCCAGGTTGTTATCCGGTTCGATATTCAGCACCACAGATTCGGGAAGCGAAGGTGGAATAAGGAGACGGTGCAGATAGGTGCAATTAAAGCGATTTCTGGAAACTCCCAATTTCTGAAGTAGTGGGAAGGCTTCGGAAATCGTACGATTACCCAGGAGCTCCGTTAGTCCATTGCCGTCTATTAGGAACTTTTTCAGGTTAGTCAGATACGGCACAAACATATCCAGATTGAGGCTGGTCAAGTTGTTGAACGATAAGTCCAGGTCCTCCAAGTATTTCTGCTTTGAAAACATTCCAAACTTCACCTCTCGGATGCCAGTTCCTCGAAGATTTAACCCTCTCAGTCTTTTGAGTTGCGAAAAGGTGCTGATGTTCAGAGGCTCAATGGGATTATCCGAGACGTCCAGGGAGAGCAAGTAGGTAATGTTTGTGATGTTGGATAGACTAGTTAATTTGTTGCTACTCAAATCCAATGTTTCGATGTGCAGAATCTGATGCAAAATAAGCTTCGAAATTTGATTGTGACTGGCGCGTACGAATCGTGTGGCATTAATGGTCAAATTGGTCAGATTGTTATTATCCAAGTACAGCTGGTGGACGATGCTCTTTTCCGTTAGGTAAAAGTCTTTCAACTTATTGTAGGACAACATCAGATTCTCCAAGCTTGCAGCATCGGCAAAGGTATCCGGATGGATGAAAACGAGTTGGTTGTTGGATAGATTCACCTCCTTGATCCGCCTCATATTGCGGAAAACCTCCGGTTGAATGCTGGCCAGCAGATTCCCCTCGAAGGATATCTTCTCCAGATACTCATTATCCTTGAAAATATCATTGTGCAGCTCCGTCAGCAGATTGCCAGTTAGATATATTTGGCCAATGTTCTGCAAGCCACAGAAAGCATTAACGCTCAGTGAAGATATTTCATTATAGGAAAGATCCAATCTCATCAAATTACTAGCTCCATTGAATACCGATGTCTGGATGGAAGTCAAGTTGTTATAGGCCAGATTCAGATAGGTAAGATTACTGGCCGCACTGAAGGCATTTCTGGTTAGCTCCAAAATGTTTGTATTCGATACGTCCAGGGTCTTTAGATATGGAAACGTTTCGAAGAGATGGAAGGGCATATATAGCAGCGTCGACTCGTAAAACTTCATGAACTTCACCATATTGCCGGGCGATATGTTCTTGATCACGATATTCTGGCTGTGAGTGACCGTGAATCCGGTTACTGTGCAAAAGGCCTCGTTCACGTCCATATATCCCATGGGATTGTACTCGTCGCATCGCAAGGGTACATCTCCACCGCTGGCTTTACTTTCTTTTATCGTTAGAATAAGGATGAGGATCATTACGGGTATCCATCGCGTTTTATTCATATTTTTCTTTACGAACCGCTCGCCGTCAATCAGCATTGTAAACTGCAGTAATGCAAAACCTCAGACTGCACTCCAGCTTCCACTCAATGAATGTACTATATGTGTTTTATATATATTGATTTGACTTTATCTGGCTCCCTCAAAGATTGGCAGCTTTCAGTAGCCTACAGCTGTATGATGATAAAAATTGTCGGTCTGCACTTTGTTTTGTTTATATTCGTACTCTTATTAGAGTTATATTAAGTTTTAAGTAAGAACTATAACTTCCATCTTTAAAGTTCTCTTAAAAATCAAATATATATTTTGCTGTTAAAAACATAAATCGCAATATCATGACTTTGATTAAAACCCTTATTTATAACACAAAGTATTTCTTTAAGATTTCTTATCTTGTTTATATTCTTACATTCCCTTTAAAGATTAATCCATCTAACTAACACTTAGTACTTGGAGTCACCCAATTCAAAGGGTATTGACTTGGTTAACCTCCCTTCCCCAAAAGATTTCCCCTTTTAGAACCTCAATCTGTCTGGTTTCTTTTTCCAGCAGAGATATATAACCATATAGGCACGCTTCGATTGTGAATGGCTGGTAAGTTGAGCTTGACTCTTATTAAGCGCTGTCTGCTAACTATAGTGCCACTGATATCTTTCGACCCCCTCGAAATTGCATCTCTCCAGTTAGTTTGTTGACCTTTCTCGATAGCAGCGAATGCGCATAACTGGCGTTTTGGCCAGTGGGCGAGATTGAGCCTCGTTGCATCAGTAGAACAGATTAGATTTTGGCGGCAGAGGATCTGAACGATGGCGACGACATGGTGGGCGTGTGCTGTGATGGTTGCATAAAGTCGATTGCACTCGTCGAACGTAACCCTGAAACGATGCATTCGCAATCGGATTAAGGCGTGAGGCGTTACATTGATTCCTGGCCAACTCTTGGCACAAGAGGTTACTCATCGGCAATTAGCTTTGTCTGGTGGCATCAATCACATCGGGCTACTGGTTACCTTCGCGGCGACAACTTTTATGGGCCCACAATGCGGACGTGCCCAAAATAATGGATGCGTTTTGGATTCCGATTCGGATTCCGATTCGGTTTCGGATCGACCTCCCCGAGCGGTGGGCACGTAGCCAAACGGCAAATTGAGCCACTCAAAGGCCGTTCTGCATTCCCATGCAGGCGGTATAGAATCATTCGCCCGATTATCGTGTGTGCCCAGAAATTCAAAAGCATCCGATCGAGTTCCATGGACTATAAAAGTTGCAAGCCCAAGCGAATCAAATCATAGTCCAATTTGCTAGCTCAAATCAAACTAAACCAACATGTTCAAGCTGGTGGGTTGATGGTTTTCTATATCCAAATCTCTAGACAGGATTTAACTGCCTCATTTCTTACAGTCCGCCCTCGTTGTCTTGTGCGCCCTGGTGGCCTCCTCTGTGGCTGAGCCCAAGCCCGCTGTCCTGGCCGCCGCTCCTGTGGTTGCCGCTGCTCCAGCTGGAGTTGTCACCGCCACCAGCTCCCAGTACGTCGCCCGCAACTTCAACGGCATTGCTGCTGCTCCAGTTGTTGCTGCTGCCTATACCGCTCCTGTTGCTGCTGCTTACACTGCTCCTGTTGCTGCTGCCTATACCGCTCCCGTTGCCGCTGCCTACTCCGCTCCTGTGGCCGCTGCCTACTCTGCTTACCCCTATGCTGCTTACCCATATGCCGCAGGCTACACCACTGTCTTGTAAGAGGAATTACCTAAAACATAAAACGGATTCGAAATGGACTAGGAATGAACCTGACTAGCAATAAAAATCAATCAAACTAAAACTTTTAAAACATTGTTCCTAGAAAAGGGGGTTGGGGAAATGGTTGCCTTGCATTGGCTTATAGACTCATTGACAGATTTGAACGTGATATGAAAAATGTTTTTGATTCCATATTCTTTTTCAGATGTAGTCCTTTAAAAGGAAACATGAATATTTTCCTTTACAAAATTCCGTAATTATTTTTAAAAGTATTATACAAAGTAATTAACTAACTAATCAATTCTTAAAGGTAAACAAAATTCTTTAACTTACTTGCTTACATGCTTACCTCTCATTGAAAACCACATTCAGTATCATATTCTATGTTAAGCCTATTCTTCCCATTAAAAATGCGGAAATGAACTGAATAAATGCCAGATGAGTTGCGTCACAACCCATTGACAAAATGCAAATAGCAAAAGTGATAGATTCCTCAAAATATGTGGACACCGGAGCATCTCTCGTAGGAGAGTCACGTGTTGGCCATTTGAAAAGTGCCGGCTGAAAGTTGCGTCAACACCATGAGTAAATAATAATTATGCATATGCGTATCTAAAAATATATTGTATTTCATTCGAATAAAACAATTACAAAACGAGTAACAGTAACAGCAAAGCGGGGATTCAACAGGAGGGGCAACAGTGTCCTTTGACCAGCTTATGGTCAGTGACAGGACGAGCCCTCAGGCAGTTATTATGTGTAGGGGAATGGAGGCGCTGTAACGTCCGAATGGCAGCCACGCAGCTGGGTAGAACAAAGGATAGCTCGGTGGCGGTACAGAGCCCACAGGTGGTGGTGGGCCCAGTGGTGGTGGGGGAGCAGCAGCTCCAGCTGCCTGCGGTTGTGGTGGTGGTGCAGCTCGATGGGCAGGCGGTACGTCGATCTCCTCGGCAGCATCCTGGATCTGACCAGCAGCAGCCAAGTGGATCAGAAGGAGAAGGAGGAGGAACGCTACCTGAAATGGCCACCGGTGGCGAGGGCTCATCATCTTTGAGCAAGTGCATCGACTTCTCGGCGGTAAACCGCTTGAGACTTACTAATTTCCTGTACATAGCTAATCCAAGCTGATAAGATCTGATTGCCTAACGTTCTGACAACGAAATAAACATGATTGGAGACACAGAACCCAGCTTTATAATTTTCTGAACCCAACCCGGCAGTTTTTTGTGGGTCATTCCAAGTCTTGGATCGCCGATCGATGGATCAATATCAAGCCCATGTTTTATATGCAAAACACGCCCTCACATTCGATTTGTTTTTCGCTTTTCGTCACGCTTTTAAAAATACCAAATGAAACCAAAAGTGCAAAGCCATAATGCTAAAGATTCTCCTTGGCTGGCTTTAAAAGTGGACATGGAACCGATCTGAGAATGGTTTGTGAATACCAATTCGCAGGCATCACCTTCGCTGTTTTGGGGCTTGGAATTTTCTCGACCGATTCTGCTATATATACCCGAGGGCCTGTGGTCTAGGAGATATCAGTCTAGTACTTGAGAACCAACCGTTCACAACTAAACCAACCAATCAACATGTTCAAATACGTAAGGATTAAAGGATTACTGGCTTCTCGGGAATCAAAGGATTACTTACAGTGATTTTCCTTATACTTCTAGTTCGCTCTCTGCCTGTTCGCCATCGTGGCTTGTGTGGCTGCCAAGCCAGCGGTGATTGCTGCTCCATTGGCCTACAGTGCCTACTCTTCTCCCTATGTGGCTGCTGCTCCTTACTCTGCTGCCTACACCGCTGCCTACACCGCACCAGTGGCCGCTGCCTACTCCGCCTACTCGTATCCCTATGCCTCTGCCTACTCCGCCTACCCTTATGCCGCCTACTACCGTTAAGATGAGATAGATTGTGAACATGGATCCTCTGACTACTGAACCGGACCTGAGAAAATCATCTATATTACAACAAGGATACTTCCCTGATAACCAACCTACTTCATCCCACTGCTATCCACCTTACCATCCCTGGTATTAGTTCGGCAGATTCTTAGTTTTCCCACCTCTGCCGACTGCTGAAAGTTAAGTCATGGGATCAGGACATACAAATATAAAAAAGGAATATAATTGTTGAAATAAATAATGCATTTTGCGTGAAACGTAAATCATTTTGTTGAATTTATCTGCTCTTGTGATGTGGGATAATATGTATTATAGCATACTTTTAGGCAGCATAGTAAAGTAAATACTTAATAAAAAATAATTTAAAAGTCAAAACAAGTTAATAATGGCTTACACTATATAAACGTATATTCTTATATACTTATATATATTCACAAATTAAATGTTAAAGATTTAAATTTTCTTTTATCTATGAATGGTAGATGATTTAGTTCCAGTATCCGCATTACATTTGCAAGAAATTATTTAATAAAATGTATTTGGATGAATCAAAAGATATTTTTTCAGATAAATAAGAACGTTTGTCAGAATTTGTTTTCAGATAAATAAGAATGTATTTTGGAAAAACGGATTATGCAATTATTAAATTAGTTTAACAAACAATACGTTTGGAAGTAAAACTTTTATTAAAATGACTAAATAAAAAATCTTAGTCAATTTTTCTATCATCTTGGTACCTACAAAGTTTATTATTTTTTCAATAAAACTATAAAATGTAAAGGAAACTGCGTTCTTCGTTGTCATGGCCATGTTTACACTGCAATAAAAGGGTCAACAAGACGGCAGGTTTATTGAACTCCCAGAGCCCTTGATCCAAGGCTAACGATTCCCTGCCATAGTTGTCCGCCACCATAAACTAGAGGTTCAACTCGCTGACGTCCTTCGAAACTGGATGAACCGCTTCTATTTTTATTTGCATCTCTGATTAGAATGCAAAGCGGCGCGGCGCGTTCAAGTGGCTGACAATTGAAACGTAAAGAGTGAGCAGAAAACCGAAGATGTCCATGATTGGTTGGAATGACACGCACGTCCATAGCCCACAAAACGCACTGAGTGTTAAATTATGATAATTTAATCCGCAATCGGCAGCTGCTGACGCCAGTCGCGGAAATGCTCAGGCTGCGAAGGAATAAAAAACATTTATTGGAAATAAATTCCCAAGAAATGCGTACTATCTGCAAGCATATCAAATACAGATCTGAAAATTTTTAAGTATACTGCTACTAAAATCCAACCGAATTGTTGGCCCTGATTTAGCCATGGTACGTGATGGAAATGTTTTAAAATATTGTTAGCTTCCAGTGGGCTTCGTCAAGGATGAAATGGATATTTGACTATATAAACTACTTCCAAACTATCCACTGACATCAATCAGAAGTCAAGCTTCGAAGTTAACACAACTCTATCAAAATGATGAAATTCGTAAGTTGAAATATATGTGGTTTAAGGATATCATCAGAAAGTAGTTTGCCTGACATACTTAGAATGACTTGTAAAAGCAATATTAAGGACTTCTTCTAAATCTTTTAATGTTTCCATACCTTTTATCCTGCAGTTCGCCGTTGTCCTGTGCGCTCTGTTCGCCGCCGCTGCTGCCAGTCCTGGTCTGTTGGCCTACAACGCTCCTCTGGCCTACTCCACCCCCCTGGCTTACAGCTCCCTGCCAGCTGCCACTCCCCTCGCCTACACCGCCGCCTACACCTCTGCCTACGCCCCCTATGTTGCCCCCTATGCCAGCAGCTACAGTGCCCACAGTGTGGCTCACAGTGCCGCTGTGCCAGCCGTTTATGCCGCCGCCCCTGTGGCCACCATCCTGAAGAAGTAAGAAGATGTCCTAGGATGCTGAAGGGATCCTGTGCCAGGATGCCGCACGTGTTCACCAGACATCGTCAGAAGCAGAGAAAGATACAGATACAGATAGAGATACAGGCGGAGATGGAGATACACGCTCGGAGGCAAATACAAATAAAAACGCAATGCATCAGGCCCACGCAATGACCGACTGAGAACTGAAACGAGTTTTATTCTTTCCGTTTGAAATTAATCTGGAAGTGGGCAGTGGGAATTGTGAAAGAGAGAAACTATTTAATACGGTTTACTCTTTGGAAATCTTACAATCAGTTTTATTTATAAATTTGAATATAAATAGATTGGGTTTTCAATAAAATTTTAAATTTTATAAAAGGGAAACTTCTAGTTATTCGACAAAATTCAAATTGCCAATTTGATAGAGTTCAATAACAATTTAGAAATAATAATCATTCTACTCTCCATATATATATTCATATTGAAACTAAACTTTTTTTAATTCGACCAACTTCAAACACTTTAATCGAAGGCAAGTATGAGTTAGACCACTATTCCTTTTAGCCAGTTTCCCGAAGACAAAGTGTCCTCAAAGGGTGTTTTGCCTGTTTTGTGCGCTCATTCCGGTTCATCGACATTTCGCCACGTTTCTCGACGTAATCCTTGAGCTTTGTTTACGCAGCTAGCACCCCTTTATAGCCCTGACCCTACGTGGTTTTTATGACCAGCTAGCGGCATTGTTTATCATTTTGATTGCAAGTTGCGTGTGTGTCGGCTTAGAGGTCATTGGTAGCTGCTAGTTCCACTGCGAATATTGCACTCAATTAAAAGGCGCCGCTTAAATTGCATTTTGCTAATCACCAACAATCAATAAGTTAAACGAAGCCACGCCTTACTTGAACCCACCCAAGCCAAACTTTGGCATTAATCAAACGCCGCATGCAACTGACTACGAAATATGAAAATCAAATCAAGCGAACGACATTTAACTAAGAAACTAAATTTTTGCAAATTAATTCAAGTCTTTGAGTCGCGCTGATTTGAAATTCTCTTCGTTGTTTTCAACGCCTTTGTCACGCCCACTCGGAAAATAATACACATACACCTACCTCCCTGCTGCACGTATTGTTGCACTTCTTGCCGTTAATTTACTTGTTTGTGGCTGCAGTCGGGAAATTAAATTAAAATTTTAACACTGCCTTTTGTCTTGATGGTCACGCCCCATCAATAAGGTGGTCCCCTCGCGATTTATAATTGCCGAAGCCCCAGAAGTTGCACTTAAACGGTCGGTTTCCCAGGCTACAGCTGCGGGCTCTCTGTGAAAGAGCTGCTTGAGGTTGCTTTATTGGTTAAAATTAAGGAAAATAGTTTTAAGTACTGCACTTTAAACAGTTTTTGTTGAATTTAAATGTTTTTTAATAACGAATTTCAGCTTAAAAGTAGCCATTCTGTCAATATACTGTAAATAACGACGATCCGTAACAACTTTAACTTGATATAGATCCCCCGATTGCCTTATCCAAATTGAATATGAATTCCCACCTACCTACCTCCAATTAGCCATACGCATATCTCTTTAACCAACAAGGAGACTCCCAGGCCCGAATGCTATAATTACCCCCCGCTGTTTACCCACAGCTCCGGCGATTACAACAATCTTGTCTAATTGACAGTTGTACACTGTCATTCGAGAGCATTGGGGCGATAATGGCGAGTCTGCGGCGATTAGAACTTGCTGCGATCAATTTGCGGAGACATCAATAACGAATTAAAAAGAAAAAACCCGATCCCAGAGCGCTCGCATTTCAACTCGGGTGACCAATAAATTGCATTTTGATTTAATCGCTGTGTTGCACAAGTGCCACAAAATTAATTGCCAGCAATTTTTCGCACTGTGTAAGATATCAGCAAGGCAAGGCAACTGCGATCCAAGCCGGATCTCAGGAGGCTCTTAATTGAAATGCTTGGCAAGTTTGATTTACAACCCGAAAAGCTCGAAGCGGTTGTAGAACTTCGGCTAGTCCAGTCGCCATCGGTATCGCCCACACGGCGTATGCGTATGCAAATCTCCTTCGAGTTACGCATTGGGAACCTGGCTGGGCCTCTACTCCCCCTTCTTGGCCAGCTTGTTATTGTCACCGGCTTTTTGCCTTTCTATTTGCCCGCAGGCTTTTTCTGGACGAGGCAAAGCCTTCTCCTTAACCCTTTGTTACCAAAGTGGTTTGAATTTAAAAATAAATCAATGTTGGATTTAACAAATAGTTTCTGGTTTTAGTTCGCTTTAAGTGGACTAACGAAAAGAAATTATTTTAATGAAAGTAAAAGATTAAAAAACCAGAAAACATTAAAAAACTGGATTGCTTATAGTCATAACAATTTTTGTGAAATGTAGTAACTTTTTAGTTTTGCAAACATTTCTCAATGATTATTTTTCAGTTTCCACAGAAAGGTGTTAAATTCACGCATGCATTTGGGCCAGGCTGCTGCCTGCAGGGCGGGCATTTCAACAAGTGCTGGAGTGACTCCCCGATCTCCCCCGTTTGCTAGCCCCGCCCCTTTTCATAAGTGTTAAGTGCTTTGGGCTTGCGTAAAACGCTGTCTCAAAATTATGCATAGAGTGGGTCGCCGGCAATTAACTGGCAGCCGCAGTTCCTTCGGCATTGTTGCTGCAGTTGCATGAGTTATGGGTGCACCAGTTCATAAGTTACCACAGCCAGAGGCGTTGTTTGGCCCAGGATCCCCACTCGTTGCACAACCGACGACCTTGCCCACGCCCCTGCCAAGCGATCGGTTATTGTTCTAAACGCACATTAAAGTTTGCCCCACATAAAACGATCTCGAGGCGGATCTGGTTTTGCTACGGTTTTACGCACAGGTGTGTTACTGCCACGCCCCATTTTCATTGGCCCAGTGTTGTGTCTGTGTTGTAATTAAGACTTTGGCTCTGAATGCTCGAGCATTTAGCGCTGAAAATTTCTACCAGCCAAATAGGCTCACGCATTCGCAGCGGCTTATTTAAATGTTTTTAAACGGCGGAATAAGCGAAACTCGTTGGCTGCATGGAAATAAATGCATACAAGAGCCGCATAAGGCAAGATACAAAATGCAATTTAAGTTTTTTCTCACACACACCTCGTCGACGGCGGCAGTAGGTAAATAGACCAAAAACAAATTTATCAGAAATTATTCAAAACCAAATCGGAAAATGGGGAGTAGTTGATCGAGGTGGAAATACCCTATGCTTAAAAGTCGGTTTGTCGAAAATTCATTAAAAAGTAAAGCGTTTAAAGGTTAGTCATTGAAACTTAGGAGCTTGATACTTACTTGTTCAGATACTTAAAATTACTTTTATATGCTGAGTACAGAAAATGTCTTGCTTAATAATTAATATTAATAATGAGTAATTCATAAGGAAGTGCCATTAAGTCTTCTCTAAGAACTTACTAAGAACTTGTACTAAGAAGGAGTACCTGAAACGAACTTGGAAAAGAGAAAGAATAAATTGCATTAAATTATGTTTAAAATTAAGGAATATTTACAATATGTTTGTTTTAATTAATTTAACCAGTAAGGCTGCCCTTTAAATAATTTTTAAATTCTTTACCCTCTTTTAAGTTAATCTTTTCTATTAACCTATCCCTTACTACTAAATATTGCAACACCTATTGCTGAAAGGGTATGGCCAATCTCAGCCCAGGCAAACATCCGCGTTGGCTGGGGCGGGGCAAGGCGGTTCTCCGGTGGGTCCCAGGCCTCTATCGCCATCTCGATACTCGACAGGCCAGCTTGGCATGTCGCTCTCTTGGACTCAGTTTTGGGCCATGTCTCTCCATTGAACAAAAGTAAAAGTCTCTGGGCCTCCAGCTTGGGTCTCCGTTCTCGTGCAACATTTTGGCCAAGTCTTTGGGCTATAAAAGCATTTGTGCCTTAGACAGCGGCATTATTCAGCTTTGTGTTCTTGCCACGAGTTCAACTTGCACCAAAAACCAAAATGTTCAAATACGTAAGTGGATCTAAGGTCCTTACAGATAGATCATTTTACTATATCTTCTTTTTTTCAAATAAATAGTTCGTTTTTGCCGTCTTCTGCCTGGCCAGCGTTGCTGCCGCTCCTGGATATTTGGGCGGACTAGCTGCTCCGGCCTTGCCGCTGGCTGCAGCTGCTCCGGCCATCTCCTATGGTCATGCCCTGGCCGCTCCATCGATTGCCTCTTACGGATTGGCCCCCAGGATTAGCTATGCCTCTCCTGCATTGGCGCACGCTCCTCTGGCTGCTCCGGCTATTTCCACCTACGGATTGGGATTGGGTCATGGTCCCATTGGTCTATCTCATGGTTCCTTGGGCCTGGCCTCTGCTCCTCTCAGTCTGGCCCATGGTTCCTTGGGTCTAGCTCATGCTCCTCTGGCTACTCCTTTGGGACTGGGCTACAAGACGGCCTATCCAGCTCTGGCCGCTCCTGGCTATGGTCTTGCCCATGGCTGGTAAGGATCGTCCATCCTATACAACATCGTTTTCTGCATTGCATTCGTTTCGTTTGGATCGGAGAGAGAGAAGAAGAAAATACACAGAGGAAAAGAGAACGAGAGAGAAAGGAAATGGCAGAGATTTTGTGCTAAGAAATCAAATTATGGAAAATTCGATTATGAAAAGTGGATTTGATGAGAAAATATATTTCGTTTGAATTTGAAAAAAAGTTTTTGTTTTTAATCTTTTTTAATTCGAAGTTGAAGGACTTAAATATTTGCTAGTTTCTTAATAATATAAATTAAATTCGTCTTACCGCAGAGCATTTACTTGCACAAATACAAGAGAGCTTGCATATATTTGGTGACGTTTTTGTGTTGGTTTGCAGCTGTGCACTGAGAGAAAAATAAACTTTTTTTTGCTAACCAATTCATCACTCATTTTGCTGACTCGCCAAATGCGAAAGAAACTCTAAAGTGCTCAGAGAAGTTATAGAGAATGAGTTGCAGTGCAAGTGTTCGAGGATGGTCTAGGAAAAAAACAAGAACAAATTGGAGACGGAACGACGCGGAAAGAGGAGCACGAAAAATTGTTGGTGGAATAGCTCCGCGAGCGCTCAAAGCGCCTATCGATGATAGGCGTTGAGTACCTCTGATTTAAAAGATAAGAAAAATCTGCAAATAAAAGCTATTCTTTAGATAGACAGTGTCATTTTCCATACGTTTTAGAATTCTGAAGTCGAATCCATTAGCTCATTTGACCCACTTTGTAAAAACACTTAATTTTTATTTCGTTTACATTTCTTGCTTTGTCTTTATTGATTTATTGACTTGCTGAGTGATTGATTGACTGATTAAGGCTAATGTTATGTTTTGGGTTCTGCGAAGTAAATGACTCGATTGAAAACTCTCACATGTTGCACGCTCGTCTTGACTTTCGGCTGGACTTGGGAGCAGCTCTACCAACCATGGCCGTATCCATAGCCCAGTCCGTATCCCAGCCCCAGACCGTGTCCTCCATAAAGTCCATGTCCATAGCCTCCGAGATATCCATGTCCCAGGCCGTAGCCATAGCCACCAAGGTAGCTCTTACCGATGATCGTCTTGGAGATGATTGGTGCATGGTAGCCCAGTCCTAGACCGATTCCCCCAAAGTGTCCACCATAGTGCCCTCCGTAGTGCCCAAATCCTAGACCCAATCCCAGGCCATATCCACCGTAGCCATGTCCAATTCCAAAGCCAATACTGGGTGAAGGAGCTGGAGCAGGAGCTGGTTCTGGAGCTGGTTCGGGAGCAGGAGCTGCCAGGATGGAGGTTGTCAGGCAGACGATGGCCACAAGTGTCAGCTGGAAATGTAATCCAGATATGTTTAGAGGTTTGAAGGATGAATGGACAGATTATCCCATTGGTATCCTTTAACTACTTACTCCTTTAATCATCTTGCTGTTGGTAATTTTCCGGCTGCTGCTGGAGAGGCTGAACTACTAGTGTTGCTGCAGTTGATCCCAACGCGGCTCTTTTATACCAAATCCCAGTGCGGTGGATTGCATCCTCACATGGACATCGATGATCTAATAAACAGTGCAACAAAGTAAATCTAATTCAATCGGCAAGTTGCCCAAGTCAGCTGTGGCATGCCACAAAACCATCCTTAGCTGCCGCCAGTAAATAAAAACAAATTCCAACACCTGTTTCTCGCCTTTTGGGCCACCATTGTATAATCTGCAATCAAGTTTGGCATTTACCAGTCCACAATGGTTCCAGTTCCAGTTTTTTCTTAGGCCTGTGGGCAGTCTAAGTCTAGTGGGTGGCCTTTTCCATCGGTACATTCATGTGACTCAGATCTAATCAAATGATTTCTGCAGAGAACTGTGATCTTGGCTTGGGGTCAATGAGCTTGAGATGTTTGTTTGGGAGATAGTTGGGGAGATTAAACCAGATTTTCGGGCTTTCTAAACTGTTGATGGATTAAGTGAGTAAAAATTAAGGCATTCTGATATTCTCACTTCATAAAATTGATCATTAACTTGACTTTCATGAAATTAGTACTGTCTAAATACAAAATGTTGATCATAAACTGTATTTTGTTTCACAAATCAAACTCATTTTCAACCTACTCATTTATATATGTAAATATCTAGTTAAGCATAGCTAGTTGGCCAATAAACTCTATCTAAAGTTTTCCACCTCCTATATAGGGAATGCCCTAGTATTGAAACAGCGATTATAACAGCTTAAGCAGAAGAAACACGAGCAGCCGCCGAATAAAGTCAAACTAATCAATTCTTAACACCTCCGAAACCAAACATAAAATACCACGAAAAACACAAGATTGGGCAATGATTTAATTTAATTTGGAAAAAAAGACATAAAAACGGGTAAGCATTAGGCAAATCCAAAGACGTGCGGCCAACTAACTCACAACCTATAAACAAACAAAAGGCAGAGAAATGTAAGACAACAAAAACCAACGATATGCCATAATTAAGTGCACAAAAGAGTCACTGACTCTTTGACAATCTTCGGCGTAGACGCTTTAAACTTGAACTTGAAAACGGGTTTTCTTCTTTTTTTTTGTTGTTGTCGAAGAGAAGGGGACAAAAGGCCAAGTGGAGTAGTAGTGCTCCCACTATATAGATGTTGCAACAGGTTCCCGGTGGTGGTGAAGGAAATGCAGTTGGGTATTTCAGGGGATTGTCAACCGGTTACTAACAGTTCAATAGTGGATCGAAAGCCAGCGATGAAGACGAGCCTATAAAATGATTGGCCTTCGGATGGTTTCAGTTTAGTCCAAGTGCAGTTCTAGCCAGAATATCACCCAAGAATGCTCAAGGTAAACGGGCTTAGTTCTCAGTTTCACTTATAGCCATCTGATCTTTCATTTATTTTGTAGCTTTTTGTGTTTTTTACTCTTCTGAGTGGGTGCCTGACCGCCACGGTTATCTACCATCACCCTCTGATCTATCATCATCCTCTGCCGGTTGCCTCCACGCCCCAGGAGTCCGCTCAACATCCTGGCTACACCATTGTGGCACCTCTTACCAAAATAGCCCATGTCACCTACGATTCGGTGCCGGTTTCTCACACGCCCTATGAACATGTTCCGCTCTTCCAAAGGATTGGTCATGTGAAGCACAAGAGATTCTAGAAAAGATTAGTGTGGAAATATATTTTAAAATTAATCTTTTAAGTATAAATAAAAGAAAAGTAATATTAAGAAAAGGTTGTTCGTTTTGCTGGAAAGGGTTTAAATGCATAGGTCCGACGATACTGATTCCAATATTAAACAGCATTAATCCTCTCAATCATGACCGTAAGAGCTATATCCTAAGGTATCAATGATAGGCGCTAGATACCCCCCAAGAGAAGATTCGAAATACTTTGATTAATGATTTAATTATTTATTCGCCAAGCATTGCTGCTCTCTAGGTATGAAGATTTGGGCTAAGTTCTACAAGCTAATAGGACGGATGGGAGTGAGTTTGGTGATCCTGTGACTATATCCTTAGAAGAAGTATGGGGCGGGGGCGAACTTGGGGGCCACAGCCAGAGGTGCTGGCACTGGAGCAGCCAGGGGAGCGGCGAAGGGTGCGAATCCAAACTTGGCTGGGGCAGCGAAGGCAACTGGCGCTGGGGCAGGGGCGAATCCAAGAGGAGCAGCCACTGGAGCAGGAGCGGCGAAGGCGGGCACACCGAATCCAACCTTAGCGGGAGCAGCAAAGGCAACAGGAGCAGGAGCAGCAGCCACTGGCAGAGGAGCGGGAGCAGCAAAGGCCACTGGAGCGGGAGCAGCCACAGGGACGGGAAGGGGAGCGGGAACGGGAGCAGCGAAGGCAACGGGTGCAGGAGCCACTGGGTAGGCAACGGCGTGGTTGATGCGGTGGGCATTGAAGCTGGAGGCATAGGGAGCCACCACGCCAGCAGTGGCCACAGGAGCAGCCAGAGGAGCAGCCAATGGAGCTGCCAGAGGAGCAGCGAAAGGAGTTCCCAAAGGAGCAGCTAGGGGAGCAGGAGCATGGAAGGGCAGGAGACCAGCCTGGGCAGAGGCCACGCAGAGGGCAACGAGCTGGAAATACAAATATATGTTAGTATAAATCCACTTTGATATAAATCCCGAGATCCTCCCAAACTCACCACAATCTTGGCGAACATATTGCTTGGTTTGAGGATGGTTGGCTAGGTGTGATTAGCAGGAAGGCAGACTGAACTGTGATACCCAACTGACCACAGGGCAACGCTTTTATAATTCTGTAACCCACGGATAATGCGTGTCCAAGCATACGAAAACACCTTGGAAGACTTTCTATATTGGGACCTGATGAAGGGCGCTGCTATATGTACTTAATAATCAATCGGTCGCCTCTTACGTCGATCGCCCCCGAAAACTTTCATAATTGCACGCAATTCCCGACCATAACCTAGGCTAATATTGGGCAAGATTTCGTTTTTTTTTTCTTTCTTGTTTGGTTTATGACAGTTTTGGGTGGGTGGTGAACGAAATGAGCTGCAATTATTTACCCAAAATACGTGTTACCCACCCGCCACTTGGCTAAATCATTTAATTGAATTACCACTTTTTTTACTTTACATTTTTTGTTGCAACAATTGTCGCGTGTTTGGGCCGGGTTTTGTGCCTGGAATTTCTGATTTGATTTCTTGTTGCGTGCAGTTGGAAATTCACTAACAACATTTCTGTCGCTCGCAAAAAGCCAGTGTATGTGTGTTACCAATATATTGGTAATAGTTTCTGTGCAAGTGTTGGCCGAATAAATGAAACCACATTTGGCGACATTACGAGGCGTCTGGTTCGTAATGAGAGTCTGAATCAGATATCAAATATTTTCCTTTCGGCTAATTTTTGGTGTGTCTATGATTTTATCTTCCTTAGTTACATTCTATGGGTTTTCTATTTTTGGTACTATTGGTAAGAATGTTTTGGAAATTTCCATTCGTTGTTAACCATTTTATATGCTTGAGTTGTTAGAAATCAAAGATTCTAAGGCTTGTAACTCCATTAAAAAAAGTTCAAAATATATCTTTAAGTTTCGCTTTATTGTACTATATTTATTCGATAAATTATTATATTTTGCAGGTATACTTGTAGATAAACATTAACTAGCTGACTTTAATGACTCTTTGGTGAGGTTTCCATCATCCTTTTGATACTTTTCCTCGTCACCACAACGAGTGATGGCGATGATGGGCTAACTTCAGGGGCAGGGCTTTCAGGTGGGCATGTGGAGCGGCCAGCAGTTTGGGGAAGGCGTAGCCGATGGACACACGATGGGTGGTGGTTTTGGGTCCAGGGATAGCTCGGTAGGTTGGTGCAAAAGGAATCGCCTCCAGTAGGGGAGGCAGGACCTGGTGGGTGACACTCGGTACGTGAAACTCTGGCAGGAATTGAGGAGCAGGTAGAAGTGGTGCAGGAGCTGGTAGAAGTGGAGCTGGAGCTGGCAGCAATGGAGCAGGTGCAGGCAGAAGTGGTGCAGGAGCTGGCAGAAGTGGAGCTGGAGCTGGAAGCAAAGGAGCAGGTGCAGGCAGAAGTGGTGCTTGAGCTGGAAGAAGGGGAGCAGGAGCAAATACAGGTGCCGGTTGAGCGAATACAGGTGCCGGTGGTGCTGGTCCATAAACGGGTGCTGCAGGACCGTAAATAGGTGATGGAGGAGCAAAGACTGGTGGTGGAGCAGCAGCAGGAAGCAAAGTTGCTGGCGGAGGGAGAACTGATTCCTGCACCGCGTAATCCAAGTGGTGCGGCAGAGCATGCAGGGACTCCAAGTGATTCAGATGGTGTCCATCGAAGTGGTTCAGGTGATGAGGATCAAAGTGGTTAAAGTGATGATTGAAGAGTTGGGAGGGTTTGGCGTCAGCACCCACCAGAACGAAAGCCAAGGCGAAGGCCTAAAGAAATACTTGATTAATTAGAAAGAATCCCAAACGAATAGATTTCCTTGAATCCTCACCCATGTCAGTTGCCACATCTTACTTAAGGGATTTGGTTTCTTTGGGGGAGTAGCTTATCGATCGATGTGCTCGACCTGTTGGTTCGGCTGTTAATGTCTTGCCATTGTCAAATTCGATTAAAATTTATAGGGAAATTGAGGCGGTCACCAATCAAACGACTTGCACTTGCATTTCTTCACTTTCGTCGTCGATTTGGCCCACTGAACATAATAGTTGGAGGTGAGGTAACCCAAGCGGCTTTAGTTGGTCAGCAAGTCGTGACTGTTGCGACTGCCTTCGATTGAGAGGCCAATAACTTCTTGGGCGATTCGAAAGCACGGCCCAAGATTATATAACATGGGGCCAAACCAAGCCCCGGCATTGACAGTTTCCCATAAGTGGCATATGATTATGATAACCCATAAATATTGCTTTGACCATAAATAACAATCGATATTGCGCCTTAGGTGACAACACAATCACAACAAATGCCGTTTCCAGAGTGACCAACTTCTGTGACTTGAACTTCAGAAATTCAAATGTATGTTGACTTTTGTTAATAATCCCAATTTCAAACATCTCTTAAAAATTTTATCAAAAAATGTGGGCCATATTGCTGTCATAAATATTCTTTTCAAAATATTGATTTATGTTTTAAATTTTGCAATAATAAATGCAAAAACATAAGTGAATATTCATATATTTTGCACTTTTTTACTTTTATTGGAACAAAGCTTAATTCCGATGTTAAGCTATACAAAGATATTAGTAGTATATACTGTGTATCTTAATAGTATATAGTATGTAATCTACTAAACCAATTTTTGAATAGTTTACTTATCCGATTTAGTTCTTGATTAAGACCAAGGAAATTCAGTGATAATTTTAAGGGGTTATAAAGATTCTCTTTCCATATCATATAGCTCGATAGGAAAGATCCTATAAATATGTTTCTTTTAAATCGATCTAAGTAGTTTTATACATTCTACGCATAGATATGGTTAGTTTGCTTTTAGTAATTTAGTTAGTTCATAGGTTATAGTTTGTCTAAATAAAATACAATTATAGTTTTTTGTTCGAAATTTAATATCAAGTTTTATTTTTACAAAAATTGTCTAAAGTTTGGTTTGGTTAACGGGTGTCCTTAGACCACCACTGGAGCTGGGGCAGCAGCGGCGATAGGAGCAGCGTAGGGAGCGGCGTAGGGAGCGGCGTAAGGAGATGCCAGGTAGGGGGCGGCGTAGGGCGAGGCGTAGGGGTAGGCGGAGTAAGCGGCGGCGGCATAAGGAGCAGCGGCCAGAGGAGCAGCTGCCAAAGGAGCAGCGACTGGAGCAGCTAGAGGAGCAGCAACGGGAGCAGCCAGGGGAGCAGCAGCGTACTTGGCAACTACGGCGGGAGCAGCTGGGATTCCGGACACATAGCGGCTGGAGTAGGGGGCAGTGAACTCGAAGGGAGCAGTGGTGTAGGAGGACAGAGTTCCGTCGTAGTTGTTGCGGACATCCACCTGGCTGCTGCCGCCTGCGGCGTACAGAGGAGCATTGGCGTAGGCCAGAGGGGCAGCTAGAGGAGCAGCTAACGGGGCAACAACTCCTGGCTTAGCCGCAGAGCAGGCGATGAGGGCAGCGAGAACCAACTGAAAATAGGAATTAATGTAATCCTTCTTTCTAAGTACAAGTCCCTTTAGATTAACTTACAAACTTGTACATTTTGCTGGTTAGTTGGGTTTGTCTAAAGCTCTTGAGCGATAATGTTTAATTTGGAGCTGGCTCAGTAGCTTATATAGCTCGTGCCCATATCCGTACTCTTTGAGGGACATTCTGTCTGAGCCGATTTTTGGTCGCTTCTTTAGCTGGCCCACCTGGTCGAGTGCCAAGTAGCATACATGATAGCCATTTGGCCAAGACGTGCTCCGCCTTCAATTGCCCAATGTATTGTCGGAAGTTGTCCAAGTTGTCGCTTGGAATGTTTTGTGTACACTTTGAGAAATTTCATAAACTTTATACTAATCTAAATCTGAAAGCTAATCTGTAAGCTATTTGCCATTTAATCTGGCATATTATAGCTTCTTTTAGCATTAAGATTATGAAGTTTTTAAAAATGAATTACCAGAAATTTAAAGATATGTCTTTTGAAATTCAACTAAAAATTGTGTATTTTTTCCAGTGCACTGATCGACATTTGTATGCAGTTGAAGACTTCCTCGGTGGCCGAGCTGTCTGCTGGTAATTTGCAGTCTGTTTGGGCCATCAATGTACGCCGCCTTGCAATGAATTGGCCGCAATCTAAGTCAAATTGGCTATAAAAATGGTTGCCCCCTCTCCAAGCCTCGATTCCGCCCCACTAAACGTCTCATTAGTTCACTTTTTAATGGCTCGCCGAGTTGCCAATAAAAGGCGGTCGTAAATTTCCCTCTCATCCTTGCCGCTCCGTTTCTTCATTTGTTTTCTCGTTGACCTGACCTTGGCGCCATCTGGCCACAGGATGTAAGTAGGATGGTTGCCCGTCCACTGGCACTGGTAATAATTTCGAAGCTGCTTAATTGGCCAGCGAGTTGAGGGGCCGAGTGATCGAGCAATCAAAACCGGATTGCGTTCCCTATAAGCCATCGCAGATCTCTCGGTCACGTGCTGGCCTGGTCAGTAGCATCGCCGTCATCTGATGGCTGGTGGATCTCCGTTTTGCATTGTTGTGCTCTTTATGATAGGGGTACTTTTCCTATATATAGATGTTTGCGAAACTGCTTTTACAAAGTAACGGAAGAAGTAGAGAATACTCTAAGATACATTTCCAGATACTCTTTAAAGTATCTGTCTAGATATAATTTTTAGATATATTTAAATAACTAACAAATATGTAAAATCTCTGATAGTAAAATTAGTGATCAAAGATGTTAATTTCGATATTAATAGAAGGCGTTTTCGGAAATGATGACCGCTTATTGGAGGCAGATTGATGACCATGATTTGTCTTTGAAAATTAGGCTTTCAAAAATATAATCACATAATTATGAACGATGATATTTTTTAAAGCAGAAATATATTAACATATTCTTGTTATACTAAATGTATGGTATTTATAAGTTTTAATCATCTTTAAGTTTCTAAATTTATCATTCTTTATCTTCTTTACAAAAGTTTAAGGTGAACATATTAAGCTCCTGTAAAGTCATG
Organism: Drosophila eugracilis; assembly: GCF_018153835.1. Classification (NCBI taxonomy): domain Eukaryota; kingdom Metazoa; phylum Arthropoda; class Insecta; order Diptera; family Drosophilidae; genus Drosophila; species Drosophila eugracilis. The sequence goes on along the minus strand of NW_024573038.1, from coordinate 5,294,202 downwards.
ACACTTATGAAAAGCATGGAAAGAGCATCTTGATAGTCTTCGTTTTACATATATCTGCTTCTGGAATCCAATCCGTTGATGACGCTGATCTCAAGGTTATACCGATGACGAGACCGAGATGATGGTGTCTGGTTATCAAGTTGCCCCACGCATGTAACTGTAGTCTGTATTCTGCATCCGCATTGCCGCCACTTCTGATCCAATCTTGGCAGCCACCACAGGTGGTACAGTCCAACGCCAAGGGTGACCTCTCACTAACTTGTTAAGACAATTTCTGGACTGGAATTCTTCACCGATGACACGCCAATTTTCCGGTGATTCAAGCACGGAAATATATCATTACCCATCATCAGCGCCATCGCCATCGCCATCACCTTCTCGTCTTCAGCACTCCACTTCACAGCTGTGCGATCCGTTCACTTCCTAGTTAACCTTTTTAATTGGATTGCAAGCTGATTTAGAGACGCTTCGGAAGCCTTATCCCCCTTAAGAATTGTTTGAGTGTCGTCAGTACCGTTTGCTTTAATGGATTTTCGAAAGCCAAATTTATGCAGATCACATTCGAATTCCTGTTTTTTATTTTCGCGGGAAAGCAGGTTCTATCCCCTTTGCCATAAAAAAAGAAATATATATAGATAGATCCACATCCAGATCGGAGTTCCCAGTTCCGTTCCCATACCCTGATCAATGACACTTGACTTTAATTGGCTTTCATAAATATACGTCAAAACTTAGTCGCTGTCTTTATTTCTTTTGTTTTCACACGAGAATGCCACTTCCCAATGCCAAGTTTAAGGTCTCATTATGAGGAGCGGATGGCTGATGGAGATCTCTTGGCCCGATTTGTGTGTATGTAAATAACAACCATTAACCTATCGGAGGAGAGTGAAAGGTGTAAATCCAATGGACGAAGACCTCTTTTTGTTGTGTTTGAGTCTCAACCTTCAAAACATTATGCAAATGCAGTCTCCATCGATGGCAATGAGACAAAAAAATGGCCAATAAAAAGAGACTCGACCGAAAGACTAAGCTTAGATGGCAAGTTTATTATCAATGTGTATTCACTAAGAGCAGAAGTCATCGCAGTTTGATGATCAGTCGGGATGGCTCTGGCTCTGTTAAATTTATTATTATTCTATTTAGGTGTTGGGATTAGTAGATTAGCGCCTCTGGATCTGGGGTGTTCCATAGGAAGTGAGGCCTGTAGTCCGTGGCACACTGGCATAGGGGGCTCCAGCTTGCAGCGGTAGTTGCGCCACATTCAGAGGAGCAATTCCAAATGGCACTGGCAGCTTGAGATTCAGAGAGTTGGCATCCACTGCCGCCGAGGCTATAGAGCGACCTGTGGCAGATCCCGAAGCAGCGGCAGGCCTTGCCACCTGCTGGGGTTTTGGTGCCGAGGGAGCCACCTGAAGAGGCGCCGAGGGTGCTCCAAATACATAACCTTGACTGGTCAAGGCCTGGGTAAAGGCAGCCTGCTCCAAAGCCGGCTCGGCGAACTGACGAGCCACATGAGGATACTGCTGGACCTGTTGGTACTGGGTTCTCTGGGATCGCTGAACAGCTGGCCTGTTGGGAGCGGGATAATGGTAATAGGCCAGCTGGGAGCTGGGTGTAATAGAGTAATCCAAGTGAGAGACATCAGCAAGTGCCAAGTTCATAAATTGCAGGAGTACAATGCACACACAGGTCAACTGAAAGTGATTTACTAAGATTAAACTTTCTCTGAACTTCACTCTCTCGATTATACACTCACTTTGGTCGCCATTTCACTCTAAACACTTCACACAGTTCTAGTTCTTAACTAAGTTTAATTATTCTCGGCTTTCTTTAGGCCGGGTCTTAAGTTCGTTGATGTTTGCTGGCGCAGCTTTGGCAGCTGATTAAAATTTGTGAGCCAGCTGAAGATGCTTTTTATATGCGTATGGAGGAGCTGCGATCGGTTCTCAGACCTCTGAATCTCTCTCTCTCTTACCCACTCAGTCACTCTTTTCAGGTCTTCCTCGGGCTCATCGTGAATGGCTTGAAGCCAACACTTAAGTGCAGGCCAAGAGACGAAGCTTTTTGGCATTTTGTTGCCATTGCCTTTGTTTATTTACTTTATTTATTTGTTGTGGCTTAACAAAGCTGTTGCCGGGGCAGTTTTGTCTATTGATAATATTGATATTTGGCTGCCTTGCATATAAATCAATGTTGGTCATTTTTATTGGCATCCAGACTATGCAACTACACTGATTAGCAGTGGCTGAGTGTGTTAAACAGGAAAGGCTTATTTGTTACCAAAAGTTGTCTCTTTTTTGCAAACCCCTGTTACCACACCACTGTTCTTTTTGCATACCTCAGGCATGTCGACAACATTTGAGCTTATTAAACACAAATCGGAATCGAGCGTCATGTGACAGGAGCCAGAAATGCCGCACAAACATAAAAGCCATTAGCCCCCAACCAAAACGGAGGACTTTGGCGGAGCGGTGCGAGATTTGCATGCTAAAGACCCGATTGTTGTCCATATCTCGGTGTTTGATTGCCGCTCTTACTGTGTGGGTCTCTCGTCAAAGATTGACCTCAGATGGTGGGACTTAATCGAAATCTATGCGCATCTAATTTGAATGTGCACTGAAAGAAAGGGGGAGAAACTTTTGCGGAGAAATAGATATAAAATTGAATTTTATTTTAACCTAAAGTATCTTTTAATTAGCAAAATTAAAATATATCTTTTCCTTTACATTATTATTTAAAATGTTTTGGAGTTTCTTACTTTTAAACTTTTATTGACTCAAGGTGAGTTTTTATATGTTTATTTATATTGTTATTTAGTATGTTTTACATTTTTTTTGATAACTGTTAAATATGACACTTGCTTGAATATTCAATCGCCAAACACGGAAATCGTCGATTTACTTGATTTATTTATTCAAAACCAATATTTGCAGTGTAATCAAGTCGTCTGTCTTGCCACTCGAAAGCTCTTTAAAGTTTAAACTGTTGACCCAATTGACGGAGAACTCCTCTCCCATTCATTGAGTTAGGTCAGTTGGCCAGAAATTAGAGTTAGTAGCGGCAAATCTGACGGTTTTTTTGTCTTTTTCTTTGGCCCTCTCAAAGTCAAGCCTCGCCTTTGACCAAAATTGGCGAAGCCGAAAAAAAAAATTGCTTGGAACCATGAAAACATCTGAATTATTTATGGGTTTCGATTTAAGCATAATTTAATCGCTACGCTCCGAGTTCTTCGCATAAATTTACGAGTCGCGGTTAATACAAAACATAACAACATTATTTAGATTTAATTAATTGCTAATTTGAGGAAATTATCATTCATAGTTATGCATAATGAGTAGGGGCCCATCTGCTGACTTCATGAGTTACCAGCCCTGAGTGTTAAATGTCGTCGGGGGAGCTCCATAGACAGCAGCCGGAGTGTGATGAGATGGTGGTGGTGATCCAAAGTGGAGCTTATATCTTCCGTAGGAGGGGGCGGCTGCAAACTGGTAAGCAGTGGGCGGGGCAGCATATCTGGCTATAAACTGTGGTGGCGGTGGTGCGGCAAACTGAACAGGTGCTGCTGCTGCATATTGAACTGGTGGTGGTGGTGCAGCAAATCCTGTGTAGGTAGTAGTAGTGGTGGTCACTGGAGGACCCAAGGAGTATTTGATAACTGGCTGAGGGGCGGCATATGATGTTGCATATTTGTAGATCGCTGGAGGAGCAGGAGCATAATGATCTGAAGCTCCATAGGTAAATCCATGATGAGCATTATAAACCGCTGGAACAGTAATAGTATCAGAAACGGGAACAGCTACTGGAGCAGGAACTGCCACAGGAGTGGGAACAGCTACAGGAGTGGGAACAGCCACTGGAGTAGGAACAGCAACTGGCGATGGAACCGGAACTGGCACTGGAACTGGAACTCCCACGGGAACACCCACATGTGATGGACCATGAAGAAAACTTCCAAGGGCAGGAGTAATGAGACACATCAGAACACATATCAAAGCACTCTAAATATAAGAAAATAATTTGTTACTTCCTAGTTTAAAATCACTTTTCAATCACTTGCTTTTGAAATCTTCAACATTTTTTCACTTTATGCTTTCTTCCGTTTTCGATTTCCGTATTAAGTCACTTCTCGTCGACACTTTCACACGTAATGAATCGATTTTTGTTGACCATTGCAGGTTTATATACCTCGATCCGAGTTGCGTCGATCACATTATGCTGATTTCTGAGGGAGTATGAGGAGGAGTAGGGGTGGGAGGTCTGGAAACTAGAGGAGGCGAAAAGTAAAAACTCCATTAAGGGATCTGCGCACGACGTGCAATCGACAAGCAAATCGTGCGGCAAATGCATGCGACAAGTTTTGCAATGCCCCATCCTCAAGGGAAATTCGGAGGAGGGTACGAATCATCGTCGGTGGTCAAAACTTCAAATCGGGTGATTAAGGTGAGTGCATACTGTTTAAGTCTGTTACTGTTATATAGAATATTTTTATATTTTAAAGGTAATTTTTTAGATGTTTCAAATTCTCTTTTCTAAGGCGCTGACCTAATAAAATCCGACACAGTTTACACAAAAGTAAAGTCCTTAAAGATAATCTTTCATATATGATCCCCTCCGCTATCATTCTTTTTAAAAACCCCTTTCAGACTGTCGAATTTCATGTTGATCATGCATGATTCATCTAACGCCTAAAACAACCCACTCAATGTGTATTATCTTAATACACCCCTCTAATGATATCAACGGCTTAAGCCAGCCCACTTGAAAAGCGATTAGCATGTGCACTTCATTTGCCAAAATCCGTGGATAACATTTATGAATGCACGCGCTGGACTGCAGCAACTTTTACTGCCGCCACCAGCTGCAAAAAATAAAAAACCTGAGAAAAAAAGCAAGCAAGTAGCAAAAGCTGCAAGAAACCCATTGCGATCACGTTCCAGGCACCTTTTTATGCCTTATGACTCTGATTGATGGCCGTTGCCGAAATATAAATGCCAAAATATCACACGCCAGTTAAAAGTCGATTTATTACCGCCGCCAACAAAGCCAGGTTCGAAGCTCTCAATTAGTCGAGAAAAGCCTGAAAGTTGGCATCGTCATTTTCATTGCCTCGAAGCTGCCCGAAAGTGGGCAAACGCGTGCTTGGTACTGCTCCCATAAAATCTGCTCCAGAATCTGTCATAAACAGCCGAAATTCCCGCACGGGTGGCCAATTAAATTGGCTGCCAAATGCGCGACACGCGCTCATCGAAATTGTCAACAAAAAAGAGGAAAACAAGGGAAAACCGAAGGCAGGGAAGCCTGTGAAATTACCATAACAAAGTGGCTAAATCAGAAATCGATATGTTCACCTTCACTGAACCGAAAGCGCGTACTAAAAAGCATGAATTTCCACAAAAGATTTTCTCTTATGCCATACTGAGTGGAGCACACGCCCAGCTCTTGAGCTCGAGCCCCTCGAACGGTTGCCCCGCGATTTCCACCCATTTTCCAGCGATTTGCCACCACCACCGCTGGCAACAGGTGCTCTCAACTTGAAGTCGCATTGTAATGTAATGCGTGGTAAATCGCTGCACGTGTTTGCCAGCGACAAAAGCGAGTTTTCCCCCCTCGGAAAACTTGCTTGCAAGCTCTTGAAGAGTTTCAACTGATTTGGTTCACTCAATTGGTTGTATATTGACTGGAAAATATGCTACAATTATTTTAGCATTGAAAATGTTAGGAATCATTTCCTTTATTAGGAAAATGAATTTATGCATTAGCTTGCCTTTTCATTTTCAATTTTCCTTCAACCTCTCATAATTATTTTTACATTGTGTAATCCTTTCAACCATATTGCTCTTACGCAGTCGTTGAACTCACTGCAAGGACATCCGAGGACCCAGCTGCATTAATAAAATTAAATCGGTTGCAAATCCATCTTACAAATAACAACTAAGTAATTACAAGCGATGGATAAGTGTGGGTTGGTGGTTTCAGCCCGGTTCATGTCAATGCCCTGGTCAAGGTCAGCTGAAAACGTGTGCATTTCCCCAGTACGTGCAGTTCCTGCGGCCATGGATCAGATGTGTCCTGGGAAAGGGCTTGACCCTTTGAAATTAATTTTCCTCGTCCGGAGTCCAGTTTCCCCTTTCCAGAGATTGTGGTTTCAATGCAGGTTTTAATTGCAGGGACCTGTAGGGATGGGACTCGTATCCTGCGAAAGGTCCTTGCCCTTTCTGGAATCACTGACTTGTTAATAATGCAGAGCAGCAGCAGCACAAAATGCAAATCCGATTCCGCTTGAATAATTCAATTAAGCTTAGCATACTTTCAGGCTAACCAGAAAAACTCAAACGTAGAAACGTAGAATTTCGGTACATGAGACTTCCACTCAAACTGAAGAGCGACGGATAAACAAAAGGTGTGTTGCATTGGCGAGGTTGTGGGAAAACAGCTGAGAGTTGCAACTGTGCCATGAGAGCACCTGCCACAAAATGCATCCACTTAGTGTCAACCGACGAGCTCGAATGAATATTCAATGGCCTGGGAGATGTAGGAAGCAGAAGTTCTTGCCCACTTTTGTCTGCGAATCCCTCAAGGCTGTTGCCAAATTATCGCTTGACTAGCTAACGGTACGGTTGGTCTTATAAAGCCATAACTACGACATGGTTTATGATCAGGAGACATAATTTATGCCCAACTGAACTGAGACAAATTAAATTTATAGCTGGGCACAATTGAGTTGTATGGTTGTCAAGGTCGAAGAGCCGCCAACAATGGCTTATTGTTACGGGCAATATGAATTATATTTAGTAAACCCACCCATCACCATAAGATTTTCACTCGGCGAAATAACATTTATTAGATAAAATAGTAAATCGATTTCCATTAAGCCGCCAGGCAAAATATAAATACACGACTTTTCAATTTTCGCATGAATTTGAGTGGGTATATTTTAGTTTTTTTGTTTCAGGATCAGCTGGACGGCTAAAAAGGTAATTAAGTGACTCAATTCACTTCTCAACAGCACTTGAGGTGCTCCAATTTTTCACTTACGAAACTAGGCAAAAAGCATTTAGCCGCGACAGTTGGCCAGGTTTATTAATAAAAAGATATTTCAACGCACTTTTCACTGGTCAACCTGTCGACAGGCGCACGCGTTTGTCGCTTGAGTCTTTCGTCTCTCTGCAATGATAATTGCCAGGGGGTTGGGGGGCAGGTGGGCATGGCAAGGCGTTGCAATAAAACAATTTTTTGAGGAATTTTGTTTTTTCCTTCGAAATTTCAAAACACTCGACGGGATTCGATTTGAATCGAGCGAGTTGCTCAAGTAAAATTAATTTGAAGTGCAATTGAATGCTGAATGGGAGTCGAAAGCGAAGGGGATTGGTGAGGGGTGATTTTGTAGTTGTCTAATTGAAAAACAAACAAGCAGTTCGGTGAGAAATATTTGTGATGCCACAATTAGCAATTCGATCTGGAATCCTTATAAATACTAAGAGAATTGTGTTGCTGCGTAATATTATTAATTATTATAACAGATTAATAAGAATTCATGTTTTTTCTCTTCACATGGTTAATATGTTATTTTTTATGTTTTAAATTAAAAGAAAATATGACTAATAACAACTAAAAAGTAAAAAGAAGTGTACACTTTCCAATATGTTTTAATACACAGACAAAATCGATTGCTAAGAGTAAGCTAAAAAATCGAAATAACAAATTTAAACACTTTTCAAGCGCAAATATTATTCGCCCGTTACTTAAACTTAGTAACATTAGAGTAATAATATCAGAATAATATTTTACATTTTTACTTACTTTTTTGTAATAAAGGTACGTTAAACATTGAACTGAATGATGTTCTGGTAAATATTTTTACTAAAGGTATGAATCCCCATAAGATTTTTGATTTTTAAACCCCATAAATCATAAGATAAAACCTCAATAATATTTGTTTTTAGAGTCATTTATCGTTTATTTACAGAAAGTGTTGAAGCCACAATGCATGGAGTTGCACCATTTTAACAAAATCAACGAAACTTGATCCTTCCTTCAATCTCTCGCTCTCGCCGCCTCCCGTTAGTGGTCCTTACATCTCTAAGTGTCTCTGTCTCTAAGTTTTTATCTGGATGTTTGAGGGTTTTTGTACACAATTTGGGGATTGACCCGATAATTTCTGCCTCTGACTACGAAATGCAAATTCAACACTTTGACGGCAGCAAAATGCGAATTATCCGCTGGATTATCTCACTTAAATGGGGTCGTCAACGGGGGCTAGGATCGATCTTCAGTATTAGATCCTTAGTGCAGGTAAGCTCCGTGTCCGTAGCCGGAGTATCCCAGACCGTAGCTACCGTAACCGCCATAGGATCCGTGGTAGGTGGAGGTGGAGTGCACGGCAGGGACGGCATGGACCAGAGGAGCGGCGTGCACCAGAGGAGCAGCATGGACCACAGGGTAGGCCTTGGTGGCCACCTTGTAGGTGTTGGCATAGGAAGTGGCCACTGGGTGGGCAACAATGGGGGCAGCGTAGCTCTTGATGATCGGAGCGTGGGAGATCACGGCAGGAGCGGCATAAGCCGGAGCCAGAGCGGCACCATATCCCAATCCATAGCCATGGCTGTAGGGCGAGATCACTCCAGCGTTGGCCACGGCGCAGAGGGCAGAGATGAGGGCAATCTGTAAGTAAGTTCCTCTAATTATCTCCATAATCGTGATTATCCTTTGATCCTGGCCTTACCAGTTTGAACATTTTGCTGGTTTTTGGGTTGCTTGTACTTCTTGACTGAAGAGCTGAATGTGTTATGCTTAGACGTCTCAAGTTGCCCTGATATTTATACCCGCAACATGAGAAATATTCTGACAAATCTTGGCCCAAAGAGCGACGGAGAGGGAGAGCAAACACGCCCCTTTCAGCAGCGGCCGAGAGCCGAAGCTTTGTGCATTTGCCGACCAGCAGCAGATCGCGAAAGAGATCAGTCATGCGGCGACTTTGGCTCGTAGACCCACCGCCAACTTGAGCCCCCGAATCGCAGATTTTCATGGAAAACCTCTATGGGCATTTAATTCAATTTGTATACATTTTTTGTCAGCTATTGTTGGCGGCTCTTGCTCTAACGGAAATTTTAATATTTCCACTCATTTTGGCGTGGAAATCAACAATTCTTTTCTAGCGACTTCCAGCTGAGAAAATTCTACTGCTAAATGCGGTTAGCGGTTTGGAATTATTCTTGAGCTCTAAATTGGCTGTTTAGTTACATTTCTTTTGAGAAAACAATATAAATATATATATATATATATATTCGGATTAATATATGCCTTAATATCACCTATAATAATAAATCTACTTTTTAGTCTCTTAAATCCAACTAAAATATGTTTTCCCGTCAAATCACTAACCATTTTCCTTTACGAAAATCCTGTAAGCCTATTAAGCATATCTGTTTTACGATCGCCGGTTTTGTAAATCCTTTCTAAAACCAAAAACACGCACTTGATTATCAATCAGCTGATTGACTGACTGACTGACTGACAGCTCATTACAGATACAGCGATCCGTAGGTGTGGAAAATGCTGCTGCTCGCATGCAAATGATCAATCGGAACTGCCTATCCACGCACCAAATAAACTCAAGTGGTCCATGAAAAATTACTCACTTTAATAACTGACAAACACAAAGTGGAGATTGGATGCAGTTGGTCAGTCGGTGGTGGCCAATGGCTGCCAGCTGGTTCGCCTATATTTTGCATGCATTAATTTTAAACTGATTTGTTATCGGGCACATGGCGTATGCGTAACTTGGGGTGGAAGGAGCGGAATCAATTGGAAACACAAGTAAATCATATTCGCCGCATTTCGAATGGCCTGCCAGATTTCCTAATAGCCATGCTTAATTCCTGGCCAACTTTTGAAATCATATCGAAAAATCAAAAGCCAGAACACGAGGCGTGAAAAGAATTGCAAAACGCTTGATTCGGGCCTTGGAATCAGTGTGTGTTTTGTATCGAAGACTTGTATCAAAGTCAGAGTTCTCACAGGGCGAAACAAAGCCCGACTTAAAGTTTATGGTTCATAAATCAATAAACACTTACGATGGCGACAATTCTTTGGCTTTGACCCTGGGCATCGTTGCTGATTGAACAATCTGCATATCAACGGGGCTTAGAGCAAGTCAAATCTCAAACTAAAACGAACCCTTCACCAAAGTCAACACCTTGTGACTTGGACCCGGGGCGTTATGCAAATGCTAACCAAACTGTCGCATAAATCTAAATCGGAGCTGGCTTGATTGACACCAAACAGGATGCCAAATTGCGTGGCTATCGATCGAACTCGGACTAGCAAAACCAAAATATCCACCCACTCTCTAGTTCGGTTTTGGGTTTTGTGGTGCTGGTTCCGATTGCAGCTGACCACCTAGCTCCGGTGGCCTGTAATTGCATTTTAATGGCCTCCCAATTGCATTCTGTGTGTGTCTGTTGGTCCATTGGGCAACATCCATATACTCAATACTCTCATTCAGATTCGCATTTCCCAAGCGACGCCCAAAATACTTTGATTGCCAACAAATCATTCAAAAGTCGAAATTAAAAGCCGTCAATTTTCCAACTCAACTCGGGCCAACTCAACTCAATATTTTTCCTTTCGTGATTTATGTGATTTTTTTCTGGGGAAAAATAGTCGGACCTGAAATTTGTCTGGGCGAATTCTGGCTAAGGAAATTTCACAAGTCAGCGGAGTCTGGAATTTGGAAAAATAGAGCGAAAGGTGATTAGTTCGGCTTACTTGCATTTGATTAGGCCAGCTGGTGACCGCAAAAGGTTATTATTTAATTTGTTATAGTTTTACATAATTGTCGGTTGGGTGGATGGCAATTTGCATAGCTGACTCCCATCTGCGGAACGTTGGCTGTGACTCTCGAGTGTGGCCAATTAAGTATTAAGTATACCACATGTTGGACGCCACTCGGTCAAGGTCGTGCTTACCCCAGCCTTTGTCACAATGTCGTGCACATTACAATGTGTACAGCAGAATAGCCCCGACAATTACTCGTTTTATAATGATTAATACCAAGAGAAATAGCGACAACAGCCAAGTGCGAAACTGTAACAATGGCCAGCAGAAAAAACAAATCCAATTTGTGATTAGTTAATTACCCTGGAAACCTTTTAAATATGAGATCCAACTACGAGACAACCTTAAGCTTCATGGGCTACTTAGCAAATATGTTTATTTATAATTGTCATGAAAAACGAAGTACCAGTAAGTAACTCAATTAACTTGAGAAAATGTATGGTTAGACTTTCTAATACCAAGATACTAACTAACTATCTTGTTGGGTAACAGCCATAAGGATCGAGTTAAAAATCTATATACATACATACCTATTGGTAATCCCATATAATCGCTTTGTACCCAAATTAGTTCGAGCTGTTTTTTAATGAGCCTGAAATATCATTCCGTGATTATGTTTCTAGGGTACCAATCAACGCTCTGTTTTTCCACCTTCCATAAAGCAAATGTCAGGCAGGCACCGGCTGTGAAAAGCTCTAGAAACACACATACTAGCCAGCAGAGAGCAAAGTTTTCATTAATGGAATTAAAGTGAGCTAAGGTGGATTAACCCCTTACACCCCCCTTTTTCCACCCTTCCTCTTTGGCTACTGCATTGGGCCAGAGCTCTGTTTTACCTTCAGCCAAAGCCCCGAGGTTGGGCCAACAATTATCATTTGCAAAGTTCATTTCGCTTTGAAGTTCTTTTTGTACATTGGGACATTGCGCAATGCGGCTCATGGCACGTCAGGCATTTGTTTTTGTGGCAGAAATGTGTTGTTTTGATCAACCTGCTGCATGTTAAAACTATTTTGGTCACAGATCATTTGACAGCTTCACTGACTGACTGCGTTCGCTCTCTGGCTGCCAATGCAAATAAACCGAAATCTGCTTCATAATTAAGTAGTTAAATCGCAGCTCCAGTTGAGTTGCAACAATAACAAAAAAACAACCAACAACAAAACTGTTGAACAAGTCACGCCCCTTTTGGAGCTCGTAAATTAAAGTTGTGTGTCGCCAAATTGTATGCAAATCGGTTGACTCCCAGTTGCTGAGATTTATGCGAGGGGCTGTCCGAAATAATTCGTTACTCGATTAGTGCTTTTTAATTGAATTTAGTTATCGTGTGGGTGCCCCATTCCCCTTTTCCTCGAAGTGTTTTTTATTCCCATTGTTGTAGATATCGAGTAGATTCTAATGCATCCAATTTGACTTTCACTTTTTGCTGCTGATCTGAGATTGTTCTAGAGCAATTCGGTTACTTGTGTGGTTACTCACCCTGAACTTGTGCTGAAATCAAATTACTGGGCGAGATCCAAGCATGATTGCACACCTGTGAGGGCAGTATCTGTATCTAAATTAGAGGTGGCAAAGCAATCAATCACGAATCATTCTTAGACTGTTCTGGCGCTGTATCAAGGGGCAGTTAATCAAAACATAGATTCTTTTGAGTACTTTCTCTTAACTTTTAGATAGCTTTTATAGATATAGATAGATATAGGTACATATAGATAGATGCAAAAAGATACATATAGATAAATAAAGATACAAATAGGTAGATATAGATAGACAGATTGCCATCCCTAGGTCGCGCTCTATGAACTACAAATCTGCTGATCAAGTTCACTCCGCCTCGGATTTCTCACAGACAAAAGCAGAAATAAGCTGGGAACACCATAAGCGATAAAAAGTCAATTAGACTTAATGATAGCCGCAGCTAAACATTAAATTCATGTACGTAGATTACATAAAAAAAACGAAATAGCTACAAGAAAACAAAACCAAAACGAATTCGATTCGAGAACAACAACTCGAGTTAGATAGACAAACTCCATTCAACTTCGAATTCTGTGTGTAATCAAGGAAGTTGCTGGCAAGTTGCAACCGGCAAAAAAGTTGCCTCTGCGTCGAGTTTTGTATAATTCAGTCATTAAAATTAATAAGACAATGCAGATCACACGCCCCACAAAAACGCGCAGACAGAAAACCCGTCAAGAACTGGCCAAACTAGGCATTTCCCAAACGTTTAGGCCTGCAGGCGGATGTGGCTATTACAGATCTAATTACATGGCGTATGAGCGATTTTCAATGCTGTTTCGGCCAGGTTAAAACTGAGTCACACCGATAAAGTACAGATAAGGCAAGCTAAGTGTCTTGCTACTTTGCAGCAATAATTACAACAAAAATCTAAGACTTGAGCTTTGGTTACTGCAGCTAATTAAGTTGCATGTTTCATGCTGACAACCTCAAAGATACAGATACAAATGCAGACTCGAGTTGAGTTCGAGCTGAGTCCCAGTGGACACAGTCAACTTCTATTAGCCAGACTATTAAAAATGCTAGTCCATTTGTCAATACTCCAATTACTGAGAGATTGTTTAAGGAATTGCGTTAGAAAAGTGGATTACCAGAAGCTCAAGTTCTCCGTGGAATTAAGCCGCAAGACCTTACCATCTCAGGCCAAATTAAAGAGATTAAATAAATTGATTTAAATATTTAGTGAATTCCACGTTGGCTGGCTTTGGCCAAAAATAATTGGTTAATTAACCACTCAGAGGCCTTAGAGGGTTAAATGGAAAGACAAAGCTTAGTTAAACTAATGAAAGCTTGAAGCTCAAGCTTAATTTGAGCAGCAGCTGAAAAGTATGCAATTATTATTCCCAACTTTTCTGACTAAAAACAATTAAATGGTTTGAAAAAGCAAAAAGTCAGCTTATAGCTTTGTTAACTTATTTATTTGTTTGTTTTTTGGTTTTGTGGCTTTTGTATATATGCAGCTAGAAATATTACACCCGGCGGTAAGTGCAAGTCAAAGATTTATGCCAACTACTGCTAAACATTTCTGTGATTTACACTTTGATGCTGGCCAAGTCTTGGGGGCATAAAGACCAAAGTATACCGAATCCAATAACAATGGCATTCTGCAGTGGCTACTGCCAACAATAAGAGCAACTTGGCCAATGATTAAATCGTTTCGGGGCCTGTCAGCTTCTTGTTATGTCTTTCGCTTCTGAACAAGCTCATTGTTGGTTTCTTTCGGCTGCTTTTTTATGTTTGGATTTCTGCTTCGGTTTTTCTTCTTAATTAAATTAGAGCCAAGGTCGCCTCAAATGGGCTGGGAATCTTGGCATGTATGGTTAATTAAAATCAAAGTTGGGAAAATAGGCCATATACGACATATGGTGTTTGCCGTTTGGCCTGCGATTTGCGTTGGTGGCACCCAAAAATAGTCGGGAAAACTTTGCCAGGCAGAGAGCATAGAGTTGGTTATGCTAATGCTGTGCCTGGAATGCTGTGGCCCACATCTGGGAGCCAGTCAAGTAGAAGAAGTGAACAGGAACCCGAAGTGGATTGGTGGGTGTGGATTGAGCTGCAGCAGGTATCATTGGTGGGTGGCTGACTTGGGCTTGTTTATTTGCCTATTTGGCTTTCAGCGTCTGATTCAGCCTCGCCTCGGTCCAAGCCGCTCGCTCAGTTACGCCCAAATGGGTCACTAATGAGCCATCTGGGCCTGGGAATATGCTTGAGGAAAAACGCAAAAAACACAGCCAAAAGAAAAAACATACAAATTTTAGATGATGGCTCGATTGTTTGTGCCAATTCTAACGTAAAGAAGCCAATTCCCTTGGTCGAGGTTGTATAAAACTCGAGTGACTTCTTCAACTGCCAACCATTGTTGCAGAGTTCACCCAGCGAAGATGTTCAAAGTTGTGAGTTGCCCCAAATATATATATTATTAACCATATATAACATTAGCAATATTTATTTTCCTTAGGCTTTTATTTTCTGCGGACTGCTGGTGGCCCTAATCCAGGCTCGTCCTAGTTACCTGCCCAGCTACGAGCACGTGGAGTATGCTCCCAGTGTCGTGGGCTATGAGAGCTATGCCCTGCCTGCAGCAGTTTCCCACCAGAGTTCCACGGTCGTTCATGAGAAGCGTCCCTACTGGCGTCCCATTGTGAATCACACTCCGATTCTGAAGACAGCCTATGCTCCTGCCACCTCGATATCATATGCCCCTCTGGGCTATGCTGGCAGCAGTGCGGGATGGTATGAGCCCGGAATCTGGGGTGGAGCTAGTTATCCCAGCATTTACCTCAAGTAGATCAGCACACGCTAAAGGAACAACGAATCTCATGATGCATATTTGCGTTTAATTATTTTCTTTATTTTTCAAAATTTTAATTTTCACCGAATTCGATAAATAAAAGTTCAACTCAATGTAAAATATATCTCACACATGGTTTTATTTCAATAACTTTATTTAATATTTTAACAAAACTAAACGATTCACAGCATTAAGTTAATTATGACAAAAAAATTAATCGCTTTGATAAGAATTAGGAAGAACTTATAAAAATATGAGGTGAAAGTATACTTTTATAAATTTTTGATTGGGAAACAGCACAAATTTCTTTAAAAATAAATGATTTTTAATAGTTAATATATTGAGGAATTTCCACTGCTATTCTTACACACGTTTTAAGATTTTACCAAAAAGTACAATCACTGATTATTAATACTAAATACAACTTCAGCCCTTCTTTTTAAAGCTTCTTTATATAACACCTTAATTTTAAAAAAACACACCGTTTGTTTATTTTTCACATTTAATTTATTATATTTTCGTTTTTGACTTTTTTCAAATTACTTAACAAGGCACAGTTCAAAATCTTTCGTTCTCTTCAACACATTTACCAGGCGCTGGCGGCATAGGTCAGAGGGGCGTGGTGCAGCAGGGGTGCAGGGGCGGCGTAGGAGAGGGGCGCGGAGTAGGCCACCGGCGCGGAGTAGGTCAGAGGGGCGGAGTAAGAGGAGTAGGCTACCGGGGCGGAGTAGGCCACAGGAGCAGAGTAGGCAACGGGAGCCACAGTCTTGACAATGGGGGCGGCAGCCACGACGGGAGCAGAGTGAACAGCAGTGGTCCTGACCACAGGGGCAACCACATCCTCAACCACTGGGGTGCTGTGCACCTGGGTCACACTCTGGTGGGAAACGGCAGTGGGCACACTCTTTACGACGGCACCAACTTTAGCCAGGACGGGCTCCTGGACGACGGTGGTGGTGGCAGGTGCACTGTAGACCACAGGAGCAGCAGCCAGGTGTCCGGGCTTGGCGGCAGCCACGGCCAAGAGAGCAGCGAGAACGAACTGTAAGGGAGAACAATGGTTAGTAATCCAAGCGAGAGGGTGATCCTCCTGGCACGGCCAGATCCTTACCAATTTGAACATTTTGGTTTGGGAGTTGGCTTCTTCGACTTGTGTCGCTGGAAAGGGAGACAGACTTCGAATGTGTTGAGTTGAGGGACTGTCAACGTCTTTTATACTTGAACTTCACTTTCGTGGCTCCCACACTCACGCACGCATTTAGCCGGCTTTTGTCCATTGAGGCGGATACAAAAAGCCATAAGTCGAACGTGCCTGAACGGATTCTGGCCGCTTGTCCCGTGTCTTGGCCATAAACCAGATTATTATTCGTGGCCAATTTCTGTTCGGCTCGCCTTCTCCTTCTCCACCTCTGCTACTCATTACTTCACTTATTTTCGGCCTCGCACTTGTTGCCATACCCACTCTTGGTTTCATTTCACAACACACAGCCACTGCTGCTGGCTCATTAGTCTCACGTACTCGCCCGAAGATCGATTTCTGGTGAGTAGGGAGAATTACTCCATCCGAGATTACTTCTAATTGCGGGACAATCGAAATGTTTACTTCCGACTCGAGTCAAGGCCAGTCATATGACGACAGAAACAAACTTTCATTCAAGAAGCTTTTACTTTAATTCGGGGAATAGATTTAATATGCATTTTGCTAAGTAAAAACTTTGCTAAAAAAAAGATAATCCGTATAAAAGTGGGGCCTATCAGAATGTATATTATTGAATTGCATTTGGCATTTGGCCATTGATATTAGATAAAATATGGGGAAATAGTTAAAACAGTTTGTAAATTCTTATTTTCAGATTATTTCACTGTGTTTTTGGATTAGTTTCAGAGGCCCCATGAAGTTTTTAAAAGAAACTATAATTTTACTACCATCTCACTTTCCAATTTGATCTTCTTGAATGGAAACGCAGATTCTTTACAAAATGCAGGAAACCTCACATATCCAAATCTCATACCAATTCCATCTTCGAACGAAATAAAACCGAATGATACTGTACGTAAATCCTAATCACCATGAAACGAAATGTGTATAAACTAAAATCTAATTAAAATGTGTAGTTTGTACTGTGGTATGGAATAAAAAATATACTGAGACTTAATTTATTTGATTTATTTTTAGTTACCACGAATGAAAGTCATTTTCTTAAGTTTAATGCTGCAAGTAGCCATATTTAAGTCTTAGTTTAAAACCAATTGTTAGGCTAATAAAGGCGAAAATCTGAAACAGAAAAATAAGTTATTTTTACACTGTACACCTTAGTTCAAAAAGTTCCTAAAAAGACTTCTGTTAAAAAAAGGTCTAAATCTAACTTTAATGATTTGAAAAATGCAAAATTGGTTCACCAACTTGTTCTCTTTGATTTAAACTAAACTGAGGAAATCGAAGAATACTAAAAAGTGTTTCAATTTCCATTTAGTCTGATATGCCTCATATGAAATAAAATATCAGTAAGAAAACCCTCGCACTGAAGTAGAGAATTTTACCGAGAAACCTATGTTTGTGTTTATATTTCAATTTAGTAAATCAAGTCTGCACCTGTGTAGCAAGAACACTTGCACCTAAATCTTGAGAACTTTGTCTATAAAAGTGAGAAGTTACAATATTGCAACAGTTATTGCATTTCCAACGCCTCCGCTGACAGCACAAATGGATTACCCGGTGAAAGCGGTAAGGAGACATGGAACCTTCTTTGGAAACTACCTAATTCCCGTATAGATATTGTTTTCCCTTCTCGTGATATCCCACTGTACCAGCGGATATGTTCATGATCGTCACGAGATAGTCAAGCGGTTTGTAAACCTAACCGAGGTGGATCGCGGACTGGGAGGAGCATTGAGTCTAATCCTCAGCCCCATTGCGAAGTTGGCTGAAAGGGCTAACCTTGATATACCCGTTATATCAAATTTCCGCCCTAAGGAAAATTAAAATGAAGGAGAGATTAATGTTAATTAAGGCCTCAGTGTATTCATTTGATTAAATATATTTTTAAACCTTATAATAATCTAATCAGGAACAAAGGATTTGCCATGACGTCTTGGTTAAACGAAATGGCTATTAGAATGCCGAGTTCACTGGCCGGGAATGCTAGCAATTTCAGAACCAGCGGGATGCCAATGCTGTCACTCAACTAATTCTCACCCACCTGCGAGGCGTGTTTCCCGACATATGTATGTCCAATATTTACCGAAGGAATAGGTGCAGCAGGATATAGGTACGTGACAGAGGGCAATGAACTGGGACACATGTAGAATGGAAAACAAGCTAAGACCAAGCTCACACCGGGAAATGTCAAATGTGAAGCCACTTTACAGGGTACCTTTAACTTAAACCAATTTACATTATAGAAAAGGTAGAAATCTGTTATTTTTAAACCAAAAAGATATATTGAAAGTATAAAAGACCATGTAAGGCATATCCTTTAATACTACTCAGATCTCTTTTTCACTGTGTAAACTCTTGAAACTGAAAACTACAACAAGAGTAATGACCTGGATAGAGTAGAAAACACCTTGCACCATTTCAAAGCAAAACATTTATTTATTTTAAATTCGTATCACATAACCGTCCAGCGATGCACACGCATCCTGGTCACCTGGCAGCGGTTGGAGGAGTGGGAATCGGAGAGGGGCTGGTAGCTGTTTTACCACACACCTGTGGCGGTGTAGGTCAGCGGCGAGGAGGCGGCAACCTGGGCGTAGGATGTGGCCAGAACGGGAGCAGCAGCGGCATAGCTGGTATGGACAACTGGAGCAGGAGCTGCATAGGTCTGGACAACGGGAGCAGCAGCAGCATAGGAGGTGTGGACCACGGGAGCAGGAGCGGCATAGCTGACCACAGGAGTGGACTTCACCACTGGGGCAACGATGTCCTCGACAACATGGGCTGAGCTATGGACCACCGACTGGCTCTGGTGGCTCACAGCAGTGGGCACGCTCTTGACAACGGCTCCTACCTTGGCCAGAACTGGCTCCTGGACAATGGTCGTGGCAGCTGGTGCGGCATAGACCAGCGGGGAGGACTCCAACAGGTGACCGGGACGGGCAGCGGCTACGGCGAGCAGAGCAGACAATACCACCAACTTGAACATTTTTGTAAATGGGTTAGGTCTGTATTGACTGATGGGAATGCGAGTGATCGGTTTGAGTTTCTTGCGAGAACTGTTGCTGATTGCCGGGCTGCAGTTATCTTTTTATACAGCAGCCACTTGGCTTTGACCTTCCTCCTGACCACAAAAGTGCGTCACAATTCGAGCCGAAATTAAACCCATATCAGATTCTGGCCAACGATCAATAAGCAATTAGCGTCGGTGGACGGCTCGCTGGAGACAACACAGCTACGTGTTTGAGTACACGGAAAACTGGTAATAGAAAAGTTTATTATTAGATCAAAACATATCAAAAATTATGTCTTTATAATATCTGGTTTATGGTTGACCATTTTTCTGACTAAAGCACTACTTCACTTTTCATAGAGAACGGGGCTATATCATTTTAATAACGAAACATCATTCAAGTGATCATCAAAAGAGTATCACCACTATTTTCTCTGTGTAAAATCAAAACCAAACACAGCCATTAGGCCCCCTTGACTGCCATTAAAGACAGTGATTCCTCTTGCGACTGCATTACTTGCATTTTGAGGGCGTGAGTCATGGTCAACCTGCAGTGCGTGAGTACTTTTTGGGTCTGTGTTGTAGACCCGTGGGTCGGGGATTTCATGCTCTGAAGTGACCAATTGCAAGTCTCATGTTTTATTGTACCAGCGAGGGCAGATTTATACAACTCATTTGGTTTTGACTGCCCTCTGCTCGACTCGTAAATGTTTTAATTAAACCGCTCTTTTTTCTCGCTTTGCAGCGGAGTTGGGGCGACGATGAACAATAATTTTTAACCATATATAAGGCGGCTATTTCGGTTGTCAAATTATCAGTCAACTTTGTTCGCTTCAGCAGCACAACACAGACCAACAAACAAAAATCCTTAAACATGTTCAAATTGGTAAGTTAACTTAAACAGTGACTGTTATTATTACCACTTATCTTACTCCTTTATATGTTATCATCTTTCAGGTGGTGTTGTCTGCTCTCCTCGCCGTAGCTGTCGCTCGTCCCGGTCATCTTTATGAGTCTCCTTTGGTGTATGCCGCTCCAGCTGCCACAACCATTGTCCAGGAGCCAGTCCTGGCCAAAGTGGGTGCCGTGGTGAACAGTGTTCCCACTTCGGTGTCCCACCAAAGCCAGTCAGTGGTCCATAGCTCAGCCCATGTTGTCGAGGACATCGTTGCCCCTGTGGTGAAGTCCACTCCAGTGGTCAGCTATGCTGCTGCTGCTCCAGTGGTCCACACCAGCTATGCCGCTGCTGCTCCTGTTGTCCAAACCTATGCCGCTGCTGCCCCTGTGGTGCACACCTCCTACGCTGCAGCATCTCCTATTGTCTACAATTCCAGCTGGTAATCAGGAGTTCTGGACTTTTGGGGGCTCATGCGAGCGATCTGGATGGTTAGAAAATAGCGATTCTTTTTGTATATAAACGAGTTTAATTGCGAGTAAAATGTGATTGTTAAAGAAAATTATATTTGTTTTTTATTGCTTTTACTAAAGCTGGGCTGAGGCTAACTTAAGGAAACGATATAACAAGGAAAACTATAAATTTGGAAATTATTCGGGTTTTTCTAAAGAAGACACTTCTGAGAATCCTGAATAAAATGTTATGACTAGAAACTTCAAAGTAAAGTTCTATAAAGAGCTTAATCTTAAGTCGTTGTACCTTATAAAAAATACTGCTTTCTGGAAAACCCATAACTCAAAACTCAAAATAAAAAGAATATAAAACAAACTGGTTTTAAACATTTAGGTGTTAAATAATAAAATTAGTAACACTACGTAAAAATGAAACATTTTGGGTAACTAATGTGTTATTATACCCGTTACTCGTAGAGTAAAAGGGTATACTAGATTCGTTAAAAGTATGTAACAGATAGAAGGAAGCGTTTCCGACCCTATAAAGTATATATATTCTTGATCAGGATCAATAGCGAAGTTGATTGAGCCATGTCCGTCCGTTTGTCCGTCCGTCCATCCGTCCGTATGAACGCTGAGATCTCAGGAACTATAACAGATACAAAGTTGAGATTAACCATGAAGGTTCTCGAGGTCCCGGGACAGCGTAAGTTTATTTCAGCATCCTGCCACGCCTACTCTAACGCCCACAAATTACGAAAAACTAAAATCGATGTACAAACTTTGGGTGCCAGCGCATCTTTTAGTGGTACTATTTTCCGGCCACACCCACCCAAACGACCACCAAGCTCAAAAGACGGTTTTCGCATTTTCAAGAAAACGTGATATCTCGGTAACTCTAAATGATAGAAAGTTCGGATTACGAATGTAGGTTTTTATGATGCCCCAAATGCGAATTGCTTTTTTTTCGCCTAAAAGAGCTAGAAAGTTAGGCTTAGGAATATGTATTTAACAGATGCCACTGCAACTTTCCACGAGTTTTCATCTGGCCACGCCCACTGTAACGCCCACGAACCGCGGAAAACTGTGGCGTCTTAAAAAATATTAATATTGATCTTGTATAACTTATTTCTGTTAATATCTATCGATTTACCAAAGATTTTGTTTAAGGTTATAAGGCGTCACATGGGCAGTGACGACTCTATAAGTTACTTAACATGCTTCCTCTGACAATAGGCGGCGCTTGGGTAATTTCCACTATCAAAATGAATATTTTAAAATTGTGTAAAGCAGTAACGGGTATCTTATAGTCGTGGCACTCGACTATAGCGTTTCCTCTTGTTTTTATAATAATAATATTAGTGAATAGTTTCCAAAGGTTTAGGTTTAATTGCAAATTTGAAAAATGTTAAATACTTGAACATTTTTAAAGTATCTCAGTTTCAGATATTTCTTATGCAGATGATAATCATATAAAAGTCAACCATATTAGCTTTAACAAAGCTTCATTCAACTTTAATAAAGTTTAAGTTCTTTAGACCTTAATTTAAGTTCTCGTCCAATGCTCTCGAATTTAGGCCAAATAGTAGACATGAAGCCGTAAATAGTAGCCTCGCACAAAAAGTATTTTCCATTTTCAGTAAACAGCGGATTATGTTGAGCATGAAACATGGATTTATTTACATCAGTCGAAATGTGTAAGAAGAAAAACAAAACAGCAGGGTAGAGAGTGTAAGCATGGGATCGGGATGGGGGTAAGCTGAAGTTGCTAGCCCACGCAATGCCTTCCAGGACCTCGGACGTCAGTCCCTAATTCCTTTAATTTACCAGGATGGAGCCCAGCCATGTCCAGCCCAAGCATTTCCGCCCCAAGGAGATGACAGGAGGGTCGTGTGGAGTGCCGGAGCCGCATAGGTCTTGATGATGGGAGCGGCATAGGTCTTCAGGACAGGAGCCACAATCGGCTGGATAATGTGGGCCGAACTGTGCACCTGGCTGATGCTCTGATGGGAAACGGCACTGGGAACGGTCTTGATGATGGCGCCCACCTTGGCCAAGGCTGGCTCATGGATAATGGCAGGGCCAGCATAGCTGTGGAGCAACGGAGCAGACTCCAGGTAACCCGGACGGGCAGCCACAATGGCGAGAAGAGCGAAGAACACCACCTTTAAGGGGAAAACAGTGATATTAAATCTGGAAAATATAACTTTTCCAACCAAAGATAGACTCACCAACTTGTACATTTTGCTAATCCTTGCGATCCTGGTGCGCTAGCTATTGGCTGAACTACTGAACTGTGGGTCTGTGTTGACGCCTCGCCGAATTGTGTTGCCAGCTCCAAATTTGCAGCAGCTTTTATACTGCCAAAAACCGAGCATGGCCCATGTGCAACCGAATCTTAAATGCAGAAAATACAATAATAATAATTTTGTTGCTTTTTTCCTCCTTCAAGCATCGTTAAGAAAAGCTGAAAAATAACGCCAACGGCAGTGGCAGCGGCACACGAAAAGGGGAGAACTGCCAAAGTTTGCATGTGCAGCAGCAGCAGCAGCAGCTGATTCGCTTTGTCTTCGGCCAGCGTTTTGGCCAAATGGCCCCTCTTGACAACCCCTCCCAACTGACTGGCCAACTGACCGAGTGCTGGCCGGTGGCCACTGCCCACCTAAGACATCGTACCCCATTAGGTTGCAAAAAAAAGACAAAAACAAAAACAAAACGAAACCAGTCAAAATGAAATGTCTGTCTGACTTAGTTGAGCTCGCAAGACGTTGGGCTTTTGGCCCACTCGGGCAGTTGGCCAGCAGCCACCACTTGCATCACTTCAGGCCAATCTCAAGCGTCGCTAAAAATGTGGTTCACACTTGTCATTTTCCTCCTCGAAGTTGACCGTGAAAATTTCCACCGTGCCTGCAACACGCACAGCAGCCACATCAGGCTCAAAAACCCGCCCAAACTAGCCCAAGTTCAATGTAAACGCACTTGCGTGTATCTTTCATGGCCAAAACACATAACTGGCTCTAATGTGCGGGGCAAGGGGCTTGGCGTCTCCGGTCGTTGCGTCTGCGGGAGAAGGCCAATGGAGGCGGCAGTGGTAATGGGTATCGTCATCAGGTTGGCAAAGGAATGTGCGCAAACTCGCTGGCCAATTTGTGTGCCCATCACGTCGGTTCACGGACGCGAAATAAAATGGAAATGAATTTCTTCATATTTTTAGCAAGCCATACAGTTTTTTTTGTTTACTTCTTTTCGCTTTCTGTTTAGAGATGAGTTTGCTGAAAAATTTGATAGGAACTCAAAAAGATTTTAGGGAACTGGTTCAGAAGATATAGAATTTAAATTGGTGAACAAGAAATGGAAGAATGTGTAGTTTAATACTAAAGTTAGTGTGAAAAATGGGTAAATAAATAAGAAATTTATGCTCTTATTTTTTTGTAGATTCAATTTAATGGGTTTTACTCATGTTCCATTTTAATTTTTAGTCCCCGAACTTAGACTGAATGTGTAAGATTATACAGCAATAAAGACTTTTAGAAATCAACTCAGAACCGTAATGTTTCCAGATTCAGATATTTTTTAGGCTCTGTTAAAAGCTGAATACTATTCAGGTTTGCACTTTAAAAGTAAATTAAAAATACTTAACCTATCAAATAAAATCCATCTTCAAATTTCTATATCTTTATCTCATATATCACTGGGCAAGTCCAGCACTCCCTTCCTTTCTCCGCCTCTTTTTTTCGTTTTGTATTTTTCAGGTTATGCTAATCTCGGCCTGCAATTGTCTGGCATAACAATGGCCAGCTAGACGGGCCAGCGATAAAGCACCAGAAGGCACCGAGCCAGCCATATCCACAGCCACATCCCACATAGAATCGCACTCGGGACTGGTCTGGAGTTCCGCTTTTGTGTAATAAGCAAACATCGATTGCGATTGCGCAGGCGCACAGATCACACATACACAGAGGTGGACAGAGGTGGAGTAAAAGGGGTTTAATAAGGATTTGAATTATAATCGAATATCAAGTTTAAGCTTACACTTTTATTTCCAGTAAATGTTTTTATAAATCCTTGTGTCTTTTTTAAATTTGTTTTTTAGTTTTATATACTAAAATGTAATATTATTATAATATCAAAAAAACTAAATGTAGGCTAAAGTACCGTTTATTATGTAAGCAATCTACTAGGAAAGCAAGCAGGTATTAGGGTCCCCTTTTATATTTTCTGCCTACGCCCCTGCCCCTAAGAAACAAACACAACTGTACTTTCAATAGTGTTCAACTCGAGTTGTATTTGCCGCCGTTATGGTGATTTGTCAGCAATTTTTAGCATGATTAATGAATGTTTCGATCTGGCGACATAACCCCCCTCTATCTCCTCCTCCCTGGCTTTGTTAGCCAAAATTCTTGACTGACTTTTAATAGATTTGAGACTATTTCTGGTGAATTCCTAGGCAATATCCGGGCTGTTTTTCTTAACCGAACAACATGTTGTGCCCCAGCATCTGTGGTACATATCTCTCATGGGATCTCGAGTTGTACCGCTCTGGGGGTAATGTACGCCTTATGGCCGGCAGGCAAGTGACAGTTCTGCTGGTGTTTTGGTTTCTTTTTCTGTTTCTGACAGTGCATTGCATAAGACTGGCTACAAGAGCACTAACCACATTAAGAAATTGCCAGGCAATTATCATGCAGGGAACCAGTTCCCCAGGCAAACTCTATTTCGATCGCCTGTTATCGCCGCCGTTTAGCACCAAACTCAATTTCGCTTTTAATTAGAGACATTCGAGTTGATCTCAGACTAAGCGTAATGAACAACAATTAAGCAGTGCTTAAAGATCAATTACCCAGAGGTAAAGCCACACTTGTTGACAGTATTTTAGACGTCATTACTTCTCCGTCTTGTTCTTTCCTTAATTACCTTTATCTTTTCAGTGTTTCCCAGTCATTCAATATTAGCTTCTGATCTGCCATTGTGCTGCTATTGTGATTTTTATACAGGTAATTGGCTGGAAGGTCGGCGCAGATCAGACGGAAGAATATGTGATGTAAGTAGTGTTAGGAATTCATAAATGAGGAAGTATTTGTTGGAAGTCAATTGAAAAATAGGATTTACTGAAGTGTCAGTACAGTTGGAAAATCACGAAAAGGAAAAGTGAATTAAGATATTAATGTTATATGATTTAAATTGTATTTATAAAAAAATACTTTATGACATTGGCATGAAATTCCGCCCAGATGTTATTGACAGTCCTGCCAACTTAAGAAAAAAGAACTTCCGCGAAATGTAAAGCCCGCGAAGTTTAATTTGAAAACTTTTTCTTTCTTTTTTATCAGTAGTTTATTATTATTATTAAAATATCCTTTGCTTAAAACAAACCTAAGATCATAATTAGACTATTTACATACAAATGCAATGATAATGATAGTGAATAAAGATTTTCAATAGTGAATAAAGATTTTCAAATTCCAAAATGAATTAATGAGATAGTTTCACTTGACAGACCAACAAACCTAGTTATAATTAAAATATCTTTAAGCAGATTTACAAGTTAATAAATGTTTGGAGAACAAAAAGCCTCCATGGCTTTTGTACAAAACTGGTCTGCCTACCTTTTTAGCCGCCTTCGAATGCAATTCAAAACTAAGCACATTAACTTGTCCATAAACTTTAAGTACAAAAGCATTCCGCGTTGAGCTCAAAACACCTAGCAAAAGTCTCAAAATTAGTTGACCATTATTTTACGTGAAATTGAATATTTTTGCGTTGTTGGGTTGGCCAAGCCCGATCTGTCGGCTCAACGGTGTAGTTGCCAAACACTCCCGGCTCGCAAATGATCCGACCTGTCCTGTTGGCACAGTTCACTCAGGTGTCAGACCGCTAGACACTCAGAAACTTAGATAGAGTCGGAAACTCTGGCCAGAAGGAGCATTACGCAAATGGCAACCGGTGAGAAATGTGCTGCAGCTGCGGCAAGTAGAGCGGCATATAAAATTCATTTTCATTTGCT
Organism: Drosophila eugracilis; assembly: GCF_018153835.1. Classification (NCBI taxonomy): domain Eukaryota; kingdom Metazoa; phylum Arthropoda; class Insecta; order Diptera; family Drosophilidae; genus Drosophila; species Drosophila eugracilis. Next base: position 5,267,540 of record NW_024573038.1, on the reverse strand, counting down.
TGCTTCCCCTCCTCTCTCCCTGAGTAATTACGTTCAACTTACTCGCAGCTCGAGGTGCCTGCTGCCACTGCCACTCTGGCGGATACTCGACGAGCGCCCAACAGGTGGCCAAGCAAACCAATTGGCCATCGGCCATTGGCCACTCGCTAAGGTCAGATGTGTCCATCAATCGGCATTCTCGGCACAGAAATGGAAGTGCTGCGTCAGCGGATGCCTGACTTGGTTCACAATTTAATTGCAATAACATTGAAAATAACTCGAGATTCCAAGCTAGAGATAATATGGTCTGCGCCGGGGCTCCCACTAACCCACTGAACTGAATCGAACATTTTGGGTGGAGTGCAGCACTCTACGGTTGCAACATGCCCAGTCACTAGTTGCAACCCGTTTATGCCTCAGATGCAATGCTTCCTGGTCGCGATAAGCCAAGCAATTGAATACATTTTGTGCTCTAACTTTTTTTTGGGAGTGCTGACCAGGGACCCCAGCGAAATGTTGTGTAAATATTTACCCCACTAAATGCAAATCATGATTAATTTACGAGACTCCCCCGATTTCCCCTCCTAAGGCTGACATTTCAGCACTTCGCCGTCCGTGTTGCCTGTCAAAATACCAAACGACATTCTAATGAGCTCGTGCTCTCGGCTCGAGTGTTCTAGTTTGCCATGGATCTGAATCTGCTGCTGTTCATGAACTTTTCCAACTGTTGCGATGACAGGGCCCAAATGGAAGCCTTAAATATCACAATCGATGCCAGACAGAATCGAAGCTCAGCAACTGCACTCAAAATAATAGCAGTAAAGATGAGCTTCGAGTTCGATTTTCTTGGATTTTGTAACTTAAATATATAAAAAGTAAGCCACAGTCGTGATTTCATTAATTTTTGAGTATTTTTGTATTAAGATTTTTTGTAGTTGTCGTAAATAACAGAATAAATTTAAACAAAATATATTTATAGTTCTACATTAGTTTTCAGCATTGTAAAGGTTTGTACCATAATTCGAACTCTATTTTTCTAAAAATGTTTAGCCAATAACTTCTACAATAAATAACAATGTAAACAACCATTTATACATTTAATTTTCTGGAGATTTTACCAACAAAAATTATAATTTTTTCGTTATAAAATACATTTAATTTTTATTGGTAAAATCTCCAGAAAATTAAATGTATTTTATAACGAAAACTAACCCATATCTAAGATAAACTTTCAATTTCATCTATTTCAAACCCCCAGACTTTAAAATATTATCAAAAATTCTTTACAAATTTTTATAGTTTAGTTTTCGATTGCAGCCTTATGCTATACGACAGCAATCTATAGATCTTGATTCTCTCACACTCAAAAAAACAAGCTAGTTTTTATGTTGGCACATTCTCAGAGCTAAAGATAACATAGACATAGCCAGAGTCAACTAATTTCCACGACAGAAAAAAATCTGCAACAATTAAATTGGCAAGTGTGAATTTCCGTTGACCAAGAAACAAAAACAGAGGAGGCCAAAAAACAAACAAGAAAAAAATGCAGAAATGCGATGCTGTAAAACCAACAGCAATTTGCGGGCCAAAACTGCGAGTAGTCAAGGTCGCAGCGGGCAAATGTAACACTGGCATAAATTATGCTACTAACTATATATATATATATATATATATATACCAGTACAAATACAGAGACAATTTGCAACTGCTATTGGTCTAACGGTACGAGGGTATTGCAAGCGCAAATTGCAACGAAGTTGCAGCAGCAGCATTATTGCCGGCAGAAGCTGCAACATTACAATTACCACTGCCAATTGCAGCAGACAAGCATCGAGAAAAGAACGGCGACAATCGCTGGGATATTCTAGTATAAAACTTGCTTTAAGAATTATCAAAAAAAAAACACATAGACAACCTTAAGATAAGCTTTCTGAATGAACACATAAGCAGTTGCTCTTCAATAAGTTTAGGTACATCAGCAATGGGAAAATGTTGGGAAAGAGGTTAAAATAAGTTAACAAAAATGAATCCATAAGCAGCTACTCTTTTTTGGATTTCAGTTGGGAGTAGTTAAGACTAGATTAAGTATATTCGATATACTAGATTTAGTATATAAATACCTATATAACTCGATAAATATAGGATACCTAAAGCCATTCTACGAACACATGTATATTTTTATCGTTTATCGTTAATCATTATCATAAGCTTGTACGGTATTCATTTCAACAGCACTTTAGCATACTTAAGTATGATAATAGGGTCAGGAACTTTAGGTTCTAATTGGTTCTAGTATCTAATAAATGGGGTGTTTATTTTTCAGATCCCATTGAAGCTGAAGTAAGAGCATCCCCATAGCCACATAACCTGCCACGTCTGGCACCTCATTGAACCCAACCGTGGCAGAGTTCAGCGCTTTGGGATTGGAAGGGGTCGATGGATGGAACGTCTCAGACACGAAGCGATGGCTACGGGTAAACAATGCGGCGCTTGACAAAACTGTGTGCGAAAAAGCCAGACATCGCAAAAACAACAATTGAAATGAAAAAGAAAACGAGCTGCAATTACAACGGCAACAACTTCAGGCTGCAGACTGCCGACTGCAAACTGCGGATGCAAACGCAAAGTTCCACAACATTGAAGCCTCTCAGCGGCAACGGCGGTGGCGGCAGCGGATATGGCAACGAGAGCATCTGCATCTGCATCGGAATCTGCAGCTGTTGTTGGTGGCCAAATGGCTAGGTGGCAAGTGAATAAAAGCCACCTCCACTCCATTGAGTGGCATCAGTTGCAAGCAGTCAGCTACCAAGATTAAGCCACCCACAACATGATGAAACTGGTAAGGATAACATGGATTAACTCTAGCCAAGAACCAGTCTAAGGATATTACCTCATCAACCCACAGATAGTATCGTTACTCTCCATCTGCGCCTTGGCGGCTGCTCGTCCTGGTTTCCTGCACGGTCACCATCATCACTATCCGGAGATTCCTTACTATCCACACCACCACCATGTCGAGCCACTGCACTACCATCTGCCCGCTGCCGTCTCCCACCAGAGCTCCACCGTAGTGCACAGCGTGCCGCACCACATCATCAAGCCGGTGCTGTTGCCCACAGTGGTGAAGACTGTAGTGCATCCTCCGATCATCAAGGCCTATCATCCTGCACCCATCATCAAGGCCTACCATCCCTTCGATCCTTTCCATCTGCACCACCATCATGACTTCCATGATTACCACCTGCACTAATCGACTATTGACAATGATGACTGATGATCGATAACGATAACTGATTACCAATTTTCGACGATAACGAGGATAATGCAACCTTTGTATGCTGTGTATGTTTGCGTGTGTCGATTGTTTAAATTAGAAGTCCAACAGGAAGTTTCGCTGTAAGCTGCTGAATATGCTATTCCATCTATCTTAAATACTGTACATAAAAGATACAATATCTAAAAGAGTGGTTATGTTTTGGGTTAAGGAAGTGGGCAGGATGAGTTAATATTAAAATTAACTTGAAGAAAGTTCTTTTTACGGTCAACGGTTTCAGAAAACCCCACAGAACTCCAAATTTATTTCAAATCCTAAGGATAATATATCTTTTGAGAAGATATATTATATTTTGAAGATGAACTGGAAAATCTTTTCAGTCAATATAATGAAAATCTGAGAGATATGGTATATACTATCATTCTTAACTTAATATCACGATGCATTACCAATTAAATTGAATCCTCTTTTTCTTTCATTATGAAATAAATAATGAAAGTACATCCGATCTGAGTCGCAAAACCGCACGAAAATCGCTTCCACATATCGAGGTGACATAATTAGCCTGCCATCGTAATTAACCAAAAAAAAAAGAGAAAAACCATTCGATACGTTTGAAGGGATGGCACATTTCCCATGGTGACAACACACGTTGCCACTACATGTGGCAACCAAATGCTTTTTCTGTGTTATGCAAATCAGTGCATAAGCAGATGATGAATGTCTATGCAAGCGGGACGCAGGGCGGAATGCCTATGGTATTGGCCAAGAGAGGTGATAAATAGTTTTAGTTGCCACTGCTGCAAGCGAATTTTCCATTGTGAACAGGGTCTGAAAACACAGCCAGAAGGGATCCAGATCTATTTCAAGTTCAAGTCTATTTGGCTTTTGCAATTGCCTCGTCGTTTTGCATAAGCCAATGCAAATTGCCCGAGTATGATACCCACACTTAACACTCACCCAACGATATACATTCGCATTCAGAATTATCTTAATCGGCAAACATTGCCATAAAGCCAGTCAAATGGGATATTCAAACATTTAATGTGACATAAACATCAATTAGATATTGCCCATTTGCAATAACTTTAAGCACTGGGTTCGGTCAAAAGCAGTGGTGTTCCGCAGGGGGGGTTTATTAACTGGGGTTCCCTCTAGTACGCCTCTGTTTACACACAGTACTTCCTTGTTTGGCGGTGCATTAAAAACAAATCAAAATCAATATCAATCACCAACTAACCCTGAAAACTTTTCGCTTTTTGTTTTGGCCTGTCTTTTCATCGCCGAAATTAGCCGCAAATCGGTTATGGTTTAAGCCAACATTTCGTAGTTGGTTCGCTGACCGGCAAACGAGGCAAATAAAATAAAATAACAAATAAATAGATTTGGCAAGGTAACTGCGGTTTTTGTATTATTTTAGAGACACGTGATTCGGTAGCTCATTAAAGGTAAACAAACGAGCAAAAAGCTAAAGGGGAAAGATGTGAGTTCGTAGATAAAGAGGTGAGGTATAATTTTGGTTCGGAATAACATTGGAGATTTTTTTACTTATTTTGTTTTATAAATATAAATAAATCAGTAAGGATAACATAATTTATATTATGTAATGTAGTAAAGTCCTTAAATAAAAGCTCCTTTGAAATGGCAAAACCTTTCTTGATCTCAGCTCTATGACGCCATTGTAATAACTCACTGCCCCCGACAGCGATCATAAAATGTGTCTGATGTGCCAGTGTCGCAGTATTGCACAAGACAAAATCGCTTTTCAGACACTAACTGTCGATTGGCCGAGCCCCGGGGCAAGTTGGCTGACCAACTAAGCTACCAACTGCCCGATGGCGTTATTGGCAAGTCACATTAATCAACGTTTCGCCAAGTTGGGGACTTAATTTATGCAAGCCAAAAGTGCAAAGAGCAAGCAGCTCTTTTCTAACCACCCTTTCGCCCCCCTCAAACTAAGCCGCTTGAGTTAATTCTTTTCTTGGGCTCACATTACATACAAATTTTTCTCCTGACATGATTCTATTTATTTGTTTGCTTAATTGAGCGACGCATGCAACAGTGTCAAGTATACGCCGCATAGTCCCAGTAACAAGTGAGATTTGCAGGAAGGGGACTGAGCTCACTTAGAACATGTCTCGCATTGCATAAATCATAAGGCGGCGGCGAAATCGATTCGAATCAGATCGCTTTGAAGTGGCCAGTCAACTGAGGTAGAACGAGTGCACTGAGAGAAAAGATTTCAAGGTATGTAAGTATTATGATCCAGAAGTATGTTAAAAAATTCATGGCAGTATGTTGGTATTAAAGAAATGTTTAAGAAAACCTACTTAAAATATAAAATGGAATAACACATGCATAGAAAATCTTTACATTTTGGAGGGAAACAATAATAATGTATTTTATTTTTTTTTATTTATTTTTTTTATTTATTTTTAATATAATTAAATTTCTTATGAGAAACATCACTTATTTAATGTGTATCTGTGTAAGACGAGAACCTGCCCCCGGAAGGGTTTGCATTTGGCTCGAAGCAGTTTGGTTCTATGTGGCTTAGCTTGGCTTGAACGATGTGGAAAATGTGTTTGTTGCCGGGCCAAATGGGTGCAGAGTGCAGAGGCGTGTTGGCGACCCATTTAGAGAGCACCGACTGCAGCTCTGATTAATCTGTATAAATAGGCCAGTCAAGAGTGCAATTCTATGTCAAATCGTTTCAAACCATCGACAAAACAAAATGTTCAAGCTGGTGAGTTGATCGATCTATAGAAGGATTATTAGAAAAAAGGATTTAAAAACAAACTTAATTCTAATAAATGTAATCCTTTCTTTTGCAGTGCGTCTTCGTTGCTCTCCTTAGCCTGGCTGCTGCTGCCCCAGCTCCTGCTCCTGCTCCTGGACTGATTGCCCCTGGCATCGTGGCACCTGGAATCTGGGGTCCCACTGTTGTCGGAGCTCCCCTTGTTGCTCCCCATGTTGTGAGCGTTGTGCCCGGTGCCATTTCCCATGCTGCTATCACCCAGGTCCATCCTTCTCCTCTGCTGGTCAAGAGCATCCATGGTCTGGGACCCGTTGTAATCGGTTAATCTAGTAACCCACCGGAGATCGAACCACCCATATATCTCACCCACACGCCAACCATTCAGCTCCTGTTCAACTTCAGCAAATTCCTGCGGATTACTTAAATCACGAATCCTGTGCCCTGTTTATAAAGCAAGCAAATCCAGCAATGCGAATAAAAAAAATCACAAAAAAATGTTTAGACACTAAAATACATTCCAAGCAATAAATTACCTACCATACTTGTTATAGCGAGCGAAAATGAATTTTAATTTTTATTTATTCAACTTTATTTTTTGTCGCTGCCTAAAAGTATGCCTTAAAAAAGCAAAAACAAGGTGAGTCAGTATAAGACTTTTATAAGAAGAGGGAGTAAAAAAGCAAATGATTTGATTAAAGCCATATGCTTGGTAAGGTTATTATTACAAACATACTCGTATGTTTGAAACAGTATAAGTTAAATTTCTAATATTAATAATATGAATCAAATTAAACGGCTTTTTCTTAAACTGACCAACATTTGAGTAGTTTTTGTCAGGTCTGGCATCATTGCAATCCATTTTTTTAAATAAAAATACTAGCAATTAACTTGTTATGACAAAACGAAAAACATTTATTTAAACAAAAAATCGTAAAATTTGTATCACATTTAAATCCTTAATGGTGGAGGGTGTAGGCCAGGGGAGCGGAGTGCACCACCGACTTGACGAGGGGAGCAGAGTGGACCAGAGGCACGGAGTGGACCACAGGAGCAGAGTGGACGACAGGCACGGAGTGGACAACTGGGGCGGCATGCACAACGGGCACAGAGTGGACCACTGGAGCAGCATGGACAGCCACGGCGGGTTGGGTGTAGGTGGTGGTCTTCACAATGGGAGCAATCACGGGCTGCACCACAGCCTTGCTGTGCACCTGGGTGATGCTCTGGTGGGAAACTGCAGAGGGAGCAGAGTGCACCACTGATCCAACCTTGGCCAGGACGGGCTCATGCACCACATGGTGGGTCTCGATCAGACCAGCGCTGGCGGTGGCGACCAGGAGAGCGATGACAGCAACCTGGAAGAGGAACACATTAGTTCGCAGACCATTTTATTTTCCAAAATCCTTTAGACTTACGAATTTGAACATCTTGATTGGGTTTTTGGTTGGTTGGTTGTTTTTGGGATAAGCTCAGAGAGATGACTGATGCTGTTGGAACCTGCAGATGAGGCTTATATAGCAAATAACCAACGCAGGCTAAGGGCTCAAACAGCCAGAGACTTCGGCATCCGAAGTTGTCCACCTTGAGGGGCTTTTGATAAGACACCCGAGATACTTCAAACTTCGTGCTCCAACGATCTGAGCTTTTGGCAGTCGGCAGCTGCCGCTGCAGCATCGAGAAATCATAATGAGCTGACTTCGACTCGATTTCGGCTCTCGAATCTGAACAAAGTCGGGTCATGCAGGGGCGTAGTGAAGGTCAGCGGTTGGGCTTGAAGCATTGGCTGCGCTTTCGAGGTTCTATATAAGCTAGGTTTGCTGTTCCCAAACATCATCAGTTATTCAACGAATCTTCTCAAGCCAACAAGCAGCATTCGCTAAAAGCAAACAATTACCAAAATGTTCAAATTCGTGAGTAAAATAAGAAATATTATACTCTAGAATTGAAATAACTAAAGCCTTTTCAATATAGATCGCCGTCGTCGCTCTCCTGGTTGCCACTGCCAACGCTGGTCTGATCGAGACCCACCATGTGGTGCATGAGCCTGTCCTGGCCAAGGTTGGATCAGTGGTGCACTCTGCTCCCTCTGCAGTTTCCCACCAGAGCATCACCCAGGTGCACAGCAAGGCTGTGGTGCAGCCCGTGATTGCTCCCATTGTGAAGACCACCACCTACACCCAACCCGCCGTGGCTGTCCATGCTGCTCCAGTTGTCCACTCCGTGCCTGTCGTCCACTCTGCTCCTGTGGTCCACTCCGTGCCTCTGGTCCACTCTGCTCCCCTCGTCAAGTCGGTGGTGCACTCCGCTCCCCTGGCCTACACCCTGCATCACTAAAATCCCAAAATTTGTTTTTTTGTTAACCAATTATATGAAAACTAAATAAAATTCTCAAAAGTATTATTGATCCTTAAACAACCATGACTATTTATTAAAGTTCTAAATATATAAAGGAAGAAAGGGAGGGGATATGAATTAAAATATGAGAAAAGGATTTGGAATGCTTCAACATACTAAAAAATTGTAAATTATAAAATCGAATTTGAGTGATGAATGTTTTATTGTTGACATTTTGTCATACTTTTAGGTTTATTAAATAATAGTTAAGTAACTTTATTAAACCTGTAAACTCAAATTAAACTTCAAACAATACAAATAATTCACATCTAAACATCAATTAATTCTTATATTGAAATTATTAAAACAAAGTTACATCAAAGCAAAATCTAATACGAACTTTAAATCACCAACAGAAAACTTCGAATTAAATTGCAAATCCAATATCTAAATATAGAAGACCCTTGCTGAACCAAAAATAGCTTCCACAACTTTTTTTATGATAAATAATTTACAACAATTTATTTAAGCAACAACAAAAGCAACAACAAAGCATAGCTAGTGGCCCAGCGTAAAAGGTTTGCCGTAATAACAAAGTTCAGGCCGAGGAGACATCGGATTGCCTGAGGTTAATGTGGGCAGATCCCATGTCAAACTCCGATTAGGAAAGGTGAGGCGGTGGTGGTGGTGGCCAGAACAATCGGAAACTTGGCACGCAGCAGGAAATGTCAGATTATGATGGATTTGGCAGGCCTGAACCAAAGCAAGGGCAACGATTACCAAGGTGTAGAGCAACTTCAAATAAAATTGATCAATTTTTTAAAATAATTAACAAAAAATCAAATAAAGTCTTTACTTACCATTCTATGCATGTTGAGGCAGCTGAAATTGGATCTAGTCTTAGTTTGAATTTGGCTCTGCGAAACTCCAGTAAGAACTCATGACCCACTGAGGCCTACACAACGTTTATATAGCCAAATTGTCAATAGATTTGCCAAAATGACAAATGACACGCCGAATTTAATGAAGGTCTTACAACGGGTCTACTTACCAAAACGATTGAATAGACCAGTAAAGAGCTGTTGACAGTTGTGATCAGATCACTGATCCCTAAAATATAACAATGAAGTATATGGCAAAATCTGCTAAAATAATGAGGAAATAGAAGTCAGCAATTAAAGTAAACATGTAGAAAAATATTGTATTTAAAGGAATATTTTAATATCTGGAAGAAAATCAAGCAACTAATGAAAAAGCTAAAATAAAACATATGAAATAAAATGAACTTTCGTATCCACATTAATAAAGTAGTGCATTGACTTTCAGAGAGATAAATTCATTCAAATTTTTATATATAAAATGTAACATTTTGAAATTCGCAATAATAAAAAACACATCCTTCCACTAAAACACACATTTATAAGCTTAGTAAGCCAAAAGGGTTGGGATGTAGCAAATTAATAACTTGAATTAACATATGTTAAACGATAGCTTGTTTCCCAACCCATAAGTTATAGCTTCCACAAGCCAATAAAAAGTAAAAACAAATAAAAAAGAGCAACAACTTGTTTATTTTTTATCCTGCCGATTGACTGATTGAATTGTACGAAAAACAGACCATAAAAAAAATAATCGACAAGCATCACTCCATAAAATTACAGACATCGCAAATTAGGATTTACGAGAGCGAGACTGAAACTCAATCGAGATGTGTGCATAATTTTCTGGGTATTCATTTTCCACATTACCAACTCGAGATGATTATCTTAAGTACGTGTAACTGTCGCTCGATCCAAAGCCGAGCCCCGAAAAAACAATGACACAGACCCAGGCCGAGACAACAACATATCCAGCTTGAAATTGTGGGTTAAGTGCGCGTGGGGCTTGTCCGGCGCATAACCTTGACATAGGGACAGGGACTGAGGGACCGAGTCTGGCACCGAATCGGGGGTCTTTATCTGTCACTCGACCAGGCACTTAACAGCTGCTGCTGCAGTTGGTAGCCGTTGGTTTGTTGGTCTTTATGGCCTGGCCATGAATCACTTGAGAAGCCGCAGCCATCAACTGGACGTTGTCGATGTTGCAATCCGATTCCGACTCCAGCTTCAATTTGAATGCAGCGGTACGCTTATTATTTATTGCGCTTTTGTTTTTGACCCGTTTAATGAAGGGCAAAGACAGGGGGTTTTTAAGGGTTCTGATCTGGGTCAAGTTCGGGGTTCAGGTGGATTAAAGGGTTCCTTACTGTATGCTATGTTTGATATATAAAAGTGGTTCTTTCATCAAATTCATATAACGAAATAAGCTCTTCCTTGACTTACTTTCTAATTAGTTCTTCAATAAACTTAGTTTTTCTTTCTGCTTGACTTATTCTTTGATTCCTAATATAGTTCATAACAATGAGTTGGCATTTGCTTCTTCGTCTATTTATAAACACTGAAAAAAGTATTAGTGATATTATTAGACCAGCTTTTAAGCTTTATATGGCTAAGCAGCTTGTTTGCTTTTTCATGCTTAGAATTCCTTACTCAATTTCCCTAAATAAATCAAGTTAGCTCCTATGCCTATGTCCAGCTAACAAACCAAAATATTGCATAATTTAGATACATCCTGTGTCTCTGTTTCCTGGAAATACGAGTACAATTGATTTTAAAAGGTTATCTATTCTTAGCTCCTGTGCTCACTTCAATGCCAAGTCAAGGTTTTTAAGCGTTCTCTGAGTTCCTCTGACAAAGCCGCAAGTACACACCTCACTGCACAGACATAACCTTTGATTATCTCCACATCTCCTGTCACTGTAACTGATGTTATATGAACAGCCCTTATCAAATTCTCATCGATTGTATTTACACTTTTGCACATTGGCACATTCATTCATTAGCGTTATGTGGTTAAAGGTCACATAACGAGCGCTAGGAGATGCATCCCCACGAACATACACACATCCATTAGATAGACTCCCTCAAAGGGATGTATACCCAAGACGAGAATGCAACTCAATTACGCCCAGATCAAGAGATTGTGGAGAAGAAGAAGGAGAAGGATGACTATGTAGTATACCCGGGTGAAGTGCAAGGATAACCCACGCACTCTATGAGCTCCATCGTCAAGCAGCCTCATTTGCGTAAGCGACCGCATCTAAGGCCAATTACTTGGCCCATTGTCGATTGATTGGCCTGGCTTGTTGTCCCTACTCGACTTCCTCACAATCACCCACACACAGAAAACGGAGCTGCTGGAACCTAGGTCAGTTAACGAACTGCGTCTTTGATAAGCGCTTAGAAGCCAGAAAGCCAACTGAAAACCAGAAAAGTGTTTGATTTGAAACCCAAACCGGTTAGCGGCTCAAGTTCAGCCAAGTACTTAGCGACAAACAATTGAGGTTTGGACCACTATAAAAGCCCGGTGTTTGGCCTGTCATCATCAGCAGTTGCAATCGATTCAGCAATCCAAGCAAACCCCCAAAAACCAAACCTCCAAAAATGTTCAAATTCGTAAGTTGTCAAGGAGATGGATGTTGAGACGTGTCCTTTAACCAATTATCCCGTCAATAGGTCGCCTTCCTCGCATGCCTGGCTGTGGCCGCCGCTGCTCCTGGTCTGATTGCCGAGACCCACTCGATTGTCCAGCCAGCTATTCTGGCCAAGACCGCCTACGTGGACACCAGCGCCTCCTCGGCCATCACCCACCAGAGCAACGTGAACTTGGTGCGCAAAGTTCCAGTGGTCTACTCCGCCCCCGTGGTTCATGCCGCCCCTGTGGTCCATGCTGCCCCAGTCGTTCATGCTGCTCCCGTGGTTCATGCCGCTCCTCTGGTCAAGACTGTGATCCCAGCTGCTCCTCTGGTCAAGACTGTCATCCCTGCCGCTCCCCTCATCAAGACTGTGGTGCCTGCTGCTCCCCTGGTCCACACTGTGATCCCAGCTGCTCCTCTGGTCAAGACCGTGATCCCAGCTGCCCCTCTGGTCCACACCGTGCACAGCGCCCCAGTGGTCTACTCCGCCTACCACAAGTAAATCGATTGAAAGCGTGCTGATATGGTTATCAAATAATTGTTAAATGAAAAAGTCACAACGAATAAAAAAACATTGAAATGGAAAACTGTTTTTAAGAATTCTTTTATAGGATTTAATTTTTTATTAACATTGGTGATTAATATAAAAAAGGTTCAAAATTTTAAAGGAAAAACGAAAGGAGATGATTTTGCGAGTAAGCCTTAACTTAAGTTTAATAAAATAATATAATTTTAACTTTAATTTTTATTATAATTTAAAAGGTGATATGATAAAACGATAACAATATACAGTTTGCCTATTAAAAGCATAAATTATTAAAAGATAGGAACTTGAAATTATTTCAACTTAAAAAAACATGCATCTTTGTATTATTTCAGACTATAACTGCATATTTATATATTTATTTATTTATCTAAGGCTAACAATTAGTTAAAACTAAGAGCTAACATTTGGATAGGAGCAATAGCAGCTAGGGCCTTTTGATCGGCTAAAATTAGATTATGGCTTGTATAGGCTTAACCTATGTAGCACATGTACTGGCATATTTCTACATTTCCTCATATAACATTTTTTAACATTATAAGCATTTTAGAACCACATCCGAAAAAAGTATTAAGAGGGATAAGGGCAAGGGATTGTTAAACTATTGTAATAATCTTACATTTTACAGAAAAAGTACACACCAAACCTCATTTCATTTTTAAACAAATAAAATTTAAATCAAAATGGCTTTGCATAATTTATTTTTGAAGTTGCCTCTGGGGTGCTTGCGTTTTTTGTTATTTTTTCTTTTATTTTGAATTTTTGGCACTGAGCTACCGATTTATAAATGACTATGAATACTAATGAATAACACTCAAATAAAAGTCATTCAAATTGATTATTTGGATGTTAATTGGATTGGATCAAATCGATCAGCTCGGATTTTGCCGAAAACTGGATCGATTTCCCTCCCTTAAATAGTTAAATTTCACAATTTCTAATATCAACAAATCAATTTATTCAAAGAAGCAACCATAACAATTTGTTCAACGAAATAGTTTCTTAATGATGGTAGACATGGGCCAGAGGGGCAGGGGCCACGGCGACAGTCTTAACCACCGGCAGGGGAGCAACCACTGGGGTGATGATGGTCTTCTGGTGGTGCACCTGGGTGTGGCTCTGGTGGGAGACGGCATGGGGCAGAGCCTTCACGACGGGAACGGCAGCCACATGGTGCACAGCGGGAGCGACATAGGTCTGGTGCTGGACCACGGGAACAGTCTTGATGACGGGAACCACTGGAGCCACATGCTTGACAACGGGCACGATGGGGGCAACATGCTTGACAACGGGAGCCACGGAGTAAACGGGAGCCACAGTCTTGACCACGGGAACCACTGGAGCCACAGTCTTGATCACAGGAACAGCAGGCACCACATGCTTGACCACGGGAGTGAGCACAGCCTGGTTGTGGAACTGGGTGAAGCTCTGGTGGGAAGTAGCCACCGGAGCACTGTGGACGACAGCACCAACCTTAGCCACAACAGGGGCGACGGCCACATGGTGCTCCTCAACGAATCCCGGAGCAGCGGCGGCGATGGTGGCCAGGGCACAGATGGCAATCTGGGGTAGAAGAGCAATTTAGATTCTGATAGAGATCCTTGAGGGACTTCCTCGACTACTTACGAAGCGGAACATGGTTGGATTTGGGATTTTGGTTTGCTTGGTGCTTTGAAGTCGACGAGTGACTGTTGCTGATTCGATGCCAAGTCTACGGCTTTATATGCCCGAAAATTTTTGCCAGCCAGATTGTCCTTCAGCAAATTCATCTAACGAGCAATTGGCAAACTCGTTTGGCTTTACATTGAACTTGAACCTAAAGCTAAACTAAGCATCTGCGAACCCTCACTTGCAAATCAGCCGACAATCAATTGTCGTTAGGCTGAAAAAGGTTTATTTTAAAAAAGCTCAAACAACAACCCAAAGATTAATAACAAAAACTTATTGTTTGTTCAGGTTCAGAGCCCATGCGAAGGTCTTTCGATTCGTGTCAGCGAAAAAAAGATGAAATGCAATTTAATTCAAAGCACAGAGTAACAAATGAGCTGCTATAAAAGACCCTCTGCTAGGGGATCGCGTTTCCAGTCCGGATTCATCAGATCTCAGATGCGACAGCGACTATTTACACGGGAGTATCCTGGTAGAGGGGGGAAACCAAATCAGATTTTTCATATCACTTAGAATTTAGTAGAAAGTAGTCATTAGTTTAAGCCAGATGCTGCATCAGGTTCTCGTCATCTGACCCAAAAGTATAGGGTTGAATTTCCAGGTCGGGAATTCGAGTAGTGGACCACAGTCGACTGGTCCTGGAAGAAGAATTACCCATGAATCGGTTCTCCGTATCGTCTTCCTGGGTGCTCATCGAGGAGCTTATGTAGCGACTGGGAATTGTGACGAACTCAAACCCGACTCCCAATCTAGCCATCGCTGGGTGACTGAACTGAGAGCGCCATGCACGGTTGCAGCTCTCATGGAAATCCATTACGGACTCATCAATATCCTCCTCCAAGGATTGCAACTGGTGTAGCATCATTGCCGGACTGGGCACCCAAATGTCGTGACGACTGCTGTTTGACATGGTTATGGTTTCTATAGAGTAACTTTGTTTTATAAACAGACTTAGTTTTTATCGGCTAAATCGCTGCCAACTGGGTGAATAAAAATATTATTTTATATTTCGCTCACTTAAATTGTTTAAACAAAATCTGAATTTGTTAGCTTGAAAGAAAGCTAGAGCCTAAGTTAAAGGCTATTCTAGATCAATTTTACTGAAAAATTACTAAAAACTATCTGCTTTTTCTAAAACCAACCCCTTCCTTAAAGCTGAGAACTAGAGAACTTTGCTATTTTTGTACGATATACCTTTTTGAGGAAAAAGCTATGTATATAAGAAACTGTATGGTTAATACAAACATTCTAGATTCCATATCTTAAAGTTTCCGACATCTCAGCATTCATACGTTCGGGCAGACTGACATTTGGGTGGTAAAAGGCAAGTAGAGTTTAGCAAAGATTAAATAATGAATTGGGTAGGTCGATTTGATTGTTTGCTTAAAATATATTTTAAATTTCTTACTATTCTTACATAAATTATTTGGCTTGTGAATTGGTTATGTAAAAACTTCAAGCTGATTTGTATTACCCGCCGTACATATGCTCTTTTGTACCCCCTCAAATCGACCCACCCTAATAAAGTACGATCATCCCACTCACCAGATGCCGCATGGTAACGATCCAAGTCTAATGGGGCGATTATGAAGACACTGAGACCACTGAGAACTCCGCCGTCGAATTGAGAGGTGGGCGGATCGAATCGAACACTGGAGGTTCCCCTTTCAAGAAACAAACACAAAGCGGAGCGAGTGGCAAAGTCAAACTGAAGTGCTGTGTGAATTGCTGTGCCATGAAATCACGGTGGAGCAGTTGCTGTCCCGAACAGTGGCGTCCGTGGAGCATGCCAAGGGGGTGGCAACAACGATATACCCTCACTCACACAGCCCCTGGAAAAGTGCTCGATCTGCGATCGAAGCGTTGGAAACACGCGCGCAGTCGCGGTTATCTTGCAATTGTGGGAGTGTCTCAACTTGGACGCAGCTTTACGTAAAGAAATAAACCGAAAAAAAAATCAAATATAAATAAATAAATACCGAACGCCGCAAATATTGTAGTAATAGCGAACGCAACAACAAAAGCCTACAACATGCGACGGCGTCTGCGCAACTCGCTGAAGGTTGATCCACTCCACTTCGCACCTCCGCCACTCACCCACCGCACCACCAACTTTGGTGGTTACTAAGCTTGTTTGCTGTGACTGCTATAATACCCTATGGAGGGTATTTACTTTTAATTAGATGTTTTTGGACTAAAATATATATGCTTAGATTACTAGAAAACGTAAATATAATTCCTTATACTGTGTGGATCAGGTGTTATCTTTTATAAGATTCATTTTCACTCGGATTCATATAACCTATGTATATAAGGAGCTAAAACTTATGTCAGACATTTACCTTTTTCAAAAACTGTTATTTCTAAATATATTTGTAGCAATCGGTAACATTAATATGTGTAACAAACAGTCACACTAACTTATCTACAGTTGTAAGCACAATGTATTCCTCTCTCTTACTTTTGCTTAAAGACCATGCTAACGAGCACTATGTATGTCCTGTTCGCACGATCAGCAAATGTTACCAATACATCCACAAATTAGGATAAGATAGAATAATATAAAGGAGTAAAGAACACCACGGAAGAGACGCCTATATACATATTTTAAACTACTGAATAAATAGAGTATTTAAAGTTGCGATTCAGAAATAATTAATTTACCATTTGAGAGATTTCAATAGTTAAAGTTGCCGTCGTGGCTTCGCACAGTCGCCGCCGCCGTCTCCGGCAATACGGCAATGTTGAGTCAGTCAGTTTAGCCGGCCATATGATTTGGCGATTAGCCGGAGGCGCGTAATGGAAGCTCTAAGTGCACGCAGCTCATGAGAGGCTGTCGGATTGAAGTAGTTTTTGATTAATTAATTAGGTGCATACAACAAATGGCCCATAAATCTTTTCAGCGACAAGACAGGGCGACCTCTTGGTCAAGGAGTCCTCTTGGCCAAGTCCAGCTATAAATGGCAGAGGCACATGTCTAACGGTAATTAGTTGCCCACTCAAGTGACCATCATGCACATCACCGTAAGTAATCTTCAAAGTTTGGTCCAAGTTCCTCCTCTATTTCGAATCCCAACAGGTTGTTTGTCTCGTATTCATTTGGGGTCTAAGCTACAGTCACGCAGCCACAACAATCCTGCATGGCAACGGACAGGTGGCCAGTGCCGTTTCCCATCAGAGCTTCACCAGATTGTCCTCAGCGGAGCCACTAATCCTCCAGTCCCCAAAGCACTCTCATCAGTTGGCCGTCCCATCAGCAAGGATTGTCAGCCATCACAATGCCAGGGAGCAGCAGGTCCAAAGGTTTTTCCAGGCGAAGGAGGAGGAAGAGGCGATTTTGAATCCCATCTCTAGTCAGACACCAGCCCACCTTACTTACGCCGCCCATCCGGTGGTGCACCAAATGCTGCCAAGGATTAAGCCCGTGCGGAACATTAGCTTTGCCTCTCTGGTCCCAGGACCTCGTAGCCTATCCAGCAATGCCCAGCGCAACTTGTCACCCGTTTAGAGTGCCGAATTGAGGAATTTAACCTAAGTCATTTCGAATTTAATAACATAACATCCATAAACTTTGTTAAATCATCAAAAATATCGATTTGTTCAGTATTATACGGCCAATAATGAGAAAGTAAGACATTCTCACCAGTTAATAAGCACTAAATTCGAATTTAACGAATTTCTAGATCATTTAGAAGTCAAACTCGACTCACGTTTGAGATAAACTAGTACACATTTCAAACTTTTCAGTTTGGCCTTCAAGTATGTTAATAGATAACTTTAACTTTTTATTAGCCATTGGTTTTTGCCAACTAGATCATTAAAAATTATTTGCATTCTACACACCCACACAAATGTAGACACCTGAGATTCGCTTGTCAATATTTTCGTTTAAGCAAATTCTCTTCACAATTATTACTTTTTTAAGTGAAAGTGGTTTTTATTGAAAATAATAAAATTGATTCCTGAAGCCAAAATTCAGAGTCAACCTGAGGTATCCCAAAAAGCAAAGTTGTACGAGGGATGAATGCCCGGCTGATCCTAAGGCAGCTTCCGAACCATTTGATCTTTCGCATCCTGCACTATTCCCTGATCTCCCAGCAACTACGGGACGAACTAGGAGTCTCTGCAGGATCCTCAAGGTTAAAAAGGTCCGAAAACAAAGCCTTGGAGTGGCAGCCCTTCGTCCTGTGGCTGGCCAACCTTTTACTGAATTATTCCGGTGATATCCTGGGAAATATGCTATTGGGTAGTCTCCCACTGGAACCTCTCTGCAATACTGCAGATATCTTTCTAAGTTCATTAATCTGGTAAGGTTATTAATAATTTGTAATAATTTTAAATAAAGAAGCATTTTTACTCAAGTAGGTACTGCATATTTTACTGCCCCTTTGACTTGGGGCACGCCGTGGCCGACACAATGGCCTTCCGCATCCTAGCCACCGCCATGTCGACAATCAGTCAGGTTCAGCTTATAGATCGAGGAGTTCATTTGGCAGGACAGGTCTACGGAAATGCTCCAGTTCCGATGCTGATCGTTGGTACTGTTATGGGCAGTGGAGCAGAGGTACTTAAGCCGGTGGCGAGTCTTTTAATAAACAGATGTCAACGCAATCAGATGGCATACCTCAAGCTAAGCAAGTGAGAAAAGTTAAATAAATATTAAATAGAAATGAAATACCTCTCTTTCCTATAGCAACTCGAAACTGGCTCTATTCCTTTCCGTCATCTTCATGCTCGAAATCTACGAAAGTCCCCTCATTGTGGGTTTGACCCATCATCAACTTCTAGTCTACATGCTGGTAATGACCACTGCCTTTAAGTTCCTATCGCTAACCTATCGAACGGACCATTTTATTTGGAATTTCGAGCATCAGATACGATACACCTTTTTTGGTGGCCTCTCGAGGGACTTAAACGAGTTCTTCCAACGCCAGCAGGAGCCTAAATTGCGGCGAGCGTGGGCGTTTTCAGAATTCGATTGAAGCTCTCGTGTGGATTGCGCAATCGTACGCCCCCTCTCACTTTCCCTCCTGATTGAGAGGGCGAGTATGGGGTGCGGGCGGTTTAAGCGGCTTAAGTTACCGCCCGTCCAGCCAAGCGATTGAAGAACTGCAGCAGATGTCTCGCTTGATCGGGTTACGTATGCTAATCAGCTTAGAAGCACCCGCGAGTGGACATGGAGCAATGGAGCAGCCAGGGAGGAGGTGCTGGGTTACGGCCACGGGTTAGCAGATGCTCAAGAGTGCTCGTCAAGCTGTACCGTGAAATTTCTGTTTGAGAATAAATTCATATAATTAAACGAAAATTAAGAACATTAAAAAAATCGTGGCATTTATTTGTATATTTCCCTGAGAAGAAGCTTTTCTAAGTTGAACTCTAAAGATGCCAATTTTATCAATGGAAAGATATAGATACATTTGCCTTTTCAAATGTACCTTTGCT
Organism: Drosophila eugracilis; assembly: GCF_018153835.1. Classification (NCBI taxonomy): domain Eukaryota; kingdom Metazoa; phylum Arthropoda; class Insecta; order Diptera; family Drosophilidae; genus Drosophila; species Drosophila eugracilis. The sequence goes on along the minus strand of NW_024573038.1, from coordinate 5,248,027 downwards.
TAATCCTTCCAAAGTTCATAGATATTATTCTCATTTCCTGACCTAGTGACTTTTAAAAATGGCGAGCAAGCAGAAAGTATCTCGCCACGAGAAGAAAATGCCAAACGTGGTTAAGGCCAAGAAAAATCCTTCCGCCATAATTTCCGTCCTCTGCCCTGATATCGAGAAAGCGAAGAAAGAAACCAAGCCCACGACAGGAGAGGCCAAGGAATGTCCCCGAACTCAAGGTTATAAGCCCCCGGCCGATAAGCGGACGTACCTAGAACAAGCAGTGGTGCCCATTCTGATGGAAGGTATGCTGGGATTAGCTCGCGAAATGCCCCGCGATCCCCTTGGTTACTTGGAGAAGTTCTGGCTTCAGGACAAGCACAAGTGCGACATCGAATTGCCGCAGAATTTGCTTTGATTTATTATTATCAGTGCAACCCAATAAAATTTTAAATTATCAGCTGATTAAATGTTTCTGGTTTGGCGTTTAGCTAGTCAACGATGCATTTCTGTGGGCAGTGAGCCGAGGAGATTGAGTCTAGATTCTAGGGCTATAAAAGCAGATGTTCTAATCTTAAACTGCATCATTCATTCGTTAGCTTACGGATCTGAAGGAGACTTCTATAATCATGTCTAGATTGGTGAGAACTATTATCTGTTCTTAGAAAACAGAATACAATCCCAAAAGTTGGATCTTTTACCAACCTGTATTTTTCAGTTCCTGACCGTCGTGGCCATTGTGCTCGTCTTTGCTGGAGCTTCGCAGGCAGCCAGCCTGGAATGGCCCTCGAATTTGGTGGCTCTCAGCTCGGCCAAGTCCTCGCAACTGCTGCCCATCGCCAGCGAGGATTCCGTCGAGTTGGCTGAGACTAATTCGGGTTCGGTTATCTCATCCGGAGCTCAACCGGAGGAGCAATCCGAAGAGGAGGAGGAACAGCTGTCCCAGTCATCCAGTGGCAGTTCAGATCCCATCGATGCCCGTCTCGTTTCTTCCGGAATTCCCGTCTCCGTCCCACTTCCTCTTATTCTGGCTGCCCGTAATGGACTGCGAACCGTATTGACTATCCAGGAGCCTGCTGTGGCCAAGGTTGGTGAAGTGGTGCAGCATGTGCCCACTGCCATTTCACATCAGAGCCAAACGGTGGTGCACGACCACCGTCGATTGGTCACTCCCATTGTGGCTCCTGCTGTACGCACTACCCAAGTGGTGCGCCAGCAGCCACCACTCTTGTGGACCGTCGCCTCCGATCCTCGCGTGGTCCTGATCCGTAACTAAGTTTACCTGCCAAAGATCAACAAGATGAACTCGCCAAATCTATGATACTTCTACTCTTAATTCCCTTTCTGGACTTAATAACCCAAAAAACTCTGTCTCTTCTCTGTCTTCTTTCTTCTGCCATTTTCTGTAGAATTCTTCTGTAGTATGCTTTTAATAAAGATTTCGCAATTGCATTTAACTATCTATTTTTTTTGGGGTCAATAAATGTTTTAAAGAAGTCCCTAAAAGACAAAAGAAAAAGTGCAGTAATTTTAAGACTTCCCCTTAAGGACATCCTCTACTCTTAATCTCTTTACTGCACAGCCCATACAAATCCATATCTTAGCCCATCTTATGTAAAATTATTGTCCTGCATTTTGCGTATTATGAAAACGCAATGCATTTTCGCTTCTCTGGGCGTTGTTGGTGTGACAGGAAATCAATAAAGTTAACACAGAGACCGGCCCACGACCACAATAAATATGCCACATCCGCCCCCTTATGCCCAGGGAATAACTCTCCGATTGTGTGCAATCAAGATCTCTGGAGGATTAGGCAGACACAGGGTCTGGGTTAACGCCCAAGCTCTTCTCATGTTCAAGGGCTGGGGACCACTCATTTAGAATGGTTAGTCCATTCTCCAATCTTGCGTTCTTAGCTGGACTATAAAAGCGGAGGATTGGCTGGCCAACGAACAACAGTCAAGTGAAGTGAACTGAACCAAGAAGATGTCACAGAGATTGGTAAGTGTAAAAGAATATTTACTCATATCTCAACAACTACTAACTATAATATTTTATTTGTACTTTTAGAATGTATCTTTTGCTCTTATCCTTTGCCTCTTGGCACTTGGACAAGCTGATCTGCAAATATACCATCCTTTGATGACCCTGCACCACCAACCAACATTGGCCAAGGTGGGTCATCTGGTGGATCATGTACCAACAGCCGTATCCCACCAGAGCTCCACCATCGTGCATCGTAGTGTCCCAAGGATTACACCACTGCTGACCCCTGCATTGAGGACCACCTATCTGCACTATCCCACCTGGAGTTATCCCCTCTTCGATGGAGCCAACACCCTGTACAGAAAGTAGACTTCTGCTCTGCGCAAGCATCCTTAAAGTGGATTCAATTCAAATAATTGGACTATCAAACTTTTGGCTTAAACAATAAAAAAAAAAAACAAATTCAAAAACCCCTAAAAGAACTTTGTTTCGTATTGGATTAGGGAATGCTGTGTAGGCTAATCCCAACTGGATTGAGGGGAGACGGCTGCCAATTAAATTTTGCGCTACGCTGCACTTCTGATTGAGTGTTGGGTGGCAGAATATGACTCAACTGACGTCACCAGATGAGCAAACAAACGCACAGAATAAGCATTGCTTTGGTATCCTGTTCTCAAGGATGTTTTAGGGGGTTATTGAATCATAGGAAGCTGGCTGCGATGGTTTATATTTAAATGGGAATGTTTGATTTCTTTATTAATATTTTTTAAATATTTTATATATTATATTATATTGGTATGTAGTTTAACATATTTCTGTTGAATTTTAAACGTTGAATATGTTTTTGAATATTTCATTAAATTTTGATTAAAAACGTTAACAGACACTTTAGATCAAAAGGAAAATATGCATCACAAGGACTAATTCTTTATTGAAAATTAGTTTCTAGCCATATTAAATCATAGTTAATAAATATTACAATATTACTTCACTTTCTAAATTAAACAATTCACCAGAGTTAAAGAATCAAAATAACCATGGGTATCTCATAGCAAACGTCCACCTAAGCCAGTTTATTTTCGGGTGCATTGGTGCAAGGATGATTGACGTGCCGTACGCAAATGTTTCGGCATTATTTCCAGAGCCTTGGAGGCCGTTGTTCTCTTTCCGATTTCCATAGGAATGACCCCGGGTCAGTAGCCGAAAACCTAGCTATGTTTGCCTGAACAGCAGAGGAGGTGAGCGGAGATGTATTGAGTCAGGACTTTCACCCAGTATGTGAAATTGTCCTGGCTTCGTGTCTGATCAAAAGGCAACAATTGGAAGCCCTGGGATGTATCTACCATTCCCTTTTAAAGACAGATATAATGGAGTTTCAAATGACACAATGCAAATAATGAAATTGAAAACCCTGAACTCTAGAGAAGGTCAAAGGTTAACTCATGGATGAGAGACTGAAAAACAGGTTATGCAATCGCCAAAGGATTTATTGATGCCAATTAACCGTGTGAGCAACAAGCAATTCATAATGACGCAGAAAGCTTAAAGAGGGGGTAAGTAATACCCTGGCTTATATATGCTTACTATATAGTATATTGCTTGGCTTTATCGGATTACACAAGACGGCGGATGTATAACTACCTGCATTAAGGTCAAAGCATCAAGATGAGCAGAACAGTTTGCTTATCGATTGATGCACAGGTGCATTGTCTTTGCGGTGCACTCAATACCTGTCATTTGCAGGAAACCTAACCGACCCAATGATGCAATTCCAAAGAGGAGCAGTTTCCTCTGCCCCATTTCCCCTTTGATATATCCGTATCATCAGCATTGCAATCGTCATCAAGCAGGGGTTTTGGTTCCCGGTCCGGCAAAGGCATAGCAGCCTTTTGAGCTCACACCACTTAAAGCCGAACGGCCTCCTAAAAGGCTGCTTCGCAAAATCGGACAATGAAAGGCCCCCAACGGGGCTGTGGTGCTCCTTCTCATCGAGCTGGGTTCATTGCATCTCCCTGGCTCTGGGCCTTTGATTGGGGGTTATATGGCTACTCTCAATTGGCACAGTGGGTGATTTGGGTGCTCGACTGCTGTGTAATCGGTTTGTTTGTCTATCACAACCGCCATTTGAATGCATCGTTATGCTGTCATCTTGGCGACTCAACGCACTAAAAGGACCAGCCACCCTGGGGGTCTACAGGGAATTTAATAACTTAAATTCCAAAAGCGGGCAAATTGAATTCCGTCTGTTCAAATCAAAAGGGGCTAGCCACTTAGCATAAGTAGCCAGCCACAAAAATCAACTTTTCCCAGAACTCGGCCCAAAAAACATATTAAATATTTGATGTAATCCAGAAGTTTCAGCTTAAAGCGCAATTTTTAGCCACCTTTTGGAAAAGCTTTCACTTAAAGCTGAAATTTGTTTTTTTTTTTTGGGAGGAGGAGGAGGGGAGAACAACAAAAACCCAACTTTACGGTGTGGCAAACAACGGTTTTCAAATTAATTTACAAATGCTCAGAGCTCGTAGGTAAATTTGTTTGAGCCGAGATGAAGACAATAAGCCGTGTTAAATGAGCCAGGCAGTAAAAGAGCAGTGAAAGGGCAGCAGCCGCCAGAGCAAAAGCATTTTGATGCGGGTGAAATAATTGGGGATATTATGTAATAACCAAAAGGGGGAATAAGTGGGAGCAACAGCTGTCTGCTAACGACGTGACTCACTCCGCCCTTAAAACTGATTATCATCCATCCGTATGCATAGCACACAATGTGGGTGAACGACCTTGACGGTTTTGGCCAACTATAATGATTACAATAATACAACAATAAAAACCTTAACATACGCATTGATTTTATTACAAGCCATTTCGCAAAAAACAACACGAAGAGAAGATGAAAACAAAAGCGAAAAACTAATTCGAATGCCAGGCGCACGAACCAGTCAAACAAAACCAAATCGAAGCTGCCACAAATCGACTCCGAATATGAATCATATGCCTGGCTCACTGCACCGCACTCGAATGCATTATTATGCAAGCCCCGCCAAAGCAAATCCAGCCAAGCGGTGATAGCCACAAACTTGACTGGGGTTTCCCCAAGGCCCACAAGCTCTTAAAGCCGGCAAGCAATCAAGAATTGAATAGGCCAACAATGCGAAACCGAAAAAACTTCACTTCGTTTTCTTGGGCTTTTCCAGCATTGGCGATTTTTTTTTGGGCAAATCCATGGCACAATTGCAGTTGGTTGTAAAGAGGCTTAATGCAATTGCAGGCACTGAGGAAAAATTTATGTTTTGGAGATAAAATGGATTTCATTTAGTAAGTAAGTATATCGAATAGGTCAGGTTTGTAAATCAGAACGGCCGAATGTTGTTCAAGTAGAGACTCTTTGAGAGGGTATGAAAAAGGTGTGATGGTGAATTTAAGGAAAGTATTACCTTTGGTGCTGGAAAACAGTTTCTAAAAATAATACAAATTAATAAAAGTTATAAATAAATGATTTTAAACAAACTACACTTTAAATTTGAATATATTTTTCTACAATTAGCAGTTTTTTATTCACAACAGGAATAAATTTATTTTAATTTGTGAAAAAAATATTAAATATGAAAACAGCAAAGTGTCTTCCGTTTAATATAAACCCTATATGCTTACTGGAAAAAGTGACGTAAAAATTTTTAATTAGAACCCTAATAGTTTCTATTTAAAATGTAAATTAAAATCAAACCTATATGTGCTTTAATAAAATATAAGTAGAACTAACTTAATAATAATAAACACAACAATACTGTTTAAGCTCAGTAAACATCTTTACATAATTTAATTAAATTACAATCGGTTAATAACCATTGATGTACTCTTTATGGGTGGGTAGATTTTGTATCTCAGCAAAAATTAAGCTGCAAATCCAAAGCCAATAAATAATGGTTGGCTTAAAGAGATTGCCAAATTGTTGTGCGTGGGGTGGAAGACCTCAACTTGTTGAGCAATTGACACAAATCTAAGTCGGGGAGTCGACAGTCCAGCCTTGAGCTAGTGACAATATTTTTGTTTTTGCTTTTTTTGGTCTTGAACTGCGACAATGTGTGTGAGAAGAAGGAAGACAGAAAGGTTTACCAAGAGAGAGGGAGAGAGAGAGGGAGAGAGTGATTCAACCAGAGGAAGCTAACAAAGTGGAGCAAACACGATTCCCACACAAATCCATTTGGCCAAACAATTAACAAGCTGGCCATAATTAACATAAACTATGTTGTAACACTGCGGCCCAAGAAATGTGCAAAAAGTTGGAGCGCTCCTTAAATAGAAATGAATATATATGCCAAATCTCGAATGAAGTTCCAATAACGAGCCCCTGAACCTGTAACCCCATCGGATTACACCTCTCCACCTGGCATTTAATGTCGCCGTCGAGGTCCAAGTTCAAGTTCAGTTCATCAACTACTGGGATTTACCAATAGCTAAGTTTGAGCTCACTACCAAAAATTGTTTTATCAGGAAAATCATTTAAAATTACAGCAAGCCGAAGTATTAGATACCCTTTATTACTTTTAATTACTATTAAGCCATTGGATTAATACGATTAATATATAGATTATAAAACCAATCTTAAATATATTTATTAATAGATTTATTGTTTTATACCTTACATTGATATATTCCTTCACTTAAAATAAATCATAATAGATTAACAGGTCATAGAACCACATATAAAATATTAAGATTTTTTAAATATTTTTATAAATTTCCACTCTTGTATATGTCAGTAAAAGGCCTTACAAATTATTTTCCTGCGTTTCTATTAAAGTATTATTTTAAGTAGAAATTTTTCTATCTTGAGCATAGTCTGAAGCTTAAGAACTAATACTACTTCAAAAATCTATCACTATATAATATATTAACACACTCTATAATACCCACATACCCATTATAAAGAGTAAACCAAACTATCATTAACGGAATTAAAAATCTATGCCATTCAGGTTCGACGCACCTCCTTCAAACAATGCTCGAAAAGCCCAAAGTGCTCAACGGATGAGTCACAAAAAACCCGATGGTCAAAAACTACGCCACACGCTACGCTGATTGATAAAAACTCCACGAATTAATCACGAACAAATAGCCGCGAGAGGTGTTTGCCAAACAACCCAGAGAGTGGCGACACTAACAACTCCGGCAAATCGAAGTGATTAGCATAATTTTCGAAGATCTGCTCATTATCAACTTTCTTGGAATGTTTAACATAAAACGCCACTTAAGTAGAGGGGGGGCTAGATAAACGACTCCTAGCTCATCGAACCAAGGTCAGTAACACAAGACGAAGCCACTGGGTCCACTGAATCACAATGAGAGTCACTTCGAACAGCACTGACCACACACAACACAACGACATGATAATGTTCGGGATTTGGGATTTGAGGTAGTGGCACGCGAACGTGATCATCGTGAATAAGTTTAGGGGGGAATGTCTCTAATTTTTATGAACTTCGGGTAATTCCGCAAAGCACTTTTGAATCACTATGGGCTAGGGTTTTGAAAAAAAAAACTTAAGCAAAACGAAAACGAAACGAATGACCGACTGATGACGTTTGCATTGACCATGGGTTAAAAACCAGACGGTATTAACTGAACTGCACCCGAAAAGTGAGGCAGATATATACGGAGAAAAGAGACGGGGAAAGATGAATGTATGCCAAAAGATCCGGTTTGAGGCAATGCCCAATTTTGCCCCTTTTCATGATGTTTTTATTATTCGGCTGTTGCTCCTCTCTGACCCAATTCATAATTGCAGAATTGCATAATCCCGGTTTCTCAAGCAACGCCTTTCCGGGAAACTAAATTTGTTTATACAAATTTTGGTTAAAATCGTTAAAAAACAAAGACCAATTTGGATATTTTAACACAGGCACTAGTGAGTGATAGTTTTATTTTGGAGTTTTTGAGTTTTCTTACTGATAATGATGCTACCCAAGTGATATTTCCGCCTAGACCCTCGTTTAGTGACCTCCAGTAGTTTAGCAGAATTGGGGATTTGAGAAAAAACCCAGACGAAAAATGATTGCCCACCAAAATCAACATCAAGAGTGAGAAAGAGCGGTTGCCAAACATTGTCGCTGCTGCCGCTTTTGTATCTTTTGTTTTGGGCTACCGATTCGCAAAACTTAAGCGGCCAGAAAGTGGAAAAGAGATGTATATCTCCAGAAAGAGACAGAGAAACGTTGGAGCTTGAAGTCGACGCTGGGCATGCGCAGCTTTTGTATAAAATGTGCGCGGCCAACGAAAGCGAAATCAGTGAACGATCTGCAGACCAACGAAAAGCACAATCGGTGCAGAAAGTGAGTGAAGTGAAAGGATAACAGACATTACAAATTGCATAAGGATTATCAAAACAACAGTGATAATTACCCAACTGGATTATTAAACTTGACAAAAAAAAGGTGAGTGAAGTGATCGAATTTACCACAGTGAACTCCAGTGAACCGAAAGCAAACTAGTTAGTGAGTCTCCAGCAGTTAAAATTATGGATGTAAAATATAACTTCACACATATATACATATAATATAAAATCTCTTGGCCAATAGACTTTGCATCATTAAGCCAATCAAAAAGCAAAACTTTCACTGCGAATACAAAGGAAAAACCTAAAAAAAAATTTTCCAAACTCCGCCAATCGGCATTTAGCGTCGCTTACGAGCATTTCTCGCCAAAGAAAACCCAAGAAAAAGAGCCGGTAATTTGCAATGCAACGCTGAACACAACTTCCGTTAAAAGAGCAGAGCTTTGAGAAATCCTAAAGATAGCTATCCATGGGATACATTTACATAACTTGAAAATGTATTTTTAAAGCACTTGAAAAAATTAAAAATAATGCTATATTATATATGAATGGTGAAGATTTTATGGAGAAAGGTTATAATTAGAAAATCTTTGGTCTAAATTATATTATATATTTTGATAAATTCATAAATATAGTTCCTTTGAAAATTATTTGCTTTATGAAAATCGCTACATTAATTATTCACAAGAATCTTGACGTTTTTTAACCCATTATTGACGTAGTTCCTGAAATTATTAAAAATTAAAAGTGTGCTCTTGTTATTAGCAATTAGCAAGTTTTAAGAAAGGTTTGGAAAATCAATTATGAAATCGACTCATTAAAAATCAGTTCAACCCAGTTTAGAAAATTTTATGACTTATATTTTCTCAAAGTGTAGTCGATCTTTTACAAATCCGCCCTCGCTGTGAGCCGGTGACATAACTGCAATGCAAACGGCCATAAAAAAAAGGCTGAAAAGAAAAGTGAATTTTACAAAATAAAAGATACACGAAGCGGAAAGTGGCTGTCAGGGCGGGAGATCAACTTGAGCGATGGTCGCCAGTGGGATTGCATTCGTAGGCTTGCTAAAACTGGAGGAAAATTACCTCATAAATTACTACACAGGGACCTGAAGTCATCCCGCCTCTCTGTCTCGCATTTCGAGCAAAAGTAACGTACAAAATCAAGCAATTAAGTGCGACGGTCTGCGACCTCCAACGAAAGTAAAAGTCTTATACGAGAGTCTGAGTCACGGTGAAGATTTCGTGATGTTAACCGGTTTCGACTTCGGAGTCGGTTTCGTTACGGATTGGTTAAGCCAAAGATGGTTGGAGAAATGTAAACTGGCACAATGACTTGGGGTAATGGTGTCAAGCTTGCCAGTTATGTCATAACCAATCATGACTGAACCTCTTCATTTATTTTCCACTCAAAAATAAAAGGCAAGGAAACCATTAACTTTATGATTTGTCAACAGATTTAAACCAATCTTTTATGATTGTTAAACATTTAAATAAAGTTCATAAACTGCAAAGTTTGAGTTAGGTTCATGATCTTAATAATTTGTAATAGTTTTGCTATTATTTTTATATTCCACTAACTCTTTTAAAAATCTTTACTTAAAGTCTATATATCAATCTAATCCTTTCAGATCTTTACAATGAGAATAAGAGCTAGCCTGTTGGCAGTTGTACTGCTGGCCACCGCCTCCTTGGCCGAAGAATCCAGCTGGGGCAATGAGTGGGCACCCATGGAGAGTGCCATGCCCAGCCGCCGATCTGTAGACACAAAGCCCGCCGAACAAGCCGACATCCAGGGGCGATACCTGGTCCACGAAGCCATTCAAAGCAACAGCACCACCCAGATTGATGAGGTCATTGAACAGCTGATTAACTCTCGCCGGGAGGGTCGCAATCTCGGGGAGTACGATGCCGTCTATGCTGATGGAAATATCGATCAGGCTCTACAACAGGGAAATGATCTGCAAGCCCGTAATCTTATCCGGGATAAACTGTGTGGCTTGGGACTCATGAGCTGCGATGTGGAAGAAAAGCGACCATTTTACTCGACGATCTACGCCCAGGGCCCTCCTCCACCATCCGGATTCAGTGGTGGTCCCTACGGTCCAGCTAAGCCCATGCCTCCACCAAGTTACTTCAGTGGTCGTCCACCAATGGGTGGACCTCCCGGATCTTACGGACCACCATCAGGCTCCTTCGGACCTCCACCCAGCTCCGTGAACTCCTTTGGACCTCCCAGGAAGGTGGGATACGAGGGACCCTACAAGCCAATGTCTGGACCTTACAGGCCAACTGGACCCGGTGGTTACCTGGAGCATCCTCCACCATCCGCCATTGATGGCTCATCCGATGGCATCACCTACACGAAACCACCTCCCGGAGCTCTGATTTACGACAGCAAGCCACCAGGCCCCATCTACACCGGTGGACCTTCCCTGGGTGCCGGACCCGTTTTTACTGGTGCTTCAAACGGAATCCCTCCTTATAACTTTGAGAACCCCGAAGGTGGCATCCAGGGTGCCAACTCTGCTCCCAATGGTTTCTACTCGCAGCAATCGTCAGCTTCCTCCTCCTCGGCCACCTCTTCCAGCACGAAAGTGGTGGTTGGAGCTCCCGTTGATGCTCTCCAGCAGCATGTGCACCATCATTATCACCATGTTGAGGGCGCCGAGGGTGCCAAGGTTCCCAGTGTGCCTATTCCCATTGGAGCTGGCCAGACCATCAACACGGACTTCAGTGCCTTGGCCCAATCCTCTGCCACCTACACACCATCGATTCAGACCACTTCCGGATCCAGCTACTCTCAGTCGAATGCCTTCAATGCTGGCTTCAATGGCGCCTCTCAGGGTGGACTCCTTTCCCAAAACGGCTTTGGAATTTCCCAGAAGCCCACCGGAGATCTGTACAAACCAAACTCTGGTGATCTGTACAAACCTAACTCTGGACTTGGCAGCTTTGGCAATAGTGCCTCTGGCGGATTCAGTGGATCACCCAGCTCTAGTTATCACAGCCAGAACCCCGACTACTACAAGAAGGAACTGCAGGGTGGAGCCTCCAACCAGTACAATGGCATTTCCGGTGGTTACTCTGGCGCACAAGGACAGTACCAGAGTGGCTATGACACCTCTCGTCAACAGATCGTGGACTGCCAGTGCGTTCCCATTTCCCAGTGCCCAGCAGCCGATCGTATTGGACGCAAGGAGGACCTCATTCTGCCTATCGATCCCCGTAACCTGGGCAAGGATATTGAAGCTCTGAGTGACGATGCTCTGTCCGCCAATGCTACCACCCCGGTAGAGGGAAAGAAGGCTGAGGAGAAGTCCGACAAGGATGACAAGAAGCGTACTCGTCGCCAGGCTGATGCTGACCAGAAGGATGAGGAAGCCAGTGATCTCTCGCTCGATGCTCAAGGGGTAAGTTCATTGAAGTCTCTAAAGAAGACCCTAGTCCTAGTTTAGGTAGTGCCCGACTAATGCCAAATCACACATGGTTCACATGGACCACTAATCGAGTTCTAGTAGAGCTCCTCCGCCCCCACACACACACATCCAATCAACCAATAAATCAATCAATCAACCAAACAAACCAATCTGACAACTGCACCCATCGTTCAACGCTCCAAGCTCAACTAAACTACCAGAGTGCATATCGGTTCCGATTAGACCAGTCACTAATCCCAGAACTAAACTAAAGCTAACCAAGCACGACCTTTGTGATCGCACGCCTGCAACCTGCAACCTGCATCCGGCAAACGGAAATGGAACTCCACCTCTAGCGTTCTTATGTTTTCCCATTCAAAAAATAGAGACAGTTGCCGCTCGCAGGATCTCCATTGGCATTGCCCGCTCTCCAGGCTATCGAGCTGATCCAACGAAAAGTGCTGCCCACCTATGGTGTGAGCTTTGGTCTACCCTATCCTGCTGGCGCATACGGAGGTTATCCCTCGAATGTCTTGGGTGATCATGTACCCGCTCAGAACCCTTACTTTGGTTCAGTTGGTCCGAATGGCCTTAATCTCGGTCTGGTGAATGTGAATCCTCTGGTTTCAGTGCAGGTTGCCAAAACAGATTATGGTGAGAAGGTGGTGAAGCCGCTGGTCAATCTCCATGTAACACCGAATGCAAATCTGATCCAGAAAGTGGGAGATTTCTTTAAACGGAAACCCACAGAAACGTATAGCCATCACTACCACCACCACGATCACTATAGTGGTTATGAGCATCACGATTACGATCACCATGGACACCACGATCATCATGACCATCACTCGTATCCCCATTACTATGGAGGATCTGGTCCTGGTCCCCATTTCAGCGTGGAAATGGTTCCAAGTACTCCGATCTTTGAGTACCACAGTGGTCCATCGGCACCTGCTCAGTATCATCATCACCACGAGTCGTCTCCCTATGACAACTCCTTTAACTCGATATATCCGGGCTCTAGTCCTGATTTCGGGGGCTTTGGCGAGTACTCGCAGCATGTGGAACGAAGTGCCAATGTGAGCAGCGGTGAACCCTCTTGGCCATCAAATTCTGGACGTCGTGGCAAGCAGTTAGCCCTGGGACCTCTTCACAACATTCCCACTCCAGCACCTGGTGCGGCAGCTGGCAGTGATCGAATCACTTTCCCCAATGATCGCAGACGCCGGAGCGTTGAGGATAGTGTGTGGGCGGGAGCAGCTCCTGAGGAGCAGGTAACCATGTGTTGATAAAGCATTTTAGTTCCTCAACTCCCCAGAAGCTTGGCCCTTCTGATTGGATTTCAAGTTTCTCATCCTTTTAACTTTAACTAACTTTTCCATCCTTTCTTAATATCTTTTAGCGTGCTTATTATGGCAACCGACCCGTGGAGAAGACCTGCCGCATCAACGAAGTCTGCTGCCGTCGTCCCCTGCGTCCACAAGCTCCTCCTCAGCAATTTGGTCGTTGTGGTGTGAGGAACGCTGCTGGAATCACCGGTCGTATCAAGAATCCCGTTTACGTCGACGGCGACAGTGAGTTCGGCGAGTACCCATGGCATGTGGCCATTTTGAAGAAGGACCCCAAGGAGTCGATCTACGCCTGCGGTGGTACCCTCATCGATGCCCAGCACATCATCTCAGCAGCCCATTGCATTAAATCGTAAGTTTTTGCCCTTCTAGAAATATCTTCTTTCAGTGGATTAACTTGATATTTCTTCTTTTCCAGTCAAAATGGTTTTGATCTTCGTGTGCGTCTGGGTGAATGGGATGTCAACCATGATGTGGAGTTCTTCCCCTACATCGAACGCGATGTGGTTTCTGTGCACATCCATCCCGAGTACTATGCTGGCACCTTGGACAACGATTTGGCCGTCCTGAAACTAGATCAGCCCGTGGACTTCACGAAGAACCCCCACATCAGTCCCGCCTGTCTGCCCGACAAATATTCTGATTTCACTGGAGCTCGTTGCTGGACTACTGGATGGGGCAAGGATGCCTTTGGCGAACACGGAAAGTACCAGAACATCTTGAAGGAAGTGGATGTGCCAATCCTGTCGCACCAGCAGTGCGAGTCTCAGCTGAGGAACACCCGACTGGGCTATAATTACAAACTGAATCCCGGATTTGTGTGCGCTGGCGGAGAAGAGGGAAAGGATGCCTGCAAGGGTGATGGCGGCGGTCCATTGGTGTGCGACAGGAATGGAGCTATGCACGTGGTCGGAGTGGTGTCTTGGGGTATCGGATGCGGTCAGGTTAATGTTCCTGGAGTCTACGTGAAGGTGTCCGCTTACTTGCCCTGGATCCAACAGATCACCCAGAGCTACCAATGATTAACGGAGCAGCAGGATGAAAAGGAGGAGGTTACTGCCTATCATGGATCCATTCCAGATGACACATCCTCCTCCGACGAGTTCGTTTTCCACTTCTGACCGAAGCCATCTCTCAAAACTTTTGCCACTCTCGATTACGAATAGTTTCGATTGTGGCATTCGTCATCGTATTTATCACTCTTATTTATTACGAATGTCTCTTTGATTACCTGTTATATTTTGTTATATTTGTATATTATGCGCCCACAGTGCGCCCCTTCACTTCACTTCAGTTCACCTGTTGATCCACTCATTAGCGGCCCACAAATGTTACTTAATTGAAGACGCACAACCGACGCGTCACCACTTGTTGATATTAATTGTAACTTATAACTTGTACATCTGAGTTCCGATTTTGTCTTGTAAAATAGTGTTTGTCATAATTAATTTATTTATATATTTGTAATAAATTTATAATTATGTATTTAAATAAAAAATAATTTATATAAAAAATTTGAGAGTTTATTATATTTTTGGATAAAAAGCGAAATAATAAAAATAATATTTACTTTAAAGGAAATACATAGGCAGATTTTCTAAAATCTTTAGATCTCCAGTTTTGGAATCGCCTTAAAAAATTATAAAGTATTGATATACATTTTTGGAAGTGGTTAACTTACAGAGATTTTAAAACTAGATTGTATTATCAAACATGACCGAAAGTTGTATCTAGAAATCTCTAGAAATGTTGATTTACAAATACTTTTCGGTAAAGAGATTTACATGGCGGCACTTATATACCTAATTATTATTCAACGGCTTTTAAACCTATATAATGAGAGTTACTCCCACAGTATATTTTATAATAAATACTTCTATTATATAATTTTCCAATTAAAATTATATTTAAATTTTGATTGGAAAACTCTACCCAGACTTCCCATGTCCGTTAATGGTGAAATTTCGCTAGCTAGTTAATCTCCCTGAAAGCGTAATCCCTCGAAATCACTTTCCCTGCATCGTTGCACCGCCGAGTTGCCCGGCAAAAGCGCCACTTAAAGTTCAATTACAAAGTAGTGCAGCACATAAAATGCAAATTAAATTTAAGACATTAACAAACGGAGAAGACCGACCACTTTACACTGTCCGTTTGGTCAAAACAAGCGTGCTAGCGAAGCATTAAAAGACGCCGACGAATCTTGGGCCCAAAGGCGGTCGCCGGGCTTCCTCAATGGCGGTAAAAATGGGTGTAAAGGTGCAATGTGTGTGGACCCCTAACTCCATGTAGTGGGCAGAGCCATTCAAATAGCTCTGGAGTATGAAAATCATAACATGCCCGTGATCAGTTAAATTTAAAAACCGCATCCGACTTTCCGCAACTTGAAAAACTTTATGCTCGGCTGGCGTCTCTGAGAGACTTATAAATTGGACACTTCCATTCAATTTGAAGTTCAATGCAGTTTTAGCAGCGTTAACGAGATGTACGGCAAAGGATTACGGTTTCTTCTCGCACAACTTATTATGGGTAAGCCGCGATACCCCTTTTACAAGAGTGCAAAGTGATCAAAAAGGACATTTTTATAAATAAAAACTTTATTTAAAAGTAATAACAAACCAAAGATTCAATAAGCAATATAAAAAATGAAACATACGGATGTTTTAAAATATTTAATAAGTGCATTATATAGCTGTGTGTTAAATCATAAATTTCCACATATTATATTTTAAAAATGTAAATATAATATCTATAAAAGAAAAAGGAATAGTTTTCTCAGCTTAAACTTGTAAATTACATGACATCTATATTTCACACATTTAGAAATGCTCATAACTAAAAATAATTCAAATCCTTATAGTGATCCTCTTGTCCCATGTAATGGGACGCCTTCACAAAAGGAATGGCTATCACTACAGGCCTCAGCAGCCGCCACCAATCCACCAAGGTGGCTATTTTGAGCCCCATCTCCCAGCAGTGGATCCTCCAGAACCAGAGAAGCCACAACACAGCCCCAAAAGCTACTACGGTCCGTCGGGAGGAAGTGGGGGATCGTCAGCTTCGAGTAAGGGTTCTGGCGGCTATAGTATCGGCAGTGGTCTACGTTCTATTGCCCAGGGATCAGCAGATCAAGCTCATAGTGCGGTGACCAACCAACATGCGGCTGCCAAACAGGCGGCTTACATAGCACAGAACACCCTGGCTCAAGCCGCATCCCAAGCAGCAGCCACAGCGCAAGCGGCTCTGGTGGGAAAACAAGTGGTTCTCCAGGAGCTGGAGCAGCAGGCAGCCGAGGCCCAGAGATCCCTCTCCCGGGAACTAGAGCAGCTAAAAGCGGCCAAAATCTCCTCCAGATTGGCCCAGCAAACGGCTCAAGCTGCTCATCATCATATCTCTGTGCTCACAGCAGCAGTAAATAATGCCAAATCCGTAGCCGAGCAGGCGGAACAGACCTCCACGGAGGTAAGTAATCAACTGGCCTCTCAATCCCAGATGGTGGGTCAGTCCAAGAATCGATTGGAACAAGTGGAAGAGCAGTTGCACCAGGCGCGAGTAGACTATGCGGCCACCAAGGAATCCGCGTTGAAGGCGGCCAATTCAGCAGCTGCAGCCCAGGTAAACGCTTCCAAGGCGGCCCAACATGCCACGATTGGATTACACGAGAGTACCAATCCCTCGGCTCACGGACACGATGGTCAGGAGTTGGGTGGAGAAGAAGAGTCCTACGAGGAGCACCTTGAACCCAGTGGAGTAGGCGTGGGCCACACGGCTGGAGGAGAAGAGCTAGGCGAGCATCTTCGAACTCCATATCAGCGAGAACTTCCATAAAGCACTGAATTAAAAGTAGTTAACACATCAATTATATCAAACTAAACTTAGTTGAAAATATTATTTATGTAAATACAGTAAAAGCATTCAAGTCCGTCCTACGTGGCTGTGAGTTGTCAGAACATTAGAACGAATTTTATTCTTTTCTTTCATTAATTTTGACTTAATTTTTATAATTTCAATTTTTAAACCTTTTTTTGGCGCGCAGTATTGCCAGCCCAAATTTATAGCATCACTTACAGTCTCTGCTACCTCCCAACAGAGCTGTTAATGCCGCCGGCACATATGTTCGACTTTCCCTGTGAATGGCAATATTTTTACCTTTAACATCAAATTTAATAAATTGAATTAAAACTTGTTAAATAATCCGCTAGAATGGCTCAAAAAGTTATAAAATACTTCGGTCGTACCACTGACTTTCGCGGCAACACATTGTGGGAGCTGGTATCGAATCAGCCCAACTGGGGAGTAGGTCGCCTGCTCATACGTAACATGTTCCAGCGCTATCCCGAGCCCTGCTACATGCGGATTTTGAAGGTCCAATCAGTGGACGAACAACCTGGAGAAGTCCGTAAAGTGCGGGTCACAGTAGAGAAGACCTGGCGCGGAGTAACCCAACCGAAGCCCGTGGAGATCTACAGCACCAGCTACAAAGCGGATTACGAACTGGTGCCCCAAGATCAAGAGGCCAAGTACCTGAACAACAAAAAGAAAGTTGAAGAAGTGATTCTGCCCACTAAGATTGACCTTCCTCCACTGCTCCGCGAGCTGGTATCGGAGGAAACGGGTAATCCTAATCCCCAAATGAAGGTGCACTACAAATTAACCCACAACAAACTAGCCAGATTTGCCAAGGACGGCGAGAAACCCACTGTTAACTTTGGAGTTGATCTTGGACAGCCAAAACCCGTTAGCGCCAAGCTTTACGATGGATTGTTATAAGCCTGGGACTTTGTTAAAATATTAAATACATCTATTATACACTTAAACATAAAAGCATACGATTTGTACAATAACTATACACGGGATAGACTCTGGAATGGAATACATTGTTCAAGAAGACTGGCATTTACTTGCTGTTGACCTCCAGTGAGCGCAACTTCCTTGTGAGGTTATCTACTTCGAGCCCTAACACATCGAGGTTTTCTTTCAGCGTGATATTTTTCAGCAGCGTGTCCTCCAGCACTGTTTGCAGCTTCTTGTTAATCTCTAAGGAGAGTTCCAGAGACATGGCTTTATTCTCCCCTGCCGCCTTTGAGGATCCTCCATAAATGGCCGCCATGATTCCATTTCCGTACTTAACCAACTCGCTCTTGTTCTGATCGCTTCGAGAGGTAGTTAACGCGCCGGCGGTTTGATCTCTGAGCATATAGTGCTGCACCACCTTAGATTTCTTTTGCACCTCGGCTACCAGAGCAGCCGTGTGGTTCTCCAGAAACTCGATGCGTTCCGTTTGCCGAGCAGTAGCCTGCTGCAGTCGGAGTATACGCTCAACAAGTACTTTTTTGGACGGTACTGCTTGAAGGTCTTGCTGCTGTGGTGGTTGTTGCACAGTGGTCGCACTACTTGCCACTGTTTCCGATTCGGAAGACTCGCTAGCCCGCCGACTGCCGCTATGCAGGCTTCCGTGGCTACTGGAACGGCTATGACTGCGTTGTTGAGGATTTTCCGTTGGGTAACCATTGATTGCCTGCTGGCAATTGCTGCAGTAGCTGATTGGAGTTTTGGGTTCTGTAATCCCTCGTTTGTACTTGTTTAATTCTCGGTGCAGCTCTTTCAGCACGGTGGCATGTTTATGCTGTGTGGCCTCAAAATCCCCCTGAACATTTTCCAGCTTCTGCTTGGTCAGCTCGTACAGCTTGGTCTTCTCAGATAAATGCTTGGCTAACAGCAGTCGCTCCTCGTTCTTTTCTGATGCCTCCGTATTAAGCTGCTGCTCTAGTTGATTGTACCTAGTGTCGTACGTGAGCTTCTCTTGCTTGAGTAAGTTGTTTTCAGCATCGAGACCTTGAGCCTAAAAAATAAAACACTGATATTAGATCCTTGAACTGCATTTCTTGGAATGTATCTTATATCAACATTAATACAGCCTTCTTAGAATCCTTGGTTATTCAAGGCCTCGGTGGCGCAGTTGGCAGCGCGTAAGTCTCATAATCTTAAGGTCGTGAGTTCGAGCCTCACCCGGGGCATGTACATTTTTTTTGTATAAATTCTTTTTATTATTGCTTACCTTGGCCTCGGCCAAACAAATATCATTCTGGAGCCGAACAATCAGTTCACTCATCTCCTTGTTAATAGTAAGTAACTCCTGTTTTTTTACTTTCAGTTGCTCCAGGTCTGATTCGTTGTCTTGGGCCAATGCCTCCAGATGTTTGCTTCGTTTTTGCTCCTCCGCCAACTTTTCCTCATTGCTGGAAATTTAAAAGATATTATATTTTTATTGAAAACAATATACGTATATTTTCTCTTACATGGTATGTTGAGTACGTAAAAGCTGGAGCTCTTCTAGTTGCCCTCTGAGTTTTGCAGAGTTGAGCAGCTCATCGCTGTAGGAAGCTTCGACCGAATTGTGCAGCTCTCTTAACCGGTTAAACTCCTCTGAAAGCTGAGTATGCTATAATCAAGAAACTCAAAAAAGTCAGAAAAACACTGTTTCATTTTTACAAATGAAATATACCTCTGAGGTAATCTCCTGAAGCTGATGCTGCAGTTCTTTGTTAGCTTCGGTAAGCCTTAGCTGCTCTTTGGTGACTTTATCCAGAGCCTCAGTCTTGCTGGTAATCTCATGTTTCAAGAGTATTGTGTTGGCTTCGAATTCCATTTTAAGTTTTTCTAATAAAAAGAGAGAAAGATTAATTATTTTGTATCTATATGAATGGTAAAAACCACTAACCATTGGCCTTTTCCTCCAGCTTGTTGGGCGCATTCTTTTCCTCTTCCAGTTTACGTTCTACAACCTTTATAGAGAATATAAATAAATTAATTATAATAGAATATAGCACTTATTTAAACTTTACTTACCGCCTTAGCTTCCGTTTCGATGTTGAGTTTGTTTATGTGATACTTTAGCTTGGACTCCAGATGACCCAATTCTGTTTTGTACTTTTCGCACTCGCGCTGATACTTCCTGACTTCGTTACACTGATAAAACGGAGATAAAATGGTGATGATAAGAGGTTATTTATCTGTAGTCGAACTTCCATAATTGAAACTTTTATAACTCAAAGTACGGCCAATGATTTGGTGAATATAGGTGCATGGGTTCCAGTTATAAAAGTTTTTATAAAACATCTCCACCCACCTTCTCTTCGATAACGTACGACATGCGGGACTTCTCCTCATTTAAACACTGGAATTTACTAAACACACTCTTGACTTCTTTTTTGGCTTCAGCTAGTTGCTTCTCCACCACCTCCTTTTCCTTCTTGGCATCGATGAGTAGCTTCTCTTTCATAGCAAACTTGATGACTGTGGCTTCTTTCTCCTTGTTGGCCGTGTCCATTTCCTTTCGACAGGCCTGTTTCTCTTTACCCAGTATAGCGTTCTCCCGCTGAATAAGGGTGATCATGTTATCCTTCTGGATGTTAGAGGTGCGTAGTTGTTCTAACTGCTGTTCATAGTTACGCCGCTGTTCCTCTATTTGGGCCAAACAGTGAACATGGGATAGAATGTCGTTCTGCAGGGGCTTTGATGTATTTTGTTGCACATCCTCCTCCTTTTCTTTCAAGTCCTGGAAACGCATGCTACTTCCATCCCCTTCTATTGGCACTTGCTCTAAGACGGCTGCCTTAAGATCCTGCTCCATTTTGGGCACATCCTGGTCTGCTAGTTGGTCTTCCGGATGCTCACATTTCCCATCGCTTTCTTCCATCTGCTGTTTAATAAAATCCGCTTTCGGTTCCACGTCTCCACTTGTTTTCTCTTCGGAATTTTTTAAACCCCGGCCTGTATCCCCATTTTCCATTTTCACCGGGCTCTCAACCTCAGCCGGCTGCTCTGCCTGCGCAGATTCCATTGTTGATCTAGTTATTCTATCATTTATTCAAATTTTACAAAGGAATTCGCGTACTTTGCGATACAATACAACTGAAATATATATACATACTATACATATATACAAATAAAATATTTGCAAAGCAGCTGATATGTCAAAAGAGTTGGCAGCCCTATTTTGACCATTCTTACCACGGCTTTTATAGAGTAATCAACCAGGGTCACACTGTTTATTGTTTACATCGCTTGTTTAAGATTTCTTATTAGAATTTAAAACATGGTTTGCGCTTTGGGCATTGAAGGCAGTGCCAATAAAATTGGCGTGGGCATAATTAAAGATGGTGAAGTACTGGCCAATGTAAGGAGAACATATATAACCCCACCAGGAGAAGGTAAAACAACTTTCTAACCAACCGGCGTTTTATAGAGATGTTATTAAAAAAATCTGCTCAACAGGTTTCCTTCCCAAGGAGACGGCCAAACATCATAGGGAAGCCATCCTGGGCTTGGTGAAAGCCAGTTTAAAGGAAGCCCAATTAAAGCACTCCGATCTGGATGTTATTTGCTATACAAAAGGTCCAGGAATGGCCCCTCCTCTGCTCGTTGGAGCCATTGTGGCCCGCACG
Organism: Drosophila eugracilis; assembly: GCF_018153835.1. Lineage (NCBI taxonomy): Eukaryota > Metazoa > Arthropoda > Insecta > Diptera > Drosophilidae > Drosophila > Drosophila eugracilis. The sequence goes on along the minus strand of NW_024573038.1, from coordinate 5,226,514 downwards.
TTGTCACTTTTGTGGGAGATCCCACTCCTGGGTGTGAATCACTGCATTGGCCACATCGAGATGGGTCGCCTAATTACCGGTGCCCAGAACCCCATCGTTCTCTATGTCAGCGGTGGAAATACCCAGGTTATTGCTTACTCCAATAAGAGATATCGTATCTTTGGAGAAACTATTGACATCGCCGTGGGCAATTGTTTGGATCGATTTGCCCGCATCATCAAGCTGTCTAACGATCCCAGTCCGGGATACAACATCGAGCAGCTGGCCAAGAATAGCAGTCGATATATTAAACTGCCCTATGTAGTCAAAGGAATGGATGTAAGCTTTTCTGGAATTCTTTCGTATATAGAGGATCTGGCTGAACCGGGAAAGAGACAAAATAAAAGGAAGAAGCCGCAGGAAGCAGAGGTCACAGATTACACCCAAGCGGATCTGTGCTACTCACTACAGGAGACCATCTTCGCCATGCTGGTAGAGATCACTGAGCGGGCCATGGCTCACTGTGGTTCTAATGAGGCGAGTTCTTCCTTATCCTTCTTTAATATAAGTATCTAACTTATTCCCATTTCAGGTTCTGATAGTAGGAGGAGTGGGCTGCAATGAGCGACTCCAAGAAATGATGCGTATTATGTGCGAGGAGCGTGGAGGCAAACTCTTCGCCACCGATGAACGTTATTGCATAGACAATGGTCTTATGATTGCCCATGCCGGAGCAGAGATGTTCCGCTCTGGCACCAGGATGCCCCTGGAAGAAGCTTTTGTAACACAGCGATACCGCACGGACGAAGTGCTGGTCAGCTGGCGGGACGACTAATCACAAAAGGACTAATTAGTGTGCTTCGTTTGTTTATTAAATAACTACTTCCTGTAATATGATCAAATTTGTAAATGTGTGTGTTTAGGATATGGAGAAAATGTCTCCGATTAAAGGGCCTGCTCCTTGCCTGTCCACTGGGGCTTCAATTCCAAGGGAAAAACGCGCTTTCCCTCGATGACATAGACAGCTCCGTTCTTGTCCTTCTCCAGAACGTTCAGAATGCAGCGAGAGACATCAGCGGCACTCTGCTTGTTCAACCTATCCAGAATCCTGTAGGTCTCGTCACTAGTCTCCGGGAAGATGATCTTCTCCGTGAAGTTGGTAAACATGTCCGTCATCGTAGCTCCAGGACAGACAGTCACAAACTTGATGCCCGAACGTTGATAATACTTTTCGTTCTAAAGGATTAAGATAGAAACTTAAAAACTGGATTGAAGAGATATTAGGAAGATTTTTCTTACCGCCAAGCATCTGGTAAAGTTGATAATGCCCGCCTTGGTGGCTCCGTAAACGGGAATGATGAACATCGGATCAAGACCCACAACCGAGCTCATGTTAACCACAATTCCACCCTTTCCGCCATTATCCTTGCCCATGTAGGGCAAAGCGCTCAGCGTGGAGTTGATGATCCCTCCAAGATTCACCAGCAGAGTTCTCTGCACATCCTTGTCATTGAAAATGCCAGCAACATTCACAACAATGTCGATGTTGCCGAAGGTCTTGGCTATCTCCTCGTAGGTCGCTTCCACACCCTTCTTATTGGCCACATCCATCTTGACGATCATTACACTTTGAGTTGGATGGGCAGCTCGAAGCTTCACAAATTCCTCCAGATTATCCTGCAGATCGATGATGGCCAACTTCTGGGAAACAAAGGTTAGAACATTGACTTTATATAAAGCTTTATATAATTAACCTACCGCTGCACCGGCGGCCAACAGCTGCTTGGACACCTGCAGACCAATACCTCCAGCTCCGCCGGTCACCACTGCATTCTTTCCGCGGAAGGACATCTTGGTCTGGCTGATATTTGTAGTAGTCGGTTGTATTCCTTGTGGCTTCATCAAGCTCAGAGCTCCTCAATTGCACTGCTGACTTGGAATAGCACCGATCACCGCTTTTATAGCAATTTTCCGGGGGTTATATGATATATCTTTGAGTGACTTTGGTTCGGCTGCAATCAATAGCTAGTTTTCCACCTGCTCTGGGTTAGGATTATGCAAACTCATGCCGCCCTATCGATTTCCATCGTCATCTGGTCGCTCTAGCGTTCAGTCTGCTTCACACCGCTCTGGTTTTTGCGATGTCAGCTTTGCATCAGTGATAATGTCATTATAGAGATAATACAATGATCTCTTAATAACCATCTTTCAATGAGAACTTCTCTAAACTCAATACGATATATATAAGGAGACCCTTCTAATAATTCCCTATAATAAACATCTAGAGTTATTCTTCAAAGAGTATTACCTTAAAATAAATCTGCATCGCTTGGTTATTTTCCTAATATTCATATTTTTAAATCCAAATATTAACTTTAAATATCTTTTTCAAGTTTATTTATTCAAGCAAAATTCTTATGAGAACATAACATATCTATGTATGTCGTATATCTTTGGTTTCCGTATATGATATTTAAATTTCTTTCACAAATTTCAATATTAAAAGTTTATCTGTTATCTTAAGACTAGCAAACACGGATTCCAAGTCCATGAAATGTATATAAATTTGATTGGGATTTGCTTTTGAACTTTTTTTGGGCCGCTTCAGATTTTTTACGTATCGAAGGAGAAAGCAAGGAAATCATAATAAAGTAAATCAAAAACTGAAAACATAATCAAAATATATAAATTTATTTGTAAGCACTTAAATTATCACAAACTTAGATTATGTACACAAGGATAAATTATTGCAGCTACCAAACGAAATGGGAGACATTAACTAGGGAAACACAAAAGTTAGAAAGTCAGTTTAAAGAGAGTGTGGGCGGTATTAAACGGTGGATTCCCTCTTTAATGGGCGTTATCGTAGGTGTCCTTGTGCTGGTAGCCACTCACATATCCAGAACCATCCACTACGTTGCGTCTGCCGGCTATACCCTTGCCCTTTCCGGAGGCATCGAAGCGCTCCTTGTGGGAACCGGTATACTTGCTGGTATCCGTCAATCGATCCACGGCTGCTGCTGCCTTTCCGGCCTAAAAAATGTTAAAACAAAATTAGTTTAAGTCCTTCATTATACACAAAGAGAGTCAATGAAAAGTTTGATGGTCTAACTTGTTAAGTTTTCACTATAAATATTTCAAACGCACCGAAACGGAAACCACTCCTGGAGCTCCACAGCCGGCCAACTTCTGCTTAATCTCTGACAGCTCCACCTTTTTCGTCTTAGCCAAATCGTCCAGGAATTTGTTGTAGTCGGTGAGTGAGATCTTCATGGCCTTGAACTTCTTGAAGTGGATGCCCGTGTCCGTGGTGGTGATCTTCTTGTCGATAACCTTGGCCTGTTTCATCCACTTGTCACTCTGCGAGAGCGTGATCAGCTTTCCATCGGACTTGGAGTCCCCGAACTTAGAGAAGGCCTTGAACTGATCCGAAAAGCTAACCTTGGGCTCATCCTCCAGAGCCAATTGGGCCAACTCGGCCGCAGGCACCTCAGGAGTTGGAGCTGGAGAGGGGCTTCCATTAGCTGCTGCTGCCTCGGACATGCTGGATCTAAAAAAAATCAAGATTAAAGTCGTTATACAATTTTGCTAACTGTAGAAACCTTTAGGATCCTTTAATATGGATTAAAGAGGATAACATTTTTAAGAAGGAGTGGGGCTAATTAATGGTCATACATATTATGCATAGCCTGATAGGTCAGTTTTCCACTTTCTACTTTGTTGCGGCCATTGCTATCACGCAACTTTTCCTTTCCTGCGCAATGGGTTTGGTAAGGCACCTACGCAGTATCTCACCTGTGGGCCACAACACTGGCCAACATTGCGGTGGGTCTCGTCTGTCTTCGTCAACCAACGAGCTTCTATTCCCATATGCACTGTTACAATAAGCTTATCTGTATTTTGTTCAGTTCCCTATCGCAATGATATCACAGTTTATACTGGACAATAACAAAGGTATACCCACCCAAAGCTCTCTCAGATGTTTTTCGAGAGATGGAAAACCGAAAGGCAAAATTGGGAGAGATCTAATAATGAAATGGCGTCATCGGTTTGTTTCCCCCATCTACTAACGAAGCCAATTATCGTCTTTTTGCAAAGACCAAATAAACAAAAATAAATAGTCAACAGGTTTGGCTCACCCATGTTTCTCTATGGGGGTCAGAACTTAGCGGTAGCTTGCGAGATCTATTATGATTAGTCTATAACATACAGTTACAAAAGGTTTAGATTGCTCTGGGGTATAACCACAAGCCACATAAATCATGTCTTTTACATTCAATCAGGTGCTCTTGAGTTAGTAAAAAAATAAAGTAGTAAAACCCTAGGGTATTATTTTTATAATAAATAAATTAAATGATTTTTCGTATTTATTTAAAGATAAGAATTACTCATGCCCTACCCTTTCCCAAAAATACCTTACTTAATTTGTTGGCCATCGAACGTGGCATAAATTTGGATGATAATTTAGTTTTAAAATTGCTTGTAGCATAAATTGTCGTCGTGTTTACAGGCTACCCAACACGAAGTCGAAAAGGTATGGCAGCAGGGCAACCGAATCCCTATCCTTCCATAAACAGTAAATAAAACGTGAGCATTTATTGGCGGGGCCATTAATTACGCACCACTTAAGGCTGGAACACGGAGCCCCAGGAGAGATGGAAGCTGTTTGGGGAACCATTTAAGTCGGCGATAAGATGGGACTGTAACCAGTTTGGAGTCCTCTATCTGTGAGATATGATGCTGTGGCTTGTGCCCGGACAGATGTTAACAAATCGAAATGGAGGTGGGTATGCTTGCAACCGATTCGCAACCATGACCTTGATGCAGCCCATGGAGCATGTCAAATGCTATATATACCACCCCCAAGCCCCATTCGCAATCCAAATCAAATAGTGACTGAGTCGAGTCAATGCTTATGTCATCGCCTCATTACGCCGGGCTATGATTACGCGTTGCTCTGGGATCAGCATTAAATAGCTTTGGGGTGAGGCAATTTCATAGCCCATATTTCCCCAGATAATCCATCGGAATCATCTATTTAATCCAACTGGTTAATTGAGAGCATTGCATGCATCGCCAGATCTGCCTGCCATTAATCATCTTATTGGTCTCAAGACCAGGGTTATTGAACTTGAACTCCGCTCAAGACGAAACAAATTACCGAGCCCGTCCCCGGAGAAGACTAATGGAACCCTTTACTCCGCCCTTACTTGTAATTGGAAGCCATAAATACTGGAAAACAAGAAAAGTTGACAAACTACACGACAAAAGAAGTTGGAATATGCAAGAAGAGCTTTAAGATGTCTAAAAACCTAAAGAAGAACGACGAAGGAATGCTCTTTTATGCTTTTAAATCGATCTATAAAAGTCACTATAACTTGATGATCAAAGAGCGAAATAGCCTTTTGATGTTGATATGTTTTTAAAATAAACACTTTAAAAACTTCAAACATATTTACTTGCTAGTATTTTTTCAAGATGAATCACTCTAAATATATAAAAAGCGGGTGTTATACATCAACACAATCGAAACCGGAAAAACAAATCTTAAGATTTGGCCATGATAATCGCGACACAGGATGTGTTGAACATTTTTGGTTTCTACATATTTAAAAAACTAATTTTTTAATATACTTTGACAACTGAAAGTCAACATACCCCTCGCGAACATGACCGCAGAAAATCAGGCAGTCTGATGGGGAGCGTGGATAGTCTAAATCAGAAATAATCCGCTTTTGCTGTCAGACCATAAATAATTTGTTTCTTCTCATTTTCCCATCTCTGTTTCGGTTTCTTTCTCTGTATTTCTGATCGGCAGGGAACAAGTTCTCATCCAGCTCCAGTCGAGCATTGCGAATTCGTTGCCAACATTTTAATTAGTTTTTTAACCAAATTGGTAATATTTATGGTCAGAATTTGAATAGGAATATGAATGGGTTATAGATAGCCATATGTAGAGAAGAATGGACTTCCTGGAGAGGAGGGCGAGTGGCAGCCCATAATTATTAACCCAACCTACCTCAAGTGGATCGGATCACTGGAGAACAAATGAATAAGGGGAAATTTGGGTCATCTTGTTGTGTATTTATAAATGGAACGACATGAAATACTGCTCCCGATATGAGTATACTCTGTGTGTATGTAAACATTCTGAAATATTAGCGCCTCGGACTGAATGCATAAATTAAAATGAATTCTTTTTGAGAGTTGGTGGAGAGAGGGGGAGTTGAAACAGGAAGCAAAAGGGGATTCTGATAGAACACGCAATGCAATAAAGAAATCATTGACTTAGGGGACTTATGCTGTAGGCATAATATATGTATGTAATATATACCTACATCACCACTAGCCCAGATGACATCACTGGGAGCTGGGAAACGCGCAAGCGCCAGTTTAGAGAAGGGGTTTCTGGGGTTTGGGTGGCTTGAATTTGAGACTGATGATTTAAACACACGCATATATACACACGGAAGCGCGGAAACTGCGCCTAATACAAGACCTTCAAACGGAAATTGAAAACAATGATGCCACAGGAACAATAGGAAAAAAAGGGGAACGCGATTGGAGGTAACTGGGTCATAATCTGCTCTTGAAATGCTTAACAGAAAACTCTTAGAAAAAAGGAAAACCTTGTTCTTTCAGCTCTTATCAAGGGTCCAGGATACACAAACATTTTTAAAAATAAACAAACTAGCCCTAAGCTTTTTCAAACTTACATTTGTGTTTTTAAAAATGTAGCAAAATTCTCCAATTATTTCCAAAAAAACTTAGTTTGATTCCTTGGATATTTTCCAACTATTTGAAGGCAAACGCGCGAATACTGTCGATGTCGAAACTCAACTGTTTGGACAAATGCGCAGCCACTGGCTAGCAAAGGCACAAGCGGCGTATGAGTGATATTATTGTTTTGAGTGAGCTTTCGTTGAGTGAAATTGCAACTTAAAGGCAAGAACATCGTCTACCAAACTGATGATGGCCAAACAAAATATGAGCAAACACAAATTCCTAACTTTCTGAATCCGATAAAGAGATAGATAGTATTTTATACACATTTATACTGACCCCTATTTTTTTTTTCAGCGATGACTTCATTTCGCAAATTTTTATACACCAAAACTAAGAGCGAAAGCCACACGACGAAGCCATTTATCAAACAAAAAAACAAACGAGACCTAAAAACAACTCAGAATAACAAAAGTGACGTTAGGCATAGGAATCTTATCAAACCAACAAGTTTGACTCAAAATTTCGTTTGTTTTGAGTAAAATTCTGGGAAATAAGCTTAAAGCTTTCCTTGGATTTTTTTGGTAGATGAGGGAGGGGTTAAGTGTATAGTCTAAGCTAGTAAAACAGGCAATTTGTCTGCGTCCGACGCTAAAACAGAAAACGATGCGTGAAATTTTTTGACAAAAACACGCACAACAAGTGCCAGACAATTGGAATAACGAGGGGGGTCTTTAAGGAGGGGTTACATGGAGGTGTTTTTTGGGGGTGTGACTAGGGCTATACTAACTAGTGAGCTCATGCTTAAGTATGCAAATGAGTTTTTGTTTCGAGAATGCCAAGCGATTAAGATTTTGTGGCCGCTTTATATGGTAAAATAGGTAAAAGGTAAATGGGTTCTTTGAACTTTTCTATTTTGGGCAATCAGGAAAAAGTAAAAGTCAAAAGGAAATCATAAGGAAATTGCTTCGCACACAATAAAATGATTAAACACAATCTGAAACAACAAGCCCCAGCCCCAAATCCCAAAACAAACCTTAAAGGAAAAAAAGTTGGTTTGACATTGATTTATGGGAACTGACTGTCAGAAGTATTTGGTTAGTTTCGTCGACAAAGCGATGAAGTCATAGCCCTGGCCCAAAAGTAAAATATAACTTGGTCGAAAAACTAACTTGGCTAACGGAGTTTGGAATACCCTGAGGAGACTTTTAATTAAGATCAAAGATTATTTATAAATTAACACAAATATTTAATACTATGCCTAGTAATTAAATTTAAATTTTAAAGTCTTGATTAATATTAAAGTTTTTGGTGTCCGTTGAAAATGATTATGGCCTAAGAAAATAATCATTAGAAACACTTAGAAACAGATTCATTAAGTTTATAATAATAAATGTGAAATTTTAAAGACAGTAAATAGCTTATAATTGAAAATGCAATTTATTTGTGCAATTAAATCTAAGAATTTGTTTAAAAATATAAACTAACTTTCTTAAACCATTAAAAATTAATGAAAGAAATACCATAAAATTGTACGCCTGTTCTTTAAACCAATAAAAACACAGTCTAGCAATGAGTGATAAAAACAAACAAGAGTCTTGCCACCTGGCCTATCTTTAGTGCACCTCTAATTAGCCGCAAAGTGAGAGGTAGACCAAAGACCCGATGAAGGTTCACAAATCAGTGCACAGCCCACGCCAAGGGGGAACATGGAATAGCACCAAGCAAACCAGACCAAATAGCCAATCCAACTTCAATTCCAGCCCCAGAACTAACGAGATCATTAAGGCTGGCAGGAATGGCTGGCAAGAATTTGGCTTTGATTGAAACTAAGTGCCAATGGGGCTAACATTAAAACGCACTTATCAGCCAGGCCGTCAAGGCCAATGCGGTTCTTGCAGCTGCTCCTCCTCCTAATCGGGAGCGAAGTTTAAGCACCACAGATCTGAGGCATCCGATAAAGATGCTGCTAAAAATAAAACCCCAGCTAAGGAGGATCAGGAGGGACCAAGCCAAGCAGCTGCAGATGCATCAGGGGCGGCTGCGAAACATATTTTTAGAGGGTTTTTAAATATCCAGAAACATTAAGCATCGAAATTCTGCTGATTTTAATTACTCAAAGAATATAAACAATTTTTCTTAATCAATAAATTAAAGTAAGTTTAAGATCCCAAAAATCCCCTTTAGGTTCGCCACTGGAATGCATGACTCCCGTGCTGAAGTTGTGGCCAAATGTGGCCCTTGGCCTTCACTCACCTTGAGATGCCGTTGTTGCCGTCGTCGGTTGTTGCCACAGTTGTTGTTGCCGTAACCCCGTTGCAATGTTCGGACAAAAAGGAGGCTGAGATGCCACAGTGCTGTGGCAGCAACAACAATTGCATATCAATTACACGCTGGGCTGGATGCGGTCTTTGGCCTTGATGGTCCACCCAGCCAAGGCCCTTGATTCGGTTGCAGATGCAGATGGAGATGGCAAGCAGCGATTGCTTCTCCACCGAAGGAGCTGCCTCTACCTCCCTCATTTGTGCCCACTCCAGCCTTGGCCACAATTAAACCAAATTGACACCGCCTTTACGAGGAGGCGATCTCAAAAAGGGGGAGTGAAAGGTGGAGCTGCAATGTCCGTTAACGACACAAGTGGACAAGGCATCGCGATCGCCTCTCCTCGTTTGCATTGAAGTGCATCTGATGGATACATTCGGAGAAAATATTATAAACATATTTTAAAGATTAAAGAAAATTATTTTAACGATAAATTATAGACAATACTTGTCAACATTGTCAACTTGAAAATAAGAGAGTTAATTAATCTTATGACTATGATAAACTCCTCTAAAATGTAACTTCAGGTGCAAGGGATTTATTTGAAGATTACTAAAAATTAATAAGATAGAAACCCTATAATAAGCTTAAACAGATTGCTATAGAATTTATCTGAGTGTAGAAGAATAGTAAAATTTACCAGGGACAGCAGACGCTGGACAACGAGAACTCCAGTCAAAACCAGAACTAGAACTCGCCGAAGAACCTGCTGGGTATATAAGGATGAAGGCTTAAGCTCAGAACCAACAGTTACCTGTGAACTTACAAACAAGAATCTCCAGCAGGAATCTTTCATCGACCAACCATGAAGTATCCACTTCTGTTAATAGGAAGCCTGAGCTTGGCCCACGGTCTGGCCTTGTACTATCCGTACGTATACACCGCCGAGGGATCCGCCGTTTTCACGCCCACTCAGCAGCAGTATATCGCCCAGGATCAGTTGGGTCAGTACTCGTATGGCTATGCGGAACCTTTGTCCAGCAAGCAGGAGACCCGCACCATTGACGGAGTCACCCAAGGAACCTATAGCTACCGAGATGCACTTGGAAAAAAGCAAACGGTTAACTATGTGGCCGATGCCAATGGTTTCCATGTTGCTGCCACTAATCTGCCAAAGGCCGTAGTTCCCCAGGAATCTCTAGGATTTAGTCCTAGGAGTGCATCGCATCCCGTGGAACATAGTGTTGAGCATCCCGCAGTGGTCTCGCATCCTGTGGTCCCACATCCTGTTGGTCATCATCCCGTTGAAGCCCCACATCATCCCACCGTTGTGGAGACCGGCCGAAGTGCTCACCCAGAAGGACACCACCCGGTGGAACATCACGAGCATTCAGTCGTTGACTCTTCCGTATCCGGTCATTCCCAGTTGCCTCACCCCGTCTCCGATACTGTAGAAGTCGCAGCAGTAAAGTCTCTTCACCTAAAACGTGTCGAGGATGAAGCGGTGCGCAACCAGGTGCTGGCCAAGGTTTCTGTACCATTGGCTCGTAGTCATCATGTCGTGGTTCCAGCGCCTGTCTACGGCTACACCGTTCCCCGGTACTACTCCCCTGGATTCTACTACTGAAGGGGAGGAGTATTTACCCGATTTGGTTCATCATTAAAGAATTTCGAATTTATAATAAAAATTGTCAATCAGATTGTAGTTGTTTTTTCGATTTCGGTGGTTTATGGTTTTCTTGGATCCACAAGAAAATAATATTTTTTACAATGTTTAGTTAATCTTAAACCAGACTCGAGCATTAGAATCATGAGTTTAAGATCATTTTTAATTTTCATGAAAAAGTATATCCGTTTGACCCTTCAACAGCTTAACCCCAAGACCGGAACCCGTTCACTCGGACCCTGTCCTACCTCAACCTTTTGGCCCCAGTCCAACCCATCGCATACCACATACAGCATAAACTCTTCATAAATGTACGGCAAATTTTGATTTCAATTAAATTTAATAGCAGCATAAACAACCGCAAAGGCAACAACCGAAATAACTGAAACTGGAAAAGGTAGCCGGCGTGTCCTATAGCCAAACCCGGTTCCTTGACCCCTCTTTAACCATTTCATGCTCACACTGAGAGAAACTATTTGACATATTTTTAAGTATTTGGTATTATTTTATAAAAGGATAGATATAGACAAAAGTAACTAAAGAATATAAGATGAAAGTCAAGTTGTTTCGGATATCCTCCTGGTATTTTAACATTATAACATTCCTCGTAGAAATAATACAAAAATTTTTACATTTCAATATGATAGACGATTCTTTGCGATTAAGATGTTTTCAGCCTATATATTGTGCATATATCCATGGCTAGTTTCTTCCAGTCGATATCCAGACCCACTGAAATGCAGCCTGATTAAGTTCTTGCTTTGTGGCATTGCGGAACGTTGTTGGTTGTCTCTGAACATGTCCACATCCGATACAATAAGATACAATGCGGTACGCGTTGCTCGCCCTGCCGCAGATGAAAACAAATTGCGGCTTTTGTGCTCAAATTTATGCTGAACTTGTTGAAATCGAAATCGACAAAATATTTATGTACGAAAATGAGAGGAAGCAGAGGAAGAGGAAAAAGGAACAATAATCCAGGCCGGTGGAATATGAAAGTAAAAACCCAACCGGACGACCTTCCTGAGAACGCACGAAATTGTAAATTTTTGGCAGGAGGCGCCGCTTATAAAAGGCAGAATCCCCAACCGATCCCAGCACAGAGTTCTCTAGAGCGAGTACTAGTCCACCACACTAGCAGCGCCTTAAAAAGATTCCCAAAGTCAAAACTTATATATCAAACACGCTTGAGAAGATGCAGTTCCTTAATCTTTGCCTGATTTTTATCACCATTGCTATGGCTGCCGGATCACCGACCTTGGAGTACGGAGCCCCACCTAGTTCGGATACGATCAGCCAGTATCACACCCAGGATGAACATGGTCAGTATGCTTATGGTTATATGGCACCTCTGTACTCCAAGCACGAGACACGCACCTTGGATGGAGTAGTCCGGGGCACCTTTTCCCATGTGGATGCCAATGGCGAAACCCAGACTGTGGACTATGTGGCCGATGCCGAAGGCTTCCACGTTACCTCCGCTTTGCCAAATCAGCAGCCCAACCAGGAAACCCCAGAGGTGGCCGCTCTGCGTGCTCAGCATCTGGAAGCTCATAACCAGGCCAAGTTGAGGTTAGCCGGAGATACTTCCGTTGGTCCACAGCCTGTTCAGGATACCCCCGAGGTAGCTTCCGCCAAAGTTGCATTCTTCAAGCGTTTCGAAGCCGAGAAGCTGCGCAATCAATTGCTCGCCGAGAAGAAGGTCCTGGTGATAGCACCTCCATCTCCCATCGCCGTTCGTTCCCAGCCGCTTTATGTCTATCAGCCAACCACAGGATTTGTCTACAACTTCCACTCCAAGTCCACGCCTCAAGTTCCCTCTAGGAACTACCTGCCAGTGGCCTAATTTTGAGATCTGTCTTCTTCAAAAAATTCTGTTAATTGTTGAGCAATAAATGATGCAAATTCGAAATTAAAAAAAAATATATTAAATCTTTTGTAATTCATTAATTTAATATTTTCTTTTAAAGTGTCTGTGGACGTAGCCAAACATCCTTCATACACACCATCCCACATCAATACCCAGTAATCGAAAAAGAAGAAAAGTTAAATTTTGGCACAATGGTGCTCTGTCTTGCATTTATTCTTAGGAAACACATCATAGGTACACCGCATTCTGTTCCACGATCATCAGCCGGCCTTGATCCATCACCACGATCTGTAACATCTGTCCATCAAGTGCGTTTGCTTACCAACAAACTGCGACTGAGGGCCACTGGGCGAAGGGTTCTCAGCTCCGTGGGTGTGGTAACACTGTACTTGGTGTTTGGGGAAACCAGGGTATAGTAGGCACTGATCGGCACACGGACATCACTATTGTCCAAACGATCCTCAAGTAATTTCTCGGTACTGGCCAAGTCACCGAGCTTCAGATAACTGCTGGAACTGAGATCGGCCAGGGAGTAAATAGTGCGCAGGCGCAGATCATCGGCATCGCGATCGGAGGAGATCGGCAGTTGGAGTAGCTGGGAGCTTTGGCGATCAATTTGGCGATCATTCTGTCGGTTGTTGTTTGATTCTTGCGTTCGGGACTGATCTTGACGTTGATTTTGGCGGAGATCCTGTTCCTGTCGACGATCCTCTCGCTGATTTTCTCGTCGGTCATCCCGTTGATCTTGTCGCCCGTCGTCTCGCTGATCTTGTCGCCTGTCGTCTCGCTGATCCTGTCGACGATCTTCTCTCTGGTCTTGTCGCCTATCCTCTCGCAAATCTTGTCGTCGATCCTCTCGCTGATCTTGTCGTCGATCTTCTCGCTGATCCTCTCGTCTATCGTCGCGCTGATCCTGTCGCCGATCTTCCCGCTGATCCTGTCGTCGATCCTCTCGTTGATCTTGTCGACGGTCCTCCCGCTGATTTTGCCTTTGGTCCTGTCTCAGATCCTGCCTGAGATCCTGTCTCTGCTCCTGTCGGCTTTCCTGGTCCTTACGTTGTTCATCCTCCTCCCTATTCCTGGGAAGATTGAGCGCTCGCTGTCGATCGGCCAACATTGCTGACAGCTCAGCTCGAACTCTCTCTAGAATCGCCGCATCCTCATCGGTCAAACTCTGCTCTCCCGACAGCTGATCCTCGTTATTGTTCCTGCTCTGATCTTGCAATCTTCTGTCTGTCTCCTCACGCAAACTGTCAGCCAAAGCCTTCTCCCGCGCCTCCCGCAGAGCATTCAGATGAGACAGCCGAGCCTGCTGCACTTCCTCCGTATCAGTCACGGGCAACGGAGCTTTGCCTTCATCCACGGGAGCTTGGGGTTGGTTACTAGCTTCGGCCTTGAAACCCTGAATGCCGTTTGCCTCATATCGAACTGTTTGGAGTTTGCCATCGGCATCCACGTAGGAGTAAAATCCCCGGGAGGTACCATCTCGGGAGGAATACTCAGCCCTTGCAGCATTGTCATCACTATAACCGTAGGAGTAGAAGGCTCTGGACGTGTCTTGCTCCTGGTAGCCATTACTTGGCCTTTGAGGCAATCCTGCTGCTGAAGCTAGGGCCAAAAGGCCAGCCAGAATCGTCCAAGTAAAACAGTGCATCCTCTTCTTCTGATTGCTCTTGTGGAACTGATGCTGTAGTTAGTCTTCGTTGGGTGTTTTATACCACCTGTGGGTAACTCGAGGCGCCACCCACCACCCAGTCTGCACAATGACCTCGAAATCCGCAAGTCGATCCGTCGCGATCCGATTGGTGTCGATTGCCTTTTGGGGCCTCCGACTCGCTACCGCACGGATGTTGCAATAGTGAACTTAATATTGATCCATCGGATCCATTGGTTGCGTAATTAGGCGCTACTTCCAGTAAAGATCTGTGCCTCCACGGATGTGGCAACCGCAACCTGGATTCGGGCGGAAAAGAAATGGGGGAAGTCGATTTGTTCGCTTTAATGGGATAAACATCCATATTCGATTACTAGATGGCTTCAGTGTCTGATGGTTCCGCTGGCTGACACAGATATATGTGAAGTGGGTGAATAACTACCTCCTTGCAGCGATGATTTATTCATATTTGTTTAACCAATTTCTTTGAAATCAATATCTTATCGAAGAGACCTAAAAGTGAAACAAAATAAATTTCCAAATTAATTAACTTTTGAGTTGGTTTCCGATATTGATACCGTTTTATTCTCGAACATTACTTTAAGCCCCCATATTATTTCCAATATTGCTGGTGATACAAGAGTAAGAAAAGTACTATCTTTAATAACACCTAAGTGATAATGCAAATAACAAGACACATTCATTTTAAAACACAGACTATAGAAACTTTCAGCTCGTGATATCTATATTAAAATGCGCAGTAATCCCAACTATTATCATTCTACATATATTAATTAGCAGTTCACACCAGAGATGGGCTTTAAGTTATAATCAAAACAGCAATAAACACAGTATCTTAAATATGATTTTTTGTAAATTTACCATCTCTTTTGTAGGAATTAAAAAGATTTGAAAGGCTTAAAATATATCAGAGATGATGTGTTCATAATATTGGCGGGCAAAGATCATAGAGGTAAATCAAAATCTAACCAATAAAAAGTTATATTGTCACCACTAGTTAAGCTTCAAAAGTTATAATAGAAAGAATATTTGATGCTCTCCAAAAGTCAGAAGGCCCCAAAAGCTCCGTTAGAGCGGAGAACGGAGAGCAAACGCGACTTGGTTTTTAGCACTTTTCTGATAGTGTGGAACACAGGGGTCGAGCACCGGCAATGATCAGTTTGTCAATTGCCACCGACTGAATTGCACGGAATCCGACAGAGCAAATAAGTTACAACAGTGCGGCATGGATTTGGGCGGCAAAAATGTGGTTTACCTTGGTGGATTCGGCGGCATAGGCCAAAAATGTGTGCAAGAACTTCTGCAGCGGCAAGTAAAGGTAGGCTTGCAGCCAAACTTAACTTACAACAAACTGTAATTAGCTCCCTTCATTAGGCTCTGGCCATTTTTGAGTTGGCCGCCAGTGACGATATCTTGGCTGAGTGGAAAAACAAAAATCCCAACACGGATATCTTCTACCAAAAAATGGACATCACTAAAAAGTCGGATATTGAAGCGGCTTATAAGGCAACAGCAGAGAGATTTGGTCACTTCGATGTGGTGGTCAATGGCAGTGGACTGATGAACGATCGTCTCATCGATCTGACCATTGAAATAAATCTGGTAAGTGAGAAGGGTGTATACTTAAAATAATAAAATATAAATAAATTTTGAATTTTTCCCGTAAGCTGGGAGTCATAAACAGCACTTTGACTGCTTTGGAGTACATGGACAAGGCCAAGGGTGGTAAGGGTGGAGTAATAGTGAACATATCCTCCGTGGCTGGACTTCAGCCCACAGCTATAATGGCAATTTACTCGGCGGCCAAGACAGGTGTTACCACATTTACCAGGGCCATGGCAGTAAGTATGAGAGGGGAAATTTAACAGCCTCCATATAATCTTTAATTACATTTCACACGTTTTTTAATGGGATTTCTGTTGGGTAAACATTTGTTTTAAGAAAATGTTTTACATGTTTATTGCTATTTTTAAACATGTTATGATAATTGAACAAATCCAAGTTAACAGATTTATTTTAATGGTATTTGAACTATTTCAGAACCCATTTTATTACGCTCGCTCTGGCGTGGGCTTCATTACCATCTGTCCGGGATTCACGGATACTGAACTCCTCGAGAATATTGGCAGCAAAATGACATTCACTTTCGAGACACCCATGCTAGCCTTGTACAATAAGGTAAAACGTCAGACGGCCGACGTTTGCGCCAAGAATTTGATTAAGGCCATAGAAACGGCCGAAAACGGAGCTGTTCTAATGCTGGAGCTAGGCGAGATCCATGAAGTGAATATACCAAACTTGTGGAAGCCCCAGATGGAAGATTAACTCTGCGTTGTTATTGTTTTTAATGTACCTATATAATCTCGATAATCTCTTTAAATGGTTTATGGTGGGTGATTTATAAATAAAATGTGATAAAGTTAATCAAGATGGTTTCATACTTAACCAGGCCCCACGGATGGTAAGAAAAGATTAGGGACTCTGATCGATCAATAGCACTTAAAGGAATATCAGGTGATTATTTTCTATAATTAAGTTAGATTTTATTTAAATTCCAGAACAGGGGTGTATTGCTGAAAACGCTCATTTCTGGGCGAATTCCTACTTGTTTCCAGCGAGTAATCTAATAGAGTCTACTAGCATCAGCCTTAAGATCATATCTCAGCGAGATAAAAAATTCTTTTCATTTTTATTGAAGGTTTTATCAAAACCCATTAAAAGTAATCTTCAAAATTGTAGTTGTTTAGATACATATCTCATGAAATATTACTTACAAGGTTCCCACAAGTAAATATTTGTCCAGTCTGATAAAGTATAAGTTTACTAACATGGCACATAATGGTTGTAAATTTATTTTAAGAAACATCCTCAGACCTCTATTCTGCTAGTGAAATCGCTGAAATTATACCGGAATCCAGCACTACGTTTCTTGCGAGTAATCTAATACAGTCACTAGCATCAGCCTCAAGACCATTCTGTATCTCAGCGAGATAAAAAATACTTTTCATTTCTATTGCAGGTTTTATCAAAACCCATAAAAAGTAATCTTAGAAAGGGTAGTTGTTTAGATACATATCTCATAAAGGATTACTTACAAGTTACAAGTATCCAGTCTGATAGAGTATAAGTTTACTAACATGGGACATAATGAGTGTAAATTTATTTTAAGAAACAGCCTCAGACCTCTACTTAAATAAACGTTAGTATACTGCCTATTGTTTCAATCTTTAAATTTAAAAGTAAATTGTAAAAACGTTGATTAGGCCAATCAACCACTTTCTATACCCTGTAATAACCTGTAACTAACCGCAAGGCAGATCAGATTGGCAAGCAATCAGAACCATATCCAGTCATATCAAATTGAGTTTTGGAATTCGATTAAGTTTCTTTTATTTTAATTTCAGGCATACACACACAAAATTGAGTTTGGTTTAAGTTTTGTTGGGTTTTTCATATCTAACATTTACAATGAATTTTGAAGATAAATATACATATTTTCAGCACATCCAAGAACATACATTATCGATTAACATTCCACAAAACTAGAAGAGATGTTCGGTCTCGGTAGTCCGAAACTTTAGATACCCTAGAACAGGAATTTTATTTGGATTGATAAAGAATATACTTATATAGAGTTTACTTGTGAAATGTACAAAAACTAAAAATGTTACGATGAAAATATTTTGTAGATAACTTATCTGGAAAGCTGCCAGCAGCATTCAAATGGGATCAAAAAATAATGTTATATGTTAATGTTTACAGATATGGATGATGGACAAACGGAATATATTCTTAATGATCTTCTTTTCTAGGATATCATAAACATGGATATAGACCCAAGGTATTTTAAGGGATCTGTTGGAGTAGAAGCACATCTCACGCTTGTGGGGGGAGGATTAGCTTTCCTGTAGAATGCATGTAAAATACAATCTCTGCTTACATAGTTCTATGATACAATATACGCCTTTCTTAATCATCCTTCCAGTTGTGTGTGGAGTGTGTGTGTATTTAGATACATTATTATACTCGTATAGTTAGTTTCAATTAGCATTTAATATAAAGACATTTGTTCGTTCCCATTGAACTGGGATTAGTTTCGCATGTTAACTGTAAATTTCACATCATCACAATTCAAGGATCTTCAACTTATAAATTACACCAAAAACAGCAACGATTCGCTTGCAGAGACGGGACCTTTGACCTTTCAGGGTGCCATAACTCATCTGTTGAGCTTTATTTGGGATCTTTTGGTTATAATTGAGAGTATTGTATTGTCCTCGCCATAACACATTTGATGCGCTGAAAGAGAGTCCCCTGGCTATCTACTTAGTCGATTGCAGTGCAGTTCTATCGAAGGATCTTTACTGGGGGTGTACGACAAGCGGTCGCCTGGCAGGTTTTAATAGACTTATTAAATCTGAGCTACTGCAATATCGTCGGTATCTATACGACCTTGGTCGCTTAACATCACTAACCCTAAATTGAGGAACAGAAGCGCCTATTATCATATCATGATTTACGTTTATCTTATTAAGTTATGCGGATTGTCTGTAACTAGTTGCGTTAACTATAGGATTTCGTATTGTATTATCCATTAAATTTCCTATCTGGTGGTTGCTGTTGGTGTTCTTATTTCCTTATACCTTGCTGGTGGTTATTTTTGTTAAGTTTCTCGTTAGCTTTCTTTGTTTTTCAACGCTTTGATATGTTTGGAACATTATCTTTCATTCATCGTGAACTTAAAATAATTATAGAGATAAAACCGAAACAACTAAAAGTTTTGTGAAAATTTATTGGTAAATAAAATAAATAAGTTTTTTTTCATATTTTTTTTTCCACTTTGATTAACAGAACTCGAAATTTGCTTAGGGTAGAAACATTGAGTGATAATACCAAAAATACATTTAATTAACATATGTATAAATATATATATATGCATTTAAATAAGTGTGTGTAATTAGAAAATGTCAGTGTGTATATGTGTGAATTGCTCGGCACGATCTGTATAAAAAAAGGGCCAGTCGGTCAGTTTTGAAGTTATGGGAGGTTTGGCGGGTTGCTGGACTGATTGTAAATTATAAAGTTACAAAACTCAACTCAACAAATACGTTATTATGAACTGAACCCATTGGGTTTAAGCTAAAAAAAAAACTTCACCACAGCCAAAGGCCGGTCGGAGAACGCCAAATCTGGATCTTGATCGGGACTTAAGTACGCAGTTAGACGCCTCTCCGTCCGGCCTTCTTCTATATTTTCACAGGAGATAAATCTGAGATTGGAGAAATCTCAATTAGCTCCCTCGATTCGCTTCTATACATTGAATGCTTTAGTTTCTGAGTAATAGGAAAATACATATTTAAATGTATGTTTTTTTGTTTTTTAAAATTGCGTTCGATCAATTTTAACTAGCTCACAACTGAACAAATACTCCCCGGCAGGGTAATATACTTTTACATAGATTCTACTACACACACGTCATCGAAACTCGTTAACAATAAAATATATTTGTAAAGATATATACGTTATATTCATCTATGATCAAGCGCAGTTAAATATAAGGTTCCTGATTTCATCGCTTAACAAATACAAGTTACAAAATCTTTCATTTCTCTTTTGCTTCAAATCAAAATGATGTACAAAGTCTTGAAAGCAAAACGCGGGCTCAACTGACATTAATATATAATATTAATAATAGAGCGCACAAAATTGGTTAGTTTCTAGATATAAATATAAATTTATATTTGCATAGAGTAGGTATATGTATGTGTAAATGTTCTCAAAGCCCTGACTGACATTTAAACTTCTCGGTTCGTCACATTTTCTGTACTTTAATTTTTCTCACAGTTTACAAAATGGGAGAAGGGGTGATTTTAATTTATTTTCAATAAATTTAATAATATATAGTACAATAGTTAACAACATCGCACAATAGCGTTATTAAAATTTCTTTAAGAAATATAAACATTCATTTCACACACATACAAATGATCGTTCGTGTCCTGTGTGGCTCAGTGTGTATGCGTGTTGGGTGTATGTGTGTGATTGTGTTTTGAGAGCGATCGGATGTTCAGGTCCTTTCAGCCCTGCTGATTTTTGTATATATAAAAATAGCGTTTTGAAATAGTTAATAATTAAAAAAAATATATATGTTTATATCTATGTTTACAGCGTTACACAATCAATCAAAATTTGATCACAAATAATCAGGGGCATGATGATAAACACACTTTTTTTGGATCAGAATTTGAGTTTTTACTTAGATCTCGAAGTCTTGTGATCATGATTCAGTTAATTAGTGCACAAATTCTATTACATCTGAGAAAATTGCTTTAAAATCTTTGCTGCTATACAAATCTGGATGTTGCCTGATCTCAACAAGCGTTTGCATATCTCATCACCTCATCACTCTTGATCACCTTAGTTTTTGTTTAGGGGGGTTCCTACAAATCGTATTCATAGCAGATCTACAAGTCTGAGCTGAATTCTAGGCTACACACAAAGTTTTACGAGCTAAGTTGAGTTTATTTTTGTTTGCTTCTTTTTTTGCTTTTGTTTTGTTTTGCATTTGCTAGACACAATCCCCGAATTTGAAACATAACACGAACATGATTAAACACATTTCCACAGAATTTGAACAATGAACTAATTAGACAATTATTTAATAGATTCTAATAGATGGTACCCAACCCAATTGATGTTTTGTTTTTGGCTCCGATCCAATAACGGATCGGTCGGATCAGTTTAAACTACAATTACATTTGAAATTCTACCAAAGTTTGAACTGTGCGGTACAAACCTCTAACGATGTGTAAAATGATTGCATTATACATATTCACTTCCCGCCCATTCGATCTATATAAACACCTATATAGAAATATCCTCTGGCTGAGTGAGCTGGATGATGGAGAACTAGTCCACCTTGATACCACTGTCATCGGGATCGACGATGTCAACCAAGTTCTTCTCCAGCTGCAGCATCATTCCACTGTCGATGCCGCCTTCGAAGCTATCCTCCGACATCAGCTGTGGCTTCCTTCCCCAAATCGGCTGCTGCTGCTGTTTTTTAGGAAGATTTGAAATACAGAAGATTAGAATGTGTATGTGATAGCAATGTTAGCATTTATGAAAACAATGAACAATTTATTTATTTATCAAAATTTGGGTTATGCTTGTTGCCAACCCCTTAACCCATAAAATAAGCAGGGCACACCTATAGCTATCAAGTTAAATATTCACACCCTTATTGAAACCCATCACACCTACCTTACTGGCATTGAAGTTATCGTTCCTGTCGCTCTTGTAGCCTCCATATCCCAGATCACTGTCGTTCTCCATTAACCAGTTGTTCCAATTGCTGGTCGTGCTACTTTTTGGACAAATAGGACCATAGCGACTTAGGATGGAGGAGCCAGTCGGCATATCGAAGGTGGACGCATCATCATCCAATATGGAGTCCGATCGCACAAAGTTCGCCGACTCTTTGCCCGTATTATTCCAGAAGAGCAGTGATGAGCTATGATTGTTATTGTTGTTGTTGTTGTGGGAGCTGCTATTGTTGTTGTTATGGTTGTTGTTAGATCGCCGGAACAGAGACACTGCATCCACATCGGCCTCCGCGGCTCTTTCCAGATCTATGTTAACACTATTCGGCGGTTTCTTTTCATAAAATGAGGTATCAGCTGTTGCGGCTAAAATCGACAACGGTCGGCTGGGATTTGGCTTGCTGGACGGTGGCTGCTGCTGTTGGGGATGCTGTGGAGGGTGTTGCTGATGCTGAGCCAGATAGGCTTGCTCCCAGGGATTGCCCAAATGGAAGACGTCCCCACCGCCGCCAGGAACCATATAGCCCTTGTGCAGGTTGCTATTCACACTAAAGTTCGGTGGGTTGGCATTACGTTGCGGAGCTCCCGGATTGTTTTGAAATTCCCTGGGCGAAGGATTTCTTGGCTGACCATAGGCGCTGAAACGGGGATCATAGCGGTTGGGCACTATGAGTCGGGCAATGGGACTATGATGCGAAGGATGGAGCAGAGGTGGTGGAGCCTGCTGTGGCAGACCTCCCCCTGGCGATAGACCCAAGCTGGGATCCAGATAAGTCCTTGGTGAACCCATATAATGCATGGGCGACATTGGCAACATGGGTGGAACTCCCAAAGTCGGCCCATCTTGCTCTCCTAGTGGCTTTTTGATAGCGCCACCGCCCACGGCTGGAGGTCCTTGAAGCGCCAGAGGTGTCTTCATATGCTTACCGCGATTTCGGGCACGATAACGCTCGACCTCCTCCTGAGAATGGGCGAAGGTACAGCTAGCACCTCTGGGACACACTCTACGTACGTTCAAGTCTCTGCACAGGCTAATCTTGTATTTGGGATTACTGTTGGCCGTGCCACCACTGCCTCCGCCACTGATGCCGTCCTGTGCCTTTCGTACACCATGGTGCTGAAGGAAGTTCACCAGTCCCACGACCGAATGTCGCACTGCATCCAGGGCTTCAGCCAAATCCGGCCAAGGAGCCACCTCAGCACATGGATCGATATTGGCCAGGTACTTCAGATGGTGATGCAGGTTGGCCAGCTTAGCGGGATCACTAGTCCGTTGCAAAGCGATGACCAGTTCCTGGACTGATTGGGCAAAGGAGCTGGGCGTCTGCAGCTTGTCGATGATACTCTGCATGTGGCTCTTGTGCATTACATCGCCGTAGAGCAGGGAAGACCATTGTTCCGGGGCAATTCGTAGACCAGCCTCGGTGGCTATCTGGACGATCTGAGCATCATGTTCGCGGCGTAAGGCGTCATAGGTCCGAAACTCTTCTTTGAGCTGCATCAATGACGAGTCCGCCTCCCGTTTGGATACCTTGAAGCAGCTGGCACGATAGAGCAGCTGTACCACATGTCCGATACTCGTCTTGGAGGCCTGAGGAAACTGCGGTTCCAGTCGCTGAACCACGAACATGACCAGTACTTTGCGCGATAGTGCTGATCCCTCCTCCAATGCCAAGAGAACCAGCTTCAGCACCTCCTCCTGCATGGCGGGTCCAAGAAATTGACATCCTCTTGTCCGCACTGCTGCCCACAGGTTTGAGCTCAATTGCTGGGGGTTCTGGTGCTGCAGGATCAGTTCTGTGACTGTGCGTTCGCCCAGGGATCTGGCAGCACGGAGTGCCCTTACCCGTCCCTCCTCCTCCATCAGTTGGCAGTTTACCAGAGTAACCAGTTTCCGTTGCATAGGTCGAGTTAGAAGATTGCCATTCCCGTTCAGATTAAGGAAGGACTTCAAGTGCAAGGCCAGCTCCTCAATGCACCGCTGCCCCAGTTGGTAACACTTAAGGTGTTCTGGTTCCAGCTTCTGGACACTGGCAGGTGGTGGTCCCAGCTCCAAGAGTTCCGAATCCTTGACCAATTGAAGCAGAGCATGGTTTATGGGAAGATTGTCGATGTCGCTGACAATCACCGTCTGTAAAAAGATATCGCTTAGAATTGGAAGATTACAATACTAGACTTAATCTCACCTGATCGAAGGGACACTGCCGGTTGTAGAGGGTCGTCAGGCATAGCTTGCAGATGGTGTGCCCGCAGCCCAGACTGACAGGGCATCGCTGGCTTGCCGCGAATTCATTGCAGCAAATGGGACAGTTCAGAAAATCTGTCCATGAGGGAGCCTGAATCGGCATGCTGTGAATGAAAACAGTAATTTAGATGATAAAGTCAACAGGAAAAGAAGATAGTATGGGAAACAAAGTTTGAAAAACATGTGATGAAAATGTGAACAATTTTATAAAAACCCTCAAATCGTATTACAATAATCATGTACGTTCATTTGCCTTTTATGGATCATTCTTCAGCATTTATAACATTTCTTATCTGAGTTTGTATAAGAATTCGAAGAAATTATTGTTGGGGAAATGCTGTGCCCACGTCTTATATAAAAATTATTATTTATTACTATTTAATTACATATATACTTGTTAATTGCTGTTACTAAGCTATTAAGAACATAAAAAATAGTCAACTGTTTGTTAAATCATCCTTAAAATACTAATTATTCCTTCACCTTCTGCGATATTTTGGCTGTAACTTTTGATATAAATATTTAGAGTGATATTGATATTAATAAGAAGTTCATCAATATGATTGATCATAATTGCCATATCCAAACTTAGACCTGATTGGTGTGCTTCGCTCTCATTTTATTTAAGAATTAGTACGATCATTTCTATAATAGCTAGACTCTTGTGGAGATATTACTTTGGTCCAACATTTTTTGGTATTACCGAGTTCATGTAAAGAAGCAAGTGACGTGAGTCAATGAAGAGTTATTTTCCATTTACAACGATCAAAAAGTGGCACAGTAAAAAAGTTTCGCTTTCGTCTTTTTCTTCTTCTTCTTGCAATACCCCCAACGTCAGCTGTCGGTTACACACACGCATGCACAACCGCTCACCCACACAAGCTCGTTGGTTAGTGTTGGTGTGCGGGGGCATTTGTACACGCATGCAAGTATATCTGTATGTATATATAGCCACATATATACATAAGTTGCACTTCCTGGAGAACTTTTTCGGGATTTACTGATACATACGATCGATTCAGATCCTTTTTGGAGCTTCAAAGAGCCACTCACACACACAGGCAGAACCTTTTTAATTGGAAAACACAAACGTAACTCGCTTTCAACGTCATCATCCATCCGCTTTCTTTTAAGACGCGAACAAAGGGAATTTTGGCTAGAACCCCATTTTATTAAGAGTCTGGAGGTCCCCAACCTTGGCGGTGTAGCATTTCAGTACATTGGAATGGTCCTTGAAAGCCAGTAATCCCCCAGGAAAAACACTGAACTCCACAAAACTCTCTCCCAAATTTTTTTTTTGTTACGTTTCACTTTTTGCTCTGCTCGGCAAATTAAATTCAGCCCCGCTTTGAAGCAGTTTTCGGCACTAGCAATGCACTGACTCACCTTCAAAATGCACATATTATTGCATTAAAGGTACGAAAATATGTTTTTTAATTTTCATTGGATTTTTTATAAAAATTGGGAAGTTGCAATTAGTACTACCGCAGGTGACCAGCGGCGGAATACTGAAATTCTGATGGTTGAAAATGGCCGATGAGTTGTTGCACTGCTTGCGAAAAAGGTCACACTGTTTGTGCTCAGCTGATTGCGTTTTGCCGTTATCGTTTTATCAATATTTGAACTTGTTAGTCTTTTATATTTGATAAAATATATTATATAATATTAAAAAAAAATTTTATTTAAAGTCTTATATAAGACACATTTTCAAAAGATCAAAAGATTTATTGATTTTTCCTCTTTTGTTTTTAATTAAAGTGCAATACTGGCCTCTATGCATAAGTAATATTCGGAATATTTAACTTATATCATAAGTTATGCTTGTATTTATAAACCCTTTTAATTTTATAATTTTATTGGTACTATAAACTTTAGCGCCGCTGTATAGCCGTACGGCATTTCTATTCGAGTTATGATGCAATCTGCCTGATAGTACGTATATTAATTATTTACAACCCAGGAACTACTCATGCTTATTAGCAGTAATGACTATGCAAAAACAATTCGTAAAAAAAGTATTTTATTCAGTTTGCTTCCATTTTTATTGTACATTAGACTCAATGTACATTATATTTCTAGGGTTTTTGCAGTCGAGTAATGATTACGTGTAATCCATTTCATCAATAAATGTCCCCGAGTTCACAAAACTCTGGAATTAAAGTCTATTTCTTGGCAGCTGCGCCATAGGCCGAAGCCTTGCTGATCTTCGAAGCATTAACAGCGTACTCCATGAGACCGTAGACTGAAAATAAATTACGTAAAATTAAATGGACTCGCTATTAACCTATAATTTAATCAACTTACATCCTCCCAAGATGGATAAAACTGTGATGAAGCCAATAAAGTTGCCTGCAACCAGGGAGCTGACCAAATAGTTTAGAATACACAGGACTGAAACCGTGGCCCAACCCAAAAAGTTAAGCAGAGTGCTTAGTCGGGGCTTGTAGATTTTCTCGGGAACTTCCTTGACTCCAGAATTCTTAAAGAAGCTACCGGTTTCGTGGAAGCTGTCGATGATCTTGTCCTTCTCAGCAAAGAAATCTTGCATCCAGGCGGCGGCCTCCTTTTCACCATCCGGAACCTTATCCAATGGCACTCGGCGAATGTACATGTACGGTTCCACGGGCTCACCATTCAACTGGGTCAACATGGTGGGCTTTGGCTATAAAATATACAAAATTTTTAAGGGTTAAATTGGTTTTGCAACTTTTTAATCATTTTATCTCTTATGAAAATCTTTATATATAAAAACGATATTAAGTTAATCTAATGTTATTTTAGATGTTTTGATTAACACTTTTTTCAATAAAACTTGGATAACTTGGACAATCCGAGTTATTGAATTTTAATTTTTTTTAAATTTTTAAATTCTCACCTCAGCATTCTTTTTAAAGGCCAGATTAATATCATAGATGGCAGGACAGATGCCTCGCATGGTAGGCAGACTGGTAGTGAACCCCTTGGTACGCGGAATCAAGTGGTGTTTGAGAACAGGGAGACCTCGTTCCTGGGCAAACTTCACGGACAATTCGTGCTTGGCGGCAGTATAGCGGGTGCCCTCGGCGTTGAGTAGTAGCCACACTGGATCTGGATAAGAAAATACCTCCGTAAGCTGTGTCTTGATCACCACCTTGTCCTTCTCGAAGTTGCGGTCCAGGAAGATGAATTCGGCCATCCACCAGACCCATCCCAAAACCGGTACGTAGCGAAGCATCTTCTTGGCGTAGGCCTTTGTTCCTCCCAAAATTCCCAGTTTGTCAGTGATCATCCATGCAGTTAGCCAGTCAATCTCGTACGTGTGGTTCATCAGCAGCAATCCATGCTCCTTGCCAAAGAACTTTTTCTCGTCCTCGGGATCAATGTACACTCTTAGTTTGCTCCCCGCATACCATTCCGCCACACAGACTAAGACTAAAATGGACAAAATATTTAGGAATGCATTAAAAAAAAATATATTTGTTTGGCACTTATATGAAATGTTAATTTTTTATATTATATATTCTTTTTGGTGTATATTCTGAATAGATTTTATAAGCTTATAAAATACAGTTAGGCCATACAAAATAATAAATAATATAGCATTATAATATTTTTCACTTGTATACACTTCTATAAGATATATTAAGAAAGCTTAGACTTAGTGCATATCATATTTAACCTTATTAGTGCTAGTGCTCTAAATATTTATATACATATGTATTCATAATATAATTTGTATTAGTTTGTCTACTTACTGCAGTAGAAGGAGTAGTGGAGGTAGTACATAAGACTCCGGGAAAGCCGCTTGTCGAAGGGCCTTACAAGGACGATCAGCAAGAGCTGGCCAATGTTGACGAAGAAACCGCATGTGAAGAAGGTCACGGCGATCAACAGTCGCCCCAAACCCCTGAGATGCGACATCCTAAGCTAAAAATAAACGCATATCAATGAAAAACAACAATTGGGCCAACTTTACGTAACACACACAATAAAATTCATGTTCTGCAATGCAGTTAATAAATATGTCCAGCGCGCGATATCGACTTAATTATGGCCGCACTCAAACTTTGCTCCCAATGTGTCATGAAAAAATTGAACTGCTTAAATTATAGTCCCGTAAACGCACACCCATGCAAAAGGCACTATATCGATACAGTAAGCACTCTATTATATGAGCACCAATAATTTTCAAATGGTACGATTATCTTTCCCTGATAATATGTTAAACTTGTGGAAGGGTTACTTAACTAATAATTAAAAATTTTCGAATATTTTGTAATCCTATAGTTAACAAGGAACACATTCAAACCAAGCACAATTTGCAACACCAGTTCTCACGATTATTTTTTATTTTATTTTAAAAGGTCTTATTAAAATTTCTAAATTTCTAAATTTAAAATTTCATCAAGAATAATTAATTATAGAAATTTTTAATTTTTGCATAGTTCACTGTAGACTCATGTTTTAAATATTACACTGTTTGTCTTACACCAACACAAACACACTCACCTATCTTAGCGGAATCTTAACAAATTAGAGACCAGGAAGTTGCAACTTGTTCTACCAACTTGTAGAATTCGACTGAATGAAATTGACTCTTCTAAACGTCCGGGCCCATAGAGATATGGATCTTTGTCGATAGTACACCCCACAAACCTATAACTAACACTATTAATCACCTGTTATCAGTGAATAGGAAACCGGGTGGACTGCTTATCTCCCAATAAAGGCTTTCTATGCTGCGCGTGTGGTTGTATTATATAGCCAAGGGCAAGCAGTCGATCTAACGGAATGTGCGCTGCTTCTGATCGTTACAACTGATAAATAACCGAAAGAAACCAAAGATAACATTACGAGGTACAATTTATATACATTATTATATTATTATGTTAAATGGAGAATAGTTTATTGTGCTCTGTCTACGCTTTCGGTTGTACTTTTTCATTACCCCAGTAAAACATACAGTAATTATTAATAATAATAATAATATTAATATAATTGTGATACAATTCTGGATAAGGATGATCATTTTTCCCGCAAATTAATGGAACATATATTTTTAATGAGTATTCTTCCAAAAGCTCCGTTCAAAAACATACTGTTGGTATTTTACGTTAAGGGAACTCTTTTATAGCACTGCTTGCGCACCCACACTCATCAGCTGTTCGACCAGAACCCTTATCAGCACACTGCTTGCCTTATCAAAGAAACACCAAACTTCTCACGTTCTGTTTAATTTAATTATTGCAATGCTCGCCAAAATACAATTGATCAAACAATTAAATTTCCACTTAGGTGTACAACTACCAACTACGTACGCAAATTGATGGCTCCAGTGTGCGGGAGTTACCTTGTAACCATAAACTTAGACAAAAAACATGCACTTTCTGTTCAAAAACACTTTTTAAATCGTCCGGGGAGGAATCGCGAATTGATCCATTTAGCAGAGAGATTTGTGAGAGGACTGCGTTTTACAAAGTCACTTGTAGATAATTGAGTTCGACAACAATCGAAACTAAATGCGAAATCGAAAGTTATTTTGTGCTTGACTTGGAGGATCCATAGCTGGATCCTCTGCTAATCTGCGTCTTGTTAATGGCCTGACCCATTAGCCAGTAAACTGAAAAGTATATAATTTGATTAGATAAAGATTTAGAATTGATTAAAAAGATTCGGTTAGTAGGGGAACCACATAAAAGGCTGATTAAAGATTTTTAGATTACGTTAAATATGATAATTTTTTAAATAAAAATGTAAAGCCTCTAGTGTGGTGTCCTCTTCTATTCTTATCTATAAACTTACAAAGTCCCAGCACTGAAACAGCAGCGATAAAGGCCGTCCAATTGGCAGCCAACAGGGAAGTGACCAAGTAGTAGAAAATGCAGAAAAGCGAGAAAGTCGCCCAGCAGGCGAAATTCACAAGAGAACACAGCCGGCGTTTGTTCACATAGGCTGGCACTTCCTTCACGCCGGACGTCTTAAAGAAGCTGCCAGTCTCCAGGAAGCTGTCGATGATCTTGTCCTTTTCCACGAACAGATTCTGCAGCCAGGCGGCGGCCTCCTTCTCGTCTTCAGGCACCTGTTCAAGGGGGATACGCCTCATCAGCAGGTGAGGTTCCACTCCCTTTCCATGCAGAAGACTCAACATTGTGGCAGGAACCTGAAAATATAAATTAAAACTCAGTTAATTATGGTTTATAACCTTGAAATAACCCTATAATTAGATAAAGGGCACCGGTTTTCGTAGCGCATATGTTGCTTTTACGATCTTTCGTTCCGAAAACAGCTTTATAACCACTTAAACCGATTTCGCAATTAGTATTTAAACCCGTAATAAACTGCAATTTTCTAAGTGTCATGCACTTATCTTCAAAAGGACAAGTTATTCAAATAAGAAGTCATCGTTGCTATGCTAGACTATAAATTACGCATTTCGAACCTGCTTTCACCTTGAAATGTTATCTTATTAAAACCGATGAGTATCACATAGAATCTTAAGAAAGCAAGACTATTTGAAGTGGTAGTAAATTGAGAGCGACATTTGTTTGAGCAACAAGATAATCCGATTAAAAATAATAGATTAGATTAGGCAGAAACAATCATTCAGACATTATCGAATTGGCTGATTAGCCTTATCGAAAATGCAAAATTTTGCATTTATAAAGTAAAGATAGATACTATATTCGGTATTATATAATAAAATACTTGTGTTACTTAGTTGCACTAAAAAACAAAAGGGGTTGTAATTATATTTACCTTGTCTGTGGGCCTGTAAGCTAGGTTAATGTCGTAGATGACCGGGCAGAGACCCCGGATGGGTGCTAAACTGGCGGTGAATCCCTTAGTGCGTGGGATCAAGTGGTGCTTCAGCACCGTCATGCCCCTTTCCTGGGCGAACTTCACGGATGCCTCGTGCTTGGCGGGAGTGAAACGGGTGCCCTCCGCGTTGAGCAAAAGCCAGGTGGGATCGGGATAGGAGTAGACCACCTTGAGCTGTTCGGTGATAATGGTCTTGTCCTGGTCAAAGTTACGGTTGAGGAAGACGAACTCGGCGAGCCACCAGCCCCAGCCGATGATGGGCACATATCGGATGGCCTTCTTAGCATAGGCCTTGCAGTTGCCCAGGACTCCCAACTTGTCGCAGATCATCCAGCCGTTGAGCCAGTCGATCTCGTACTTATGGTTCATAATCAGGAGCACGTGCTCCTTTCCAGCATGCTTCTCAAAGTCCTCTTTGTCCATATAGACAGTCATCTTGCTGCCGGCATACCAGTCGGACACGAAGATGAGTTCTAAAGGTCAAGATAGTTTAAAAAATGGAGATTTCAATCTTCAATTTGGTTAGGATATACTCACGGGAGTAGAGCGAATAGCAGGCATAGTACATCAACTTGCGGAAGAGTCGCTTGTCTATCGGTTTGATAAATACGTGCATTAGCAACTGGATAAAGTTGATGCACAGCCCACTGGTGAAGAAGGTGAGCGCGATGCACAGATGGATCAGTCTCAATTGTTTCAGCTTCTCCAGGGACACCATTTTGATCTGCAAGTAGCAATGGTTAACCAATAAAACTGCAGCCTTTACGTAATCAAAACTTTAATTGTAGGTTGTTCCCCCAGTAGTGCTCGTAAACCCCGCCATTTTATGGCCCCCACCGATGAAACACCCCGTTTATGACCGTTAAACACAGTTCCCGCACTCACTCGAGTTGAGTTTTCTTTGGCTAAGAGCACGCGGCTAAGTTAAAAGAAAGCGTGAAAAGCGGGAAGGCAACCAACTGAACCACCAGCTGGCAATGGACTGGGGCAAAACATCGAACCGCGGAGATATTCGCCAGATATCTGGCGGTCGGCTATAGCTTTTGCTAAAGCCGCTGCCGGAGGAGGAATCTAATCAGCCTTGGCCAATCGATGACTTCTCCCTTGGAAATAGCAATAACCGCTGTGGACAAAGTCCGGCTGAACGACGGCGTAGTCATTATAGGGCAAATCGCAGATACTTCACAGTGGAAGCTCGCGAAAGTAAACAATCTTTAAAGTGAGCAGTCTGTGTGTCTATGGGTACTCCAAGGGGGGGCAAAGTGTGATAATAGTATATACCACTAAGAGAATAAAGCTATTTAAGTGTTAATTTTAGTACATAGGCGTTCCGGAGCTTCTACAATTTTAACAACCATTTTTATGATGTGAAAAAATAACCGCTCAACTTTTGAACTTTGAGGAGTAGCCATTAAATGGAACCCAACATACGGATGTTAAAACTTTTTGCTGGAAAATTATATGCGTTTAATTATGAAGTTTTACATTTTTAACATTGTTTTCCCATAACTCTCAAGTTTTTGTTTTGAATTTATAAATTTAAATTAAATTGAAGTAGTCGGAGTCATAATCTCTATATTTTATGTTTATAAAAGTTCTATGTTTGCCAATATGAAGACAAAGAAATATTAAATTTAGAACTTTACTAAAGATTCATAATATTAAAAGATAAGGTTATAATTATAAAAAAACGATTATTATGTAATTATAAATTGAGATGGAAACGTAAAAAGTTATAAGATGCACATTTTCTAAGCTTAATAAATTAAAATGTTTAAGATACTGAAAAAGTAATAGGTTTTGCACCATTCATTGCAAAACCATGACTGCATATATTAACTTGTATTATGGAATACCCAAGTTGTTTCGTAATATATTAAACGTACGTTACGAAGTATCAAAATGATTATATTTTTTATAATGAAAGAGGTGTTATATTTCACAAAATAGAGTACTACTAAGATGTATCTTTAAACTGACAATAATTCCGTCTATATATAAATGTTGAAATTAAGGCAAAATACACCCATATTCTGCCGAGTCAAATTGATTGTATTTTTGTTGCATTGAATTGGTGAACCCGCCGTTGATTGTTGAACCCCTTGCATAAAATTAGTTTACTTTTTCGATCGTTTACTATATGTGTATTAAGTACAACAAAAGAGCTCTTGCGCACATATATGTATATGTATATATGTATACGTATATGTACTCAGCTGGCCCACGTGTGCCAGTGTGTGTGTGTGTGCGGAGAGGCGTGGGGTGGCGTGACGTGGTTGCTCTTTATGGTTATCACTTCACGTTCCACGATCGCATCGCCCACCCACCCACTATTATCGAAAACAAAGTCCACTTGAAGGGCTATCAATCTGCAGCTGCGCCGCTCTTATCGGTTATTCCCTGCGACACATTATACATACGTATATATGTATATATTGATAGGGCAAAGAGGGTCGTGCCCTTTGTTTACAATGTCACTGAACAGAAATTGGTTGCAAAACACTAGTCACTATTATATAGCTATCTCTCGGCGTCGACGTGCCCGCCATTTACCTTTTTGGCAATGTTTTTGTGCGAATTGATTTGTTTTTTAAGCCAAACAACCCCGTTCAATAACAGGGCTGCCACTATTAATATCAGTTTTGATTTGGTGTTCCCTCGCAAAATCTAACTGGTCACATAACACATTGTATCAGGAAAGAATCTCTGCATATATCAACCAATTGGCGGGAAAATTAAAAAAATAATAAGACCTCATATCTCGTCCTGAAATCCATCAATAAGTCACAAACACAACTTTGACGGACGTTCGTTTTTATATCCCTGTTAAATTTTGTTTTGAAAATCTCGTCCTTTTTTGGATTTGTTATATTAGAAAAACAGTATATAAGTTGGTATTTCTCACAAGAAATCTGTCAAGGTGCTGGTTTGCGTCCTATCTAAATGCCTAACATACCAAAGTCTTTCAGGGCTTCTAAGACTTGGCCATACTGATGGTTTGCGTTCACACTAAATGCCTCTGTCAAAAATCTTTCGCGAAAATTGAACTACAAATAATTTTTCTCAGAATAAGAAATTTGTTTTCCGCTGAAAGTAAAGGCTTAAGACCTTTTATAAACCCGCAGTGACCTATTTTGGGTCTTGGACTAAGAAATTAAGTGGCTTACAACAGAAATAAAAAGCAGCGAGACGGCGGATCAGAAAATTCAGCCGGCAGACGCTTTTTTGTTGGCGAAATTTGCAGACGTGAGCGCGTGAGTTTTTTTGGGGGGGGGTTAATGACAAACAAGTATATACCTGACCGTCGTCCAATTGCAGTTGCAATGTCCAACGTAGAGATCTACGACTCCTCGAATTCCCAACTGAGTAGCGACGAGTATAGCCGGGAGGAGGAGGACTACGACGCTTTGATGGACGCGGCAGTTAGCAAGCAGCGTCCACAGAAGACCAAGACCAAAGGGCCTGAGACCACGGAAGCCGGAAACGAAGCTGTAAAATCGGAGGTTCCCTCTGACAAAGACGAAAAACCGGAGGTACCGGCGAAACCACCTTCCTCACGGGCGGAAACCCTTCGCCGGATTCGGCAATTGCAGATGCAGCATCGCCGATGGCCCAATCTTTACTTCAAACGTCGCAGCATTCGCTGGTAAGATTAAATCTCCTCTAGATACTTTCCCCAACTAATGTCGCATATTGAATGTCAGGCTGCGTCCCAATAAATTAGAATACAGAACCTATTTTGAGGGTTTGAAGAATTTGGTGCCTAAGCGCAAATCCGACCTGGCCCGTTACAATGCTAGCAAGCGGAGAAACTACGACAGCAGGAGTCCAAGTCATAGCCGTAGTCGTAGTCGCAGCCGTAGTCGTAGTCGTAGTCGTAGCCGCAGCTACTGTCGTAGTCGCAGCCGCAGTCCCAGTCGTAGTGACAGCCGGTCCCCGGAACTTATATGTTTGGATGACACAGAGAATGAAGATTCGCCTGAGAAACCAGATTTCGATCAGAAGTCCAGGGTTACCCCTGTCAAGGAAATAAAGCCTAAGGTTAATGCACCACCTCAGCTCAATTACGAGATGCCAGAGAAACTAAAAGTCAACAATGAAAACGGTGCCTCTGTTCTTGATGAGTTTTTGGTGAAAAAAGATCCTGAGCGGCCAGACTATGAGTTTGAAAAGACATATGCAAGCATGGAGTTGGAACAGGCCCTAAATGATCAAACGCTAGTGCAACAAATCGAGCCAGAAGTGGCAGAGTCCCTGGTGGTTGATGCAACTTTTAAGAGACGTCGTTCGGTGACCCCGCCACCAAGCGGCGAAAAGCGTTCTGGCTCAAACGAAGATGACGATGACACTATTGAGTTTCTGCCCATCCAAGAAAACGAATCGGCAAAGACAGCTCCACCATTAAATCTTCAAATGCCTAGCACCCCTGTTGCTAATCCTCTTCAGAATCAGCCGTCTTTTAAGCTTAGTACACCTTATTCGCTGGCTTCATCTCCGGCCACCAAGCAGGCGGAAAATTTGACACCCGTCTCATACAGCTTGAATACGCCAACACCTCCGGCTACGCCAATGGAGATATCCTATCCCAACGAAAAGTTGTCAAATAACACAAAAGTCACCATGCAAAACTTTTCAGCTCAGCAGGCGGTTTCACCCCAGATTCCCGCCTCTTATTCAGCTGCACCACAAATGGCTGCTATCGTACAGAGATCTCTGGGTCAGGCTGTTCCCCTACAAAAAACTCCATTACAGATAACTCCAACACGCCAAGCTCCCTTGCAGCAAATACCTACGCCACGACCAGGGCCATCACAACAAATGGCTGTGCCACGACCAGGGCCCCCGCAACAAATGGCTCCACCGCGATCAGGACCATTACAACAGCTCCCTCCACAGAGATCAGTTCTACCACAACAACTAGCTGCAATAAAATCACCATTGCCACAGCAGTTGGCTCCACCAAGGGGAGTTCCGCCACAGCAGATAGCTTCACTGAAGACTTCTACGACACAGCAGTTGGCACCCCAACAGCAGTTGCCTCCTCCACAACAATTGGCACCCCAACAGCAATTGCCTCCTCCACAACAGTTAGCTCCACCACAGCAGTTGGCTCCACTCCAGCAGTTAGCTAAGCAGCAGCAGTTAGGTTCGCCACAGCAGTTGCCTTCACCACACTTAGCTAAACAAGGATATTTGGGTTCACCTCAGCAGTTAGCTGCACCACATCAGTTAGCACCACCACAGCAGCACCACCAAATGTCACCTCAAGTGCGTCCGGACTTGCCTCCAGTTGTTCCTCCCAGTTTTGCTGTACCCCAGCAGCCGCAACCGCGTCGCTCGGACACGGTGTCTACCCAAACGCAGGTATCGCAGCCGGCATCGTCTTCCTCTTCGACAGCCCGCCAAAAGTCTAGCATTGATCTCAACAACAGTTATGCAAACTTTCATCAACGCATTAAAGATCTTTTTGAAGAATATGATGCCATTCTGACGGATAAGATGAATACGCTGCGCCCAGATCACAATTCTTTAAAAGAGGAACGAGAGCGCATCGATGCGGATTTAACAACGCTAGACAACCTAATTGCCCAAAAGGAGGAGGAATACAATCGATTACTTCACCTTCGTTGCGTCAAAGAAGAGTTACGTGCACGTCTCGAGCGAAAGGAGCGCTTAACGCTCATAAAGGACCTGCTGCCTCTTCTTCTAAACAAGGGTTGCAGCTCTAACGAGCTGGTTGAGATGCAGGCGTTGCTAGAAAATGAACAGGATGCTCCGATGGCTGCTAAGTACGGTCGGTCGGCGGTGGAAGAATGCTTAAATTACGTTGAGCTAAACCAACACAACATTCGTTTGCTTCGCGGGTAAGTTTAAAATGTGACAATTGTAAAAAACTTTGAATTAATGTTGTTATTTTCAGGGTCATGGGCCTGAAGGAACAAGCTCCACCCATAGTTGGGCGCTGTTTCGAAGAGGAGCGAAAACAATTCAGAAGGAATTCCTTGCCTCCTCGTCAGTCCACAATGCGTGATTTGCAGGATTCACTACATGAGTCTCAGCGGGGGTTTGACTCAGATGTTCCTCCACTTGCGAAGAGGCCGAGGCTATTGCATCCACTAGACAGGTAAGAAAACTTGCCTTCAACAATGATGGTTGCTTAACATTTTAAGCTTTAGCTTTGTATAGTGCTTGTTTAGAAAACATTTTAATAGGTTTCTATTTATTTGTTTAGATACCACCAAGAGCTGTCAAACTCTACGCCCAATTTGGCTGCTGCTTCATCTATGATCCACAACAATTTGCAGTCTTCGGGAAGGCCCTCCAGTAGTTTCTCCTTGGACAATCATTTGGAGAATGAACCAATGCGTAAGCCGCTGTTCAACAGCAGCCCCATGGTTTCAAACCGTCATCTGGCCAATAAACAGGTAAGGAATTTAAAGAACATTATAGTTACCCAATACAAATGTAAATTTGTATTTTATTTACCAGAACTCCGAATTACATTCCTCTTACCGCACCGAAGAAGATACTAAGTTAGATAAGAGTAAGCCGCATGGCATTAAGAGCATAAACAAATCCCAGCGCGAATCTGCCGCCAGCTCAACCAATGGCAGAGAGGAAAGACGTTGTCACCAGTGCAAGCTCCAAAAAGCCACCTACATGTGCTCCAGCTGCCAGAATCAATGGTACTGTAGTCGTGAGTGCCAGGTGAGTTTTTTGGTTATTTATTTAGTTTCAAAATCTATCTTTAGCAGATGTTGGAGTTAGATCAAAACAAATTCTTATTTAAGCAATGCAAAAAATAAGTTCTAAAAATCTAATTTTCTTTACACATTCTTTTTAGCTGCGGGCCTGGGACACCCATTATATAACCTGTGGCATTTCGGGGGATTTCCCATAGGATATCAGCATTACTACGCCTATAAAACTATAACCATACCTATAGCGTATCGTATATGTCTACTACAATTACTCAACCGCGTAAGTCATCAGCAAGGATACAGGAAATTCACGGACAATTTTAAATTGCGTTTCATTGAATTAATATTCTTTGTACTTGTATTCCATCACCGCTCATCCTATAAATAAATCAAATACTTCAAGATTACTCTAATTAACTATTTATATATGTAATTTGTTCCCCAAATGTGCAACTAAAGATCAGTGAAAGTTAGTTTATGTTTTAATTTTCTTTCTTTCTTTATTTCTTTTTTATAATTTTTCTAGTATTTAAACAATTTGTTAACTGAAAATGTAGACAACTATGATAAAAGATTTTGAAACCGTTTTTTTAAGTTTCCATGCATTATTTTTTGCAAATAAAGTTTTGATTGGTATTTTGGGTGCTTCTACTCATACATCCTAAAGGCTTAGAATACTTTTATTTATTTTATGTTTTTTGGAATTTCGCATAATAATAATATTGATGAAATAAAAAATGTATTTTTATTTAATTTATGGCATTTTTTATTTATTTTTGGTGGATTTCCTTATAAAGATTTTAGATAAATTTACAGCTTTGAATGTGGCTAGTTAATAAACATTTTTAATGCTGTTATGTTCACCTTCACCAAAAACCGAAGTCTAGAAGTATTATAATGACAACTTTTTAGTAATATGATATAATGGATTAAGAACTGTTCAATAATAACGAAAAACTTAGCAATACATATTTATCTTATTCAACACTGGTTTTGTCCTATCGATTTATTTCGAATGAATGGCAGTGCCGTCAATGGGCGGCAATATTTAAAAGTTTACATTTTGAACTTCATATACTATGGAACTTGACTATCTTAATTAGTGATTTCATATAGACCATTTATTTACTTCGCCTACGCACCTGGCACATAAGCTTGATGTCATTGATATGCAACCGGAGTGGCTGCCTCCTGGTCCACGGACCACGTTTCAGTTTCCGGATGCGCAGCTGGCGGCTGCAATAGAGCCTAAACTTGAGATTCGGATTCCATACGGCACCAGCCGAAGCGGAGGGAGTGACGCATTTATAGGCATATTGCCACCATAATCGAATGCTTTGCTTGGTGCTGTGCTGAAATCGGGATCGGCATTTGATAATTTTAGTGGGTGTGATGGGGCTGTAAATTCTTATTGGACCCTAAAATTTGTTTGAGGGGAAAAACACTCACCATATAGACAGGCAACACGTAGAACCGCTTGCACTCGCGCCGTATAAAGTTGAAGGCAATGGGCCGGCGGTATGTCGATGATACCTTGGTCAGGTGCGAACGGATCGCGCTTGCGCTCGTCGATCGTTGCAGACGCTGGAGCTGCAAAAAAAATATATATATTTATGAAATTGGCGCGCGCACGTAATTAGTTTTCTAAACAATTGAACACATTTTGAAAAACACAATTAATATGCGCAAAATGTTTGCGAAGAATTCGCGCCAAATTTGGCTTGCAAATGATACGAATCGAGCGGGGTTTCAGTTGAGTTCAGCTAAATTGTGGCCGATAAGTTTGTGTACCCAGCACTATATAGTACTTAGGTTAGACACCTGGCTGTTGAAAACAATGCGAACGATGGAAGCCAAATTTGGGAAGTTTATTTATTTTTAAGTGTTAGTTCTTGAATCAGTCGGGCAGTCAAAAGAATAAATGTCGGCAAAAGTTGATACATCTTTATGGTTTAATACATTTTAAAAACTAAAAGTCATTTCTGCATAAAGTCTTCATAACTTAATGGGTTTCATTCTTTAATAAAAACCATTTGTCAAAAACTCTTCTTGTCAGAAGAATGGAATTTCCTTATACTTTGTTTTCATAAATATTTAATCAGAAAATAAGTTTTATGATGTTTTTTCCTTTCTGTAAAATACAAAATCCTGTTCTAATAAAAATGTTTATGAAATCATCACGACTCTATATTTATTACAATTGTAAACACAACGTTTATGAGCCAAGTTTATTGATTTAAATAAAATGCAAATAAATATTTGTTTTCTAGGAGTGTATTGAGCCATAACCAAAGTTTACCTAAATCGTTATCATTTAAATTTTACAAACAGCTGCATGAATGAAATAATAATATATCGACATTATCTATATGATTAATCACCTTTCAAGCAAGTAATCGTTATCTTAAGTTTGGAAAACTCCAGAATGGCAAAGTGCTGGTATTTCTTTGTGGGGTTCGGTTGGGTGGGGTTCAGGGGATGTCCCTGAACCTGCTTATCAAAGCGGCAAAGCTAAGCGGCGTTGTTGTTGTCTACATAATAATAACTATAAAAATTACAGTTGCAAGGCGGCGTGGATTGTTTTCGCTGTGAACAAAAGTGACAGGCCGACCGAGCGAAGTCATCCAACTCGAAGTTGATAGCAATTAAATCCGCTTATCAGTTTAGAGTCGCGATTTAAATTAGCACCCCAATGGAAATCTCTCGTCACCCTTTCCCCTTAATCTGTCTTGCTCTCCCTCTCGAGTTCTTTGTGATTTGTCCTCGGCGATGACTACACGCCGACAAGTTTTTGCTATTATTAAACAGTTTTACAAGCCGCTAACGCTCAGAAATTGTTGCTAATTAGTTGAACCGCGCACGCCGGCGCAGCAGACCTTAAAAGCGACGGCGTTCCAACGCTGGGAGCAGGGGGCGCAAGAGGGTTAAGCGGTAGCAACCACTAATAAAGGTGTGCGTTGGTATGAGTAGCTGTGCACAGCGAGAAATAACTTATCGTATTTGCATTATAATCATGAAATTAGCGCGTGCCAGCTATTTTTTATGAAAATCCCTTTGATGTCAACTTAAACTAGAAATTGGTTAATCAATTTTGTTGGCAGAATTAATTTTTGGCATTTCTTAAATTACCATATTTATAATTTTTTGCAATCTAAAATCGGAAAAGTTGAGAATATAATCTCAATGATTTTTGGTTTCATAAATAGATTTACATTTTATAGAATTCATGATAAAACCCTTCGTTCGAAAATATGTGATTTTCTTGATTAATCCATCTCCTTAACCATTTTTCTCTCAGTTTACGTGTCAAGATTGGAGGCAATCGAGCTGAATTAGATGCTGCTGCTGGGGTCGATTGAGTGCAGATCAAGCGATGAGCAATCGAGTGCAGGGTGCAGCGTGAGCCGCACAATTAGATTCTTCGAAAAAATCTGAAATTATGAAAGGACCTTGAATGCAATTGCTCTCTGGAACAATAATTTGCATGTGAATAAAGTTGAAAAGTCGCCATCCATTCGTTGTCAATCAGTGCGTATACGCGATATTTTAGGTAGTGCATGTGCAATCTGACTGCCTGTCAATGCAAAAAAAAGAAACACAATTATGTTATCCTCGCGTGCACTTTCTCTATTCATTTGTTTATTTATTTTTTAAATTATTTTCGCCATTTGCCCTCTGACAATTAACACGGCGAATGGGAAAACAAACAAAAACAAATCTAACGCTTCGTTTAAAGCGATTTGTGTGCGCGCCTTTTAATGAAATTCGTTGTTGTGTTCGATGTTGTATTAGGGGTATGTGCGTGCCACGGGCTTTTTTGTGGCCGTGTGTGCCCGTGTCCGTTGGGCTGGCACTATCTCCATCTCTATCTGCCCGGCTATATCTAAGCGCGATCGGTCGCAGGGTGTCGCCTGTGTTTGTCTGTGTGCCTATGAATCAGCGCCGGGCCACAACACAACAACATTAAACAAATAGCAACTATAGAGATTGGGGTAACAACTTTCAGATACCCAATATATGTATATTATTATAATCTTAATGTTCTTGAAAAATAAAACTATAGGTTAAAAAAAGGCATCTGCTTACTTTCTTATTAAGTTATTTGATTTTCCATTTTTTTTTTAAACTTTATATATCTATAGACTTAATATCTGTGAATCTCTTCAAACTCTCTCTTTAAATATAATTTGTACTCCTTTCCCTTTAAAAAATAACCAGTAAAGCCTACCAAACTTAAGGGGAAAGGTGAATAATATTCCTCCTTTAGGACTCCTTAAATGCTCCTCCGAAAAGTATGCTATAATATTGTTTTATAGAGCAACAAGGAATCTCGAAAAAAGATCCTTGAGGAAATATGCTTTATCAAAACTATATAATGTTGTCCAAATTCCATAAATCTAAATAGTTTCTACTAAAAAACTATAGTTTTTAAGATTCTTCCTTCATCTAATTCACCATTACTTTCTTTTTGTTCGTTTATTAAACTTCCTAAATTCAACGCTTTCTTTTCGACTATATCTTATCACCTGAAAGAGCCAAGCATACCCCTAGTACTCCACATACACCAGGTACCACAACTCCCACCACAATGAATGGCGGGCGCTGTGTTCCGTTCTGTTTTATTCTGCCAGTTGATTTCTGTTCGGGTTCGGATCCGCTCATTTCAGTTCAGTTCGACCACGGTTCGTGTCGATTTCGAATTCGCAACCCATCGTACCGTTCCGTTGTCATTGTCGGATTGGATCGGAGAGGGTCTTGCAAGTAAAATTCATGTTAATGAATGTTAATTTATACATTTGTAAGAATCTAAAATCTGTTTTTCCATACACAACAATTATTGACGCGGCGGCGATTTCGAATTTGGAAGCAGTCGCGCCCGAAACGTCGACGTGAACGCAACAACGATTGCTAACGGTAAAGCTATATACAGAGTGCGGGTGAAACGGGATAGTCCAGGATGGATCCCGAGTTTGTGAACAAGTACAATCAGGTCCTGAGCCGGCTAAAGCTGGTGGAGAACTTCGATGGCAGTGACCCTGGCAAACTGCCGCAGTTCCTCCAAAAAATCGAGGCCCTAATGCCAGCCATAAATAGTTTCGATGACTATTATAAAGCCCAGTTAATAGGACATATCAAAAATAAATGTACAGATCGAGCCAGAGAGGCGGTCTTCACCCGGCAAATGAGCGCTCCTGTGGGCAATGGCAATGGAGCTGGTAATGGCCACCTCCTGAAAGCCGAGTCCTGGCTGAAGCTCAAGGATCAATTGCTCTACAACTATGCGGAAAGGGAGTCCAGCTACTCGTTGATACACAAGATACGCAGCGCCGTTTTGGACTCGAATATAGAGCTGTATTACCAAAAGATGGCCAAGTTAAAGCACCGACTGATCAATAGAAAGTTAACCCACAATGACACCCTATATGCTCTCGAGGATATTGAGAGGATAACCCTGCAGGTTTTCAGGGATCATCTGCCCGAGCCCACACACTCGATGATCCTGCGGCGGAATCCCAAGAGCATGGAGGAGGCCTACCGCTATATAGTGGAGGTCCAACAGCAGTTCTACACGCAGAGTGGATCCCTGATCAGTGATCACCACCAGGCGGCCACATTTAGTACCATCCACAAGCAGCAATCCTACGGAGTGGGAATGGGGGGAGTGGGTGTGAGTACCCTGGGACTTGGAGTGGGAATGGGAGCTGTAGGCCTCTCCGCCTATGCCCGCCAAGTGTCCAATGAGAAGAATCAGCAAAACAACTCTAAGAGCTACTACAACCAGTCAGCTCCACCGGTGGGAGCAGGAAAGAATCATCCCATGTTCAAGAGCAACGGCAATCCCACCTTCAAGTCCAGCTTCAGCTATAATGGCACCAGTAACAATTCCGGGATGGGATTTGGTTACACCAAGAGTACAAAATCGGATATAAAACAGAATTATCAGCAGCAGAAGAACCAAAACTATACGAAAACCTCATCCGCCAGTGCCTGGAAGAAGTAATAGTGATAGAGAGATCTCCCAATCTATGAGCTATCGAATGAGATAAGCAGATCGAGAATGACCTAACCCCTTGGAGCCTGTGACTAAGCCAAGGCAAAGTGCTTGCCACCTCATGCTAATTACCCTAAAACCTCACCCTCTAATGGTGATGATGTGGCTGCAGATTATAGGATGTGAATATAGATTAAAGTAATGTGAGCAATACTGTGCTGATGGATGTGCTGTGTCTTACCGATAACCATAACAAATATATCAGTCACATATTAACTATGATAATGATGTGAATATTTAAAAACAACAAATAATACAAATGTTAATATTAGAACTAACAATGCAGCAAATTAAATACCTCCATGAATTAAAATGTATAAGATTGCACATGCAAATAATACAAATGATGTGAATATAGATGAAGATAATGCAAATAATAGAAAGTAAAGGCATTGCAATGATAGAAAGTGTGCATACAAACAATAAAAAACTAATTAAAACACACAAAGAGGTACAAATATTAAATTATGGTTAATAAATGTGATTTCTAAAATAAAAATAACTAAAAATGCTAATCAGTTAAAGAACTAAAAGTATATGACATAATAGTATTTGAAAATCAATCAAGAGTTATTAGAAGTGATCTTGTCGATATACAAGATAATGAGGCCGATCAAAATGATATTCAATAATGATGACATCGATCGCGTGTCTATCGATGATGATCAATCCGCAGACAGTATGGACATGTTAATTATTAGCTCATAAGACTCGAGTGTACATAGCCCCACACCTCAACCTCAGCCTTAGCCTCAGTCACATTACCCCCTATATCTCCCACGAAATCCCCATTTTTTAACAACAATCGCCCACCTTCAAATTTGTTTTTGTTAACAATAAAGTGTAAAGTCTAACAGCCTTTTGTCTATGTTCTATGGTCAGGGGTATACGATTTTGGGGATTTTGTTTACTTACTATTTGCTGGGCACTCGATCTACTAGCCGAGTTTCTTGGATCATAGCCCATATCCTGGGGCGCTGGTTCCGCTTGCTGCTCCTGCAGCTTCACAGTCTTTGGCCTGGACCTGTCCTTGGTATCTTTTTCGGGCTTGCCAAAGAGTCCCCTTTGTTCGGCCCGACGAATCAGGTACTTTTCATTCAGATGCGTTAGGGTTTTCCGGCGTACTAGGGATAAATAGCTTCCCGTAACCTGCTGCTTGATGCAATTATCCTGATTTATGCAGATATCCGGCACTATGTCCTGAATAAATTCATCGATATCTGGTGTTACTATTAGGTCAATGCTATCTACTCTTGGCAGAGGTGGAGCTGTGGAAGCTGGCGTTCCTGGAGCAGGAAGTTCTGGTTGCGCAGATGGCTTATCCTTCTTCCTGGGCGAGTCCTTGCTCATTGCAGCCGCTGGAATGTTGGCTGCCTCCGCTTCAGCTATCGCCTCCAACCGTTTCTGCTCCTTATAAGCATTCCGATGCTTTTCCAACGCCAATTTATTAATAAGTTCTAGGACGTGCTGCACCATATCCTCATTTTCTGTGCCCA
This sequence comes from Drosophila eugracilis, assembly GCF_018153835.1. NCBI lineage: Eukaryota > Metazoa > Arthropoda > Insecta > Diptera > Drosophilidae > Drosophila > Drosophila eugracilis. The sequence continues at coordinate 5,181,725 of NW_024573038.1, read as the reverse complement.
CAATGGAGTGGGTTTGATACAAAACAAACTGCACTTGAGGTCGCGACATCGACATCGTTAGGGTTAACAGCTGTTCCTCCAGGATCATGGCCACTCGCTGACGACCTTCATCACTGACCTCCGATTCCGTTAGCACCTCTAACATACTTAGATCTCCACCCCTTGAACAAATCAGATCAATGGGATCTGAGATGGCACTAAAGGAGTTTGGTGGCGTGGCGAATATACCCACAACCGTCCGAAATCGATTCGATTCCATGGGAAACGAGGTGAAGGCATCGCCAAACAGTCTGATATTATTGACCCCAATAGATTCCATATAGCGGCGGTACTCCTTGAGATTTGCCCCCGCTCCATAAACATAGAAGTTATTCACTCGATTGATGGAGTAAAAAAGAGCTGCCAAATAGGCGGTGGATCGTGGGGAACCTATGTGCGTCTGCAATATATCGCCATCCAACTCAAAGTAATCCATCAACTTGGACATTATGGCAGGTCCAAAAGTAAAGTTCTTGTCCTAGGAAAAAGTATAATTTGTAATTATTATATATAATATACACAAAGTGCAATAAACTTCTGCACCCCAAAAAATCTGTGTAAACATACTTAGGAGTTTCGATGTATACAATTACCAGACGACAAAAAGTTTATATAGAATTGGTTTTTTGTTTGTCGGAAAGATTTAGTTTCAGTGTTTATTGATCTTACGCTGTGTTGCCATATCGAAGTTGCATCTATACGCTGTCTACGTGAATTTTCCCGGGAAAAACTTGACAGTGCAAACGTGTTTTTGTCACTTTATAGATCAATGCATTTAATTGCAACCGGAAATAGGTGTTTAAACTAATGACTAAAGCTTTTTCCTAGTAAAACTAATCATCGGGCGAATTTCCCTTGTCATCTTATCAATATATAAAATATATCAATATGTAAATAAGTAACTTACTTAATGTAAACTTAGTTTATTTATATTTGCCAAGTTTAATGGTCTTCTGAAATAAGTATTTCTGATAATAGTAAACCCTAGACAAGGCCATAAAAGTTTAAACCTAATGTGAAAATACAACAATGATAGAACTACAAATAAATATTCAACCAATAATATCATATGCATTTTCAAAAGACTCACCTGCATTATAAAGTAATGCTTTGTCATCAGCACAGACTTGGTAAACTCGCTGCGGTCTCTGGGAATACAGGATATGACCAAAGGACAGATATTATCCCATTTGCAGTGCTGCACCAAAAGTGGTTCCTCGTCGTCTGGACCATGGACAGTAAAGCCCATTTCTGTCAGAATCTTATCGGCCTCTTCTTTATTTCTAAGCAATCAAGTGAGAATTAATTTTATTTATTTTTTTGTATACAATTTTTATGCACTTACCTTATTAAAAACGGATTAATCCAACCGGTGACCACAGGATTGGCTGCTGCAAAAGCTACTTTTTCGTTCTGGAGATGAATAGGAAGTAGTTGCGAAAGGCGGAGTGCTCCTACGCGAATTCTCATCCGCGAAATCGATGCTGCCAGTTTAACGCGATATTTCCAAAGGACTTCAGCTAGTTCTGTTTTGAATTTAACTTTAGAAAAAGTCTACATATGTATATCACTACACTATTTTCACCCACCTGTAACTTCCGACTCCTTATAAAGACTTGCTTGCAGATCTTTTTCTTCAGAGTTACGACCTTTGAACTGTCGATCGTAGAGCTCAAAGAGCATTAACCAAATACGTTGCTCATCGTTTTTGTACTAAAAGGAGTACGATATAATCATGAGCTCCTAAATTATCTATATTTATTTTTAGAGCCTAAAATTAAAGCCCCACCCACCTCTTTGTGTTTCTCAAAAAAGCAGACATCACTCAACGCATTTGACATAACAACCTTATCTGAAAAGTACAAATTATAAAGTTAATATGATCATTAAAGAAAATCCAATCCCATGGACCCACATCGAAAGACATCGTAGATCAGGGAGAAAGCCAATCTCATCTCGTGCTCATTTTTAAAGTTAACTATAATCGGTGGTTTGCGGAGGAGTTTTGCGGCATTTGCAATGGTGGGCAAGGTCCAGCGTGCTCCAGCCTTCAGTGTAACCTTGACCGTGGTAGAATGACAGTACTTAAGGGTCCTGCTACGCCTTCCACTCGGACTAACCCCCGGCGATAGAATCTTGGTGATGCGCAAAGGATCGAACATGGGTTTCTCCTTCTTGTTGATGTCGTGTAGGGATAGGGTGTCATCGGAGGAGTCATTCACATGGCGCTGGATCTCCAATAACATATAGTACATCTTGTCCTGCCACTCCTCATCGCTGGGCAGATAAATCTGCTTTGTCTTCTTTAGCTTCTTGCTCTGCTCCTTGAAAATGGCTGGGTACACGGAGAAGATGTCCGCCAAACTCAGGAAAAACAGTTGATTGGACATGGCGGTTGCTTATAATATTCAGCAAATCGATGGGAAGTTAATAGTAATCAACTGTCAGTCATCTAATTTGGTGATTTTATCTAAGATGTTTATTGTTATTTTTATTGATAGCTCATAGTAGAACTAAAGTTTATAGCTTCAAAAATAATTTAATTTTTTCACTATGATAATTTTCCAATTCAAGAGCTTTAATTGTAATCCGCTATCGTAGATCAACTTAATTTCATCCAAAACTGGTTATTAAAACATGAAAAATGACGAAAATGAGGCCGTGTTTATATAAAATGTTCATTAACCGGGGATTTTTCAGATTACACGTATATTTTTTTGGTTTTATAGGTATACTATCACCATCAAACAATCTACCAACTTTGTCTAAAACAACTTTGGCTTTGACAAATTAATATAAAACTATATAATGTTAAAAATTTTTCCGTTCAGTCGTAAAATTACTACTTAGGTGTTTATTGCTTTAATATAATGGGTAGCAATTAATTGATAAAAATTAATCTTATTTACTTAAGATTAAGGAAGTTATTTAATTAGTTCACTGCCAAACGTTAAATTCATTATCTCATTTCAAATTGTGGTTCTTGTAAGAAACTTTAAAAGTGTTTAAATTTCTAAATAACACGCAATGCTTTTTTACAATTACTAAGTTGGGTTTTTCTGATTTGGTACAGCCTGGTGTAAAACCACTAAATCACACTATGCAACATTTCAGCACGATCGGTTAATTAGGGATAGCCTCCACAATTAGTGAGATACCGATACCGTGCTCTAATTTATAACAACCATTATATGGAAATACACCACATTTCAGCACGATCGGATTGTTATATTCTCAGTAAGGTAAATCGCACGAAGGTTCCACGGATAAACGGGCTTTTCCCCGGATAAACTTCACTGGATAACGGTTAAAAGAGCAGAAGCGAGTCCGAACCGAGCAGTTGCAGTGAACAACGGCAACTGGATGAACGGAACTCCGGCGGACTCTCCTTTCGATGGCGTGTCTTTCATCTCCCTTTTTGCCTTTGAGCCGTAAACTCCCCTTCTCCACCAATATTCCGCCCGTCCACAACCAATTCCAATGACAATGACAACTGCTGATTTTCATTCTCAGTCTCGTTCTCTCATTTCCATTTCCATTTCGTTCGGTTCGTGCTTAACACCAATTCAATGCTGGGAGCCTCCGAATTTCGAATCGACATCCAACCAAGCTGCATGCTCCATGGAATTACTTATCTATCTCTTGCCCACCTCCCTTCTCCCTTATGCCTCTAGCGCTCTCCCTTTCACCCACCTGTCGCCGCATGCAATGTGCACGCCAATACTTAAGCCCTCTCGCTCTAACAAACCGTCTACCCATCTGGCAGCTGGAAAAAAATATTCGCCACAAAGGACAAATGGAACGTAACCGTTATAAGCTTTTGCTGGATAAGTGTGTTTGTCAGAGTGATAGGTGTATACAGATGCGATCAAGATATTAGAAGAGGGTAAATAAATATTTATTTTAAATATAATTAAAAAAGGGGATATTAAACAATAGTAATAAAATTTTTAAAAAAAATTTTAAAAAAATCTAATTCAGTCTTATTTTTTGAAATAATTTTTATACCAAATAGGATTATTAGTAACTTAAAAAAAGTTATTTTTTAAACCAAAATTATTTTAAAAAATATATTGTTTATCATTTATTTGTCCTTTTAAATTATACACTCATAAATCTGATTTCCTTTAAATAATTAAAACAGTCACGTTTTCAAAAGCAATGTGAATATCCAAAATAAGTATAAATATGAACTGCTATGACATTGGCGACAACTGTAACTGCGGATTGGGGATAGATGGATCCAAACGATATCACACTTACCTTTTATTTTTTACGGCCCCTGCACGCTTGGCGTAATAAATTCCGTTTGCCATATTCGCATGATTTGCTCTGATTGGAATATTCGTCTTCAATAAATTGCTAGAAATGTCGCTGACAGAAATAAAAGGCATGAGGGGTGTGGGGTGTAGTATTCCTGGTATTCTTCGATGTGTTTGCCTTGATTAGTTGCTTCTGAAAGGGCTTAGAACCCCAAAAGCCCCCTGCCATTTGTTTGATGTTTGATGGCTTCGAAGCGTTCGAATCGAACATCAAATTAAATGTTGATTAGACAACTTCCAACTCTAGTAAAATGAGGGAGGTGGAAAATTTATTGGCCTAGGTCAAATATCGATTATCGCCCCCACGTCAACCTAATATTGGGTCAGATTGAACTGAATGTCAATTTGATTGGCATATCTGGGTGCAAATATATATATAAAAGGCTGTAAAAGTATTTATTTACTATTTTAGTCTCCTTTTCGACCTTGAGCTATGGAAGAAAATCACTGCTGAATGTTTACTGTTTCACTTTGCCTAATTGAATTGCCCAGCTTTGGTTAACTTCTTAACTGAGATCAATTATAATTGGAAAAATTGGAAAGAATCATCATATCAATTAAAAAAGTGCCCCAAAACTAACTGATTCATCTACCCTGATTGTTGACCACGAAAACAGTGACCACACAAAATAATTTTTGGGGGTTTGTTCTTGAATTGGGTTGCTATCTTCATCGGGAGAAATATATAGCTGGAGGGCCACAATGACTGTTTAGATATGAATAAGCAAACTTGAATTAGAGTTATCAGGGGTGTCGTCGTCGAAAGATAACTCGTGTGTCATAATTAAATTTTTCCTCTGTTTCCCGTATGGCCGTAAAGCCACCCCGGCTTAAAGTCGACCGATGCGACTTCTTTATCGGGACAGTGCGTGTCCGCTGTGTAAGCCTCTATCGTAAATCAGTTGGGCGCATTCGGGGCTTTGTTTTGTTTTTTTTTATTAAGAAGCATATTTATTATATATAAGATGTATGTAATACAATAATTTTTCTTTCTGTCCGGGTCTGCTCATCTGCTTTTTACGCTTTTATGGTTTCGGTTTCATTTCGGTTTATCGTTTTCATTTTTGTTTTGTTTTTCTTTATCCATTTTATATAATCATATAAAACACTGAGCTACAATACAAATATTGTGATAAAAACTTACAACATAACCTTTAATACATAAAAATACTTGCGTAGTCTACAAATCGTATCGTTATAGAGATTTTCTTCGTGGATCGATCGTTCGCCCCCGCTCGTCTTCTCCTGCTTCATTTTCATTTTTTTTTCATCTTTTTTGACCTTCTCCTAAATTGTTTTCACTGCTTCTGTCGCGCCTCAATGGGTTCTGTATTTGCTTTTGCTTTCGATTTTTCTTTTATATATTTATTTCTTAGTTGTGTGAGTTTTACCCTATTAAAAGATTTCATTCATTCTCCATCTGTGGCTGATGATGATTTGTTTTTTTATTTTACGAGAATTAAAAAAAAAAATCAGAAAACAATAAACACCGAGGAATCCGTGAATGAATGGGAGGCCGACTGGATAAGGGAGAAAGTGCATTGGATTAGGAGACAGAGAGAACGAGGGGGAGTGTGACCTCCCCGCGGAGAAATCTTCCAGTTCTTCCGCTCCTGCTTCTCCTTAAATGTTTGTTGTGTTTTCTATGAGTTTGTCGTTCGTTTTTGTTGTTGTCTGCAGCATTTTTAATTACAATAGAAATTATGTTTATATTTATATATATATTTGCATAATCAATATCATTAAATTAAATCGTATAAAACACAAGACAGTAGAAAAAATAAATGAGGCGTACATAATTTTGTTTGTTTGTTTTTTGTGGTGGACGTACCAAAAGAGAATATACATACATAAGTAAATGTAGTTACAAATTCGTACAAATTAAAAGGTAAATTTTGTTCGTATGGATGGCCGAGTATTCTTTTTGGTTCGAATTTTGATTTTATGTAATGGGAGGTGAAACATCGATGGTTCAACGCTCTGAGCATCTCATATGAATGGGGATTTTGGTTAGCAAAATCATAATACACAGTACAATTACAATAATATTTATAGAAATAAAGTATAATATATAATAAAAGAACCAACATACAATTTGTATATGTTTTGTTTTGTTTTTTGTTTTTTTTATACACATCTTTATGCATAATGGGCGTATATAAGGTTTATGTATATAATTATAAGTAATAAATTTTATCCGCTTTGTTTAATTATTTGCACACGAGAATCAAAATTACTATTTGCAATCATATATATATAAAAAATAAACTTAATTGCCGTCTATCCGTTATATCATTCCTATACCATTCGCATTCTCATTCTCTTTCCCATTGCATGCCATCCCTACTAACCATCACTATATGTCATATCATATCATATCTTTCTATCGTACTGGTTGCGGATCCTTTCTTTACTTTAAGCTTAATCAATTTTGGAAGAGTAAACAATACCATCGAGTTGCAATTGTTGCTGCATATGCTATATGTGAGTGTGTATGTGTTCGTTTGTGTGTCTGTGAGAGTGAGTGTGATAGTGGATGAGTGTATTATATAGATCGCTTTTGAATGAAAACTAATGATTAATGCGTAATGTATGCTGTTCTACACCTTCCCAACTTTCCTCCTATCTGGCTTCACTCTTTTTACTCACGTTTTGCTCACTTGTTCTTTGTTTTAATCGAGTTCTTTAACTAATTTTTTATAATTTCTCCCCCCGCTCTCATCGCTTTCATTCATCTTCTTAATATTTATACGTATAAACTTTTATAATTTTATACTAAATGGTTTTTACGGTTTTTTTTTGCGTTTTCTTGAATTTTTCTTTGCTTTTTGTTTCTTGTTCTTGTAATACAAACGTCGTCGTGTAAATATATAAAAAAAGATGTCCAAAGTTTTACGTTACGTTATTGTATATGCTTTTTTTTGTTTTTTTCTCATTACTTAGTGGATCGTTCTTTTGCTGATGGTTTTTGCCTGCTTTTGCTTTACAGTTGTCCTAGGTTTGTAAATGGGTGTTTTTCTTAATGTTGTGTTTTTTTTTTGTTTTTCGAGTGGTTTTCTGATGTCTGAATGCTTATATATGAGAGCGCAGCGCCTAGCTATATAGGGCCTTACTATATAGTATCGTACTACATATGTATATATATATAATGTGTGTGTATGTGGGTGTTTGTTTCCTTGGATCATACACATATACTAGATATATGTACGCATATAACTAACGGCGAATTTACTTTGTTTCCTCCTTCTCTTTGTTCTCCTCGGTCGACTCCTTCTCGTTTGACTGCAATGACAAAGGATAACAGTAAATATATGTAGAAGTATATAAAGTATAGCAGATGGTCTGTCATCGTCAAATTTAAAGATTTTACAAGAATTTTCGGTATTTTCGACTGATTTCTTTTAAATATTTCAGGTTTAAGCCAGGTTTTTTAAAAGACTTTAAGCTTATTTGACGAATGAAATGTCATCTGAGACTCAGGACTAATGCCTCACCTTGTCCTTCTCCAGCTCCTTCTCGATCTTGTCGCCTTCAGGGCCCTCCTGCTCGTTTGATTTCTCTTGCTCTCCACCCTCCTTGCCCTCCTTGGTCTCGGGTCTAGAATATAACAAACATTAAGTAAATATAAAGATTTCCATAATTTATTTCATCTAAGATTACTCACTCTGGCTTGGGAATGTGCGCATTGAGGTCCAGCTTCGTGCAGATCTCGTCCCAGTCGGGGAAGCACTTGTCCTTCATGCGAGAAACGTGGCCAATCAAGTTGGGGCACTTCTCGGTCATATAGTCGCGCAGCGGATACGCAATGTCCTTGGACAGATAATGGAGCTGCGAGAGGACCGCGAAGGCGACCACATCCAGGGTGGTGGGCTCATCGCCGAAGAAGAATGGCTTGCAGTCGAGCATCTCGCTGAGCACCTTCAGGTCGTTCTTGCCGAACTCCTCGATCTCTTCGGCGCTGTGGACGCCAATGCCATGCGCCTTCAGCTTCTTCGTGCCCTGGAACCACTTGTTGTGTTGAATAGTTGTTTTGCCGTACAGCAGTTACGGAGGGGGTTACGAGGGGATGCACAAGCATACGTTATGGATTCGGGGTGTTGTTGGATATGATGTGAGTTATTTTTGGGGATTCGGGGGCAATACGCATTACACAGTTAGATGTTCAAAACCAAAGTAGTATGCAAAAAAGAACGAAAAAGAAAAAAGAGAAAACCATGCAAGAGTTAGTGGTAAAATAACGATTGTTTTCCTTTCAATTTCCCGTTTGGGTTTTGGTTTGGTTATGTGAGTACCGATCGAGATATAAACAAATGCATCCCGCCAGGGATTTATTGTTTATGTCAACGGGTTTATTTTTTGGGATAAACTATGTGTGGGGATGGTGGTGGTGTTTGGAGTTTTTATCTTTCTATTTTTTTGTACAGCTAGGTGCAATATAATACGCCACCGCTTCCTTAGTTTCATTTTTCAAGTATTGTTTATTTACACTACCCATCCATCCCCGCCTAATCCACAACGCCAGCCAACTCAGGAACCTCTCCGGTTTACAATTACCATTTCAATCTAAACAAAAGTGCGGATATCTTCGATTTTAGGAACTACTGCAGGCTCAGCTGCTGACGTTGTAATGTTTTAAGACCAACTAAATCAGCTACTTTTAAGGTTGAAAAAATATTTTTCTACTTGTCTAGCAGGCATCTTCCGGTTTTCACTTTCAGTCTTTTTGTTTGATTTAGAAAAAGGCTATGTGTCAATGTTATTTATAAGTTTCACAAAGGTACAGTCTATTCTATAAGAATTTTAACCAACTTATTGTAAAATGTAACTTATTAAACGCATTTAAAGTTTATCAGTTCAAATTAGTTTAAAAATTGTTAAATTAAAAGTCAAATTTACTAAAATATTATTTGTTTGTAGAACACCGAAAACAGCATTACTTTTACCAACCAGAATAACCGATTGTTTTATAACTAGAATAATGTGTTAAACAGTATTTGTAACAAGAAGATATTGACTATAAATGGTAGAAGAAAATGTCTATAGAACTAATTACAACAATGACCAAAAGTATGCAATGTTCCAATGAAAATTCTAATCAAAATCATACAAATTCTGAGAAAGTGAAAATCGTGGAGCATGATCATGACCTCAAATATCTCAAACTATCCAATTACCTTGCGACCAAAGGTGATCTTAAAGAAGAAGTTCAGAATCGAGTTGGGCAGCCGCAGGCCAAGGGCGTGCTGCAAGTTGACCTTGTAGCCCTTGAGCACATTGTCCGGATACTTGGCGCGCCAGTAGAAGATGATCCAAATGAGATGATTCTCCAGCATGGCAATCGTGGCGTACGAGACATTCCTCTGCTCGGCGGTGAGTCCCGAGTCCAGGTTCTTCTCGTACTTGGACGACAGTTCCTTGATGATAATGGCCGAATCAGCGATTTCCTCACCATTCAGCTCAATGAACGGCAGCTGACCCTTCTTCGAACGGAAACGCATCTTATGATCGACATTCTGCAAAGGGAAAGAACACGAATAAACATTTTATTTTTCATTTCTTGGGATGAGTAATCATACGAGGAATGTGGGGGAGTGGGCGATTGTGTACCCCACCCTTTATCTGAGAGCAGCATTCCGCTTATTGCAGTGGGAACAAATAATGCCTTGATTAGACATTATATCGGAAATTCTTTTTTCACAAGATTTCTTTATAATTTCACGGTTTAGATTTTGGGATGAACAATACCATAAGCCTCACATAAGTACGAAAGAAATAGTAATAAGTCAAGAGAACTGGAAGGGGCATGTATTATAATGTGATTAGTTTTTCATTTCTCAAGGAAAAGAACATTATATTTTTAATTTTGGTTTACAGGATCAACGTTTTAATAACAAAAAATATATTACTAACTTGAGTATTGATAAAAAAAAATTGTACCAAACTGAAGATTAAGGGATTGTATGTATTAACTTTTGCTTTAATTTAACACTAGCTTCAGTTAAAGTAACGAATAAATGAGATTGTTCTTCAATATTATCATTATTATTTTTAAGGAACATATCCAAGTTCAATATTTTGTAAAATGTAAAATATGTATTTTAATGACGCTATTTAGACCCCAAAAATATTGGTAAAAGCCGATGGAATAAACACTTTTCGTTTAAGTATAGATTTTAAGGATACTTATAAATTTGAGCTGTCCATATGGAACCAGGAAGTATTTTTTACGCCCATGAGTAATGCAAAATGTAGTTCACTCCCCCGCCAGAATTCCGGCCGCTAGATGGCGCTCATGACATACATCTAGCCGGCAATCGTTTGTTTGCGTGTGTATTTGGGCATTTCCTATGTATGCCAAGCAGATGCTGAAAAACCAACCACTACACGAAAAGCTAGCTGTACCTCCCAGGAACCCAAAAACCCAAAACCCAGACTCGAAAACCGAAAAACCCACCCAAAAACCAACACCCCTATACGAACGAATGAACACACACACACACACATACACAGCAGGAGGGAAAACGTCGTTCCAATTGCCCGCTATTCGAACATTTTGACATATTCCAATGCCTTCCAGTGTGTACACACGTCCGCATAAAGCGTTACCGTTAGCTATGTGACAGTTATAGGCGGGTGTCCGGTTTGAACCTTTTTATTTTCAGCTTGGCTGCACAAATCTACATAATAATTTCTAATTAGAAATACGAGGGCCATAACAAAAAGCGAGCCGTTGGCATATTTTATGCTTTCGCGCCCTCTGCCAAAAAAGGGAGAGGCAGGGTGTGGTTGTCCATCGGAGAGAGACGAATAGAGAGAAAGGAAATGAGAGAGCGGAGAACGTTGTAGTTGTAGAGAGATTTTCGCCTTCCAGCGACAGCATCGCAACGCTCTGCAAAAAGGGTGGAGTCCATTTTTCAATTCCAATGATCCACAAAAAAGGCAGCCTGCTTGCTTCTTCTTTCTTGGCTCCATCTTCTTGTGCCCACGCACAATGCAAATATTTTTTATTAAATCATTATGCCAATTAAGGCAATGGTTTGCCTGGCTCAATCTCCTTTTCTTACAGTGTAAAAAGTCAGGCAAAAAGAAGCAACACCAATGTAATTATGCAGCCAGTGTGTGTGTGTGCGTATATCCACACCCTTGCACAAAAGTTCCAAAGAGAGTGAGAGAGAATTGCACTGGAGCGAGTGAGCAACAACAAAGGCCGTCCACTGTATGTTGTTTTAATGCAAATATGCGGTTTATTAATTAAAACAAAGGCAGCAACAATACGTAAAAAAAAAAAAATTTTTTTAAAAAAACGAGAAACGAAAAAAAATCCATTTCCTCTCAAACACACACACGCACACATTTGCACATGTACAGTTGCAGCAGGAGAGGTAGCAGCGTTGCCAGAATACCTTGAAACTGCAGGCTCTGGCAATATTGCACAAATGAAATGGCGCGCCAGCATTTCCATTTGAATTTTAATCACTTTGTGCCCGTAATGCATATAGCAGAGAAAATGTAAATTAATTGCACAATCTACAAGCGCGACACCCAGGAATGCTAGCAATGCGGGCCACCGCCTCAAAAGCGAAACTTATGCCCCGGCGTTGTTGTTGCTGTGTTTATTAATGGGCGCCGCCTTCAATGTGGTGTGAAAAAATATGCATTTGGTTTATCATCAATAAAGAAACAACTTCTGCTCTTGTTTACACTGATGAATGTGTATACAAAGGAGGAAAAGAAAAAAATGCAGTCAAGCAGCAGCGGGGGGTATAAAAAAAATCAAGAGGGGGGAAAACTGGCTTAGTCAGTTGCATTTACTGAAACCCTCCCTTTTTTTTATGATTAATGCGCTGCTGCAACAACAAACCAGAAATGTCAAAGGTCTCCCAGTTTGTTGAACTCTTTTTTTTCGTATGTTTTTCAGACTTCTTATCAGTGGAAATGGGAATAATGAAAATGGAAAGTAATTTCCAGCTGCGGGCCAACAACTGACGGACTGTCAATCATAATTGCCTTTCCCCCTTACGTTCGTGGAATGCAACATATGGGGGCGATTGCTGCTTATCGGCATCTGGAAAACGGCATCAATTAACATTCCTCGTAAGGGGCTCGTTTTTCATTAACCAATGTAATTAATAAGATTAAACAGCAATTGCGTCGCCAGTTTTTGTGCGGGTGACCGCACCCATTTCTCCCTCTCTCCCCCAGCCGTAGACATACAAGTTTTTCCTCTCCTATAAAAATATGAAAAATATGCAAACCGCATCGCGCGCTTTAAAAAGTGAAGAAAAAATAATGAAAAAAAAAACAAGCTAAAATGGAAGGCACCATTGGAAGTCGTTGACAGTTGTTTGTCTGCCTCCTCCTCCCACATACTATTACAGCTACTTAACGGATAAGAAAAGGAAAGGGAAAAGGAGAAGGCGGAGGAGTATAAGAGGGAGACAGCTATTTCTGAGTCCATCTTAAACTGCATCAATTTTTATTAAAAGCAATTACAAGCCGCTGCTGCTGCTGCTGTACACAGAAAAAATATTGATATTGAATGAAAACATTTACATTTTCACGATTTTGTTAAGTTATAAAAAATAAATTTAGACGACATATGCAGTAACTCGCATTAGATATGCATAAATGAGTTCAACCATAATTTAAATGGTGCACAAGGTTGCTGTAGCATCATATTTCCGCATCCTATTATACTCATTTTTCTTTCAGTGCAAAAAGAAGTCGAAAGAAAAGTGAAATAAAAAACAGTGCAGCAACAAAAGACAAAGAGCAGACAGTGAGAGAGGGAGCGAGACAAAAGGAGAGAGTCGGCAAGTGCAAAATTTGAAGCACGACTTTTGCAAGAGGGGCAAATTGAGGGATGTGGAATCAGAGAGGGGGCAGAATGGAGCATAAAGCAGCGACGTAGCGTCGGCGTCGGCGCACACACAAATTTTATGTATACGCTATGCACACACACACGCACACAGGACCAGGCTACAGGTTCACACACACATGGGCGGGGGAAAGAGAGGACAGGCTAAATGTATCCCTTTTTCAGTTACGGGGCAGGGCAGGTCACACACACACACATTCACGAGCACACACCATGATGGCGGCGCTGGCTCTCTCTCTCTTTCTCTTTGGTTCTTCCTCTCGCTTTCCCTCTCCCGCAGGAGCTGGGAAAAAATCTGTACCGCAAAAATGCCTTAAAAATCTGGGATATCTGGGAGATTTGGGTTTTTTGTATAGTTTTTCTGGGTTTTCTTGGGAATCTACTTAATGATCCTGATGTGTAACTGGGGTTTCTTGGGATAACCTGGGATTTTAATGGAGTTCCTTTGATTTTAAGGGAAGTTTCAAGGATTTTCCATCATTTTCATTTCGTTGTCTTTACTTACCTCGTATTTCAGGCCCACAAGACGCAGCCAGGTCTCCACCTTCAAGCAATACGGCGATAAAGATGGCAGCAGCGGGGTGCGCGAAAACTGGTACAGATAGATAATGTCCTTCTCGAAGTTGGTCTTGTGCACATTGAATTTCTGGGCGGGCGGGGCTTCAGATTTGGCTGCCACTGGGGCGGCCACCGCCTCCTCCTTTTTGGGCTCTTCATTATCTTGCTGCTTGTCCTGTTTTCCGGCTTCATCCTTCTTGTCAGACTCGGCATCCTCTACCTTTTCCACTGCGGGGGCGGCAGCTGGAGCCGCTGAAGAATCCGCTGGCGGGGCTGCTGGCTTTTCCGGCTCTTCTGATTTTTCCGCCGCTACTGCGGGCGTTTCCTCGGCGGGTATTTGGGCCACTTCGCTTGCCATTTCTTTCTTTTTTTTTGTCTGCTTTTCTTTTACTACTTTTGCTTTTGCTAATTGAAGTTGCGCTTTCTTTCAGCTACAAAGATTTCGGCTTCGCACTTTTCCTGCCACTCGCACACATACACACACGCGAGAGAGAGATATAGAGGGAGAGAGCGAGAAACCACCACTGCGCTTCGATTCGAATTCGGATTTCGTTCCACGGCAAATGCAGGATAACTGGCTGGATGCGATTCGTTTTCGGATTCGGATGGATTCAGGAGCCGCTATATCGACACCACCGCAACCGCTCTCGGGAGTTTGAAAATTTGAAATGAGCGGATTCTCGTTGCGGAGGCGGCTTTGAGTTGCTGGCAGTGTTACCGTATGGCGATATGGCTGTTAATCTTTCAATTGTGAAATTCCTAAGTATAAATCCATAGGGAAAACTTATTTGGTCACACACCGACACGAACGTTAACATGAGTTTAAATGTAGAGTGAATTTCATATGCCGGTTAACAGTGCGCAAGAACTCGAGTGGAAGCATCATATGCGATCTACAGCTGTAGAACGTTGTAACTTTGTAAAAAAAAAACATCTCTAGAATTATCCAATAAGTACCAACAAATAGTAAGGACAAACATAGCTTATATATATTTTCGTTGTAATAGGATCTTTTTAATCTCAATTTTAAATTTTCTTGTTTTTTAGTGTGGTAATAAATAATAATAATAACATACTTGTGATACATGATCACATGGCGCCATCTGGTGGCTTAAAACTATTTAATAGTGTAACGTTTCTTTTACCTTCTGTAAAACAAAAGGATGTAAAGACTGCAATAAAATATGTGATGAAATTATTTGAACTACAGTCTATTTCTTATTATTTAACACGAATTTATTATAATGTTACGGACTTTAGTTTTTTCGATTTGATTTGTTATGTTATGTTACTAAAATTTTGTTTAATGAGAAGGGTAATAGCAATGTATTTATTTCAGTTATGTAGCTGGTTTTAGTTTTTGAAAAGAAAAATGTAGTCGATATCATTTTTATCGGTTATCAAGAAAATCAAAAAGTGTTGGTAAGGATTGACATTTTTGTGATAACAGAACTAGTTTAATAAGTGGTATTTTACCAGGGCTGAAAGGTTGTGTCTACATTTTTCACAAACAAAGATTTGTTTAATTTAGCAAAAACGCAATTAGGAGAAATTAAAGGCTAAATAAATCTCAGCGACAATGGGAGCTGTTTTGGGCCTCTGTTCGGCCGCCCAAGTAAGTAAATTAATCCCGAATTGCTAGCCATTTAACCGTATAATTTCCATACGAAATCTTGGTCATTTGGTACAAATCAATAAAGACTCCAGCCATATGTTCCAGGAATTTCCCATTTGCGGGGTGCCTCTTTGTAAATATTTCTTATATTTAATGTTCTGTTTCGAACGATAATAGACAGTCAAAAAGCTTTCTATATTCTAATTAAATTTTATATTAATTATAAACTTATAGATTATACTATGCTCATGTGATATTTGTTTTAGTTAGATATATACATACATTTTATCTATCCTAAATCTATTTTCTTCTTAATAATTATTAATCATTTTTAAAATTTATGTTTTTATTGTAAGCCAAGGGTGTATTTCCAGTTCAATATAGAATATAATCTGATATCTATTTTCTTCACAATTCCAGTGCGCCATGTGCTGCGGAGGCACTGCAGCCAGTATGTGCTGCTCGGCCTGTCCCAGTTGCACCAACGCCTCATCCTCGCGATTCATGTATGCCTTCATCTTGTTGGTGGGCACGGTTTTGGGAGCGATCGCCCTGTCTCCGGGATTGCAGGACACTCTGAAGAAGATGCCTTTCTGCATAAATTCCACTTCCTCGTATAGTTCTGGTGCACTCAGTGCTGTTTCTGGCGGATCTCTGCAAGTCGACTGCGAATACGCTCTGGGTTACATGGCTGTCTATAGGATTTGCTTTGGAATGGCTTGCTTCTTCGCTTTGATGTCACTGATTATGCTTGGGGTAAAGAGCTCGAGGGATCCGCGATCCCACATCCAAAACAACTTTTGGCCCCTGAAATTCCTGATCTGCTTTGGCGCTGCAATTGGAGCTATATTTATCCCAGATGGATCCTTCGGACCGGCCATGATGTGGGTCGGTCTAATAGGTGGCTTGGCCTTTATACTCGTTCAGCTGGTCATCATTGTGGATTTCGCTCACTCCCTGGCCGAGAACTGGATTGGTGATTCATGTCTTGGGAGGTTATAGTGATTCATCTATGCTAATTATTTAAATCTGCTTTTAGAGAGCGCCGAAAACAGTCGTGGATATTATTACGCCTTGGCTGGGGTAACTTTGGTGGGCTATATCTTATCGTTGACTGGGATTACGCTGCTTTATATCTACTTTACCACTGTGAGATTAAAATGTTAGGTTGTATTGCTTGGTACTTAAGTAATTTCCATATTTTTAGAGTACTGGATGCGGCATCAACAAGTTCTTCATCTCCATTAATCTGATATTCTGTTTGGTGATCAGTGTCATATCGATTTTACCAGCTGTCCAGGAACGTTTGCCACATTCCGGTTTATTGCAGAGCTCCCTGGTTACCTTATACACGGTTTATCTTACCTGGTCCGCTGTGGCCAACAATCCGGGTAGGAAAGCCTCTTTAAAATCAATGTACATGTGAAGATTATCGTTTTTTTTTTAAACCCTCAGAAAAGGAATGCAATCCTGGAATGTTCGGAATGATGGAGGGATTCGGAAACTCGACCACCACTGTAGCACCACCCACTCACACCACCAGGGTTACATTCGACACGACTAACATTATTGGATTGGTGGTTTGGCTCTTGTGTATCCTGTACAATTGCATTAGTTCGGCGGTAGAAGTTTCTAAGATCACCCAAGATAGTAGCGAGAAGCGTGGTAGGTCTTTTGTGTTTCCATTCCTAGTGCTCCGTCCGCATTCCCAGCCATTACCCCATTTCCACAGTTTCCACCGCACATTCGATCGTCCTCACTTTTCATTTTCCTCGCTGTAAATAGAAATGCCCTAGCTAAAACTGGTTATTAACACTCATTTGCTATTGCCGCTTTATTTTTCTCTTTATTTTTTCCGACTAACCAAACTAATCCACTCGGTTACTTGGTATTTGAAACTGTGTGAAAAATATGGCCACCTGCCGCTCCTCCTTGCACTCTGATTAATGTAGTTTTAACAGAAGCTCTATCAGACACAGAGGCCGGCACGGATGCCAAAGGAAAGAGCACGGATACTGAGACCGAGGGCGTCACCTATTCGTGGTCCATGTTCCATGTTGTCTTCGTCTGCGCCTCGCTCTACGTTATGATGACACTTACCAATTGGTACAAGTGAGTACAAACGACTTAGCCTCTTATCTTTCGATACATAAAACCTATCTATATCGGGGCTTTTCATTCCCTTAGACCTCACTCCGAAATCGAGCTCTTCAACGGTAACGAGGCTTCCATGTGGGTCAAGATCGTCTCTAGCTGGCTGGGTGTCTTTATCTACGGCTGGAGCCTGGCAGCCCCCATTATCCTTACCAATCGCGACTTTAGTTAAGCGATTTTAGTGTATTATTGTCTAGGAATGGTGCTTAACCGAGCAAAACGAGAATGCCAAAATGGAACGAAGAGAAAATAGTTTATGAAACTGATGAAGATTAATCATACATAATTTTGACTCTTAATGTGGTGTCTACTCATTGATCTTATTCTCAAATTGCAACAGTTATCAATATATTATATTAATTAATCTATCAGTAAAATCTATATAATAATACAACAAAACTTAACCGAATTACTGGTTTTGTTCTAAATGAATTCTTTCCTTGGGCACCGCTTCTTTAAGTCTTTCGAGGGTAACAGATTTTCCCAAGATCTCCATCATTTCCGCCACTCCAGGGCCTTCTTTTAAGCCACTTAGAGCTGCTCTTAAGGCTTTCATCATTAGCGGGAATTTAATGTTCTGTTCTTGAGCAAAGTTTTTCAGCTTAACATTGAGTTCTTCTTTTTGGAAGTCTTGAATTTCGTTGAGTAATGTAAGCATGACATCTACTTGCTCTGACGTCATATTCTTCAGTTGGAAATTGGAGGGCTTCACCCACAGGAAACTTAGTTTGCTGCTGGTCAAGTCTTGGATTAGTGTTAAACGCTGTGAGGACCAATTCAGGACATCCACTATGTGATCCTCAGCTAGATCCAGGTTGGGGCTAAAATATTATTAGGATTAAAAGTTATGTAAAAGATAATCATAAGTTGAAACTTACTGCTGCGGATAAGCTTTTTTCACCAGCTCTTGGACTTGATGGATCAGTTTAAAGCGGCTTTCTTTATTTGATAGACGTTGTGTTATTTCCATACGGTTAAGATCATCTAGCAATTCGGGATTCAGCCGACTGGGGTGGGAGTTAACTCGATCTATATGGAACTGTTCAAAGAGTTCCTGCATTGTGAGCAACTCCTGCTTGGCGTGAGCTTTATGTTCGAATCCTCCGCCCGCAGAAACCACATAGTTGACAAGGGCCTGAGGAAAGTAGCCTCTTTCCCGAAAACTCTGGATCCCAATGTCCCCTTGGCGTTTGCTAAGCTTGGTTCCATCTGCATTTACAAGGAGCGGTAAGTGACCAAACTTGGGTGGCTGCCAGCCAAAAGCTCTGAGAGAATATACATATTTTAAGTTTGGTAATGATAAGAGAATCATTCACAAAACTCACTTGTAGAGCAGCAAATGCTTGGTGGTGGATATCTGCCATTCCACTCCTCTCAAGACGTGGGTGATGCCCATAAGGTGATCATCCACCACGTTGGCAAAGTGATATGTGGGGAACTGATCGCTCTTCATGATTACTGGATCACCTTCTGTATCGCTGACATTATGGTACACTTTGCCGTAAATCAGATCATCCAGTGGTTCCTCGTGATCTGTCAGTTTAAAACGAATGCAGTGGGCTGTTCCCTTGGCCAGCAGGGAATCGATTTCAGCCGTCTTGAGATGCCGGCATTTGTTATCGTATCGTGGAACTTGCCGTGTTCTTAGCGCCTCCTTACGCAACAAATCCAGACGACGTTCGGTGCAAAAACACCTGTAGGCTGTGCCATTCTGGAGAAGTTCCTCTATGGCTTTGCTGGGGATCAAAAGGAATTTTTATGATAAAATAACTTAGCAGTTTTAATTCAAAAATCACCTGTAAATCATCGTGCGTTGACTTTGTACGTAGGGACCCAGTTGACCTCCAAAACCGGGTCCCTCGTCAATTTCAATGCCCGCCCAGAGCAGATCACCCACTAGCCGCTCACTGGCCCCCGGAACTAGTCGTGTTTGATCCGTATCCTCAATCCGAAGTAAGAATTTTCCATCCAAATGTCTGGCAAACAGGAAATTGTAAAGAGCTGTGCGCAGTCCTCCCAAATGCAGGTATCCCGTGGGACTTGGGGCGAATCGGACGCGCACCTGGTTGTGTGCATGGCGCAGACATTGCTGCATCAATAATCGCCGGTTTAATTTCAACATTTCTTTAAGGATTTCGAAAAATAAATTTCCTCTGCCGGGTTTTGTTTATCCCAAACAGCTGATCGAAAATAGGCTCTGTTAACTTGCTGCTACCGGTAACAGAGAGTTAACAGCCAAATTGGTATTCGAAAACACCTGATTGGGAGAAAATATTGGATTTTTGTGTTCAAAAAGTAATTATCAGCTAGATTTAAAAGGAATTTTTTAATATTTTAATGCAAAAATACTCATTGCAAATAACAGATCTATCAAAATATTTATTTCGAAGCTCTTTATTTAATAAAATGCATTTTCTTTACAAAAAGGAATTAATAAATTAGCAGCAATTTCTTGTTTGTGAACATTCGGCTTAGTTGTAAGTATTACACGGCTCAGGTAAGCTGGCAATCAAAGATCTATTTAATCGCGCAGTTAGCTAGCTTGCTGGACAGCTTCTCGCCCTCGGGTGTCAGCAGGAAGTTGTCTTTCCACACGGCCAATCCATCGCTATTGGTCTTGAAGTCAGCGGATAGCTTTTCCCACACCTTCTTCTTGGGATTGAGCTGCTCGTCGGGCGTTCCACTGAATCCCTCAAAGGAGAGCCGACTGCCAGGAGTAGCAGTTGCAGGCAGCACAATAGGCTCCACCACCGTATGATCAGCACTGGAAGATATTAATTAAATATATCAATTACTGGTTTAGAGGTTACCTATAAATATAACCCACTTGGAGGTGCACAGAACCATTCCCTCGGATAAAATGCCACGCATCTTGGAGGGCTTCAAGTTGCACAGAACGGCGACCAGTCGCTGATCCAACTCCTCCTGGGTGACAAACTTTACGAGGCCACTAATAATCGTTCTGGGCTGCTCCTCAGCCAAGTCAATTTTCAGCACGTAAAGAGTATCGGCATCTGGATGACGGGCAACTTCCACGACCTTGCCCACGCGGATATCTAGACGATGTGGCGCATCTTCGTCACCTCCAGCAGCCGGAGCAGCTCCAGCCTTGACCTTGGCAGGTGGAGGATAAGCAGCAGCACTCAGTTTTCTAAAAACAAACATGTAATTAAAATGATATATCTCTAATCCTTTAAAGATTACTTACTGCAGTTCTGGCTTTTCAAAGGTCTTGCGAATAGGATCTAGCAGTCGATTGATGTACTTCTCCACGGTGGCCTTCAGATCACCTGGATGGAGTTTGTCTTCAGCATAGTACTTCTCCAGATCCTCGTACTTCAGGAAGGTAACATCGCCACCGTGCTCTGCCTCCCGGTTGACTTCGAACCCTTCGCCCTCCTTGAAGAGTGAGAATAGGACATGCTTAACAAAGGACAACAGACCATTGTCGGCAATGTTTCCAGGCTCGCAGAAGGCCTTCTTTAGCTTCTTCTTGACGTTGGCTGGGGAGTCCAAAAGATCGATCTTGGAATCTTCCTCCGAAGAGGACATCTTGCCACCAGCCAAACCGGGGACTAAAAATATTTAAAGCAATAAAAACGAAAGACTAATAATGTTGATAAAGGCACTAACTCAAGGGGATGACTCACCCATAGGATTCATGAAGTGAATTCGCTTCTCGTAGCCCAACTGTGGAAGGTACTTTTCCGAGAAGGTGAAGATCTTGCGTTGATCAACACCACCGAACTGGGCGTCCACCTTGAGGTACTCCTCGTCCAGAGCCTGCAGTCCGGGATAGAGCAAGCCGGAGAGCAGCGGGTACTCCACTTGCTTTACCACCTCGGCACCAGCCTTCTTGGCATCATGCTGCGTCACCACGGAGCTGAGTTTGTAGACATCCAGGGTGTACTCCTTAGACAACTGATAGTCACTGCCCTTCACGAACTTCAACTTCTCCAGTGGAACTCCAATGGAACTTAGCATGGCCTTAATGACCTGTTCGTAGTATTGGGTGCGTAGTTCCAGCAGAGACCAGGGTGCTTTCATGTTGTCCAGATAGGCATGGAGATCGGCGAACAGGATTGTGACTTCGCATCCTGCCTTTAGGAAATCGGCAATCTTCGACATGGGCACGAAATAAGCGACATGTGGCTTGCCAGTCGTTGCCGTTCCCCAGTAGATCTTAAGATCCCGCTCTGCTAGAATCTTAGTCAGCTTGTCATCGCCGAGCGTCTCCTGCAGGTTGCGCGTTATCAGTGTTTTCTTCTCTGCGGGTGTTATTCCAACCATTTTTAAAGGAATTTATGAATCTCTCGCGTGCGAAATCACGAAATTGTTGCCGGGGAAGAGGAAGAGCGCAACTGCATGCGTGGTGATCAGCTGATAGTTAACATTACCAGAGGTTATTAACAGCAGTGATGTGAAATGAGAATAGCTAAAAATAGATTTTTTCTTATGTGCGTTTAATATATATATTACCTGTTGGTATATACACATTGTTACATATGTTATGATTATATGTTTCTTACGTTTTTCATATATAAGAGGAAGATTTACAAAGATATTCGAATTCGTTAACTAAAATAGCCAAATCTGGCTAAACTTGCATATCCCTAACAGCACTTAACATATGTTTTGTTCACATGGCTTTTATTTTTAAAGTTTTTGCAGCTGGTCACACCAAATTGCGAAATTGCCGCGTGCGGTTTTGTTTATAAATACAATTGGACCAATTGGCGAAATCCCCAGTTGAAACCGTATTGACAACTGAAGCAATAATATCCAAAATAGCTATTCAGGATGCCCGTGGTTGAGGGCAGCGATTTGGTGCAGCTGCAGCGTCGACGTCAGCAGGTGCGCAACATCTGCATCCTGGCTCATGTGGATCATGGAAAGACCACTTTGGCGGATTCCCTGGTGGCCAGCAATGGCATTATTTCACAACGGATGGCGGGCAAGCTGCGCTACCTGGACAATCGGGCGGATGAGCAAGAGCGAGGCATCACGATGAAGAGCAGCAGTATTTCATTGTACTATCAGGAAGCGGAGGATATTGCTGGTAATCCAGACTACCTTATCAATCTCATCGATTCTCCTGGTCACGTGGACTTTTCCAGTGAGGTTTCCACAGCGGTGCGACTATGTGATGGTGCCATTGTTGTGGTGGATGTGGTGGAGGGCGTAGGTCCCCAAACTCGAGCTTGCTTAAAACAAATCTACGAGGAGCAACTGAAACCCGTCTTGGTTCTCAACAAACTAGACCGTCTGATCCTGGAGAAGCAGATGGATCCCCTCGATGCCTACTTTCATTTAACACAAGTCCTGGAACAAGTTAACGCCGTCTTGGGCAGCATTTTTGCTTCCGATATTTTGGCCAAGGAGGATATAACAAAGAAAGATAATTACGAGTCTGCCTTGGAGGAAGTGGACGACTCCGAATTGTATTTTTCACCCAGCTCTGGCAATGTGATCTTTTGCTCCGCCTATGACGGCTGGGCCTTCTCCGTTCGGAACTTCGCAGCCATGTACGCAAAGCGTTTGGAGATGAAGCGGACTGATTTGGAGCAAGTCCTGTGGGGTGACTTTTACTACAACTCGAAGAAGAAAGAAGCTTTACCGGGAGCCCAGGAGAAGGCCAAGAAACCCATGTTTGTTCAATTTGTGCTGGAAAACATCTGGAGCCTCTATGACATCATAGCCGTTAGGAAGGATAAGGATAAACTACCAGGCATAGCGGAGAAATTGGGTCTCAAATTGGCCGCTCGAGATTTGCGTCTTACAGATCCCAAGCTGCAGATCAAGGCGGTTCTTGGACAATGGCTACCCATTGATAAGAGTGTCCTACACATGGTTGTTGAGCATGTTCCACCGCCTCACAAAATCACCGAGGAGAGGGCCCAACGATTGCTGTATCCAGCGAATGTGGATTTAAGTTCTCTGCCAGCGGAAACCCTGAAACTCAAGGACAGTTTTACCGGTTGCGATGCCGATAGTTCAAATGTCATAGCGTTTGTGTCCAAGATGACGCCAGTACATGTAACGCAATTGCCCCAAAACAGACCCAAGAGGCTAACGGATCAGGAAGTCCAGCAACGCAGGGATGAAGTGCGTCGTCGGATTGAAGAAAGGAAACTGCAAAGTGAACAAGCGGAGCTCGAGAAGATCAGCCAAGGGGTGGAGCAGCTGAGCACCCAGGTGGAGGTCGCGAAAAAGGAGGAACCTGAGCCGGAACAGGGCGAAGCTAATGAGTTTGTTTTTATAGCCTTCGCCAGGGTCTTCAGCGGCACCTTGAAACGAGGCATGGAGTTGTTTAATCTCTCTCCCAAACATGATCCTCGACAGCCAACGCATCGTAAGGAGGATGAAGCAACCTACGCCAGTCGTGTGACCATCGGTGATCTCTACATGTTTATGGGAGGTGAACTGCAACTATTGGATGAAGTGCCTGCCGGAAATATCGTGGGAATCGGTGGCTTGGAATCGCACATCGTCAAAACAGCTACCCTCAGTAGCAGTTTGGATTGCACCTCGTTCAGTGAATTAAGTATCATGGCCACTCCTATTCTCCGCGTGGCCATCGAACCAGTTCAACCGCAAGATATGCCGAAGTTGGTAAAGGGATTGAAGCTGTTGAACCAAGCAGATGCCTGTGTCCAGGTGTCTGTGGCTCCTACGGGTGAGCATGTAATCACTACTTTGGGCGAAGTACATGTAGAGAAGTGTGTCCACGATCTGGAGCAGAGCTATGCCAAGATCAAGGTGAATGTGTCCAAACCGATTGTATCCTTCCGGGAAACGATTGTTCCCGCTGCCACGGTCGATATGGTTAATGAGGCTATTGTGAAGACGGCAGAAGACAAGGATGTCAGCAAGAAGATCGCCATCCAGCAGACGCTTAACAAGCTAGGAACTCTGAAGGTGATAGCAGTGCCTATGCCTGCAGAAGCTGTAGAATTGCTGGAAAAGCATTCGGAATTCTTTAAGGTAATAGTTACTAAAGATAAAGGTTTATCAGTAACTAATTTAAATGTATCTTCCTTTATCAGGAACTCGCTGCCATCCCCCGAAATCAACTACTCTCAGAAAAATGGACTACCCTGCTGGCCGCCATCAAAGTAAAACTAATCGCTGCTCTCCAGGATCTACAGCTATTTGGATTAAGTAACCTGTCCACCGAAGAGCTTGTGAATCGAGTCTGGGCTTTGGGTCCTCGGAACTGTGGTACCAATATTCTGCTCAATCTTACCGATTACGAGCAGCCTGATTTCTGGTCAAGTCATGCCAAGTCGGATACAGATATACGTTCCAAGACAGATCCGCGAAAGGATTTCAATAGTTCGCTGGTGAATGGTTTCCAACTGACCTCTGTGGCTGGTCCATTGTGCGAGGAACCCATGCAGGGCGTTTGTTTTGCGGTACTCGAATGGTCTATTCAAGCTGAAGGAGAGGATTTGAACTCCCGAGGTCCCTTTTCGGGTAAGTTAATGAAGTTTTCTGTGATGAATATTCAATTAATTCAATTTCCTAATAATTTTAGGTCAGGTTTTGACTGCTGCCAAGGAGGTTTGTCGTCAGGCTTTCCAAAATCAGCCCCAGAGATTAGTCACACCCATGTATAGCTGTAATATTGTGGTCAATGCTGAAATGTTAGGTAAGTGCATAATATTGAAATATGAAATATATACTATATGAAATATTAAAACCATAGGGTGGTAAGGATTTGTATTTTTAAAATAGTATTTATTTAACTACTAGTAAATGCAGCTTAGGTCTAAACATAAATAAGCAACTAAATTTAGGTTAAATAATTTCGGTGTTGGTTTTTTGTATTTAATTATCGTTTTGTTTAGTTGTTTCCTTTTAAAATAGTTTCCAGTTTCGCACCTAAACTATTCGTTTAAATCTTTAAATATTATTTTAAAAAGTTGAGGCCTTGTTTACGCTTAAATGCAAAACAAATTAATTAAACAATTAATGCGATCGCGCCCGGGCACGTGTAATTGTTTAATTAATTCGTAAATTGTTTTGTAAATAAATACATGTATAAATATATAAATTAAGAGGGGGCGGGCGGGTGTTAAGAAGAAATGCTGGGAAGAAATGCCAAGGGAAATGCCTAAAAACATGTTTTAAATTAAGAAAAGCTTAGCTAATTACGTTACGCTACGCTAGACGTTACGTGACGTGACGTGAACTTTATGCTTTCTCGAAGCCGTTCTCTCATCATTACTTCAGTCACAGTTGTTTTTTGCACAGTTTATAGTCGCCGGAAATGTCGCCTTGTGCTATTAAAATTTTATCTACTAGGATTGGTTGGTATTCCCGGAACTCTTAGTCCCAAATGATGCTCTGCTGGAACTCGACGACACGATCCCACGGGAATTCTGGTTCAAAGTCGTCCGTTTCGGGAAGCGATCGCCTGGCCCGACTTTCTATCGGAGCTTCCTCCGCCGTGGTGGTTAGTTCTGCATTCACGGGGACCGCTGGAGCCGCCGGTTCTGCTTCCTGTTCCGCTTGCAGAGTGGTCCTGGCCTCCTCCTCACCCGCAGGAGTACTGCTGCTCGGTTGCTCCTCGGTTCCAGTTCCCGATCCACTCGAAATTGCCTCAATTGGTGGTAAATCACCGCGTCTCTCGTTGTTCCTTCCGTAGTTGCTTCCGGGGAAGTTGTTTATCGAGAACTGATCCGGACGGAAGTTGGCAGAGCTATGGCTACCGCTGCTCTCCGGTCGGTTGAGGTACTGATACGAACTGCTTCCTCCATTCTGGAAGCTCTGATCCTGCGGCTGGTAGTTGGAGCTAATGGCAGAGCTTCCCGAGGAACTGCCACCGCCGTAGATGGGTCTTCCATAACTATCCTTCTGACCACCGACAGTAGTTCCGACCGATGGACGATAGAAGGGCTTCTGTAATTGATACCTCTTGGGTGGCTGGTTGCTGGGCTTGCGCACCGAGTATCCTGGTTTCACGCACATCATGCCAAAGACTCGGATTCCGGGCACGCTGGCATAAGTGGGTTGGTCATGAGCCATGGGTCCCTCTAAAAAATGCAATAAATTCCGTAAATAACTTATAGAGCAGTTCTTTTTTAAATTAATATTAAAAATTTTGTACAAATTAAAAATCTTGGTACATACCCATCTTGAAGTGATCGGGACAACGGCAGATGACCAGGTAGTGCGATTTGCCAGTTCGTGTGTTTTGGAGCGCCAGAAGGGACCAATCCTTGGGTGAACGGCATTCGCGCATTTCAGTGGTGGCCTCGCAGGTTTTGGCCAACGTTATGGCCTAAACATGAAAAATAAAGTTGGAGTTAAAAAATCCATGCACCTAGCCAAAAACTTTATAATATATATAATATATGATATAACGACTTTTCTAATATGTTTTTCTAGTGCAAAAAAAGTAAAACTTCTTTATGGCTTAAAAGTGCCTAGCCTAGCCTATTTTGTTTAAGTGCAGACTGTCTAGACTGCAGACTTGGTTTAATAGCCCGCCCATTAGACATTCACTTTGGCCCACAGGGCAGGAAAGAAAGTTACCCCGATCCCGATTTGGATCCCGATCATGACTCTAAATTGAAAGCTAGCATGCTAAACGCTATGGACAAGCTGTCACTTAATACGAGCTTGAAACCAAAGTAAAAGAGAAAAAAAAAAACAGGAGCAGCCAGTGGCCCAGGGCTTTGATTTTGAGATCTGCCAGACTTTAAAGCCGGTGGGCTGGCTCAAACACTTTGCTGGCCAAATTGCTCTGACTTTGGCCGTTCTGCTACGCTTTCAATTGGCCAACCTGATTGTCCTTTAACTGATTTACAGCCTGGGCTACTGTTAGTGCTCCTCGTCGAACGTTAATTTGATTGACTCTTGCGGCGCTCGTTTGCATGTCAGCCAATTGGGAAAATCTTTTCTTTCTTTTTTTTTCCTACCCATTTT
The DNA here is from genome assembly GCF_018153835.1 of Drosophila eugracilis. NCBI lineage: Eukaryota > Metazoa > Arthropoda > Insecta > Diptera > Drosophilidae > Drosophila > Drosophila eugracilis. The sequence goes on along the minus strand of NW_024573038.1, from coordinate 5,154,226 downwards.
CCGCTCGCTTCATTGGCCGGCATTCAGGTTAATGTGGTCCGCCTGGCTGTTCCAGTTTTTCCTAACGCCCCGCTCTTGTTTTCTGTTTTCCAGCTAAACGCATTTTCATAATTTGCTGTACAGTTCCGGCAAAGTGGCAAAATAGCAAAACAGCAACAGCAAGTGTTGCATTTAACGGTGAAGTGAAGTGTAATTATGACAATGTCTGACACTGCCCACACTCCATGCTCCATACTTCATACTGCACACTCCATGGTCCACTGTACGCCACCATTAAGCCATTAGAAATGCTTTTTATTATTTAATTTATTTGAACATTTTTCCAAGCAACGCCGTTCGCATTTATAACTCAATTAAACGTGCAGAGAATCAAGGAAAATCGGGGCGAAGGAGTCGATCATGGCCAGGCAATAAAGCAAATAATATTGCAAACCGCAGGCGAACCACACGGCCAAAAGCCCACAAGGTGATTTTGCAGCTGACCTGGCCAACAAACTGATCGTGCCTTCGGCTGTCTGGGAAGCAGATCCTCCACCGACCGAGAGTCTGTGCCATGGACCCAGAAATCAATTTTACGTTTCGGTGATCCAACAAATGAGCCTCAATTTCGATGCATTTGCAATGGGCGATCTTCCACTGATCAAATGATATACTGCTGGCTTCCAGCCTTCGTGTTTTTCATTAATTGACCACTTCTTTGCGAAATTCCCAATTGATTTCTGGGAGTGGTGATCTTAAACAGCACTCATCTTCTCTAAGCATTCAAATGCTACTCAATTTCATAGCTTATTTGGCGTGTGCAGCTAAGAGGTATTTATGTTTGTTCTCTGGAAATTTTACTTCGTTTTAAAAGGTAGGGAATGTAAGGTATTATAAGTCTCTTGCTTTCTATTTCTTCTGATAAATGGTTATCTTTACCGGATTAAGCTACAAAATACTCATTGCTCCTAAATTAGATTTTCACAATAAAAATACCTTCAGATAAACCCAATGCTACCATTTTCAATGACTAATTCCCGAGTGATTTTAGAGTTATTTCCTCAAAACGAAACTTCTTCCGAATTCCAAGCAATTATAGAAAATGAAATTCATGGCCTTTGTCTGTGATCTCAGCTATGGAACTACCAATAATCCGCCTCTACAGATCTCATCTTACATTAATTCATTTAAAAAGAGATCAAATCATATTTGTTGTGGTCAGCAGGAGATTTGAAACTCCCAAGAAGTCTAGAGTCGTGCCAGCGAGAAGCTGTAACTATACATTGAACTAATGATCAACCGAGAGTGATCTAACAAATGATCTAGAATTGCCTTCTGCCAGTTCCACTTTCGGTTCCCAAGAGATCCTACAGTCGTGGCCCGAAAGCAATTATCTAAGTAACTCGGTTGAAAAGGAGGGAATGAGCTTACCTTCTTCTTATTATCGCCAACCAATTTTGTGGTATGCTGATCATCTTCATTCAGACTGGCCGAGCAGGGATCACGATATCTGGAAGAGGATTAGATTTGCAAGGATTACTTAGAAGCTGGCGGCGGCAGCGGTGGAGTGACAATCCCAATCAACCAGACTCACCTTGATGGACAGGCACAGAGCGGTTGGGTGTAGTTCAGTCTCACGTAGACGGCATTACAAACTTGTTGAATGGCACACTCGGGCAGCAGATAGATGTGCTGATTGTGCGGATAATAATGATATTTCGTTGGTTTCGCTGTCGCCGTTTTCTGTAAAATGAAAAAGTGGTTGCAAGCGATGAGATTCAGCAGCTTCTGTTGATTGATGTGGCCAAAAGGGTTTGCCCTCCGCCTCTACTATCTTCACTATTTGACTAGCAATTAAAGTTGCTACACAGTGTTGCTGGCCAACTGGCAAATGTTTGCTCCTCGGACGAAAGGTGTCTTCTCGAGGCGTTACAAAGTGTTGTTTGTCTTCTGTTCTGCCAGCTCTCTGGCATGCATGAAGTGCGAAATTGACGCTTCCCCAGTTGCGTTTGTTATCCTCACATCCCATATGGACTATGTTTCTTTCCACCAAAAGTTTTCATTTCTTATGATGGGATGTTGGCATTTTTCGCAGAGGTTTGTGAAAGACATAAACTTATGGCGTTATGGTAGTTACAAAAGGTAGTTAAAATATATTTTAAGGTTGTAAAAAATCTGATTAGAGTGAAAATCAACAAGATTCCATTAAAAATCAGATAAAAAGTAAAGGATATTATATATATATTGTCTGTTTTTCTTAGTTTTTAATAACCTTGCTAGAAGTGAAAACGGTTAAAGTATAAAAATGCAAAAGGAAAAGCCGAGGGATGGACTCTTTCTGCCAGGCATTCAAAGCACTTTGAGTCGAGGAGAGGCGACTCGAGTTGAGTTGATTCGAGACGAGTCGGGCTTTGTGTTGCCTTGGCCAAAGCAGGTTAATGGCAAACGAGACCCTCACATAATGCCACACAAAATTGCTTGGCTCGCCTCGCGTTGCAACGCGCCTTTTCCGTTGAGGATGGGGGAACAAAGTTATTAAGAAATTGATGCAACTTGGAGGGGACCGCGTAAAGTCGAGTGTGAGTAGAGTATAATATATATATATATATATATATGGTCTGTAACCCTGGGTAACCGGGTAAACTGCCAAACGCACTTTTACTTGTAATTTCCAGTCATCTCCCTTTTCTTGCCCCCTTCCAATCCATTCCATTCTAGCCCACCTGACCCAACCCATCAGCCACTTCCTTCCTGCGACCATTTCCCAGTGTTTTCTCCAAGTTGTTTTTCATTTTGGAAAACTTTTGCCGACAGCAGGGGGAACTCAGGATACTCTGTCCCTTCATGTCTTTATTCCCCTTGTTTAACTATTAAAAAGTTTTGCAGTTTTGAATTTCTCAGCCTTTACTTGGCAGCTGTTTTTTGTTTGTTTGTTTGCCGTCATTTATGACACAATTGAAGGTAGTTTTCATTTCTATGTGCTCTACTCATATAACTTTTCCCTTTTCGGTATTTGTTTAATTATTTTGTAATTTGTTTTCTTGTCTATCAATGCGTGTAAATTCTTGGCATTGGAGAGAACGTGGATGGAATTGAAGTAAGGGAACCTAATGATTTCATTAGGTTAAAAAGGGAGCGAAAGCTTAAGTAAGTGAAAGAAGACTGAGAGGAATTAAGTTAATAGGAAACTTGATATAATGTATATATGTATATATGTCAATCTACTCTTCCGAAATATTTATAGATTTATATTGATTTTCTTTCTTTCCTGTTGAAAGTTAAGAAAAATACTCAATAAATAATAGAGATTTATAATAATACCTTACATTTGATTAATGCCTTGCTTATTCTTTCGTTTGTTTTTACTTTCCCGTTTGAAATTTTCCTGTAGAGCAGCTTTCCATTTGGCTGACAACTTATCGATCTAGTTTAGAGGCACCTTGAACCCCATTTTCCTTTTTCTAGCGCCCCAAATCGCAGGGCCAAATTCAAACAATTCCCTTTTCCTACTTAGCACATAATTGAACGGAAAGCATCTTTGGTTTAGGCCAAATTGCCAGGCCATGATCTGGCTAGAAAGAAACAAGGAATGAAAGAAACGAACGAACGAACGAACGGATGAACGAACGGTACTTCCCATGTCAGTCATTTGCCATTCAGCTATTCAGCCATTCAGCTATTCAGCCACCTACTGTCAGGTAGGACTCCTTTCTGGCAAGAGAGTGATTTACACTGACCCTGACCATTATTATTGAATTTTTGCCGCTTGTACTTTGGCTTTTCCGTTTCCCTATTTGGCGTCAGCTGGTTGTCGCTTCTGTCCAAATGTCCAAACTGTCGCCGCCAATGCTTTTGTTTCCACTCCACCACTACCACCGTGTTGCCTGTCTCTTTCACTTTGGCTAAGTACATTTTTAAATATTTACCCATGTACTGTATTGAGGTGGGAAAGGGGGTACGGAAGGCCCTAACTAGGCCCTAAGCCAAAAGAATTTTCCACGAACTGCAAATTAAAGCGTTTTGTTGCTGTATGTCCGCTTTTCACACAGGTTAAAGTTCAGCCGGTGGCAGTTAGCAAGAGATACTCCCTGGTCTCTGGTCCCTGGTCCCGGTCCCTCTAGGTCTTTTATTTTTTTTTCTGCACTCCCTGCCCACCCAAGTGCCACTTGAAAATCGTGTTCTCCGATGCCAGCTTCCTGCAATTTGGATTGCAACTCGGAGTCGGAATCTCTGCGCGACCTTTCACGGGTTGTGTTTCTTTTTCTGCACTTCGTGTTTTGGGTTTTTTACCTTGTTTTTTTTCCAGCGTTTTTCTTTTTGTATTTTTGGAGTGCCATGAATTGCGTTTTGATTGAAAAGAAAGTGACATTTCCGTTGATTTTCCTTCCTAGCAGCAATGGCTCTTTAAAGTTTTTCCTTTTATGCAACTCTTTCTTTCGGTTTTCTTGGTTGCTAATTTTTTCTCTATTTACCATTTGCCCGGCCAAATGACGTGGAAAATTTCGACTTCTTTCTGTTTGTTCCATAACAACATTGGTTGGTAAATAGCAAACAACAAACAGTAAATTGCAGTGGCAAGCGCAGAAACTAGCTATGTGCAACACGACGTATGCGTGATGTGTTTGCTGATGAATGCCTGGATTATTGACTTGTTTCGATGGCCATGATTGCCACTTGATTAGCCAACACTTGATGAGCCATTGATAGGGGAAATTTCGCCGAAATATGATTGCAAATATTTGCTTATAAATGACTGGGAAAAGTAAAAGATTTTAACAGCTTAAAATGGGAGAAAATTAATGGAAAAAAAATGAGATGAAGTGTAATGACCATTGAAAATGTTAAATAAATAGAAAATGTACACAAACAGCTAGTTACTGACTTGTTAATATGCCAAAGCAGTAGCTTTAAAAATATATTTATTACAAAAGATTATTAAAAATCTCATGTAACCGCCCCATAATCTCACCCAAACTATCTTCATTTTAGTCATAGACAATTTTCGAAATAACAAATTGCCACATTTTTCCTCTTCACTTCACAGCAAAGTTGATTTTCAGTGTCGGCTTTTGTTTTTCCACCTAACAAGCTTAGCTAACAAGTCCTGCAGTCATCAGCACTTCTCGGATTTCGGATTTCAAGTCCTCCGGGCATGTGAGAGCTTTTTAGCCAACGTATTTGCTTGTGCACCCTGAACAGGCGAATATATCTTGTAGCCGAGTCGCCATTTAGAGGCTTGATTTATGCCAGCAGCTCGAAATTTACTTTTAATGAGAGACAGCGGTAGCAACAGCAGCAGAGGCAGCCGAGGCAGCGAACACTGGAGCCAAAGTTAAACGCATGTAACTGACAGCAGCGGCAGCTTGTATCTATATATCTTGCAGATGCGAATACCCCGCCACTTGTTATTCAAATCAGCTTGAAGAGATTCAAGAAGAGAGTAGCGGAGTAAAGACAAGAAGGATAAAAAAACAGAGAAATAAAATTTCACCGCTTTGACTGCGGTACGTTAGATAGAGCTACTTCACAGGCTCAAGACTCTGGCTCATGTCACAAGACGCTCTCTTAGTTGGATTCAATGGGAAATTTGCATGGCTAAGGCCGCAATTAATAAATCATTTTCATTTCATTTTCATTTCGAAATTTGATTTAATTACGTGAAAGTCTTCGTGTGACTCACACCCACCCACTTTGACTGGGAAAGAACGGGAAAATTAGTTGCCATTATTTGTAGCTTTAGCTTTTCTCAGTTTGTTATTGTTGGTTATTTAATTTTATGCTCCAAGTGAAACCGAAATTTGTTTTTATTTTACAAGTACTTTCGTTCAAGTTCTGCGCCCGAGGTTTGTCTACCTTTTTTTTTTATTGTTATTTATAAAGCGTGAAGTTTCAAGTAGTTTGTCTACTCACGGATGTATCTTTCTTCTTTTTTTCGGACCTTTTTCTTTCATTTGACACGACAAGCTACCGAAAATCTTACACTTGCAGACATTTCACTTGAGATTTGTTTTTCCATCGCTGTTAACTGTAGTTTCTCATGCAAATCCCGGCACAAAGCCGTTTGTTTGTTTGTTTACCATTATTTATTTGTTTGTTTGCCCAACGCTTTTTCCGCTTTGCACCGGGCAATTGATAACTATGATCATCATCACTATGGTTGGTCATCATCATCCCGCACAGCATCCAACCAAAAAAATAAAAAGGTTGAAAAAAAAACCCGGTAAAAGTCATTCGCATCATCCAAGTCCAAGAGTGTGGAACCTCCAGCTGGGCCTTTTCCTCTTCCTCCATTTCTATGCCTTTTTGGCCTTTTGGTCTAGTGTTTTCTGAGTAGCCCCAAGCTCTCGTAAACTCTCAACACTCTCAAGTTGTTTATGTCCGCAGGTCGTAATTAAAATGTTCAATAAATCGTAGAGCTTGATTGCCGATTTTTTTCCCTCGTCTTCACAGAACATAACTGAGTAGTATGAGAAAAAAACGTAGCCTAACGGATGTGTTTGCATATAAAGTCAGTGCGATTGCTTGTAGTTCTCTTTATGCATTCTTGATTAAAAAACTTTCAAAAATTAATTCATTTATGGTCTTAAACTATAAAGTTTATAGTCTACATAATGCTCTTAAACACACAATTAAATCAAATGCAATGCGAAAATGATCATGAAAAATCCACTTACTAATTTTGATAATGTTAAGTTTGAAATTTTAATGGGGCTGTAAAGCAAATTTCAGGTAAGTAGATCTTTTAGCCTGGAGAAATGGCTTTAATTAAGAATGAATAGAAAGTTATATAAAAACTGGCCAACAGACCATTAAGGCTTTAAATTGATTTAATTAAATTTAAAAATATTAAAAGCTAATATTAACATTAAGAATTCCTTCTCTAACATTTAACTTTCCTAGCAACAGAATCATATTTCCCATCCTTAGCTAAGCTTAAGCAGCTGCATTGCTCTTTAGACCCATTTCAGATCTTTTCTAGGCATTCAGGCCGCGAATGCTGGCCAAAGTTGGCCGCTCTTTGTAGATGCGGCCTTCTGAGCTGCGCATGCGTAACTGATATCCATCTTAGGCGGTGTTACAATTTTTTGTGTTTTTCTGCGCTGCTTTTTTTTCTGCGCATAACTTGTCAAACGGCAAACAAAGGTGGACCTGTGGTTTGCCGCAGCGAGATGAAGATGATGATTACAGATTCAGATTGTAGGAAAAAAGGCAGCAGCAGCTGCACGGGAAAATAAGATTTTAAGTATTAAAGGTCATAAAATATATGTTACTTAAGCCTTTTGGTTATATTTATAATCAATAATGTCTGTATAAGACTTAAGATATACAAATTGTATACCGAAATGTGAAAGTTATATCCGAAATCCACAAAAACTGAAACTTGGATAATCCAAAAAAATACTAGTTAAATATTAAAAGTAGAACATTTATGATATCCATAAAATTTTTAAAAAAAAGTTCTTAAAAATGCATTTAAATTGAAAATACTCATAGGGCTTGTTATATAATTTCCACAACTTCAAAAATAAAATGCATTTTTCCCTGTGCACTGAGAAAAAACCATGATGCATACAAGGCAATTACATGATTTGGCTGGCAGTGAAAAGAATAAGAACTAAGAAGAATTGTTGAATAATCCAAAGGCAGCAACTACATTCCATAACCAATTCGAGTTCCATAACCAAAGACGTGTTCATAATTGTCATCATCGTTGCGATGCTGATGATGATGAAACTGAATCGATGTTGGAAAATCAGAGGCGGAATTGGAATCCGTTTAATGTGTCAACCGCAGAGCGAACGTTAATTTGTTCTAATTTGTCTGTAATGCCATTCGGGCCAAGAAAGGGTATTTTTATGTTTGGTCATAAGCCCTCTTGGTCAGTTGCTTATGTTAGAGTTACATTTGGCTCTAATGCCCTGTGCCGTAATAATAATATTTAAACATTTCTTGCCTCCATGCTCGTTACTTGGGTGTACTTTGTGTTTTTTTTTTTTTCAAACCGCTGCTGTGTTGGCCGAGTTTATTGTTCTAGTTCCGTGGCCACCATCGGGTAAGCCATCGTCATCGGTCCGGTCGTCTCCTTAACAGTTCTTTCGGCTCGTTGGTTAAGGTTTGTTGACCCTTTAATGAGTTTAAATACCAGCTATGATATGGTCTTTAATGCACGTTTATGAGTTACTCCGAGCTTGACTCTTATTTTTTTTTCATTTTTTGGGACACTTTGTGGGACAGAATTAATGTTGCTGCCATTACGGTAACGATTCGGTCATGATACCCAAGGGAAGACCAACATTAGCCGGTGATGTTACGATATGCTGCCAGCCGGATGCTTGGAGAATTTTTTTTGTAAACCGGAAAAGGTTAACATTTAACATTTGGAAAGTTTTAAGTGAATTATTTTGGCTATTTTTTGTGGAAATAAAATACTTAAAAGATTAAGACTTTGAAAAATAAATCCATTTATATGTATTACCAACTTTTAAGCTATGGAAGTGGTTAAGAAATCTTCTAATTCTTCTAGTTTCCACTTTTGTGTTATAATCTGAGTTAAGCTTATGTTAATCTAAAGTTGCCTTGAATCTATAATTTTAGATTAAATTAAAACCGCTTTCAACCTTTCTTAATAAAATTCTCAATCTCATTCTCCTTTATACCACCCCTTTCGTGTAGATTTCGATTAAAAAATCACTTTCTTCATTCAAATCTCGATTAGCTATCACTTTCTTCGGCGTTCTTCCGCACTTAACATATAAAATAACTAACCCAAATAGGCTCCACATAGAAATCCCACCACTTTTCGTGTATATATTTGTTCAAGGCAAACATGTCGAACAAATTCACTTTACGACGAGAAGAGGAAAAGGTGTAAGAAGCGAATCCATAACCATTTGATGGCCTATACTTGGGGTCTGGTCATTTACCCCGAACAAAAGGCCGGCAAAATGGTCAAAATGTTTTGGTTTGTTTGTTGTTATTGCCGCTTTTTACCGCTAAAACGCATAATAAACTCTACGCCAAACTGGGGGGGCCTCGGCTTCTCCTCTTTTTTCGCTTTAAGCTTTCAGCCTCCTCTTTGTTTTCCCAAATCACGTACTCTATATGGTCATTGTGGTGAACAGATATTTACCTGAAAGATACAAAAAAAGAAGGTAAAGAAAGCGAAATTAGTATTTGGTTGTGTCAAGATAATGGTTGAAAAATTCAGACAAAATTGCAAATAAAATTGAGCCAGAGATAAATAGGTAATTCTTCACTTTAATTGCACTTTAAATGGTATAATCTTACCCGGAGAGTTAACAATAAAAGTAATTTCAAAGAAAGCAAAAATTGTGTGTTTTTAGGCCAGAATTAAAAAAAGATTTCAGCATTTTTAATAGTTTAAAAAATTATAAAAATTGCTAAAAGCCTGTATTATCATATTCATTACCTATAATCATAGGCCAAACTCCTCACAGCTTTAATCTTTCGACATTCATTAAGCAATCTTTCGCTTAATGTTTATACTTAAACTTAAATTATATGAGTAAAGATTAGTTTATGTTTTGCTTAAATAAATCAAGTAAATCTTCAATTTAAATACCCTATTTGTTACAGAATTCAAATATACTTAAATGAGCACTAATTTAAGTGACTCGTTAACTTTCGAGTTGGATTTGAAATTAAACTGGGAAGCAGCCACAGAATGCAAATAATTCTTTTGTCGGGCCTAATTACTGCACTTGTTTGCTTTGTCTTCTCTAATATAATGTGCAGTGGGTTCGTTTTTCTTTAGTTTTCCCGACATCTTCTTTGGTTTTTGGGGCCTTGGGGCCAAACACTTTCTTTTATTGGACTTTCTTTCGTTTCTATGGTCTGCCTTTCCTTCTGCCTAGCCTTGCCATTTTTTCTTCATCTTCTATTTTATCAAAGTAGCGCACATTGCACATCTCATTCACCGCCTCCTTGGCACGCCCCTTCTGCCCTGCGGTTACGTTTCGGCTTTTGTTTTGCATCTGACAATCTTTTTTTCGCATGACTTTTTCCAAAGCAACTAAAAAAAAAACAACAACAACAACGACGACGAAAAAAAGAGGTGAGAGATAAAGATGCCGACATTACGCGCTTTGCATTTTCCATTTTCCACTTTACATTTTTCCTTCTATCAGTGCGATGTGTTTTTTATTCGTTATCTGTGTTAATTATTAGCTTCCGCCTCGAAGGGAACACGCTGCAGTGATTCTTCTTCTACTGCGGTGGAATTATTGGCCCGGCTAATGTCTGTATTAGCCAACTGGCGGCAGGTTGCACGAGCTTAGATCGGAATGCGAATGAGTTTCCACGTATCCGAGTTGGGGTCAGGGAAAAGTCGCTATAGAGTTTGTCATTCATGATAGAAGAAGCTCTTAGAAATGGGAATTTTCAAACTCTACTAACTTAGCTTAAATGATTTTTTAAAATTTCTAATAAAGTTGAGTACTTTTCCTCATTATTTTAAGTGCAATTATCACGGTAAAAGTAAAAATTACAAAATTTAGTATTTGCTTTTTTTCATTAACTAACAAATCGTAAATCTATTTTATATTTAACCCTTAAAAATACACTTTTCCTAGCTAGTTACTTTACAAGTTGCACTTTTAACAACCGACAAGCATGACTAATGTTTCTTCGGCTGTAAAAACTTCAAGTCGGCAATATAAAGCGAATACCTTTCCACTTTCATAGACCTTTTCTTGATATTCTTTTTGTGAGCAGCGAGAGATGCCAAGTGCATAACTGCAAGATACTTTGATGTATCTGGCCAGAGGAGATGGACTCACCACTCTTTGGTCATTTGTAATTTGCGACAAATTTAGTGTTTTGTGCTCGTAGAAGGCAATTTTCACAGTCGCGGGCAATTTGAATTTGCATTTCGTGGTCGCCGGACCAAAATGGACCGAGGAGATTCGATTCGTTTGGTGGTTCGTTGAGCTTAACAGTAAAACCAATCGGCAGCCGAGAATGGTATCTAATAGATACATGGCTCAGCTCGGCATTTACAGCTATCAATCATAATTAAGTGAATGATAATCAAAATGGACAGCATTATGAAAGCTGCATCTCTTGGTTTTCTAACTTTTCTGACTCTCAGTTTTGGTCTCGGTCTTGGTCTCTGGTAGTCTATTCTCTATTATTATGGATAATGATAAAGAGCGGCAGATCGAGCGGATCGGAGAGTCTAGAGTCTGGGCTCATTCTGCAGTTCGTTCCATCTCCATCTTGCGGCACCGTTATGCAGGTCAGCCCTCTTTTTCTTCTTCTTCTTCTTATATTTTCCCCTCAACTGAAAGATGCAACAGCGGCAGCAACAGCTCAACCTCATCTCGTATGCAAACGCAGCGCATTCCTGTAGCGATACGAATGTATCTTGTATCTAGCATTGACATGCCAACTGCTTGGATGCTTGGATGCCTGGCTGCCTGCTTGGCAAATTTAGCACGCTATGATCCAAAGGCTAGCTAGCAGGCTGGATGGCTGGCTGCCTGGCTGCCTTGTATTTTAGCTTTCATTTTGCCAGGTGACAGCCAACTATGAGTGGTTACAAGGCCCCCAGTTTGAGACTCTTTCTCCCATTCTCCATTCTGCCGGCACTGGCAGGCACATTAATTTAATAGTTGCACTTGCTTGTTGCGCTGTAAGAGATACGCACACGTTGAGATACTTTTTGCTTCACCACCATACAGCTCCATAGAGCTCCATAGCTCCACCGCAGGTCCGTTGGCGTTTGTCGGTTGTCGGTTGTAACCGTGGCTGGCTAGTTGTCGCCTATCAAATTACCCAACTCCGCTGCTCAATTTCGAACCGGCAGCCAGCGGCCAGAGCAGCCAAGGAGGTGAATCTTCTGTGGAGATGGTGGATGCCACCGTCGGGTCTTGACCAAACGGGCGGATTGAGTCCAGCGAATTGAGGTTTACGCGTTGGCGTTTAACGTGTTTTATTGGGATTTCATTTTGCAAACGGGATATTCTATACCATTGTGATATAATAATGCTTTTTTTTATTTCTCTTGATTTATTTGGATCTTAAAAACATTAATTTAAAGCCTCTTTAAGTTGGAAAAAGGAGTATTTGGATTTTAAACGGGAATTTCTTTAGCATTGTGAAGTCAATGTGGACTTTCCGTACTATTTTGCATTTCTTAATAGGTTGGACTCTTGAAAACCTTAATTAGAGACGACTTTATGTTAGGATTAGAGGAAATTAATATTAAAATACATTTCCTTTTTGCTTTGAGACTAAACTTCTTCTGATTCCTCGCTCTATAATGCCCTATTAAACTTAATCAACTTTATGGGATCTGAATTGACTTTAGAGTCACGGTTTTGATTAGCCATTCCTTATGGCTTTTACTCGCTCTTCCGATTTCCGTCAAACTGTAATATTAATGCCTTTGCTCTCTTTTATTTCCTACATATCATTTGAATAATGGAACAGCTTCATTTCACAGCGATTCGCTGCGCATAAACCTGTCACAATCGGTGGCATCCTCATTCACAGCCACATACTCAATCCTCGTCGTCATCGTCATCATCATCATCATGAGTGTCCTATGGTCAAATGCAACCATTTGAGATGCGGACTACTTTGTTGCGCCTGCCCATCATCCTGGCCATATCCATATGCGAGCAGTCAAACTCGATATTGCCCGCCTATGTAAAAAATGTCTAGGGCGAGGGATTCGCTCATTAATTTTCGCGGCCTTCCTTGGGGTCCGGTTTTCGGAACCACACTCCATAGGACCGGCGGAGTTCGGTGGATGCTCTCTTCTGACGTTGATTGAAGATGCGGTCGTGTTATGGGTGCCTGGGAACCTGGGCAACTCGGCCAGCTTTTGCCTATGTCTATGCTTTGTGCCTTCTTTTTTTTTTTGCGCCACAAATGATTAATAAAAGTGTTCAAAAGTTAAGTTCCACTGAAATTCAAGCTTTTCCACTTTTCCGCTGCTCTGTGATCTTTGAACTCAATTAGTGTTGTCTGACCAGGAATCGCCAGGAGAGAGACTACCACAAATGACACATATTGGTCGGCGTGGCTGGTATCTTGTATCTTGTGGCATAAATTTCCATTTCAAATGCCACGCCCACCGCACACGCTTTTAGCCCATAAAGAAACTTTTGCTTTTCGGTTGTGTATGACGACGATGATGATGATGACGATGATAAACTTCGATGACTTCATGATGATAGGGGCAGGATATGAGAACTAGTGGCTGCAGTTAGAAAGCGCACTTTTGGGTAGAAGAAAAAAGAAAAAACCTCCAGACACACCATAATTGAAGCCTGCCATTGGTTTTGTACCCTTTTTGCACCATTTTGCTATTTGCGGTTTTCCAAGCCACTTACTCCGCCAACTTCTCTCCACCCAAAAACTATCTGCATTCGTTGACCAACTCAATTTTGTGTTGGCAGACCAAAAAGGAGTTTTGCGGCTTTTGGGTTGCTGCGTTTCTTCGTGCCCAATTTGTTATTTTAATGATTTCGATGGAATCTTCGCACATAATTGAGCCGAAGTCCTCCTCTGCGAACTTCTGTTTCTGGGAAAGTACGAGTAGCTAGTCGAGACTTTTGGCCAACTGTTTACCCGGTGAAATATCTGACAAATGACCGGACAAACACTGCCAAACATACACAAATACAAATTGCTTTGACACAACCCACAACTTTCTGAAGTTGCTGCAATGCAATGTAATGCCATCAACAATATTTATCCATGGAACAGCGGTAAGCACTTGTAATATCCGCTGGCAAAAGGCTTTCCAATGGGTTTTCTTCTATCTATATATCGATATGTGGCTGTCTGATTTGAGTCGAGTTGGGCTCGAGGAGTTTTCTTCTTCACCAGCCAGCAACCTCCAGCTGCAGTTTCGAATTCTATTTTCCCATTTTTTACCCTCTGCTGTCTTTTTCTCTGTTTCGGTTTTTCCTGGCCATGGAAATTGACACTCTACCGGCTTGTTGTGGCTCGTTGTCGTCGTCTCTTATTAAAAATTGTGTCAAGTTGTCAGCAGCAACTGCAACAGAGGCAGCAACAGAGGCAGCAGCAGCAACATCAGTTGTCAGTGTGCCAGTGTTGGCGGTAGATGGCCTAAAAAAACATACAAAAAGACACATCTAACGTATCCAACCTGACCACTCTAGCTGTAAGTGGAGTTGATGGAGTCAAATGAATTTCCAATTTTCCACAGCTAACCAAAAGAAAGGAAAATGAAAATGTTTTCGGATTTGATTTTCGTTGGTTGTGTTTGTCGAGGAGATTTGATTGAAATATGAGCAGCTGTGTTGGAGTTTTAAGATCAATTTCAGGTTGATTGAGAGATTGGGAGCTTGTATATGGGACTTTAGACTAATCCTATTGTTAAACATTTAAAAGGAAAATGTAGGGTTTTTTAGATATTTAAAGTAGAATAATAAATAGCACGTATTCGTGTTAGATAAGTTCACTTTTCAGTATCATAGGGCATCTTTTAGTGACTTTACCATGTGAATAAGTTCAGTGGACTTTAACTTTTGTTTCATTTTCATACATGAATATCTATTTAAAGTTGAACTTTTTATTCAGGCCTTTCTTTCTGGTTTATCTTTGATTTTTATATCCAAACTCTATCATCAGCCAAGTGCCATTAATTTTAATCACAGATGAGCAATCATAGATCTACAAATTAATTGCACTTTCTAAAGAAAAATATGAGCAAAACAAAGAAAGCAATCTGGTAATTTGGCGATGAGCCATAAATTCGAAAAATCAAATCTCGATTTGCGGTCGAGAGCAACTTTGACCCCCAAAAGGTCTGTGGGCCAAACGTTAATTCGGCAATTTCTATGCTCGCCTGCAATTAATGGGAAAAGATGGAGTTTGGAAGTTTGGAAGTTTGGAATTGGAAATGGGAAGAGGGAGAGAGACTTTCCTACTTGAGTCGTGGAACATGCAACCAGCATTTTTCTTAACCCACTCAAAACTCGAATCCCAAATCACTCCAGACACTCACTCACGACAGGTGAATGCAATCAACGATTGAAATAATGTCGAAAATTGTATTTTGAATGGCAAATCTACAATGCCAAGCGTTTATAATGCATCTTTTTTTCTGCTGTTTTTCTGTTTAATTTTTTATTTCCAGCTGATTTTAGTGGAGCAACAACTTTTACTCTAGATTGCCGGGGTGTTGGAGCTGTAAAATTTATGACTTGCTCCGTAGAAAGTGCTCTGGGGGTGTGGACCAGAGGCAGTATCTTCACTATATATCGTGCAAGGTTTTTCCTTACCAGATCCTGAAATGTTGGTAACATTTCCATGGGTGGCATTTGGAGGACATTTAAATTGCTAATTCGTGGGCGTGTCCCCCTGACTTTGGCCTCTTCTTCAGGCTGCCAATGCTGCAACTTTTGCTACTGCTACTGCTGTTGCTGATGTTGCTGCTGCATTTATTTATGCTTTCTTGTTTTGCTTATAAATTGTAATTCCTTGTCCTCAACTTGAAATGCGCAAAAAGTTTCCTTTTACTTGCCTGGGCGGGGTGCATAATTTGTTAGGTCTAGAGGTTGCTCCTTGGCATCGAGCTGGGTTGCTTTATGGCTGCCGCTATGTTATAAAATTGTTAACAAATGGCCTGGCTTATCGCTGGCCAGGAAGCTTATGGCCCTTGTAATGGAGATTTTTTGGCCTTTAGTTGGCCAAATGTGAATTTGAGTAGTGGCAGTCTCTTTAGTTAGTAGAATATTTAAAGATGTTACATTTGGCCTTTCTTTATTGATTTGTATAAATTGGTGACTTAAGATACATTGCTGTTCCCTTTAGTAAACATAATTAAGAAATCTTTCATAAATAATTCTAGATTAAGGACAACTTAAACCATTTTTCCCTTAAACTGAAAGTATCACTTTTAGGAGTATCTAAGTCAACCCTTTAGCCAATTCTTTTAATATATATCTTCTTAGTCCTGAAATATCCAACTAATTTCGAATTAAAAGCCACACAAACTAAACCAAATAATTCAGATGGTCTAACTAGCTTGCCAACGAGAGCGAACCGAAAGCCACAAATTGAGTTTGGATATTTTCTGCTATAAAATTGCTTGAGGATTTCTTGTTGTTTTTGGTAAAAGTGCATTTGGGTATTAAATTTATAGACCATAAATGCTGAAAACTCTGGATACCCTCTCGCTATTCTTATAAATTATTTATCAATTTGATGTAGCAAAAGGTAGCAGCGGCAGCAGCAATTGAATTAGCCATCAAAATGGCAAAAACAAAAATTGAAAGAAGCGGAAAATGCTGGATACAAAACCATAGAAAAAAAAACAAAGAAAAATGTGATTTAAATGCAATTGGTTTTCCTCGACGCTGTTGTTGTATGTACAATTACACGACCTAGAAAGCCAGAGCAGCAGAAAGTTGCCAGAGAGCCAGAAGAAGAAAGCCAAAGACGTTGGAATATCTCGTGGCCAAAAAGTTCGCAAGACAAAGACACAAATTCGATGGCCAGGATCGAGAAGAAGCACAGATGAAGATGAAGTTCGAGCGGGCCAAGGCGGATGAAAGATGTTGGAAGTATCTCATAGGTCGTTTGGGTCTTTGTAATGCAAATAGCTGCAGTTGTTCCAAGAAGAAGTCAAGGGGGGGTATTCGACTTGTAGTAGAGACATTTGCAATTAGTTTGCCAAATGCTGTGAGATCTTAATTTGGTCGTGAGTCGTTTTCGTTGTGGGAGATGCCAATGCTGGCCGTTCATCGTCCTACACATTTTTTCTATCCCCTCAGACAAGGTGTCAGGTTTGTTTTACCCAAACTTGATGTAGTTTGTTTTTGGCAGTCGCCCTAATGACTATTTACACTCTCACTCTTTCTCCTTGGGTCTTGGTGGAAAAGCGTTCAATGGAAAGTGCAGCCCTCATTAGTATATCAATGTCTTGTAGCTGCACGATCTGCTTGATCTTTGCTCAACAAACGAAGGGTTTTAAAAGGGGTTTCCCCATGTTCCTTGAAAAAGATTTGATGGGGTTTTATATGTATTTGGGTAAAATATGGCCAGAAGTCGTGCGGTCAACCAGAATGCGTGGTAGCTATTTGAATATTTCGGATATGAACTTTTTTGTTGGGTTACCAATGTCGTGAAAAGGGACATTTTTAAGGGTTTGGAATATGTGAGTATACAAAGTTAAAAGTTAAAAGTATTCATTGATCTCACCAATCCTTCTACTTTATCTCTGCAACATCTTTTCGTATAAAATTAGTTAATAAATCTTATTATATGAAAGTCATCTCCTGACTGACTAGCTTCTTCATTAAAGTTGAGAAATATCTTCCATCTCATTTGCTGATGATCTTGCTGGGATCTCTAGGTTGTCTCTCCATAAAGTAATTGAATAGCATGCGGCGAGATAAATGCCTAGCCAAATGGCCAATTCTGGACGCTCGAGTCATTGCCATAAATTGCGAATTGTTCGATAAATTATGGAATGGGCACAGCAAGCAGTCCCAGCTACCCAGATACCAAATAGATATCCGGTCCGGGTTCTTGGGTTAATTGAAAAGATGCTTCCACATCTATTTTTACTCTTGCTTTTTTCCCTTTCTTTGCTCGCCTTCTTTTTTTATGGCCTTTGTTTTGGGCTTTTGTTTTGTGAAATTGGCCCGGACCCTTGGCTTGGATTTCACTTTTCATTTCGCATTTCTGGGATTCTGCTTTATGGCTGGTCTCTCTCTCTCTCCCTGATGATGACCAATCAAAGAGAAATAATTTTCGTCGGTTGGCCAAATAAATTACAGTTATTAGTGGGTGAGATTTTTTATTCTGTAAAATCCACACGCCCATTTCCCCAACTATAATTGCTAGTAAAAGTTTTAATAAATCATCACAGAGAAACAGAAACAGAAACAGAAAACCCTTTCCCAAAAACAAAAACAAGCAAGTTAGAAAGCTCGACAAGATTGGCGGCGGCATCTCGGCTTTCTTCTGCCCCGCCGGATTGTATTGAACTGGATTGGATTGGATTGTCGGATTGCATTGTTCGATTTTTCCTAATCATATATGAGTGCATATCTCTGCCCCTTTCTCCGAGACTTCTCAGCTTTCTGCATCACTGCTTTCATTTGCATTCGATAGCAGCTATGCAGCTTCCGTTGCACAGAGAGAAAACTGATATCAATATCGCTTTAACATTATCATTTAAATGTTTTGGTTTTGTCTTTTAAATTGGTAGTTAAATTTATGATTTGGCTAAATTTGGATTTGTGTTTTTAAATGATTAAGCTTAGCTTTTACCTAATGAGTCCCTTACCATTTCTTAACCAATTAATGGCTTTAGATTTAGATTTTCTCTGAGTGACTGCAACTTGCTACCAGTTTTTCATGGCATCATCATCATCAGCATAGTCTCTGGTTAATCATCATTTCAGCAAGAGCCTTTCCTTCTGAACAATCTGAAATTAGCATAACTTTGGGCGTCTAATGTCGTTGCTCTAACGGTCAGCTTCAATCATCTCTGTGCCGGTATGTGTTTGTGTTAACAAGCAATTGATAAAACAAAGCGGTAAATGTTTAACCAAAACATGTTCCTATAAGAGGTAAGCCCCCTCCGCCTCTCAGAGAAAATCTGTGTTTGTGATGTAATGGATCATGCTCAGGGGAAAATGCTTGAGCTGAGAGTTACGGGATAAAAGAGTTCTTGATGTCTGAGGTGTTGACTTCTCGACGGGAGAGCTATAAGCTGATGAGGCTTTCGAATTGCCAGGGGAAATTTGGTAGATGTTTGCTGATGTCGGAAGTCGGTATCAGAAGCCACTTTCTAGAAGGAGATTTTATGTTTGACTAAACAAGAAGTAAAATGGGAAAGTCTTACTCCGCGTATTCGCATACCTTCTAAGCCACAATCATAGACTTATTTCAGCTGTCATTTTCCACTTTCAATTAAACGTACTAAACGTCAAATTTCCATGGTTGATTTCCCCTGTATTTTCCACCCTCCAACTTTCTTGGCTTGGCCTTTGATCAGCCCACACACACGGATCCACTGTGATGACCACAGACAGACCTCGATAAGTGCACTTTGCCATGCTACTTCAGCATGTCAATCATCGGCTGACCAAGTCACGCCTTCTTCCGCTGTCCACATATGTATCTATATGTGTATATAGGGAAAATCGGCGGCAGCTGCCGATGTCTGTTAAATTGTTAGACAACAAATTTCACACTCTTTCACGAACCGTAGGAGGGTTTTCCTTTTGTCTTTGATTTGGCACCGCCTTCGTCTCTTTTCTCTTTTTAATTTTATTTCTTTTCGTTATGATTTCTAGAAAACCACATTAACTGCAATTCACTTTTTTTTCTGCTGAACATAATTTTTCATGTTTTCCATTCGGTTACATACTTGGCTGCCAAAGCTGTGATTATATGCTCTATGACTTGTGAAATTGTCAGTGTCATTGCTATTGCAACGAGGCACGAGTCGAACTTTGGTTGAGAGAAGAAAACGCCATCGAAAGTTCGTTTGAAAGTGATCGAATTGGTCTGGTTACCATGGTTAGTTGGGGAAGAGGTCATATGGGTATAAAGCTTAGAGCTAACTAGCCGAGTAAATCTTAAGCGGAGTGTCTAGGTTAAGTGAAATTATCTAGTAATTTGAAGCTTTCAAAAGAAATCCATTTAGTGAACTAGTTTTTTGAGTTTTCTTAGATAATTTAGTTATTTTTGCATTCGCTAATAGTTTCTAATTGGCTTGCCTAATTTTATTCAATTTATTTTAAGTAAATTGCTTTGTTCTTTTCTGCTTTTTCAATTTTTAGATTTAACCAATAGGAAAATTACTATTTTATTTCAATTGTTCTAAAACTGATTAGCTATAATTATGATTGATTATGATATTGAAGAGCTCTGAAAATGTAGGTATTCCCATTAGATTAGTTCTATTTCTTATTCAAAAATCTATGCCGCCTCAAAGTACCCACCTTAGGTAGAACCCATCATACCCTTGACTTTGCTCAGCATAAAACTGCAGTTAAAATTTCTTTTAGCCTCATTGTATGATGCATATGGCAAGGCTATAATTAATTATTATGAGTGGTGGTCTTTCCAAAGCTTTGGCTCATGCCAAGCCTCTGGGCCTTCTCATCCACCCCGATAATTAGCCGAGTTGGAAGCGTGAAAAAGTCGTATGTTGGTGGGTTGCATCACCACAATTATGTGGATACTAAAGGGGAAACTGAGGAATTTGCAACTCATGCGAAAAAGAAGATCCGCAGACGGAATCAGACATGACCTAGCCATAGGAACTAGCAGCTAACGAACTAACGGTGCTTTGCCCTCTATAATTAAGCACAATCGGTTTGTCTATACAAATCAAACAAAATACATTTCGGTCTTTAGCCTCGTTTGCAGTTCTAACTCGATTGTGTGTTTCGAGAAGAAAGCGTGTAAATTCAACTGGCAGCGAAACAGCGAAACAGCGAAAGTTTTCCCCCAGCTTGTATTATTATTTGTATGCAAATTAGCAAAGAAACGAACCCCAATTCTTTTGTTGGCAATGTAACAATTAGGCTTTCATCTTTTGATTGTTGCCTAAAAAACAACTGACTTCGAAAAGAGAAAAAAAAAGAACACAAATATATTTAACAATGTGTTAATTACACGCGGTCACAGTGCTAAATCTAAAACCAAGGCATTCTCCTGCTAGTTTCTTCTAACTCTGCGGTAACCGTAAACAAATCTGCGCTTAATCGTTAATTTATGATATTCCTAGCGGTAACCGACAGCCGGCAATCAAGACCCAACCCCGAGCTTGACGCTTCGCTGATCAAGCGTCATCGTCTTCTGGGTATTCTCCACCTCAACTGACCATCATGGGTAGCTCATAAAGTTCTTCTGATGAGCGCCGTTGTCTTGAGCGGCATTGATTCGATTTTATGACCTTTCGAAGCCCATTAACATGCTGGATGCCCGACCATTGAATCGTAATTAATGATCACTTTTCACTCAGCGGTTTTCAATGCGTTTTGTTTATTGAATGGAATATTTCCAAGGGTCAACTGTTGGGTGTAGCAGGTGTATGCTGTGTACGGATGAAAACTAGCATTAATTAACTGCTTCTCTTCTGCGGAAGCCAGTCGTATAATCTTTTATTTGGACAAGAAAATCCTGTGTAGTACACCAGATTAGCCATCACCTAAGCTAGCAGATTTGAGAAGCGCAGAGAGAGGCGTTGGGAGAGTGTCTTTTTGCTTTAATCAAATCCAACATCCATGGGAACCACCTCATGGGATCGGCAATGAAAGGCTCGGGTTAACTTTCCCCGGCTTAACTTTCTGGCGGGGAACTGGAACCCAAGCCTAATCCAACTCATTCTTAAATTCCACAAACATTCCCAAGTGCGGCAGGCATAATCGGATCCATCCATTGACAGGCCTTACTTAAAACGGCATCAAACGATGCTAACCGCACAAGAGCAGTTCGATTAATCTGCAGTTCGATTTAGCCAGCTAACAAACAATTAAAGTCTTCATTAGACTGGTCGGTGTGTGTTGGCAACCCATTTAGGTGCGGATATGTGACTGCCATTTTAATTAGGCACACGACCGGCATAGAAGAACCAGTGACTCAACCACCCATGGCCAAGTGAAACATTTTCATTTAGTTTAATTCTTTTCTCATTTCAGGTAAGTCCACCAGGCCACTTAGAATCTTTGCAACGCCAAGTCAACCTGTTTCCGTGTTCGCTGGGTAAGTGAGTTGCTCAACCTGTCGATGATGTTCGGGTAGTTGGATACTACTTGGGTAGATGGAAGCTGGGCTATGTGTGTCGTCTTGCATCGATAGTCGATCGCACTATGGCCATAAATTATGTCGTTGTTTGCGCAGAGTCTCTCAAATGCGGAGACTCAAACGCGAAGTCATTCCCGGCCTCTACTACCAATCATCATTGTTAGGTGCACATCAAAATTTATAGGTCAGTAGTGGCAACAAATTGCCAGACATTCCGATGCCTGCCTGCCCAAATCATTGCCGATCCTCCACTTAGATGCCCTCCATCTTCATCGCTGTCTCACTGACTGCAGTTATCCGTCTTGACTGTATCTAATAAGGCTTGACCAGTTCCCTTGTCCATGTCATCATCCAAAAAAAAAAAGCGGAAAACAAAACGATACGCTGCGAAACCAACCCAAACAAACTGACCCACTCAACAATTGTATTGAAAGTTTTCGGTTGCTTTTCAGCCTGTTCCCTAACCCCCTTTCCCTCCACCAACTTATGACAATCGATTTGCAATGGAAAGCCAAAGGCCTGGAGGCGCTCCATTTATAACAAGTGGCCAGCTCTGGCTGGCCAACTATCCAAGTCGGCAACCCAGCTGTACAGTTTGAGAAATATTAGAATTATTGATCTTTAAATAAAGACAAAGCCTCATTAGGGGATCTTAAGTACCTATATTGGTTTAAAAAAAATCTTTAGTTATGAGAAAAAGTTTCTAAAAAGTACTCTTCGTATTCAATGAGTTTATTCCTTAACTAATATTATGAGAATCGTAGAGAAAGGACCTATGGAAATTCATAAATGTTATCAAAAATTTGCAACTTTAAAACACGAAAATGGAAAATTTCTATTTTTATTTTATAGTTTCCCCGCTTACAATTTCATTACTTTTTTAAATTTTTAACATTTACACAAATTTATTTTCAGTGTATTTCTAAACTTTTTGTGGCTCCTACTCTGCCTTGTTGTTGTTGCTGTTGTCATTGTCGTTGTCATCGCTTGTTGCTTTGTTGTTACAGTTTGAGAGTCAAGTTGTTCCAATAATTCTGCATTTGACATTCAACGGGGTTTTGCTTCGGTTCTTCTTGTTTTTGTTTGCTTAGCCCGAAACGGTTTCCGTTTTTTTTTTGTTTTGTTTTTTTTTTGTCCAGAGATGTCTCTGTCCTCTGGTCTTAGCCCATTGTCTTGGGAAATATATATCTAGGCTTGTCAGGCGCTTGCCGCCTTTCCCCTTTCCCCTTTTCCTGTCATTGCTAATTAAGCCAAAGAAGGGGAAGAATTTTGGAAAGGAGTTGGCAGATTCCCTTTGTGCGTTCTTAAGAAATATTTTTGTCGGTATTGGGTGTATTTAATTTATAAAGAATTTAATAAATTTAATGGAGAAATCTTAATATTCTATAGAGATCCTTTATAAAGTGAAAAATGTTAATAAAATAAGAAAGACTAAATTATCCAAACTTTAAAATAGAGAACCACAATTTAAGTGCTCAATTTATATTTTTCATTTCTTCCCAAGAATACCTCTTCATGTAAACTCACCTTATTATCCTTATTGGCGGCTCCAAGTTTCTGCTGGTAGTACTCCTCCCTAGCGTTCGTGTTGAGGCTGTCGATTAAGGCCGAAGCATTGACATGTCCGTCGTAGACCATGGTATCCTGTTGGTTGCTATAAGTGGCAGGAGTAGCACCGGATCCTGCAGCTGCTGCTGCGGATGAAGAGGCAGCTGCTGCTGCCGCTGCAGCCAGTGGAATATTAGCCTGAGGAGTACGGGTATACATCTGCTCGATGGGCAAAGCAGGAGATGCTGAGTTCGTGGTAGCTGAAGGAATTGACGAAGAAGACGGATTGGATGAGGAACCTCCTCCAATTGAGGGTGTCACCTTTTGCAAGGGTTTCGATTGCTGCTGCTTCTGCTGGAAGCTATTGGTGGCTAGTTTTTGCTTTTGAGTGGTGCTACTGGCGGTGGCAGTGGTGCTGCTGCTTGGTTTCGAGGCTGCTGCCGCATTAGCAGCTGCTGCACTGACACTACTTGGACGCTGACCTCCGCGTTTCAGGGCGGCGGTGACCTTGTGGGCGAAAGGTCGCTTGGTGGCCCTATTCTTTAGTTTTCCCATAGTGGTCAAGGTGCGCTGCTGACTGCCCGAATTGGCGGTGGTTGTGGTGGTGCCATCGGCATCATCGGCCGCCGTTATGGCCGCTATATTGTTATTCGATCTGGCAGCCACAAACTGATCATCGGGATCGGTGGAATCGGTGAGGGATTCATCACTGGTAGTCGATGCCTCCGATTGGGTGGTCAGGTTGGGTGAAGTGGTCTCTCCCTCCTCATCGGTGGCCTCCGATTCCACTTCCTGCTGACTCACATCCGTGGTCGTTGGCAGCTCCTTCATTATGGTACTCATGGCAGCCTGCTCGTTCATCGTATTTTGTAGTTCCAGCAAAGTGGTTTCGTCTAGGATTAGAGTGGGATCCGTTTCAGCTTCGGTGGCTCCAGTTGGCGGCTGAGTGCTCTGCTCGAACTGCTCCTGATCTCGTTCCGTTTCCGCTTCCGTTTGTGTTTCTTGGGGAGTGGTACTGGAGGTACTACTGCTCCTTGAGGATGTGGCTTCCTGTCGGTTAAACTGCTGCTCTTCAATGTCCAGAGATTCCTTTAACCTGGCCACACGCTCCACAATCCTGGCCAGCATATCCTTCTGCTGCTCAGGCAGATTTTTTGTATCCAGCTCCAGTAAGCGATCATATTTCCGGATATTCCTCTTTACGGTCTCAATGTCCGCCCTGGTTTTGGCCGAAGTTAAGCCGGGTGGGGGATTGGGATTGGAGCGTGGTGACTCCTGGAAATAGGTGCGTGCCCGGCGATTGCTGTAGCCCACCAGTTCGATAACACCCGGATAATCCGCCGAGGAGCCAGCAGCAGCGGAAACAAACGCAATCAGGGCCATAAAGCAGCTCCAGGCTGCACTTAACCGCACCATTTTGACCAAGATTGCAGTTTCGTTTTCTTCAGGTTTCTATTGGCTAAGACTTGGGATTCTTAAGCGATCTTGCTTACTATTTTATTTTTTGATTCTCTTTACTTTTTGCACTCGCGATTCACGTTCGGTTTTTCTTGAATTTCTCGTATTTCACTCGCTCTCGTATTAGTGTCAACTAACAGTAACTCCAAATCTTTGGCCACACAGACACACACGCGAAGTCCAGAGTCAGGAATCAGTATCTTTTACCAGCTGGCTGGGACACTTTTTATTATTTATCTAAGTTTATTTTTTCTCTACTTTTTTGGGCCACGATCCGCTGACTTCTAACGTCGGATTACAAATGTTCCAGGCCGCTGGATGGCAGCGTCTTTTAAAAATTTCCAAGCGGAAAACGCGGCGCAGACTTTTCTCCCAACTGGAGCTTCGGTTTGGTAGCTTCTTTCACCAAGTTCATGGCCAGACCGGTTTGAAGCCAACATGTTGCGCGCCGCGATTGCGATCGTTGTCGCAACCGAAGAGCGGAGAATCCCAGAGAATCCCGGAGAATTGGAGAAACATAAATAGATATATACGTAGAGAGGTGAGAGAAGAGCGCTTTCTCTGTGAATGTTGCCAGCGTTTTGGCAGCGAATGTTGCCAGGGCCAAATTGACAAATGAAGAGCGTTAATTGCAACATGTTGCTGGGCGAAGCCATTAGGCCCGGGCACACGCCTTCCTTAACGTATCTGGCGGATACGTATCATCTGCGAGATATACGAGCCCATGCACTATTCAATTAGTCATTCCAGACACACGTCGACCAAGACGGGAATACTCTCAGCTACACGGAGAAAACGTACATTTAATGAGTTAAATTCGCGAGCTAAGAATATATTTTGAACGTGGTTATGTTAGGGGTTTTCAGATGAAGTTTTTCCATAAACATTGACTTTTTTAAAACCAGAACTTGTATGTAGGTCAAGTGACTTTTTATAATTTGTTTAAACTGCTTATTTATTCTTAAACAATAATAATAATAAAAATAAGTTTAATTGGATGATCCAAAAGCATTCAAGCATTCACATTTGTCATAAATATTTATTTGTAATATCTTCAACAGTGAATTCTCTATTTTTAGATATAAAAACTTAATCTTGGCCCCCTAACTCTTATAATTACTTAACAATTTGTAGTTCTCTGTGTACGGCCTGATTCTTGAGCTGCTTTCGCTTCAATGTCAACCCGGCTCGTTTAGTCTGTCATCGATTTGGACTGGTACTCGTAGAACCAGACAAGACCAGAGCCAGCAGATCTAACACCTCTTACCCAAAACCAGCTGAAAATTCTTGGTTTCTCTCTGGCTCAATTTAGCTAAATGCTTTCGCATTAAACATAATTTGTCGCGGCCTTCTTAATTGCAGATTGGGAAATATGTGGCTTGGCTCTACATCGAACACTCTCTCTCCCAGTATCATTTCTATTTTTTTTTTTTTTTTAGTTTAGTTTTAGTTTCTCGAGACCTTTCTCCCTCTGGGTGATCTATAGCCCCAATCGTGCCCAGAACTTCTAATGAACTTCAGGCGGCTCATCCATTTCCATTTCACAGTATTCTCATATTTATACACTAACAAAGAGTGCTTTCTTGAAGTGGTTGAAGCCAAAAGGTGTTTGAATAGATAATAGGAGTGGGTCTTTGTTATTTAAATTTGTTTATACAATTTTATAAGTTGTTATTGGAAAATATTTGATTTATAAAACAAATAAATACGTTACTCTTAAAGAGGTTTTGTGAATCTTTCAATTGAAAATACTTCTTATTAGGTTGCTATTTATGTACAAAAGTGGCTTATATTTCTTAAAAAATGTTTACTATTATACACAATACTACTCTATCATTAACATTATCACATAATTCTTGTAGAAGAATATGTAGAAGAATATCATTTTTGTTCCCAATAGCCAATGAAATTGTGTACCCTTTTATCATTTTGTGAATTGGTAAAATGAAATGTGGTTTCTTTGTAAATAAATAAATATTATTTAACTTTTATTTAAAACTTATATTTAGTTTTGAACTTCTTAAGTCAAGCTTTCTGCTCTGCTTTAAATTAAATAAAAAATAAACAATATAAACTAGCAGATAAGTTTCCGTTTCCTTGAGCGTTCATTGGCAGTAATACAGCGGTTGAATTTCTTCATCTTTCAGGAATCTCAATTATGTTTTTCCCTATTCCCAAAGAGCATTAAATATGCCATTTAAAACATTTCACCAGGTCCCCTTTCATTTTCCTAGCCAACTATTCGGCTGGCTACGGACAATTTCCCTACCGCATGGGAACTGCAATAAAACAATAACAAATGAACTAATAAGAAGACGTTGCCAAGCTAAGCTTAAGTTCAGCGGAAAGGCTGTTGTGGAGCTTCCCATTTTTCACGTAGCCGCGCAATAAAAGAAACTGAGCGTTAATTAAAAAAATAGCCATAGATCAATGCACCTGATAGATGCGGGAAATGTTTGTTCTACTGCTTGTGTTGCAAGTTGCTGGTTGCCAGGTTGCTCTTGGGGCTTTTTTTTCTGTCTGTGTGTTTGTGGCAGCAGCAGCAGAAATTTGCCATCGGCAAATGTGGTGTAATTTGTGAGAAAAAGGCTGGGCTCCTTAGCCCTTTTTAGAGCCCCTAATGGAGAGAGCCCAGAGCGATCTCAGAACCCGAAAAAAAAATAGGAAAAAATGAAAAACAAGGGGGAAATAGAAAAAATAGAATGGTAGAACGTTGACAAGGCTGCAGGCGCTTCCTTCATTAGCATGGAATGGGTGGAAAACTGGTCAACTATTTGGCTTTCCTCTCTGACACACATAAGGCGTTTATAATCATTATGGGATAAACGCCGGAGTTGTTAACTCCTTCTGCAACTGTTGTTGCAACTGCTGCTGCTGCAGTGAGTGGGTGCTGCTGTTGCGTGGTTCCAACTTTCTTCGTCTCTTATCTTTTGTGCATATGCAGCGGGCACAGCAGCAACATCCCCCAGACACAGCAGCAGCATCAACGCAATGGCGGCGTCTGCATTCTTTGCTAGCTATAAAATATGCGACCGACGATCATCTAAGTACAACAGCAACAGCAACTGCAACAGCGAGTGAAGCAGCAAGAGCAACAGCAACAGCAACAGCAACGGCTGCAGCCGCGCAGCAACTCTTGAACTTTACTGAGCTATGAAAATGCTTTTGCCCTTTTTCTATGCTGTCTTCTTCTTCTTATTTTACTGCAGGCAGCAACTGTTTAGCATGATCTACACTGAGAGAAAAGTCGTAAAATATAAAATAATATATTATAAAGTTAAATTACTTAAAAACTTGAATTTCTGATTATATCTTATTTAGCTCATTTTTAAGTATTTTTCTTAACTATTTTAACATCTCTAAAGAGGATCCTTAAATACAAAAAACTTCTTTGAGTGTAGCTTAAATGAGTGAAAGAGAGAGGGAGAGGCAGCACGATGTTGCTGCTGCTGTTGCTCAAGTGCCAATAGCAATCTTCTTTTTTTTTCCAACCGCTTTTTCCTCCTGCCGTTGCTGTTGTTGTTTATTTCCCCCTGGCTTGATCTTTTGGTCTTTGGCGGTAATTTTTCTGCGCAACTTTTTCCTTTTGGCCAAGACATTATTGGCTTTCGGTTGCCTTCGCTTCGGCTTTTCCTACTCCTCTCTATTTCGGTGCCATTTTAGCGCTGCTCTTTTTTTATCTGCCAAAGTTTTGTCTTCATTTTTATTTTAATAGCGATCTTGATACTGTTGTTGCTGCTGTAGCTGATGCTGCTGCTGCTACTCCTCCACTCTTCTTAGCTGGATTTCTGCGGTATCTTCTCTTTATCACATAATGATTTCAAATGGTGCGAAATTAATTTGAATTATTACTGTTATTAGCTGTTATTTGTGTAATGGCCGGTGCCTGATCGCAGCCCAAAAAAAGAGTCTGCGGCGTTGGTACAGTTGCAGATGTTGCAAGTTGCTGCCGTGCATTATGCAAGACGTGGGTAACTAATTCTACAAGAAATGCTCGGAAACTCAATGATAAGCTATGAGAATGAGTAATTTCAGAAGGAGCAATTACTGCGGTAAAAACATAAAGCAAAACCTTGATTTAAACTTAGGCTTAGGCCTATTTATTGCTGTTTTTAACCATTAAAATTAATAAGTAAAGATACTATACAAATTGATCAGTATTAAAACAGAAGATAGAGATCGAATCGATTTCATTTTTCAGTTTAACATGAATCACATTTCTAATTATATAGCCAAAGTGACAGTCCGATCAGCCAAATAACATATATCCCACAAATAGGTGAAAAATAGCCAAGTTGATGACCAGCCTTGTTGGCATTTTTTCCTGTGCAACCTTGGCATCAATTACCAATTCTCGTTGGCCGTTTAAATGACAGTGTCTTTGTTGTTCGGCAGCGGTTAGCCGGCCACATTTAAATTTATTAAAACTGCACCAGCCAGTAACGGACAACGTTTGGAATGTGCAACATGTTGTTGCTGCTGCTGCTGTGCAGTTCAGTAAGTTGCAGTTGCTGTTGATGTTGCGTTCAATGACCAAGGTGGTGATCTCTCTTGTCCCTCGTTCCGGCATCCTGATGGCGCCTCGACCATTTGCAATTTGCCATTTTACCATTTTAGCATTTTAGCATTTAAGCATTTTGCATGCAATTTGATGCCATTTGTCATTTGCTTAATTGTGCCCAAGCCGTGTGTGCTGCACTTCCTGCCAGATCAGTTCAGTTCAGTTTGAGGTTTTTTCTTACCGTTTCTAATTGTTGGCCAGCACGCAGCGGCAGCTACAGCGGCAGCGTTACCTGCAATCTGCCGGCTCTCGGACCCATTTAGTTTCAATTAATCAAGTTGTCGCTGCACGCGTCTATTAGCTGTTTATGACAAGTGTTCTCGGGCGACGGATCGAGGGAATATCTTGGGACTTGGAACTTGAAACTTGGTAGATCAGACGCCTTCGGGTGTCCGCCTGTCGCTCATTAGCGGCGCCCCCGAAGTCTTCGCTGATGTTTCTGCTCCTGATGTGGCCTCCTCCTTCTCATCCATCAGCTGTTTGTTATTAAATATACGTGTGGCAGTTGCCGCTACTGCCTGCCGGGGCTTTGAACTGTTCTTCAGCGGGGTTTTAAGCTTGAGTTGCAAGTTCGAATCGGGGATAGTTTATTACCTAATATTAGGAGGTTTCAAGGGGTATATAGCCTTGATAAAGAAAATGTTTCAGAATTATGTTTCTTTGAAAAGCCAGCTTAGTTATTAGTAAATCAGTTAGACCTTCTTAAGCTGCAAATTTGTGTTAAATAAATTCTTAAAAAATGCATTATTCTTCATTTAATCATTTCCTACTTACCAAAATACAACAAAAAAACATAATTAATGTAAACCTAAACAATGTTTTTGATTTCCTACCACACAAGATGTTTGAATTAATTTAATGCAGCCAGAAACGTTAGGAACTAGTGCATATTGCATTTTCATTCTAGTAATTATTATGAGACTCTTGTTGCATGCCTCAAGACGTTTTGGATTCCGGCTAATTTGTACTTTAAAAAATACGATTACGAACATTAATACATAAGCGGGTATCTTGTAGTCGGAATAGCTAACTATGATCGTTTTTTCGTTGTTTTTTTTTCGGTTAGTTTCGTAATGGGCAAGTTCTTTAATGTCCCACTTTGGGTTTATATTCAGGTACCGTTGCATATGTGGGGGAAATGGTTAAAGGCTTTGTTTTTCTTTTGCTCTTTTTCTCTAACTTTTTTTTTTGGTTAAAGATTGCGCCATTTTTTGCGCCCAGCTGTCACAGGTTCGTTGACTCCCAGAGCGGTGCAGTTGGTGTTGAAACAATCATGTCCGAACCAGTGGCCAACTCTTGACGTTGGCCCATTGCATAATCCGCGGCATAAGAGCCACGAAGTTCTTCGCCAGGTCCAGATTTACAGGCCACATCCACAAATCCAGTCAGACAGACAGGCTTTACTGCGGTAATTACCATTGTCTGCTAAATTGATTTCGAAATGCTTAAGTCGGCAATTTTCGGTGGCTCAGGATGTGAAGATGTTTAGACTTAGTGGAGCAGTTGGCGGCCACAAATTGTGGGTCAAATGCTCGGCCAGATGGGATCCGGTGGAGATAGGCATTTAATGGCTTAAATGATCATCGCCTGGGCTTGGCAACAGTTCTAACTGTTTGTGAGCTCAATAAACCGCTGATCTATGCTTTAGCTAAAGTCCTATGTTCTTAAATTAAGCAATTTTTCGGTCTAAACGGTGTTTCAAGTGATTACTTTTAATTATAAACAAGTTTTATGGTTTATCCATCAATGACTAGTTAGTAAATCTTCCAAAAGCAAAAGAAAGTTTTAAGAATTTCCAAATGGAAAGAAACAAAGATACTTCTTAAAAAGAAAATCCAACTAGAAATGGCAAAGACATTAATTGATGTTTATTCCATTCGATAATCAATTAAGATCCATTGATTAGGCTTTGCCAAACCAGGGGAAATAAGTTGTGCTCTCAATCTTCTAAGATTCTTTGGGTGTGCAAATAGAGGCGATTACAAGAAATTCTAAATGCCAGTGACTCTGAATTTCCTTGCGGCAACATTCTGGCAACTGGTTCGGCCTCCTCATTTTTATTTCACTTATTCCCCCGATTATGAGGCTCCAGGATTGGGATGCTACCTTTCCTGCCATGTGAAAGCTGGTCACTGGACAAACTAGAATTTATCTCTGGATATATGTATACTATATATATTGCCATATGCACACGCACTAGATAAGCCAGTTGCATAAACCAGTTATCGGTTATCGGTGTCTTCTATCGGTAGATCCAGATACTAGTGAAACCGACACCCCCCACGAACTAATTGCAACTCATTTCTATTTATCGCGATGCGTTCGTGGCAAATGAATTACGGCAGCTGGAAGCAAATTAAAATCGTGGCAAATGTTGCAAGTTTCCCTAATTCACAGCGGCATTCAATTCAACTGCCTCGATCCTAGCCTTTCGCATTAAGTTTTCTAATTTACCGTCTGCTCAGGTAGCAATTTTCATGCGTTTTCCCTGGCCATTTTCAGCGATGCCAACGAGATGTAGAACTAATTTTGGTTATTAAGGTACAACTTTGTAGGTTTTGTGATTAACTAAGTAAATATTATGCTATAAAAACATATTTAAACCTAGAAAAAAATTAAATTAAATTAATATTTTAAATTATTTTTAACCTGTTCTTAGTTCTTAATTAAGTTAAAAAACGCCAGCACTATCCATTTCCTAGTTCTTGCGTGCCAGGTTTTTATTTATTTAACTTCTTCTTTTTTGTGAGGCAAGGTTTCTGCCACTTGTTGCGCCCGTTTGCCAAATGCAATTAAATCTGTGTCGTGTGTGTGCAACAATTGCACTTGGCAATTGCAACTGTGCCGCATAATTGTGCCAAATGAATTTGTAATTATGTATTTGGCTTGGTCTCTTGGACGTTGCCATGCAATCTGAGCCGGTTTTGGTGCCACTTCCACATCTCCCTGCTGTGTTTTTAATGTTTTTTTGTATTTTTTTTTTTGGTCATGTGAGTGACATCACAGTAGCAGCCACACACAACACACAAAGTCATTGTCAACAATGTCAGCCAGACCCACAAGACCAACGAGACCAGCCCAGACCAGACCAGGCCAGGCCAGTACGGACCAGACCGGCAAGTCTGTTCGGGCCATGACACCACACAAAAAGAAGGCTGACAAAATTTAATTAAAGCGCATGACGAAAAATTCTTTGAAAAATTGTTTAGACGACATCCGATAAGCTCAAAAGTTGCAAGGGCACAAAAATGATACCCTAACTGAAGGGAAATGATATTAAAAAAGCGTTAAATTCGGTTCGCTTATCTCTATCTTACTTAGTTTCCTTAGATTTATCCTTGAGTATTATTTGCCTATTTAATTTATGAAACTTAAAAGGATTACCCATTAAGGGTATTCCCAAAAACTATATAAAGCTACTGCCGACACCTTCAAAGTTACACATTCCCAACTTTTTCCAGAGCTCGCTCTATTTCTATTTTTTTGCTAGACAAGCAAGTCTAAAGTGTCAAAGTCGCCGGAGAGTGTAGACTAGAGGAGATTGGAAAGGGAAGTGATGGTGGCACCATACTGGGTATTTGGCAAAGTTTTCTTGAACTTCACACGAAGCCAATTAAATGGCGACACGTTACGGAACATGGTCGAGGCATCATCCTCGTCATTATGATCAACGCTGGGGCCTATTCCCAAGTGGCTATATGATGGGGAGACGGCAGTCTATGGGTATTGGAAAAATGGGTCAATGATGGCTTAAATTGTGACTGGATAAGGTTGAAAGCCGTGAGGTGTGGGCTTGACATTTGATCGCATCTGCCGATCCACTCGGCTGATTGACTGATGAATCTTTGCGGATTGTTTTTGCTTGCGGTTTGATTTATGACGATCGATCGATCGATGGCAAGTTTCATTCAACTTTCTTTCATTTCGCATTTTGCATTTTCAGTTTTCCTTGACTCGCTTCTTGCGGCTGCCGTTTTCATTGCAATGATATTGTTATTGAGATGTAGCCAGCCAGCCAGCCAGCCCCCTCTTTGGCTTTGGAGACCCATCCAGCCATCCTGGCAACAATTTGTCTAATGTGCCAATTTGGTCGCCCGCCTCTCAGTCTCGCTGTTTCTCGCTCTATCCATGTTGAGGTCTTTCTATCTATCCGATCCCAATCAGCTGCTAGAGATGGTTAGCAAACTAGGAGAGTGACTGAAAAGTTTCAGTTTTTATTGTTACCCAGGAGTGGGGTAGAGGATGTCATTGATGGGTTTTTAGAAGCTGTAAATGAATAATTTTAAAGGATTTAAATGGGATGGTTAATATGGTTTATGAACAAGTTGTTTGTTAATCAAAATAATCAGAATTCACAGCAAATTTAATATTACGGAGAATCTAAAGTGACTTAGTCTAAAACTAACTACTATCTTTTAAATATATTTACCCCATAATATTTTCTCAGGATATGCATATATGATATTATCTTAAAGGGCAAACTTTCTTCCATCACGTACTTCCTGTTGCATGTCAACATTCCTAGTAGTCCCATCTCCCTCTCTCTCGAATCGTATCAATGACAAGACAAACCGAAACTGCAAGATCTTTGAGCTTAGGAGGCCCTATAATTTCCACACTCTTGCCGCCCGCGAAAATCTCGCTAGTCGCTAGTCGCTAGTCGCTCGCTCACTTGTCCCATTTATTTATTTTGTATTTTTCTGCCGTTTAAATTTAATTCACGATTCGCGCTGCCATCGAACGCAAAGCGACAAAGGAACGGAGAAAATTCCCTCGACGACGGATTGCAATTTTCCATCTATCTATCTTGCTCTCGCACTATCTCTGGCTGGGCTGGCTTTTCTTTCCTTCTAACAAGCCAGCGGACGGGACTCTACAGAGCTTTTCTTTTGCTTACTTTCCGATTTTAGCCAACCAAAGTTGGAAACTCTCTTCGCTCGCGTACTTAACCGCAATAATTTTTGCTCATTTGAGTGTCGTGGAAATGAGTTAAAGTCGCGATACTCTGGCATTGCCACTTGGAATCGTCGCTTCTTCTTCTACACAAGGGAAAATAGTGTTTAAAGTCAATAAATTAAAGTCCTAAAAATGTTAAATGTTTATAAGAAGGATGTGCAATTTAAAGATATGATTTCTCAAGTTATTTTGGATGGCTTAAATATTTTTAATGAATTTCAAACTGTATTTTCTAATCTACGCATAATTGAAAAAGCTTATAAAAAGGGTACAAAATAATTTTAATTATATATAGAGTTTAAAATTTTTTTTATTATAATTTTATTACAACCTTCATCTCTCTGTTTAGTGCCTAATGTAATGTGAGCATTAGTTATTTCCATTTTTTGTTTCTTGTACGCCGCCGCTTAATTCATTAATTTCCCACAGATCCAAGTGGTAGCTGCTGCTGCATTTGCAACAGGCAGCGGCAAAGTCAATTTCAAACGTGAAACCGTTGAAAGTTATCACCTTCGCGCGGGAGTTTTGTGGGACCGACCAAAAACCGCAATAAACTTGCAACACAAATTGTCGCTGCTCTCTCTAATCATTGTCAGCCGTAATGAAGTTGTTCTCGGATTCGCTCTCCTTTTTCGGGGTTTCGGGTTTATAGTCCAAAAAGTCATGGCAGTTTGCTGTCTCAGCCCAAGGCTGCTATCAACTTGTGTAATATTTTTATGGCCCATATTAAATCGTAAATCCTTTTCTGAGTACTGTTTTAGTGGTCATTTCCTGGCTTGTAGATGACCCTTATTACACGGGTCTTTGTTTATATTACAGTGTTGGGAAGGGGAAGCCCTTGGTTGTGGAGTTAATTCGGGTTTAGAAGTTTATGTATTTTTAAGGAATACCATCTCGTTCTCTAGGGCGTCTTCTGCTGACCATTATATAATATATTAACTTCTTAAATATCTTGTAAACTTACTTATAAATCTTTTAGGAATGTGCCCAACCTAATGGGTTCATACGTGTGAGCCAAGTTAAAAGGAATCAGCATACTTTATATTAATAAAACAAGAAATCTTTCTTAATTGTTTATGCATTTTATTTAACTTTGTGCATTTTCCATGTGCCTAGCTAACCGGCTTTCGTTTTTCATGAAAACTCCAACTTTTTAGGTCATACTTCTCCACGTTAGAAGCCAACATATATTTGAATATTCCCAGCTGAGTTAGCTGCACCACTGACCGACGACCACTGGACCTTTTGTGAGGCGAGGTATCGAAAAGGTGTCAAACGTTATGACCCAGTGAGAAGGTGAAGTAAACTGGCTAACAAACTGGACAACTCATGGCCTTTTGTCCGGCCATAAGTCTTTTGTATGCCGTCGACGCATTTGCATTTCTTTCAGCCTTGTCGATGCTTCTTTTTTCTTTCTTAACTGTCCAGGGTGAAAAAGAGAACTTATGAGATAGACACTGTATCTATATCTTTGCCCTGACCTCGACTTAGACTGGTTTATATGCAAATTAATTAATACAATTCCCAATCTCTAATGTCATATTTCAACATTCGTTTTGCGTTGCATTCTTAAAGAGCAAACAATGGGCTTAAAATGGCTTTATAAAGAAGTTTCTACCAACTCTCTAAGCCCAATGAAAGTGATTTTCCTGACCCCGTTTTTCCAGAGAAACAAACAAAACACAATCTTTGGTGAAGTGCTCTACGAAATTGGCTTGTAAAAATGTTTCGCATGTTTATCATATTTCTTGATTTTACTTTTCCATCCCCCTTCTGTCTTCTGTCTCTGGCAGTTTTCTATTTTCCAAGTTGGACGCATATTTTCCGTGGTTTTTCTACAGCGTCCCACGCTCTTAATTACCCCCTCCCAAGCAGCCCAACCGCTAACCTCCCAAGACAGTTTGCTTATAGTTCAAACTCAGCTTCAATTGGTAGCTATCTTTTCTTTCTTTCACCCTCATCCATCTCTATGGCTCTTTGCTGGTCCGTTTCTTGTGGCTGTTTGGTTTTGTCCTCAGTCTACAGTTTTTCCTTCAGCTTGCGGTTGCCAATTTTATTTTGTAAATGTGCCAAAGGAAGCTGTCCAAATGTTTTGATTTAATTTTCTCAAACATTTCTGCTGAAACCCATTTGAATGGATAAACCATGGAAAAAAGGATGGTCTTTTAGCATCATCGCTGTCTTTGGTATCTCGGCATAAATTTGTTTAATGGTGAAAGGTTGTTGCCGGAATTACCATAATCCCAAATTGTTTTCTCACATTCATCACGGATTTATTAGTGAAGATTAATCGACTATCTGGTAGCTGGGGGATTATTTATAAATGAGTTAGTTTGGTATTTAGGAGGGAATTGTCTTTAAGGTGACTAGATTAGTGGGAATTTTCGTTTGAAATATCTGTGAAATGGTCAAGACTAACTTTACTTAGCTTATTTATTAGGAAATTAATATGTTAATAACTTTATTTTTCCCCTTTAATCGCACTTAATTATCTATTCTCCATTTAAATACTACAACTTGCTAACTAAACAGTTTAATCCGATAAATCGCCCCTTTAAACCCTTAACTTTGGCATGAATTCGATCAATCCTATAATTATAAACAACTTTTAACATGATTTTAAGTATAGTAACTACAGCTTGCATATTATTCACCACTAAATAGGGGGGTTTTCCACTTAATCACGATATAATCTACCATTTTAAAACCCTAATTTCTGCATACATTTTCCGCCAGTTCAGGCACCCAATTCAAATCGCATTTCAAAGTTAATTTCCCCTGAAATGCAGATCCTATCGCTGGTAATACCAGCATGTTGCAACTGTCAGTGAAGGAAAACAGATCTGGCATTCACCATCTGCCTTATCTGCCAAGATCTGCCGTGACATCCCAACCATCCACAGACCGAGACCACACAGCCTAGGTTCATCGAGACAAAGGATTGACAACATGCCATGGGCCTTAATGATTTTTATGAGTTCATTAAAAATGTATTTTGAAAATTGTTATATTTATGAGGGAAGCGCCAGAGAGTGTCGGCCAATTGTTATTGTGCATTTGCATTAAATTATTAAAACACTTTTCGCGCTCTCGCTGGCTGACATTGTTTTTTCAGTTTTCCTTGCTGCAAGCTTCGTGTTGCAAGCGGCTTCATTAAGTGCAATTGCAAAGGCAACTTCACCTGGATACACCCAATATTATTAAGGTACACTGGGATAATACTTTGAGCTATTTTTTGTAAAAATTCTTTGCTTGTAAGAGGTCGGGAAAAATTCAATTTTAAATATATTTATTCTAAAATTTAAGAATTTCCTTCAAAAGTATTTTATTTTTCATCTTTTAAGTTCTTTAAAAACAACATTATGAAGAAAATGTTTACATTTTTAAATGATTAGGATTTTATTTTCAAGTAATAGCCTTTTCCCTATAAATTTTGTGTTTTATGTAAAATTTTGAAAAATTTGTCTTAACTTCCACCTTGAACTCTAACTTCTCAAGACCTTGTTTAAGATTTATTCTGCCTGTGTAGACCTTTCCTCACATGTCTGTCAGTCAGTGATGATGGTGTGACAGACCTCAGCAGCAACAACAACAATAATAACAATAACAACAAACCACCGCAACACCCGCAAGCTGGAAGCGTTGGCAACTTTGGCAGCCGTTAAAACTGCTGATGATGTCTGCGGCTTTGTTGCCATATCCACTACTGGAAAGAGGGTAGAGCGGACCAAGCGGGGTTTTTGGGCTGGCTGCTGCTGCCAACGCGTATTCATCATCATTTCTGTCATCCAGTCCATGGGATGAGGATGGGTATGAGATGCTATGGGTTGGCAATGGTGATGGGGGGAAAAACCTTTGCTCGCATGATGCGCTTGAATTTTCTCTTGCACCTAAATTATATTTTTCCTTCTGCCTTCGGTGCTCTTTCTTTTTTTTTTTTGTAGTATTTTTCTTCATCTGCCGCTGCTGTCAATGGTTATTTTTTTCCATTAATTGGATTTTCCTCAAGTGATTTTTTCCTTCTTTGGCTAAGATTTTTGCTTTTTGAAAAGGAAAGTAAACGTTAGACTTGCAAATTTATCTTCTTGAATATTTTTGCATAGGTGGTTATGACCTAATGACCTATTTTGTAATGAAAATTTCAGAATAAGTTGTAAGTTGTAATTACCTAAGCAAAAGTTCCAATGCTTGGGTTTTAAATCAAGCTAACCTTCATCTAAAATGGAAAGTTGTATTTTAATTACAAAGAAGCTTATGGGTTTATCTCCTAGGGGTTTTTGCCAAAAATTTTCGCAAGCACTCATTTTGTTTATTTAATTAGAAGAGGACGTGGTGGTGGGCGAAAAAAAAGAAGAAGTTTCGGGGTTCGTGTCATTAATTACTCAGCGGGCCACTTGGACACGATCTTTGGGGTAGTCAAGTAGCTGGCCAAGTGGCTTCGGTTGGCCAAAAAAGTGCAGCTCAGCGGGATTCTCGGACGCGGCGGCACTCGGATTCGCATTTGGACGCGCATGGGGGACTTTCTTTCCGAAATTGCCAATTGAGCGGAATCAAGGCAAATACTTCAAGTCTCTCCGCATCTTATTTGAATGCTTGAATCTCGGTTTTTGCGGCTTTCCCATGGATCGTTTGTCTTTTTTGGCCAATTTTTTTTCCTGACTTCTTTTTGGGCAAGGTTGGGGGCGGTGGTGTGGTGGGAGGTGGGAGGAAAAACAATCAACGCGCCTTTGAAAACGAATTCGCATGACCAAAAGAAATAGTTGAATAGGTAAATAGGAGTTGGCTGGAAACGAATTACTTCTGTTTAGACTAGATGATACCCTGTAAGTCAATTGACATTCTAAAATGTTAATTAAAAGAGTGTTAAAGATATTAATCTAAGGATTATGAATCCAAAATGATCGAGTTTAGGAAGATTTTCTTTTTCTTTAACTCAAACAAGTCATAAAATTATAATCATTCCTAATTAATAATGCAGTAAATAATTTGTAATAAATATTTTACCAATAGATAAACCTAAACTAAATAATTTCGATAATCTAGCTCTTAAATTTCAATAAATATAGTTTTTTATATCATTTTTTTCTAACCCAATGTTAATCCCCAAACGCCTTCATCCCTTTTTTGCACTTCCAGGGTATTTCTAGCCAAAGTTTATTTGTCTTTTGTTGAGCTCACTTTTTGTATTGTTGGCCAAGTAAATACTTAAATATAGCACACACTTAAATCGCTGTTGATATTGTGTAGCGAAAGTGAAATTTAGTTTGCCCCTCTACCTGGAAGTGCCAAAAAAAGAAAAAAACCAACCAAATAAGAAAATGGCCAGAGGGAGGGGGAAGGAAACCAACTAAAAAGACTTAAATGCGAGATTCGCTTACGGAAGTTCCAAATTTGAAGAGATTTCTTTGAGTTTTTAGCAACGTTTTTGCGATAATTTTTTGTTAACTTGCAATTCTCGGAGTTGTTTGCTGGGTCTAATGAAAGTTAATTACAACATCAAAGCGTTGTCGCTGCCACTGATCTCCGGTGATCTTGGGGTCTCCTCCTCCGGGTCCACCTCCTCCTTCTTCTCCTCCTCCTCCTCATCGCCTGCGCACAAATTCCGATTAGGCGCGGCCTAAAAGGCAGGAGGAGGAGAAAGAAAAAAAATTGTGCGATTCCAGCCAAACTCTAAGTAGAGAAAGTACATGTAAAAGTATCTGAAAGATGCGAATCTGCTGCTGCTTTTTTTTGGGGCTGTGGGGTCAAAATCGCTGGCGACTTTTACCGCTCGCTTTTGGGCCAAAAAGGCGCGCTGACCCCGCCCACACGGATCATGATGTGTTTGCTTGTAAATATTACAACATGACTGCTTTTTTTCTACTCTTTTTTTTGGTTTAGAGATGTTAACTCGAGAGCTGCTCGTCATTTGCATACTTAACACCTTTCGGGAAAATGCTTAGGCAAGCTGTATGAGTATGTGTGTGTGTGTGTGTGGTTGTTGTTGTTGTTGTTGTTGCTGAGGCACTTGAGTCATCTTGGCTTTTGTGCAATTAGAAAATCATCATCAAGTTGCAGTCGTGTGTTACTTTCAATTTCAATGTGCCTATGCCAGTGCCTCTGCCCATTGTGATGCATGATTTGTATCTTGAATCTTTGGATCTTTCGGCTTTCGTTTTGCGGCCGCACCTCGCCTGCATCTTCACCTCGATCTCCATAGGCATAGCCATTGGCATAGCCAACATGCACATCCACAGCTCCATCTCCATCTCCATTTGAATCGGCGATGACTTGGCACTGCACTTTGGCTATTACAATTATTGTTATTGTTACTGTTATTGCTTTATTGTTGCAGTTTATTGCATTGTCTGGATTCGCCATTAAGAAACGTTGTGTGTTAGGCTTTTTGCATATCACAGATTTTCCTCGGCCAGTTTACCAAAAAATAAATCGATAAACTTTCACCCTGCTCCCATTAAAATGCCATTAAGATCGGTGGAAATTTGTCCAGCCGAAAATCCCCAAGCCATCATCGGATATCAATAAGCAATTGCTAAGCTAATTGCATTGATTTAATGCCTTATCGCATTTAAATTATCTCACAGACTCCCAGAAAATAAAATAGAAATAATAATAATAAAATCCCACCAAAAATTTCACTTTCTAAGCAACAGGTGAAATCTCCACCTGAGTGCTTCCTGTATGGCCAGCGTAAAAAACGGTGAAAAGAGCCGCAAAAAAGTACCCACTGCGGTAAATATATATATTAAGAATAATTATATTTGAGTGAGCTCAGCGCTTCTGTTTCACATTTTCTCATTTCTCCCAGGCGAAATTGATAAGCGAGAGAGACTAAATCCCTCCCCCTCCCACCTCAACCCATTCCGGGCTTAATGTTGCTCAATTAAATTCATTGAGCTGCATAAGCACCTTCCACCAACAACGCATAATTATGCAGATTGTTGGCCATTTAAAGGGCCGGCTCTGTCCCAACTTGCCCCAACTCCCAGCTCGGTGTCTTCCTCTTTGGGGGAGATTGCATGTCAGGTCGGGCCAACAAATCGCGTCTAATTAGTGACCCGCAAATGAAGAAATTTTTCGGACACGAAAGAAATTTCTTTCTGCACTGGGAAAATCAAGAAGGCAATCTAGGTGTGTGTTGAGTTTTATAAACATTTTTAATGAGTAATAAAAATTAATTAAATATTTTAAAAACCATTAAAAATGCAAGAAGATACGAGAATAAAGTCAGCTGAATAGTTTTTTATGTGTTAAATGAAACTTTTATATTTACCTTTCAAAAAATTCCACCCTTTCTTTCAGTGCCAAAGTTTTCCTTCAAGACATGCAACTTTGTATTCAAAGTTTTTGATTTTTGTGGACAGTTCTTAGTATTTAGTTTTTGTTTTTTTTTTCGGCTAATTTGTTGTGGTTCATTTTAATGATGCGAAAGGAAAGTTACGAAAATAAGAAAAGCGATGAGGTAGCTCTGGGTTGGCATTTTCTAATGATGCATATAAATCTCATACCGAATAAACCCAAAACCCTGCAACCAATATTTACTACCAACGTCGCTTTTGGCATGCAAATTTCAGCCACCGGCTGTCTGGCCAATAATCAAAGCCAATCAATCAATATATGGCTGGTCATCTGAGCTCTGAGGTTCAGTATCCCAGCCTTTTGGATAGCGGGGGAGTCGAAGAGTTAAAGAAGAGTCGAAGAGCGGAGAAGATGATGATGGCTCATAAATTCGGAAAATGCAGACACCTTAGCAGCTTTTTGCCTCCTTTTGCTGATGAAAGATGAGTGGAAATAATTAGTTATCGACGGCATCTGTGCAACAGTAGCAAAGTCAGTCAACTCGGAC
Source organism: Drosophila eugracilis (assembly GCF_018153835.1). NCBI lineage: Eukaryota > Metazoa > Arthropoda > Insecta > Diptera > Drosophilidae > Drosophila > Drosophila eugracilis. The sequence goes on along the minus strand of NW_024573038.1, from coordinate 5,112,107 downwards.
CCGCTGCGTTTTTGATGGGTGCTGAAACTTTCGCCAAAATAATAATTACTCAGGAATTTCTATGATCGATTACTTGGGGAATATCTTATCGCAGATTGGAGATTCAGTTGGTTCAGTAGAGGATCCTCAGGGGATACCTTATGGGTTTTGAAACTTTTATTTTACCATTTAAATCTCGTTTATGTTAGTAAATTACCCATCTTGCCCAAAGAACATTTTCTTGCCTTTCTTATATAGAGCACTATAGTTACTTTCTATTATCTCAGTTTCAACTTTTACTGAGCCAAAAACATAGGTTTCTGGGGACAAGAATCCCATGTTGAAGTGAAAATTGCCGACTTTAGATCGAGATTGAGGACAATGCGGAGAAATGGGCGACAATGAGTTATTTTTGTGGCTAACCGTTGGCAATTTCGGTGTCTGATGGCTAAAAAGTGAGCGATTCTTATAGCCAGCCTAATGAAAAATGTACCGAGCTCCTTAAACTCTAATTAAAGTTTTTAAGTGTCTGTGTGTCTTGGGTTTAGTTGTTCGTTCCTCACTGAGTCTTGTTAAGGGGCTAATGCTATAAACTGTCTTCTAACTGTGCCCATTCTGTCTGTTTTCATGTGGCTGCTGGAGCTGCTGAGGCTGCTGAGACTGCTGTGTCGGCTTCTTTTCCCTGGGCATTTTTCTAAGATCTTTGGCTAATTAGTTGGCACACTAAATGTTTTTGAGGATATCTTATATGCTTAATATAAATCCGCTTTATGCATTCGCTGAAACCTCGTAGAGTCAATGGGATATTACTTCCATTCCCCACAGACTTCTTCCGGTAATAGCCATAAAAAAGAGCTCATCTTTTTTTGTGAGCGGTTTTTATGATTTACTTGGCTTTTCGCACTGTATATTTTTACACCTCTTTCGTTTGGATGAAAAACGCATTGTTTTTCTTTTTCATAAGTCAAACATAATTCTTGATAATTTTTTGTTGCTTTGTTTTTTTGTGGAGTGGTGCGGGTAATTGAATTTGTGGCAAGCGATGGTCCACCTCTCCAGCATCTTGAGGTATTTATTTAATTATATGACGGGTCTTGACTTCTTCTTCAGGCGCCGCCAGCTGCTTTCTAATCAACATTGGTCCAATGATTTGCATTTTCAGCTGCTTAAGCTTTGGCTTTTGGCTTCTACGGTTACTTTTGCTTTAGTTTTTAATTGTTTTTGCTTGAGCAGAGTTTAGAGAGAGGAAGCACTTCTACGGTTGAATAACTTTGATAGAGGCATCAGGCATGTGGCAATTTGGTTAAGAACTAAGACAGCAAGTCCTGAGTTCTGTAATTGTCTGTTATTAACATGAAATGTAACTTTATGGCGTTATAATTGGTTTTCATTCGTTTTACTAATTAATGGGTTGGTTGTGGATTTTCCAATGCTTTTCTTTTAGGGAAAATATTGTTGTTGGTGTTAAATCGTTGTGAAGACAGTAATTAGTTTAGCTTCTTAAGTTTGTATCCATATAAGTTAGCCAAGTAATATTAGTTAGTAAGTTGAAATAAATACTGATTTGCTATTTGCTTATTAAGTAGCTCCATCTTTTTTGCAAAAATTCATATATAAATCAATTTTAATTTATTAATGTTCTAAATATTTAATTTATTAATATATTATTTTAAACTTTTTAACTCTTGCATTACTACTTTTCTTATCAAATGAAACGCTTTTTACATTAAATGTAAAATGTATTTAATAGTTATCCGAAAAGTAGGCAATGAATTTTAAGACCTCAGTGAACCCTAAAAGAGTGTGCATAAAACAGGTCTATGAGCATGGCAAAATGCTGGTGTTGGTAAATAAAAATTTATAAAGCCTATTCTTAAGGGCATTTTGTTAAATGCAATTCCTTAAACTAAAATATTTAGCTACAAAAAGCTAAAGTAATTAAAAGCATTTTACACATTTTTTCATAAATTAAAATTTATTTTTTGCCTTTTTACAAAGTGTTCAAAACCAAACATCGCTCTATATCGTTACTCGTATTAAGATAAAGCAAATCTTGTAGCTTAAATCGATGTACATATGGATAGTAAGAGGGAAGAGAAGGTTACTTTACGTCACACATGGAGTGAAAAGCCTTTGTGCAATTTCTAAATTAATTTCTAATTTCCTTGGCAAGTCATTTCTGAATTTCAAAGGAATTCGCTTGAAGTAGCTCACGAAAATTGCACTGAAATAGCTGCCAGAGTTGCCACAGTTTCGAACTGCCCTCGCTATGAATTATTCAATGACATATCCTTACGATAACTAACTGCACCCCAACTGCTCTTTTGGCACATCCTGCTCTTTGACCTTTGCTGCGTTGCTCTACGCAATTTCCTTTTAAATTATAACTGAAACTGTTTTTGTTTGTTTTGTTTTGTTTAAAGTTATACATATATTAAGATATATACAATTTATGCGGGTTAGATTACGAGTATAGTTTGTTGCTATATTACATAAGGGAAGGAAATGGCCCCTCCTTCGTTGCAGGTTTTGTTCTTGTTTTCATAAATATTCATTACAAATTATTTGTATAACAAACTGCGCACATATCGTTGCTTAAAACTAATTAAATATTTATATCATACGTTTTATGACCAAAATTTGGTAGCAAAAGAAACACGCTCTTTCGAAACATCAAAATGATTTGTGTGGAAGTGCATTTTAAGTTTTCTAAGCTTGCATTTGTTCGTTTTTCCTTTCTCATTAGTTGGTAACTTGGCGAGACTCAATTGGCTCAGTCGATATCTATATAGTAGCTCTTCCCCCCGCTCAATCTGTCCTCCTTTACAAAGTGTGTGTGTGTATGTGGAATGATGATCCCTTAGTGATGACCTCAATCGTTGGCCATGCAGTACCCGGAATATGTCTGTATGTTGTCCTCCAGGAAACTCTCGCCGGATATCACGCCAGACTGCGTGTGATGACTGGGACAGCGGTGACCTTTTGGGCACTGGCACAGGGAGTTGATGTTGACCTCGTCCAGGAACTCCTGACGTTTTCGCACCGTGAACAATTTGCACGGTTGTTTTCGCTGACAGCGAAGGCGCTAAAATGAAATTTTTATTATAGCTAAGTTTATAAAGAAAAGATTCTTTCTGAACTCACAGTCAGAGGAGAGCAGGCGAACAGATATCTGTAGCCTGGACTGCCGTCGCCGATGGGTTCCCTCTTGGTAAGATAGGTCACCGAATTCCGGGGACACCGACAGTGAACTATCTGCTCCGTCACATTCAGCTCGGCTGCCGTTGTCAAGGTCCAAGTGTAGTCACGGAAGTGTCTGCAAGAAGAGGAAAATATTTGATTAAGATCATTTTATCACAAATTTAAGACTTTAACTTACTTGCAAACTGGCAACTTATGCACCGGCTGGCACATTTTGTAGTGCCTCGTCTTATCCGCAATCGTATGACCATCCTCAACGCCCAAACTACTGGGACAGCCGCCAATAAAAGAAGTTGGTGGCTCCTTTAAGCCTCGATGTCCTGAGTGCCTCATGTGCGCCGGTCCCCTAGGGTATTCATTATCCTGCACCTCCGCATAGGGCAAAGCATCATTATAGTCCGGCGATTGATCCAAATGATCTATATCGTCTTCGTAAACGGCTCCTAGCTTCTGCATCAGCTTCTTCATATGCAGACTTTCGAATTTCTTATCTTGGAATTCACCCAAGAGCATTCGCTTGTGCTGCATCATCTTCTCCCTTTCGAAGTAATTCCTGTACTTCAAGGAATCCGCAGATCCCGACGAATGACTGTGATGATGGATGATAACATTGTTGGGCATGCGATTCGATTCAGGGCAGCGACATTGGCGCTCAATCCAAGGGGTTTCGTACAGGTCAATCTTGGAGCAAACCGCATTTGGTGCGCAGATGGGCAAGTCCTCTTCGGAGTCCTGGAAAATAAAAGAATGCAAAATTGTTAGAATGCATGCTAACTAACTAATTGGAAAGTATATTATTTCTTATAGATATTGGAACCTAAAACAATGCTTTCAAATTTGAGAAATCAATAAGATTTACGTTATTTAAGAGCTGATTTTAAGCCTCGAAAGCCTATTATTATCCTCTTGATGCTCCCTTTGATTATTTGCCAAATTACCATATGATAAACAAAACATAAAGGCAAACTTCTATAGAGCCTGGAATGCCTCGAACCCTTCAATAATAGCCGCTTGTGTCAACACAATCTTGGCAACTTGATTAACATAACTACAACGACTTAAGCCGGAGGATATCTTAGCTGGGTGTTTGTTTGTTGTTTGTTTGTTTGTTCTCCGGCAAATACATTTCATTAATTGAATTCTTCAAACACACACAAAGAGTCCCAGAAAGTTGGGCCCTGTTGTTGCTGGCCCAAGTTGGGGCCAATAAAAACTTATGCATTGTGCTGGGTCCTGGTCGTAACATAAAAGCCAACAACTAGCAACTGATGGGTGCTTCTCGAGGATGCCACTCCAGAGGCTGATTCCTTTCTATCATTCGATTTTATTGTTAGTGATGCTTGACAGTAACAGCAACAGCAACGGCAACAACAACAACGACTACAGGTTTCCAATGAAATTATCGAAAGCAATCAATTTTTTAAGTGGAACTGTCGCGCACCTTGTGTTTTTTTTCTCTCGGTGTGTTATCCCTTTTTGTCGAGGGTTTTCGCCTTTTGTTTGGTTTCAATTTCATTTCTCTCTCTATCGCTCTCCACTTCGTTTTATTTTCTTGATTTTTATTCAAATTATTTTTGGGTTTTTTTCGGCTTGCACCTGCTGCTACCTGAGCTGTTTAAGGGTCATTCGTTGAGGTCCTTTTTCTTTCGTTGGAGAGCGCATACCGGAAGTCCGGAAGTGATTTAGTGCAACTGAGAGGAAGTAAATAAGTGTGTGCACACGCACACTGGCGCACACAATGCGATATTCAAAAAGGGATTAGCCGTAGACGAAGCGGAAGTGAATCCGGAACAGGTTGTCTGACCTTTTACCTTTTTGCTCGATTGAGCCAAGGAGAGAGAGACTCTATGACAATTCTCTACTCTTCTCTGTCTTAGTCGCCCCCGGAAGTCGTCTGCCTGCCTTCCTTATACACTTTATTAGTTTTATTTACTTCCTGATTGTATTTTTTTTCTTTCTTATAATTTCGCTTCCGGAACTTCCTTTTTAGCGAGTTCCACCGTTTCCCACGCATTTTTGACCCAGTTTTTTGACGTAGCGTAGCACCTGCCGAAAGTCCTTAACCCTTTCGACGAGCGAATTTGTCTTCACTCTGATTTTTCATATTTCAAGCAGGAGCTTCGGGCATTGCTGAGATTCTTTTTCGATTTAAGGGGGCAGCTATCAGACCATTGTCAATCCACCCCTGACAGGATATGCCAGAAGTGGAGTTTTAAGGGGGATCCGTTGAGTAAGCAGCGTGAGAAATTCTTTGAAATTCGAGCATGTTTATTGAGATTTCTTCCCCTTCAGTGTTTCTCTCTCTCTGTCTGTTTTGTTTTTTGTTTTTTTGCTGTCTTGTTGTGTCGGGAAATGGCACTTCAAAGACATCACCGTTATACGTATAAAATTTTACATATTGATAAGCAAATCACAGGGCAGGGGCAGCATATCAAAGAAGACATGCTTCATCGACATTCCAATGCCATCAGCTCATCTCTGCGAAGCTCACAATCAGTGCAGATGGAGAAAATCTGTGCGTGTTTGGTTAGTATTGTAAAGATGTTAAACTTCTGTTTTTTATACTTCAAATGTTTGAATCAATATTCCTAAACCAAATATGATTTAAAATTACGCTTGCTGTGGCCATATACCAGTTCATTCTCTAATATTCCTTTACAAAAAAAAACAAACCAAACAAAATTTCTCTCTGTGCATTTGTAGAATCAACTTATAAACAACTCGAAAGTTTCTGTGTTGGCGAAGAAGCTGGAAGAGTAGTAAAAGTTTTGCCCGGCCAACACAAAAAAAAAAGCGAGGAAAAAAGCAAACAACAAGAAGGGCGTCGCGAAGGGAGAGAAGGCAACCGGATTTCCGGTTTAACAGCTCCCCAAAGAAGTGGAGTGAGTAGTGCGAGAGGAGTGGGGAGGGAGTCCAAGCTGCTGCCACACTTTATAATTTGCCCGATCTCCATCAGCAGCACGCGTGTACCGCTCCCCAAGCAGTCAAACAATTAGCCTCATGTGTCAAAGTGCAGTGCCAACGGAAGTTGAGAACGCGCCAAAGACAATGGAAACAGTTTTCCCTTTCTCTACCCCCCCCACCCCCCTGTCTGACCACCACATTCGCCATTCTTTAGCAGCTGGACCCTGCAACGTGATGCGGCAAGCATTGACAAACTTTTGTGACTTTTGATTTCAATGAAAGCCGCCTGCAAAAGAGAAACCCTTCTCCCATTCCATCTCGTTAATTGAATCAAATTAACCCCGCACACAACCTCCAGAAGGGGCTGAATGGGTTAAAGAGGGCGGGAGGGGGAAATGGGTGGCTGCCACGGGGTACTCCCCTCAATGGAATTCTTGGAGCTACTTCTAGCCTCATTGCTGTCATGCCTCATGTGGCTGCCTGAATGCCGGGAATGCCACTCGACGCAACGGATGTGAGGTGTCTTCAATGGCAAAAGGCAGTGGAGGCAATTTCGAGGGCTTTCTAAAGGGATTTAAGTTTAAAAAATCACTTTTTGTAAGAAAGATTGATAGATGCCTTCTAAAATATGAAAATGTAGAAAATATTACAAAAGGTTTGACTTCTTTCTGGTTTCTGATACTTAAAGCAAACCAGTTATCAAACTTTAAACTGAAATCAAAAGGTTAAGATCAAAACTAAGAAAAATATAGAACCATCAAACAACTTAAATCTAATTTTTATTGGTCCATCTAGTTCACCATATTCTGTATTCAGAACAGTCTCACTTTCACATGAACCTGACTATGACTTTTGCAAAATAGGGCCATGTAACCGAAGTGCACCTGCTGCCCATTGTTGTGCGTTTTTGGCCCTCATCTGGTGCTATCAATAACTGCCTAACCGAAGGACAATCAATGACATAAATTTCCACACAACAAACGGAAGATGTCTGAGTTTTCCCGGTGCAGCAGCGGCAACAGTTGGTTGAGTTTTTCATTCCCCCCGCCGCCCCGTAGTAGTTTTCTTTCGTGGGTTTCGGTTCCCATGAGGGCGTTGACGCACACACGACGATCAGCGTCCGGGCCGGAGATTTTTCCGATTTTCCAACCGTTAGACGAGACGGATGGATGGCAGCAGCCTGCCGCCTGCCACAAGTGTGTTGCCATCAGGTAGTCTCCGCTATATCCTATCCCCTCTACCCTCTGTTATCTTTTGTCTGTGCGTTAATGATTTTTCTATACATTTCCTTTTCACATTGTTTTTCCTCTCTTTTTCCCCGACTCCGATTTTGGGTTATTCTTCTGTGTTTTTTGTTTTTGGGCTAGAGAATTATGCAATCTGGCGTCGTCATGTGGCCGGAGTAAGCGGAAGTATGCCGGCTCAGCCTCAGTTTTGATCCCATCCCGAGTTTCTGGTCAAGTCTGGCCATCTCGTATATTGCCTCAAGTTGGTGTGTTTACACGAAAATTCAATTAAAATTGTTAGAAACGGAAGTGGAAGATGGAGCCGAAGAGGCGGAAGTAACACGGAAGTTGTTAGGTCACTATCTACCTTCCGATTCCAAGTCCGATTCCGAGTTCCAGAGAATTCCAGTGAAAACTCTCAGGCTCAGAGCTCTTAGAGAGATTCAGCCCAGCCCAAGCCGGAAGTAGAAAAGATTTGTGTACTGCCGGCTCCTCAGAAAAATGAATTTATATACATATATATATATATAATAATAATACTTTGCATAGGCAAGTCGAGGAATCGCCAGGGGCACGCAGACTGACCGTGCCACTTTTGCTGGGCTTTTTTCTCTCTTTTTTTCTGTGGATTGCCTTAACGGAAGCATGCCCCAACCGCAAACAAGCAGAGAAAAAACATTTTCATTCATAAAACAGCAGAAATTCCAAAAGGAAGCGGGCAAAAGCCAACAGACAACAGCAGAAAAATTATAAGAATGTCAGCTAAAAGGGGAGTGGTAGAAGCTCAGATACCCTGAATGTGAGAAAACTTTTAAGGAATTTCTTTAAATTTAAAATATAATCAGTTATCAAGAAACTAACTTAAACTTTCTTCTTAATACATCCATTAACAAACTTTAAACTTTAGTTTTCTTTTCCTATCCTAAGCTCATCGTTAAATCGAAATACCCCTCTCGCTTGTCAAGGATTGTTAAGGGTATTGCTGGGAAACTGGTTTCTCTGGGGGCAGCCAATTGCAGCTGAAGCAGCAACAAACAACATCAGCAACTTCCCCTTTTTGTTGCTGCTTGATTTTTGCGTAGCTTGTTGATCGTCACAATTAATGAACGTCTACGCACACGGACATCCACTAACCACATCCACATCCTCATCCTCATCCTCAACTCCACATACCCCAATGCCTGATACCCAACCACAATCAGTCTCAGCTGCTGAAGTTGTTGCTGTTGCTGCCACAACGGAACGGAAAAAAGTAATTCATTCATTCATTCATTCAGCAACAACGTGGCATAGTTGTTTGTGGCTTTTTTTTCTGTGTTGTGCTGCGGCTTTCTGGCCATTGTAATTGTTGCCTTGGCCAAAAAGAAATAAGACAACCGCAAAATGTTGCCGACTATATGGCGGGCTATAAACATGTTGCTACTTCTGATGTTGCTGTTGCTGCTGCTGCTGCTGTGCTGTGCTGTTGTCTCCTTTTACGCGCTTGCCGCCAAATAAATAAATCTTGACTACAATGCCGATGGCTTGTTGATGTTGCTGCTGGGCTTGCTGGTGTTGCTGCGGGGATTTTTATGAATGAATGAATGGACAGCTAGCTAAATGAAAAGTTGCCCGGCTTTTAGAGTAAACAGGCTTTGCCTGTTGGCTGTTTTACTTGCCTCGTTTATATATTTTTATATATATATCTGTATTTCATTTGTTTTTCTTGCAAAAAAAGCGCGCAAAACGCTAGCAAAACGCTTGAAATGGTCATTCGCTTGTTTTGTCTGATAATTACGAGCAACTCAAAGTGCCACGCCCCATTGCCGGACTGCCTGCTTAACCCCCCTTTGTAACACCCAATACCCATTCCAATTTGTTGTTTACTCGCCCGTCTGCGTGCGTTTTTATGAATGAAAAGCAACAACAAGCGAAGACGAGCATTCGTTGTTGGCCTTTGCTTTGCTTATTTATGGTTAATTTATTTTTTTTGTGTTTTTTGCCCCGCCATCGTTTTACTTTTTGTGTTTTTCTTGTTGTTTTGATATTATTGTAAACAAATTGCGCCTTTGGGCACGTAATTAGCACACTTACACGATCGGAAAAAGCCCCTAGTTTCCCCCCGCCGCTGGATCTGGGAAATTGGAACGTGTCCATCAATAACTGTAACAAGGTCTCTTTCACTCGCTTCTTGGCCAGCAAAAGCGGAAGTGTTTCAAGCCACATTTCCGCCTTGGCCAGCAGCAGTAGCAGCAACAGCAGCGGACAGAGAAATGCTTTTCGAAAAGTGGCACAAAGCTAAGACAGCCAAACGAACAATAGGGGCATCGGAATGAAAGATCTTATAAATCAACAATATCAAGAGAGGATGGGGGTCTGGACATGATAGAAAGATTGACCTTACGGCTGACAAATAAATAATTAGTCCATGGCAATTGTTTTCACATAAAATCTAGTGGCCTTTTTATAAATGTCTTGTTGAGGTAATTTGGATTATTTTTGAGATGTATGAATATGTATTAAACGAATTTCTATAAATTTAGTTTTTAAATAATTTAAATGGCTTTAAGTCATTGGATTTTTCTTTATATCTTCATAAATGGTTCCAAAAATCCTTGTTTATAGTTTTAAAAAGCTGGAGTAACAAAATGAGAGTTTTAAGATTTAACTTTAAAATAGAAATATATAATAAAAAACGATTTTAAAGTCGAACTATGGGAAAGAAATATATAACCTTAAATCATAAAAACTTGGAACGTAAAAGGCTTTTCATCTATATTGATTACTTTAATAGTTTCCTAACTAAACATAATATTTATAAAAAATCACCTTCTTATAGAGTATTAAAAACTTCGACTGTGACTTTAGTAAACTGTGTTTTTTTGTTAATTCATATAAGAAAATATATATATATATTGTATCTATAAAAGTTGACTTGGCGCGCGCGCCAACAACAAAGTATATATTGTAGAAGAAGAAGAAGTCGAGGGAAAAAAGTGGGCAAACTAGTTTTTTGGTATCCGAGCATCCGTTGGACGCAGGTTGTTGTTCTTGTTGTTGTTGTTGTTGCTGCTATCGCTGTTGGGGCATTTTTCTCAATGGAGCTCTCCGAGATTGTAGACTTGGGCATTTTTTTAGGTGAATAATTGCTGTTGCTGCCAGCTTGCTTGTTTTTTATGCAAATATTTTTATATACGCGCCTATCGGTGTCTGAGCCACCCAGACACACTTAACCGATATATAGCCATTGTTGTTGTTGTTGTTGTTGTTATTGTTGTCATCGCTGTCTACTCTCTTTCAATATTTGTTTGTCTTTTTTATGATGATTATTATTATATTTTGTTGGCCTTTGAATCGCGCATTGAATAATTTCTATATTTAGCATAACAAAAATTCCAATCATAGGGGGAAAAAGCATAGATTGAAATTATGAAAACATGATATGCGAAATCAAGAGAAGCGCGATTCGATTCATTATGGGATTAAAGTGTTATGTTGGGATGGAAATGATTTTAGAAGGGAATTTCAATGATTTATAGGGTGAATTTGTTAAAATATATTTTGCATAGTTTTTCAACCAAGCTCTCATTTAGTCATCTACCAATTAAGGAACATAAAGATATGATCTATCTATTCTATAGAAGTAGACCGATTCAGTGATTGATCAATTAGAAGGCTCAGTGGAAGTTCCCCGAACAGCAAACGTTGACTTTTCATTAAATTAACGATAGTTCCCAGCGTAAAAAATCATTCACAAGAATCTCCCATCAAGAAATCATCACAAAGTTCACTAGAAATCCGATGGTCGATTCCATTGATGATTTCTGTGAACAGAAAGAAACTCATGAACATAAATTAACCAAAAGCAGATCAACGATTCACAAAACTCGTTCGAAGATGGTTGAATTAAAAATTGTCAAATCATGTCAAACATATCGGATGTATTGATTAGCATAAAAATTCCATAAATTACTATTAGAGGTGTGGCTGTTATAAAAACAAGTATTTTCATAAATATTTATTGCATGCTTTGGCATTAAGCATACGCACAGTTGGCCTGTTTGTTTCTATGTTTGGTCTGTGGCCTATAAAGCATTTTCACACCTGGCTGGCTGCAACACCAGAACTTAGCTTGGCCAAATAGCCAGAAAAGGAAATCTATGCTTGATTTGTTTATGCATTTCTCAGTCAATTGGAATTTCGTGGCAGACTCTTTTGATATTCCATTTCCAAAGCCCCGCTACCCATTTTCCCCCCTCCAACTCTTTGGCTTTTGGCCATGCCACGCGCACACACATCGACTTGTTTAGGCCAAATATGCGTGGCTGATCTGTTTGTATATGGCCAACAAATTGCCTGATCTCAGTTGTTGTTGCTAGCTGGCTGGATGGCTGGATGGCTGGCTTTAGCCATTCATACATTTGGACGGTCTGTCGCTTTGGCATTCATTCATTCATAGATTGACTTGCCCAGCCAAGCGAGAAGTTGAAGTCGCTGACGTAGCATTTGCTGGCAGCGCTCTGCTCATCCAGCGTTTACGTTTTCATTCATTCACACACACATGTACAGTGAGAGAAAATATGGATGAATATTGTCAATGATAAATATAAAATTGGTTTTAAAATGAAGTTCAATGTAATGTAATACGCATTTTCTTCATTGTAATATCCCATTGCTATCATATAAATATTAAATTTACAACTTCAAAGACTGATTTTTCTCACTGTACCCACTCATACATGCACCACCCCATGGCCCCTCTCCCTACCAAACATTTCACCCATTATACCATACCATACCATACCGTACCACCATCATTATGACCATCATCATCGACTTCTCGTAGTCGTCGTGGTCGTATTTCATTCATGAATTTTCTTTCATTCAGGTCTTCCCCGTGGCCCTTCACCACCTCCCTCCCTGCCCACGGATCTTGTCGTCTCTCTCTGTCTCTTTCTCGCCCCGTCTCAGTCGTTGTTGTTGAAAACGTTTTTAAATACCGGAACTGAATGTTTAGCGCTTTTAAGCATGGGAACTTTTTGTTTTCTTCTATCAACTTTCCTCTGCCTCCCTTCCTCGCTCCCTCCCTCTTTCTTGCCTTTTGCGCCTGTCTCTTTCTGTCCATCTAGTTCCCTCTCCTTCTGACTGCTCATTCATAGCCTTTTGTGGATCTATTCCGTTGTGTTCTATTCTCCAATAAGGCGTTTTTATTGCAAGTTTCCAAACAACAGGAATTCACTGCTCAATTTTTTCTTCGTTTTTTTTTTTTTGGTTTTGTCTATTTTAGGTGTTGTGTTGTGATGCTGTTTTGTTATGCTTTTTTTTATATGCGTTCCAAATTTATTGCAGACATTCGGATTTCAAAATTTATGAACCAAGTCGAACCGTATTCCCTTGGCTTGAAAGAAGGTTAGGGGGTATTCCGTCTAGTGGACATAACTGGAGTAAATTTTAAGGATTTTATGTTGGTTGATACTATACTATACTCCTTCTACAATATCTACCATAATATTTTTTGATTTTTTACACTTTTGCCGAATTGAAATCTCACAAACTAACGGCTGGGAAGAGGAATGTCCCTCATTGATATCGAAAGAGACTTGGATTTAGTCAGCATTTCAAACCTATCTAACCAAATGCCTTACTATTAGGTACCAATACTTGCAGAGCTTATTAGGTATTTCCAATTCGAACCTTTTTTAGCTGCCCTACCCCATTGCTTACTTGTGTGTATGTTGTCAATATTTTGCTTTTGATTACTGTTGATATTTCACGCCTTGGCCTCGTAGCAACATCAAGCAAGAATTCGATTTTCAGGGCGTGTGTTTTTTCTTGTCATATGACATTTGACATAATAGATATCCGATACATGATATATGGCAAAACTACTCCCTCCTTTAAGTCTATGAATGGATACTTGATTTATGGCCAGATCGGGAGTGGGAACAATGGAACAGCCGACTTGACCTATGATCTGAATTCGCATTGTAATGGATTTATGGGGTAAGATAACGGCAAGAACTTTTCGGTGGACCGTGGCTTAGTCATGAATACTCAGCATTGAACTCCTGACCCGGCCGGCTAATTGGTTTTGGTATCGCTCATATCGTTCGGTTATAGCAATTGCCACTTTAATTGATCAAATGCGACAGATCTGTTCAGTTGGTGTGTTGAGCTCGCCGGCGGCTGCAAACAACTTTCATTTTTCATCTAGAGCGAGTGTTGCCGCTGCAATTAAATGTGCCATATGCGTGTGCTGATATATGGTTAGTGGTTTTGTGGGTGTCAAGTGTAATGGCTATAGGGCGGCTGCTAAATATAGACAGAGTTTCTTGAACAACAGAAATAATACAAAAAAATAAAAACAACAAACTAAGACTCGGACCCAGCCCAAAAAAGTTGCATTGCAAAACCTGCTATACAGAGAAGGAAAATGAGTGCTTTTCGCAGATGGTTTTTGATTGATTTAGGGCAGCCTTAATGTTTAGTAACTCTTAGGTTTTAAATATGCCTTATTTTGACTTTTTTGGTCCTACGTTCTCTACGGTACATCATAAACCTTAAACCTTTTAGAGAGTAACTCATTTAGAGAATCTATCTAATCAATCGATATTGTTTTCTGTGTAGATGCTGCCGCTGTTGATATTGCTGGCGTGGGCATTTTACAAATGGCAACCAGTTGAACAGGTGTCTGCTGACGTTGTTGCCTGCATTATGCAACCTGCCATTGCCAGTTGTTGGTTTTATTTGTATGTTTTTTTTTTTAGTTGTTGCCCAGATCAATGCAAACATGTTGCTGCACGAGCCACAACTTGTAATTAGCCAGGCTAATCAATTGAATTTAGTTACTCACCCCCACTTGGTAAAGGATGCGCAGATCCCGTTCGCCGTGCTTGCTGATGATGCTGCGATGTTGCTGCTGTTTCTGCAACATTTGTCGCGCATGTCGCCGCGTTTCGGCGAGATCCTTTTCCGCGGCCGTCGTGGAAATGCTAACGACGGTGAGTTGTTCGGCTACAGGCTTTACTGTACTGGTGGCTACAGCTGCTGCTCCTGCTCCAGCTCCTGCTGCTGGTGAAATATCTTTGGCATCGTAGACTGTGTACTCCAGAGTCTTGTGCTTGTCCGCCGAGGATGTTGTCGGCGTGATCTCGAACACCTCCAACGGCAGTCGCGTGCCGCCGACAGCAACAGCAACGGCGGTCAGCAGCAACAGCAACATGCACGGCAGCAACATCAATGTCGTAGGCATGATTTATGGCTGTGGATGTGGATCTGGATCTGGATCTTTGGGATCTTTGGGATCTCGGAATCACCTCCTGAGATTTGTGCGTGTGGTTTTGTATTTTGCGGTTGTAATTGACACTCAATGAATTTTGTAATTGAATTCGAATCGAATTGAATCGAATCAGTGTTCTCGCTCGATCTCGCTCGCACGCCCAGAACCCATGGCTTACATGCACACACACACTTGCAGATACGAACTCTACAAATCAGGTTTCAAATCGAACGATCGATTGATTTGTGGCGAATGTCACTCGAAAATTATTGGATATTTCAGGCACTACAATATATATCGGTAGTTTCTGGTCGTTCGTTTGTTATTTAGTAACTTTACACCCGTCGCGCCGTCGCTGTCTCCGGTGGCCTCGTCTTTCGCTCCTGGATCGTATACTACTCTATAGTACCGCTGGTCTCTCGTCTCGACTCGTCTCGTCTTGTTTCGCTTCCGCTGCTCTCGGCAAATGGCTGTTCGCTCGACCAACTCACTTTTCGAACTGATCAAACAGAAAATCCAAAAACGAACAGCGAACGCCGAACGAGAGCTGCTGAAGCCGGCAGAGAAGTCCGCTGCTCGCGTCGCTGCCGGTGCGTGCGTGTCGGTACACGGAGAGAGAATGTAAGATCTAAGAATTATAATATATTTTGGACTATTTGGAAGAATTGAATACTAAAACAATATAATGCTAAATAATTTGCTTTAAATTTTTTTAATTGACCCTTAAACTTCATTCAAAAGGTAACCTAAATGTAATATCGACTTTAAAATATATGATTGTATCAAAATTATTTTAAACCTTTTTGTTTCCTGTGCACGACCGGCAGCGACAGCGGCAGAGCGTGAGAGAGCTCGAAAGAGAGCGCGTCGTGGGCTGGATATGAATGAATGAACATGTTGTTGCTGCTTTTCCCGCTGGTGGTTGCAGCATCCATTGCTGCCTTGCGCTGGTGTGCGTGCGAGTATCTGTGAGATGCATCTGTGTCTGTGCGGCTGTGTTGGTGAGAGCGAGCGGATGGCAAGGTGTCTCTGGCTCGCGTGCTTGGCTTAAAGAAAAAAAAAAACAAAATAAAATACAACAAAATAACAAAAAATATATATAAAGGGGGCCTCAGAGACAAGCGGCTTTTGCCGCTTCCGTTGCATCCTTTCGGCCGTTTTTGCTGCCGCCGTGTTGTTTTTGTCATCTTTACTACGGCACCGGAAACTAATTCCTGCCTTAGCCACAACGACTTGGACTCCGCCTCCTCCTGGCCTTCTTCGTTCTCCTTCTGCCGTGGTTTCATGTTTGGGCTTCGTTCTTGTAGCGCATGCCAAAAAAAGAACAGCAAAAAAAAAATCCAGAAAAAGAGTTTAACAAGAAAGATCTGGTTCTGAAGTCGAAGCTTGAAGTCCCCTTTTAAAATGTATCCCTTGAGGTTACAGTTTAAAACTATCTATTAAATATCTTATTTTGATAGATTTAGCATCAATGATGTTAATTGCTGAACTACTTAAAGATTTTGAAATTGAATGTTATATAAGATCATCCTATTCTTTAGAAAAATAGTTTCTTTATCGAGGAAGTGAAGTTAATATTTTGGTGCCAATCTTTGGGCGAATCAAACTAATGGAGTTTTAATTGTTAAGATTTTGAAGGAGGCTTTGCCTTTGCTTATGACTTTTTCTTCAGTTCTTAATAACATTTTAACGATAGACTTTTCCAAATCCTCCTTAAAACTTGAATACTTTAACTTAGAGTATATGGAGAGTACGAGAGAGACCTGGAAATGATCTCCAACTCCATCTCAAGCTTGGAAGTTCAAGCGAAAAACGCGCGCTGTTCGGCAGAAAGCCCGCCAATTTTATGGGCCAAACCCGATAAGATTTCATTTGTTTACGAGTTACCTTGAGACGCGCCAGAAACAACAACAACAACAATAACAGCAAGAACAGGCGATATAGGAGCATTAACCAGAACCGAGAACTCCAACTGAAAGGCGGCCATTGTTAGTTGGAGGTTTCCCTTTTCCCATTCTCATTCCCATTACGTTTCCCTTTTTCCAATTCGATTTCTAGCTAACGACCAACAGCTGATCAAAGAACATATCTCTTTTGCTATCATTCACAGGTAAAATGTACGCGGTAATTGGCCGGCGGCACGGCAAAATTCTCTCCGGCGATTTGACCCACGGCAGCGGCAACTTCGCGGTCACCTGTCTTCTGCCGGTGATCGAGTCGTTCAACTTCGCCCAGGAGATGCGAAAGCAGACATCTGGCCTGGCCTGTCCGCAGCTCATGTTCAGCCACTGGGAGGTAAGTACTGTACAGTAAGGACTCGGAGTTTAAACTTTTCAAAGCGCTAAAGTTTATGAGAAGGTTGTCCTCTGCTAGGAGGTGTCTTATGTAAATTATTACGATAGCCTCCGTAAAGGTCTATTTTAATGAAACATTACGAAGGTATGTTTAAAATGTGTTGTGTATGGCCACTGAAATGTGACGTAAACTACTTAAAATTTGTATTTGAATAAACCGAGATTGTTCTAAGTTTTTCATATATACAAACCAAAATTATTTACAGCTTCCCTTAAAAATAAATATTATACTTCCTATAGTCTCAAAGCGCAATCTGTGACTTATATTGCTTTTGGAATGATGTTTAAAGCTAACAACTTTTCATGAGTAAGTTCTAAATAACCCTTCGACACGTAATACACAGAAACTCATGGTTTTCTTTACATTTGTCGAATTAGTCAGATGGAAAGCCTTTATATTTAGTCAGATTAAATACCAAAGTTTTGGTAATTTCTGTAATATTTAAAAACTCACTCATAAAGATGATTCCTGAGATGCAAAAAGAAAAAGCTTCTTTTGGTTGGTTCTTCCAACTTACTCAGTGGTAACTGTTATGGACATTCTACTGTAACTGGCAGAGATTGCTGGAGCAGCTGTTGCTGCTGATGGGGCACAAGTGCAGCGCCTGTCCGACCATATGCCATGTGCGTGCCTCACTGTACTCCCTCTATTCCTGCCACCGATCCTCCTAGCCTCTTTACCCCAAAATTCTAGCTGGCTGTCTGTGGTCAATAAAAATCTCAGCTTACTCGGCTCTGAGCCTTCTGTTACCTTCTGTTGAAGTCTTATAAGCTAAAAACCACAGCCAGCAGCAGTAGCAACATGGCAACAGCAACATCAGTGGCAGCAACAGCAGAAGCAGCAACATGGCAACAGCAACAGTTGGACTGAAAGTTATATGGTCCATTTGAAGCTGCAGCTGTGTGCCATTCGAGGTAACCCAAAGCCCCAAACCAGACTCCCTCTCTCTTCCAGTCTCCTCCTTTCTCCATCGCATTCTGACCTTGTCGTGGGCCACAATTAACAGCCAACTTGTTGTTTGTTTCCCTTCGGTTTTATGCTTTTGGCTAAAAACGGATGGGACAAGATCAGCGGATGAGCTAAGCCAAGTCAAAAATACTAAAAAAGCTGCACAGCCCACAGAGGTGTAGATTGGGTATTAAAGTTATGGATAAAAGATATTATAATATTTAATTTTTATATATAAAACATCAAAAAGTACAGTGTTTATTAGGCTATTAAAAAATGCTTAAGATTAATCTCGATACAAGTTCCTTTATTGAGGACATACTGCTATTAGTTTCTAGGTTTTTATGACCACATAATTGAATTTATTATTAATATTTATGGTTTGAAGTAAATAATTTTGTCGCCTGAACTAAAAATCATTTTTAATGTGCGTGCATTCTGTATGGGTATTAGTGTCTCTATCAATGTGTCTGAGCTTGTGTTGGTCATATCGCCCAACCAATCGATAACAACAAGTTTTTGTATAATGACTTCCGGCGATTTTCTATTTCTCAGCCCAAGTTTTGCCGGCGACGGAGATGTTGTTTGCCGTTGCTTCGTATAATTTCTTACGCATTTCCAACGCCAGACAGCAGGAAAAGTGGAAAAGGGGCGGCAAAATGGGAGGGGAGTCGAAGTGCACAGAGAAAAATAACTTAGATATATTTATACATGTCAGTTTCTATAGTTCGATTTAAACTCAAATAATCCGTTTAAACATTAAATCGAGATTCTTAAACGAATTTTGTAGATGTAAAAAGTCTACTTTGCTCTTATTACAAACTCTTTCTTAATCTTTGGTTTTGTTCGTCGCTTACATTTTTTCTTTTTGTATCATAAATTTCCTCTGTATATCAATTAAGTCTATATCTTAACTTCTATCTGTGTGGAAATTTTAACGGAAACTGGTCAAGCCAGCGCAAGTGGAAAAGTATCTGAAAGATATTCGATTTGATTACGATTTCGATCATTACTCCTCAGCGAAGGTAAAGTGAAAACAATTAGGATTTCAGCTTACCTTTCGCCCGAGCAATTAAAAACAGTTGGTTTCAGCACTTTGTCCACGCCCACATGTGTTGGCCAGTGGCCTACCCGCCCTCTTGGGCACCCAACCCTTCCCATTTTGGTTGTTGTTGTTGTTGCTGTTGTTTTGAACCCTACCTGCCAGGTGAGTGGGACGGGCTCTTAGCCGTGGGCGCAGTTGTCACGTGCCCATAATAACAACGAAGGCGTCAACTTCACTCGAGTGGCCAACTTCTGGTTGGGGAAAACGGGAAAAAAAAGGGCCGAGCAATGGTTTGGGGCTTCGTGTGTTCCCAAAAAGCCATTTCCATTTCTTGCCGCATCATGGCCCACAATAAGTTCGTTAAGCATCTGCATTGCCGGATCAGCAGATCAGCAGCCGCAAGAAATCATCTCTGAAGATGACCTTTTAACGTGGAGCTTGGAATCTGGAAGCAGCAAGCTGAGCTGCTGCAAGCTGCAACCTGAAACAGAAACCGAAGACAACAAAAACTAATTTTCATTTTTCATATATCATAATTTTTCTTGTTATTGCCGTTGCTCTTTCACTTCACGTAGCAGCATTAAGACGGCAGACAGGAGCTCAAGAGTGAAGCTAAACAGTGCGGTTCATTAAAAGAATTTTAGATATATTTTTATGGTTTAAGGATATAATTTAACACACATTGCCTAATAACTGTTGGAAATATAAGCCAAATTATACGAAAAATATTAAAAGGAGTTGGTAATTTCATTTCCGTTCTAATATCTACTCCTATGATTAAAAAGTTATATAACACGGAACCATTAGACTTTCCTCTTTAAGGTAGATACAGATAGTTTAAAGTTTCAAAACAAATAACTTCTTACTGATTATCGATGAACGGTTACTATTCTAAGTTCTAGTTATATGGAATTGACTAAAGTTGACTTCAATCCATTATATTATTTTTGATAAATAGATTTAGAGAACTCTTCGAACTCTTCGGAATTAGTTCATAGAAATAGGTTTATAAAAATAATTCCTAAGCTCCACAGCTTATACGAATACAATGTTATGATACTGATATTCCTTGATCTGTACCAAATGACTGTAAGGTTCTTTCGTTTTTTAACAATAGTCTGAACAATAACTTTTTCCTTTGCCTTATGGCAATGAGCCGCACTGTTTAACCGACAAATATCTCTTCGTCGGGTGGCTACTGTCTTGCGCGCTTTTGTTATTATTTAATTTTGTGCTTCCTTTTGTCTTGCCCCACCTCCTCATCGCTGGCTGCAGCACTTCTCATCTCTTCTGGCCACTTGATGAACCCGAAGATTGTTATTATGATTACGTGTGTGTGTGCGAGACCAGGGAACGGGGCAGGAAGAGGGTCAAGACCTGCAGCCTACCAAAAAAAAACAGAAAAAAATAAAATATCATAACAACTTTGGCTACTGGTCTTACTTTCAGGCAGCCCTGCTCCGTGTTTTCTTCTGCTACGGAGTGTTGCATATGATTTGGTTCTGGTTGTTGTTGTTGTTGTTGTTCCTGCTGGTTGTCGCGCTTTGCATGCAAGACCTCAGTTCTGGAACTCTGGAACTACTTCAAAAGCATAACAGCCACGGCCACAACAAACTGTGAGCAAAGAACCAAGACAAATAACAAATAATCTGATAACTCGTTTTGTATACCTGCCACAGTCTTCGGCCCTGCCTCCCCCCACCAAAGGGAAAGTCTACGGTGGAGACAGTCGATAGGAGTGTGGGGCAGGGATAGGGACGGGGGTGGAGGTGGAGGTGAAGTCGGGGCGGGGTCAGATGGCAGGGAGAGAGGGGGCTTGCCCCGGGGGCGGGGGAGAGCATGGCAGTGCCCTAAAGTCTGCCTGGTGCGAATAAACACACACATACACATACACTGGCCAATAAAATTGATAAAGAATTAAACTATAAAAATATACCAAAAATATAATTATATACTGTAAATGTATTTTAAAAGTTAAGAAGGTTTTGTAAATGTAGGTTTATATTCGTATTTTTTGTTAATTTAAACTTAATTTATTTTTGGGTGATAGATTGACTATTAATGGGTCGTAATTTAAATTAAAATGGCTCTAAATGATCTAAAACCATAAGTCTTAACTTTCATATTGATTTCTTACTTTAAAAAATACTTCCCCATCATCCAACTGAAGTCAGTGACAGTATTTTTCCCACTGTGTAGGGATATATCCATGCCAAGGCAAGTGTTTATCCAAGTGGCCAAAGGATTGTTGTTGCTCTCCTTGTTGTTGTTGTTGTTCTTAAGTGGAACGTGGTTTGCATTGTCCGCTCGCTGGCTGTCAAAATGACGCTCATCGCAGTCCGCCGTCCGACTGTCCCGCTGTCCGTTTTGTCCGTTCGCTGGAGACTTTTACGGGCCCACAGCCCCCAAGTCTCTCGAATCAACTCGACTCAACTCGACTCGAATCGAGTTATATGTTCTCTGGGCCCGGTCTCTTTCACAGTCTTTCAGCCAGTTTCTGGCGCGCGATAATAATCTCAACTTGGTCTTGGTCGCGGACGGACAAATGAACAGGCGGACAAATGGACCGACGGACGGCAGCGTATTTCGGTAGCTGCCGCGTAAATTACCTGCATACAAACCGCGCGCGGTCGGACAGGTAAACACACTCACACATACAGACATAAAACTCATAAGCACACACAGATACAAAACACGTGTGTGCAAAGAGAGTTGGAGATACAGAGAGATATACCAACCGAACCATACCACATTTGTGTGTGTGTTGATGTCACGTCGTTTGGTTTTGGTTTTCAGATTTTTGTTTTGGTTTTCGCGGCTGCTTCAATATTTTTCTTAATATTTCATCCTCCAGTTGGGGGAAAGTTCTGATTGTGGAGGTGGTTGAGACCAGGACCAGGAGTGGGTGATTTAGGGGGGAACAGAGCCTTTGAATCGCCTGTAATCTGGAACGTGGTGCTGCATTAGTGGGGATAACCACCTTCCTTGGGCAATATACATAAGTGGGTTTTGCCAGCAGGACACTGACAGAAAGGCGAGCCCCAACTATACTTAGCCTAACTGCATTTAAAACAACTTAAGAACTAATATTGGTTATAATTTCATTAACTGACAGTACTAACTTATAAATCAATAAAGTTAAGATTCAAGAGCGGAATCAACTTGTTCTTGAAGAATTTATCTACCAATATTTAACCCAACATTTTATATTGATTAAAATTTATATTTACTGTTCTTCAATATAAAAGATTTTAAAATTATTCCAATACATTAATTCATATCTATGAAATTTGCATTTTACTTCATTAAATAAAAACCTTTAAAGGTCATCAGTTTTTTATGACAGTGCACTCAGCTGCCTGCTGGTGGCTGGCTGCTCATTTGTCTGGCCCGGCTCAGACGCAAGTTCTGCGCACTTCTGGAGCACTTCAGCTGCCACAGGGTCTCCTCCGTTTTCTGCCCAAGATTTGGAGTGGGAATGTTGGGAATGGGTATGGCGATGGGTATGGGGATGGGGACCGATGGAAAGATTGGATGCTGCTGCGCATGCGCAGAACCATTTGCAAAGGATGTCAGACTCGCTTTTGCGTTTCTGTTGTGTTGTGACAGGGATTGCAAACTGCGAACTGCGAACTGCGAACTGGGTACTGGGATTGCCAACTGGGATTGCCTTACCTTGTAGAGGACTACCGCTTGGCTCCCTATAGTGCCCCCATTGTTCCCTTCGATCCCTTGGCCACTTGGCGTTGTTGGTTGTTGTTAAACAAGCGAAACTTTGTGCCCGATAATGATCTACATGGGATTGCGAAGATGTTCGAGGGCCCGCAGTTTAGCGTAGTGCGAACAGATGGCCCAGAACACGCACTGCGAAAAAATCATCAATAGGTCTTGAATTTTCTGGAATTTTAAATAAGTATCTTACGTAATCAGATTAAATTTGGCAAAATTAATATATAAACTGGAGTTCCGGATGATTTTGCTTATCTAAGATGGAAGTTCATTAACCTTTTTAATATTTATCTGATTATTAAAATGCCTTAATAATTTTCCCATTTTATTTTTTGCTGTGCAAAGAAAAGTTTCTCCCTGACAAAAGACCAACGCCTTGGCATCTTAATCAGTTTTCGAGCAAGCTCGCTCATTGATGGGGGAATTCATAAAGTGTAGAACCGAATTTCTGGAATGGGAGAGCGATGAGTTTTTCCACCGAACCGCTCGACACCCGCCCGCTGAGTGTCGAGTCCTCGCTGGAAAAAGGAAAGAAATGAAAAGGAAAACAAAACAATGCTGATCTCACACCAGAGATTTTCAAGTGGTTCGCCTCGCAGGAGGCAATCATCAATCAAGCGCAGGGAATGCTCTTCACGCCATTGAGGAAATGCCCAATACTCCGGTTCTCCGGTTCTGCGTATCCTGGCGAGCCTGCCTTATCACGTAACGCGCAATGCGTGTCCCTGCGTCCTTTGAAAGTCATTAAGCGTCGAGTCCTTTGTCGCAGCCTCTCGAGCCTAAACAATAAAGATGTGAAAATGCACGCTTTCCCTGGCCAAGAGACAAAGGGACCATGCTTAAAGACTGAAAAAATAAAACCCCGACTCAGCCCAAAAACCCAACCCAAATCCAATCCAGTGCGAGGCGCAGGCGCATAGACACAGCGACGCCTCATTCCTTTTGTCCCGTCTCAAGTGCCTAAATGATTTCCCGGAATTTACACCCTGCGTTTGCTTACAGGTGATTGATATCGATCCCTTCTGGCTGCCGACCACTGAGGAGGAGCTGATGCACTTTGGCGAGAAGGCGGACTCCGCCAACAGGGCCAAGGTCTACATGGACAGTGTCCGGCGGAGGAAGGGTCTCTTTGTGGACGAGCAGGTGGTGGAGCATGCGGAGAAGCAGCGCACTCTATCCAAGAACAAATGATTCGGAAGGAACTTCGGGTAAGTTGAACCAAAATATTTTTTAAAAATCCAAAAAATTTTAAATCATTATTAAACTTATAGATGGTCCACTCATTAAAATATTAAATTAAATATTAATTTTGTAAGGATTATTATTATTCTTTATTTTTTAAAAAATCTTTATACGAGTATACTTCAAAATTCTATAACTACAACATTTCTTAACGCCATTTCGTATGGGCAAACGATTTCCTGCCGAGAGTTAAAAAAATATTTTTTTTTTGTATTAAAAATCCTTGCATTTTTAATGCATTAGCTGCCTTTCCAGGACTCTTGTCTTTTCTTAGGAATTATTAAAAATATATGGCTTATAAAAGCTGGTCTAATTTTTATCTTCTTCAGTGGCCGCGTTCAGTACCGCCTCCTTTTGGCTTATAAGACCGCTCTCATTTTCGGGAACTTCTGCAACGGCCAGCGAGTTCTGGCCCAAGATAATGTGAATGCAACTGATAGTTAAAATAAAATATAATATTAAAATAAAAAGTAGTGAGTGTTACGTCAGGGGAAAACTTACAGTATCAACAGAAAGACTGCTATCTGAGTAGCAATGGTTAGCATAAAGACATTTCCACCGTAATTGGTTTTTATGGTCCCTCGATAAAGTTGCGAATAGCAGACTCCGCTGATGAAGGGCACCGCATTATCACAAACCGAGAGCAGGGCAAACACCTTTCCTCGCTCCGATGTTGGCACAATTTTCGAGGTCATGGCCCGGATCATGGGGCCCACAATCGGACCCAAACTACAGACCACTGCTCCGGCGTACAGCAGATCCGTATTGGTGGCGAAGTAGAAGAACAAACGGGCTATCGAATGGGCCCAGGTGCCAATAAAGATTATAGTCTAACATAGAAAATGATAAAAAAAAATAAATTGGTTTTGATGATGGGAAAACCTTACATTGACACAGCTTTATCTGAACATAATAGGGAGTGAGGACTTACGGAATCCCTCCATCCAAGGACCTTGTTCATCAATGGGACAGCGAGTAGCATGGCAATCACGTAGGCCGATGACTTAAAGGTCTTGAAGTTACTGTACGCACTCACATCCCAGTCGAACTTGCCCAGAGTGTACATGTACAAGTACTGACCCTCGTCCCGCTGGAAAGTATACAAGGCCATGCTGATCAGCAGGATAATGAGGAAACTGCGACGGTGCCCCTTTCGTGGTTTCACCAACACCACAAACGAGTCCTTAACGTGCTGTTTGTCGAAGAAGTCGCCCCAGAATCCACAGCATCCAAGTTCTCTCAGGGAACGCTGTCTGGATGTTGTCTGCCACTAGAAGTTTTAATAAGAAATTTTATGAAATAAATATAACATATTTAAGGGTTTTATAGTTTAAGCAACAGAGTTCAGCAATGAACGAATAGGGAAATAGTGAAATCAAACTATCATAAAAGAAAGTTTGAATTTGCCTTGATCAACTTTTTAAATGCTTTTTAGCATCAAATTTCAGAAAGTTCTTTAAAAAACTTTAGGTGCTAGAAAGTACATAGCATTTGAAGTTACACTTCTTTTTTATATGTTTTATTTCTTAGAGCTGATTTGTAAAAGATTTATAATAATGAAAATGTACCAAGATATGGAAGATAGACTTACCTTCAGGGCAAACAGAGTGTAGATGATAGCCAGGGCTAGCAGGGAGGCATTCACGGTGAACATGTCCGCGTAGGACTGATCGAAGACATTGTAAAATAGATGCGAGCCCAGCGCAACGCCCAGGGGCATGGCACTGAGGTAGATCACATCCAGGATGGTAACCCGGATTGTGCGCTGCTGCAGCGTGGAAATGTCTGAGATGTAGGCGAAACAGGAGGCGAAAATGGCCACATCAGCACCAGTCAAGGCCGATGGCAAGGTGGCCGAGTAGATGATATTCTGCACTGGCCATGTAGGCATCCTGGCATTGACAACTATCATCGAGGAGTAGATGAACTTGCCCACCAAACCCATGAGCAATGGTAGTTTACGGCCCCGTCGATCAGAGAATGAGCCCAAAAATAAGGCCAAAATAATGGGAAATATATGGGCGGAGATGTTTTCCCACTGTAGGAACCAAGCATTGGTCAACATCGACTGTTCCTTGAACTCCTGGTACTCCGCCTTGTTGAGATTCCGGCAGACCTCCTCCGTGAAATTGTTGTTCACACGACAGGACTTGTATAGAAAGAAATTCTGCTCCACCACTGAGGTGATCATAAACGCGAACATGTAAAGGAACATTGTGGGCTCCACGGAGATGGATTTAACCACGTGCCATACCCATTGGCAGGCGGTGCGAAACATCCCCTCGGCCTGCTGCTCCACAACATTGCCGGCTGAACTGTTCTCACTGTTCCCACTGTCACGTCTTTGCGTAGCATTTTCAGATTGTGCCTGCAAGTATGCAAGGGGTTTTTGAAGTTATGCTTTAAGGTTCGTTTTAATGCTGGCAATGCCATTGATTTTTATGAGAGGGGATTTGGTTTAGACTCTTTTTTATTAAGAAATTAGATACTCTACCAAAAGTATGTTTAGCTATTCGCTTTCTTAGAAAATTAATTGCTTAATAGGTCTTAATTATTATTAAGACATTATTGTACTGTATACATTCTGTAATATAAGCCAAAGAGAATTAATCAGAAATGCAATTTTATAAAGACCACCCTTATTTCTACTTTAAAATCCGTCCCCAAATATAGTAAAATTAGAGATGCTGCACTGCCTAATTTCCTAGAGATCAGTTATTATATAAATTTTTATTAGTTTTTCCAATTTTTTTTTTAATTTTACTATGACAAATTCTTTATATTTTTTGTTTTCTAAATTTTGAATACTTAAAATTTTCTAATTTAATTTTTAATAAAAAAACAAAAACAAAATAAAAATTTCAAAAAAAAAAAAAAATAAAATGAATATACATAATTATCAATTATGTGCTGACACTTTGTGACAGTCAGTAACAAGGATTTTAAATCATTAAAGTTTCTCCAAACTCACGTAATGTAGAGCATCCACACGTCACTACCACCTTAACATTTTGTTCGCCACATGTTTATACCTTTATTATGGCTAGTAAACAATGCGATAATCTACAACTCGTATTACATTGTTGGAATTAAACAGATCTTTACTTCATTGGTTATCGATTTATAAGGAAATCACAAGGAAAATCAATAACATAAACTATTTCCTAGGTCTGATATGTTTCAGAGATTTATTTGGATTGGCGCGTTTTGCTGAGCATCACTAAGCAAACGCGTAATCACTTAACGTATCGCGTCGCGTCAATTTTTGTGATTTATTTAATTGCGATGAATTAGAAGAAATTGTGTTTAAGTTATATGATAGTTTTTGGTCTCTCACTTCGTGTTTGTTAATTTTAGCCGGTTTGCAAACAAAAACAAACCATTTAGCGGTAGGTAGCGGTTAAGAAACACTCACCTCTGTGCCACTCATTTTCACACTGCGCACTCGCTTTCTCTCCCGCTCAGTTAAATATGTTGCAGCTCGTGTTTGTGGTTGGCTTTCAGAGCTTTTATGCTCTCTCGCCGTTTTTTTAGCTTCCAATAGCTTTTAAAAATCAAAATTTAACCGCCAAAAGGCAGCTTATCAATAGATTACTTTTTTCAATAGTTGCATGGCTATTTTGTTATTCAATTGCTATTTGTTATGCAAATTTGCCAAAGATAAGAATTGTAATAGTAATGGGTTATATTGGGGTAGATTAGTATATTTGTTATTTTGCTTTGATTTTTAAATTATTGTTGTTTTTCCTACACATTTGTTGAGATCACAAGGTAACGTCCTCCACCGTTTGAAAGTAAATACATTTATCCCAACATTTTTATTTTAATTAACAATGAAATTGCAAAAAAATTGTAATCTTGCACTTGCAGCTTATCAATAGATTGTTTATTTTTTAATATTTTCAAAGCATTTGTTTGGTCAATTACACGAAAGATTAGAATTATTACACTGGAATTTAAGGCTACATCATTTTAATCATTTATTTATCTTAAAATTTGGTTTAACACACGTGTAACAAGTTTTATAAGCGTCTGGTGGAACTTTTTTGGATTTCCCTAATTATCGAACCACATGTATGTAGCTCTCACTTTTCGTTCAAGATCTTAAACGTGCAATAGTCCACTAAGCACAACGATAAGGAGTTATAAAAGTTTAATTATAGACCAATTAGGTCTGGATTTACAATGCTGCCTACTATTTATGGCGATAACTCTCAACTGGGGTTTTCATTTCGTTAACTGATACACTGCGGTCACTAATATAATAATAATAAGGTACGCTTTTTCTTATTATTATTATTTCATTTGTTTGTTAAAATTTAAATCATTACGCAGCAATTATTTCGTACTGATATATGTGTATTCCATTACACATATATTTATAACCACTCGGATGCGACTTATCCGCTATACAGCTCGATGGCAACTGAGAATTCAGACGGTAGCTGTGACCACTCAAATACGGCTTATCAGCTAAAAAGCTGATACTCAGCGATTTCGATTTTCCACTTCAATCGGAGCTACTATTTACATTTTCCTTTGCTCTTTATATATTTAACAATGTATTCCATTGAATTTTCCTTTAAGCTGGCAGCTTTTTATAATAATATTTTTACTTTCTTTTATTGCAGCTTTTGAAGTCTTTCCTGCTTAACTCCCCGAATTGGATATAATAAAACATGCTGGTGAATGACATATATTTTTCTATTATGACAATTATTTAGTATACAAATAAAATGTTACAAATTTTGTATAAAAACTCTTTTAAAAATATATTAGTTTAAAAAAAAAACAATGTTTTCTGTAATTTGTAGGGGATCTTAGCAATTTTGAAAACGGCCTAGAAGTATGCAACAACCTGCAAAAGTTTAAGTAGTTACAGTTTTAGAAGGATTATAAATAGATGTTTTGTTAGCCGTATAAAAATATTATAAACTAAAAGTGAAAATGATAATATTTTATATTTTGAAGTGATAGTTTACTCTCTTAATATATTTTTTGAACGACTAAATGGGGAAAATATTCTCAAAAAGGTCATATTACTATATCGACGTAACAAAACTAAGTTATGAACTTCATTTTTATCTTGCATCTTATCACATTAAAAAGGCAATTAAAACTAACTTGCTCATTAATAATAAGATGTATCACTACATTTTATAATAAATCACCCTAGAGGAACTTATTTTTCAATTAATCATAATAAATTTAAAAATTACTCAGAGGAAAATAAAAAATTCTCTATGGTAATGGAAATTAGCTTAGTAGAGGTGTCAGAATTACAGCTGCTGATTAGCAGACTTTTATTTCTGAATCAATTTCTCATTTTCTTTTGTGCGATATAGATGCGAAAACCCGTAGCAAAACAGAGACGAGAATTGGCTACCATCTGGTTGTTGGCTTTCCCGAGGCAGCAGCGGTTTTCCCGTTGGCTGCTTGGATGCCTCTGCCGCTGCGGGGCTTCCCGGTGGGTTGGTCTGGACTGCATTTTCCGCTGGCAATGGTAATTGGAGCCGCAGTCGCCTAAGTCGCTGCTTCTGCTTCCCAAGCGGTCGGTAAACTGCAAGACGATCGAATGCTCTCTGCCAGGGCCACCCTAAAGATTGTGGACCCCGCACCTCTAGTTTACCATATTTGCATTGTGGGGTGCTGAGGACCACAGTAGTTAGTGGCACTGAGAAACTTTAAAAATATTCTTTGTTACAAGTGATGCTTGAGACAGGCATTTTATATCTAAGAAATGCACTTTATTAAAACTTAATATCAAAAATGTTCGTTTAGTCTGTACTCACTGTACCTGTCTATCTTATTGTCAACTTGGCTGCGAAAACTTCTCGCCAGAGTTAAGTTTGTTAGTTGTTGCCCAGCTGTGGCACGCTTCGGTTCAGAAAAAATCATACTCCTCAACCGTAAGATTTAACATAAAACCCCAGAGATAATGTCGGACTCAGATAGCAAGCTGATCGATGTGGAGGCACCGGAGCCAGTGGAGCAGCATGAGCTGCAGTTAATGCCTGTAGGCGGCACCATCGAGGTGCCCAGCTTGGACAGCACTCCTAAGCTATCGAAAAGGAACAGTTCCGAGAGGAGTTTGCCCCTCAGAAGCTACAGCAAATGGTCGCCCACGGAACAAGGTGCCACTTTAGTGTGGCGGGATCTGTGCGTTTATACCAATGTCGGTGGATCCGGGCAACGGATGAAGCGGATCATCAACAACTCAACGGGGGCCATTCAACCGGGCACTCTGATGGCTTTAATGGGCTCGAGGTAAGCTGCTGCAGAAATTGATACTGCTTGAGTTCAGGTCCACTCGAGTGGAATGTGACCAAGAACATGCTGACCAAAAATGTGTTAACTATGTCAAGATTTCTATTTTTGACTGATGATCACCCCTCTGATAAGAAGAGATTCTTCTAAGTTTCGCCCCCTCATAAATTGTCTCCCATTCACAGTGGCTCTGGGAAAACAACACTGATGTCGACTCTTGCATTTCGACAGCCGGGTAAGTGTTCTACCACTAAGTAGTTCCAGATAAGATTAGACTGATCTCCATTATCTTTGTCCGTTCCATTTGCATTTGGATCTGCGGTGCAGCCGGGACCGTGGTTCAAGGCGACATTCTGATAAACGGACGGCGCATCGGGCCCTTCATGCACCGCATCAGTGGCTATGTCTACCAGGATGATCTCTTCCTCGGATCGCTGACTGTTCTCGAGCACTTGAACTTTATGGTGAGTAGAGGGTTTGCGTCTAGAAATTGGTATATATTTGTAGGGGGATTAAGACCTAAGAGAGAGAAAGTTATAGAGACTGTAGGTAACAATTTAGCTTACTCTTACTAAGAATACATTATCCATTTTCCTAATAGGATTCCAATATGCTTGCTCTTTCTTCTATTCCAGGCTCATCTTCGCCTGGACCGTCGGGTTTCCAAAGAGGAGCGTCGTCTCATTATTAACGAACTTCTGGAACGAACTGGACTGCTTTCAGCAGCTCATACTCGGATTGGTAGTGGCGATGACAAAAAGGTTCTTTCAGGTGGAGAACGGAAACGATTGGCATTTGCCGTTGAGCTGCTCAACAATCCAGTGATCCTGTTTTGCGATGAACCCACCACGGGATTGGACTCCTACAGTGCCCAGCAACTGGTGGCCACATTGTATGAGTTGGCCCAGAAGGGCACCACCATCCTATGCACCATCCATCAACCAAGCTCTCAGCTCTTCGATAACTTTAACAATGTAATGCTGCTAGCTGACGGACGAGTTGCCTTCACAGGATCACCCCAGCACGCCCTGAGTTTCTTCGCCAATCATGGTTATTACTGCCCAGAGGCCTACAATCCAGCTGACTTCCTCATTGGCGTCCTGGCCACGGATCCTGGATATGAACAGGCCTCGCAGAGATCGGCTCAACATCTCTGTGATCAGTTTGCCGTCAGCTCGGCGGCCAAGCAGCGGGATATGCTTGTCAATCTGGAGATTCACATGGCCCAGTCAGGCAACTTTCCATTCGACACGGAGGTGGAGTCCTTTAGGGGTGTGGCATGGTACAAACGTTTCCATGTAGTTTGGCTAAGGGCATCGTTAACTTTGCTCAGAGATCCCACGATTCAGTGGATGAGGTTCATCCAGAAGATCGCCATGGCTTTTATTATTGGAGCTTGCTTTGCCGGCACTACGGAACCTTCACAGCTGGGAGTGCAGGCGGTTCAGGGAGCCCTTTTCATCATGATTTCGGAGAATACCTACCATCCCATGTACTCTGTGCTCAATCTCTTTCCCCAGGGATTCCCGCTATTCATGAGGGAAACACGATCCGGACTTTATTCCACGGGACAATATTATACGGCTAATATATTGGCATTGGTGAGAGCTAACACTTATTTCAATATTTTTCATATCTGCGTATATTTTCAAACCTTTTTGTTGTTTATTAATTCCAAAAATAGTTTATTTTGCTTTTATTTCGCAAATGAACTATGGACTTTATCAGTAAGAAAGGTGATAAAATGACTCCAAATTTCTAAGTCATAAATGTTATCTAGACTAAGTATATGTTGATATTCGCTTTTGATAAGAAGAAATAGATTATTTGGTTTTCGAAATTAATAATGTTTTTCCATGTTAAAAAATTACAAAAATTGTATTTTATTATAAGCGAATTTATTAGGATTTATTTAAGGTTTTATTAATAACAGCAATAATCTTTGCTTTATGTTTTATTTTTAAAGCTACCTGGAATGATAATTGAGCCTTTGATATTCGTCATAATCTGTTACTGGCTGACGGGTCTGAGATCCACCTTCTACGCTTTCGGAGTGACTGCCATGTGCGTGGTCCTGGTGATGAATGTGGCCACAGCCTGTGGTTGCTTCTTCTCCACGGCTTTTAATTCAGTTCCTCTGGCCATGGCCTATTTGGTTCCCCTGGATTATATATTCATGATCACCTCGGGTATCTTTATACAAGTGAAGTGAGTGATGTTAAATCTGTGTTTTAGAAACACTCTATCAAGGGATTCCTTTGTCTCAGCTCCTTACCTGTGGCCTTTTGGTGGACGCAATTTCTTTCGTGGATGCTTTATGCCAATGAGGCTATGACCGTTGCTCAGTGGTCGGGAGTGCAGAATATTAGTAAGTTGAAACCGAATCAAATTTTATAAATTCATATTTATTTATTTTAAATTTTTGTAAAGCCTGCTTCCAGGAGAGTGCCGACTTGCCTTGCTTTCACACAGGCCAGGATGTGCTGGACAAATACAGCTTCAATGAGAGTAATGTCTATCGGAATTTACTGGCCATGGTTGGCCTATATTTTGGCTTCCATTTACTGGGCTATTATTGCCTTTGGCGACGAGCCCGCAAGCTGTGAGGCATCTCAGTTTTAGGTGTAAATAAAATAACTAAAAAACTATGAAATCATTAAATAAACAATGCATCGATTTTTTCAAATTAATGGCGCCATTTATTAACACATTTTGCTTTTTATTTTCCTTGTTGACTGCACAATGAAACATTTACATTTTTTGGTTTCTTTATCAACATGAAACTGAACATCAAAGCTAATCAACATCAAGTTCAATACACGCGTACACTTATGTATATATATAAACTATATAGGATACTTCATATTCAGTTAAATTATAGTTCGTAGCTAGTCGTAGTCAAAGGTGGCCGAGAGGCTTTCGTAAAACTTGCGAGTTAAAACTAAGTAACAAAAGGTTATAAAATAATTTATGCATCTTTCATCTTCTTCATAGAAATCACAGCGAGAATTTTGTTTGTTTTTCTTTGGTTTTCCATTTTGTTTACACATTTTACATATATATTTATGTTGTATTTGTTTAAATACTTTATATTTAGTGTTGATGCTTTCAGCAACATTGAGACATACAGACAT
Source organism: Drosophila eugracilis (assembly GCF_018153835.1). Lineage (NCBI taxonomy): Eukaryota > Metazoa > Arthropoda > Insecta > Diptera > Drosophilidae > Drosophila > Drosophila eugracilis. The sequence goes on along the minus strand of NW_024573038.1, from coordinate 5,078,819 downwards.
TGAAACACATTTAACGTTACATATAAACGATACTTCTTAACATTCAACGTGGCTTGTATTTGATACGCTTTTCATCTGAACTTAGATACTAGTAAATATCGTTTGTGCAACAATTAAATATAGTTTTTTTGTTGCATTTCAATTGACAGTTTTTTGTTTTAGTTAAGGAGAGAACACCAGTTAGGGACAGCCAAAAAAGTTTAGGGTTCTTTGTTCTTGATATGATAATATGGTAATATGGAGTTTATGATGAAGACTGCCCCTTAACTTGGTGTGGAAATGCCCTTCGGGGGAATGCAATCAGCTTCAACTTTATGCAATAAAAACATTTATTTTGGTAATAAACTAAATCATAAATAAGAAATATCTGGCCACCCTATACATACATTATTTTCAAATTGCATTCCCCATAGCAACATATAATACTTATTTATGAACATTTAAATTCGATTTCTTTTGCACACTTATCCATTTTTGAAATTTACAAACTACTGCAAACACACATAGGAACCTTACACACCTACACTCCATCCCAAGGACTCGCCGCCCAACTTACAACCTATCGAATGCCTAACAGTTCTAACAATGCTCTTTGGTACCCAGTTGAAGTGCAAGATTCTGCTTTCGTACTTTGGTTTTGTGTTTGATATGGAATTTACTTTTTGTTGGTGCCCTGAAACGCTAACTGAGGAACATGTAAAGCTACATTAAATGCGAGATCATACAGGGGGTAAGGGGAAAGCTGTGAGTACAGTCGAACTTCTGAAGAATGAACACTTACAAAAGAAAGTACATTTAAATTCTTGAAAAATGGTAAAATATTGGTATTGGATTTGCTATTATATATTTTCGAAATAAACGTTTTTTAAATAAGTTTTAAGTGGAATAAGACTAATACTAAAATGTCTAAAAATTGGAAAACCCGTATGAATTGATAAGGAAATCTATGGGTATATTTTAATTACCAACTGAATTTTATAATTTTATTTAACCTTCTTATTATCAGTGAAGATTTTTGTATTCAAGAATCATTTCATAGTCAAAATTTATATTATTTTTTTTTTTATAATAAATAAGATAAAAGAGAAGTACCCATCTAAAGAAGTTCCACTGTACCGAGTACTGGCAAGCCCAATCAATCTATAAGTTACCTACAGCCTAGCCCTAACCATTATCCTTACCGTTACCTTTATCTTTACCGTTAGTGCTACCTCTAAGCCTCAACTAAGTGCCGACGGTTTTGTACATATTTACACGGTTGCCTGCGCATCCTTTACGTGCTGACATCCTGCAGGAGTCCGGTCCTCGGGCTGCTACCACCTCCACTCGTTCCCAAGCCGGAAACCGTTCCGTTCGTGCTGCTGATGAGCACCATACTCCGGCTGTTGGGCAGGACAAACACCTCGGTGGTCAGTTGGCCAATCGGACTCATAGATTGCGAGGTCTTGATGGGACTTCGGTTGGGTTCCAGTGATGCAGTGCGAGGCTGCCAGTCCTGCGATGAGTTCTCGGTGGAGGATTGCTCTGGCACCGAGCCACCACTCTCCAGAGTTCCAGGCGCCGTCTGCGTGGAGCTCTGACTTTCATTGGACAGCAATCGAGTGGTTGTCGAGGTGGTGAAACTCGCCGCAATGGTGGTCACCGAGCGACGTTTCTTCTGCTGCGAGGAGGAGTTTGATGACCCGGAAGAAGAGGAGTAGGGTGTGGCTGTGGTGGTCACCGTCTCCGTCACGTTGAAACTCACGATGGTGTCCCTTTTCCGCAGAGTAGTATTAGTAGAACTGCTCGTTTCCCCCCGAAGATTCTGTTGCTGTTTGTTGCTCAGATCGGACAGGCTGATGTTGTTCTTCAGGAGGATCTCCAGGTTCTCAATGGAGTCCTTAAGTCCAATCTTCTCATCCCTGGCTATCTCATCCTTGAGATCCGCCACCAGAGTTCTCGGCGGGGCAGTGGGCGTGGCCAGAGACTTATTCGCTCCTCCACACTCCGAGCAACTATCGGTGGTTGTGGGATTTGGATTTGAATTTGGATTACCACTTCGTAGGATGGCGGGCAGGGCACCGATGGTAACCACACTGGAGCTGTTGGAAATGCTGGGGGTTATGCCAGTGGAGCTGCTCACAGTGGTGCCAAAGGAGGAGGATATATTGTGCTGCCGGCAAAGAGACTTCCTCCTCTGCGCTGTCAGGTTCTGCATATTGGAGTTCATATCGATGTCGGGTGAGGGTAGTAGGTCATCCTCCTGCTCCTCGGAATCGTCTTTGGTTGGCTCCTGCTGCTTCTCCACTTCATTAGCTAACTTTTCTGGCTCCTTGGCCAAAGTCAAGGTCTTTGGTGGCTCAATCTCGGCCTTGGCCAAGTCCTCTTTCACTTCTATGGGCTTCTTACCCTTCAGGAAGTAGGTGATCATGGACCCCTTGCCCTTCACGTCCACGCTGCCGCGACAGGTGAGCTCGAAGCCACGCCCCTCGAGTATCTGCTGCATCTCCTGTGTCACCTGAAAGGATGGACCAAGAAAATAACGTCGGGAAGAGAAGAACAAGCGATAACATAAATTCCGGCTGACAAGTTCAATGGCTGCAGCCGAGGACAGAAGGAACTGGCTCAGCTTTTATTTATTCACCCACTCACCCGTGGCTACATATTTCATGATAACACCCAGGAATCTGCTCCCCTACAAATCCCGCTCCTTCAATCCCCAATCCCCTCGAGCGGGACCCGCTTAATAATTTATTTCCTTTGCAAATTTGGTTCGCCTTTGCTTCGTTTTATTGACAGCATGGAAGCTTGCCAAATAAAATCAAATGCGCATTTTTATCTGTATCTGTATTCGTACACATTAATACATTAGGGTGGACCTACATTACCTTAATTGGATATATTTTAAAAGAGTTCGTGATAAAGTTAAAGAAGAAAAGACGTTGTAGTTAATAGTTTTTAATTTCTCAAGTTTTACCTTCTTTTCAAAATAAAAATTTGATAAAAAAGATTTTAAATTAATTACTTACAAAAATAAAAATATATTAATATAATATTTTTTAATTATATTTCTTAAATATTCCTAAAATAAGAGCTAAAATTATCATTTTTTGTTTTAATATATTTATCTCTCTGACTATTAGGTCCACCCTAATTCCAAAGAATCCTTATTCGTACTTGTGTACCTATATCTGTGTCCTTTTTTTGGTCCGTCTGAATGGGGGAAAAGTTTTCGTTGACACTAAAAACTTTGTCACTGAAGTGGTCAGCCCAGGTGGCCATTGATTAGGTGGGCGTGACTGCGCCCAGCAACTCTTCTTCCTTCTTCCCTTCCCAACAACTTTATTAAGAAGAATTTCCCGTTCTTCGCAACTAGCTAAAACTTTCAATGGCGAAAGTGTGGCAGCATAAAATCCAAGTGAGTGCCCCCGATTAGCCGATGATTTAATCAAGACTCACCTGGATGTGATCCACAAGACCCGTGGAGTCCATTCGCGATGCCACATTGACGGCGTTCCCCCAAATGTCATATTGAGGCTTGCAGGCTCCAATAACGCCAGCCACCACAGGACCAATGTTAATCCCTGCAACGAAAATAAGGCTTGAGCATGTCTTTTAAGCTATATCAAAAATGTATCTAAGTATCTAAAGACATTGTCTCGTTTTTCCCTTTAAAGCTAATGGAAAAGTCAAAGTTGCTCACCTATTCGCATCCGAAAGTTGTTGAAGGAGTGCATGTTGACCTCCTCGATCTTGTCGAACAGCTGGAGGGCATAGTCGGCCATGGCGGTCACGTGGCTGAAGTTCACCCGGTCGCAGGTGTTCGCCGTCAATCCGGATGCCGCCATGTAAGTGGCGCCCGTGCTCTTGATTTTCTCGATGCAGCTGCCAAAGGAAAGAGGGAGAGAGATGTTAACCGGAAATGGACCAGCCCGCAAAGTGGTTAAAACAGTTTAGACCAGGAAAGCGGATGGAGGACTCACCGGAAGCGCTCCTCACTGAGCAGCTCGTCGAAGTCGGCGATAATCTCGTTGAGCAGTCGCAGGCACTCGACGCCCTCGTTATTGCCCTCCAGCTCCACGTAGAACTCGGAGAAGTTGGGAATGCTGGCGAACAAAATGCACACCGAGTCGCATTGCTCGTGGTAGAGGTCCTGCAACAAAGCCAATCAAAAATTCAATTAGATTCTGGCTAGAGAGTTCCTTGCATCTGTTTATGGCTGTGCACTGAGGCGGAAGCTTTGGCAGGAAGTACAAGGTTGAAAAAATCAGAGAATGTTCTAAAAATAGGAAAAACGAAAAGATTTCGTTAAAATTACCTAATATACGTCTTAAATTTCAACCTTCTTGAGACTTAAGAACTTTTAAGTTATATTTTAAATATTTTTAAATCAAGATTTTACTTTACCAAAGGTTGCCCTACGTTCGGATGAATCTTTAAAGTTTCTCTACACTTTACTTATATTTTTAAACTAAAGTACAACTATATGGAACACCTTTAAAATCTAACTTTTTTCAAATATTTCATCTTCAAATCCACTTAAGTGTTCAAGCATTTCCTAGAACTACTCCTAAAGTAATCCAATAAAATGGAATCTAAAATCAAAGTCCAACATTTGTTCAGTGTGACTCTGTTTGCACGGCTCAAGTTGAGCTCATTGGCTTTTGTCCCGCTGCCAAAGCTGCCAAAGTGGGTGCTCGTTGGCCATCAAATGCGGCTGCTAAGCTTGTTGAATTTGCATTTAATGTGGGAGGCTGCCACGCAGCCACGTTGCATCGCCTCCGAAAACTGGATGAAAACGCCCTGATTTTCCACCTTGCGGCAAGTGCAGTGAAATGTTTTCAGGCCACATACACGTGGTCACATCACAGTTTCCCCACCCCTTGCCAAAAGCTTCTCCCTTTCCCGCCAACTACTAGGTCCTTTGGCCAATCTGGATTCTGCACCACCAAGCACCTTCCTCCTCCTGCTCTCCACAGATTTCATAGCCACAAAGTTTTTTAATATGTTGAACGGCTGCCTGCATGGCTCATGAATATATGGCCACTATTTGGCCGAAACCGGTGCATGCAGCAGAACTCAGCATAATGGCTATGTAAATTTGTTAATTCTTAATTAAATATTTAAGTTATATTTGAAGGTGTTACTCTATACAAATATTGGCCTAGATGGTCAATATAACATATTTAGCCAATACGAATTACAAAAGTTAAACATTTTAAAAAAAGAAAAATGGAAATTAATTGGTGGAAGTGATGTGGATGCTTGGCTTACTTTACAATGATGTTTCAAATATCTTTTTAAACACTTGAGATCTCTCTTACTATGAAAATTTAATTTATTTTTTCTTAGTGTAATTCTATACTCACGTCAAGGTGCTTTTCGCGGCTGAGAAAATGCTCGGCAACGTGAACGGGCAGAATGTTTTCGAGCAGTTTACGGTTATAAGCCTGCAGGTGCTCCATATCCTCCTTTTCCTCTGCGAAATAAACACAAAAAAAAACATCACCGGAAACCCGGAAAGAGGGCACACAAAGAAGAAACATAAGCGTGAAATTGAAATATCAGTTTATCAGTTTACCGAAGCGGAAAGTAAAAGCGCACAAACAGAAAGCACAAAACTCAAAACACATTGCCATTTTCCCGAAAAAACAGGGAAAAGCTGGTGAAAATGCTTTCTAGAGTGTGTGTGAGTGTGTGTGTGTGGGTGGAAGTGCAATTGTGCACTAATACTAATGAAGTGGCTTATGCGCTGAAAGTTTTCCCAATCCCTCGGTCGCTTTTCCTCCGAGCGAATCATTTCAAATCACTGACAGTGTGTCAAACGGAAAGAGAGACGTCATGAATGAAGGAAAATGGCTTACAACTTTGCAAACTCTCGAATTTTAATCAGCACAATGTATTAAGGGGTTTCTGTTAGCCTGAACAAGAAATTTCCCAACTACGTTGGAAAATTTAATGGAATTGGTAAGACTATGCGTATACTTGATATTTAAGGTTGGAAAACCTTGAGGTCAGGGTTTCTCATATTTGTTCATGCTGTTAATAAGGCCATTTAAAAATAACAAAAATAAGCCAAAACAATTTAACCCATTTTAAAACTATTCCCTTTGCCTGTCTAACTTAATTTTTCCAAGTTCAAAACTTTGACTTTCCCTGGCACTCGCACCCTTTGTCTACTTAATTTCCTTTGTGGACTTTCCACTTCAGAGGTAATTAAACTTGTCTCACCCGTTGCCTGCAGTTTCCAGATGAAGTCCAGGCGGTAAGTGGCCTCCGTCTGATGGCTGTGGAAGATCAGGGCCAGCATAAATGCGAAAAGGAAGATGGAATCAATTATGTAGCGCAGCAAGGCCTCCTCATTCCTATATCCATTAGCAGTCCGTTGGTTGCCATTGGAGAAAGAAGGTGCAGTCGTCCCGAAATGGCGACAATGGCCAAGTTATTCCGGTCCATTAAAGGGTAATACGGCGGCAAGGACACGTGGCAGGAGCAGAAACGAACAAGAGATGTTACTGCGGCAGTTGATAAATGAATCCAGCTGGATTCAGAGAGTTGGTGCTAAATACAATTTTAATGCAGTTTGCGGCTGCCGTAAATGCATTTCAGCTGGTGCTGGCTGACTCGGCGAAAGAGCCCCCAGCCACCTCACCCCTTAACCCACTGAACCCAACTGAAATTGCATTACGCCATAATTCGTTTTCATTCAGAGATAGCGCAGCTGCCGCTCTGAATGCGGAATGTTGGATGTTGCCTGTTGGTTGTTGGATGTTGTACTTACGCCAGCTCTTGGCTTATTTCCCTGCTGCGCGAGTACAAGTAGGTGGAGCAGGCCATGTAGCTGCCGGAGGCCAAAAGGAGCAGCAGCAGCTTCAGCAGAATCCTCAGCACTTGGTAGGTGGCACAGCTCATCATCGAGAGCAGTGTGAGCAGCAGGAACGTCTGTGGGTGGCGGGGAAACAAATCAAGGAATTATATATTCAAGGCCCGCCCCACTCAGCAAATAAACAGAGAACAATTGCGGATCTAGTTTTCCATGAGGGTAATCTAAGCTACATTTGTAGTTGACTTCCAGCTACTTTTCCCTTGCAGACTTGGAAACTTTTTGACGCTAGTTGGTAAATAATAAATGTCTTATTTTCTTTGGGTCTTAATTTAATAGTTCTTGTTTTCTGTTAATATCTCTCTCAGATCAATAAACCAATAATTTAAACTATATTCCATACTTTCCATACTTTTCCCTCAGCACTCACTCACATTATAGGCCATATAGAAATCACACTCAGGATCCTGGACGCCGAATATTTCTGGCGTAAACTCCGTGGCATTGAGACTAACAGTCCCATTTACATCCATCCAGAAGCGCTTCCTCTGGAGCAACTCCAACTGGCGGCCAGATTCCTGGAACTATAGAGAGAATGGCTAATTAGCTGTCCGGCCATGAAATTCGCATTAGACAAGTTTAACGATCTGCGGGCAGATTTTAACGAGCATCCAACAGGTCCTGCCTGTTCCTGTGAGATTGGCCATTAAGCCGTGGCCCAAAATGAATACGAATGCCTCTTAAAGTGCCATTAAATGCGGCCCGAAACAAACACAAAAGTGACAACGAAATGTCAAAGAACCCATGGCCCGAGACTTGGTGCAGACAAAAGCCATGGGGCAGGTAACAAGTTGCCCATAAAGCCACCTCTCACTTCATCATATGAGCCGGGGATCCGACGTTCACATTGCCCCTCGCTGTCGTGCCACACAGTTCTTGGCCAATGCCGAACTTTAATGGAAAAACTTTTGTTTTGACGCGCCCCAAACGAAACAACGACGGGGCAACGCAACAAGCGCGCCCCCGATTTTGTTTGGACTACAAAACGTAAATTTTATTTTTATTTCTTGTATTCCCTTTTAAGAGGTGGCCACCCCCGTGTTTTAGCCTGGAATTTCTAGTCGCAAACTTTTCCCTCAGCTCACACAAATGCACAGCAAATGAAGGCTAAAAACAGGGCGGTAAAACTTGACTTGGCCGAGTTTGGGATGCCCTAAACATGGGGAAAATTCCCCTCAAGGCAGTTAGGATTCATTTTTTATTTTGCTACATAAACGCTGGAGATGGAAATCATCTAGCGCAGCTCCTGTCCATGGAAGCGTTGTGTTTGGAAAATTCTGTTGTTGCGCATACGCAGCGTATGCCGCATTAAAGTCAACGAAATAACATGTGTGTGTGGGAGCGGAAATAACTTTTTCGACATAAATAAAAAGCGGAAAATGTATTTGACAAATATTTTTGCATTTGATAACACCGACGCGAGATGCAAAACAAATTGTGATTTATATTTAAATTGTTTTTGTATAAATTAAAGTAAATATTGATAGGAAGGCAGGATAGTGGAATGATAAGCAAAAACATGCATTTTAAACTCTTATTTGTTTTAATTAATTTCATAAAAAGAACATATAAAAACATGTTTTTTAAGGTAGGAAATTTAAAGCAGGGAATGTAAAATGCAAATGTCTCTAAAAAGTCACTGAGTTCCTATTAAATATTTAAATAAACTGTAATAAATGGCCATTCATTCTGTGTTTAAGGCCACTTAAAAGTAACTCGGAATTAAATTAAAATTCCGCCACGTTCAAACATCCTTGCCAAGTTCTTTTTGGCCTTTACTCAATTATTTATGGCATATTATAGGGCCGGACAATTAATACGGACAACGAATATTCCGTCGATTAAAATATATATATATACTATATAGTCGAACACTCACCATGGCCAGCAGAGTGGTGAGGACAATCAGGGCCACACTGGCGAAGGCGAAAAACTGCGATATCCTGCGATTGCTATGAATGCGCAATGAGAAGCGTTTGATGTCCGATGGCAGCTAAAAAGTTTGGCATTCCGCCGAATAAAAAATGCAGAATGTCAACATCACCCACCACACTCTCTTTGTGTGCTCACCTGAAAGTTGATTTTATGACATGCCACCAGAAATACCAGAAGCCCGAGCAGCAGCACAGCGCCAGTGGACAAGGCCAACGTCAGCAGGGAGCTGGAATGGACAGAAGAGGCGGGGTAGCTGGTTGCCAATTTAAGTGGGTAGCAACTTTTTTGGCAACACGTATACGCAGTGGTGGATGCAAAAGAGTTCTGGGACGCCAGCGGGCATAAAAGCGCTTCGCCTGGACGCCTTCCCAAAAAAACATCAGCTCATCCATTCCCTGTCCCAATCCCCGACAACTCACCTCTGGAACACCACCAGCCGCATTATGCTGGTCCCGAGCAAAACCAACAGACTGCAGTAGAAGTAAACACACAACATGCGATCCGGTTCGCTGGCGTACTGAAAAGCAGAGTGGTAAAATGGTAAAAGCACGGCTTAGATATACATTATGTAGGAATATTTGTTTACTTGCTAAAGGGAACAATAGCCGAGGAATAAGTATTCGGTTCCTGCTTTTCGTTTTTTTGATAGTGAAACATAAGCCAAGGATGGTAAATAAGTTTCTGTGTTTAGGGCAAGCATAAAGAAACTTTAAAGGCATTCTAAATCGCCTTTAAAATGAAATGGAAACCACAAAACTATTAAAGAGGAATTAGTATACTGATTTAAACCTTATAATTAAATCTATAAGTCAAAGAAGCAGCTAAATAAGGACTAAAATCTCCATATTTAAGCTTAAACTTAAGTGAGAAGATAAAAGTAATTTATTTTTCCTTCTTTTGAACTACTTTTACATTGTAAAACTTGTTAAAATGCTTACAATTCTATTTTAAAAGAGTTAACTAAAAGAAATAAGGAGTCAATTACCTTTCTTTCCAGCACTTTATCTTTGAAGCAGAGCAGCAGAGACTGACAGTGTTCGGCCCTCAAGTGATCAATACTCCGGGCATCAATGGCACGCATCAGATACTCGTTGACCTCATCCTCGGGATCCTTGGCACTTTCCGAACTGTCGCCAAAGCCAAATCTGTAGTTCAATAAACGGAAATTATATAGTATAAATATATTATTTATTTAATTTAAAACAAACTTGGAAGTGTGCTTTTGTGCTGTTCCATGGCCCATCATGCGAAGTTCCTTGGAAATATTTCCGTTGACTTGCAGGCGATTCCTGGACTTTTTGTGCTGAAATTAAGTTTCATGACTTAGGGTGTTTCATTAATTAAATAAAAAAAGATAACCTTACTGGCCTGTATATATCCCCTGGAACAATTAGGTACGTCTCTATCTGATGATCCTTGAGATACGAGTTGCGTTCGTTTCCCTTGCCGACCTCCACTTCGTAATCGCCGTCCAGACACTTCAAAGTCTCCTTGGTGATGTGAACGCGTCTGGGAATGTCGCACAAACAGAGTAGAGGACACATTCTAATGATTATCTCTATCAGCTTAGGGTTATATGTTCGCCTTGTTTTCCTCTTTTATGGGTGGACAGAAAACGCAGTTAACCCCAGGAAACACTCACATTACATGCCACACAAGCTGCCGCAGCAGCAACAAACAACCCATTTTAAACCGCCTGCAGTTTCCCCCTTTCCGCCTGATGCCCACCCAAGTTGGCTAAATAGTTTTTAATGCTGTTCTGGGGCTGCAGCGAAGAGAAGCGTGGCAAAGCCGCAACAGATGCTCCTGGCTTCTTGGAATCCTTTGGCTGCCAAGTAACTGATTATTGATAATTACACGACGCTTTGTTATGGATTGCTGTAGTCCACATTCCCCGAGGCAACTTCCTACTGCTGCTAACGAACTTTTTACATGCCACGCTCGCTCAACTCTCGGCTGAAAATTGCAGCTTATCAGGCAGAGCCGATGGCTTCGACTTTGGCCAACACCCACACCCACACCCACTGCAGCCGCCCACTGCAGCTATTTGCTTTTAATTTCACCCGGGACAGGGCTAACAAACGAGCTGCCGTCACCCAGCTGACCCAAATAAACTCAACAGTTACTTAAACTTCCACCCGAAGTCGCAGCGTGAATATTCACGAAATAAAAAACAAACTGAAGGAAAGTGAAGAAGGAAGGAGCGCTCGTAACGGGTGAAATAGTACTTTGGGTACTTCGACCCCTTGTTATCTATTATTTTGGGACATTCCAACGGGTTCCTAAGAAGGTTAAAGTGGGTGAAAGAGCACGTCTTAAATATGGTGAAAGTAACTTCTTAGGACCGGAAATCTGGCCATTTACTTTTGTGGATTTCAGGGAAGAAAATGTACTCGAACTTATTATTTTATGATCTTTTCCATATTTTTAAGGTTTTCTTTAAGAGTATTGGTAATTTTTGGTAAAAATCCGGTTATTAACTGTCTAAGTTAACTAAAAAGTATATTATTTTTAATAAAGAAAGGTTTCCTTTAGATACAGTACGGTGGCCTTCAGAAAACTATGACTTTTTGAGTTCCCAAAAGAATAATGAAAGTTAAAACTGTGCTACATATATCTGCGGGATATGTAATCCTATAATAAGATATACTTCCTAACTATCTAAACTAACCCATGTCAGGCCTAATATACCCTTGGCAACCGGAACTTTGATGTCAGGGTATCGGAGCAGAAACAAATTGCTCAAGTGTTGAAGTGAGTGCAGCTGAATCAACAGCAACAAAATATTGTTGTGGGGCACTTATCAGTGGTGGGCGGAATGGGTGAATGGGTGGATGGGTGCCATGGGCGTGGCATGCAACTTGTGGGCCATAATCGATTGGGCGGGGTGGGCTATTTGAGGAGTGAAGGCTGAATGAAGCTACCAAAGGGGTTCGGCAAGCACTCGTAAGTTACCAATAACTTGACGCCTTCAGTTGGCCACAAGACGCATGCAAAATGCTGTGTTGTGTGTATGGCAATTACAACGATTAAGCCCCACAATGGAGAGGCACACCCTCGAGCTGCGAAGGACGAAGGACAACCGCAGGACGACGACACTTTTGGACTTTCAAGTGCCTTTATGGGATGTACTTCGCACAGCTCAGCTTCTGGGCCGCCACAACAAGTTGGCTTTAATTGTTCGTCGCTGCTTTTATTGGCCAGAGTTTTTGGGGCACGGACGGAGGATATTCCACCAACCATTATTCACAGCTGTCGCCAGAAGTGGCTCAAACTGACCGAAACGGGATTTTCAATGGATTGAATTGGATTTCCCAGCAGCAGAATGAAATTGAATTTACCAAGGGAATGGCAGCCAAAATGAATCGAAGCGAAGCGAATTTCCCCAACCCAATCCAGAATATCCACAAACCCAAGACAATGGATATTATTAAAGTGTCAACCGATGACAGCAAAAGAAGACGTTGGATCAATTAATTTCAGCTGGAAGATTAGAGGTACACTCACCCGGGTATCCCGCCACTCTCCATGTGGTTGGCCAACGTGACGTCGTTGGACCAAACGTCGAACTGCCACTTGACCAGGCCCAGAACGCCGCAGTGCACCCGGCCCGTATGGATGCCCACTCGCATGTTCACATTCACGGCCATAACCTCGCGGACCAGGCTGCAAAACAAGAAGGGAGCAGGAAACAAAGAAGCATTGTATTGGGTGCACTTTCAAAAAATGTTTATCATTTGGCTTTCTTTTCATATGGAAGAAGGTCTTATCTGCAGCTTACTATTGTTACTTTTTGTCATTTTAAAATCACGTTTAACTTTATAAGCACATGTAGTTATGAGCAAATATTTAATAGCAGTACTAAATCAGTAAAATACATATTTAATATTCATATACATTATAGCATCGCATCAGGGTTTTCCCCTGTGCAGCAGCCACAACAAAGCCGCAAAACAGGAGCTTTTCTTTGTGTTTCTGTTTGCCGATATGGATACTCACGCGATGGCGTCAATCATATCGAGTCCCATTTCAACGGCACAATGGGCGTGATCCGGACGGGGTTCTGGCAGCCCGGAGACGCAGTAGTAACAATCGCCCAGCAGCTTAATGCGTAGACAATGATGCTCCGCAGCCAATCGATCAAAGCTGCAATGGGAAAGTGGAAAATGCGGAATCGAAGAAGTTGAAAAATGGACAGGAAAGTCTGGACTACAATATGCGACAGCCTTCATCTCTCTTCTCGGTTTCATTTTATACCAAAGTAAGCATCAAATAAAGGAAAAGGTCTTAAAAGGGTAACATTTTCCATTAATAGAAAGACCCAATTAAAATTTCCTAAATTTCTATCTTTCTTTCATGGTATCAATAGCTCCAAATTAATTAAAGGATACTTCTGTTAGATACCCTTCCGCTTAAAGGTCAAAACATTGATCAATTTCTGATACTTTTACCACCGAAATCAGCCAAAAATATTCTTGTAAATTAATATTTTCTAAAAGGGTCAAGGAGATTACCAAAAAGCATACGAAACCCCTTTCCAAATTCTTAAATTTTATCTCATCTTCAGCCATAAAAGCAACTTGCTACTAGTGCCTAAGCTCGTTCACAAAGAGGTCAGCAGCATTATTTGTTTGCCCCGAGGTCAGATTTCCTTCGCTCACTTGTAGCAATTAATACAGCCACAGGCTCTGTCTGGGTTTCAATTTCATGAATAAGACAAGGACCCAGACAGATGGACGTACACTGTGAAAAATTTTAGATTTAAGGCAGCTTATACTGGACAAAAACTTGCTAAAATTATATTGCTTTCAGGTGGTTATTTCAAATTTGTTATCTGTTTAAATAAATGTTTTATTTCATAGAAATATTTTCAAAATTGAATCTTCTTTTTGTCAATTATTTTAGAAATACTTGAAGTTAAGGTTCAGAAATATAGAAATTCGATAAAAAAAACTAACTACTTTTTCCTCATCTTTTCTCAAGTGAATGAGTGAACATGAATTGTTTGCCATTAATTATGGCAACAACCTCTGGCACATCCGACTAGTTCAGATGGCACAACCAATACCCATCCGAATACTCACCGGGCAAAGAGCTCGTTCAGCAGACGCACCAATTCCTCGGCGGTGCACTGATCCGAGAGGCTGGTGAAACCACAAATGTCCGCAAAAAGAATGCTGGAAAAGAGGAAAATGGGAATGTGAAATGAAGGTGGAACTCAGGCCAGGCAAAAGCTATACAGTAAGAAAAATGACTAGAAATATTAGTGTGTTTCTGGAAATATGATAAAATCTGGTTACTGGATTTAAAAATATTATTTTTAGGTGGAAAAGCATTTCGGAAATGTGGTTGATTTTAGTTTAGACCTTAAATTGCTGAGGTAAATAAATTTTAAACCATAATAAAAATAAATTTATTTTCTTAAAGAAAAATGCACAAATGTAATATTCCTTAAAGCAACTTCAGCATTTTCCTCTATCACTTACTTTTCCCTTTAAAACTCATTTTGCTTCCGCTTTCTGAAATATTATTTCCCCTTTATTTTAAGCTGAATTATGTGTCGGTTATTTAGTCTCGTAAATCTAACGATGTTAAATCCTTTTCACGTTGCTTCTGGCCTATACAACATGGCCATGTGTTGACAGAGCCACGTTAGCACAGCCACTTGTTTCTCTTTGCTGATTTTACGACTCGTAACTGAGAAGGGCTTAGTCGGCTCAGCGCGTAATTTAATACAAAATGGCTGAGGTAAAAAGTTCGGCAGGGTAAACATAAAGCAAAAGTAACAAGGGAAAATGGATGGCTAAAGTTGAAATAGAAAATACCCTTATATAATTTTAAAAATATTTTCTAAATTTATGAATCTACCTGAAATGTTTTAAATTCTAAGAACGTTCACGTTATTCGAGCTTACGTAAAAAGAGCCAATCAAAATATACTTTAAGGCTTATATAACTAAATGAGGGAATTATTTTCATTGAACTTACATTGCTAGTTATTTTTCGCTAGAAATTTGTCTAAAAGAATAAAATTTCCATTGAATTTCCATTCGGAATGCCAAAAGACCGACACGTTCCGGGTATCTTTACTTCACCAGCTGTTTTCCACATTTTCCCCTTGACAACTTTGAACAGAAATCCCAGCAACTCGTTTTAAAAGGAAGCGAACAGCGACAGAGGACATTTTTGGCTCAAACAGGTGCGCCTCAAAGTATGCTATATCATTCTTGGTTGACTGCTGGCCTGCTGGAGTGTGAGTGTGTGTCTTGCTTTGTGCTGCTGTCTGTGTTTGTGTGAGTGATTTTATATCTGTGTGCCTGTAGCTGTGCATTTGGCTCAGCTCCTTTTTGGCTTTGCATACAAATTCATTGCTCGCGTTACACGCTCAGACATTCAGACATTCGGGGACTCTCAGCCAAACAATTTATTGACTTTGCATGCAAATAAATTCCCCCACCCGAAGGGTCCACTCACCTGACATTCTCGTGCCGCTGGATGTATATCTTATGGAACTGTGTGTCACGTGGCTGGCCCGCAATGTCGTCCTTCATCTCCATGGCCACATGACGCGGCAGCACCGACAGCAACAAGCGTTCCTGCAACGAATGGATCCCACTTAATACCCACACATCCATTACAGCAGACCCGAATCCGATTTAAAAGTAAATCAGTTTCAGGATCAGCCTGCATAAATTAACTTTACGATTTCGTATTCTTTAAGATGAAGTCTTGCAGTTCTGCAATAACAATTTGTTTACTTTGACGTTTACTTACTCAAAAACAACATGAATAAATTAACTTTTGGCTTTAAAATAAGTTTATAAAAATGTCTTATGAATCGAAATTACGAATTAAACATATATTTTATTTCTATTTTAAGAAGACTTCATCAAAAGGTGTCGTAACATTGTGAGAATTCTCCACGTGGAGCACCACTTGCTCGTTATACCCAAGATAAAAGACCACCGAAGTCTAAAGGAGGAGTAGGTTATTTCAAAATAAGGAAAAAGATGAATCAGTACCCCGCTGGTACTCAGTCAACATTCCGTTTGATGCAAACAATTTGTGCGAAATTTGCCTGGAGTTCATTTGTTTTCCTTTCACTTTTGGCCTTTTCATGTTCTACTCTCACATGCCAATAAAACACCTGCAGATTTTTCATTGTCTGAAGATCTTTAAAGGTTTCGCCAGTTAACCAGGTTTTTATAGTGGGAAGAATCGAATTCTCCTTCAGAGCTTTTAGTACTTCTATAAATATCAATCAAATTTTGTTGTATTGAATAAACAACAACCTTTAGTTTGAAAAACCTTTTGAAAAGAAGTATTTTTCCAGCCCTTTCACTTCATCAAGATGCTTTTAGTCTCATTGCAATCAGTTACCTCATCTTGCTTAGTTTTTTTACTTTAACTAAGTTATTTTCCACCTCTTGACCACCACTCACCTGTTGTTGATTTTCGCGCTGTGTCCTTAGCCTGGCCTCGATGCACTGCCTCGTCTCGATGAAAGCCTTCCTCTGGGCCTTTTCCTTGGGCCAGTGGGTGTAGACCCCGGTGAGGTTGGCCAGGAGGAGGGCCACCAAAGTGCAGAGCAGCTGCGGGCGGAGATTGAGGCATTAATGACATTACGAGCCATAAATACAAGGAAAACAACGCTTAGGAGGCGCACTGGCAGGAGCACCCTCCACATTCTCGATATCATTCAATTTGGCGGCAATTTAATTTCATTTCATTTATGTCTACTCCCAGGCCCTTGGACACGT
The DNA here is from genome assembly GCF_018153835.1 of Drosophila eugracilis. Classification (NCBI taxonomy): domain Eukaryota; kingdom Metazoa; phylum Arthropoda; class Insecta; order Diptera; family Drosophilidae; genus Drosophila; species Drosophila eugracilis. The sequence goes on along the minus strand of NW_024573038.1, from coordinate 5,062,263 downwards.
GCCACTCTCAGCTGTTGTTTTCCTCCCTGATTTTCCCCCATTTTCCTGTGCTGCCAAAGGAGGCAATTAAAGCTAGATGTCCGCCCACCCTGCTCTTTTATTACGCAGTATTTCCATTTTATTATTCGCTAAATCAATTTGCATTTCGCGGTCTGGTGAAAGTGCCAAAACCTGTTGATACATTAGATGGCTCTATGCTTCATTGGAAATGTAAACAAAAACAGCCCAGAAAGTTATACGACACCGCAAAACAAAGTTTTCTTGCTAACTGAAATCTAATAATCCGAATGAGTTTGCGAAGTAAAGCTATAGATGATATCTAATCTAAGCTTTCAAATTTGTTATTCTTTCGAAGCTAGCTTATTATTATAAAATGTAACCAATTTCCTAGAATATTTTATTACATCTACCCGAAGTGGCAGTTAAATGAGTTAACATTCAAGAACATACGAGCCGCAGTAATTTACCAAATCGAAGACCGCAGGTGTACGAGTATCATGTGTCTCCCCGCACTCACCTCCTCCCAGTGCAGCATCTCGACTGCCTCATCCTGCATGGCGGTGAACCTCAGGCAGGTATACAGATGGACGACACTCAAGAGGATGCCACCGATCAGGGCCTCCCGCAGGCGAAGGGGCAGCATCGTGTAGGTCATGTAGATGAGGACGATGCAGCAGGCGCTGCCGTTGAAGGATTTGCTGCCGGAGGAAATCGGACACGAGAAGAGCGATTAGGACATTGGAGCACAGATGCGGTTGTTTGCTCAGCATGATTCCAAGTTCTCGCAATTAGCGAGCCGTGAATGATTAATTTTCGCCGAGCTAAGCAACAGCTGCTATGCACTGGTAAAAATTGCCGGCCCTTACGAATATTTTCATAATAATATGGAAGGCTTTTCACTTTCTTTTCTTTTCTTTTTACACTTTCTATAAGGAACCTTATAGCCTTAAAACTAACTATCAAGGCTTCAATCAATTAATAATGCAAATATATTGTATTTTCCCCAGTGCAGTCGATTAAGGGGAAGATGAATACCAACCTGGGTTGCATGGCATAGCTGACGGCCACTTCGATGGCGAGGAAGGTGCCCAAAATGACGTAGGACACGAGGACCAAGAAGATCTCGTTCATGGCCGGCTTGGAGAGAATGCACAGGAGGACTGTAAGCAAATACAAAGGGATTACGAAATGAAGGCAGGAGTCATCCAGTGGAGGAGATGACCAACTCACAGGCATAGACTATTCCGCAGATTAGCATGACAATGAGGAAGACCAGGACGGACTCATCAACCTGCATCAGGATCACGGACATGAGTTGGCCATAGCCCAGAGGGAGTGAGTCGAAATTATCGGTTGCAGGCCCTGCGTTTGACGATGTATTTAACACTTCATCACGTTCCGCTTGTGAAATTTGATTGTTGTCGCGGACACGCGGCGTATACGTAATGCGTTTACTGCCAACTCTACGCCCTTCATCAGCGTCATCATCACGGGCAACTGTGTACACACCATCATCATCATTCTCGTTGGGGGCAGAGTCAACAATCAGTTGGGATTGGTATTGGGATGGGTTGTCTGCCCCCTTAACCAACCCAATATCCTGCAGACTCCGCTTCTCCCTTATCCTGTATCTGCAATAAAGTCCCAAATTTCATTTCACTCGCATCTCAATTGATGAAAATGTCTGTTTTGTGTTTGGCCAACTATCCGTCTTGCCGGCATTTATGGCCAGCATAAATATTTGTGGCAAAATAAATCTAAATGTTAATGGAAATGGCAGGGAAACTGAAGGCGAGGAGTCAGTTATCGAGAACTCGCACGAGCTTTTGATTAAAACAATGTCTTGTGGTTTTTTGCTAGTGATATTTCTTCTATCGACTGGTGTCTTATTTGTTTCCATGAATTTGTTGACAAATATTTGGATGAAAATAAATTGAAATAGTTGGTCAGGAAAAGAAACACAGAATGCCAATTTATGTTATTTTTTGAAAACTTATTAAGGAATGAAATTCACTTTTTCACTTTTTCACCATTTTCTTTAAGCAATTCGAGTTATGAGTCTCTTTTAAATAAATTTGATTAGTTTAAGGTTTCTACTTTAGTCATAATAAAATGATTCTGGAATATGTCGATTTCCTAAAGTTAGAATTAAAGGCGCCTTTGGTATTGAATTTATCCCGAGAAGGACATCAATTAAATTTACTTAAATTCCTTGTAGCTATATAAAGTCAAAAATCCCACTTGGGATTCTGTTTTTAAATCAAAATTTTAACTTTAATTAAATTAGATTTTCTTTTCAAAGACCCATTCAAATGATTTACCTCAAAATGTGTCTTTAAATTCAATTTAAGCTGAATTTCTCGCACTTGATTAAAGCCTTGTCATGGATTCCCTTCGATCAATTGTGGCCTTTGCCAGGGCTAAAATTACTTTCCTTGAAGCTTAACTTGTTCCAGCCCATTCAGCCTGCTTTAAATTCAATTTGAGCCTACTTTGGACCTACTTTTATGGGCTCAGCTCTTTTCGGGCGGCCTAAAGTTGTTTGATTGAATTTCAGGGGAGCTCTCTGACCAAAAACCTCAAATGCGAGCTGTGCAAAATATGAATCGCCTTTCGGGAAAAACACATTGTCGACCAGGATGACCTGTCAGAAGTTGCCTCTTCTTTTTCATCTACATTACAACGTTACACTTTTTGTGTAGTGATTGCAGAATGGCTATTTTATAGCCAAAACTATTTATGAAAATAATATTAAGAAAAACTATAACGATACTAAATTTTATTTTTGAAGTATAAATTTAATAAGTTTTATAAAAATATTTTTACTGAATGGTTTTTCTTTGAAATAAAACTCAAGTTGTGTTCTTGTAACATTCAATTACTTTTAGCTGTTTTTAGCTAATATTAGCTGCGTTCAGCTACTTTTAGCTGCTTTCAGCTACTATAAGCAACTTTTAGTTACTTTTAGCTACATTTAGCTACTTTTAGTTACTTTTAGCCACTTTAAGCTACTTTTAGCTGCTTTCAGCTACTTTTAACTACTTTTAGCTACTGTTAGCCACATTCAGCTACATTCTACCATAAATAGTTGGCATCCCAGCTCACCTGGTGCGATGTTGTTGGTGTGACTTGTGCTTGTACCGATGCTTGTGGAGGCGTCGATAATGTTTGCGCTTCTGCCGGCGCCACTGCCTGCCTGGCTGCCCATAATCGTCCGCTTCGAAATCGGCGAGGTCGCGGTTATAGGAGGATTTCAAATCAGAGCCACCCAACTCACTGGCCACCCAACTGGCATTGGAACTGAGGCCCAGGTCGAGTATAGGAACGAAGCTCCTGCCTTGGGCAATTTGACCCGTTGATGCCGGTGGCTTCATTGTGGTGGTCGTCAAGTTGCCAAAGGTCGCATTTGCCTCCAGTCCGATTTCGCTGATTTCCAACAATAGGGTGGCATGGCGTCGCAGCTGCATCGTGGTAAAGACCAAATGCGTGCAGGACAGGGCCAAAATCAATGCTAACAGCAGAGCCAAAATGTGCGTCGTATTGCTCTGGTTCATACGCAGAAAGTAACGCTGATATAGCATTTCCACCTGATTAGAAACGAGAAATCAAAGCACTCAGCGAATAAGATTTTAAGGATATGCTTTGCATTAAAAAATATCATTAAAATCAACCAAAGGTGGATTAATTAGTTGTTAAAGAAAGATTTACAATTTTTAAAAAAGATATTGAAATGTAAAAAAACAAGGTCAACATTTGTAGATTAAAGAGCAATTTTCGGAAATTTATTTTGCCAAGTGCCTGCTGAAAAAGTTGAGCAAACTAAGTAGCAAAGCGGACGAAAAAGTTTGAAAGAACGATGGTGGTCGAGGAGGAGGAGGACGAGCAGGATAAGTTGGAACTTGTTGGGCAAAGGATTTCACGCTAAGCTTGGAGAATAAGTAGCTTACCTGGAGATTCTTGAACTGGTGCGTGGAGCAGAGGCGCAGGATGATGCGGTTCAAACGGAACCAGAAGGAAATGCTGGGGCTCACAGGAGCATTGCCAGTTCCGGATCCTCCGCCGCCCGGAATCGGATTGTTGGCCTCCACATTGCCGGCATCGCCTGAAAGCAGATTCAGATTGAGGCAGAGGTCTACTTGCCAGGCCTATAAGTACGCCCCCAAGCACAAATGGCAAATTAATTAATACCTCCAGCCAGAAAGTTAACCAAACTTGAGCACTAACTGATTTTCAGCTGCAATTAGCCGCACAGAACGACTGCAAATTGCAAGCCGAATTTGCAAGTTCAATTACAGCTGTTGCATTTTCACATTTGAGTAACCTCACAGATGGGGGCAAAGCTTGTTCATCGATTGGAATTATGGAAATGGCAGTTATAAATCTCTGACACAGCATGAAATTGGAAAGTTTTCGTATTCATTGGGGAGTTTTGATTGTAAATAGTCAGTGGCATGTGTGAATGGGCAGGTAATGCCATATTATTGTTCAATGAATTTGTTTCGTTTGTAAAAGCTAGCTAAAGCTATCGATGACATATTACTTTGAAATTAACATATTATAGGAAAGCTAAACATATATGTTAGATGTAGCCAAAATGTCAGTTCAATAAAAAGCAATTTGTGTGTAATTTGTGAAATTATTTATGCAAAAACAGTTTTATTTTGATCGCTGTAAAAACAGGGATTTTATTTGTTTAAATGCCTAATTAAAAACATGAATGTATTAAGCCTGCTAAGCTGGGACTATTAGTTTTAAATGCAGATAAATAGCTGTGATTTATGACTTTCATACAAGTGAAATGAAATGAAAAATGTTTACTTTGCCACCTATTTTCAGTCACTTTAAATTGTTTCTCTATCAAAAGCTGGTTTATTCTTTTAATAACCGAAATGGAAAGTCTATTATTTCGTCTGTAACCCAACCTATTTGATAGCTTCTACACTACTCAAAGTTTTCTTTTAACCTGATGAGCACATCGTGTCTATGTTTTTGGACCAAAAGAACCTAACGAAGACAGAGAAGACACCTCCCCTAACCCACAGAAACATATTCCTTGGGCCATTGTGACAATTCGAGTACAATTCATTCGCTTAACGTGTTATACACATTTTCGATTGCCAGCCATTGTGTGGGGAACATCATCGTCAATGATTCTGACATTTCTCTCTATGAGAATGGAAGCCTTGATTTCAAATGCAGCACACAAAGCCATAAAATATTTTATTGTAAAATGGAGAACGTCAGCCAAATCGGCATATTAAAATCATTCAACTGTCCCGTGTCCTGACCACAATGCTACGAAAAAAAGGAGAAAAACCACAAACGTGGAGTGGATGGGGGATGTGGAATGGATCTCGGAGTATGTTTTTATATGCATCAATAAATAAATGCCAAACGTGATTATGTAAATTTCCATAGAAATCTACGCAGCTAGCTCTATACAGATGTCTATCGAAGCCAAGGAAAACCAAAGGCTGGCTTGGTTTTCTTTCACAGGAAACACAAACTAAAATAAATCTGCGGGGGTGATGGTGGTTATGGGGAAGCTGGGCATCTGCGGCAACCTTGAAGGGGGAGGAAAAGGCGATATGTGAGTGAAATGCCAATGACGGGGAAACGTGAGTCGAGAAACGAGAAAAAAAGAGAAGGAGACGAGACTGCGAAATAGCCTCGTCAAATTCAATATGACAATGACAATCAACTTGTGACATTTTGAGCGTGTGTGGTAAGGGGAAAAAATGTGGATGCTTTCTCACAAAGGAAGGCCCGTGTGTGCCTGCTGCTGGTATTTTTATTGACCCTCAGTAGCCCCTGTTATGAGAGGTAAGCGCTTTCCTATTACCCAAGATTTTTCCCACATTTTTCCATTCTTTTCCTTCTTACCTGGCTGCAGCAGCTGCGTCTCGTCACGTTGATAGATCATGGGACTGTGGCAGGTGGAGCTGGAGTTGGTGGAGTCCATGGATTCGTCTATATTGCAACGGGTTATCCCAGCCTTCGGGGTAAAGTAATTGAAATTATATAGTTATTAGTCCTGCAGGGTATGCAATGCCATTAAACAATTTCAATTAAACCGCAAATAAAAGCTAAAAGTATCGTATTTATTTTCCCTTTTATTGAGTTTTCATTGCAGATATTTGAAAAAAAATTTATAAAACCTCATTTAATACAACTAAAAACTATAGAATTTAAACAAACATAATTAAAATTACATTATTAGATTTAAAATTTATGATAAACACGTGGAAATGTCAATGTCAAGGCTTGACATAAACTACAAATACCTAAACACGTTCAAGGCCAAATATTTTAATTAAAATGGATTTTTATAGAATATTTGGGAATCATTTTCACTTCAGATACTTCCAAAAACAATAAAAGTTAAGCTAAATTTTTGTTAAATTTTAATACATTTCCTTCTATTAAGTAAAAAATCAATGAGGATACAAAAAATGAATACTGTGGCTTAAATTACACAAAACCTTCTTGTTCTTGTGTCCACCTTCTCCCCCGCTTAATTATAATATAATCCCGGTAAACACACTCGGCTTCCTTTATTTACATAAAAAACTCATTTGGCTCTGGTAAGTAGGCTATGATTTTTTGTGCGGTCCGCAAACAATTGAACTAAACGTTTTACCCACTCATGCACACTCTCACGCACACCAGCACATCCACACTACCACACACACATACACGAACAGACTGTGGCAAGTGTGTTTGGATCCCCGCGGCGTTTTTAAGCAAATTGCCGCCCATTTGAATGCCAGAAATGTTTTTTTTCATCGCTCCTCTGGCATTTTTTTGCCTTTTCAATTTGCTAAACTTTGTCAATTGACTCTTGACAACGAACGCAAATAGAAATACTCTCACACACACCAGCATACTCTCACACACACACACACAGATGTGTGCAGTTGCTAAGTGGCCCCCTGTGCATGCCAGCTTAGCCATGCAAGTGTTAGTGTTTGCCTGCGTTTGTGTGTATGTGTGGCTTGGCTTGTTAGTTGGCATTAAAACACGTTTTTATAGAGTAGCGTATCTGAAAAAGGTGTATAGGGAAAATAGTTGTAAAAAATGGGAACTTTGATAGATGTTTGATAGTAAAAGCTTACACAATGATTATGTTTTTACAGGGAAGTAAACATAGAAAACTTTTAGCACAAGAACAAAATATTACTTTAAATTTTCATTTTATCACCAAGGTGTTCTTTTACCATTTACCATGGTTTATCTTAAATACATTTAGTCTTATGACAACAATTTCCAGACTACGTATTAAAATATTATATTGTTAAACTAAAAACTCAATCATTGTTTATGAACTTTTCTTTTTATACAAAACTTAAACAAACTATAAACCATTATTATACATACAACCCCCGGGCACCCTGAAATTAATTAAAGGAAAAAATTGAATTAAATCAAAAATGCGTTGGAAAAGTTTGAAGAGTTTCCAATTAGCCACAGGGCTTCGCTCCCTCAAGCCCAATTTCGGCATCGATTGCGATAAAACAATAAATTTAATTAAAGCAAAATTTGCTGACATGCAGCCGGCTGGCTTGTGCCAGATTGTTTGACTTTAAATATAAATAAATTTCCCAAGGGCCAAACTTCGGCCATCAATGAGATGTATTTAAATTTAGCTCGGCCCAGCTTATTTGCGGGACAATTGAATTAAATATTTAAATCCCACAACAGGTGGAGGGGATAGGTATGGGTATGGGTACTGGCCTGCCTTCGACGTTCCGTCCATTAGGCGGGCAAATTAATTGATTCCAGAATCCCCTAGAATACTCACCGCAATCAAACTGCTGCTAACCATGGCCTTGCCTCCCTTGGCACTCGTATTGAAATGTTCGATCACCTCCCAGTTGGACTTCTTGGGCGTCGACGGCTGGGTCTGGGTCTGCGGTGAGCCCGCTCCGGAGGAGGCTCCACCACCACCTCCGCCCTTGCCCTCCTGCCCAGGCACATGCAGCTCCATGGAGGCCTGTTGGCTCCCCGTCTGACGCAACGAGGCCGAGCGGCTAAAGAACTTTCTGTGCTTGCTCTCCTGGAAAAAATATGTAAAAACTGTTTGAGTAAACTTATTAAAAGAGCAAATAAATCTGAGATTGACCATGGAAAATGAGGGCAAAAAAAAGGAAACCATTTAAATCGCAACCCTCGAAAAAGGGTGTATTAACTAATATTTTTTTAAGGAATAACGTATTTTCTTAAGTGTACAGCCTTAGGTCTTCCCTTTTCCCTAGACATTTATTACGCAATGATTTTGTTATCGAGTGTAAGGGGTCAATTAGCTCACCTCCTTGCTGCTGGCCAGGCTCGAAGTTCCAGTACCGCCAGCTCCTCCGGCACCTCCTGCTCCTGCTGCTGCTCCATGGCGCATTCCCCGGAGAGACAGGCGTTTGGACCACTCCCGCTTCTGGCTCTCCGATGACAGCGAACGAAAGATGTGGGTGGCACCACCGCCCACCGCTCCACTTGGGCCACCTGTTCCCGTTCCTGGGGCACCGCTCATTGGTTGTCCCTCGAACCTCTGGTCCTGAAAGAGGAAAAACGGAAGAGATGGGGAAAGGAAATTGATTTTCATTTTACATGCTAAAAGAGGCACAAAGAACGAGAGAGGCAGTGCGCTAATTTCTAAACAAATTGCCAATTTTTGCGCTCGACAGCGACAGAAAATGGCATTAAAACAATAAATTCGATTTTGCACAGGCACAGGCAAGGAGGCAGGGAGGCAGGAAGGCAAACCCCAAAACAAAGCAACTCAAACAGAAACTGCCGCCCCCGCAGAAACACAGAAAAAAAGCATCGCAAACTGACGCCGCCAATAAATATATCGTATCTACTTTTCGGATTCCCCCCAGCACCCGCTTCCCACCTTCTATATATATACTTATGGATATATATGGGTTTTTAAGGTTTTTGTTTTTGGGTGCCGGCCCACTTAAGTCTCACGAAATGCTTGCCAGACACGCAAGGTCCTATCAAAACAGAAGCAGCGAAAGGGACGGGCATATTCGAAGAGAAAGAGATGGGTAGGCCCACAACGAGTACAACTTCAGATTGTTTGTTAAATTTTCGAATGAAACAAAAACTCGGAAGAAGGAAATTCAAAGAAATTTATCTGTGATCAAGCGAAGTTTTAATACCCTTTTAAGGTCGTAAAGTTGGAGAGATTATCTTAGAAATACTGCAGATGAGCTGGCAGGATGAAAGCTGAGATTATCTTGTTTTTATGGCAGTCTGGAAATGATGTTTGTCATATGAAAAGATATGCTTGTAGGTTCTCGAACAATAGGAATAAAAATCAGTTTCAACTTGGAATAAGGAAGAGTTTTCACTTTATATGTCAGCAGTTAATGTAATTATGATTGGATAAAAATATACGAGTATCTGAAGTTGGAGAAGAACGTAGCATATTTCTTAAAGAAAAGTCCTCTACCGACAACTAATGAGTGTTTTTATAATGAAATATTCAATAAATAATCATAAAATAATGCATTTTTGTTGGTTAAAAAGTATTATTAATAAGTTAAGCCACAAGCAACAAAGCTCCTTAGACGCAAACCTAAAAATCTTTAAATAAGACGAAGTAAGGCAAAGTTACTTTTTGCACGTACAATTTTGTATTTTAGGATGTGAGAAAGATTTTTACAGAAATTGTGAAGATTGTAGCGACGAAAGCCATTAATTTCATAACTTCTTTTCCTGAGCTATAAAATGATTAATTGATAATTTTGAATATATTTAAGAGCTTGTTAAGATATATAAAAAGAAATATAATATTTATTCAGTACAAACTCTCTCTTTAAATATTATTATTATTATTAAAATGTAACCAACTTTCTGATATAGTCAAGCTGCCCGCTTTCATTAGCATGCCAAACAAAACTGTGCCACAGACAACAGAAAAACAAAGGCAGGGTGAAAAAAAGCGGGAAGCGGGAAAAAGCGGAAATAAAAGGAAAGCAAGCCGTTTGAGGGAAAAACTTCCATTGTGGAAGGTCTTAAAGCCAAGCACAGGTCGTTCGCCGGTTTTCTTGGCTCTTCATCGTCTCGTCTTCATCATCGCCGTACTTTGCCTTTTGTCGGCTTTTGTTTTTGGCCAGAGGCGGCGTTGAAAACTTTGCCAATACAGGGCCAAAAGGGGAGCGAGCAGACGGCGAAGGGGAAGAAGGCCGAAAAGAAGTGCCTGGCCAACGGCATAAATATGTCAAAAACACAACGCTCCGCGTGCTATAAACAAATTGTTTTGCTGTTGCCAAAAAAATATATGAAAAATTTCAGCAGCAAAAATGTAAAGGAAAAATGATTTAAAAAAAGATAGCAAAGAGTTCTTGCAGAAGTACGAACCTATCGAATAACATAACAAACTGTTCAGGGAAATTCACTTAGGAAATTCCGTGGAAATTCTCATGAATCAGTTCGCACATATATTTGCCATTCAGAATTCTCTGCTTTTCATTTAAACATTTCAGACACCCGCCAAGCAAGAAATATGGGGCAGCGAAGTTCATAATATAAACTATAAGTCATATTTCGTAATTATACAAATGAAAAATATTTGTATTTCTGAAATGCTACTGAATAGGCTAAAACTGAGCCATTTAACACTTGATTACGTCTTTTAGAGGTTTGCATAATCAATAGAGTGAAAATTGGGTAGCCAATTCCCAATTTTCTTTAAGAAATTTGTCTGCAAAAGCCAACATCAATTAGGAAAAGTTTTCTAAATAGTAAAACTAGAGTCACAACTTTATGAATACATCCAAAAGTCAGCAAAGTTTGCTTCGAAACCAAAGCTAATAAAAAATACTCCGAAGTTTTCCCAACTTCTCACTCATATGCAAAATAGGCAAAGGAAGACTCAACTTCGAGGCTGGAAAATCCCTGAATACGTTACCCTGGCAATTGAAAAGTCCCCCTAACGAAAGCTCATAAATGTCGTCATCGTCTGTCATTCGACACTTTATGCCTGCCTTCAGGAATCATTTATTCAACGGCTTAAGTCTTAAGCTATTTTGCATTTTCCTCTGCTACTTTTCCCATTCGTGGTGAAGAAGAAGGTGAAGAAGTCTGCTGATAGAAAATGGGAATACAAACGGATTTAATTGGCCCGAACTTCAGGGAACAGCCGAGTATGCAATCAATCAAAAATTATATCTTTCGAATGCTAAATAGGATGATTAATCACAGGAATTCGCAGAAGAGAAATGGTTTATCATTCTTCACAGTTTGCAAATTATTAACTTTTATTTTGGATTTGAAATATCTCAGTTAATATTTTACATTTCCATGCTTTCTTTTTCTATCAATTTTAACTAATTCTTAGGACTTTATCCCAAGGAAAAGCTCATAAATAAATTAACATTTTTCTTTAACCAAGGGTTATACTGCCCTAAGTTCCTACGTGTATTCCTTGTTTGCATTTCTAATACAACAAGAGCTCGGAAAACTCCCACTAAATCAATGTCAACACCCCGATTTCCCAGCCTTCTGAAATATTTGCACACCTCGCCAGGTAAAATGGCAAGCAAACAGTTCTAATATCCAGGAAATAATGGTATATCGCTTCGCATATATTCGTTTCGTTTCGTTTCGATTCGATTCGATTCTATCGATGCCGCAGTCCGATGGCAATTCATTATGTTAATGGCGCTAATGGTCTGGCAAATATTGTGCCAGCAACAAAAACACCATCGCGGCCAAAACAAGAAAGCACAGCAACAACACCCAGGATAAACTTTTGTGTCAGCTTCGAGCCAAACAAAAATTAATAAAAACAAAACCAATTTGATAAGCGAAGCAAATTAATGAGGGCAGCACTCTTTTTCCGCCCACACTCTCTCTCTCTCTCTCTACCTCTCTTCCCCTTAAAAAGTGCGACATGTGTAAAAGGGGGGGGAAAAGGGGGAGTAAGTACTAAAGGTTTCAGTGGTGAATGAGTTTGCCTGACTTCGGAATACCTGGTAACTGGAATTTATAGTAAATGAGACAGTAAAAGATAATAACATTTCTAAATTCAAAGTAATTTGTATGTTCAAAACGTAAAAATATAATAAATAATACCCAATTTCTTAAAGAAATTCCCAAAAAAATAGAAGTTTTTAGTTTTATAATCAAAAATCTATCAAAAAGCCTTATTAATAAACACCTCAAAAACATTACAGCCCATAAACTAAGTATTATCTATGAAATATGCCACATAATCCAGGAAATGCTGGATTTAATACCTACCACTGCCGATTGAGTCCGAAAGAGTTTTTGTGTGGGGGGAAGCTTTGTATGCCTTCTCTTCCGCGCCTCCTCATGCATATTCATTCATTAACCGGGCAACCGAACAGCTGCTGGCATTTGGCATCGCATTTGGCACCCTCCCCCCTCATCCACCCTCTTTTGAGACAGCCCAACTATAGCACCACCCCATCCTCCAATTAACCACCCATGTTTTAGCCTCCAGGTAAGTTCTCTCTAAATATAGTTAGTGAAGCCAGCATTCACGCACTAACACACGTGCGACCAACACTTACCCACATACTCAAAAACGCAAACGCCGCAAAGGCATTGAGAAAAATAAGTACAACTTGTTAAGACTCAAGTCGAATGTTAAAATAAAGAAAAAATTGAAAATCTGTTAAGGATACTTAAACCAAAAAGTAATTCTTTAAATTTTTAATATTCATTATTAGAATCTTCGAAACACTACCAAAGGGAGGATTCTTGATTTTACATTATCCTGAAGACATGTCCTGAAGTAATATTCTAAACTTTCAAATCCCAAACATTTTCCTCCAAAATACTTCCAACTATTTTTCTTTCAGTGCCCCCTGTATATATATTTTTAGATACCGCCAAATGTTTATGCTGCCATGTGCCGCCTGCTGCTGTTTGTTGCCGTTTCTGATTTTTTGGTGTTGCTGGCTTTTTGTTTACGCATCGTCATCTTTGGGCGTTTTGTCTAATGTTTGCCTTTCATTTGACGCGCTGAGGTGTTTTTCGTAGGTACAAAATTTGCATTGCCAAACGAATTCATTAGCCGATCCGAAAGTTGGGAAATGGCTATACAAATGCGTGTGCCATTGGAAAACTGGCCCTGGCAGTGAACAGACGGAAATATATAAAAGGAAAAGCTTTTGACTAATCAAAAGGTCAAACATTGATGAGCACTCAGGTGCTATTCTAGCAGCCCCCAGAAAACACTACGGAGTCTAAAGGAATTCATTAATGATCTAATGGAAATACTTAATTGATTTTATTATTTTTAGAAATTTGACTTGTTTTCTCTTATAATTTACCGATAACAAAACCTTTTCGTTTACCACTTCGTATGAAAGCTTTTGGGATTATTTGATTGAATTTTCGTAGGAATCCATGAGATTGATTTATATTGAATCCTAAATTACTCAGCCAAACATTTATTTAGATTTCTATCCAGAAATTCCGCCCAAGGTCTAGCATCCCATCAATTAAAATTCTCTAATGAGCAATCGAATTAATTTGGTGGAAAGGGAAAAACCAAAAACTAGAATATGTGCGGCTGGAATAGAATGGTCTGGAATAGCATTCATAATTAATACGGCAAGTGAGTAGGAACCCAAAAGCAACGAGCATAAATTTGTTTAGCTTATAAATTTGTTAAAACAAACCCAAAAGCCAAAACCGAAGCTGAAACCAAGGCAAAAGCCAAATGCCAGACAGAACCCACATATTTGCCGAATGAGTTGTGGCCAGAATATGCAAGAAATATTGAGGGCAATAAAACCGGTCAAGAGCATCGTAATAAAACTCGAACAAAAAGCCATTGGACGAGGTCCAAAAAAAAGGAGAGACAGGCGGCAAAAGGGGGGAAAATGGGAAAGTTCACTGGCAGCACAGCAGCTAAGCGGAAAATGATTTCCAGTAGCTAAATGGGTAAACAAGATGGCAAAATGACTTACTAATTTGTGACATGATCCAAGTTAACCAAACCAAGCGCATGAATGCGACATCCTACCTGAACCCAGATGCTATCTCGCTTCCTCTGGCATTCTGTCTCAGTTTATAGCTTTGGTCCTTTGGTCCTTTAGTCATTGTTGATGATGTGCATTGAGCAGTGAAGAGAAGCGTCAATAGAAAACGGGAGTGATCGACAAGGAGGTACTTAGTAATCGGTAGTCAGTTATTTAGAAGTATATATTGGAATATTTATGTGAAGGAAGTCTTGTAAGAAAGGATATTTTGAGGATAAATTAAAGTTTTCTGAGAGTAGTCAATGGCAAATAAGCTTGTGATTTAGTTTGACAAATTGTACAATTTTTGGTATTTAAAGGCAGATATCAAATTTGCATCTTTCTATTAAATAATAAATCTACGCCTTATACCACACTTTTTCCTTTAATATCCTTAAAGATGTCTTCAAAATTCTTAACAATAAAATTACAACACTTCCTTAAGCTTTTTCCAGGTAACTCCAAATATAAAGCTAATATCAGAGGCACCACTCCCATATTTTCCTGATCACTGGGTACATGGGCAACAAAGTCAAAACAGTTTCCCTGGGCCCGATGCGCCATCCTTCCTTGCCATTTTGTGTTTTGTTCTGTTTTGCCGTGTTTTGTGTTCGCCTGCTTTTCTTTTGCCCTGCTCTTCCGCTTTTGCCGTTGGCTTTGTTTATTTTAAGTCCATTATCCGTTATCCTTTATGCGTTGCGCTTAGAGCCATGTGCTCATGTGGCCCAGAGCTCACAGTTCCTGGCCAATTCTTGGCCCCATGACTTTAGACCTCTGTCATGAGGCTTTTCACTATCCCCCCCTCTTTGCATATTTAGTTTGTGGTTACCCTTTATGTTTATATAGTATGGATGTCCTGCCTGTTTATTGTTTGTGCGCCGGTTGCAATTTCATTAAAGTTATGCAGCAGGACAGGGTTATGGCCCTTCCTCTGGTCATACGGCCCATGGAACTGCATTCCGAGGACCTCCGCCGAGTCACTGGGCAATGTCAAGTGCCGATTTGGCTGCCAGCCAGGAGCAAGGAGACCTTCGCCTTCGATTTCTCGGACAGCCTACGTCACCGGTGAAGGACTGCCCGAGGCATTGATTGCTCGATAAACGCGGTTCTCACAGGTGCACTAAATCAAAAGGTGTCAATTAAGGGTAAAAGTTGGTTTATGGAAAAAAAAAGGTATTCTTTGCAATACAAAGTGTTCTCTTTAAATGTTTTAAGGATTGATTGCCTTTTTACAGCTTTTATGTTAGCATATTAAAGCTTTTGTTTGGGGATTTATAAACCTTTTTAAAACTATCATTTCAGCTTATTACAGTTAACCAACATATGCCAGAAAACTGTTATATATGTGGGATATGGGTATATTAAGGTATTAAGCAGCCTATTTAATTTCATATAGGGACACACTGTTCGGAATTCGTCAACCTCGTAGCTTTTTTCCATCAGCCAAAACGCCATATAGAACTGTCTCCTTTCGTCAAAGAATGTCTATACCCATCACCCTCTTCCTAATAGAAATTGCGCCTTACTAATTTAAGTTGAAGTCAGTCGATTGCGAATATTGAAGAGAGCAAATGTCATCCATAGAGGGCGGAAGTCGTGAAGTTTAATACCAAAACCTTTGTTTCTTTAATTTACTTTTATATACATATCCGAAATAAACATTATCAATTTCTTCGTTTTTTATTATTATTGTAGTTCAACAGGAAACACTTTAAAGAACAGGAAATTAAATTTAGATACAACATATTTAAATATATTAAAAAAAACAGTAGAAAAACTGCAACATATAAAGTTGATTTAGATTAAAGCCAAAATGTTTTTATAACCGCTTGGCAAAAAGTAATTCAATATTTATTAAAAGTTAAACTAAATCTAGATTCATATGGAGATACTTTCGATTGAACTTAACAAACAAAAATATTTCAAAAATTGTAAACTTCTTGACATCAAACCGAACTAACTAAGATGCATTGCCTCATTTTACTCACAAGCCGAAAATCACATTTATTATTTATTCAAAAATGACTTTAAACAAATTCCTGGCTTTCCCCTTCTGAATTATTTAACTTATCGAGCTTTCAAGAATTTCCCAACGAATTCATTTTAGTCATTCACTTTCCAGCTCGCTAAACTGCACACACACACACACACACTCAAGTGAACTGCATTCTGAATAGAGTCGAAAAATTTGGGATTCGAATTCCGTTCGATTGCATTTCGATGCTCTCGAATGGTGCATAAATCACGAAGTTTATGATTGTTTATATGGCCGACATAAGTACACATTCTTCTATATCTGCCTGCATTTCTGCGAATGTGTGTGTATGTGTGTGTTTATAGCGAAAATATTGTGTGCATTTTCATGGACAATTGCTGAGTAAACACAAAATCGTGTTCAGTTCATTGTGCTTTTTATTTTATTTTCTTTTGTTTAATTTTGGCAACCGGAAAAGCCGCAGCGAAACAATTTTTATAGAGTCAGGTGGCGAATTTGTACCCGGAACTGAGGAAATCTCTCTCATTTCTGGGCTTTTCAACCAGAATCAGAAATGCCTAGTCATGCCAGAAAAAGACAAATAATTGAGTTGAACTTGAAATTTTTGTATTTTGTTTTTAGTAATTGAGTTGAACTTGAAATCTCTCTATTTTATTTTCGTATCTCGGCAATGGAATGTGGCAAGTTCAAGGACTCTCACAGTTTCCATCTCATGTGTCAAAGGATGCCCGGGGAATTAAGGCAGAAAGCAGATGGTCCACACTCTCGGATTAGAAAAAAGAAAATAGGAAGCTCCAGACGAACGGAAAACATATTGAACTGAGAGCTCAGCCTTTATGGATAGGGATCGGAGATTGGGGATTGGGGATTGGGGTATTTGGGGACTCGCCTTGAAGTTGCCATCGAATTCGTGCGTGGACTGCAAACAAAAGAGGATTTTCCTCGTACTAATCAGGCGGTTGTTGAGGGTAGGGGGGAGTGCAGTGGACTAAGGGTCGCAGGTCAGTGAAGAAGAGCAAGAAAAATAATTCCATGAATAAATTAACACGCTCAACAGCTGTTTGGATTTGGCTTTTAAGGGATAGAGATATATATGACCGATGCCAGACGAATATTCAATGACTAATTAAAGATGCCCAACGAGGCCACATCTGCGTATCTTACTACATACTTCGATGTATCTGCAGTGAAACGATAATCAAAGGGGTTTCTGTATACATTCAGCACTCAATTTTGACTTTGGAATATAAATATTAATCAAATGTTTAAGGAAATTGTGTAGTTTATCTAAATATTTTCATAATAAGCACAAAATTCTTTAAGAAAGGTTCAAAAATATATTTAACTTGGATTTTGCTAAAATAGATATAAGAAGTTAGTCCTTTGCTTAACATTTCCTTACCACTTTTAAGGAAATTTACAGATTTAAAGGTTTAATATTTTATTTCCATTAATTGTTTTTATTTGGCAAGACCCCAGGCAGAGTATCGACATATTTGTAAATGGAAATCTAATGAATTAGCGTCGAGTGAATGTGATCAAAGCTGTGGGCTAATGACATTCAGGCTAATTAGTAATGTGTTCACACAAATTAGGCATAGATTAGATGGGAATATTATTCGATATGAAATTAAATGCCAGACAGGTAGGCAGGGGTTATCCTCTGATGTAAAGGAAATAATTGAAATCTTATCTTTAGTATTAAAGTGCTTTCTGAAAGTTTCGCCGTAACTTTTAAGTCCTCGCACTAAATCGAATTTTAATTTGCGTTGAGCCATCGATTTCCTAAAACGCTTTCACATCACACCAACTTCAATTATAAATTCTTTGTAATCCATAAAGTTGCTGCTCTCCTTTTGCCAGATAACTGTGGCGCCCGAGGAAAAAGTTTTGAGGCCATCTTTGGCCGCACCAGGACATTTAGTTGCTCAAAGTTTAAGCAGAACTTGGCCCACCTGCCGACTGCCAACGAGCATATCTAAAGTCAGATGAGCCACCATAAATCCCCACTAAGACCAAGACGAGCCTATGAGATAAGAGGTCACATACAGAGAGAGAAGGGAGATAGGAAGGTAACTACGGAAGGTCGGGGGTCACAGGAAGTGCGCAACTCCACCTCTCTGATGGGGCATAAACTTTTGTGTTTAACTAATTGCTGGCTCACACCAACACACAAACACACACACCAACACACAAACACACGCACACTGCCAACTGGGAAACACATGCAATTTTCATCTCTGACACTAAACCGCACTACCTGCCTGTGGTTGGGGGCAAATTTACTATCTCATTACGTATACTTAATAATTTACAAAAATATTCATATTACGCATACGCCTCGTACAACGGAAATGGAAATAAACCAAAGCCAACGTTGCACTGGGAGCCTGTACATGAGCTGGAACGGAAAAGTTAATGTTGGTAGCGGGGAAAAATGTACTAAAACTAACAGAAAAAAAAGGAACAGCTTCAGTGGTTTTGTATATTGCGGGTTTGGGGAAAACTTGTTCGTTTTTTTTCGTTTTTGGACAAGCCCGTGTGTGTGTGCGACGTTGAACATAATTAAATAATTAAGCACTTAGAGTGGCAGACAGCTTATGAATGAACAGAATCACAAAGGAGCAAGCGGAACGTAAAGACACCCGCCCACAGGTCGGCTACTTAATGTTCTCGTTTATATTAAAAGGTGGAAATCAGAATTTATTCCCATGCAATTTTCCATACATACCTTACAAGATGAAAAGTTTCCCACCAACTGCTCCTCCCGCCGATGACAACGCTGATGTTGATTAGGCTGATGATAATTTATTTGAGTATTTCGTATGCATTAAAGAACAACATCTGAAGAATTTTCGCATTTTTCCTTGTTTGTTTTTTTTTTGCTTGATTGTTCTCCTTACTTTCACTTTGTTTCTCGCTGCCAACTTTTGAACTTTAAATTTGTGCGCATTTTTTACAGCCGAAATGGTTGCATACCGAAAAACGAAATTCCCGTTTAAGGCAAAAATATTTGAAATAATTATTGCGAATTTAATTTTCCCTTTTGGCTCCCTTTCGATGTTTTCGATGTTTTTATTCTTTCATTTTGTTTACTGTGGGCGTTGGGAAAAAAGGTCTTCACAAAATAAACTGTGTAAAAACTTTCTCGTTTTTCACACAAACACTCATGCAAACTCACTGGGGAAAAAAGAAATTCAAATTAAACTGATTTGTTGTAGTCGCCTGCCCTGCCGATTGTTGTTGTTGTTACTGATATCGTGTTTTTGTGCGAGATTTTTATGGTTGACAGTTCACTTTTTATGTATTTGCTGCGGCCAAAAAAGGGTCTTTAAGGCGTGTGACCAACATACCACAACAACAATGCTGAAGGGGAAGTAGCTTGGCAAACAGCATTGATTATGTATTTTTGGAGTATCAGAACATGAATAGCGAGGGCTTTGGGGAAGTCTATTAGAGAGGACATTCTACTATGATCGAAAGAAGCTGGTAAATCTGAACTTTAAATGAAAGAGTGGCACTTTCTAAGTCTTTCAGTTAAGTTAAGATAACATATTAGGTTGTCAAAAAAGTCTTGCGATATAAAATTGGTTACAATAATGCGATTCAAGTCAAATATGCGCCGTTTTGTGCGATGACGCGTTCCCAACGAGATGCCAACTTCATAATGCCCCTTTCATAGAAGCTCGCTTCCCTATTGGCAAAAAACTCGGAGCGTGGCGCATCTTCGCCCACCTCTACACCAGAACGAAAACGTTGATACCATCGTTGTGCGGTGGAAATGGAAACTGTATCGGGTCCATAAACTGCACAGATTTTATTGGCGGCTTGAGATGCATTTTTGCCTTTATCGTAGTAATTCTGTAAAATATGCCTTATTTTCTCTTTATTTTGCTCCATGATTGCGACGCTATAACGCACGAACGACTTATCAATCAAATACGTGTTAGCGCGTGAAATGAGCTTTCCAAAAAGGTATAGTATGACCGGATGCGACGAATAAAACAAGAACTACGCTCTTTCAGCGCCAACTAGCGAAAATACCGCAAGACTTTTTTGATAACCTAATATTTATTGATTTTTTTTTAAATAATCATAAGACCTAGATGCCATCGGTAGGCAGTTGATTTAACTTTTGTAAGCCTAAACCTACTTTGAAATAATATTAATAATAAATCCTTTACAAAAATTGAACATGTTTTTGCAATTAGGCCTGTAATTAAATATTTTAAATAAAATTACACTAAAATGTAGATGAAATTCTTTCAATTTTAATTTGAATTTCATTCTTTTGCTTAAAGAATTTATTGCGAATTTTATGATTATTCTACGAAGAAATTTCATAATAAACATCACCCACTTCTCTCACCGCTAAATTCGCTTTAAGAATATGAAAACAAATTTTCCACACATTTCATCCTAAACAAATTAAAGACAAGTAAATTTCAACATTTCAAACGTAGGATCTTTCAACTATATCCAATAAAAAAGTAGGTTTAGATGGAATATTTGGCTAATTGAACTTTGGGTAATAAAATACGAAAGCTAGCGCTTGAAAGCCAAACAAAGTGCTGAAGTAATTGGAGAAGCCAAATTCCAAAATTGCCGCGAATCGAATGAAAACAACCAAATTAATTTGTTTGCTTTATTACTTTGACCCAGTGGCTCAAACTGTATAAACAAGGAGGGGGTAAAAAGGGGCTCAGACCGTGTTGAGACTGACACCAAATGGCTGGCAATTTGCATACGAAATAGGCAAATTGGCAAAACACAAATTGCAGGTGGTAGGAAAAAAGAAACACCGAACTGCCATAGGTGAAATTACATAAAAAGGCAAAAGTGTAGAAATAACAAATTCCAGGCAAGTCAAATGATTGAGAGCCATAAGGACACGCCATCGAGTCATCAATAGGACAGCCCTCGATATCCATCTTTGGCCCTTAGAGCCACTCCTCCTCCCCTAACTCAGCCATCAGCTAAATCCCAATCAGTCAGCGAAAATCAAAGCTCAAATCAACGCCCAGCAGAAGTCAAATTAGAAAACAGGAAGAACAAAAAGAACAGAAAAACAACAAGTAAATTTGGGTTTCTACAACCAAACCATAAAATACCCTTTCAGAATTAATGATGATTTATGAACTTCAAGTTTAAGTTTGGTGGAGGGTCTAATATAAAAATAAGAAAGTTTAAAAGCAGTTCAAGGAAGGTATATTTAGTATAAGAAAACTTATATCAGAATTACAAATGCCTTGAAGAAACCTTAAGTTATAAGCTGACTTGTTAAAAAAATAAGTAAATTAAGGTTTAGCTTAATATAAGACTTCTTTTTTCTACAAAAATAACATAAGAAATTCTACTTAAAAGCAAAAACAAATACCCTTTCCCATAGCACAGAAAATAACACGAAATCATCCGCGGACAAATGAAGCGTCAAATTAGAAAATAATAAAAACAGAAATATACAGCAAATCTATAGAAAATAAGTATATGAAAATATATACACTAAGCAGGGCATAGGGAGGGGCTGAGTCATAACAAAAACAGAGATACTTCAGCCGGAAGCGTGCTCAGTGGCAAAAACAACAACAACAACAACAACAACAGTGAATCAAGGCTCCAAGGATTCAAGGATGCAGCCCCGTGAAGACAGCCAAGCGGCAAAGATAAACCCGCATTGAAATCGCCAAATGAATGAGAATGTCGGTGGGGTTGGCCGATTGAAATGTGGCACAAAGGGGTGGTGTGGGCAGAGGGGGGTGGTTACGGCTGGTGGTTCAATGTTGCCATTGTTATTACTGCTGTAATACGCTTTGCGAGGAGATTACAATTTCTGATTACTTTGTTATTAATAAACACAAAAAGCGTGCCAAACACACGGCCACAGGCACAAAGATGCACGCTGACACATGGAGAAAGGCTGATCGACCGTGAAAGTTCTCAGCGGGCATAGAAATTGTTACATATAAACGGAATAATAGAACTTAATTAAGATTAAGTAAGTGTTTTGTATGAGTCGGTAGTCTGGGTAGGTTTCTAAACAAGGAAAAACAAATAATTATTACTAAAGTAACTATTTTGAAGGGATAAGAGTGTTAACTTTAATACTTTTGTACTGCGATAAGATCATAAAATTATTTTATTTATTTTAAAAATATTTATGGATTATATTTACATTTAATTTGAAGTGCAGAAAAGAAACTCAGTAAATGAAAATATTAATAAAAATATTTAAAATTGTATTATTATTACAAATGCTTAAAAGAGCAAGGCAATCATAAAAAACATTATGAATTCGTTTCTTTATTTAATAATAAATCATAAAATATTTGTTTATGCTTTTAAAATAAAAATAATACTTTACAAAAGATTAAATATTTCGCAAAATATAGCAACTTAAGCACTTTTAATATTAAGAACTTTCAATAAGTTTAAAGTACTACTTCTACTTCTTTATCAAAACTCTTTCAAACTAAAAATAAATACAAAAATGTCATTTAATCCACTGTTATTTCCAGTCTAAGCTGATAATCGAGTAAAGATACCCATAAACTACCTAAGCAATCTATGAAAAACCGTTAACAATGACATTCAACACCCAACCACCCACAACAAACTTCCCCTTCGGACCCCTTCAGCCTTCCCCATCGAAAACCGCCTGTCTGCGTCGCGTTTATTTTATCATTTTTGTGCTTTGTTAGGCAAAACGTTTTATTAATAAACTTTTCTGTGCTGAGGCCCACAAAGCCGAACAACAAATACCAAACAACATCCAGAAGCCCTTTCGCCGGGAAAAACCAAGGGAAATGCATTCTGTGCGAATGAAAAAGTGGAAATTCAATGAAGCTGCTAAGCCAACTAGAGTTGTTGTATCAAGTTACTGGCACTGAACAGATCGGATGGCATTGATGGAATGACAATTGGAAATTTCATTGCAAATAGCCCAAAACATGAAGATGGCTTTAACCCTCGTTGCCCAAGCAAAATTCGTTGCCAAATTAATTGCATTTTAATTGCGAAAGGCAGAGAGACGTGAAGGGTTTTGTGGTTAAATTAAGTGTGTAAAATTTGTTTTCTTTCGGCAGCATATTCACAAGGCAGTTGGGCTTACAACCATTTCGGTTATTCAATTTTCTTTGCAATTTTAATGCGGCTTTAATTAATATTTAATTTTGATTCATTTGAGTTGTTGCGGCTTTCTGAGTTCATCTTTATTCACAGGGGATTTTCGTTTATGGTAATTTTGATTTAGATTTGATTTTGTCTTGCACAGCGGCTCAGGTTTAACTTTTTGTATGATTTTTATGTGCCTATCTTCGAGATTTTTGATTTCTTTTTGGATGTTTTTAGATTGATATTGCATAATGTTTGTGTTTATCGGACACTTCAAATGGGTTTCTTTGCTAAGTAATTATTTTTAAGAGAACGTCCTTTTCACTTTGTAAATTGTTTTTAAAGTCTGTCACAGACAAGTTTATTTTGTTTGTAATAACTGTAGGATTTTTTAACTTTTGAAAAGGGAAAAGGTTTCTGTATTTAGCCTGTCATAATATATATTACTTCTTAATCAGTTTTGAAATTTTAATAATTTTTAGCTACCACAATCAAAATTTGTTTTAGGTTCTCCATAAAGGTATTTGTTATTCAACCATTTAGTTTTTATGAATTGGATTAACATTTTGATACAAAAAAAACAACATTTTTAATTTATCCCAGATACCTTAAAAATAAAATTAAATTTGTTTTAACAAATATTTACATTTATACAACTAGTTGTGTATTTAAATTGTAAATTATCACTTTAAACCCTTGTCGAAGAACTCTCTGATTTGTTATTATTATTATCTAGAGTTGCTTTTTTTATCAATTATCACATTGCCTGCCAGCCTGCCCTTCTGCCTCACCTTTCACACACTTTCACTTTGGCTTCAGTGGGCGATTTTCACATATCGGTTGGCGGAGAGGAGGCGGTCGACTCCTCTATGGGGCATTATCTTGTATCTATGGCCCTTCAAACGCTTTTCACTGTTGCTCGACCGAATATCTGTATCTCACTCGCTCGCACTGTCTTCAGTCCGTTAGCATTTTCCGGCGACTCCGTTCCGTACGCATTCGGCAACAATAAACCCGCAACTAAGTTGAATTTTCCTCGGCGGTCGGCTTTTATACGATTTTCCTCGTTGTTGCTTCGTCGAATGTTGAATGGCCAAAGCTTCGGCTGGCTTTTCCTACATTTTCCGCAAGCTTTTCAGGCGCCTTCAACAGTCAACGAAACACAGGGAGATTCTTTCAATCGGATACTGTTTACAGGTGTTTGTTTTGGCCCCGATTTGTTGGGGCTCATAACCACTACCCAAAAAAAATAAAAGAAAACAAAACGAATCGAAAATTCGGTAGAGTGCAATGCACTTAAAGCTTGGGAATCGTTGTATTTGTTTTGGAAATCTCAAGGGGAAATCGAATGCGGAGCTAAGGAATCCGCAAAATTCCAGACACTTGTTGCTTCCACAATTTTATTTTCCAACTGCGCGTAAAAGTAGGCAAGCCATTCGTTTTTTCGATTTCCCGGCATTGAATTATTCATAAGCGACTCGACAAGAGTAAACCGCCGGAAACATAAAAATCCCATTTATATTTAGGCTCAACACAAACACCCCGCCGAAACAGGAATAACATTTAAAACTTTTCAAATATTTATACGGCCAATTGGAAAATTGTTGAATTATTGAACTGACTTGAAGTTGTGAGGAGGAAAAGGGGGAGGCCTTTCCAAGTTACAGGAAAACTTTCTCGAGATTGGTTAATGAAAATGTATGCCAAGCTCCGACACGTAAAGAAAACAATAAAACTCAGCCGCAAATCAATTGAGAGTGGGTGATGGGTGGAAGACCCTCAACCCACTCACGCAACCAGGACCTGGCAGGACTGCGACAATGTCTCTGCCGGTGAAGAGTTCCCTGCCTCACGTTCCGTGCGCATTGTGAAAACATTTTTCTAATTTCCTGTCATCAATATAAATGAAATGTTCACGGCGGCAATCGGTTTGTTGCGAGGTATGGCTGGGATTACAAGGGTATATGCGTGATGAGGGATGACAGAAGTCTTTTTGGAGATTCGAATTTAAGATTTTAGATAAGAAATCTTGATGGATATTCTTACTGATTACTTTTAATAATTACACCAAATAAAACCTACAAAATTAGATACTTTTAAGGTATCATAAAAGTCTCTTACTGCCACTCCAATTAATAAGAACTTCTTATTCGCCTCACCCTTCTAAGCAATATAACCTTGTTTTTCCTTTTTTCTAATCGCGTGCAACACCAGCTATGTCGGAGAAGTATTTGTCTATATATTTTGTAAAATTAAACAACAATTGTCGCACAGAACAGAAACAGAAATTCGTAGTGGAATAAAAAGTAATTGTAAAAGACTAGAAACGGAGTCGCTTCACGGAGCGATAGTGGTAGCCATCATCCAGAAGGGCCGACGAGTCCTCCTCGCCATTGGGCAACTCCTCGACGACAGTATTGCCGTCCAAAGGAGGCAGATACTCCTTCACGGGCAGCAAATCGGGAACCACAGATGGAGTACGATAGTGATAGCCATCATCCAGGAGAATAGCTGACTCAACCTCCTTCTCCTTAGGCTCCTCCTCCTCTACAGCCTTCACTTCCAACTGCTCCTGCGGTTCCGTGATTATCTCCTCTTCCTGCGGCTGTTCGGTGGTGACGATAACTGCCTCGGTGGTTGGCTCCACTGTGGTGGTTTCTTCTGGAATTATTACCTCAGTTGTGGTGGCCACCTCCTGCTCCACCTCCTCTTCAACGACAGGTGGCAAATACTCGTTGTTCAGCGGCAGGGGAGGCAGGTAATCACGGGGTGGCTCGAGGACATGTTTCAAAGTGGCCGCATGCTGCTCCACTGGCGGCAAATAATCGCGGCTGGGCACAGGTGGCAATACCACTGGCGGCAGGTACTCTAAAGGCAGGTGGCTAACATCGCGGCGCACCACGGAACGGCAGTTAGCTAGGCTGATGGTAGCCAGCAGAAGGCAAAGCACTTGGAATCCTTGCTGGAATTTGAAAGGATTTGTTAAAAATAATAATAGGAAAATATATTAATATGAGGTGATAATTTTATCACATAATCACTTTTACTTGTAAAATGTTCTTTGGTATATTCTTTACAAGCCATGAATGGGATTCATATTTTCAGCAATGTTTTTTTAGAGATTTTCAAGTTTTAAATATGTTAGTTTGTTACTTAATTATCTCTTTTAACACCTTAAATATGTCAACCATTTCACAAAATATCTTTCAGGTATTATTTCTGCAGAGTGACTTACCATCTTTCTTGTAACTTAAACGTTTGCTTCACTTGCTGGACGATCTGGTTCTGACCTGCTCAACCTCTTAGAGCTGCGGTTGCGTTTTGCTGCTGCTGTTGAAATCGTTTTAACTATTTATACAAAAAATTAGCAAGGCGGCCAAAAGAAGTTCGATGGTCGATGGTCAATCGAACGCAATCGAACCGCATTAACACATTTTTGGGCCAAGCGTCGTCTTCAGACGTGTTCGTAGGCCACAGCCGGATGTTCGGTGGCTTGGGCCCTGACAATGGTCAATGATCGTTAGAGTTTTGAAGTGAAGATCGGTGATCGTCGATCGGCTTATGTGTTTGCCCATTTGCTCTGCACTATTTGATTGCCGAAGAATCTGTCAATATTTTCCTTAGAGATTACCTCACCTCATTCCCTTCCGCCATTCTACAAATAACATTTTTCCTCAAACTTTATAAATACTATTTCAGGGGGAGGGGAGGGCTCTCCAGAGCTGCGTTTCAATGTCACCGCTGTAAGAGGCCAATGTCAAGTGTCTTGGGCCATTGTAACAATTACACCAACTGCAGGTCGACGGTGACTCGGCTGGAAATTATATACCTCTTCGATCAGAATTGTGTCGGATAAGTCACGCAGCGGATCGCTGAAATTTGTTGCTGCATCATCCAACAGCAATTAACCGACTTATCGCACTTGACCGGTGCTGTAAGAAAAAAAAGGTGTGGGTTCAAAACACCGAGGGCTCTTCAACCGTTTAAGCCGGGCTAAGATGAAATTGAAAACGAAACTCCAATTCGAAATCGAAATGGTAGCAAAAATGAAAATGAAACTGAAGCTGAAACACAAAAAACAAGAATGAATGAAAGCCGTTTGGAAAATGTAAAAGCCAAGAGAATATATTCAATCAAATGCCATAAACCAATCGAAGCTGTCACAAATCCTTTTTACCAATAAAAATATTAGTCTACCAATCTTTAACAAAAAGCTGGGCAAAAAATAAAGGTTTTCATAGGGAAACAGCAGCTTATAATACTCTATAAAATGGGGTCGGAAATGGTATTTAAAATGGTGTTTATTTTGCACATAATTCGATGACAAGTTTGTCAATTGCGCTAATGAAGCATCTCAATAAGCCAAACTTCAAAATATACTTCATAGTTGGCTAAGAATAAATCAACTTGCAAAAATATGAGAAACCTGTTCTTTATTAGATTGGCATCTATGTGCTATAACCATGCTAGAACCCAAGCTCTTCTAACTCTGAAAACTTATTATTTCTTCTCTAAAAAATATATTTACCTTTTTTACTTAGTTTTTACTTAATTATTAAAATAAAAACATCCTCCTAGGAACCTTTACTACAGCCTTTTAAAACCCAAAAACAGGTAGTGTGTCCACAAACAGGTGTATTTCCGCACTCAAACAAATATTTTTTGACTGGGTGTGCAGCGTTATCAATTTTTTGTGGTTCCAGGACACCCCAAAAAAAGTAGACTAAAGCTTTTTTATTTTATTCCTCAATGCGGCAAGCAAACAAAACAGGAAAAAAGCGAAAAAATACGAGGAGTAAAAATGCGGGGAAATTTTTTTGATCCGCCATTACGACCTGCCCAAAATCAACTACCTCTTCCGTCCATTTTTCCACCCAGTTCAATTCAATGTAATTTTTTCTTTTTTTTTTTGCTGGCTACGCATACTGAGGATTAGTAGAAATTGAAAAACTTCCCCACAATGCCCCCAGACCCTCCTGCAAAAAATCTGATGGTTTTGGTCTAACAACTTCTCTTCTCCCGCAGCAGTTTGCTTAATAGAAAAGCAAAATATTTAGTTAGGAATTTCAAGTGAACCGCGGCGGCATGGTTTAGTACCTCTTGGTTTATTTGAAGGCGACTACGATTTGAATTTCCTATAAAAGTGGTCGAAGAAGTTTACAAATTTGCAGTTGGACTGAAACACAGCTGTTGTTTTAGCTGTAGTTTTATGGGTGTAACCCGAAAAAACGAATATTTGCGCCGGCGTCTGTTCATGTAACTGGGCAAAAAACACCATTGGAACAAAACGCGGAACCAAAAAATTGAAAAAATACATTCAACCAACCGAAGGGGAAAAACTATTCAAATTTGTCTAATGGACCGTTCGACCACTCTGTATTTTGGGAAAAAACAAACTTTTCAGTAGGGAACAATGAGAGCTGCAAAGAAGATTAAATATCAGAGTGAAATGTGCCAGGAAAATCGGATTTAATCATAAGTTGTCGATTATAATTTCGTTGGAACAAGAAGCTAGAAGTATATACTTGAAGTACTTAGAAGTAACTAGTAGCAGTTTGAAGCAGCTTGAAGTAACTAGAAGTAACTAGAAGCAGCTTGAACCAGCTTGAAGTAACTAGAAGTAACTAGAAGCGGCTTGAAGTAAATAGAAGTAACTAGAATCAGCTTAAAGTAGCTAGAAGCAGCTTAAAGTAACTAGAACTAACTAGAAAAAACCTAAAAGTAACCAGAAAATAAAGAAATTACTTAGTCAATAATATAGTTTAATTACAAGGATATGAAAATGTTAGCTAATTGAAAATATTCTAGAAATTTAAAGTATTTTACGAACCATCATAAACTTTTTACATATTTCAAATGTCTTCAATTCGAAGACCTTCAACACTATAAACCAAATATTTTCATAAACTTTCTTTAAGTAAGTCCAAGTTCTAATTCGTATGTAAATATTACCATAAATAACTTCTAATTTTATTAGTTTCATGTCCCAATTTCCCGTATCCTTTCATATCCCTGTAGACTGCAACTTTATCTTAACTCCTTGGTAAGTCAATTGCCCTAACCTCCTTGAGCCCCCACAAAAACTCTGATTGATGTTTGCCTTCTGCTGGTCTAAGTGTCATTTGCATGCAAAACTTGCCAACTTTACAGCACACATAGTGCGAGAATAAATATAGAAAACTGAACAAAATGTAATCACGCCATGAAATATGCAACAGATGTGTAAGGGGAAGCGGAAAAGCTGGAAAAGAGGATTCATGCAGGAGGAGTGAGGGACAACCTACAAACAGGCAACAAATTAGAGGCAATTCACGTGCCTGTCAACTTAACACATTACGCTCCAATTACGCGCCTTCATACGGCAAAAGATACTCGTTCAGAAATCGAAGGATAAGGGGAAGCTTCACCAGGAAGTCCTGTTCGTCCCTGCTCGAAATATCAGTTTCCGCATAATAAAATCAGTCGGAGAGCTCGTTGCCTGTCGCCTTAGTTTTGCAGTTTGGCAGGATGGCAAGGGTGGGAGAATGGCAAAGGAGTCGCCCAATCCGCTTGGGAAATGCAATGCATACTAAGCAGTCAGGGGGAAAGCACATCACTTATGCAACAGGCATTGCAGGGAGCACATCAAATCCTGAACCCAGGACAACCAATTCCAGAAGGTGTAAGCCCAAAAAAAGAGTAAGGAAGACTTTTATGACCGGAGAAAAAATTTAATTACAATTTACAGGTTGACCTCTGTCAACCCTTTTCAACGTGAAGGAACACTGAAACAAAATTGAAGGTTGGAAGAATATAATATTTGAGTAAGAAAATAAATAAATAAATTTAAATATATAACAAAAATAGTTTGCCTTCACGAGTAAACAATTATGTCACATTTCTCCAAAAATATCCAGAGCCCTTTTTCCTGTCAAAAAGGATAATCAAATTACAATTTAAACAAGAGAAAGTCTTTAGATTAAGGCAAATGGCCCAGAATTGTCAAGATAAATGTGTCTTTTGTGTGGCCTCTCTATCTGTTGGCATTGAACTGACCCCGAGCTGAATCTCAATTAATTTTGAATTCCTTTTGGCAAAGTGTCGTGCCAGACTCCCTGAACTCCGTCCTCAACCCATTTTCGCCTCCTTTTTACCCACCCCTCTCAGCCTTTCGGTTTATTTATTACATTTCATTCCCGTTTTGCTGTTGATTTGCCTCGATTCTCCCTCACTTTGGGCCGCATTGTCAAAGCGTATTTAATTGTCTCAATTATGCGCTAAATGTCGCCAGTTTCCAACAGCTTCCACCAAAACTCCGACCCAAATCAAGGATACAAGGTCCAGCGAGGCAGTATCCTTTTCCCGGCGGAGGGGGCTCTGGGCTTGAGGTTGAGAAACCAGAGACATGCCGACGACAAGGCAACTTCATTGAAGTAATTTTCACCTCTTTCACTGAGGCACAGAAATGAGGCAAGGCGACGACCAAATAATCAAGTGACTTACTAAAAAGTTAACGCAATTTTGTGGCAACTTCAAAAAGTTTCGTCAACCCTTTTGTGGTGGCGTCTTGTCGTGGCCTAAAGGTATGTTTCGCGGATGCCACCTCCCACTCCTCCTTATCCGTCCTTTCCTTTTCCGCTTTCTAGCCGCTGTCCTGTCAGTTGCCGCCTTCACGCTCAGTTGGATGCACTTTTGTGCCTTCATTACCACGCCGCGAAAAGGACGACGGCCTTCAAGCCTTGGGATAGAACTTGGATGGTTAAATGACTTATACAGACTGAATTTCCAGGGGCAAGCAGCTTACTAACTTTATAATTACTATTACATTTTAATTATAATTATATTACTTAAGGCAGGGAAAAAGAACTTGCAATGAAGTAGAAAATTGTAATTCTATTTATTTATTAAATAAATTGTTAGTTTTAAAGTTTTACATTTCGATTCCTGATTAATTTGGTAAAATTTAAAGAAAGTTCTTAAAGGAAAACCTTAGACCCTTCACATGCCAAAAATAATGAAATGTCAAAATGTAATACCCTTTTCCAAGCAGCAAGCTTATCAAAATAGATGACATATGGCGATCCCCACAGCAGACATCGCATTAGACGCACTTGCTGGCGTGTAATGCGGCGTATACGTAATTTGCTTCACAGGTAATTAAAAAACAAGGCACACACACCTGCGGAGCCACCCAGAAATTTTCATAATTTCACACTTAGCTGGGCAGCATTTTCGGTGGAAAAAGCGGATGAGATCTAATCAAAAATCAGGGGTCCTTCAATCCCTAACCCATCTCACAGATATTGGATCTCACAGGAAAAACATGCAAAAGTTTAGCTCATTTTTTCCCCCACATCATATTGGAAAAGCGGCCACGAGCTGGAAAAAGTGGCATGTCAACAGCAAATTCTATTGCGCAAACATAGGAAATTGTACAAATATTGAACGGAAATATCCTGCGGCTTTTCGGGGGCTCCTCTATTGACACGTTGCGTGGGCAGGATGACTGAATTTTCAGCTGAAAACTAGTGGGAGTGGCAGTGGGAGTCAGGGCGAGTATGTGGCATAATGAGTGGCAAGTGGAAAACTTTAATACCCTGGATTGTCAGCCCTTGGCCGCAGGATTTTCACTCCTTTGTCGAGCCGCAATAATGTCCTTGTCGTGTTTGTGTTTGTCTGCCTGTGAGTGAGTGTGTGGTTTAAATTCCTCCTCGTGTGCGTTATCGTCTTTCGCGGTTGACGTTTACAATTTTACGCCGAAACTAATTATATTAACTGGGCTCAAAGTGGCCGCCCTCGAACAGAATCAGTTTATGTAATGCATATGAAAGTGGCCCCAACATCCTCGTCCTTGCAACGTCCTGTTGCCGGCAATTGGTGTGTAATTTCCAATTAAGCTCAATTTACTGCGCTGGCCAAGGCGACAAAGCGCAGAATAGGAATGTGGCAAATTGCTGGAACAAGATAATCGGCAAGGGCCATCAACTAACCTGTCCCGAATCCCAGGGACACCTTACATAAATAGCAGTTCCATGTTGGATAACGAGGACGAGGCGGTAGCTGAGGAAATCACTTTGTGTGCCTTGCAGTTTAATGGAATCTAGTGGTTAGTTATCATCTTTATGGGGTGCCATCAATTAATTAGTAAACTAGGTAATCACTATTAATATTATTATGGTCTTTCAACGTTTTTATTAAACTTCTTAAGGTTTCACGTTCACTTCAACTCAAAATTATTTAACTTAAAACATTTTTGTATAACATTTTGGCGAGATTGTTTACAATATTCAGATTTAAAGTTTATATATTCACTGATAAGTGTTTTCCTTGTAAAAATGTAAAATTGAAAAACTAAAACTGTGACCCATAAACTTTATATAAATCAACCTCCTAACCTCCCCTAATATATTCACAGGTTGACCCAACATTACTTTCTCTCTTTGATTTCCCCCTGTAAAACTTTACCATTAATATCCTCTTTGCCGTTTTGCAGCAGAAGTCGGAGGTTGTGCCAACTAATTAAGTCGACAACTGATGGCAACAAATTTAATTGAAACGAATCTGCCGCTTAACAAGTTCCACAAACAAAGAAGCGAACACGCAGGCCAAGGGACCTGGCCAATATGTTTTTTCCTTTCCATTCATCCCATTGGCCACATCGAAGTCCGACTCTTGAAAGTCGTTTAAACGACACGCCAATTGTTGCCATGTTTGCCCTTGTTATTTCTGGCCCAGTCGAACAATTATTTCATATTAAAATGTGCTCCTGCACCGGAGTGCTCCTGGAAAAGTGAAAACAAATGGGCGAATAATTAAAAGTAAATTGAAATTGAAGTCCGTCGAACTGAGCTCGAAACGTCTGCTGCCCAGAAGACCTAATTAAAAAAATATAAATCCTGGCAGCTTAGCCCTGGGGTATTCCCCGGCACTCGCATTCGCATTAACATTCGCAGTCAGATTCCAGTTTGAAACAAAGTCATTATCCTGGCCAGCAGTCTCTGTTTGAGTGGAATGTCCTGTTCAATGAACTCACCGGAATGCTGCAGCTGCAGTTTCCACTAATTTGTTTGTTTTAAAAGTGAAACGGAAAGCATGAGCGGAGATTTAAGGACAGGAGAAAATCTATTCAATTTCTAGATATATAAAATATATTATTATATAATATATATTATTAATAATATACCTGATTATAGGAAATAAAAATACTACTTTTTTAATTTATTATTTCATAAAATTATTTGATATTTTTCATCTTAGTTTTTGTTCTATAATTTTAATATGTAGATAAACATGTCACCTAAGCTTTCTACTCATTTTTCCCAGTGCACTTGTCCAACTTTTTAGTATAATTTCAGGTGAAACATCATTCGTGTCAGGCCGACAGACCTGTGCTGTCCCTAAAATTTCCCAAACAAACAGATCGGCAAACAAACAAACCTGCGGAGGGCAAGGCAAACAAAATCAAATTGTTGCTGTTTGTTGACCTATGTACTCCCCCACATAGCAACCAAGGAGTATGACTTTCCCCATCCCCCATTGGACTGAATTCTTATTTGTTTTCATTTTCATTTTCCTTGCAAAGATTGCAGAGGCAGGGGGGAAACGCTTTTCGGTTGCAAGGTGTCTGGGGAAATTAACAAAGCCGCAGGTGCAGTGCCCTACGCCCAGAAGTTTCCAGGACCTGTCCTTGGTTGATTTTTAATGAAATATGAATGGAGGGGAACATCAAGAGTCGAGAGCCAAAAGTCAAGTCAACGAACCTGCCGCCAGATTCGCGAGGCTGAAAAATTACGCATACGCCACGTTGAGCAGCGAAACAATAAATGCCATTCCTTAACCCTTTTTTTCCTTCGCGCTCGTCTAGTTAATTACCACAGCCGAGTGCACAGCTAATTGGAGTTTAACCTTTCGTTCGTTTTTGGGCTTTTTATTTATTTAGCCTCGACGGCGGAATAATAATAAAATAAGCCCTGGGGGAAATGGTCCGATGCTTCCGTTTGCTATAAATACCTGCGCGGAAAACGGACCACTTAGCCGCTTTTATCTAATTGCCAAAGCTTCGATTTTCCTTTTTGTCAACATTCTCCTCTCACTCGCCGCACATTCTTCTTAGCACGCAATTTCTGGCTACATAAATTTAAATTGAATTTTAAAAATTCACAAGCCAAAGAACACCTCCGAGAATGTGGGCGTGCCTAATAAAAACGTTTGCTTTGCCATCGATTTTTGGCTCGTTGGTTTTTGGCATTCCCGTCTCGAGTTTATAAATATTTATGCGTAGCATTTTCCGGGGGGCTTGGCCTGGCTCTCTGGTTGGAGGCGATGACTAGATGGATGGGTTGGGGAAAACTATAAGTTAATGCGGATGGAAAGGCACTGGGGACACGGGGCGAATGATTGATGAGGTCGTGCGGTCAACTCAGTCAGGAGTTTTGAGCGTCAATGGGACAGCAATAAATAAACATATGTGTTTTTAGATTTCTGCACACACATGATGGGTTATTTAGAGCCTCTATTAAGTATTCATAAAGGCTCTGAAATGGGATTTGTATTCAGCAAAGGAATGTCTACAAAGTTATACTAGTTGATACTATTTAAATAGTTATTTTTAATGAAAACATACTTGTGTTTTTGGGCAGTTGATATGGAAATGAACTTGATTGTGTAAGCAACATTCTTACTCTTACTTTTTATTTAAATGTTAAACTAGAAAGAGACATTTTCAAGTATTTTTAAGTACAAAAAATCTCGAAAGATTTAACTTGAAATAAAACTAAACAGAAGGTATAAGGTGATGTACTTAAAACATTATTAAAATATATTTTAAAACTGAGGTCGCATCTCTTTAAGAGTATTTAAAGAGGTGTCTAAAAGTATGCTATACAAAAAACTTTTAAATCAAAAATTAAACAACTTTAAAAGCCAAGCTTAAGTAATTAGTTTGAAGAGTCGTCACTTTTTGGTTTAACCACCATGGTTGGCTGATTAATCATTAGATGAGCTCTTCAAGCTCATCAGATACCCACGCCCACGAATCGCAATAACCAGTAGCAGCAGAAAGCTCATCAATTTTTCAACAACTCTGACAGCCGAAAGCGACTTTCGGGCACATCATGTATCCATATAACTGGCAGTCACTAGAGCTAACTACAACACATGTAACATGTGAAACCGTGGCTTAATTACCTGCCGCAAGCTGTTGCCATTAACAACACATTTTTGGCCAGGCGACCCCAGGAACCTCGAACTCCGGGATTAGCCACCCCTACAATCACATTCACAATCCCAATCGATGAGTAAGGGTCTTAGGGGATCAGGACCCAATTCAATTAAATTGTCACAACCCACAGAATGACTGACTTGGATTTATAGTCCAATTAATTGAGGCAACGTCAACGCAAATGCAAAATTAAATGATTGCAAATGCTTGTCCTCATCGAGGAAGACGGATGCTGGTTGGTTGGTTGGCTGCCAACATGCAGGCAAATTTGTTAACAAAAAGGGATTTTCATGTCGAGATTTGCCAGCATCCATCCTCCACCATAAAAAAAAACCCAAAAAGAATGGAAAAAGGAGAAGAAAAGAAAGTAATTTAAATTTGTAAATCGATAGGCTTGACGGTCGCTCAACCCTTTTTTCCGTGTTTGTTTTTTTTTTAAACGTGCTGCTGTTCCCATTTAAATTTTATAAATATTTTAACTTAATAAATGCCAGGCAAGCGGTTGCCCACGGCGCCTAGAAGTCCCAGAATTTGCATAAACTAAAGAGGAGCTGGCAGTCTCGAGCTTCCACTCCTTTTGGCTGCCACTCAAGTGTTCTCTATTTTCGACTGGGGGCTGTCCTTTTCCTGGGCCTCGACAAACATTCTCAACTTGACTGCCAAAGCAGCCGCGGGCTGTTTTTTCAACCCCTTTTTCTTTCTGCTCAGCATACACGAAGAATTTCGTTCTTTCAGGTGCAGGTTCTTACAGCAGCTTTAACGGCTAATGGTCGTTGAATCGGTGCCGGGCTTAGGATTAGGGATGTATATGGGAAAATCATTGCCGAAAAATGTATAAAACAAGCAAAAATTGAATTGAAATAAAAAATCTTAATTTAAGATGATTTAAGGAAAGTTAAATATTGGTTTCTTAAGCTTAGTTGAAATTTCTTTAAAATTAAGCATTGAAATAGATCGAAATTACTACTACTACTACTTTTTTATAAATAGCTTTAAGATTAGGTCTGAAGTGTATAACTAACATATATTTTAGAACACTTCTTACATTTTTTTCCAACATAGTAAATAAAATAAAATAAATTATTTATATAGACCCACTCTAAAATATCACTTCTTCAATTTTACACCACTTTCAAGATGAAAGTGTGATTTTATAAATCGATGGCCATGCCATCCCCAATTTGGAGCCCTTGATGCTTCGTTTCATTGACCCAACATGCAAATTGACTGTGAAACAAACAAGCAAAGAGGCATCCCGACAGCAAATAGACATAGCAAAAGTTTTACATTCGTATAAAAACGAAATCAGAAGTCCCACATAAACACCCACCCACACACACACACTGAAATCAATGAGCCCCGCACAATTTATGGCTCAACATATCCTATATGCCATCTGGCTGTTCTTTTTGCCGGTTTTCGCTATAAATTATTCCCCTCACATGGGCAGATACACACCACCACCTACGCCCTCATCCTCCAAACATAAAATATTACACATGAGTGGCTTTTATGCAAAGAAGCTGGGCGAGAAATGTGGCCGTGGAAGACGCCTACCCCGACACTTTAAACTTGGCTAAGCAACAAGTTGGGCCTCCATTTCGTATAGAGCGTAGAATGAGAAGAATTATTGCGTTGCGGTGGCGGGAAACTTAAAGAGCCCGGCGGAAATTGTTGCCGCCTTTTAGGCCGTCAACCAGGGAATGATTTATGTGCCAAATGCAACAGCAGGATGAGGGCTCGGTTCATCCCAGCAGGGAGTACAAATCTCTGGCCGCCTTTTTATGCGAGGTCATGGGGTTCACTCGTTCATTAACAATTCATTAAATGCCACCAGAAAAATTAAACGCAAAAGCTAAACAGGGCAAATGTGTTCTTAGCTGACAGGATGCCGAATTTCGTTTACATGTGTGGAATATACACATATATACAGGAAATCCCTGAAAAGGTATTATCAAGAGAAGGTTAAAAAATATTGAGAATATTGTGATGTACTAAATGGAAAAATGTTTGTTCAACTTTTTTTTACAAAATATATTGATTTAAATATTAAAATTTAAAACAAGGGGAAACGCTACAGACGAGTGCCGCGACTATAAGATACCCGTTACTGTTTTACACAATTTTAAAATATTCATTTTGCTAGTGCAAATCCACAAAGCGCCACCTATTGCCAGATAAAGCATGTTGAGTAAGTGACAGTGACGCCCATTTCTTCATAAATAGCGATATAATGTTCCCATTTGAAACACCTTTGGTAAATCGATAGATATTAACAAAAATATGTTATATAAGGTGAAACGAAGACATACACTATAATATTATGGACGCCACAGTGCGGTTTGTGGGCGTAAGAGTGGGTGTGGCTGGATATTGGTACCACCATAAGATGCTCTGGCATGTAGGGATTATGCATATAAAATTTCAACATAGTTCCTGATATTTCAAAGATTTTAGTTTTTCTTGATTTGTGGGCGTGGCAGGATGTTGCGCTGCGTATGGATCTTTGTATCTCTTATAGTTCCAGAGTTCTCAGCGTTCATACGGATGGACCAACGAACGGACGGAACGACGATACCCTTTTATACCCTTTTAATCTACGCCTAACGGGTATAAAAAACTTGGAAACAAAATATGTAAAATTACAACAGAAAAGTGGGATTTATATAAATATCTCACCCAACTAATATTTATTTATTATGTCACCAGCCCAACTTTCCAAATTGCGAAACGTTGGCAATTCTAGCCATGGAAGTCGATTATTCGATATCGCATATCGACCACAAATCGGCTGCCCACTGCACGTTTCCATGATTTCAACTCTGCATTGAATTTGCATTTTTTTTTTTTACAAAGACGTTTTTAATTGAATTGATTTTTGTAGGCTTATTGGTTGTTTGTTATTGCAAGTATTATCGAAATATTCGCAAAGTTCGAGGCTAAGGCTCACGGCAGGCGGCAGAGGCAGTTCAAGCGGCTCGCCAACGTGAAGCATCTCGAACCGCTGCCGAAGCACGATCTGTGCGAAACTGCCCTAGGATAACGTAACGGTATCGCACAGATTACATAACACCTTCTCCTTACCATCGATGTACCCCACTACCAGAGCTGTAAGCTCCCAATGGATCCAGGAGCCAGCTGCCATGGAACTGCCATGGATCCGTCAACGAACTGCCCAGAGACAATATATCATCTAGATGCGAGCTGCTCTGGGAAACCCATTTGTCGATCTACCAAATAACGAGGACAACCCATTTATCTTCTTCTTATCCACCAGATAGTTGCGCCGAGAAACCCACGGATCTGAATGCCCAGGGACAGCCAAGGGTGCAGCAGCCAGTTGTCCAGGGGCAGCGATGAATTCAGCAACCAGCTGCCCAGGGACAACCGGTGATCCAGCAGCCAGGCCATGGCCATGGACAGCGATGGATTCAGCAGTCAGTTGCCCAGAGACAGATTCAGCAGCCAGCTGCCCAGAGACAACCAGGGATCCAGCAGCCATGTGTCCAGGGCAGCAATGGATTCAGCAGCCAGATTCCTAGGGACAACCAGGGATCCAGCAGCTAGGTGTCGTGGGACAGCGTTGGATTCATCAGCTAGATGCTCAGGGAAAACCAGAGATCCATCTGCTTGATGCCCAGGGAATGCGATGGATCCAAAAGCCAGTAGCCAAGGCACAGCAATGGATCCAGCAGCTAGGTGCTCAGATACACCATTCCATTCCAGGTTTAGACGCTACTATTTCCGCAACAAGTTCTGGTAACAACTTCACTGGTTCTAACATCTACAGTTGGTTCCTTTTAGAATTCATTTATATTTTGTTGTAAGAAAAAAAAACCTTTAAAAAATATTCAATAAATATCGAGTGTTCAAAATATGATCAACATTTTCCTACCCAAAGACCACAATTGAATTTGTAAAATGTAATATGGGCAATTATGTTTATGACTATTTAATGACCCTCGGTGTTTGTTTAACAAAAGGCAAACTCATGTGGGGGGGGAAATGCAATCAATAAATAATTTCCGCAACAAGTTCTGATGACAATTTCATTGGCTCTGACAGCTACGGTTGGGGTTTATTTTCCATGTAATACGCATTTAAATTATGTTAATTATTCATGGGCACGTAATTAGCTGTGAGAAAAGCGCAAAAACAGAACAGAACCCTAACTGCGCGATTTTGAAGAGCCCTCAAAGAGTACTTCCGTACATTTCAACGGACTGGCAAATTAACACCTCAAAATATATATTTAGAGCTAGGAAAAGAGAGAGAAAACTTTATAAAAATAAAAGAAAAAACTGTTAGGCTGAAAGGTCAAGCCGTCGAACGAGGGCCAAAAGCTGGGCCACTTGACATTGTCCAAAGCAAAACTGAAGCAAGGCGAAGCCCCTAAGAAGAGCACTCCACACTCAAGTGCCACCATTTGTTGCTGCCTCTTTTCAGTTTTGTTTCTCCTAATTATTTATGGCCGAGCTCGTTTTTGGCTATAAATTGAGCAGCTGGCCGTTGGCAAATCATCAATCAGCTCAGGCAACTTTCAATTGCAAGACGCAAATCGTAAACCCAAAAAGCAAACTTGAAAAATGGTGAGTCGTCTAGGATTTGGTTTCGTTTTTGCAAAGGATTAAGAAAAATACAATTATAAAAAAAGTTAATTGAGATAAAATATGGACTTGGAAATACACAAAACATTTCTATCGGCAATTTTTCCAAATGAAATTTAATAAAAATAACACGAAAATTATATCATTATAAGCCACAGCACAGGACTTTAGTACTTACCCTCATATTTATCCTTTCTAGAAAATCTTCTCGCTCGGTGGTGTCCTTACCCTGTCGGCCGTGGCCAGTGTGGCTTTGGGTGCTCCTCAATTCGAGTCCCGCCTGCGCCGGGATGTCTCGGAACTAGTGGAACCGGCTAATGTGGAGTATCTGCCGCCCTCGGTCACCGAGGCTGCTCTCCTGAATGCTGAGCCCGTGGAGGCTGAGGTTCAAGCCGATCCTTCTGCCGTGGAAGCCGATCCTTCTGCCGTGGAAGCCGATCCCGAGGGAACTGTCCTGGGTGATGAGGGCTACGAGTACCGCACTGTGCGCCGTCTGAAGCTGCGCCACCGCAACCGCCGGGATGTGTCCCACTTGCAGCCAGCTAGGCAGTATCTGCCACCCAGCAAGGCCTACTTGCCGCCAGCCCAGGAGGTTCAAGCTGCTCCGGAAGCCCCAGCTGCCGCTCCACCTACCGATGACACCGAGGAGGTGGTGTCCGCCGCCGAGCCAAAGGTGAACAGGGAGTACCTCCCTCCCACTGAAGCTGCTCCTGCTGCTGAGGAAACCACCGAGGCAGCTGCTCCCGAGGAGCCAGCCGATGTCCGTGTGGTGGATGTGCCCACAGTCTCCGGGCAACTGCTGCAGGATGGTTATCACTACCAGCAGCCGGCAGAGATGCCCGCCGAGCTGAAGGAAGCCGCTCCGGAGTATCTGCCCCCAGTTGGCGGCGAGGAGATCATAGTAGAGGGTCCAGCTGGAGGCGAGAGCGCTGTCCTGGCTAGCGATGGCTACCAGTACCGCGCCATCAGGCGTTACAGATTTTAAATTTCTCAATTTGCCAGCGATTTGCTAACCTTTTTTAACACCTTTTAATTGTTGTTGTTTTTTAATTGGTCTAAATAAAATGATTTTTTGAGCAGTAAATTAAACTGAGTTTAATTTATGGTATTATACGCGTGTTTATCATTTATAAGAACACTTAAACTTAATGCACTTAACAAATACTATTTACAATTTTTTTTTCACTTTTTTAAATACTGAAAAGGGGCACTGCCTATGTACAATATTTGAAAATCACATAGAAGGGCGGTAAATTTCTGGTATATTTTTTGCAAAATGTATATACTAAATTTATATACCACATTTAATTTACATAAATGTAACATATCTTAAGCAATTTTAAGCCATTGAAGCGCACCACTAACTGGAAGTTATATCATATTCTACTCTTTGGGCAACATGTGATCCGGGCGAATCTTTGCTGACCACGGCAGAGTCTTCTGTTATTAATTGTTTAAATGATCTAAATCAGGCGTGCTCGCTTGTTTACTATCACAAATACAAGTAAACGTGGACATACATATGTACATATTAAGTGACGCTTTTGTGTTAGTTTACAGCTATGCAAAAGTACGGGGCAGTTTAAGGAAAAAAGCAAAAACAAAATAATATTGCAGTTGGTAACAGAGTAAGGTGGAAAGAGGAAAACGAAAAGTTGTTAGTGGAATAGCGCCGCGAGCGCTCGAAGCTTGTGGGCCCATAGCAGCGAGCATTTATAAAAACAAATGAGCACCGAAGCATAGGTTTTGAACAACTCAGATATATGTACACATGTATGTATGTATGTATGCATGTAAGTACATATGTATGTCTAAATGTAAGTACATACATATTTATATTCACTAAAAACAATTTCGTTTTCTTATAAAATAACATTTTTTAAAAGCTAAAAATAAAAGTGAGATACGAAAAAAGTTAAAACCTTCCTATGACTTTCCTCATTCCTGATTCTTCGCCATAGTAAAAAGTTGAAAATGATGAAAACGATGTTTCAGTTAATTAATTTATTATGCATGCATATTAAGTACCCAATGATGCAGCAAAATAATGCGATTTAAAAGGGCAAACAAAGCAGGGAGAATGGAAGAGGAAGCTTTGCATTTCACTGCAATTTATTTTCACTTTTTCCATAAGAAGCTAAACTATTTTTTATGCAAATTTCAATCAATAATAAAGATTAATACATTTAGCAAACACCAGCTTAAACTGAATTAAACCACACTTAGACTTTTGCATTGAAGAAATCCTGGAGATTTACTTGATTAAGGAATTTCTAGAACCGTTAGTTGCAAAGTCTTATTTATTTATATAATTAAAGTCAACAAGCATATTGACTACCTGTCCCAAAGCAAACATAACATTACGTACACGGCCCGTGTGGCTTTGAGTTGGCTTAACATGGTACACTTCAGCCTTGTTTAGTGTCAATAAAAGGGCTTTTATATGGGAGTCGGCAATTAGCTGAATTTATGTGCCCAATGCCTCTTGGCAGCTGTGCTCCCCTTTGAAGCCCTTCGATATGAAAATCATTGCAGGATTTTATATTCATGTTCGTCGTGCCGCATCCTGTCACACGCCCACTGGGTTGTCATGGACGCCTTTGGATCTTAATTAATGCACTTGCGCGTTAACTCAACTCAATGAAAGTGGGCGAGAAGGAATGGGTATGCCGGAAAATCTTCCACAAGAGGAGCACAGCATTAAGTGCTCACTCAAGTTAAATTACTTTGACTGGCGATAGCGGCGGCAGCAGGAAGGAAAAGCGCAGATAATGACCAGCTCGTCATTTTTACACACTCACTCTTCACTGGCCATCGCCATCGCCATCGCCATCACCATTTCCATTCGCCATTCTTCATTTTTCATTTTTCCTTTTAAATTATGAAATCAATTGTACGAAATTCAATTAAAATTGTTGCACTTTTCGCTGCAGAGACACTGGGAAAGGCGAGTCGAAGTCGAGGAAATCTCAATTACATTCCAACATCTGTCCAAATATGATAAGCCCGTACCAACATTATTTTCCGCATGTTTATTTTAGGTCCAAAAGGCCCCAGGGATTCGCAAACGAAGGGCTTGGACGGAGCTGCCTGTGACAGCCCGCTTATTGCATATTATATTGAGAGGACAGCGGCACAGAAATCAGGATTCAGGAGTCAGGAATCTGCCAACAGGAGCAACAAGCCAAGCAACAAGCGGCTACAATCGTTTTGAGTGCCCGCCCGGAAGGAAGGACATTTGTGTTTGTGAGAAGGAATAACAAAACCATCAAGTAGGGACAGCCAAGACATGTGGAGTGGGCTATGTGTGTATTCGAGTTTTTGGGTTAAAGTGACGCCAGTGATGGGAAATCCTGCTTAACAAAATGGCAAACATATTTCGGAAAACGATTTGCTACAAATTCCATGGAG
Organism: Drosophila eugracilis; assembly: GCF_018153835.1. Taxonomy (NCBI): domain Eukaryota; kingdom Metazoa; phylum Arthropoda; class Insecta; order Diptera; family Drosophilidae; genus Drosophila; species Drosophila eugracilis. The sequence goes on along the minus strand of NW_024573038.1, from coordinate 5,018,943 downwards.
TTGGCAGTTTTTTATAGAAATCGATGGGGCCATCATCATCACACACTGAGATCAAATTGTTATACCTTCGATCAAGTAATCTTAGAAATACACAGGTAAATAATCTAAGTAATACACATAATAATAAGCTACTGCTTAGCTTCTCTTTTTATAAGAAAGGTACTACATTTTGTAGTTTAAAAACAATGAATTGGTTAAGTGGTAACTCTAACTAAGCTCTAAAGCTAAGTTTAAGATTCAAAATTCACTTCCTCTCAAGGATCTAGCAAGCTTATATTGAATTTTATTTTGGGGAAATGCTAGAAAAATTAGTTTTTTTAAGAAAATATATTGTGCTGGTCTTTAAACTTTTATCAACTTTTGAATCCAACTTTTATTACTCTTTAAAGTCCGTTCATGCAAGTTCACTACCATAAAACTTACAAAATACAACATTTAATTATTATAAACTTAAGCAATGGATGATTTTACTACATTTTTATTTCCAGAAAATAGAGAAGCCATCACTATTATTAAGTAACATCAAGAAGATATATCCAGCTGGGCTAAGGTGGGTATTACTTTTATCGTTGCCTTTGAAAGTTTTTCAACTCTGGTTGAAATTCCACACCTTAACCTGGGACAAATCAAATTGGCCTTCGGCAAGTCAATTTCGTTGGCAGAAAGCCGGCACTGTAAGTGACAGTCTCGCCCTGTGAAATGTTATTAAAAATTATTATGCATATTTATAAATTTAATTTGTGCATTACAGCGCTTTCTGACAGATAACACGGAGTATGTGCGGCAGGCAAGGGCAGGAATCACTGCAGGCCATTCGAGTTGAGCTCGTAAATGGCAGAGAAAAAATTCATACCACTACAGGCTGCGTATGCAGGATATTCCATTTTTGATGTCCTTCACTTCCTTTCCCTTTTCCCTCTCCCTATATTTTGCTCTCTCTCCCTGCGGTGCACATTTCATACACGCTTTGTCTTTCAAGCGGCGAGTATAAAAAACAAAGGATGCCAGGATACGAGATACTTTCACACAGACGGTCGCCTGTCAAGTGCCGCGTTTAACGGTCGTCGAGGTGGCATCCTTAACCAAAGGATGTGACGTTTCGCCGGAGGTTTCCCAGTGATGCACAGCGGTGGGATGTTCGGTTTTTGGGGGTACCACACTCGTCCTTAATCAATGTCTTCAGCTAATTGAGTGCTAAAAATAAAATTAAAATGAAATGTCTTCTTTTGTCAACTTTGCGTAGGCCTCTAAATTTATGAACACAATTTGTTAGCCTTTTAATATTAATTGTGGATAATTTAGGGAAGGCAGGTAGACAAGCACGGAACGGTTTTGTGCTTAAGTTAAATGATAAAACATAATTAAATATGCAAATAATTTAAATATTCTTATAAAAACGAAGTTTTACTTACCAAGAATGTTAAATTGTGTTCCAGCCTTTTTTGTTTAGAATTTTAGTATTTAAAAAAGAAGTGCGCTAAATCTCTCTTATTATTTATATACTAAATTTAAATACTATATATAATTTTAATTTCTATTTTAAACCCTTCGCTAAATTTGCAACATTTTAGAGCCACTCAAGCGCAAACTAACTGGAGCTTATCTCATTTTCTACTCTTTGAGCAACATTTGATCCGGGTTAATCTTTGCTGTCCACGGCAGGGTCTCAACTATTCCTAGACGGACCCGAACCCAAACTTCCATCAGGAACTCGTTAATGGCCACTCATTTGTGTGTCAGTGAGCTATGAATAAGCAATTCCCAGCTTCGGTCCATCTGTCCGCAGCTGGAGATGAAAGTTTTGTGGCCTCTGGTCAGATTCCGACCAGCAGCAACAGGCAACTCGAACCAAAGGGTTTTCACTCTTCTACGTATGTCTATGTGTGTGTTACCCGAGAAGCAGGATATCCAAGCCAGGGAGCTTTGAAGTGCGGCAGGTAATTGGTTAATTATTAGGCCTTGTTTGCTACTCCAGCTCCCAAGCCCCTGGGGCCACGCTGCACAGCAGGAAGGCACTGAAATGCCAGGATAAAATTTAATGGGTAGCCGTCCGGTCGGATTACACAATTGGTCAACTAGCAGTTATGGACACCACACATTTTCACATCACTAATAAGAGACTTTTCCACTTCGTTCACTTTATGGCCTGTAGGAAATGCTTCCGTCAGTATGGCTTTACACTATCTTTTCTTGCGAGTGTTTACTATTTTGTACGTTGATTAACATTTTCTTAGGTATTTATTTATATATTTTTTAGATCATAGAATTTACATTTCTATGCTATTTATTTCTATTAAATCTTTGTAAGCATATTATAACCTAAGTAAAACTGTAAGGATATTCAAAGTCCTCCTCGATACTCTTCAGCAACATGATTATTGCTGCATTTGCAAGTCGAGCTCAGCTGTGGGGACAATGCCAAAAATGAGAACGAAGCCAACATTGCTGGTAATCATTTTTCACTGCAACTTTTCATTTTCATTTTCCACAAGCACACACACACACACGCAGAGAAAAGCCACACACACACACCTGACTATATGCCTTGCTCTTGACTTTTTCGTTAGAAAATTAATAGCCTGACCAAAGAAATTCTTGTAATTTTTGTTCGGTTTTTATACTGCTGAGAGAGTGTCCATTTTGGGTCGCTATCAAAGACATTTTCTTCTGTGTTTGCTTAACTTTTTTGTAGTTTATGTTTGCCTTGGCCATTTTAATTAAGTCAAAGTGTTTGCTTTACACACAAAAACTCTTCATAATAAAGAAAAACATATAACGCACGGGCAAAAAATAAAAACATTCCTGAGTAAATATTTTTGTTTGTGAAATATTTCTGGCTTATGCACTCAGCTCGATGCAATCTGGATTTTTGCTGCCGTTTAATCTCCATCTCTCAATTGTCAGATCGATTTATTATTATTTAATAATTATGCCGAACGAATGAATACTTAATGAGTGGGAAAATTAATCAGGCTTCACAAGTTCACTTGCTTTATTATATTTTAAAATATAGTTATTTTCTGTTTTTCTCTGTTAAGCCAAGAGGAATATCAAGGAAACCTTCAGCTTAATTTATTGATGAACTTGCCTTTAAAGTAATGAAAATTAGTAATTTAGACAAATCCCTAGTATCTTCCTATTGGATAGATTCAAACAGCGAACCTAAAATATCATCGAAGAGGGAGGAAGAAGGGAAAGTGGCATAAAAACACGTACGCCGAAGCTCTCAGTCAGGTGAACTACAAGGACACTCAACTAGCTGGGGCAGACGGTGGGCGAGGTTTTTCGGCAGGACCTCAAAGGTGGGTGGGGTAAAAAGCCGTCAGTTGGGCGGGCCATGACAACGCCCAAAGGACCAAAAAGACGGCCGGTCTAAGGCTTGCGAGCGAGCGAAATAAAAAACGCATATTGCGTGAATTTCGATGTCAAAGGCGAAGGCAGGTCACAAAGTCGGCTTTTGGATTCGGATTCGCAGGCAGCCAGGACCAAAATCGTTGGGCCAGGAGATCCTGAGAGTCAGGTGCGTGTGCGGCACTTATGAGTGGCACTTAGTCTGGCCTAATACCCATCATTAGAGCATTTAACAGGAAACACGTGACGCTGCATAGCAGCCAACCTGCCCCTTCCATTACATTTCACCTCATCTGACTCCGAAAAAAGGTGAAACAGTGGCAGCGGTTGGAAAAGGGCATGGGTGTGGCCCTTTAAACAGGGGCCTACGGATTTCACACCCGAAAAGGATTTGTCAAAGCTGGCTTTTCAAGTTAGGGGGGATTCTCCTTCAGGCCTGAAACAGTGGTCGTAGATGCCGCACAGATTCCGTTCAGGAAATGTAATTAATTTCAAATTTCTTAGTTGTTTTAATCCAGGGATAAGATAACTTTTTGCAGGATTATTAATTAATCTGATGTGTTATTTTTATTTCACTAATTTTAAACCTATGTATTTCATTCTTGGGCTACTAGCCTTAGGGAAGTCCTTTTAAGAAGCATTTATTTTAACCCATATATAGGAAAATACTTTGCTTAACAGTTTTTAAGTTTTTGATCAAACTGGACATGAATATAGAACTTTATATTCAGTAGCTTAAATACTTTATTTATAACTTTTTTATAAAACAGAGGTTAAATCAGAGGGGTAGAAGGAAACTGACTTGATACGTAAACATTTCTTTTATTAAAAGTTCTTAGAGACCAATATCTGAAGTTCATGTACAATAGGCCTACCGGAGAGCTGATTTTCGAGATCAAAATTGAAAATTAAACACAAATTCGTACATCAACATGAAGGTTGTGCAGTAGGAAATATCATGGGGAAACTTTTAATAAATGCAAAGAACAATATTGAGTCAAACTAGCTGACTTACCCTACACAGGAAATAACGCTTATTATAGAAGATAACTTCAGATTAATCGACAAATATGGAAATTTAAATAGGAACCAAAACAGCGCACAAACAGATGGCGCCAGTAAAAGTATACGGTAACATCTGTTGTTAACATACATAGTTACTTAGACATTAGTTAACAGAGTAACTGCTACATTACAGTCGCGGCACCAAACATTAGTCTATCTTACACTTCACAAGCTGCTAAAGCTGTACTATAGGTAACAGCAAATTTTTTTGTTTTAAATAAAAAAATCTGAAGTTTTGAAGTTCTTATTAAAAGGAATAAATGTTTCTTCGTATTTTTAAATGTAAATAAACCCACTAGATTTCTTTATTGTAACCTATTTTTCAGACATTTTAAATTCAAGCAGTTAATATAGCGCCACCTGGCGCTTGCTTGCTTGCATTAAGAATTTTACATATATTCTACACACTGCTTGCTTAACATGCAGAAATTTTCTTGGCGCCATTAAGTAAAAATTCAAACCGAAATCATATTTTAAATACTCATTTTATTTAGTTAATATAAAGCTATTTCTGACTGCAGCGCTGTGAACGTTCGTTAAGCTTCTAGAAAAATCGTTAAAATGAATATTCAGTGTCCGGGAGTGTGTTTGTTTTGGGTGTTTCTTTTCGACTGTGGGAAGTTTTGTGCTTTTTTTGCTGGATTAAAAGTAGAAAATCTTAATCGAAAAATACTTGACTGACATCCGCCTCGGCAAGGCGATCCTACATTTTGGTACGAACTTTGTACATTACAAATTAAGAACTATTTTAATCGAAAGATAGTTAGTGCATTAAGTAGACGAGGATGGCGGCGAGCGCGGTGGCCAGAAGTCCAGGTACTCCGGCTCCCAGCGACGGTGCACCGCCTGCCCGGCAGTAGTATTCGCCGCACTCCGCGTCCGCAATTTCCCTGTACTTCTCGAGGACATCGGACCACTTGCACAGTCCTACGCTGCACCAGTCCAGTTGAACGGCCTGCTGGTTCAGGAAGAAGACAACCTTCTCGCGATCCAACTGCGTCGGACAATCGTACTTCACAGCCACGAAATTGGAGGCGAACGGATCGATCAGGCTGGCCTTCCAACGCCTGCTGGTCATACTATCGTAGTTATCTGCTCTCAGTTTGATGTCGTCCTTTTGAATCCCCAGGGCAGTGAGCAGTGTCAAAAGGCCAGTGGAGTGGCCAAAGTGAGCCACCACATGGGGCGACACCGGGTTGTTCAAGTGGATCAGTAGATCCTGTACCAGTCGGCAGTTGAGGTTTGCGTTTTCGGGAAATCCATAGCCCGATCCATAGTAGTACTTCAGATCCTCCAGATACTCGAAGACAGTTATTTGTTCCGGCAGGAAGGCTCCGCACCACACACTGTTCCGGTCCACCTGTAGATTTTTTCCAGAAAATTTACATTTTTACAACATTAAACCAGAATCCCTTCTATAAACTACTTACGTTCCATGCCTGCTCATAACGACACATATCGTACATAAGCTTGATGTCCTCCTCCTCCACGGTATAAAGGAAACTGTGGGGAAATAACGGATTAAACAAATCCATTAAGAATCTTGGTATTACCCTTAACTTACCCCAACCGAGTGGAGATGTCCACCAAGGTGTCGTTATAAAGCTTAGACTGATGGAACTTCTGGTATTCAGAGCCCTCGCCCTTGTAGTTTACATTCTTAAAGGACGAGCAATAGTCATAGGGACGGAGCAGCAGATCCTGCTGGGGAATCTCGACGGGATGGGCGGAGTTCTGCGATCCGAAAAGACCCTCGGCGAAGGCTTTGAAACTTTCCGTGGTGCGCTGGGTGTCCGTGTGACGGAACTGGTTAGAGTATAGGAAAAATATCAACATATATCCTGTCTTTCTTTAAGCCTTCGTTATCAAACCCTACCTGGTAATAAGTATCGTTGTAAGTTGGGGTCAGGACACTGGGATAGTACCGCTGATACAGCTTGGCTGTTCCCCTGAGATCCTCGTAACCCTGGGCAGTCAGGTACTCTTCCATGTCGGGCGTTATGCTGCTGTTCCACTTCCACATCTTAATGGCGAGTAAGTCCGTCTGGCACAGGGCATCCGTTTCCGGCTTTGTCTTGGCCACTTGATAGTTACTTACGATGAGATCGCGTAGCTGAAAATAAAATGTAAATATTAATGTAATTTTATTGAATCTCACTAATGAATATATTCCTCCAACAAGCTGTAATAAATTTACTTCTACCCTTACTGAATACAAATGATATATTTGTTAATAATAAATAATGTCGCTATGCTGAACAGCTTTGGCTCATATTTGTTTGTAATAAAACGCTTCCTAAATGAGCCGCTTGTCTATGAATTAATGGCTGTTTTGTAATGAAAATAGTCGTTAAATATTCGAATTCGTTTGGAAGAATTTATAGATTTTACACTCCTTAAAGTTAAATAAACAGAGAATTTCACATTAAAAATATTTCAAAGTAATGTTATTGGTTCAAAGTTTAGTTAAATTTTAAATGTTTTGTCACAAAAGGCTAAAATATCTTATTTAAGATTTGAGTTAGTTTGTTTCCAAACTTTAAAATAAAAAAATCGAACTTATAATTCATATCTTAAAATCAAACTCACCTCGGCCACCCTGGACGCCTTGTTGATCATGCTCTTCTTGGGCAACCTCGTGCCGTGCCTGTGGAAGATCCACATCTTCTGGGGCTGACAATCCGGCACCAGGTACTGCTTGTCAATGTCCGTGCCCTTGACGATCTGATAGGCGGTCTTCGAGGAGAATTGGCGGGTCTGGAGGCGGGAGTTGTCCTTGCTGAAGCAGTAGTCATCGCCTTGGGCGATGGCCACCAGTGGCAGCAGCATGAAAATCAGCAGGCGCATAGCTCTGGGGAAATTCAGATGGAAAATTTCGAGATAGTCAGTCAGCTGGGAGGCGGTCAAAAAGGGTTGTTCGAACATTTAACTGGCCCAGCCTTTCGGTTGGGCGCATATCCTTGAACTGTCGTCCTGTCCAACTGGCAGTGGCTGCCCTAATGGACACGACGAGTGTCATACGTGGAAGCCACCTGGAAGCCACCCACCTCAGACAGCGGAAAGGTGTGGCATTTAAATTGCTTCGCTGGCGTCTGGCAAGGAGCTTGGCAAGACAATATGGGAGGGGCCCCACAGAATCGAATCGAATGGAAATCCAGTCGGAGTTCGGAGGAAATGCCAGCACACACGCACCCACACTCGGAAAAATCTTAACCCTTTTGGGTTAGATTGTCATAATATAATTTTAATACCACGAAAAGATGATTTTGAAGATGCATTTCGAAATGACTAAACTAGAATTTAGATCTAATATTTAGTTATTTATAAATTGATTTTTCTAAAAATATGTTCCTTTTTTCTCAGTGCACTAAGACGAAGCTAAAAACTAACCTAACTCTGGCCCTGAAAATTAGGCTAATGATTTTCGGTTGGCCCCGCTGACAAATTGCTGCAGTTCTAGTTCTCCACGTGGCTTTTAGTCATCAGCCCCAAGTCCATCAAGCCACCTCCAACCCTTGTCTTCACCTTCACACTCCTTCCTCAATTAGGTCAGGCCAACAAGTTGGGATTGCTCATAGATTGCTCATAAAAGATTGTAATGTTTCAATTTAATGCCCGCATCCGACATTGATTAATCAATCGCCCTTTCCTATCTAAGGAAATTTCGATGGCTATACAATGGCTCATTAGAAGCTTGTAACATGAGCTGTTAGTAATAATCTGATTTCTGAGTGACAAGCTGGCCGGACAAATTACTTCCAAAATTCAATTTCAAAGAAAGTAACATTTAGAATATAAAAATCAAAATGAGTTTGAAAAAGAAAGTATGCGGTCTATGGTGCAAACACAAGCCTACGGATAACCAAAAGGCATTGGCTAAAGCTTTGTGAGTTTCAAGTTACAGTTACCCTCTAAAGGATGTAATTAAGCCACAGATGCGTTGTAGAGTGGCCAGATCTAATTAAAATTCACCATATCTGTTTCTAATTATACACTATAACGCCCTCTACTGTCCACAGTATGCCATCAGCGGCCACCTTTGGACTGGCTGCCGCCTTGGCTGTTGTTTATTATACCGATTGGAAAGTAATTGCCGGATGGATACCCCTCTACAATACCAAATTTCCCAAACCCGAAGACCCCAAAAAGAAAACGAAATAAGATATAAGTGCAGCACAGGCTGCATTACATATTCTTGGTCTTTGTGGTTGATCCAAATGAAACTTTTGAAGATCGTGCCTTCGGTGGAAATCTATACAAATAAATGTTTTTACTGCTATTCAATATTTTCTATGTTTAGTATTTTTCCTGACTTTTGCGGTTTAATGTTGCTTATATTTCGGAAATGCATTTGGTGGAACACGCTTCCAAACAAAATAAATGCCTGTCAAAACACACAAGTCGAAAGAACAACAAATAAATTGTTGCCACAGCCGCCAGAAATAGATGAACCGAAAATCCCCCAAAAAGCTCCTTAATCCAAAAAAAATCTACGTACATCTTAGAAACATATTTGGGGGTTTTCTGTTTACAGTTTCGCCCTCATCGGTCGCTGGTGAATGCAGTTGGGCAACCTGTTGCACGGATGGCATGGAAAATAAATAAATATTTTCGATTTGGGATACTGGATACTGGAACACAGGGAGAAAAATGTGTTGAAATATGATTTTAAAATTTATAATAAAGTTATATTGATTTTAAAATGAATTAAATCAAAAATATACAGCTTACTTTACATTCTATCAGTAGATTTAAAATAATTTAAGGAAATATTAATAAATTATGGAACTATTTTTTACTTAACTTTAACTTAACTTGAATTTTCTATCCTCCGCTTTTCAACACCCCAAATAATGCTCTAATTATTAGAAATTCTAGAGACTCATAAAAATTCCACATACCTTAAAATATTTCCCAGAATATGAAAGTACACCCTACTAATACCATTATTAATTTTTCTTTCTGTGCATCTGTGACGTCAGTGCCATAGCATTGACAGCTGCAATTAGCTTGTGAAATTTCCAATTACACATCCCATGTGCGGAAGGCCAAAAAGCGATCTGACACACGCATCTAATTTTGCTGCCTCCACTGCCATCTTTGCATTTTCAAGTGCAAATAATTGCCTCAGATCTCACAGAGATCGGTTCGGTTGCACTTTTCTAGAGCTCCAGAGACTCTCGATATTATATGTTACGATCCGATCTGGGATCTGTGGACCCCCTCCTTAGGCACTCCCCTAATCAATTGAATGCCCCTCCTTTGTTTTGCATTCTCGGGCCCATTCTCCCAGCCATCGGCATTTTTCTAGTTTTGTGTTTTCTCAATGCGAAATTAAAATTCCAATTTGGCTGCCATCTCGTGTTTATTTAGCTGGCTTTTATGAACTGGGGAGGAAAATTGCTCTAGCTTTTAACCCACTCCACCCTCGCGTCATTTGTAAAACAGATTCGCCAACTTGGAAAACTAATTTAATCTGTGAATAATATTTATTTCGTATCATATTTGCTTGAATTTCAAATAAAAGAGCGTTCGTGACATTTGGCTAATTTGCCTGATTGTTTGGCTATATGCAACGCCTCTTTTAGTGCACAAAAAAAAAACAAAATGATTATTTTTAGTTTTATATTTTAACACACGGAATAAATTGCTTCGGTTTCCTGTCGATTAAATTCAAAACATGCAAAATAAACAGAAATTTTGTTTAGATTTTCAAGACCTTTTTTGGGATATATTTTCAAAATCATTATAAGTTAAGGTATAAAGTATTCTTCCCTAATAATTTTAAACAAAAATTTAAATGATCTTCAAAAACATTTATCAAAATTTGTTTCGGTGTACCCTTTTTTCCTTTCAATAAATTCTTAGTTTTTATATTTCTAAGAGATCTGCCCTCGTGCCGGTTTCATTTGCGGGTTTCGGTTTTTTTAGAGCATAGCATAAATCAAAACCAGAAATTTATTTTCAGTTGCTGTTTTTCCCGCTGTTTCCACTTTGCCTAATTTATAGATATGTTTTTCTTTTTTGGGCAGTCAAACAACAAAAGTCATTGCCACTGAACCACAAAGACCAATTCATCATTTCCACCAATTGATTGTTGAAGCCCACAAAACTGATCGAACGAAGATCGTTGAACTTTTACCGGGTGGAAATTAAATAATTTCGATTACGAAACAATTCGAAAATGTAGAACAGAGTGAGTGGCGCAGAAACTTGCATCAATTGCTGGCCAAGTTAATTGACTGCACACGCAAACAGCTGGCCAGAGATTTTTCGAGCGTTTTGTTAGCGATTTTCACAGCTTCCCGCGAATATGGCTGTTGAAAGTACATAAAGTATTTAAAAAAAAAAAGAGAATTCTAAAAATCAAAGTTCCGCAACTACTGTGCATATTAATTAGCATATGTGTGGAAATGAGTGGCGGGAGGAGAGCGAATGCCAGGTCGACCAATTATCATAATGATGCTCAAGCGCAATTCACTTAAGATCCCCGACACGTCCCCGGATAATGGCGCATATATATCATGCACACCATATAAACCGAGATATTACACAGTCGTTTGGATATATAGTCGTACATATATATGTATTTATGGCGAGTCTTGGGCGTTCCGGTCGCCCATGTCCATGTTCCGAGCTCAACATAAAACATTGGGACATAGGCCAGATAAGGGCAAGAGAAAGACAAGGCCGCCATCTAGTTAATATGCAGACATCGAATTCCTCCGGGAAACCGGCGTTTGGATCCCCGGATAATTCAACTAGGCCTGCCTTGGAGAATCTTTAATTAAAAGCGATACCCGAAAATTGCCTGGGAACATTAAGTATTTAATTTATCACCACTGAGCCCCCCACCCCGACCCAAAGGCGACCTTCTCCATTACAAGTCGAATAGATGATGGGATCTTGTCTGGTCTGTGTTGTGTTTTGTTTTTGTTGTTTTGTTGGAAAATATATTTTAAAATATGCCGCCTGCTTGACCTCAGCGTGACAAGTGAGAACCGCGGTGGGGGGATAGAAGACGTCTTGGAATTTTGAAAGAGTTCCCAAAAGTATTTTTGGGATAGTTCTTTGGCAGGCCGAAACGAATAGCTGACGTAGCTCGAAAATAGAATTTCTTCATTTCTAATGATATAATAAGTAATGCCCATTAAAAATCGAAAAAAGAACTATTTTCGTCCACAAACAAGGAAGCCAAAGGAATCGAATGGAAAGTGTTTCGGTTAAGGTTAAGTGAGCAACGGCGAATGCCAAAATGCTTTTGGCAACGTGTCAAGAGTGAAACGCTTTTTGACAAATTCTGCAATTTATTTGAGGCGAGTGGGAAAATTCCCGAGAGCAAGTGATCGTGAGAAGCATTCTATCTCTGAGTGTAAATATTGCCAATAAAAACTACACTATGTAATACTTCTAAAAGTTACGTTGCAAGGCTTAGTAAACAAAACATCTGAAAATTATGCAACTTAGTTAAAGTGATTAAAAGGGAAACTTATTGCTTGGATTTTTCAAGAGCAAACAAAGAGCATAAAACTGAGATAGCCCGGAAATCGTTAAAGAATATAAACACATGCCTGAAATAAAATGTAAGGAATATATATGTATCTACCTCTGATTTTGTTAAGCCAATTTAAAATATCGTTCTTAGCTAAAAGTTTTTTTATAGCTTTTATAGATACAATTGATTTATGGCTATGATATGGCTGGGTAATATGTAGGATTATTTGAAATATTTTATTAGCCTACCAATTCTTTGATTGTCCAAAAAAGTTTTAATCTAACTTAAAACAAGGTAGAACATGGAACAACCACGGAAAACTCTTAGTAATTACCCCTTGAAAGGGCCATGAATTTACCTACAACTTGTGCAATTTGGGAAAATTATTTTCAAGGGAGGGCAGATGGAAAACGAGCCCTATGGAAACCAGAAAACGAATTTTCCAAGAGCAAGTGATCGCAACAGAGAGTGGGAGTAAGAAAAATGTAAAGAGAAAAAACAAGTTCGAGTCAATGTTCGTTGGTCCAAAAACCGGTTTCTCGGCCAAATGTTTGTTTTTTGCCTAGGTAGTTGGCCCACATAATGGGCCGAGACTCACCCACACCCCTCAGGTAGCAAATGACCAAGTATTTAAGCCGTCAACATATTCGGCCAGCAAAAACATAAGGGAATTCCGAATTATTTCCTAGGAGTCTCAACCCTAGATATTCGAGATTCGTATATATGAGTAAGAGGGTCCTAAAATAAATTAAATATTTAATGTGACCCCAAGGGTAGGTGGAAAGGGAAGCATGAGCTTAAGCATGGCGTGTCCAAGTGGGAGTCGCGTGCCCCGGGGGCGACTAATAAATCTGGTTATTCCCCAAAGGAGTTGGGACTGGCAACCAAAAGGACCAACGACAAGACACTTGTGTAAACTATTTGTTTACGTAATTTACTTATCTTTGTCCTCTTAGCCATTTTAATTGCACGAACTTAGATTAATCTCCGTGCTCCGGAGACTTAATTATTTTAAGCGCGTTTTTAAAACGCGTGCAAAACGCACTCGGCTCATTTGAATCACTCAGGTGATGCAAACGGCTGCCAGCTGCTAATTTGATTGCTCAGCCAACGAAACGCGATTTGGCCACGAATTCTGGCACAAAAAGATTTGATTTCAGCCTAGAACGTTGAACCTATCATAGGGTTAGCTACACTGAAAATAAATGAGTGTAAAGTGTTCTGTCGATCGACAAATTGTGACGAATAGTGTTGTTGGATACCTAATAAAAGAGATATTTAACATTTATAACTCATTTTAGTATAATGTTTTGTATGCTATAACTTTTTCTCAGTGTTTTTCAGTTCCCAGGCGAATAGAAAATAAAGTCACACGCTGCGTGGAAATGGAGACCGAAAAAATAAGAAAACAAGCAAAAGCAAATTCGTTCCCAAAACTGATTAATGTAGCCACCTCAAGTTTCCAGCCGTTTTCATTCATATGCAAAATGTCGAATGGTAACAATTTAATACTATATTATTTCGCTGAGCTCATCACGAAATCAACCAAAAACAAATTCAAAACTACGTTATTTGTTTAGCCATTTGTTATACAACAATTATAGATGACCGCCCAAACAGGTTCCCCAAGCAAATTCCATCTACAAAACCTATGACGACGGATAACGAAAATATTCACAAACCGCAGGTGCAACTTGGGAATAGCTGGGAATGATAGATACGAGTGCAGTGTCTAATGGTTCAATTAGTGCTATGTAGATAATTGCCACTGCCAAAATGATCGCGTGAATTTCTTTGCGCAATTTACATATGTGATTTTTTTCAAATGATGATACTTAATGCCTCATAAATTGTGCTGATGAATTATGCTTGAATTTAAATTTAGCATAATTTATTGACATACACACACACGCACCTATTTGGGTAATTTAAATGCACTGGATAAACAATTTAAGTTCGGCAGTTGTTCTTAACCGATTTAAGCGATTTTAAACGCCTACGAAAACGCGACCGCAGCGCTGAAAGTTCGAAATGGAACTGAAAATCGCGTCTAAACCGCCTTCACAAGTGGCCTCTCAATGCTCTTCTCTCGTTCTCTCTCTATATTGAATCTTACTCTCCCGCTCTCTCCCTCTTTCTCTCAGGAAACAATTAGGCGATGGCGATAAGAGATTACTATTTGTAAACATTTTGTATAGGTGAGAAGCCTCAGGTGAGATGAAGATAATAACTGAAGATAACACAAGTTAAATGATTTTTTCAAAATTTTGAAAGCTGTACTTCACAAATGGGAATGTCCAAATACACTTCACTCGCTTGCGTTATAAACTTTGAATAAATGTGTTTATTTTTTCAATTTACAGCTATAAAAAAATTAACATACTAGTTAAAGAGATACAATTATGTATGCTCTTAACAGCAAATAAATACATACAAAATACATATTAATTTTGATTATTTTTAGCGCATTTGCTTTGCTGTTGAAAAAACTTTAGTACGATTGCAAAATAGAGTACTTAAACCGTAGCTTCTTTATATTGGACAACAGCTGACCACCAAAGTCCAACTTCGTTGCAACAGACGTTCAAGTTTACTACCCTGGCGTCACTAATCACATTTGCCTGATAACAACAAAATCTACGAGGAACCAATGATCCTTAGTATAGATTTCGCTAGAAATATCATCGAACTTTTCCTTACAGGAGATAAGTTAATGGCCCAGAACTCTGACAATCTGTGTTTTATTTAAAGATTACTGGCCAAATATTGATAAGATGATGACATTCTCAAGTGTCGCCGATCCATTATTGGCATTTAAACGCCTTAGACGTAACTATGATGTTAGACAAGAAGTTGTTTGCGTCACATCTGAAGGGCTTAAACAATTAAAAACATTGGGTATTACGAATAGTATAAACTTTAAAGAAAGCCGTTAACACCTGCCAATAAGTGTCCAATTACTGGAAATTTACAAGAAAAGACTTTGGCATTATCAAATGGCTCTTACTATTATAACACTATTTGGCTTAGTATTAATACTTTTTTTATATTATCAAGTAAACAAAGTCAACAAGATAGTGTAAATAGTTCAGAAACTAGAAGAAAAATTTAAAAGATTTTTTGAAAAAAATTTTTTGGCATATGTTTTATTACAATATGTTTTTGTATTTTTTGTTTTCGCGGGCTTTTTGTTTTTTACCTATTATTTATTTACCTATTAATTCGATACATAAATGTTCAGGAACAGGAAGTAAAAATAAATTTATCCAACTATTTTTGTAGTCTTATTACTGACAGCGCTAATTTTCATGTTTACGTATTTTTCTATTTTAAATTAAATTAAATTTAATTAATATATTAAATATTTAAAAAAAAACACGAAAGATTTAAAATAGTATTTGTAAAAGCTTTTTAGATATACGCGGTATTCGTTTTTAGGTCGTGTAGTATTTTTTCTCGCTACCGGCGCGGGGTCACACTTTATTTAGAGTGACCGTACCAGGACGATAATAATTCGAAGATAGTTCTGGAATTTCGTAGATTTAATTAATAATAAAAGCCTAATAAGCAAAGCAAAGTAGCCAATGTAAGTCCCCTCCAAGTTGCCAGTGTGCGAGACAAACGATTCGTCAGGGTTCACTCATTATTTTCGTTTTTCCGACTCCCCACAAATCGGTGCTATACGAAACTTCCAAAAAGATGTCGGACTGGGACTCTGTGACCGTTCTGCGGAAGAAGGCACCCAAATCGTCTACTCTGAAGACGGAATCGGCAGTTAACCAAGCGCGCCGTCAGGGAGTCGCTGTGGACACCCAACAGAAATGTGAGTGTCGGTTCTATTGACACCCCCAACACATTCCCATGCATTCGAAAAGTGACCCCCTTCGCGAGCACACCACTGTCTAACCTACAATCACCTCCTGCTGCATTGCGTGGCATTTGATTTGTTATTTGTGTCATTGGATCCGCTGATTTCACCACTGCAAGCTAACCTTTCATGGGGCTTTTGTAAATCCCCTCTATTAATACCTGGTTTTTACCATATCGTTTAGATGGTGCTGGCACCAACAAGCAGCATGTAACCACCAAAAACACTGCCAAACTGGATCGCGAAACCGAGGAGCTGCGCCACGACAAGATTCCCCTCGATGTGGGCAAGCTCATTCAGCAGGGTCGCCAAACAAAGGGCCTGAGCCAGAAGGACCTTGCAACTGTAGGTTTTAAAAACACTTTTATTGCTATTTATTTAAGGATATTATGGATTTTTCTTCTGTATATTATAACACAACAAAATCAAAATTTAAAATCCCGAACTTATAGTAACGTTATGCTATAGGAAACATTCGTACTCTAGTAGAGTTGTTCAAACATGGACAAACTAAAACATGAACATATTAGTATTAAAAAAATTTTAAGGAAATCCTTATCCTAATTGGTTATTTGCTCAAAAAAACCCTTAAAATGTTTTAAGCCCCTTCTATTAATTGTGCTTAATCCTTGACAGAAAATTTGCGAAAAGCAGCAGGTCGTGACCGATTACGAGGCTGGGCGCGGTATCCCGAATAACTTGATCTTGGGAAAGATGGAGCGCGTTCTGGGCATGAAGCTGCGCGGCAAGGAGCGCGGCCAACCAATAGCGCCTCCCGGTAAGAAGTGAGACGATGCTGCCGCGTCCGCTGCTAGTGGTGCTCATCCTACGACCACCTCAGCACGCAGCGCCCGTCAACAGAACCATCAACAACCGGATTCTGGCGGCTGGAGCACTGTAAGCGGCAGACGCAAATGAAGCATTATCGGGAGGCTGAAGACCCAAATCAAATCGGATCATACAGCAGCAGCTGCAGGCGCAGCAAACACACCAAACACACCACTATGAGCGCCAATTTCGCAATCGTTTGTCTAAGCCAAGAAGTTTAGCGGGATTCGCAGAGCTTGCCACTTGTCAATCTTTTTACCGATAAATTAACCATTGTAATTTCCCAAAATACATACACTCACACACAAAATGCACACAAGCCGGATACGGAAACGAGGACGGACGTGAAACGCAACAGACTTATCTGATATTAACGCGCTCATAGATGGGACATGTGTTATTCATTCATATTGGCATTAGAGTTTGTTTTGAAACTTGATATAAGTTATGGAATTAAAACCAAGACATGATAAGCATGGAAAAACACTCGAATTTCTTTCAATCTTCTTATCATCTATCATCAGCCATACTCAAAATTTGCATGAACAACTCATTACCATTCAGCTATAAAACACATTAAATGATATATGCAAATTCTTAGAGCTTAGTCGGACTTTCCCTCTATTTTTTAAATTATCGTGTAAGGGTCTAGAACTGTGCGTTTACAAATGCATTATACATATTATACAAAAACAACAACATTTGCTAAATGTATTTAGAAACATTTTCTAGTCTACAAAGTATTTAAATATTTAAGCGATGGCATTTTCTCGATGTTTATTTATTTCCCACTGCCCAAACCTCATTCCTCCGCAGATAAATATTAAAAACCGGAGATACATATACGATAAAACTCCCATACGTGTGCAGAAAAGAGATAACTTTTTGCCCATAAATAACTCGTAATTATCTAATAAATGTTTTCGGCCATCTAAACTACATTTTAATGGTAATCCAAGGAAGTTTTATTGGGACTTCGACATTGAATTGATTTAGAACATTTGTTTCACTAATGGCTTTACTTTAAAATTTGTTTGTTTTTTAATATTTCTACGTGGTAAGGATAAAAGATGAAAATATCTTCCCTACGACTAAGAATCTTGAACTGAAATACAGAGAAACCGGTTTCTGCTTTGAGGTGCCATGAGAGCATATTAACAAACAATTTTAGAAGAATTCAAGAGAAGGACAATCACCAAACCTTTCAATAAACATTTAGTTTCACAAATGCAAAACTACTTAAGGAATAATTTTAGCACTCAAGATTAGAGTAATAAGGTCCACATGCAATTTATCAAAACCGTTATTGTTCTCAATATTTTCCTTACGCTTATACAATTAGTTTTTCTTTTAAAGATATAAGCATTTTGATGGGTTAATTTAGTTTTAGGTTTTGAAATTACTTTAAACACCGATCAATATCATTTTGTTAAGTCATCACAATGCCTTCTACAACTGCAATAAGTAGAAGAGCTCATCGTTTTTAATATCTACTAAAAGTATTTGTTTTTTTTAATAAATTATTATTATTCTCTAAGAAAAGGCTAAGTCAGGGATCTCATGGTCTGCATTTTTTTTTATGAACAGCTTTAGTGCTCTCTCAAAGTCCCACTCGGCTTGCTCAACAATCGATGTGCACCAAGGGGAAGTAAGCCCGGTTACCTCTTGAAATAAAAGTAGTTTGTGGTCCTTCACATCCAGAGAATCCTCTTCCACCGGGCGTTCACTCGAATCCGGATAACTTACACTGAAGGCTTTCCGAATCATATTTTTTGAAGGATTTAAAATGTTTAGACGTTCGTTTGTGATTTTTAAGCGGCGAGCTCTTTTACCTAAGCCCTATAAAATGTTAAATGGAAATTATTTTTTCATAAAAACATTTTAAAATACCCTGTATTATATAACTCACCAGGCCCTCTTCCTCGAACTTGATCACGAAATGCCGACTAAAACCCAGGTAGACATCGCCAATGGATGATCTGTTTGACTGGCCGTTCATTTTGAGCGAAGTCTCATCGCGCAGCAAACCAGTCACGTATATTACTGCCATTTTTCCATCGTAATGCATTACGTCTGTCTGAAGGGAGTGGAAGTCATGGGTGACTCTTGGCAGTTGCAATAGCATTTCAACGATCTCATCGGAACCAACGTACACATTACTAGACGCTCTCGATATCTCCTTGTCGTGAAGATTTCTCGAGTGCCTCTTGTAATGTGATATTCGTTGTACCATATGGCGAGTTTGGTGATTCTGGACAATAGTGTAGTTACAAGTTAAGGTGAAAAGCGAGTCCTCAGAGTAATACTTGTACAGATTGATTCGAAACTCATCATTT